>NC_135071.1:14442960-17400460 GCF_051401765.1 Calliopsis andreniformis | reverse complement strand
TTTCTGAAAGTAACTTGAAAATACTCTGGTCTACCGTAGTTTCGATTTTTCTTATCGGCGGTGTAACTGGTTCATATCTTTCAAGTTGGCTAGCAGATAGATATGGAAGGAAAAAAACGCTATGTATTGGAAATATATTTGGCATTGTGGGAGCTGCAATGTTCTTTTTAGTCCAGAAATTGAATTCAATTGAACTCCTTTTAGCAGGCAGATTAGTTGTGGGTAAGTTTGAAATTTCTATATAATTATCGCCTCTGTGAAATTCATATTAAAGGTAATACTTTTCTCTCAGGCCTTTCTGGAGGTTTTGCTACATGCATAGTACCAATGTACATGGCTGAAATAGCACCCCTTAGATTAAGGGGTGCTGTTGGAGTACTATGTCAATTAGGAATTACATGTGGAGTATTTTTAGGCCAAATTGCAGGACTTGAAACAGTCCTGGGAACTGAAAATTCCTGGCATTATATGCTAGGAGCATTTCTTCCTCTGTGTATGTATGCTTTAGTGCTTACAAGTATAGTTTTACCAGAAAGTCCTAAATATTTATTTATAATCAAAGAAGAAAAACAAAAAGCTCTTGATGGTTAGTAATTATCGATATTTTGATACTAAATAATGTCGTTATCAAAAGTGTTGCTGTTACAATGATTACACATTTCAGAACTCAGTAGAATACGTAATATGGACATAATGCTTTTGCAAGTGGAAATTGCTAATTTACAACACGAAATAGAAACTAAAACAACAGCTGAGCCTTGGACTCTGAAACGTATATTAAAAGATCCAAGTTTGAAGTTACCTCTATTCTTAGTTTGTTTGATACAATTTGGACAACAAATGAGTGGTATAAACGTTGTTTTTTACTATTCGAACTCAATATTTCTCGCTGCCGGCCTTGGTCTGACAGGATCACAATATGCTACTCTTGGAACTGGTGTAGCTAATATTGCGATGGCTCTTGTTTCTGTATCAGTAATGTCATCCTTAAACCGAAGAATCGTTCTGCTCACTAGTAATTATTTATGTCTGGGATGTTTGATAGTTTTATGTATTTCCATTTTAATAATCGTAAGTAAAACTCAAAATAATTTTTAGCAAAATACGTTGAATATTAAATTTAAGGTATTGGGTAATATATAGAATAATTATATTTATTTTGTTATAGCATTTTTCATCGATCATGCCAATTGTATGTATAGTAGCCGTGATGGCTTATGTGATATTTTATGGAATTGGTCTTGGTCCGATACCATACTTTATTGGATCTGAATTATTTGACGTTGGTCCCAGACCAATAGCTATGGCACTCGGTAGCGTTTTCAATTGGGGTGGAAATTTTATAGTGGGAATGATGTTCCCAATAGTCGAAAGTATCATAGGAGCATACACTTTCCTAATATTTGCAGGATTTCTCCTATTTTTAGGACAAATTGTTAGGTATGTAATAGCGAATTTAATGGTAATACGACTCTCGTACCACAGATAAGATATTAAATTTGTAATAATATATTGTTTAGGATATATTTACCTGAGACTAGAGGAAGAAGTACAATGGACGTGGCAGCATCGGTCAGTCAAGGCTTTCAATCTAGGCCGAATTCCAGACATGTCGCTTAAACTAATAACTAGTATTAAAAGTTCTTCTACTACGCTTTTCTACGAATAGATAGGTTTAAAATTTTGAAATTAAATTTAATCTGTAAATATTCTTATTTGAGTTATTTAAAGGTGTGGAAGTTTACGAATAAGCTAGCTATAGGTTTGTACGTAAATGCATATTTTTTCTAAATTATTTAAGTATTAGGAAAGTAAGAATAATTTATCGACCAATCATGCAATATCGTTATTGCATCTTTTTTATTTCATTTATATGATTAGAAATTTTACAGTAATTGGACTGTATCGTCCAAATAATTGTAGATATTTATATTTCCCAAAATTTTCACCAAATTTATAATGCAATGAGCCTAAATTTTTTAAATTTATACTTATTAAATCGGAAAATGCATCACTGCCTAAATGAAAAGTTACAATTGATATAAAACACACGTAGACATTTAGTCAAAAATTAATATTAGTTTCGAAGTTTATTATACAATTCATCTAATTTGTCATAAAATACTAGACACAGCACAGTGTGCGGTGCTATTCTCATCCACGTTGGAAAAATTCCTTTATACAAGCCAGTCAATCCCTCTGTTCGTAGTATTTTAATAGATGCGTCTAGTAGACCATTGTACAACGAGCCTTTTCCGCCTACATCTGTTTCTGTATTATAACACGAAATTAGCAAATATTCAAATAGTCACTGAACCAAAAGAAACTTACGTTGATTGTACAATCTGGTTGCTAAAACGTCGAATGGTTGCATAGTGAGTGCCACGCAACTTCCGCCAATCGCGGACGCGACAAAAGTTAGAAGTATCGGTTGATCTGGAAATAACTAAGAGAGGGAAACATTTTAATTGATTTCTCACATTTTTTTTACGATATTCGCCACAATACGTACTTCTAACGAACGTAACCAATCTGCAGCTAAACCAAAAGTAGTTAGCTGGGTCGCAGATCCAACAAAAATTCGTGGTACATTAGCGTACCATCCTCGGTACAGAGCAGCTATTCCACCTTCTTTCCACAAAGACTTGAATGCACTCCAACTACTCGAATGATTGTGCTGACAACCTACTGCTATGTTTTGTGCAGATTGTGCTTGTAACTGCGTTTTTATCTGTTACAATGAAGAACATATCAATATATATTCTAAGATATTCATATTATTAGACACAGTAGTCAGATTTAAGATGAATGAAAAGGAGGAAAGGGATTATAATATGAATGGAAAAGTTAGTTATTTAAAAGTGAGCACCACTTAGGTCAGGTCAACGAAGAAATGATGGAGATCAGAGTCAGAGTCAGATTATTGAATATAGCCAAAGATTGAGACTAGTTCTGGATTTTATAAGATATTTAGAAGCACAAACTGATATTAGACTAGGTGTGAGAAATAGAACTTACCATGTAGAACGGACTACCAAGAACAGCCCCTGTGCATCCAGCTGTTCCAGTTACTATTACAGTTTTTAATATATCAGTGTCTCCCTTGTCATTGGTAATTAGCTTATACTTCTTTGCTATATTGTAGATGCCTAGCCGTATTCCATTGAGCACCACTTGGAAGTAAAGGGCAGGTACGATGCCTGCTTGTAGAGCAAGGATACCTTCATGTTTTGCTATCAAGTAACCTGTGTGTAGAGTATTCTTATATATTTTCTTGTATGTATTTCGTGCTTCTAATTCCCCTTGTAGTTGTAGTCGTACTTTTATCACATCAATAGGATTTGTAAAAAATCCAGCTCCAACCGATGCTAATGCTCCAATTGCAAACTCGATACCGAAACTAAAGGAAAAGAAGAGAATAAAGATTCAGAAATCAACAATTGTTTGGACTTTCTATCTACGCGTATTAGTTATGAAAAAACCTTCTTTTTTTGTATATCAATCATAAATAGCTACAGTGTCAGTTACAGATATTGTTCGTGTTTAATAAGCAATTTGAATATTCGCGCGGAAAGTTAAAATAATTGCAATCAACCGGATGTGACCTGCAGCGCTGCTCGACTTTAACTTCCGTCTAAGTGACATTTAAATGTTTCATGGAGAAATCATTTCGAGAGCGTTAATTGTACTAGAAGCAAACGAAGTGATTTTCTTTCTACCAAATCAGTTCTGTTACAATATTAAACGTGTTAAGGACATCTTCTTACGGAAACGTAAAAATATAAGAGGTATGTGCATTCTATTTTATGGCAATAGAAACGTTTGGAAATGTATCTCTATTATGATTACTGTAATCACGAAATTGTAGTAGAAGATTAGCCATTTTTTATGACTTTTTAATTAATAGGTAGACATACAAATTTTTACCAAACTTTAGAGACATATATACGTGTACACGCGTCTATACGTAAACATACAAATAAGGGGTCTGACTGATAAGATTACACACTTATAAATCAGGAGGTCCCTTTCATTATTTTGTATAATGTAATTACAATATTTCCTCGATATTGGCTCACTGCTATCGAGTTTCTAACGTGATATATTTTTTCGAAGTTAACTCATGTTCATGGTGTCCCATTCAAATTGTTTCAAAAATTATGACTAAGAATATTCGCAAATAAAACTCACTCTCTAAACACTTTCAAACTACAGCTATTGGAACGAGGAAAATATCGTATCATCGAAATAATGCATTTCACTATTTTTTCGGTAGGTAATGAAAGGCCCTATAAAAATTGATTAGGATGAAAACACATGTCTGATTGGATTCGACGTACGGGATATTTATTGCTACAGAATCGAGTAGCGGTATTCAAACCTTCAGTTATCGGTCATGAAAGAACGAAGAGAGCAGTGGTGTTTTAAGCACTTTCAACATGCTGTAGAAATCGTGATTTGCTGATCGGTATCGAGCACAAACATTATTGCGTAACTATTTGTCACGGTCGTGTGAATGGACGTAAGGATGATATCTGAATGAAAATGAACCGAAACTACGATCGCTTTAGAAACGTATTATCAAAGATGAGAAGGCTCACGGTCTGTTCGAGATCGCGTTCGGCGCTGCTGTCATTTCCTCATACGGGAGTTGAAGTACGCGCGATTGCTCGAAACTTAATTTGCTTGGTTCACTTAGACGAAATCACGCGGCACCAGTACTGTATCGAACATTACTGGCCTCCTTACTCATCGATTTCACCGATGTACATCATTCCTGACGTTTACATGCGATAACTATTTTTGCTTGGAGCATTACGGTCTCAAGGTCACGATTAGGCGTAACTTTGATAATTACTGATAATTGGTGACTGAGGAAAGACGATTTTGAGGCGTTTTTATGTATCATTGTTGAGAATGCAATTGTATGAGAGGTAATTGGGAATATGAAATGTTCAGTTTGTTAATTTAACGAGTTCCACATCCGCTTGGAAGTTATCACGCATGCGTAGTTAAGCATTGTAGTTCAGATTTATGAAACCTTTCCGAAAATCATTCATACTACGTGTGTTTTTTTTATATGATCAAAAGATGTAAACGTTGTCAGGTTTAACAAACATTACCATAGGATTGTTTTTTAATTATGATGAACATAAAAAATATGGTGAGCCTTCTGCTTGAAACGACGATTTGGTTTTTGAATTTAAAGATCAATAATTTTACGAGGTAATTCCGAATGATTTTTTAATTTATCGTTCGAGGTACGTAACTTATTGCATTTACTGCTTTTTTATATTTCGTCATAATTTTTTACTGCCGAACGAAGTTGCAATACTTGACTGATGCAATAGAATTTGTATGTGAAATTTAATATAAAAACTGGATATTTAATCTTAACTATTTTATTATACATATAGTTGTCTTACAATAGAAATATGTACATCTTATTTGCTTATAAAAAGAATAGTGATGTCTTTTATTTAGAACTAATTAGGTTCGTATAAAAGCATTCTTCTTCACATACTTATAACATTTGAATCATGCAACAGATAAACTTCCTCCAGCCTTTGAAATCTTAGCAATTTCTTCCTTAAACTTAGCAATTGTCTCTTTTGCTAATGTTAATTTTTCTTTGAGATCTATGACTTCCAGTCTTATCTTGTTTCTTGCTTCCATTATTGCTTTCATTGTGGATTCCTTCTTAGCTTCAACTAGACAGAGAAAGAATAAGTTTTAGGCATAATAAAATTCATTAGATTAAATGATTACTAGAAATACATACAATCTGTGTTGTGGCGCCAAGCACCAAGAGTTATAGGTCTGCTAGAATTCAACAAATGTTGCATAAGTGCTGTGGGATCTTGGAATACTATTTCTTCATAAAATTCAGACACCAAACTCTTTTTGCCCAGTTGTATTTCGGGAGTAGTTTGAAATAGTTTGAGTATATGGTATATAGTCACCTATTTAAAATACACAAATTCAAGAGAAAACAGTAGTTGATATATCCGTGGTTTGTGAGGGAAGACGACATAAGTCACATTTTTCTAGTTTCAAAATATTCATATTTGAAATATTGTATCTTAATTCTACATTTTGAAATTCTATCGTTATGCCTTATAGGCTTGAATTACAAATATACTCACAGGACGTTCATTAGGGTCATGAAAATATATTTTGATCACAATTTCAAATTCTCCCCACCCAGTTTCCGTGAGCTCATAAGGCGGTTTTGTCATAATGCGATTTGGATTATTATAGCTTTCGTGTAACTTGAAATGGACTTTCTTGACATAAGTCGACATGTCTTCGTTATGATACGGTTTAACGTAAACAGTCCATTGATGAGTATGGCCATCTTCTTCCCTCTTCTTACCAAAATAACGGGCTACATTTCCGTACACTATAGGCTTTACTATTGTAACTCCCTATAAAAAACTTTAATAATATTCCAATCGCTAATGTTCATTTTCCTCGCTTTTTTCTAGTTTTTCATAGAGTTGTAGGTTAGAAACGTAAACACACGACACATCCTCAGATGCTTAAAGAAAATTTACCTTCACTCTGCCACCAGAGTCAGGGCCAAACTCATTAGTTGTTGCCATCATTTTCATTAATTACATTATTCGTTACAAAAAAAGTAGCATGTAAATATTGAAACCGACGGAATGTAAACATAAGTGACATTGATTTTGTCATTGATAATTCTATTATAGAGAACCTCCGCCCAGGTACTACTCTAGCGCTATCTACCGTGATTCAGGAAATTGATATGTTCGCGCCAGAAATGCAAATGATATAACAGAAAGAATATTATTTGAAACAAAAACGTTTTATTCAAAATTATAATTCGTCGAATATTCGGCGTACTTCGTCAATAACAATAATAATCATAATAATGAAGCTTGTCACGCACAAATGGGGTATCAGAATTCAAATATTAAAAGATGCCACTATTTTCAAGTAAATGTATTTTCTCCGTCGTGAAGGGCATTAAAAAAATATGTACACATCTCTCGAAATAAATTATACTCCAAAAAGTTCCTTGTCGTCGTTCTCGCCGCTAGATCGTCTTGACAAAAGTATTCCGAAACCTATTCCATCAACATCGACAATTAAATCATTAAGGCGACAAACGTCTGTTAAATATGACACGATTTTCATTCAAGACAATAGCTTCAGTAATGCGTAAACGCTTCCTAATTACTTTCTGATTGGTATACACGCAGTTCGACAAGTTGACGATTTATGAAACATGACGTCGATAAAATATAATTGCTATGCATATCGTAGGAGACCAGTAGAGATCAATCGTCGCGTTTCCTAGCGTCAGTTAAATTACAGATAACGCGAATTATTCTACAAATGATAAGGATTGAACGTCCCTTAAGCAAATCAGAAACGTTCTATCTGCCCGTTTAGATAATTCAAATATAATCGAGATGTTAGATTTGATCATATTCGACTCGAGGAAATTTCAGATAAACTGATGGTACACGTGAAGTACATGTGTGCTCGAGTTGCGCGAAATTCATCCTTTTGATTTTTATTGCATGTTCGCTAAATGTCCCTGTCTTTTTAGAAGTTCGCTGAACAACGCAGGAGTCAGAATATACGCGCGCGAATTATGCTAATTGTATTTGTAAGAGAAAAAAGAAACAAAAGGAAGAAGGTATTGTTCTATCGCGAACGTGTATAGGGTAAAAATCGTTGCCTAAATTGATCAAGAGTTGGAAGGTAAAATGGATGCGCGTTGCATCGAACGTGCAAAGGCAGCCAGCTGCCAAAACGATTGCGTGTCTTCAGCACCTCGTTACGATGTGATAATTATCTCTGTCGTACTACAACGTCGGTGTTATCACGTGCGAGGCAATTTTCCTGTTGTTCGGAATCGTTCTTCCAGATATCCCGGTATCTGAAAATATTAATGTGTCACATAGACCTGTTAATAGAGAACACCCAGGTAGCAACAATATCTGAATTCGATTTTCGTCTGTCTTTCCCTTGTTTTAATCAGCAAGCTAGGTGTATCGGTAGAACCATGCTAGGACCTATATCCAGAGGGTGAAGGAGGAAATGAATTATGCGATTCTAATTATTTCTACCTTTGGTTTTGGCCGATGCGTGTCCACCGCGTCTATGGGCAATCGGATATGCTCTACTTTGCAACCATAGGCAACGGGAGTTAATTTAATGATAGTGTGCAGCGGTACTTGCAAATACGGCAACTCGTCTGGAATAGAAAACAGAATCTTTGTAATGCCACTAAAACGAATTGTTACAACGCTTAATAATTATGTATCGCTGAACTCGTTGATCGGAGTAAACTATGCGCAATTTACGACGATAAAATTACATAAACAAGTACGGGGTGTCTCGAACTTTTGTTGCACAAACAACTGCGTCGTTCCTGACATCTCGTTCCGCGCATACATATCTATTTTGCTATTTCATTTCGATACGTCGAAGGTCAGAAGTTACGCAACTTCGACACATGTGCTTCTTTAACGTAAGCGCACATTTCACGTGTGCGTCTAACTCCTTTTTTTTTTCTGTTGTTTGTACGATGATTCAAATTAATGGCGTAAAGAGATAAAATTTATGGCGTATAACGTAATCGAGCAGAAATGGCCGCTATCGGCGATGCGTCATACTTACCCGCGCTTTTGTCCAAAAAATAAGCAAGCAGACACCGCAGAACTGCTTGGTGACTGACTACCAAGACGTTACCCTGTCGTTCTAGCTCCATTATTACTGGTTCCAACCGAGCGACCAGATCTTCGTAACTTTCCCCTCGCGGATAACGATAGGAGAATTTATTCTGATCTCTCGCGGCGAAATCTGTCGGATACTTAGACGCAATTTCCTCGTAAGTCATTTCTTCGCAGATGCCCTGTTAAAAAGTATGCATCGTTTAAAAATTCAACTGCATGGCTCCTTTCCATTCTTTCTTTTTTTAGAAATCAAATGAAACTGTACACTTTTACGAATGAAAGTTATTCACTCAACTTTATTTCTTCTCTATTCTAAACTGATTTTATACTGTAACTATTTTGTAAATGTTCTTTTTTAACAGTTTCATTCGATCCCTGATCTTGTTCTATTTCAGCCTACCGCATCGATTTCGTTAAGAGCTTTCCACCTCTCCTGAGGAGCATTCACTTCGCTCGCCGTTTGGATGGTCCTCTTGAGCCAGCTGGTCCACACTCGTAGTCCCTGCAATCGGTCCAATTCTTGTTCTCTATTTACTCAAAGCTTCCCTCTTCCTTTTCTCGTCTTACCTGTATATCCTGGTTGGTAATATAGTCAGCTAAGGCTTTGGTGTATTCCCAGCCTCTCTCGCTCAGCTCCGAGTCTCCGCCTATCTTACCTTCAAGGTTCATTACACTCTCGCCGTGCCTGGTTAAGTAGATAGTGCGCGGCACTATATGTATGTTCATAAGGTAATAGACTATCCTACTCTGTATATGACCCTCGTGCTTGTGAACCAACACCTTTTCACCAGTGTTATAAATTTTCATGAAAGAAAGATCGCTCTCTTGATTCTCGTCTAACGGCTGATACTTCTCCTGGTAGTGTTCGATCCTCAACATGAAGTCGGCGAGCACTTCCTCCTTGTTCATGTTCGCGTAATCTGGACTGCTCACTTTTACCTAAAAAGTGAATGTAACGAATGAAGAGCATATACGTATTATGGGCAATCGTTTCAGGGTAATGAGAAATTGTCAAACTACAGCGATCGAACGATTGGTTTCAGGTGCTGTTAGAAGAAGGCTATTCCATACTTCCATAATATTCTGCTCGACGATCTCTGGGTCGTTGCACACGGACTCAACGAAGAACAGTTTGAAGCCCATTTTCTCGACAACGATGTCTCGGATCATCTCGCGCCTCTCGATCGTGGAATTGGTCGCGTCGAACACGGCCACCTCGCCGTCCCCGCTCTCCAGCCACTGGCAGACATCTTTCAGGGCGTCCATCGCGCACTGGGTTCGTATGGCCATCGCCTTTATATTGTCAGGACGGAAAAACTCGTGGCACTGGTACGCTGTTGTCGCGTGGCGTCTGTATTCGCCGAGGTTGAACACCTTCGTGCTGATCCCGATCCAGTTTAAGTACCTGCACAGCTTCTTCGATATGTAAGTCTTGCCGCGGGCCGGCAGACCGACCATTGCGATCACATGAGGCTTGTTTACGAAGTTTGCTCGTTCACCTGAAATAACGAGGATTTTACGAAATAGGACCATTTAATAAGTGGAGGGACAAATGGGATGTTAAATAGTATATTAATGATTTATGTACGCTATTGAGTGATTCTGTATTTTAGAGTAGGACGAAAATTGAGAATAATGAGAGGGCGAGTGAGATATTGTTTCACAGTTATTAATTATTGTAAGAATATGTATAATTCGCGTGAAGTGTGTCTGACTTTGGACTTATTTTACTGATATATCTGTGTTTAGCTGTACTTATTCTACTGACTTCTCCGTGTCTGACTGTAGGACTTAGTTTAGTGACTTCTCGGTATCTGACCTTAGAACTTATTCTACTGACTTCTTTGTGTCTGATTTGGAACTTATTCTCCTGACTTCCCTGTCTGACATAACCAATGCAAGTCGTCAATAGAATAAGTTCCAAGTCAGACGCATTTCCCGCGAACTTTAAGCAGTTTCTCAATAATTAATAACTCTGAAACGAAGCCTCAAATTCATTTTCATTATTCTTCATTTTCCCCTTACTTCAGCGTATAGAATCGCTCCCTAAATTTTCTGACACCTGTCGTCGAACACCCTATAAGGTCTGCGAATACCAACGGGAATAACATTTCACAACTGTTCAGTTTATAATTATCTTTACTTAATTCATTGATATTTTACGCGACTAATATTAAAAATGGTAGTATAAATACTATGACCCCACTATATCAGTCAAGGATTAATTCTTATTTAGATATTATCTCCAGAGTTTTTGTCTCTCATTAGGTAACTCTTGCATTAAGCCATGGAACGAATTTTTATCAATGAATCAACATCGACGCTTCGCGCACAGCGTGACCCGCCGTTAGGCAAAAGTCGGCGAATTATCAACGAATCGAAAGTTCTTGGCAACGCAATAAACCGGTTTCTACCGATCTCAAATCTTGTATATCATGCATCGCGTGCACGGAACGTGCTTTTCAATTATCGACACGTTAATCGACGTGGCTAAAGAACACTCCGCATTGAACGACGTCTCATTCCCTCCCCGCCCCTCGACGAGGACTCGTGCTCTATTCAAATTCTTCTGGGATTTTAGACCGCCTCTGTACATATATATGCGCTTTTTATTTATCTTCATTGTTTTTCCTGGCATGTGCCGATAGGGGACTGTCCTTCGCGCATAATTGCTTTTTCACGCCGCTGCAAATTATCGCGTTCAGCTTATCGTTATCGAGCTGAACGATTCACATTATAGAATCTCGGTTCCCTCGACTTCGAGACAGAACTGTGACCGTATTTCGAGTCCATGTACCCTCGCTGCTACTGATCGCTTGACATCCGTTAGATTTATAGGAGGATCAGAATGCAACGGCTGTCCAAAGAAATTTACGCAATTCCGGGTCGGTGCTATTAATGACTTGCCTATTCTCACCAACTTAGAGCTACAGAGAGAATAAATTGGATTGGTTTCTTATAAAGTCGTCGCGGATCTTCGATCTCTCAAGGTTCGTTCAGATTGCTCAAGTTATTTGAATTCAAGTGGCTTGAATGCGAGTGATTGAAGAACTCGTGACAGAAACGACTGTTGTCAAGTTTTGTATTTTTTTTTAGAAAATACATTTTCTTGCTTAAAAAATTCCAAATTTGACAACATATTCAAGAGAATATTTGTAGATTCTATTATGTTGTGAATCTTGTTTCTAATCACTAGAATGTGTTCTTGTTTAAAAAAAAAAGAATTATAAAATTTAAGAAGAGCTGTTCTTGTTCAATTTTCTTCAATTTTAGACCTGCTATATTACTTAATATAGAAACTTGATATCAAGCTACTTAAATACAAGCGACTCGAATTGAACTAACTTGACTATGTAATCTGAACGAGCCTTTAAAGACGGAAGTACATTATGCAGTTATGAGAACGTTCATTTAGATGTGAAAGAAATTTGAATTGAAATTACGAAACTTTTTACTGATACAATTTCCATTTCAATTTGTATACAGCGTTTCTACCGATGAAAACGCCGCGCTCTTAAAAAGTCAACTATCGCTGCAAATGATCCATCGATCTCCATCAGATAAATGAGGGGCTCGTGATGTGTCTAGCCAATAACGCCGTGAATGTGTTCGTCGACTTTTTCAAACGAAAACACGCGTTTATCTGTCGGCTGTTTGCGACATAACTCCTGCGGTTCGACTAACACGTAGAGCGCTCACACACGACGCTTTTCATCGTTGGTCCAATCTCTGGAGATTAGCTTTATCAGTTGCGTCGTTGTTTTTAATAATCGAGCAAAGATCAAGGTACGAGCGCGGTGAAATTGAGGCACAAGGGGGGACTGATTGCGCGCGAATTTCTCGAAGGAATCACTTGAAGCTCGGAAAATCGATTGTACCCTCGAGAAACCTTACAATTGTCTGACTTTGTGTCGTCAACCAGCTAACGACTTTGAATGAGTCAGACTCGTGAGATTAATATTTGCATGCGAGATTTTTTACTTTTAACAGAGGAGACTCTGGGAATTCAATCTGGAAGAACTGCAAATGCGGTCTTATTTATTTCAGGCCACTCGTATGACATATTTTTTCGTACAATTTTATATGCACACTTACTGAGGTATACATTATATAAATAACTATCTAAACATATATAAAATCGTGGTTGTAGTTCTTCCAAGATTAATTCACGAAGTTCCCACTGTTTCTGATCTCTCTTAACCTCTATGGGGAGTAGATGTTCCCTAGGAAATTCCCTATTATTTGTTGGTTATTATTTATTCGGATATACGTGTTCCGAATGATTTATAAAATAAAATACAATTATTCTATTTGGCCTTGGAAAAGGTTCCTTAACAGGTTAGCGACAATTTCTATTTAGATTTATGCAAAAATTAGCAAGATTCTATTTCACGAAAAAGAATTGAAAGTTTGACAAGCATGAGTGACAACCAGGAACCGGAAATGTTCGTTTCAATCGATAGATCGTAATCAAGGTCGAGGCAGGTGTACATACCGGCTTCAGTTATTTTTGCTTCGCGAAGTTCAGTTAAATACTACTCGCCTATCGCCTAACTATCGTCTTCACAGACAATATTCGATTTAAATTCATTGCACGCGGTGCAGTATGGTACACCTTGCAGAGGTTATGTTCCTGGAAAGCGATCGAACGATAGTCCACGTGAGGCAGACGTTTCCACCGCTAAGATAAGCTTCTTTACAAAAAAAATACCACAAACCTAAGCTCCTTGCTCAAAGAAAAGCAAAATAACTTCATGCCCTAATGGAATCACTCTTCCAACACTCTCAGAGAAAGAAAAATTCTCGAGACCCTACGAACACCAAAGCCTCAACGAAAGTTGCCCAATTCTAGAGCAGATACTCAAGCAAATACTCTCGATTGAATATTCTACAGCGAAGCTCGCTCAAAGTCTCTGAAACAAGCACAACCCGCCAGACGCGACAGTATAGAGAAAAGATCCTCACCTCGAATTGGAAAAGGTTTGGTTTGAATGGTGTCGGAAGTCGGTGGCGTGTAATGCATCTCGATTTTCGGATCGGTCATTCTACGAGGCGCCGCGCGGATCTTCCCTTTCCGATCTCTGAACGGTTGCTTCTCGGACCTCGCTCGCTGGGGGCCAAAGAGAACACTTGAGGAGGATCAAACCGAGGCTCTACGCCAGGTTTAACGTGCACTGAAGTACGTACGTGTCGCTCATTAATCGCGAATGGAAACTCGCCGCGATAGTCTTCACTTCGCTCGCCACGACTCCATCCTACGATTTCGCATTTACGCGAGTGTCACCGCGTCGGGCATTCTTCGGCATCCTCGCGGTGTGCTCGTGAAAATCTGCTGTAAGTTAGCACGACGAACTCGCACGGAGGTTGTGCAGGAAGACTGAGGGAGGAGAGGGTTTAGATAGATCGAGAGAGAAAGAGAGGATAGTGCTACGTTTGCGGGAAAAGTCCGAAGTTTAGCACGCGTATGTTACGTGCTGGTCGCGAGCCCTGTGACGATTATTATTACATACGAGTCGGGCTGCGAAATCTTTCTGCCAGTAACTCTCATCACGTGGCTCCTCTTAGATCCTCTGTACCAACCAGGGGAGGAATGGTCGTACAGATTCTCTATAGATCAGAGTTTAGAGTATAAATTATAGCCAGTTTCTATTAATATAGATTATAGATAGTTTTAGGCTCCTATATTGACTTCGATTTCTTATTAAGAGAAGAAGGGTAGTGGTTTTGGGCTCTGGGAGGTTTAAGGTGAATTCAAATCTCAAATTTTCTAATGCTGAATGAGGCGCGGATGGACCACGCAAACTTGGCGGTTATGACTAATCGCGTGATCATGTGACAGTTGTCACGTGATGAGCAGCGATTGGGTTCTCATTCATTTGGATGAATAATTGGAATTAGATAGTCGTTGAAACTAGGTTACGGGATCTAGTTTCGGGATACTAGTTTTGTATTAGGATACTGTTATTAGTTTTGCAGCTGTGGTTCATAGAAGAATCTAGTATGCGTCAATGGGATCTGTCGAGCAGAATTTTTCTAAGCACAAGTGGAGGGAGTTGATGGCTCTCTGTACTTCTGTGCAGTCAAGTTTACGTGGTCTACTCGTAACTGAAATGAGTACTCCATTCCTTCCATTATTGAGTTACAATTCTCTCTAATTTTGAGTAACAAGATTAAAAAGATTAATGTGTTCCTTGAAATAGGTCCTAAAGAGAAAGATATTTTTAGCAACCAGTACTTGCCAATCGTGTTCAATGATTTTTCAATTCGATCGGATACAGCGCCGTCTAACAGAATAGATTGAAATTAACTGCACCAGACAATTTAGCCCATCTAGTGTTACTTTCTCGCACTAAATGTTCAATGCTGATAGCACAGTACTGAAAGAAACCGGTAGAGTGCACATAGTACCTCTGTAGTTAATTATCGGTACTATCGGTCGCGGTGAAGCGAAGTAAAACGCGATCATCGGGGTTCGTAGGGAAAATATTCAGAATTTTTGGTGTATGTACACAATCATTTAAAGGTACTTGCTTGATCTCATGTTTCTTATCATACGTAAAATATAAATAGTGTTTAAACGCTGCTGGGAATCAAATACGATGATTGAAGCGAATTTCAAAACTGAAATTGACTTTCCTCGAAATTGGGCGTGTGGCACCGCCTTTATCGTTATTCATCCTTATTATGTATACGTTTAGGTGTCATGAATTTTAGTTTTCTGTACGCATACGTCTATAACACAGTAGAATATGGTATTTCGACTTTTATACGAAATAGTGTATAGTGTTACACTTCCGGTACTCGTATCACTCAAATGTGCAACGCATAAACACAAGATGTGAAAGCTGATAGTATCATTCTGTGTATAGCAAATTTTTCAGAGTGTTTTTATCGGCTTTTTTGTCGTTATATTGTTAAGATTTTCTTTGAATTTCTTGAAGATGCTATGATTAGATTACTGTTATTTTTTCGCTTTTATGAAGCTTTTTTTTTTCGATTTGTTTCCTCGGGAAAAGGAGGAAAACACCTTTCTAACGGGAACTGATTAATTATGAGTGTTCAGATAGTATAAGACAAATTTTCATCAGTGAATAAGAGTTTCTTTATGCATATATTGTTATTAGTTATACGTATATAACTTCTGTTTGTGTAATTATTTTAAGCACTGTTAGTTTTCGTTACAACAAATTAGTAGGTGTGATTATTCATACAGTTCACAGGATAATTGACAGTACAATGTAAGTAATTACGTATTCCTGACCCTCTTCTTAGATTTCTCGCAGTGACAATGGTAGTTCCATATCCTGTTTCTTTGAAATTGAATTTCCTTTAATGGTAATACTTTCCAAAGAGATGTAGTCCACTAAATATAGTTCTATAATGATGTATACAATTTTTTTGTTCATTTGAAAATACTTTATTTTTTATTTTTAGTGTATTTGTGTATATTATATACATTTTTTGATATAGTTTCAGGGAATCGTAACAACATGTCGAAAAAGCCAGGTACCACTCAAGCAATGCATAAAGTTATAATGGTAGGAAGTGGAGGTGTTGGAAAGTCTGCTCTCACGCTACAGTTTATGTATGATGAGGTACATGAAATGCATAATGAAGTTATATCTATTGTAAATCACTCCAGTATAAACATTTTGTTGTTTTTTCATTTGCATCAGTTTGTAGAGGACTATGAACCTACAAAAGCAGATTCCTATAGGAAAAAGGTTGTATTAGATGCAGAAGAAGTACAAATAGATATCTTAGATACCGCTGGACAAGAAGATTATGCAGCAATTCGAGATAACTATTTTCGAAGCGGAGAAGGGTTCCTTTGTGTCTTTTCTATAACAGAAGATGATAGTTTTCAAGCAACTCAAGAATTTAGGTGAGCGTACAAACTCAAAATTTGATGTACTATGTTTGTGCATGTACAAAAAACAGAGGTATTCATTTTTGTTTATACAGAGAACAGATCCTCAGGGTAAAGAATGATGAGAACATTCCATTTCTGTTAGTTGGAAATAAAAGTGATTTACAAGAAAAGAGAAAAGTTAGCTTAGCTGAAGCTCAAGCTAGAGCACAACAGTGGGGTGTTCCATATGTAGAAACAAGTGCGAAAACAAAGGAGAATGTTGATAAGGTAACAACTAGTAACTAAAATGAAACAACATTTTTTATGGAAAACTGTTCAAGCAACAATGACAAGGAATGTCCTGTAGGAAACAATCTTGTTTTGTGTAGTAATTAATAGTAACCTGTTTCTAGCCATAGCACATGCATCTTTCATATTTCATTTGTTCCATTATTTCAGTTTTGCTGTAGAGCATTGAGAAGTTGCATGAAACACATATTTACATAGTATTAATGTGCAGTTTGTTGTATTTCATTCTGTTTCTGTTGCAATATAGTATATAGTGCGTACATTTCATAGCTTATGCACATATTAATTTTTACAGTGAAAGAATATTCATAAAGCACCAGATAAATTCGTACACAAATTGCATATCTCCTTTAACTCATGAAGCACCTTTTTCATGCCTTGAAGCTTTGAGATAGCATCAATTGCACATTTCCAGGTATTTTTCGACTTGATGCGTGAAATAAGATCGCGCAAGATCGAAGACAAATCGGCAAGTAACGGTCGCGGAAAGGACCGTGCCAAGAGGAAGAAAAAGAAGTGCAGTATTCTATAGGTTTGCTGTTATTTTGCTGTTTTTAATTTTTTTTCTTTTTTTTTTTAAACAATAAAAACGCTCAATGGTGATTAGAACTTTTCTAAATTGCAGTATTTTGTGCGCATTTTTTTGAAATTTAAACATATAAATACATGTACAATTACTAGCAGGTAACAGTTATGCCAGAAGTATCAACCTTCTGCAAGAGTGTCACGCAGGCATGTAAAAAAAACATTGTTTACACATACATTTCGCTTGTTATGTTGACACTTGCTTATGTCTGAAGTATTGTATGTGCATGTACAATTTCAATTAGTGTTCCAAGTTTCAAAGGCACAAACTGATTTTCTGTTTTCATTATTAAGGTATTTATTCTAGATGTCACGAGAATTAAAACAATTCCGTAAATTGTAATATAAAACAATAAATATAGCTTGTGATTATGCATGATTATTTGAGCAACACAAACATTATTTATTGTATCACATGTTTATAAATTTTCTTTCTAATTTACCACATTATGAATCTATATATAAAGAAAGGAATAGACTGATTTAAAATTTAATAACAAAAAAATATTGTGGGATTAGTAATGTGTATAGTTAGTAAGTAAATAGAAGTGCATATAAATTGAAAATCGATGGTTTTTTTATTACGTTGCAGGTTTTCTTTGATTTAATGCGTGCAATAGCCGCACGTAAAGCACAGGAAAATCAGGGGGACGGAAACGAACATAACAAGAAAAAAAATTGCTGCGGTTTGCTCTAACAAACGTAAAATAATGCGTATAGCTTCTATAACGGAACGTTCGGCTCCTAATTGCAAAAACCTAAGTAAGAGAAATGTATTTATATACACATACATATGCGTTCTATATGTGTGTCTATATATGTACACACATACGTGAAAGTTTTCTGTCACTTTACAGTGGAATGACACTGAACAGATGAAATATTTATATTTAAAGCGTCTATAATTTACGAATCGTTTAATAATTGTTTTGTTGTTAAGAGCTGAAAAATTTGTAATTGTTTGCAGGGTTACTAATTCGATTATTTTTATTGCACTGGCACATTAAATCATATTCATATCATATTTTTTACTGTAACATAGAACGAGTCGAAGTTTTTAATAGAGCACAAAAGTACCTAACATGTTGCTGGAATTAGTTTTTAAATTTTCCATTTACCCTTAGAGTGCTGAAATGTATACACTTATTTAACCCAGTTAAATGTAATGACAGTGATATTCCTATTTGTCAGAAGTAAATGTACATATATACATTATTATGCACAACCTTTTATGACTATTGAGAAAAGTGTCTCAGAAGATTACAAAATATTTATTATAATATTTATTATAATAAGTCTTGTAATCGACTCCATCTACAAATAAAATCAGTGTATCTTCATTGATGTACTTCGTGCATTTATTTGTAACCTTTAGTAATTTCAGCACTCTTGTTTTAACGGGACATATGTTTATGAAACATTAACAGCTTGAATTGCTTCTCGATAAAACAGTCACAACACTGTAAAGTAATGAAAACAGTTGATGATTAAGTCACAATTTTCTCATTATTTGTGGTATTTTGTAAGTTTAGTTATTTACAATATGTGTCAATGTACAAACGTAATAGAGTTTGCTATTTCTGTATTAAAAAAGCTTTATATCCTGAATTTGCAAATACAAATAGCTTAGTTATATTTATTTGTACAATCCTGGAAGATTGTACAAATTTTAATTTCGTGGAGAAGGAGGAATGAATTTCGCTTTTGCTATTCTATTAAGAATACGTCTACGAAGTTACAGATTTTATAATAACATAACTTATATTAATGGTAATAAGAATTTATGTATTAAAGAATTATTGTTACTTTATATATTATTTGCGTCCAGTTTGAGTATTACACTTAAAAAATATCTTCGAATATATTGCTTGTAAATTATACGTAATTCTCTTCTAAATACGATTTTAACAGCTCATTGAGTTTGCTTTGAAAGTAATAACAATTCTAAACAATTTGAAATCGAAAGCACGATCCATTATATGAGCTGCATATTGCGTTGCTACAACGAACCAAGAATACAATTTACATGCAAAATATTATGTCTATGAATTAATAGACATCCATAGACTGAGCGTACAATTAATCAACTTTTAAAAGACTTGAACCTCTATGAGGTGCATTTATTTATGGAAAAACGTAATAAGAAAATCGAATATTATTATATATGTTTGAAGACACACTTGTTAGTAATAGTTTTTTAGACATATAAGTAACGTTCTTTGTGCATTTGAGTTTTCATATTTTTGTACTATTGAAATTAATTGTGCCTTTTAAATGTTCATTGTTAACAAATTGAGATTAATAGCATAAAAGAATTATTTAGAAGAGGTTTATCAGTGCGTATGGATTCGAACGTATTTCATCTTCTAAAAAATTTGTATGTCATTATACATAGTATAATCATCAGTGTATCTGATCGCACTCACTCTGCTCTGTCATGAATTGAACCATATTTTATGTAATCTTCGCGCACTACCGTCTGTTATCTAACCACGTGTCTACAGTTACTTTTTAATAAAACCTATTTTATACAAATTAGAAAAATTATACTGGCCCTTATATTTTATAATTGAACGTATTTCAAATGTACCACAAATTTCAAAATGAATTTACACAGAATTTTTATTAATTGTGTTAAAATATTGTGTTATTATTTTATCTACAGTACAAAACTTAGTATTTGCAATAAAATAAAGAAACTTTTGAATCTTTACTTTATTACGATTCTGTAAAAATTCTTGGTCGATAATTATTGAACACCCTGTATGTGATACATATATATAATTGAACAGTATCTACTCACGACTAATCAGAAGCTTGAACGCAATAGAAATATTGTCTTTTCTGAAAAATTTAGCATGTAACGTATATACTTGTTGTAACTTATTGTTAACAGCGAAGAAAGATGAATAGTGTAAATAAGATTAATTTAAATGAAAAGTAATGAATGGAAAATCGTACTTGAGGTTAACTGTCACTTGCTTGCGATGTTGAAATGATAACGTCGAAATAATGTACTATTTTTTATTGTATCGGCATTTATTGACAGAGTGATCTATTTTCATCTAACTAACAAGATTTTAATAAATTACAAAAAATGGCTGGTGTTAAACTCGACGTACAATGGTCTCCTATTCATGCAAACAAATTTATTACTTGGGGTACAGAGATTTGTCTATACGAAGTTACTCAGATAAAAGAAAATAATAGACAGTTGTGTGAGTATTTATTTTCTATAATAACATATTTAATAAATAATAAAACATTTACAAATAATAATAATATTGTACTTCCGTCCTTTACAGACACAAAAATCTCTGATACTACAGTAGCCCATTTACTTGCTACAAATACAAATCATCATTATGTTAAATGCATTGATATATACCAGCAACCAGAACCAGATATTCTATTAGCTGTTGGACAAGCAAATGGGAAGGTTGTCCTGACCACATTTGGTCCAACAATTTTTGATTCTCAGGGTCTCAGTAGTAAAGAACTAGGTAAATTATTTTAATCTACAATTATATCATAATACGTATATTATTATACTCATTATTTACATTTATCAATTACTACAGTTCCAAAACATGCAAGACAGTGCAATGCAGTTGCTTGGAATCCCATAGATACAAATTTAATTGTCTCTGGATTAGATAAACATAGCAAAGATCATTCTATACTATTATGGGATATAAACAAGGCTTTACAAGGCTCAGAAAGAGTGCATCATCATAATATGGCACAAGCAGATTCCTCAAGACCCATAGCAGAAGTTAGTGTTTCTGAAACTGTACATTCCGTTGCTTGGTTTAAACATGAACAAAAATGTATGGTAGTGGGTGCCAACAATAAGCAATTGAAGATCATTGACTTCAGAGGTATTGATAAAAAGCTATCCCATATTCTTTATTTTCATATGTACATTAATCTACTTCCTATTAGATTCTGCAAAGGTAATAAATGCAGCAGCAACTAAGGCAGTGTATAATGTATCAGTGAATCCATACAATAGTTACCACTTAGTCTCTAGTGTTGATAATCAGATAACAATTTGGGATACACGGTGCTTTGAGAAACCAGTTTTAACTTTGTCACAAGCTAGACAAATTACAAAAGTTTTGTGGTGCCCAACCAGACACAATCTTTTGGGAGCTTTACAGAAAGACTCTGGTAAAATATCACTTTTGTCTATATTCTATATTAAAATTCATATCAAGGATTAATCCTGAATATGATTTTATTGCAGTGACATTACATTTGTACGATATTCAACATTGTGGTATTGGGGGTGGAGAAGACACAGAACCTGGGGCTTTAGAAAGGACAGTTGCTCCACCTTGGCATAGTCCTGTCAGTTTTTCCTGGCATCCAACACATGTGAACAGATTGCTGGCAATATCTCAACAAGGTTCGATCAGATTATGTTCTTCACTTACAAGAGCAATTAGACACTGTTCAATCTCTGCCTTTTGTTTTAAAAGGACTCACGGATTACACGGTTTGCGAAAGAATCACAGTAAACTGGTCTACGCGATCTCATCTTGCATGGAACCATGCATCTAAATCGTTTAAGTACATATGCAGTAATGATAGTATTTATAAAGCTCTGGATGATATTTCCATTTTAACCAAAACACGCGCAGCTTCAGAATATGGATTGCTTGTAAGTTGAGAAAATTCATGATTTCATTTACCCAAAGGCTGTTACATGTATCCTTCTAGCCAGAGCTAGCTCAGAATGGTGAATTAGCTGAAAACGACACCTTGAAGAATTTGTGGCAGTGGTTGTATTTGAGTCACTCCCTAGTAGAAGACAGCACTATACTTTGTTTAGACACTAAACATCCAGGTGTAAGGTAAATGAACGATATTTTTACTTCATAGATACAGGAAATAAATAAATTAATGATCTTCAATATTATATAGAACAGTTTTAAAATTAGATAGTCAACAAGGATCTACTAATGGTTTTTTAAAATCGGAATTGATTCATCGACCCTGGTCAGACATAGGATCAAATCTTACAGCAAAAATTTACAGGTATTAAAAAAGATGCAACGTGTTAAAATTCGTATAGATTCATAGTCATACTTTCCTTCCCAGATCTTCTGACAGAGATAAGGGACTACTTCTCTGTGGTTGGAGATACGACAAGGATACAAATACTTTTTACGATAATCTACTGCTGGAACGACTAGAAAGGGAAGGAGCATATCCGAGAGCGGCGGCAATAGCAGTATTTAATTTATGTTTACGACAAGCAATAGAAATTTTAAATCGAGGAGCTAGTAAAATGTCCATGTCTGCGAATTTAAATATCGTTGCCATGGCTTTATCGGGGTTTTCCGAAGACAGAAACAGCATATGGAGAGAATCATGCTTGAAATGTAGATCCCAAATTTCTGATCCTTATTTGAGAGCAACTTTTGCCTTCTTGACAGCAGATGATTCTTATGAAAATGTTTTAGTAAGTAGACGTAAGTGAATACGTTCTTTACGATAACTGACAATAATCATGATGTGTTTTTGCAGAATGAGAACGGCATGGCAGTCGAGGATAGAGTAGCTTTCGCCCTAATGTTTTTATCAGACAATAAGTTGAGCGAATATTTAAGGAAATTAACACAAAAATTGACAGATGAGGGAAATCTATCTGGTTTCCTTTTATCAGGTTGATTTTTCTTTATTTAGTTACACGTATTTATTAAGTATGTCTCTACAGCTATGAACGTCATTATATTTCAGGTGCAAGTTTAGAAGGGATACAATTATTAAATCGATATTTAGAAATTACCGGTGATGTGCAAAGTTGCAGCCTTATAGCCATCAGAGCATTCACACCAAAGTTACTTCAGGAAAATCAAGTGCAATTATGGATCACAAGGTATCAGACGCGATCGATAGAAAAATGATTGTAATGCAGATAACTTAAAGAAATTGAAAACAGTTACAGGAATCTTTTAAATGCTTGGAAAATGTGGACTCAGAGAGCTCATTTCGATATCGCTATGCGATCTGCAACAAACGAGAAACCTCCGCAACAAATATACGTTTCCTGTAATTTTTGTGGGAAAAGCATATCTGCGTTTATGCAGGGTTTAAGTAGAGCAAGGGGACCTTTTGGTAGATTAGGAAGTACACCCAATAAATTGAAGGTAATGGATCTCAGTTTACAGATTTAACATAGATCAAATTATATGAAGTGTTTTACATCGTCTAGATGTCTTCATGCCCTAATTGTCGGAAACCATTACCAAGATGCGCAATTTGTTTGATGCACATGGGTACTGTAAGCGGATTGCAAATGACAACATCTGGTGTCAGTAGGAACGAGGAATGCGACAATAAATTAACAGAATTTAGTAATTGGTTCACGTGGTGTCAAACGTGCAGACATGGCGGTCACGCCGATCATATTACGCACTGGTTTAGGTAAAGGAAAATATTCATATTAATTCTTACTTTTCTCGACTCTTGAAAAGTAATTTTTTACTAATTTTGAACAGGCAACATTCTGAATGTCCAGTAACGTCGTGTACTTGTAGATGCTTCTCCTTAGATGCATCATGTAAAATAGGAGTGGGTATCGCATGAATAAACCTGTACATTCTAAAATGGTTGAATGACACTGACAGTACTTACTACAGTTTTAGGATAACATTTTGTACATTCTCTTGGAATTCCTTAATGTAAGAAGCAGAGGATAATTAATTTTACTTTTAATAAAATTTGGTATTGCTTAAGTTTATTATAAACAAGATTTTGTAAGTAAAAAAATATGTATAACAATACTTGTACTCTTACAAAGGGTTTATGATTATAGTGATTTATAATCCTGGATCATTTTCCGATATTCTCCATTTTCTTGGTCCAAGAACGTTTAATATGACCATTAGTTCATTATATTGATCAGCATCTATAATGCATATATTCTTAAATAATTTACACTGTAGATAAATAATCTAAAGCTGTACTCACCAAACTTCTCTGTCATGCTCGGTGGAAATAATATATAACTACTGCAAGCCATTGTGGATTTTGAATGCACAGTACCATGCACTTCTATATAACCTTCAGCATTGCCATCAATTGGCTCTGGTAGAGTTACATTAACGACTACGCCGTCAGTTGTTCGTAGCTCTATATTTTTACCATTTGAACTTTTCTAATTGTGTGACCAAAAATTGTTAGAACCATAAAATTTTATAATGTACTTGAAATAATTATACAAATCTTACTTTTCCGACAGTTCCAAGTAAAATTACTTGATCTCCAATATTTTGCGCTAATCGACGGCCATCAATACGTTTCTTCATTTTTCTGAATTATGGAACGTTCTTTTACCGCTTTTGTTTATAACCAAACAGACCAGAAGCAGTTCGGTCTAGTAGCTTTAGGGTACCAACTGAAAAACAATAAAGTATTATTGTAAAATATTATATTTGCTGCAACATATTTTTGATTTGTTTTCGAAGTAACAATAAATTCTACTCTAAAATCTATTCTAAATATAATTTATAAATATATTATATAGTGACTTTGTTATTGTCACTAGACGCGGTAAAAGATAATAAATTTAAATAAATTGAATGCAATTATCGTTAAATGATGCAATATTATCTTGAAATATTTTTCTTTTTGTAAATATTTTGGACTTAAATAATATTTAGAACACTTAACAATATAAATATACTTTTTATTCATCACATAAGAACAATATGTAACATGTATAACATATATATATATGTACATATTTATTTTAATTGTTATATATATATTTAATTTTCATTGCGTTTTGCAAGGTATAGGAACATGAGTTCAAAAAGTTTACAAAAAGCTCGCCTTTCTGCTTGATCCACTGTTCCACCTATGCCAATTTGAGTTATTTGTGGCACAATAGACAATTTGAGACCAATTATAAAATGGGTTTCGTTGTTAGATGTAAAACAAATTTTTTCCACTCTTGTTTGTAGTGCATCATAAATATTACTTTTTAGATACTTTATGTCTTCTGATTCATATGCTCTTTTTGTATATGTATCCATCAAACTCACTTTTGAAGCTAATGGAATATTGTGGAATAAGTAAGTCAATGCTTCATGATAATCACTGACTTGTAAGTCAGTTTTGGTAAAAGCAGGCTTCTGACTGATTTTATTATAAACTTGCAAGGCTTTCTCTACTTTAAAATTATTAGGCTCAACTTCATCAATGCTAAGATTCATTAATTCGACATTCAATTTATCCACATAAGTGTCTATTGCTTGTGGCATTTTATTTATGTTTACATCAGTAGATCCTGTTAAACGTTGCAACATTTTTTTAGCTACTTTTTGCTTGGCATCTTTTTTTGTTGTTGCAGTTGCCTCCTCACATATATTATCTAAGACACAATTCATAGTGAACATGGGTGCATGAGACTGTCCACTTACATTAACAACTGTAAACAATGGAGTAGGTATATTTTTTGAAACACAATACTCCTGTAAAATTACATCAATAAAAGGTTACATTCAACATTGCTGAATAATTACTGTGTAACTATATGCTTACCAATAAAGGTCCCACATAATTCACAAACTTATTTTCTACACTCAAAGTGTTCTGATACGAGCAAGATGAATTCATAGGAGATGAACAAGATGAACTTGCAAGAGATGAATTAGATGTAGATGAAAAAGAGTTTTCAAGAAAATTGTTAAAAGTATTCATTATTACAGAAGGAGAAGAAGCTTTATTCACTGCATTTTTGAAGACTGATGCATTGCTAGACACTGATAGCAATGACTTCTCTGTAATTTCTCCTGCAGAGAACAGTGTTGATAGCATTTCCTTAGCAGCATTCTGTTTTGCTTCTTTTTTACTGCTTCCTATTCCTTTAACGGCATATGTTTTCCATCTAACACCAATAATAAACTGATTCTGATGTGTTCCTTGTATAGAACCAATTTCTGAGTAAACAGGCATGCTCGTACAATTTTTTATAGCAATTTCGTGCAAAACCATTATCGGTGTTTTATCCATTTTGTTTTAGTTTTTAAAATTATCTTTGATAAGTAAAATCGCACAACAGACTGAAACTGACAACGGAGAGCACAAATAAAGGGGAAAACCAAACATCGAACTAGTGATACACTCAGCTTAAGTTCAGTTACTAGATCTGCAACCTGCTGTAACCTGCAACACATTAACAAAAAAATTGTGTAAATCACATCGGCTGTATAAACGTATGACGTGTAATTAAAAAATTAGAATGGAATATACGTTTATAGTAATATTATATTATTATACGTATACCTAATAAATATCAGTTTATGTTTCTTGCATAAAAATTTATAATTTGCACTTACATTTAATACATTTCGTGCAATATTATACAAATTAGATTTTGAAAAATATGTGAAACAAGAATCAATATATTGACCAATTATAATTGACTACGTGTAAATCGTCAACTTGGTGTGTGTTTGGATCTCATGGATCTCATGCTGGACCCAAACGAATGATCTATGATTGATCCACCATCAAAGAATCAAAGAATCAAATTATTAGGCTACATTTAAATATTGAAATTAAAATATTTTGAATTTCATGGAAATTTCCTTTATATGGAATCTAGCGACACTCTAGTAACCCTATTATCTAATTACTAAGGTCTAGTAAATTTCGTCGCTGCAGTTGTTTGTCTGGGGCTGAAAAGGGAGGAGCGTTTAGTCGTTTCGAGTTCGTTCGTCTAATATCTTGCTTCTATGCGCTTCATTCGCAGGCATAGGTTGGCTTCTTCCCTTCGTTTTTGTGCGACTTGCACTATAGCGAGTGGAATTAATGAATTTCAAGCGGCTTGAAATACATTGCTTTCGTTGTTCCGCGTTAGTACTTACTGAGGAAAGAATATTGCAATTGCGAGGTAATCGTTGACGAAGGTAAATACTTTGTAATCACGTTCTAAAAACGTCGTGCAACGACATCGACGTGTTATCGGCAAAATAGTAATGGCTGCAATGCGACATTTAACATTGTGTTTCCTATTTCTCGTGATGCATAAGGATTGAAACTTAGTAGATAAAAAAAGACTTGATTGATCTTAATGTTGATTGGACGCAAAATATTATTACTACTGTCGCTACATTGTGCAGTTTTACGTTTGAAATATACAGGATGTTCTTAGTATATTTAGCCGAGTTAACATCGTAATATTAGTTTTGTTAAACACTCGAAACATTGAAATCTTTTGAACAATTCATAATTTTGTCAGGTATGATTGTCTCAAATTAATCTAGGCAATATTAAAAATTAGATAAAATAAGTAGTAGTTTACAAAAGAGTTGCTATAGTTCTCTGAAATCAAATTCCAAAGAGAATAATTGAAACAAGCAGAAGCAGGCTTCATTATTATTTTATGAATTTTTTCTAACATCACAAATGTATCTTACAGATTAAGAATATATAAAGATGGAACAGGAGCCAAGGCGCAAAGGACCTAGAAGTCCTAGCGCAGATTCAGAAGATTCTTCACACAGAAGAAGATCTAGAAAGTATGACCGGTCTCCATCTCCGAGGAGAAACAGATATCGCAGATCTCGTTCCAGAGATAGGAGATCGCGTTCAAGTTCTAGGGACAGAAGAAGAAAAGAATCCAGTCGTTCTCAGCAAGATTGGAAACAGCAAGCAGCTGCTCAGTCTCAAACTTCTGCTGCCAATCCAAACAGTTCTAGTGGTTATGTTCCGGCAGTGCATAATCAATACCAGGTACAGTTGAAACAAGATAAGAAGAAAGATATAATGTACTAATGTGGAAATTAATATTGTTAACGTAATTTTGTAGGCACCCCCTCCTCCAAACACCAGTCAACCACCACCACCTATACCAGCGTACAATCAAGGGTATAATAACTACAACTATAACTATGGGCAAGGCTATGACTACAGTTACCAGCAACCTACTGGATACCGCAGTGTAAGTACCTTATAAAAAATAAGAAACGATTTTATTTGATAAATAGGGAGTGCATTTTGTAAGAGAATAATTCTGCTACGAGCGAAATTGTATTGCAACTAAGGCAATACAATTAAATTTGATCGTCTGCGGACATCTTTTGGTTCATTCCCACTGTATGAATTCGTGAGAGTAATATATCTACGCGACTATCAAAAATGTTTTTGATAGTATCTGGTAGTATCATTAATTTTTGAGGATGAACGTTATTGTTTTGAAACGCGGAGTATTGCGAATCGCCGCGTAAGTATAATGCTCGCGTTGTTTATTTTATTGGCATCGACATTGGAAACCAGTATAATTGACCAGATGATTCATCTTCAAGAATCTTCCGTGTATTATCCAAAGTTCTGATTTGAGTATGGACGAATAAAGGTAAGGTTCGATAGAAGTATTGTTTGAGTACGCGAAATGAAATGTGTATTTATTTTGTTAGGACTATCCACCACCAAATTGGCAAGGGAACCAGGTACCGTATAACAATCAACCTCCACCACCTCCTACGTTAACTTCTCAGCAAGAGTCGTCGAGGGCAGTCGACAGTGGTTCGTCTGGATTAGTATCGTCCTTAGGGAGACCCGAGGATGCCAAAAAAGAGGGTATGCCTTTTAGTTCGTTTTCACTTTCTTTCATACCGTATTACACACTTCCATTTATTGAATAGAATTAATTGAGGTAGGAGTCTAATAAATTCCACGCTGTTTATTACACGCATTGTCTTTAAAATTATATTTGAATTAAATGCCCAGCAGCAATCGCAGCTGAAGTAAAACAGCAAAAAGCGACGCTGGCTAAACAACGTGAAGAATACGTTAAAAAATCGGCCACGTTGCAACGAGAACTGGAAATTCTACGTCAACAGTGCGATGAAATTGGTAAAGAAGGTGGGCGAGAGAACAATCGCATCATAAAAGAGAACCAAAAGTTGCAGGTAAATTTGCAGATGTATAAAATATTATACCGATGTGTCGTTTCTGATATTTCATCCCTTTTTCGTAATGTTTTCGATTACAGATTGAAATTCAAAACAAAATGAAGTCAATACACAACGTTATTGATATGCTTACTGGAATAATTGGCGATAAAGCAACCGTTGATGATCTTAAAAGCAAGTTTAAACTAGAGATTAATAAACGTTCGAGAAGTCCCAAAGAAGATTTTCCAAAAGGAAAATCGGAGTCGCCCGATAGATCTTCGGCGTCCGATTCTGACAAGGAATCGAAAATCGAAAGGGAATCGAAAGAACGAAGGTCTCCCGAAGATTCTAAGCCTATGTACAATTTCGTGCATTACGATCCGGAAATGCATTGGTGTAAAGTCTGCGATATATTTCCTAAAACGGCAAAGGAATATTTGAATCATCTGCATAGCAATGAGCACAAAGAAGCTTGTTTAGTAAGTCACCTATCGTTGTAAATAATGTAGAATTCTAGTGAAATTTCTCCAATTTTTATATAAAACACATTCAAGTAATTGAATTTAGAAGTTCTCGATTGTGAAAATCCTTTTATATAAATAACGTTTGTAATCATTAGAACAGGACGCAGAAAAATTGTAACTGATTATTGATTTACATTGTGAGAGAAACAAACGGATTCTGTTAATTTCTAATTTGAACTATATTTGTATAAGGATGATATGTATTACAGTAACTGATCGACGTGCAGGTACTTGGTACACGTAGTCTGATTGGTGTACCATAACAATTTGTTTCTTAAAAATGTACCACCCAGTATTTTCGTACAGTCTGTACCGAGCGTACTGATTAACATTCTTTATTCCCTACAACAGGAACGGAAGATTGTTGATATGCCATGGCATGAGCGGAATGGAGAGGGAACAGAAAAGGAAGTGCCCTATTATCCTGGACTGCCAACGAAAAGAACACCTATTAAAGGTATGGTTCATTTCAGTGGATAATTACTAATAGAATACAATTCCGTAGCTTGTGCACAGACACTGTGGTGTCCGGTATGTATTGAAGAGATCTACGCCTATGGTTTGCTCAAAAATTTGTCTGTGTTAACATACGTAATTGTCGATTCTTGGAATTGAACTGTTCGCAAAAATATTCTCGACATTTTCTTCTTCAAAACATGCTATGGCTTTCTTACTTCATGGAAATTCTTTCACGTACTCCTTCTTTTTTACGTAATTTCGCGGAACATTAGTGATTGTTTTCGGAGAATATCTATCCACACGTCACGTTGTTAGCAGCAAATTTTATAGCAACGATGTAAAACACCATAAAGATGCACTGGATTTTAAAATGGACTCGAGGAGCACACTTTCGAGCGCATTTCAGATATCTCAGCTTACTATAATTGAACTGTTTAAACATTCTTCTTCGTAAGTGTATTGTTCGTCGAACTGTTATACATAGGTCGACTAGCACGGTCAAGGATAAACGAAAGAAGATTTTGACGAATGTGAAAAAAAACGCTTTGATATAAAGATCGATGTTGTCATAATGATGGTGCGTGTACAAATACAAATAACGCATTTAGTTATGCGAAATGTGTAAACTGTGATATAAACACTCGTGATTACTTTAATTCAGGATATATGTTACATCTACATATGCGACATGTTTATAATATAAATTATTATAAGTCGAAATATTATTGTAAAACGTACTGTAAAGGCTGTTATTTGTATCGAAACGTACAGTAGTGTTTATATTCATTTTTCGCGGTATTTCTGATGGAGGGCAATTACAGTATGTACGTAAAAATTTATATATACACATAAATTATGCTTTATGTAACATTTATACATTTGATTTTACTTGTACAATTTCTGTGCACAATTTGTATAAATAAAGCATGATTTTTCTCCCTTTCCCTTTTTCTTCTAGAAGAGATCAACGTGGGATTTACGCAAGAGAATATTTATAATGTTATCAACCATTTATTGAGCATCTTTTAACATATTATTTTTGTTTTTTCAGTGACATGAATGTATCGTGGCAGAATATAAGGTCATTCTTTATGAACTTAAATTGTTTACCATTTTTTCAAAGCTTAAGTAATGCTAATAGTTGAATTATTTGGTTATAGGTCTGCAGTTCTTCAGTGCAGCGACGGCGTGGTACTGCAAGCTTTGCGATTCCTGGATAGGTGATCTCCATTGCGCGAGTTTGCATCTGAAGTCCAAACAGCACTCTGAAAATTATGCTGTATGTTTCACTCTTAAATTGATAGAATACTATTAATAGAAATTCTGTATCTAAATTGATGTTCCACATTTTTCCACAGCGTTTCGTAGAGCAAAATCCACACTGGGAAACCGACTGGATGGCAGATCGTGAGAAAGCCTTCTCCGAGGAGAAGCATAAGCAGATACAAATGGAGTTACAGAAACACAAAGACGACGATCCACCCCCGAAATCAAAGAAGTCAAAGAAGAGCAAGAAAAAGTCCAAGAAATCGAAGAAACGGAGGAACAGAAGCAGCGCCAGCGACAGTTCCAGCGAATCAGAGAATTCCGACACTGATTCAGATCAAGACATGTCCAAAAGCATTCGAGTAGCCATGAGAAATAAGATGAAGGCATCGACTCAAGCGATCCTGAACGAGGAAATCGACTATCATCGGTTGAAACTAAAAGGCCACTGGTCGAAGATGTCTCAGCATATGAATCCTCCGACTCCAGAGCCACAACCCGCGGAAACCGACGACAGACAGTTGTTAAACTCCATCAGGGACAAGTTAAAAGCGAAACAAGAGGAGGAGATGAAATCCATCGGCAGCAGGAGATTAAGTCAAGAAAAGGCTGTGGAGGAAGAGGAAGAAGAGGAACAGGAGCAAGCTTCGTTCTCGACTAAATTGAAGTCGGAAAACTTAGAGGCTTGGGGACCCAAGGAGCCGCCGAAGCCATTCTGGATAAAGAAAGAAGAGGAGAAACCGCAGGCCATAGCCAATAAACCGATCGAGTTACCGAAGCCTGAGGAGATGCCCAAGCCTCACATGGGATTCTGGACGAAACAGCAAGTGAACATGACGGTGAAGCCTCCTGAGAGCAAGTCCATGGAGAAGGAAGACGAGAGAGATCGAGAAAGTGACAGGTACAAGGACGATCGAGACAGAAAGTACGATAGACGAGAAGATAAGTACGATCGTTACAGCAGCAGATACGACAGGAGACGTGGGCGTGACAGGGATCGTGATAGGGACAGGGATCGTGATAGGGATAGGGACAGGGATAGGGATTACTACGAGGACAGGAGGAAACGAGACAGCAACGATTCTCCGCGTCGCGAGAGAAGTTGGCGCGACAGTCCAAAGAGGAGTTACGATAAATACGGCAAAGACAGGAGAGATGACAATTCGTCTAACGACGAATCCAAATTCGAGAAGAAGACTAATGAGTCTGCGTCGAAGTCCAAGAAGGGTGGCGTGCAGACGAAAAAATCAGCGCCTCAAGTGTCCAAAGGCAAGCTTCCCTTCATTGGACGATTACCAATTTTCAAGAAGAAAACTGAGGAGCCAAAATTACCTGAAAAAGACATCACACCTCTTCCCTACCAGCAAAGTAAATTCGAGGATACGCCAAAGGTTCCCAATGAGATTATTAACCCTCCAGGGGTTGTACATATTACGAAGCTTGCTACCCCTGTCAATCTCGGTAATAACAACAATAACACCACCACCAGCGCTAATAGTGTTAGCACTCCACTGAATCAAAATAGCAAGAATCAGCCGATGAAGATATTGGTAGCTCCTCCGCCGCCAGTGTTGAACGAGGCTAAGCCAACTCAGCAGGTAGTCGATATGGAAATCGAGGATCAGTCCGAGGAAACAGTGATAGAGGAACCGATGATGGAGCAGCAGAAAGAAACGCAGAGTATATCGAAGTTACCTTTGCCTTCCCATCCTCCTCCACCCTTGAACAGACCTCCTCCATCCTTCACTGCTGCGTCACAGCAGCAACAGACAGTACAAAGTAGGCCACAGTTCGCTACGAACAGACCGCCTCCGCCATTCATATCAAATCCACCACCGTTCGTTCAGACTCAGCCACGATTTCCACCAGTGCGACCGCCAGTGCAAAGCCATCCTCCATTCATGACGAATCCTCCGCCCCAAATACCCGCTGTTCCTGCCTTCGTCCAGAATCATCAGAACCCACCGCCACCTCCGTTGCCAACTGTGGAAGGCGCGACGCAGGATATTTCTGAGATACCAGAGCCCACTGAGAAACGAACCGATCCAAGCATTCCCTTGCCTGAGGATTTGCAAGAGGCTCTGAACATTATTTTCCCTAAGGAAGAGACAGAGACGAAGCAGCAGAGCCAACAAGAGACTAATATTATGTATTCGTCTATGTATAGTATGTTGGGTTGCGTTGGTTACGGACCAGAATACATGGATCAACCGCCGCCAGAAATTACACAGGCGGAAAGTGAGGCGGACACTCAGCCTGGACCAGACGATTTGAAAATGTTAGGCATTGACGAAGGGGATACGATCCTTTAAAACTTTTTAACTTGCACACGTAGAATCGTGTTTTCTCTTTCGATAAGGTTTCATGATGTGTAAACCATCTGAAGTCGTTCGACCGTTTGTTCACTTTTTTTCCTCTGAGAGAGTCATTGCAAACGTTCATCCGTCACGAACCGACGAGTATATCTTTTTCAAATGTACAATTCATGTGGTACCCGCATTGAACTGGAATTGTGTAATTATGTAAACTGGTATTTTAAATGGAGAATAGTAAATGTTTCATGAAATGTTTACTACTTTTGATCGAATACACGGTTTTCACATGACTTTAATCGATGATGATTTAAATGTGCAAGAATTTGAATATCGCAAGACAACATAATTACATATTTTTTATCGTTCGTGCATGTCCATCTGCATAAACTGAAAGTTAATTTCCATTGAAGTCTGGCAGTCAATAGACATGCATTATACCCGAGGATATTATAATCTAAGCGCTGTAATTTAGAATACAGAAGAGCTTTTTCAATTCTCGAAATATATTTACATTGAATTTCATTGTTAGTACTATGATTAATGCAATGTTTTAACAAATTTCCGATGTACGTTTTATTCGTCAATAATATCCCATTAATAAAATGAAATGCTACGAATCGATGTATGAAATTGGAGGATAAACAGAGGGAACAAACAATTTTTTTATATTGTTCAAATATGCTTTTATTTGTTTTCGTTTTTCAAACGTTATTTTTCCCGTGTGAAAATTGTTTGATAGATTTTTAAATCTCTATATCACATTGCTTTGACCCTATACATATATATGATATGAAACAGGAAAGTTTATGTTACAATATCGCATGGCATTGTGTATAGCATAAATTATATATTAAGCATAAGTAATATGCTTTTATTTTCATGCAGTATTGTCGTAACATTTTCGATTCATTCAATGATTTAACAACAGGTATTTTCAATAGCAAATTCTAGTTTTCTACACTAGAATGGAACAATCGTGTAAGAGTGACTTTAAGTTTATATGTACAGAATACATAGAGATCATACGTGATCCGGTTACTTTCAGCTCTTATTCGCTTAAACAACTCGCAATGCTGTGAGGTATTCTCTTTTGAAAAATCTAACTCTTATCAAACATTACTTATGGCATTCAGTTTTAAATAAAATTCCCTGCACTATAGGATCCATTCCGCTTAGTCCATACAATATCTGTCTTTTTAATACACATAAAGACATAAAGTAGCTGGATCAAGTTCATTTTCTTTCGTTCAATGTTCATAGTACATTCTATCAATTTTTGTATTCATTTGTCTACACGTAGGTGTACGTCAATTGTTAAAAAATGATTAGCATTGGCATTTATGCTAACACCAAGCCCAGTTTTTAACATACTCCAACAGTGGAGTACATCAAGGAGTGTCTTTGTATTAAAAACAACGGAAACTTTCATAAACATTTCGTTATACATGATTTACGCGCATTGCTGGAATGATATCTAAATGGAATGAACTGTAATTTAAACTTTCCAGGAGTATATGCATGATGGAGCCCCTCTAATTTTATTTAACGAGGGACGAAATGCAATAGTTGCGTGAAGGAAACAACTCAGGGTCATTGAACTACTCAGTGAGACATTTAAAGTTTAGATCTGTAACACGAGCCCCGCGCTTGAAATATTATCTCCGCCACCAGCGGTTTGAGCTGCTTCTGTGCAAACTAATACTGGTGCGACACACACTTGAATAGGAATGTTTTCGATTCCTACTTTGAGTATTTCATCCCAACAGGAAACTGGTCTATCAATATCCAACGCTATTCGAGTACCGTCGATTATAGACGTTGAAAAACTGTCGTCTAAGATCAGAGCTGCTTTCCTGACGTCAACCTGAAATATTTTTTAAGTTCATATACGTGTTAAATCATTTCTTTTGTAATGCTCTTTATGTCTACTTACGTGACTCGTTGCGCATACGTGTCTATGAGCGGTCAGTGATGCCTTGGCTGCTGCAGCCATCGTATTTTTCCACATGGAACCTTTCACTGTAAATATAGCTTGGTACGCTAATGTATGCACGTGAATTCTTGTCAGCTCTCGAGAATTCGCGATGGACTTGCTTTTCATACGAATTAGCTTAAATAACGTTCGCATTTGATCTAAAACTGTCGCGATGCGTGGAGTTGAGTTTGCTACTAAAGAAATGTTCCCGTAATACATAGCATTGTGTAGATTCGCTATTTCTTGCTCGTTCATGCCTAAACTATCCGCAAACGGGATGACTGAGTCGCAGAGCTCGAAGAGAAATTTGTCTTCTACGATCGAGGCCATTTCAAAATGAATTTTTGTCGACTCTGATCGCTCTATCATTTGTTTCTTCACTTTAAGTAGAAGCTTATGCCTCTCACCTGCAGTATAATGGATATATATTAGTTTTAGATTGTTAGAGCCAATTGAAAGCGTAATTCTACTTACCATTGGGGAATGGATAATTATCCATCATTTGTAAACCACTGACAACAAACAAATTAGGTTCGTATGTAGATAAAAGCTTATCAAATGCATCCAGAGAACTGATCATAGGATTGTTGGCATCATTGTGAACTATATATCTAAGAAATCATTTGAGAAATTTAATTATTAGTATGTCATTTTTTTGAACAGTATTACTGACAATTTTTATTCTACCTATTTGCCCTGGCACTGGAATATGGTCCCCAAACATCTCCATGTTTATATTCCATAACTAAGTGAACATCATCTCGTTTCACTTCCCCTCCCACTATCTTGATAACTTGTGGTATCATCTGATGCAGAGATTTGGTCAGTTTTGCAGCCAATGTTACTTCGCATCCCTCTCTTGCAAATCGTAGTGCCATGACAGCTGCATTACCACCAATAGTAGAATAGGATGTAGGGAATGAACGAGCCCTGGTAACAAGCTCATCGAATAACGTTCGATTTGGCATGTATCTTCTGCAAAAAAGGAACCGTGTGAAATTTCTTTCAAAAGAACTCACACCTGCAAGGTTCAATAATGAAAACTAGACTGTGGATCATACAAATTCAAATTTTCATAGACATTAAAAAATTGGAAAGTAAATACAAATTTGTTTGTAACGTGTACTCTACTCTTGTTGAACCTGTGTATTTTTGTGTTTATACTTTTCATGAATGAATGAAGGCCCATAGTCTAGTGGAAACTGTAAAACTTAGAACGATTTCTTACTCTGCAGCAGCTCCATGACGGAAGTAATAAGCAAAACTCTTCAGCAACTCTAATTCAGTGTTAATTTCGTCGAAATGCTCCGGTCGACCGACGTCCTCAGTGTATTTGAGCAACTGTTCGGCGTTTACGTAAACGTCAGTGCACACGCCATAACCTATTGCAACTTTCGGCCTCGACGTGATGACGTGCTTGTTTTCGAGTCTCTCCAGCCCGTAGATCAGGGTCTGCAAACGTTTTTGGAGAACGTTCTCCGAGTTCCTATAATAAATTGCGACTAGAACTGTCAGCACAGTGAAAGCTGTGCCGAATTTCAACCCCCTATTGTACCCCATGGTCCACAGCAGCGATAGGAGACTGACAAACCAAGCGCTGCGGTCACGGGTTTTTTTAAAGGTGTAATCGATGCCATATCAGGACTTATCTACATTAGTACACAAACAATAACTTTGTCCCCTTTAGCGTTGATAACAACTATTATTATGCTACTTCGTGTATTTGTGACATATCGTTTAAAAATATCAACAGATTAAGACAAGAACGTTTACATAATAAATTCGTAAACAGGAGTTCTGTTTGACAGTCTTTATTTAGAAACTAAGACAATGATGTATCTACCATAAATTTAAATTAATTTACATGTATAAGCTTTGAAAAAGCTTGATTTCAAATTAGAAATGTGTCTTCTATGTCTGTACAAACGAAGTATTTCAGGTGTTAGTTTATGATAGACTTTATCTTACGGTAAAAATACAACAGGAAATGCATTGAAATTTCTAGTTGCATTCTTATGAGACTCTAATCTCTGAATACGATCCTAATTTCTTTAGAATATATCAGGATCGTTTTACTTTGCGCTCCGAAAAGATGAAGCAATGACGAGATTTCGCTAGAAATATAAAAATATCGGAAGTGTATAGATTATGATTATACATGAAACGAAATTCACCTGTCGATAAAAGTTAGAATTACTATAAAACGAAATATAGATCTCTAAGATAAACTTATACGTAATGCTAATATACACAATTTCAAATATCTCAATTTTACATCGATAAGATTGTACACGACAATGATGGAAACGTTCGCTTTAAACTATTCATTCTTTGTTTTTCGTATGAAGACGCATATGCTTTTTCAAGTTATCCAGCCTGTTACATCGTCGTTCACAGAAATCACATTGATAAGGCATTAAATTGCTGTGCACCACGACGTGACCATTCAAGTGGCTGATCTGTTTGAATCGTTTCCCGCAGATTGTACAAACGTACGGCCTTTCGTTCATATGAGCAGACGCAATATGCGTCTGCAGGTTCGTCTTCCTCACGAAAGTAGCTTTACATTCGTCGCATTCGAATGGCCTTACATTGGCATGAATAGCCAGATGGGATTTGAGAACATTCTTGTGCTTGAAATTCTTCTCGCATAAATGACACTGGAACGGTCGCTCGTCATTGTGCACCTTTTTATGAACAGACAGATGAGCGAGTTGCTTGAACATCTTCGCACAGATCTCGCATTGATATGTACGCCCATCTTCGTGGGCGGCGCTTACGTGACGGCGCAAAGTGTCCGCCAAAGTATACCGTTTCCCGCAGATTTTGCAGCGGAAGGGACGCTCGTTCGTGTGAGTCATCAGATGCCCATTCAAGTTTCTTTTCTCGAGGAATCGGGCCCCACACACGTCGCATTGATATGGCTTCTCGCCATTGTGTACGTACATATGCTTCTTAAGAGAGTTCGAAAGGCTGAACCTCTTTTTGCAAATCGTGCACTCGAATCTTCGCTCGCCTGTGTGCACCAACATGTGGGACTTCACGTGTCCCGCTTGCTTGAAACGTTTCTCGCATATTATGCACGCGAACTGGCGCTCGTGAGAGTGAGTGAGTATATGACGCTCCAAAACGCTCTTGGTGGTGAACACCTTCTTGCAGTTATCACATTCGAATAAGCGGAAAGCTTCCTTCGATTTGGAGATATAATCTTCTTTATGGGACTGAGTGTGCACTTTTAAAGAACTCAGTGATTCAAATTTCACCCCGCAAACCGCGCAGTGGAAAGATCGATAATCCTTGTGGGTCAGTGAATGTTGACTGAGGTGGCCCAGTTGTTTGAAACTTTTGTTGCAAATTTCGCAGACGTATGGCCTTTCGTTCGTATGAGATCGCATGTGTCTTTTTAAGACACTGGGGAAGTTGAATTTCTGATTACAGTATGTACACTTCAGACTCGAGTCCCAGTTTAGCTTCATCGAGCGATTCTCAGCGGGAGCCTTCTTCCTTTCTGGATCATTGGACTGTGCGTCATTGGTATTTGTATCTAAAGAACAGTTCAATTTAGAAGCTTTTGCGTTCGATGTTATTTTTTCTTGCGAATCTTTGCTCCTTCTTGTCCTGTTTATGCTGGATAATTTATTCTGCTTATGAGATTGTCGCATATGTTTTTCGTATAAATTTAGAACGTGAAACGTTTTGTTGCACAGTTTGCATTCAAACTTTTTCCCTTTTATGTGAGTCCTCATGTGGTTTTTTAAGTGACCAGGTTTCATGTATTGTTTTCTGCAGATTTTACACTTCAGATCTTGACCATTGGAAGATAATTCCTTTTTATCGTCTGTTGCTGATTCGTTATCGAATATTGAGTCTTCTGTGTGCATGTTTAAAGGTTCACTTTTGACATTAACGAAGTTAAAGCCAGGAGTCTCACTGTGAAATTCTTCTTTGATACCGTTAAAGTCGCTGTCATAATCTCTTGACTGGTAAATTTAAGAATAGTGATTAGTGATTTATGAAATAGAAATATATATTTTTATGTTAATATTATACTTACATTATCTGTGCCTCCTATTCCTACGAAATTTAAATTTTCTGTGGAAGTCTCACTTTCTTCTTTTGCAATATCGTTTTTATTAGATACAAGATTAATCCATTCTTCTTCTGTCCATATATTTTCTTTTGTGTCAATTGCATTAGTATTTTTCTGAAATTCGTCGTGAACGTTTCGTCCGAATAAAATATCATAGGGAATCTTTCCATTGTCACACCTAAATGTTGAATTTTGAAGGATCTGCACTTGTTTTAAAGCTTCATACCATGTCTTTGTTGGGTTTTTCTGTACCCAACATTCAAGCAAGCTTTTAAAGTCTCTGCTGTTTTCTTTGTTCTCAGAGATATCTCCATGAAGTATAATGAAATCTTTCCATAAAAGGCGTAACTCTTGTACAACCTGTTCAGCAAACTTACGTCCATTATTGCTTTGTAAAACTTGTGGAGCTCCAATGATAGCTAATATGTCCAACAGCTTTATGGCTACTTCGTTTGCTGAATTTCCATGTAAGCCCTTTAACACAACAAATTTGGACACTTGATCTTCATAAACAAAAAAGTATTTATAATTACAAGTTAATTCCATTGGCATATCTATTACATCAATTTGTCCTCGATGATGTAATCTTTCGTTCATGGTATCACAATGTACATTCATTGTTCAGACTTATACAATAAAAGAATATGTGACATTTATAAAGCATTTAAGTGAATACTCCCTTTCAGGGGTTTCTTGACTTGCCACTTGTTCATAGAAATTTTCAAATATTTCCTCCCTTCAGGAGTAGAAACTTAAACATTGCCCAGTAAAAATTGAATCCATGTTTTAAGAAAATAATACTGATCTTTTCGAACATAAAATTAAATACCACCACAGGTATTTATATCATTCTTAAAGCTTCTACTGTTTACTTTTTCCATCCATTGCACTCTATTGAAAGAAGCAAAGGATTAAGGGATATAAATTATTATTTCAATATACTGTTAAAATAATATTTCACTCGAATTCATAATACTTTCAAAAATAATTCCGAACTCCATTCTAACCTATGCAATTCATGAAGAGATTCATTTCGCATCAAAATAAAGTCCTCGCATTTATTTTTTAAGACACATACAGGCAACTTTTGAAATCCTTTCATCTCTCGTTCTTCCATGGAACATATGGCACGTACTTTCACCATTCAATTAAATACTTAATATTTATTATGCGGCTATAAACTTTGATTCATTATCTCCATGGTGAGTTTTTATTGCTGTGGAAAATCGCATTTTGACAGAACCCAGTGAAAATGTTTATTTGCTCACCTATAAATGAGCGTGTGAATGTGTAAGAAAGTTAAGGTTCGTTTTAATAGGAAGTACCTTTTCAACAGTTTCAAAATATTTCAAGAAATCTGAAAGGAATCTAGGTTAACGAACAAAATATATTTTTTTCTTTTCAATTTTCTCAGGACTTTCAGAAATTGCTGTTTTACCACTTATTATTAAGAACATAAGCTTCACAGAAAATCTGATGACTGACGACTCTAGGTTGAAATCGCAAGTTAATGGTTGTCATCTGAAAGCGAGGTTAGGTCTGTCCATCTTCAATCTGCGCATTCGAAGACGATTTCTTTTTGAAGTCGTGTCGTTTGTGCAATCGCACACAGTCGAACCGACAGATTCAAGATGGCAAGCGAGGTAAACGAAGTTGTTGCCCAACTCACTGAAAACGTGACGGACAGCAATGATTCAGTGACAAAAAGAATACCCTCGACACCCGAGGGGATGGCTATCGCTTGTGGGAGCCTTATAATAATGGCCATTCTGCCTATTTTCTTCGGCAGTTACCGGGCTGTTAAACACCATAAGGAGCAGCAGGTTATCCACGAGTTTTGACATATGTTTCACGCATGTTCTTTCGAGAACTTTCGCTTTTGAAATTCAAATAATAAGAATAATAATTCTGATCTCCCAGAAGAGTCTAAAGAATTCATAAATGGAAAAAAATACGAACTACTGTACTCTTACTGTTATATTTACATTATGCTGTAGAACTTGACCTCTGATAAAATTTTTATTTTGTTTTGCCTTTGCTTTCACAGTTATCAGGAGTTAAATATAGTTGAATAGAGACAGGGTATGAGCAGTGTGAATATTTTTCATTTGAAATTTAGACTCATTTGAGGTAGAGCTAATGAATTCACTGAAAAATATCAAATATCAAATTGATATTGTTGTCTTATTGCAGCAACAATATAAAGAAAATGGAGAACAGCCAGATACAATGTCTTGTAGGGAAGCAGTGATCTTTCCCTTTATTTCCAGTTTTGTACTACTTGGTCTTTATGTATTATATAAGGTGAGGAGGTTTTTCCTTTGTATTATTTGAAGATTTAGATTATTTATACCTCTAGTTATTAAATGTACTTTAGTATTAGCATTTTGTACATAGTGATGTTAGCAGTTTATGTATTTTTCAGATATTTGCGAAGGAATATATGAATTTAATCTTAGTTAGTTACTTCTTCTTCCTAGGCATATTAGCCTTGTGTCATCTCACTAGGTAAGAGTGAATCTTATGTGACTTAAACATTGATATTTTACTATGATAACATTTATTATATGTCCTAATTATGCTAAATATTTGTAGTCCATTAATTTCATCATTGGTACCTGCTGCAATTCCGAAAACTCAGTATCATATACAATTCACCAAAGGTGAAGGGGATAAAGCAGAGCATATCATCAATTACAAATTCAATCTTCATGATTTCGTTTGTTTAATATGCTGCTCACTTGTTGGAGCATGGTATCTTTTAAAAAAGGTGAGCATAAGACTTTTCTAAATTGAAATTTAGTTACCAACAGTTAACCTGAAATATTGTTTCAATTTGCAGCACTGGATCGCAAATAATTTATTTGGCATTGCATTTGCGATCAACGGAGTAGAGCTGTTACATTTGAATAACGTTGTAACAGGATGTATTCTGCTTTGCGGACTCCTTTTATATGATGCATTCTGGGTATTTGGTACAGATGTGATGGTAACAGTTGCAAAATCATTCGAAGTACCGATTAAGTTAGTATTTCCTCAAGACTTGTTGGAGAAGGGTTTGACTGCAAACAACTTCACTATGTTGGGCTTGGGAGATATTGTCTTGCCTGGAATTTTTATTGCACTTTTACTGCGATTCGATAACAGTCTAAGCAGGAAAACGAACGTTTATTTCTACGCAACGTTTTTCGCATATTTCATGGGACTGTTGGCTACAATGTTGATCATGCATTTGTTTAATCATGCGCAACCGGCTCTACTGTACTTGGTTCCAGCGTGCCTGGGCACTCCTCTATTATTGGCATTGGTTAAAGGAGACTTAAAAGCATTATTTTCGTATGTATTATTTTACAATTACATTTTATAATTCCATAAGCTCACAAAGTAAATGATACATGATTTTATGACACGATTCATTAATTATATTTCAGTTACGAGGATCATCCGACGATCAATAAACAAGCAGACAAGCCTGCACAAACGCAAATAGAAGCTAAGAAGGAAACATAATATTTATATTCAAAAAGATGAATATAATTGACTCCTCAGCATTATTGTTATGCTGTTACTGTTTAAATTTTATCATAATTAGGATGAAAAACGATTGCTTTCCGCTCAAATGATACAATCATGGAATGTGAAATATTAAAGGCATATGTAATTATGCTTTATATCCACATCTTGAGACACAATATACCATTTGATTCTTCTTATACTAAACGTATTCTGGTACTTCCGAATTCAGTTGTATTAACGATTAATTATAGTTTGTAATTTATGTGCATGCTCCATTTTCTATAAAAATATCAAGAAACGTAAAAATAGTAATGAAAATAATACATGGAGCAGATACCGTGGTGGGGTGTTCTGTGAATGCAAAAATTGCGAAATGTTGCAATCGCCAATGATTTTCAGAAGATTGAACAAGCTGCTCTCTACGTTTCACGTACATCATTACCTTTAGATGTGCATAGAAAGTACGCAGCAAAAATTCAAAACTATGCAGTATGCATACTTTTATATTGTATATTTTAATTGGTGTAGGGAATGTAAATTATTTTTTGGTCGAAGCGTTTCTTAGACGAAACACGTTCTATTTCGAGTAAAACGTTAAGTTAGAGTTATTAGGGCCGCTACTGTACGTAACACGTGATAATTTTATTGTCTATTGTTATATATATATTTTTTTTATAGAAAATTTACGCGTAATTCACTTATATGCTCCAAATTCTGACACATTCTGTACCCTAAACATATTTGAGCAGAAGTAAGATACGAACAGTGGAAATTGTTTTTATTTACCATTGTAATTAACTTCATTTGCATGTATTAGTTTCTAATATGAATTAAATATTTACTCCAACAGATTTGTAGTATATCTAATATGAAATCGTGTACGGTGTAAATGTAAACTATTGTCTATTAACTATAAATTATACGTTATATTGAGCATAATTTAGATCATAGCAGGAGCCTTACTTTTCAGGGATACATTCTATTTCACTCTAATGATAACGAATTATTCAAATTACTATTGGCATTTACTCTGCGAATTTGTATTTAAATCCAGCACATTATAATATTTTTACATTGTAATTACTTTAACTGATTACATCTTCCAAGAAACTAAGTTGGATATACATATATATAATTAGCACAATTGATCAAAACTTTGCTAACATAATAAAACCACATTTTTTAATTTGTACACCACTTGTTTCAATAATTATTCATAATCAAATAGTAAAAAAATATTCAGTATTAAATTCTTTTTTACCATCTTTATTCTTCGAAATGCAAATAATATTGTTACAAATAGAATGAATAAAAACAAATATTTTAAGCTGTAGCAGCATCTTCAAGGGCTAAGTTCTTTGCTGTGATAGGATCCAATTCTTTTATACCATCCTTTGATACTTTCTGTACTTTGAAATTTGGGAGATTAACTATCAATCTTTTATGAATTTCTCGAACACACTTCTTCATTAGTATGTATGCTTCCTCCTCTGTAGAATCTGTAACACAACAGTAGATAAAGAATATTTTATGAACAAAATATGTAAAAATGAAACCTTAAAGCTGCTTTTACCGTGTTTATGATATCTATCCATAATAGAAAGAGAAAAGAAGCCTCCATAACCATGAGCTGCATAAGGCACTTTAACGCATGATGCCAAATAATCAATGAAATATAATTCTGGCCCTGCATTGTCATCATATCCTGCCATCAATAAATTAACAAAGTATGGAGTTCTACTTCTAAGATAATCTGCAAGATTTCTTCTAGTGAAACATGCAGCTGCTTTTGGAGACAATTCATAACCGTTTCTCATTTTATAAAGCTGTATATTTTTTCCTATATATTCTGAAAACTGTGTTGTGTCACCAGACTCTCCAGATACCGCCATCACAAGTTTATCAGAGATTTTGTGAATCTTTTGCTCATCTGAAACAATATAGAACGAATGAAACCCATAGCATGACTTGCATTCAGTGTATAGATACACTGACATTATTTTACTTTGTTATTCTTGTTGATTTCTGAATGTACATAACATTAATACGACGAAAATTTATACTAAGTTGAATTTGGAAAAGACTGAAGTACCTAAAAACTGTCTTCTGTGAAACTATAATAGAACCAGCAATTTCTTACCGTTTTTCATAACCATAATAGACTGAGCCGTGGTCATGTCAGCCGCGACTAACACGAAATCTTTAAACTGTATTCCAATTAAACATTCCATTTTTGTAAGAGTTTTTCGATATATTCGCTGGAACTGTAGAACTATCACCCAAACAGAAAAGTGTCTGTCACGGACTCAGAGGTTAGCTTTGGTTAGCTTCCACCGACAGTTTCCAATTATTAATATTGGTACACGGTACGCATGTACTGTATGCGTAAGGCTTCGTACTCATGTAAAACAAAAATGGCGAGAGCTTCGCGGGGAAAAGTTCTTTATATCATCGCCGCTAGATGGCGACAGTGTTTAATTTCAGGGCTGACTTGTAAAGGGCAGACACCCCTTGAAATATGTCTAACTTGAGACGAGACTTATTCTACTGTCGGCGTACGTCACTTACAAGTAGGTCAGACATGGAAAAGTCAGTAGAATAAGTCCTGAATGGTCTCGAGTCAGACACATTTCAGGCGCACATTAGGTTAGGCGCTTTTTTAACAAAACCATAATTCGGAAAGTACAACCTTTCCTTAAAATTTCTGATACTTGTTGTTGAACACCCTGTATTATAAATTACAATTTGTTTGAAGAAAGGATTGAATCTGTACAAAGTTCAATTACGATTAAACATCCATTTATTATCAATTATCAGAATAGAATATACATATACGCGAATACAAATTCATTACTTACACACCATGTACAGACTTCTTAATCTAAAGTTGGGTCTACACCGCAAACTTTTCATCACCTTTACTTGATTTTTCCGCGAACACCAAGAACAGTATGAGAACAGACGATTTCTAGGAAACTTTGATTTCGATTCTGTTCACGAACTCTGGTGTAGAGGTACCTTAATATTACACAGATATTTACTGCATCCTGTACGCCTAGCTTGTTACGAGGTATCTGAACAATGTATAAAATAAACATTAACAATATCTGGGGATAATGGTGATAGGTGGTACAAATATTACAATTCTTCGTGCCTGACACAATGTTATCCACATGTTCGCGAGGAATGATTATCTTATCCGTGTCCATAAAAAAAAGAGATACGAAAACGAGTTACAAAAATTTCACAATAGTATACGTCGAATAAATAAAATAAACGTGTCTTCCAATATTGCCATGGATGAATCCTAGGACATACCAGGCGTCAATTAACTATCCGGCTCGACGCCAGAGTCTAGGAAGTCTACCGTGGCACGTATACCCTCGTCGGGGAGAGGTCTAAAACGAATCAAAAGTTTTAATCGAATTACCCAAGCTATCGATTATTCTGTTTGTAGAAAATGTACCTTAGAAAACCATTAACATAGAGCCAACAAGGGGGAACGGAGTGCTCTCTGATGTTCCGCCTTTGGGCTTTGATTATTTCGATGGCTGCCTCTTTCGGTGAAACCAGCCCCATGATACTTGGGAACCTGAACAGAAAAAAATTAAGTTCTAGATTATTCCAAAATATTCCACTCTTGGTAGATAATTGCGAGAAATAAAACACAACTGAATTTAATTCTGAATATTAAATTGTAATTTTTATCCCTAATTATTTTCTCACCTTTGCTCCAATAATCAAGTCTGCATGTAAGCATAAATCAATTGTAAATAGTTGATTCTATGTTATGCTATGTATTCTATTTGCATAGAAAAACTTTGCATAAAAACACTTGCTTAATACTCTTATTACTCTTTTTATGATCTTACCTCATCCTTGGTTTTTTGCAGAGTCCTGTATCCACCATATATGGATAGATCGTCGTGAATTTGATATTCGAAATTTTATCCTTACTCATTCCTCGAACTTCCTCGCTCAGGGCCTCCATTAAACCTGCAAGTATTTCAATTTTGTCATATCAATATGCTACTTAATACGTCGAAATTGAATGGCAATTCAATTCTTTAATGCTTTAAACAGCCACTTTTATCTCCCTTTATGGTAAAGGCATGCAGCTCACCTCTCACTGCGAACTTCGAGGCACAGTAGGGAACCAAGTTGGCCAAACCGAGGATGCCAGCCATCGACGAAAGTGCAACAATGTGGCCACTGTTTCTTTGAATCATGCTGGGCAGGAAAGCTTGCACAGTCTGCAAGAAATCCACTTAATTAATCTCACCTCGTGTCAGCAGGGATCTCTCTGGTTAATCAGACTCACCCAACAGTTTCCCAGCACGTTGATATCGAATATTCGCCTGATCTCCTCTGGCGAGTGGTCCAGGAAATTTCGGCAAGGCATTATACCTGCGTTGTTTATTAAAATTGTTACGTTCCCGACCTCTTCCTTCACTCGCTCAGCCATTTTGAATACTTCCTCCCTGTTCGACACGTCGCATCTGCAAAATGTAATACAGTGGACGCTTATTTCCAAGAAATATTTCAATAAGATTATGAACTCTTATTTTTAAACGTGTATATCTTTTATTAAGAACAGGTGTTGATACGAACTTGTAAGCATACGCTTTAGTCGCGCCCATTCCCTTAATCTCATTCACAGTTTCCTCATTTCCCTGCTGGTTCAAGTCCCAGCAGACAACAGTGGCCCCCAAAGACGCATATTTCAGCGCTAATTCTTTGCCAATGCCATGACCCGCGCCCGTCACCTGCGCGGAAGAAGTTGCAATAAAATTTCGAGCCTCTGCACTCATTAAGGCTGACTGCTTTATAATTACAGTCCAAAGTGATTGATATTAATTTTTATGTATTCTTAGTACCAAGACAATTTCCCCTGCCACGCTCTTCTCCTCGAAAGGGACGAAGAGTCTGTATATACCCTCGAGGATGTAATAGAGGATCTTGATGAGCAGCAGCAGAACATCCGCGACGATCAACACACCTCCGTATGCTTTCACCATGGCTCCTTGAAACGCTGCCCTGAAACAGAGGTTTCCAGTCAGTGGAACGGATTTGATAACATTGAAACTTAATAACAGCTATTTTCCTAGGTACTCTATTAGATCCTAGACTCAGCGCTATACTGTAGAAGCACTCTACATATCATGAATAAAACATAACAACACTAATTCTTTCATAAACACAGTAATGTTCATACGTAATAAATTTTTTGCATTCATTACAAGCAATATGAAATCCTGCATTTAATTTAATTACATACCTTTTCTTTAATCAATTATCAACATACACAATTATCAATTAATTTGTTTATTCATCTCCTACTGATGTCATTCATATATAAATTAAACGCAGAAAAAAGCTAGTCTAAGCAGGAAGAAACCGAGGCAATAGTCTCTGGAATGATACGATGGCCGCAGGGAAGTACCAGTTGAATAAACAAATTCGGGGACACTTTGCACCTTTGTTCGCGGAACGATTGTTTTCCTGTTAAACGCGAGATGCATTGGAATCGGCGAGCTCGGGGCTGGACAGGCGAAAGAAAGGCGATTATGTAAAAGCTGCGACGGCGTTGGCGAGTCGTCAGCCTTTCAATTTCACCCGTCGCGAATCGGGCCGTGCTCGAACGCTCGCAGAGCGATACGATTTCTGGGCCCATTGAGTTTGAACGCCGTGGGAGTCACGGGTTTCCCTGAACCTAAACAGATAATCGTCGATGCTGATTTTGCAAACCTGATCTTGCTGGCTGCAACAGCTCATTTGCATAATTATGCAGAATAAAAGACTGGTTAAACTTAAATACATTTTTTAAACTTAAACCAAAGTTTTTCCTGCTTTTCTTGAAGCCTTTAAATGTTAACTTCGATAAAAATGAATGAAAACAAAGATTATTTCAGATATGCAAATTTTTTGTGGGTATATATGGAATACTCTGCATTAATTTGCAAGCTTAATATTAATTAAGACTGCAGGAAGGATCAACAAGATTTTGAAATCTGCAAAAACATTGCCAAAGAAATGAATGAATCTGTCAACTTGTACGAGGTACAGAAAAATAGCACCTGCAAAAATAATAAGATAAACTGTTTAAGAATATTAAAAAGCTGTTTAGTATTTTATGATGAATTATTTATGAGTTGCTCCGTTCTGCTCTCGAGATAATAGATTCTTGTCTATAAACTAAAAAACTCAAATTATTTCTAAAATAGTATATTAAATTCATTTGATTGAGCTCTTAATTTAATAATGGTCCTAAGATATAAAACCGTCAAGCTTGCAGAAAATTTACAGAAGTTACTCAAATATCAGAAGCTAAAGATCGTTAAGTGATTCACACTTCGCTAACAATATTTAAATATCTAATTGTCACTTGAAAAGGAAACAACAACTGATGATATTGATACGATGATTAGTAATATTCAACATCAGTTACATAAATAATTACAGCATGTCTGACATGTTCTGCGTCAAAAATGCAACTCAAACACTTGTCAACCTACAGCTAACACTTCCTCTATCTGTGAAGGATGAACTTCCGCGAGGTGCCAAAGGTCAAACAATAATTTCTCTCGAGAACTTAATTAATACGATTGGAGCAATTGCCTTGGAGCGTCGGTGATTTCTCGATCGGTCGTTAATCCAAGAGGATTAAGAAAGCAGCAAAAATTCTACAGGAAAATTCCAGGGGAAACTGATATGAAACTTGATTCAAGAATTTTCCTCAATCGCAAGAACTTTCTCAAATCTCCTGCTCCCAAAGAAACAAACTTGCCAGTTGTCAGAACTCTAACAGCCCAAGAATTGTTAACGACTTTTAATTTCCCAATTAGCCCGAGGAAAGTGTCGCTTCGCGGAAACCTTAACGAGCTCAACGACAGAAGTTCATAGAGAATATCCACGATAGGCGAAATGCAATCAACTTAATCGTTTCCCATTGTTTCTTAACGAGCGTCTGTGTCGATCTCTCTGCTGTCAAGAGTCGGGAAGGCCAGCGAGGCGCTGAATCAAAATGAAGAAAAAATCGATTCCAGATAATTGTACGATGCTCTCGGCAATTGACGCCATCGGCGGTGTCGTGTTTCTCAAAACAGATGCACCAACACTTTCACACAGGCTGCGCTGATAATCCCAATTAATCGAAGTGAAAACGATCGAGGGGCGAGCCAGAAGAGCGATCTTACCAAGCGACTCTCCGATCCGTGGTGAAAACAAAGTCCCTTCTTTGAATGGAGCCGCGATAGCAGCCGCTGAAAAGTGAACTTCCCTCGATCGATGAATTGGAGAAGCAACGAGGAAGAACGCGAACCTTTCCCCTTCGTGTTCGAATCGCGACTAAACGTCTGGCTATAACTCGTCTCTGACCACTACCGAGGGCAGTCTGCACCGCTGTCGATTTCCTTCGATTGGGAGAGCATTGCAGAAGACTCTGAAACGGTTTTTTGATTCTGAGATATTAATATTTAGAAGTGTAGAGTGGCAAGTAGATTAATTGAGAAAGAATTGTATAACACGATACAGTTTTCTTACAGTTTTTAACTATATGCCTTCTTCGCATTTTGCTGATCGGTTACTCATACTCTAAGCTACAAGCAGTCAGTAGAGCTCCAGTTTTATCAGAGGCGATATTCTTGGCGAGCAGCTAAATAGGGAAAGCTTAATAAAAAAAGACAGGTGGCTCAACACAATACTTTTAGCAAGTAAATTTGTGTTTCTCTATTTAGCTGCTCTTCAAATATATCTCTGGCAGCAAACTTCAGAGACAGATTTCTCTGAAAAAGTATGCTATTTAAACAATTTAAGAAATTTAAGAATTAAATAATTAGAAATAGTTGAAAATTTGTTTTCTTTGCAACCAGAAAACCATTTTGGAACACTGTGCTGCGAGTATCAGTCAGTGTAGTACACTGTTTGGTGGACTATTAATAATTTGAGATCGTAGAAATTTTGAAATTACAATATTTGAGAAGTTGTAGATGTCACGTGCAATTATAATCCAGGGTGCAAGTCGTAGCTATAACTGTAGCTGGTGGCATGGGTAGTTACTTCCAAGGGCTCGTGCTCATTTCGAGAGAATATCATTGCGAAAATAGATCGCTGAATTAATGCTTAATGTTTGTTAAATCCTCGTTACTCTAGTTCATTCTTAATACATGTCGTTTTGTATAATTGCCTTCACCTATAAAAATTAGAATAATGTACCCTAGGATAGATAAGAACAAATGAGTGTAAAGAATCTATCTGGAATAATCTGAGAATTCGATCTCAAAAATTGGAACACCAGCGAACTATTAAGGTCTATTGAAATCCAGCAATTCATATTTTCCTCCAATAATTAAGAATCTAGGTCAGAAAAAAATGAGCTTTAATGTATGTATGTCAGCTTCAAGTATGTCAAACTTTAAATCAACAAAATTCTACTCAAACACTGCTCCTCTTCAAACAACTCTTTCAAAATGCTCAAAACCCTTCATAAACTATCAAGAATGAAAGTATCTAGACGTAGGATCGGCCACACGAAAATCGCTTGTCATACATGTTATGTAAGTAAGCAAGAACTCAGCTCTATCCTTGAACCTGTAACTCTATAATCACCAGCAGGACATTTATTTCCATGTTCCTCCAACCAGAGATAAAGAAAAACAAATGCTCCTCAATCTATACCTTACTTTCTGTCCACTCTAGTCTCCCCTCTGCTATCTGGTGGCTGTTGAACGTCGGATGAGATGTCACGAAACGGTTCACGAAAACAAGCTCCTGCTTTCACGAAGGAGCATCGTCTCCAAAATGTTAATTCGAGCGGGTCTGCTCTCGATCACTTCCCCCTTTTATCTAGATCCCTTTTCCACAGAGGCCTAATCTCGTTCGGGCAGATCCGAATCGTCGACGTTTGATCCCTCGGGCAACAAGTTTACTCGATGACCGAACCCAGATAAGCTTCTTCGGCGAAAGTGGCTGATAACAAGTCCAAAGCACAATGCCGCCGCGCGCGTCACTTTCGCCGTCGTGCCAACAGCATCTCTCGCGCGAAACTGCAGATATTTCTTTCTCCTTCGCGCGCTGCAACCCGCTCCCGATACCGGCTTTCATATGTGCGCTTACGCAATCACTTTCGTTTCGCGATGCGTGCCGCTTAACCAGCGGCTCGCTGGGCCTCCTCGACTGTGGCCCTTTCTGGCAGAGATGCCTCGTTGCACAGCCAACTTCTGTCAACCTTGACACAGCGATGCGGGGTGACTGATAAGCCAGAAGCAGAGACTTGTGCGCTGACTATCAGCGTGGTAACGTTGCACACTGTTCGAGACAGCTGAGGAGAAAGATAGAGATTTCGGCTATCTCTGATTACTCAATTTTCTGCTGGCATTGAGACTCTGAATTGTTGAGTGAGCTACTGAATTGTGGCAGTGATTTCCATCCTGGATTAGAGTTACACGTGACATTCACATTGATCATTGTTTGGATGTTTAAAATTGTTTGTAAATTCTATGCGAGTTAGAGAGAATCTTTAAGTTTTCTTGGAAGAACTGATCGTTTTGTTAGTGATAGAATTTTTACTGTAAATGAACGTCCCAGTAATAGAATTTTCTGAACTGAAACACCTTAAATGAAAAAGATGGAGTAACATGTCTGTGAAAGTGAGTTAATTATTAGAAATGACAGAGGTTTAAGAGATAAGAGTAAACATTAGTAGAAATGATTTTAATAACTAAATTAAGTGGTTTGTTAATTATTTGTAATTATTACGAAAGGGGTTACATACATGTTACCGCTTTTATCCATCGTGGCGGATCTTGATGATAAGGGATAATGGAATTGACTGTGGTTCTGGAAGGAAAACGAGACGGCTGGTTCGAGTAATCTGTGTGTACTGCGCTCTTGGCGATAAAACGCCGTCTTTTTACCAGGAGATAAGCAGCTAGAAATAGGAACTGCGATGCTTTAGTTCTGTTTAGGGGTTTATGTGTGTTAGGAGATTTCTGTGTAACAAAATAGATAAAGAACAGAAGTAATTATTTATGTGTACTATGGCGTAGGTGATAAGATAGTACTTAAAAGAAAGCAATTGTCTGCTACAATGATACCTAAAATTTCGACAAAAGCTTGCAGCATACTCTTTATAAATCATAAATATAGCTATGAATTATGAATAGATATATCCATTTTTATCTCATTCTGTCACACAAAATCGCCTGTTTACAACTAAATTCCAGGCTCCCTGACATTTACCTTCTTTTCGCGAACTTTCCACGTTAAAACTTGTACTTGACTTCGCGAAGAGTTAGTCGCTCGGACGTCTATAGACTGTCATGGGTCAATGCACGAATTTATCGATTCTCCATCTCTATATGAAACATCTGACTCGTCGACGAATAGAAAATTCAATTCCCTGAGCTATCTCTGTTTCTCTGTGAATCTTGCATCGCGAAGGAAAAACGACAAGCGACGTGTTTATGCCTTCGAACGTGGTATTTCACCAGGAACAGTTTTTTGAAAAAGGAGATCTCATAAAAAATCAGCCTTTACTCCATGAGGCATGGAGGTGTCGAGTATCTTCAATTTTAAAATAGCATTCCTCTGTAAATATTGCAAAATACGATTCTGGTATCGACAATAATTATCTTTTTGATTTTTGTTTTTTGGAAAAATTGAGGGATTCATATCAAAAACAACCTTTGTCAATTTTGTCTTTTTTCAGGAGAGCAGGAAAATTTCCTAGCATTTGTAATTTCTATTCAATAGATTAAAATCTTTATTGAGTCTCACTTTTGATTACCAGAATGTATTTTAAATCTTAAAAATTGATGAGGATCGTTTTTGTTATGAATCTTCCGATCATTTCGTATGACTAAAAAATAGTTAAACTGTAAAAAAGGATCGCAATATTAGACGTGGCATTTACTCTAAAAAAATTCGTCAAAAATCATTTTTGTAGCGTCACAGAGGAACGGCCTCTAAATGCTGCTGTCCTTGATAAGGATGATGCTCACAAAAATAATTTTGCAAAAGTCAATTTCTTCTTATTCAGTCCCTCAGCCAAGTGTCAAGTGTTCAATCGAGAGAAATACATGTCCACCAATCGGACGATGATTCACAGCGTCGTTAATTATAGTTCCAACGCTGTGGAGTTGGGAAGCGTAATTCAGACTCACGGTCGAGGACGCTGGAGGAAACCAAGCGCAGAAACGATCGAATAGCTGACGAATGAGCCTGTGCTGCATTTAGAACAGTGGTTGTGTACAACTTGAAACAGTACTGGAGCGCAGAATCACCGCTGATCTCCTTATCCTCGTTTGAACCTATTTCCCTAAAAAAAAAGCAAGTAATAAGTATCTAAACACAGATTACATATAAAAAATACTATCTCGCTTATGTTATCTCCTCGAATGATACGCGATAAGAAAGTACAAATTTCTCCTACTTCTTGTTTACAATATCGAATTAACTCAGAAATTGATAATCAGGCTTTGATTTGGACCAAAGGTTAATTTCTCTTTATTACCACACGCTTGACATGCCACTGAATTATCAGTGCGTTTCTCAGCATTTCTAAGATTCCTTCCTAATTCCGAGCATGCTCCCGAGGATTTCAGTGTTTATGACTTTACGCAATCGTCGATCGTGGCAGGCATACAGAACGATTAATCCAAGTGGACCTAGTGGACTGCAACTCCTCTTCGAACGTGAGATTCGCGGCTGGTGGCTCTTGAAAATTTCTTTTCCTGGCTTCGAGCGGTCTCAAGAGTTCCCAAGCGCGATGGAACTATTGTTAGATCGGCTGATGTGCGTAAAAACCGCCAGTCCATTGACCGTCTCTTATTGCCTCTAGTAATAGCGAGATCGATATAGGGTTCACGAACCTGCTCCCGCGAAGAAAAAAGCGCCTGGAATAATGGAGAATATAGGGTGACACTGAAATAGCAGGTCTCACTTTGGTAGCGTATTCTAGGTACTGTTTCTACACTTGAAAAAGAGTCCAGAGTGCTCGACAACAGGTGTCAGAGATATTAGGGAAAACATCTAAAATACGCGTCGAACGTGTCTAACTTGGGACTAATTCTACTGGCTCGCTATGTCTGACTTAATAGCACGCTGGTAGTAGAATAAGTTCCAAGTCAGACGTACATTACCTCACGAGTCACAAAAGTATTCAAACACTTGGTCTAAGTATCGTCAATTTTTAAACTACAGTAACCTCGTGAAAAAAGTCGCACGTTGAACTTCCTGAAGCCATTTTAAATGACGAATTCTATAATTTCACATAATTTCACACGTTTCTATATTAAGAGATAGGTGGAAAAGTGAAGGTAGTTTTTCTCTCAAAACATTGGATGCTTCTGATCTGCATCAAGGATGCAGATTATCTGTCATTAGGTCTTCTGCTCCATTTCCGGCTTGTAACCGGAAGCTGCGACTTCGACGAAGCAAAACGCAACTCGGCCCATTAGCTCAGTTGGTTAGAGCGTCGTGCTAATAACGCGAAGGTCGTGGGTTCGATCCCCCCATGGGCCACACTTCTTTTTTGCAAATTCTTTTAAGGATAAATAAGTTGTACACAGGAAAAATTAAATGTAAGGAATGAGTATCAACGAGGCCCATTAGCTCAGTTGGTTAGAGCGTCGTGCTAATAACGCGAAGGTCGCGGGTTCGATCCCCCCATGGGCCAAATTTTTTTTAAGTTATTCTTTTTCTTGAGTAACTTTTTTACTGAATTATGCTCTTTTAACATTTTTTGTAACAACGATATCTGTTTTCTTGCATAATTGTTTGTATTATTTAATTTAATCTACATTGAATCTACATTTTACGAAAACTGATAACTTAGAAATCTACTGTACCAAATGACTCACCTGATATCTGACATACCGACCTCCACAAAAGTCACTTGCTGTAATTTTTCCTACCTTATCTTCTATCGACAAACATGTTAGTTACTATAACAATAATAAGTTACACGATTATGAATCAGCTGTCAAAACAGCATGAAACAAAGAGAGAGGTATGTATTCGCAACACTATTTGTAATTAGTATTATACATTGCAATCGTGATTTCAGAATATTAAAACTCGTAGGCAATATGTAAATTAGAAACGTATTCTTACTCGCGTTCTTGACACAAACAGTGCGTGATATCCACTATATTTCCTGCTTTCTAAAAATTGCTAGGTTATGTGTGGATTAAGTCACTCTATTTCACATTTCCTCTTTCAATTCATCTTTTTTTAGCAATATTGAATGACCCAGTAATGTTTGTTGCAATTGTTTTGTAGGTAAACAAGAGTAATATGCGAATCAAGTGGATATTGATATACCTGTTCGCAACAGTGGTTGCTACGAACGTGGAATGCAGCGATATAACTCGAGCCGTTTTTGGAGGCGTGCTGGATGGAATGCCAGCCGCCTTTGGGGATTTCAATTCTGATGAGCTGACAGATGTGTTCATGTTGCGAAAAAATGGCACCACTGTGGAGATTTTTTTAGCAGCAGAAACGGAGCCACTTCTGAGGCCTTCAAACCTAAACTGTACCTTCCGACGAATAGTTGTCAGCGTTATACCAGGAGACTTCGATGGTGATGTATTCATGGACGTCCTGGTGATTACGTTCGACAAAACGAAAAAATTATCCTATGCGTATGTACTATGGGGTGGAAATGGTCAGCTGAATTGTACAAATGAAGACTACCCCTTGATCGAGATGACTGGGCAACCACTGGCATTGGATTACAATGGGGACATGATCATTGATCTCTTTGGACTGAATAAACATGGCAAAAGAACATTTTGGATTTTCAATCAGAGCAGGGGACCTCCTCAGCATGTGCCAATGGATCCGTTTGAAGAGATGGGAAAACATCTCCCAATCAACCAACCTCATTCGAATGCTTATTTGGATTGGAACAATGATTTCTTGGCAGATCTGGTTGTAACAACAAACGAGACCTTTGAAATCTGGCTGGGGACAGAGCAAGGTTTCCACTTTCCTAGTTCTATACCCTTTCCTTATGATATTTCGTTGGACAAGAGCTTTCACGGTGTGATTGGACAGACTTTGTACTTGGACGTAGAGCTGACAGGGAAGATGGCTCTGCTTCTGCCACTTTGCTTTGACAATGCTTGCGCTAATAGCACGATCATGATGTACATAGACAAGTGGTACAATCTGCAGGTAAACTTCAGGGACAGTAACAATGCTCTGTGGGGCTTTGTGAGGCCAGATGGACAACGATACACAGATACCATCACTCTCCGTGGTGGTGACTTCAACATGGACGGCTATCCAGATCTCTTAGCCACCTTAAAATCAACTGTCAGCAAGCAAAAGCAGTCGTTCCTGCTGGAGAATGTCGCGTGCGACTCGTGCGTCGGCTTCACTCGGAAATTCGAAGTCAAATGGCAAGCACTGACTCCGTTTTACAATGAAACAGCAATGGCAGTGTTCTATGACTTCTACCAAGACGGGATTTTGGACGTGATCTTGGTGGAAGTGGACAAAATTACAGGCACTTATCGTACAGCGGCGTTTAAGAACAGTCTAGACTATGACGCGAATTTTGTGAAGGTCATGGTCCTGACAGGGCTCAACAACAGCATGTACCCGATCTCTCCAGGGTCTCTGGGCAAAAAGAAGCGAACCTATGGAACGAATCTCCCAGGTCCATCTATAGCCTATCGAACGACCACGCAGGATGGTAGTCCGCGAAGCGCGATCGCTGCTCAGCTGCCTCAGAGTGCGCACTTTTCGTTAAATCTACCTTATACAACGTTCGGGCTTGGCAGGACACCTAACTTTGTTGATGCACTCACTATAGGGGTAAGCAAGACTTATAAACAGTCTAATGATTACATTGACAGTTTATCAACCTTTTCTGGCTCGTGGCTCTCTTCCAAGGATCTCCCTCTTTCTTTTTCCTATTTCCATTTTGATTTTTCTTGTCCCCTTCGTATGGTCCTTGTTGAGAAACTTGAGTTAGATTCTAGTCTAAGTGAGCGATAACTATCATTCCTTATGTTTTTATTTTTACACAACAGGTCGGTGGTAAGTCGCGAGAGTGGCCACAGATAATTCCAAACTCTCAGATGGTCGTGATCCCGAATCCAATCACAGAACCATGGCGCTGGAAGGCCCAGCTGTTCGTTACTCCTAGCAAATTGATTCTTCTGAGCGCTGCGGCTTTAACTGGCACCTGCGGTTTGATATCATTGATCATCGTCGCCTTATACTGGAAAGAACGACGGGAGGACAAGATCGAGAAGCTTCAAGAAGCGCACAGGTTTCATTTCGATGCGATGTAAAGATTAATCGCAGGTGGAAATAAATGAATCCGTTGTGCTTGTCGTATAGCTGTTAAGAAATATATTTAATTATATCGCGTAAGTTATTCCTTAAATGATAAATAAATAAATAAATAAACTAATGAATAAATGAATAAACTCGGTAACTTAGTAAAATGTACAAACGTTTATAAATACATAAATACGAGATAAGAGGTAATAAATGATACGTACGCTTAACACACATACCGTTGATGCAAAGTAACTTTGGCTACCTTTTGTACAATGCTTTCACCAAATATCACTCGGCGGCGGTAGAAAATTACCGTCCCTGGTAAAATTGACAATTTATTGATTTCTCTTGGACATTCTTATAAAACAGGACTCGTCGATTTATCCCGTAATCGACACGCCGATTGCGAAATGTACAATAATCATAATAATATATATATATTATATATTATTATATATCAGTATATATTATATGTCATTATATATAATATATATAATATGTATATGTATATATTAACAAACGATTTTTGCCGGTGTGTTTCTTTTTGGTCGCTGCGCTACTCGCGGTACACGCGCTTTCGATAATCAGGCTAAGCTAGTCGGATGTTGACTACTGACAACGATCGTTTTTGATGGCAGGGTTCAAGTCGTTGAAGTAGGGATGCGTCATTGCTTCTTCCGCCGATAATCGTAGCGCTGGATTACACACTAACAATCTCTGAAACCACCAGTCAACATTCGCAACGCGATTTTCTTGTGCACCGTAAAATTCCTGCGCGATTCCTTACCTGTAGCAAATCTCTGCCTCTGAAGTTGAGCTTTGGTGTGGCTTGTGCCAATCCTTGCGTAGGATGATATGGTGCGAAGGGCTTGTAATCAGGAAGCGTGGTGAAATCTGGCCAAGTCTCTTCGGTCGGCGTACCCAGCATTTTAAATATTCTCTTCAGCTGATCTTCCACGTCCGAACCAGGGAAAAGTGGCCTTCCAGCGTTTGCTAACTCTGCGCAATTGAAGCGTATGTATCTACGCGATCGTTGAATCGAATTTCTTTCATCACCTACCAGCAAATATACATCCTGCGCTCCACATGTCGATGGACGTCGTGTACAACTTCGCTCCGAAGAGAACGTCTGGGGGACGGTACCATAGAGTTACGACTTCCGCGGAGTAACATTTCACAGGGATTCCAAAGGCTCTTGCCAATCCAAAATCAGCCAGTTTCAACTCCCCATTCTGGAAGCAAGTTTCGAACAATTTTTCAAAGGCCATAGTTTTCGATTGCTGGTCCAGCTCGAGTTCGTACCTTGTTGATGAGCAAATTTTGTGGCTTGAGATCTCTGTGTAACACATTTCGGCTGTGACAAAATGCCAAGCCACGCAACAACTGATATCTGGAACAGTTTAGAACAGAGTTCAACAGAATGAAGCTAATCGGTACTTCAGTACTGAGATATATTTCTTACAGGAAAGACTTGACAACGTCTAAATCGATTTCTCCATTTAGACTATCGAAATACTTCTTAAGATCCTGATCACAATGCTCGAAGACCAAAGTCAGTTTTTTATCGCTGTGCAGTACGTCGTAGAGTCTGACTATATTCTTATGTTTCAGTTCCTTCAGCAGGCAAATTTCTCTGAGGGCAGACGATGGTACACCCTGTGGAACGCAAACAATAAGCAAAAGAAGGGAGTCTAAAATTATGAGTTCCAAGCTTCAGACAATGTATCTTAGAATTTTTGTATCAAACTTTGGTAAACATCACACACACACACGTTTACCAACACTGGCCACATCGAAAGCCGGCTTAGCAATTATTGCAGAAACTTACTTCGTCGTCATCATCCAATCGTACTCGTTTTAGGGCAACGATTTCGTGAGTCTCGCGGTTCTTGGCTTTGAAAACGGTTCCATAAGTGCCTGGAATAAAAGAGAAAAGTTCCGATTAGAGGCGACGCTTGCGAGGGGAACGGTGCATCATTAATTGCGGCTGTCAAAAGAAAGGTTCGGTGTGGATGGTGCGAACTGATTAGGAATCGCGCGAAAACGCTGTCGAGGTCTCGAGTGGGATCGAAGATCGTGAGATTCGTGGCACCTACCTTCTCCTATTTTTTCGAGTTTCTCATATTTTTGCATATTTTTGGCGATCCTACGGGCGGAATAGTCGCAGAGTGGTTAGCGCTGCGCTCGAAACGGTCGTGCGCGAAATCACCGCTGAACGCGGCGCCACACCGAGCAGCACGCGCGGCGATCGCCCCTTCGACCTTCCCCGCTCTGTGTTTTCCGCTACTTTTAAACCTTCTTCTCTTGCTCTCCCACCGTAATCCAATTTAAATTAGATTTGACCTTTCGTTCGCCTCTGTGCACGTTATCCCTTCCATGGTATAGCTTCTTCTCTCCCCCTTTTTTTAAATATTGTTTTATGAGAATTTGGATTCTTGTGCAACGAAGAGCGTTGTTCAAGGGATATCCCAATCTTGTTGGAACTTAGGATGAAGTCCGATAAAGTGTTTCTTCGATATAGGCTCGGTGTTTACTGGCGAGTTTACAGTATGTGACACTTTTCAAGGTCAACTCATACTCTTGGTGTCTTGTTTTGTGGTCTTGAAGGATGGTTTCATTTCAGTCTAATGAAATTTAGGAAATTGTATTAGGATAGGAGAATGGTTTATCTTTGAATTTGGTCTTAAGCCAGTTAATTGGGGTTTTACTGTGGAAATGAAGCCAGAACTGAATGTTACCGAAATAGGGTATCCTAATAACTTTGTCCTCTTGAAATCATTTTGCTGTTTCAGTCTTATTACTTATAAAACTTGTAAGATTGGAAAAAGGACATAGTAGCAGTAGTTTGGTTACAACTGGAGATGATGAAGGAGTCCTGGAGATCAATTTTACTTTTCTAGATGCAGTATCCAATTTTTATTTATCATCCTTAGTTCTATAATCTCCCTTAGATGTTGCATTCATCTTAATGTCTGAGTTTCCATTCACTTTAAGCTCAGTCCCGAATAAAGTACCTGAAACTAAATCACGCTCATTCTTCTCACCAACACTTTACCTCATAAATATTCCACGTACGTTGTTGCAAGATAGTCCAACAAATAAGCACTGAGCACTCTCCAAACGACGAGCCTGAGGATCTACAAGGAACATCCTCCTTTCCCACTTTCCTCCATTTCCAGCTTAAAGAATTCAGAAGGCTCGCGACTCCATAAAAGTTCTCGAGAGCGTCTTAAAAAACCGAACATTAAACTTTGCAGCAGCCTCCTCGGATCGCTCTGTAAAAGTGAATATTCAATAATCGGCTAAGGTCATCGAGAACGACCAAGCGCGACCCTTTTGAGACGCGGATGGACGAAAGGGTCGTCTATATTGAGACGAAAGCGATCGATCGGTCAATTAATCCGTGAACTTAGCCACGACGTGCACGCGTTCGAGTAAATAGATAACGCAGAGCTTGCGCTGTTGCTGAACTTCAGGATAGACAGGAGACGTTGAGCAGCGATGACAGAAGAGGAGGAGGCTCTACCGATCGGTAGTTGAACGATCCAGAACGTAGATCATCCTGGATCGCGGCAGCCGCTGGGACACGGTGGACTTTTTCTAGACCCTCTCCTTGACCCTTTCCACTGTCATCGATCCACCATCCTCAACCTCAGCCATGCTCCTGGTGCATCAACTGCTTGGCAGCGCGATCCCGATATTCGCAAACATAGCGATTTTGTTATACGTCTGTCGACGCGTAAGCTATCAGAACGAAGCCAGATTAGTGTGGCCTGCTGCGTAAACATGCATTCTACAGTGAAGCTCCAACATAATGCTGCGGTAATCCGCGCCTTTAGTTCTTTGCAGCGGCCAAGCTGCGGCGGAGGATTCTGTCGGAGATCGGAGAGTTTGCCTCGATCGTAACGTATCGATTGCTACTATGGCTGGGTCCGAAATTAGTTGAAATTGCTAAAACTGCTGAATAGTCTCTAGACCATGTAACACGGTGCATAGAGCTTTAGCAATATTGGCAGTTTTAGCTGAATTTCGGACTGCAGCCTATGATTAATGGTTGCCAAGGTGCAGGATGTTTTCCTTGTGCCTGTAGGTCCGACGAGCGCGAGACAGCATCCAGTACGTCGGTGAACAGGTGGCCAAGGGAATGGACGAGGTGTGTTCTGTAATGCATAAGTCGTGGGAGAGAATGAAATGATTGGGGAACTGAGAGAAGCAAACTTTTGGGGGATGATGGATGGGGGGTGAACTTTTATTCGACGTGGGGGAATCGATTTTTAGTCGAATAAAAGTTTGTCTGAATGGGGACTGACTCTGTTGCTAAATTATATTATAAGTTGATATTGAAACTGGTGGTTTCACTTTGGTAGAGAATTCTATTTTTCCTGAGAGTGAAGAAAGGTCGTATGAATTCCCTTTTCTTTTTCAATTTATGGGGAATTTAGGTGGCCTTTTTTTAGTGTTAGGGAAACTAGAACATGGTACTAAAGTGGGGCCACTCGTGTCTGTGTCAGTCTTTATAAAAAATAAATAAATCTGGACCCCAGAGCTAGAGTGTAAGTTCACTTGTTTTCTGTGTGACTTGATATACTTTGGCTCTGAGGTTCAGAAATGGAATCATCAGTATTGTAATACCTGTATTTACGTTACAGATCAAGGGTGACGTTGGAGAGGAGCTGCGAATGACTGATCGATTGACTACGCAGAGTTCGAAGTTAGCCACGGTGTTGCAACGATTTGCAACACTCGAGGAAAACGTGATCGAAGTATCGCTTCCCTTCTCCAAGGGTTTCTATATTCTCCTTACGAGAAACACTATTCAATTGATGATAGAACCGCATTTTTTGACCTCTTTATAGTCTCTCGATTCACACAAACAAATCTATGCAATTAAAAAGACCACAACAAAAACGACTCTTGTCAATTTTTATTTTTTTTCTTAGAAGAACAAAAAATCTTGTAGCTTCTTCAATTCTTATTCAATTAGTACACGTTCCAGAATATGTTCTCATAAAAGAAATCATCCAATTCAACAAGGGCTGCGCTTGTTACCTTTTCAACTCCATCATCAATGAAATAGTGTTTCAAGTTAGACAGTACACTCACAGTATTTTCTCACCATAAACTGCTCTGTCATTCAATTTTTCTAGATAGTACGGATGGATCGCAACAGAGAAAGCGTGAGGATCGAGACACCTATGGACGTGAACGAGGAAATCAGGAGGATCCTAACAGCAGTTGAGAAGAAGAAGAACGAGAAACGCGAGCAACAGCCTGAACAACTTGCCCCGACAACTGTCCAAACTCGTCGCTCTAATGCTCGCGAATCTGCCCAGCGAAATCCTCTGTCAAAGTTCTCAGCATGTAGTCCACGAGAAACCGTGTTCGCCACGAAGAAATCGATTGACGATCGACCTCGAACGCCGACCACACCGGAAGTTCGACTCCTTGGCGAGGTGAATCGGCCAGCCAACGCTCGAGAGGACTCGAAACGCGAATCTTAGTCGTTTCGTATAAAATTACAAACTGAAATACACCAGATAACTGATAGTCAAGCTGCGGATGTTTATGCAAATTTCTATTTCTGTGCACAGCACTGAAGAAATAAAATTTAATTAAAGATGAAGGCTGAAAGTATAGTGTACTTTGATAAAAAAACACAAGTATCAGCCTCGGTAGTTCTAGCTTCAATAATGGCGTATTATGTTACATTGGGTTCACTAGCATGTTATTCTGTGTCAACCTGCGTTCAATGTCCGCCGACACTGAAGGTGGGATTTTCTATATACGTAACTGGCGCCGTGAGTGGCGCAAACGCGTGCAACTTTTTTCAACACTCGGTGAATTACCGCGCGTCTTCCCCTGGGTTTCACGATAAAACCATAGAACACCACTTCTAACCGCAAGGTTGCACCTAGGAAATCCCACCTTCGACGCAACTTTCGTGCTAAACGGGAAAAAGGAACGGAACTCGGTTGCCAACTGGTTTATTCTCGCGAAGGAAGGTTGAAGCTACACAAATCGCAAGAAGTCGCGAGGCGAATAAACCAACGACGATCGACGAGTATTCTCGTTCCTCGAAGTAAACAGCGTACGCGAGGATTGCAACGACGATTGGCGACGAGCGCGAAGCGAGTAAAGGAGCGCGCAGTTCCTCGTTCTTTGCGGAGAAAAAGAGATTCCTGCATCCTCGTCTCGCGATCCTCGTAGCAGTGGCGGGGACGATGCCCTCAGCCTGAGATTCTCAGGAAATTTAGCGAGAGGAATGTCCGATTATTCGTGAAGTCTCTTGACGAAGCCGCTCCATCCCACGCGATCTATCTCGTCCAGGTTGCGCTTGAAGAAGTTGTCGAAGGCTGTTCGGTCGATCTCGTCGATGTTGCGCTTGTCGAATCTCTCGAGGGTCGAAGGATGGATCTTGTTCGACTGGCCATTGTATCGTCTGCTGTGAACAGACGAAAAACTAAGTGATCTTTGCTAATTACAGATTAGTAAGCCATCCCATAAAGATGGGTCTACACTACATGTTATGTAACAAAGTTGTAAAATTTTTTAGAAAACAGAAAAGAGGGATGTTATGCATATGTCTAATTTTGTTATATAACATAGTGTGTAGATTCACTTGTATCCCTGGGATTACTGAGATCCATACTATTTCCAGGAACCACCCCCCGAGCTCTAAACAGTACAGTATTGTCTGGATACAAGTTCGTCGCCTGCAGTCAGTTACACGTACAAACAAGGAATGTAAGAAGCTAATTTCTGAGATAAGTTTACGCCTTATAAGCTTCAATTTGCCTTCTCGATGTCGAGGACAAGGTGAATTGAAAGAGTAGCTCCAATAGCTCCAAGGAAAGTTGAGTGTTCATCGAGCTTGTATCGAGGTAACACTGTACTCTGCTTTCTGTTTTATATTTCAGTTCTCAAAATTGAGAATCCTTCGAAGAAAAGCCTCGAAAATGACCTGATAGGTAGGAAAAGGTGGTAGAATAATATTCGACAGAGCCACGACTGAAACCAACAGTAAAGCATGGATATCTTCACGAATAATATGATTTTCGGAGGCACAATTTATGGGATGACCTAATAAATAAGAGACACCTGGTCACAGGTGGCTCTCGCGTTCCACTCACCTGTCTGCTGATAGCTCGCGGACGTGGTCGAGCATCGCTAACGTAGGAGATTCAAAATATCGGCGCGTGGGTCCGAAGGGGAGGTAGCGGCGAACATTGACTTCGTCCACTGAGTTGAGAGGATCCGCTGGATCTTAAATGGAATTTAAATTCAGCGATTTGGAAATTTACTGTACGTGTCTCATGAGAAATCCCCTGAAAAATATTGCAGGCGAAGATTTCCAGGGGACTTCTCATGGTATAAGAATAGTATGCAGTGTTCGACAGGTGTCAGACATTTTAAGAAGTGATTCTATATGTCAGAATAAGAGGAGAGTTAAGAATGTCGAAATAGTGTCTGAGGCTTTGCTTCCAAGTTATTTGCTAAGAAAAAGATAGAAATATAAGTAGAATGTGTCTGACTTGGGGATCCATTCTACTGATATCACTGCGCTTGATCGACAGTAGAATAAGTCTCGAGTATTTTTCACTTGTTCTACTGATATCGCTACGCCTGACTTATACGTGAACTGACAGTAGAGTAAGCCCTGAGTCAGACACTATTCTCGCGCATTTCAGGCATGTCTAAGTAAAACAAGAAGTTTCTAAGGATGCCTAACTAGAGCACCAGTGTAATATCGATGTTAAATTACAATAAAGTATGTGAAACATTAAACATAGTACTCATGAGAAGTAAAATCCCTTATTTTATGAAAAAATTTAGAAACATGATTAGATATCAGATACTCTGAATCATGTTTATTAGACCTTTGAGTTATGCTTCACATTGTATTGCATGACGCATCATTTCAATTGAGGCTGCAGCCCACGACTATATTTCCCACGCAAAATATAGCTCTCCAATAAAGTATGGCCATGACTGATAAACAGGAAGGGAGCTAGAAGGAGAATAAAAAGAAACTCAAGCCCGAGACGTAGCGAAATATATATGACGCAATAGTATCACAATACAAAATCATAAGATCGACTCGGGGTAGTCGGGCGTCATAGGCGGAAACGAGGGAAGTAATTCCAACGAACAATTGGGATCGAATACAGAGTTATATATACCAGGGATATAGGTATCGCTACATCTAAGTTTGATCTACGTTCTCATGAATCACTTAACCGAATCATGAGGTGCTCGAAAATTAGAAAGAACACGTGATCGTGACAACCTTTATTCTGGAAGGACATCTATACAAAGGCGACTAATCGGGAATCCTATCGTGTAGGGTACTGGCTACATTATCTACTACATTGTCTCTAAACATAGCCTTTCCCAAGCTACTGGTTGACGTATCGCGTATGAGGCCTCGACTCGGTCTCCCTTTCCTTCGCGAGCTCGCAGGCCACCACGTCGGCCAAGCTTCGCACCAGGTTCCCTCCCCCTATCTGGTCCAAGTTACGCCGCCAGTTCTCCGCGCCATCCAAGCCTCGAACCAGGTTCCCTCCTCCGATTTGGTCCAGGTTCCTATTAGATCGATCGTTGACGTCCCGCAGGAGGTTCCCTCCGCCTATTTGGTCTAGGTTCCTCCGCGCAGACATCCATCGAGAAGACTCGAGCTCTCGTTCGAAGAGGCCCCTCCTCAGCAGATTACCACCCCCAATTTGATCGAGGTTTCGGCCCAGGCGGTCGCTAGCTTCGCGGAGGAGGCGTGCCCTGTCTGCGGGAGCCCTAGAGAGCTCCAAGGCCACTGTGCCTGTTTCCACTGTCGTCGCTGAGACGTCCGTGTTGGAGCCCTTTGGCGATTCGAACGCTTCCTCCTTTGGGGGACCTAGAATTATCGAGTTCGCTTCGATCTTCTTCTTTCGGGACTTTCTTTGGGACGAACCCTGAAGCCTTGGACGAGAAGCGACGGACCAGCCAGCGGGCAGGTGACGAGTCAGGGTAACAGTCATGTGGTGGACGATCACAGTTTCGTTGAGAGCTTGAGGTGTGGTTAGTGTAAAGCAGAGGGACGTACGAGGTGCCTGGTGAGTCAGAGAGCTAGTTTCGAGTTGGTTCTGAGCAGGGGGTGTGCGGGTTTGAGATTTATTTGGGCAGGGAGAGTTTGGAACATGTCTTACCATTACAAACTATTTCACTCACAATTCAGTATGAGTGAATATTGACTCATAGTGAATCATAGTTAATTGTAAAAAGGATAGTTTGCAATAATAAGACATACTCTGTAGCTTCCACGTTTAAATAAATGTCAAATTCATATACCTACTGATCAGAATATGTCTGTAGCTGTAAGGCAAAACGACCTACGTCACGTTTTCAAGAAATTCGAGACAAGGCTTTGATTGGAGGATAGAGAAAAGAGCAAGGAATGTCATAGGACAACTCGTGAAAATTAATTTCTAGTAATTTAATCCACCAGTACATAAACCAAAGTTAAATGAACTTCATTGTATTGTTCGTGATTCGGAATTAATCCATAAATCAATTTCAATTTACTTCTATTTTCCTCAAATAAGCTTGGTTCAAAGTTAATCACTAAAAATTGACATTCCCTGTGTTTCCTCTTACCCTGCAATTGAGACCTAGAATACAGAATTTATATTTTCAGAAAGAAGAAAGTCCAATAAAAGAACTTCTTCGCTCAAAAATAAACTCTACAAGAAGTCTTGGCAAGAGAAGTCCATTAGACAATATTAAAGATGAAAACCATAAACTTCAGTATCTCCAAAATAAAAAGATATGACGTAGATCATTTTCCCTTACAACCGCAGAAACTCGAAAATAGGTATCGACTTACCCGACGCTTTATAAGAGACAAACAGACAACGTAGGTAGACATGTAGCCAGACGATCACACGATATCGAGAAGCTTACCATGGTCTTCGAGATAAGGGCTGAAGAATTCCGCAGCGTCAGGCCCATAGAGCTCACGTCGCAGCGCGTTTGTCCCAGCCTGAAATTCAGAACGTCGTTGAGATAAATCCCTCTTATTTGTTTCGCCAATTTCATCGAGAACGAAGGCTAAGATTAAAACTCGAGGAGGGTCAGAAAGGAATTAGCCAAAGACATAGCGCGGGAAATCGTGACTGAGCTTTTCAATTACGAGCACGCGATAGTTGGATCGAGTTGCCCGACGATGGATTCGGTTGGTGGCCGAGCAATCGCTGCAGCAATCCACGTGCGCTGCTCCCTTCGTTCCGAAAGTTTCCACGACTTTCCCAGAGAAGGGTCGAGGCACGTAGCCGATAACAGATATTACGCGAACCTTCATTAGAGGCAACCTGAAAACCCTGAGAAAACCTCAAGTCGAAGAACAAGAAAAATCGTAGTCCCTTGTTTTACAATGGTTCTTCATTAAAGACTCTAGTTAACATTATTCATAATCATGTAAATAAGACTGTCCCTCATGGGCGACACGGGAACGTGGTACAGAGTATTACAGAGTACAGACTCCTCTACTTGTCGCCTCACTTAATTTGCAATTTCAAACTTTCTCTATTGTCGACCACGCATGTCCCTCCGGGATTCCCTTGAAAATGAACGAGCTGTTTGCCACAGAGAAATGTCGTAAACCAAACGAAATGAGATTGGTTTCCGACGTGGTCGTTTCTTCTGTTATCGATTCGCTTCACGAGCAGCGGCGTCCCTCAACAGTTCTTTCCTCGCGTAACAGACACCGCGACTCGCGGGGACACCTCGATCATTATGCATAGGAAAACTTTCTTATTTCCACGATCACGTCCTCCGCTTCTACCTTCGATTCGCCGCGACTTTCCGAAGCCATACTCTCTCCCGCTTCGTTACAGTTATCTCGACAAGTGTCTGTCCCTCGGGGAACGAGCAAGCACGAGCCGAAACGCGGTTGCTCAGGGCGAAAGGTTTCGTGCTGGATCTGATAAGGTCGCTGGATGAGCGATAACGAAATAATCCATATACGTTAACCTCGGCAGGCTCGACTAGCCACCTGGCAAAGGACGCTTTTTCGCAACGATTACGACGTGCATGCTGCGTTCGATACTTTCTGATTGCTTCTACCGTGAGTCTTGAGACACTGGATGAGAATTCTTGCCTTGGGATTCATTCCTTGAGAGGCTCTTGAAAGCATTGTATTTGGTATTTATAACAGAGGCTTGAGTGAAAGATGCATTGTATACAGAAATATGTGGTTTAAGATTCTTGATATTGTTACTGAAGTGCATTGTGTCTATTATGGGTTTCCTTCGGGTGGAACCTTTAATGAGGCTATGAAATGGAGACTGAAAGCTCTTGTATGAGTTAAGGGAGCGTTCGTGGGTAGCGCATAGGCGACGCAACAAGTTGCGCTCGCAGAGACCAAGCGTCTTGCATTCTTCGACTCGACGCTATTTTGTTTCTCATGGGCAGAGTTTGTGGTTTTCAGGGAAATAAGCTTCCTGGGATTCATCTAATGCGTCGCCAATTATGTTTGATTGATTCTACCTGCTTCTGGCACGAGGATTAGCTAGATTGCTAATACAGTTTTAGTGCATCGTGATACTTGGGACTGTAAAAAGAAAGCAGAGAGTGCTGGGAAAGCGAGAACGTAGACAGAATTGAATAAAACTGCGTCTAGAGTATAAGTGACTTGGTAAAAAAAATGAAAAGAGAACTGTTGCATAATTCTGCGATATGTTTTGTTAATAATTTGTTAGAAAGAGGAAAAGAAAACTGTTATATCACTGTTTATATGTCCTGTTTTTTAGCTAGTTGTTTGTAGGAAAAGGTCAAAGAAAGTTAGAAACCTAAATGTGTAAAGTAACAAGTTGGTCCTATTAAAATTATAGTTCCAGAGTTTGAAACTGTCATTAATTATGAAATGCAAAGTATTTTACGAACTTGTTGCAGTACAAAAAGTAAGTATAATCTAGTAACAAGTTATAGGAAATAGTACAGAACTAGATATACAAGAAATACGGAAATTACAGAAATGCAGCAAAGTTAGAAATGAGTCTGCTGTACAACAGTACTTTATTATATTAAAAAATTTTACTAGCTAAACTTCAAAATTTGAGAGTCTGTTTAAAGAATTATTCAATAAATAATTTCCTCAAGAATAAGATATGTTTCTCTAAATAACTCTATACTTTTTATCAATTTTAATAATTTCGTCTACAATTCAAGCGTTCTTGTGGAAAGTAGCATAAAACTGAAAAATTTCTATGATATATAGAACATTTTTTAAACAAAAAACAGAATCTTTCAATTTTGGCATTTACGCTACCTTGCATAAGAACGCTTCAATTCTTTTCGAAGGTTACAAATACCTTCAGGCTTCTCCAGAAAGCCCTCTTTTTTTAGCTCAGCCACTTTCGAGAAAAATATGGAAGACACATTATAGACGCAGCTTTAGAGGAACGTGTTACCTGGAGAGGAACAGCCGCAGCCCAAGCGACGGCGATCGACAGAAGGGCGATCAAGAAAGCGACTGTACTGTCCCTCGACATGGTGGATCCTTATCGCTGGTAGCAACGTTCACGAGACGAATGTGCAACTACGTTCAAAAGCCTGGCTCGAGTCAGTGTGTTCGCGCGCCGAAAATCGCGTGCCGTGTACCGGTCCTCCTCGTGCTTCCTCGAAATATATAAAGGGTGTCCCGACCAGGGAGTACGGACAGGGGGTGAAGTGGTCCGAGCACGCACGCGCCGAGTCCTTGTGCACGATATCGAAATCCATTAGGCGACTCGCTGTTGTCAGGAATGTCAGGATGTATCGCGCCCCCGCGATACCTTGTAAACACGATCACCTAGAACCATCCATAAAAAGTATAAGAAACTGAAAACGATAGTCTTTTCTTGAGCTATAGATCTCAATTCAAAATGGTACCGCGATGTCTGAAGCGAGCCCTGCACTGTGAGACTTGCCTCGCAACAAGTGGCGGGGCCAGGCTACTTCGAAACAGTTTGACTCTTACTGGATCATCGAAGAAGCAAAGAAATTCGGAATAATTCCAAGTGGTCTCAAAACTATCATTTATCGTGAGGCGAGTCTCGTCGTGTAGAGCCCACTTAAGAGTGTCTAGATCTGTCTACCTTTGTCCATTGTCCTTGCCACTGCAAGTGCCCGCAGTATGCTCGAATTTCCAGCGACATAAACTCGAGCAACACTGCGTTGTCTGTCTTTACTAGGATGTTGCTCGATGAAGTGGTGGAACTGGTCCTATGAGAAAATAAGCTTTACGGTTATCGCCGATGACACACTGGGGATCTCTAAACGGACGATCGCCGCCATTGCAATTCCACCTGTTTCTTTCTCCTGCTTTACGATCCTTTTCGAACAGCGCGTGAACACTCGCGATGGATCGACGACTCCTAAATCCCCTTTTCATCAAAGTAGACTCTATTGTGGCTGGGGTCCAAAATTGAAACTGCTAAAACTGCACACATCGTATAACACAGTCTATACAGCTTCAGCAGTATTAACAGCTTCAGCTGAATCTCGAACTGCAGCCTGGATCACGCTGCACATCTCCTTCTCGCTATTTCCTCGATTTCGGTTTCCTTTTTAGCAGCTTGTTTTTCCCCTGAGGAGAGAACCAGAGAGAGTTTATTTCCCCGCTAATATCAGAATATGGTACAGGGGGTGGATCGCGAGGGGGTAGCATGCCGCGAAAACGCACGATCGATCTTGCTCGTATCTGGTGCAGAAAATAATTCCTAGCGGCCGTGAAAGCCAAAAGGGCGTGCGTGCGTGCTCGCGTGCGTGCAGACGCGCAAATAGCGGATTAAATTATCGACGTCTCGTTACCATTTCCCAGCGAGTCGGACAAAGCCAGAGTGACCGGGGACCGTGAAATGTCGTTTTTCGGCGGTGCTCTCGAATCCAGTTGCTCGTCGAGTGCTCGTTGAAACAGAAAAACAGAGATCCTCTTCTATTTCAGGTGAACAGGGGAGGAGAACGTATTTTAAGGATCAGTCCGCGGATGCGTTGGCTGTTGCTGGGGGGCGAAAAGTCGTTCTGCCACGCGTTGGCCTCCACCTTTCGAGGGGATCGTGTAACATTAATGGATTCCTTTGTCATCTCGAAAAGATACCGATCCGTCTCAATTAACAGTGACGATTCCTCTGCCTCCTTTCTTTCCTCTATTCTCTCACCATCGGCTTCCTATATAAAGAGTCTCGGCGAAGGAGGATTCATTCAATCGACAACGACGATCTTCTTGCGTATCGTTCTACACAACATGAAGATTATAATCATTTTCGTAAGTACGGGACGCTGTGCAGGTAAAAAGATATGAGTCTCCATCATCTCCTTCGCAGATGACACTCCACGGCATCGGAATCTTGAAGTCATCAGTGCTTGGACAATGGCGCGAAGAGCAGCACCAGCAACGCTCCTTGGTCACGGAGACGTTCATTAATGAGTATGATGAGATTCCTCAGAAAATCAGCTCGTGGAACAACATGATCTTCGACCAGCCGATGGAGCCGAGGAAACGAGTCGACATCACGATCACCCCCCGACCTGAGGAGTTGCCATGTATACGACTCGTGACTAGGGTATGTTGAGATTGAAGTAATAACTAGACTTTGTTGAAAATAGGTTGAATATTCACAGTAAAGAAAGTAGATTGATGGTGATAGGGGTCTGGTGATCTTCTAAAGGTACCGGAGCCATTTTGTGCCTTACCTTTTTAAAGAATTTTTCAACATTTATTGCTCAGTATTCAACTCTGCGACAACTTCACTTGGAACTCTTTCCAGTGAAGTAGATGATATAATATTCAAAGGATGAAAGAAATCCCTATGGGTCCCTGGTACCCAAAAGATTCAAATTATTTTTAGGGGCCATCTTCTGGTCTCTGATCAATAGGTTTTTCACTTCTTTAGTTGAGTTCAGGAAAATATGAATTTGCATAAACTTCCACAGTTTAGTGATAAAGATCTTCGTTGGTGAACGAAGTTTTTCAAGGACTTTGTTGTAATCTATTCACAGTCGGCCTGTTCTTGCGAGTCGCAATATGAGATAAAGGATCTTGGAGAGGGTTACTACCCTAGGTACCTCACGGAGTCGCGCTGCAAGCCCAAAACCTGCCAAAGCAAATTCCATTCGTGTAAGCTACTATATTATGTGGTAAGCAATAATATGAAGCTTAATTCTAGAACTCCTGAGCTTTGGAACGTTTTCTTTTTCTTGGGCGCGGCGTTTTTAACAGATAGCAACTAGGATTTCAGAATACTGTGCTCAGAATGTATGTGGACGACAATAAATAATTATTAGAGAATTTTTTACTCAATTGAATCAAAAATAAAAAAATAAAAAGAGGGGTAAGTTTAGTTTAAAGTTTGTCGATTTGTGGGTTTTAGGAACCCTCTCTTTAGGAGTTCTAAAATTAATGCAGTGCCACAATTAGCGAAACGATTTCCATTCTGAATGTTTTTGGAAGTTATTTGAGGATTTCAGATTAGAGACTCGATCAAAGGGAAATTATTTTCGAGGTTTAGTAGCACTGGAGATATGAAAAATCTATTATCTCCGAGTCAATATTTTGACTTCAGTTTAATTAAAATTTGCTCAGTTATTTAGTGGTTCTTTTTAATTCTATGAATTACAGTATTTCCTCGGTATAAACTCATGACTCACTGACGAGTTTATAGTCAGGGTCTTGTTTTTTGTAGATCACTATGATCTTCCTTGAAAAGTCAGTGACAACGTCAACCAACTAAAACTCCTTTGCTCTAAATAAAGATGCACAGTGACTATAGCCACGAGCTTATAACGAGGTAATACTGTATTTTCAAATATTTCTATGAACACTGCATGGGGAGCCTCAATATACAAAAATATTTGTACATGGAAGCCTGAAATTTATCATTCATTGAACTTGACTCAGTTTTACTAGTCTAGGGACTGTTCCCCAAGCGTTGTATCAATCGCCTAAACTGATAATGCTCGTTCTCGCAGGTGCATATATTGACTGAACGTGAACCGAAAGTACCGCAGTTGGATGAAGTCGCGCTGCAAGAAACGCCGCTACCAGATTCCCTCCGTCATAAATGGCAACTGAAGCCAATGTCAGTGGCGGTTGCCTGCGTGTCCAACTCTGTTAACAGGAGAACTTAATCGGTCCTTGTCGTTCGCGAATCGCGTCCGTTGTCGTCGATGTGCGATCTGATGAAAAAGTCCTCGCAATTCTCATCCTCGCACTAAAACGTGCGACGCCAGACTTCTCTTCGTTTCTCCTTCAATTACCATCGAGTCTGGCTTTATGGGATTCCCTTTAATTGCGACACCCGCGCCCTTTCGACCTCGCTCTGCCCAGCATCGGCTGCCTGGACCGCTGAAGGATGGAAAGGGAGCGTCCTCGCATCAGCGACTCCTCTACGACACGAAACTCGTTGCCTGTCGCGGAATCGTCGATTTCATGGAGTACCAACGCACGTTTTCTTTACTTCTGTCCATCTTTGTATGTACTCTTCATACATGAAATTCTTCTGTAAATAAGATTGAATAAAGAAATGGATTTCGATTCTCTGTCCTCCTTGTTATCCAGCTCCTACATTGTTGAATTTAATCTGAAGCTTGAGATCCAGCGGAAAGCTATGCTAATTATGAGCTATTGCTTCTAAATATTACCAAATCCAACCTTATATACATATTACCAAATACTACCAACAGTGCCTCGTGAGGGACTTTTTTTTAGACAAGCAAGACATAACTTTAGATCCCGAAAGAAATATTAGATCTGCATTATTTCCAGGGACCATCTGAGCTCTGAAGAGTAGATTAACTTTTGGTAGAAATGATCCCATATGTATATTCTGTTGAAGTAAATATGTTTAAGGTTAGCGTAGTTAACAGTGTTAGCTGTTCAGTGAATTCCCAACATGATCGTTGAATTCGCGAGATTTTTCGTATCTTGATGGCGTCCGCGGGCAAACTATGGAAGTGAAGGCGAGAGTGTGAACGCATCACAAGGCTGACGCATCGAGTGTAAAGGGGAGGGCCTCGGTAGCGGATATGGCCACTCGAGACATTGTTTACCGTGCAGTCGATCATCCGTTTACTTTTGCTTAGCTTTCGGTCGAACGCCTCCCTAGGTTGAAAGTGCTCTGCGTTCACTATCTCTTCGACTCTTCTGATAGCGACTGACAGCTACTCACGCATGCACGCATTTCGGGCTGGTCCCCTTATCTGTGTCCTGCGGGGACCTGATTACCATCTGCTTTTTGTAATGTGTTAAGCATGATATTACAGATGGGCATGAAGGGATATGGTACGCTTTTAATAATAGGAAAAATTGAGAGTTTAGACAAGGGGTTCTCAACCTTTCTAATTTGTACCTCTCCTCCAAATATCGGCTCTTTTTTCCTATTACCATTTTCTCCTAATCCTCATTTTTTCCCTATCTCGATTTTTTCTTATCCCTATCTTCCTGTTCTTCACGTGGTTCCATTGAGAAACTCTGCATTAGACATAATGTTCTAAAAACGCCATTTATATCGCACCGACATTCTCCATTGGAACCTCTTCTTGAAGTTATCTTACAATTCCTCGCTGCAAGAGGATCAACTGTGTTATTCTTTAATTACCCTACTGGTTGAAGTCACTAGAAAATAGTGTCAACGAACCTAAGCAATGATCCCGGCCTCCGTCGCGCTCTGCAACCCTTCTGGTTCGAGTAACGAGCCCTGTGAGGCGAGGACAGACGAGTCTGCCGATTAAACGGAAACGGTGGCGAGTGTTACCCTAGTGGGTAACAATCCAGCCCTTCAATATTTTTAGGGTAATGCTCTCTCTATTTTCATTCCTTTTCTTCGCACTTTCCTTAGCTTTACCATTACATTACACCAAATTTGAATCGTTTTGTCCACACCCCCGCATATTAGATTTATTTCAAGGACGTGTCTTCCGAGCGGAACAATCGCCATGCTCGATACTGTCGTTCCAGCCGATAGCTGCGCGTAGCCGATTAGAGAACGCGGCTGTTGCTTCCGGTTCCATGCATTTTATTGAGTATGCTTTTATTTCTTTTCCTGAAAACAGTTCTCATGGTCAGCTGTAAATTAGGACACAGTTTATTTTTTGTGACAAGTAAATCGTACGCTCGCTAATGCTACCAATTGAGAATTTTCTCGATCCTAGAGTATAATATTTAGACTAAGGTAAATATCTCGATACTTGGACGTTTGAAATGTGTAATGTTCCAGTAAGTGAAGAGCCGAAAAATGTATATCCCGACATACTTAAATTACGTCTCAGAAACTGAGTATACTATCTTAAGATAATATTTCTCTGTTTTTCATTAGTGGTACTGGTTCTTTTATTGGAATCTAAGATTAAAATTGGCGTTGGTGTCTAGGTTTTAAGACATTTGCCTTACCAGATCTCATAAAGTAGATCTCTAAAGAAGAATGGAGCTGAGGAAGATTGAATGGAAGCTCGAGTCAATTACGCTATTAACTTTCGTCGTCGAGTCTTGAAAAAGGGATCGTCAACCAAGCAATCGAGCACGATGCTGTAACGCAGTGCGCGCCACTTACGGCTCTCGAGTAATTAATGAAATTACCGTGAGCGCTCAGAAACGTTAATAGCAACTCCCGAACGCGTTACGTGGATCGTAGGAAAATTCATCGACCCGTTCTATTGCGTTTAAACAACACTGTTTCCATGACTCTGGACGATCGACCCATTTCTACTTTAAAGTAACAATATTAAATGAAGTTTATTCCTTCTTTCTCATTTAACTTCTCTGCAGGAGAAATTTCTTGCTTCTCCGCCATTTAACATTGTTTAGTGTAGTCTCTATCTCTGTAATAATTATAATCCCTTTTCTTTGTCTTCTTTGCTTCTTCCACTACAGTTAAAGAAGAATTGGAGCCATTTATACGCTATTGTTTCTGATTTCTGAATGAATGCACACCAGTCTCATTGATCAGGGACCTCCCCGGTATTTGTCTTCACAGAATATCTGCTGGGATGATAAAAAGGACTTCCTCTGCCGCGAGATGGCGAACGTAAACCGCCCATCCTCTGATAAGCCACGCGTGCATCCTGCGCGCTACCAGCTGTAGGAAGATGAAAGCAAAAGTTGGATTTGTTTTGCTTATTTGCAATTTGGTAACATGGAGCACTGGGAATGACAACTTCCTTGGCGATGACTATATCGAACCTGACGGTAGGGAATCGGTTCATTGATCATTATTTCATTCATTTTCAATACTCTGTTACTATCTAACAACACCAAGCCATCGGTTTTTTATCTAACCTATACATGAATTTTATCTAATTTGTGATTGATAATTCACAGGGGACGTGGAGAGCGTAGATCTTGATAAACTGCGTTTGCTTCGCGATTACGTGTACCGAAATGGCGAGAATCGACGGAATATTAATGATGAATTTGAGAACTGGCGGGGACGGTGGCTGCCTGAGAGGCCAGATGATCCCATACCACCGCCCAAAGTATTTCCAAAGGATTCGGATGCGGTTGTCCACGGTTTAGAGACTCTTCATGGAGTTCCGATGGGACAACCATCAGTAGACTGTGATGATGCTAAGGTAGGTACTTAACATAGTGGTTAATAGCTTCAATATAATATTCCAATTAATGTAAGTGAGACAGTCCCTTCTTTCACCTTCTAGACTAACTTGACAATGGACTGGGATGGCTCTCCAATTGATTACACCTGTTATGGCAAGAAATTAGTGCCGGATAAAGAAACAATACCGATTCAATATTGTGAACGTATACCAAAGAATTATGTTGTAAGTATCGTCCTGGTTGATGTGTGAGCGTTGGAACTTTGTGTATTACGAATGATTCGGAGAGTTTATAACATATTCACAGGCTATACACAAGTGTATGCACGAGAGAATTGATTATGACGATAATATTCCCTTATAGTGAGTACCATTCTCACCTTTGTGAAAAGAAAAACCAGAATTAGTTATACAGGAATATTTCTAACGTTATATTATTTTCAGTGGAGCCCACAGACCTCTATGGCCCATCTACGGAGAGTACAAATTCCTGCCCAAGCAAAGGTGGCTCCACAGTCTAGAGGTAACAGATAAAAAACCCTGATTTTGTTCCACTACTATTATTCCTACTCAAATAACTTTATTACTCTTTTACCTAGCATGGTGCCATTGTCGTGCTCTACCATCCCTGCGCCAATCCCTTAGAAGTTAAGCGTTTAAAGAATCTGGTCAGCAGTTGTCTTCGACGACACGTGATTACCCCATATAATCTGCTGAACGAAGATCGCGTAAGTACTCGACATACAGGGTGTTCCAGAGGAAAAATCTGTTTGTTTTATGGTCTTCAATTCCCTGGAACATCCTGGAATATCTTGTAAATTAATATTTTTAGAGATGGATTAATTATTGCGTTCGACATTTCAGCCATTGGCTCTAGTCTCTTGGGGATGTCGGTATACGATGTCATACGTGAATCCTCACCTGGCAACCGCGTTCATCCGCGAGCATGCACTTCGTGGGCCAGAAGGCATACCAAGGGACGGTGATTTCAACGAGGGTCTCCTGCACCAAGCCGAAACTGTGTCCGATCTCGAGGACACCAAGCTGTGTCCAAACATCCGCAATTAATTCCCCGATTATAATACGGAATATCTGTAACCATTGCTCTCCTACTGTGTGTCTGTGTATTTGTGTAATTTTGTACGCGATTCGCAGTTGATTCTGGCTGTACCACAAATGTGATAGATGTGTCTTCTCTATATTTCTGCTTCCTAGTAATTACTTTATCCTCATCTGTTCGGTTTCCAGTAAAAATGCAACCAGAATCAAATGAATTGAGGGTACATATCCTGTTAAGGTGCACGTTTCGCTGAACGAGTATTATTTATTTATGAAGTATTTATTTGCCATCTTTCTTCGTCCTCCTTCCCCTCTTGTTCTGTCTTTCCCTGTCCCCTTCGTTATTTTATCGCGCTGTAAAATAAGAGAAAGAATAATAAACGACAACGTATCGAAATGCTTGTTTCTTTGAACGACTGTGTTACCCCTACCGTTGTCCTGTGTCTAAAACGAGGACGAGGGAAACGAATGAATGGGTCAGGGCGCAACTTTTTTTTTTTTACTCCCGTTACATATTGTTGTATATTGTTCATCTTTCGAGAGAAGATCGTTAAATACATTGAACATCGTGTCGGTTTCTTAAAACCTCTGCGGACTTGGTTTTTGTCTACAGACGTAATAGTAACTTCGTCGCTGTAGTGCTGACTAAGATCGTTATTTCCTGCGGATAGGTATTTCTTCGACGATATATAAAATTAGGGTAAGACAAGTAACGCTACTATATATCCTTGGTAATGTAAAATATACTACTCGTCTACTCAATAGGTATGTCGTTAACGTAAAAGAATATAATTGTACAGTGAACGCTTGGCTTCTTTTTATCTGTTTCGCTTTAGTAGACTGCGCTGGATTGAAGGTAAGTTCGCGCGTGACGCGAGGGGAAATCGGGGAATCGCGAGCCGGGAAGCAAAGCCTCGCTAGAAGTCTCCAGACGCGCCGAAAACGCCTGGCGAACCGAACACTACCGCGTATTCGCTGGCGTTTCTGGCGGTCGAAGGAAACGGCGATTCGCCGATTCGACTCTCGTTGGTCGACCGAACGTTTTGCGACGCGATCCGACTCCCGTCATCGTCTCTACCCTCGCCATCCTCTTCTCTTCTGCGTCTCTGACACCGCTAGCGAGCCGGATCTACGTTTCAGAGGCCTACCGCTATTATGCGTACATATGTATAATATATATATTCATATATTTTATGTATATATAGATGTATGGTATGTATACTCACAGAGGAATTAATCTTTGTGCATGGTTACACGGTGAAAGGGCACATTCAGTCGATCGCACGTTTTATTTTCTACTGCTGCGATAATCGTCACTCCTCTCTTTGGTATCGATCTTTCTGTTTCTATTTTCTTTTCCCTCGATCAGGGGGGGAGGGGGGGAGGGAGGGGTCAGGAGTCGAGTCGAGCTCTCGCCTCGCGTTCCCTTTCCGCGTCAAGGAGTAAAGATTACGAGACACGGGCGGATCCCTTAACATTATTGCCAACTTTGTACAGTATCCGATAATCATAATAATGATAATAATAATGATAATAATTAATTATAATTATGACAACAGTAACATATACATATATATATCTTATTAAAGAGGAAAACGAAACAACGATCTCTATCGTTTCTTCTTCATTCCAGACAGAGAGAGAGAGAGAAAGAGATAGAGGAGAGAGAGAGAGAGAAAGAGAAAAGTGAAACTCCATGTGATATTCGCTCGATGCAAATACGACTCATAGGCAGAAAAAACACCGTTGATTTATTTAGCAAGTAACCGTTTAGTACAGGTCCTTTTCCTCTCTTCTTCTTCTTTTTCTTCCGGTTCTTTTTTTTTTTTTGCTTCTTTTTTTCCTTTTGTGTTCATTTTTACGAATCTCGCCTATGAAATATCTACGATAAAAAGTGTCCGTACTTGTTTGAACGTGCTAAATTTCTTATCAGTTTTCATGTTTCTCTCATGTTCGCTTACTCTCTCGCATACACTCACCTGCCCATGCATCCACCCACGCGCTCTTCGGCATTCGACCTCTGGATCATTCTTACTCACACGTCCGCACATTTGCACCCTCGTATTCACCCCCTGGTTCCCCTGCGTCGATATCCCTCTTTCGTTTCTTCGTTAACCTCCATTCGCTTCTTCCTTCCATCTAGCACCCCTTTCACATACGTTCTTCCCCTTTCTCGCCAGCAGCACTCTCGCTTTCCTACTTTGTTTCTGGGTAATGTAAATTTATTAATAATCTCACTGCGTCGGGGGACGCGCCACAGCCCGTCCCCGCGACCCTTAACTCCCTTAAACGTTATGATTTAACACCGACTTCCCTTGGATCACTCTTTATTAGTACTTCTGTTTTTTTTTCTTATTTTTCTTGTTTTCTTCTTATTTCGCCCGTTCATTTTGTCTGTGAACGCTCGCAGAACTTACGATTTACGCATGAAAGTGGAATTGACACTCAATAAGGTTATTGAAATAGTCTCTCGAAGTAATAATTGCACCGATGCGACACGACCAATGTACATTGTCTCAAGTTCGTCGTGTTCAAGGTCTCTAAAGCGTTCCCTCTGCTCACCCGTCGCTCGCCACGTCTCCCCCTCGCCCCCTCTCGCGCCACTAACGCGGCGAGACTCTCGCTCGATCGCTGTTCTATTCTATTCCCTATCCCCGCGATCCTCCGCGGCGGAAGTCGACTACGAGGGCGTCAAGGGGAGGCCGAGTTTCTTTCTCTCTAGCGCGGCGGCGAGCCCTTCCGCCGTCGGGACGCGCGAAAACACCGAGGACTTCCGGTCTACTGTGCGCGGCAGCTTTTGAACGACGACGTCGATCGAGTGAAACGAGAGGAAGAGAGAGAAAGAGGGAGAGACGTGGGGAGCAGTGTGCGCGGGGCGAGATCGGCCTGGCCGATCCTCTGCTCGTCGACGAGAATAACAGCGAAAAGCTAGAAGGTCCTATCGTCATCGAGAAAGCTCCCGTCTCGCTCAGTTAGGCCAAACAAAGTAAAACGCACGTGGCGCCTACCGGTGAAGTCTATCGCTTTCTCGGGAAACTTATTCGATGGCACGAGAAGTAAGGTTTCGATCGTTCAATTCCTATCGCAGAGTCGCTACTTTTACGAGGTTTAAAGCTAGTAGAGAGGGGACAGTCCTAGTCTGTCGCACAGATCTCGGTTAGAAAAGATCGCGGGTGATCGCGCGTCTCGCGACCTCTCGTCTCGACGCTGAGCGCGCGATCGATCGAACAGAGTGTAAGGTAAGCGTCCCAATACCTGGACGCTTCAGATAGAAAGTGTCCCAATAAGTGGGCGATCTAAAAATTCATACTCGCTTGAATCGCGTCCCAGTATCTGAATATACTATTTTATGACACTATTTTCTGTCTTTCGTTAGAATTTAAGTTTCGAATTAAATAAAATTAGTATTACTATTCAGGTATCAGGACACGATCATCTACTAAGACATTTACCTTAACTTAGAAGTGTTTAGAGCCAGCGATCGCGTCGGGCTCCGAGAACGAAGCGTGCTCGCGAGCCTCGCGCGAGAGTCTAGATACTTGAACGAACATCGAGATAGAGAGAAAGAGGAAATCAAGCTACCGTGTTTTCGTTAGAGCGAAATCGGTTCGCGAGTCGACGCTTCGTTGCTCTGGACGCGACGCCTGGCGTTCGAAGTGGCGCGCTGGTTGAGGAGACGAGACCTCGCGAGCTGAGAGAAAGAGAAAGAGAGAAAGAGAGAGAGAAAGAGAGAGAGAGAGAGAGAGAGGGAGGGGAGAGAGAAACGGGGGAGGCGCTCGTTCGCTTTGAACATCTAGAATGCGTTTCCCAGAGACTCCTGGGGGTATTCGTGAACGAACGAAGGCGTCTTCTCCGACGACGAAACTAAAGTACATCTTTGTTGTCGATTGGAAAAGCCAGGCAAGGAATACCGAGCACGCTTTTGCCAGTGTTTGTTCACCTCGCGACAGAGGGATTGCGCGATTAACTTTATCATTAGTGATATCGAATGATCGAGTAACAGATCGTGGAAACGTAACCATCTAAGCTAACAATTATTATACCTCTGTACAATGCAAAGTGACCTCAAATATCGTTAATTAATCGTTATCATCAACACCGTCGTCGTCGTCGTCATCGTCATCAGCAATCAATCGTACCATCCTCTCCCAGCGTGTTTCTTTTTTATAGTTTCGCATCGTGCCGCCACCGCCCACGTTCTCGCGCTGTATTAATTATTGTTGCCAGAGCAACAGGCGCGCGGAACGCGGCTCCGTGCGTAGCGTAACCTTTATATCATTTTTTTTTTTTAAACATTAACCCATAATCTTTGAAATATATGTACCTCAACGTTCATATAATATAATCAACAAAACATTAACACGAACGTCGCCCGTTCCTTGCTCGACAAGCGGTTAATTTAATTGATAGTTTTCACGAGCAACAGGCGTCGCGAATAATAAATTATTATCGTTAATATATTACTCTTTTCGACTGTGCCGACTAACTATGTTTATATATACATGTAACGCATGTGTGTCCTGTGTGTTTTGTATGCGTGTGTGTTTCGGCGTGTGTATACGTGTCGTTCTCCGTTTGTGTAGTATGTACGCGCGATGTGTCGCGCGCATACTCCGTATGTATATATATATATATAGTGTTACATATGTATACACTCCGTGTACATACGATATATATGCATATCGGTATGACTCAGATATTATCGTCGACGATTGTATTACCGTTGATTATTCCCCCGTAACACCTATACTATATTATTGCTGCAGCTTTATAGATACTCTCTTTCCTTTTGTTCTCGCCAGTGTTTCTCGTCTCCGCGTCTCGTTTCCTGCTTCCTTCTCGTCTTTCGCGGTCAGATTGCTCGCTTTAAAGATGATGCACGTTTTTGCCGCGGAAGAAGCGCTTACCGAACGTCGACGCAAAACGAAAACCGAACACATGTTCTTGGAGTCGACTTGGACGCGAGGCATCATCGTTGCCATCGACGTCGACGTCGTTGTCGTACCGCTCGCTCGAATCATTTCGATGCGCGTCTCAAGGGGCGCAACAACCACGAACTGAACTGAAAAGGCGGAGTTGGTTGTTTTCTTTTGCTTTTTTGGGTAGCTGGCGATCTTGTGGGATCAGTAGACTGCGGAAGTTTATGCATTTATGTGAAATTTACAGTAGTTTGCTTAGGGGATTTGCTATGGCACTAAATTACGAACTTTACACTGCTATAATTCAGTAACTAAATGGTACACTATTCAGTTTCTATTTTTAGGTTAGTTTTTTAAAGAATTCATCAATTTATTTTTGGAACACAACTAAAAACTGTACTTCAATCAAGTCACTTTTCAGGATCACTACTTTCAGCTTTCAAAAATAGTACAGACTTCACATAATTTGCGAAAACATAAAAAGTATTTAAAGTACAAGTTAGGTTATTATTTTTTTAGGGTGAACAAGACCTGTATTTACTTCCACTTCACGAAAACGTGAATTTGCATAAAAATTCGCAGTCTAATAATCATTAGCGTCACCTCATCAACCGTTACACGCGAGAGTCTAAAGTATCGTAGCTCAGCGAAGCGAACGGTGAAAAACCAAAGGCTATCTTTTAAGTTCTCGGTAATGCGCTTTAGAAGTCGACTCGGAAGGCTTCGCCTAAATTTAAAACTAATCGAGAATTACTTTCAGCAAACGATCCAGGAGCAGCGGTTACACGGATCGATCGAACCCAATACCTAATGGCGTTTCGTGCAACGCAAAGTCGAGGACGCTTCCAGAGGGCCACCTCTCGGTGCTTAATTGACACGTCAATCGCGGCTGCGTCGGCCAACCAATGACACGCAGCGTGAAAAGCGAGAAACAAGCTACCCTCGCGTACAGAAAGCCTATCCTAACATTGCGACGCACTTGGAAATTCGTCCTTTCATGCTCTCGCGACATTGCGCTACAACCACTTTTAGCAGATCCGAGAGAACCGTTCAGCATCTGTTTCGAGCCTCTCACGGCTCGCTGAACCACACCGTTACCAATCAGGGGACAGGGAGAGGCAATTGATAAGTCTACGCCTCGCGAATCATATGATATGTGGCGCGTGATCGTGTTACGTCTTGGACGCGTCGTCCTGGGGACACCGAAGCTACCTACAATTCTTTTATATACGTTTTCGAACACGTTCGAATATCGGAGGTCTGTAAAGAACTAATTTCCAAGCTCGGTTAAAAATCACAGTCAAAGAAATGCACTTAGGTAGGTAGTCAGTATATATATAAAGACCTCGACGTGGCTACCAGAGCCAGAGCTGGCGCCTGGAGGGAGCACGACGCCAGAGAATGACGCGGCGTACGAGAGAGTCGCCTGGCAGCGGCGTCGTCGCGTTACAGAAAAACTCCATTGGGTCTTAGGCTTGGCTCGGAACGAGATACGTCGAAACGTGCGTTCGCGACTATCGATCGCCGACGAGTTACTCGCGGCGGGCGCAGGCAGTTACTCCGAATATCATCCTGTTTCTCGTAGGCCGTAGCCCTGGGGCGCGTGTATCGTAACTAGGATTCGTCTCGCGCGACGCCCACGCTCCAAACCCTCGCGAATATCGATCCCTGTCTACTCCTCTATCCCAAGACAAAGTACAGGGATCGATTTCATCAGTTGCATACAGATCTAACAATATTCTCGCCGTTTCGCTTCGCTATCCACTATTGCTAGATATTTCTAGCGATACGCTGATGGAGACAAAAAGCAACGTCTACGGAGGAGAGATTACAGGCGATCTTTCTAACTCAAAGGACACACATAGAAGAAACGGGCGATATGACGATGGTAATAGAGCTACTGTTACGAAGGCAAGCCTGTAGAGTCTCCTTGGTACAGAGATAAGAAAGAATGGAACGTGGGGCGAAGCGAAACTAGCGGGTTTGACGTGGGTCGGACGAAACGAAGCCGAGGTGTGGTTCTCGTCGAGGCTGGCGCGACTACAGCGACAGACGACGATCGTGCAAACAACGACGACGGCGATCCTTCGTCCTCGATGTGGTCGTTCTTCTCGTCGTTCTCCTGGTAGTTGGTGGCTGGCGGAGCGCGCGTGCGCTCAACAGGAGCGCGAGCTCGGCGATGACGATCGGCGAGACGAGGAACGGCGCGCGTCGACGACGTCGCGGACGGGACCGCGGACGAGATCGAGACCGAGCCAGCCGATGCAGCCGATACCGAGCGCGCCGACGGCGATCGTTCGACTTCGAAACAGCGAGACGTCCTACGCTTCGGCCCGATTTGCCTGGGTACTGATGCTGCCGACGTTTCGCATAAGCGTTCACGACGGCGACGCCTTTGGACTGATCTGGAAAATTAATTAAGTGTCAATTAGGGGCAATTATAGTGGTGAGGGATCAGGGTTGCTGGAAAATTCCCTTTCTCCTATTTAGGAGGAGTGGAAGAAAGTGTAGGGAGGGTCGCGAGGCAAACGGAATGGAAAAGGTGCCATCGAGCAGGGTTGCCAGGGAATTCCTCACCGAGAAGGAAAAGTGAAACCATCACACATTCTACAGTCGCTGAAATATCCTAGAGTAGGTGAACAGGGACCTACTAGAAGTTATTTCAGAAGTATGGAACGTGTGATAGATTTGCTTCCTGTCTCAGTGAGGAATTCCTTGGCAACCCTAGTCGCTGGGGTCTTTTCCACTACCTTTGCCTCGTGGTGCGTTTAGACCAAACGAATGAATGCTTGTTCTTCTCCCATCTCCAGCAGAGTTCAATTATTAACATGATTATGAATGAACAAAATTGACAACTGAATGGCAGAATGCTCGAGTCACGTGAATTTTGCTGAATTGAAAGACGAACGAGGATTCGTACGCTTGGTTTAAGCACACCATCACCGACTCACTCTACTACCTTCTCCCACTCCTCTCAAATGGGAAAAAGGGAATCCTCCGGCGGAAGGGGATATATACTTTCTTGCTGCAGGAAGAATCGCCTTGGTTTTGGTTTTCGGTCTCGCCTGTGATTGTAAGGCAAAATGGCCTATTCTCAATATACTGACACGTAAAGTTATCGACTCCAATACTGTCTTACACCCTTGTCTCTTTTTGAATTCTTATCTTCAAATTTCTTCAAAACCTGATATAGATCGTTGTGCCTTCCAACCACAGATATCCAAAGACGAGTACCTGATTGCGGCGTTCACAGTCCAAAGTATCCAGCGACGGTGCTGGCCAGGACGACGACGAGTATAGCGACGCAGATCATGATCATGATCTTCTTCTGCGCTCGGTAAAAACACAAGAATCGATTACAACGTGGGACGCAAGGTAGTTCCTACCGTATCTACAGTCCGATCCTCCCTCTGCTGCGCCATGCACCATTGCATCGCGCGATCCTCTCGATCCATCGCGAATCGCATCCTGCCTGTGCCTCTCTGTGTGTGCGCTCGCCACGAACTCAGCCCCCAAAATCGCTGCATCCTCGATCCTCGGTCGATGGACTCGCGCGACACTAGCCTTCGAACAACCCCCCGAGGACCTACACTCGACCAAGCTCTGGTCGTTCGCGTTTCAAAACAAGTAACCACAGTTTACACCGTAAATCGCACATATTATTACCTGTTCTATACAAATGCAAATTATTTACAGAATGTTCGGTCCGCTCGCAACGAGACAGTCGTTAACGCAAAGTAGCCTCGATATGCTCGAGGACTCTGGTCGATCCCAGAAGCAGATTCTCAAGGGACCACGCGCCCCTTGTTCTCTTACGCCGTCGATGACGACATGAGCGCGTACAGAAATCTGTGCAGGTGCTCGGAACGCGTACCGAGAATCACGAGGTAGTTGAAGAACGTCGAAAAGCTGGGAACGAATTGCGAGAGCAGAGGAGCCAGTCCCTCGACAGACACTTGATCTTAATTCCAGACATTTCTTCGACCTTTCCTTTCAGAGTCGAGTGACTTTGCCATAGTAAAACCCTCTTCCCAGCTGTTTCCTACTGTCTCGCCAAAGACCCAGGACGGAATCGGTCGCGAAAAGACACCGCGATCGTATTCTCTACCGTGGCCAATTTTCGCGTGGTGCGCTTGTCCCCCTGGGGATCCTCGTGCGCCGTGGCTGGATCCTCTTACAACAGGGTTAACAGAATGATAATGAGAATGATGAACGTTATCGTCAGGCAAATTACGATGAACATCAATTTCTGCGAACAGAATACACATTGTCGTCACTCGGCGAACCCGTGGCGCGTGCCAGCGCTTCGATTGGCTTCAGGGGTGATGCTCCCAGAAGGGGGGGTGAGTTTCATCTCTGAGGGAAGCGTCTATGGTTCAGGGAACAGAGGGGTGAGAAGGGGGAGAGCACGAAGACGAAGAAGATTAAGAAGCGAGCTTCCGAGACGATGGAGAGTGCGTCGCGCGACTAGCTTCTGGGCTTCCTCCTCCATTAAGAAGGAATATCTGCAGTCTACAGTATTGTGGGAGTTAATGTGAACAGAGGAATTTTAATCAGATATTTACTTCAATATCCATTCTAATTTTCAAACTCAAATTTTTAAATCATGGAATTTACAACTGTTAAAAGTTCAATTTTTTTTAAAGCTTCAAGTTTTTGAATTTTCAAATATTCAAATGTTTGAATTTTCGAATATTCAAATTTTTGAATTCTCGAATATTGGAATTCTCAAATGTTTCAATTCTCAAATATACGAATTCCCAAATATTCGAGTCCTCAATATTTCACACTCCTTTACATAATTATTTCCCTTTTCTGAATTCTACTTTTCTAAAGCCAAATAAAAAGACTATTTTTATAAACTCCTCAATTAATATCTTTCACATGAAGAAGTCCCGAACAGCCCATGCTCACATTAATTTTTACAATACCGTGCAACAGGGTTTCTCAACCTTTCTGGCTATGCATCTCTAAAAATCAGCCACCTCTATCCTTCCCTCATCTTTTTACCCTATCCCCATTCTTTTCTTCTCCCCATCTTTCTTTCCTTCACGTAACCCCAAGACTTCAGTGTCAGGGCTCCTAGCATAATTCCCCCGCTACCTCGAACTCTCATTCTACACCTATGTAATATAGAGGCCAACAGATGCCCAGAAATCCTCGTTGAAAAACCCTGCTCTAGGATTCTGCACAGAGACCGATCCTGGAGGAGAAAGGTCGTTAGTCGCGCGGATGGCCAGCCAGTGGCCAGGCACGTTCGACGTGCTAATTGATCGCGTTAGTGGGACGAGCGTAGCTGCGGTTAATGAGTTATTGCGTTAACGAGCAGGTTGCATTCGGTGTTAGAGATCAGAGCCGAGGGAAACTGGAGCCCGAGAGGAGGACCGGCGGAGCTGCTGTTGGCAGGAACGCGAGAGACGTTTCCATTCTCCGCGATCCTTCGATCCCACGATTACACCGCCCCTTCCCCCCTCTTTTTTTTTTTTTTCGATTTCTTCTCTCCCGCGGCCGAGGCCACGCCGCTACACCCACGCACAGATCGCGAACGCTCCCCTCTTCCCGCCCCCGCCCAGCGCACGACCCTTTAGCTCCTCGGCAAGCATCCTATTATAATGGCGATTAATATCACGGCCGATATTAAGACGCAGATTACGATGAAGATCAATTTCTGTGGACAGAAAAAAAAGAGATACGGTTCGTGTGAGAGAGGGGGGAGAGAGAGAGAGAGAGTGAGAAAGAGAAGAGAGAGAGACAGAGAGAGACAGAGACGCCGAGTGTGGAGCACGACGAAACAACGAGTCGGTCGAGACGAGCAAAGTGTAGAGAGGCCACCAGAATGGGGGATAGGAACAGTCGGATGCATCGTCTTCGACACGAAAGCCGAGTAGAACGAGTATCGATTCTAGCACAGTCGAGAAGAAGGGTACAGACAGACAGACGAATAGGCGGGCAAACAGAGAGATGGAGACGAGGGGACGCTCGGCAGGGATGTCATGATGGATTTATTAGAAACCGATTGACCGGTTATTCGACTAGGTTTGATATTATTTGATAGCTGTTAATATTCAATAACTAGTTAATTTACCTTTCTTTCTTTCTTTTTTTTTTTTTACTTTTTAAAGAAGATTTTAAAACACCAACACTTCGACTAAAACTTAGTGGTATATATAAAAATAAATAATAGTAAAACTAATGTGCTGTTAATTGAAATGTAGAAACGATGAAACAAGGTATGACATACTCCCAAACTTTCATTACAAAGTCTTTCACACGTAAATAAGAGCAATAATGGTCTACCAAACTCCATGTCAATAATTAACACCTGATTGATCCATTGAGATTTTGTTGCACTATTTTATTATAAATGACTCCAATTATTTGACATCCCCAGACGTGGGAGAGGAGAGAGAAAAGCGTGATAAACGTTTCTACTCCGCGAATCGGTGCAGCGTGATTCAAATTGATGTACGAGGTTTGTGGATGGTTCGTAAGCGAGGAGAGGAAAGCGCACGATGGTCGAGCATGCTGCCGACACGTTTATCTACTGTCAGCCCCGCTTTCGGCCACATTAAGAAACGGCGAACGAAAGTTGGACAGAAGCAAAGCGAACGAGAACGTTTAAGAATAGCGAGTCGAGAGTCGGATTTAACAGGATGTACAGTGCCTCGTTACATGCACGCTGCTCGAGGCAGTGAGTGGTCGCGTATCGAGGAAAGCCAGGGACTCTCTTCACGACTCACTGGACAGATGGATTAGGTTTGCAGAATAATTTGAAGACGCTTTGGAAGGTTTGAACCTGTTAAGTGAAGAAGAAGCAGAGAAATTATTTTGAGTCGAGGAAGTGTGTAACACTTAAATAAAGTGTTTAAATTGAATTAATTTGGTCATTACCTGTCTCTAAATATACACACAAATGTCAAACACATATGGAGAAAATTTCTAATGAAAAGAATGATCCAGTTAACAGGTTCCCTCTTCCTCCAAGTGTCCAGTTGGAGGACACTCCTCCAATCGTCCTCCATTTCGGTTCAGAAAAGTAAAAGCAAAGAATAAGTGGGTACTAAAAAGTAGAACACAAACAGGACGATCTACAGTTTACTATGGAACAAAAACAATAAATCACTAAAAAGAATGTCAAACCGTGCATCCAGAAAAGTACTACCGTATCCATCCCGACCCTCGCAACAGCGAGTGTACAGGCTGTTCCAGGTGTGAATCGACACTACTGAGCTACCCCAAAACAGAAACCACCAAGACACGATCCGATGCCACGATTCGAAACCTGTTTCGGCTATAAAAGGGACACCACACCTTGGGAATTGCGTGCGGAGCTAAACGGCGGATCACGACGAGAAGAGCACTCGACGACGGTTTGGTAGTGGAAGCAAGAAGAAACAGGGCCGAAATGGATCACACCAGGAACGTGGGAAGCGATACGTCGCGAAGCAGACAGATAACAGTATCGTTCCCCCATTGTGGTCCCAGAATCTTCGGTTGTTCCCTAAGTACCCACATCGATGATCGCCGCTGGATAAAGAGACTCTCGAGGCACTCAGAGAGTTTTAAAGCGTCTCACATGGTCTCACAGGGTCTCAAAGAGTCTCACATGGTCTCACAGGGTGTCAAAGAGTCTCCAATGGTCTTGAAGGGTTTCAAAGCGTCTCACATGGTGTCATAGGGTCCCAAAGAGTCCCAAAGAGTCTCAAAGAGTCTCACAGGGTTTCAAATCGTCTGAAATGGTCTCGAAGGGTTTCAAAGAGTCTCAAAGAGTCTCAAAGCCAGCGATCTCTGTTTCCCCAAAAGTTCCAAGAATCACTGGGAACCGATCCAGCGGCGATCAAGCGTCTACGCGTGGTCAGGATCGTTTACCTTAAGAGACTTGCTCTGAGACTCCACTGTCTGGACCAGTTCACCTTTGCCCACGTGGCTGCCCATTTCTCTGACTAGGTACGCGGTCCAGGTCACCCTGTCGTGCCGTATAAAAGAAGGAAATCGACGAGGGTGTATACCATGATCCAGGGAGTGGTATAAAATCCAAAGGAACCGTGGTCGAATGGATGGAGATGGAGAACGTAGTGGGAGCCGGGTAGATCTCCTCCAAGGATGCACCCAAAGTTAATTAAGTATACTGTGCTCCGCTGACAAGAAACCTGGGACCAACAGACTTGCATTGCTGCCAGGTCTCTTGTCAGTAGAGCACTGTGTAGGTGTAGTTGTACACTTGCGAATACAGGAAGTTCAATGACAGGTGTATGTATATAGAAATATTGAAGGGTTATTTAAATAATTATTAATTAAAAGAAGATGAAAATGAAGAACGATGAAGTTGAGATTGAGGCCTAGTTTTCGAGTTATTAATTATTAGAGATACACTTGGGATGCATGAAATGTGTCTGAATTGATTTATTCTACTGGCACCGCTATGACTGACCTATTCTACTGGCACCGCTATGACTGACCTATTCTACTGGCACCGCTATGACTGACCTATTCTACTGGGCGAGTGCAGTAGAGTGTATACGTCTTGAGTCAGACACAGATAAACCAGTAGAATAAGTCCTATGTCAGACTCATAACTCAGAAGAATAAGTACTAAGTCAGGCTTAAAGAACTCAGTAGAATAAGTCTCGAGCCAGACACAGAAAAATCAGTAGAATAAGTCCCAAGTCAGACACCCAGTAGAACAAGTCCCAAATCAAATACAGAGAAGCCACTAGAACCAAATTAAGTCTCAAGACAAACACAGAGACATCACTAGCAATAAATCCTAAGACAGACACATTTCACTCCTATTTTAAGCATTTCTTCACTAATCAATAACTCTGAAACGAAGCCTCAGACGCAGTTTCGTCGTTCTTAATGTTCCTTCTATTTCAGCCTGTAGAATCGCCCCTCAAAATTTCTGACACCTGTCGTCGAGCACCCTCAACAAGTACACGTCTACACGCGAGGAAAAATTGAAAAAGAAATAGAGATAAAGACACCATGGTACCAAGGCACACAGCACAGCCGAGTCACCGCGAGGCCAGCTCGAAGGGAAATATCCGTGAGCCGACGTGGGAGACAGCCGTGGGGCCATCGTCGACGGTGCCGATTATCGGGGCACTATGGACGAGGGTCCAGGTCGTGGTCGAGGTCCATCGTGGCGTGACACACGCGAGCAAAACTGGTCTCGGCCGTCGACGCGAGTTAGTCGGTTAATAGAGCACAGGTTAGTACGCAGAGTTCGTTTAGTAGTACGAGTATAAGACAAGACAGTCCATGGACAGAGGCACAATTAGGCACACTCATGTTCAACAGGACAGAGCGACACAAGTAGAGAGACACATATATACGATGATGCATGTATACAGACGCAGATGTATATCAACACGTAAACGGACAGATAAGAAAGACAGAAGGAGGTACATATATAGAGACAGAGACAGATCACGCGTTTACGTGTATACTTGGACACGCGCGTGCTTGCGTATACACGCATACGCGCGGGCAGATAATACATACATCATACATACATAGATACACGCATATATACACGTATCGCACATGTTCAAAAGTGGTACAACTGGAAAAAAAACAGTTCAATAAATACACCTCTTTCGCCTATGAAAATTATCAAATGTAAATTACAAATTACTTAAAAATGTACATTCTTCAGCTGAATTATTCAAGTAGGATAACCTTTTAATTATCTGAAACTACCCTCTATGCCAATATTAATTTTCTTCTAAGCTCATAAATAGTTCTTCTCTTTCCCTGAAAAACTAATGATATACTTTTTTCAGTTATGTCACGTTTGAAACACATCTGCGATACATATGTATGTGTATGTTTTCGAGTCGCGTTTTGTACATATGCGTGCAGCGATTCGGTCGTATACAAATGTTCGTTTGTCTTCTCACATTGTAGTACATAGTATAAAGAGCGAGAGAAAGCGTCGTCGTTATTTGGTATCGCGTCACGGGAATAAGAGTAGTACGCACACAGATAGAGGGGCGCGAATTAAACCAAAAAGCGTAAAAACAGGGTTCTATGAACGTACAGGTAGCCACCAATGTTACGGGGCGAGGGATGGGGGCCAGTTGAGGAAGGGGAACGGCGAGGAGCGAGGGGCGAAACAAAAAGTGACCAATTAGAAGCGAACGAAAGATCAGCGATCTCGCGAGAGATCTGGGAAGGACTCACCCGTCGGGCTTTGCTTTGATACTTGAGCGCTTTTTTGGTGTCCTGCGTAGCCGTCTGCACGTAGTCCACCGCGTGTTCCACGTGGTACTCTATGCGATCTATCATCTCACCCTAAAGGTAGGCGCGACGCGAATCCACGCAGCGTAAAAGCAGAGAGAGACAAAGCGTTTGTTAGTTTTTAGGCGAATAAGATGCTTCGTGCATCGATTACGATTCGTAGGGGACTGAGAATGGAAGACGTTGAGTCATAGATGAAACTTAGAGAAAAGAAAGATGTCAATAATGTTATAAACTTATTTTTAATAAATTGGTAGGACTGACGTTGCGCAAACTATCCTCAAAATTATCCTCTTTATCTTTCTTTCCTCTGAGAGATAAAATGAATTATTTATTGTGAACGTGGAGCAACTTCATTTGCTTCATTAATACAGAAATTTTGTGTTGGCAAGGGAATTGCTACACATGTAGAATAAATTGCTCAAATATTAGTTTTTCATTTCAGAGCAGAAGACTATTGATACTAAATTTTCTCTGGGAATAGATTTATTCTGCCTGCTCTCATTTATTTCTGCCTAAAAAAAGAACTCTTTTTGGCCAATGTGTTCCATTCTCGGTTTAAAAACAGTGACGGTAGCGTGGGGATCGATAACGCGTTCCCCTGCAAGCGTTCGCTATCGTCATCAAATCCTATCGTTCACCGAAACGATAGATCCACGTCGTTATCGATAACACGCTATCGCCACTGCTCCCGTCGTAAATATTAACGACGCTGTTACTGCAATTAGGGGAAGTTATCGAGAACGTATCAGCCCAGATATTTTACATTTTTAAAAACTAGCTTCTGCTCAAAACACTCATTATTCAATAATGAATAAATTAACGATATTCTACTCAGATAATCAAATATACCTGTTTAGCAACTTTCCTCTAATTATTTAGTCTCTTAATTTTTATGCCATGCATATTCAGCGCTCCAAAAACAGACAGCACAACTCCTCTGCAAAAAGTTACCATCGCGTATATCTTTTCACCAAAGAGCTTCGCTGATTTCTGTTAATGATGCAACAGAACAGTCTTACTCCGAGATAAAAGCAATAGAGACGAGTCTCACGTCTCTTCAAAATCTAACACGTCCATTCTGACAAGTTCTGGTTTCCATAAAGATTGAATTGATGAAATACTTTTTTAATTAAACCCTTCAGAGATATCAGATCACAGTGAACGTGTTAAATATCGCTGGAAATTCGTTCTCTCTGAAGGGAGAACCGATCGACAAAGAGTATAAAAAAGAACAGAGCTCTGAATAAGCGAAATCTAGGTGCTCGTGACTGAAAACAGTAGCCGGCTTTGCAGTACTCACGTACCTGACTTTCTACCAGCATGGCCATGTCCATGAACATATCGTGAAGCTCCCTAATCGAGTTTTCTAGTTTGATGATATCGGCGTGGCGCGCCTCGATGTCAGCGAGCGTCTGTTTCGCTTGTTGCGTTTCCATGATAATCTGCAAGGAACGCGTACAATTGTGTTAGTTCCATTCCATTCAAGGGAATAGAAATACGACAAGAAAAGGGACGAAAATAATCACTCACCCCTTGCGTGAACACGGCTGGATTACCCTGCTCCAACATTTCCTCCAGTTCCTCATTAGTGGTCGTCCTCCCCGCTGCAAACGTGTAACTCGATCGATTAGGGAGGGTGAATAAAATTGAAAATTGAAGAGCTGATGACAAAAACTACCCTTGTCGATTTCTGTCTTTTTTAGGGTTGCTTTTTCCTGAACGTTACAAGGAAAAAGAAAAAGTTTCCCTTGCAACGCTCAGAACAACAACGACGTGTTGCCACGCAGGATCTTGCTTTCTAACGATGCATCTGGATAGCATCACCAGCATTTGCCAGTGGAAACGAATCTAAAATCGTTCGAGTCACTACTAAATGTATTTCTACAACGTTTACTTAGCATAAAAATTCACAGGTTTTATGGGACAGGCCCCACTGTGCTGTGAATCTCTTTTCTGGCTACTGAAATCTGTTGCCAATAAGAAAACTGTGCAATTCGACTCTAGCTGTTTTTGCTACCAGCTCTGAAACTAAATCATGACATTCTAAACTCCAAACGCTTACTGATTTCCAGCTGTCGTTGTATCCTCCCCTTACACCGCTCTCTGTAATCGGTCTGCGTTCGATTGTACTCCGTCATCACCTCGACGAACTTCCTGGACAGCGTCGAGTGCTGTGTCTTGCGTATCCTCAGGTCCGCCGAGGATTTGTTCGTGTGCTCCTCTTGCTCGATATTTTGCTCTATCACTGGACATCGAAAACAACCGGAATGTCAAACTCGAAACACCGTGGTAGTTTTATAGTTCTTTTAACCCTGTCCTCGTGCACGAACCACCCTACCTACACTGTTCCAACGTGTCTTTGTGAATACATACTGGCAATAGAGCCGACAGAGGCGGCGGTACCAAAGTCAGAGGCGTTATCCTGAGCTACCGCGGAAAAGGAGCTAAAGGATTGTGTCCATCGTTCCACTTACCCTTTAATTTAGCCCTGACTTTGTTGGCCGTTTTCTTGATGTCGGACATCAGGTCTTCCAGTTCCATTTTGACCTCTGCAACAAAGAAGGAAAGGGTCCTTTGTGAGCGATCAGAGGTTCCAGGCTTTCGTTTCATATTTTTTTTTTTCAATTACTAACCGAGCCTAGCTTTGACGAGGCACAAATAATGTCGAATAAATGCATCGAATAGCATCGACATCGCGAGTTATCGAAGATCATTTGACTTCGTTTATGCGCGCGGAAGGCGGCTGTGAATAGACTCGATCGAAGATTCGTTATCGTTGACCCCTTCTCTGGTAACGAGTCACTCGTGGCACTAATTAAGTTTCAAGTATTGGATCACTCGTCGCTGTTAATCTTAATAAAGCCGCTGGAGAACTCTCCAACAGTCGATGATTTCTTTTACCAGTTTTCGATTCTAGTAATGGCTCGTTGGGCATCGGTCAGAGGGGCCAGGAGATGAGGTTTTCGTATAATCTAACAGGAGAAATATCTGTGTCTCCATTAAGTCTTCGATAGAAAATGCTCTGTATTTTTAGAGTGTTGTTTTAGAAAACTGCTCCAGAGAATTGACTTAAATACAGGATCAAGCGTAAGGCAATATTTAAATATTTTTGGAGATGAAAGTATCTCGTCAGGTGTTACGAAAATGTGTAAAAAAAGAAGAAAGAAAACTAGAAGGTAGACACTCTAGCTAGAAGGATAGAACCTGAACAAGATTATTGTTTCGATTAGACAATACACAGAGATTATTTATTATGTTTGGCGATCTCGAGGTACTTGGAAAGCATCATCCAAGATTTCTCTGAAAAAAATTAATTGCTGTGATTTCAACTCGAAATACCAAGGTACTGAGGAAGAAAGAATCGTCGCAGAAGATGGTGGATCGGGGCAACGACGGGTCGAGGAGAAAGAGGAGAATTGAGAAAAGAAGCACGAGTCTAGTGGATGTCTGCCCTGTCATCGACACTCTCTCCTCGTCCTTGCCATATCGCGATCTCCGCCCACGCTTCCCTCGCTGCTTCACTGCTCATTGACAGATTCGTAACTAATTTCACCGACGACACAAACACGTATCGAGCGTTTTATCTGAGGTTTCGATCTCTGTTAACAGGTTCTGTGCATCGGTGGAATCTGGAGCGGAACATTTTTTGATGACTAAAAGAATTTTTAATAATATCTACTCGATGTAGAATTGTGATAATTATTTGTGATCTTTGGTGGTAGATAATTGGCAGATATTTGTGTATTGGATAATATTCAAGTACTCTGTGTACAATACAGTCCAATATAAAGGTAGTTCCTTCTTCGATATAAATTCATAGATACATAGATCGATATTCCTACAATTAGTTTCTACTCTTTTCTTTCATTCTTCACTTTAATCGAACTGTCAACGAGTGAGGCGACTTCAAGAATATGTCTTTTGCATTCCTCGAGTTATAGATAGATTCTAAAGCACCAGCTCATACAGAATACATAGATACTCCTTCAATGTAAAACCATCTTCTTTAATTCTAAGAATTATCCTACCATTTTCCTCCATTTGTCATAACACAGAAATAAATTATCAGCGCATAAATTGCTCTCCTCTTCTCTAAGACCCAATTAAGCTCTCAGGTTTAAACCGAGTAAATCCTGCAACATTCATTTCACCCCAGCTTACCCCAAAATTGCTCTTAACCCTTTCGTGACCCAATAATTTTTTTTCTTCTTATTCCTTCCTCTTTCATTAACTAGGTGTCAATATTTTTTCAGTTAAACAGTATAGTATACAAATTTTACAATAATCAAGAAAGTCTCCTAAACAGAACCACGATACGATTTTCTATACAATTCTCCAATAATTCTAAAGTATGTACAAAAATTAAAATATATTGTTACAATATTATAAAATACAAGTAGTATATAACTATTAACCTCCTCTACTCTGAGGTTCCAATTCTCCACAAATTTTATCACAAATTTCATCCCCTCAGAGGAGACAATCAATTGCAAAGGGTTAAATAAACACTAAAACCTAAATCAAAATTTCTCCAAGTCTAAAGGCAGATCCCCTTCGATCCTCTCTCCATCGTCAGAGTCTCCTGCCAAGGGTGGTTGCTATTTCGAGAAGGTGGTTTCTCTCAATGAATGAATTTCGTTAAATCTGATCCCCCCTCCCGTGCCGATGGTCGCGTAAATGGCACGCGTGGGTGCGTGTGCGCGAGGGCGAGCAGAGGCGGAGGCGTGGGCTCGAGGGGAGGGGGTGCATTCCCCTGCGTCGAGGGTGCTCAATGGAATTGGGTTAATACGGGGTGGAAACGTGCCAGACCTACTTCTAAGGCCTCTCGAGAACTCGGCACGCTCGGGAAACACGGGACGCTCGGATTCGATCGAATCGCGGGCGATTTACGTCCCAGAAAGCCGACGCTCGAAAGGAGCATCCGCCGCGGGGGCGTAACAGCCTCGGCGGCGTGGCCACGCGAGTGTGGGAGCAGTCACGCTCAACCATCACCGCCGAAATGCCGCAGCCATCGGCCACAATTTCGAACTTAGAAATTACAGGTTCGACAGAGTAATTGTACAGAGTGCTCCAGAAGTGGCGGCACAAGAGGAGAGCCAGAGATTCTACGTGAAAAAGTAAGTCGAAAACGTGAAGTAAAGTTCTTTGATACCGTGCTTCGCTTTCGAGAAAATCGAGTTTGAATTATGGTCGCGTGCAAGTGTGCGGAAGTACTGTTTTGGGTGCCTGAAGGGTGGATAAGGTAAGGGGAACACTCTTGGTCTGACCAGTGACTGTCTCCATGGCACGCTAGGAGCATTCCCTTTTCCCTGTTTACCCTTCAATCGCCTAAACTTGTACCTCAGTACACTTATACTCGATCAAAATTCAAAGTCAGTTTCTTAGTAAACGAAGCCTGATATTAAACATCGTATCCTACATCTACGTCTTATTTTTTTACATAGAATCACTCCCTTCTGCTACTACCAGTTCTGGGACACCTCGTCTCTAAAAAATAATTTCTAGTACAATTACGAAGTTACTAGTACTGTCAGAAGTTGTCAATGGAACAACTTCAGTATTAGAGCAGTACTCAGTTCGCTGCAAGTAGCACTAACAGACGCGACCAATTCAGCCAATAAGATCAGATCCACTGACAACTTCTGAGCTCCCAGCAGTGGATACTTTGCAAGTGACAGTGTTATTTCTCAGATGTAATTACTAGATATATCGAATCGATCGTTTTCATGCCTGAGATTTGGTGGCGATGGCTGAGCGTGACCGCTCCCTACGTCGCGAGTAACGATCTGTCCCGAGCGCAGAACAGGTCCCAAGTACATTGACTTCGATTCGATTGCTCGCCCTTATCGAGCTGCACACGCTCGAGCGGCGGGCCGCGCGACGAAATCGATTCGCGTCATCCGCCAACCCCTGCCCACGCGCCCGCCCAACCCTTCTGCCCACCTAATCTGAATTACGCAGCGAGCTGCTCGAGATCTCGTGCGAGCGATCTGCCGCGACGATGGGGGACCGCTGCCCGCTTCGATCGAGCCGCTGGCAAGAAAATTCCTTGTTGATTCGGGGAGATTAACGTGTTGACTGCTACGTGAAATTGCTGTGATAGGTTGGACGATATTATACAGGGTGTTTGGGGGCTGTTTCAGGTATCTACATGTGTCTACTTTGGTAGTTTGGGTGGATGGGTTCTCGACTTATCTAGATTCCATTCTTTCTAGTATCTAAGTAGATTGTTTAAGGTCCTATTGTTAAGTGAATGAGTACTGTATAGGGTGTTGGAGAAATGACAGAAATGTTGAAAAGTGATTCTACGTGCCCAGGTAAAACGAAATGTAAGTGTGTCAGAGGAAATTGTGTTTGGGATTTTGTTTCAGAGTCACTAATTGCAGCTAAAACGTCGAAAGTTCGTGTGGAGTATGTCTGACTAGAGACTTATTCTACTTATTTCTCTGTGCCTGGCTTGGGACCTATTTTAGTGGTCTGTCTGTGTCTGGTTTGGGACTTATTCTACTGGCTTCTCTGTGCCTGACTCTAGACTTATTCTACTAATTTTTCTCTGTATAATTCTAGACTTATTCTACTGATTTCTCTGTATCTGACACTAGACTTATTCTGCTGGATTTTCTGTGCCTGTCTCTAGACCTATTCTACTGACTTCTCTATGTCTGACTCTAGACTTATTCTACTAATTTCTTCGTGTCTGATTTAGGGTTTATTCTACACATTTCTCTGTATCTATCACGCTTCACGCGTTTTTCATGCCTTTTCTCAACAATTCAGTAGAAACTGCATTAAAAATATCCCATCAGCGCTACAAAAAATGCCACCAGTACTACAAAAAATATCCCACAAAGTATGATCTAGGTATGAAAGAAGTAGGGCACCTTTAATTCTACCATGCTTCAAAGAGCTACAGAAAGAAGCCTGATCCCCCTAAGTACAATATAACAGAAAATTGTTGGCGACCTCTTACGCGGGGGCGGTACTTATACTCTCCCCGCTAACCTCATATCCTTCTCGAGCATTGCCAATGAATCACGGAGGATTTCTCGATGAAAACGAGACCAAGCATGTAGCCCCGCGCTTTCGAACCCGCTGGAAATTAACAGCTGATGTTCCAGTGCCCATTTATATTCATCATCCTCTAAATTTTGCATTCAGTTCGGTCAAAAGCGCTCATCTTAAACGTAGCCTCCTCTTGTCAGAGTTCGAGCACTCGGGCTACATACTTTGCATCTCGAGGAACGCGCCGCTCTTAAACGACTCGTCCCTGGGAAGCGCGGTCGAGAAGGGAGCGGAAGTTGGAAAGCGGAAAGTCGATATCCATTGTGAAGTCCTTCGTCCGAAGATAGCTATGGGAGCAATTCAGCGACATATTAATACAGATAGATATCGATTACTAGCCATTGTACCAGGTATGGAAATGCGTACAAGTTCCGAACAGTTCATGAATAAGCCTGAAAACTAGCTGGTTTTCGCTGCTGATGCAATTAACTTCTTGGCACTCACACCCTTGATGTACAGGGTGTTCCAGAAATTGGTGGACAAACTTTGGAACCATATTCTCTGCTCTTTTTAAGGATGAAAAAAGGTCAGGTAGACATAGATCTGGAAATACTATTTTTTGCAAGACACTGCATACGATGGGACTCGAAATAGGCTAAAATTTGTTGAAGTCTTGGGCAGTATAGGAAACGTCAATGCCAAGTACGTAATATTGCACAAGGAAACAATTATCAGCAGTTTCTTCAAGTAAATTATAAGCATTTCTAAAATATATCATGAAGATGCTGATGTGTGGCCACCATTTTCTGTGACATCCTGTACTCAATCACATCGAGGCCATCACTCTCTGTGCAAGCCACGTCTACTAAAAAATTTTGCAGATCACTAGAAGTTCGAGAAGCATGTCACGAAAAGGATCGGAATATAAATTTATGCAAAAAGTAATCGATGCATTTTTAGGTGGTAAATCTGGAGATAAAAAAGTGAGTGTAAAGGGGTTAAAAGGTTTCTCAGTGAATTCGATAACAGAGGCGAGGTCGCCCCGAGAATTTCCCTAGGCTCTGAGGCGGCGAAATTCAACGACAACCGATGCCTTCTGCGAATCTGTCCCCGATATCTTTCCTTCGGCAAAAGGCGCGCGGCTGTGTTAGCTTCTGCCCCCATTTCCGACTTTCCTCCTCGGTCCTTCCTTTTCATCAGTTTTCCCACGCCTTCGCACCGCCTCGGTCTCCGTCTTTCGCCCGCTGCGATCGATGCTGGAGCCACCGCGAACGACACCTTGCTTTCGCTGTGCCCTCGATCGGGGGCGAGCGAAGAATGGTCAGAGAGGACACTGAGATATACAATATTTCCTCTTTGCAAGCTCGCTGGTACGTCAGTCGGACCTGGACTTCTTTTCCTCTGGAAGTCTAGTTTTTTTTCTTCAGTCTCGCCTCGGGGAAGACAAATATTGGAGCTGTATGATATTTAGAGCGAGGCAGGTTTATTTTGACGAGACAAAGGGGCGTTAACTCGAGGGGGAGCTCTAGGGTCCTCGAAACATATCTATCGAATTTCAGCAAGATTCTGTTTCTTATAGAAGATTCTCAGAAAAGTATCTATTTTATTAAGTGTACACGAATTAATTTGGTGATTTTTGTATGAAATTGGATACTTATCTAGGGGAAAATCAAGAATAATTTTAGTGTTTGGAATGGTCTCCAAAATTTTCAATAATTTTTCCTCACTTATCATCTTCGAAATCGAGATTCAAAAATTCGAAACAGAAAGATAGAATATAGAAAAAGAAAAATAGAAACATCACAAATTAATTTGTACATCTAGTAGTACCTGTACACTAAGTTTAATATACTCAAAAACTTATAAAAAAAATGTTATTATCAAGTTACACTGAAATGTGTAAGAAGAGTGAACATGAGAAACACTTTAAAGCTTCCTTACGATTCGAATATTCCTAGAGTAACCAGTGTCCCTGGTTCCAAAGATAACAGTGAGCCTATAGCGAGTGGACGACCTAAATGGTCCAGCGAAAATACTTATAAAGGTTGATCTATAACAGTCCTATCTCTAAATCTCTGCCATCGAGTCAGTGTTTCCTTTCGGACAGACGTCGACTCCCGATAACCTGACATTCGGCGTGCAAGAAGAAATGGGGCTCGATCGATCTTTTCGCTACACCGCCTACCGTCGAGCTAGCCAGACGTAAACGCCCTTTCTCTTCACCGAGGCTCGTTCGTTCAACGCTAACCTTTCTGGTTATTTCCCTGGAGCTTCGACCCCTCTGATGTAGCTACGATAGCCGACCGACAGGCAAGACCGAGAATTAGGAGGGAATAGGGCTTAATCGTGGAGCTGGCTTGCGGAACGAAACGAACGTTCAATCAGCAACAGTTGGCTAGTAGCTGGTTCTAAGCGAGCCTTGCGGCTGTTTCATCGATACGAAGGTGTGAGCAGGGTTCCTCTGTTGGAGGACCTGACGAGGTGTCACGAGAGGGAATTGTAGAAGGAGGTGTGCTGGCACCCCGTTTAAGTGATTCGATCAGGAAGAAGGGAAGTGGAAACTGAAATCTAGCGAGGGAGGTTGGTGGACGTGAAATAGAGTATTGATGGCGGGACTTTGGCTAAGTGACTCGGTTTGTGTACTGGAACCCCGGTTAAGTGATTCGATTTGTGTTCTGAGACCCCGCTTATGTGACAAGAAGGGAAGAGAGAAGAGGAAAATCATGGAGAAAACAAAAATTGAAATAGAGACGTAGTCTGGGGATTAGAATACACTGTAGCTTTTGGTACCCCAGTTAAGTGATTCTCTTTGTACGTGGCAGAGCCCTGCTAAAGTGACTCCGTTTATGTAGAACCCTGGTCTGGTTATCTAGGACCCTGGTCAAGTGATTCAATCGACAGAAGTGAACTCAAAATAGAGTGTTGCTCCTGGTACCCCGGTTAAGTGACTCAATCGAAGCAAATAAAATTGTAAAATTGAGCTACAAATCAAATATACCCTCCCCTGCAGTACACTATTCCTACTAAGACCCCAACCAACTCAATTTATGCACTGACACCCCACTGAAATAATAAACTAACCACCCCAATAAATATTAAACACCCCAAAAAGTAACACCTTTCCTCCCTCCCTTAATCCCCCAAACGATATGCAAAAAATTCCCCTCCCGATCCAGTAACAGTTCCGCAAACTGCAGGGCCAACAAGTAAGAAGCGATTAAAGAAGTCTGAAAGAAAGTATGCTCGAAGAGTTAAACGGCTGTGGAGGAAAGGCAGAGAAGGGCTAAAGTTAGGGTTAGGGAATGCGCGCGTGCCCAGCCGCGGTTGTCCGCTCTTCCATCGCCGAGGGGTTGCAGAGGAACGATGATTCAACCCCGACTGGCAGCTACAATGGCAACCAGGGCAAGGCCGATTACCAACCTTCCAACCCCTATCCCCTCTCACCCTCTCTTTCCATTCTCTTACTCTCGTTCTCGTTCTGGCTCTCGCTCTCCTTCGAAACCTCCTTATTACCCCCCTCTATCTTCGTACCCTCGCGTTCCAGCGTGCCGCCAAAAGTCGAGGGACGACCCTGAGGAATTCTTGAAATTCTCCCGATGGAAACGAGATCAAACACGATGGCGTTTGGACTGCCTTCAGCCAGATACGATTGGAATGACGCTGGGAATTAACTTCGTCGCGTTTAGACTTGTTTCCATCGAGGGTGCCTCGAGAATCCTTTATTAGGCGCTAAGAGGCTAGTCGAGGCTGATGCGATTTGGTAGCCCTCCCTGGTTAAGTGAACCCACGTGGTAGACAGAGGCACGTCTGGGGGTCAGTTAACGAGGGACACTATCGTCTGGCGCTAAGCATTACGCATGTATGTAACTCGAGGAACGCGTCGCGTCGCAAACGGCGACCAGAAAATATCGTTCGAAACGGACGCAGTTTCCAAAAGCGACAGGCCAAAGTTCGAGCTAGACGAACGACCTGCGCAGACTGGTGAAAAGTCCAATAAACGTGGCGAGAATTCAGGGTTTGATTCGATACTTTATCGACAGGTGTTGATTGACAAAGGGAAATATTTGGAAACTAGTTACTTATACATGCTTTTGTACGCTGCGTTTTTAAGGATTTGTTATTCTGTAGTCGTATAGAGATTTAAAAAATTGTAGAAATCTAAATACGTATATAATATAAATAAATATATCATATCTCAAAAACTCAAGCACAGTGAGAAAAGAATTTGCTCATAAGGAGAAAAGTAAAGCCTGAAGTTACAAAATCCACTGTCTGTCCACGCATGGGTCAGTAATAAACCTACTATCTCTTTTCGTCAAATTATGTTATTACCAGTTATAGTCTCATAAAAAACGTATCACTGTTACTTTATTATCAGGTAAATTGATTTTATCCCTATCATAATTATTAAATATACTGTACCTAGAATAACCATATTTTCCTACGTCAACAGGTTCAATTTAAAATAAAAATAACTTTCGCCACACTTTCAACACTTTTCACCAGCCTGCGGCCTTATCAAAGGGAAAACGATAGGGACTCACTTTCGTCGGTCTGTGGCGCCGACAGGATGGCACTGTGCTTTTTCTTGACATCTTCTACGTTCGTCTGGATTCTGTCTATCATCTCACGTATCTCCTCCACCTACGCAGAAATCAGAAGTCGTTAAGGTCATGTCATGAAAAGTTCAACAAGAATTCATAGAGAAAATAGTAGGACGAGAAAGGGACAGCAAGACGGAAGGGGATGGCACACGAGAGAAACAAGTTATCGCTGCAACGCCACCGATTCACCGCGAGGATAGAACCCTCGGGAGAACCCAGGAGGAGACTTTGTTCCGGCGTCGGTGTAGCGAACTTTCACCGAAACTTTGCCCTTTGATTTATCGCCCTTCCGCTGTGCAAGCGGCCCCGTCGAGAGAAAAGGGAAGGAGAGTGGCGTTAATAAATTAGAAAGGAGAGAGACAGGGAACGGGGTAGTGGTTTCCACGGCAACGACTGACGCAACGACGTTTCACCTTTGCTGGAAGCCATCTCTCCCTTCACGTGTGCTGCTATTTAGCGTAAAACGTCGTCGCCGAACTCGAGGCAAAATTATTGTAAATTAACCCTTCTGCTAGTAGGCACGTCTGAAGACTTGAGAACGCTCCTAATTTTTATCCATCTCTGTTTCCCCTCCTACATGACTTTTATTAGGAAGCAATTCCACTGGGGACTGGGGCAACACTAGGCAACTTGTAGCAGTTGTAGCATGCCACAGTATTTTTTAAATACTGAATTAAATAAAGTTTTATAATAATTGAAATATTATTTAGAACCATGACAGGGTTCTCTAAATAATTTTTCAATAATTCTACAACATTATATACCAGGATATGCGTGTCACTGAACTTAAAAAATATTGTGGCATGCTATAAGTCGCCTAGTGTTATCTCAGAGGAATCATGCTTTTACGATCTTCTCAGACCAGGTACCTTTCAAGAGGACAATGTTCAATTAGCGAATTTATTGCTGGTTTATGTGTACATATGCTTCCAGTCATTAATAAGATTGATTTACTTTCCAGTAAGCTTTCAGAAGCTTCAATGCTTCGATTAAAGGTTAAAGTGTAGAAGAGATAATGCAAGGACAATGGTTTTCAATACGCCCGTGACTATTCTATTCTATTGCATTTCGTTTTTGTTTGCGTTTGAGAGCTGCAGCCAGTTGCATAGAGGAAATCCCACTTTTATGCGAGCCCACGCGAATTGCAACCGATACGAAATGTCAACGAGTACATATTTGCGCGGATGTTTCGAGAGGGACGCTGGGAGGATGCGTAGGTGCGTCGCGTCACGACCAGCTCGAATATTCCGTGTCCCATTCTTCTGCTCCCGAACTGTGGCGCGGAAGCGGAAGACTGGCGCTTTGTCTCCGATACTCGATACTGCGCAAAAATATCTGCTGACGGCAGAAGCGGATTTAGGTATAAACTGAATAGACTATTGCAAGGATGGCCAGACTGGTTTATCGGCTGCATGTGACTCTGCTAGGTGATATTCCTGTCCTATAAAAAGTCACCTGGAATGCATTGTCCCAGGGGACTTCTCATGAGACAGCAATAGTACCTATTGCGACTCCTAGGTTTTGGAAATCCTAGGGAAATTCTGGGGAAGAAGTACCTTTACTTTCAAACCTTTTAATTGAGTGTAAAGGCGTCTTCGGGAAAATTCAATTCAGGGGTGAGAAAGTGCAAGCTTTGCTCTTTAAAATGAGTCCAGGCTCATTCTCCTACGATTATTTTTCGCAAAGTTATAGAAATTCAAAGATTGGCAATTTTTGGGAGCTCTGGATCATTGCGCTATTCTGCTGTCGATGTCGCACTTTCGTTCAAAGTACGATAACTCGGCGAAAAAAAATCGTAGATCAATTTTTAAGGTCTCGTTGGAAAGGGGAGACTTCAAACTGGAAGTCTACTGCAAAATTAGTCGCAAAAAAAATTTATCAAGCTCCGAAGAGTCGTCTAAAGTTGGAAAATATTTGAGGAAAAAGCACCCTCTCTTTTTTTACCTGCAGCCTAGCATAAAAGCGTCTTCACAAAAATTCAATTCAGAGATAAAAAAGTAGAGGCTTTACCCTTTAGAATGAGCCTAGGCTCACTGTCGTACGATCTTTTTTCTCAAAGTTACAGCAGCTCAAATATCAACAATTTTTCCCTTAATTTTGCGGCAAAGTGTATAATAATTAATAATCATTGTATAAAATATTGTTCCAATCGAGGATGTACCTTTCAAGAAGCATTCTTGCTAAACGAAATATGGCTCCTATCACGACAGAGTTTGACCACCAGCAGGCTATAATCTAGAGCTGCAGATTTTAGCTATTCCTAACGAATGTAGATCCTCAGGTGTAACTCTCTGATAAGGTTTCGCATAATGATAGTGCTCGAAATACTGAAGCCATTGATAGTCGGTCTCGAGGATGGAGGGCTGATACCAGAAGTGTTAATTAAATAAGATATTTCTAGGAAGCTTAGCTTAAAGTTTTACCACAGATAGCGGGATAATAATACAACGCAGTCTAATTACAAATATAACAATACTACACAGAAAATATTCTCGAGACAAACGGTCCTTGCAATATCTCATGAAAGAATTATTCCTCAAACTTTCTCTCGTTTCAATTTTCAATTTCTCGATCATTTTGTTAATTAATTCTTCTATCAAGCAAGCCTGAGCAGTTTCATTTCCTCCTGCTGAATTCTAAAGTTCACTCCAGCTAAGCTACTTCCTCGATTGAAACAAATTGATCGAAAGCTTGAAAGATAGGTAGATGGTCGAGTAAACAGGTGTTCCGATACAAGGATCTCTCGCTGGGGAGTTAAACGTAACCAGAGAAGGGCAAACGACGATCTCGTTTCTCTGGTTACCATCGTAAGGGCGAGAAAAGTACGGGGGTGGAGGCGGCTGGTTTAATCTCTTCCCGTCGGCGAAGCGAAGGGTGAAGTAACAACCTCGTACTCACCTCTGCGAAGAACTCGGACATGAAGTCATCTTGGCCCCCGACGTTGACGGACACATCGTCCGCCACGTCATCGTCGTCCGACTGGGCCTGGAAAAAGCAAATGCATCGTAATTAGTCAGAGCTCTGTAAAACACTTACTGTAATTATAATCATGCATCTACAATTCCTGAAATGCCTTGCTTTACTTGTCTAGAGAGGCGTGACAAATTGTTAGACTGAAATTGTGAGAGGAAATGAGAACATGTTACAATGATTTATGGCTGAATATAAGTATAACACTTATAGAAATTGTCTACTAAATATAATCGTTAGCTCTATGAACTAATTTCATCAATTTTGTTGAAATGGTGGTCTTAAACATTTGAGTAAGATTCATATCTCTTCATATTCTTGGATAATGGACACAACTTTCATGTATGTACTGAAATGAATAACTGATTAATCGTTTTTGGTATTATATCATTTATCTGTTCGAGTGTTTAAATTGTCACTGTATAATGCTCTTTGAAAAAGTGGCAAAGGTCCGAAAATACAGCATGGAATCGAACAATTTACACGCCTCTGTATACCGAATGCAAAGCAACACGCTAAAACGCGATCGACAAATCGATATTCCTGTCTGGTGGTGCGTTGGAAATGCCCCATACCCCGACACAATGGAATCGTATAAATTGTACATGTACGGGCAACAATCTCTGCAGCGTGAAAATCTATTCCTGGGGTGTCTGAAATCGATCGAACCAGCGTGTTACATTTTAATCTATTAACGGAGTAATGTACATGTATTCAACAAGAGTTGTGAAAAGACTGTTTTCAAATTTTCTGATATTCGAATTCTTGAATTTTCAAATATTTAAATTTTTGGATTCTCAAGTATTGCAACTCTCAAGCATTGCAATTCTCAAGTATTGCAATTCTCTAGTATTACAGTTCTCAAGTATTACAGTTCTCAAGTATGGGTATTCTCAAATATAGGGGAATTCTTAAATATTCAAATATTCAAATATTCAAATATTCAAATATTCAAATATTCAAATTTTCAAATATTCAAATATTCAAATTTTCAAATTTTCAAATATTCAAATTTTCAAATATTCAAATATTCAAATTTTCAAATATTCAAATTTTCAAATATTCAAAGTTCTCATTAATTTTCCTCTTTCTGCGGCCTAAAAATGTAACCACAACCGAGCATCTTAAGAAAACGAAAATAGAGCAGTTTCCAGCGCTCCTCCATCTCCTTGGAGCTCTCGCTGTGAAAATTGAAACTCTGAAACTTCGTGTGGCCACGAAGAGGAAGAAGTCGACGTTCGTGGGTCATAAAAGTAACGTCAAAGATGCAATTAACAAGGGGGGATAACGACCGAACCACTGCGAACGGGACTGGAGCAGTCATAGTACGAGGTGCACTCGATCGATACCTCGGCACTCGCGTACGATTAAAGAAACAAATGCTTGTAGGCGTCGCGTTCCGTGGCACACGACGTACCCTCGTTCTATGCCGACGACCCTATTCCAGGGCTCGCTTTGCTTATCATTACTATCACAATTATTTTTCATTCTCAGAAACCATTAGAACTTACTTAATGTACAATCCCACCAGCTATAATCTCTCGAGGAGCTTACAAAACACAGTGGACCTACATCTGATTGTGAGGAAGCTCTAAAAAATTATGAGAACTATCTAGGCAGAATAGAACTTTCAGAAGGAGAAAATACACATATTTCCATTTGAATTTTTAAGAAAAGGAAACCATGGATTAAGTCATCCATTTAGAATCGAATTCTCTGTTGAATCTGAGAGACATTTTTCTCTTTAAATTAGAAATTTTACAAACCATGGTTCATAATATGAAGCTAAATCACTTTAGCTTCTAAGAGACTCGCATATCCCTAGTTATAATCTGGTCAGACTGCAAGGGAAAGAAGAGACGAAGGATCTCTCAAGAAGACCACAAAAAGTATCGATAAGATCAGAAGTTCCCCTGATAACATCTCGAAACACGGCAAACTCCAAGCTGAACAAACATCTCGAAAATTTCGAACTCCTCGAGCCTGCAGCTGCTTCCCAAGTCGAACAGCATCCCTGCACGTCCCAGAAGTTTCGTTAAAATCGGTGACCCGAGGGAGCAGCCTCTTATTAGAAGCATGGTGAGTCGGAATGGAGGGAAGTAATCGAGAGTCGCGGAGTGCACGAAAAGTGATACAAGACGGAGCTAAGAACTGGGTTCACGTGTGGCAAAGGTTACACAAACAGGACAACAGACGAGGAGCATCTCTGTTAGACGCTCAGCCAATCCATTGTCGGGGAGAAACGTGATGAAAAAACGAAGGACGAGGCTTGGACAAGGCGAAGACAGAGTAACGATAGCTGGAGAGAGAAGTCAGGAATGATTGGCAAGTTTCTGGGAGAGATATGAGCGAGCATTGGGAATGTAACTCGTGAAACTGTTTCTCCTTATATCGGCAGACGATATCTCGAGCCCTTCATGGACCTAGCGTGCAGAAGCTGTGTTTTGTCAACTGATAATACTGCTGTGAGTTTGTTGAATATAGTTCGAAGAGATGCATCAAGGGGACTGAGAAGACAGAAGCCCTTATCAATTGGAATATTGGCAAATGGGAGAATAGTCGAAGGAGGTTACTTCCTAGTTACTTCAACAGACTTAAACATTGTCAGTGCTTGTGACGATAGTCTTTTATCAGATCTTAAACACGATGAATCTAATTTTAACATACTGTCACAATTCAGTAAAAATTCACCACAATTCACTTCGGTGGTAATTCTAACTTGAAAATAAAATTATTTTTATACTAAATTTATGTTTGTATTTGTGCTACAGTGTTCCCCTAGCTGTTGCTGTAATTTTTTGTTAGTACCATTCATAATTGTGTAGGTATGTTAATTTAACTCAGAATAATGTAAAAATTGTCACCATGGCAATCAAAATGCTAAATAAAGTTGCTCTGAAATTTGTCATTTTGATTCCATTCTAGGAATTATGACTAATATACGATATTATTATCATATGAGTAATCATTAGTTGTAATCTATTGTTGGTATCATCATGTATTACTTGATTAGAGAAGTGAAACTGATAGGTGCCAAGCTTTGCAAATTCATCCAAGCTTATATGTACCTAATTAGTGTTCAAGTGCCCAGACGAATAAAAAACAAAAATCAAATGCTGGATATTTTTTCAATCTTCGATTTTCAATGCTTTAGAAGCTAAATCTAATAAACCAGAAAAAACCGCGACGTGATATTACGTAGTTTATTGGAATATTTCAAAGTGAATGTTAAAGTAGGTTATCATCCTCAATTGAGCCTTTCAGATGCCACATCGACTCCCCTTTATATAAAAATTCCAATTTTATCATCGAAGAACTTTCCACAGATTGAAAAATTTCAATTAATTAGATACATCTACCTCTACATTTCTCAATTTCAATTTTTCAATACATTCAATACTGAATTGTATATCCTATTCCTATTCTCACCAATCTTAACAAAATGAATCTCTCCCTTTTACTTACTACTGTAAAACTACTTAAGTTTGGACAATACATCAAAGCGTTAAAAAGTCCTCTGAGGAGAAGCCTCAAAAGTGATCAGTAGACTGCAAGTTTGTATACAATTTCATATTTCTATAAACACAGTTACAGGAATAGTATCTAAATAAGAATTTCTTTTAGCTTTCAAATACCAAGTATAATTTGTATTCTATTTTTCATATTTTCTATATCTTCGAATATCCTCTGCATTCTGCAGCTTCTCACACGTCTCAGATGCCCACAAATACTGAAAAATCCACCTATGAACGCCGAATGTCTCCCGAATAAAACAGAAACCATTGGCTCGCTGCAATCGACGAGCGTTTCTTGCCCCTCGACTTCCCTTCGCGACTTTAATCGCCCACCCCCGAATGTCCCCTTGACAATTTCCATCGAGCTCTCCTCGTCAGTCGGCCCTTTGTTTCGTGCCTCCTTAACCTACCTACCTAACCACCTATCGAAATGCCGAGCAAGCGGAACTCCCCACGAAACACCGTCGACGATTCGACGACGACCGATCGGCCAACACCCTCGCAACCTCGAATTGTTTTCCTTCGGGAGTTCTGAAAGCTTCTGCAATGCTGGGATGCTCGAGGGTGCCGTCGCTAGTGAAGCTGTTAGGTCGTGTGTTGCTCATTGGACACACGCTTCGACATAAACTGCTATATTTGCTATCTAATCGCGCGAATCGGTAATCACCGACGTATTCTACTTGCTCGCGCGCTAATCTTCAATCTCGCGACCTCGGCTGTTGACCGAAGCCCGCACGTGCTGCGGGCATCCATCTTTTCAGTGCCTATTACAGCGAAAATATAGCATGGTTGTAGATACAGACTAAATAGTGTAGTAGACGTGAAAAATATTCTGATTTCAGGTGTTAGGATGAAATGGCTAACTCCATTTTTGGAATTCTTTTTAAGATTTCAGTGGCAAAGCAGTTGGCTGATGCTTAGCTTTTTAGGGGTGTTTATGTTAGAATAAATGCGAATGTTCTGATTCTGTGGAGTTAATCGAGTTGCATTGAGCAAATGAGTCATATATTTCTTGTTAAGATTGTGGTAATTGAAGAACTGATTTGGAATTATTCTTGCCATATGAAGCCTCTCTTATGTACAGTCTTCTATTGTATCTAATTTATCTGAAGTAACTATCTTAACACTAGGACTGAAGCTTCCCACTATCAGGAAGTAAACCCATGTAATTTTAAATTAACTCTATATCTGTATAATCTACGCCATCTTATGAATATCCTTACAGAAATTATAATTCCATTATAATAATTCTATCTACAATCTACACACATTCTGAACGTTTAAAAACTCATTTCAGCGAAGATGCAAATGGATTCTTTCGACCTATCCTTCCAGTGTTAAATGATCACAGAAATGATTCAGTGTAGATGTATTCAAGCAATTAGTGCTATCCATTAAATGCCTAAAGGTATTGGTAAGCGAGTTTAACCGTGATTAGTCGAGTTTACTCAGAGCCTTAATATCATGAGGATCGACTTGATACGTAGATGACAGAAGTTTCAAATTTTCTTGCCTCCTCAGTCGGCGAGTTAACGAGAAGACGCGAATAAATCAAGGGGACTTGTCGGTCAATTATAAATTGTTCTCGCGACAATCTTTCGGGCGTTTCGGCCGTGAACGCATTCTCGCGCGCATCACGCGACTGGCAGGAGCCTTGAGGCGAGAAATAGGGAAAAGAAGCGTCTACGGTGCAGAAGGAGGCCTCACCATGACAAACAGTCGTGATATAATCCGAATGCAAACATAGTTGAGGATTTAGATAGATTTCGAACAGAACACTGGGCGCCTCGAGACGAGACAATACAGAATCCTGGTGATTTACTTGCTTCTACTTCAACGTGTGCTGTTAGCACATTTTAAGTTAGAAGATTAAATAGCACCAGAAGCCACAAGTAATTACAATTATTTGTGACCCTAATATGTATTTGCATATGTCCAGATAGCACTCGACGTCTTGAAGATGTCTACTTTGTGTCTACTATGCCTGAACAACTTAAGACATAATTTGGATGTCTTGAAAATATACTGATTTCTATCTGTGGGTGTTTCAAAGACATCTTTTGAATATTTTGAGGACTTTACTGAATATCTTTAACACATTTTTAAGACATCTCTGTGCTATATGGGTTATCTACTTTGAAGCTTATGAGAGAAAAAAAGATAATAATCCTCACAGCCAGTGTCCAACTTTGCTCTGATAAATCTACTCATTTGCTGCAAGTATATTCATAATAAATAATGAATGACTAGTCTGCTTATCATAACACACTTCTGACAATGACTACAATTCCTGTTGACTTCTATTTATCTTATCAGAAAGCAAAATTACCGAAGAAAGAAAGTAGAAACAGTAACGAGAAGATATCGATTATTAACACAGATTAGAAGAAAAACTACTACATGAATCAAGTATCTAAGATAATGCAGTACTTGAAAGAAAATGAACAGTTTGTGGTTGACTCAACGAGGAAGGCTGAGAGAGGAAAATCCGGGGAATCCCACAAGCGGATGTGTAATTATCCACAAAATATCTTTGAACCTAATCGCAGAACAGGAAGGGCGTGCAGCCATGTCACTGGCCATGTATTTTAATTAAAACGCAAGGTACTTTTCTGCCTAAAAGCCACGCGACCAGCTACGCCCAGACATAAGCTTTTGTTAGATACATGTTAGCCTATGAATGAGTCATCGACACAGTCGCGTGTATCTGTCACGACGCGGGGAATGATCGTTCATCGCCAATATTGGAGGCAAATCCTCCCATGGAATTCGTCCAATGGGACGCGACTGTACCAACGATTCTGTCATCGTTGCGAAATAGACGATGACGAAAAAGATATATGTATTAGCAAACACCTGTCAGCCACAGGAGGCACTGGTTTCTCTTCATCTTTTCCCTCCCTCTACTATTCTCCCTCCTCGTGCACAACACCCAACCTGCTCTTTCTATTCTTCCTATAGCTTTTCTCGTTATAAACTCGTCGATACTTCTTTCGTTTGTTAGTGGACTGTGGAAGATTATGCATATTCCTATTTTCATGTACAAAATTAGGGAAATGGAACTTCTATATTTGAAATATTATAAAGTATGATGTCTACTATTTTCTAATTATTTCTACAGTTTTCCATGTTATATAGATTCTGTATTTTTCTGTATATTCAAAGTTTTTGTATGGAGATCTGTCTAGAGATCTGCAGTCTATTTATGATAGAATCTGATGAAATAAAAATTAGTGAAGATCTTTCATTCTCTATGGATTTGCAGTGGTATTTAGTAGGGCTATAAAAACTGCTCTAGAGAAGTTTTTTATTTTAAATTTGCTCTCATATTTATATGTAGAAAAAGTTTAGACTGTTTTTTTAGAACCTCAGTGAACTTGGGGTTAGTAAACTGCAGCTGTTTATGCAAATCCCTGGTTTCATAAACAGAATCAGAGAAGTGCAACCTTATCATACAATTTTCTTCTCCCTCCAAATACTATACAGTGCAGTTAACAGAATTACTTTAAGCTAAACACTAGTTTTAATCAAATTAAACTACAATATTGTACAATATGTGAATTCTACATGTCTCTGAAAATAGAAATTTGCACATAAATACATAAAGGTCCACAGTCCACTAATTAAATCTTCGATACTACAAAAAAGGGAATTGTCAGCAGACTAGTTAATCTCAGAATTTATACTTTACGATCCCCACGCTATAACATCCCAAGAAATCCTCTGGAACCAAAGAAGCCTTAACTCTCTATTAACCAGAGCTATCCTAACTAAATCTCAACAGCACCTATCTCAGTATTCTCTATCATGTTCTGTCTCAGCCCCGTTAAAACATCCTCGTATTACCGCTCACCGCTTCCACCAACAGGTGAAAAGCGAATCCCCGACGAAATACTGAAACCGTAATAATCGTAAAAGCGAAGTGGTCATCAACTTTTCCAACCAATCATCATAATCCTTTCGCGGTCAAGCCAATCTAGAAAACAAGCAGATTCCCCAGCTCTTCGCGCATCAATCCTCAGTTTCTCGTCTCGACCAGCCGTCGTTTGACAGCGATGACGGTTGACACCTCGGAAACGCCTTCTCCTCCTCGCGCGCTCTCCCTCACTCACTCTCTCTCTCTCTCTCTCTCTCTCCCGCTCTGTGCCGTTTGCTCGCGAAGGAGATCCATCCGGGCATCGATTCAATTGATGACAGAGTCATGTATTCCCAAGAGGAACGCTCGCTCCCGTTGCAACAAGAGAAACGGCAACGAGTTGCACGTATGGAGATCCTAGCGCGTAGCGATACTGAAACGAGAGTGAAACGAGGAAAAGACATGGAACGTGGGAAAAGGGACGAGGGAAAATATTACGAACGAGGACAGAGAGAGAGAGACAGAGAGAGAGAAAGAAAAAGACGAGAGGAAAAGCGCGCTAAGAAGATGAATAAAAAGAGAAATAAAAGAAGGCGCGGAAAAGAGAGGGCGGGACAGAGAAGAAGAGGAGAGTGAGAGAGAGAAAGAGAGAGAGACAGTGAAAAAGAGGGATATGATGTGTGAGAGAGACAGCGAGAGAGGAAATGTGCGAAGAGAGACAGAGAGAGACAGAGAGAGAAAGTTAACGGGCAAGGCTGACCGAATCGGCTCGGTTTCTAGTAAAATATACGTAGCCAGTTGAAACTCACCGCGACGAGGGCTGCTAATCTATCCTTGGTCATGGCGAGGGTGACGAAGAGTTGCGAATCAGCGGGTGCACGGTTCGAGCAGACTAGCGACTAATCCCATTCACGATTTTATCCATGTACGATGAGCACGGCCACTAAAAACTAAAGGAAACGGACGCACTAGCGGCGAGAGACACGATCGTAAAATCGATACACTCGCGAACTTGCCTGCTTCTGCAGTGCCGTCCGCTGTAGTACGCATGCGCCGCTGACGTCAACTCCGAGCAGGAGCGACCCCACCACTCGGGGAGCCCTGGCCCAATCGGGGAACACCTGGCGTGTCGAATTTTTATTGACAGTGAGGGGGAACGATGGCTTTTCTTGTCCAGGTCTGTCTTCCGAGTTTTTTCGGTTCTTGTTCTTCACCTGGAGGCTCTTTTTCTGAAAGCGAGGAGACATTAATTTTAGGATTGTAAATTTTAGTGCTTCAGGGCTGCGGATAATAGGCTTTTTTCGTCGAATCTGCGGGGATGGTAACTTTGAATAGCATTCGCCTGGGGTTTTAACTTAAATGAAGGAGTGTTTGCTTATGAAAATATTCCTGTCTTTGGTAGCGTTTTTGTCAAATTCTTTCTAGCTGTGTTGCATTTATCTTCCATTGATATTTGATGTGAGAATGAGATAGATGCAGGATATCGAAAATATATTTATGGAGTGGGCGTTAAGACCTTTGCAATTTTTTTGAATTTTTTTTTCTAAGTACTTCCTATTACTTTCTGCACTCTCAATTTTCAAACAATTTTTTTTCCTATACCTTCATACTGATTTTAAGTCATGGGAGAGGAATACAAATGTTTAATGTGTCGTATGATGATGTACTCCGAAAAAAATTGTAATAATATGCGACAACACAAAAAGGAAGAAAAATAAAACGAAGGATATATGATTATTAACTCTAGAAAACCCAAATTGTTGCGTAGTTAGAATCATTCGAACCTAATCGTTGATTTTAAGAGACTGAAAATATCTAATTCATCTGTTACGATTAAATGCGATTATTTTTTACACTGCTAACAGATTACTGACAATCTACACGAGTTATTTTATAGAAAAGCTAAAGTTCAACACTTTGTGGATATTTTTTAACCCCACTTTGAGTTTAAAGGAGTTAATGATGTTTACAGAATAGGGATGATGGATTGACTACTCAATTTCTTTTCTTACCTTTTCTCCTCTCACTGTTCCACCTGTATATCTGAAGAATGAAACGAAATTCACTGATATCACTATTTATGCGCCTTACTTAATTCACTAATATTAACTACAATGAAAAGGAAGTCGAAAGTGAACGAACTACGCGATGTTCGAATTTGCCACTAGCCGCCATCTTGAAAAGTAGTTCCCTCCCATTCCTTTAATATAATTTATTGCTCGAAAGACTCTATAAATACTCAAGTGTTTTAATTACTACTTGAACTTAGAACACTTGTCTATCAATAAAATAAAAATCATTATTACATACATATAAAATCAAAATCCAAGCAATCGTTTACGTTAAAATTGGCGCCAAAGCAAAATACAACTTCTCAGACCTCATCTACCTGAAGTTTGCTATAGGCCCCAGCAACAGCAGCTTTAACTTGCTAAATTCAGTTTGAATATCTTAGCGGGAGTTTCAAAAAGAAAGTAGGATCCGTAGCAAACACGCAGTCGCTTCGTTTCCTTTTCCTATCAGCAACCACCTGTAAATAACCTCAGAAATTCATTCACGAATTTCGTACCACAGAAACAATTAACACTAGCAATTTAAGCCAGCAATAATTAATCGAAGCCACTGCTTTCCCACAATCTGTGACTCGACGCGCCCTCGCGCGCCAGAATAGTTTAAACTTTCCTAGAAGACGACTCTTTCGTCGAAAACTAAAAATCTTCGATACCGACTCGATGTGGCGCGTATAAAATAGATGTCGCTATACTATAGAACGTTAATCATGAAAATATTTCGAAAAATCAGCCAAACCCGTATTATTTTAACGCTGCAAAATAAAAAATATTCAACCCGAATTTTTCTACATCCTTCCCACTAAACCACACCTTTAACTTCCACTTCCTCATATTCGGCGAATGACGAGAAAGCGGACCCCTACTGGTTGAGTCAAAGGAACGCCATTGTGAGCCATAACGACTGTGTGGCAGGGTAAGTTTTATCGGTCATTTTCACGTACCACGTCACTTGCCGGGAAATTTTGTATCCAGCCCCTTGGATTTCCACAGATCTCGTGTAAATTAACCGTCAGCTCGCCCAATCCTTCTTAATTATCACAAAACCGCGCGCGATCTTGTGTCAAAATAAGCCCGAGAGCCTATCGTGTTAGAACGGGAGGCGCCATTCTCTTGGCGGAACGTGGTGAATTCCTACGTCGGCTTGCCGTCTCAGAGCGCGGGATATCGGGCAACCGGCTTTCGGAGCTATCGTTGAAAGTACGATCAATTAACGCCTCGGTAGGTAGGATCGCTGAACGAGCAGAAATCGGTTGAATTTCTCAAGGTTCTATCCAGTCGATGATCCGCCGATCACGTTTTTAACGCGTGATAACGTCTAGCATATTCCAGTAATTTCGAAACCGCGGATCTCTGTGCCTGCGATAGCGTGGTCGGTTCACGTGCTGAGATATCCAGTCGAGAACAGATTGTAGCAGGCTAACGCTGGAGCAGAGTCGTTTGACTCGAATAATGTTCCTGTGATCGAACGTCATCGGTCGTTTTTCAGATTCGTCGCTTTGTTACCTGATCAGTGAGAAACGACATCAAAATGGCACAGGAAGCTGATATGCCCACTTTCAAGTGCGTCTTGGTCGGTGACGGTGGTACTGGGAAGACAACGTTCGTCAAACGGCATTTAACTGGTGAATTCGAGAAGAAGTATGTTGCGACCTTGGGGGTGGAGGTGCATCCTCTGATCTTTCACACAAACCGAGGACCCATTCGATTCAATGTCTGGGACACGGCTGGTCAGGAGAAGTTCGGTGGTCTTCGGGATGGTTACTATATTCAGGGACAGTGCGCTGTCATTATGTTTGATGTAACGTCAAGAGTGACGTACAAAAATGTACCTAATTGGCACAGAGACTTGGTACGAGTGTGTGAAAATATACCTATTGTACTTTGCGGCAACAAGGTCGATATCAAGGATAGAAAAGTGAAAGCCAAGAGCATCGTTTTCCATAGGAAGAAGAACCTACAGGTGAGATACTTTGGTTCTATGAAATTTGATAGTAAACTCCGATACCATCCTGTATTCCTGATGATAATTCGTGGAATGAAGTACTATGATACCTTTGTCCTTCTAATCTGACCGTTTCTAACATAGTTTTCATTTTTTGTAACCTGTATGCAACAAGTAATATATTTGTATGATTTCAGTACTACGACATTAGTGCAAAGAGTAATTACAACTTCGAGAAGCCTTTCTTGTGGCTGGCACGTAAACTGATTGGAGATCCCAACTTAGAATTTGTTGCTATGCCAGCGCTCCTGCCACCCGAAGTCACTATGGACCCACAATGGCAGCAACAGATCGAGAAGGATCTTAAAGAAGCCCAGGAGACGGCGTTACCAGAGGACGACGAAGATCTTTAGTTTGTTACATCGCGTATATGATCCAAACAGAGGCAAAACGCGTACGGGCACGTTACGTTCACCTGCTTCTCGGTAGATCGAAGATTCTTTCATTGAAGAATTCGCGTACACTTTTATTCGATACCTAACATAAATAACGATAAATATATTTCTGTGATTACGAGTTTCACATGCTTTGTCTTAAAGAAGGGATACAAGAATTGAATGTTACTTTCGCTCGCATAGGGATTTGCGCGCGTTGAATGTATAACACGTAACAATTTTAAATGTGAATAGTATGATCCGAGCATAACGTACCTTTGCCTGGTATAAGCTTACAATTCGAGGAGGGTTTCGAAATTTTACTCGTTCGAACTAAACACGGTTCGATACTAGACGTTGTGCTTGCTCCATATTCTTTACTTCACTTGCGTATTATGAATGTGTATGCGTGAGTGCTTGTATGCTGTGCGATACGATGTGTTTAGCGTAGTCAACGTATGATGTATCGATGAAACCAATTGTCGACCCACTTTAAGGCATAGCGTTAAAGCAATGAAATTTTTGTTATTAGTTCTATTGTACCTAATATAAGGGGAATATAGTGTGTAAAGATTGTAAACTTCCGAACAAATGAACATGCTGAAAGAAATACAAACGTAAAAGTATTAATTCTGCAAGAAAGAATCTCTCGATGTGCATGAATTACTAATATTTAGAAGTCACTGTTTACATAAACACATTCAAACTGGGAAAGAAACAGATTGGAAAGGCTCTAAAAAGTAGTCTGATGTTTACTAATTGATAAACAACGTTTTCGTTAACTTCACATGTACCGATTACGTGATTATAAATAAGCAAAGCGTATTGATTGATGTGTATGTACCAATTGAACGAACAAAACAGTGATCGTTCTCGCGAACAATTTGCTACTACCCAATACAATGTTGTACTTTGAAATAATGTTTCGATTGGTGCGGAGCACGATTTGTAGTCAGTTGCGCCTGTCCACGATAATGAGGACTATTTACTATTTTTATAAGCGAAAGTGAATGTATGATTTGTTCGACTTAAATTATATAAACAGTGTTTTTCTTTTCTAAACAGAAAATGTTCGTTTGGTTGGAAGATGGCTTGAGCACTACATAAGTCCCTTTCCTTATATCCCTCGTTTCGTTGGTAATAGAATACAAATACGCGTAAGATTGGATGGCGTGAATCATAAAACTTTTATATAAGAATTAAAAAAACAAACAAAAAAAAGGTATGTCGAATCTGGTGTTACATTATTCTGCTCAAAGCAGCTTGTACCAGTGATGTGTACTGAATTCAATAAATTGTCATAGAATTGTTGAAATACCTCGGAATGCTCACATATATGCGCAACGTCACGTTCTCTTGTATCCTTCACAAAATTGAAGGGAAGGAAGAGGTCTGTGTTATACTAAACATCGCGACCATTCCGATAATACTAAATTAGTAAGTTTTGTACAAGGACAGTTTATTGAACGATACGTATAAAGGATGTTTTTCAGTTGCATGTCTAAAACGTAGCATCGAAATAAACACATTTACATTAACATAATTGTTGATAAAAACGATTTAATGCTTACAGCTGCTTACATATAATATATATCTATATCACTAGGTCGCTGGGGAACAGAAACTTCTAATTACAGTTACGTGAATATGCATATGAAACTCGTGAAATCAATTTATGATGATACCTTTACACGTGCATATATTCTCGATTAATTAAACAATTCATCTTTTTAGTCAAATTGCTGATAGTAATCGCATCGATTTTCAGACGCAAGAATGCATCAATTTAAGCTTGTGCATTCTCCGTCTCTTTCTTCAGTTTCTTTTTACCTTCGAGAATTTGCATTCGCTCATTATCGGTTAGAGGTGCTAGAACATTTGTGATTACCCCCGTTGCCAAGGTTTTTCCTCCATCTCGTAATGTGAATCGTTGTCCTTTCTCGCAAACCATTGGCCTTATTAATTTTAATACCGCTCTGAAAGTAAGAATTATACTCATTTGATATCTGTTTAATGATTTTACTACACTATCTACCTATGAAACATGTTCGACACTTACGAGAAGTCTTCACCAGGCATAACTAAACTTTTATTTTTTAAATTAAGTTCAGTGGTACAATCCCACGTCTTACAGTACATCTGAGCGTGAATTTGGTGACTTATAGGTTTCTTTTTACCTCCTTCTGCGTGAGTTAACATGTAAATTTTACACTCCAATTGATCGTGGGCTTTAATACTACCAGGCTTGCACAAGATCATGCCCCTTCTGACATCTTCTCTCTTTAAACCTCTAAGTAAAGCACCTAATTGATCCCCAGCTTGTGCCTCCTCTAATATTTGATGGAACATCTCTATTCCAGTTATTGTAGTCTTTATAATTTTGTTGAAACCGATTATTTCACACTCTGAGCCCTTCTTTATTTTCCCACGTTCTAATCTACCTGTAACTACTGTTCCTCTACCAGGGATTGAATAAGTGTTCTCTATGGGTAATAGGAACGGTTTGTCTAAATCTCTGATTGGAGTTGGGATAAAAGTGTCCACAGCTTCCAATAACTGCATAATAGACTCTTTTCCTATCTCTGGATTTTTGCCCTCTAATGCACAAAGTGCACTGCCTTTAATAATTGGAATCTTTTCTCCATCATAACCCATTTCAGTCAGTAACTCTCGTATTTCCATCTCTACTAATTCAGTCATTTCTTCATCCGCGGCATCAACCTTTTAAGGATAACTTAGTTAGTATTTTACTATTGACGCTAGTTAGAAAATTTTACCTTATTAATGAAAATAACGATATGTTCAATGCCAATTTGCTTAGCCAGAACTAAATGCTCTCTCGTTTGAGGCATAGTGCCATCTGTAGCTGCAACTACAAGAATCGCGCCGTCCATTTGTGCTGTACCCGTAATCATGTTTTTGATATAATCAGCATGTCCTGGACAATCTGTGTGTCCATAGTGACGATTCTTTGTTTCATATTCAATGTGAGCAGCATTGATAGTAATACCACGTGCTTTCTCCTCTGGTGCATTATCAATTTCTGCATACTCTTTAGCCTTTGCTAGTTCCTTTTCGGCTAGGACTAACAATAACAGAGGAACGAGAATGATAAGTCTAACTAAGCTATGCAGAATGAAAACAGTTACGCTAGAAATAAGATACATAAGAGGCAACTAATACCTTTGGTGATAGCTGCTGTTAATGTTGTTTTTCCATGATCTACGTGACCAATTGTGCCAACATTACAATGTGGCTTTTCTCTACTGAATATTTTCTTCTCCGCATAGAATCTCTGTGCGGTCACATTTGGTAAAAATGTACCGATACATAACTGACCATGCAGTTGCTAAAATACAAGGATTCAGTTCAAGACTTGTTCAAAAATATCATAAGAAGTACTGTAACAATTTTCTTACTTGTTTAAGAAGATGCTCTATGTAAAACACTTGCTTCAACGATTGTTTGAAGGCTGAAAACAGAAGAATATAAATTTCAGAAGAAATATTCCACATAATAACAGTAGTGCCCGATTAGTTAGCCACGGTTAGTTAATACACCTGGCTATTTAAATAGGCAACAATGTGGCCAAGTCGGAACTACTGTACTACGAATCCATTTACACCTTAGAAGATAATAGTTCGAACATTACGAACGTTACTACTTTATACTATTAAATAGGAGTACTGACACCGACGTAGCTATAAAAAGTTTGAAGAATAATTAGAAGATTCTGATTGATCTGCCTACCAGGATTTAAAATTACTTTTCCACAGTGGAATGCCATGGTGCTTCCAAATTTTCTTTGCACTTAACCTGAGTAATTTTCTTGCGTTTTCAACTAACACGCAACGACACGAGCGACACAGGCGGACGAATAACACTCTGATAAGTTGCGTAACTATGAAACATAAGATTAACGATAAGTATAAAAGTAGGCTTATTAAATACGAGAAAACTGAGATTCTAAAGAACTTAAAATGATATTTTTTAAACGTAATTATTGATACATCTTGATAAAACTATGCGAAAAATAGTAATTTGACGTGTTTATGGACACAGAAACGCTGTAGCCATCTAGGAAATCCAGAAATCGGAAGAATCAATTAGTTATTAATTAATTAGTAACTTGATGATGTAGAATCATTATAAGAACTTTTAGTATAACTATACAATGATAAAAAGCCACGAAAATTGTTTACTTATTGCAAAAACAGCATTCGAAAAGCGATTTAAAAATAGTACCATCAGCGCCATGTGGTTGTGGCGCCAAGGAACTAACGATTCTAAATTACAAAACTAATACAATAAGTTTACAACGTTGATAATTATATCATAAATTTAAAATGCTATACATTTCTAAATTTTAAGCAATAAATTTATAAATTTGTCGGTGCAAAAACAACGCGCACTCTATTTTAATAGAGACCCAAACAAACAATTCTTGATTCCCTCATTGCGCATTGCATGACTCTGTTACGTAATCTCAAAGGCCCAATTTCAAGAAAATCTTAACGATTAATTATTCAATCATCTCCACAAAGATTGCACTTAGATTTCACACACACGCGAACGTTTCTTCGTTCACCGACATTCTACCTCGACTAATTATTCGAAAAGCTCTTAGTCACGATGGTTCCTTCGAAAAGAAAGGAAGGAAGAAGGCAGGTACGCGCGCTATGAAATTAATAAGCGAGCTCTAATTAATTCCAAGAGTATAACGAACCTCGGAACGCAGGAGAACACCTAACGGAGATCGGCGGGAACAGGGGTTGGGGCCCATTATTATCGTCGTTATAGCATAATTTGCAGATACTTGGCCAGATAAAGGCGCGTAATCGAGATGCGCCTGTACCAGAGCAGATAAATTAACGAAGATATCGAAAGGCCCCGGACATCCTTGCTCCTTCGTTTCGGAAGCTATGAAGCTTATAACGAGTTACACTCATGGTACAAATTATATTCTAAATATCACAACAGACACTATTACATCGAACTTAACAAGAGTAAGGAAACTGTAGAATCTTTGAGTAGCTAATAGTTTGCTCGTTTGTTTCTCGATATAAAATCGGTAAAACTCATGTCAGGCTTCCCAAAAAAGAAAAAAAGTCGCGTATCACACATATGTGACCCTGATAGAGAATCTGTTGAACAGCTTTCTTGAATTTTCCTCTCGACACCCGATCGTGAAGACGAGTTCGAAAGCGAATTCAGAAAGGTACCGTTCATTCTGAATAATTCCGGTTCTGGTAACGAGTCAAGTTTACCTGCGCACCCCTGCGATCGTTGCATACTTGTCATACTTCCTAGTCATAATCACTAAACAAAGCAAAAACGAAACGTGACGCGAAATGACTGAGGGACTTCATCTACATGTCATTTACCATTTTAAAGTCGACCGCGGAATTCATGAAACGGTGGGAAAGCAGGTATTAAGCTTAACAGAGAATTACATGATAGTAGTCTAGAATTAATTAATATTCTCAACACCTGTGAACGTATTTGTTATACACTGTACCTAACACTATGTCATTGCTCGTCTTATTATCACAGAAAGAAATAAAAGTTCCATATTTCTGAAAATGGAAGTCCATAGTTGTCTTATATACACTGTTGGGCAAAAGTATAAAACCACATGTTAGTAAAAAGGTAAATGTTATAGAACATTAATAAAAAAGAATTATAATTTATAATAAGAAGACTTATAACAAGAATTACAATAAGAAATCAAATGGATCCATACTTTTGGTCTACACTAAGTGTACCCAGAAACACAGAAAAGGAATTACAGTATATCTGTGGCTACAAGGCAAAGTGATCTCTGTCACATTTTCAAAAATTCGAATTAGTACCTTAATTGAGATCTATATATGCACATAGAATATAAAATCCACTTTTACCAATTATTACATAATTAGATACTACGTAATTAACTAACAATGCTGTCTTGACGATAACGCTTTTTTCGTAGCTCCTGTAAGGAATCAAAAGAAAAAGTACGTCGTTTCGTACCTGGGTCCCCAGTAGACCACTGCAACGCCAATCGTTAAAACTGCCAAGGACCGATACCCTGTTCCCCTCGAATCCCTGTATCCCTCCATCGACCGTGCCTCTCGTCCCCAGATACAGCTCCCAAATCCTCTCCCCAGTCTATCATAGCGACCAGTATGTAAATTCGTAATCCACCTAATAATTTCAAGATCGAGATGGTACACCAGTCACGTATTAAAAAGGGAATACCGTACTCCTCCCACGCGAAGCGCCTCTCTCGCCAGCTCCCTCGAGTGCACAGGCCCCAGTGGAACGTCAACAGAGCGGCGCGTGCCGATACGTATGCCGATCGAAGCAGTACTGTTTCGTTTTTACGGCGAGCCTTTTACGGTTTTACGTTTCCGTGGGGGTCCTTTACCTCGGGCCCCCGAGCGGTCCCGCGCTGCCACGGACAAAAGAAGTTCGAGCCTCTCTCGAGAGGGGGGAGGAGGAGGGCCCCCCATTTACATTCCGCCGTAGCTCATCGCGACGCTTCCTGTTCCTCCACAGCCGCGCCGTTTCTCGCTTTCCGCTTCCCGCTTTTCCACCGTTCGAACGGGCCTCGTCCCGTAGTGGAAGCGGCAAGGTGGATCTCTCTGGCGGAGGTCAGAGGGGAAGGCCTGCCAGGGGAGGTCAATTATGACGCGAGCACCGACGTTTTACGAACGTAGACGGTTCTAATTGTGAGCGTAGTTCGTACCTGGAATTATAGACAGTCGTTATAGACTCGGTGCGGGTGGATCGTTAGCGGTGAGGATTCAGCTTACGGAGCACGAGATTTGCATAAGCTCGGCTTATTACTAGTCTGATAAGTGGAGTTCATTTAATTAGTAGCTGGAGGTTCTGAAGGGGTTGTATTGTAAATAGGAATGTAGTAGGACCTCGACTAATTGGCTTAATGGGGATATCGAAACCGTGACTAATCTCTTGATAGTTAATTCTATTATTGGAACGACGATATTTGTACCGTTGCTAATGAAAATGATCCTAGTCGAAAGTCGGGAGAAATTTCATTTAACAATTACTTAGTATTACATCGATTTACGGTACAGAGTAAGTGGTGAAAATCGAGTTTTATGGATTCTGGAGTTAGACCACTTTTATTATTAAAGCGAGTGGAATGAAATGAAGGGAACGATGAGAAACGAAATATTATTCACGTTATCATAAGCGTGAAGGTACATACTGCCGTGCAATATTCCGACAAAGGCTAAGTGTCAATTAGCCGCGCGATGAACCGCTTAAGTGCGTCCAGCGATATGTAAAAGAAGCTTCTGTCGAGAACTAAACAACACTTCTACAACCTTTAGTGATGAGGTCATGGAATCTTTAATCGGTTCTAAAGACGTCAACATGGAAAGCAGTAGTGCGTAATGGTCGAAGTGGTTCATTAAATTTGACTAGCTGTCTTAATGGTAGACAGTATGACTCTTTAAATCTTTAAGTAGGAAACCAGGCTCACTGCGATAAGTTTATGACATATATATATAGTACTATATTTTCGAGATCGACTCATGCTCTTGCTATTCCACTTTAGTGTCATCGAAAATTTTGTCTGGTGATCTAGATATCGAAATAAGCCTTTCCCACTCTAAATAGAAATTTCAAACTAATGTTGTCTCGATACAAGCTCGATATATTTTGTAATAATTTGTCAACTGTTTCATTTATGCAAACGCCTAAAAATACTGTCTCATCTCAGAGTCCCGCCTGCTTACGAAACGCACCCTGTGCCCAGACGGTCCTCGAGGTACCGTTTCCTGTCGCGCGACGTTTCGATGTAATCGTGTGACAAACTGGCCACGCAACCGCTGCATCGTCGGCGTCGGGGTCGGGGAGGTGAGCTCAAAGACGACACCGGAGGTCTTCGAAATGGTTGAGGTCGCGTCATCGCGCGTCCCCTCGGAATACCAATGCATTTCGAGGCGGCCAAACGCGTGATTCGAATTCTTCAGCCTCGTCCCTCTCCTCACCCTTCCACCTCCTCCCTCATGCCTTTTGCATCCACTCCCACGTGGCGCGGTGTTTTCCACGATTTTCCATCGACGAAAACTGTCCTCCTCCTCCAGGGGCATCCAGCGGCTTCCACTCGAGCCTGGAAGTCGCTCGAGAGACTCGGCGCCGCGGCGAAAGGGAGAATAAATTCGAAGGAGGAAATCAAGACCGAGACCGTGGCAAAGAAGTGGGAGAGCGAGGGAACGCTGTTATGTCCGCTTTTCCAGCGCTCCTGCACGGGAGCCGCTCAGTTTGCCTTCAGTCATCTCGAGGGACGCGCGAGCACTGAGCCCAGGGTCCCCTTCTGCTGTGAATTAGAGAGAGGATTCAGTTAAGGGAGAATCGGTGCAGGAGCTGGTGAAGGAAGCGCGGTTGCAGAGGTGACGACAGGGAGAGTCGCGAGCCCTGCAGACCGGAAACATGAGGGGACATTATGGGACCATCTTTCTGCTGAGCGTCCTGATTCACTGTTCGGTGAGTTTCAGAATCTTCTGGGTGATTAGGATAAAGGGGGGTCACTCGGAGTTCAAGTTTCCAGGAACTGAAATTCTGGAAATGGGGAAAAATGTAATACAAATGGATTTTGAACATTTGAGTTTTGAGGATTTTAGTATCTCCAAGTTGGGGAATTGAAAAATTAGGAATTCGAGAATTTGAAATTCTCTTTGAGTGACTCCACCTTGGCATACTAGGAATTTCAGAAAATTGTTACGAATTATCAGTGCCTGAAATACTTCACTGCTTTCTTAAATGGAGCTCAATATTTCTTTCCACATAATTAATCGTATCTGTATGAATTTCATTTATGCAACCGAGACCTAATTAATTACGATTAATTATCTCAACCGATCATTCATTCTCGCTTTATCAAAGTTGAGAATGAAAAAAATAAATAAGGATCTAAGACGACGAGTTTATATTGAAGACAGTGTGTTGAGAGATGACTGTATTGCGCGCGAAAATCAGCAATCTGCACTTGCTGTTTCTCAGGAAGGATTCAACGAATGCATTTGGTTCGTTTCGTTACACTCGCTCGCTACGCTTGTTCCGTCTTCATATTACGGAAGAATCGCAGGCGTTTCGGTTCGCTGTGAACGATGGATTGCATTCGGTGTGGGAGATTTCGTCGCTATCACGCACGGGTCGAAAGTTCGCGAGTGCAGACTCTGGGAACGAGGGAAGAGCTCTAGTTGCCTCTTTGGGGCCTTTCAACTTGACCTGAAATTATCCAAAAGTTTTTTGGCCAGTGACCTACGCCTGATCTTAAGCATAAATGATACATATGAGAGGCGTGGCGCTTGCGTGTACACGTTTCAGCTTTAACATTTGGTATGAACGATTCGGTATTGTATGTATATTGGAATTCAGAAATATTGGGATTCTCAAGTCGATATTGGAATTCTCAAATAAGTATTGGAATTCACAGCTATTGGAATTTTCAATAACTAGAATTCTCAGTTACTAAAATTCTCAACTATTAGAATCCTTAACAATTGGAATTTCCAAATATTCAAATTTTCAACTATCGAAATTCTCACCTAGTGGCCCCCCAAATATCCAAGTTTAAAAATATTTTAAAATAATTGAATACTATTCAAACTTTCATCTAGAAAGTTAATACAATTCTCAAGAGGGAAATGTTCTATTAAATCGCGTCTGCACTACGCCTAAATGCATAACGAAAGATTGACTGATGTTTTCTAACTTTCTTCGACCTTTATCGATACTTAATGTATCACATATGTATAACACGCATAAGCGTCTGTATTCCACACTTTCCTGCGTCCAAAATGTACAATAATCATACAACAAGCGAACTCCGACTGCTCTAAATAATTTGAAGCCACAGCAGACCTCCTGACGAGCCTATAACGAGTGAATGCTGTACACAGCAACGATTGCGTCCTCAGAAACGCATTGCCATGTTAGAACGAAATTGCGAGTCTCGCGTTCACGGCTAACTAGCTAACGGTGTGCGACACGCGTACGGTTGTCGCGTTTCTCCCATCTCGCCTCGCTCCACCGCGGGCACCGCGACGGCCCATTCGTCTTCGTCGTCGCTCCTCACGATCAACAGTTCTTCCACTGCCATTGGGAGCTTCCTTCGCCGCCGCTTCCGCGTTTCCCGCTCCGTTTGTCGCGCGTTCCTCGCGCGAAATTGCGCGGCCATTGTTCCCCGATCGTGAGAAACTTGGTAATGAGCGGGGCACCGCGTGGATCTGCGGCGTCTGGAAATCGGGTTGACGACGAGGATGTGCTGGGGGGGAAGAGAAAACGCGGGGTACCCCGGATATATCCATGAAACGGGTCCAGTTTAAGGATGAGACTACTTGTGCAGGCAAATGGCAACGCCTGATGCGATGCTGGTAGATGAGATTTGTTATAAAGCACAGAGACGTCTTGAAGATGTTTTAAAGACATACTGTGAAGTCCTGAAGATGTCTGAAAGCTGTCTTTGGAACATCTGATGTCATAATTTAGTATGCTTTTAGGGCGCCTTAAGTGGTGTTTAGATTAGACAAAAATTGAGGTCCAGACGAAAGATAGACGTCTTTGAGGCGTTTTGTGGGCGTAAATGTTAAATGTCAGAGATCTGAGTATAATAAATCGATTAAATTTCAATATACTCTGGGCTCTGCTTTGGAGTGTTCGAGAGGTCGAGATTTTGTTACAGTCTCAAGAGTTGCAGCCTCGAAAGTACCAATCTCGTGACTTCTAAGAACTCAACCCTTGCTCTACATTAATTCCTTTCGTTCAATAAATCTACTTCAAAAAAATTCTACTTGAAAAAGACCAAGGAAAAAAATAGAAGACAAGACCTTTTTACAAATTTTCAGGGACCAGTCCTCTCTTCGCCAACGACGAGAAGCTTGAAGCTGGGCGATGGCTGCACCAGAGACGAGGACTGCGAGAGGAGCATCGTCAGTAGTCAGTGTCGACGCGGCTCTTGTCGCTGTTTGCCTTACTTTGCCAGCTACAATGAAACTCATTGCCTCGAAGGTGAGAATCCATTCTAATAGTTATCGCGTGGATGTGAAAGTATGCAGCGTTCGCTGATACAATTTTCTGAAACAGCGACACTTCTGGGACAAGAGTGTCTGGTCGAGGAGCAGTGTTCTCTGAAAGTGGCCAATAGTGGATGCTACGACGGTTTCTGCGGTTGCAAGGATGGTTTCCTCCAATTTCGTCGGCATACTTGCTTGGGTCGTAAGTAAACGAAGGACAGTCTTGAAGGAAACCTTCACCTTGACCTCCTTCGATTTTTCAACCTTGAAAGAAGAGGATCCTACTCTGTTCTGTGGTTTTATTCGTTTTCTTTCATGATTCCAGCGGCGAAACTCGGCGAAGTTTGCTACGAGCATGCTCACTGTCGACTCTGGCAAGAGAACTCTCATTGTGACTTCTTGATACCTGATCTGTTTGGTCGCTGCCAGTGCACTGCGCCAATGAGGCGAGAGAATGATATCTGTCGGCTGGATGATCTTGTGAAGCCTTTGCCTCTTGATCAGACTTCGACCTCTGTATTAACAGAAGCCCCTGGGGAGGATCTTGATAGCGAGCAAATTTCAAAGCCTGAAGAGACAGGTAGTTGGGGAATTTGGGTTTTTCACTTAGCAAAGTTTCGTATCTAAATATCTCATTTCCCTTGCTTCCTCTGCTCTTGCTTCTTGTATTGAGTGGTGCATTAAGACTGCATTTGTTAAAGAGCTTCTTTTATTAAGTTAAAACTTTTATTAAATTTTTCTCATATCTTCTAGTATCTTGACTTGTTAAAAAATATTGAATGGTTCTATTTCTATCTTTGTAGGCGTTCAAATGTCCTGGTTGAAAAATGACTCGACTTCCTCGTCGACTACTGGGGTCTTGATTCCCGTGAATCTGGTCACCAAGCCAAACACCGAAGACTCTGATAACCAATTACTGCCAACTGAGGTGACTACTAACAGTTATAATAGCAATCACGACGGCAATAATAACGAAGATGACTCGATTGTTGTCGATGCAATTACTGAAACCACAACAGTCTTTAATTCTTCTTGGACCTCAGGTAACTTGGATCGGTAGTCTTCTTGGTTACAGATGTTCTATGAATCCTATTTGCCCTCTCTAATCAGAGGACCTAGTTCCCAGGAATTTCTACTTGATAACAACTTTTCTAGGCCCTGGAAAAGCAGATCGTCACGAAGCCAGCGCAGCCACACCTGTGAGTCTGGGACACGATTGCTTCACTGACTTTGAGTGTCGCCTCGCGGACCCCTACTCTAGGTCAGTAGAAACTACAGATTTCTATACATTTTTGAAAATCTGAAATGTATAGAAACTCATAGACCATACACGTGTATATTAATATTATACAATATTTCGAAATATAGAAAATATGAAAAATAGACTGCAAATTATGATAGTTGGACGGTGAAACTTCTTCTTCAGTCTCCATTTCTATAACTGTCTATGGAAACATGAAATTGCAGAAAAGTCCACAGTTTACTTATTACTACCCAAAATTCTGAAAATATGAATTCTTGGTTTTTGATCTAGGTGCATTGATGGCGTCTGTGATTGCGGCTTCGCGGGAAACGGCACCTGCAGCGCGAAAAACAGAGGCTGTGCACCTGGCACGTTCCAGTGCAGAAGCTCTGGCCAATGCATCAGCTGGTTCTTCGTTTGTGACGGGAGACCTGATTGCGCTGACGGATCGGATGAAAGATGCTCCGCGCGGGATCTCGAGTGTCCAGGGCAAGCCTTCAGGTGCGAGAAAAGTGGGATCTGCTTGTCGAAGGCAGTGCTCTGCGATGGACGTCGTGACTGTCCGCAGGGGGAGGACGAGACTGGCTGCAATAATAGGAGAAGTATGTTTTGTGTGAAATCTACACCTGGTGAAATGTTATCGAATAGTACTGCCTCAATAGAAGCTACGGGAAGAGATAAAAGTTCGTTTTGAGTTCTTTTTATGTACCAGCAATTTGATCCTCGCTTCTCAAAAATGAGGGTCAGGTAAAGTGAAGAAATACTTAAATAGATCCACAAAAAAATATGAATATTCTATCGAGCCTATATCGAGACAATACTGTACTGGTGACAAATCCTCTAATAACTTACAGCATTCAAAAGATGAAGCTTTATAAGGTAAATGAGTCAATAGCTGACCCAAACCTGGACACTATCCCCAATTGTATTTAAATTTCAGCTTAAATTCTAATGCCCCTAACAAAGAACAAGAAAAAAACAAAGAATATTATCATAAAATAGTATATTCAGTTACTGGAATGCAGTTCGAGTATCAAGACATACACGTTTAGGTTGTCCATTTACTGGATCATAGATATCTTAAGTGTCCAAATTCTGGGTAATCTACTTTTTCATTTCTTTACCAGAATATAAAATTGCATGAAAATTCGCAGTCGAGACCTACCCATGAATCAACTTCGCTAGAACAAAATTGAACGATTGCTTTTGCAGAGTGCCCAGACGGAGCCTTCAGATGCAACAATGGCCAGTGTCTGCCAGCCTACGAATTCTGCAACGCAGTGGTGTCCTGTCGAGACGGAAGTGACGAGCCGAGGGGCGCCTGTCGCACACGGTACCGCGGGAGGATCTCGTCCAGGCATTGCCCCTTCAGGTGTGACAACGGCAGGTGTCGCTCAGACGCGATCACGTGCAGCGGCCGCGACGGCTGCGGCGATGGATCCGACGAAAAACAGTGCTCCGTTTGCAGTCAGTATCTATTCCCCTTTTTCCCCTATTTTCGCTCAGTATCTCGATTTTTGCGGCTTTTTCCTGCGCGTCGCGATAGCTCTTTTCCCGGGAGGAAATCTACATCCGCGTGCAGCGTTATCTGTGGTCGCGGAAACAGAGCACGCTTCTGCTGGTTCAGGTACACTTTCCAACTGCGGAGAAAAGCAGTAAATACGGAAAAATGTGAAGCCGAGTTCTTCGCTTCTTTGGAGAATTTCGAACATTTTGTGGCTTGTTTTAGAGCAAAATAGGAGTAAAATATTTTTAGGAGATACTGGTATTTCTTGAGGTTCGGGAGTATAGGAGCAATCTTTGGACTTTTATTTGTAGAATTATTTTACGATGGCTTAATAATTTTGAAATTAATTAATCAAATAATGTTACTGTTCTTATTTTCAGGGTGTTCGGCTTTCGTGTAGTGATAGACAAGGGCTATTGAATACACAGCCAGGTTGCCATTGCAACGATGGAAAAGGTCCAGAGGAACAAGTTCGGATCTAGAGATCAATCGCTACTTGCGAAGCACCAAAGACTGCTCTCCCTGGGATCAACGTGAGGGACATTTTCCTAAGGATCGAGGACCTAAACGCTCGATCGCTACCATCTGTTATGTTCTCTTTTGTACCATTCAGTGCGATTTTACAATAAAACTAAAGATACGAAGTATGAGCTAGATTCAATCCCTCCTATTTGCATAAGAAGTTTAAGGGTATTGCAGTACTTTTGTAAATTCTACAAGAAACTTCAATAGCTTGAACTGAACATTTTCTCCTTGCAGTAATTAATAGAATTGGAGGAGACCAGAGGATCCAAGGATCAATCTTCAAACTCGCAAAGCATCAGACTCTCCTTAGGACGATCGCTGACGTCATCTTCCTGAGGATCTAGGACCTAAATCCTCCACCTACAATCTCCCCCATTCTACATTCTACTTTTAACCATTCAATACCATTTCACAATTAAACCCAGCTATCTTCCATTCTCTTTACGCAAGTGGTTCAAAAGTGCCCTAGCGCTTTATCCGATAAAACAGTAGCGATTCCATTCGACCACGTATCAAATTGAAACGTGCGACTGCGCGTGTCGAGGGGGGAAATCTCGGCAAGTGGATCGATACTACGATGCCTCAACGTTTTCAGTCTCTGGCTGGTTCTCCGACCCCTTCGTGCCTCGCTGAACTCTCGCTGAATCGGCCCACCCCCGAGTCGGTGCTCGAGATCCTCTTCGCGGTATCGTAGTAGTCAGTGATAAGCTCCAGTCGGCTGATAGAACACCCTCGCTCTGCTCCTTCTCGGTTCTCGCCGCGGCTGAACCCCGCTGCTTCCTGCGAATTTAGTCGTTAGTCGTCAATGAACCTCTTCCGACGTGGCCTCGCGCGATTCGTCTACGCTCTCGATCTGCACGCGAAGTCGTAGGGTCTTAGCGTTCGCGAGGCATGCCTGCTGGCCAACGAAAACGACAGCGCAGCTCGCGGTCGTTACGTAATCGAGATCCACGGACACCTGCACTTGCGTGACTAGGCGACGTTCGTTACTGGATCTGAGGGCCAATTAGCGAGAGCTTGCAAGGCTCTGCGGCGACCGAGATTTCGGGACCAGGTGCTGCGGCAGATACCAGGTAGCGAGGGGTATTAACACGTTCGATGTTCTACGAGCCGTACGTGACTGGGAACCGTTTGTACTTCGAAGGATAAATCGTCTTTAAGATCTGAATAAGTGAATTCAATTGCACTTTGTGAATGAAGTGTGTCAGTGTACTTACAGTGGCGGAGAAAAGAATGCTTCGGGGGGCATTCTGGGTTAGAATGGAATTTTCTTGAGCTTCTTTGGGATTTTATTATTCGGAGAAGTTGTAAGAATTTTGCGTGTGAGTTTCAGCGTAAATGTTTATTAATATTCGAGGTGGATAAGTTATTTTTTTTAAAGAGTAAATAGTAAGAGTTAGATTTATTTGAACTGATATATTTTTTTAACGAGTGATCTGAATATACCCTTCATCCACATCCACACATTATGTGCTCCTTTCCCGCAAGGAATTATGAAAGTGGTCCAAGTAAAAGATCTGAAAAGCTGTTGTATTGACCTACATCACAAGATAAGCGATAAATTCAAGTTCTTTGGATTTTTTAAGCCACTTTCATGATTTCATTATCAGCACATTTTTCCTCCATTAACTAGATAACGCTTAGAAATCTTTGTCTGGTACTAAAAATTCCTCTCACCTTCCCAACAGATCGCTCGATGACTGGCTCGATCACAAATCCCTCGTGGAAATCCTCTAGCGGACTTCAGGCGCGCGGGAGGATCGTAGAACCGCGAAAATCGACGAGCACAGGTGACCACCGAGCGCCTCGACTGCGTGGAACATGAAAAAGCAATCTCGTCTGGTCGACTGCGTCCGCCGTCGACCAGGCCTGATCATCCTCTTCTTGATACCGACAGCCCTCCTAGCGAGCCTCTACCTCGGCAACTCTGAGGTGGACTACGACTTCGAACGCTTTCCGTCCTTAAACAGATCGTACAATGCCGACGAAGGTGGGTACGACAGGTGTGATTAAGCTAAACCCCTCAGAGGTTACAATAAAGCACTGTACACATTTCTTCTTCTGCCTGTGGTGAACGAAAGTAAAGCTTGGGAGGGTGAAGCCTGGGACTCTACAAATCAAGGTTTTCAGTATTTTAAAGTAAATTTACATAGGTACAATAATAGAATTAAATTGTAATAGCATCTGGGTTTTATTGTAATGTACTAGTTTCTGTTAGTTCCCTATTTTTTTTACTTTATCTTCAGTCTGTATTACTCCTGTTTGCAGACTTAATTATTGCATCTAGAAATTTTTGAAATAATCTTACTCTGATCTATCCCTGCTAGTCTTTTTCTGAAAGTCTTAAAAGCTTTTTTTCAGACTATTAGCTCACTTAGAATCTGTCAAGAAGTCAGTCTGGACATTTACTGTCTAGAATGTTGAGAATAATAATAATAATATTTGTCTAATATACAAATTAGTAATCATAATTGCATCCATTAGGTACCATCACAGGCTATAACAAATTTAGTGGGATTAGAATAGAAATGAGTAAGAGGACGAAATAAGTCCCATAACTCCTAATAAAGAAGTCCTAGTCAAAGTACCTAGTCTCCATTACACTGTACTAAAATTTCCGATAGATAAAGTCAGCAGCGAACGAAAGTAGACTCTAAAACTCTAGCCCCCATTACCTAAGTAAAAAGAAACTCTAGTCCCCAATTTTAGGAACACCCTGTATAAAGAAATTTTCCAGAATCGATGGAGGGCTATCTGGTGTGGAACCCGCGGTGCCAGATGCTGTCGAAGGAGCCTCTGGACCCATCGATCCGTTCTTACATAAGGAAAGAGAAGTTCGAGAGCTGCTCGAGCGAGCCTCTGCTGACGAGCCTCTCGAGGGACGAGAATGGGAGCGTGGTGCTGTCCATAGATGCTGCGGCGAGTGCTCGCCACCCTGGTTTAGGGTGCTGCTGGTCGACCGTCCTGAGGCCCACTAAACCTGGGTCAGGGAAGCAGGGCAAGGACAACGTGGACTCGTCGATCGTGTAAGCTTTGCAGCGGTTAGAGGAGCAGGTAAGGGTAGAAACACATAGAACGCTGGTTGCCAGCGTTTCCAGGCCAGCGCTGGCTCGCAGGCGCTGGTAGCCAGCGTTCTATGTGTTTCTACCCTAAACGCTGAGCCAGGTTGACCAGAGCCGACGTTTCACGCGACTGTTTCCAGGGTGAAGCGATGCGAGAACTTCGATGGCGAGGTAATACTGCCCAGCAACGCTGAAGCAGCATTGGTCATCTGCAAGGGGAAGCCGAAGAAGGGTGCCAGCGCTGGGAAACTGATCTACGAGAACGTCCATCCAGTTCTGAGCCTCGACAAGGTTCGAGATCGGTTTCACAACTCCAGCCAAGCGGCTGGTCTCTCGAGGAAGCTCAGCGTGTTGATCCTAGGGATCGATAGTGTCAGTCGGCTGAACCTCATTCGCGCTGCGCCGAACACCGACAGATACTTACGTGAAACTGGATGGGTTCGTCTGAATGGTTACAATAAGATGGGAGATAATACGTTTCCCAATCTGATGGCTATTTTGACTGGTCAGAACGAAAGCCAGGCCTACTCGAGGTGCAAACCGACCGTCCCGCACACTCTGGATCGATGCCCCTTTCTGTGGCGGAATTTCAGAGACATCGGCTACGTGACGGCCTATGGTGAAGACGAGACCAGTCTGAATACATTCAACTACCTCAAAGTCGGGTTCGTCGAGCCGCCGACCGACTACTACCTCCGACCCTACATGCTCGCTTCTGAGAAGCTTCTTAAAGTTAAGAAGAGGTACTGAGTTAATTATTTAGCTGGGAGTATTTGAGGAAATTGTGAATAGACTCTAGGTGACAGTAAATACTAATTATTAGTGCTATTGGTTACTTGTTTTTTATTATTTGACGATTCATTAGTATTTATTGTCACGTAGGAAGTACTAGTGAGTGTTAGAAGCTACTAGAGCTCTACTAGGGGCTACTAGGATACTACTAGGGGTTACTAGGGACCACTAGGGCACTACTAGGGACCACTATGACACTACTAGGGACCACTAGGGTACTACTAGGGGCCCCTATGGCACTACTAGGGACCACTTAGGTACTATTAGATGATACTAGGGCTCTACTAGGGCGATACTAGGGCGTTACTAGGGTACTGGTAGGATATTGTTAGGCCGCTACTAGGGCGCTTACAACTACAGACGCAATGACCCTCAGCACCCTCTCCCTCAATTCTTCACTCTTCAACTCCCCCGTCATTCCTTCCAGATTCGGCCTAAAGTACTGCACAGGACCAGAGACCAGCTTCGACAGGATCCTCGACTACTCAGTAGACTTCGCTCGATCATTCCTCAACCTGCCCTACTTCGGCTTATTCTGGACGATTAGCGTGAGCCACGAGAACGTCAATGGCCTCTCGTCCATGGACCACCGTCTGCTGGGCAAGTTCAAGTACCTGGAACGCGAGGGCATCCTGAACGACACGATGATAGTGTTCCTAAGCGACCATGGGATGCGCTGGGGACCCATCAGGAACACGTTCGTCGGCTGGTACGAGGAGAGGCTACCCTTCCTCTACATCTGGCTACCAGAGTGGTTCCGAACAGAAAGGCCAGACGCTTACTCGTCTCTACTCGTCAACCAGCATCGCCTGACCTCCCCCTTCGACCTCTACGAGACCCTTCGCGAGGTCCTGACTCTGTCAGGTGGTCGAGCGGATCCTCCTTCGGGCTGTGCTGCTTGCCACAGCCTGTTTTCGCTGGTGCCGAAGCAGAGGGGTTGCCTCGACGCTGGTGTCTCCACTCACTGGTGCACCTGCACCGCCTTCAAGACTGTGGACCCTAAGGATCCCATCGTGGAGAAGGGGGCCCAGGCTTTCTTGGAGCATGTCGAGGGTTTAGTGGACGGGTACAGGGACAAGAAGGGCAGACGGCTCTGCGCGAAGCTGCGGCTGAAGAAGATCCACCGAGTGGACCGCGCCTTCGACTTCGACTCCACTGGCCTAGCCTTCTTTTATATGATCCAAGTGACCCCTGGGGACGGCAAGTTCGAGGCCACTGTGCGGTACCATGGTAATGGTACTTACACTGTGTCTGATCACGAAGTCAGTAGGATCACTAGTTACGCCTCCACAGCGAAGTGTCTCGATCGGGGGATCAAACAGTATTGTCACTGTCTGAAGTAGGAGACGCCTCTGGACAACCCAGGTCGGCCTAATATGCTTTCACACGTCCCTTTTCCACGAGTCCACTGAGGGAACCTTCCGAAGTGGGATCTCGGATTTGAATACCAGGGGCATTCAGAAAATTCCTTATATTTTGTATTTATAATCTGGGATGGAAGAATAATGGCTTTATTTAGCTAGGGTTTCTCAACTCTTTCAACTTTCAACTCTCGAACCCCCTCCTCCTTTCTTTTCTTCTTATCCCTACTTTTTTTCTGCTCCCTCTTTCACGTGACTCCAAAATTTCTTTAGGACTCCTAAGAGATCATAGAACCCTTAATGAGAAACCCTTTAAACTTTAAAATAAGATCCAATGAGAAGGAAAAGAAACTGAGTTGCTCACATCTTTCTTTTACTTCGTTCTACAAGTGAGCAGATTAATAAATTAATAAACACTTTTTTGACAAAATGTAAGGAACTTGTCGAACACCCCTCGTACATATAAAAACTATGAAGCCAGCTTGAAGTACAGAAGTCCTTCAGTTGTTAAAGTGTTACGAAATATTTAGTCAAAGGAATTAAAAGTTATAGAGTGGTTTTATAGTTATGCAACGCAGTACATGTTACAGTATGTGTGTAGATTTAATTCTACCGATGCTAAGTCTGCATTTATATCGATTCTGCATCTATGCAGGATGAAATCTACACATATGTTAAGTTACATTAATATCTGTGAATCTGTAAGCTCACTTGGAAAGGTTCCCTCTGAGATGGTTCACCAGAAGGCACCCTCTACAAGACAGGGAAGACGTGTACGCTTAGCTCAACAGATCGTGGCCATTGAAAGTGCCAAATTCGGTTCGTGTAGGCGCCAATCACTAACAGCTGGTTCAGATGATATGGTTTCTTGATCGATTCTGTAATTTTGCCGGATGTAAAGACAACTCGATTTACTTCTTTATTTGTTAATACAGAAATATGTGAATGATGCCTTAGGTTATTACAGATTCAAAAAAATCAGCTAATCGATCAAGAGACCTTATCGTCTGAAGCAGCTGGAACTAGCGTGTGGCGGAATGAACGAAGCATATCGAAACGCGAGCATATGTATATTTATGTGAATACAGGGTATTCATTGTATTCGCGGAGGATGGCGAGGGATTAATGGAAAAAGAATCCTAGGTATTCTCCTGGTGCAATTACATTGAACAGCCTGTATCGACAACACGTACGCGTATGCATATACATACATATATTTTACTATGTCTTTAAACGCCGTTTACTTACGCCGCAGGCGCGCGACGCCGAACAATGCCGTGTCGAGAAGTGATTCAGTGATCCACGCGCGTTGTCTGATAACAATCTTGCTCTTAGTGAGCCTCAGAGTGAGACATTATTCGAACTAATTTCTCTAGATAAATTCTGTACCTCAGAACCAGACCAATCCAAGTCTATTTTTTTCTTTTTTTAAATTAGGTTTCTTACAGGACCTTACTGCCTTTTCTTCATTTTATTAGAAATTTAATAACATAAACTATTTCAAATACTATATTAAGGAATGAAAAGTACTGAATGTTGAGAGATAAAAAATCCTGAAAAATAAAAAAAGGACTTGAGCCATATTGGGTTTTAGGTGCAGAATTATGCTCTGAATGATGCTCGAATAAACACATATGTAGGGATACAAGTATCACACTGAACGTTGTTCAATTTGTGATTTATAAGTATTGTGAAGTACAGTAGCGCCAAATACGTAGAATATACTCCAGCGTTTAGTGTAATACTTCTACTCACATAGCATGGTTAGACAACGCGCGAACAATAAACCATTTCTCGCAAGAAAATCTGTCTTTTATCAACAATAATCATCTTAATTCATAGTTGCCTACCCACCCCATTTTGCAACCCCATATTGAAAATAATATTCAGTCCTCCTTCAACTTCCAGTACTCCTATGTCCCTCGAACAAACGTCTACTTATTTAGTTTCCCTCTCGGTCGTCAAAACAGCGTCGTAGGAAGCTCGACTGGGAGGAGCTTCCAAACTGAACCTCGAAGCACGAGTGTCCTCGCGAGCCGCTTCCTCGTCGTCAGGAGACCTCCTTCGAGCCCCATGCGCAGGGGTGCCAAAGAGCATAACAGTGACCGACTGCTTACGTCCATGCGTCGTCACTCCTCTCCGAGCCAGGAACCCATCCAACACCTTAATTCCCTCGTAAAGGCTCTCCAAATCGCAGCTGGCGTACCTCATCGCCCTTCGTCGCTGGATGGCCGAGCAGATGGCCGCGGAGTCCGAGGAGTGAATCGCCCTGCGCGCGAACTCGAACTCGCTGTTGCTCAGCTTCTCGTAGCTGCTTGTAGATCCCATCGAGGAGATCCTGCAGGCGTCGCGAGACCGAGCAGAGAACTTCCTGGCTGACCTTCGAAGCGTGCCGCAGGGGGTGGAAGCTGTGGTCGAGCCTGCGCTTCCTGTCTGCCATTTCCCTGCCCTGGAGCCTAGAAGCCTGACGACTGTGCTCGTGGATGTAGACGCGTCGTCCTCTTCCCTGTCCTCGCGTACTAAGTCTTCCATTTCCTTCTCTGCGTCTGGTTCGTTACTCTGCTCCGCCGAGGCGCGGCTGGGCCACAGAGGTGCAGCTTCGTGGGTCGCTTCGTCGGTTGGGGTAGTGGCACAGCCGCAGGCCCCCTCGCAGGAGCAGGCTGGGACGCTGTCCTGCGTCTTAACGTCGCCCTCGACGCTGGTTGCCTCGGCCCCTGCCTCGGGACCCTGCTCTGTTCGACGTTCGGCTCGTCGACCCGTATCCTCTTGTCGCCGAGCCACCTGACTCGTTCCCTCGTCGACCGACGCGACGCCTTCGCGTTCGACAGATTCGGGCCCCGTGCCGATCGAGGCAGCGCGCGAGATCCTCGGCTGCGAATCACAGGAGGCATCGGCCGTGCAGATCGAGCTCGGAGCGTCGCGGTTCCGGAGATACGCACCGAAAAGTTCTGCGTCGACTGAGAACGAGGCGCGGCGGAGGCTGTCGGACGATGGCTGCTCGCTGCTGCTGGTGAGGGACAGGGAGAAGTGACCTGTTCGGCGGTACCAGTCCCTGCGGAGGCGGCTGCTGTCGGGGTCGTCGGGAGAGTCCTCTGATTCATCTTTGGACGAATATTTCAGGAGTGTTATTGATTATTATTTAGTCATGAGTGGGCAAAATGGGTAGCTGGGTACATGAAATTACAGATAGAGGAGCAGAAAAGAAGAAGAAGAAATGGAACCAGTAGAAAAAATATAAGAAGAGATAGAAACAGAAGCAGTAAAAAATATAGATTTTAAACGAAGTAGAAATAGAAGATGCAAAACTTGTTAAGAACTTGTTTTTTAATTTCTTTCGATGTTTGTTTAGTTTGATATCGCCTTATGGCCGCAGGATTTACAGTAACTTAATTTCTTCTCACTATCTGAGGCTTCTATACTAGATCTACGTCCAAAAGGTCAAAGATTAAGATTTATCAAGCACTCACGTGCACTAGAGATGGTTGCCAGGCCTGGCACGCTGAAGTTTCGCGACATCGAATGCGGTGGCGTGACGTAGGGCGGCGGAGGGCTCTCAGGGAGGCAGGGCGCGTGGTTCCTCGAAGTGTTCTCAGTGTTCGCTGAAGGTATGCTTCGACTGCCATCGTGACTGCTGCTCGCGGCCTCCGTCGTCGAGCTACCGGAAGATCGGCTAACGTCCAGCCTCGCATGAGCAAAACAATCGTCGGAATAAAGAAGCAGGAAGGGTCTAGTCATCTAGCAATGGGATCGAAGAGACTTGTGTAATGATGGCAGCTGAAACACTTCGAATCGCTTCGAATCTGTATATAATTACGAAAAAATTGGAACACATGGAACTTGGAGCATGCTTCGAAGCTTATTGTCAGGTCTACTAAAAGCCTTGACAAGTCCTGAATCCAGGACCTTGAATTTTGTACAGATCTTGAGACTTGGAAGTCTTGATAATTTGAAACTTTTGAGAGATTTAATTGATTTTGTGAGTTGCTTCACGATGTCCCATCACCAGAGACAAGTCACAGAAAAAAGCGACAGAGGTATAAGAAAAATTGACTCACGAGCAACTCTGACTAGGCGAACTCCTACTGCGGGGTTCACGATTGAACCCTCTTCTCTTCTTCCTACCCACGATTTCCGAGTCGAGCCCAAGCTTCACGACCTCGTCGTAGCCAGGAGGAGCCTCGTAGACAGGTGGATCATCCTGCACCGATATCTCGTCGATTCGTGCTCCGTCTGCAATGTTGAACACTGTCGAAAGTGACGATGAGAGGCAGGTGGATCATCGCCTTACCTAGTAGCTCGCTGATCGTTTGCAGCCTCGACTGCAACTCCCTTTGCTGCCTCGCTCTGGCGCCCATTCTGTACAAGAGAATGATCAGCGCTGATATCAGCATGATTAGACCGAGGCTGCTCGCGACGAAGACCAGGGTGGCGGTCTTCAGATCAGGGTAGCGATCGATTTTTGGGAAGTAGTAGTTCGCCTTGTTGGAGTGCCACTTTCGGTCCTGTGGTTCGACCTCCCAATCTTATAAACAGGTAAAATAATATGGGTATGAGAATTGCTCTGCAAGAGATTCCAATTACTTAACACAAGAAATTAATTTCTTGACCAAGTTTTCTGATACCTACATGGTTTTAAAAAATGTTTCTAATAATGTATAATGAAACCACTTTCTAATAAAAAAAAGAATTAAGTCGATTCAGTGATCAATTTTCCTGCAATAAATTCTTAAAAATGTTCCTTCTTTCGTAGGCCTGAAGGTACGATATGTGTACCGTGAGAAGTCCTCTGAAAAGCATTGACTCTAATGCTTACCAGGAGACTTCTCATGAAACTCCAAGAGTATATACCCCCTTAAATCAGCTTCATGCTGTGATTACTCAAGCACTGCTGCAGCTAATTGATTACTATCGCAATTACATGGAAACCTATGGTAACCCAAACGATTGTACCTCGAAAGCAGGTCGTGGGCTCGTCGCTGTTGTCGCCGCAGTGATCAAAACCGTCGCAGTTCAGTTCGCTCGGTATACATCTGTGGTTTCTGCAGAGAAAGTCAGACCCCGCGAAGCAGTCTGCATAAGAAGAGATGACGGTCGATCCATCAATCGTCTCGGCTCATTGTCCACTCTGGCATACTTACCCATGTAGCTGAAAGCCGCGTAGGCGATTGCTAAGTGTGAAGACGGACCGAATGTTCCTCTGAGGCTGACATGGAAACCACTGGTAACTGGGGCGATGTGTTCCCTGTGTCTTGGAGGCTGCACTTGACTTGCTGGATGCCTTAGGATCTCCAGGGGCAACAGGGCTGAGGTTGGGCCCTGTTTCACTGTGAGCTCGGTATTTCCAGCTGGAACAGAGAGGGTGCAAGACCAAAGACGGAGGGTTGAAGAGTGAATGGATGGAGAGAGGAAAAGTGAAGGGTCCTCAGATGATTGGTATTATATGTATACCAATTGTGACTTATTCTATAAATTTTTCTATGTCTGACTTGAGACTTATTCTACATTCTTGCCTATGTCTGATTTGGGACTCACTCTACTGATGTCTCTGTGTCTGACCTAACTAGTGGAACTCGACAGTAGAACAAGCCTCAACTCAGACACATTTGAAGAGTATTACAGGCATTTCCTCAAGAATTAATAACTCTGTAACAATGCCTCAAACGTATTTATATCATTCTTTATTTTCCCCTTATTTTAGCACGTAGAATCACTTCATAAAATTCCTGACACCTTTAATCAACCCTCTTCTACAATTTCTTCTACTTAAATGTCCCATAAACGTACAGAAATTAGCGATCTATCACCTGAGGGTCCCTTTAGAAGATTCTGAGGGTGATAGACCCTACTCACCCATGTCTGCAAATGCAACTACCTTCAAATACATATGAGTCTTCATGTGCAGGAAGTTCTTCGGCGGTCTGATCAGCCAGACGCAGTCGTAGGTCTTTACCCCCTCGCCGACCATATCCATCATGGTAATGGCGCCGCCAAGATTCTCCACGTAACCGCCGCAGTCTGTAATCGGTTGAACGGATTTGTCGAACGCGTGGCCGATCACGAACGAGTAGAAAGCCTTGTAGCCCAGCCCTGTGCCACCATTCGCGTAGAACCGCATTAACAACGACGGGCCAGAGCTCATTATCACAGGAGGACGGAACCTTGCGCCGCTGCTGACGTCCAGTCGTTGACCATTCCAGTCGTAGAACTAGAATAGCAACATTAATGAACATATCTGTGGATACGTATGGCAAAGTAATGTATCACACTTGAAGAAATAGAGTTTATACCTTAATTAAAATCTAGAAGACACACTTTGTATTTTCAGTCACAGGAGACTCAATCGATGAACCTCTTTTTTGGTTAAAAAAAGGAATAAGAATTTGGAATACAATTTTTGTCAGTAAAGTGAGACAAGGGGGAAGTTTAGACTGTGAGTATTATGATTTGTAGTTCAGTTTTCATATTTTGCGTATTTTTTAGTATTACCTATATTAATTCTGTAGTTTTTTATGCGTTTAATACATAAAAATACAAAGATCTGCAGGCTAATAGTAAACTTTTGTAGAAGTTTAAGTTAGGGTGAGACCCCTGCAAGCAGGTGAATCTCCTGACACTCGTACAGATTCAGTGGAGAGTGGAAATCGAATCTGCAGAGGGTTTATATCCATCTGAAGGTCTATACTAACTCGATATCAATCTCTATCGATTTCAGATCAATTTCAAAGTCGCTTACTTCCATTATGGACACAGTGGCCAATTGAAAGTCACTGAACAGCAGCCTGATACGACAGGCAGGCGCTTCGCTGGGACACGTGACCACGTACTCCAGTCCTAAATCTCGAGGATAACGAGCAGGGAAGAAGGGGGACGTTATAATTCCTCCACCTGTGCTGTTCAATCCCTTCGCTGCCTGTCCATTTGCAGCCAACTCCGTGCCCCTCAGATGTAATCTGTTTCCTGGACGACAGATCACGTAAAACTCCAATTTACAGACATCCACTATTGCACACACTCACTCTCAGCTGTGTATTCGAGGGTGAAAGCATGCTGATGCGACTGACTGTAGAGCAGAGTGATCGACAGGGTCCTCGTGCTCGATCTGTACGTGATTGGAGCGTAGAGGCCACAAAATGGAGTCCCAGAGACATCCTCATATGGAGGTTCAGAGATCCATACGTAGTCGCATCTAGAAATAAAACCAATAGACTTGTTCTTCCTCAAATTCTCAGTCTCTAAAAAAAGGGATGATAGTCGAGGTCCAAAGTAAAGCCAGTGAAAAATTGTTAATGTTTGAGCTGTTGTATCTTTACGAAAAAAAGTCGTACAGCAGTCAGCTTAGGCTCATTCTAAAGGGCATGGCCTCTAGTTTCACACACCCGAATTGAATTTTCCTGAAGGCCCTTTTGTACTCGACTGTGAGGCGAGCAAGAGACAGTGGTTTCTCTCACTGTACATTTTCGTGTCCTGTAGTACATTTTTCATTCACAGTGTGATAACTCATCGAAAAAAAATCGTAGATCTATTTTTAAAGACTCCTCGGAAAGGGGAGGCTTCAATCTTGAAATCTACTGCAAAACGAGTCGCGAAAAAAATTTATCAAGCTCCGAAGAGTCGTCTGAATTTGGAAAAAAATCCGAGGAAAAAGTACCCTCTCTTTTTGGACCTGCAGCCAAGTAGAAAAATGCCTTCAGAAATTTACGCCTCACGTATCTAACTCTCCCCCAAAATCCCCAAACTGGAACTCACTTTGGACCAGGTCACAATCTCCCCTAAAATTGTTACCTGCAGGGGCTGTCCATCGTAACGCTTCCATCCCCGCAGTGATGCGACAGGGCGATGCTCTGGAAGGTGACGATGATCACGCAGGAGGGACATGTGACCAGCTCGAGGCTGCACTGAGCATGGGAGCTGTTGCTCGCGTAAACTGGCGAGCCATCTTGCCTCGCTTCGTTCGTGGCGAAGGAGACGTTCTTCGCGTAGAGGATGCCCTTCTCCCCAAGCTCGAGGTACAGTCGCCGGCCGTTCTGGACGCCGCAGATGTCCTCGTTGCGGACCATGACATTGCCCTCCTCGGCCTTGGCGGCGATCGACCACCACAGTATCGCCAGAATCGCTTTTAACACGAACGCAACACGGCTGACGGCTGTCCCACACGCTTCAACCACTCGCTCGCTCATTCGCTCCTCCACGCTTTCGGCACGCTCTTATCGCGCGAGAGACTTACCGCATCGGGCTCGACGGCACATTTTCCTCCGAGGGAAGGAAACGTTCTGCCCCTCGAGAAACCCATCGCGATTACGCGCGTAATTTCATTAGCCCGCTACGCTGTTACGTACCTCCTTATTATGGTATAAAGCATTTTTATGGCATCCTTTGCACGTTCAGCCTTTCCGCCAAACAGTGGACAGGAAGTTTTTACGTAATTTTCGGTCGTCGCGGTCGACTGTCTTTGTGGAGGTTTCTATATTCGCGGGGGATGTGTTGATATTGTCCTATGTACGAGTTCGAGGCGACTGGAGAGTTATTAAACATGTCCTAGAAGCTGTACTGCTGATCAGTAGCATAAGACCACTTAATTTCTTATTATATATATGTACGTTTTAGGCTGTTGATTAGCATGGATTAATTGTGCCACAGTTTTGTCTTTAACTGTATATATTGTGGTGGCATTTTCAACGTTATATTTGCTTCGTTATTATTGCTTAATCAGTAAATAATTACGATTGTATGTTCGAATATAGAAGGCTTCTTTGATGCTATATCGCAGTGGCTGTGGTTCTTGATTATCTCTGGAGCTTAACGATGTACCTGTATTTATATGTACCTGGCTTGATATGGATTTATGAAACATGGTCCATTCCTCGCTGTAAACATGTTTGAAGAGACTATAATGCGCGCCAATTATGCTGTCACCGTTAGATGACTCTGAAGGTGCGTGAGAGAGCGTGGAGCGCTGCACTGTCAAAACAAACGATGAAGGAAGACGAGTTGTTGACCGATGTGCAAAGTTTCTCGGACGATACATTAAGTATGAACCTTAATATAGATCCAGAAAGGCAAAGGTTTCCATTCTGCATAGTCTGGACGCCGCTACCGATTTTGACGTGAGTTAAGCTAGGATGCAAGCTGTGCAATTTCTTGTGCATTAGTGTATTTATTTATTTATGTGAAGATGAGTTGGTCTTGTAATGTTTCTGTATAAAAATTGGTGTTTTTCTTATTTGTATCGTATTGAAAGAAATAAGTTTACGTATTATTAAAAATTTCTAGATATTTTTTACCATTCATTGGTCACATGGGTATCGCCACTTCTACTGGAGTAATAAGGGATTTTGCAGGCCCTTATCATGTGTCTGAAGACAGCATGGCCTTTGGAAAACCCACAAAATATTGGCAGTTAGACCACACTAAAGCCAAAGGAGGTGCACAAGGATGGGATGCTGCAGTTACAGAAGCCAGTGAAATTTACAAAACTAGAATGGTTAGTGTTTAGGTGTATGTAAAAATCTTCGGTCTCTGTTAGTCCTTAGTCGTTACTTCTTTTCTCCATAGCACAATCTATGCTGCGACAACTGTCACTCTCACGTAGCCACAGCCTTAAATTTAATGTCATATGATAATTCTAATAGTTGGAACATGGTGAAGCTAGCATTTCTTATGTTACTACATGGAAAATATGTGAGGTAAGAGTGTAAGAATCTTGTTTAACGTAAGTCATTATTTAATTATTCTTTTATTTTTCCTAATGTATTTTCTTAGTTTTCCAGGATTCCTTAAAACTTGGGCACCATTCTGCGTCTTAGTCATTGCAGCAACATTGTTCTGTACACTCATGCGATAATGTGCTTTCCAATTTTATATTTGTAATTGTATACAAGTATATTTCAAAACAAGTGGGCATAACTGGAGGTGAATTCAGCTCACTAAAATCAAAAATATTTATAAAAACATATTTTGAGTACTGGATTCTCACCTGAAGTTAAGCCCACGTGTTCCAGAACAGCCTGTATAAACACAGAAACTGAGAGACGTAATTTAATGTTTATTACAAACAGGCATCATACTTTTAAAATTACATATATGTTACAGATGTACAATATTGAGTCATAAAATATAACATAAGCTTAAGGATACAGTTAAACAATATTTTACAACATAGTGAATTAAGTTATAAGTTATCAACAAAGAAATTTATGCCCTTATATCGGAGGCCCACATTGGGTAAGAGAGCAGCCGTCAATAATTGTTCGTAATCAAGGAACAAGTTTCCACGTAGGCATTCACAGCATTGTAAACTTTTAACATTAATTTCCATCAAAATACAGATAAATCATTCGCTACTTCCACTGTTCATCTCTGCTATGACACTTTCCTCCAAAGAAAAATTATAATCATAATTCTGACTCTGTATTCTCTCCACAAACGATAGAATTTCATCGATTCTGAGTCTGTCTATCACCAAGTCATTGTTCATATTAATCTCCAGTTGTTTACACAATTTAAACGGTACTCCACTCAAATAATGCATAGTATCCCCATGACTGTGGTCCTTGGACGAATCGCTTGGGATTACAGTGGGAATGTATGGATACAAATTGCCACTGGGATACCCACTAGCATCTTGTCCCACGGACGGAGGAACTGGAGCAGGCCCCTTAACGACCACGAACCCCTCATTCTGATCCGACGAGTTTTCTTCCTCCACAGACTCGGATGGTGGCGAGTCCTTCTGATGTTTTTTCCTCCCGAATAACCAAGACATCTTCTGCAAAGGAAAGTCGTTTCGTCCAAACGAACAGATAAACAATTCCCCCTGTGCACCTCGTCGAAGAGGTTATATCCACGAAAACGCGTCTCGATCGATAATGGAAAAACGCAACGAATTCAATCAAATGCTGAGACTATGATTACTATGATTCAGTGTTTGCGTCAGCTTTAAGAGGATCTAGGAGCTACTCACGCGCAAAAAGATCGAGATAGGACGAGACTATATCGAGCACTCCTCAGAGACAAAGCATCTTGTGAATGTTGTATTTCGATTTTCCTTCGTAACCGAAATCTCAGGGATTGCAAATGAGTAGAAAGAAAAGATTCTTCACGTTCGCAGTTAGTCTTTATCGCGATCGATCGAGCCGCGCGACGAGGGCTCAGCTCGAAATATCGCTGATCACGAGAGCGGAATACTTCGAGCGCTAACCGTCAGATGTTAGCACCGAAATGAATAGCGTGGCGGCGTGGCTACAGTGATTACAAAATTCAATACTTTAAACGATCAAAATATCGTAACAAAGCTATTTTGTGACATGCTAGTGGGAGTATGTCCCACTTCATTTTTCTGCTATAGCGCTTAGAGCGACGTTGGAGGCTTAGTTAACATAAAAAAAGTGAAAAGATAGAAGATGCTCGAAAAAATCAATGGATCACGAAGAGTTAAAATAAACTTTGCTGTTCAAGCAAAAAGAAGAGATATATAGTGGTTAAGAAGAAATATAGATGGAATATGTAACAGAATCTTCCCAACAAAATTTGAAATGAGAACATACAGAAACCCTGAAACTAACTTACCATACAGTTTCGTCGATAAAAAGAATTCTAAAGATATCAGTTCCTTAAAAAAGAAAAAGAGTCCCTTGTAGAAAAAATACATACGTAACTGGACAAACTAAAACAGACCTCATAATAAAATTTCCTCTACGACCTCCAAAAAGACAACCACGACCTTAGAAAACAATCAAATCGCCTATCACTCATTCCGAATTAAAAAGGGTATAAAAAATGCTTCCCACCCAAGCAGAAATCAAAAGCAACGAAATACACTACCCTCACTAAACACAGAAAACGCGAAGTTCTAAACTCCATCGATTCCCAAATCATTCGATCTCAGATCTCCCCAAACCTGCCCAGCGAACACGAATCAAAATCCCTCTCAAATCGTTCTGAAGCTCCCCCTGTAGAGGGCGTCGCGAGATTTCCTAGTGGCGCGCGTGGGAGGGAGAGAAAGAGGCAACAGCGACGTCACGGCGACGATCCTCGTCGCTCGAGGTCGCGGAGGGTACATCGGTCGGTAGTTGGCAGGCCTGCGACGGTTCGCTAGGTTGTAGGTTAGAGACAGCTCCTCGTTGCGTAGCTGCACGGTCCGCGGCGGAATCGTTTAACCCGCGCGAACGTCGCTCGCCGATCGATCGTCGGTCGTCCACCGCTCCCGAGATCGGTCGTCCCCCGTGGGATCGAATAAACGCGTTCCCCGTGGCACGGAACGCATGCGTGCTACCAAGGTAACGAAGTGCGTCTGGCCAGCGATCGTACGGGCTGTTATAGTTGGACGAGCCGCGACGAGGTAGCAGCTCGGTCGCATTGTTTTTATGCCCCCGTGTGTGTATATACCGTGCATGTACGCTCCGTTTAAGGCGTATCGCGAGTGTCGGTCCGTTTTCTGCCTTCTACGCGTTCGAGGGGCCTCCCAGCCGAGTGTCCTGTGCCGAACGAGAACGAGGACGTCGCGTGTTGTCGGTGGAACAGCTGAGGTATACGTGCGTCGCGAAGGTGTGGCAGCGTTACCAGTGAGTCTCAGCGTTTCGATGAATTTGCGCGGTACCGTCCGCTGCCCGATCCGCCTTCCTCCTCGTTCCTTCTGCTTCCCTGTCCCTCTCTCTCTCTCTCTCTCTCTCTCTCTCTCTCTCTCTCTCTCTCTCTCTCTCTCTCTCTCTCTCTCTCTCTCTCTCTCTCTCTCTCTCTCCGTGTCTCGAGCAGCGCTCCCACTCCTGTTTGCTTTTCATCGGGTGTCCCTCTCTCTGTCTCTCCTTCCCACCGACGTTCTCCGCGTATCTGTTTGCGCGTCGCATTTTTGCCACGTGTCGCGCGATCAAACTCGAGCTGAAGTTCGCGAATCGAGGGGAAGGCGAGCGTCGGAGCGCACGGTTCGGCGCACATTGTCCGACGACGAGGTCTGTTTTCTTTTTTCCCCCCCATCGGCGACGCGCGATCGGAGGATCCCATTTCGAGGGACCGAGCGATCGCTTTCGCGTGACTTTCGATACGCTACCACGGTCGCACGCGCAACCACGGCGGTGGCTGGCGATGGCAGCTGAAACGTTTCGAATGGCTTTGAGCCTCTACGCGTGACCAGATTCGAATCGTTTCGAATCTGTAGGGGCGACGAAATATTCGAATCGCTTCGAACGTGTTTCGGAAATCAGGGCTCTTGACAGGCTTGGCGGTTTTAGACGTTTTGGGAGATTCAATGGGTCTTGAGATATGGGTAACTGTTCAGAATCTTGGAAGCAGTTTCAAAGTGTATCTTTATCCAAGCGGTATTATTGACATGACAAAGTATTACAGAGAGTTTCAAAAGTTTGAGTTGCGTTTTAAGACTTTGAACAGTTGCAGGTTTTGAATTATGTTCGAAGTGATTTGAATCTTCTTAGTCTTGAGAAACTTCGAATCGCTTCGAAGAGATTCGAACTCCCATCACTGGTAGTAGGGTTAATTCTAGGTTAGTTTGTTTCTTAGGTCGTTCTTGAACCAGTTTTTTCTGAGGTTCCTGGTTCTTTTAGTAACTTTCTGCGTTTGGAGAAGTACTTGACTTTGGAATGGCAAAATAATTGTAAATAGAAATGTGGACCCTGAAGACAGAGTGTATTATGTTCACTTGTTGCCTTTTTGCGCGTTGCAAAATATCTTCAACAAATACTGAAGCAATATAATTCGAGTAATATTTGAATTTCGGTTCTATCTTGCTTAAATATAGCTTATTGTCTGTATTTTCGTCCTTCAAAGTCCTTTTATCGATTGGAATCCACAATTATATTGAAAAGTGATTTTGTGCCTAAATTCGTCCCCTATACTAGTCCTAATTTTGTCCCTATGTTTTATAACAACAGAACTCTATGCTCTTAGCCAGTAAATACAGGAATTATGCTATGTCTGTCAATTCTTAAAGTGACAATAATTGGGTCATTTACCCCATTCGTTTATCAAGCTCACTGGCCATAATTCACATTCATTGTACAGTCGTTTGCATGACAGTTCAAGTAATCAACTTATACAATTTTCAAATATTCAAATATTTAAATATATCTGTACATAGGACAATGATGCTATTTAATTTCCAAAAAACTTGGTCAACGAAGTAGACTAGCTACAGCTGTATGAGGTACTATATCTCAAGGGTAGTTGAAGTTACAGAAAATCGTATTCTCTGAACCTTTTATCATACCACGAAAAAATACTCCTGTCACGAAAGATGCTATTCAATTTTCAACAAAACCAACAAATGTCGAGTTCTCATAATAAACGACTTGTTCACTGTCGAGAAAGTATCGCAACCACGTTGCCCATTTTTCTTACTATAATAAATCTATAATTTTTGCGATTAATAATTCTCACTCGTACTTCTTCATTTTGAAAAATGGGCTCGTTTCTAACCCGTAATCAAAGGGGTTGGCAAACGACTTCACAAGGAGGATATACTATATCGTATTAATACTCTCATAGCATGAACACGTAAAATCGAACGCAGCGTAGAGTCGATTCGATTGGCCACGATTATTAAATAAATAATGAGCGTCGGTGCACGAACGCGCGAACACTTGCTGCCCCCGCCGTTTTTCCGTCGCACTTCGCGCACGAGCCTCGAACAAGCGCAGAAACCGGAAGTCGAACGCGAGACAGGGTTCGTGAACCGCTGGAATACGGTCCTCGACGTTAAAACAGAATTTTTCGGGAGAAACTTGGACTGTCAAAGTCCGAGGATCGTTTACATAACAACAGTCGATAAAGTGGCTCGAACAACAAGCAGTTTGCCGCGGTTTATCTGAGCCTCGACCTTACAAAAGTTGTTACGGAAGAGAGGACCTTTGCTGCCTTCGTACCAATTTCTGAATTCTGTGTATAAAAAAAATTCGATCGAACAGAGACCTAAGATGGACAGTCCAAAGAGAAGGACTCAGTTTTGGGATAGTAAATTATTTTTTTTTTTTTTTAATTTAGAAAGAAATATTTAGTAATATAATCATTATAATATTTAAAATACAATTAAGATTTTCTTATATAAATGTGTAGATACAAACTATATAATGTTTGTATATGTATATCTTTCTAAATTCTTGAGCAAAAAAATAATTTACAATTACAGTATAGAAACTAGGACTGGCACGAAACCTAGGCCCTTTTCCCCAGTTAATAACCACTAGGTGATGATTTGTTTTGTATTGTCATAAGGGGGGTGCAATGGGTTAGTAGTGAGGGTTGGACAAGGTGTCAGCGATCTGGTGGCGCCAGGACACTGTTCACATAAACAGATTTTTTTTCCAGCGAAGCCATCGTGAAATATTGTTCTCTATTTTTACCCACGCCTTGGTTGTAGCACAGGTTCGCTGACACATTGTATATCTAACGGCGACGCGAACATGAACAGCGAGAGTGGAGGGAAGGGTGGACGGGTCGCGGAGCGGTGACGAGCGTAAATAGGTCAGGAAAATCCCGACGATCATCGGGCCTCTCCCTAGTTTCGCGTTGACCAGGTTAGCTCGATCTACGCCGCGAAATAAATCAGTCCACTGCGCAGTGGAAACACTGACGAATTTATAACGAGAAAATATTGTACTTTCGATGAATTAATAACACACAATAAGGGTGGTCCTTGAGTACACAGGTCGAAAAATGTTAAATTTGAGATATTTCTTTTTCTGGGAAAAGTTCTTAGGAAATGAATTATTGTCATACACACTTTTAACCAAATTTAAAAAATTTTAAGTAGGTATTCACATACTTAAATATTCAAATTTTCAAATATTTAAATATTCAAATTTTCAAATATTCAAATTTTCAAATATTTAAATATTCAAATCTTTACAGTATTTTCACATACTGCAGTCCATACTAAATTTTACAATTTCCCAAATAAAAACACATCCTACCGATCAGAAAGCAGATTCGTAACACAATAGAACCTGTCCCCTCAAAAATATATATTTATACTATCACGAATATTGTCTCAAAAGGAACATAATCAGTTGAGCAAGAATACTTAAAGATGCTATAGAATCTTTGATGTTCCCCTAAACAGAGACAGACACGAATCCACAAGGGCCATTTCTATTACAAGTTCCAACTTGTATTTGAACTCCATGCGATCCCGCTACAAAATAACAAGGGATAAAGGAAGAAAAAGCAGTCCTCACGCGACACACATCTGAATGAAAAAAATATTCGAGATCGCGGGCGACTGGCGACGCGCAAGTCGGCGATTAAATAAAACTAGCCGAGAACGGGAAGTTGGTATCGGTGGTTGGTGCCAAAAAGACGCGTGGCCGTGCGTCACGGGGAAGCTTCGATGCGCTCCCGTTTTCGACGATTCTAATTTCACGACACCGTCGCGAACAGTCCCGACAGTTGTACAAACAATTGTCTATTCGCGTTTCAGGAAAGAACGACGCATGCGACGGCCAAAGAAGAGGGCTACGACGTTACGGCGTTGACGGTAGATGCAGGGCACGGTGAATGTTGGAGAAAACAGAATGTCCAGCGAGCAACCGCGAGCGAGCGCAGTTGCGACCAAAGGTAAGCCCTAGACACTCGCTGGCCAGTTCAGACGATTCAGGTGGACGAATTTATTCGGAGACGTGCTCACCAATTTCTTGATATTATTTTGGCTTTTTAATATTTTTGTAGTCTTAACAACGCGCACGCGCAGTGGTGGGATAATGTATCTAGTGAAAATAAGAAGAAAAAGAGTGTTGGGCAGTATACGTACTAGGTGATCAGTTTAACTGGGAACTTTGTAATGGGTGTTGGTAGCACTTACAATGCTAACAGCGTTTAGGATAAGTGCTGCCAACAGTCGGAGGATTTCCAGTTAAACTGATCACCCTCTAGGTTTTTGGATAGTATGTATTGGTTTTTTAATTAATTTGTTGCCAGTTTTGGAGAAAACTCTTCTTTGTTTCTTGCTGACTAATTGTGATGGATGAGATATAATATATTAATGAGTAGTTATGAAACTTTGGAAGTTTCTGTGGGGGTATCCGTTCACTTAAGAGGATATATTTTTTATAGCAATGGCTCCAAATTTCTATGAATAATGTATGAATAATGAATAATTCGTAATTTTATTCGTATGAATGTTTAATATTTCTTCTGCTATATCATCTGCATTAAAATAATGAATAAATGAGAAATAAATAAACTTCCTATTGTATACTTTCAATAAGAAAATCGATATTATACATTTGTCCACCCAAATCGTTTAAATTAGCCACCACTTTGCATATGTAAAAAACTAGACTTCAGAAACATACTGAGATCTGAAATTCCATCTTAAATAGTCGAAGTTCTGTAGTACTCCAATTATGAAAACGCTTCTCGCTGCGAATAAAGACGATCTTGATCAGTGGAACGTTCTTATAACCACGTTTAGCCAAGAAGAATGGAAGAGAAACAACGCACAGTCCGACTGTTATCGTGTTTACTCATATCTCACACCGTTTCGCAACCTTTCCGAAAGGGTAGCCGAGTTCGCGCTGGACGATTCCATCTTCGACTCCGTCTATCTCGATAGCGTGACGCGCGGGGACGTGGAATGAAATCGCGCTGCGGAAACGGAGAGTTTGACCGATAAAAACTGTTCAACCAGGTAATGTTTCCGCGTGTATGGACTTAAGCAGTTTCTTTCTCTCGAGCAAAGGAAAAAGAATATTGGTTACTTTATACTGGGGACTCGTTTTTGTTTCATCGGAGACCACGATGAGAATATCATTCCGAGAACTTGGGGAGCGATGAGATTCTGACGAAAAAATAATACACAGTGGTCCCTCACACAAGATTGAAGTTCTTCTGGTTAGAAAGATTCAGATATTGGAGTTCACGAATATTGGCATTCTCGAATTCACAAATGGGAAGTTTTTAACACATGGGAATTGTCTAATATTGGAATTCGCAAATATGGAAATTCTCACATGTAGGAATTCTTAAACATGGTAATTCACAAATATTGGAATACTCAAATACTAGATCTCTCAAATAATGGAGTTCACAAATATTAGAATTCTCAAGTATTCAAATTTCCAACTATTCAACTATTCCTCTGTCTTCGATTTTTCAGGTGTTCAAAATCTTGAATTTTGGAACATTCAAATTTTTAAATTTTCAAATTCTTAAATATAGGAATCCACAAATACTAAAATTCTCAAATACAGGAATCCTCAAATACTGGAATTCCCAAATATTAAAATTCTCAAGTATTAAAATTCTCAACTATTCAAATCCCTATATTCTCAAACTCTCAAGCTCCCTTAACATCTCCCGAAATTCAGTCCTGGCAACAAAATTTCTCCCGAACAACTTTACACAACCCCCGAACCCAAAATACAATATTATAATCGCGCACCTCCCTGTGCCTGTTTTTAGTTCCCATGAATATGCCTGTGTTATAAGGGTGGTTGCTACCTTATTTCGAGACGAACCCCTCTCGCCAAATAAAAACGGCGGCATCGATAGGACAGGAACTCGAGCACGACCGAGGGGCTCAGCTCGTGACGCGTGCCATTTTAAAACCTTCGTCTTTCGTCGGCTCGACATCGCATACCCGTCGATGACGTCCGTCGACGACGGTTCCTCTCGCGCCAGCGGTTTTCGCCTTACGGCTGATCGTGGAGCCATTGGCGCGCTCGACGTCAACGCGGAGGTTTCATTCATCGTTTCGTATATACGTACATATAAATATGGATGTATACAATATACGTACATATATACAGAATGTACCGAAAATCGGGGCACGAGTCGAGGAGGGATCCTGTTGCTCCAGGTCCAACTGAACACTGACACCACTTGTTTAATTAATTTCTAACTCCTCTAGTAGAATACGAAGCTCTATAGTGGATGAAACATTCTGTGGTTATAAGGTAAAATGACCTAAGTCGCATACTTTTGTTCCCAAGATATTGGCGTTTAAAGTTCCCAACTTCAATACTGTCTTATAGTCTCGTGTCTTTCTTAGCCCTTATTTTCAAAGGAAAAATTCTTTTAATATTCTTCCTTCTCTCTGAAAACATAAATTCTATATTCTAGATCTCTACTTAGGCATCAACTCGAATTTCTTGAATAGGTGACATAGACCATTTTATCTCACAGCCACAGAATTAGTGTCCCATCTGACGCCCACAAGAGTAATATCATTCTGATATTTTAATTATTATTTTATAAGCTTCTCACGTGTGCTAAATTCAAAGGCGTTGACCAAACCTACCCCTCACCTACTTCATATCTAAACCAAATACAATTTCTTTTCACTGCATGGAGGTCATCGATTCGACCACTGAACAGTCCACAAACGTCCCACTACTCGCGAGAGGGTTCACTCGCTCCTACCCCTGCACCGTCCCATAGACTCGAACCTCCCCCCTGAACCACGATTCCCGCCCCACTCTGTGCACACCGCCGATCTGCGCCGCTCCCCTTCCCCGATCGCACTTGTTGCCATTGAGCGTCGAGGCGAGTCGTACGTGCTCATAGATCATCCTCAGGCTTCTGATTCAAGGGGAAAGGCTCGGGGGCAGCAAGGCGGCAGAGGGGGGGAGCGAAACGAGACGAGGATTAGTTATTATTTTCGACGAGTCGCCGCTATTTCGGAGCTCGGGCTATTTGCCGCCTCGCACGAAATTGTGGGTGGATCTGTGGTAGGGGGTGGCCGAGGGACAGGTCGAGGGGGCGGGCGAGCAGGGGCGAAGAGGCGAAAATAAATTTGGAAAACGCAGCGGGGATCGTTCGGGCCGAAATAGATCGTCGATCAGCGACCGTCGTGATCCGTCATCCGTCATCCGCGATCCGTCATCGGTCGTCTCGGGGCGGGCGGCGGGGGAGGCGACGGTGCCGCTTGTCGCACGGCCTTTCGAGCTTTCTATTTTTAGACGGCCCGATCGTGTATACGGGCATCGTCAAGGCCGCGCGTTGCGAAACGATTATCGGTGGCACATGTGCGCCCGCGCTACCCACCGGCTCGGATCGATGGATCGACCGTTTGCCCCTCGAGTTCCCTGCTATAGCACCGTCTCGTTAGAAGATCGTTGCTGGTTACACATTGTTTGGGGGTGCTCGTTTCCTGCAGCGAGGGGAAGAGGATCTAATGTGAGCACGAGTTGGATTCAGGGTTCTTTGGCTTGGTATAGGCTTGTGGAGTCGTGAGCCTATATCGAGGGGACAGTATAATGTGGAGGCCCTAGTATTGAGGGGTATAAGTGTCTTCTGTAATATGAAGGGATTAAAAAGATGTGGTATAAGTATGAGTTGCATTCAGGATTGTTTGGCTTGGTATAGGCTCGTGGAGTCGTGAGCCTATATCGAGGGGACAGTATAATGTGGAGGCCCTAGTATTGAGGGGTATAAGTGTCTTCTGTAATGTGAAGGGAGTAAAAAGATGTGGTATAAGCATCAGTTGCATTCAGGATTGTTTGGCTTGGTGTAGGCTCGTGGAGTCGTGAGCCTATATCGAGGGGACAGTATAATGTGGAGGCCCTAGTATTGAGGGGTATAAGTGTCTTCTGTAATATGAAGGGAGTAAAAAGATGTGGTATAAGCATGAGTTGCATTCAGGATTGTTTGGCTTGGTATAGGCTCATGGAGTCGTGAGTCTATATCGAGAAGGCACTATAACCTCAACGCCCCCGCATCGGGAATTGCAGGTTCATTAGCATACCTCACCCACCCAGTTTCTTTGGTTTCTTGATGAGCGCGTCAGCCAGGTTTCATGATCTTCGTTTCGGTACGAAAGCTATCTGTCGGCTCCTCAGATGTATCGAGTGGCGTCTGACAAGGTGTGCCACTGCTGCCATTAGTATTATTCCGACTCCTAGACACTTTATAGTAAGCAACTTCCGCGTGTCGTGTTCGGGGGCGCCTGCCCACGTGAGGAATTCCACTATGTCCTTCGCCATCTGCGATTCGGTCGCTGGGGTACCGTCATCGAAGTCCACCATGTTTGGGAAGAGTATCTGTGCGAGGGAGGATTCAGGGAAATAAGTGAAATAAGATATTGGTCCTGAGGGATGTGTGGAGCTGTTGGTGGATCTTGAGATATGGATTTTTTTATGAATCCAGGGATATGAATTTTTTGGTAACTTAGGGAGCTCTACTTTTTCGGTGACCCAAGGAACAGGAGTATTTGGATGACGTTTAGAACACGATCTTTTTAATGACTCCTATGACCAGAATTTTTTGTGATCCTTGAGTCAACGATTTTTTTGCCAACTCTTGAGACAGAAATTGTTTGATATGTACTTGTGCCATCGTGGTGCTGCCACCAGGGAAATACACATTGAAGTACTGTCCATCGCCAGGCTCCACTCCCGCGGGTGGGTCCATGAACCCCGTCAGCAAGGAAAACACATAATTGGTCCCATCTTTTTTACTATAGACCACGTACGTCAGATCCGGTGGGTACGCTCCTGAATTGGCAGCCCTGGCTGCTTCCTCATTGGGATAAGGGTCTGGAACCGCGTCACTCAGTTTCCCTGGTCTCATATAGTAGTTTCCTTCCGCATCTGGTCCATCCTGTATCTGTTTCGAATTCGATAGTTCTGAGACCCGCCAAAGGGAGAACACAGCCTTGTCTCGATACAAGCTCGAAGGTACACTCATGTTTCCTTGCAACTGCAGTTTACTTCAGAGGCTCCCAAAGCTTAATTACCCTTTCTTCCCTTGAAGCTCTTTCTCTATCATTCATTTTAATCTGAAGGCACAGAAACATGAACAGACACAGAAGCCTGAACAAATATCCTACCTGAATTAAAGTAGCGAGCTTGTATCGAGACAGTAGCATCCCTTAAAGATTCGAGAACTCGTGGAACCTCGTATTCAGCTGCAATCGCTTTGGCTTCCTCCTGCGTGTGGGTCACGTCAACCAGTTCGCGAAATCGAACGTATCTCAGACTATGGCAAGTGTGACACACAGTTTTATAGATCGTCCATCCTCTTCGGAGGCTCGAGTGGTCGAAGCTCTTGAACACACCATTGAAGGACCATGGGTACCGAGGCAGCGTGATGCTGATCTCCACAGCCTTGACCGATTGGTTCAGGAAGTAGAGGACCACGCTGCAACTAGTGACCAACCCCGCGAGGATCCCCAGAGCCACGTTTCCAGTTTTCCAATGCCTTGTAATTCGCGGTTCTTTGTGCTCGCCATTTCTCACAGAGACACTGTGACGACGGTTTTGAACGAATTTTCGACAGGCTGCTGACAGAGAACGAATTGCCCTCGTGACTCCCGCCATCTTTATTGGAGAACAGTCGAGGAGCGGCGGCTCTGCTCGCCCTTCGTTTCGTTTTAATTAAAAGGCGCTAAATTTGGAAATTCTTTTGGAGCTGTGGATGGAAGTTAAGTTCCTTTGGTGATTGGTATTTATAATCAAGATACTGACTTGATTTTTCTTTTAAATTAAATGGTGTAGAAGATCTGATCCTTCAATATGCAACAAATTTTTTTGTGGTGACTGGTTTGAGAAGAAAAGATGGCCTCAATGGTTTTACAAATAGAAGGGATTTGATATCTGAACAACATTCTGAGAAAAGAGCTTGCGATACTTTATTTGGCACATTTTGTATGTTAATAGAATAATACTTAGTCAAAATTTTCCTCAATTCAGTATTTTTAGAACGTTCATGACTTTGTATAATTTCTTTAGACCTTCAAATTAACTGAATGCATGGATGCGTCACTCATTGGAAAATGGAAATTTACTACTGTGCACTTTTCACAGTTTCACGTCAGCTATTGCGATAGAATCTAAAACATAACAAATACTAAAGATAGCTGGCTTCTGGGTCTAAATACAGACGGTGTGTGGAAATAGATGTCTGGTTTTCGCAAATAGATGTTTATTTTTTCGCGGCATAGGGACGCTGAGATCCAAAAACTTGGAAGCACTTTGTGAATGAAGAGAAGGGGGGACATTCTTCTTACACTAATTAAGCTAAAGAAAGCTCTATAAAAAAATTCTATTCTAAAAATCGATACTTGCGTTAAAAATAGATTAAGAAATATTTTTTCCACGTTTTTGATTAACCCTCGACATACCAACTGGAGCCACTTTAAATTTCCAAACCTTTCCTCCCTTCACAAATTTTTCAAATAATAAACATTCAAATATTCAAACATTCAAATATTTAAACCCTTCAAATTTTCAAATATTTAATTCACAAATTTTCAAAGCCTATAACATACTTTTCTCGATTTTTGGATCCTAGTTCCTAGGATTAGTAGATATTTAAATTTCAAGCGACTATACCTTGGCATGACTGATTTTTCGGTGATTTTCCCCAACAAAAAATGATACGATCTTTTATTTCTAGTTTCCACTTTTCTACCAAACCGGCCACGTCGAACCATATTTCCTTTTCTAGTCGAATAATTTCCTGTTCATTCGATCGACGGAGTATCGGTTGCCTTTCATTCGACCGCTCGTTGATCGACGATCGTTGGACGATTAGCTGCGTCAGCCCGCGAAGCGTGGATACGCCGATTCGCGAGCTCGGCGTCCCGTGGTTACGTAACACGCGCGTGGTGTTACACAACGTTTTACAATAAAGGCGTCGAGTGTATTTCCGCGACGTGTTATAAATAAACTACTCCGTTATGCTTGGCATTATGCATGCGCGCATATCGGCGAGCTTACGTCCGAATCGAACGCGCAACTTTCGCACGAGCGGGCCACCCCATCGCGATCGGTTCGCCCCCTTCGCGGCATCGACGCGGGTGATCGTTATCGGCTTCGAAATAGAGCTATTCCAGTGTATACACAGACGAGCATTTGAAATTCAAAGCGAGGCAAATTTTAAGTTTGCTCATTTCAAGTTTGTTCATTTCAAGTCTAGCCAAGTATCTGCGATTATTCGAGAAGTGAACAGACTTGAAGAGTTTGGGCATGGAAAATTCTTTCTTTTTCTGTTCCATTTTCTTTCTTTTTTGAGTTATATGATCGATTTTGTGGTACTTAGAATTGTTATGTATTTAATATATTTCACCGCGAAATTAATAGATCGCTAATTTTTAGTTCTACAAATTGACGATCTTTAAGATGCTGTAATATTGTGGAAAAAAGTCGTACAGCAGTGGGCCTGGGATCATTTTAAAGAGCAAAGCCTCTGCTTTTTTATCCCTGAATTGAATTTTTTTTGAAAATTCTTTTGTACTCAGATACGAGGCGTAAAATTGAGGGTGGTTTTTTCCTGTAAAAATCTTTCTGAGAGGATTTCCAAAACTTAGGATTCATAGTATTTAGGTGCCTAGAAGAGGTCCAGAACCACAATTTGATCATAATTAAGCTGGAGACTTTGTTAGTTGTCGAAGCTGATCAGCCTCAGCGCGTGATTAATAACTCTAATAAACGATCAAAACTAAAATTATAGGTATACATGTTGCAGTAACAGGTTTCAATGAATAAATACGTTGATAGAGCAAACACAGCTGCGAGAGATATTTCGCTCTATTAGCTTTGGTAATATTATTCCAGCTCGGAGTTTTCATAGATTCATTTTTAGTTTCTGACGAGCAGTATGAAAACTGGTCGAACATCTTTTCTTGTCCCAAGCTGTTTAATTGATTCAGTGGTTGTGTAATAACTACGTACATGAATTACTTAACAGGAAAAGAGGTTATTTTAGGAAGAGACGACTCACTATGCTCGAAGAATCAGACATGTAAAACATACGTAATTAGTCAGAGGATTTATTCTATGCAATATAGATACGATAGACGAACTATGGCTCTTCTCACGATAGTGTTTGACTACCAGTGAGTGCTACATCAGGTCCCTTTGACCTCCCCTACTAACCTTAAAATATTAAGACATGTGCTATTCACACTTTGTATATGACCTTTATTCACCCTCAGAAATAGTACAATCTGCTACTAAAATGAGACCACCTATTTCAGTGCCATTTTATACATGTACAGAGTGTAACAAATATAGTCTTCGATATTTTAAGGGATGATGACAGATCGAGGTAGCAGGGATCCAAATTGGAGCACAAAATGTCCTGTAACATAGTGTTCGATCTGCCTTCGTTTAGCAATAACATCTGATACCTAGTTAAGACAATCTTATGCTAAACTAACAATCAGAGAATTTTACAATTTTATAGACGCATTGAGGGGCAAAAATAAAATATTAACCTTCCACAGACACACTTAATTTTCACACCTTTCGTAGGCACACTGGGTCCATTCTCTCCACGCCTATTTTCTCCACTGTTCTAAACTTCCAAAAAATCTAAAAAAATTCTGGGATACTTACTAAACTTTCTATTTTACTGTACCATTACTACTCGAGTCAAATGTTTGCAGAATCAATTAGAAAAACGAATGGACTCACTATGCCCTCAGAGAATTCGAACTTTTGTGCTCTTTAATTTCATAGACCCGTAAAATTACCGATCTTACTCTAAAAATTTTACCATAAAATTAATTTTATACATCTGTAAAATTATAGAGCATCTGTAAGATCACAAAATCCTCTGGATCTCAATTTATCCTACAGGTATGTTAACTCTGCGACATTACAAAACGAAGACAGATCATACGCTGTACCGTAAGACACTTTGTGCTTCAATATAGCTCCCCTGCCACCCTTCAATCCATCGAAACCTATATTCGTCCCTCTCCGTCCACGTAACGATCATTACGATCCCAAGAAGTGTCTTCGACCACCGTAAAAAGATCCGCCCACTGAATTTCCGGCACGTGACCGTTCGTAATTGGAATTTGTCTGAAATTGGAGGGTTAACAGGAGCGCGATTGACGTCGAAACAGAGGCGCACGATAATGCCACGGACGATAATCGTCGTCGTGACCAACGGGACGCGTCTAATAATAGGTATCCGCGTATCGATCCGCTGCCGCGAAAGACTGCTCTCATCGTGCACCGTCGAACGGCGACGCCTTCGACGACAAATTGATTCGTCGGGGCGAAGAAACGAAACGAAAACGCCGCCGCGGTCGTTATCAAGTGGCGCAGTGGACGACGCTATTTATAGCGGCGCACCGCGGAGCCTCGTCGATACGCGTCAAGGGGGATTAACGCTAATCGGCGAGCTTTGTTTTCGCGCGCACGTGGAAAGCGTTACGCTCGAAATCGGGCTACGTCACGGCCGACACTGGCACTGATGGGGGCTCGGGAGTTGTCATTGGGTCTGATTGCCTTTGGAGATCGGTGAAACAGAGTACACTGTCGCTAAATGATCGACTTCTCGCGGATATGCTGGGCGTTATGCTTGCAATCAAACTAATATGACGAGATTAGGGGCAGTGCTAGTCCCTAGCGTTAAATTAGCTTCTTTAAAAAATAGTATTTTATGTGCTTCTGTTGTTAGGCTTTGTCAACGATCTTTTCAATGGTAGAAATTAATATGAGAAATCTGGGAAAGTTTAGTTTTAACTGTACCTTATTCGAGTGCATCTGCATCTCTTATACCGAGGGATATGGTAATGAGATTGATTCATGGCGCCAGGGAGTCATAAAGCGAAGATTTTCTCGAATTGAAAGGATTATTTTGTCGTTACTTTCTACAGTGTTTAACTAATGAAAAATAATTGATATTTTTGCGAAGAGAATTTGCATTAACGAAAAGAATCTGATTCTATGATAGTAGAATTCATTGTTCGTTGATAATTTCCATGTAATTACAGTGTTACCTCGTTGAACGTTCAATTTTCGCCTGGCGAGCGTCTCTTGTCGCTGTAAACATTGTTCGTTGAAAGTACGCGTAGCGAGCGTCGAATAGATGAATAGGGATCGACGAATGAATGAGCCTCAGGAATGGTACACACGTCACGATAAGATATTGCCGCCGATCGCGAGCTGTGAGCGTTCTTCGAGTAAACACTGTAGTTAGTTACGGTCATTGGTAAAGATATTAATACTTGGCTGGTATGACACTCGACATTATAAGCGGTGAGCTGGGGATCTCTGTGACTCTGATTCGCTTTACGCTAAATGCGAAGAATTAAGTTAGTATAAGTACCATGACCCCGCGGTATCAGCTCAGGGTTAATAATTTTTTGCATACATAGTCGACACTGATGCCTTATTTTCGCTGAAAGATTCACTCTTGTAGTGTAAATGTAAATTGTGCACTCTTCGATTTTATTCGTTGAGAATTGTACAATGAGAAATTGGTAGTACAATTTTATGGTTGTCTGGTTTTTCAATTTTGGGTATTTTAAGCTTCAAATTATCGACTGTTCAAATTTTTAAATAGGTGGATATTTAAATCTTCATATTTTTTGCTATTTAGTATTTTGATTAATCCAGTGCTCGAGCTTTCAAATTGTTTAATATTCAAAATTTTTAATATTTCACTATTCAAATATTCAAATATTCAAAATTTGAAATCACCAATATTTCCAATATTTAAATTTTCAAATATTCAAATTTTCAAATATTCAAATTTTCAAATTTTCAAATTTTTAAATCGCCAATATTTCCAATATTCATATTTTCAAAATGTAATACAGTCACAAAAAGATGAAAAAGGAGTACTCACTCACTCGCTATAGTCTCGTGACCTCTTACACACAATCAGTCCCTCCTCCACAATAATCCCTTCTTTACAACCAATTTCTCCATCAACAAATGCATGCTTTTTTCTTGACGTGTGACCTGAAAAAGAACAGTAATTTTCAGGAAGAGAATTGAAGGGGCAGAATTATTCCTGAGCTCATATCGGGTAAATGCTAAACTCCTACCACATCTTTATTTATTCCGATACCGATCCACTCGAGGGGGAATAAAGAACGACGAGAAATTATGCATGTAGCGCGATGCTTTTCACGCTGGAACTGTCATTCATGGGGGATGGATGAATTGTGACGCTCTGTCTTCCTCACTCTACCCCTCTTATCCGTCCTCTGTCTCCCTTTCTCCCTGCTCGGCTAGAAATTGCTGACCACACTTATCTTTTTTCCTCTCTCCGCGGAAGAAAACACTGGCTCTACTCGGACACGCGGAAGTCAGAGGAAGACAGAGAATTCTCCGTCTTTTACGACTGATGGTTCAGTGCTTTTTTCCTGCTGACTCTCAGTTTTTTCCTACCAACGCCAACGTCAGCAAAATCGGCGCGAATACCTGCTGATCGTGTAAAAACCGAGGGCTTCCTACTCATGACACTTTTCATACTTTGCTCTGTTTTTGAACATTTTAGACAATCCTGTCACTCATAAGAAGACCACCGATTTTCATGCATTTATAAATACTTCCATCCTTCCATCTTGGCTTCAGCACGCAGTTCCGATCACCCATGTATGTAATCTTATACATACATAGTCCGAACACATTACTGTCACGTCACACATTATAACAGATTCGTTCCATCTCGTAACAAACTAGGTCTAAAACAAGGGAAAAACCTCGGCTCACACTATGGATTTGCTATAATACGTGGCGTGATGGTAATGCGTTCGCACCCTCGCTGCCACGTCACGTAAACCCTCATTACATAGATGCTCTAACAAGTCCATAGTGTGAGTCGAAGTTTCTCCCTCGTTTTCGACCCATCTTGCTACAACATGAAAACAAATTTGCTATAATATGTGACGCGAGCTCACGTGCCGCGACGATAATGTGTTCGCCCCCTAAGTCCCACCTTTCACCGCGAGCACGGAGGCTCGGTATCCAGGAGCGCAGAAGGGGACGCGGATGATCCATATATTCGGGGTCTATTCGAAGCCCTCGGTGTTGGTCGACTGCCAAATCTATTTTCCCGAGCGAAGGCGGGATCGCGTATTGTGCCCGTGCTAATTTCGGCCTGCGTCGTAACACGCTTCGTTCCCGCGGCGAGGGTGTGGGTGTTGCTCCCGCGCCCCTTCCCGATCGTCCACGACGTCCACGACGTCCACGCGCAGCCAGTGTTTTCGTCCGCTTCTCTTGCCTCCCCCATGCTCGGCGGGCCACGATGCCGCCGCGATCGGCTGACCGAGCCCGCTTCGAAAAGCCCTCCATCGGGTGGACAGAGCGACGGGAAGGAACGCCGATCGATCGCCGCGCGGCTATTTCTATTTTTACCGCGACAGCCAGTTGCTACGCGAACGATGGTCGCGTTTCGTCGCTGCGAGACTTTTGCGAGACCCGCGCTTTTGGGTGGGACCAACGTGGAGGGTTTCGGGGATGATTGTCGCTTGGTTGGTTACTTTGGTTTTTTGGGGAGTTGGGGACTCTAGGGGAAAGGAGTGATGATGATGAGGAAACTCGAAGAAGATCTGGGAACCAGAATAATTGAACTGTAATTTATTTAAAATTGAGGTTTTGGTGGGACCAACGTGGAGAGTTTCAGGGATGACTGTCGCTTGGTTGGTTATCTTGGATTTTTGGGGAGTTAGAGACTCTAGGGAAAGCAGTGATGATGATGAGGAAACTCGAAGAAATCCTGATAGTCAGAATAATTCAACTCTAATTTCTATAAAATTAAGGTTTTGGGTGGGACCAACGTGGAGGGTTTCAGGGATGACTGTCGCTTGGTTGGTTATCTTGGATTTTTGGGGAGTTAGAGACTCTAGGGGAAAGGAGTGATGATGATGAGGAAACTCGAAGAAGATCTGAGAACCAGAATAATTCAACTCTAATTTCTATAAAATTAAGGTTTTGGTGGGACCAACGTGGAGGGTTTCAGGGATGACTGTCGCTTGGTTGGTTACTTTGGTTTTTTGAGGAGTTGGGGACTCTGAGGGAAAACAGTGATGATGAGGAAACTCGAAGAAGATCTGGGAACCAGAATAATTCAATTCTAATTTCTTTAAAATTAAGCTTTTTTTGTTAGACCAACGTGGAAGGTTTCGGGGATGATTGTCGCTTGGTTTGTTATCTTGATTTTTTGGGGAGTTGGAGACTCTGAGAGACTCGGTACACGATTGATAGAGTTCCTTTATAAAAGCAGAGATGAATCATATATAATAGTATTAATAGTTGTCGATAATTCTCACTATTGAAAAATATTGTAATACTATGATTAATACACTTAATACCTCACTGACACTCTAAACACGATTTTTATCCTTTTAAGGCCTTCACAAAAATTCTCTGATGATACACTATCCGATGATCGTAGAGGACTGACAATATTCTTCCTCAAAGTCAAATGAAAGTATCTTTTTACGTTTAGTAGTTTTCAGGACAGCAGAGCAATAAATGTAATCACACCTCTCTTAACATTGTGTTTACAGTAATTTTTAGGAGTCGATCTTTTTTATTTATGACGTGGTGTAAATGGATTCTTGTGTTGGTAAAGTGAAGAGGAAGCACTAAAAGTCACCGATGTGTAAAACTCCGTTTTGAAAGAAATTAACTTGGGTAGTTTTATGACTCTCAGGTATAGAACATTGGTATATATAGCTATCTATGATTACTAAATAAATATACAAATTCTTACATACTTTAATACTCAACTCTTAAAATATCAAAAACTTTTCCATCATTCAAATACTCAATTTACCTATATAAGTACCTAATAGTAATTATCAAATTTATATACATAATAGTAAGTATCAAATTTTCCAATGTTTAAATTATCAAAACCTTTCAAGCATTTATTATCTATATTCTACAGTCTATCTATATCTATTTAGCCCAAAGGGTCAGTACTTACATACACTATCCCAACCATAAAGTTAGACACCACAAGTAAGCTTGATATTTAGCAGTAACTGACTTCTTATCAAGACGATGGGCCAGAACTCGAAATTTTTCGCACTGACACACGCGCGGGCCTCGTGGAATGTAGACGTAGGTGTTCGAAGGCGGAGGGGGTAGTAAACATAACCCAGATCCGCAAACGGCGGCATCCAGCCGGAGGGGGACGAAGGGTAAAGACGGAACCAATAACCTAGCCTAATAGCGCGCCGTGAAAGTAGACGGTGCCTCGCGTAAAGGTCACCCTAGAAAAGTCCACGGACCCAGTATCGCTTCTATTTATATCCTATTTGTCGTCCCCTCCACCCTTTCTCTCGCCTCTGTCCTTTCGCTCTTCGTTTTCCCTTAATTACGACAATAGCTTACCATGACTCCATTTACGTCACCCTTCAATCTAACCGATTTTCGCGTAACCCATGTCCCTTGGCAGGTACCGGAATTTAGAAGACTGAGTATTGAAAGAATACTTCATCCCCTAATTGAGACACTTTCTTGCAAGGGAGGATGAATGATTAATCGTTTCGTAGATTGTGGAAACGTGGCGCTTACTATAAGCTCATCCACGAGACACGAGTTTACATCGTTCACCGTGTTTCGAGCATAGTACGAATGTCGTCGACCTCAAAGTTTTTGGAACTGAGTCACACAGCTGTGAAACCTGTCTCGTTATTTAACGACGTCCAATGCTTCTACAACCCCCTCCCTTTAAACAATTCACAGCGATTTCTTTCGTTTCTTGGAGGCTTAGCATTTGAACCTTTACATGTTCAATAGTTTATCAATAGCAGAGGAACAGAGTCTCTGTTATGATATTTAAGCAGTGGCATTGCTTCTGAATCCACTAATGAAAAAGTCACCTTGTATTTCAATAGAAGACTTAGCTTTCGACTACTAATTTCTGCCTGGCGAAATATACAGGGTGATCCTCTCTCTAGGATACAGAAAGACAATGCCGCCACGAAAACACCGCAGCAGGAAAGCGCCTAAGTGTCTTCTGGGCCTCTTACGTCACAATAGAGTCCCGCTGCGATGTTTTCACGGCGGCATTGATTCGAGTCTCCCAGCGAGAGGATCACCCTGCACTTCCATCTCCCATCACAACAATCCACGACCACCAGTGACACAGGTCTCCGTTTCGAACCTCCCCGCTCCGTGGTCGCCGCTTCTGTTCCCGATGAGTCAGTACAGGCGCCACCTCGCCTTGTCAGGGTGGCGCCAGCCCGAGCACGCGTGCCCGCCTCGTTTATAACCCTGCGAGGGACTCTGTTCAATTTTCGCGCGCTCCTCCAGCTCCTCTCCCTCACCCTCCCGTTTACCCCCGTGGGATCCATCCTCCTGAACGAGCTCCCTCGCGCTCGTTCGCCGCCAGAAAACATGGACGTCGGCCGCGCAACGAATATTAATGCGTGTTTTTGCACGTGTAGACGTTTATTTTTCCTCGTATTTTTAGCAGTCGGTATTTTCGAACGGGACCGCCACTATTTTTGTCCTAGCCCACCATACGTCGTTCCACCGTACGACCACCTATGAAGCGACCCTCCTCCTCTCTCTCTCTCCTCCCTCCTGCCCCTCACGAACCGCCGTCGAGTGTTCTGCAAGCGCGTAGAGCGCGTGGACGCACGCGTATTTACCAAGCGCCACCATTGGCGGCCCTCCGCTCGTTCCAGTCGAGAAATTCGAAGGGGAACCAGGGGGTAACGTCGGTAGGACGTCGCGAGCCTTTGGACGTTCCAAACGACCGTATCGATTCCAGCTATTTCAAGAGGAAGCCGGTTCACCGTGTAATTGCGCGGACACGTAATTAAACGGAGTTACATGATCGGTCGCACAAACAAACGTGGACGGTCAGGTTTTGTTGCGTGACCACGCGCGGCTGGCGGTGCTCTGGTAGTTTGGGGTGCATTCAGGGGACGGATATAGGGTGCTCGGCACTGAGTGGAGGACAGGTTTAGACGGGATAAGGAGAATATAGGGAAATGAGAGATGGGATGGGAGGAAAAGGAGGGGTGATACGAAGTTGAGGTTGACGTCGAGATAGGGGATGTCACTCGGTGGTACTGTGTATCTATGTAGCATGGAGACGTCTTAGAAATGTCTTGAAGACATTCAGTCAGGTCCTAAAATATGTCTTTGAAACGTTTGAAGTTATACAGTAGTATTTTAGGACGTCTTCGGTATGAGTCCTTGGAACATCTTGAGAAATATTCGCAAGACGCCTCAGAGACGTCCAAATTACGTCTACGAGAAAAAAGTTTCCAGAGTTTTACGCGGAGAAAATAAACAATTTTTGTCTTTTGGAATTTTTCTTTAAAACCGATGGAAGTCGAGCCAAAAATGAAGGAAATGTCGATGATTAATATTAGTATATAAGTACATAGTTGTTTGTTTGAATGGATGAATGAATTGAAAAAATTCAACTAAGTAAATAATAAATAAGGATTAGATCTTTAAAACTGAGATAAATAGATTGGACTGCAAAGGGGTAAGAGATACGATTCGCAGGATTTCTGCGCGAGGCGCGCTTGGAATTCGAATTTCGTCGGTCGAAGGAAGGAGAGCCAATTTTCGGTTAGGCAAAAAGTGCGCGGCTCGATGAGGCGGGCAACGAATACCGCGGCCGCTCAGTCTGCCCAAGTGCTATTTCGAAGGGGTGAAAGGGCTGTAGCTAGGTAAGCCGCTAAAAATAACGCCGGTACATCATATCGAGCGGTCGTCTATAAATAGTCGGAAGTGACGAGAGACCCTGGATGGATTAGAGTCACGAGCGGTCTGCTCCGCCCGTCCAACACGCGCCATCTTTCAGAAAAATCCTTGCACCGACACACCTATTGGCCGTTCCCCACCCCACACCTTTGCCCATCTTCGTTCTTCTCGCAACGAAGCTACTTCGCGAGAGAGAACACTGTCTTCTGTCACCCAGAACTCTTGCTAGGAATTAGGGAAATACCCCCTTGGGGAGGAGGGAATTCCCTGATATCTGGGAACACCCCAAATCATAATTTGGATCTAGGAGTAATTTATAGAGGGCAGCTTAATGATCAATCGAAACATGTGTTGTGAAAATTGAAAGCTAGTTGCAGCGTTAGTAACAGTTTCAAAGGTTTTGATATTGGGAACTTTTCAATGGAACTACCTATAATGAGAAGTCCTCTGGGAAGCACTATCCCTAACGCTTCCCAAAGGACTTCTCATGGAACACGAATAGTCCTTCGACCAAAGAAAGAAATATTCAGAATTGTATTTAATCCCTAGCACTCACACTATTATCTCATACAACTCTCTTAATGTTTCCCATAGTTACCCTAGTCTTCTCCAAAAAAATATCGACTACCCCGAACCTAAATACAAAATAGGGTATAATATTCCTAATAAAAGATGGTTTAATATCATCACCACAGAAATGAACTTTCTCCCCCAATCGATATCGAGTCTATACCCGCTACCGACTTCCCCAGAGATCTCACAGTCTCAAGAGTAACGTTTGAGAACCCCTGTCCCGAGTACCAGCTTCTATTCGATCATCCAGAGAGCTTCTTCCCTCTGTAAGGTCCTCTTCGGCGAAATCTATTCGCGACGCGGCGGATTCCAGGTTGGAGGAGGCGTTCCGAGACGCTGCAACGTTCAGCGTAACTCGGACAGTTCGGCTATCGTTCGGTCGATCGATACCTCGGGACTTTGGGGTGTAGGGAGCGGCGTGTAGGCCGAGAAGGGGTGACCTTGCCTCCTATTTTCGGATGGTGGCTTTCTCGTGACTCGCGCCACTCGGAAGCTTTCTTTCCTAGGGACGCGACAGGGTGGGCGAGCGGCGAAGAAAATGGAAGGAGAGTATCGATCGAATCGAGACCGCCGAGGAGTTTGGCGGTCGCGGGACGCAGCCAGGAACCACCTGCTCCGAGGAGCAGTCTCGCCCTCGTGCGTGGGCTCCGCGAGCGGGCGAACCGAGGTAGTGAACCGTGGTACAGGGATCGAAATGATCAGCTGTTTTCCGTTTCTTGGGAAGCATTAGTTCCGATGCTTTCTAGTGGACTTCTCGTGGGACACGAATGGGACATTTATGGTTCTGCATAATCAGAGAGCGAATGAGAATTAATTTCTTTTTAATTGGATATTAACTTAGTCCTCTATTACTGACACTAACTAGAATAAACTTAGCTAGCATAAACATATGCAGCCTAAATGTTTATAGAGTCAATATAACACTAATTGAGAGACACAAGTGGGACACGTGTTCTACAAATTTTGATCGTAGAATATATTATGGTTGGCAATTCGTGAGGAGGATAATAATGAGAAGTGTATCCTATGGAGTCTGCAGAACCATGTCTATGTAATTAAATTATATCTATTCACCAAATATAATTGAACTGCTAAAATATTCGAATATAGAAAAAATTCGACGAGCAGCTTCTTATCACTATCCTTATTCTATTTCCTAAACAAATTTAATTTCTGAACTGTTTATCATAGAAATATAAAACAGGAAGCTTTCATTTTTAAAAGTCAGTGTAATGGACCAGCATCGTACGATCACCGCGCAGTCTGTGTATTCTCAAAGCTTGGCTACCAACTACCCACACCTGCACGCAGACAAGTGGTCGCGAGTACGGATACCAGTACGGGATTAGCGCTACTTTGACCAGTGGCTATATGCTACTGGACACCGCGCGTGTTACGTAATAATCGCGTAGCTTGCGTCAGGCACACGATGTATGTATCGAGAATAAATTTCCAAGATTGTATAATAAAATTTCGAGGGTTACCGTGTCGTTGGAGGTTTGAGAGCGAAGCGATATCGGAAGTTGCTGTGCTTCTGGCTTCCCTTAAAGCTCGCAGCTTCTCAAATAAGTCAGAACGATAAGCTTGTTTCTCTCTTGCTCTGTCACTCTGTTTTGCAATTTTTGATACGTAAACTGAAGACCTTCACGCATCTGTGGGGAAGTTTAAGTGTGTAAGAAAGTGAAAAATGGAGTTTTAGTAATTGTACACGAGTAGGCAAAATAGTCTGAGTAAAATAGATTTTATAGTATTCAGAGTGAAACTAGAGGTAGTAAAAAGTTGTGAATAATAATGGGGATTATATACCTCAGATAAATAATGGAAAAAATATTGACTCGTGGAGTAATATGTATTTATCTGAGGAACGTGTCCTTTTCCCGCGAAAATATCGTGTTCAATTAACCTGTACTCGAATACTACAGAATCTCATAATGGATCCACCTCTCCAGAGAAGAAACAGCCTGAAAATCCTTACCATCATTGCTACGTGATCACTCGTCTACCCTCTCGTGTACGCGATAACAGTAATCAGTGCCGCGTCAGCTGATTATATTCATTTCTTCGAAAGCGTAGGGGCAAGCACGTACAGAACTTCCCCCGCCGCCATTGTTTTCGGCCTCCTACTGGCTGCGCATCGAGGATGCGCAGGGAGATGCGCAGGGAGATGCGCATAGGGGGTGCGTACTGGTTCAGTCTGCTCAAATTTACCTAATTTAGATGAAACTTTTGGTTAGAAACAACTTCCTTCATTCTTTAATTCTTTAACGTAGAGTTCTCGATCAAAATGATTAATTCCCTTTGAAAATTAAATTCTGAATTTATTCTTACCTATCGCCTTTCTAACCAAAATCACCCGCCATGCGCAGAGTGACTGCGCAGTTGCACAAAAAAGAATCTCCTATACATATCGCTCTACTTTTCTTACTCTTAATTGAATAATTCTCAACAAACTCTATAACAAAATACAAACTTCTCACACGAATAATTCCAGCTGATCAATTCGTAACCTCACTTAACATCAACAACTGCTACCCTACCTTACCCTTCCCGAACAAGCTTCATACACATTCCAAGATTACAACTCTACTCGCAGTCCTAACCTAAACGTTGAAATCAGACCTTGGACGAGTCCAAGTCATTTAACTAGACGAGTTTCGTTCCGAAAAGAACGAGGAAAGACGAGGGGCTTGGGTGGGTGTCGCGGAGGGAGGCGCTATAGAAGATAACAGCGGAGCAGGTTAGAAGGAGGGTGTACACTTATATCGTATATACAAACTCAAAAGACTCAGGGGCGAATCCAAACGTCTTTCCTTGGGATTCGAAGAAGAGGGCAAAGTATTCAAAGTACCTAATACACTTTCGAACCACCTCCGCGATTTAAAACTTCCTTCATATTTCAATATTTCTATCCGATACCATGCTTTGAAAGTCTAAATAATCAAACTCCCATTAATCGTGTATACATAACAGACTACACAAAACCTGGCAATATTTTTAGATATTATAACTCCCTCTGTTTCCGCCACTGAGAGGAGCCGAGAGGCGCGGGAAGAAGCCAGCATTTACGATTGCGTTGTCGGTCGTGCTCGCGCTCGCGCGCACTAGAGAAACATTGACGGCTGCTTGGCGGGAGGGGACGGGGGATTGGGGTGGGAGTGAGCAGGGGCAGCGGGGAGGGGAGGATGGAGGCAACAATACCGGGTCTCTATTTATAGCCCGAGATTCGCGAGCCTCGCGCAGCGGGTCGCTGCGATCGCGCGAGAACTGGAGAACGCGAGAGGATCGCGAAAGAGGCGGCAGCGCGCGCGGCGCGCAGTTCCCCCTCGTTGCCCGTGGTGTGCGCGCGGGCGAATCCGCGCGCCTGCCACTCGGTGTTCGATTGCATCGCGGCACCGACTCGCGTTCGCTCGCCTCGATGCTCCTCACCCCGCGGCATCGATCGGTATAGTTGTGCGCCCCTGGTTGCTCTTCGCGGCTGCATCGAAGCCGATCCAAGGTGATCCACAGCAGTCCACGCTCCTGGGTGGTGGTCGCCGTGGCGCTCGCCAGTAGGTACAAGCCAGTGTGATTGGCGCACGGTGGTTAAACTGGGACCAGCTCTGATGCATGATGTAGCGAGGAGCAATGGCACAGCAGACTCTAGTGCCTACTGGCAATGGCACAGCTGACTAGTGCTAGCCATGCTCAACGAGAAAGACGAACACCGTGAGAGTTCGATTTTGCAATTGATAGAAAGAGTACACAGCACTGTGTCTTTGTTTATCCAGTTGAGAATTGGACTCTAGTAGTGTTGCTGTTTTTCGTTCAGCATGGCTAGTACTACAGTCGGCTGTGGTAATGGATAAAGTTTCACCGCGGCGCCTGTAGATTTCTTTTCGACCGCTGCGCAGACCTACTGCGCATGGCAGGTAGTTTGAACGAGGGCAAAGTTAGGAGGAGCGGATTTAGGGAATTTAAATTTAATTTAATTGTAAACGTAATCATAGACCATAGATCTCACTTCAGGCCTTAACTCGAATTCGATAAAAATGTAATATTCATGGGTCTTTTTACCTCAAAACCTCAGATACAGATAACAATATGTGGATACGTAGACGTTGGTTTGGTGCTGTCCATGACCTGTGCTATGTAGTTTGCGATCTTCAACTTCGAATGTATGATAAAATATCTCGTGCGAAGTTCACAAATTCTGCAATTTAGAATATAATAAATACAGCATTTGTCATCAAAACTCGAATCTAAAGAAAATGATAAAGCTACAGATCTCTCTAAGACTCTCCAAAAAACAAAAAAATCACACAAATCAGCCAAGTCCCTCCGAATCGTCTAATTATACGAGTCCCTCGCGCATCTCTCGCGCGCAGTGAGTGGTGGGGCGGGAAAACAAACAATGGCGCCGAGTGAAACTTTCGTACGTACCATTATTCCCTGGCTACACGTGCAAACACGGGCGCGTGGGTGTGCACGGTCGCGGGCGAGTGACAGCTCTAGCGGGAGGAGGGTGCGTTTTCGCAACGCGTGCTCTCCCCTCTCCTCTCTTCCCTCTCTTCGCTCTCTTCTCCTTCCGTTTCGCCTCTGTAGACGGTCTTCCCTTCAGTTCCCCGACGCTCCAGGAGCGACTAACCAGTGTAACCAGTCCCTTCTCTCGCGACTCTGCAGGAGACACGCCGAGAGAGTTCCGCATTCCGCGCTCGTCGCGACGCTCGCGAGCACCGCCGAGGGACGTTCCGAGCTCGGGCCCCGAAGGGAATGCGGCCAGAACGCGCGGGACAGTGTCAGCAGTTGGCTGTCGTGTTATCTCGAGCGTGCAAACGCGTAGTGAGTAAACACGCGTTCCGTGGGCGGAACGCGAGCACCACGGCGATCGCTCGATGAACGCTCGCGGGTCAGGTGTGACGAGCATCTCTCAGAGGGACGTGGATATCATGTGTAAGGCCCATTCATACAGTGAACGGTGGGGACTGTGCGAAACTGGAGCGCTCGCGAGTTCATAGCGAGTGGCGTGCCGAGGGGATTTATGTACTGGTAGCACAGTCTGTGTGACAGTGTATGGATAATACTCACTTCATTTTAACGATCTCGGAGTATAGTGAGTGATGAGTTCACGAGACTCGATGTAGTCTTTTCAGCAGCCATGGTCTCAGAAAATCGATGCTAGAGACTTCCTAATGTTAGTCTTGTTGAAAGTGGTAGAGAGATGATGTGAAACCTGTGGCTTTAGTAGGGAGCTCTTAGCAGAAGATACTCTGCTCACTATAGTCTCGTCATCAATAACGATTCCACGAAATATAATACACTCTACATACAGCACTCTCTCTGCAAGTGATACTCAGACAGCCTGAGATACTATATAACAGTGGCTCTGAGATCGAGCCAATATCGAGAGATATTCTTCTCAAGAGAAACATTTTTCGAGAGTGTCTATCTCCGCCATGTTCCTTCGATCTCCCCAGTTACTCTCGATTCTCTCTGCCAGTCTTCTTTTTAATCCACTGCCACTCGTTCTCGTAACGGTCGCGCGGCGCTATTCTCGTCGCCTCGAGGGAAACAGCCTCGTTACGAACCCGTCGCGTTTGTCAGGCCGAAAGGGATTTCCAAGCAGCGGACACCTGTTGTTCCTGTCCATCGGCTTCCCTCTGTGTCCTCGACGTTTAGACGCCGCACTGTGCTACCCCATGGCCACGCTTGCAGACACCGCGTTAAAGGGGACGCGTTACCATCGCGATTCAGCAGCTCTGTGCCTCTTTCGCTGCGACTCGCCAACCCTTTGAGAGCGGTGTCTGTGAACATTGTATCTGTGGCTGCAGGGCATGAGGCAGATTTTCCTAAAAAATTAGAGTTTACAGTATAATGTCGATTTATGTGGTTGCTAAACTACTGTGCAAGATTTTGGACCTTCTAGTTACAATGCTTCTCAAGACATGTGTACCTAATGTTATGGACACAGTCCTGCTTGGATTAAAGGGGGAGGCTGCAGCCTTGGATCTCACCCTTTAGAGGCCCTCATTTTTTCATATACTAAAACAAATTTCTGCAAACTTATTTAAGAAGAGAATTATTTTTTACTCGTTAATGGTTCTCTTTAGAAGTCATATTGACTGTAGCTCAATGATTGAAAATAAAATCTCAGAAAGTAGGGAATATTTTTGTACAGCACCAGTCCTGGACCCCACAATGCCTTAATTCAACCCTGCATATAATGTCAGAGTTCGTAAAATTTCCTATAGAGAAGCTACTAACTCCAAAACATGATATTCAATGAGTGACCGCGATTCACAAATCCAGCTCAACAAAGCAGAGAAAAACGAAACGTGGTTGACGTCATTAGAATCATTCGCGCCACTTAGACAGAGTCACGGGATCAATTTAGAACGCGGACGGTCAAGTACCGGCTCCGATCGAGTCATCGTGTCATCGTTCAACCTGCAGTCGGCTGCACGAGCGACGAGGGAAAAAGAAAGAACCGTGACCCGCGAGTTGGGTACCTCTGGCTCGACGCTGCTTTGGTATCGCGTCCATTGCGCGGTCGTTGGTCCCAGTTCCTCGTGCTCGGCCTCGTATCGAGGAAATCGCGTCGCACACCCACGCGGTCGGACCTCCGTGAACGCCCTGTGCCTCTTCGGGCAAAGAAACTTGGTTTGGGACAATTGAACATCCCCCATGCGGTATCCTCGCTTAGGAGACCATGAGGGTGGTTTCTTAAGAGGGTTGGATTACAGGAATCGCATCTCAGAAGCTTGTGAAGCACTGAGATACTACTACAGAGAAGAATTGACATTGTTCGTATTAGCTGGGGACTTCGACTCTATTCATGACCGTAGCTTTTGATTCGAGGATTTCTTGAAGTTGATTCAATTTGTTGGTTTACTACCATGTGAAACGTAGTGCATCTCACATGATTGTGAGTCCCCATAGGTCCAGAGCTCGTACTTCAGAATATAGTAAATTTCGATCTCACTCATGACCGTAATTTTTGATTTGAAGATTTCTCGAAGTTGACTAAATTCTTCGTTTAATTATTCTGTGAAACATAGAATGACGTCCCTCATACGATTACGAATCTTCATGGGTCAGAACTCCTACTTCAGGAAGCACTAAAATCTAATCTCTCTCATAACCGTAGTTCTTCAGTTGAGGATTTCTCGAAGTTGGCAGAATTTCTCGTTCCGCTTTGCTGGCGGAACCTAAATAGAGTGTCGTATCCCACATGATTCTATCTAGGTACCAGGGGTCTGTCTGATCTCAGAGTACAGTTCACGACCCCGGTATATCTCCTTGCACAACTCCACATATTTATCCCAGGGTGTGAAAGACGAACGCTAGAACGAGCAAACGGCCGGGGAATCGCGGCGAGGGGGTTGGTGCCGAGACGAGCGCGTGTACGTTCTCCGCGTTTAGTAGGCGCGTATATAAATGTCATCCTATATATAGCGGGCGTTCGTCTAATCTTAGCTAGTCGGCCACAGGCCAGGAACACGAGTAAAAAAGATCTTTAGACTTCGTCCGCTGGGAGCCTCGATCCGCCCCGATCAGATTCACGCTTCCCATCGACTCTCCAGAACACACTCTTAATAAACCCTCACCCCTCTACGTAAAACGACACCACTCGAACTCTTCAACTTCTTCTCACGCAGAAAACAGCATCGCCAATGATCCTATGACAAACGAACCGTGATCAGAAACGAAGGGGGGGGAGAGTCGAACGCGATCTCTTCTCGTTCTCGAGCAGCTCGCTTGACCTACACACCGACATTCTTTCGCTAATAATAACGATGCCTCGAGTCTGCGATGCGCGAGATTCGCGAGGACGCGGGCGAGCCTCTAGCGAGGTCCTCCCTCGACGCCTCTGCAAGCTTCGTCGCTCGAAGCGTGCTCGAGGAGTCCTCGAGGAGGCTCGATCCGCGAAGAGAACACGATTGTGGAGAGGGAAGAGGAGAGGAGGGCAGACCCACGCGGTACTGAAATTTATTATAATTGATAACTAGGCGGGTTTTAAACGCGTACATCCGGATGACGCTTTTTGTGGCAATTACTTTAATCAATGTGGGCCTTAATTGTCGCCAGCCGTTTGCGAACGGGAACGTCGACGCTCGCGTCACGACGCGCCACTTCCCGTTACTGGAATTTCTCCCGTGCCTCGAGAACGCTGGAATTATTGCGCGAGTTATCGCGTCGAGACGCCGCTGTCTCGTTGGATGGAAATAGATTTCTATGGGTTTTAGAGAGAGATTGAAATTTTAGAGATATCGAGCTGATCTCAGGAGTTCTTACTTTCAAGTATAAGTCTCTGATTTTGGTGAAGTCTTGCAGGTTTGTGGAGCAGCCAAAAATATTAGACACATATTTTCCAAAATATTGGCACTTAAAGTCTTCAGCTTCGATACTGTCTTACAGACTTGTGCCTCCCAGAACCCTTATTTTTAGATGAAAAAGATATTTCAGTGCTCTTTCATCTTTCTAAAAATATAAACTCTATATTCTAGACGTCAACTAACCCCTTACCAAACTTTGACGAGTCTGACTCGTGCACTTTTTCCAGTAGATACTACGAAGATTCGCTATCCATTACGCGGGTACCACGTGGTGACAATTCTTCACAAGTAACCGATCACGCACCATCGCGTGAGGGATCTATATTCGCTCAATGGGAGCTCTGTTGTTGGCAGTTTGGGGTAGTCACACATTTCAGATCTGCAGCGAAGGTGGACTCAAGTTTCCTTGGAAGTATTCTTTCACTTCACGTGGTCTTCGACATCAGTAATTGAACCTCTAGTCGCTGGTGGAAGAATTGATTCCAGAAAGAAATTTCCTACAGTCCTCTGAGCTTCTAACTGGCTTCCAGTCGCGAGCTTATGATAACGTTACGAAAGAAAATTGTACAAGAAGGAGTTGAGACCTAGCCTCGAATTCCTTCAAAATGTAACACAAGTTCTTTCGTCTTCCGACCACAGATATCGAGCGAGTCCTATGAGCCTACGAATCGACGATCTCGGACACTCAGGGTCCATCGACGATCTCGACTCGCGTGGTTTTGGGCTCCGCGGTAACAGGGGCACGGAGAGAGCAGAGGAGAGCGCAGAAGAGAGCGCAGAGGAGAGCGCAGCGGACGCCTCGGAGAACGGCCCTCCTCCGATTAACCTTGGACTTGACTCTGAGGAATGCAGCGTGCAGTGACCTCTGCTCGTTCGCTAACTCGACGCTCGTCGGCTCGCTCTCGCACACCTCCGATCCTCTCTTGCTCCATTTCGGCCCCTTTCCATTCCGTTCGATTTCTCCTCTCGTTCCCATCAGCTTCGAGGGAACCCTTCCTCCTTCGCCGCCTTCGTCCATTTCGTCCGACTGCCACTCATCTCCTCCGTGAGACCTTCTCTATCGGCCTGGCACTCGCGAGTGCCGCTACCCAATTCAGGATGGCTTGGAATGATAATAGCTATGAGATACCTGTCCATTTGAGGGTGCAAGGATAGTGAGTTGTTTTGGAGAGTGAGATTTGTGGAAAGGGAGAGGGAAGCTTGATCCTCGTGGGAGATTGTGTACTACTTCTAGTATAATCTATGATGATATGGAAGAAGGTACACTGTTGAGCAAAAGTGTGCAACCACAGTTTAGTAAAAGGGGAAACGATATAGAATATTTAATGGGTACGTATCTGTAGGTGATAAAAAATATTAGTAATGAAGAAGTTACTGTATAGAATTTGGATAAAAACTAAACTGTTGTAGAATTAGTCCACACTTATTAACAGTGTAAAAATAAGAAGTTATTCAAAGTCAGGTGGTTCCATACTTTTAGCCTGCAGTGTAGGTGACTGACCACAATTTCGCCATGCTAATGTTTACAGCGTTTTACAATTTTTGTAATACTTATTTAGTGAAGTTATGTCTAGATATAAATGTCTAAATCTAAATAAAATTTAGAGTTTCATCTGGTGCCTAGAACGCTAATGTGAATTTGTGATTTTAATTCATGGATTTCTCGTGGGAAAAAAATTTGATAGCGCTGGCGAAATTGTGATCGTCTACCTTATTCTAAGAAGAGGATGATAGAGCGTTTGAAAGTGATTGGAGGAAACTGAGACACTGAGGCATGGGAATTGCTAAGTCGATACTCTGTTTTGTTTCAGAAGACGTGGGCTACAGAAGCGTCGACATCGCGTCCGCGTTTACGCATTTACCGCATAAAGGTAAGACTCTGATCGTGAGTGGGAGGGAAGAATTCTCGAAGGGATTTGTTTCTGATGGTGAGGGACTCTAATTCCTTCGGTGCACAGTGGTTGTCTTCGTTGCAGAGAGACTTCTGCAACGAAGTTGCAGAAAAAAAAGGGTTAAAGAAGGTTCATGAAGTTTCTGATAAGTTATGAGCAGAGATCCTCAAGTGTGACGCGAGTTTTTGAAGTGTCTGATATAGTAAGACAATTTGTAGCACTCGATAGCTTGAGTACACCAGAAAATTTTTTTCCCGTGACCTTACAAAATTTAGAAAATTGAAATATGTGTTTGAAAAATAGGAAAGTTGGAAATTTGAAAATTTGAATATTTGAATATTTGACGGTTTTAAAATTTGAATATTTGAATATTTGACGGTTTCAAAATTTGAAAATTTGAAAATTTGAAGACTCAACAATTTTAATTTTTAAATTAACCTGATCTTGAAGCTTCTACCAACCCAAACCTCTCTAGAATCTCAAAATCCTTTGGAGAACTCCATGTAATGAGTACCCAACAATAGCAAAAGCCTAAGGAAACTTAAAACAGAAAAATTGATCCAGATTAGGGCTCAAACCACTGTGCATCCACTTCTTTGGAACATCTTCCACTTCTGTCTCCACTCTCCCAAGCTCCACTCCTCCTCCTTTCTTCCCCTCTTTATCTTCCTTTTATCGATTCATATACCATGCCTCGATCGTTCGTCCCGCTCCCACTATAGATCCCCCGTCCCCGACCACACAGGCAAACCTTTTCTCACCTTGACCCACCGTCTCGTTGCTCCGTTTCGCGGCCAGAGCGTTCGAGAATCGATTCGACGACGAAAGAGGAAACAGTGGCTACCACCGCGTCTCGGATGTTGGATAGACGCGGGTTAAACGAGAGATAAGCTGTGCGCTGGCCGCGTGACACTTCTATAAATAGCCACGCTATCGAGCCCCGCTGGATCGTTCGACGATAAAGATCATAGACGAAGCTGCTCGCTATATTCGCGGTCGCGTGTCTTCTTCCTGATCGACTCGATCTCGGGATTTAATCGCGCTGAAATGTCCACAGTTTTCGCTCGATATGACTCGGAGTCTTAGGATCGTGATTCTGAAATTTGAAGGGTGATAAAGTTACAGAAGAGGAAACAGTGAGAGTTCTGTGAAATTGTGGGGAATGAAACTATATCGAGTATAAACGTTTTTATCATTGGACTCTTTGGTACTGGCCTGTTGATTTCAGCTGAGAATTGATCTAGGGGGGAAGAATAGTTGTATGTACAAAATTGTGGGATATACTGATGAGCCTATATCGAGTAGTAGCTTTTCTAGTCTCTACGTGTGTGGGTTATTCAGTCGAGTTGAATGGAGTTGAAAATAGACCTGGGATAAGAGAATATTTCTTCGCGAAATCGTACTGATATCGACGAGCCTATATCGAGTAGACCTTTCTAGCTAGTCTACTTTCCATATACCTACGATATTCACGAGTCCAGTCAACAGTTGACCCAGAATAAGAGAATACTCCCACAGAACTGTAATAATATCAACAAGCCTATATCGAATAGTCTCTTTTCTAGTCCCCCATGCACATTCAAATCGAGGTCGAAGCTTAAGTTAGATAAAGAAAATACCTTCATAAGATTCTAACGACATCAACGAGCCCATATCGAGCAGGGCCTTTCCCAGTCACCCTACACGCTATTACCTCGTCGTCCCGAACCAAAGGTTGACCAAAGGTCTCCTCAGCCTCGCCTCGAGCGGTCCAGGGGCCTCGAAGCGTGGGATCGATCGCGAGCGTGGTGTTTTCTCGCGAAACGAGCGATCGGTGCATTTGCGTGCGCAGAAATGGCCAGGGACACACCAGGCTCCCCGATGTCTAGGCCGAGGGACTTGGTCGGCGGTGTTGGCGGTGCTGCGGCCACCTTGACATCCAGCGCGTACCATGCCGCCTCCAGCGATCCAACCACCCTTCACGGTCACGCGCTGCAGCAAAAGATACTCGAGGTAAGGTGCTAGCGCGACTGCTCCGCGGACACGGCTCTTTCTGCGTCTGATAAGCGATGGCAGGTGAACGGGGACGGGGGTGAGACGGTGCACCGTTTCGTTTCACGGTTCGTTGAACGTTTACTCGCCATTAACAAGGTTCTCTGTGATGAGCTTACAGCGACAGACTCAGCTTGTCTACTGGTAGATCGTTATCTTAACATAGAATAGATTTAAACGAGTAGAGGAGGAACGGTGACTATAATACCTCCTCAAGGCTAGCTGGTAAAAAGGTCCAGTGTCTTCCCGAACAAGAGATGAACTTCGTTACCAGAAGTCGCTGAACAGAACGAGAAGCAAAAGATAATATTCTAGATGATCAGAACGATGTGATTACTCTTAACATAGAATGACTCTCGAAATTTCAAAAATTCAAGTGCCTCAGTATACTCACAAAATTAAAATCTCAAATACTTCAATTATCAAATTTCGACACACGAATACTTTTAAATACCTAAATATTCAATTTTCAAATACAAAATACTGAAATCTCACAATGTTTTAAGTATTCAGACCGTTCGAAAGGGTACCAAAGTCGTAAATATCTGTAACAATCCACATCCCATAAGCTATGATCCCCAACCTCCCCTTCCAAACAGCCCTCGAACTTCCAAATCGCGCGATCTGGAGCGCAGTATTAAAACCTTCAGTAACGCCGAGTTCGCAGAGGCTACCGCCTCCGAGGTCAGGGTGTGAAGGTCGCCCCTCGCGCGCGTGATAACGCCCGTGTGAAACGGGCGATTCGGTAACGTTGCAGCCGCGGTCGCGGTCTCGCTCCAGCATTTCGGGGACGCGCTGTAGCGGGTTCTCTCGGTCGCCGGAAGTGGATTTCGCTTCCGCCTGGCCGCGTCGAGTCTGCCTCGCGTTTCGCTCGAGCGACTCGTTCTCCGTGCACGGGATGGATATATTTGCTTCTATAAATAGCGCGGGTGCCGCATCGTGTACGCTCTTTCCGCGCTCGGTGGCTTCGACACCGGTCGCGCGCGTTATTTTTAAGCGAAACAGGCCTCGGGCGCATGCGCCCGCGCGCGTGGAACCGCGACGCGTCGCGCCGTCTCTCTTCCACCCATTCTCTCCTTCTCCTCTCTCTCTTTCTCTCTCTCTCTCTCTCTCTCTCTCTCTCTCTCTCTCTCTCTCTCTCTCTGCCGCGTTTCTAGTTTCCCGTTTCTCCGTCACCAGACGCGGGCTCTCCGCAACGAAATCCGCTCGGGATCGATCGATTCGCGGCGAATCGGCGCAGAAAGAGCAGTGGCGCCTGGAGATCAGCCTGGATCGCGACCTCGAACGATGGACATGTGCTTCCAGTTGCAACAGCACCACCAGCTACAGCAGCAGATCCTGCGGCAACAGTACCAGGCGCAGGAGCGACAGCTGGCGGAGCTGCACGAGCAGCAGATGCATCAGCTGAAGGTGGGCTTCCTTATTACTGGGTGGTTGCGTTCTGTTGTACGTGTGTAAGGTTGTGGGGCAGTGGAACTCCATGTTGACGCCAGTATGGAAGGATAGAGATGTGTGGGAAGTATAGAGCTCCGACTGTTTTGCGTTGCCTGGAGAGTAGGGTGCACGCGTTAAAGAGACAGAGGTGTATGATATAGGGTGTAATATGTGTATGTTTGGATATTTTGAGGGGTTGTAGGAGACCTCAAATGGGTCACTGAACGTCTCGTAATGAGAGCAGATTGGACACTGTGTTGTAGAACACTTTGTGATCCAATTGGGGTATCCTAGTACCTCTTAAAATATTGAAACTTATATGTGTTATACACTGTATACCTGTACTCTGGTGTTGGCTTCATTGGTCTCTCATTGGAAGTGTGCCCCAATGCCAGATACAGCTCCTCTCCTCTCAAGCAAGGTCCTCTTGCTTAGAGACTTAAAGACAGTGCCGCTGCAGAAATTATCGCAGTGGGAACGCGCATAAGAGCAATGTAGGCCTCTTACGTCACAATAAAGGCCCGCTGCGATGTTTTCACAGCGACATTGCTTTGAGTCTTCTAGCGACGGGAGCACCCTGTATATCAGCTTCTATCAGCTTCATGTTATCGTCTTGATACCAATGCCAATAAATTTCTGAGCCTTTTTCCCATGAAAATGAGCCCAAACACGTGAGGTATCGGAGTAGGTTTGAGTTTGGTCACTTATCCGGGGTGGCGAGTTCAAACTGAGTTTCTTCACACTGGTCTGATTCGTATTGTGTTTGGATTCATTTTTCTCGGGAGAACTTGACCAATTCATTGGTACTGTTTTCAGAGGATTTATATTTAGCATATTTTGGAAGTGATATAACCCAAAAAGGTAGGTTTTTTAATGGAAAGTAAAAAGAATGATGTATCTGTACTTTGCGAGTTATGTCGCTTCTGAAATTTGTGACAGTATGTGATATGATAAATTGCTGCTGGAATATCGTGACTGTCTCGAGCCATAATTGAATCATACTAGAGACTTGTCTCTGTCCATAGCTCTGGGAGCAGCAGAAGCAGCTGGAGGAGCAGAGGAGGGAGAAGGAGAGGATCGAGGCTCTCAGGAAGAAAGACAAGCACGATCACAGCGCGATCGCGTCGACGGAGGTCAAGCAACGGCTTCAGGTACATTGATGCTGCGCGGGAGTCGATCGTTTCGGCTCGATCGCGCTTGTACTCGCGCGGATCTCCTCACAAGGGATTCTACCTTGACTCTACCTGCTCAGGGAAGGGCAAAAGAGGAAATTCGCGTTTTCAATCCAATCCTCTGCACTCGGTGAACCTTTTAATATTACACAAATTTCTCTCTAAAATTAGACAAGAAAATCAACCCTAAAAAGGAGAATAAATAAAGATAAATTACTAAAGTGTATCTCTCAAGAAAAGCGACTCAGTCTCCCAAGTGCAAAGGGTTAAATAACAGAATCGAGATTGTGAAGGTGGGGGATGGGGCTGTTATACGCGAGTCCTCGCTGAGAAAGGAACCTCACGATTTCAGAGCTTCCTCGTGAATAAGAAGCAAAGGGAGGCTGCTGCCGCGGCGAATGGAGCCGTGCCTGGCACACCTGGATACAGAAGCTGGTGAGACTTCTTGAAGACTGACGATTCCTCCTTCGATACTCCACGAGTACACCCTCTATAGTTGAAATTAAAATTGAAATTGAGTCCTCCAAGTTGCTTGAAGTCAAGTTCCTTTTGTAGACACTTTAGAGGGATTTAAATTAGCAATTTTTGCGGCTGATCTCTGTGATGCATAAGGGTGCTCTTGGATCGTGTCGAAGCAACACGAACGAAGGTCGAAACAAAGTTAACATATGCTCTCTAAATTTGTCGAGCAGGTTGCAACCGCAATCGGACTCAGCAGGCACCGCGAACGCTTCGCATCCCTACAGGATGCCGCAGGTGTTGCAGGAAAAGTTCGCCGACGATTTCCCCCTTCGAAAAACAGGTACATATACACGCTGTCGTGCACATACGTGTCGTACGAGATACATCCTGTGCGATGTATCCGTGGTGTCGAGTGATACGCATATAAATACTTGGTGAAAGGTAGTCTATCTCTATGTGTGCCTATGTACGGTAGAATGCCTACTAAAGCATGGTTTTTGCGATCCAACCATCTTCTTGCCTGTCGAATACGCCCACCCCTTACTGCGAACGTTCATTACCAAGGAACTATCGACCCTTCGGAACCTCCTTGCCAATAAAACGAGGGAGCGTATTGGTAGTCCAGTGAGCAGTTTGATTATTGCGCTGGGTAGCCTCTTCAGGGACGAATTCACTTAAATTGAGAAATATATAATATTCGATTTCTAAAGGTAATTATTGAATCAATTGGTTACGCCTGCAGTGGTGTACAAAAGAGAGTTTAAAATTGACCGAAATTAAAGTTTGCAATTAATATTATATAAGATTTACGTATTCTGGGGCACCCCTACATTCTGTACAGCCTAAATGCTCAATAATTTGTGTCTCTTCATTTAGCCTGCTTCTTAAATTTCCCTTTGTTCGCCACTGTATATAAGGTGCTTGAATACGAGGCCCTTAACTGATAATACAAGTCTCTCAAAGAATAACTAATCCAGTAGAAAAGTGGAGTAAGAGGTGTGGGCCAAACTTAATATCAACTCAAATAGATTTTCTTCTGAACTACTAGACTAATAGCCTAGTGAATTAATGAACTATGCTACAGTTTCAAAAAAAAAAAACACTGTGTACGCATACTCTACCAGAGTTCACGAGCCTCGGCCACAGGAGTCGATGGGAAATCACCCGCCACCTGCTGAAGTCAGGCTAGTCTAGCTTCACGAATTGCGTAACCGTCGAGAAACGAGAAAATAGTTAAGTGGCATAGTGGGTGTTACCCTTCGACGACCTTGACCAACTAAGGCCCGTGAACTCCGTTATCCTCAAGGAAGTTAGTTCTCCGTGTCTGACCAGCACGCTCTCCTCGACGCTCTCTCTTCGTACAAGTCTTTAACATATACATCTTTTCCCTTGACCCTTCGCCTCTCTCTCTCTCTCTCTCTCTCTCTCTCTCTCTCTCTCTCTCTCTCTCTCTCTCTTCTCTCTCTCCTCTTTCCACCCTGACGCACACCCGCGCGCACACACGGTCCCGCTTCCTCCTTCTCTGTCACTGCCACTGCCACCACGGCCCGTTTACGACGACAACCAACAACTAACCCTGGCTAAAATTGGCCAGCCTCGGAGCCGAACCTGCTGAAGGTGCGACTTAAGCAACGCGTGGAGAGGAACATGGCCGCGTCGAGAAACTCACCCCTGATGGCACGCCGGAAGGATCGCCTGCTGTCGCACCTCAAGCGGAAATCTCAGCTAGCAAGTACGTCCTTCGATCGAGCTTAGTCGAGATTCGTTCGAATTTATCTATCGACCACATCCTGCGTGAGCATTAGCGAACGATTCTTTGCACCCGTGTTTTCGATTAATCGATCGTTGATTTTTTTGCCTTTTTTGCCAGTGTCCAGTAACAGCATGACGAACAAGATACGTTATCGATTAACATATTCCGTGCGAGCGTCGCGACGGGGCCGAGATTCGGAGACCTATTGTCTTTGGTGAAATTTCAGCTACCTTGTGCCATCGGTTTCAGAGATCGATTTCAGATCTGTGTATTCGCGGGGGCGATTTAAATGTCTCGAGGCATGGAGGCTTCAGGTGTCAGATGTCCCAGCAAGTGGACAGGGTTTTGAATAAGTAATTTTATTATGTCCCGACACTTGAGTTGGTTTTCAGTTCCTGAATATACTATTTCCTTTTTCACTAGACTAGAATCTAAGCTTAAAATTAAAGTAGCGTGTCCAGGTATTATCAGGGAATAATTAGCTGCTGGGACATTTATCTCGTATCTGATTTATATAACCATGACTATCTCAAACTGCCAACAATAGAGCTCCCATTGAGCGAACATAGATCCCTCACGCGATAATGCGTGATCGGTTACCCGCGAAAAAACCTCATCACGCGTTACCGCGTAATCGGCAGCGAAGATGAATCCTGTAAAAAGTGCAGGAATCAGACTCGTCAAAGCATAGCAAGGGGTTAACGCTAGTATCACCTTGAATGTAGTATCACCCATAATTTTATTAGTCCACCAGTGACCACTCTGAACGATTCCAGCATCTCTCACAAGGTAGCGTTCCCGATAGACAATAGCTCTCCACAGCTCGGCTGTGGCCGCGACGCCTAGTGACGCGTCGTGTCGCGTCGCTTTGTGAATCGTCTTCGATGAGACGGTACAATGAGTATTGAACGAATAGAGAAAAAAGCGAAATGAAACGTTCGCGGAGCAGCACGCGATTCCGTGCGCGATGGAATTCGAAAGGGAGGCTGTGCTCGTCCTCTCGAATTCCGATTTCGTTCGCGGCGGTACGTCTCATTGCCAGGCAAACCGCAACGCTCACCAGCGCCTCGCTGATCAAACATTTTCCAGATACTAGCAGCAATCCGGAGTCTGGGCCTAATTCCCCGCCGACTGTTAACAACTCCCAGGCGAGCCCCACGGCGGGAAGCAACGCAGCGGCGATCCAGGAAGTGAGTAGCCTAGCTCTCTGCCTCCTAAATAGCTATGGAGAAAGGCAGTAACTACAGGAAACGGAGAAATTCAGCTTCTTGCATATTTAGATGCAAGAAGTCGATGCTTAAAATGTTAATGCCCGAGTTCTGAGGCTGTGAGAGTTTGTCGATTTGTCACGAACTGGTTTTTTTAGTAGGTACTGCTCTTTTCCATAGGTGGATAGCTCTCTGTATTCTGTAGTGTTTCTTTTGTTCAGAGGAGCACCTGTAAAATTGCTCTCTGTTTCTAAATACTCCTATGATTACTCGACTTTCTTTGTTTATTCCCAGGAGGCGGAGAATACTGTGTATGGCGGTGGTTTGACCAGTGGCAGTCAGCAAGGCAGTCTGTCGGACCTATCGCTGTTCAGTTCGCCGTCTATGCCCAACATCTCTTTGGGTAGACCTCATGTTCCATCTAGTACTGGCACGGTACGTGGAGACCCCAAAATGAGGTCCACAATAATTAATGTACGCAGAGAAGCATTGTACAGAGACTCAGTGATGTATATATGCACACTCAGGCTTTGTGCAGTAATGTTGCACAGAAAAATAGTTAATGGTTCTGTAATCAGATGGCAGAACATGGTATGTCACTTTTTTCAACGTTCAGATACCTGTGCATAGATAAGATTTATCAGTTTACAAAAGATGAGATTTGTATATTATGTAGATTAAAAAAAAAGCAAGGTACCAATTCATGACGTGTGTGTTCATCTATTGGTTTAGTGTTCAGTAGAATAGAGATTCATAAAGTCCTTGTATCTTCAGACTGGGACGAAGCTGGCGACGGTCTCCGAGGCAGAGGTGCGTGCAGCGTTCACAGCGCGCCTGGGCATGCCGCTGACAGGCCAAATGCTGCCTGGTACCCTCCCCTTCTACCCATCCTTGACGGTGATAGAGGGCGAGCCCCCTGCGACTGGCTACGTGCACAAGCAGATGGCGAACCTGGAGCATCCATCAGTGACGAATCGACAACAGCATCCGTCGGTGTACCACGGCGCGGGGGCACCTGCGCCCATCACGGACGCGCAGGTAGCTCACGCGAGGCTGCAAAAGGCTGGTCACCGGCCTTTAGGTAGTATGTTCTCTCTTTCTTGCCTGGCAAACGTTCCCCACGCGCGCGTGCTACGAGTCGTCGAGCGATCGATAGTCCTCTACCTCGGTAAGAGATCACAGAGCGGCAAGAGCTCGAGGAACCTGGCGACGAAGCCTGAGATCGCCTCGATAGCGCCTTTGGCACGCGCGAGCCTCTCTTTGTCCACCAAATTCCGACAATCTTGTATGATTCACGATCCCTCTTCGCTTCTCCAGGCAGGACGCAGTCTGCACCCTTACCGCTGGGCCACCCCATGCTGCAGGGCGGCATAATCGCCCCGCAGACCCACTACGAAGAGTACCTGGCCGAGAAGCAGTTGCACGACCAGCAACAAGCGCACAACTACTTGAAGCAGCAGATTCGGCAGACCGTGTTGACGCGGGTCGGGTCAAGGGGTCAGGCGAACCAGCTGGACGAGGCGCCGGAGACGGAGGAGTCCGAGGTGATAGATTTAACTGGAGGGAAGAAGGATCTGTCGGAGGAGAGCGAGATTTCGAAGCAGCAGAGGGATCGAGAACAGTTCCTCCAGCAACAGAGGGATCTGATGATGAGACACACTCTGCAAGTCTCGAACGAGTCGACGGCCTACAGCGGGACTGGCAGGAGCAGCCAGCCGTGCGCGAGACCCCTGTCCAGGGCGCTTTCGAGTCCCTTGGTTCACTTGGGTGAGCATCCTTAGCTAGAGAGCTTGAGAAGTTGGACCAGCTGACAGGAGATCTCTGGCTGAATTATAAATGATTCAGTTCCTTAAAATGTGACTTAGGGATGCTTCCTAGTAGGTAGGAGGTCAGAAGCAAGGATGCCAGAGAACCTGCTGTTCTTTCTGTCAACTGGCTCTGGACTTACTGGACAGAAGAAACGACAGCAGGTTCTCTACCATCGCTAGTCAGATGTCTTCTGGCACCTTTTTGATCATTTCTTATAACAAAAGTTGTCTACTGTAAACGTAGCTGTAGTTAACTGGACGTTGTCTCTGGTGATATGATATCACTCGTCGAGCAATTAGATTAATCCTGTACCGCTTCTCCACAGGTCCTCAAGCAACTGGCGCTGGCGAGCTGTTTGCTCGATCCTCTTCCCATCGACCCACCACGGGCCTGGCCTACGACCCACTGATGCTGAAGCACGCATGCGTCTGCGGCGAGACGGTTCGGGGTCACCCCGAGCACGGCGGCAGGTTGCAAAGCGTCTGGGCTCGGCTATCAGAGACAGGGTTACTTCAGAGATGCGATCGCATACGGTCGCGTAAGGCGACGCTGGAGGAGATACAGACGTGTCACAGCGAAGCGCACGCTCTTCTTTTCGGTGAGTGTTGCCTGGAGGTGTCGTTGTCCGTTCCCTCCTTCTCTCTCTTCTCTTCCTCCCATCCCTCTGTGCACACTTCCGCGAGGAACATCACTTCTCCCCGCCTCCTCTGCCCGAGTCTACCCCCGCGCTTCGATGTTCCCCGCGACAAGGGCAGAGAGTAAAGTGTGCTTCGCGCAGGGACGAATCCGATGAACCGACAAAAGTTGGACGTGTCGAAGCTCTCTCAACTTCCCATCAAGAGTTTCGTTCGGCTACCCTGCGGCGGAGTTGGCGTCGATTCCGACACGACGTGGAACGAACTGAACACAGCGCCGGCCGCTAGAATGGCTGTGGGCTGCGTGGTCGATCTGGCCCTTAAAACCGCGATGGGGGACATTAAGAACGGGTTCGCCGTCGTGCGGCCACCTGGGCACCACGCGGAGACCAATCAGGCGATGGGTTTCTGCTTCTTCAACTCGGTGGCGATCGCTGCGCGATTGCTCCAGCAGAAGCTCGACGTTCGGAAAATCTTGATCTTGGATTGGGTAAGAGTCCCTTCCCTCTCCTTCGCGACGCAGGGGAGAACAGCCTGTCGGAGGGGTGTACACCTGTTCACTTAGATCTGTCTAGCTTTTCGAGACCACGAAAACCAGTGCTGCACATAAAATAGATGCTTAGAATATATCTAGCACTTTTACTAGGGACACTGTTCAATTACAGTCTGTTTAACAAGAACGTTTTCATATTTCTAAAGCTACTTGTTACATTACAAAGGGAGTAAATTTCGTTTCTAGTTTTTCTATCTTGACTGTCCTTTATGCAGAGATAGACAAGGGGTTGCAGAAAATATGTACGCTATTCAGAGCTCAGAAGTTGGTTCCTTGGGAATACACAGGCAAAAGGGGTTCACGGTTTGCTTCACCTATGCCCAACTCTGTCACAAGGTGCTACGCTGCACAACTATGGAAAAAAGCAGTGTCTACTAAATATATTTTAGTACTATTTTGCTCTAGAATAACACACGACTATTCAAAGCTATCCAAAGATGCAAGAAACTCAGTCTCACATTTTTCTATAGTTATTGCCTTCCTCCATGCTTGACCACTACAAGCCCTAGTATTATACCTGTCCCATGAGGAGCATTAGGGACAATGCTTTCCAAAGGTCTTCTCATGGGACACGATTAGTACATATGATCAATTTAGCCAATGAAGAAAATCTCTAAGCTTCATCTTCAAGATTCTATCCCACTAGGTAACCATCTTCTGAGCTCTGCATAGTGTCTCCCTCTCACAGCGACAGATCCCAGAAAACGAGTCCCTGTAAATGGCTCTTCCCAGGGCAGCACTGGTGTAGCCTACAGAGACCCCGGGTCGGACTGATCCCCAGCAGAGTGTTTGTTCCTCTTCTGTTCGCAGGACGTCCACCATGGGAACGGGACGCAGCAGATGTTCTACGACGACCCGCGAGTGTTGTACCTGTCGATACACAGGCACGACGAAGGTAACTTCTTTCCAGGAACTGGTGGTCCGACCGAGTGTGGCGCTGGGGAGGGTCTGGGCTACAATGTGAACGTAGCTTGGTCTGGTGGACTGAACCCGCCAATGGGCGACGCTGAATACCTCGCGGCCTTTCGTACCATCGTGATGCCCATCGCCAAAGCGTTCGATCCCAATATCGTCCTGGTCTCAGCGGGATTCGACGCTGCCATCGGTCATCCTGCTCCCCTCGGCGGATACAAAGTCAGTCCTGCCTGTTTTGGAAAGATGACTCAGCAGCTGCTTAGCCTCGCTGATGGGAAGGTCGTGTTAGCTCTTGAAGGCGGCTACGATCTTGCCGCGATATGCGACTCTGCGCAGGAATGCGTTCGTGCTTTGCTTGGGGACGAGCCCAGCCAGCTTCGCGATGAGGAATTGACTAGGGCCCCTTGCCAGAACGCCATCGACACGCTGCAGAAGACTATTGCTGTTCAGGTGAGGGTCTTGGGAGGAGCAGTTGTTTTATTGGTTCTTGGGGATTTGATTTTACTAAATTGTTGCTTTTGGCGCAGATGTCGCACTGGCCTTGCGTCAAGCTGAACGCCCACACGGTGCCGATGAGCGCAATAGAAGCTGGGCAAAAGGAGCGTGATGAGTCGGATACGGTATCCGCGATGGCCTCTCTTTCGATGCAACAGCCTACCAATTTAACGTGAGTTGATATAAGAAAATTGATGCTGGGTCTTCTTGGATTTTGATAGTTTTTAGTTGAGGGCTAGTCAATTTTCTCGTGCTTCCATTGGTACCAGCTTCTGCCTTATTATCCACTAGAGGTCAGAAGCTTGGAATCACTTGCCAATGCTTATTGAGTAGCGAGCAATGAGTGAATAGATATTTTCTATTGAATGATGCAGCCGAAGTTAGAACTTTACTTCCAACTGCACTCCTCTGAATCTTTAGTCCACTTAGAATTCACTTTAATGCCAAGTGAATAACTCCTAGAAGCTTACAAATTTTCTGTCTACCATAGATAATTTTTATTCAAAACTGGTTGCTAGAAATGGACATTTCTTGTTTCCTCTTTTATCTTTCAATTGAGGATTGTTAACTTTCTAGAATTCTCTACCATTTTCTACCATTTTCAGGACTACCCCAGAACATTCCCGAGAAGTTTCCGAGGAGCCCATGGAACAAGACGACGCCAAATGAAATCGTAGTAGCTTGGATTTTGTGTACGCGCGATCATCTTGGGAAGCTGTCGCGAGGCGACCGTTGTGTCTCCGCGTCCCATAGGAGGGAATCCGTTGTCAGAAGCGATGACAACGGCAGCAATGAACCAGTGCACCTTCGACGCAGCCTACTTCAATTGGCGCTGCATCGCGGCGCCAATACCAAGCCTTTAAGCGCCTCGCCTCCTCGATCTCCCCGGGTTCTCCGGCGTCCAATCGCAAGCGCGTCGTCTCGAAGAAGCATCGTTGGCCACGCGAACAACTGACTCAGTTGGTATAAGTACAGCTCGAGATCGAACACGCACAGATACAAAATGATGAAGTGGTGTGACAGTGGCGATGTCAATTGAGTAGCGAATCTGTGCGCTCGCCGAGGCGGTGAATTCGGTGTGCACCACTTGGTAGTTGCGTATCTGTGTATACTAGGCTCTGAGATTTCAAATGGTTGTACCAATGATAACTTCGTCGCGTTCTCTGTCACTGTTATACGTTGTATTTCTGTCTGTACTTGGCCTGAAAGAGGTTTCTCCATTGGCATGACTTGTGGCTAGAAGGTAGCCAATTTGTGAAACACTTTTCTTGTGCACGGTTGAAACCGTGTCTGCACTGTCTTTTAGGCGGGAAACCAACGTTCTCTTCCATTCGTTCTACGAATCGAAAGCAAAAGAAGGCGATGGTGATTGTCGGAAAATTGTACCTGGTAGAATTGATCTTGTCTGATCACTTAACATAATTTCTGATATACTCGAGCGTACGATTGTTCTTCGAGGTATTTGTATTTGAATGTTATATTCTATTTGAGCCCGCAAGCGTTGTTATAGAGCTGATTACAGGCAAAGTGAAGATACTAGTTTTTTGATACACGGCGTATCTTACATCGCGACAGTGCAGCGATCGATCGCTTCTTCGGACGGTGTAGCAAACACATTTGGTTGTTTCATTGCGAATAAAGGCTGGTGTGATTTTTGTGATATTTTGTAAAAAAGAAAAAAGAAGAAAAAGAGGAAATTTAACGAGAGCTATTGTTAATTAAAGATATACGTGCACGCAAGAGTGTGACAGTGTTCCGCGAGCGAGAGATAATGTGAGAGTGAATGAGAGAGAGAGAGAAAGAAATATAATCGAGATACGAGCATTTATTTTTGTGTCGTGCATTTTACGAGAACACGGAGAAATGTGAATGTAATCGAGCAATCGATGAACGATTTCCGCGGATTCGTAACTTGCGTATAACGTGTGTAAGCATATACGTGGACGGTGTACGCGTATAGGAATTTATAAACAGCTTCGCGCTCGAGGAAAACTGAGAGTAGATGCGCATCCAAGTACAAGGAATATGTGTACATCGTACGTTTATGTGTCCGCAAGAATCTCAAGTGTTCGTCGTGTATCGTCCTGTATTTTTACCAAAAATTATTCAAATTATCAAGCACGCAACGATTCTTCGGTCGATTCGAATGGTGAAACCAATCAGAGTAATCCTGAGACTCGTTAACCCTTTTCAATAAAAATTAATCTTCATTCTACTGTGCTTGAAATAGCATATTTTAACAAATCATCTCCCATTAGAGCGATTATTTTAACTAAAAGATATGTAATTTTATTCTTCAACGTGTTATCTTCATGTGTTCATTCACTTTCCCTTGAAACATTTCATTGAATCGATTCGACCGAATCATTCGTTATCGCTGATTCCACTCTCGTTGCGACGATCGTTTGGAAGTTGTTGACGTTTGCGAGAGTTTTATGCGTTTCGGACGAAGAAACTTGCAACATTCCGATATCATCTCGTTGGTAGAAAAGAAAACTCGATACAAGCTAGATGTAAACCAGTCGACTCGCGTCGAAAGTCGGGTCGCCGATTAAAGAAACAAAAAAAAAGAGGCGTATAAAAGATTGAAAAAATCGAAGATAAAAAAAGGAAAAATGTTACGTTTAAGTTATTGCACGTGTACCGAAAAAAATGTCCATATTTGCGTAAGCTTAAATGTATTAGTCGTACATTTTTTATGTATATAAATGTACCTCCGTAATTTTAAATAAAAGGTATAGTCATTGTGTTACGCATACGTTACCAGTCGGCGAACGCCTTGATGCTCCTCAGCTTCTTTTTCTAACTCGGCAAACTACCAACCGTTAACACGCATTTTCCACACTCAAGTTCCCTTTAATCGTATATCACCTTTGTACAGAAAACGATAGAAATTAACGCAAACTCATTTCTCAAATGATCGTTATATATATATTAGAACATTTGACGCAAAGTGCTAACGCTATGATAAGTAACTTGGTATTTTCTAAATTTATTTCCTTTTTTTTTGTCATTCCCGGTTTAGTATACAGATCGACGCGACATTACGACTAACCGCGAGAAAAGTCTCGTTTGCCTGTGCCTTGCGACACGTCGCGACCACGTCCGCCATCTTTCCCGCCAAAACCTCCCTTCCGCTTGGGGGCGGCTTCGAACAGGTCAACTTCCGCCCACGCGTCACGATAGAACGCGTTGCAATGACTTTTTACACTTATACATATACGCCTGCCCGTGTGTGCTCGTGCACGTGTATATATATACACGGATGCACACACGCGCCCACGTGCACACACACGCACGCCTGCCGGTACACATGTATACGTACGTAAAAAAAAAGCGCGTACAAACGTATCCATGCATGTATACGCGACGCGATTCGTGTATACATGCACACACGATGCTTCGGGTCGCTTCTGTATTTATATATCTCATATTTATATGCTTCTATGATATAACGAAGGTTGTTATCAGAGTATGATACACTATCGATTATGTTTACATCGCAGATACTTAGAAACCTATGGAATATTTGCTTTCTTTTCTTCTTATGTACAGGGACGTTTAAAAAAGAAAAAAAAGGCAGGAAGAAAAATTTAAAAAACTTACATCGATACGGTCTCACGGAAACGTTACATCTTTCGATACAAAGGTTAACACGCTAGTCCGATATTTTCTGCTTTGTCCGGGGCGGGGGATCAGAAATCGTAGAATCATCGTCGAAGAGACAAGATACTTGGCACGCACACTGTGCACGAACGCGCCATTTTCGTTACGCGTCTAGTTAAGTTTAAATTCGGTAACCAATTGCTGTTGCTTCAAACTCCCGCCACAGACGAAGTACATAATAGAAGTGTCATCTCATGCGATTTTTGTCGCGCGTTGATTGCGCCGCCATTGACGAAAATTCGAATTAAAAGAAGGCGGGAAGAATTTAAAATTTGAATTCTCAAGCGTAATTATTCTTTAACTCTTTGCTGACATAATAGTAATAAAGGACAATTTTTTTTGAATAATTTCTGGGCTTTTTTCGACATGCGTCGATTCGCGCGACATAAATACCCACGTGATAAATCTATTTTATACCTCGCTTTAGATCCTACAGTATTTCCTCGCTATAAACTCGTTGCTATTTCTATTATCTCTACTTTCATCCTTTCTCAAGTACTCTGGTCTCACCCTCTGTCCTCTGATGAAACAAATACCAATCTCTGACACACGGATTTATCTCAGAAACGTGATTTAGGAAGTCCTGTCGGTAACGAGTCACGAGACTATAACGAGTAAAAACTGTGATCTCGAGCAATCGAAGGCTCGCGTCCTCGCGGATCTATTTCGATAACGACTGCTTCGAAACAAATGACGTCGACACCGACGAGTCAAAGTTACGCGACCATCTATCCGATCTCTCTCTATTTCGATAAACAAACGTCGTTCTAGGGAAATACTCATATATCGTTAAACGGTCGCTAACTAAGCTAGGTACTTTGGCGATCCTAATACTCTTGCGACGACAGCTTGTCGATTCGCGACCCGTTCCTCCATATTCGCGGAGAACTTGAGAGCTGCCACGAGTAGTCTTTCGAGGAGACAGGTGTACCGATGCACCAGCACGCGTTTCCTCGACGTCGGTCGTTCCCTTTTGATTCTATGCGAACCTTCTTGTCAATGTATGTACATCTAACGTATCAGGTCTGCGCTCATCTCGGTTGCAAACGCGGTACAGATTGTCGCGTGTTTCAACATCAACGTTGTAGGGTGAATCTATTTGACGGTCGAGAAATTCTGTTGTGGATTTTGATTCGAAGACACCCAAGTGGTGAACACGTCTTTACAATGGCTAACTACGCATTCGTTACTGCAGTATTCGTCCTCCCATTCGCTATTAGCTACAGCAGGATTAGGGCATCCGTGACGTATACAAGCGTTTGACGTGGGTCTCTGACCAGCCATGCCAACCTGTGCCGCAGGATTCACTGGTGAAGGACTCGACATCGAATCCCCTTTCGGAGGACTCGTATGCATCATTTGCTGCTGTTGCTGTTGCTGTGAATGGTGGTGCTGCGACTGCTGCTGCACCTGCACTTGTTGAACTTGCTGCTGTGGCACCTGGAAGAACGTAGAAAAATTATTCGCAACATTTCTCTAGAAACTTCATTATGTTTTATTAGACCATTCTATGAGTAACGTTGTTTCCTGCTTTATATTTTAATTCGCAAAATTAAGAATTCTTCGAAGAAGAATGTCTCAAAGACCATCTAATAAGTAAGGAATGGTGACAGAATGCAATATTCGAGACAGCCGTGACCAAAAACAACGGTAAATATTAGTTTCTTCACGAATATTGAAGAGCATCGCGAATCTCTCAAAGCTTTATTTATGGAACGATGTAATATTTTTAATAACCCAAAGGAATGGCAAAAAAGAACAGACGAAGCAACTTACCTGCATGTACTGTTGCGAAACCTGTTGCGATTGCATGTGCTGCTGTTGCTGCGACTGTTGCGACTGTTGCTGTTGCTGAGGAATGTGGGTCGGTGCCATTTGATTGCTCATCATGCTCTGAATGAGGAACAGAAAGATGATTGGCAATGAAGAATAACTCGAAGACTAAAGAACAGAGGACAGAATGATAACTACCTGCTGTGTCTGCTGTTGCTGAGGATTCCCCGGCATTCCTAAATGATGAGGAGATTTCTTCATCTGCATTTGCTGCTGCTGTTGCTGATGCTGATGCTGGTGCTGATGTGGATGAGAATGCGCGTGTTGCTGTTGTGGCGACGGTGGCTGAGGCTGTGGGCTGTAGACCTGATACGAGACGTTCCCAGGAGTGCCATTTCCAGGATAGTTACCATAGGTCGCGTACTGGACTTGTTGCTGCTGTTGGGGCGATGGTTGCTGTTGCTGGTCAGTCTCAGTTGCTCCTTTACTGACGAGAGACGCTCTATACGCCGCCAGAGCCTGCAAATACTCCTTTTTTGCTTCCTCGGTTTTCTGCTTGTAAACCTGCAACAAATACAACATTTTGCTTTAAAGAAGGGAAGACAAGGGTCAGTAATGGGCGTTAATCACAGTCTGCGATACAATTAGCGAGAATAACAAAACAGAGTTGAGATCAACTATTTCGCATAGTATTTCAAGATTGATACCAATCACTATTCTCTAAACACAAGTTAAGCATGATCCAATAAGTACAGCCCCAGCAAGGAGTAGCGAAGATTTTGTGGCTCATATATTCAACAGTATCGCTTTGCAGATCACTTGAGTGAATCTCAAGGACTTCACTATATCTGCTCCATCAACTACATATAGTTTTATCGCTACAATGCCCGCAGTGTCCCCCCTATCTCCCCGCATCTCCATTCTCTAGCCATTTTCCTTGTCCGCAAAACGTATCTCCCCCGAAATATCCTTCTTTCCATAAAGTACCCACTTTTCGTCGAATTACCCTCGCTTCGTTCTGCGCCATTCCACCCCTCCCCACCAGCCCCCTCCCAAGTAGGTGCACTTCCTTCCCTCCCTGCTGCTACGCCCTTACTGCTTCTTCCATTTCCCTCGTTCCTCCTTCCGATACTACACCTGCCTCCTCTGAGAGTTTCACGACACGCTCGTTACTTTGATACGATACACGATTAACGCGCATTCCTTTCTGCAGCCAATTAACACTTTATCCTCGGACACGTTCTCTAAAACCGTTTATCGACAACTGCAATTTCGATTTTAAGTTTATTAACCCTCTCCATTCGGTGCACTCCTGTTAGGTAGAAGAAATATTTGACGTTTTATTTCCAAGTGTACTTGACAACCGTGTTCAAGCCTGATATTAATGATATTTTGCGCTATTATGGCACACTTTGAGGCAAGTATGCTCAAAAGTGTGCCTCGTAAAATCTAAATATAACTAGTAAAGCTGAAAACAGAATATTCCACGACCCGATAAAATGAACGAAGAAAGTAAACGGGGGAAGAGCAGCTTCGTGCGAATACTCACATTTTTATGTCCCATCTCCAGAGCATCCCACATCGAAGCTACGATCTTCGACACCTCGCCGAAGCTTGCGCCTGGGTTTTGCCCCTTTATCGCCGCCTGCGTGTCGCGGAAGAAGAGAGCGTACGCTGACACGGGCCTGCAATGACAGATGTAGGCCTCTACAAAATTCTGTTCGATTCAATGTGACATTCTTCATAAACTACACACATGGAATTTTAATTAACCATCATATACTCGTGGTGGAATTCAGAATTTGTTAGATTCATTATTGCAGTAGGAAAAACTCCTCCCTGTGCCTAGAGCACAAGTTGACAGTTCACCTAATGAGTCCACTGATCACATCAATGATTTTCGTTAACTCTTCACGCCCAGAAGGTGCGTTAATCTTTAGTATACTATTTCCTTAATACGAGTGTTCCTAGTTCTAGTTTGCAGTTCTCTATTTAAGCTTTGATTTCTCTTTGAAATACTGGTTTTAGAATGGTTCATCACAGAAAGCCTCTACTTTTCATTTTTGCTTTATTTGAATCCCCTTGAAATACCTAAAGTAAACGTGTCAGTAAAGAAGAAAGCTTAATCCAGGACATGAAGAGTTAAACGCTCGCACAGGTTCACCACCCGCAAAGGGACAAGTAATGACTCACTTCTGCGGTTCGTTGGGGTCCCTCTTCTTTTTCTTCTTCTGCGACTTCGGTTTCCTCTGATTTTTCGCCCCGACATCAGCTGGTTCAGGCGAGGGTCGCTTAATTCCCGTAATCTGAACAAAGAATCAGCGCCTCGTGCGAATACTTCTAGAAACTACCCCATCGACGAATTACTACTCACCGTTCCAGAATGCGGCGTGCTGTCGTCGCTATCTTCGCTAGTAGTAGTGTTATTGTTCGGTTCAGGAACGCTACTCGATTGCATCGCAGGTGGGCTGCTGCCAGTGGGGCTTCTGTACTGCATCTGCCGTTGCATATACTGCATGTGCTGCATCTGTGCCTGCTGCTGTTGCTGCTGCTGCTGTTGCTGTTGCTGCTGCTGCTGCTGCTGCTGAAGCATCATCATCTGCTGCTGGTTCCCGTGCTGCTGACGAGGAGAACTCATCGTCGCGTACGAGCCCTGAGAGTTACTGTACGTAGAGCTGCAATGGAAAGTTTCGAAAACGTCCAAGATGACAAAGATTCTCATTCACTCTAATCAATCTGTTCTAAGGTGAACAACGAGCTTGTAGACGAGAAGCCAAGAGCTTCGTCGAGAATCCTCTCGGTTCAAGATCGACCCTCACCTGACACTGATAGGCTGCATCGAGTGCTCCTGCTGCAGGTACAGCGACTCCTGATACCCACCAGGATCTAGCGGGGATTGCTGAATACCTCCGGTCTGCATCATCTGCGGGATCAAGATTCGGAGCGTTTAACGCTCTGCTCGAGGAACCCTCGCGTCTCCCAGATCCCAAAGTAGCTCACCTGAGTCTGATAACCGTGCATGGCATCGTGTTGCGACTGTTGCTGAGCCTGTCCCTGCTGCTGCTGTTGCTGCTGCTGCTGCTGCTGCTGTTGCTGATGAATCGCTGGGATATCGAAATCCTCGTCGCCGAAGCTAGGCGTGTGAAAGGTCTACGAAGAAAAAGAACGCTATCGGAGAAGAGGACAGGATGATCATAGATCCTGATCGATCTTTAACCCCTCCGCGTACTATGACGAGTCTGATTTGTATTCACAATATTGGGTCAAACATAAATATCACGAGTCAGACTCATGGTATTGTTACCAGAAACGTCTTTTCCCACGATTTTGGTCCCACATTTTATCAATTTATAATCTGTAAAAAGGCTCTAAGAAAGTATGCAAAAAACGACCGCGGTAAATCTTTGCACTCAGTACAAAGGGCGTGACGAATCTAAAAAAGAAGGCAGAAGGAAGAAGATCCCATAAATGGGCCCGACTGCCACTGATTGAAATGACGTACGCCCAGCACATCACACTCTTCTTTCTCAGAGCCTCTGCACTGACTACAACAATTAGCACAGCAAGGTGTTAGGAATCGTCCGTGGCTCGCTAAACCAGATCGTTTTCATTTTGATAGAGTCGCTACTTTGTCCCGGGGGCGGTTGATAGACGCTGTACCGTTCGAAATCCTTTTAGCGATTTATTCCCTTTCGGGGCGAGCGAGGGGGGGTGGCGCAGGGGCGGCGAGGAGGGATGGAAAATAAATTTGCCGCGGAGCCCCGTCGGGGGCCACGGGGAATAAAAGTTTTTAAATTGGATTTAATAGCGTCAGGAATTTTCCTTTGAAGGAACGTACTTGCCTATTGATCGAGTACACCTCTGACTCCCTTCCCTCTCCCACGCCCATCACGTTACCCCTTACCTCGCGGTGTTTCTCTTACTCTATCGTTCCGCGTCCCTCTTCTCTCGTCCCTTCGCGTCGCGCCCTCCTCCCCCCCGTGCCCGTGTGTACGCGTACAGTCCGTCCTATTTCAACCACCCCCAACCCCATCGTCCCGCGAGCGCCCCCCCTGTACCTGCTCTCCACCCTTTCCATCTCCGCCGAATCGACTACGCGTCTATCCATCTTCTTCCTCCGCCGTTTCCAAACTTTTCTTTCTCTCTTCGTCCCCGCCCCCTCGTCATACTCTCTCTCTTTCCCCATCTCGCTGTATCTCTGTCACTCCCTAGCGCCGTGCAGCCCCCCTCTTACCCTCTGTCTTCGCCGTTGCACCCCTACAGGCTCGCCCTCTGCCTATCCGGCCGAGCCAAGATAGTCGTACCTTTCCTACCCCCCTGCTTCGTTCGCGTTCCTATTCGCTTGTTTCCTCTCGTTCCCCGCGAGCGAACGAGCTCGCGCTCGCGCCTCCACCCTCGCACCCCACTCTACAGTCGCTCCCACACCCAGAGCCCCCGTCCCGTTCGCGGGCAGACTCGCGGACAGGACCGCGGGGCTACGCTCGCTTCTCCTTACCGATTCCCTTCGAGGACGCGAGCCGAGCCGGGAAACCGTCCTTCGGAGGCAGGAGGGCAGGAATGCGAGAGGGGCGGAAGTGCCAGACACTCTGGTTTTGATGAGCACTCGGAGTTTTGGTAATTATTGGGAGTAGAGTATTAGGGAGATTGTAATACTCTTATGGCTGGTGGGCTTGGTCCGCGGCTCGTTTGAGGGATGATTTTTGTTTGAGACTCTAGGGGAATTTGTTTTATATGGAGGGTTTTGATGTTACTGTGCGGCTTGGTTTTTTAATTTAGAGGGCTTCTGGGATAACCTGGGTCATGGGATAAAATGGGTAGAGATGGAAGTCTAGGTCAGGGTTTCTCAACCTCTATGGCTCTCTACCCCTTTCTTTTTTTTACCATTCTCATTTTGTCTGACTCTTCCTTCTCTTCGCGTGGCCTCTAAAATCCAGTGTCAGCACCCCTTGGGAGCCGTGTAGACCTTGTTGAGAAACTCTGCTCTAGCTGACAGTAAATAGGTACTATATCTACTAGAAATAACGTGCAATATTTCTACTTAAATTTAAATGCTACTCTAAATAGCATCGTCACTTAGAGCTAGATTCCTAAGTTTCTACTCACCACAATTTACAATATCTCATATTACCTCCTACCCTTTCCTCTGTCCCTATAGCAACAACAAAGCAAAGCAACAAAAGTCACAATTCCCAAAACTCTGAGCCTGTGACGTAATTAAAGCGTCTACAAGATGTGGCTTCTGTCGATTTTGCTTTATAATTATGAGTACTATTCATCTCTCATGAGAAGCCCCTGGAAACCACTGCCCTTTATGCTCTTTCCCATAAGACACGTACAGCACATATGTACAGAGTGACCAGTTTAATTGGAAACTCTCTAATAACTGTTGGCTACACTTACACTGCCAACAGCACTCAGAATAAATAGTACCAACACTCAGAGGGTTTCCAGATAAACTGATCACCCTGTATAAGTAGACCTTTAAAACATATCCCTATGTATTCTACATAGTCCCGAACTATCTAGGTACTATTGTATGCGCTTCAAAGGCTCTATCAGAGCGACTCGATCCCCTCGAGTCCCAAGTGGAGGCTGCGTTTCGGGCAGAGGCAGATCAGAACAGAGAAACGTCGGCTGTAAAAACCCCAAGGAACCAGAGGTCGGTGGCATGGAGGGAGAGACCGGTTCTCGTGGATACATTCGATACAGTACAGCGGAGCGGAAGAATCGCGCGAGCTGACGCGACCACGACCGTCACCGTGACGTTGCCGTCGACCGAGTCGATTAAACTCACCTGATCAGCCATGGCGTAGCCGTCGTGGTGATAAGACGCTTGATGGTGATGATGATGAGGCTGCGGCACGTTCAGCGAAAAATCGAGATTCTCGTTTCTCTGGAACAGACGGAAAGGACAAATGTTAACGATCTCTGGATCGACCTGTTCTTAGAAGAAAAGTGAAAACGCTTTGGAGGTTTTTTAATCCTGTGATTCATACCCTGCTTTAGTCTAATTCATGATTGCAGAGCAATCAGTCAGTTACCAGAAGGCACAGGCCCGACCCTTTCCCCAGGATCTTCCTGTATGCTTTCTGCGTGAGCTAGAGATCTACCCGCGGCTATGGCTCCCTTTTGCGAACGTTTAAACATGTTAAGACGGCATTCGAGCTACTATTAATCACAGGGAGATAGTGGTGGCTAATTTCCAGGCTCAACTTCTCTGATTACAGTTCGCCTCTAATCTTTTGGCGAGACTTCTCTCTGGCTTGGGCCTGCAGATGGGCCCGAAGAGATTAATCATTAGAACATGAATAACTCTGGCTTTTGGAATAGGTATACTGCTTCAGGTGAGTACATATCTGAATTAGAAATTATTGGATAGAGATATAGGCTGAATGGTAACCCATACTTTCACTATTTTTCACGTAATTTAGTTTCTCTTATCTGGGTCACATCTTTTCGAAAGTAGTGTTAATGGATTAGTCAAGTCCTCTCTAGAAAAATGAGTCAGAATAAGATATAAATCGAATGGTGATCAATCTGAATTTATTACCCTGAATTAATGATTAGAGATTGAACCAAAGTACCATATCGTGCTTCCACAATGCTGCGAAGGGGACTTGTAGGACTCGAATAGCGCTGTCTATGCTCATTTCTATCAGAAAAGCCTCACTAATTCAGTGACGCTGCTTGCAAGATGGTAAGAAGAGATCTACAAAAATTAGGATTTTAATTATCGGACAAGCTGCAACTCCCGTGTCTCTCAAAAAACCAAAGTTGTTGTCTGTAAGCTTCGTAAAGTTCTAGTATCTAAGTGTCCACGTTATCTGGCCTGTTGCAACTACACCTCGCTGTTGCAACTGCATCTGGGCCGTAGGTCGTAAACGCAGCTTCGTCCCGTTCAGATACGCGGCTCGAGTTCGATTCTCCCGCCTCCCCTGATGTTCGTCACCGCCGCCGCCCCCGACTACCACCACCACCGACACCACCACCACCATCCTCCCTCAACCAAACGCGTTATTCAAGTTCCTCTACGGTCATCGACCCTCACGCTTACCTCTAGTTTAACAGATTCGTTCGGACGAGAACGCGATCAAAATCATTTCTATCAAACTTTACGGGAAGAATATCTAAAATAAAAATACAATCTTTAATTACTGCAGATCTCACGAGTTTGTTAATGAGCTTATAGAACGTAAGAGTAACTTTTCTTAAGGCTGAAAAATGATAATGCCTTCGAGAAAACAGGGATGATGCAGCGATGAGCTCTCTGCTACGATCCCCTATTGCGAAGTAATACAAAGAGGACGAAGCACATCGCTGCAAGCTCGTAAACGCTTCCCTCTCCATAGACCTTCCTCGACATCTGGAAGACGGCCACGGGTCCCCGTGCCTGCTGCTCTCAGGCCAGCCTGGTCAGAATTTTCATCTAAACGCGAAGAACAGGTGCGACCGCGACTTCTCGCTAAGCGATGAGACATCGAGAAGCGTTGCGTTCTTCGAGGGGCTATAGCGTGCCTGCGAGTGCCTCGAGAGCAAAGGTGATGTCGTAAACCTTGAAAAGGATGGAGAAATGAATTTAACACTTTCGTTACGTTTGGGTTTGATGTACTTGAAAGAAATATTCGAGCTAAATCTGTAACAAGAGTTACTTTCGTTATGAGAGGCTTATCTGTGAAAGATTTATGAAGGATGCATATTACAAGACATTGCGCAATTATTTATGGAGGTACCTGAATCAGTAGAATCTATTGTTCATTATGCGCATATGTTCGGTGGTAATTAAGAAATTACCTGCGCTCGGATGCTCATTAAAAACTATTCTGTTAGAGGCAACGGAATACGAAATATGAAGCCAGAAAATTACTCCTATAAGTGCAGATCCCGCATGGCCTGCATGCAACGTGTGGAATTATAGGTTATGTTAATAGCAATATATTTGTATTACAGTGCAAGGCGTTTTTTTTAACAACTAATTGTACCTCTGCAACATGTTCAGCATTTCCTGTGGTACAATCTTGCGACTCATCAACAGCGGTGAGGTTAAGAACCAATTATCTACAGGTTATGTTACTAGATATATTTTGTCATAAATTGTAAACACTGTAAAGTATTCTTTAGCTAATTATGCACTTGAGAATTGCATCTACAATCAAATGAAGCCTCTACAAATTCCCTCCTTATAATCTCGCCTAATAATCTCGACTAATTACGAGCATATAATACACAATATATTAAAAACACATTAAAAATCAGTGAATCAACTCTAGAAAAAAATGATTAACCTCATTAAAAAGGAATTCTAACGAACAGTAATCCTCAAAAAACTCTAACTTAAATCTCTCTACCTTTGAGACCACATATCACACCCTCGCTTCAACAGTGACCCAACTAAAAAGACAATTTTTACCAAAATACACCTTAGATTAAACTGCTTCATGTCCCTAACATGTAAACCACGTTTCCTGAACTGTGTCCCTTTTGAAACAAAGGTGCGATATGTAAATCCAAGTATCAAAGGGATGCAGACATAGGACAATCTCTGTATGGCGATAGGAAACGACCGTAAGTGTGCAGGTTGACACGAGGTTCAGATAAGGAGAGAAAAAAAATTCAAGGAAGAACTCGTCGAAGCAAAAGTGCACGAGGAGAGGGCTGAAGGAGAAGGAGCACGTTGCATTTACTTTTTCCAGCAGGAGAGGCAACAGCAGGCAAGCAGGCAGGCTGGCAGGCGGGCAGAAGAGTGAACAGGTAGGAAGGTAGGTATGTAGGTAGATAGGTAGGTAGGTAAGCAGACAGGCGAGCAGGTAGATAGATGGACACAGCCAGGAGGAACGAGCAACGTCGAGTCGAAACTGAAACGGAACGCAGCGAAGAACGGAAGCGGTTTCGCTCTCGTTTCGAATGTGACGCAAGCGAATTACGGCTGCTGTGCGTGTCCCTTTTCGGGTTTCACGCATTCACTGTTGGTTGTGTGATAGTCACCAGTGACCGACACTATCAATTTGCAATGCTTTTCAGCAACACGTGTCTCCGTATGGACTGCTTTAATCTGTGGGAGGAACTTTTTCGAAGACCTAATAGAATAATTGTACCTTATTTTGTAAATGTATTCAATTACTATATATTTCTAATCAAAAATAGACAGTGGGAAATAGGCCAATAGGAAATTTCTTAGGCCCTAGGGAATATTCACCCTCCAAGAATTTCTATTGTATCCTTCGTAAATATTAAACTGGATTTTTCTGCTGTTACAAAGCGTAACAAGTACGCATCGTGATATCTAAAGAATGAAACAGGTTTTTACTCAAATTCTCTTCTTTAATGTGTCTATAAAAACTTGAATTTGTATTAAAATCTGCTGTCTAGTAATTGTACTTGTATTTAAGAAAAATTGAAGGTACAAATGTGTAGCAGCCTCCTCCAAGAAGTTAATAAAGATCAGATTTTACGAAAAATTCTAAATATATTATTGAGTTATGGAACACCCTTAGTTTTAGGATTATGAATGTTTCTAAAAAGAAATAACTAGATAGTGATTAAGTTAATGGACGCCACAAAGGCTCGAACTGTTTTCATGTTTGCAGGAATCGTACGACGTCAGGCATAATTCATTGAATATTGATGTAAACTAATGCGAACAGACAATTGATGCGAGGCTTCCGTTATCCACGAGCACGCGAAGGGAACAGGCGTGTGATTTGTGCGGATTTGCATTGGAAATAAACTGTTTTCTTGTTAGCTATTTCCTGCTCACATGCTTCTCGCTCGATTTAAATAACCACTGCTATCGGTCACGAGAATACGGTAGCTGGAAAGCGAACTGTCAAGAAAAAGGGGGTCAGAGAGTAATAAACAGATGTACAGAACGGAATATACAAAAGTATCACGTGCTGCTAGAAAGTGTCTATTCGTAATTGGTTCCTGATAGCACTACAGCCTCGCTCGCATTAGTCGAGTCACTTGAAACCACTTTGCCCATCTTGAGCTTGTTTTTTCTACGTCAATTGAAATACCCTTTCAAGTTTCAAGTTGAAGCCTTCTGGTCTTAGCCGTCACTGCCAAAATGGCAAGTTTTTAACGAAGATGTCAGAATCCTATTTAGAGACGAAGAAGGAATAGAGACTTGTGTCGATTGTGGCCCAAGCAATGAAGGAATATTTCTTACAAAAACTATCTTCCTTCTAGAGACATAACCTATAACATTCTACGCATTTCTTTCAGACCTACTATTGATTAAGTAGCGATGCGTTTACGTCAGAATAAGAAATATTGAAATCGATTGCGCAATACTTCGCAAAGACAGCCTCATTTACTTTAAAACTTTAAGATCGCCAGTTCGAAAAAAGTGGTTTCGAAGAACTTCAAATTTTTTAAGCTTCACTAAAAAAATATGAAGAAAACAAGAAATCGATTTTCTATCAGAAGACCCTCTTCAATAAATAACAAGCTAATAAAATACTGATTCGACCAGAGAGTCATTTTCTTAACCTAAAAAAAAATAACCTTGAGTAATACAAATATAAGAATCCATTAACTTCATCTATTTCAATGAATTCAAACACCATCTATAGGGAATTGGAATAAACTTTTCAGACAACTCAATATGTTTTATTAATTCATGCGAATGAGGTTTTTTTCAAGCATCACTGATTCCAAGCTCGCCCCCGACAAGTATCGTTCACTTTTGGACTCTAAAACTATGCAGCTCTTCCCAAACCTGTTCAGACTTATTACGTTAAACGTTCTAAGCATATTTCGATCGTAGGAACGATCCTAAGGCAGGCGGTACCTTGACATCGAAATCGGAAAGGAAACAGGCAGCGAGGAGAACGTGCACGAAGGGAAGAGGCAGAGGAGCGCAACGAAAGCCAGAGATCTAATAGATATACCCGAACAGGTCTCTTACTCGGCGTAACCGATGTTAAACCTGTTCCTGTTCCTCTTCGCGTCCCCCCATCGTCCGCCCCCCTCCTCGTCCCATACCATAACACGCTTTGTAATACTCAACCTATTCCTTTCTTCCTTTCTTCCCCCGTCCCGAACGCGTTTTCTCTTATTTCCCTCGGAACGTTTTATTCCCTGCTTCGAAAATGGTTAAAAATGGTCTCGATCGAAGGAACTCGAGTTGCATCTGTTCGACTCGTGAGCTAGCTTTTATTCGATCTGGCGTGCGGGGTTTATTGGTTGATTTGGGACGTTTACGTGGACAAGAATCGTTTTCAAATGCGAAATCAACGAGTGCACAGTGCTTCCTTGTTATAAGCTACAGACTCGATATTTATGGTATCTCTATTTCTATTCTCCGATGCAGAATTGAGCGATAATCGAATGAATTATTAAACGAAGTTAATTTACTTAAATGAAGCTACTCTGCTTGGAAATATTCTAGTCTTTTTCCATTCTATCCAATGAATAAACGAAGACTAACGAGGGCTATGATTGGTTCTCGTGTTCCTTCTAGATTCTAGGTTTATGATTGGTCGAATCGGTGATGCATTCGTGTCGAATGCAGAATAGTTTGACTAAAATTTAACTGTAATTTTACGTAATATGTACTATTTCTACGTATCGTTATCTGTTCAGAGTAATAAAGACATTATTATTTATGTCTTTATTACTTAGGTAATGAATCACGGATTACAGTGATAATCAAGAACTCTATTGCATGTGTCGCGCTTATCTTGAAATTGGTTTCTCTATGCAATCTTACCACCAAGAATAACAAGAAAATGAAAATGCTATGAAAAATATGTGTTTTAGAATTCTAGTAGCATCGCTAAAAACTAAGCGTTCATTCGCCATAACGACCATAATTTCCATGAAATATTACTATTTAAATTAAGACACAAGTTGGAATTTTAAATATCTAATCCTACTCTAGAGATAATTTCTGAAGACCGAGAGATTTACGAGCCCTAAAAGCTTTACACACTAAAATCAACGACTTAGATAACAGACCCAGCTCACAATTGGAGGAATGCACCAACAGAAAACGCATTAATACATTCACCGCCATGACGCTTACCGGTGACTAACGCATTAAGCTCGTGTATTCTCTTAAATCCACTTAAGAGTATTCAAAAGAAATCTCAACATTTATTAAAGTTTACTTAACATTCAAGCAACAAAAATCGATAAGTACGATATCAAATATGCAAACATTCTTCTTTCCAATAAGCTTCACGAAAATCGTGGAAAACTCGCAAAGCATTGAACGCGTGAAGTAATTGAAATATCAAGAACCAGTGGATTACAAGACCACAGAGTACCAAATCCCCTCAATCCGTATTAAAAAATCCCTCTAATCGATCCCTCATTCCCAACCCAATCCACTGTACTCAATCCTCAACAACAGAAACATTTCCTCTCATATTTCCCAACAATCTTCAAAACGACGTTCAACAGCCCCGAACGATTGCCTCGACGAATCGGCGTCGCGCGCGGGCCGTTTGCGCAACGGTGGCCAGGTGGCGCCACTGTCGCTCACCACGAGTATGTCCGAAAGCAAACACGGGACCGTATCCCCAAACAACCAACCACGCTTCACCTAACCCCCAATTTCCACCCGCCAAACTCTCCGAAACGCGAACTCCACTCTAACCTCCAAAGACCCAGAGATCCTTCACTTACCCTGCAGCCGAACCAATAGATTGGCGGGGCGAGATCCAGGTTACCTAGTGCACGTGCGACGTGCAGCGCTCCACAGTACCGTTAATGCAGCACAGTCGTTCGCGGGACACTGTGAACGCGCGGGGAGATCCACAGCTGAGTTCAGGGTAATTGTTAAAAGCTCGAGGGACGCGTAACCTCGTGACCGTGCGATGGCACTCGACGGACGGGCACGTTTTCACTGTTTCACAAGGCGCAGCCGCGCAACCCCGCGTTTCAGCTAAACACGAGGGCAGGTCATTGGTCACACACGCGGCACAAGCGAGCCTCGGATGGATCGACGTACACAACGTACGCCGCTCGTGGCGTAACCCGTGACAGCGTGGCAAAACGACGCGCGCTCCTCGCGGCGGCCGGCGCGGGAATGATTGAAGGAGAGGAGGTTCGTGGCACGCGACCGAGGAGGGGATGGATCTCGGTGCGACGCGCGCGCCGCCTGCGTTCTCCGCGCGGCGAACGAAGACGATGTAACGATCAACCGAAGGGGAACCGTCCCGTTTCGACTAGGCGAGCTTCGACGACGAGGCGAAGAGGGAACGATGGAGAACGATGATGTTTGGAGAGGAGGCAGGGCGATCGGCAAATATTTGGGGATGTTCGTCGTTACCTTGGGAAGGATACAGGGGAGCGTTTCCTTGTTCCGAGCTGTTCTTCCTTTTTCAGGAAAATTTCTGTGAGATCAGCTTGGGCATTTTTTAACCCTTCGTGGGTATACTGGGTCCATTTTGTACGCTGTGAATCCCGATTTTTTGTGAACTTTCTTTGAATCTTTATTCCTTTTTAATTAATTCTGTAAGTGGTTTATTTGAGCATGGTGTATTAAAATAGAGGGTTCGATAAGTAGCTCAGAATTTTTGATGACTTTTTGAGAGCTTAGAATAGAAGCTTAAAATGGGAAAATAGTGGGAGAAAATGGACTCTGTGTGCTCGCGAAAGGTGTGATAATTGAGTATGCCAGAGGGGGGTTAAGCCTCCGTCTGCAGTTTGAGTCGTTTGTGACTCTGATTATTCTTGTTTTTGAATTTTCTCTTGTCTTGTTTAAAAGAATTAGAGTAACATATCGCGCATGTACTTCTAGAGTGACACAACTCAACAGACGCGATCGTACTTTTTTAAGCTGTGTCACTTTTGAACTACACGTGCGATATAGCAATAAAGACTACTAAATGATGTTTTAGAAACTTGAAAGTGTTTAAGAATTTTTCTGGATTTTTTAAAATACAGTAACCTACAAAAATTGCATAGATACAGTTCGCAGATGACGTCAGTAAAAATAAGGTTACTGACGGAGGATTAAGGTAGTTCTTAGTTAACTGTGTTAGTTAAATAGAAGTACTAATTGGATCAGTCCTGTTAATTTATTTAAATCAAACTTGTATAACGAAACCTTGTCTTTCTTGCTGTCGTTCGTGCATAAAATGCATTTCATTTGAATAAATATAACCTGCAAATGATAACCGAAACTAACCTGACAGCTTTCTGACAAAGTCACCGTTTTTCTTTATTGAAACAAAGTTGAAGTTGTCAGCAAGCCCCCGTGTTGGTTTTGCACGAATTTTCCTTGGCAAAAATTACAAATGCTTCCTCTTTATTATTATACATGTATTTTTCTTTCTTTTTTGAGGCTGTTGTTACAGGTTATAGATTGTTCTTGCAAGTGGTTTCTGAAAGGAATTACAAGGTCTGCGGTGTGCAATGTGCAATGAGTTGCATGAGAAGGAATTTTGAATACGGTATAGTATTGCAATTTACATTTTACAGTTTTGTGGTTAATTATTGTTGGTTCGAAGGATACTTATTTTTAAGTAAAATGTACAGCAGCTAATGGAAGTGTTCGAACACTAGGTCGAAACATTGTCAGTTATTGAATTACTGTAACTTCGTAAAAAGAAGTCGTGACTAATCCTCTTAGAGACATTCTAAAAAGCGACTTCTCAATTGGCAAATTGGTATCAATTAAATGCATTATCGATTAATACGAAAATAAGACAATATCAGTTGCGATACTAAAGCTTCGCTGGACCAGTTTTCTCTACAAAATTCATCTGGCTAAATGGAGTTCCACCGCGGGTCTTTCTAATTTTAATATCGTCCGCGCCAGTAATTTCGTGACTCACTGTGCCTCGCGATTCAGTTCGTTTATACGTGCGAGAGTATGTACTCCATTCGATGCGCGACATGTGTTCAAGCACCGGTCGTATCTCGAGCCTCGACCCATACCAATGAATGGCCCCTCTTTGTGGCTGGTTTATTAAACACAATTTACTCCAGCATCTTTATCACGCTATTAAAACGTGCTCGCATGCTGTCTAATTATCATCGATATATCTGTTCCCCAAGTTCTAAACCTGACGAACGACGCCATCGTGGGAATAGGAGAACTACGCCCGATTAACTCGAGACCAGATTAAACGCAGCAAAGAAGACCACTACAAGGAATATCCTCCAAACATGGCTAATTGCAAGGATAATACCCGCTGCTCCTATCAAGGCGATATCCCAGGGCAAGACTTCCCAGATTCTCCAACAGTCCCGCGAAAGGATTACGTTAAACGTGCAGCGTGCAACGCTTTAGCTTTTATTTCGGAAACGTTGAATCGCGCGAACAGCGTTCGCGTTTCGTGGCCCAGATAACGAGCTGCGAACGCAACACTCGAGAAGAAAAGGGACGACGTCGGTGGAGTAGGCGGAGGGGCGCGGGAAGGGGGCTGAATGTATAGGAGGGAACGAACTGGCGACGGCGGGCTGAGGGGTGAGGGGTGGGCGATTGAAAGAGGCCGGTGGCGCAACGAACAGAGGAAAGAGAACTCGCGACGTATGACGAGCGCGATCGGGCCTCGTCGAAAAGGATCGCAAGGAGATCGTTCCTCGAAGGACGTCGATCGAGAGAACGGGCTCCCTTCGTGTTTCAACCGAACGTGGAAACCGAGATAAGCGTTATCGCTGCCGCACTGAGAACTCTATGAATTTATTTCGTCGTACTTTTCAGTATTAGTGGACTGCTGGTTACCATGCGTTCGATGCTTACATCCTTCTACGAGATATTGTACAGCATTCGCTCGCTGTAAACTCTCTGCTTGTTGAATGTGAGCTCTGCATAGATCTGTGGTACCATAGAGACATTATACCGAGATTTTACTGAATGGAAGAGAGAATATACACTCCGTTTAATGGATTCTCTAAGAAACTTAAAAATACATTGTATAGGGAGATTAATGGGGACTAAAGTTGACCCGACCCCGAGGCTCAAGCCCTTATCTTTCACGTTTCTTTTAAACTGCTTGCCTCGACGCTTAGAATATATTTGCTCTAGCCTGGATAAGAGTGCATTATCAATCTGACCAATGGGATGCAGCCGAATAGTCACTGAATCAGTCTACAGTCTTTACTCGGTATAATCTCCTGACTCATCGCTAGCAACAAGGTTGTAGTCGTTATAGATACTAAGAAATATCTTCTGGAAGTCAATTCATGTATATACATATTCATTTTTGTTTCACTGGGCAAAGTGAGACGCAAGGATAATTGCAAGATAAGGGGAAAAACTGACAAGTCTATAACCTTCTGCGATATTGTATTTGAATAAAGGGATATCTTGGAGCTCAACTTTAAGCTGATCTATCGAGCTCGATCGACTGGTCCAAGAACACGAGCAACGAGAGCAGAATCGAACGAAGGGGGAGAGAGGCGAATCGCGAGGGACAAAGCCGCTGAAGGTTTCGAAGGAACCGAGGATCGGTTGGGCATGCTTTTAACGCACGTTATCTATCGATACACGGTTATTCAAATATTCCAAGAAAGTAGGACGCAGCGTGGAGAAGCCGTGACTCGAGGAACCAAGTTGACGTCGTAGTTTATAAAGAGTCATTACGTTCCCGTGAAAGGTGGCTTTAATTTCAGTGGCATTCCAATCACATTAACGTGTATTCTTAGCGCACGCGGGAAGCGACAATTCGCTCGAAACGAAGAGACTGTTACGCGATCATCACACGTAATATCATCGTTCCGATAACTGCGATTTTAACTGGCGATCCGAGCAATGACCCCACTTTTACTGAAATCCAACCAACCATCATCGAGGAGGAAGAAACCTTCGTTACTATAAACGAAATGGCTATGTCTCGAAGAGTACAAAAATAGTTTCTACGATAAATATATGTTTCATAGTAATTACATCCATCAGATTGTAAGATACTACTCAGAGGTAATTATTGTGTAATTAGACACCTCTAGTCGGTAATTATAGAGGTGTGCAAATGATTGGACTACATGTTATATTTTTGCAGCTTTACTGTACACCTCAAGGAATCACGCAAATGTACATCTAGTATGATGTGAAAAAGTTCCGAGAATCTGCAGAGGTTCTACCACAATTGTGTTAAATCTTAATCTGCAACTTGTGTATCCGAGACACCAAGTATTAAATGCGTGCAATGAAAGTATACGTAGCGATTATATTTTAAAATGTTGAAAATTGAAAAAATATGTAGATATTCTTCAAGTCTAATAATTTTCTTTTTTCTGTACTAATTGGTAGCTTCAAGTTGAAAAGCCATTTGCCTAAACGATAAAGAGAAGTCTAACTCGAGTTCAATGGAATTCAATTTGGCAACGATCTCAACATTTGGAGTACAAAACGAGGGGCTAAAAATGCGTTGTGTTTTAGTATCCCTCCGCGGGCTCCCAGTTGACGAGGCGAATGCACGAGAAAACGATGGATAGGCGGACGGAAACGAGGAGTCACGAGAAAGGCTTCGACGAACAATCCGCATGGCCGTTCGCGGGACGGATCGATATTCTTTCGCGGGACGGTCGCGCGCTGCTTCGACCCACAAACGAAAGACACTCATACGCGTCGTTTTACTCGTACTCCTTTGTTATCGACACCCTCAGGAACAATTCTGACTGCTTTTTCGCAACGAAAGTTAGATAGAATCATTGGTTGAACCCCAGCAAAGGTAGGGGTAGAGAAATGGAATTCAAAATTGAGATAAGAGTCCCAATAGGATAACTTGCTTCTGAGGAGGGACTTGTATCTACAGATCATTCGTTTCTGAACGAAGAAACGTAAATTGCATCGTAAGTCTAACTCATTAGAGATGAAAGAACGACGTCTACAGAAGCGTCCATTTATAGGTACAATTTTTATATTAGCTTCTTTAGAGCCAGGGATATCTGATTCCCAAGAATTAGGTTGATACATAAATTCGTGCCGCGACTCTTTTCCCCCTTTTTCATGCATCAAAGATACCTTTCTTTTATACTATAAAATAGTTACAGTTTCTTCTTTCTACTTGCACATATTTCGACGAATGTTAACAATTCCACAGAGAATAAAAGGAAAAAACAATGTGGCACGAACTTCTGTATCGACTCAATAATCTAATATTTAGCCCATTCTCTATATTTTTCCCAGAAACTTCTCCATTTCTTTCTTCACAGCACACAAGAGTCGATATCACGAAAATCACTTCTTAGGTTTGATATTACCTTGGCTTCTCTTTGGCCACAGTGCACCTGAAGAGAGAACGGGAGAGCATAGGCATATTTTGTCGAAGGAACAAGGAGTTCGAAACGGCTGTGTAAATCTCGCGAGTGTCTGTTCTCGGCCTGGACGCGGAGTCGCTTCGCGCAACGCTCGTGGAAAGGTTAAGCGCCTTCCAAGCCGAGCGTCTACAGCGCGATAAATAAGCCTCTTTAAAGTTGTTTCACCTTTGCGCCGTGAACGAGCCGAGATTACGGCTAACGAGCGCCGTTCGTCATCGCGCTCGGGGAACTTTTGACCAAGAATACTAGAAGCAGTCCCTAACGGGATTAGAAAAGGCCCCCCCTTTGCCGAAATCTCATTACGTTGGCACATTGGTCAGTGGTTCCGATGGAGCTGGGAATAAAGAGAAAAAAAACAAGGGTGAACAGGGGCAGAGAAGAATTGGGGTGGAAGCGAAGTCTGATTACAGAAAATATAGACAGTTCATCGAGCAAAGTGGACGTGTGCATAGAATCGCATAGAATTGGCCCCCCTCCCCTTCGCTGGCAATCACTGTGCCAACAGAACTAGACCTCTCCAATCCGAGAAACACTAGGTGTGTAGATTAAGAAAAATTCAAGCCCCAGTTCAGTAACATTCAGTTTAAAGAAAATTCAAACTTTATTCACAGATCATGCGATATTTATCACTCGACTAAGTCGTGAGAGATAACGTAATCACAGTTGGAATTTCTTTCGAAATCCCATAAGCTGGACAAGTATTTGAATTTATAATAGTCACTAGAATAATCTGAAAGCAATTTACTCGGCTAATGAATATAATATATAAACCGTAGGCATGGCCGGGGTTCGCTTGCTCCGACGAGGATGGAGGAAAGAACAGGGGAGAGAGCAAGGGCGGAGGAGTCCGATTACAGAAAAGCCAGACAGTCAATCGAGCAAAGTGGACGCGTCCAAAGTACCCCCCTTTTCGTGGCTGGCGAAAAGAGCGTTCGGTCGCTGCGGGCCAAGAGTTGAATAAATCTTAGGCGCAGGGAGCTCGAACGAAGAGTAGCGACAAGGTCTTCCTCTCTATTCTATTCGAGAATCCATTAACGGTGTTTTTCAACACGGCGCAATGTTGATTTTACAAATTTTCTTCGCGGGAACATTTGCACAGCTGATAATCACGCAGGGATAGAAGGGAGAGGGGGAGGCACGGAGTTATCGTGGGACACCGATTTTCTACCGCATTCCCGCCAAGCAAATCCCCCGTTTTCTTTCTTTTTTTCGGCCTCCTCTTTCGGCCTGTTTGCACTTTCGCGTTTCGCAGCGTTCGGCGAGGCGAATCGCGCAACTCACCCGAACGTTTCGTCTTTATCCCGCGCACGTCGATTCTCGTATTATCGTCGACAGTCTCTTAAACCGGTTTTACTTATTACGCGAGCGTTCGCTTATCTCGCGTAGATCTCTTATTACCAGTCACGGTAAGCAAGCGTTTCTCCGTTCCCGCGATCCCCTCTCTCCTCTGCTTCCCCCTTCGCGCCACCCTACGCCATTCTAATTCTTTCGAGCCGTTCCGTCGAGCACGCCCGCCTGTTTAGCGTTCCTCGCGGAAAATAAAGCTCGATTTCCACGCGGCTGGCTGCCTCGGCGATCGAATCTCGGCTGGTGGATCGTCGAGGGAGGGAAAGCGGGGGGACGAGGAAAAAGGAAAGCGGAAAAAGAGAAGGGAAGCGTGGAAAAACGGAGGATGGCGAGGACGAGGGATATCATGCGGCGTGACCGCGCGACCTTTCGACCCTAGGAAATTCTTCGGATAAACGAGCTTTTCGCGTTACAAGCAAGAAGGGAGCAACAAGTGTGAATCTTGTCTACCCTGCGGATCGGATCGTTCTTAGCTTTTCTCCCAGCTTTTCTGCGCCTTCTTCCTCCCCCCGCTGGCTGCTGTCTCCCTCTCTCTCTCTCTCTCTCCACTTAACCTTCTCTTTCTTTTATTTCTTCTCTCTCTCTCTCTCTCTCTCTCTCTCCCTCTCTGGTGTTCTATAATATTTATCTCCTTTCTCTAATTTCGCGCGCGCGCGACTCAACCGAGTGTGCAACACTGTTTTTTCGTTGTACCGTTATAGAATAATCGTGGAGTTATTCTGAGGACTAGTTTTGCTGTAGCGAACTCTTTCGCAGCGGTCGCGCGCTAGAAATCCACTGTACACAAGTTCTTCTCTGAGTCAGAGAGGAAAGTAGAAGGGAACAGAAGAGTAGCAATGATTTTGCGGGCAAATACATTGACGTATTTCTTGCCAGATAAAGTGTAATAAGTAGACTGCGGATTTTTATACAAACCCACATTGAAATGGAACCTAAATGCAAATCTTGTCCACATCTCAAGAAATAATATTACACACAACATGTACTTTAGATATTTCTGTACCATTTTGTAAACTTGAATTTCTCATAAATGCATACAAGTCCACAGTCTATTAATAAAAAATCGTGGCCAGGGTCTCGATACTTGCACGTGTCCCGATATTTGCACGCGTCTCTCCTCGCTCTTATAATAACCGATCTTCCTTAACCCTTAGGGAGAAGTCGAATCTTCAGACTCGTCAGGCTGCACTCGTCCCATACTTGTTACCGCTACTAAGAGACACTAAAGTAAACCGCGATAAAAGGCGCGTGCATCTGCACTCGGGGATTGAAAAGAAACGGGTTAGACGTATCCCTCTCCGCCCTTTGCTCCTGCGAAGACGCAGTTATGAAAAAGCGAGAGAAGAGTCGCTCGTTACTGGTTAACGAAGAGTTTACCCGTAGAATCCTAGCCCTGGGTCCGCAAGAACTGCGGCGCGGGACGCGGGGCAGCCAGCGCCGAACAGCGACGCGATACAGCTCTGAAATGCTTATTCACCGCCGCGGAATGAGTAATGGGCTGCTAGCGAAATACGTCGAGACATAAATATTGTATCTGGAGCGCTATATATTACCTGTATCGAATACATTATCTAGCTGGTTCTCTGTTCTCCGTTCTGCTAGTTCCTATCTGATTGAGATCGTTGCCATGGGAATGCGCGTACGCTGGATCCGATGCGATCCAGCGACCCTCCGATTCGAGCCGATGGGACACGACCCGCGATCTTCCCTCCTCCGAGCCCTCGACAATTTCGGAGTGACTTATCAAACTCTACAATTAGAAGCCAATAACGAGAAAAAGAACTCCACGAATTCTCTCATCCAACGTTCAGGGCCCTAAGCCCCAGTCATCAGACCTCGCCGATCGGCTCGAAGACGAAAGTACCAATCCCGCCACTTCTTACCCTCCCGATTTTCATCATCGTCGCCCTCGGTCCCCGTCGACCAGCTCCCCCGACAGGGAGACACGGTCCTACATGGGCCGGGGTCGGGCGGCGAGGAGAAACGTAATCATTTGCAATCCGCGCTAGAACCGCTTTGAAACTCCACGAAGGAATTTATTAAAGTTTGACTAAGTCGCTTTACAAAGTTTCACCGGTGCACCGAGGCACACCGTGGCTTCCGCGGAGGGGCACGGGGATTCGCGGGGCACGCGTGGCGAGGGCGATGGCGGAGGGGGACGAGGGGACGAGAGAGCGCAGGGGGCACGGTGGGAGAGGCACGAACGAGGAAACGGAGGGGAATCCTCTCGAAGAAGCGGGACGAGTTGCCGAAGGAGGCGAAGGTGGAGGTTCGAGAGGGCGGGGGAAGCGAACGAGATGGTAGACGCGCGCTGAGGGAGGAGGAGGAGGAGGAGGAGGAGGAGGGGGTGGAAGGGATGGAGGGGTACGGTGGCGGGGGTGGAGGCGCTGGTGAACGTAGCACGACGAGGGGGGTGGGAGGTCTGGAGGGGTGAGGGTGGAGGAGGGATGGAGAGTAGACGGGCGGTGGGTGGGTGGAGGAGGGGGGGCGAGGATGGGGAAGGGGGCAAAGTTACTTTCCCGGAGAAATAAAAGTTAATGGAGTTCCATGCCCCCTCCCTCCTCGTCTCTACACCCCGCGCTTCCACAGTCTTTTTCTTCTCTTCCATCTCTTCGCCGTCCTACAACTTTCACGAAAGTTATTATATCTTAATTTACTATTGAACATTATCTGAAATTTCTCCGACGTTTCCGTTTTAATGCGCTACAGAACACGAACGAAAGAGTGTATTCGTTGGGAGACTGCTAGGGGACGGTGGGGGCGGGGGTTGAGGGGTTCTGTGCGCCGTGAGGGGATTCGAATTTAGCAAGATAGTTTCGTTTATCCTTGCCGAGCGCTTTCAAAAACAATTCGATCGTGAATTCTTACCGCGGTATAATATAGTCGACGATTTCTCCGATGGAATCGCCGCCTTCCCTGGCTTCTCTTCTCGAGCACCACTGTTAAATGAGTACTCCACGAGTACTCATTCTAATTACGGTAGCTCCCGAGTTATGAAGTCCGCCGTGAGCACTCTGTCTTGAAATTGTTAGAGTCGAACGAATTGTATCGACTGAAATGCTTTTCACCATCCTGATTTGTCTGTGATCTTTTCAGGGAGGAGCCAAGGAACTTCGTTAAAGAGAAGACAATGTGGGCAACCTATAGCGAATGCACAGAGTGCCTAGAAAGGATTCCACGTGTATTCAACAGCGTGTTCGATTAAATTAACGCTTCCCCGGATCACTCGTGCTCACTGTACGCCGTAAGTTAATCAGATCCAGGAACTTCCTGATTCCTCGTTACCATTGCCAAGAAAGCGGACCGAACTCATCCACTTGCTATCTCGCGAATCGCCTTCTCCCCTACCACCGACTGGTGATAAGACTCTGATGCACGGAGGGTAGCGAGAGGTATAGTCGACTGCAAGACACAGTGAATCTAGTAAAGTAGCAGGTTATCTTTCACGCCTCTAATAATTGAAGTCGCGTTTTTTGCCACCTTTGGGGCTCTAAATTGATAGGAATGAGGAAAAAGTAGGTTTGTTCCTGGATCCTTCGTTGGCTACCACAATGTTGATTGGGAAAGTGTGAAGGACTGATATCCTGGTTGCCTTACTGAAATCACTATATAGGGGTCCCCACACGATCAATAATACCATTATTGTTATTATTGGTAGAGAACTCAATTTTGATACAAGATCCAGAGATAACACACAAAACATGAAGAAAAATAGAAATATACTTTTGAACAATACTTTTTAATATTGACTATGTTACCGACCATGTTCAGTCTATATTGATGGAATGAGGATCAAATATTGATGGAATTTGCTACGCTGCAGCTCAAGCGTTTAGATTAAAGCGGATTCACAAAACCATTGTCAAACCGAATTAACAATATTATTGCCAGTAATATCGATCGTGTGCAGGCCCCTTATCCCGCCGTCGACTACTCTCTACAAAGAGTCCACACGGTTTTTTTCCAACGCTCCAAGACGTGTACCGTAACGCAAACCCAACATCCCCCCCGTTTTTGGGTGCCTCGTTCGGGAAGGCGGCGCGTGTCAGCGACCTTCCGTCGTCAGCGACGTGACCCCGATATCTCGTCCACGATGGAAACGAAAAGAGCCGTTCTACTCGCGTCTACATCCATCCAGCTCTTCCGTGGAACGGGGCACTCTTCCCCCTCTCGCCCCACCGCCCATTTCCCATCTCGTTCCCATTCCCATTTCACGTTCCCGTTTCCGTTCTCCTTCTGCCGCGTTTCGTCTTCCAAGTCTTCCCTCCCTCCCCGTATCCCCCCCCGCGCGCCTTTGATTTACGGCCATAAGTTGTAATATTTGCGCCACTATTGTATGGTAATACGCGCAGCAAAAAATATGTTAATGGTTGCCATAAAGAAGATATACAGCGTACATATGTATCCCATTTCGCGACCGTATATACCCGGTGAACGCGAAAACCCGCGCCTACTGTACCGTCCTTTTCATTCCCCTCTCAAAAGGGTGCTTTTTATCTCTCCCACCCCTCCACCCCTTTGAGCCTCCCACTCTCGAGCTTCTCTTCACACCCTTCTCGCCAGCCCCTGTCCGGTTTACTCTGACTCGAGGCACAGCGGATGTTACCGGCGTATTAGTTCGATCTCGAGGAACAGCTCCGTTTTTCCTACCCCCCTTTCGCGAATTGTCGCCAGCAATTACGATCGACGTTGCCCGAACGGAGAGGTGGAAGGGCCATCGAGATCGATACGAGAAAAAAAAAAGAAACGACGGTCAATCTCCTCGTAGATCAGATCCTATTTTCTCTGGATATCGACTGCGCGTGATATCCCAGTCCTTCGACCCCCAGCCCTTCCACTGCCCCCTAGAAGCCCCAGTGGGCTTTCATTCGCGACGATAATATGGATAGTGAAGCTCGACGGAGGGGCCCCTGGACCACCCACTTGTCCCTTGCCACCCCCTCCTGCCCTCGCCCCCCATAACTCGAACAATTCCAATAGTCGTTAATCTGTCGGAAACTTTTGGAAAACTCGGCGTTATTGCAGGTACACGGGGCGGGTCTATGCAAGTAGGATAAGCGGAGCAAAGGCGAACCGAAGTAAAAGGCGAGAGGGGAGAGGAGTCGGCTGGATAGAGGAAGAAGAAGCGTAGTTGATGGGAGGCGGAGAAATTGAGGGAAGGAGTTCGCAGGGTAGATTCTACGTCGGTGATGCGACTAGGGAGGGGGCAAGGGGGGGCCCAGGCGGGGGCGGTGTGCCGAGGTAAGTTAAATAAACTTGTTTAGTTTCGCGGAAACTTCTGCCCAGCCATTGTATTCGACTGCCTCGCCGCCGAGTTTGCTCCAAAACTTCCGAATACGAACGAGCTCGGTTCTCCGTTACGCTTTATTCGCTTGTTTTGCCAAGTCGCTATCTACCATTGCCTACTCTTTCCTCTCGATACTATTCTACCATCGTCTTCTACTTCTAGCAGTCTTTGTCTCCGTCTTGGAGGTCGATCTTAATGTTTGGCCTTCTTGGAGGGTACTGAGTCCAGAGGAGCCAGGATGATCGAACAACCCAAGGAGGATCTCTCAATATTCACAACAATCTATCCTTGCCTTCTACCCCTAGTTGCCTTTGTCTTCAGTTTACAGTCTCTTCTTAACGTTTGGCCTTCTTACAGGGCCCAAAGGCACCAGATGGTCGACCAATCCAGAGAGGATCATCTATTCTTTGAATATTCCCTGTGACGTTCTACCCCTAGCTGCCATTGTCTCCACCTAAAGACCTGATTCTAACGGTACATGTCCACTTGATAGTAAGACTACCGCGAGTTACTCTCTCAGATACTCTCAGATACAATCACTATCAACCACTGCATTGAGAGTAACTGAGAATTACTACCCAAGACAGATTCGCTATCTGAGAGTACTCTCGAAATCAACCCACGATAATTGTACCCTCAAGTAGACACCTAGTCTAACCTTCAGTCTTCTCACAGGTTCCCATCGGGTCCAATGATCGACTGACCAAGATCGACGACGTCGAAATTGAAACGGTGACACTGCCCCCAGGAATCGTCCTCCCCCGCGACGCTGTTGTCGGCGAGGCTCCCCTGGGGCGAGAGCGCAAGAACGAATCTGATCGGAAACAAAATCGGGCAAAGTGCCCCGTCGCTAGTGTGGCAGCAGACCGAATGGCTTATTGATTTAACGAGAGAGAGAAAGAGGCGAAAGAGAAACAGGAGGGAAGCGAGAGCACGGGGAAGCACGGTGAGGCTCGAGGTGGCTAGGGGGGCGGCTGGAGGTGGTCGTGGGGTCGCGAGCAGGGGCCTCGCTCGGTGGAGGCTTGGGGGAGGTTAGGGTGAGGCTAGGGAGTGGGTACGGAGAGGAGATGAGTAACACGGAGTAGGCTAGGCGACGGCGGGGGAGGGGAGAGTTCGCGGGTTCGCTGGCTCGCGAGGTCGGGAACGTTGGGGAGAGCAGGGTGGTAGAGGGGCAGGGCGGGGTGGGATAGGGGGCCGGAGAACAAGGGACGCGGTTGGCGGCGGGGGCGCGAAGGGCAGCGACGAAAACGGAGGAACAGGATAGACACTTGCCCCGATCGGAAAGAAGGGTGGGACAGTCAGCCCTGCCTTTCGGACTCCTCCTTGTGTATCGGTAATATTCTCTAACGCCAATTTACTCGGGGATAACACGACCCTGGACTCCCTTCGTCTCATAATTCGGCACCCCTTTCGTGGAGGACTCTCTTCCTCGGTGTTTGTCACCTTAACTGGGTTGGTCTCTAAATAGAGTCTTTCCTTGATATAGGCTCATGCTCACTGGCAAATTTATAGCGTTAAACTGATTGTCAGGATGGCGGTAAACTCATGCTCATAGAATCCCATTTTCGTCTTCTGCTGGCAAATGAAGTTCCATTCTATACCATTTCAAGCTACAGTGTATGTAACAAGGAGGCTCTAACGAGGGAGTACTATAGAGACAGCTTTGGATAGTTGAAGATAATTCAAGATATGTATCAGTTTGTTCATGAATACTGTGAGTAACACAACACTACTAGGATGAGTCAGTTCTTGCCTAGTTTCTGCACAAACTCTGTCCATTCTAAAGAAACTTGTGAAGCAACAACACCACCACGTACACGTATATGACGCGTAGCTGACGCTACCAGGGTAAAATCGATAAATAATATAAAGCAAAGAGGGCAAAAACAGGCAACTCATCCTAGTTATTTTTTCATACAGTAAATTCTCTATCACGAAAAGTTTCACTCCGGATATTTATGCAAACTCCCATTTCCATGAATACAATTAAAGCAGCGCAACCAAATTAGGGATTCGCTGCACTCTCCACATACTACAGAGTGTGTTCATTTAACTTCCGATATTTTGTCGAATTTCACACATTACATATCGTACATTACAATAATACAGATTCTGTATAATTTTGCATATCGAAATTAGCCACAGACGCAGAAGAATCCGCAATCTAGTTATCAAATTGAATAGAAATATCCTGCAAATCGTTTGGTATAACAAAAGGGGAGCTTCCACAGTCCCATCGAAGCCACCTATTGTCTTATTCCCCGATGCAAGCCCCTCGAATGGAAGTGGTGCAGGTGGATTCCAGTTTAATCGAATTAACAAAAAGATCCCGCTGTATATCGGTGACAGGATATCGCGGCTATTCCCTGGGACGACGTTCGAACGGCACGATGCTCGAATGGTCATTGGCCGATCAACAAGTGGCTCATGATTTTGTCAGTGGGTTTGCGAGCGACCGACTAGCCCGCTGGGCGGCCCGCTCCTCGACCGTCCAGCTGCCCGCCTGTCCCCGTCTGTCTGTCCGTCCGTCCGGTTACCCGATGCGGTCTACCGCTAAAATACTCGCCGCCTTCCTCGTCCCGCTAACTGCCGCGCATTATCTGTCCCATCGTGTTCGCGGAAAATTCGATGGGTTAATGTCTTAACACTGTCCACCCGACATTTTACTCTCGCCTCTTCTCACGGTAGAATCTCGATTAAACGAACTTCGAGTCTCCACAGTTTCCGTCGTTTGAGGCGCAATTACACTGAGGCATTATTTCTGAAAGTCAGTGTTCTCAGTTTTCTGTGAGACAGAAATTAGTCGATCAAGAACAAGACTGGCCTCAGAACAGCGAGCTTTAAAGTCTGGAAATTCGTTGTTTATATTAAGTTACAGAGTTATGAGAAATTATGGATATTTTGGAGTATTTTCTTGAGATTGACTTGCTCTCAAAGAGACACGTTTCTGAAATCAATTTGTGTAAGGATACTTCATTTCTGACTCCTGAATTACATTAGGGACCCTGTCGCTGATGAGAGATTAAAGTAAATAATTTAATTAGGAAAATTTCTGAGTGTAATTAGTAGACTGCGCATTTTTATGCAATTTCATATTTTTGTGAACACGGCCAAAGAAGTTTAATTTAATTTATTTGTCAAATACTGCTTGTAATTTACATTCTATTTTTCATATTTTTTATACTTTTGAATATTGTATGTATTATCTAACTTTCTACATACTTTAAATATGCATAAATGAAATCCGCAGTCTCTTAATGAATATAACAGAGAACTTGTACTAACATAAGGAGATACTGTAGAGAATTGTCATTCCAGAGACAGTGAATGCTGAAAGATGGTGAAATCTACTCGAGTTTGAGGATTCTTAATCAATCCAAGAAATGGTGGGGGTAACTATGTGCTTGTATCGAGACAATACTCTTTCATCAAGAAGTGGGTTCTATTTTTTCCCATTTCAATTCCCAGCAGTTTAAGAACCCTATTCACGAGACTTTCCTCGCTCACTTCAGAATTGCATCATCGTGAATCGATCTCCTCCACTGCCTCCAGTTCTTCCCTTAAGCATTCATCTCTCCCTTGAAAATGGAATGAAAACAGTGATCAAATGTAACGATTCGCACGCAAATTTCGCGTACACCGCGATCATGTTCTCGGCGTCAAAACGCGCGGCACACTTTCTCCGCGAAAGAGCTTATCTACGCACGAAGGAGAAAGCAAACGTAGCCTCGCGTCAATCGCGATTTTCCCTTTTAATTCGCGTTTTCGCGCGATCTCGAGCCGCCCCAGGGTACAATCGGGAAGGCGAACGTTCCCATTCGGCAACGAGCGTCTAACCAAACGCGACACGATAAGAGAATTCAATTAGGAGCGTTCGTTAGGGCGAATTTACTTTGCGCTTGCGGCCGCGGATTCCAATTTTTCCGTGCGAACGCGATACCAGCGTAAACGTGGAAACGCGGTCGACGGTCCGCACGATAAACACACACGGTTTTTTAGACCGTTTTAATCTACGTTTATTCATTCTTTTATAGCCGCCTGACCGCCTGCCAGCACGTCCGCCTTTCATTTTTGTTTTAATCGAGGAGACGACGAATGAAAAGCTGAAACGGCCGCGGAGAAAGGTGGTGCCTGGTGAAAATGCAGTGAACGCGACTCTTTACCTTGGACAGGTGGCCACTCGCGTTTTCCGAAGACGAGAAGAGATGAAGAGTTCCATTACGAGAAGTGGAGGCTGGCGATAAAACGCAGAGGTACAGAGGTGCTCAATTATGGTACGATTTAATGACTCTATTAGTAGATAAAACTATTCGCATTTAGCATTCAATCATTCCATAAATCATGCTGCTTCTTCTTATATATCTTAATTCACGAAGTTAAGAATCCTTCGAAGAGCCTAAAAAATGATGATAGTAGAAGGTATGTCTCGATAGAAGCTCGAAGGTAGACTCAGGTTTCCTTGAAAGAATATTTGGCTTCGAAAATTGAAGCTCTAGATCTCAATCCGAAAATTTATTCTAGCAAGAAATTTCTTATGTTCTTTAAGCTTCTAGAGCTTCGAGCCCCGAGCTTATATCGAGACGATACTTCAGTATTCGACAGATCTGTGACTAAAAACACTTCTTACATTCTTGGATCCAAAAATTAATCCAAGTATTAATATTCCAGATGTCTGCGCTGAAAAAATGAGAAGGAAATGAAAACACATAAGAGAGCATCTCTACCCCTTTGCACTAATGCACTCCTGTGTCGAGTGTGACTCGACATTAGTATTCTTCACAGTTTTAAACTAACTTAGAATAATAGAGAGTTATTGGAAAGAAGATTTTCAAAAAATAGTGAATGCAAAAGGAAAAAATAATAGAAAGCTCGCAGAAAGAAAATTGTGAGTATAAGGGATTAAAATAATAGGAAACTCTTGGACAGAAAATTTTCTAAAAATTGTTAGTGCAAAGGCTTAAAATAATAGAGAGTTCCAGGGCGGAAAAATGTTAAAAGAATTGTAAGTGCAACGGTCTACTGAAACTGTTTTAGGAACCGATGCACGGCGAGCGGTGAAAGAAGGTGAAGCATCGCGTTAGAAGGGACTGACCTTGTAAGAGAACTGGTCAAACATTCTGTAGACGTCGACGTCGTTGCCAAGAATCGTGTAACCGGCGTCCATGCTGTCCCGTCGTTTCTTGTCGCTGCCTGGAACGATTCTTCCGTCAATGAAAATCACCAGGCGGATCACGCGAGAAGTCTCGCGGCGAGCCAGTACCGAACAAACTGATCGCGATTGCACCGACTATGCCGTCGCTCATCGTCCCGTGGGCCCAGCTGCGGCTGCAATCACCCTGTCCGCCCTGCGCCCCTTGCTATCTACTACCAGCCCGACAGTACCGCTCCTCCTCAGCGATCTACCTCAATGGATCGGTCGTTTCGTTCACGGGTCAGTCTCCCTATCCAAACAGCCGATCCTGGATCGACTCGACCGATCGATAAAACGGGCGCGCGCGCCCGCGCCAGCCACCGCGCGCATACGCGATTCACTCGGGCCCCGATCCTAGCGGCGCGATCCTAGGAGCATACACCGATCTGTAACAGCGACACGAAACTAAATCTCCGTCTGATTTAGCCAGATCTACTTATATCCACGATGCTCAATCGACCGTCACGCGTAAGCACTGCCCTATCCTCCGCGAGACCGCGTCTCGAGTTGGTCCCCGACGACACCTCTAATCTCTTCATGGGGTAGCCTCGGGCTGGCCCTGTACCAAGGCCTCGTATCCACGCGGGGAGCACAGGTGTACCAGAGAAACTCGCGTATCCCTTTCTGCTTACTGCCGCTCGTACCGATCCGATCTCTAGCCCGACCGAGGATCCCGTCGAACCGTAGGGTCCACCGACTATGCTCGTTCCTCCCGATACCGGTTTTCTCTCCGCTCCCGCCGGCAAGGCCGGAGCACGTGGACGAACCGCGTTTGCCGTCCGCAGGCGTCGCTGCTCCACTGGCCGAATCTGTTTCCTTCTAACCACCTAACGCCGACCGCGACCACCGACTGCGCACCGCTACCGGCTACGGCAACGTCCACGCTGAGAGCGAAAGCAACGAGAACGTTCGTGACGTCGGTGGTGCCGCCGCCTCCGCCGCCGCCGACGCCGCCGACGCCGCCGCCGGCGTCAACGTCGGACACGCTGGTGGTGGCTCTGACAGAAGTGGGGGCGCAGGTGGCGGCGGCGAGGGGGGAGGTGGAGGAGGAGGAGGTGGTGGAGGAGGATGGAGGTAACGGTGACACTGGTAGTGGTAACGGGAGAGCTAGCTGTCTCTGTCGCGCGACTCGCTCCCCTCTTACTGTAACTCTGACGTTCTCTGTGTGGAGAATGTAGAGGATCCTCATCTTCTTACATCTAGGTGGGAGTTTCTTAGCTGGAGATCGAGATAAGGAGCGACAATGTTGGGAACAACGGGATTGATGGGATCGATTCTGGAGAATTTTCTTGAGCAATGATGATATGGTAACTGTGGGCTGTTGATTTGGGGGAGGTGGTGGGGGAGAATGTTGGAGTGATACTGTGAATATGCAGAATGGACTATTGTAGAGTCGTTCTGCCGAATTTAGGCTTTTCATTTTGGGGAAGCATTGGAGGATGGTTTATGAAATGTGTGAATATTGTTTTTAGCTGCGCTTTATCTGAAGTGAAAAGTCTAAATTCACTTTTACAGTTTTCACTGGGGATGAATCACTCGCGATGATCATCCAGAAGGAAAAGTCTTAATTCGCCTTTAGGTGTTCTAGGTACAATGCTTTTAGAGCTATTCTTATGTTTTGTTTCGGTTTTGTGTTTGATGAGATTCAGGTTTTTGTGGCCCAGGATGTGGAAATGGAAAATGCAGTAGAAATTCTGTTTCTTTAAGGTTTTTTCTCAAACACGTGATAATAAGATAAAATATGTGATTTCAGTCTGAAACCACTGGGTTACAAATGTTTAATTTGACTAATGGTATATAGATCTGAAGGAGGTATCTCTTGTCTTGTAGACGATCTCAGATGTGAGAGGGGAAGAAGATGGAAGAGTAATTCCGAGGAATTAAAGAAATAGCAAAGGATTTATAACGCAGATAGAATATTACAGAAAAGTCAAATTTAAAATGTCCCAGCATCCATCAAGAAGATTAATTCTGAGAGCCAGGAAAAAAGGATGTACAATACATTTGTTATGTATATTAGATCATTCTGTAAGTACACATTGCGATTTTTGTTTCATATTTTATTCAAAAAAAAATTAAATAAGAATCCTTCCTTAATTTTTTTACTAATAACTACATATCTGTGACTGTAAGGCAAAACAGCCTATGTCACATTTTCAGAAAATTCAACTTAAGACCTTAACTAAGATCTAAAATCTAAATTACAGAATTGACATCGATATCTCCAGAAAGAAGGAAAAGCATTAAAAGAACTTCACTAAAAAATAAAGTTTCAACAAGAAACAACTCCACAAGACACTACCGAAGTCAAAAACTCAAAAATAGAACCATGCGACTGAAGTAATCTTACCTTAGAACCACAGCATACATCACCCGTGTCTAACACCGCCACATAATCAGCCACCTTTTTCCATCTCGTCGTTTTAACTTTCACCGTCCATTGCTCGCTTTTCCAGGGAGTTGGATCCGAAAAGTCGCAGCAGGGGAGACGCGAAGAGGTGGGAAAGGCGGGCGTCGGAGCGATCGCTGTGCATCCGGCTTCCCGTCTGGGCAGACCAATCCAGCGACAAATCCCCCGGAAGATCGGATGGCGGTCGGGGGGGCTAAAAATCACGGTTCCAACGCAAACGGTCACGTGGATCGCACGTGGTGCTCCATTCATGAAAGTCGCCCGTGGGTCTCTCACAGCCGTGGCGTCAGCTGCGGTAACGGTAGCGGTAAGTAGCGGTCGGTGGTGGTAGGTAATGGCAAGCAATGCCAGATAGTGGTAGTGATTTCGGTACGGTGGTAAACGGGGAGCCAGTGGTAGTGGTGAACGCGGATATCGGCCGCGGCGGATCTGCCTGTTGGCGGCGGCATTCACGCCAGCCCGTCGCCTCGTTATTATCGTAACGACCGCGGCGACAGCGATCGGATCTGCCAAATGACCGGCAGACGCATCGGTTTCTTCGGCTACCACGTTTACTACCCATTACCATTGTCTGTTGCCACCAGCCCGATTGAAATTCACGTTCAGCGGGCCGCTGAACGTGACACGCTCGCGTGCCCACTTTACTACTATTATTACCGTCTTTATCCACAGTCGCCGGCCCTCCGAGGTGTTCGCCCGACGAGCACCTCGTGTCACGAATACTCCATAACCGCGGACTCTAGGGTTGCGCTTCATTCATACCCTACGTTCCATTCTGGAACTCTAAAGCCAGTAAAACCTTAGGTTTATTTCTTTGAAGGAGACGACATTGATGGGAGGAAAGGTTCTCCGTGTTCACCCCTGTTAACACGGGACTAGCTCCAAGAGTCAATCGCAGACTTTGATGGAACTTGGCAGGTTGGTTGAGTAACCGAAAATATTTAAGAGTGTCTTGAAAGCAGATTTCCATTGGGGGTGAAAAATACATTTTACTGAATATCTTGGAAACTATTGGATGTAGGAAATAAACATTAAATTAGGGTGATTGCTTGATATATCTGTCGCTGTAAACTATTTTTAAGTGATAAATGATGAATTTTTTAAATGATATATTAGAAAATAGCATACTTTTGCTAATTTGTCAGTACATACTCAGGATGGTCTATAAATCTTTGAGTAAGTAAGTCATAATCCTTCCAGTGCGTATTCCCTATGTAGTCAATTTTTATATTAGTCATAGTAAATAGAAGCTATGCATGTGAATAATAGATAAAGTAGGTTGATCTGGGTTTTAGTACATTCTCTGATTTTAGTGAGCACTCAGAGGGTCAACGACCGACGAGACTTGTATTATTCTCTATGCGTTACTCTGAAATATGTATCTTTTAATCAAGATTTCTAATGTTACTCTACATTAACAATTAATATTGTATTAACATTGTTTTCATTTCAGGGAAAGGATTTTATGATAGTGGCGAAGAGGAAAAGATTAATGCAACAGTGCCTCTTTGTCAAGCTGGCTACCACCTCTGCTGTTCCTTTGGAACATTATCTCCTTTCTTCTCTGCGTAACGACGGAAGAAGGAAGCTGCAATCGTCGATGCATTAATTCACCCTCATTTATACATCCACTGCACCTTGTAATCTCGCTGTGAATTGTGAAACTACGAGCAACAAGAGTACTCATTGTCAAGAGTAAGTAGATTAGTGGCGGATTAAGCTGCGTTTACATTAAGCAACTTTTGGTCGGCCGATCGAAAATAGACGAATGTTAACACGTTAAAATGTTAAACGATTTAATCGTGGAAGTTGGGCGACACAACTTTGCGTTTTTAACACGTGTTTTGTTTCAACGCACTATACACTTCTCTCACGCGTCAAATATATCAGTGCAAAAGATAGATTAAAAGGCTATAAATCCCCGGGAACAGGCATTTAAATTATTTAAATACCCCGTATGCAATGTGTTAATAAAATCTCTAATTCAGAATGCGTTAAATTGTATTTACACAGATAAACTTGATCAACTCGGTTGCTTCATCAAAAGTTGCTTAATGTAAACGGAGCTTTAAGGTATACTGAGGCCCGAGGTGTAATACTAATTTGGGACTCTTAATGAGTATGGCAAAGGAGTTAAATTATTGAAAAGGTTTGCTCTTAATAAAAGTTTTATCTTGAAAAAACTGTTATAACTGGACTGCGGATCTGTATGCATTTATGAGAAATTTCAACGTATAAAACGGGAGAATCCATATACCTAGATAATATAGAAAAATGTAGAAATAATCGAAAGATAAATGTACATTTTATAATATTTGAACGCTGAAACGAGTCCATTTCCCTAATTCCGCGTATAAAAATAGGAACGCGCATGGACACCGATCTAGTTATACTTAAACAATTGTCTCCCTTTACGTATATAAAAAAGTAAATACTCTTTTGTATGTCCTCAGGCCCCAGGCATACGCCTCTTACACCTAAAATCCGCCGCAAAGTATCAGTCCCCAATCCCGAAAAGAGCTTCGTCGTAAGTCACAGGGTCAACGATCCCAAATCTAGGCCTCGAATTTCCCTGTCGCGGGTGCACCCTTGCTCCTCTCTCCATCGGAACCTATCGCTGTCCAGCGAGCCCTCGGGTTCCTTGCTCGCCGTTCCTCCTCGGATCGCCTTTCCCCCGTCTCGTTCCCCGTCGCTGGCGTCCGCGAGGGGGTGTATACGCGGCGCGGCGCGTATATCTCCCTTTCTGTATGTCTGCCAAAGCGTCGTACATACGTTTAGATTTCCGAGTCTCGTCGAGCGCGCGCATATCCCACGGGAATCAATATCCGCGTGTACCTCCGCTTCCTCTCCCTTCCTTCCCTTCTTCACCCTTCTCGTACTCGGGGCCTCGTGCCTCTTGCCGCTTGCCTCGCGCATCGCACCTCGCGACTCGCGCCTCGCACCTCCGCGCTCCGCTACTCGACAACTTATCAACTCGCTCGCTCGCTGCTACACCCCCCCCCGTCCTCCTCCTCCACCTCCTCCCCGTTGCACCCTCTGTCTCTGTCCGTCTTCCCTAGGAACGGTCCCCTGTCCCCTGTTCCTTCCTCGGATGGCCGCGCCTCCTTCGATACTGCATCGCGCCGCTCGCCATCCGTCTCTGATAAACGTGATTTAGAGAAGGGGGTGGTCGGAATACGACCTAACCCTCGTCCACCCCCCAACCCCCCTCCTCGACCACCTTCATAGATCAGTCTTCGTATTCGGTACTTCGTATTCCTGGTACTGTGTACCCCTGTCCCTCGGAACCCAGACCTACCCTCCGCGAACACCTCTCTTCGTGTCTTCTCTCCTCCATCGACTTCCATCCCTTTCCCCACGCGCCGTCCCTCCTCACCCTCCGCGGGCCCTCCTCCTCTCGCGAGAGCCTCTCGCTCCCCTTCCAGCTGCCTTTCACCCGAGTCGACACACAGCTACAAAACATTCAATTTGAACGTAAAGTTAAAACGAAATGGATTTTTCAGGGCTGGTACAGTCGGGGAGGAAAGCTCGCTAATCCCGGGGCCAGAGTTTCCCCAGTGGAGGCGTAGGAGGATTCGAATGGACTCGTGGACCCAGCCGACGGACCGCGGTGAAGGATTGCGAGTTCAGCGTCGAGCGATAAGCCGGGGGCAAAGGTCGAGCCGCCAGCTGGCTTCGCCGCGTTTTTCGAATGCCCGAAGCGTCCCTCGACCCTCCTCGCTCGCCGTCCCGTATCGAGTGTCCGCGCTGCCAGTGTCAAGGTCGTTCCCGCGACGACGAATTCCCTGCTGCTCTCTCTGGATCCAGGACGACGATCGAGGATCGATCGAATCGTCGCGGGGGATCCCCTAGCCGCGGAGAATGCGCGTCTCTGGGCGACGGGGAGTGAGGTGGGAAGAGGGGTGGAGCGGTCGTAAACCGCCGCGGTCAAGCAAGAGCTGAAGTGGCCGACGCTCGCGGCACGTAGGACGCTGACGCGCTTCGGCGAGCGGGCTCGGTGAAACGAACTGTACGGTTAAATCGAGCATCGTCTAATCCCGTAAAAGAAATTTCGCATCGTTACCGTGCAGGCGGAACAGGAGCGCGTCGCTGCTCTACAAAGCTCTTTTCGGTCGAGCGGTCGAACGCGAGAAGATTAGCGCGATTAACGCGCGCCGCTGTGATCTAATCGATGCTCCCGCGAGCACTTTTGCTTAATCACGGTGTAAGCTCGCCGCGCCTCGCGACCGATACGAATTTGCATGGAAATACCTCGTGTGCCGCGATTAAACGAACGTTTGGCTTCATGGTCGGACTTTATGGGATGTACTTGATGCGAGCTCGTGGTTACTGGCAATGGAGTCATCGTGCAGCTTCGTGGATGATTTTAGAATAATGTTATAGACATATAAGTTGATCTGTCAAAGAGTCTTTCTTCGTAAGCTTTTTACTGTATGCGAGATTCTAGCGAGCTAGAGAGACTGTATATGGAGTGGTCTATTTGAAGCTTAGTAGCTCGTGTCGAAATAGAATTTATTCTATTTCGGGGCAAGGAGGAGGAGGGAAGGGGGCGACATCTTACGATAGTCATACATCTTCTCTAGGTGGACGTGCTCCCGAGATTTTAAGAGACTACTGAGACTCGGAACGAAACTTCACATAGGACAGCCTGTAATGTACATTTAGAGATTATGACGAGTCAAGGGATGTTAGAGATTCTAGCGATTCTAGCGAGTAAATTCTATACGTATATGTATATTTAGAGATCCTAGCAATTTTAGAGATTTTAGAGTATCTAAAAGAAAAGCTAGCATTTTATCATTTATTACACAACATATCAATTTATATCTTTTCTTCTGCTCAGGTTGCCTCTGGCTTTCCCCGAGCTGTAGTGACTTAATCACATTACTCAAGGAGCTGTATACGCCACAATATTCCCTCGCTATATTGGCATTATTTGGAGCAGGTGAGCGGAATAATCTTGCCTTCAAAGAGCCGCGAGCCTACATCGAAAGACCACTCAGAACCGATACAAAGGAAGAGGTAGAGACGATCTTGCGCGTGTACTTTTGAAACGCTGCAAGGAGTCAGGGTCCACCTGAACGTCGAGCATCGTCAACAAAGAAACGAGGCGCGTTTGGCTCGAAAGAACGAGCGACGGAAAAAAGAAGACTGGAGGGCCCGTGTAGGGATCCAGGGGAAATAAGAAGAAGAGAAACAGAGGTCTCCTGCTGGCCAGCTGACGGCCTCGTGCCGCTACCCGAGACTCTTTTCGAAAATTCGATCGCTAGTATTTGGATATCGCATGGTGCGCCCATACTTGGCTGCCCCTGTGCTGGCTGCTGCCTTCTGGCCGTCGCTGCCATCGGCCACTCGATCCCCATCGATCCCGCGACGGGCCACCCCTTCGCGGTCTGGACCTCAGGGAGGCTTGGGGAGGCTGACTACCGATCCACGGGACGATCGGTTTGCGAAACCGCCGAACAGAGTCTCGTACGCGAGTCTGGGCTGGAAGTAAACGATATCGTTCGCGCTCGTTCTTCCCCGTTCCCGATTCTCTCCGCGTCGCACGTCTTCGTCGTATTCCCAGCTGGTATTGATCCGTTGAGTTTTCGAAAGTAAAATAGGTTATGCCGCTGAATCGCATGGAACTACGGCTCTCCGACGAACGAGACGCGAAGCAAAAACGACGGGGCTTCGAAGACAGAAAAGAAGGAGAGGACGAGGCGGAGAGGAACGGACAGAGAACGATATCGCCTGGCGCGCGCGCCCGCATACGTGCACACTTGCGTGTAAATTGTGTATACGTACACTGATCTTCGAGAGAAACAAAGGATTGAAACAAGAGGGAGACGAGGGTTTCGAAAGTTTCGAGATTGAAGAGCGTCCTCGATACGAGCTTATGAGTAGATAATGCCGTGGATGAATCGGGGAAATTTAATAGATTAACGCGAGAGTTTCGTTAATTGCGATCTGCGTCAGCCCTGCAGAGATGGAATTGTTAACACTTCCGGGAAACGTAGTCCTGCGTCATTCTAGATTCTGAAGTCTTTAGCTGAATACTGGCAACGTAGTTACGTCATTCCCAGGCCTGGGGTATTGTGGAAGGAGGCTAGGGGGTGGGGCTGTAGACCTGGGCCTCACATTTTAAGGGGCCTCAGAAAAAATTTATTTCCAATTTATTAATGGTCTTCTCCAAAGATCACATTTACTGTGAAGCTTTAATGCTTACTTTGGCTCGAGAAATAATAGTAGTCATTCATTACAAAATCTTCTCAAGAAATAGAAGATAGGTATTTTAGTATAGTAATAACTTGCCCCGCCTCTAGCCTGCTCCGAGGCCTCATGAAACCTTAGCCTATTCGGTGTTGATTGTGAGTAGTAAAGTAGTAATACATATCAAGACAACCCACGACACACGATCCTCAAACTGCCAGCCGCACAGCTCCCATTAACTAAACACAGATCTAACACGCGATAGTACGTGGTCGGCTACTCGTTGCAGAAGCCTCGCCACGCGCTATTGCGTGATGGGCAGCGAAAATGTCAATACATTTATCGGATAGGATTGAAAAGGTTAACTCTCAGCTCTTATAATATCAAAATCTTATAATATCAAAATTTGTGATCATGTTTCTTAAAAATTTTACACAAACAGTAATGTTGTCGTCTCGAAATCACAGGTTGCGAAAGTGTTGAGAGCTCTTCTCCTACGGGACGATCGGATCGAGTAGATTTTTCCTCCCCCTTTTCGACCATCTCACCCCATCTCACCCTCCCACGATATTGGCACGCGTATTGAAGTTCGGAACGGAAGAAACACGGAAATCGGAGACGAATCACCGGCGATCGAAGATTACCGGAGGTCAAAGGGGACTGGCGAGGGTCCTGGGGCGCATCAACGTTGATACACCGGCCAACTATCGCCGCGACTCCTTTCACGTCCATTTTCCCGCTTTCGTTCTTTCGATGGTCCTCATCCTATTTTAACACCCTTTTCGGGACTGGCTACCCGAGGGAATCAATAACCCACGAGGAAGCGACTGTGGATTCGGATAGCGGGGCGAAGGGGAGAGACGCGAGGAACCAAAGAGTACCGAGGGGCGTCGCGTCGAGTAGAAGAGCTCCCTACCGTGGCGGGAGGGTGTCAGAGGGTGCAACAGGGACCGCGAACTTTAGGGTGGAGGTGGCACGCGAGAGAGTCGAGGCTTGGCTCCGCCTCCGGCACGCGACCAGCACGCGACCATCGCGATCGACCACGCCGTCGCCAGCCTAGACCGCCGCCGCCGCCAACACCACCACCGCTGCCACCACCGCCGCCACCACCACCACTACTCGCTACCGTTACCACCGTTCATCCTATCTCCATCGGCTTCATCGACGATTACGCGAGGACTAAGCCACTATCTCTCTCCCTCTGGTCCATCATTTTCAATCTCTAAACGCGACTAAGTATCCATGGTTCCTGAGTCTATGTTCCTGGAGTCTCTAACAGGATATCCCTAACTGTGGTTGCTTTACCATTCATCGGTTTTGTGTTCCATCCACTGGCCTACAGAGTGGACCTACACCCTTTGCCAGTATCTGACAATGAGTGTAGTTTAGTCTATTGTTAGTGTATTCTTTTTCTTCTTGTTTTAACGATGAGATTGATTCTCTTTTTATGTTGTTTAGTTGTTAAGATAGTGGTCGATTGTACTTTAGTGATCATTGTATTTAGAGATCGGTCGTTGATACGGGCCAGCCAGTTGCTCCGCTTAGTTTCCATGCTTTCCCAGCCTCGTAACATCGACTTCTTCCTCCCTCCTCCGCCGCTGTGCAAAATCAATTTCAAACTCGAATGAAGTACTCCAGTGAAATATGAGGCTCGTCTCCTTCTTCCCCCACCGTCGTTTCTTTGCTCACCCAACTTTTTCCATCCCCCCACGAGCCTCCATTTCCCCGTTTCGTTTCGCGTCGCTCGCGGATTGCTTTGCCCGATCTCTTCGATTTAACCAGTCGCAACTGCTATTTGTCATTTTTGTCGGTGTCTTTTCCTTTTACCGGAGAGATGGAAATGTTAGTTCTCGTGAGAAATGGAGGGAATAGGGTATTTCAATTCTGCGAGGCAGCAGCTAGAAATCAACATAAAGGAGAGGAGAATCTAATGGAAATTTGTTGGTCTCCCAAGGAAGTAGAAAAGAAGAGGATCGAGGGTCCTGTACAGGAGGCTAAGATAAAACCAAGAATCAAGGTGACTGGGCACTTGGTCCAGCCCAGTTGGAGATTATCGAAAATATGAAAAATAGTTCGCGTTCCGCGAAGTTTCGTGGCTGGGAGAGTGTTGAGAAGCGCATAGTGCGCGAGCCGCGAGCTGTAAGGAACCATGGGCGTTGCTCGGCTAGTAGCGATTCATTCCCCTCCTTATCGCCCTCTCTCTGCCTCTCCTTTCCACCGCCCCGCCGACCAACTACCACCCACTCTCATTTTAAACTTTCAAAGGAAAAAAGCTAGAAATACTTTAACTCGAAATGAAATTTCAAAAGGATGAAAGGGACTGACAACGGTTCTCCTCCGTGGCTCAGCTCCCTCTCCACCGGGAGGAGCCTCCTCTCCCTCCCCCAACCCCGCTGCAGCGGCTGAAAAATGTGTAATACGAGCTCGGATACTCTTCCTTCGTGTTCAACGAACCACCTATCCACCCACCCACGGATCTCGTCTATCTAATATACGTATACTTTAAGCCCGCTGTTCGAACATCGTCTAATTTATCTCGAGTACGCGAACGGAGATCTTAAAAAACGCATGTTATCTTTCCAAGATAAATCTTTATCAAAAGTTCGTAACATAAAGAGACAAGCTTGTCGGATATCTTCGTTTTCGTTTATCTTTATTCCGCTTTTACTTTGTCTATACTTGTATCCATTATACTGTAAGGTCATCGATTATTGTGTTCATTAGAGAGTAATTGCACGATTCAAGTCGAGGTACCGTTGCTTCCACTCCCGTTTAATTGACGTATCAAATCCTCTTCGGTTTACTTTTTCCCTTTCGTGGCCATTTCACCTGCGGAAATAGACTGCGTTGGAAAGTATGAAAGAGTGGAAAAGGGAGAATGAATTCTCGCTTACACGACCGACTGAGTTTCTGCAGCGTAATAAGGTAAAGAGAGAGAACTGGCGAAAGTTGCGACATCTTCATCCGTCCAGTCGATAAGGGGAAAATGTGTTTGCACGGATATGGAAGGATTGTTACTGATCCGTGTGAGAGCCTCGTAAATTTCTGTTTCATTGCCATTCGATCGCCTTCCGAGCAGCAATATTCGCGACTCTGGCTTCGACGCGATGAGATGTTCAATTGCATGGCAAGCATCGGTTTCTTCGCATTGTAAGCTACACAACTCGACGCCGTACCTACAAGGTTTTAAAATGGATCTTGTGCTTGAATTTCGTTAACTAAACCAGGGAATCGTTGGCGTAACAGATCCCTTCACCTACCTATCAGAAATTTCGCGAAAGAACCCAGTCAGGCTAGATTCTGTGGACTCGAATTTAAAATAAACCGCGTTCAATCTTGCCCTAGAATTTTGTTGCAGCTTGTTAACAGCAACGCGAGCGAGATGTATTATAATTATAGACTCTTCGCTGCCATCCAAGTATACCCATACCTCTTTTGGCTTCTGATAATAATTCCTGGAAAGGAAAACAGAGAAAAGAAGAGAAGAAAATTCAATAGCGTCTCAAATGTAGCGGTACGAGCAATCGATACTTTTTTCCAGTTGAAGAGGCATTACACGAATTTCTCGAAGGTACACTGGTAAATCGATCGACGTTGGGACTGTCGAATCAATTTCTCGTATTTTGCAACGCAATCGATGTGCGGTACACGGTCGTAGTGTACCAGCACGTCGCTCGAAATTTGCTCGCAAAACATTCTCCTCGCCGTTTCGGTATCTTCTCTGTTTTCGCTCTCTATAGTAACACGTGCTTTGTAATACCTAAAAAGCATTGGAAACTATAGGGATTTCTATAACGATAAAGCTCAGTTTTATTCGACTTGGCTACCTGTTACGCTCCGGATACGAGCCAAAGGCAACGTTCGGATGCTCTCGCGCAACTGCAGTTAAAGCATTTGCAAACGATTCTTCGCTCGCGTTTATGAACACTTCGATTGTCGCAAAGCGTTTGCACCCAGCAAATAACTCCTGTGAAAATAGAATTGTTCCTTTGAGGCAAGCTATAAGTAAAAAAATAATTATTAACTATACCTTGCATATTGCTCGAAAAGAGACTTTGAAAAACATGGGTGAACCAGGAAAAACGAACACATTCTGCATAACTATACATGGATAAGGAAGTGGTTCTCCTGTAGTTTCATTTTTCCCAAATTTTAGCTCACATGTGGTTGGTATCTGAAATCACGTCTAATTTATTTCAATTGCTGTAAATTTGTTAGGACCATACACTTACGTATGCCATTTTATAACTAGGTGAGGGAAAGCTCTTACACCCAAAGCGATTCCCTACAATATCCACCAGTTTAGGATGATAGTGCAGTGTATCATCGAAGGCTACTGCCACAGCTATAAAATACATTGGATTAGTTGAAGTAAAGAAGCTGCATAACTTTAAAAACACTTACCTTCATATGTAACATCATCATGAGTTGGTCCTATACCACCAGATGTAAAAACATAGTTAAACTTGGTAGAAAAATCCTTGATTTCCTTCGCTATTTCTTCAACATTATCTCGAACAACTGATATCTACAAAAATACAATTCTATAGAATGAAAAGAATATTTCAGCGATATAATTGTATCACAAAAGATCCTAACTTTTTGAACCTTGACTCCATGCTCATACAGCAAGTCACAGGCATAGAAGGAGTTGGTATCTTTCACCTGTGCCTTCAGAATTTCATCTCCAACCACTGAAATAAGTAAAAGTCTATTAACAGTGGTTTGAATGTGGTATGTATACGATAACTAGACTGAGGATGTTTACGCAACTTCATACTCTTGAAGGTAACAAGAAGTAAAAATTCATTTCAGCCTCCAAGTATTACATTTGGTATTTTTTAGCATATTAAGCGCATTTTGTAGTTTCTCACACGTTTAAATTTCTTGTATAAATGCATAAAAATCCGCAGTGTAGTGATAACTAATGAATACCCGATGCCAACATTACCGACTATCCCGGCAGTCGGTCGTTCCCCGCTACACTTAAGTCGCATCAGGGTTCTGTATAACCTCGATGAAACTTTTATACATTGCTGTAAATTAATCATGACGCTTTAACCTAACTATCAACGATAATTCAACAGTGCTATTGCTCTACAATGCCAAGCAGCGCCCCTGAACCTAAACGCCCCCAATCCATTCCTCTGGCTCGGTACCTACAGAAAAGTATAGCCTGTAGATATTTGTTTTCGAATACATATCACAGAAAATACATACCATTCCGATAGATCTCATGATTAATTCTCTTCGCTCGAACTAAACGCGAATCGCTCTATTTTTGCATCCTGCAGACAACCTTATTCACGCTGGCACACAGAGGGAAAGTGCAGGAGTATAAATAGTAGTCAAACAAAACGTAAAAGGATTGATCCATAAGCAGTGTTTTGGTTTAGACTTCAGTGCGTTCACATTTTTAACGAATTATCTATTGTTAGTGACGTGTTGATAATAATCGAGTTTTGTGTTTTATAGTTTGCCTTGTTGGTAAGATGGCCAGCGCGAAGCTGCGGGAAGCGGCTCTGAATTCGCCGAAACTGCTTTACAAGTTTCTGCTGCGTGAATGTGAAAAATTACCGAAGGATGCGCAACAGTTTTATAAACATTCGGTGAAACAGGTAGAGTATTATTGTACAAGTGTTTTTGAAGGATTAAGTGGAACTCAGGTTTGACTTCGCCACGTGGTTTGGTTTAATTATGAACACTGGATATAACCTCAGTCTTTCGTATTATTTACAGTAGATACACGTGCTTTCCTTTTCACAGAGCTTCAAGCAACATTTGATAGAGTCAGATAAGGAACGTGTTCAACAGATTATGGAAAAGGCTGTGCAAGATGCAAATTGGATAGTCAATAAGGTATCGTGTGTTTGAGCATAGTCTATGTCTTCCACTAAAATACAATAATTAGTGAATTACTATGTTGTTTTCAGTATACTAAAGGCCAAGGCACAAAAGCTCATAAAGAAAAATAAGAATGATACAGTAGTTTTATCGTAGACACAGCTTACCATAAATGCATGAGAGATTCAAGGAAGGAGGATTTGAATTATATTTTTAAGAAATGGAATTTCAGACGATAGTACGTGAAAAAACTGATGCCAGCACATCAGAGTTTTATAAAGCTATCAATATTTGGCGCTGTAATCCTCAGGTTGCTAACCGTAGACTCTTAGCATCTGTTGAGATACTTAATATTGAAATTGGCTATGATATTTTTGAGACTCTTCGACATATTACTAGCTTAGATTTGTTGTCTTTAAACATAGAAGAGCATAAAGATGGCACAGATGAAAAACTATTGTTAGATAAGTTACATACTTTCAGTAAAACATTAGTCACATCTAATGAGAACAAGATTCATTTGTTAGCGACAAAACAATTGCCACGTACACCGCACATATTCTCCTCTGGTGTTGAATTTTCGCTACTAGATAAGCGAAAAAATCGTGTGGTAAGTATTCACAAACCCTTGCATGCAGATAAGCGGCCCCTTGGTCCCAAAAACGAATACATGATACACAGAGAAGAAAGTGGCCATGTATCTATAAGCATGAATCAATTAGAAAACAGCGTGTCTGATCCCAGTATAGAATGGTTAGAGAAGAAGCTTTACCCATGCATATTAAAATGGATGAAAAGTGAGACAAAAACCAGTTCGAAGCCTCTGTCTTCATTAAGTCTTGTGTCACGCGAGAAGTACGCGAATCTGTACTGCAAACTGAAAGAAAAATACAGCACTGATCTAATAAAAAACTGGCCCGAGAATACGGATCCACAGAAATTCGTTTACGAAGACATCGCGATCGCTACTTACCTACTTTTGTTATGGGAGAAAGAAAGACTGGAAAGAGGGACTAAGGACTTACAATCGTTCCTAGATTTAGGCTGTGGCAATGGCTTACTCGTGCATATTTTGTTCAGCGAAGGCCACCGTGGATCAGGAATCGATTTACGGAGGAGAAAAATTTGGGACTTATATCCGCCTGAAACTCCTCTACAGGTATGTATCGATTCGCTTCAGAGGAAAATTATTTCTCCAAGCTTCTAATATTTGCTTTGCACAGGTCTGTACCATCGTCCCATCTTCCTCTACAGTGTATCCAGGAGTCGACTGGATCATAGGAAACCACTCTGACGAACTGACACCCTGGATTCCAGTCATCGCTGCCCGCAGTTCTGCAACCTGTCGATTTTTCTTGTTACCCTGTTGCCCTTACGAGCTCGATGGCAGCAAATACCAAAGATACTGTGCTTCGAAGAGCCAGTACTCCGAATATATAGACTATGTGAAAAGTTTATGCGAGGAATGTGGTTTCCAAACACACATTGACAAGCTAAGGATCCCTTCGACAAAACGAATCTGCTTAATCGGATGGGAAAGGAACTGTGAGGAGGCGAAAGTAAGAGAGAATCGTATTCAACAAATGGTGAATGCAAAGGCAACCCTAGTTCGACGACAAAACGAATCAAATGAAATATCAGGGAATGCTAACAGCTGGACCTGCGACTTTAAACCGAGAGATGCAGTGGAAAAGGTGCGAAACTGTACCAAATTGGATAAAACGTTAATTGCAAATATTGTTCACATAGTAGCGAGGCAGTTACTCGAGGAAGGTCGTGTTATAAGCCTCGACGAAACGCCTAAAAGAATTTGGAACGCAGGCCGACGTCTCGAGCTGCGTTACCTCGCGGAATCAATCCCGAAAGAAAGTATGATACGTCTGCGAAAGGAATGTGGAGGTCTCCAAACCTTGCTTAAAAATCACAGCCACGTGTTCCGTGTAGCGGAAGGAAAGGTTCAATTTCGAATACCTGAAGAGGAAGAAGTTGCGAGGTTAAAGAGGAAAAGGTTGTCGCAGATACAGATGAAAGTAAAACCCTGTTGGTTCCACGAAAACCATCCAGACGGCTGTCCCTTGACTGAAACAAAATGCAACTTCATACATCAATGATTAGATCAACGAGTGATTCTGTTACGCGGTAGAAATTTATTTTTATATTAATACAAACATCAACGAATGTATTCTGTACATTGAACGCGACGAATCTTCTTCGCAAAAATGCGAAATAACGATTCAGCGTGTAGTATACGTTTATTCTGCATAGGAAGAATGTCGAATATTATTGTCTTTATTCTCGTTCGACATTATGTTCCTATTGTTCTTCGCTAAGAACGCAATTTTTGGTGAAAATAAAAAAAGAATAACGATGGTTCCCAAGGAGCAAATGTTACTACTTCAGAAACTCAACGAATGGTATGTCCTCCAAATTGAGAGTCTTTGCCTCGGCGAAATTGTCCTGCACAGTCTTTTGCACGCCAGATTGACGTGTACGCTTCAGTTTCTTCATATCGACAGTGTCCAGCTGATGAACTCGTTTCATGTGGGTTCGCAGGTTGCCCTTCTGCGTGAAGGAGTACTCGCAATGTGGGCAGGGATACGGTCGATCTCCAGTATGATGTTTCTGATGCATCTGCAAGGTTGACTTCTGCGCGAACGATTTCGTGCACAACTCGCATTTATATGGTCGTTCGCCCGTGTGAATACGCTTATGTCTTTCGACTTGATATGGCTTTGTAAACGTCTTCCCACAAATATCGCACTCTTTCTTCGATGCGTTTCCTTTAACTGTAGCTTTACTCGCAGTTGGCAAGGACTTCTCGAGAGGAATCTTTGGAAATGGGTCCAACTGTGCCGAAGTTGCCACAGTTAGAAGGCAATTACTTGATTGTAACTCATACGGCGACGATTGTTGTACTTTTAGCATCTGTCCTATAGGAATCATTTCCTTTGAATTATCAATGGCATTACCACTATCGGGAATAACGTTCACTGTAGTCGGACAGGAGTCAGAAACGATCGTTGATCGGTTCTGAGCGCTGTCGATTGGCGGTTGCTGTAATAATGATTCGTCAGTTTGAATTGTGACGAGGCCATTCGCCAGAAGGAAGTGCAAGTTTGCAACCAGCTGGTGACCATCATTTACAGACAGAATCGCGTTGTTATTTGGTATAGTTCCATCGATGTCGAAGGTTATTTGGTCTGTCAAGCAAGTGTTCGTTTCGACACCGATTGCCTCCAATTGAGCGTAGCCTGTTGTTTGTGAAAGCTGCTCGTGATACATTTGCTGCTCTTGTTCGAAGCTGTTTATCTTCTCCTGTGTCTCCTGACACTTGTCAAAGTCAGCCGCAACTTCGGCTATGGCTGCAACCTTCAGGTGCTTTTGTTTTCTCTTTGGGCTGCCTTTATGCTCACGCGCGTGCTTCAGCAAGTGCACTTTCCTGTGACCCGAGGTTCGAAATCTCGAATCGCAGACAGGACATTTGAATGGTTTTGAACCTTGAAAATCAACGCAGAAGGTATTAAATATTACAGATTTATTAATTAGAAGAAGTTTCTGAACCTACCTGTGTGCAATCGCATGTGAACCTTCAAGCTACCCTTCGTTGCAAACAGACTGCTGCAAACGTGACAACGAAAGGTTTTCTTGCCAGTATGAACTTTCGTGTGCGAATCCAGCGTACATTTTACGGCGAAACTCTTACTGCAATAATCACATTTATACGGTCGTTCTCCTGTGTGGGTGCGCACGTGCCTTATGAGATCGCTCGGTTTGCGAAACGTTTTTGGACAGAACTTGCACTTGTTCGTGTATTCCTTTCGTTCCTTCTTTTCCAGCGAAATGTTCTAACAAACGCAAAAATAAAATTTAATCTATAGTTCTACACTGCCGAACTATGGATAAAGGTATCCATATCCTACTTTACGCTAAAACAAGATACAAAATGTTCAAAACTCTATCCAAAGATACAGAAAACTCAATTGCACATTTTTTTCTAGTTAGTACACTTCTATATCATTTCTTTCTTGCCTCTAAAATGTAAAAGAAACTTACTCGCGCTCGATCCATCACTTCCTTCTCAGCCACTGTGTCCAAGAGGACCTTCTCAGATACAGTAGAATCTGGATCTATCACATCACCATTCAATGGCGAATTAATAACACCTATACTCGTCTCAATTCCCGTTGCAATCGAGTTTTCAGGACAACTGCCAATCCCCGACTGTATTTCATTCCACGTCGAGGCTTCGTGAATTTTACTATGCGATCGCAGCTGTGTCTTGCTATTGAAATACTTCTCGCAGGATGGACATTTCCAGGACCTATGGAAGTGAATAGCACAGTAGAATCAATTAATAAAATTAAATTAAATCTGCTTGACAAGTGCTCACTGTTTATTTGTGTGTATCTTTGAGTGCCTATTTAGACCACCGTTTGTGCAAAATCTTGAGGAGCATTCTGTACACTGGTACTCTTTCGTCCCTCGGTGAATCTTCAAGTGTTCCTGAGATCCAACCAAAATTTATGACACACTAATGTTTAATATATGATGTATAAAAAAAATTGCGTTTACAGTCGCTTGCACTTATGTACCTTCAGCCCGATTGTCGTGAATCCTTGTTGGCTACACATATGGCACTGCAGAAGAGATTCTCCTCGAGGCAATTCGCTCGTGTCGGTTTCAGCGGCCTCCGAAAACACCTCGGACGGTATCGCGTGCATTTTCGATGGATCCTCTGGATCATGCGTCGTCCCTTGGAACTCTTCTCTACGCAAATCATATCCGTACACTTGCGATTCATCTGTTCATCGCTTATTTTTGCCTATCAAAACAGAACTAGACAGGAATACGATGAAATAATGGAAACTTACGTTAAGAGTATTGGATTTATCGCGCACTGTTCCTGTGCAGTATCTTTGTTCGTTCCTTCTACCTCCAATTCATTCGTCGTATTCTCCTTTTCCAACAGGTTTCGCTCGGAAATGAACACTATAGTTTGCATGCAGCGTCCCGACTGATCGGCGTTCACGCTTTCAGATGGCTGGACCGCAACAGAAAGCCGCTGATCTTCCTTTACAGTTCTGGGCAATATGCTCGACATACTCGTCGAGTTGCTTGCATCTAGTCCAATGTTATCTAGCCCGATCTCAGTGCCCGACTGAAAGATAAAAATTGTAATTAAGAGCTCGCTGCAAGTACTTCCTCTTATTTTTGGATTCTTAAACTTACTTGCAAGGTGATGTGATCCATCTCGAACGAATCCAATTGCGGTGTAAATATATGTTCTCCTGAGGGTACCATATTGTTGTTACTGCTGTCATTGCTGTTATTATTATTGTTGTTACTATTACTGTTGTTATTGTTCTCATAAATAACATTTAAAACCGATTGTTGCTCTTTTCCATTATAAAGCTCATTTGTATTTACACCATTTGGATGCTTCGAGTGGTTACTGCTGAGGCTCAGATTCATTCCAATATTGAAAAACTGTTGGTTCAATGTTTCTTCGATTTCTCGAATGCTTTCCTGCGGGGAAAACATTAATTTTCGATCAGTGACTAAGTCACAATTTACTTTGCACGTTGCTTGATGTTATGTACCGGTGTCAGTGCTTGATCGGCAGAATAAACAGGTAACGTAACTGAACCAGTTTCGTCAGCGTGCAGCATTTGTGAACTCTCAATATTCGTCACTGTTATCTCTGGAGCGTTCTCTAGAAAAGTATGTAGAGATAATGGAATTTAAAAGACATTTTTCGATTCTTGTATCATAGTAAGTAAGACACGCACGATTAATAATCGTTGAAGAGTCGCAATTCGTTGGTAAAAGTTGCTCCGTTTTTTCCTTGTCGCCGTTTACACATTGAAGTCGATCAAAAGCTCGCGAAAAGACTGAAATAATTCGCGTTGGAGATGATATTTCTACTGAACCTAGACGAGAAGGTGAAAGATTACCCGTGAACGAGGAAGAGGACGTCGTAACAATAGCAGATGTATTAGGAATGGAGTAACTGGAAGAAGTGCAAGGCGACGATTCGGCAACTGTCCTTTCTTCAGAAGCTTCCTTTGGGTCTATCTTGTCCATAGCTCGTTCTTGCATCTCGTTTTTTTGTTGCTCCAATTGCTGTAGATCAATAAAAAGGGGAGAGACAATTTATTAACATAATTTTCCTACTTATAATAAATAATTTATAATAAATAATTAATACTCTACCCGCTGTGCCAGCTCCTGTTTATGAATTTTCATATGCTTCCTGCAGTTGACGTAAGTTTTGAAAGTCTTGTGACAGTATGGACACATGAATGGTCTCTTGTTACTATGGGTAACCAAATGTCTCTTCATACTACTTTGCGTAGAAAAGCTCGCGTTACACATGAAACAGCCATATGGCCTTGAATCCTCGTGTGTATGTAAATGCGACTTGAGAACGCTGTTTGACGTGAATCTCCTGGAAGAACGATAAATAATTCATTGAAACTTCTGAAAAGCAAGCGATATAGTACTTAATACCACAAATAAATGCACCTGTCGCATTTTGTACACTTGTAAGGACGTTCCCCTGTATGGCGACGATGATGCTGTTTCAGGTGACTAATTTTCCTGAATGCTGCGTGACAGATCCGACACTTGTGAGGCCTTGCTGGGTCGGATGCTGGATCGTAGGCACGTTTCTTCGTTGGAGGTGCCTGTACTAAATATATTTCATTTACTGTGTCACCGATCCACAAAGGTTCTTGCAGGACCACTTGAGGTACCAAACTCTCAGCCTCTGGAGACAGCTTTGGCTTGCTTTTCGAGTGAACTTTTTGCTGATTATCAGAGCTAGTGTCGGTGGCATCGATTATCGCCTGAATATCGCCAGTTCCATTAGTACCACTCGGTTTCTCGAAACACTCGTCGGATTTCGCATGCAATCTACAATAATGTGTGTATATGCTGATTCGATAATAGAATAAATTCCAATGATAAAGAAAAATAAACCCACCTGGAGTGGGCAACCAAGCTACCATGGCACGCAAATGTTTTATCACAAGAACCACAAGCGTATCTTTTGGTACCTGTGTGGGTACGTTCGTGTGCTATCATCGTGGATTTTAAAGCGAACGACCGATAGCAATGTACACACTGAGAATAAGGGAAAAGTGTTGTATAAGAAAGTGAATTAGAATCTTAGATATTTTATTCATATTACCTTGAATGGTTTTTCTTGTGTATGCACGCGCAAGTGTCGTATCAAATCCGATGGTTTCTTGAATTCCTTGTGACAGTATGTACACGCGTACCACCTTATGTTTCCCACGCACCTTTGCTTTATCGTCAAGTATTTCCTATAAAAATGATGGAGGAAGACCTAGAGGTGAGTCGAAAGCGAAAAGCTAAGCTTTTTCTTGAATTAGCAAAGCACATTACCTGGTACCACCGTCAGATGCTCGATCCAATAAGGTGACGAAGTTCGTACGTGTTTCCAGCTTTTTTGATTCCAATGTACCTTTTTCAAAGAAGCTTATTAATGAGTACCTACTAAAATATAAATATAAATCGTGATCTTATAATTCTTGTACAAGTGGCGTACCTTCAGGAAGACCTTTATTTTTACTAGGAAGACCACTGTTTCTAAGCGCCTGTTGCAGGATATCTTTCTTCCCCGTGGTTTCGGATAAAATACTCCCTTCATAGTTCGATTGCTTCACTGTTTCGTTCGTATTCACGTTCGACTCCAACGATGCCAACTGCGTAATCACGCTGTCCACAGTCGCTCGAATGTCGGATTCCACGCTATCAACCGAATGAGTGTCTTTAGCTGTAGTAGTCTCCTGAAAGTGATTCACCCTCCGTTTGATCGTTTCAGTGCATCTTACGTAGCAGCCAAAATGAATTTGTACTTTGGACACGTCTCACCTCGTTTACGTTCATGTGCATACGCTTCATATGCCCATTCAAGCTGCCGAGCTTTTTAAATACGCATGAACAGTAATTGCATCTGTATATGGGCTCCCCCTCTGGCACGTTGTGAACTCTCATTACATGAGCGTTCAGATTGCCTGGCAAATAAATAGAAATGTGATATTGTAAAGGAATTTGGTAAGCACAGATACAGTAATCTGCAGATTACAGCCTGTAATATATGTAAGCAAAATAAAGAAGATGTATAAGATTACCTTTTTGACTAAACTTGGCGTTGCAAAGCTCGCAAGCGTGGGGTCGAATTCCGTTATGCTGCCACGTATGAATTTGTAGGGAGCTCTTCTGTGTAAATGCACGACCGCACACTGTACACTGCGAGATTGAACGCGAACCAAATAAAACAGCAGCGTTCGAAACAGGATTACGCAAGAGGAAGATGCGTTTATTACCTTGAAAGGTTTTTCACCTGTATGCACCCTGATGTGACGCATCAGTTGACTCGGCTTCTGGAAGGACTTTAAACATATCGTGCATTTATACATTGTCTTGTGTTTCGCCCCTCGTTTCGTTTGCTTCACTACTTTCGTCTGCAACTGCAACCCACGAAAAATGACAAGTCGGTCAACAAGAGAATATTTCATCTATAATGATACTGAAAGATTTCTTCTCACTCTGTAATGTTCTCGAATATGAAGCCTATACAAAGCTGGCTGACTGAATTGTTTATTACAGAGTTTGCACTTTCGCGCTTCCTCGGTTTTCCATTTCTCTCCGTGAAGCTTCAAATGCGCATCCAACTGGGCCTGGGATTAAAAAATAAATAGAATATTTATCGTGATAGATGGTATAAGGTAATCGTTGAAACTCACTTTAGTCGAGAAAGCATCTTCGCATTCTGTACAAAATAAATTCTCTTCTTTCTCGTGCAGCAACATGTGGGATTTCAAACTGGCCATTCTTGCAAATTTCCTACCACATTCAGGACATTTCGGCTCACCTGTATTGTGTGTTGCCATGTGAAGTGTAAAATTTGTCTGAGGAAATATTAAGTCTTAAGTAAAAACGGCTATGCTGCAGCGTAGAGATCAGAAACTCAGCGCGACGACATAGGGAAAAGAGAGGTACAGTAATGTCGTGTTATCTGTCCAATATTCTATTGTGTTAAGTGTCTGTTGTTACTCTTACCAGTTCTTGAAACAGGCGAACTCTCTGTGAGCTCTGAACTATGGATAGATAACCCAGCATTACTGTATTTCATTAACTTTGCATGGTTTTTATTTTTATGAAATTACCGGCACATTAAATGATGCAGAACATTTTGGACACCTATGTGGCTTTTCCTCTGCATGATTCTCCATGTGTTTTCTATACACTGTCTGTTTAATAAATTCCTGCTGACAAATATCACATCTCAAACACTCTTTGCCCTATTATGAAAACAAATTTACAAGCATGAATTTAACAACCATGAAAGGAAATTATAACATAGACAAGGAGGCTATCAAATTACTTTTGAGGAAACTGTGCCCTTTCTGGGTCTCCCTGGGCTATTTTTTTTAACCACCTCTGTTTTCTCCTTAGGAGATTCTTTATCCTTTCCTTCAATTGGTAAATCATCATTACATATGGGATTATATACATGACTTGCAGCTTTGCATTTTGCATCCACATCTGGTTGAGACTTCGCTTGTTCAAAACAAGCAGGATCAATTTCCAGATTCTGCACAGGCTGTTCAGATACTGTTCCATCAATATCGTCCATGCTTATTTGGAACAGAGGCTAAAAAAAGCATGATGTTAAAAAAAAGTTGTCTCTCTAAAAATATGAATTACGGAGAAAAGATATTAATATACAGAGTGTAATATCAAGTTTGCACTCGAATCCTTCACATCTCCCAATGATGTAACCGTGCCACCTTGACCAATAAATGTGATGGGGGTTGCAACAATTTCCAACATGCCATCTCTATGTTCTGCAAGAGTTTCATTATGCATTTTAGTTATGATTACTTGCGAATCTTATCCACAGAGCTCTTTACCTGACACTGCCAAGAGCGTTCGCCCATCCTCGGTGGCGACAAAGTTGATTGGCATGGTCTCGATGCGAGGAGATTCAGCGATCATATTATGACGTGTTAACATCTTTTTTCTGACCGAAAATATACGACTCAGGAAGATAATTCTTCGTGTACGCTCGTAGAACAGCGTCGATAGCGTACTAGGTATATTTACAGATATCCTTCATGACTCGAAACTCGTGACGAAACGTTCGAAACGACTAAAATACTTGGTACTGTTTCGAGGGACGCATTATTCAATTCTGCAGAGGAGAACGAACTTAACCTACATTCTCGGGCGAGAGGTTAATTTCAACAAAAGGCGTCGTTAAAATCAACCGAGTCGCCGAAGAAAGCAGAAAGGGGAAAGTGGGGACGATTAACCAACCAGAAAAGGAAAACGAAAGGGCGACGAATATTATTGAAATTGTGATGCAAAATATCAATATTATAGGTCGCAGATGTAGACAAAAGGAAAATGAAAAATAAGCAGGCCATAATCGATGAAAACTTGCACTCATTGCACTGATTAGTGCAGCAATTTTGATTCATTTGGATCGTCGAAATTGTTGCGCACCAAACTGTGTAATAGACCATCCTTAACAATTCCTGTCCTTCAAATTACAAATAAAAGAATAGGATGATCTGTTCTATGTTTTAGAGATTTAAGTTAACAATGTATCTATCAACGTAATAACGTATTAGGAATTGCATAGATCAGGCAAGATTTGAAATAGTTCAATGTTTTATGTCGCATAAGTAACTCAAAAGTGATACAATACTTAAAAAACGTGATTTTTCAGTTAAAACAGTGAAACAGTTTAATAAAAACGTTTCCGTACATAGTATAAATTGTATATAGCAACTGAACTTCGAAACTCTAAAGCCAGTTCAAAGAATTTTGAGTTTTTTTACTTTTGAAATACGTGCGCAACATTTTCTATGCACTTGCAAATGCATTTGATGAAAACTGATTTTTTGACGAATACCTTTTCAATAAAATAGCCTATGTTCGCTTAATTTGCACAATACTGTATACAAATAATACTAGAAATAAGTAATATTGTAAAAGAATATTCCACATAGCAGCCTACGAAGAATATAAAAACCTTGTTGATCATTTCGAGACGCCAAAATAGTTTAGTTCATTTTTCCACCACTAGATGTCTGCCATTCGATAAATTTGAATTGTTACTTTCGAAAACCACTCTAGTATTCGTGTCTTTTATGTTTCTTCACGGATTGGTTGACGCTCTTCTCTCAACTTGTGATTGGTCGGTTTCAGAGAAGTTTAAGTTCAAATAAATGCAGCGTTTATTTAACTGCCGCTTAACCGTCGTTGAGGATTGCTTGCTTTAACAGCGCGAATAATAATGAAAAACATGCATTCGCGTGTCAAATAAAAAGTCTATTATTATGCGAGTATTAGGTAACTTGACAGTGAACAAACAATTCATTTCGTAGACAGTTTGTGTGTGTTACTTCGAGGGATTGATTATATTATTAGTAGACGAGGTTTGTTTTGTAGTATTTATTTGTTCGTACATGCGTCTCATTTCACGAACAATTTATTTTCGGAATAAAATAAGGAGTCTGATTTACTAAATTATGTAGTTTATACTGTAAATTGTATTTGATGATCGAGCAAAATTTGTTAAATATAGACGGTGTATTCGACGAGCATGAACAGTAGAAGAGGAAATTGTTTTTGGGATAAATATTGTTTCGGTCGATCGATATGTTAAAATTTTGGTAATGCATGTATTGGGTTACTTCGTAGTTTCAACGAGCATGTTATTTTTACTCACTTAACTGTAATTTTGAATAATTATATTGAATAGATGGAGTCACGCTTGCCAAAGCCAAAAATTATTTTATCAAGTTCACTTGCTACAACAAACGTTAGTACAAAGATGGATAATAGAAAGACAGTGAGGGATCAAAGTGCTCCACCTGCTACTAGTTCCAATGGAGTTTCTGAGAGATTAAAAAAGGCTAAGAGCACACTAAATATTAACTCAAAAAGTACGAATGAGAACAAGCCACCGCTGAAACAGACTCTAACCAGATCAAAAACTCTGGCATCAATTACAACAAAACCAGTGAAAAGACCAGCTACCAACACTACTACACACGGTGAAGTGAAAAAACCATACACTAGGCCTGTTGTTAAGCCAACTATCCAAAGGAGTAAGACTACATTAAGTAATGCATCTACTAAATCTGTTGCAAATGCAGCAACTAATAAGACAATAAACACAGCTGCAGCTAAACCTTCCAAATGGGATTTAAAAGGTCGTCTGGCTCATACAAGTGACGAACTGTCTAATGTACGACAAAAGTATAAAGAAACTACATCAAAGTTTACAGAGTTGCAAAATCAAGTAACCACTTTGGAGGCAAGTGTAAGTGAATACAGATCAAAAGCAGAACAGTATGAAAGCTTGAATAAAGTGTTAAATGATGAACTCAAAGGGTTGAAAATAGAAATGAGCAATGTACAAGAAGAACGAAATGATTTATCCAAAAGGCTGAAGGAAACAGAGGAATTATGCAAAAGTGTTTCGGGTGCATTGAAAGAGTATAAAGAAAAGTATGCTGCTCAGGAAGTACTGTTATCCAAGAGTACATTTGAGATAGAAGACTTGAAGAAATTCTTGGAGCTTGAAAAAAAACTTAATGTTGAATTGAGTACAGAAAGGAATGAATTACAATCATTGATTCACACAATGGACAAGGATCGAAGAATTCTGCATAATGCTATACAAGAGATGAAGGGAAATATTAGAGTATTTTGTAGAGTACGTCCTAGGACTCCAAATGAACTTGGAAGACCGTATGTAGTTTGTATTTACTACATAGTAAAACTTTTAATGAGGTTTTAAATTCTGATTTTATCTTATTTATTCCACAGGATGTGCACTATGAATTTTATAGACGAATGTACTATAGAAGTAGGCAAGATGGATGGTTCTGATGCCATTAGCTGCAGTGGAAAATTAAGAGGAACACGACAAGAGTTCTCCTTCGATAAAGTTTTCCCACCAACTGCCAAGCAAGCAGATATTTTTGAAGAATTAGCACTTTTAGTTCAGTCTGCTTTAGAGGGATATAATGTCTGTGTATTTGCATATGGCCAGACTGGTTCTGGTAAAACATACACAATGGAAGGAATACCAGGTCTTGAAACAGAAGGCATGATACCTAGAACGGTACTTATCATTCTCGTAATTTCGTAATACAATCAAATGATATGCAATCAGAATGTAATCATTTCGTATTCCAGGTACGGCATATATTTAACGAAATGAAACAGTTCCAACTACTTGGTTGGGAGTACCGCATAGAAGCCAGTTTTCTCGAGATTTATAACGAGCATATCGTTGATTTACTCGACTCTCAACCGAAAACACATGAGATCCGAATGGCCGACAGTAAAGGACACGACTTGTACGTCAGTAATCTCAAAGTAGAAGAAATACATAGTCCTGAGGAGTTACATGAATGTCTCTTAACAGCGCAACGTAACAGAGCGGTTGCGGCCACTCAGTCAAACGAACGGTAAAATAATATTTTTTATTAAAAATATACAGATTCCATAGCCTACATTATATCCTATAAATAGAGGAATAGGTGGCAGACTTTTAAACAATCGGGAAATTTGATTTTCCAGATCATCAAGATCGCATTCGGTGGCAAGAATAAAACTTATTGGAGTACACAAGACTAAAGAAGAGGTTTCTGTTGGAAATCTAAATTTAGTTGACTTAGCAGGTTCTGAAAGACTGAAGGGCGAGGAGTCAGCTCGTTTGACTGAAACGAAGAACATTAATAAATCTTTGGCGAATCTGGGTAACGTAATTCTTGCACTGTTGAAAAAGCAGGAACATATACCTTACAGAAACTCGAAGCTCACTCATTTATTGATGCCGTCTCTGGGCGGTAATTCGAAAACATTAATGTTGTTAAATGTATCACCCTTAGACGAATGTTATAACGAAACGTTGAATTCGCTTAGATTCGCTAGCAACGTGAACAGTTGTAAGACGGGCAATGTGAAACGAACGCGAACAGTGTTACAAAATTCTTAATATTTTTATCGAGTAATAGCTTGTTACTATATCTTTTTTATCTCCCATTAGACTGTAAAATACTTTTAATTCGGGATAATTAAATGAAGTTTTATGAAAAGTATTTTTATAATTTCTGATGTGTTTTTCAAAAAAACGTTCCAAATTGTTGTAAATAATCTAAATCATAATTTCATCACACTACATTCTATTCATTTATGTTACCAAAGTGTCATTCAAATTGGAGTTGCGTTTAGTTTTCAAATTTTAAATTATAGAACTTCTTTTTTAAACTTATACAAATAAACAACACGATTTCGAATTTATATGTGTTTTTATGTATCTTCCCATGAAAAATATTTTCATGGAACAATTTCTTTTATCATAAATATCAGTTGTAATCTGTTAAAACAGGAATGGATCTGACTTGGCATTCATTAATCTTTGGCTAGAAATTATGAATGTATAAAGTTGTTATAAGACTATTGTTATATTACTACAAGACTTCACACTTTTATTTTGTATTATATTTACATTAGTAGGATTTCAAATAAAAGCGTTCATATAAATATGAGTATCTTATTTAAAATGACGCTTGTACAGTAACTATTTGTACACCGACTTTATACGTATAATATAACTTGTAGACACTTCGAGTTTGCACGGATAAAAAAATCGGGACGGTTTTAAATTCGCTACAAATTTTTGAAATTCTGGCGAAGAACTTATAATGCGTTTTGGGATACCTGTTTTTAACTGATGATTACAATTTTTTTTATAGTTCGATAACTTTAGATTACTCTTTGTCTGCACTAAACTGCGATTCACATTATAGTTTGTTAAGAAGCAAGTATAATTAAAGCGTTGATTATTGAAATAACGGGGCAGACCATAATTATAGAAGAGTAACAATGTGTAATTACTAAAAGTAATTTTATCTTGTACAATACTTATGTTAGCATTGAATAAATACTCAATTTTATTTCCTTCCAAGGTATATTCTTCTTTTCGTTCATATATTAGCTTTTCCTGCAAGTACTGTGCACTCGTTTCGTATGTTGTAATCAAGCTTGATTGTAAGACACAGAAATCAAATTTGTCTACTATCTCTCTATCAAGAGTACAATTTTGTTCAGGACGTTTTGTAAAAGTTTTCAAATATGTGCCAATTGAATGAAAATAATCAATTCTGTGGGAATTTAGAATTGAGATACATATACACATAGAATTCTTATATAAGTCATTTTTTACTTACATGTTATTTGATAATTTTATCCTTTTCTTTATATGTTTATGCATACATATGAAGGGGATTATAAAACACCCTAAGAGAAGAACATAAACATATTGGAGTGCAGCTGTTACCATAAATACAATGCTGCATAGAGTGCAATTTCTTATTGCAACATGTGAGAAATTTTCTGCAATCGCTGATTTTATTGCAATGTCATATGCAGTTCCAGAATTCCAATTTTGTTGATAAATCATTACAGCTAAACGAGCATTCTTATTATAATTAGTCTGACACACACACGTACAATGATACTTATGATAATTACCTTCTTGTGTTAAACCATCTGAGTGATACAAGTTGCTTGTACACAATGCTATCCATAATCCAAATCCCCAGAGCAATAAAATATTCCACGATACGTAACGCGACCTTTTCCGCGTAAATAATTTTAAGCAACGATGAAGCATTGCATAAGAAATATTATTTGGAAACAGTTACATTTCTCTCCAATAAGTAATCACTAGATAACATTTTTTCAATTCGTTATTTTGCAAAGGGGCTTCATAAATATTTAATCAAAATAAATTTTGCATGGGATATCAATGGGAAATCAAAAGGTTACACTGAGACAAAAATAGAAGACAATCTAGGAAGGATATAACAGTGATAATTTCATGTCTGTTTTGTTGTTGCATTGCCTATGGAATGTCAATACTTTAGAATGGATGAGAGGAATGTAAATTAATATTATACATGTTTTAGACATATTCAATAAAATTTGGAATGTGCAATATTTTGACACGACTGAACACATTGAATCAGCAGCTTAGAATCATTTCTAAATTACAAGGAATGGAAGAAGAATTTAATGTGAATCACAGAACATCATGTAAAAAAGTAAATATAATGTATATATGGTACCAGAACAAAATCAGTAATTGGTCGAAATTAATATCCTTTCTATAGTGTAGCATACACAATAATGTTGCCAGATATTGTCATTGTGCATGTCATGTTGTGTCTTTGAAAGAACAGTGCAAAAGGCTCAATTGTAATGAAGAATATTTCTCATATGATAACTGCAGAAAGAAACTGCCTTGCAATGTAAGAACGTGTAAGACACGTAACAAATTACTTCATTGTAGAGTTCAATTAAGTGAAGGTATTTTCATCCTGTGAATTTATTTATCACATCATAATGGATTTCTGATACAATATTTTTTGCTAGTTCAGACAGATGTAAATCCTGAAGCACCAATATCGAAATCTACTAGTACAAATACAATTGATCGAGGCTCTGTAAAAACAAGAAGAAAACAAACTAAATCTGATCGAGTAAGCATAGGTTCACAATTATCCACGACTCATGTCCGTGATAAGATGATTACACGTGAAGAGAAGAGTGAGCAAACTACTGCAAAGGAACATTTTGATGCTGAAGTAAGTGTGAGAAGTTCAGATATGAACAGTGAACAATTCGAGATGAACAAAGAAATGATGCAGACAGAGGTAAATGATATACAAGAAACATCTGAAAAAGAAGAAATTGTTTCTGCAAAGGATGAAAATATGATCGAAAGAATAAAAAAGGTTTTCTCTTGAGAATAATCTATTCGTGTATTTAACATATATTTATGTGATATGTACTTTGTAGGATCTTATGAATGAAAGAGAACGTAACAAAGACCTGGAGAAGAAATTAAAATCATTGACTTGTAGTTTAAACTGTCTAAAAGAAGACAGTGAACAAAAAGCAGCTTGTTTAAAAGATGCCTTAGAAACTGCAGAAGAGCAATCTAAGCTTGCAATGAATTGGATGAAACAATCAAAAAACCAATCAGATTTATTTAAAGCGGACAGAGACGAGTTATTAAACGAGATCACGAAGTTACAAGTATGTACACAGGGAAGAAATCATTTTCATTGATGTCAAAATTAATATCGTTTCAGCAACAGCTAGTTGAAGTTGCACGTGCAAATACAGAGCTGACTCAGGAACGGGATAATTTAAAAACTAAATTAGAATCGTTTACAGCGGATGAATCGCAAAAGTATCTTTCGTAACTTTTCTCTGAATATTTGAAAGCCTTGTTTCTTCAAAGTATAATTCAAAAATCACTTCAGATATTAAATGCATGCTTCAATCGTACAAGGTGTGAAGAAGTTAAGAAAGAAGTGAATAGAATGAAATGCGCGTTAAAAGAAAAAGAAGATGCTTTAAGCAAGGAAAGGTCAGAATTTAAGGATATGATTTTGGAGCTTACGAACGTGATTAAGATACAGAAAAGAAGGATATGCGAAGTGACTTGCATATGTAATAATCAACAACGCATGTTGCACGAGAAAGAGAGCGAACTATCTCAGAAAGTAAGGAAATGAATGGCTCACTAAATTAGAACTTAACATTGATCTGCTACTGTTCACAGAATTCTGAATTATCAGAAGTACAAAGTATATTACAGTCAAGTAACTGTACCTGCCAAGAACTGGAGGAGAAAATAGAGCATTTAAAATACAGTTTATTAGAAGAAACAAAAGTATGCGGATGTTTAAAAGAAGAGATAGAAATTCTTAAAGACAATCACAGTTCTGAAATAAGAATAAAAGAAAAAATCGTAGAAGAACAAAATAGAATAATCGCAAAGCAAAGAAAAGTAATGCACACAGTCATGTAAATTACAATATAGATTGTACACGTCGCAGCAAAATTAAAGGATCACAAATTTTGAGTCGAAAAATTGTTGATCTGTGAGCTGCTGTAACTTTGCGAAAAAAAATCGTACAGCAGTACGATTTTAGGCTCATTTTAAAGGGCAAAACGTGTGCTTTAATTCTGCTGTGAAGTGTATAGAGATCAATTAATGAATATCGATTGTTTTAGTTATTACATGAGAGTGAAAAAATGGCTCAACAAGCTGCTTTAGAATTTGATCAGTTGAAAGCAGAATTATATAAAGAAAAAGAGAGGAATATATCTCTGCAAATATCATTGGGCAAGACTGATGATAAACTAAATGCTGCATATACATCAGAATGCAAAAAATGTAAAGATCTGAGGGGTGAGATAGATCATCTGAAAAAGGAAAAACAGAGGGCACTAACAATTGCAAAATTTGCTTATCAAAAATTTCATCAATCTGTAAAAGGGTATGAGAGAGAACTTATCTCTGAAAAGCAGCAACATAAATATCTGGCTCTAATGATTGAGAAAAAAGAGATGGAGGTAGATTGTTTAAAAAACCAACTATTTCAAAATAGTTCAAGAACTTTCAGAAAAACAAATGAATACATCATATAACATGAGTACAGTAAAATTTAATTATAAGAATTGTCTATATTCACAAAGAATCAGAAAACTTGTGCTTAGAATTATGTGAATAAGTACATAATATTGTGTGTGTGTGTGTGTGTGTGTTATATTATAGCATATCTACTGCCTGCTATGGACAATTTATAGATACATATTTATATTGTAACTGCACATAGTGCATCATGTCCTTTTTCTAGTAATTTGTTCAAGAAACTTCAATGAAGTTTTTCACTGAATACTTGTATACAACTACTTAAATTTTAGTTTAGATATTCTTACCCCAATTTCAAGAAACAATAATGTAATGTTTCTTTTGTACCATGCAATGTTATAATTGAAGTGTGTCTTCCAATTCTTATCCAAAAAATGTTTATAGAATACTGACATATCATCTGCAGTAATAGATGTCTTCCCTTGAGCCTTCAGATGCTCTTGAAATTTTTTACGTTCCTATAACACATTCAAGGCACTGAAAACTTTGAAATTCTTTTCTTAAAAATATTACATAAAATACTCTGCTGTACTTGTATGAAACTGTTATTGTGCCTTGTCCAAAATTTTTGATTCCAAAGTTGAGTGTCTTCTCTGGCTTCCCTGTATCGCTTCTCCAGGCTTGTTTCATTTTGAGATTTCGCGAATATTATCGGTCTTAAGTTAGTAACTGGATCTGGTGGTCCAATAATGTCAATTTGCGATATAGATTTTAGGTTAGGACATGCTTTCTGATTAAAATGAAAATTGTAAATAAATATGAATTTCCCAAAACTTAAATTAACATAATACTGAAAGTGCTTACTGTGCTGTACAGTCGAACTACTTTGTTGCAATAGTTTGTTTGTAAACAATTCCATAAACGAGCCATTTCATAACGTTCTTGAAGATCGTAAATTTGTAGGTTAGTTACATGACTTAATAATACATACGCAATTTTACATTTACATCAAGTTCGAATTATGTACGGAAAAACCGAAAACATAACTATTAAAAAGCATATTCAAGAAACAACCGTTTATTAATATAGTAACATAAGCTCTCTTATAAATACAGTCTAATAAATCTAGTAATTGCATTTCATTCGCTACATAAATAAGAATCATTCGTCTCTATCATGATAGAATTAAGTATAAATCAACCGATTATGCATTTGCTTAAAAGTTTCGCTTCAATTTGCCAAAAAAAGGAAAAAACAAAAGGAATAGTTTGTAATCATGATTTCCTTTACACTATACATCTTTAATAGCAAAAAAATCGTTTCAAAAATTCAATGTGCGATCTAGTTGTATAAGACTTTTTATATTTAAAAAAATTAGAGAAAAAGGATTACTTATTCACGTCGTAATAAATCGATTTAAAAGTTTTTGACTATAAATTTCAAAAATCTTAGGTTGCCTGTGTTAAGACTAGAGTTTTTTGTTTTGTAAAAACATTCCCTCTGTATGCACAAGTAGTTGTTCATGAAAACACATCCAGGCATGCATTTAATACAATTCATTACTAGTATGCGATTAGTACGAACCACTTCATTCAACATAGCACCCACAGATACATTTTCTGGGAACAATTAACGATGTTCTTAATATCGAGTTTTCGATAGTTCGTATTACCTCCTAATATAAACACTGATTTATACCTAATTCAACGATTTTAAATATGCTGCGTCAAATAATTCGAGTTCCTTCTCTAAATAATTAGCCTTATTTCGTAAAACCTTGGCGTTACTAGTTGCCTCTTCGAGTGTTCTTATTGTACTTGCGATATTCTTTAACTCGGTGTCCATTTCGGACGTCGTTTCATCTACTAAATGGCACAAGCGTGCAAAGGTACTTGACAACTCCCTGGTCACGAAAAATATAATAATATTACAGCTGATAATGATAAATATTAGAACAGAGAAAAGAAATCCACACTTACTGTTGTACTTGATGACTACAATTCGCCGATGTAAGATCAACAATTAGTTTCAACTTTTTCGTAGCGTGAGATACATACTGACGTTTAAATTCGCGTTCTTTCGCTTTGTTAGTCCACGTTAGTCGTTCGTACATGTATAAAGCACCGTATATAGCACCAGTTACTGCTATAAGCCTCCAACCAATTGTTTTTAACATCTAAAATAGAATATCTCAGCGAATCTCTGGCTTTTAGATAAAAGAACTATTCTTTTGAAGTATACTTACGAAACCAGCGACTATCAGACCTCCCATAGTTCCTTGAGATGTTATAGATGCCACTGCAATTCTAGTGGCTAATGACCAATCATCGGACCTTGGTTGATAACACGGTGTATTAGATACGAATTTAATAGAATCAACACTTTCTGCAGGGGACATTATTGCGGGTGGTATCTACGAATTTACATAAATTATTGAATAATAATTTTATCATTATAAGAATTCATGACGAATACTATTTATAAAGTCCACTCACATCCTGTGGATAATTGGCAATGGCTAGTTTCTGGCTTTGTCTTCCTGCAAACTTTTGAATTATGGCTGTGAATCCCCAAGAGAATCTAAATTCTAAGTCTTCGTGGAAGTCCGCGCACAAATTGTCACAATTTAACGTATATAACATTTCGAACTCTCTCCTCGGCAGAATGTTTAACGACATTTGCCTTTTGTTGTCCGGCAATAAACTTGCCATTCGCTCTGTCATTTCTCTCTGCGAACTTTCCATGTTCATTGCCAATGCATTACTAAGCCTCGACCTTAAGTTAGAGCCTACATAATCGAAATATTAGAATTTCCAAAAAGTAATAAGTATTAAAATAATTGAAGCATTACCTAAGCCATTTTCCACGTGTTTATGAAGTTCACGTTTGTACACGTTTAGAACTAATAAGTCGGTATGAAATGGAACACTGAATTCGTCAACAAGCACTGCTAATCTATGAATTTCTTCGCTCAGAGCTTTAGAAACCCTTTGCTCTACATCCTCCACTATGCGATGAATTTTGTCCTTCATTTCTTGAGTTAATAACATTAACTGCTGTTCCGTGTAATTTAACTTGTCATGAACGTCTCGTTTAATCTGTAATTGCTCGCTTTTCATCCTCTGAGCTCTTTCTAATATATTGTCCATTGTTTGCCAAATTTCTCTAAAAGAAATACATTTTCTACATGATAAAAGGAAGACATTTAAACGAGAATTAAATGAATGATAAACTGCTTACTTAGCGATATGCTTGCCGCGTTCAGAATGTTGCTCGAATTTTGTTTTTACTGCGGACTTTGAGATGCATTCCTCGAATTTTCGTTCGAAATCTTGAAATTCGAAGTATCGATTTTGGAAACCATCTGCTAGTGCACCGTCTGGAATAAATTTGAATAGATATTATACGTGAAGCACATTTTTGAAATAAAAAATTTGAGAGATTTACTATGAGCAGGTTGTCCACGTTGTTCTTCCATCCGAGCTTGCAGAGTTTCTTTCGCAGAAATAAAAAAGACACGTTCCTCGGCATCTTTTGGAGTATAAACTTTCAACTCTCTGGATAAAAAGTCGATTGCTCGTTCTTGATGTTGCGCCCTCACCTACACAGACATGAAATTATAAATAAATACAACTTACATAACAACGTGTAAAGCACAAAAATTAAAGAGCAAAAAGCACATCGTAAAAATTCTTCTGGAAACAAAAGACAGAAGAAAAATCTAAGCCTCTGTATTATTGGACAAAAATTAGATTTATTTCGATTTTTAATATTTTTTCATGCCATAGAATTTGTGCACAGTATAAATTATGTAGTGCAACTTTGTTGGTTTCATAGTAATATCAGAAAATAAGTCTGTAATTGGAAAATAAAGTGTGGCTATGAAAAGTGAAGTGTTTTAATAAGATATCTTACCTCCTTTTGCTCTTTGGCCAGCTAAGGGATAAATGGGGTTTTATGTAAATTATTTAAGTAAAGCTGCCACTGCATACAGCTAATAATATGTCAATGAATTTTTATTTTATATATATTTTTGATTGCTTAATGTGCAGTGAATTGACTTATTTATGCACAAAAAATTCGAAAGTAATATGTAGTACCAGCTTTAATGAATATCTTGCAAATCTTGCAAAGAACTCATTCGTAATAAATTATTTTCTTAAAATAGCTTTCTAGCCAATTGAATATATTACAGAGCAACGCGTGAAATGGCAAGGTGATCATGGATGATACATATAAATTTGTATATTACATACTTGGTCAAAGAATTCTGGTTCTGAAGCGGATGCGTCCCATCGATTATTTAGAATAAAGATATTTGGTTTAGATAATTTTGTAGACACTTTGTGGAAGAAATTTTTTTCCTATAATTGTAATAATAATATTAACATTATTACTATCTGATTAACAACGTCGTTCATACTAAAGTATTAACTATCACTTACCGTAACCATCAAGGTAGACTCAGCATTGGCTACCAAAACAAAAACATCTGCATCTAAACAATGTTTGTCAATCCATTCATCTAAATTAGGTGTTACATCTACTCCAGGACTGTCAACAAATACTACATCGTCTCGTAATAGCAAACATTTTTCTTTTGGCCAAAATATTCTTACTAAATGACTTTCACACAATTTTTCTTTACATAAAGCATGACCTAATTGACCCACTGATTGAACAGGTTGTTTTTCTGTAGATCCTTCGGTAATAAGATAAGATTCGCCATTTTCTGAGCCTTCAACTTGCAAAAAACAATTTGTTGTGTGTCCTATACCACTGGGTAAAATTTTATCTCGTAACATTGCATTAATAACTGTACTCTTTCCATTACTGGTCCTATAATATACATTTTTGTTATTCATGGCTTAGATATTAATACTATTTTCTGTTCATGTATTTATATACCTTCCAAAGAATGCAACCTTCATGTGATCCCTCTTAAGTACATCTCTAATGGCATGAACTTTATTAACATAGCTTTCAATTGTCTGTACCTCATTAGGTGTGATAATATTACCCTTAACTTGGAGTACTGTCAAAATAATTTTATTATTATTGTTTGACATTGATGTCTTTTGTAGTGAGCATTCTGTTAATGTTACTTACATTTCATAAATCCCAAGGTGTCCTGCACATAGTCCTCTATTTCCACAAATATATCATTGATCTTTTTCTTTGCTTTAACAAATATCTGAAGAGGAGAATTATCAGTTCTAATATCTGTTGATCTTATGTGGCTGTCTCCTCCAATCATGGACATTGTACGATTGATGTAGGCAGCCATAATTCCTTATACAAGTATTGTGTACGTGGTGTGTATGGCAAATTAAGAAAAAATATAGTGCAATACTTTAGGCAGGACGTTGATGCAGTGCACAGCATGCAGGATCAACTGAAATCATAAAAAAAGCAACAATTAAATATTTTCTATCTAATAATATCAATCTACAATGTATTACGTATGCATTTCTTTGTATACAATAAAGTTCTTAAAAGGTATATACAAGGAAACACATACACTAAGCAATAATTTAACTATCCAGGTATCTTTACATAGCTATAAAAGATAAGCATAAAAAAGCAGAATATCAATATATTTAATAATGATAATTGAGTGTATGTATGAATATATATGATACAATAAGCTATGGAAATATATATTCATAATTTCTGAAGATGAAACAATATTTCAAATTTGAAATATGTGCGTAACATGTGTGCATGTGATTAAATACATGTAATCTATTACACACAATAAACACCATATAATATTGAAAGCAAAATAATGAAACCTTCTTGTCTTTAGTCATTGAAGTGTCCTTTGTTGTAATATAAATTGTACGCAACTTTCAATGTCTCCTTTAGCCCAATTCTTCTAAAACAATTTATTATACTATCATTATTTGATATCCCCTCACTATTCATAAGATTACAGATTCTCTTGGAAGATATATATATAGCAAAGTGCTCCATTTAGATTTCAATGAAATTCTACATAAATCATATTGTCATTCTGACTTTTCGCGTTGTCGGGTCAATTACCTATGTTATATTGCTTATATCAATCGAGATATTTATAAGTTCTGACAAATTGATGTGTACAATCTGTATAACGCGATTGCAACAGAATATTTTGCGTCTTTATAATTCATTCGGACAACTACGACGCGCGTTAACTCGTATACTAACAGAACAATAAACGCTATCCATTCTTAATTAAAACGTTTATAGATGAGGAAAACAAGATTTATGTATTAAAAAATGAAAAAATGCGCCCCGAGATATTTGCCGCAATCTAACCTGTAGTAACGTGAATCTTTGCGTCACTCTGTAAGCTTATACTCTTACCGGACGTTATAATTCTTCTAATATCATATTTCTAATCGTGTTTGAATCTGATCGTGCGTAAAACGTCGCATAACATTTCGTTGCTATAAAATATCTAATGAACTAATAATTAGATCGAAGTACACTAAAATAAGTTCATATGTGAACTGAGTATGGAGGTGGAAGCGAACACGTGACACACGACAAACGAGGCTCATTTTCAAATAACTGTAACATACTTATAAGAGACTTTTCAAAGATTTTTATAAATTCAAAAATTATGTGCCTCTATGAAAATGAATACCTCGAATCTATCGAAATTTTAAAAACGCAAAATTTTTATGATTTTCAAATTCACCGCCGAATAAAACAACCAATATGAAGTTCACTTCCACGATGATCGAATTTTTACAGATTTATGGAGCACACGATATTTTAAGAAAATTTATCCTGCACTGTTCTGCATTTGGAAATAATCGTGTTCATTAATGCAATCGTGAATCGTGCTGAATAAATTTCTGTATAGGTGCGTCCTTCAACAGTATGGCGGCTTTATGATTTCAATTTGTCTATGCTCGTCTTCGTCTAGTCGCACGAGGCGTATTCCCGCGTGGCATTCTGAAAAACTGGAGCGATCGGGCTAATTTCTTTATTTTGGAGTAATTGTTTCTAATGCGATAATATGCCTAGCGGATTCGAGCATTCTATCAAAGTCCCAAGACTTTACAAAACTGCAGCAAAGATTATCCAAGAAGTGAGCGAGAACGGTGGCAGCCTCAAATCTTTGATTTACGAACAGAAGCATCCTGTAAGTTAAGCGTTTGAGCAAGCGAGAGTAGATAATCGAATGCTAGATTTGCAAGATAGGTTTGCACTTGAAAACTTAAAACGCGACTGGTTCAGTTTCTTGTTTTACGGTTAGACTTTGACTCTGTTGGAATCACGTGGTTTTCTTGGGTGTTTCTCCCGGAATCTGTTTAAAAATGCGCATCTCATTACATATCTATTGCGTTGGCACGATTCTTCATTAATCTTTACTTCACAATGTAGAATGTGTCTGCAATATACTCTTTGTGCTACAATACGTTGCAAAGAGAGGCTCTGCTAAGTTCTCTTTTGAACAAAACGCGTATATTGCTGAACGAGCCTCGTTTGAACCCATGGTTGGCAAGGATTCTGATAAACGAGTTGCTTTGGGGAAAACAGACCCTGAAGACAGAATGTAAGCCCGCTAAAATTGTACTCACTTATGAGAAGCAACTGCGGGAGGAATTGAGCCAAGTTAAAGATGTAGAAGCGCTTCAGCTGCCTACTCAGACAGGTAATAGTATTGCTTTCACTTATTAGTAACTGTATATTATTTTTGCAGAAATGGACCATTCCTGTACAAGGAAATTAGTTGCCGGATCGAGCCACTGATTTGAGATATAGTGAATTATTTTCTTTGTAAGAGAATCACTCATCTGGATTGATGGTTTTAATTATCCGCAACAACCGAATACTTTCTAGTCGACAATCTAGAATTAAAAGATTTTTTTCTTACGTACATAAAGATCACTCAAAGTCTTCTGAAAAAGAGTATCCTCAGGAACAGAGCAAAGATCCATCAACTATGAGTTTAGCATCAGTGTTAGGGACATTATTCTTGTATAGCGTGGCTATGTTTACATTACCATTTGTTGCATTTTTCGGAGTACAGCATTTAATGAAGACTCAGTTACATGTAGATAGATATGTAACAAACTGCTGTTCCGTGCTTGCTGCAGTGGTTACAGTGAACATAATAATATCTTGCTATGCTTATCATGCCCTTCATGAATCTGATGATACTTCTGATTCGGATGAAGTTGCAGATCAGCCTTCTAAAGAAAGTCTTAATAAAAAAATTGATTAAGCATACATAAGTGACATCATAAGTGTAATCAAAACTATAATCCTAGTATTAATGTATCCTACATTGCATTATTATAAATAATGTTGATAACATATTGATATATGTAATAGCTATTCGATAGAATGTAATTTATGTATTTGTATATTTTTTTACTATTATTAGTATGTTGTGAATTATATAATATTGAATATACTTATTCAATATGTATGAAACAATAAACAACTGAGTCAGAAACTATGATGTTCATTTTATATTATGTACCTTTATATATTTGCTAAAATTGCTCTCATTTTTTCAGTTCGAAAACCGAGGTATGTCCGTGTCAACACGTTATTACTGCCGCTAAGCAAGGCAATTGCCTACTTCCAAGAAGAAGGATGGTCTCTTCAGCCAAAATGCTCTACTTATGCAGCACATCTTGCTGCTGTAAAGAATTTATCAAAGCCAAAATTTATGCAAGACTTCCATGTCCCAGAACTACTCGTTTTCCCACCTAACACCACGTTTCATAATCATCTTGGATATAAAAATGGAGAAATAGTTTTACAAGATAAGGTAAGTATCTTTTTCAAGTATGATTATTACGCTGCAATTTCTTTTTTAGTTCTGTGTTTCACTATTCTTCATTCTTCTAGGCAAGCTGCCTTCCATCGCAGTTATTGAATCCAGAATCTGGCTCTGTAGTGCTCGATATGTGTGCAGCTCCAGGAATGAAAACATCTCATTTGGCTGCAATGATGAAGAATAACGGGTATAAAAATAACTTCTCATTCATAAGCATAGGAAAATATGTAATGCAAATATTACTTATGTAACTTTTTAGGAAGTTGTATGCAGTAGAAGTTGACACACGAAGATACGCGACTTTGTGTGAGCAAATGAAACTAACAAGTTCTTCTTGCGTGGAGACTATTAATAAGGATGCGCTAACGCTTGAAGCAAAAGAATACTCTGACGTGGAATATATTCTAGTTGATCCAACTTGTTCTGGTTCAGGTAAAATCCTCGTAATAACAAAATAATGAATGATTAAATATATCTAAAGCAAATATTTCATTACAGGTATGATAAACAGGCAAATGGTAAAAGGAAAAGAGGAATATTCAGAGCAGCGTCTGAAACAACTGCAAGCGTTTCAAGTATTCCTTTTGAGGCACGCTCTTCTAAATTTCCCAAATGTGAAAAGGGTGGTTTACAGTACCTGTTCCAAGCATGCAGAAGAAAATGAGCAAGTGGTAGATGAGATTCTCGATAATGTCCAAGATGCATACAAGCTTGTTTCCGTAAAAAGTCTATTGAAGGATAACTGGATAAATTACAGCTCGAAGAATTACAAATGTTCTGACAAATGCCTTTACGCTAAATCTAACGTCGATTTATGCAACGATTTCTTCGTCGCAGTGTTCGAGCGAAACTCTAGTGTACCTCTGCCAGACTACAAAAAATTTGAGAGGAGTGAATCGAACTCGGTAATGAGGAAAAAGCGTTTTAGAAGAAAATCCATGAGCTCACAAAATACTACCGCGGAAGATAGTATGTTGAATGTTTCCTCTGACTCGATAAAATTTCTTGCTGAGATGCCTTCTCAAGCCAATAATGACGACGGAGAAAAAGCTAATGAACCTCCAGCAAAAAAGAGGAAGAAGAGATTTCTTCGTAAAAAGAAGAAGCAACCCGGTGAAGGAACTCCAGTAGGTTCGAAGCAAGTTAATACACCAAAGAAAAAGCAATCATAAACCTCCATCAATGTTTTTTCTAATGTTATGCAAAATGTGTTAAAGTTTTTTAATATCGAGTCAAGAAATATAACGAAGAATATATTCTGATGTACAAATTTGAAACGTATTAATTATTCTGTCCTCGCTGTTGGGCCATTTCTGTTCTATTCCTTTCTTTGTGCGCTGTTTTTGCCAACGCCATACTTTTTTAAGTTATTTTTAACATTATTTCGGATAAGATCGGCACCTTTTATCGGTGGTGTCGCGTAACTTTCAGCCACGGCACGAAATCTCGAGCACGCACGGCATCGGAGGCCCAAGAAACTTGCGTCCTTCGAACACAGCACGTAAGAAGGAGTCATAGAAACTTTAACATATCCAAAATGAAATATAAGGGCCGTATTTCACTAGACATATCATGTCTAAACTTTACTTAATTATTGTAATAGTATTTGTGGTCACAGTTAGTTCAGTATCTCTTCATAGGCGAGCAACAAAGGGAGGTTTAACTATAGCCTGAAGGATATCTCTGAACCCTTTTTGATAATCGTTATGACGCACATGATGTTTCCTTGATGCTCACTGAAAAATATACCTCAGCCACGTATCGTGCTTGTCAAGGCTTCCTTAGGCGAAATGCATTTCATACGAATGCTACATTTTGTCGTGCTGACGTGCGCAAGGTCTTGGATATCTCCTGATAAAGCACCCAGTGTGCTCCAGATCGTTCTTGATAATGCTCTCTTATGGATCGTTGTTACATTCAGTGATAACGCGGTAATGATTATTGTACGTGTAAAATTGCATGCTTAGACCATTAATGGATTGTTCAGGAAGGGAATCAATCATGCAAGTGTCTTCGTCACTCGTTTTTCTAACAGGATAAACAGGACTCCTTAATGTCCTTTCGAACGACCACAAGCATGTTGCTTCTAAAGGTGATTCTAGTTGTAGTGGCAATGCACCACAATACAGTATATCCAATAGAAGCTAGGAAGACAGCGATAGCAGCAGGATAAGTAGAGGCCAGTCAACTGTGGCAGGTTGCAAAGCAATTCGATACGAAGACTGCTGCGCTCACGATGACCCATTGATCATTAGGAACAGCTCATGATACACCTTTACTGCTTTGATCCATCGAGTTGGATCCTTTAATGTCTTCGAATGATTTACAAAGACACAGGGGGCACAGAAAGCATGTATAACTGAATAAAATAAAAAGTCTTTAAACGATTATTGTTTTTTACGCCCCCCAACCAATAACGAGGGTCGATTAGAGTCAAGATTTCTGAGCACGCACCTTCGTGACATTTATGGGTGGAAACGTCGCAGGTATCGTCCGTACTTCTTATCTTCATCGAACACAGGGCTTTATGACCAGAGCTGCAAAGAAAAAGCGAAAGGGGCAGAGAGCGATCAGGAGTGGAGGCTTTCGGGCAACGGCCCCTTTCCCCAGCCTTATCGTAAAGTCGATACCAGAGGGGAAGGCCTTTCTTCGTCGCAGAGTCTCCGACTTCTGTCAGAAATTACGCCACTACACGTTTCTCTATCCGCGTGCTGCTCGCCTTCCCCCTTTTTCCGATGGTTCGCCATTAACTCGGGCATCGGTGCTTCCGTGACACGAAACTCGTTGACCTGTTTGGTCACTTCGGTGCTGAGATTTCCACAGCGACAACGTTGATTTGTGAACGTTTTTTTTTCTTCCCCTCCACGAATAAGAAATTTACGTAGCATCTGGAGAACAATATCGCGGCAATTCTTCAACCGACAGAGTGGGATATTTGCCAGATTCTGAAACTGATGTGGATCTCCTGCACGACAGCAATGAGTTGTGAATGTATTTTTCTAGGACTGTTAAGATGAAATTCATTCGCGATATGGTACGAGCAAAGAGCCCGTAGAGGAACATTCTGAGGCCTGTTTATGCGTTCACTCACTTCTGTTTTATTCCCTTAGAAAGGGGGAGAATATCTTTTAGATCTGTGATAATAATTATAAAAGTAGTTTATGTTGAAAATTGTAGAAAGTAGAATTTATCGTTTAAGTATTCTGTGATATAAATCGATGCACCACTAAATGAGTCATAAATTCAACTTTCAACAAGTTTTAACTTAGATTACTTTCATAATTACCAGAACATCAATATGAAAGATTCCAGTGACGAATCATAGAGCTTCAAACTCACTTCCATTCAATAAAAAATAAAACTCAGTGCACACTTTGGAAAAAGACTTCCACCTCTATCTACCTAAAAATCTAAATACTTGTAGATTTCGAGTTTTATTTAGGAAATGAGTTTCTAGTATTCCACGTTTTCTCCCTCTCTCCGTAAATTCCTATTAACTTTTCTGGAAGATTCAGCAGTCCACTTTGATGTGCCTTGTTCCGTTTGCATTGCAAAAAGGGACGTCGTGGGAGGAAGGCCTAGGGCACGGGCGAGCCTCGAGTAGTTTGTGGCGAAAGTTCGGTTATTCGGTGTTCAAGCGAATCCTGCTGATTCACGCTCAGCCTGTGATATACGAGCCGCTCGACCGCTCGATTGCTTAAGTGGTCGAGGAACGAATCTGGTCAGCCAACCTCCACAGGCTGAGCACGCGAACTCGGCCCTTCGCGTATCGACTATTCCCTCGTGCCAAGAAAATATTATAAAGATGACCGGTGGTGATACAAAAAAATAATCGTCCTTAATCCGGTATCACAGAACTGGCAATAAAAATTGCGCTCGAGACGAAAAGCCACGATAGGCGGTGTACAATAATGACTCGCCTTGGAGCCGATCGAACTTTCAATTGCAAATTTTTTGCACCAGAGGAAAAGGAGAGTCGTTGGAGGGTACGACGTTAATATTATCGCCCGTCTTGTTCGACCTTCAGCTCGGCCCCGCCACGCTTCTATCTTGTATTCATATCGTGCATTCTGCAATTCTTAAGCTTCATGCGGCTAATCATCCCGCTCGGTCGACGATAAGCCAGGGTTTCTTGCTTGGTGAAATGCAAACGCCGAGGGAATCGTTAAGAAAAAATCAGACGTCTCCCTTCGAGGCTTTTCAGCTCCTTGAAATTCCGACGGAGAATACTGAAAGAGTTTATGTTCATTTTTACTGGAATTACTGGAAATATTGAAAAAAGGAAAAAAAACCTGTCAATTCGACTGGTGTAATTAAACGTTCTCGATGAGATTATAATTGGCCCGACGTCGCAGCGTTTGGATTTCAACGGCCATGCAAATGCGCCACGCTTGTGCGCGAATTGTTTAAATAGAAAACCCTTCTAAGAAATCGCAATCATCTGCACGCAAAATACTTGCGCACTTATTACAGGCGACTTCTTTCTCAATTTCCTCGACTCATACTGCAATGTCCTCGAATTATCTTTGGAAATGATCTTTCGACTGCTTGGATTTGGAATGTTTGCAATATTATGACACATTGCGACATATTGCAAACCTTTAGGCAAGATTTACAGATTTACTGTTTACAGGTTTACTGTAGCGTGCCTTATTCTAGGGTTAACATTCTCAATACCCATCTTTTATTATCTTCACATTTTTGACTCACCCTCTCGTTATCCAAACTCCTCCGCGTCACAATTCACCGAATTCTGTCCTAAAAGAATTCATACATAACCCAACCGATCAATGAAGTAAAATTCCGTAAACTCGTCGTAAACTTCTGACTCACCTTAAACACAAGCTGCCTCAGATTAGCATAAATGAAAGCACACGAGGAGCCTGAACCCATGAACTTTCTTTCGAGTTTCCTCAAATTCTGGACTTCTGACGGATTCCCATCGGCAGTGCCGCCACCCCCTCGCGGAATCGAGCGACTTCCGGGGGCGAGCGAGGGCGGAAGGCCTGCGCGCAGGTTCCTGGTCGGGTGCAACAAGTTCGTAGGTTCACTGACACCAGCGTCGATGCCGGCAAAAGTCGTCGGGCAGGAGAACAGCGAGGAGGACGACGAGGACGAGGACGAGGGCGGCGCCGAGCTCGTGTGGCTCTCTACGCTGTCCCTTCGAGCGTCACACTCGACGTCGGGACGCCATCGTCGAAGGACGCATGAATATGTATACCATCGGGGCTGCCACCGCGTTATCTTGCATCCGAGCGAGGCCCCGGTGTCACTGGACGATCAACCGCTGTGTTACGCGTTCCTTTTCCCTCCGTTTCTCTCGACAAAATTAATCGGGCAGCATGCTGACAAAAGATATGGATTTCTTGAAAATGAGCAGAAAGAAGTCACCGCGCGCGGCCTCGGAAGTTCCGTGAGAAGTGAGGACACTGAACTTCGAGAGAACTCGAAGAGTTGAAGTGAACGAAGTGAACGAAGACGTGTGGAAGGCCTTGCAGCCTTGAGATTGAGACAGACTTTGCGACGAGTGCGGTTTTGTAAAGTTAATTTGAAGTTTGGGAAGTCCCTTGCAATCTAAAAAATACAGTAAAATATAGATTCTTTGAATTCTCTGTAGATTATTTTTATTTATAGGAAAATATACTAGGTTTAGAATGCCTGTGTTAATTCTTTAGCTTTAGAATTGTAGATTTTAAACATCATTACGCTTTGATTGCTTCTGTGTGAAAAAACTACTATTTTGAGAAGACACCTTAAGTGAAGTTTATGTAAATTTCTCTATGTTTGCAAATTGTGCTTGAAGATGTCTAAAAAACTTGACTTAGTTTAGGTTTTTGTAAAAAAATCGACTCCCCTCAAGCTCACGCAAGATGAAGAGTCTCGGATCGATTGATCTGCAGTGAACTGCAGCCTAGAAAATAAAAGTGCATCGTAAGCGTCGAGTAGCCGATCGATCGGGAATCCCCGGCAATCACGCGACACGTGGACGTTCCGCCGGCGTATAAGGGTTTTTTTCCACGGGCATCTTCGTTGCATACCGTGCCTGTATATTTGCAAAAAGGGAACCTTGAATCTTGCACGCGGGAAAAAGCTGAACGATCCATCAATTTTGACAGGCGATTTCACGGGGCAGAAGAGCTGGTGGAAGGAAATTCTGGCATCATCAGTCGGCCATCGAGGTATGTCCAAGCAACAACTAAAATCTAGAGTTCAGTTTTATCAGTCAGAATTCAAAAATAATATTTCTCATATGCAATACCTAATATCTCAGGAAAATAATAGTGAAAATAAAAATACAGCATAAACACACCTTCTCTAGTTAAAAGTGAGACCCTCCTCTTGTGGCTCAAAGGTCAAAGATCATTTGCACCCACTTGTATCTTCTTTGCTCTCTGCTCTGCGGACTCGACCTTTAATCCTGCGAGATTTAGAGATTCGTCAGAACGATGTTCGTAAAATAAAGAAATAAAGGTAAGGTAAATGTCCCAATACCTGAACGCCTGAGATATCAAATGTCCCAGTAAGTGGGTAATCTCTTTAAATATTTTTAAACACGTCCTGATACTTGAATTGAGGCTCTAGTAGCTTAATGTATTTTCTTCCGAGACTATTTTCTAATTTTCATTAGCTACTGTTCGTGTTCCATGAGAAGTCCTCTGGAAAGCCTTATCCCTTGCGCTTTCCAGAGGACTTCTCACGAGACACGTACAGTACATTAGAAAAATTAGCGCCAGTGTTCAAGTACTGAGACATTCACCTCACTTCCGGGGAGACTTCAACGCGTGGGCGAGAGTCAAAGGTTCCTTGATACTGTTCCAGGACCACGCTCTCATCCCTTGGAGATAGAGGGTCGACGAAGAGGGGCGACAGAAGGGGAAAGGCGGCGGCCTTGCGCCGATGATCGCCGCTGAAAATCAGTCGAGCTTGCGTGCCGGCTCCAGGCTGGGGCAGAACGAGGAGGCAGCGGGCGACGGAAGCGTGGGAGGCGGCAACGAGGGTGGTGGAGCAGCCGCAACCACTACCTCGGAGCCAGGTGAGAAAGCTAATTATCCAGCTAGATTACGATCGTCGAGGAAAGACTTTGAGGACTGGAGATCCTCGACGAGATATTCTGGCTAAGACCACTTTATGAGTGTCCCTGATCCCTTTAGGGGTTGTCGGGGAATAGATTTACGTGTATGATGATTTAACAGCGGAAAAGGGGGTTTATGCTCGACTTTTTAATGAGAAAGGATGAGTTATGTTTCTAAGAATACGAACAGGAGAACGAGGTGTTAAATCGTGAGGAGTTGGTGATGGAATTCTGTTACGAGAAGAGTATAAGTACAGGGGTAGTTTTAGAAAATATTTTCTAAATCTATGGCAATATGAAATTGAAGAATGAAAAGAGAAAAAAACGATCCTTGTCAATTTTTGTCTTTTTTTAGGAGAGCAAAAAAGTACTATAGCATCTACAAATATTACAAAGTATATTTATCTTTTGATGATTTATACATATTTTCCATATTATATAGAAATTATTTTTTTACTACTTTGCACATTGAAGTCTCCCATCAGTGCATAAAGATCCGCAGTCTATCCACTACAGTACACATATTGTCTTTCTGATGAGATAAAACCCATTATACCCTGAATTTCGCTTCTGACTAGACAGTATTCCCCTTAAAAAGCCTCTAAAACTGAACAAGGACTGTTTTCGCAAATTCTCCAGTTCCTAAACTCCAAAAGAATCCCAGACCATCTTCAAAACAAATGACCTCTGGCGACCACCGCCTGTCCCTCAGGTGTAATGAAGAAAGAGGAGCAGGAGGCGCCACGAAACGAAAGCAGCCCGAAGGAAGCGAACGGCTTGGCAGCAGTAGCTACACCTAGCGGCGTCGCGACAACGACGTCGACGGCGTCGACGAATAGCACCAGCACGACGAACGTGGCGTCCACGATGCCTGTTGGAGGCGCTCGCAGCGACGAGGAGCAGGAGGAGGAGGAGGAGGGCGGCGAGGAGGAGGAAGAGGATGACGAGGAGGAGGAGGAGGAGGACGTGGAAGTGGAGGGCGGAGGAGCGCAGGAGGCGGTCGGTGGCGGGTTGCTGTCGAGCGAGGGTGGGGGTGGAGGCGGCATGGCCGGCTTCTGGAGGCAGAGCAGACCCTCCAGTCCCCGCATGCCGCCTCCGGAGCAGCCGGAGCACAGGCCGAAGAGCCGACACGAGCCGGCGCCCGCGAGATACAACAACCTCGGCTACTGGAGGGCCAGGAGAGTCACCTTCTATAAGAATGGCGACCCTTACTTCCCCGGTATCGAGTTCAGGTAAGCCTCCGCCAGCCGAAACGCGCGATTCCGCGGCGAGCCTGTTGTCACTGCGCCGATACGCTCGACACCCTCCCCGGGGGTGCGCCGTGTCCACCCTCCGTGGCCTTGATTCGGGCCTATGAATGAGATCCTGCGACACACGGGAGACAACAGGCACGCTCGGTGATTCGACACGACATTGACGGTCCTCGGGGGCCAGACAGCGCGCCCCGAGCACCCTCGAGGTCTCCGAAGCTAGCTAACATAGCAAAAGACTGTTCCTTGGGCCTGAGACGCTGTGGATTTGCAGGTTTAAACCAGGACGGGACATCGGTTCCCTGGAGGCGCTCCTGGATAGACTCTCCCTGCGAATGGACCTGCCCAGAGGGGCCAGACACATCTTCTCCATGGACGGGGACAGGAAAATCACCCTGGACGAGCTCGAGGACGGCGCATCCTACGTGGTATCGAGCTACAAAACGTTCAAGGTGAGTAGGAGCTGATTATCGGTGTCGCAGTGAAGTCTGAAGCAGAAGCAAGTCCTGTACAGAGCTGGTAAGGTTGCACAGGGTATGAGACTCTTACTATGTCTGACATAAAGCCTACGCAAAACACAGTAATAGGATCTCGTACCCTATATAGTTACAATAGATAGGGCTACCTAATTTCACTCGCTCTTTCGAACGCAGTGTATCTCCTACATATGGAAAATCGCTACGTCAACATGCGTCTCGGGTGCAACCTCACCAGCTCAACACAGTTCGTACAGAAGGTTATAGATTTTCGATCGCATTATGCAGCCCCCTCCCAGAAATTGGCGGGAGAAGGAAAGAAAGGGGTCTTAATCGCGAGGAGGGAAAGTGGGTCATTCGATCTGATACATTGCACGAAGAAGAAATAAGGTCCTTAAGACACAGAGGATCGCGTGTATGTGTAGATCAAATCTCGGCCAGCCGGGCTCAGGTAACAACCCCCTCGGCGAGAGCGAGAGGGAACCGATCTCATTACGACGACGATAATTCAGCGCGTGCAAGGACTCTTGTCGCCGCGACGGGGCGAAAAGTAAATATCCTTCTCGGCCGGCGTCGCCTCTATCCGCTCGTGTAATTAAAGCGAGGCGAGGGGAGAGTCGTCGAGAAGCAGGTGGTACACACTCTTAATATTCATGAGGCTGCTCGTGTTCGGCGGGGGAACGTAAACTCGCGGGACACGCGTGCACACTTACGAACGACCACCTTCCACACATCGATTTCGAGGGGCTGCAGAGGGAGAGGGTCGCGATACGACGATTTATAAGAAAACTGCGTATACCGCCGTCGACAATCTCTGTGTATCTGGCCCAGATCGAAGTTTAAGCAGGCCGCACGCGAACTCGATACTGCTTCGCTGCTTGAGGGGACGTTGGGATGATCGCTGATTGATTGTAATCGATTTTTGATGGTTTGGGCATGTGGTCCTTGACTTGGAAAGAGCAGAAGATTTTTAGATCATGAGTTCTTTCTTCTAGGAGTGGTGTATCTATGCTGAAAAGGAGGATAGTTTAGTATCTAATATTTGTAAGCTAGTTTGTAGATTTGTGAATAATATCGTAAACCTGTTTCGATTTTAGAAGTCCTAGTTTGAGGAATCTGTAGAGGATGTTGACGAATCCTGTATAATGAGAAGTTCATCAAAACTATGTTGAAAAATGACCAAGGACTTAGGAGTTTATTCTAATGATAAACATTGAAACGTTTGATGTATTTAACCACTTCCTTTGATACCACATTAATCTTTCAGGTAGCACCCTTGTCTTTAGATCCTTGAATAACCCATATCTCAGAACATCGTTCATAAGACTTCAGAAAATAAAACACGAGCACTCTCTAGGATTGGATCCCAGAAATATGGCCCAATTAAAGTGGCGACTTTTCAGCTGTTGAAAGACTATCCATCAGGATCTTCATTATTTTTATGAAGGATCGGTTTCACCTACCTCCATTGGTGGCCCACGCCCAGCCTGATTTCCAGGTTTTAAGGTGTGCCCAGGTCGCAGCTTGCACTTATCCCCGTTGTGCAAGTCGTTATTTCGATCGTGTCGGGTCACCCCTTAATCTGGCAAAGTGGTTCGAGTAGAATCTCATCGGTTGGTAGAGGGTTGCATGTCGAACAGTGAATAGGAGCACGCAGGGATCAGTTTCGTCCAGAATGCTCCTTCGTCCATGACCCATATCGTTTGTTCCAAGGCTCGACTGCGCCTTGACCCATATCATGGGGGCATGATCGATATTAAGTGGTCTGTGATTCATACTATGGACGTGGGCTGGCCACCGCGATATCCTCTAATTGAAAAGAAGCAGAAGAATCGATATCGTAATCTAAAGTTGCTTATATGGGCTTTTTCTTAACTAGAGAAGCCTTGCTTTTCAGTTCTGCCTTGAATCGCCCGATCGAATTGACTGGCCCTGCCTCGAGGAATTCCACCATTGTTTACCAAAGCCACGTGGCAAGGGAGATCGAGGTCTCTAGTGGATGAATCTGCGGTTAAGTGGTAGGGATGGGAGCGCTGGGTTGAAAAGTGGGAGCGTGTGTTGGCACAGGGTTGGCTGCCAGGGGGGTGGCAAAGGGTTGCAAGTGTCTGCTTCTGCGCACCGCCTCCTCTCCCTCTTGTCTTCGACTCTTCCTCGTCCTCCATCGAAATGCACGCTTATCCTTTTATTTACCTCATTATCCTTGCTCCCACGTGCTCTCAACTCAATATTTCCCACCCTCCTCCTCTCTTCTTCCTGCATTCCTACAAGCATCCAATTTATTTTCATCAGGTCAGATCCATCATATTATTAATCGCGATAACCACTGTACCATTATCCAGAACTTTCTTTCTCCACTTTGTTCGCGTATCGCCACGACCCGAATTCTTTTCCACCTGTCATTAAAAAACTTATCCTGGGATCTGGCGCCGACCGATTCTATAAGGGCGAGAAATGGGTCGCCACCCCTTTTTCACTTTGCATTTATAATGGAGGCCATGAACTGGCTTTCTGAGAACAGTATTGCCTCGTTGTAAGCTCGTTACTATAGTTACTACATTTTCAAATTCACTATATAAATTAATTTATAATACGCCTATTCTCTGTGAAAGATATTTCTTCTGTTCTACAGTAAAGCTAGTAGAATGAGTCTCAACTCAGATACAGCGAAATCAATAGAATAAACGTCGAATCAGGTACCAAAAGAGTCAGCAAAATGAGCCCCGAGCCAGAGACACAGAAATCAGTAGAACAGGTCCCAAGTCAGACAGATTTAACGCAAGCTTCAGGCATCTTTAGAACAATCCGTAACTCTAATATACGTACATAGAATCTCCCTAAAATTTCTGACATTTGTTGGACAACCTGTACCACTGTATGTACCTGTTTCAATGGAGGCTGTAGCTCTCGAGTATTTCTTACAAACGAAATATGTTTTCTACAATGGCAAGGTCTGAATTAGGTTAGGTCCACCACTGGTTTCTGCTGAGGAAACATTGTAGACTAAAAATTTTCTGATTTTCCGAAATCTGTCGCGATTTTCCACACAGTGGAGCTTCTGCGAGAGGGCATGAATCACGGAGCAGCGTGGAGGGACGACGTGGCGGGGGGTTGGTTCGTATTTCCGGTTAAGGAGACCGATGCAGGGCCGTAGGACGGCGAGCAAGGGAGAGACCGTATCTCATTGACCGTTGGTCAGCCCCGCAAGGGATCAATAAGCACCAAGTTCTCCGCGCGACGACGATTCACAAACAGCGTTTCCATCGCTGCCTTTCGCCTTAGGAAATCCTCGCCACTGTACGCCTTGGTTTTGCTTCCTCCTCAGCTGAAGGTTCGAGGAAATGTTGACTGCCACTTGGCTTCCTGAAGAAAAAAGAACAGTTTATGCGATTGCGGTCTCTGTCGCAAGAAATCAGGGGCGCGGCGAAAAATGAATGCGGAGGCATAACGGAAGTGACGAAAAGTCGACGGAAGATATAGCACCGATTACGGTGGACTGCTAGTTGACGCGATCAATTACGTTCTGGCCGTCTCTCGCAACGGCGTTACTACTGCGGTCGGAAGTAACAGTTTATTACTACTGCAAACCTCGGGAGCAGACCTACAGTAACGTGCAAAAGTATCGGACCGCATCCTTTCTCTGTGTACACTGTTATGTATAAGTATTTCAACACTCTTATGTTATTGGTCTACAGGTTTCTGACGGAGGGTTAATGTATGCAATTAACGTATGCAAAGTGACACAAATAGTTTCCAATTCAAGTGGAGTATTCATATTTTTTAATATCATGATTTAAGCTAATACCATACTTAAACTGTTCGTTACCAGGCTTCTATTACAGTAAATCTTGTGCAATTTTCTAATTAAAATATATTGTGCAGAAATGTTATGACCCCATATTTTTGCACGCCACTGTATGTAAGGGGTGTCGAGGAAGTATATAAATTTTTTTTAAACTTAATAAGTTTCTATCGATCCAGATACACAGATAACTCAGTGGAAGTCGTGATCGTTACTTCTTCCACACCCTGAATCTAAAAACGAAAATGCGACATTCATCGAGGGTCTGACGTCGATGTCTCGTCCTGTTTGATCAGGATGCGCGGCACTGTCACACGAAACTCCATATCCGAGCATTGATGTCTCCGCGAATTGAATCGCCTCGTAGCTCTCTTGTCAAGGGATTATTGGACTGATGTATTAAATTTATGTTGTGCCATTTTTCCTTTTTTTTTGGACATCAAATATATGTTTTTTATGCTACAAAATAACTATGGCTTCTTATTCCTAATTTCTATTTGTTATTATAATATATATGTTATAATAATAGCAACATATTTTGATGAATTTCAATGATTCCGCAAAAAAAGAAGGAAGGACTAGTGTGACACAAACTTATGCAGCAATCCAATAGCTGTACTGATTATGTAAGATCGTAACAGAATACTTTTACTATCGCTTTCATTACCCACTTGCATTTTTGGCAAACTTATTTAGCTGACCTTTGCTTTTCGTTCCCAGCGCGACGTACTTTCGTTTTATTATGATCGTAAAGTACTGGGCCAAGTACAATGGCAGTGGTATATATCCCTGATGGCCAAACCCTGTCGTGACAGGAGCCATATTTCGCCTACCAAAATACTCGAAAGTCACATCCTTTATTGGACCACTAAATATTTTATACATACGAGTATTAATTATTATACGGCGTGTGAAAGTGAAGCTAGTTTTTTTTTTAAATTCTCTTAGGAAAATTTCTAAAAGCTATGAGGCACCTAGAAGAGCCATACACAACTCACAAGTCACGGTTTGACCATTATTACATGGTACATAAAATGTTGGAGGACATTCGAGCGTGCCAAGGAATACAAATTCAGTACTTGGCTAAATTGTATCAATTTTAATCGCCGTGAAAAATTCATGAAAAACCTTCGCCTGGCGTTTCAATTCACGCGACCGACTGTACCGTGACTAATTTATTGCGACTAAATTACTTGACCGCGATGTAATGCGGGCGCGAGACTCGCTAATAAATTACTATCCCTCATGGCGGCGTCTAACACATGAATAATCGCCGCGATTGTTTCTTTCTAATCGCCCTGGCACATTTCGAACACAGGACGATCCGTCACGCACGTTACAGGCCCGTTCTTCATTTTCATATCGCGGCGAAAGCCACGGGGAACGATAACGAGTCCTCCTTTCTTCGAGAATGGTCGACGGAGCGCGCGCGTGTGGGCCATTTGTTTCTTCCTGCGTCACACGTGAATTCATAAAGGGTTAACACGAGTGTTCTCGAAAAGAAATAACTGGTGAATTCGTGTCAGCCACTCCTGCGACTCGTCACGAAACGGAGACAGAAGGTGCACGTACTCGTGGCAGCGGACTTGCGTCACGAAATCGCAGAGAATGTCCTCTTGAGGGGCTGAAAAATTGCGTGGATGATTAGAAGAGGTGATACGAATCGTCCAGAATTTTTAGAATAACGTGCGCGATAAGGGGAAGCTTAGGAAGACGAGGGAGGCTACGATTGATCTGAACTGCTAACAGCGCGTAAGTAGTAAGGAAAAGAGGAGCGCTACGTGGTCAGACATGCCGAAGCGAAACCTCCTGGAACTACAGCATTTTTGTCTATGTAATTTTTCACGTATGTATGGTACAGAAAATTATTTCTAGAAAAAGTTTCAGAGACTAATAAGTACCCTAGGGGTATGCAAAATTTAGCATATATTTCGTGCGAGATTCTTAACTTTCACCCTCATTTGTCCGCTTAAAAGCAGTCTTTAAAGCCCGCTTCCCCGAGCAGTATCAAAGTCCTTTTTATACCGCGAAGTTTAAGAAGAAAATTATGTAAATTATCGGCAATACTACACGAATCCCCTGCTAATACATTAGCGAACACCTTGCCTTTTATCCAGCTCGAGCTCGAAATTTCGATAAGCAGCCCTAATACTTCATCCAGCGTCCTGTGTCCCAAATTTCGCAGGTTCTTATCATTTTAGGGCCGACGTGCGCATGTTGCATGCCTTGGGCAGAGATTAATCGCTCGTACCCGCGGCTCAGTGGACGAAAAATATTTGCACCGATAAACGATCACCTAGGAGCTCGTATATTTTTTTCTATATATCACAACTCCACGGGGGGTGTCGTTCCTTGCCGCAGAAAGTGCATGCCTGACGGCAGTCGACTTTAATTGATATTATTACCTTGATCCGACGACCGATATACCGGATTATCGAATAATTGCACAGGGAGCTGATTTTTTATCTGATTCGCTCCTGAGTTTTCCTCGAGCTTAGCCCCAGTTCCAGCTTCTTCAAATCGTTACACTTTTATAGTGTTATTCGTCGAAGAACACATAGTGTGGCTAAATCTGGAACACAAGGGGAGAAGAAACTCTGTGCAGAAGTTATAGAAATATAAAATAGTTGAAGGTCTCTTGCTTGAAAAATTTTAGACAGACCTGGATAGGGTGTTCGATTCTATGAATAAAGTGGGCAACCACAATTTCACCAGTTAGTTTCATGAACTAATAATTAAAATTGGAAAATAAGTGTCTAATTAGTGTCTAAATATCAGATAAGACTCTACACTTTATGAGACATTTGATTGTTTCACTAAGTAGAGTTTAGAAATATTGTAAAAGGTTTCAAACTGTTTCTTCAGTTTCCTTCCCAGGCATTCCAGAAATCCGTGGTAAAGGATCTGCAAAAGGAAAAGAATTACAAAGTGCAGGTTCAGACCACGTAACAAAGTTTACTTTTCCCCCCCTCTACTTTCTTTTTCCCGAGTTTCCTATTTTCTTATCGCGACACGCGCGGATTCGTGTTCCCGTTCGTGTTGTAATCCGTACTTCTGGTCATTTATGAATATGGATTAGCTTTCGAGGGGATTCGAAGCGTATGAATTTCGGCCTGGTCGATCGTTGTCGTTTCTCGAAAACGTTCGTTTCCAGGAGTGCGTACGGCGCATACGGGGCCAACGAGCGACTGTACAACGCGATCGACGATATGTAAATCACTGCGGCATCCCGTCTGTATCGCACTCGTTACATTTTATCCACTACGCCGCACGCTTGTCGCAGAACATTCGCAGGACAACCACCCCCTGCACGCCACACCCTCTCTCCCACCTCGCCCCTGGCTGCCACGCTCGCTTGTCACGCACTCCCCTCGTAATATATGTCAATTACAATTTCAACCCTCGTATGCATAAGCGACGCGCCAGCAACCCCCTTCGAAATGAAATATAATCTATTTGCTCTTGATGAAGAGGGTGGAAAGTCACTTGGGAATCGAAACTTTGATTCAGCGAGATTGACTCGTAATTTGGGGCAGATAATCTCTGGATTTTTAACAGTAGAACTACCATAGGGGTCGAACACTTATTATTCTTTGAAAATGCTAAATTTTTGTTGCATTAATGATGAATAATAGCATCTCGTGTCATGAATTGTCATAAAAATCTGCAGTCTATAAATTAATCTCGGTAGTTCTGATGTTAAACTAGAATAACATTTTAAATTTACAGATCATTAATGCTGCTATAATGTTACTATTTCGCTGATCGTTACAAGAAATCAGAAGCAGGCAGAACTACAGTAAAGATCCCCGATAAAGATAGAAAAAAGTGTTTCATGTTAATCGGAACCACGGCCGAATTAGCCACAGACGATTTCGTCGCGAATGGCGCTTATTGCTGCACAGGAACCTTATCAGAGTTCAATTATCATAGCATGTACATGTAGCGAATGGCGTGTGAAACTTTCAGAGGATATTATTACTTTTTCTTCTATTCCAAAATTGGGGTTAGTGCTCCAAACTAGGGAAAGACACTTTTATACGATGCTCCTAGCTCCTAGGTTTCTAGCAGGTTTAAGATTAGATAAGAGTTTATCTTGTATCGCGTTTGAAGTTGAAGCAAGAGTTAATGGAAATCCTGAGGGGTCTTAGTTAGTAATTAAACTGATTGCTAGGCAGTGGAATAATTGAATGAATTGCTGGTGCGAATGTTAATTCATGGTCAGTGACCTAGCTGTAAGGTTAAGGGTTGTAGGAGAACGACGACGCGACCTTTGGACGGTCTCCGCTCTCTTATCATCGAGGTAAATGGTCAGGAGGGATATTCACCCCTTTGTCTGTCTACTAGAGCTTGAACCATCCGAAGGAGACCTTAAATTTTAATGATCTTTGGCGATTTCTGCGGGTGTTCACCATGAAAAGGAGAATGTGATGTAGTAAGAGGAATCTAAAACATTGTCACTTGCCTGTGGAAAGGTCTTCATCGGAAAGGAGTGAGTCATAGTACGTTCTAGAAAGTGCTGGTTTCGCTTTCCGCGAGACCCGAGGGTCGCCAAGAATCGATGATGCACTTCTGTTCGAGACACCTGCGAAACAAATCCTTAAATCAATATCACGCAAAATCTATAGCTCATACTCAACTCTTTTTAATTCAATTCATAGTAAATACCTCAAATTTCTTACTCCATCTTGTATAGTTGTGAGGAGAACAGTGTTTTTCTTCTTCTTCTTCTCATAACCTCTCGTTTTCATGCAGACATAATTTCTTGAACCGTAAGAGCACCCTTTCCTCTGCAAAAGAATAGGCGTTTGATTATAATAAAGGAGGTTCGAAGGCCGAGGAACGCTTGGTTCATTGAGGAGGAGTCTCGTGCTTAGAGATTGAATAAACACGCGGGGTGCACGACCGAGTAAATGCGTGAAAAGGTTAAGGGTTGTAGCACCCATGGTGAACCCCCGGCTAACGGGGTTCCACCCACGCGTACTTTCGTTGCACCCTCCATTCGATCGGCGTTGCATACCTCTCAGCGGAAGATTGTTGCACCGTGACCTTGGCCTTGCATCGAGGATATGCATTTACGCGCGACTGCGGTCTGTTCACGATTCGTAATTTACAGAGACAGCTTCCTGAATTATTACATGAATTCACTAGAATCCGTGAATGGGCTTCTATCTGCTTCTCTTCCGCTTTTTCTTCCTACTTCTGAAGCTGCAAGGGATTTTCCACTGACCTAATAACAATTTCTAGTTCTCTTAGCTGCATCGTAGTCACCTGAAATAATACAATAAACATATGAAATTTTAATTTACATTAAATGGGAAATAGTCATTTAAAATTTACTCTGTCTACCTAGAAGTTTTTAAGGAAAATATATCTCAACAACTGATCAATCAGATCTGCGAAGAACTACCGGTTTACTGAGCGCGAGCACGCAACATACGCGAACGCCTTTGAACCTTAATTTCGTTCAGCGACAAGCTCGAGATAATTACGACAGAAATTTATCAATCAAATCTCTCCGCGATATTTTCCAGGCATTAAGCTTGGAGATTATTTTGAGAGTGTAATTAATCAACCAAGGGACCAGCATGAAGTATTTGTAACACTAGGGGGAAAAATAACGCTATGATTAATAAATGAGGATTAACAAAATGAACAATTTTACAGAGGAATAAACTATACGCTTAGTAATGCACAGTATAAGAGGGAAATAAAAGCTGGTTTTAGAGTTTATGTTTGCATGAACTCAGTTTATACTCTCAATTAACTTCCAAGTAGTGTATTTTACAGACTTAATAGTCTCCCTCAATATGACGCTCTACTGAGTCGTTCCTTCTGACCTGAATCGTGAGGACTTGCAAGGAAACTTTTTTCACCATGTCAGGATGTCCCGTTTACAGGGCTCGTGCCTCGAGTCCATTAAGAGTCACGTGTACCTGATCACTTAGACTTTAGACTATACTGTCACGGGTGCCTATTAAATAAACCAGTGTAATAGAAACTTCAAGTGCCATTGATAGCACTATTTTGTTTATTAAAATAATTACCGATGGAATCGGCCTTTATCGCTAGTTGCAAGAGCTCAGAGTAGTTGCTCAGAATCAACGCATTAAACTTGCAAGGCGGAAAGAAAACATGGACGACCTCGGCAAGGGTTAAACTTACGTCACAGAGGATTGGCTGCCGGAAGGGTCGTGTGAGAATGAGAGGGTGGCTCGACCTTCACCCTGTGTTAATCCTAGCTTCCATTATCATACCAATCCTATCGAATCCCTGGCATCGCTGCTGCACGGTGATGGGCCCAGTTAGTGGTCGATGGACGATCATATTGCTGAATATGTAACTCAAGTTACTTCTTCAGTTTTCTTAGTAAAACTTCCCTTGGGCCTGCCAACATACAGTAGGGCAGTAAAAAATTGACAATTTTCTGATCCAGAGGTCTCAAATCCTTGTTTGCTACTGCATAGTGCAGTAACAACAGTAATTTGAGTAATGGATATATAAAGAAACAAATGCATAATGAAGAGAAATATTGCTTACCATAAAAGGCACTTAGTTTCCCAAGTTGTCAATCAATTCCAATAAATCTAAAAGGATCCACCTAATGAGCGATGACAAGGCCATCGAAACTCCGGCACAGCAGCGTCAGGAATATGCGTGTCTGGAATTCATAAGTCGTTTTATTGGACCATTAGCCCTGTTAACTTTTTCCTTTCACCCCTCCCATGAATATTGACCCTATTTAGCCAATCAAGATAATCGAACCAAAGCGATACCGCCTTCTACGAAGGAGCAGGACCGTTTTACACCAAACCCTTTCCCAAAGGGGCGTGGATGTCCTTAATTCAAAAGAACGCTTTCAGACTCGTTCCCTAACGCGAGCCTTAACGAATTCTCGTTACTGGGTGTCCATTACCCTTCCAATTAACTAAACCCCTCCCCGTCAATCACGATCCCTCGCGGTCGACTGTGATTTCAGAGGGGGAAGACGGATGGAGTGGACGTATTAAGGAAAAAATTATTCAAAAAGCGAGCGGAAGGAAATTTGACGTGTACGGTCGATACAAAAAGCGTCATGAAAAGCTGTTCGCGACACGCGAAGAGATAAAACATAAGGGCTCGCGAGTGGGGGGATGAAAAGTAATATCCGTGACGTAGGGGCGTCGAATTTCGGAGTACAATTACGTATCTGGTGGTTTGGCCAAGTGTCACAGGAGAACGGGGGAGGTGGGTGTTTGGCCTTGAGACACGGTGGTTCTCCGAGGGGTAGGGGATGTTGCAGCCCCGGGGGTTGGTTCTCCAACCCAATGGCACACACCCCGCCTCCAGTTGTCCATCGAGCACAGTCGGGGTTGCACCTAGTGGCCTCAGCCTTACCGTGATCATTTCCACTCGCTCTCACGTTTCCCAAGATCACAGTTCCTCGACTATCTCTTCTCTCAATTGCGTGGCTCGAGGTCAAAACGCCCTGTTTTTCTCCATCAAATTTTTTTACCAACGAACCTGTGTAAATTATACACCCGATTCAGTCTTCCAACGTTCAAAATAGAGCGTGTAATTGTCATCGGTGGCCTGATTTTTGAAGTATCTTTTTTTCCTTCTACTCGCGTTGTTTGTGAATCGTCGAGGTGATAGAGGCCCCAGGTGATCTAAGTGAAAGATGTGAAAGCTAGTAACTAGTTCGTCGTTCGGTGTAAAAAAGAAAAGGAGTCCTCGTACTCGAGGGGGCCGAAACGTCGTGGATATCGTTGGAAAGTGGACTACAGTGATTCGAGTTCACCATTGAGTCGGCAAGTTCCTCGTCCCGCTCGGACCTGGAGCCAGACTTTGGCGCCGGCTGCGAGAACGCAGACTCCTTCAGCGATTCCGAGCTAGAATCCTGCGGCCCCGATTCCTGGGAGGGCTGCGACAGCTTCGTCGTGTTGATGAGCGACTCGTTTGAAGTGATATCGCTGCCGGCAGAAATGTTGCAGGTTCTTCTGATCTTCCTTCACTCAACAATTCATCTAAAAAAATAAATATATATTATCAGAGCTGAATTAAGATTTTTTTACGCTTGAGGCTGGACTTGGGGAGGGTTATTTAATACTGCACTAAAATATTTAATACTCATTGAGAGATCTGGAAGTGTCCAAGTTCCTATGCACAGTAGTGTACATATCAATGATACTATGAAAGGTTAATCAAGTGAATTAACGAATGTTTCTTACCTTTAAATCCAAAATAACAGCCGGCAAGCTATGGAAAGAAGAGTAACACCTGGTACACGAGTCCCAGTGGAGGAGGCAGCAGAGGAGGAGCAAGCGTTGGAGGTGGTGTTGGAGGATGGCAAAGTAGGCCCCCAGCAGTGGCGAGTCTTAGCAGGAAAGCTTCTATCACTGACGAAGCACCACCTCCTGGAGGTGGGAAACCTTCATCTGGACGTGTTATACGGATTGTTAATAACCACGACCACACCGTACAGGTAATTAACAAAAATATCCAACACCTTTTTACACAAATCCTAAAAATAAAGGAATATCAGTGAATCCCATGTGCCATGTAAACCAATATTATTAATATTCACCAATGATTGGTTTTCAGTGTCGAGTTCTGTTGAACCTTCGCACTTCGCAACCATTCGAGGAAGTGCTGGAGGACCTTGGACAGGTGCTGAAGATGAATGGGGCCAAGAGGATGTTCACAGTTTCAGGTCAAGAGGTAAATGCATTGCAACTCGAACGCCCCAATTCGTACAGCTTCTAGATAGCACAGAATTTGCCGATACTAATTCAATGTCAGCATTGTCATCATGCATAAAATTCATATGACTGTAGAGTCGTAAGAATCTATCGCGAAAAATCGTTCAGAGGAATGACGTAGCTCATGATCGATACGTGTCCACGTTCGTGAACGAGTCGAAAACTCGTGGGCGACTTCAAAGTTTATCAGCGATTTATGCAAATCGAAGACATTGGCTCGGCATCGTACTTATAAAATCTGCTTGAATAATGTTTGTCCATAAATATGCATGTAGCAGCGATGGGCTAGGAGGAGAGGGGGAGGAGAAGAGAAGCGTCGGAACGAAGCGTGACGGTATATCGGGGTCGACTTCTCGACTCTGTATGGAATAGGGTCGCCGCTTAAATCTCCCATGAATCGTCTTGGATTGTTACTATATCTCGAAATCGTAGAAACTGTAACAATTTCTGACATACAACTTCTGGAAAAGAAAATGCTACTTTGAATTCAAGATTCAGTATTCAGCTCTCAAATTTCCATTAAATCTCGATATCGAAGAAGGATTCTACCCCTTCTTTCTTGACTCTCTGCAACTTTGGTTATCGCCACTGCTGCGCCTTCTGCTCCAAAGTTTCAACGTCAGGACGAATTGCACGTTTCGTCGAGAGGGTGGGGTATAATGTAGAAGTGGGTCGGAGCCCCGCGGGAGAAAGGTCAGAGATCCATCTTTTCAGGTCACGACCGTATATGAATTTCAAATTGGCCAATTTTCCTTAGCGAGCATTCGGTCGTCCTGTACATCATCGTACACGCCTCGATGTCGCTGTCTACGTCAACGGTGACGTTCGAGATACGATCCCTGCATGAGAAAATGCCTTTAGTTCATTCATTTTAACGCCTATACTCTCTCGCAACAACCACGAGTCACGTATTGATTGCATCTGCAATGTTAAGAAGAACATACCTCAGCATACATATTTATAACAATAGAAATGTTCGTAAGCTACTTAAGTATGAGAAAAAGAGTATCCCCGCTTCTGTGTCCATCATAGAAATTTAAATACACTTTCTGCCTTTCCTAGGTGAGAAGTTTCTCGCAACTAAGGAACGAATTCGCGGACGTGGACACATTCTACCTAGGCACTGGGACTGGAATAGGCGTGGCGGGTGCAGTTACCGCATCCCCAGCGAGGAGATCCAGGTCCAGGGGTCCTCCAGCTGTGGTTGAGGACATAGGTCGCCAAAGACGAGCGCGCAGCAAAAGCAGGCCTCGAGCTCTCTACGCCCCTGACTCTGATGTCGTCCGAGTAAACGGTTCTCCATACCACTCCATTGATTTCTAAATGAACTATGTCTTCAATGAGAATAGAATTAACAAAGTGAAGTCGATTTTCTATATCCACAGATTACAGTGTCGTGGAGGTGCTGCGCGACGAGCCAGCCAGGGTAACGATCAGAGGGCTGAGACGCTCTTTTTATCCACCTTCTCACCTGCCGCCGGTGGACAATTCGCCGCCTGATAAGAAGCTGCAACTGGAATGGGTTTACGGGTATCGGGGAACCGATACACGAAGAAATCTTTGGGTCCTGCCGAGTGGAGAGCTGCTGTATTACGTCGCTGCCGTGGCTGTTCTCTTCGACAGAGAGGAAAATGCACAACGGCATTATGTGGGGCATACGGAGGACATCACCTGCATGGAGGTACTGTCTTTGAGGCTGCTTCGGTTGTACTACCCTTTTATTTGAACTGTTAGGGAATTGTTGTGTCTTCAGTAATTTTACTTTTTCAAGATTATATAAAAAATATCCAACAATGTATATTTAGGTATTAAAAAGGTAGGGCACTTTACCATGTTTCAAAGAGTTAAATAACTTCATAAGATTGCGTTTGGTCGAAAACTTTTTGCCAGTGGTTGCAGCCGAAGTTGTAGCATGAGACAGATAAACGTTAAGTGCTTCAACGTGTTCCTCTACAGGTCCATCCAAGCAGAGAGCTGGTGGCATCCGGGCAAAAAGCCGGGAGACACAGGAAAGCGCAACCACACGTTCGCATATGGTCGACAGAGACTCTTCTCACCCTTTATGTGTTCGGGATGACTGAGTTCCAGATGGGAGTTTCTGCTTTGGCCTTTTCTCAGCTGGTAACGTATTGTATCCGCGTGAAGTTATTTCTGGAGTATAAGTAGGCAGCGAAAGATTGAATAACTTGATGTATCCTGAAACGCAGAATGGGGGCAGTTATGTATTGGCAGTGGATGCTGGAAGGGAGGCAATACTCTCTGTGTGGCAGTGGCAATGGGGCCATTTGCTGGGCAAAGTGGCGGTAAGCTTCGTCTTCGTTTTTTTTTTATAGTGCATTAAGATATTCGTAGATAAATACCAGTCTTTTATATTAGACTATGCAAGAAGACTTGACTGGAGCAGCGTTCCATCCCCTTGACGATAATCTGTTGATAACACACGGTCGAGGGCACCTCACTTTTTGGAACCGACGAAAAGACGGTTTCTTTGAGAGGACGGACATTATAAAACCTGTAAGATTGAGCAGAACGAAATGATTTATTTATTAGACATACCAAATGCAGTTTAATTTTGCATTTTACGTATTCAATTGCAATTTTGATATTTAAGCCGTCCCGCACGCACGTGACAAGCATACAGTTCGAGCAAGACGGTGACGTTGTTACGGCTGACAGTGATGGTTTCATCACTGTCTACTCCGTCGATGCTGATGGTGCTTACTTCGTTCGAATGGAGTTTGAGGCGCACAATAAAGGCATTAGTTCTCTTGTAATGTTGTCTGAGGGTACGCTGCTCTCTGGAGGAGAGAAGGATCGCAAGATTGCAGCCTGGGACTCTTTGCAGAATTACAAACGCATCACTGATACGAAGGTACATCACTTTATGTTACACGAAATTTGAGAACACTACTTCTTCCTTTTAATAGAGATACTTTAATGATTAATTGTGTTTTCTAGCTACCAGAAGCAGTAGGTGGTGTCCGTAGCATCTATCCCCAACGACCAGGAAGAAACGATGGAAACATTTACGTGGGAACCACCAGGAATAACATACTGGAAGGATCTCTTCAAAGAAGATTTAACCAAGTGGTGTTCGGCCATGGTAGACAATTATGGGGCCTGGCAGTGCACCCTGACGATGAGGTATTCGCCACAGCAGGTCACGACAAGAATATTGCCCTCTGGCGAAGGCACAAGCTCTTATGGACGACGCAGGTAATTGTTTGAAGCAGAAATCAAAGACTTGTTGCATTGTTATAATCGAGGGCCTTTGCAGGTGGGCTTCGAGTGTATCTGCATAGCATTCCATCCTTTCGGAGTGGCCCTCGCTGCTGGGTCTTCAGAAGGTCATCTTCTGGTTCTCGCAGCTGACACTGGTGCAGCTGTAGCGACCCTCAGAGTTTGTGGATCACCTTTATCTTGCATCGGCTACAATCCAAGTAAGATTTTGAGAGAAGTCTTTGGTAAAAGTATCTCAAAAATTCAAGTACTTCATAGAACAAATCCATCTCAAACAGCTGGCGAGATCGTAGCGATGGGGTCACAGAATGGCAGCGTGTACCTCTTCAGAGTGTCTAGAGACGGATTCTCATACAAGAAAAGCAATAAGATACGAGGAACGCAGCCGCTGGTGCAGCTCGATTGGAGCTCTGACAGTAGATTTCTCCAGACAGTCACGCAAGACTACGACCTAGTATTCTGTACCGTTATCTATTCTTCTATTCTTCTAGTCCTCTTTAATCATACGGTAAACGTAACATTACATTATATTCCGCAGGGGACGTGAAGGCATTGTCTTCAGAAAAGAGTCCACTGGTTATGAAAGACGTCAAGTGGTACACCCACAATTGCATGGTGGGTTACATGGTGTCTGGTGAGTATAAAATTCTTCCTAAACTGTTACACAAATTTTATACAAGGTTTAGAACAGGGTTTCTCAACATTTTTGGCTCTTGATTCTCTTCTACCTCCATTTTTTTCCTGATCCCCATCTTCCTTTTCTTCACCAGGAAAGATTCTTCCAAAAAATAGGACCCCTAGGAAACCATTGGGTCCTTGTTGAGAAATCCTTCTAACCTTCAGAAGAACATCAGTGTAATCTTTGGTGTTTTTAATTCTACAGGCATGTGGAACAATCGTTATTATCCATTGACAACAGTCCTGACCACGTCGAGTAGATCAGCTGCTCACGATATGCTGGTCAGTGGCGACGCTGAAGGGTACCTGAGGCTCTTCAGGTACCCCTGTACGAGCGCAAAAGCCGAATACGTGGAGGAGAAGGTGTACAGCTCTCTTGTGGCCTGTGCCAGGTTCCTCTACAACGACCAGAACGTGGTCACCGTCGGTGGAACCGACGCTGCGCTCATGCTCTGGGAACTGGTCGACGAATAGGACTAACATTGATCGACTGTAGCCTGATTACTCGATGTTCTCACATTCTTTGTGAAGTATAGGTCAAACACGACCGTCAGCTTCATGATTCACGATGATTTGCGACGCTCCACGCCGTCGCGGGAGTTTTTTAATACCGATAAATGAGTAGACGCGACGGATGTTTATCTTATCGTTACTTCGAATGAATTAATAGTCTACATCTGGCGTTCTGCCGTCACTGATGAAATTTAAATCCCGGAGTAATTCCTAAATATTCTAAAGAACTTTCAACCTTGTCCCAATGACGACTCACATTTGTCATTGGTAAGAAACTGAAACTTTTTATCGCTAATATTGTTTGGCGTTCTTGTTACAACTTGTTCTAAAGACGAGACATTTTTAACATTTTCAATACCACTTTTACATGGCAACGACGTGACGAAAGTTGTCGTTCGGAGACGTAGAAGTAACTTAATCGAACAAAGTGACTTACGAAGAAGGGAAGATAAGATCTACTTTTGAAAATCCCGTTTAAATGTTCGATTGTTTAATACCTGCTTAACTTTCACTTGGAGATGATTAATTGATTCGCGTATCAAATTAATACCACTTCAAGATATCTGCTAAGATCCCTCAGGGACTCTTTCTTCGTTAATCATGATTCTTAAGACTTCATCTTTATCGCATATAAAATATTCTACCACCAGTTTGATCTTGATCCATGCTTATCGCCGAGGTTAAAAAATTGAGAAGTCAGGTTCATAAATCAACTAGAAAATATGCGACAGATGAAGTATTAATGGAACATATTGCGGACGCTGAACGGGCACGAATCGTTCATCACATTCTAAAAGCTGACGATACAGTCAGTGACGGAAATAACTAACAACGAGGAAGAAGAGGATCTATCTTCCCTTGTTCGCAGCCACGTCGCGGCTTCTACACATTCGACGATAACAGCCGTGAATGATAACCGTTATCGTGCTAAGACGTTGCAGTTACACGTTTACAAGCGCAACGAGAAACAATACAAGTAGCTATACGCGTTACATCACGCGTGTACCAGTAGAAATAATTGTAAAAGAAGAATCCCGGGGCGCTGGCGCCCCTTGTAGACCTTAAGCGACGAAAATAGACGCGAAATGTCCCCAGGAGAGATGTTTCTAAGAAACCCAGGCACCTTTGTATGGGCAGGACGATCGACTTGTTTATTCTTCGTCGTTATCACAAGGATTTTAGGAATACATATTATGCTGTTGCGGGTCAACGCGCCTTTTTTGTCGGTCCTCCCTCCATTCACACGTTTCTAGATAAGACGACAAAAGAAACATAGATTATACGAGAGTTTAAAGCGATACATTATTATTATTATGAAGAAATAAATATATATAAAGGTAGAGGTAAAGAATGTTAAGAGAACTTGTCATTTTGTTAGTCGAGATAGGTAGAAGCACGGGATCGTCACTGCCAAGGCATCGATGCTCGAAATTTTTGTCGCGGTCCGCGTGTTTTCTAAACCCTCTTTCACAGTAGCGTGAGAAGCAACCCTTTTTTACGTTCTATACGGTCCATGGAATTTTTGTAAAGTTCAAGTTCACAGGATAACGTTTGTCGATGATTGTCTAATGTCAGAGGATCGATTGTAATTCCTCTGGCAGTCCTTTCGGTGCATGCTGCTCTGCAAGTACACCTAGAGCGCGAGCAATTGTTGTTATTAAATCATTTGCATCATCGAACTTTTGTGTCGTTCATGGATCGTTCCTTAGAGGTGAACGAAAGGAAAATTCGTTTTCTTCTATTAAGAAAAGTAGCGTAGAGTGAATTTGTGGCCGCTTGACGAAAGTTTTTCAAATATTGTAGATGTACATATTGTTGATGCAAATGGATTAATGTGTATAGAGGTGATCATAAACTCCTGAATGTCACTGATCGCTGACAGGACTGAATTTTGGTCTTCGATGCACCCCGAAACAAAACTGATTAAAAAATGATACGGATTTCAACGATCCCCCCTCCTCCTTAGCGTAATGTAACAGTGTAGAAAAGCTATCTTATTACAATAAATTCTGCACATTAGATATATAGTGATTGAATATTTGCTTCCACTGGGTCTCTAGATTTAAAATACTCGAAGTAGGTAAAGGATTGCGTTCTTGGATGTTTCTGGTGATTGAAGGAAGTTCTAAAAGTAAAAAAAAAATGTGTTGGTAAACTGTGAAGTAATTCAGACGTGGTATTTTAGTACTCTACACAATTCACTATCGTTGCATACAACTCTCACTTACCCATGCACACAAAAGTGTAGAAAATAAGAGTCGGTGACTCAAAGCGGTTCTTTATTAATTAATTTGATCTCTTACACTATGAGTGTTCCTGGTAAGCGTCTAAGTGGTTCAATATCATATTTATCATTCTCTCAAACACAACATGGAAAATTGATTGCGCCCGAAGTCGATTTGTGCTGTTTCGTCGTCGCGTCGCTCTCGACCGTCCATGTTCTCATCCTCCTCTGACACTCCAACCGATATTGCACCAGGCGATGAACATTCAAGGAACAAATTAAAACGCGTCGGTCCACATTCCTGTTCGAAGGTGTTCGTGCGTTGCAGTTTAAACCAAAAGAGGAAAATATAAAAAAACGTAGAACAGCCTCTGAAATACTATCGTTACATACTATAAGTAAAAAAAGGATCGATTAAATCGAGGAAGGCAGGTCTATCGACGCGTTTTCCTCGTCAACTTCTGGTTCCTAATCCTGCGAGTTGACGATTTCAGAAAAAAAAAGTGGTCACAATCGAGAAATACAGCGCACGAAACAAGCTCGACCAGAAGTGTTACTGGAGCACGCAGGAGAAATTCCAAATCGAGTAAAAGCTCTTCGTTTTCTTTTTTTCGTTTCAGGCAGAAGTGACTGTCGCGTGATCATTCTATTCTTTCTCCGTGAATACACACAGACTAGATAATACAAGAAGAAAAGCCGCCTGTACGTGCGCGCTTCCGGAAGCTTTCATCGCTATTCCTCTTTCTCTTCCTCTTCCCCTGTCTGTAACTATTCTCTGAGGAACATTTATACAAACGCGAGTCTATCATCTAAAACCCTCTGTTCTCCCTTCTTCTTCTTTCTCTACGATGGGAGTGTATGTGATCTTTGTCAACGATACAATAATACTTTCGGCAACTGAAAACGCCAGGGTCGTCCACGACAATAAATTCAAAAAGTTCTCTCGGTTCTTTTTCTTCCTTCCTCTCTCTCGCTCTCCCTCTCACACACGCTCTCTCTTTCTCTCGTCATAAATAAATAACAACTATATGAAACAATACGCCGCTCGGATTCTCTAAAATTACATAAATTTACAGTTCTACAGTCTAAAGTTTCCCAAACGATAAGATTCATTTATCCGTCTCACGCTCAACACAACGCTCTCTGTACAGTATTTTCGTTCTCGCGTATGATTCCCAAAAAGGAAAAAAACAGAACAAAAAACCATGATCGAATCTTTCTATCCTGTTCAGTACGATCAACAAGAGATAATATTCTCATTAAACTGGGGGGATATTGTCTACCATGTCGAGTCGATTGCGAGAATAAACATACAACAGTAAAGAAGTAGACAATGTCCTCGCAATAGATGAACATGATTAAGATAACTGTGATCTTTTTGCTTTCCCTTCTTTTCCTCTCTAGTTCAGATACAGGGTGGCTTTCAAAGAGAACTGTCTGTGCTGGCTGTTCCGCTTCGTTCTTTGCTTCTTTTTCTCTTTTTTTTTTGTTTGCATATGGAAAGACGATTGTATGGCAGCGGTACGATTGCGAGAACGGAACAGTTTGAATTCCGGAGTACAATCCGAATGTTCATTTCCCCTTTATCGCTCCTAATATCTATTCTTGCTCCTCCTTCGAAAGACGAGGTAAAATTAAGAAAGTGTTAGCCTTCGGTTGACTAACTTGTTAAATATATCCAGGGTGTCTAGGTTAATACCGAATGAAATAATTCCTAAATGATATGAAGGACACTAGGAAACGCAAGAAAACTTTGTTCCGTCATAATTCTACACAAAATCTGAAAAAGTGTTCCCAAATTTCTTATAAGGCCAACAAGATTTTTTTCAAAATTATCTCAAGGCCTCTGATATAATTACAGAATTATTTTAAGGCCTTTGAGATCATATCAAGTCTCAGAGACTTCAAGATTATTTTAGAATTGTCCATGGCTTTCAAGGTCACTTTATGGTTACATCAAGATTGTCTTAAAGACATTGCATTATTATTACTTTTTTTTTTTTTTTTTTTTAGATATAGTATCAGATTCTATTTAAACAAGAACAACGATAAAGAAGAATCTTCTCGTTTCCCCGTGTTCTTCACCATTTTATAATTATTTTATGCGGATCATTTTCAAAGACATTTTGTCATTGGGATCGTACTCTCTGATAGTATAGCACAATGCAAAACGCTTTACAATATTAGGCACGTACTTGGAATTTGCTTCGCCCATCATTATTATCATTATCATCGTCTTGTCCTTTCTTACTAAGTTTATGCGGTCAGGCACAGCCAGATTATACACACGCTCTGTAATCGCTATGTCACATACATACTACGAGTAAAGCGATACAATTTTTATATCATGTACAGTGCTGGTTTACATCCCGTTTATTCCTCCTCAAGTTTATCTCTCTGTACCTCTCTAATGGATCACCACGTTGCGTCACACGTAACAACTAGATATCTTCCCTCTAATATTCGAGATCGATTTCAGACGCGATACAGATATACACTGAAACCCTCACCAGGTATTCTAAAAGGGAAATCTATCCGTTTACTCGGCGTAAAAATCTTAATGAAAAAAAAGAAAAAAAAGAAAGAAAGAAACGAACAACGGAACTATATACTAACGGAAATCTAGAATCGAGAAAGGTTTCGAAAAAGTATCTCTCAGAGTCTTCTCATTCACTTATCGCTATTATCGCGATGAATCTTCTATCGTAAAACAATCAATTCTCGGAGTGTTTACAAGATAAACAGCGAATGGAAGGACAGGCAAAAACAAAAAGAAAGAATTAGCCAAGTAAATGGATAACCAAACAGGCCGAAGTCTGCGTGGTAGCACCATTCTTTTTCTACTTTGAGAGGACATCAATGAGGATGATTTACGTGTTGTCCAAGGTCAGTTTGCAGGGTTGCGTCTCTGTCTGCTTCTCCTCCTTTAGACTCCTAGATCCGCTTTCCTGGTCCCTTTGCTCCTCAGGCCTTGTATCTTGTTTGTCCTCTGTGTTCTTGCTATTTTTGTTTCTGCTATCCTCAGTCACCGATTTGCTTTTATTTTTAGCCACAGGTTCTGCTCCTATTTTTCTTTCCTTCTTGTCGACGACCGTCTTAGACTGTTCATTGTCTATCTTGTTTACTGTTCTGAACTTCTTTGTCCCTACAGCGCAAGCATTGTCATTCGCCATATCGATGTTTCGTTTCCTCAAAGTTTGACTTTCTGTTGATGGCTCGTTGTTTTGTTGACTGGTTTGACTCTCTTGTTCTGCCTTGTCGCTCTCCATACTTACATCCAAGTAACACATCTTCGAGGGGTCTGCTGGCTGACTATCGTTATTGTAACCGGGTGTATCGTAGCAAGGTGTTGCGCTAGGTGCATAAACATTTTCTAATTGTTCATACTGACTCATAGATTCGTTACTCTGTTGGCTAATTTCTGACATGTTCCCCTGCTTGGTCTGGGTTACGTCTTTTTCGAAAAGCTTTTGCTCGTATTCCCGTCGCTCTGTTTCCCTCCTCGCTTGCTCCTTCCTCTCCTGTCGTTTTGATGTGTTCTCGCTTGAAGAAGCTTGCGAGCAGCCAGCTTTGGTAAACAAATATACTGGTCGCTGGAACCCTTTCGATGGATGTGGAGGAATCGACAGTACCTCGCACTTGGAAAAGCCAACTTCTGGGGAAAGGAGATACTGGGTAAAACTGTGCGGTCGAAACTCGATACTTTGGTAATTCTTGTATATTCGTTCCTAAGAAACATACATAAATTAATACATGTACACAGTAAATAAATGAATACGAGTTCAAAATCATAGAACACTTACTGTAAGATTCTTTTTCCTGAAGTAACTGCCCCAGCTTTGAGGCTCCAGCAACAGAACTCCCCCAGGTCGTAACTGTGCGTACATTCGCTTGAACGCCTGTTTGAGACCAGCGTCTCCGAAGTTTAAGTGTATCCACTTTGTGATTGATAAGCAGAGAATGGTATCGAACTGTGGTTGCTCCGTACATAACAGTGCATCGTCCTCGAGTACATAATTGCCCTAAAAATAAGAATATTTAGATTTCCCGTAATTTAAAGGATAAATTGTACTTTATAAGACATTGTATATTATTATCATTATTATTATAATTTAGATACAATACCTGCACGAAAGTGACATTATAAGGAAAACCTTTGTCATTTTTATCCTTTGTGAAACCTGGAATATCAACTGGTCCATAATTGATCGGCATAGACATTGGGAAGAAGTTTACATCCTGATGATCTCTGTCTTCGTTACCGGCAGGGGACTGTACACAATTGACATAGTATTTGATATTTTTCCTAGCAATATTGATGAGGGTTCGATCAATGTCTATACCAGATACACTGCGAGCAGAGAAATCTCTTGCAACAGACAGAGTAATATGGCCAATATTGCAACCAATGTCGAGTACATCTTTCCCAATGAACAGTTCTTTGCGTTGAGCGAACACTGTCAGTCTTGGGTCCACGTCATAATGAGAATTACGATATCCGTAGTACCTATTGTAATTGCCATATTGAAAACGTGCATCTTTCTCTCTGAAGTTTGGCATTGTTTGCTTCTTTTTCTTATCTTGGCTGGGCCGATGCTGTGGTCTGGGCTTCCATGCTCCAGGTTGAGGAATGACAGGACTCACAATTTTATCTTTAACATCCATTTTACGCAGCCTTTTATCTTTAGGCTCTTCTAAACCTTTCAATCGCAATTTATTTTTGTCCTTTTGGGGACTTTCTGGCTTAGGTTCTTTAGGTTGATTAGGTGGTGGTGAACTTGAACGTGAATGTTGTTGCTCAGTTGCAACATTTTCTGATGCAGCCTGCTCCATCGGTTCTGTAATATCAGTTGTATCACAGTCTTTAGTTTTAGTTTCAGGTAGATCACCTGTATCATCTTTCCCAGAACCTGAAGATGCCCGTTTCTTCTTTCTATTTCTGCGCTTAGAACCTTTTTTCGTAGGAGAGATAAGTTGCTTTTCATACTCATCATTGTCGTTGTCATTACAATTGTTCAAATTCAAGGGATCACAGATATTTGGTGGAATAATGACTTCAATGACCTCTTTTTTATGCTTAGGTGTTGGAAGAGGGCTAGATTTAGGGGTGACAGCATTCATAGCTCTATTTATCTCTTCATCTTGCATACTATTCAAATTTAGTGGATCGCATATATTGCCACCAAGCAGAAACTTTGTTGGAGGAATAATTATGCCCTCCTTCTTTCTACGTTTATATGGTGGAAAGAATTTACCATTGTTTGTGAAGCTCTGAAGACGCTTGCGTCCAAACTTAAAATGGCGATTATCCTCATGCTTGTGTTTCTTATGAGAGTTGTTGAAAGCTTTCCTTGATTTCTCGTTCTCCTTCTTATTCGTATAAGTCATTTTGGTAGGACGATCGACTTGTGCAGATGACATGTTGCAGAATCTGAAAAAGAAACAAACAAAAGTGAACTAGAAATCTAATTTATTTCTGAATCACTAGTGACTATAATAATTCAGGAAAAACAAGCATAAGTATAAAAATATAAAATATTAGAAAACTACAAAATACTTAAGCCGTATTTAGAAAATATCCTGCACATAAATTCTACGTGGCAAACAAATGGTTCAGAAGCAAAATCACGAGCTGACATAAATTAAATGTTATCGGTAAGACAACATAGGAAACATTGTGTGGGAAACCACTTTACAGTTAATTCGTATTATTCCCCGTAGAAGTTAAGATTGTACTATCACGTAAATATATGATAGACAAAAATTCTTCTACATTACGTTCGCATTTTTGAAAATCGTAAGTTTTCGTGATTAAACCAATCGTTTGTCCCGCGAAGTCTTCACAACCACGAACACTCGGCGTTCTGCGTAAATTTATCGTTCCCGCGATCGCGCATGCGCAGATTATGGTTTATGCGTTCTGTAAACGGATGGTCGCCAATACCCAGACTTTTCGTCCTGTCTTTTCACCCTTAAATACCCTGCTACTCGATCAAGCTCACCTCTGTACGTTTCCCAAACAGCTGTGCTTTCACCTCGGCGTAGTTTTTGCTCGCATTAAGCACAAAAATACACGTTTGTCACGGTGTACACGACGCAGCCAGCTCAGAACGATCGTTGTGCGCCCATCAACGATGGCGAATTGCTGCTCTGCTTGCTTCGCTCAAACTCCATTTTCTATGTGGTCACCCGAACGAGCCGAACGTGCCTTCGGCAATTTTCGGCTGTGAAACTGAATTTGACCAGGCGGCAACGATTTTCCAACCGTTTGAACGTAAAATTGTTGGGAAATCGTGCAAATATTTACGTTAAAATCGTCGGAGCGACATAATCAGAATAGATGTGATGACAACGTTTATTGGTTATAGAGTATTTATAGAGTATTTGTGTTAATAGCAGTTAACATATTTCTAGAGGCAAATAATTTGTAATGAAATGAACGTTTATTAGGTTACCCACGAAAAATAATAAAATTCTTAGATATTATTTTCTATAAACAAAATTCTGCGCAAAAGTAACATCCACTAGATAAACATGCATACATATATATACATATACATATGTATATATGTGTACATGAAATCACATTGTTACTCACTTCTTCATATGCTTTGAATATCAATGGAAATGATGTAACCATTTTTAGCATCATCCATCAAAGAAGTAACTGATTTAATTAATAAACAGAAGACGCGAAATGACCTCATATTATAGTCATTCTTGAATACACACATAAATAACTACTCTATTCGAATTGAGAGAAGTTCGATTATGCATGAATCTTAAAATAAGCAAGAAGTAAAAAATGAAGCAAAAGGCGATCGAATAAATATTACGCGATTTCATTGGTCAATTTATACAGACAAGTACAACAAAAATCCTTTAAGAATACTACCACATTTTTTATATTCAAAAAACATACTCACATTTGCCGAATACAAGGCGCAGATACACAGCATGACAGTACTCGAGGCTTGATGATGGACATAACTGATCATTTTTGAATTGCACGAACGACGAATTAGCTTGAAACTGCGCGCGACGAATTTTCTATCAACCAATGACAGTGTTCGGCGGCAATTGTAACGTTTCAAAAAAATTTCAACAATTATTGTCTTTTATCTTTCCAACACGAAAAATTATTGTGTTTTTAGTCTAAACGCAAGCAGGTTAATTAAAAAATATTCGGCGTTGATGTGTACGAAACACGAAAATTCGAAATGAGTTTTTAAACGACACAGTATATGCGATAGTCGTTTGTCAAATGTTAGTTTTGATTGGCTCTCATTAGCTTTCCTACAGATACCGTGGAAAACGTCGTGAAAACCCCGCAAACGCGGCGCGTACCTGAGTCACTCGGGCGATTTTATCTTTCCCGCGGACGCGTTTTTTTTTCTGGCAAAATTACGTAGTTTCCGTCTCGAGAGGGGCGCCGTTTAAAACTTTTCTCTTACAGTGTTATTTTTCGTAACTAGGTGAAAGTATAATTGTTACCTTCTACCCATTTTCTTTTTTCTACGCGAACGTTAACTTCAGTCGAGCAAAATGGAGAAGCAGAGACTTCTGTTCAAACGATCGGACTTGGAACACGAAATTTCCATAATGCGGTTCAATAAATTTGAACGAATGATGCTTTCGAACATATCTCCCAATTTACTGCCACAGGTACTTTCAGTTACACGAATAACTCGATGTGTTTAACCACGAAAATTTATATTCATGTGTTGATTCTGTTATATGTAGTTTGACTTATTCGACAAGCAGCAGTTCGATACAGGCTCGAGTATCTCCTTTTTCACGCCACTGATGGAAAAGAAGACTCTTGCTACGCCAGGAGCGCCGATTAAGAATAAAACGCGATGTAAAAAGGGGAATTTAAAGCCGAAAAAGTTACAGTACACCGAGGACGAGTTGGGGGTCTGTAACACCGTCAATAGTGGCATATGCGATGGATCGAATCAATTTAGCGATACGCTGTCTTGTAAACGGCTTATATCTAACGTTAACACATCCAATTTCTCGCAAAAAGGGAGATTTAATTTACGTAATGTAGCAAAAAAAATTAAGGTACAAACGAACGATAAGGAGAACGATAGCAGCCTTTTACGGATTACATTAAACACAAGTAATAATGTCACACGATCAACGGCTGTGGGTAGGTGTATACAGAACGATAAAAAATCTACGCACACGTTGAAAACGAAAGCTACCGATATGAAAGATAAATTAAGGCATTTGCGCGTGTAACAGTGTATGCTTAGCCATTAATTTAATCACATAAGTATGTTACTTTTAAGGGGAAGATTATAATAAGACTGTATCATATAGTGGCATTTTATAAGTCAAGAGATTTGTAACAAGTAAAATTTGTGCAAGCTTAAGACGTGTTAAACGTTTTTACTTTAGCTGTAAGGTATTGTAGACATTGGGGTCTTTTTTGGTTCTTTAGCATTTGATCCATATGCTGAAGAGGTGTCTCAGTGCGACAGCAATTTGAGTTGGAAAGAGAAATTGTATTGGCTGCAGCCTAGGAGGGATATTGGTCTTTGGATCGAATGTTGTAGAAAAGGATGCAAGAAATACAGATACACTGAGGATTATCATGATCCAGTGGATGTACCAAAAATATGGTACTGTGAAATGAATTCTGGTATGTAAATACTTTTTAAGGATTTATACCATTTGGAGCACATATGTATATTTAATGCTACTATTTTGTTTTGTAGATAAAACAGTAGCATCTTGTGATATACCTGAACGACCTATACCAGATCATATTAATGATCAGATAATTGAAAATGATTACAATGCTGGCAGCATTGTTTGGGCTTTAACATATGGCTTTCCATGGTGGCCTGCGATAGTCAATGATTGCCCTGACACATATACGTACTTTAAGCTACGGAGGAATTGTTTATGTCCTGTAAATATTATAATTTTTATATATATAATAGTAAAGTACTTGTCATTTCATTTACTTATATTTTGTATAATCTAATAACATAAATATTATTTGTAGACCTACTACTTTGTTACGTATTTTTCTGGCAATAAGGAGGAATTCCAGAGTGCATGGGTGCATAAGCGAAATATTAAACCACTCATATCAACTGAATATAGTTCAATTATTAAAAAGGTATTCATTTATAAGTTAGTGGTGATACTTGCTCCAGACTAACAAAATAATATTTCTTACAGACGCGATACCGTAAAATTGATTATAAAAAATCGTTGGACAGAGCATACGAAATTGCTCTGAGTGCACTTCCCCTAACAATTTTAGAAAGATTACAAAGATTTAGTTTCATTGCGCGATTTGACAAGCATCATGACATAAATAACAATTCTAAGGAATCAGTGGAGGAATCTCAAACAAATATTTCACAAACAAGTCTCGAAAATGAAATACTCCCTTCGATACCTGAAAAGAATCATATCACATTAAAGAACTATTATTTAAGGAAATATGCGAAAAACTAGATACTCAGTAGAATATATCACAGAAACTTTTCTATAAATAAAACAATTAGTTCGTGTAAAACAATAAACAGTTAATACATGCGTTCGTTCAGATAAAACGTGGCTCTTGTTTATTTCTTTTCCGCACGATATGGAAAGCTCTCTCATAGATGAGGCGTAAGCTAGATCTGTTACCCAAGAGAATTTTTTGTAATGTTTTTGTGTTATATTCTACATTATCGATGCAGTATGAAAAAACATTGCAGCGCCACCAGTGGTAGGAAGTGAATATAGATATTTAATTTCAATTCCTACTACTCGTAGCGCTGTAATCTTATATTTAACTGAATCGATAATGCTGGATGTAACACAAAAATTAAAGATTCAGCACTTATCGATGAAGTATCATATCCATTCTTCTACTTGTAGTTAAAATCCTTACGATGGCAGCACTAAATCAACTTCAGCATAAGAAAGCCAACTTTCAACCGCGCCTTGGTACAAATTCAAAATTGCTTGACAAATACATTATTATTTATATCGAAGTGTTTCCTCATTCGTATTTTCTTGTTTTCCAAGCTATTAATAGTTACACAGTCCATATATTTGCATTGTCATCGAATCTTATTAGCCCTGCATATGTAAATACTTGTCTTCCTGTTCGAATTTTCATTTTTCTTCGTATTCTATTCCCTTAAATACCGAGGTTTCCGATACACTTCCTTCGAGTCAAAAGATAACACGTCGGTTGACATGCTTATTTTCTATTTCACAAGATAGTCAAAGTAGCATTACTACAAAGAATATTCTCTACCCCTTCCGTATTTCACTTAGTATCTTTCCTATTTTCCCACGTTTTTCATAGATATCGTGCTTTCTGTGCGATTACAAGCAACATTAGCAACAGCTGATCGACCATAAATACATTAGCGACACTCGGTAGATCCACGAAACAAGTATTCCCCACTCTCGTCTAGAGAAACGAGTTCCAACAGTGGATTAATTAGAACCACTTGTCAGCATCGATTACCTATCTGTATCTCCCGTGACAGTTATTACGATAAAGACGAGGATCATCGTCGAACACTTGTGTATCATAATTAATCGAAACGTTCGGGCTGATCCCGCCGCGGTGCTGATTACCAGCGAACATTTCTCACCCAGTGTCGCCGTTCGATTAGAAACGTTTCCTCGAACGGAAATCGAACGCACATAAACGTTTGTAAATCGACATGTTAATGTGGCGCAAAGTTCGGTGGGGTCATCGGGTCGTCGCTACGTCAGCGGATACGGAGACCCTCGGATATGGAGAACTGCGACAATATTTGCGTGTATATGTACCGAGCGATATAATTCGCGTATCAGTCTGGACTTTCACTTCGTTCGACATTCGAATCCTTTCGTTCCCTTGTTTTTCAATTTTCACACCCGATTAGAATGAAAAATATACGTGAAATCGTTGCGCCAAACTTCCATTCCCCCATTGAAGCGTGTCTATTTGATATTTAAATTTATTCTCTGGACTGTTCGGAAATAGCGGATTAAAGGTGGAACGAAACGGTTCGAAATGTGACCAGGTCCCCCGATGCTTCTGATGACCCGCTGTCCACTCTGATCCTTCGCAGTTAACACTCCCCTCGGCTGGCTCCAGAAAGAAAGAAAAAACGATAACCCCAGATACCGTGGCGAGCACATACATACGTGCTCGTTATCGTTCTCCTAATAGTCGGACGATCGTGTTGCTAACCGAGTACTCGGGTTATCGGGCCTGTTTGTCCTTCGTACAATTTTGTAACGTTTCTTCGTACTTCGTGTTCGGTTTCCTTGACGCTGGGATCAATCGTTTCTTCCATCGACTGCGATCGACCACGGTTCCTGATTAATAGCTTTCCGTTTCTTCTCCCTGATGAAGTTAAATCGTAATATTAATGCCATCGTGGCAGGTCTGAAATATTCTTAGAATATCGTAGACTCGAAATCAAACTGTTTTATGAGAAATTTTATGGGTGGAAAGCCCCTGAGGGGAAACGAAAATCTTTCAAAATGAAACTATTACTGAATGACAATGCAGGAAAAGGAGGACATAGAAAATTGTAAGATTTTAAAACAGGAGAAATTAATATCCAAAATAGTCTAAAATAGTTTTGTCCCTAATGACCAAGTTGATGTGACTTAAAACACAAAAAAGAGACTGTATTAATTAGGTGTTTGAAGTGAGTCTACGAGACTATTTCAGTAATCTTGCGCTGTGTGTATCTGTCGAAACGGAGCTTGGTATATATTTTTAATGCGCCCTACGTTTGCGCCACTGCCAACGAGAAATAACTGGGAAAACGTTGAACCCTCCACGTGGAAATTTTATTTTCTTCGAGGCTTAATTGCGACCACGAGCTTCCCTTCGTCTGCTTGCAAAAATCCTCTGGTAATAACTATTCGGTTCGATAATAATGTAAAATACCGAAGCATATCGCTGACCTATCATTACATGACATTTTTACGATACAATTTTACACAAAGAACGACATACAGGGTGATCTAAAAACAAAAGAGATCAATTCGAGCTATTACTCAAAATTCCACCTAAGTGAAATCGAAATGAATTTTCAAAAAATTTAGCGGAGGAAACAGATTCTCGCAACAGACGAATTCAATTTAAAAAACATTCCTTAATTAACAGAAATTGTCTATATGTTCCCCGAAAAATGCTCAGATTTACTCTTTTCTCTGCCGAAGGATTATTAAAAAGCATCTTTTTTCTGCTCGCTAATGAGAGTAATTCGTTAATCACAAGAAGCTCGTTACGATAGTGTTTAAATTTTGAAGTCAATCCCAGGCCAACGTGATCGAAAAACGGTAGCACGACGGATGTTCATTTTGATTACCGTTAATGAGAGTTCCGTGTTATCAAGGTGCGCTCCATCGATCGCTGCGGAAACGCGTCTCGACGGCGATGCTCGTAAAAAAGACATTTATTGCTCGTAAAGGCATGCTGGCCGTATTTTCGGTGGTCCGAACGGTTTGATCGTTTTCGTGCCAGCACGGTTAGAGGAACCGAGTAACAATGGGGGCGTATGTTGCTGACAAACATGGGAGCGGCGTACATCGGGTCGATGGTAAAAAAAAAAAAGCGAAAGGACGTGGACTGATAGGAGAAAATACACCTCGAGTCGACCTTTCCTATGGTAGTCGATTGCATGTATGTACTTCGCTCCGCGTTTGTACCTAGGCGTGGCCTTATGTGTTCTTTCACCTTCGAACTATATCACGCTTCCGGCATAATCTGACCGGGAAACTGTGGTAGATGAATTAAGGGAACCTACAATTTCAGCATAAAGTGGAGGAAGATTTTTAAAATGGATTCAGTTTTTCTAATTTGTAGGTTCTCGTATTCGTCAATTTCTGTAGGTAGAGATTTTTTATTTAAAGGTTTTTGGTTTGGAGGTCTACTTAAGAATGTTTGCTCTTTGAATTTTTGTATTTTGAGGTGCTTTGCATGGAGGTCTTTTTTACTTTAATTGTGAGTTTTTCGCTGGAAGCTTTTTTCTACTCGGAGATTCTTTTCGACTAGGAGTTGAGCTTTCGTAAGGCGGAGCTTTTTCTCAATTTAGAGCTTTTTAGTACCCTGAGCTTTTTTCAAGAGAGAGCTTCTTTCTATTCAGAGCTTTTTGGTACCCTGAGCTTCCTTCAAGGCCGAGCTTTTCTCCCATTCGAAACTTTTTGATACCCTGAGCTTTCTTCAATACGGAGCCTTTGTGCATTCAGAGCTTTTTGGAACCCTGAGCTTTTTTCAACGCGGAGCTTTTTGGTATTCTGAGTTTCTTAGAGCTTTTTTTCATTTAGAGTTTTTCTGTATCCTGAGCTTTTTCTACCTTGACCTTTTCTACTCTAAGTGTACCCACTCAAGATGTGTCTACTCACCAAAATAAGCCATTAACGAATTCCCAAATTACACCATAAGTAATAACATTCTCCGAAACGCTTGCAAGAAACTCCCCTCTGCCTTAATTCCAGAACTTATAGAAAATGGGTCACGAGGTTCAGCAATTTCCCACATGTCCAGGCCTCGATCGTGGCTTCCCTAAACAATCGGCTTATAACATACGACACGGAAGAGCCTCTATTATCTGCCCAGAGGCGTGACTTTGTTTGTATAACAGAGATAAAGTAGAAACGATCAGCGATCCGGGGGGTCCTAACCCATGCCTCTTTTGATCGTCGAGTCGTTCAACCGTGCTGGAATTACGTGTCTGTCCGCGTAATTGTAATCGACTATTTTTAGTCCCCGAAACCTTTCGGGACGTGATTTTCGTAGGATCGCCACCAGTTTCGTGGGCCGATGGCGAAAAGAATGCGACCGGCTGCAACGCCCTCCTAAATGCGTCTCTGAAATGCGTCCCGGCTAAGTCCATCTTTCTAAATGCGACTTTAACGAGCAGCAGGATGAACGGGGTGGATCGGGGAACGACCCGCGCGGATTCGGGCGCGGTCAATGCCGTCTAGATGCTCGCTATTACTATCCGGACTGCCTGGTATTTTCCTCATGGCCTACTAATACACTCCGCAAATTCTCGCCCTACCACGGGACACCGTTCAACGATGACGTGGCTGAGGAAATATGCCGATCGCGGGGCCCGTGTCACTGGCCGTGATGGCCAATTTCTTCGTTCCTCTTTTTTTCTGCCTCCTTTTTCTTTTCGTTGAAAACGAGCCAACCGAAGTCGTTGCATCGTCGCGATTCGAAATGGCCAATCGTCGAAAGAGGGAGACAGGAATCCACGGAGTTTCTAGTCGATTTAGGTTGCCCATTTAGGATTCTTTGTTTCTGTTCTTTTACTTCTTTCTCATCCTTTTTCTTTTTCGTAGTCACAGGTATTAGAAATTCAGAAGTGAAACCGTGTGGAATAAATGCCTGGAGACGCGCAGGCTCGTGGGTTTGGGCTAGGCAAACGTGAAAGTGTCCTTTATTTGTTCTTCCTTCGAAGGACTTCGAATTTTCTACGACGACGCGTAACGAGGAAACCGGAATACTAATGCGTGTTTAGAGTACGCTCGGGAAGGAAGATGGACAATGGATGCGAGTAAATATATTCAAGGAGCTCAGGCTTCCATATATTCATGAACAACGTGTTTAGGGAAAAAAAGGAAAATGATATTTGCATTTGAAGCGCGGGGCGATTTGTGGGTCAGGAAATTTTCAATATTCTGGTTCCATCGGGTGTGTAATGCTTGTTTGAACCTTCTTCAGGAGAGGGTCAATGGGTTTCTTGAGGCAGAGGTGTGGTCAGTGTTTATCTTTGTTTGGGAAATCGGCTCTTGATGGCCCTTGTTTCTTAGCTTCTTTTCTGTTCCTTTATAATGGAGTTTACGAGAAAAATATGTATCGTAAAATGGGGTGAATAAAAACTAGAAACAGTGGGGTGTTTACACAGTTACATAATACTATTTATGTGAATAGTATGTATTATTTATGATATTAGTAATAATTACAGACTAAATACAGAAGCGATAAACTTCGACCAAATTTCTCCTATTTTTAACCAATCTAAGTATACACTAATGAAGATTAAAGATTAATGTACACCCTTAAGTAACGCGATTAGCTATTTAGATAGGGTATTTTAAGAGTCCTCGACTAGAGTTCAAGGGTCAGATTTCTAAAAAAGTACATATAGGGTAATTAATCATACTTTTTACTGGGCAGATTTATCTGGTCTCGATAAGCCAGATAAAGGGTCCGAGCCACGATTTCCCATCTCGTAGCTGAAGCATATTTTTCCTCCACGCGAGACGCATCTCGTCGACACGCTTACGGATCTGAAGACGAAACGAGACGATGATGCAATGTCCAACGTATTCGTCCAGTTTCCACCACGCATCGTGGAATTATCTGGTCGACTTTATTTATCGATAGAGCGCTGGTCGGCCTATTTCGTAAGCTGGGATCGGGAGCGCTGCTTTTCAGCGCGATAAAATGTTTTGAATTTAGGACACGAGAAAACACGGGGTCGTTGGGTCGCTCGTCCCGTGGCGATAAGATATTACCGACGTGGCTTCACCAGTGCACTGGTTACGTAAATGGTGAACGGGGTAAGATTTCATCCAAAGGACGCGAACGTTAGAGACGATCGTAAATCATCTTCCAGCGTGTCTCGAACATTTTCGCTTCGAGACCCGTATCGAATGGGTAATCGGGACTGATAAACGTCCTAGTGTCGTAATTCTTGCGATACGGCCGATGATTAAGCGACAATCTTTTCTTCTACCCGTGATTGCTGCTCATTTGCTTTCTGAATATTCTAAAATTAAGAGGAAAACTCGAGATACGCTACTGTGCATAAGTATTTGGATTCTTTGAGACTATTATAAATGCATGAAATACACTTTATTATGTATACCTTATATAGTTGTTTGAGATGAGGACTGTAGTCAAAACTATATTACAGAATTTGATTTGAAGTGTATTTTATGCGTCTACAATAATATAAAAGTGTCTAAATACTTGTGTACAGTAATGTATATAGATAAATACTACAATCAAGCTGTGTAACGAAGCGTTATCAACGTATGCGCCTTGAACTCCGTGACGAAGCGTTCTGTTGCACCGGTGATATGTGCATATTTGTAACTCTTACGTCGCCTGCGAATTCGTTAGAGATTTATGTGTTGCTGAAGTAGCACTCGTATTTTTTGAAAGACGTCTAAAGCCGCGGTGAAGGCAGAAAGATACTGACATCGAGTCTCAGGCAATTCTCCACTACTGTCTTAAAGTCCCATTACGTTTCGTTGCTAAAATTATTGGAAATGTTCATTTCTTGTTTAATATATAATGTTGGTCAAAGGAATGTTAAAGTTGCTATTTTTAAGTTGCGTAGTATACTTACTTTTATCGCTCATTTATTTTGGAGTATTTTTATAATTTATGGAAGACAGATATTGATACAGAATCATGTTTTTCAGCTTTGAATGTATTCGAAGTTGTTTGTGTTGAGATATGTAGGTGGTACTATTTGAAATTCTGAGATTGAAGCAAATAAACAAATTCTGAACGTTTTCAAATATAAAAACATTTGAATAGTTCAATATTGGCATCTTTGAATTCTTGAAAATCTCAATGTATAAATATTTAAATATTTGATGTATCATAAATTTGATTACTTAAGAGTACCAAAATTTGATAGTCTTCTAGCTCTAAAGTCTCATTTTTTTATTATCCAAAAGATTGCTTATTCGCAACTCATGACCCCTATTATTCAAATAAATGAGGTCTACTCTATTCAGCCTATTCATCACTGATTATACAGTACGAAGAATATTTAACATTTTCAAGCCTCTAACTTGATTACATACTTAAACTAAAAATCGCAGTAGGTATAGCTCTCATTAAAAGAATCCCAAAATTGACCAAAAACTTACTTCGTTCAGAGTTTATAAATATAATAAAGATACCTTAATTCGTAAGAAAAATATGTTAGTTTTACTAAACATCTCAAAAATCGCATATTTTTCAAGGTATATCTGAGCAGAATCCAAAGAACTCATAAGTTACTAAAAAGGTTAAGCAATATTCCTTAACCTCTATATATTTCAATTAATCCCTTTCTACAAACCCTTACGCTGCCGATCACGCGCCAGCGCGTGCTGAGGATTCTCCCCAAGTATCCGCTCACGCGCCATCGCGTGATGAACCAACGTCGAGTTAACCCGAGCGCGTGGCTGGCAGTTCTGGATCCTCCATCACCTCGCATCGGCAATAAAGGTAAAACTATTACAAAAAACGTCGTAAGTACCTGAAATGATTAATATTCAGAACTCCCAAGGGTTAACAGTACCCAGCAGCAGTGCTCGTTGCAGTCATCGTCCGCGCCACCTGCGTCATTCACGGGGTGCGTTCAGCCGCATCCCCGCTCCTGGTATCGCGCGAACCCTAACCCCACCGCGTTTCCGTCGCCTGGTGGAACGAACGCACTCTCACGCGCGTCGCCTCGCTCCCCCCACCAGCGATCGGCGCGATGGAAACGCGCACAGCGCGCACTCGAGCCTGGCGGAGGTTCTACTCGGCAGCCTCCGCGCAGCTCAGTTCGCGTCGCTCGCTCGTCCGGTTCGGAGTAGTTCGCTCTCGCGGAAGGTGGTCCCGAGTCGTCCTCCATCCACGTCGCCCGACGATCATTCCGCTCCAGCCGCTCGTCGGGGTCGCGTCGACGTTCCCGAGCCCGCGAGGAGGAAAAGTTAAGTAGCAAGGTCGATCGATGCTTCGCGCGAAATCGCCGGCACCGCGTACGCGCCGGCGAAAGAGGAAGGAAGTCTCCCATCGTGTCCCCACTCTCCTCGCTTTTCCTCTGCTTTTTTTTTCTCGCTCGCTGACTCGTCCCTCCACCCTCCTCCTACTCCCTTTCGCGACTCCGTCTGGATCGTGTGCCACGCTTCCGGCTGACAGTGCGGTTCTCGGGCCTGCGCGACTCTTCGGGGGGGCACATCCTTCCTTCTCTCCCTGTGCGACTCGAGAGTGATCCGCGGAGCCCTTGGCTCTCCCTGACTTCGAGCCACGCCGGGTAGAAGGCGGCGCCCAGTCATCCTGCACTTTGCTCGAGAGTGTGCGTCACGTCTCGTATCTGGAGTGGTGCACCGGTTCTTCGACGCCCTCTTGGTTGCCGAGGAATCGATCGGGGGCCTTCGCAGGACCTGCAGGAGGAGCCACGTTGAACGCTGCTTTGGAGATCCTTTGGTCATCTGCTCGGTGAGTGAGAATTTATAACCTTTCTTTGCTTCTTGTTCTTTTACGATTTTCTGGGTATTGAAAAACCGAGGTTCTGAGGTTTCAAATAGATTCTGGGTTTCGGGTTTGATTGTTTCGGGGGATTCGAAAGCGGGGAGCGGTTAACGGTCGCGCCGAGGGTTCTCAATTTATCGCGCGATCGTCTTGGTTATGTAACCCCGCGTAATTTGAACATGGATGCCACGTGTTCTAGTCTGTTCCTCAAATATGGGGATAGTATTTGATTTTTCGGTGTAATAACCAAGGAAATGAGTCTGTTAGGTTAATTAGAGTTGGGAGTATTGAGGAGACCTGGATTTTTCTATCGATATCGCTGTTTTTTGTATAGTTTGGTGTAGATACTTGGTTCACCCCAGACCGGTTGAGCCGTCGCGTTTAACCTTAGCCACGAGGAACGCTGGAACCGGGTAGGCGGGTGTCGTTGGACACGCCCATTGGTCGGCTCATCGTCGACGGTGCGTTTCGCGAAGGCTAATTAAATTAAACGCTTTGTGTAGTGGTTTTCTAAGGTCGTATTCGGTGCCACGCCATATTTGGCCGTCCGTGGAGCACGTTTCGCTTTCCAGCGTAGTCTCGATCCCCCTCCGACATTTTTTCCGATTCCCTCTTTCTTTCTCAATTATTCGACGATCTGGTCGGGCTATTATTAGTTTCACTTCCGGGGAGGAGGGAGGACGAGTCGAAATTAATCGTGGCATGATCTCCACGCGAGAGAACCGTTACGAATTTTCGAGTATTTGAAATTCGCGCCAAACGAGGCGACTTGTAACAAAGATTGCGGAATTATTATTTGAACAATAGTTATGGTATATATTACTGTGGTTCAGGGTTTCGTTCACCATGATGTTTCGACATAGAGTGAATTTTTACGACGCAATTAACCTTAGCATGCGTTTGAGAAACGTCGAGACTCTAAAACCTTCACGTTCTTTAATTTTTTTTTATAAACTATTTTCGCTCTGAGACCAAAGTGCTCCAAAATTAGCGAGCCAGTTAAATACGCTTCTAGATTGATAACTCGTGTGTGTAAGGTGTACCAACTTTTTTATGTATGTATTAAGATTTTGGTATATAGACTACAGCGCATGCGCCACCACAGATGCCACAGGAAGTAACATAGTTTCAACATCCATTCAAATTATGTATTTATACTGGCCACTTTTCAGTGGTCTAGGAAAATATTGAGTAAAAAAATATTTATCAAAATTATATGAATAAACGTCGAAACGATGTTGCTTCTGTTGGCACCTTTGGCGACGCTTGCGCTTTAAGCTACTTACAAAATTCATAGTACGTAAAAGTTGGGATTCCTTACAGACAAGAGTAGTATGTTATATAGGGTGTTCAAAAACTAAATTTTTCGATACTTCGTTTTCAAGACAATTGAGTTTAACCGAAGACAAGTGTCTCGAAGTGCATTTTTAGGTTAGGCACCTGAGGAGTAAACGGAGTAAGTGAAGTGCTTCTAGATTATCATAGAAATAGTCAAAATATGAGGGTAACACTCAAATATCAAAAATTGTACTTCGATACACTACTACTGGTTTAACACGTTCACGCCACGTGTACAATTTTCGATCCACTCCAAACCTCTGTAAATCGCCGACCACGCGCTATCGCGTGAGGCACCTGTGTTCACTTACTGGCGAGCCGCATGGCTGGCAGTTTCGAGCACTTGCGTCATTTCCAGTAGGCAATGAGCGTGTTAAAATTCAAAGTCAATTTTCTCGAAAACGAAGCAGAATATCAAAAAATTGTATTCTTCATTTTCGACTAATTTTCTCCTATAGAATTACTTCTTGTATACTCTTTTTCTGCTCGTACCACCAGCTCTGATACACCCTGTACAGAATTTAGTACATTCGAAGGCCCCGAGTGCGAGAGAGAGCGTGCTCGTTGTCGGTTGCGCGCGCTCGTCGACTGAAGCGGAGGTTCGACGCCAGAGCGCGTTGCGTCTTGTATAGCAACGAGTGTAATATGCAACGGTGCACGCGAACGCGTGTGCGAAATAGTCTGGCGCCAGCAGGTGCAGTTAAATATAGCTTATGCAACGGGCATATCCTCCTTTCTCTGTCTCTCGCTCTCCTATCCCCCTCCTTTCTCTCTCGTCCCCCCACCCGTGTCGGGAAAAATGGCGCGTAAACAAACGAGACGGGAGGGGGGAGGGAAAAAGAAATATATATTTTTGCCCGCGACGGAATCTGACGACGTTTCTAGACTATTTGTCACCCGCGTGGCGCAGCAAATTAATGCGACCGTGTCTTGTTTACACCCATCCGCCGCGAGAAGAGATACCGCGTCTCGCGTTGTTTCATAATAAGTCGCCACACCACCTTGTTTTCCGCAATAAGAGGGGTCGAGAGGGAGGGAAACGGACCGCGGAATCGAAGGTTCTCGAGAGAAACACGAGAATCCGACGTTCGTGCGCGCGCGCGGTTCTTGAGCGGTGGCGCATGTTTTTCGAAGCTTCGAATTGCGCGCCTTTTGGGACACCGAACTGGACTTCGAATGGGCGAGATGCTCTGAGTGCCTTGGTGGAACAGTGTGCAACACAAACGTGTCGTTTTAGTTACCTTTTGTGTCGGTGTTTGGGTCTTGAGTTTAACCCTTTGAGTAAGGCTTTCTTAATGGGAACCATGTGAGAAAGAACATTTTTTGAAGACTAATCTATATTGCAAAATTTACACCTTGAATGTATATATATTTTTCTTTTTAATTAATGTACTTCAAAATTGTGAATTTTTGGATTAGAAGAAAATAGGAAAATGATGTATTAGACTGTTTTATTACTTACAATTTGTAATTGTTATAAATAATGTATATGGTACTAAAAATTGTCACTAATTGTGTATTTTTACTGAAGCGGGACTCCGAAATTTTTTACTCACATTATTTATGGGGATGACCCGTAATATATTCCAATACTATACTCTTGTAAGGAGAATCAATTTTGTCATTAATGTTATGCTTACTTTAAGAGCAGCAAAATTTGGTGTTACTTCATTATTGCAGTAATTTATATAGCCGTACCTGCTCAAAGGGTTAATTATCGATAATTGAGGAGCATCTTAATCTCTGGCAACGTGGAATTGATTCATGCGCAGAAACCAGTGTCGAGGCATCATGGCGAACGGCGCGGTTCTCCGAGTAGGCGCGCAATTAACCAGGGAGAGTTTACGCAGATGGAGTAACTAGTAAAAATTTTACGCTGTACGAGTCGTGGAAACTATGTGGCCTAATTTGCTGGAATTCTGTTACGATTCTATTCGTGAATTTTTTGAATTCTTCTCTGTTTCTGCGCAACCGCGCGCGCATGTGTTAGCGTCAGTAATTTCAGAGGTATTAGTTATCTGTACTGAAACTTGTAGCAAGGAAAAAGAAAAGAAAGCGTTCTCAAAAAGATATAACGATCCCTAGTTTCTTCAAATCCTATTTAAAATTCAAAAATTAAATTTAAAATTTCAAATTCAAATTTGTAAATTTCAAATTTGCGATAGTGTTACATCAAAGTACAGTTCGTTGAAATTTGAATTGAATTTTTATTCGTTAAAAATTGTTCAGTATTTCTCGCCTTTCCTATCGCGCGCTTGTTGTGGATAGTCGGACAGGAGATGTCGGCCATCTTTAGGCAAAAAAGAAGCAGATTAATGCTCATTATGGATATTAGCCTTCGGCCATTTGCATAAAGGCGGAGACGCTGATACAACTGGTCGGTGCGATAACGAGCGACGGATGGCATGGCTGGTCGCGAGGACCTTTCTTTCGTTCTTGCTCTTTTTCTCCCGTTCTTCCACGCGCGCGCACCCGACGAAGAGGGGAGTCGTTGGATCGTCACGATTTCTTCCCCGTTGGACACTGTTGCCGAGGAATTCGCTCCTCTCCTCTTCTATTTAATGGAGCTGCCATTCTCGGCCTCGAGCTTTCCTTTTTTTTCGGATTTTCGATCCTTCACTGACTCGGGATTCGACGCACGTTCTTTTTTATTGGAACGTTCCCGGTTTTATTTACGGTTCTAACACCGTTAGTCGTACTTCGAAATTGTCGTCCGGTTACTTCGGACCCGCCTGTCTGGTGGGGGGGCGATATCTGGTGGAAAAAAGTTTCTACTTAAGTTGCAAGTCGTGAGCTGCTTCATAAAACCGGTTGCCGGATACACGGAAATGTAAATTCACCAGAGAGGCTCTGGATACTACGAAAAAAGAAACTCTCATCCGAACGCTGCAGCCTCTGCACGAGAAAATAACGCTCGAGGATTTTGTGGAATAAAATTCGAAGGATAATTAATTGCTTGGAATTATTTGCTAGGCAACGGAAATTGACCATTTCATTTGCGCGGAAAAGTGTCGTTAACACTTTATTGGTGGCAAGCGTGGCACACAAAGTGGAATTAATGGTACAGAAAGTGGCGTCGTAAAATCGTGCGTTAACGTGGCGAAATTAGATTTTACTGATGAGTGTATTAGAGAATGGTAGGAAATCAGTGACATTGGGTGTACAGACGCCTATGACCTCGACTCTGCGATTTTGGTGACGTCTGCGTGTAAGGATGTGTGGATACTTGTGGCTGTAATGCAAAACGACCTGTGTCAGATTATCAAAAAATTAGGGTCTTAGTTCTAAATTCGAAATCTAGAATACACAATTTATATTTTTAGATAGAAAACAGGATATTGAAAGAATTTTTTTATTTCAAAATAAAGATTCAAGAAAACAGTTCTATAAGAAAACTTGAAACGTCAATGTCTCGAAGACGAAACCACGTGACTTGTATCATCTTGCTTTACAACCACAGATATTTGCATATTTAGAAGCATCCATGAGGAAGAAGGCGAATCGAAGGAAAATGAAGCCTTCTGCGTAGATGTCACTATCTAAACTCGTTTTACCCCATTTAACTTAATCTCAAGGCACAAATCTTAGTAATTTAAAGTTCAATAAAAAATGAAGATTCAACTCGCCTGGAGTAGATACTCTAAAATGTAGCTTGAGACTGAAATTCGAAATTGAAAATCTGAGATTTTGAAATTTAAAATCAAGGTTTGAATGTTGGTTTTCGAATTCCCCGCAATTCGATGGCCAAGATCACGTGCGACGCCATTGCGTACGGCAAGAGGGTAGAGAGAGAGGGGTGAGAGGCAGACGAAGGCACACAGCGAGATGCCTCAGGATCGAGTCTCTCCCTGACGGCGTTTATTTATTGCCAGTATTAATACCGAGCCCCGCAGAGTCGGTTGGTGATTACATAAAACTTGCTTTGCCCCTCCCACTATCGGGGGCAACCCCCTCGTCTCCACCCTGCTCGCCTTCTATACGGACGATGCTATCTCCCGTGGTAATGGAGCCTGGCGAACGAATCTATTCGAAGAAAAAGAAAAAAAAGGAACGAAGCAGGAACTCGTTTCCCCGACGTTCCACCTTCGACCGTCTCTCCACGAGGATAGAGAAAAAGGCGCGACCATGATCGCATAGCTGACGATTTTTTTTTCCACGATCCGCGAGGCTGGTCTTGACCCGACGCGAAACGCAATTGGGTGATTATGAGTTAATTGAGCACAGGTACGTTTGCACGTTGGCAGCTTGCGTTGCTTCTCTCGATTTTCTTTGCCCGCCTTCCTGGCTACCAACATTGTTTCCTTGACCTTCCTCAGCGCGTTTGATCCTCCTTGCGTTAAACGCAGCTCGTCCTCCGATCCAATGCCGATCCTAGGGAACCTGGGAAGAACAGTGTTCCTGTGGTCCACGTCTGCTTTGAGTTAGAAAGACAGTAAGTTACTCACGAGGAGTAGTAGGTAATTAGAGTTGCTGTATGTGGTCTTAAAGGATTTTGAGATTTTTAAATATTCGAATCACTAAATTTTGAAATGTATAAAATTTCAAATTTTCTAGGTTTTGAATATTCAAAATTTTAAATATTCCAGTATCTCAATATTCAAATTTTCAAATTTTTGAATATTTAAATCAGTTGTCTTTTTCATTTCAAATATTCAAAAATTGAATTTTTGAATATTTGAATTTTTGGATACGTCAGGATGCGAATATTGTCAAATAATTGAATATTCAAAGCTTCAAGTATTCCAACATTGAAATATTCACTTTTTCAAGGAATCTTCAAACCCTCTAAGATCAGATCAACAAAAGCAACTTGAACTGTTCATACTTTAAACACTATTACCTTACACTCCAAAGTGGCCAAGTTCCTCAATCTGGCAACGACTCACCAAAAAGTGAATCGTCAAAATCGTGTCACATTTGGAGATCACTCCTCGCCAGAGTAACTTGCTCAAACTCACCCTCGACTTCCGTTGTCCCTTGTCCACCCGCACTCGAAATAATCACTCTCCCGCTAACAATCTCATTCCGTCTGCCTAATCGCCTCCACGTCGACGACGAGCAAATTTTTACGACCTCTGTTTCTCCTCTTCCCGACCTCGACATCCTCTATTCTTTCGAACCCTGTAAAATCAGCACTGGCCTGAGAGCCCCTGCCTGGCAAAGATCGCTTCTTTTATCGTCTGGACAAAAGCGATTGGCTTCGAAAGAGTGGAGCATGCTCTGTAACGGGAAACGGAATTGCTGGTTCATAGTCGTTTCCGAGAACGAGAAAGAGCTTGTTCAAAGATAGGAGGAGAGAGAGAGAGAGAGTGAGAGAGTGTGAACGAGAGTGAAACGTTAAAAAGAGAACGAGCCACGAGCTGAGGCCGAAACGAGTGGACAACCGAGAGATAAGGATAAAGGGCAAGGGACGAACGAGGCTGTGGATTAAAACTATGAGACGCATCGGACGGAGTATCTGTTCACATCTTACCGGGCAGCATTAGATTGAAGTTGAACCTTCTAATACTGTCAGGTAAAGATGTCGTCAGGATTCCGAAATCAACGATTTTACCTGGCCTGGGAAAATTGCTCGCAATCCTCAGTGGCCGGAAATACGAACCGAGAGTGTGGTTCGATGTCACTAAAAATGTCCTTTTTTTGAAAGGAAGGTGATTGTAAAAAAGATGATTTTGTCCAATATTATTTGTACAGTAGTCCCTTATGTGTTCGTTACTATAATAGTCAGTGTATCTTAAAGTTCTGCTTGTTAGACATTACCATATTCGTATTAAGACACTCTAGAACCTAGAGTCTAGATTACTGGTACAAAAGTTGTCCTGAGGAATGTGTGGGCGAGTCGCGAGCTTATAGCGAGGAGCACTGTATGTGAGCGTGATTATGAAACAGAAGGGTTCAAATTTGTACTAGACTTTCTGATTGAAAATCAGATCTCTGAAAATTCTCTGTCTCAAATTTGAATTCTTCTCAGTTTCTTAGAATATGACAGTGTGAATTACAGAGTCGGTATGGGGTGGATTAGCATATAATACATAATTTTTTACGAGCGTGGTTCGGTACAGTGACTCTGCCAAAGTCAATCGCCATATTTATTGTAACACCTTAAAATGGTCGCTAAAGAAATTAGTAACTACACATCGAATTATGTAACTGCAATGTAATTCAGTAATTATTGCACAGGTGTCGAAAATTTTGTTATTACCTGATGAAGGTTCAAACAGATTTGGATGAGAAATTCTATATTTCGAATCTTTGAGTGTGCCACTCAGCATGTTTTCGTTGCTGGAATTCCGACAGCCCAGACAGTCGACGTGTATTTTCGTGGCTCGCGTGATTCGCGAGAGAGTGGGAGGGTGTCAACTTCGAAGCGAGTCAAGCGAAAACCGCGATAAAGGACACGTATCTGCGTTCTGAAATGTAGAATTTTGACTCTCACAATTCCATCCATGAAAAAAATAATTCTCTTAAGAAGCTTCTTTAAAATTCGTAAAAAATTCATTTCTGTATTCTGCTAGAATCATATCCATAATTTTTCCCTAGAATCTCACGCCCTCATTTTCTCCCAGAAACTCTCCACATAGTTTTCCCCTAGAATCACATGCTCCACAATTTTCCCCCAGAGCATCACAGTCCATAGTTTCTCCCTTTGACCTCTCGCCTCATTTTCTCAAATAATCGTCCTTCAATTATCTTCCCCTAGAATCTCTCATTCCATTCTTCCAAGAAGCGCCCTCTACATGTCATTCCCCTAGATCCTTCCCTTCGTTTTCCCCCAGATGGAGCAGCGCACACGCTGCGTGCTGCTTCTCCATCGAAAAATAACCGACTCGCCGCGCGGTCTGTAAAAATATCGGCTAGGAGTCACGTGAGGCGAACCGGGGGGGTTAATAATTTTCCATTGGTGAAATTATGCGGTGCGTGCGGTACATGCATAAATCGAGTGCACGTGTACACGTGATGTAAAGCATGGGCGCGTGTGTGCGCGTGCGTGTGGGCATCGGATTCGGACCAACGCGTGTGCGGCGAAAGAACGAGAGGAATCGTTGCGTGGCATTGCGTCGGTAGGAGGTAGAAAATGATGCTTCTAAAAGTCGTGGCCACGGTGCCCCGGAGCGAGAGAGTGTGTAGGCGTGTCAGGAATGTAATGCCTCGAAAACGGTGCTGCGATCGTAAAGCATCGCGTGGGTCTTTTCGTGGACCAGCACGGCCGCGAGGGGTTGAGACTATGGAGGAAATAAATTCGTCTCGAAACGCTCATTTTACCACCTTCTGATCTATCGAGCCACGAGGCGTCACGCTTCCGAGGAGAGGCTTCGACAGTCCTAGCCTCCCTCTTAAGCCAGCCCTGGCAACTGGCTAAGGAAACTATTTAAATTACTAATCGAATGCACCCAGCACATCAAGCTTTGTCACTGCGCAAGAGTTTATGTAAATGTCAGTAATCACTTTGCAGTGACTTGTAAATTTGTCGAGGAATCACCGTGTCATTCCCTTCAGGTCGAAAATCGGCTTCGAGTTTCATTTTATGTGAACCATTTTTCGAAGTAATCGTCTGCAGTTCGACCAAAGTGGCAATTAGCAAAATACGATCGAGCGTATTGCCTGTGTGCATTTGCCGCGCTAATGCCGAAATGCCAGCGATTGGAAGACGGTCGAGAGCTGGACTTTATACCCGTCGTTCGATTTCAAGTCGATATTCATTATTCCCTTGGCTGGCGTGCGGGTTATTTCGCGCGAAAAGCAAGAAATCCGGTTCTCGATGGCCGAACGGGATCGTAATAGCGCATGACTGGCAAACTGCGTGCGTTTTACATAGAGCCGACGATAAAAAAGGAGCCTGTCCTTGCCGAGCGAGTCAAGGCACAAGAAAAGCATAAGTAATTGAAATAATCGCGCAACGAATGCGCATCTTAAGTAGCTGTTGCAATACGCGTGCGCGAAGAGCCTGCCATAATCGTGAACCGTCGCGTGAGCCTCTTTTTTTTATTCATTTATACGATTCATTGAGAGAATATCTATTGTTCGTCAGGCTGATACATAATGAATGACATTATACATGAAGGTATTACAAGTTGAGACGAGGCGTGCGAACTCCTCATAAAAAATCAAGTCGAAAAGTCCTTTATCGTTTTTCAATCCGTAGCTTCGTTCCGGAGATACGAGCGATCGAAGTTTCATTGCGCAACTAGCAACGACGCATGCGCTCTGAGGCTCGGCGCAACCAAAATTTGATCGCGTGTATCTCGAGAACGGAGCATTGGGTCGAAAACCTGTAAAGGACTTTTCGGTTCAGATTTTCACGAAGAATTCGTCTCTCTTATCTCGTCCTATAATCTTCAAAAACTTTGTTCCATGTTCATATTTATTTTAGATCAATTTCATCAAATTCCTTTTCTTGCCGAGTTTGTTTTAATTCACAAAAATTCTTGTGCTATGATGCTCTGCGCTCCCTTGTACCTTAGTCCACGAAGTCAAAACACTCTGGCCGAAGGCCAAAGCGGTTTTAGAAAGTTCATTGTCGACATCGTACTCGCTGCATCGATGCATTTAGAGACAACGAGCCGTTGTCTCGCACAGATCATTCTGAGAAGCAGCAATACTCGTCAATAGTGTCTATTGTGTTCGTTAATAGAAAAATATGAAGACGAAAGAAGGGCTGAGGCGGAAGGGACTTCTCTACTCTGATGCCTGAAGAGCGCGATAAAATCACGAGCTTCGGGGACTAATTAAAAACGTCTGGCGACAAAGTATGCACAGTTTCATAAATATGCAAATGCGCGTCGATCGATATTAATCCGAGATCCTTACCTAATTGCGTGCGAGGCTCGCTTGGCAACACTTGGGACTTAATGCTTCCGGAATGAAACTTGTTCTGCGACGACAATTCTTTTTCAAAGTCCCTGTAAGAATTTCAATCGAATGCAATCTTTCAAATCTTTATCGTACCTAGTGACGTAAGCTCACGTTAATATTGTACTAGATATCTGAGATTGATAAGATTTCATGATTTTTTCCAGTCGATAGAAACTGATTATCCACGTGGTTGCTTCGATATGCTTCGAATCGACGCTTCGATTTTACGCCCAACAGCGAGGGTCCTCGTTTTCGTGCTCGTCGTGTTTTAATTCTGTCCCATATCGAGTTCTCTACCTCTGATTAGGGCGATTGAATGCAGATTGCGAGGGCAAGGAATGGCATTGTTGCATGACGTCGAAATGTTATCCTTCGTGCTCGTTGACGTTGATTGGACCATTAATAAAAGAATATATTGTAGTATCTGCGGTCACAAGGCAAAATGACTTACGTCACCTGTTTTTATTTTCGACACATCAGCGTTTCAAGTTTTCGACTTCAATACTGTCTTTTAGTCTTGTCTTCTGGAACTCTTATTTTGAAGTCAAAAAATTCTTTTAGTGTCCTTTCTTCTTCCTGCAAATATTCATTCTTCATTCTAGATCTCAATTAAGCCCTTCACTGAAATTTTCTGAAAATGTGACATAGGTCGTTTTACCTGAGAACCATAGATGTACTCTTCCCCTCAAGATGGCTACTAGTCCTACTTTGATTCCTTTCTGCGAAGGCTGAACAAAATTTGCAATCTCCTGAATTGGAGCTTGGACGTTTCGTGGAATAATTAGATGAGTAACTTCATATGCACGCCGAGGCTCTTCCTGTAAGCGCTTCCCACATGGTCGCGCCATCATCTGGTTAACCCAATGCATTAATAATTGTCCGATTGTGTAATAATCAAAGACGAGAGGGAAGCTATCATCCTTGATCGACGATGGTATAATGATATAACGATTGCTCAAGGAACAATAAATTCTTGATCCGCTATTTTAGTATTTACCTTCTCCCTTTTCTTCTTTTCAATCTACTTATCTTATAGTAATAGCAACCCAATTGCATGAAGAAAAATTGTAAGAGAAATCCTTGTTGCGGAATTTGCCTGACGTATTTGCGACTGTCGGTGAGAAAAACGAGTGCAGTGACAAGAAAAATAAATCGACGGGAACGTGCGGCGGTATAAAGCAGACAGAAAAATCTGGAAAACAATAATATTTTCCTGGTCAGAGAGGCTTCTGCTGGGCACGAGTTCCAGAAAAAATAATGTGTAAATATAGAGCACTCGGAGCAGAGAAATATCTCAGGGAGACATGATTCTTCTCAGAGCATTTTTTTGCGATGAACATCCTGAAGTGTTTAAGAAAGAATTATTGTTTCAGAAGGGAGACTAATTTATGTGCTCTATTATTATGTACGAACCACCCAGAAGTGAGGCTAATTTGGAGTTGAAGATTTGAATATAAAGAAGTAGGTTTAGTTTGCGAAATTTTTAACTTTCTTTGAATCTTGCATAAATTCTCAACTTGGAAGTATTTTAAATCTGAACCTTTTTATTTAAAAATATTAGCTTCGAATAAAAATGAACCTTTATCATCTTAGGTGAAGGGAATCATAAAACACTTAATATACTAGAACCAAAAGTGTTTTTTGTTTTCAAAATCGATTATCTTACTTAAACTTTTCTAGTACTATCTATTATTTAAAAATTTTCTAGACCCACACATGTTTTACAGGGTGATCAGTTTAACTGAAAACCCTCTAATAGGTGTTGGCTGCTCTTGCAATGCTAAAATCGTTTAGACTAGATATTGTTAACACTCAGAGGGTTCAGATAAACTGATCACCCTGTATATTTAGCAATACCAATGCATTTAATCGCTCAACTCGTATATATAATATATAATTTTCTATCTACTTTGAAGTTGAAAATAACTGTTCGAAATTTTTCCCATACTTTGCTGCCACCTAAATTCTGTCCCTCTAGGCGACACTCAATTCAGCTTCTACCTAAATTCGTCTCTGAGTGAGGGGCACCTGTTTCGACAATTTTCGGCGCCGTGGCGTCGACTCTCGGCGTTGCCTCGTGCCCAGTCGCTCATTTATCGTCGCGATCCATCGGCACGCCGAGCCGCAGGTCGAATCGCGGCCCTGATAAGATAAGGGAAGGCGCGATGCGGCCGACCAGTCATCCGAACCGTGTACCTACACGCGCGGACAGTAAGCAATCTCGCTTTATCTACCAACTACCGTCAACCACCACGGCGCGAAGCCTCTGTGGCTTATCGCTGAGCCTCGGCTGAGCACACAAGTGGGCAAATTTTCGGGCAAACAGGGAAGTGATTACTCCTGGGCCTCTTCCTTCTTCGGGCGTCTTTCACGACGCGCCGTGAAAACGAGTATCGTCACCATTCTGCGTTCTCTTTTCTCGTAGAATGTAGAAAAGAGTTTGTGAATGGATATTTCTAGTGTCTTGTCTTCTTTGGAAGCTATTAGAGGATTTTTTATAGGCTGATTTCAGTATTTTCTTCTCTTTTTCGAAGATGTAGAAACAGAGTTTTTATATAGACATTATTCTATTATTATTTTTTGGATACTAGTAGAGGAGTCTTTTATAAACTGATTTCGGGAAAATCTGGAAATTGGAGCACAGAATGGGTAATTATACTTAGAGGAATGTAGATACTTGGATTGTAGATTGTTTGAGTTGCTACATTTTTAACTTGAAATACTTTTTAGTGAAAGTTACTTGAATTTTCTTAAAATAGCTTAATTTGAAGTTTTCTCATGGACTAGAATTTATTTTAGTAACCTGTGGTTATAGAAATTCACACAATTTTCAATATACGTTCAATATACAATTCCCATTACTCACCATGATTTTCTAGTATTCTGCCACTAATCTAGTCGAACTTTGTACCCGATTTGCCCCCAATTTCATTATCGCGTCAATGGAGGAGGCAGCACGCGCTCGATAATTTATATCCGTTATCAGCCGTTATCAGCGCGGCCATCGCTCGAGAAATCTCTTCGAATAGATCTCGTTGAAAGGAACATCGAGGGGCCTTGAATCGACGGTTTCTCGATGAGGGCAGCCATCGAAGTCGCGAATCGTTAGCAGTAGAAAATTGTCCAGAGGAATATAAACGTTTTTGGGGGGATCACACGAGGGGCAGAGCGTTTTTGAACATCAACTGCGTGCGGCCCTGAATTTCATTTCTTCGGCTTGTCCCCGTGGCTCGTCCCTGAACGCGACGGCCACATCGTGCCACGACGACGTAGACGTTAACTTACACGCCACGAATGTTAATCCCCCCTCATCGTGCCTCCTCTATCCCCCTTTCCGTTCGTAGATCCGCGCCACGATCTCGTGTCGAGTATTCCACTGTATACCGGGTGACGAATTCCATCGGACATATTCTTGTGAATTAGTTCCCTAAAATAGGCCCTGAGGACTCTTAAAGTCCACTAAGGGAGGAGTCAAGGATTTTAGGATTTTTTAGTAATATCAGTAGATACTCAAGAAATTTAATTTCGTGGAAAATATTTGGAGTAAAATGTTTCTAAGTTTATATATTTGTTTTTCTCTCTCTTTTTATGAATATTTCGTAAGGTAATCGCAATAGTATTGAAACTTAGTTGACAGCCATTTACATTTTTCATTTATTCGTAATGGAAATGGTTGCTATGTTACCAAGAGAACAGTTTGCTGAGTCTAGTGGTCGTAAATTAGGGGGGATTTGTTGGGATTGAGTGGATCCTTGGTTAGTTTCTCTTGACATTTGAATACTGGAAGTAGGGGAAACAGAGATTGATTTCTGTGCCACTGATGAAGATTTTTTTCCTTTCGTTATGGCTCGTGTTATAGTGGATCCTTTCTTGTAAAAGGTTCATCTGCGATCTCTCCCTTCGAAGAATTTATCTAAGATTTTTTCTGAAAAGATTTCGTTTTAAGTTTTCTTGTCTCTTCTGTCTTTACGTTTTATTATGTTGGATAAGGTTCCATGGGAAAGGAAAATTCTAACAATACTGTCTTAGATTGGATGTAAAACTCGGTCAAAATTCTTGATGCTCATGTGTTCAATCTATTACAAGAAGACTCGACCCAGAACTCCTTGTAAATACTCTGGTAAGATAACTTCTAAGTTATAAATTATTGCGGATTAACTAATACTCGAGGTATCTTGATTTGAATCTTACCAAAATCGTCATTGAAATCGGAGAAAATTTGATTTCTTATCATATTTATTTTATATTTACATTTTATATTACATTTTAATGTGAGTGGAGTACAATTATACATTAAAAGAGTATAATTATGTACTTCTGAGGAAAATTATAGGATTACTATTTTTTAAGGGAAAAAAATCATATGTTCTCGGGTATTTAATCAGGTCCTTGGGTATACACTCAGGTACTCATTCGGGTACTCATTCGGGTACTCGTTCAGGTACTCGTTCAGGTACTCGTTCAGGTACTCTCCCAGGTACTCACTCAGATGCTCACTTAGGTACCCAATCAGGTACTCAACCACCTGCTCAAGTACTCATTTACTCACTCAGGTACTCAGGCATTCAAAAAATTTTCCTATGGAATTTCAGGAGATGTTCCAAAACCTAAGAGCCACAGTAGGAATCTAGTAGATCCACAATTTAGCCACCGTTGAAATAGAGCGCCAATTTGCCCCTCGACAAACTCGGCAGACAAATTTCAGAATAAGAAACACAGGTTCTGGAATTCGTCGAATATTCCCGCAGAGTCATCAGGCTCTATTCCTTCTCCGAGTTCCCAACGATCCCGACGAACGGCACGCGATAAATCCGCCTAGGTATTCTCATTAATTTCGAGGCTTAATTCGAGCGAGGATCCAGCGTCGTCGCGTTTCTCATCGAATCTCGAGCTCGTCCAGCGTAAAGTCCTGAAAAGAACGAGGCAGCTGGTCGCGTATCCTGCCGAGCCTCGTCCTCCAGGCTATCACATGTTTCTACCGTCCCTCCACCTCTCTGCCCCGAATGAAACGGGGCCCTTTCTTTTTCTTGCCCTTCTTGTTCCCTCTGCCCCTTTGCCTGTTCCTCCTCAGCCCCTCGACGTGTCCTCTTCCTCCCTGGAATCTTCTTGCAGCTTCCCCTGTCGCTTCCAGAGGATCAAGATCATTCCACTTTTTTCTTGGATCACTCTCTCCTCGGTCCCCATCCTCCTGTCGTTTCTTGTTCCTTTGATCTCTCCCGTTCGGTTTCATCCCCTGCCCTCGGTGATCCCTTTTCTCAGCTCTAGCCGATCTTTGCTTGCTCTGCGTCTGATCGACGCGATAACTGCGACTGGAGAATTCTTGGACACGTTTTCAGCGATCTCTTAATGGAGAATAGATGTTACTTTTGATTTCAATTTGTGGCTTGTAGGGTGGCACCTCGGTGGTTGCAGGTGAATGAGTCAGACGTACGCGAGTGTATCGAGGTTCTGACGATTATTGTCGAATTATTACTTTCGTGAACGGAATCGGGAAAGTGGAACTTAATTCATCCTGCAAATACTATAAGGTGTATTTCACTTTCTAATTATTGTGGTACTAAAATCTGGGCCACATTAGTAGAGTTTTATAACTGTTTTACTTATAACTCAGGCAACTTGGATATTCAAATATTTGAATTTTTAAATATTTGAATTTTCAAATATTCAAATTTTCAAATATTCAAATTTTCAAATATTCAAATATTCAAATATTCAAATATTCAAATATCCAAGTTTGCAAGTGCTATGTCTCCACATTCTACAAAATCCATAAATATGAAACTCACAAAAGTGTTAAAATTGAAGACACTCAAGGTTGAAAGTCCCCCATCCTCCAGTCAATTTTCTTCTCCAGTTTCCCCTTTTTCAAACGGGGCCATTTTCTCCATCCAGACGACTTTAGGTTGCCCGAGCAGACGTGAAACTTTCGAGCCTTTCCAGGCGAGCAATTATGCTAACGAGTTTATTAAAATTATATTACCAGGCCTCTTCGTAATCGGACGTCTCGATCGAGATCGACGGTGGAGAGGTTGCCCCCATGCCTGCCCGCCCCTTTTCTTCCTTTTCCTTCCTGTGCTCGTTCGCGCGCGTCGTCTTGGAAGAGCAGGTTGCTCGCGAGACGCTTTCGAAGGTTGCGCAACCCGCGCGAGCCACTTTCGAGGAGCGCCGAAATTTATCCCCGTGGAAGAAGAACGGAAGCAGACGCTCCTCGAGTTTATTTCGTATCAAAGTGGCTTTTCGTAAGGGCCAGCCAGATTTATGAGGGACTTTTATTTGATGTCGCAAACCTTCTCTCTCCCTCTATCGGTCACTTTTCACACACCTCGCTTTTACGAGAGGAATAGAATGAAATTGACGACCGACCATGGTGGAACACGGAATTTTGTGAGACCAAGGCTCCCATTACGGCATAACACAAGTGTCGTATCGATTCGAGTAATGGAAGGGGCATAATTTGCATTCCAGATTGAAGATAACTTAAAACGGTATTAAAAATAACGTTACATCGGAGAACAGTAATCTTTGAGGTGATTAGTCGTATAACGAACCGCTGTTCGTTCAGAATTACAATTTTATTAACCCTCCGCTGGCGAGTCGTAACATGTATACGTATTCAACTTCAAAAATTTTTTATTAAAAATAATCGTGGGTAAGTTCTTGAAATTAGTGGCACTGACCGAAAGCTTGGGCATATTCTACATGTTACTGTTCGATATTCTTCAGTATACTAACTGAATGATTTGCTTCCATGAAAATAAATTTACTTCTGCGAGATTGGATCTCCATTAAAATGGAAATTCATCTAGCATGACTCGCAATGGGTAATATTGTTTGACTGAAAATGGATTCGCGGTTGGTGATCGTTCAGGACACGTCGAGCACGAAGGTAACTGGGAAACTAGGCTCGGCCAGTAATCCAATGACTGTTGGGAAATCCTCGGTAACCGACGTATCGTAATCGGACTCTGACGCGCGAAAGGTACACCTATGTATATTTGTGGCTCGTGTGTGACTAACGTCCCATCGGTGGTCGCTAGGATTTCCCACGTGTCACACACTCCGTTTCGAGTAAATTTAGTCGGTCGAGTTAGGTTGCGATCAGACGCAATGCGTCTCTTACTGCAACGAGTCCTACATTTCTATTGGTGCTTTGGGAAACCATGGCAGGGGTCTTGTGATCCCACTGAAAACGACAGAAAGCAGTGGCAGGAAATTCTCAGATAATATTTCTAATAATGTAGAACAGTGTCTTACTAAAACTTCAGAAAATCTCTCAGTAGAATGTTCGAGGTCACTCGGAGCTTCTCCCTCTCCACGATCAAACTATCCCCACTCTATCGTCTAGCTCCTCCCATTCTCATTTTCAGTCCCTCCCACCTCTAACTTTCCCCCACTAAAAATTCTACGAATAAAATTCCTCTTTAATTTAACTCCCAGTTGTATTTTATGGTAATCTAACGAGCCCGAAGTGATAGGCTAAATTTTGACTGCAACTCCGATAAAAGTCTGAACGAAAGGGCAAACTAACCGAGGCGGTCGGGGATGGTATCGTCACCAGCGACAAGCACAAGGTGCCCCGATGATCTGCTATCGCGAGATCGCCCGATAAATGATCGCTAATTAAAGAAAAAACGTAATGATCTCGCCTCGATTTACATCGGTTCGCGGCGAGCGTGCAAACCTGCAAACCTTGCCTCGGCTCGCTTTAATTAGCACCTGCCGCTGCTTCGCGGCCTGTCCTTCCACCTAGCGCCTTGCACACTCTTTCCCAACCGCTCCTGCCTGTAGTAGAACCATGCTCCAAATTATACTCAAACTTAGCTATCACATTTTACCATTCTCCGCGACTAATAGGACACCTTGCGCGTCCATGACGAACTGTCATCGCCTCGAAAAATCAATAGAACACGCTCTGCCCGTGGATCATGCTGGCCCATTGAAAATCCTCGAGCGTTAATTAAATTATACCCAAGGGGACGCGTATAAATACGTCGATAGAGAGGCTTGGACGTCTGGTAGGACGCAGGGACGCGCTTAGAATGAGGAATTACGACTTCTCCGTTACGCGTCGAATATAATTACAGGCTCTGAAACGCTCGTCTGGTAATGGCTCGTCGAGGCAGCGGGAAATGGCAGGCCTAATGGCGCTAGACAAAAATTATAGTATTCCCGAGGAGCCAGGAAGGTGTTGGGACCGCGAGAGGGCTTTAACAAGCGTTTTCTGCGGAGGGAGTGAGGGGAGGGGAGGGGTTGAAGCTCTTACGCGGTCATCTCCGGTATCGGGCGAATCGCGCTCGCGCGACCGAGCAATTTATGTACAACGGGTCAGAGTCGCGAGAGCTGGTGTGTCTAAAGGTCGTTCCACACGAGAGATCGCGATACCATGCACGTAAGCGACCCTTGCTTCTGCCACATAGTCGAGATCATGACGCTAGATTTTTTTGTCTGCGGTTATATTAATCGTAGGAAGAGGGAGCGAGGGGAAGAAACGAGAGTTGTCATCGATTGCTTGAACGACTAGTCATAAATCATTCCTTAGTGGTATCCATTATACATGGCATGGATCTAGGGTACTGGAGAGGTTGCAGATACACAGGATCACATAGAATCCCTAAGAGAATCTCAAAAACGCTTTAAAATTATCTCTGGAGACCTGACTCTTCTGACATAGACCATACTATACAGTCTATCTGTAGATATTCCCTAAAGATTCTCTATTTCCTCGGCGGTCATCGTGTGCATTCCCCTTAAGGAACAGACGGCGGTCCCCAGCGCTGGAATATTGCCTCGTGTACGTTATGTAGGTACCAGCGTGTAACCTGCGGTGCAACTTGTCAGCCAACATCATTATCGATGCTGGCTCGGCTCGATGCAGCCCCGCGCATTTATTGCGACTTCGTTATTTATATCTCGCTCCGCTTGGCAATAACTAATAGAGATCCTGCGCCTCCTGTTCTCCTTGCTAGTACCGACAGTCAATATCACGGTTCGATTGCGCCTCGTCGGCCATTTTGCCGTTGCACGTTGCACTTCCTTCGCGCCCTCTTTCTCAGCTCCCCTCGACGGGTTCCACGTACCACGGTCCTTCCTCGATTTTTTCCTCGATACCTCTCGTTTCGCCACTCATTCGGTTACGGTCAGCGGCGTGCTCGCGTTGACGGGGGAAATTGGAGGGTTATAATCCGACAGTGCAGTCGCCACGCCTGCGACTGGTTCTTGTCTTCCCTTCTTTCTCTTCCTCTTTCGATCCTTGCGTAACAGTTTCGTCTAACAGCCTTTGCGCAACAACGATTTTAGACGTCTTCGTTTGCATTTCCTAGGGTGAGTCAATAATTATTCGCGATGCAAGTTGCTATACCACTGGTGGCCAAACTCTGTTGTGGCAAGTGCCATATTTTGCTTACTTGAATATTAGAAATACCCAAAAGCTAGATACTCTATTGGAACAGTATTTTATTAACCCTTGGACTGTTTTACATTTATGTATAGATCTAGCGGACTCAGGGTCACTTTTGACCCAGCGTTCGCTGTTTGAGGGTGAATTAAAATTATTATGTCTACACTTTGCAAGAAAATTAAAGCCTCACTAATTTTGCATGGAAAGAGTGTCTATATTTAAGCTGCTGTAACTTTGTGAAAAAAGATCGTATGGAAGTGCACCTAGGCTCATTTTAAAGGGTAAAATTTCTACTTTTTCATCCCTGGATAGAACATTTTCGAAGCAGCTTTTCCACTCTGCTACGAGAGGAAAAAGAGGAGATAATTTTTCCCCGAATATTTTTCCAATTCAGACGACTCTCCAAAGGTTAATAAATTTTTTGTGCAATCAATTCTGTAGTAGATTTCAAGTTTGAAGCCTTCTCTTTCCAACAAGGTCTTGAAAATTGACGTAAGAATTTTTTTCGGGGAGAATTATTGACTCACACTCGTGTTTTTTATAGCTGCCAGTCTAACGTTAGTCTGACGGCACATAGTGGAGAGTACAGCAGGTGTACAGGAGATTCCCTGAGCTTTGCTGCAGAGGAACGCACATAATGGGACATCTGTGGTGTATGGGGAAGGGCTCTAAGAAAGTTGAGATGCAATGTGCTGGGCGACCCTTGGCGTGCTTGGGAGGTTCAGGCATGGGTATGGTATCTACTTTCAAGGGCTTTCGTGTGAATAATATACATGCAGTCGTTTTATAACTGCACAAGTTGTGATAGATAAATAAGCAAATTCTATTCTCTACATTCTGTTTGAAAATTTTCTGTGCTAGAGGAGGTACTTAAGCTTGGACATTCTGTATAAGGTTCACAAATGCTGATGAGAGCAACATTTAATAGCAGTTAGTATAAATTATAAATAAACAAATGTAGGTACTTCATGAATTTCCATTAACGTGGAGGTGTCTAAATACAGGGTGATTAGTTTAACTGGAAACCCTCTAATAGGTGTTGGCAGCACTTACAATGCTAACAGGATTTAGAATAAATATCGCCAACAGAGGGTTTCCAGTTAAACTGATCACTCTGTATAGAACCAATAAATCCTACGATTAGTAGAATCTAAGACTAGTCTGGAATCCAGGATCAGTAAATCCTAGGGTCTTTAGAACCTAGCGTAAGTAGAACTTAGGATCAACAGAGAACCTAGGAGTAATACAATCTGGGGACAGTAGAACTTATTATCATCAGTGAACCTAGGATCAGTAGAGAACCTAGAAGTAGTAGAATCTGGGAGTAATAGAATCTAAGATAAATAGAATCCAAGGTCAGGAAAGAACCTAGAATAACTAAAAAACCTAGGACCAGTAGAACCCAGTGTCCTCAGAACCTGTGGTTAGTAGAATCTTGGATCAATAGACCAACACTCGGAGGGTTTCCAAATAAACTGATCACCCTGTACTCGTGCACGGTAGTGTAGATGCCCACCTATAGACAGAGAGAAGCCTAGAGACGCTGGAACAGGAGACAGCATAGGGTAGAGACCCCCGGAGCGAGCACGCATGTGCTTTGCACGTGTTCCGCGTCCCTTTCGCCCTGCGGGACCAAAAAACGCGAAACGTGCTTCCTCCTCGGTGCATCGGGCCCCGCTGCACCCTGGATGCAGCGCCATATGCAACGACCATGGCCCTCCAGACAATGTTCTCTAATTGCACGTTCCGAGACGCGGCGTCCATCGACCGAGGAGAGGACTTTTCGTGCGGGCCCCAACCTCCGCGAGTCCCCGCAAAAACGTGGTTCCGTCTCTTGGAAGCGGTCGTCCCTTTCGAAGCTGCTCGAGCAGCCACTTCCTCTTCCTTTTCGGGAGCCAGACACGCCTCCTCGGCCGAGCCTCCTCTTCGAGGCTACCGGCTGCTCGCTCCAGCCCAGTTTCGTATTCACCGATTTTCTTTCGCGCTGCCTCGACCACGTGTATTTATAGACTGGCCCCTCGCGTCGGCTCGCCGCTTTTGATAAGCTCGGGTAATCGGCTCCTCCGAAGGAAACCTGTCGATGGAGAGCTGGAGCGGATGGGGTTTGATAGCAGGGGGCCAACAAGTGGGGGGAACGGTTTCTGAACTTTCGTTAATTTGCAGTTACGATTTTGGAAGGGTTTCTCAATTTTTATTGGTGTCTGCATTGGACATGGAAATTTCTGAACTTTTACTGTGGGAAGAGAGAATCTTTTTAGTTGCAATCTGGGTCTTCAGTCTTAGTAAGAATGTGAGAGTAAATAGGGTGCTTGGTTAGGGGGCTTGGGATTTTTTTATTTGAGATTGAAGTCTTAGATGTAGAAAGTAGATAAATTATTACTCTGTCGAGTAGATATTCTACAATACCTACAACCACTCGGAATTGAACTTCCTAGTACCTATTAAAAGCTCAAAGACTCTCAACTACAGATGGTGCATTCACCTTCAATTCTCCCTGAATTTACAGTAACAGATTCACTTTCTCATTTTCCGCGTGGTCGAGGATGCGACGCACGCGAGGACAATTATAGAGCCTCTAATGCGTATTTATCGGGGTATCAGTGGTCCAACAGCTTCAGCCACGTCTACGTCTTCATAACACCGCGGCTGGCGAACACTTGTATTTGATTAGCGGATGTCGCCACATACGACGCTGCTAATACGTGTCCCGACAACAGATTCCTCCGTGGCGCAAATAATGAGGATCTCACCGCGTGGTTAACGAAGTCATCCACGCTGGAGCAGCGTTCGCGTGATGGGAATTAGAGGGTCAGGAGACGACAGGTCCTCTTCGTCACGTGTCGTCAGCGCAGATGGAAAGCAAGAACCGAGCGATATCTGGCGTGTTTCAGAAGGGAAAGATAATGGATACGAGGGCAGGCGACGTCACAGGCGGGGTCAGGTTCCGTTGGTTCTTTTTGGCGCAAAAATTGGGTTGCATTTGCGGTCTGTGGTAGCGGTGAAAGAGGTCGTTGTACAGGCTCGGCGATACCTGTGCACGCGTGTACATTCGGGAGCGTGTACGCACGAGTTGCATATGATACGGGTTGTCGAGAGCGGAAAGAGGTCGATTCGTCTGCGACTCGAAGTCTGATGAATCATCCTTCCACTGTGCTGGCTGCTTTCACGCGAGCAGTCACGGAGAATCAAAGGAGCCTTTAATACATACTGAACGTTAAAAGTCGGTAGAGGATGCGTGCAGGCTACCAAAAGTGACTAGAATTTTGTAGGGACTTTTTTTTCAATATCCGATGGTCATGATTTAAAAAAATTCTTTACTCCTCAAAAAATAAAAAACTAATTCAATCCTATTCTAATCTCTTCTACTCGTAGAAACACGTTCCTCGTGGACGAGACTTTACACAGCATTGATCCCTCTTAGTAGTGATCTAGTAATGGCATCGAGCAGCATTAAATCACTTGAATCACATAATTTTCTAACACACCTTACTCTCACCATGCCATCATCGATTTCACGTGAATCACTGAGCCACTCAAGCTTCTATACACCTCAAACTATCCAACAAATTCGAGGATTGATAACTGAACTTGTTCAAAAACTCGCTCGCGGCAGAAGCCATCGCTAGCGACGCAGGTTCGCGTGTGCACTTGTTTCTTGTTGCCCCTGTTCTTCTTTCTCTTGCTGTTCCACCGATCCGTCTTAATATTCGATCCAACGCTTCGTATCCCAGGGGCCGATGGTTTTCGCTCGCGCGACCGCAACACTCGCGCGCGCGCGCGATCGCTACTCTCCTCCATATGCGCTCGCGCGAGATTTATACGAGCAGACTGTTAATTAACGTCGCCGACAACGATCAGGTTCGAGTGGCTTAAAAAACACGGGAATCATGTCGAGGGCCACGTGAGGATCTTCAGATGTATCGATAACGATAGAGGGTCTTTCGAGTAGGGTGCACTCTGGGCTCCACGATTCCTAATTTTCAAGAGGAGTTTTCGTTCTTCCAGGACCACAGCTCTGCTTCTATTTGACCAAATCTTAGACAGATTCTCTGAATGAAATTCAAAAACAAAATCCAGACTTCAAATTCTAGACAAATTCTCTGAATAAAATTCAAAAACGAAATCCAGACTCCAAATTTTAGACAAATTCTCTGAATAAAATTCAAAAAGAAAATCCAGACTCCATACTTTAGACAGATTCTCAGAATAAAATTCAAGAATAAAATCCCCTATTGGAAAAACTAAAAATACAATACTCCAATGTCTGCTTTCTCGTCATCCTAATTGTTGCTGTTTCTTCATTTCTGAATATTCTCATTAACCGTGTTATATCTTCTCGCCATTGGGCCCGACGGGCCCCTTTTCGCCCGCTCAGGTGCACGCGCATCGGCCTAGTTGCATCACCAGTTACCATCCCGAGCGGCCGATTGCAACCGAGTGGATTTTTTACGCGCAGCCGGTTATGGGATCCCTATGGCACGTGAGGTACTGTTACAACGGTCTGTTGAACCGACCCAACGACCATCCATGGGCCCACGATCGGCCAGCAACAGTGCCGTATCGAGGCGACGCATTTTTCTGGGCCCGATGAATGCATATGCGGCCTCCCTGGAGAGACGGGCTCGTCTCGATGACGCAACCGTGAATCGACGCGTATAGAGATGCTCGATTTACACGCGGCGTGGCACACTCCTTGGACGAGCTCTGGACGCGTCAGCCAGGCTCGACCGATGCAGAACGCGTAAATAGAGGCTGGCTCACCTGGAGATTTGAATATCTCAATTAGGCGGAGCGATTGTTGGAGCGACCGACCGTGTATAATTCATCACTCGGTGTCAGATATCGATGGAAGAAACCGATCGAACTGGTCTTCACTGATGCCCTTCGTAGGGCATGCGCTTTGAGGGGTTGTGTTGAGGGTAGCGTGGCTGTCTGTAGAAGCGTGGAATTTGGAAGACCGAAACTGTGAGAGAAGTAGAGATCTGAATATTTAGAATCTTGCAGACAATATCTCATCTTTCATATCTTGTGAAATTACATGACGTGATATTTGAATATTAAAATACTGGAGTATTTGAAAAATCGAGTATTTAAATATTGAAATATCTAGAAACTGGGAACCTTGAAAAAGTTGATAAATTATTTTGACTCTGTTTGAAGCAAGCACTTTAATCCCTTCTTGAGGTTTCTCGAGTGTCAATGTTTGTATTGAAACATTAGGCCAAGCTCGGTGCAGAACTCGGAAAAATAGTGGACGTGTGCTGGGGCCTGAGGAAACCGAATTGGGAAAGCGTTGCCACGGAGGCAAGGAAAGGAGGACGCGTGGTGAGGGTTTGTTCCTTCGTAACAGCTGGTCAAACAACTCCCAAGCCTGTTCGGCATTCGTGGCCGGATCCTCAAGAGATCCAAAGACTGGCTCGCCACGTCCGAGGCCGCTGGACTCGTTTGATCCCCTTCTCGTGCTCGCGCTCGGCCTCGAGGTTTTAATTACTCCACGGGGTATCATCCCCCTGTTCGACGAGGTCTCGAGGTCATCGTACTGATTGGACGCCAGAAAACGCGTGGCAGCCTCTTAAACCATATCCAAGCGTATCGATACCCTTAGAATCCTAAATAATTTCTTAATCGCTTGATTCATCGTGAGATATCTTGGCAATTGCTTCTCCATCGACTGTAAATATTTCTCCAAGTGCTTTAAGTGTCCCAATTGAAAGAAATTTTGGCAACAAAGGGAGTCCATGACTCCCAGAGGTAGCAGCAGAGAGTCACCTTTGTTGCTTTCCTCGAGGACCCTTCGGAATTCCTCCACTTGAAGGGCCTACCTGTGAAAGGGCCCTCCATTGTCCGCTGAGGTGACTCATTCACCTTCGAGGATACTTTCCCCGCAATTACGAAGCTTTTACAGTAGAAAAAGGGAAGCGTGTTGGCTGGGGGGAGGAGCGAGGTAGCCTTAAAGATAGGTCAACATACGAGGCGCTAACGAGAACCCCTCGGTCATTCACAAATTAAACGCCCACGAGAGGCTCGCGCGAGCGTTCGTTGTGTGCTATCTCGTGAATCACCTGGTAGCCTCTGGGGTTGCTCAACATGGACGAGGAACTTGCGAGGAAACTTCTGTGCCTTAATCTTTTAGGGGAGATCCACCTTGGTAGATAATAGTTCACATTCGGGTCGAGGTTAACTCTTTCAGTTGTGTAAAGCGCTAGGCACGGTCTTTTTTAGTCATTATGTATTTACTTGGTGGGAGTATCAGATACCTCTGCATAGTAAAATTCGTAATAACTCGACCTTGAAATATCGAAGAACAATCAGTATCGACTGTGTTTATTTTATCGTCTCAAAGGGGTATAAATGCAACTTACAATAGACAAGTTTTTTAGTTATCGTGGAGTTGTTCTGGGATTACCCAGGTTGGTACATCAACCCTCGTCCAATCCCACAGGAGCTTCAACTAGTAGTTTCTACTAGCCCCTAGTGACTTCTAATACAATTTTAGTAACTTATAATAGTCTCTAGTAGCCCCTAGTAATCTCATAATAGACTCTAGTGGTTTAGGAGCCACTATGTAGGACAGACCCTAGTAATCCCTAGTGACGCCAGCTATAATTTTAGTAACTTACAATAGCCTCCAATCGCCTCTACTAGCCCCTAGTCGCTTCTAGTAGCCCATTCTACAACCCAACAGTATTTATTTAGCGATCTCCAGTAATAATGTCCACTCTCGTTCATTTTCCCTTCATTAACCACTCTCCACCAATCTATTAGACTCAGAAAAATCAATTGGTGACTTATCGATCTCGGCCAAGACCCTGTACCCAACTCTATGTGAAAGGTCACGTTCATTCGCATAGCCGACATTCGCGAGTGTTCTCAACCACGATGGTCTCGATTTCTATGTATAACTTGAGCTTCAACAGAACGATTATCCCATTCTGAAAAGCAAATCATAGCGCGCATTCGCTCGAAGTGCAAGGTTAAGAGTTCTCCAGAAGAAACGAGCATGTCAAGTACAACTGGCAGCTAATTAGCATCGCATCTGTATTTATGGAAAATCGATGTCCACCGGACGGCCAGGCGCAGATACGATCGTCGACTCTGGAACCCCGAGATCCTCGATAACGTGACAGACACCAGTGAATTCCTCTACCTCCGTGCAACAGTGTCCTTCCAAGCGCTCTTCAGACTTTTGGAGCTGGCTACTTGGCCACGCTTCTGTGCCCTTTGAATTAGAATCGATCATAAAAAAAGAACTCTGTATACAGATTGAGGAACTATTTTTTTTAATTTAAATTTACTTATGGATATATCCGTGGTTGTGAGGCAAAACGATCTGTCACATTTTCAAAAAGGTCTTAATTAATATCTAGAATATAGAATCTATATTTTCAGTAAGGAAAAAGAGCATCGAAAGAATTTTTTCACCTAAAAATAAGCGTTCAGGAGAACACAAGTCAGTAAGACAGTACTGAAGCTGAACACTCAGGGCCAAACTCAGGTCACACGAGCGATATTTTGACGCACGATTTCATTGCGATCATGTTTCTCCAAAAAACAGTACCCTGTTGCACTTTCACTGAAAATCCTTTTTCTGTAAATCGATTTCAATGCAAGGACACAGAAATCTGAACCCTATTCAAATAACGATCTCTCGACTCCTCCATTTGAATTTATTCTCCAGCATATCCCAACAAGATTCCTTATCGATGTAATCGCTCGACAGATGCTCCACAAACTGGTAATCCTACCTAGTAGCTCGTTCCTAGTCTCGCGACAACAGCGTTGATCGCGTTCGTCCCGATCGATTTTCCACAACCTCGGTCGAGATCGTCGGTGATAAGCTATAACGCTGTTATCTCGGTGGCGTCCGATCAGATCTTGCGATCGGCGTTCAGGGAGCCGATGGACGATAAGGGGCGCCGCTAATTGCCTGTCCTTGCTTTTAATTGCCCGCGGGACATGTTATATTAACGGCCAACCGTAACGGTAACGATTACGGTAGCAACGCCGCGAGAAGCTTCGATTACTTCCACGGTTTTCCATTCGTTACGGTGACATTGAATTACCTCGCCGTGGCGAGCGATGCATCATTCGGCTACCGAGGAAATTGTTTCGAGATGGCTCTGGGTAATGAAATCGGGAGATCTGTGAGTCGAAGAGAGAGAGAGGAGCGGCTGAGAAGTGTGGAGCCCTTGGTTGAACATGTTACAGAGCGTTAACTTGTTGTAAGCTCGATGTTGTACAGGGTGTTGCGGTGCGTGGATAGGATCGTTAGTTTTTGGGTGGTCGTGTAGTTATTGAGGGACGGGGTCGTTGATCTACGACGTGTATGAATCTTTCAAGAGCTTGTGTTATTCCTGGAGTGTTAAAGTATACTTTAATAATATAAAATATTTTATATTATGTATCTTATATTATAGTATACTTTAAAATATACTATGTAAAGTATACTATACTATAAAGTATACTTTAAAGTATTTTGAATGACTAACCTTAGTCCTGAATCACACAGGACAAACACGATAAGCTATTTCTTGCGGAACTATTTAGATTACAGAGTCCTGGATCATAAAGGATAACTACTAAATTATCTTTCAATAGAATTGACAGTGTTTTAATTTTTGCTAGGTTATATTAGACATCTTCACCCTATAGTGTCTTTATAATAGAAATTTAATTTTTTATATTTGAAGAATAATTTAGAGATATTTATATCAATTTTTTCTTAGCATCCCTTAGAGACCATCTTGCTTCTCTTTCTTTCATAATTCTGCAGAATAGAGTCACAACGTCCTCGTCACATTCTATCGTAACACTGACACAAGTGTTGAACCCTAAATGGCGAGCTTCGAAACGTGAGGTGAAGGTTTGCGTGCTGTCTTCAGGTCGGCCATAGCGCATGCTTTCCATCGCTTTGGCACGTTTCTTCTATAAATAGATTCGTCGCGACGCGCGATATTGTCTGGTATCAATGTCCCCCGAAGGCTGACACCCTACAAGCTAAAAAGGTCAGCCCTTCGATTAGGATTCAGTATAACTTCGCCCTTCCCATATGTTTGCTGACACGTTGACTTGGTCGAATAGTCAGGCTCGTCCCTTGAGCTTTTCCTCATATTTCTGTCCTCGAGTGGACAGAAAATTCTGGCTGGAATTCCGTAAGGAAAGAATATACCATTCGTCAGGCAGGAAAGTTTCTTAAGCTTCTACTGGAAAGAAAAGCCCTGATATATTTGAATTCGTTCCACTGTGTCGGCTAGCCTGCTACTGGAAGCAGTTAGTCTCGAATTTCCTTCATCCCTTCTCTACCTTCTTGTGCTTCTTGGGAGAAAGTTGGGAGCATAAATAATTAATTCTACTGATATTTATGGTACGCTTCGAGGGAAGGTTTCTACGAAGAACTTTGTTCTGTATTCGTCACGCTCTCGAGGATCGAATTTCCACCATTTTCCTTTTGCACCCTTGTCACTCCTTTCGAAGACCTAGGTCGATGCTATCTGGGAGATCTTTTCTAATCTCTTGAAAAATCTGGACAAAATATGGACAAAATACTGCATCTACTGTTCAAATACTCAAATTAAAAAATTCTCAAATATTTAAAATGTTAAGCATTCAAATATGCAAACATTATCTCAGTTCTTCATTTTCGATTCTTGCGCAGCCCTTCTTTATTAATTCACGATCTTGGACCCGCGATTCTCCAGCTCGATCCCGATCTCGAATCAGCCGCTTTCTCGACTTCTCCTGGCTTCCCTCGTTGGTGGAGGCTCCAAGGGTGGGCCAAGGGTTCTGGCCAGGGGTTGGTCGTTTAATGCGCCGCTATCACACTATGTGGCGTGACGGTCCGCCACCACCCGCGCATCCACCTATAACGTCGCCACCACCGCCCCTTCGCGAGAGTCTGGGTACCGCAATCACCCCTGTTTTCTGTTTCAAGCTCTGGCGGTGCAGGAGTGTAGCCATCTGCCTCCCTTATTTAATAATCGACTAAATTTTGTATGACTACTGTGCCACAATCTGGGAGGACTTGAGACTGTCACTCTAGAATGGAAGAAGTTTCAATTTTTCGTTCAAAGATAGGATTTATTAAGACGCGAGGAATTCCAATATTATTTGAGAGTCCCAAAATTTGAATATTTTGAATATCTACTTGCATATCTATTTGAATATTATTCAACAATATTTGAATACTTGAATATTTTGAAAATTCATAAATTTGTATCCTTTAAAATGCAACTTTGTAAAGTTGAAGTAGTTGTACAAGGTAAGTCAGTATACCTGTCCTGAAATTGAATTTCGAATATTAATTCCTAGAAAACCGAGATACCTAATAATGTACTTCATTATTTGAAGAATTATCTTACATTTTCTCTCAAAATCCAATTCTTTGATCCAAAACTCTTTCCTCTCCACTCCCAAGAGCCTCTGAAGCTTCGAGGTCGTCGCAAGCACGCGCTAACACCCTCGCAGGGCGCGGCTCAATCAATTACTGCGGCCAGGGCGCGGTCGTTCGGCGAGTTCCACCCCTTGCATGGCAACAACCCTCGCCAGCCCGCGGAGGGCATCGTGTGTTTTTTCCTTCACCCCCTTCGCGTCGCTGCTTCCAGTATTCTTACGCCACTCGCCCGTCTATCGTTTCTGCGAACGCAAATCTCTGTCAGAGGCGATTTCAACCCCCCTCGATTACTGAAATTCGCGAGGATCGCTCGTCGTAAGGGGAGATTATATAATATTTCGAAAATTCGTCGATGGTTCCTCTTGGGAGCCTCTGCTCGCGTATGATCCAGTGCAAGGGACAGCGGGGCGGTCCCTGACGACACAGAGGCTAAATATATCCAGCCGTGACACTTGTTTCGTGTAAATCAAGCCTGTGGACGATGAAAAAGCGGGGAAACGCGGGCGACGCTGGAAGAAACGAGCGAACCAGCTCCGAGAATGAAGCGATCGGCCGCGGCTAAGCGATCCGAGTTCTTTTTTTAACGCGCTCTTCGCATCACTGTCTTCTGAATTATTGTCACCGACGTACAGATCGACAGTGAAATTTATTCAGCCATGGGGCTTGGTCAGGGGTGCTTCATAACTGTAGACACACTCTGGAGTCCCGTGAGGTGGAGAATTGAAAATTTATGAAGAAAGGAATACCTTGCGAATTTTTAGAGATTTAAATCTTCGTGGTTTTGAAATCACTGTATTTTTAAGTTTTGATTTTCGAGATTTTGTTGGTTCAAGTCTTCAAAATCGTAAGATATGGAAGTTGTTAAATAATAAAATGATTTGGAAATGGTGAGAAATTGATGTATCAATTTCGTTTCCTTATTTTGCTTTCGATTTATGGTACAGAAACATTATTTTATATACAATTTAGCTATCTGTATGTTGTAGTTGCATTGTTAATAAGATGGACCATAAGTTGGTACGCAGAAAGTAGTCTTCAAGTGATTAAAAATAGAATTTCTAGGGCTGCCATGCAGTCAGGATTTTCGCGGGGTAGAGACAAGATACAGGAAAAATGAGAGTTGTAAAAAGTCTGCGCAAAGGCGTGTAGCTCGCTGATAAATTATATTTGTTGCATGAATCACTGCAGCATGACACACTCACTTATACATGTACCTTTTCTGTCTCGTAACCTCTTTGAAACTTCACCATAATACGTGGGTACAGTGTTTTATAAGACTTTATAGTGTCTTATAAATTTTGTCCATTTTTATCCTGATCTACTGAAAAATTCCTGCCTTCGTTTCTTCTCACAAAAGTTTCTACGATAAATTTCTTAACATTCTATAGCTGAAAAAAATTGGTTAAATATCCCTATGACCTCTTCAGCAAGTTCAAATAATATAGAATTTTATTTGACATTACAAAAGTACATATCCACTTTTAAGTTTCCATTCGAATCAGGTCCAGCTCGATAAAAGCTCGCCAGAGAAATCCAAAGTCTCTTTTCAAGGTTCAGTTATTGCAACTCCCCTTAAGAATCCTATCTTCGCAGTCCGTTTTGCAAATACTGACGCGGAGGCTCGAGATAACAGTCTCGATGAGATAGCATGGAGATCGACAGTGAGTTTAGGACACTGATCGATGATCGACGTCTTGGAGAGTCAACAGAAGATTCGCCCCAAGTTTTCATCTGTAGATAAGCTTGCAACTCAGCTCGTGGGAAAATACCAGCGTATTTCCTTCGTCTTTTCTTCGCCTTATCTTATTTGCTTCCGATACTTCTTAAAATATCGTAGACGAAGACTTGTATATTATATTTTGAAGTTTCTGGGTTATTTGAGCAGTGTCCTCTTGTTCACCAATTACACAGTGGATCATGTTCTCCTATCTCCAAGAAGCTTAACAGTGCCCTCTATTCCTCTCCATATAATGTCTCTCGATACCTGGACTCCAAAATTCAAAATAAATTAAAATTCAATAATAAGTCTTCTACTTTAACACAGCTGACTATAATAATTGATAATACAAATGTGCACCTCAAACGTCTTATGATTTCCCACAGCTGAGCAAACTTGAAACCTACTGTTTCGAGACCACCATCTGAGACAAAATTAATTTTCCAGATGGAACAAATAGAATTGCAGTAATCCTCGATGATTTCCTTTTCTTCTTGCACGCGGTTATCAGTGACTAGCGATCGGAAGGAGACTCCTCGAGATCTCGATCGCAGACGGGCAGAGCGGGGCCAGTATTCATGAAAACGAAAGGCCTCGGTGCAGCCCCTGCTCCGAGGCGAGGGTTACATAATGTATCAGAGACAACGGAACCAGGCGACGATCGATTATGTATCGGTGATCGATGCCTCGTCTGGACGTCGAGCTGCACGCAGCCGCATAACTCAGTTACGATTTTCCTTCCAGCAATTTCGAAACCCGTGTCCCGCGTTTTCGATCAGTGTCAGCGTGTTAAACACTGTCGTGGTTGGGGACAAAGGAAAATTATTTCTTCGTTTCTGCAATTTTTCAATCTTTCAACTCTTCAAGGAGCGTAGGTTTAATGTAGTTTGTAGGTTTTTCATTAGTATCTGTTCATCCCTGAAGAACAGCAGCATGTTTCTTCATTTCTTCATTTCTTCATCTCTTCATTTCTTCATCTCTTCAACTCTTCATCTCTTCATTTCTTCATCTCTTCAACTCTTCATTTCTTCATTTCTTCAGAAGAGATCAAATTTACTCTAATTGATAGCTCATAAATTAGCACTAACACATCTTGAGGGATAGTTCCTCTTAATTTGTTCATCTCTCTATCTCTGCATTTCTACACCCTTACCATTCAACAATCCAAACCCTGTAATACATACCACAGAACACAGTCCATTCAATCAAGTTTCTCCTGCATTCGCCAATTGTTCAAAGCTGTCCAACAAAATCCAAACCTATTTGCAAGTATCACTTCGTCCCATCTCCAGCGAAGGCACACGCGCCCCAGGCTCTCCTCTTCGACGATTCGATCGGGCGATCGAGGGGATCACAGTGTGATCTACAGCGTGAATCGAAGGGAAGTATTCGTCGGACGTGTTGGGAATATGGATATGGAAATGCGACACTGGTTGGGCATCGGGATGATTTATGGGGGACGATACGAGGAACGCGGCGAACGAACCGAGGAACCGTAAGCTGAAGAGCGTGTTAGCGATGGCCTCGAGACGCTGCCACTGGCCTGAAGCGCAGTCTGAAACGAAAGCCTGTGAAAATCACATGTCGAAGGACAAGCGGGAAATATTAGACAAAGTTTCTTCTAGGAGTCTTCGTTCATCAGGGACTGAGTTGAAGAACTGGGGAAGAAATAGTAGTAATTGTGTTCTGTGAGAAGTCCTCTGGAAAGCATTGCCTCTGATGTTTCTTAAGGGACTTCTTATAAAAGAGGAAGGGTACGTATTATACGTATCCCAAAAGAAGTCCCTTTAAACACATTAAGATCAACGCTTTCGAAGGGACTTCTCACGGGACACGAATAATACATTGATCGCCCACATTCTGACCTAAACTTCGATCATCTCTACACCAGAAGCTCCCACAAGAATTCTTCGTTCCACACGTTTCATCCCTCCTTCCCCGCAGAATTATAGAAAACCATCCTGTACCGATTCTCCCACTGTTCTCTAAATAGAAGCCAGAAGGTCGCTAGATCGTGTTCCAGCCTTCTCGTCGTAGTCTCGAGATGCTCGTACTGAAATTCGAGCCTCGACTCGCGTCGATTTCGAGCCGTTTCGAGGGAACTGAACTGCCATCGCTGACGAAAGCGCAGGAACAGTCCCTCGCCTCCCCTTTCCTGGCGGGGATGCGCAAGTGCCTGTTGCAGCGCGTCCCGGCGCTTTTTTGCCTACCGTAATGAAGTGCACGGACTGCTCGGGACCGTCGTCTCTCATCGAATCGGCTTGTTCCTTCTCGTTCCCTCTGTCGCTCTCGCGCGACACGCACAACTTTTACGACCGACCATTTATAACCAGCTGTCCGCGGGAGGGCGTCGGACGGGGGGAGGGGCCCCGTGGTAACGAGCAACGGCCCTGGACCTCGATACACGCGTCTTTTCAGGGTAATTACCGGAGGATTGGCCCGAAATTCTAGACGAGACGCCCACTGTCTTGATTCTTCGTTGTCCCTCTGCGAATCCAGGAGATAATGCTAGGGAGGGTTCGAGAGGAGCCTTGAAAGGGGTGGAGTCAACAGTCTGGAGATGGATCGAGGATTCGAGGAAAAGGGGTTGTGAATCAGAATTGAAAAATTTGGGAAAGGGATGGAGGATTGAAAGGGAAGGGAGTTACCATTTTGAGGATAGATTGTGGGTTCAAGGGAAATCTCGAAAGAGGTGGAAAGAGGTGCACCAGTCCCATAAAAATATAATGGAAGTCTAGAAGTATTGATAGTATAATAGATCTACAGACGAAGTAGCAAATAGTTTGTACAAAGTGTCACAGAATTGGTGATATAAATGGAAAGAGTGATTTTATACTGAAAGATAAGGCAAAAATGCAGAAGAGAATCTGTTATTAATATTCCTATTAATACAAAGTGGAGATTTTATACTCCGTTCCTTGGGTTGATCTCAAACTGCTCCCTGCACTCTCTGGTTCGCCAAACAAGAAGATATAAACTTACAGAAATTCTTGCGCTATCTTCTCGCCTATTTATAGCCACGAGCATATCGGAATAATGACAGGTAGGCATACTCGGCGATAGCGCGTGTCTACCAATAGCGTATCAGACGTTGCTTTCCCCAGCAGGAAAGCACACGAATTGATTGGATAGAGCAAATTTCCTGCGATCGACTTTCCAACATTTTTCACGTCCTATCTTCTATTTCTTTCCATTGCTCTATTTGTGTTCGAGCCATTGTGAAACCTAAAATAAAGGAAATAGAAAAATAGAAAATTTGAGTACGATTTTGAAATTTGAAAATTGAATGTACATGAAAATTTAAATATTTGAATCTTTAAAAAAAGAATATTTCAAAATTAAAGTGTAGGTACTCGTTTAAATATTAGAAAGTTAGAAATACTTTGCTCTGAGGAGACACAAATGTTGAATCTCAGTATACAAATGATTGAACAAGATCCGAGGAATTGAGTACATGAAACTTTTATAGCTTGCCAAATATCCTTCACTGATTAAAATTATTCATGATATGTGTCTCGATTCAGAATTTCGAGTCTAGAGTTTTGGGTTCACAATGCATACTTATATACTCGAAGATAGAAAGCTAGGCTGATGGCCACAAAGAGGTTGAAGGCGACGAGGACCTCTTTGCGTGTGTACCCACTCGCGTATTGACACTTGGAGCGACTGCAAATTGAGTTTCAACAGCGCTAGGCAAGGAAATAGTGAGATGGCAGGCTTCGCGCATTTTATGCAGTATTTGTGGGAAAATTAGGACAAGAGTCAGTAATGGTCATGACACTGTTCACGAAGACAGTTCTTCGTCTGTTAGAGACTCCTTATAGTTGCATCAGTCTTCTTTAATCTCTTCTCTCGCTTTCTAATGGCATTCCACTGTATTCTAATTCAGTAGAGTGACTCAAGCATTTATTATCCATTAATTTGAGGGGTATCGCAATGCTCACTTTCAAGAAGAAATCTGAGGGATAGTGTTGAGAATGGGCGTCAATGAAGGTCATTGAGGAAGCTACTAAAGGGGTCCTGAAATTTTCAAGACTTTAAAGAATTTAATAATTAGAATGAAAGCTAACCAATATCCATTAGAGAATAATTCCATACCTGAGAGTCAGACTAACTCACGTCCACTTTATTCCAAATTAAGTTCTCTACAGGCTTTTACTGCTTTTTCTTCCTTTTACTAAAATACAAGACAGAATAACTCTCCTCAAAAATAACAAAAAAGGACTTGAGTCACGTTGACTCCCAGATACAGAATTGAAGACACCAAAATGGAGTAGACTGAAACACTCAAGACAGAAGCTCTAAGCCAGATACTAGTGTCATCATAGGATTAGCAGTATTAACTAAGTAGCTGCAAGATGTAGGGACAAGTGTCCTCTTATCTACTGATATCGCTCAAGTGTGAATTCCACACGAGTTCAGACTAGTAGTCCTGTTCTCCCTTAAAGAGCCCCGAGAATTTTCATAATTTTTCCATCTGTCCTCCGCCAGCACTGCTCGCGTTTACATCGATAAACAAACAGAATCATAGTTCTTCTCTCCCTTAAAGAGTCGCGAGAATTTTCACAGTTTTCCATCTGCCCTCCGCCAACGCTGCTCGCGTTTACATTGATAAACCAGCCGGAGACGTTTACCCTGGAGGGGTCAGTGTCACGTCGTGGGCCTGGAGAGTTCGTTGACTGAATAAGCCGAGGCAACCTCGGACCAAGGACCGGTTGGTCCACCCTTCGTCCCACCCTGCCCACTGACAGTGCCGGAGCTTTATCCCTTGTAGCCCTAAGTGCACGGGATCCTATCGACCGCTTAATCCACCGATTGCCCTCTTCTTTTTGGACACTGTACAATCTTCCGTGGACTGGGCCGACTTGAACGGGGTCCAGTCTTATTTTGGAGCACAGCGTTTCGAGATCACTTGAGCTCCTGGTTGTCCCTTGAGAGGTGCTTCAATTTATTCGACCTCTGATACTGTTAAATTGCTTGTTTTAATTGGTTTAATCCTTAGCTTTTTGGAAATGTTGAAATTTGTTAGTAATTTATTTTGAGGAGTGTGAAGTAGTTTTGAATTAAAATCTTCTGTTGTTTAGTAGTTTAGGGTAGCTTAATTTTATAGGATTTTTAAGGGAAAATCCTTCATCTGTGAAGGATGTTTCTTCATTTCTTCGACTGTCTGTTTCCTCATTTCTTTAACTAATCAGAGGAGTTCAATTTCACCTAAGACCTAATTTATTGGTCTTGGATTAATATTAATCGGTGAAGGATATTTCGTCACTTATTCATCGATCCGCCATTTCTTCATTTCTTCATTGTTTCAACTCACTAGAGGAGTTCAATTTCATCCTAATTTATAGCCCCTGAATTAGTATCCATTTGTGAAGAATATTTCTTTACTAATTCAACCTTCCACCACTTCTTCATTTCTTCAACATGTTTCACTTCTTATCATCGCTATTATTGGTAAATAAGAAAATCTGACAACCCCATATTAAAAAAGGAGCAGGAGGTACTGCGTAAAAAAAGATGGTTAAAGATAAAGTAGACGTTTAGAGAAATGTGACGAGGCCACTCCTAACTGTCCACGTAGAAACAGGAACGGGCAGACGTCCCTCTTATCAGCTGCATTCGTCCAGAGAACATGGCTGGGTTAGCATCGTTGCTGCCCTATCTACTTCCTCGTATGACGTTGATAAACTGTGTAGAACCGAGGGACAATAATAAATATGATAAGGATTGCAGCGGTGGGAACCTTTGCTATCATCGAAAGAAACGGGATCCTTCAAGTTTCTTCGGGAAATGTAGAACTATTGCGCTGATTATATCTGGGAAGCAATTAACCAAGAATATCGTCTGGAATATTTTTATTACTAGGGATACCCATAAATATTTATTTTTTTTAGAGTAAGTAAATTAAATCAGTATCTAAGTGGCTATATACGTATATAATTGATTATAGATAACAGATAAATAATAAATAAATTTGGACTCACATGTGTATGTGTTTATTTTGAAATAATTTATTAATTAGGGATATCCCTAGTATTTTCGAGCGAAATATTTTTTTTCAGTTCATGATTCCTAATATTTTTTGTTTAAAAAAAATATCTTAAATATATGCTAGGAAGCAATCTCGGTTACAGTGAATGACAGCGATCAATTTGCATCTGGACGAGTAGGTAATCGCAATCCCGGACAATCGTGGTGTATGGATCCCCCAACGAGGAGGAATCATGCGTAGGAAGACAGTAGTCGTAGGGAGCAAGGTTGCTCGTCGCTGATTCATTAATTTGCTGTGAGCAACGGAGCAGAGGATCGGCGCAAAAACCGTTTCGACGAGGCGAAAAGCTGCTGCAATAAGCGGCTGGTAATCGTTAGTGATGGAAGAGGTCTAGTTCTTTCAATACTTCCTAGCGATTCAATTGGAGCATATCTACCAAAATTCTTATATTTAGAGATTAGAGACTTTGAAAATTAGGAAGTTTACAAAATTGAAGATTTGCATAGCTGGGAATTCTTCAGTCTAAATATTTAAATAATTTGAACATTTAATATTTGGAAGTTTGGAAAGTTGAAAAGGTTTTACTGACTATAAGTTCTACACTGGTCCTAGGTTCTATAGTGATCCTAGGTCCTGCATTGTTCCAAAGTTCTACATTGATCCTAGATTCTACACTGATCCCAGGTTCTACACTGATCCTAGGTTCTACATTGGTCCTAGGTCCTACATTGATCCTAGGTTCTACATTGATCCTAGGTCCTACATTGCTCCAAAGTTCTACATTGATCCTAGGTTCTACATTGATCCTAGGTTCTACACTGGTCCTAGGTCCTACATTGATCCTAGGTTCTACATTGATCCTAGGTCCTACATTGCTCCAAAGTTCTACATTGATCCTAGGTTCTACACTGATCCTAGGTTCTCCACTGATCCTAGATCCTACATTGATTCTAGATTCTACATTGATCCCAGGTTCTACACTGGTCCTAGGTACTACACTGATCCTAGGTTCTACACTAATCCTAGGTACTACACTGATCCTAGGTTCTACACTAATCCTAGGTCCTACATTGCTCCAAAGTTCTTCATTGATCCTAGGTTCTACACTGATCCTAAGTCCTACTCTCCCCACGTTCTACTAACTCTACCTTTCACTGCTCTTCTATTCCATATCCGAATATAAAAACACTGTATCATTAAAACACTAAAATATTTGATCATTTGAACGTTCGAAAATTCGAAAGATTTTAAACCAGAGGCTCGCACGATTCGATGAAACAGCGGCTCACTGAAAAAGGAGTCTACCGCCTAATTCGATAAGGTTAATGGTGACCTTTTAGTCACGATCATGGGACGAAGACGACCTCGGGCTACTTCGATCAATGGCAGCCGGTTGATTCAATCCTCTCCCGGCTGTCGAGGATAAACGACTCCTATTTAGTGGGACTTAATTGGACGGCTGGCAAATTAAAAGAAACCTCCGCGTCTCGAGAACCATGTACTACAAATTGGACTCTTGGTACTGGGCTGTAAGTAAACCTTGGATTTCTCGGAAGGGAAATTGAACGTGGAAGGTATTTATGATTGAAACCTGAAATTGTACGTGTGTCATTTTTCAAAGAAAATATTGGTTCATGATTGAACAGAGAACTACGAGATAAGATTTGTATTTCCACAGGGGCTATTTTCAACTGCTGTAACGTTTCAAGAAAAAAACACAGCGACTTACTTTTTATTTTAATTTAAAGGAGAAGGTTTGAGCTTCCTGCTGTTTAGAAATGTTTAGGAAGTCTGTGTGTGTCTTCAAATTTTCCAATTTTTTATATACCAAACCTGCACTCAAATTAAAAAGACACAGTGATAGATATGCATTAAACTTGAAATCGAGATATAGTGTCTTAGAGTAAAGATTTCAGGTTTTAATTCACTAGAAAAATCCTACGATGATCCTACGATAATTTCTCCTCTCGTCTATCAAAGTTGACCAACTTCTGCTCTGAACTGTTCTATGCATTCTATTCTATTGTGATATAAAATCCACACTTTCCCCAAGAGAATCCAATTGCAAGATCCCCGTCGATCCCTTCACGGACAAATTGGCCGAACGTTCGCGAAGACAGAGGTGGACAGAGATAGAATTGAATGGATATCGCTGGCGGTCGCACCTATGGTCGATTGAGTCGATTGGATAAAGACCCAGGGAGAGAGAAAGAGGACGATCTCGTTCCTCGCCAGCCCTGTATTGTATCTACGACCGTGTTCTGCGGTCATAGGCGCGTGTATTGCTGCAAATGAGAGCCGAGGCGTCGCTGACTAGCCGCAGCAACTCTGCCCCGCTGGCTCTGCATTCCTTTCTAAGCCTGTCTTGTCCCTGTTTGTTGCCCGACGCTGCCTGGACTCAAGAATCCTCACCTTTTTCCACACCTTTGCAATTCGTTGAAGTCTCGCCCGAACGATGCTGTGGAGGGTACAGGAGATGGAGCAGACGCAGCGATTTTGGAGGTACATATATTTGAAGGTAGAGAAGATATATAGAAGAAACTATGGAACTTACTTTATGAGAAGTTATTCCTTCGAGAAGTAATTTATTAGTCCTTTTTAAATCCTATACCACCAATATTTAAATTTAAGAACATTTGAATATTCGAATTTTCAAATTTTTAGAGGACCATGTCTTCTTTCAATATCTGCCCCAAGGCAGAATAAACTTTTAAAAAATCTGAAGTACTAACTCGCCCTAATAAATTGTTTGTAACTCATTCCATAAATAGATTATTACTAATAAATCGCGAGGTGATTAGCGAGTAACGAGTGTAACGCCTCTACGCCAGCCGTTTAGAAATTTCTAAAGCTTCTAATACGCACGTATAATGTAAACTAAGTGCCTAGTAGTCCAATAGAGGATATAGACTTCCTGATAGCCGCGCGAGTCAACCGAGCGTAGGAAAGCAATCAGCTAGAAGCTAGCCGAGTATCAGGAAGGCATCGATCCTCTGCAGGCTCGATTATTCCAAGCGACCGTTTATCGCGGGCCCGCATTAACTCGGGGCGTAATTGTAGAGCGTGTCGCGGGGTGCGTTATTAATCGTCCCGCGAGAAAAACGCCAGGTAATTGCGTGTCCCTGCCTGAATGCCTGAGCAGCAGGTGCGGGGACAAGGAGAAGTAGGCGAGCTGAAATTCTTCGTTCTGCTTGGCGAGCGAGCGTCGGCGCGAAACAACGCGTTCTGCCCGCTTAGAATGTTGCTCGGCCAGTCGGCGTATTAATAGCCAACCGTAATTTGCCACGTTTGTTCGCGATTTCGTTGCGACGACTAGGTAAGCCTGGGGCTAGCCTCTCTGCTAGTTTGTAGCCTTTCGACTTTTTCTTGCTCTGGCGCCGCCTTTTACATATGGAACATTGCGGTGATCTTGGATTGTAGAGGTTTCACGTGTTATTGGGAGTTAGATGCTAGGTTATACTAGGTTCTATTTGGTTCTGGGTTTTATGTTCTGGGAGTTCCAGGTGCTAGTTGTCTGAAATTTTATTGGTTTCAGGTTTTAGATTCTATGAGTTGGTCTCAGGTTCTATTTCGTGTAGTTTTATTGAGTTTGTGTTCTGCTGATTTTAGGTTGTACTAGAACAAGTTCTGCTGAGCTTGGGTTCTATTGGATCCACGTTCTACTGATTCTAGGATCTAGTGGTTCTAGGTCTAGTATTGATCCTAGATTTTCTACTGATCCTAGGTTCTATACTCATCTTGGGTCGTCTACTGATCCTAGGATCTATTGACCCTAGATTCTACCAACCTGAGGCTCTAGTCTGAAGTCTATACGCTCAAGTTTCTACTGATCTGCGATTCTGTGAACTGTAAGTTCTATCAACTGTTGATTCTACTGGTCCTGGGTTCTACTGAATTCAAGATTTTACTAACCATGGTCTCTAAAGAGCTTAAGTGTTACTTATGTTAGATTCTAATATTTGTATATTCTTCTTGTTCTATTCTAGTGATTTTAGGTTCTATTAATTCTATTTTCCACTGATTCTAATTCCTACTGATTTTATATTTCCTCATGGTTCCAAACTCTAACAATTCTAAATACCTACTATTATTTGTAAATCCTCTGTATCTTAAATTTGATCATCCTACAAAAATAATAAGTCATAAGTCACCAGGCTTGTTCTTCAACTTAAAGCCTGCTAATCAAGCTTCTACTGTATTTAATTACAACAGAACAATCACACTCCATACATTTCTAAATAACTAAGACCAATTCTACACAAATTTTCACTTTAAAATGGCATTTCGAAGTGTCTTAATGAGTTAAATGCTTCGGTCAGCTATTATAAACTCCTCATCAAGTCGATGCCCAACGCCCAGCAGAATATTATAGGTACGCTGGTCGTCGAACAAAGCAGTTGAACAGTCGAACGGAAGCGCGCGCAGGAAAAGAAGATTTTAGCGTAATTTTATGCGCATTCCTATGGCCCGTTTACGCCCACGAGAAGGAAGAGTCGCGTCGCTCGCGAACACAACGAAGCCAAGCAAAAGTCGTCGAGTTATTTTCAACGCGGAGAAGTTTAAAGATAGACTCGCAGGAGAACGTGCCTCCTAGCCGTCTCTTCAGCGACGAAGCACACGACCAGCCAGCCTATCAGCTAAACTCGACACTGACGTTTGACGAACTGGCCTAATCGTCGGGCTAATTGTTCCAGAATTCAGGAAACCTCTTTCACAGCAAGAGAAGAAACCTCTCTGCAGCGATTCCTCGCTGGAATATCGAATATCGAAGGGTCAGATGTCCCTGTCTGTTAAGGAGGCTGAGAAATCGCTGGGCGAGGAGGAACGTCGATGTGAGAAGGTGCAAAGGACAGCCAGCTATCGATAAGAGATTACTTACGAATGCATACAGCGACGAGGGCTAATAATAGACGCGAGATCCAACGTCCTCCGCGCGCGTGTGCACGCGAGATGCCAACGACGACGACATAACACGCGTCGTTACGTGTTTACGATCGCGAAGCAAAGTGCGAACCTATCACAACCTTCGACCCGCTGTTTCAGATTTCTTGCTGCCTCGGCCGCGTGCCGCAGGAGTCTGCGTTGCGCAATGTCCTCCAAGTCGCGACTGAAACGTTTGCTTTGAGATTCTTTCGGTGACGAATTTGAAAAGAATTCGAAAGAATTTTGGGCAATGCACAGCAGGCGTGATTGCACTTGGGATAAGGACGTTTATGAAGTGTCGATCCTTTGACGATGGCATTTTCTAGATACTAGAAATAAATATTTTAGGAAAATCAGGGATAACGATATTACGTTTTCCCTTCGTTAATCATAATCAGAGAAATTTTCTTTTTTCATCTTCCCAGTTTTATCTCTGAGAAACTAAACGTATACTCGAGGCGTCAACGTAGTATCCTCGGCGTTGGTTCATGGTTCCTTGAACCGAAGCTATTTCTACTCACGAAATTATTTTGATAGCGCTGTTATGGTCCGTTTTCGTTGTAGTATTGACAGCATGCCAACTGGGGATCAAGAACGAGATTATATTGCGATGTAAAGAGTCGGACGCGACAGAAGCCGGAGTTCCCGATGAGAAGGAGGAACAGCTTGCAGCGCAACACTGTCGCCAGCAAGTGGCGTGGAAAGTCCAACGAGACAGCGCTTGGCACGCGGTTCAATCCTCGATTCGCGCGACAACACGTGTCGCATCGAAAGCTTCGCTCTCTCTGCGCGACATTGGCGCATTTTAAACGCTGGAATCTTGCAGCAGCTCGGCTGTTTGTACCTTGCACGCCCAAGCGCTGCCTGCTGCTGAGAATCTCTGGGTAGATCAAAGGACAGGCCCTGGAACACAGGAATATCTTGCAAATGAGACTATAAAGAGGCATAAGTGCATGGCTGCAACAAGATTGCAACGTGGAATTTCGAGTAGAATGTGTTATGAGAATTTATGTGTAAGAAGATATTCGAGGTCTAGCTCAGGTATTTAGAGTTAAAAGGGAAGGGTATTAATAAAGAGGGGATCGATTTTAATTGGGGTGAGAAGGGGAATTAATTGTAAAAGTAGTGGAAGTTTAAGAATTCTGGGTATGGGGTTTGTGGGAAGTTTGCTTCTTGAGAAGTTTTACATGGGCAAGTGAAGACTAGTGGAACGTAGGATCAAGAGGATTACCTTGTTCGATTGATTATGGGTTTTATTGGATGTAGATTCTACTGATCCTTTGTTCTACTGAAACTAGATTTTAGCTGTGGAAGATTTTACAGGTCCTAGATTTCTGCTAGATCTAGATTCGAGTAATCCTCGGTTCTCTGGTCTTGGGTTCTCTTCTGATCTTAGGTTCTACTGGTTCTCTAGATTCTACTAACCCTGGAATCCAGTGATTCTAAATTTTATTGCCTGTAAATTTTGCAAACACAGGTTCTACTGATCTTATGTTCTTTCCTGACCCTAGATTTTACTTATCCTAGATCCTACTGTTCCTAGATTGTAGTGATCTTAAACTCTCTGCTAATTGTAAATTTCACCGACCCTAGATTCTAAAGATTCTAGGTTTCACTGGTGCTAGATTCCAGACTAGTCTTAGATTCTACTAGTTCTAGGATTTATTAGTTCTACATTTTCTTGAGGTTCTCCTAATTCAAGATTTCACTGATTCCAGTACTCTATTAACCCTCCAGGAACCATTACAGTAAAAACTGGCTCTGTTCTCTATCAGTCCTAGTTTCCACTTCCACTAATCCTCCTCCCATTTACTCCCTGCCCTAAGAATCCCCAAGAGTCAATCCCATCGTACTTGTATCTCACAATTCTCAAGTTTCTCTACTTCCATCATCTACTCCAGTGCATCCTAAAAAAAAAAAGGGAGAACCAAGACCCCTGTTTTTCTCACAGTCGCGCAGTGCCCACAAGAAAGTGAATAAATCCAGGCAATACACGTTTCTTTACTTGGTCAGGATCGCCACGGTCCCCAGAGATCGAGGACGAATATTCGCATTGTGCAGTTCGCTATTTTTGCTCGTTGATCTGGTACGCTCGAGACATCCTCCGTGGCTGCAACGTGGCACGGCTTCATAACCATCCTGCAGAGGAAATATTGACGCGATAAGTTGCCCCGCCGTATGCATTATTCAAATACGAAATTCGCATTTAAATGTTCGCCGCTTAAAAACGCTCGCTAACCGCTTTATTGCCTCCTCTATCCTCCAGCGCGAGGAATCGCTTGCTGAGTCTTCGTCCCCCTCCTCGAGTCGTTCATCCTCGGCGTTAATTGACGAATCTCTTCCTGCAAAATTGAATTTTCGTCGGCGGGGGAGCGTCGAGGTGGAATTGGACGAGTACGCGCGATGCCACGCGAGATAAAAAGGTTAATCGAGAGCAGCGTTATCGATGGATCTGCATGCATGCTCATTGAACGGTGCACGAGCGAGCTACCGTCAGAGCATACGCGTATGGAGACACGAGGTCGAGGGCCAACCTACATATTCATTGACAGCGAGCCACTTGCTTCCGCCGCGGTCGTACGCTTCTTACTTTCAAATCACATTTAATGCCTCGCCATCCTGACCGCGCACCGACGTTTTCCTTGGCTCGTATTCAATTAGCGAGCCAGCAACTTCGACGCAGAGGTGACCAGAGGTGATTTCCACTGGGACCTTCGCGGATCTCTTGGACTATCGTTACCGCTTCCGGTTCTGAGCTTCCTCGAGCGTTGGAAGAGAGATAAGGGACTGGGAATGCGGCTAGATTTAGGGTTGATTAGAAGTAGAGTGTTCTCTAGGTACCTGTGCGCCTGTGTGCTTGTTGATATAGTCACTGCACCTTGGAATTATACGGAGGACACGAAGTTTGCTCGCGTGCGCTGTCACTCTCATCTCGGAGAAGTGAAGTGAGATATTGGTGCTGCAATTGACCTCGGATGTGTTGATATAGTCTGTTTGTTAACGTTGGAATCCTGATATTAGATATTGCGTTGTCGAGGAAATATGAATATTTGAATATTAGAATGCTAGAAATTTTGAAAATGGAAGATTGGTGATTTTGAAAATTTGGTGTGAAGTTCTGGTGATTGTAGACCTAGATCTTATCTGAATCTACTAGTCTTAGGTTCTCTCAGTCCAAAATTCTATTAACCCTAGGTTCTACTAACCATAGACTCTACTGATTCTAAATTCTACTGACTCTAGGTTGTACTAGTCCTAAATTCTACTAACTAGAACTGGGATATTCTAATATTTAAATACTCACCATATGATCACATCAGTACTGAAAGATGGTATTACTGTAAACTAGATCTATCAGAGATTTCTTCAATTCCAAATTTCCTTAATTACCAAATCCAGAGAGTCTTAGTCTCTAGGACACACGTCAAACTTCAAACTCAAAAAATCCAGATTTCTCTCAAATACAAATTCCCATTTTCAATACAGCTATGTTTCCAATAAACCCCAGAACGATCAAACTAGGAACAGAAATTCCCCAGAGCTTAACACCCCGCGACCGTCGAATTAGCAAGGCCTGCGACTAGGAGAACCCCAACAACCAGAGCCTAGGCTTAGCAAATCCCGCGATTACGTGACTTCAGTAGTATCAGAGCTTAGGATTAGCAAAACTTAGAAACCTAATTCAGTCCCAGCGAGGGCGGTGCCTCGAGGAGCTCAGAAACGAAGCGTTCCCATCTGTAGGCCGAGGCTGCGCGAGCCGAGGAACACGTCAACAACTAGACCCTCGATTGTGATAGACTCTCTGGCATAGCAACCAGAGACGAGGGCAGGCACATCCAAGGATGTAACGTCGCGAATAAACGTATAAATGAATCAGCTTTATAAATACATCGGCAGAAGCAGAAATTCCGTAGCATTGGAGAGCCGATTCGCAGAGGTTATCGCCTGGGCCACTATTAATCGAAGCGGAGTCAGGGTGTCACGGTTCGCCGCGAAACACCGCGTAAACACACTATCTCCCTGCTCAGAGACACTACAGTCTGATAACACGTGGAAAGCTTCGACTGGGAGACAAGCGACGAGAGAATGTTCCTCTTATACGATTTTCTGTCTCTTGTCAGAGTTTAGGACACTTGTTCTTGTTTCTTTTCTCTCAGCTTAGAGTCACTAATAAAAAAAGGACTTCTGTTACAAGTGTGATTTTTTGTTTTAATCTTACGTATTAATAATGACAGTAAACAAAATAATATCTGAAAATATGGATGAAAGTCCTTTTTTTAAGGACTGAAATCAATGGTATACAGAGAACTTTGATTAATCTAGTCCACTTAATAGTGGAAGTATAATTTAACGACAGTCTACTGAGAATAATGAAATTGGTCACCAAGTGTTCCCAGATTCAAAGTAACGTAAAAGCCATGACGATTCCTCAAAGGATTACTGAGGTCTGCTTCCCAGCAGAAAGTCTCCCTTGCAACTCTTTCATGCCTCGAAAGCTCATGCAAATATCAAGGAAGCATCGAATGACCATGTTGCGTTCGTGTGAAACGAACGTGTCAGTGGCGTGCAACAATGTAGCTCGTTAGAAAAGAACTCGTGGAACCCTTCCCCCACGAGGCTCGAAGTACGCTGTAGATTTAATCGGCCGATCGCATCGCAGTAACTTTGTGGCAAATAGCCGGAAGTCTGGGGCTTCCGAGTTCTAGTCCCTTGGAATACAGTTATACCTAGCCCTTCCTGGCGTCTATTCTCTTCTATCTCTGACCTTAAAATTAGTCCTAATTACACTCCATTGAGCCCTAATTTTATTCACAATTTAATAGTTTGTCGTCTCTTAATAACTATATCACTTCTCTAGGATAAGTCCTCGAGCATTTTTTACTGAATTTACTGGTCCACGACGAATCGATAGATATAAGAGTCAAAAGCAAGATTCCAAAGTGTTCATAGAGATGCATACAGACACGCAGTAGACGAGGAACGTGTCTAGGACTCTATGTCGCGACAGGAGAACGTGACCCTTGCTGACGTCAGCCTCCTCGTGGCCTCTGTGGACTAATATGGCCAGACTGGTCGGTCCCTCGGGGCCTGGTCGTGTAGGCAGCCCCACGAATGTGTCTACGGGCCCGTACAGCTCGCTCCAGAACTACCAGCTAGCTCTTCGATCGTTGTCGAGCCTCTTAATTGCGATTCCAATAGAGATTTCAGGGTACCAAGAATCGAAGGTCGCCCTCGACTAGGTTGAAGAAACTTGAAGGTATTTCGAGCAGGTACTATTCGTGGATCGAGGATTGTCGGTGAAGACGAGTCCCCTGGCGACCGTGGAACTCCTTCAGCGTCGTGATTCCCAGAAAATTTGCGAAGCAATCTGTGGCGCACACGCCGATCAGGGGCACCGTTCATTATACTCCCGAAGGGCCTCTTCGTATATAAATCGATCGTAATCGCGTCGCCCCTGGAACCTGTTGCGCTTCCCTAGTGATGATTAACGCGGACCAGGACCGTTTATCACTCGAGTGGACTCGTTTTCCTTGTCGCCTCTTGGAGGAAACGAGTCTCGCGATTTCGGTCATGGTGTTCGAAACTGGATTTCCAAGTTGTTCGAATGAGATCAATTTTTGGGGGGAAATCTCGGGAGTTGACGAGGATCGAGACTAGGGAACATTGAAGCAGTGGAAGTGAGAGGTAGTGGGACTTGAGATTTGGGATAATAGGAATTAGGGCTAGGAGAAACTATGCATGGGAGAAACTGGAGTCAGTAGAAACTAGGATTACTGTAGAACTTGGGGTCAAAAGAAAGTAGGATTACTGTAGAACCTCGGGTCAAAAGAAACTAGGATTACTGTAGAACCTCGGGTCAAAAGAAACTAGAATCAGTGTAGAATCTAGGATCAGAATTTAAACATAACCTTCTAATTTCTCCTTTTCCAAATAAACATTTAATACAGAAATATTTTACAAAATTAACCACTTATATGACTGCAGCCACAATGCCCACCAAAATTAGTGTCTATCCTAAGGTCCACTTTTTCGACACGTATGCATGTGACTGTGGCCTGCAATGGCGTCTGAAGGGATTCCCAACTCAGGTATTGATCCTCCTTGAAGAACGTCTCAAAGTTGCAAGTAATTTCAATGAAACCCTACTCCTCTTACGCGCTCCTCGAGCTCCAAGGATCGTAAATCAATGACTCTGGCACGTGTTCATTTCCTGCTCCCCGTTGTCTTCCGCTGATTTATACGGTCGCTCTGTTACGCTTAAAACGGCGTATGTAGGTCATTACGAAGGGTACAGAGAGGCCTTAAAGTCAGGTGCGATGGATCGATGTATGCATGGTAGCCTCAGCGCAAAATGAACCATCGAAAATGGGTATTTCACTTGCTGTCAGATAGATAAGGAAACTCTTCCTTTTTTTATTGTAAAAGATTTCATTACCTTTAAGAGTTACATTTTCTAAGTTGGTTCTACTATGACAGGTTTCACTTGTTTTAGGTTTTACTTAGGTTTTGCTAGGCTGATACTAAATTTCATTAATTCCTTTTTTCAGTAATTTTGGGTTCTGTAGATATGATGTTCTACTAGTCTCGGGTTCTATTGACCTTTTGGGTCTACTGAGCTCAAGTTATACTGACCCTAGGTTCTAGTGATCCTAAGTTCTACTGTCCCTAAGATCTTTACTGATGCTATGTAGGTTTTATTGATGTGAGATTACACTGACCCTAGGTTCTACTGACACTAGATTCTACTTATCCTAGGTTCTACATTGATTCTAGGTTCTTTTGGTGCGAGATTCCAATGACCCTAGGATCTACTGTCTCTAGGTTCTACTAATTCTAGATTCTACAGACTCTAGGTTCTCTACTGATCCCAGATTTTGTACAGGTCCCAGGTTCTTTACTCCCTCTACGCTCTACTGTTTCTGTATTCTTCAGACCCTACATTCTACTGACTCTAGATTTCAATGGTTCCACCGCTCCAAGTTCAACTAGCCCCAAGTTCCACTCGCTCTAGAATCTACTTATCCTAGGCTCTACTCTCCTTCAATTCTACTCCCTCTCAGTTCTCCTAATCCACCATTCCCTTGATCCCAAGACCCCAATAACATTCCTCTACAAACTCCAAAAGTGTCCCCATCGCAACGCGCTACATCCAGGTAGCAAACAGAAGTTCCCCCTGAATGCAAGCCTCTGTCTCCCAACTGGAGACAGTCAATGTTACTCACACCACTGTGGCACAAAGACGTCAAGGATTACACGTCGAGTAGAGCCAATAACAAGCTCTCGCGGGCCAGGAGAACTCGATCCAACCAACAAAGAGCTATCGTTCGCGCCATTGGAGCCGCGAGATGCTTAAGAGATGTCAGCCTTCAGCGTGGAAATACCAATCGGCCACTTTTGTGCGTCGCTTGCAAGGCTGGCACGCGGAGGCTCGCGCGCGTACACCTGGCCGTGGATGAAACGCCACGAAGGGGGACACGGGGGTCCTGGATTAATTGTTTAAACAACCGTCGCGGAGGTGTCGTAAAGCCTGGCGTTCCCTTGAACCGGCTGCACACCGATGACGGCGGGGAGTGTTAGTGGCTGGTCGGTGTCGGCTCATAGAGAACCTCTTGACCTTTGGGTAGGTGTCACGTAACCTCGTCGCGCATTGAAACGCAAGCGGCACGAATATAATTTCCATTCGGTCGCGCGCAACGAGGCTGCATTACTCTGCAAAAAAAAAAAAGGAACAGTCTCGGTTCTTATTATATTCGAACGGAACACGGGCGACCGAGGAATTTCCATTTCCTTTGTCCTCGCGTTTCCTATTTACATTTTCCCGGGCGCTGGTGCCGCGCCGCTTGGCAACCGGCGCTCCACTGTCTTCGAGGAGCGAGGCGCCGAGCGAAAGAGGGAGAGAAAGGCGGAGTTAGAAACGAAGCGGTGGAAATAAAAGTGAGGAACGTCGAGGGAGAACGATATCATTAATATTAATGGGAGAACCGTACGCGCCGATCGAATTATGTATACGAGCTATATGAGCTTGTTTACTCGGCGATGTGTCTAACGAATCGATTCGTTAGGCCTTCGATGGTAGCGTGTCCTACGAAACGTGGAAGAGTGTTTGCTGGGCAAACGCGGTGACACGATTCCGTGGGGACTGTCTGACACTTGCTGCTGCTCGTGGCATTGTTTTAGGAAGGCTGTGCTTGTGGAGAGGATTAGGTGACTGAAAATAGATCCTGGTTAGCTGAGGACTTCCGGTAGGTGGCGTTTATAGGAGGTATGGGTTCTACTGAGACGAGGTTCTATCGATTTTGGATTACATTGGGTTTACGTTCTACTGGTCTTGGATCGAGTAGATCTATGACAGGTTTCAGGGGAATGATGGTGAGTTGACAATGGGATTTTATTATTCTGGGGTCTAGGTGTCTTGGGTTCTGTAGGTTGATGATTTCAGTGGATCTAGATTCTGTTCTGTCTAGGTACTACTAGTGTCCACGAATAGGCACAGTAATACCAAGTGTTTAGGTTAAAATATAGGAATACATATATGTATGATACCATAAAGTTTCAAAGACTGTAATCAAATATTTACTATGGATGGACTTTCAACTTCTTCATCCCTACTGCCTTCTAACCACGAGTTTCCAAAGTTGCAGCCATGTATTCAGTGATCCCATCATTCAGCTTATCCTATCATCACCCGTGGAATATCTCCTCTATATCCATACACGTGTAACTCGAATGCCAGTAGCGCCACTCTGTACCAGAACAGGACATCCCCGAGTACTCGAACTCAGGCCCGTAACTTCACGCGTGGCCGACATTAATTCCTCGGAAACGTTCATATCTCATGCCAATGAAAGTGGATCGAAAGAAAGAACGAAAACCGAAGGCATGTGCCTGTTCCCCGAGCGAACTACCGGTCGAACGAGTCGACGTAGCCGCTGCAAAAGGCGAGGCACTCGAGGCTCCTGAAACGCTTTGGCGCAACCACGTATCTCGACTGCGAAATCTTCCCTCGAAGAGGGGACATCAGCGATAACACAGCCGAGATCATCAGCTGGGTATCAAACGTTCGAGAGTCGCCTCGACTGGGTCGTATTTCGACATTCTGAGAAATTACTGTCCCCACTTGCACAGCTAATCGTCCAATCTAGTTTATGACGACGTTTTCGACAGTTTCATGCCAGTCGTTTATGGCTCGCGTTTAAGATGGACGCTCCAATGCGTGGACACGACTCGGTCAAAGTTGGACGCAGAATTTCCGCCATTTTCCGCGATAGGGGTTGGTCCAAGGGGATGCTGCGCAGAGATGCAGAGAGTATAATCTGAACGGCGACCTGATTGGGGCAGCATCCCCTAGGAACTGAGCTGGGCGCGACCCTCTCGTATCCCAGTTTGGGAATATGGCTCGTCCACCATTTTCTGGGATTTCGATATGGTTGGCAATATTTTTTGCTGATTTTGAGGAGTATTTGTCTATTTTCAGAGGTACGAAGAATTTTGGGAATGAATAATGAAATTCTGTTGAAAATTGAATTCAGAGAGTATATTTCATACGTCATATTTTTAAATTTAAAGCTTTCTGAGTTCTCAATTGTCATTTTTAGAGAATCACTAAATATGTTACTCTACAATACCAAAATATTAATAATTAATATTAATATTAGTCATTCAAGTCATGAAATTCTATAAGGAGTTACCTACGTTTCCATCACAGTACCTATACCACATTTCTCTATAATACAATCTGGTTCCCCTATACTCGAGCTTCGTTTCAGAAATCCAGAATATGTTCTCCATTTCAGGGGTAGTTTTTCTCCCAAACCCCTTTATTTAAGAAAAATAACTGTTCTTTGTATCAAACTTTAAAATCCCACATTCCACATTCTAACATCTTTACCCTACTTATGCATTTTGAAATCTCGCGAAGGCGTCTCAGCCAGTAACCCAAGAGTCGTTTCCATGGGCCCCTGGGAGAGCAGCCCCAGATCCCCGGGAATCCAGGGGAACGTAGCTCGTGAGGAAAATCGGGAGGGCAGCGATCGATCGGCGGAGCCTGAGGGTCTAGGCGCAGAGGGATGCAGCGACGACTGCGCAGGATTTCTCTCTCGTTGCAGTGTCGCGGCGGTCTGCGACGGCCAACCCCCGACCGAGGGTGGCAGAGGGTGGGCGAGGGTGCGGCCTCTCGTAATCAATACCAGTGCTTTGGCTGGGTCGCTCCTCCACGCGAAATCCTGCAGACACCCGTGCCACGCCACGAATTTTTCTTCTTGTCGTCACCCTTATCAGCTTTCGTCGTCGCGTCGCTGACGTGACCGACCCACACCCTCTGACCCCCCGTGACCGTCGTCGATTTCGAATCGTCGACCGTGAGCGGATAAGCTGGCTCGTTTCGTTAACCCTGGAGCTGCTCGGACACCCCCACGCCCCTCTTCGTTAGGGTGAAAGGGTAGCTTGATACTGAAACCCTGGGGATATGACTTGGGTTTATAATTTTTATTCTTGGATGCTTCGCAGGGGGTGGAATGATTCTGAAGTCGTGCGGCAAAACTTGACACTCGATACTAATAACTTGATACTAACGAGACTAACGAGGTTCATTGAGTTTTCTCAGGTTAGTTTAGTGGGAAAAAGGGAAAGGAAGAAATCCTGAAAAATGACCTTTTTCGTAGCCTCCTAGACCGGAACCTCCCCTCGAGCGCAGCTCGTAAGGCAAGCCCAACGATAAAGTGGTCGGCTTCCTTCGAAGACATTTCCTGAAAGGCGAGCTGCTAATTGCATAAATGATTCTCACGGGGTGATCGTAATTATACGCAACGCATTCCTTGGCCAGGGCTCCGAGGCGATGAGCGTAAACGTAGATGCGTGAGAGTAACGTACACGCGAAACTCGGCCGAGTGTTGCTTAAATCATTAATTAGTGCCGCACGCGCTACGCTGCGCTGTTAAAAACTAGAATTTCGCACGGGCGCGATGTATAAATAAATGTTTCCTCGGTGATTAACAGTTGAATAATTAGGGTGCTCTGCTGCGCGTCGCCATCGACTTGGAAACGATTTCTTGTTCTTTCTGTGGAGCGGAGGCTCGTGGAGTTCCACTTTCCGCCTGTAAACGAGCGTCTTTATTAAGTCCGAGGGATAATGGAAGTACAGAGTTCCTTATCTGCACGACTCGCGTTGCTGCAGATTTTTGCAACGTAATCTTGACTGAACTTGATGGAGACCTAATTATGTTGACTAGCTAAATTCGTATGGAATAGATAAACGATTCCAGTGAATTAATTGCACGAAGTGCTTTCGATTTTTGTGTCTGTAATTAGAGTCCAAGGTTCTTGAAAAGTTAGAATATTTTGTGAGGATTTTTGTTTCGAGAGTCTTTAGGGAATAAAAATTAATTTAATGCAGTATTTGTAAATGAAAATTTCATAGAATTTAGTCAGCTCATAAATATGCTTATTATGAAAGTGATCTAATTGTGAGTAAAGAACTTAGAAAAATTTAAGTTTTCTCTTGTTTCATGTTGCTTCCATTTACATTACAAAATAAGTAATTAGGTTTTTGACTTGGACTACTTTCCCAATTAATGTCACATACATATTCTCGGTCTCGTAAGTCATTGGAGAATAGTCACTCGAGTTTTGCTGTTTCAGTAGCAGCCCGCTGCATTCCATGCAAGTGCAATATGCCCGCTCACATATTGCACTTGACGCTCTTTCGCGACAGTTTTACCTCCTCTTTTTCTAAACGCGAAGCCCGTTTACTCCTTACGAGTAGGAGTTAATTTTATTGTAAACAGGCTGACAGTGAAATATGCGAGTCGCGGCGGCGTTGCCAAATAAACGGTCGTGCCCGAAGGCGCCGAAATCCCGCGCCAAATTGTTCAGATGAAAGTGGAAAAAATATGTCGCGACGCCAGAACTCAGCCTCTGGGTATTTTTGATGCGGCCTCGCCACAGGGAAAGTCGCTCGCCGAATTTTCGAAATGTTTCTGATCATTAAACTGTGGATTTTTAGGCGTTTATGGATATTTTAAGCGTGCAAAAGATCGCAGAATTCATTTAATATTAAAAAACATGCAAAATTGAAGCACCTAGATTTTCATTTTTTATAGAGAAGGTTTCTAGAGACAGCGATTCTTAGTTTGTATTAGTTACGCCTTCAAGGCAATCCTCTTGGCATTCGAATGCATTTCGTGTCGCGGGAATGCGAGATGCTCCAAGATGCACTTTGCAATTTCGATGCAGCAAGTGCATCGCGCTGAGTACTGTCGGCGCTATCTGCAGGGAACTCAGTGAAACTTGAAAACGATGGAACACTGGTTAGTTACCGACGAAGATGTTTGATATAATTTTTGTTGACACGAACAGAAGTGAAAATCACTTTAATAGAGTAGAAAACTGTATACCATTCATTAATCAATGTATATTTTTATCGTACGTTCGAGGGGATTGCAAGCCCTCTTACCATTTTCCAATCATACACAAAGTTATCGATTCAGTCTAGACTGATTACAGCACTATGGGTGACAGGAATTAAAATTATGTGTTGACGGCAGAATTTCAAATACACAAAAATTAGAATATTCCAAATTTTTGAAATTTTTACTGAAATTTTCAATTTATCTCTTCTGTTGCCCCTATTTTATATATACCTCTTTCCTCCCCGACCTTTAATGTTAATTTTTCCATCTTTATTAGCTGTTAGGTCAGCAACAATTTTAAACAGCGCATTCACCGATGAATTTCATTAATATTTCTAATTTTTACACTCTGAGGGTTCAGATAATCATCAAATGAGTTCAAGTAACATATTTAATTTTTCCTTACCTTTATTACCCTACCTTACCCTTCCTCAGGGACTATCCCTACTCAAACCTCTCCAAGGGGTTTCTAAGGATGTGGTCCACAGAGTCCCTCTAGAAGATTGCTAAGGTGATCCACCCCCATCGAACACTTCAAGGTAAATCCAATTCAGTTTGTCTACCCTTTTGGTCTAGGTCTTGTACTTTAAATATAAAATTCTAATTGAAAAATAAATTGTCATTATTGGATTCTACTTATGAGATAAATTTGTTCATACATATTTCATATTATTTGAGGGATAAATTTCCTTTTGTAATTTAAAGCCAAGTAGGAATTTACAGACTTTACCTCCTAATGGTTATATTAACATAGATCGATAAGGAAGTTTCAGCTGATTTCTACACTATCAATGATCACTAAGCAAATCGAAACGTTCATGGACGAAACTCGGTAGATGGCGTGCAGGTTTGAGCAAATGTCGCGATCCTTGAGGTCCATCAGTTTTTATTTCGTGTGTTCGGCGATCGAGCCAGCAGAAGGGGCGAAATGTCAAATTTTCGACAACGATTGTCGGTCGTGTGTAATGTCAGCCACAAGTGACCAATCTGCGCTTCTCGCAGCGCGTTCTGCACGCAAAACGATGCCAAGGGGATAAATTATGCCTCGAAAGGAGAACACGTAAGTGTCCATCAGCTAGCTATCTAACCTCCTCGTTTATGGGGAAGATTTCCCCTTTTCGAGAGGACGAGTCAGAATGTTTGCTGTCGTGTGAAGTTCCGTTGAGTACTAACACAACGCCCGTTAACGTCGACGTCTCCTCAGCAAAGCGAAAACATGGGAGCGAGACAGAAGAAAACGTATGAACACGTACTTCAAAACTCTGGCGGATCTCCTGCCGCCACATCAGGATGGTCGCAAACGCAACAAAGTCGACATCCTGATCCATGCTTCAAAGTACATCAAAGACCTCCATAGTCGTATGGATGATTTATTCTCCGCTCATGCTTCTGAAGCGCACAGTAAGGACGTCTAATAACTCTCGGATGCTGTGCTTCATTCTGCCTCTTCACCATTTCTGTTTTTGTTTCTATGCAGAGGAAGAATTAGCTAGGCTTAAAAAACTGGTAACTCAGCTGTTCTCTCGCATGCAGTTATTGTCAACGTTACTGAGAGAAGCTGGAATTTCTGTACCTGCAGAACCAGCTCTTGAAAAGATATCTCCATTGAAGTGGTCGAATAAAATCAATGTTGATGATGCAGAGAAATACTTAGGCAAGATAGAAGAAAGTAAGGGAGTTGAAGAATAGAAAGATAAATGTGTTTAAAGAATTCTTGAGTGCTTACAGAATGTTTTATTTCAGTTAAAAGTTCTGAAAACAAGAAGGAAAAGTCTGCTGAACTTAAAGTGCCTTCTAAGAGGAAATCTGTAGCTTCTTCTCAGTCATCTGCCAAAAAATTGGTGGAGAATAGTGATAATTTGAAAGATGTGAATAGTTCCATTGAGAATCAAGAGAACCAAGCAAACTGTGCAAATAGTAAGGAAGAGAATTCAGAGACAGTAGGAAATACATCAGAGACTGGATCAAAAGACACAGAATGTCGCCAAATAGATGCAAGTAAATGTTGCTTTTAAAGTATTACCTTTTTGTACGTGTAAAAAGATTGAATAGCTCACTAACTATTTGATTAATTAGGTTCTGATGCAGCAGTCGCTAGTTCACTAAATGGTAAAGCAAATAATGGTAGGTATTAATAGTATAAATAATAAGTAATGGTACTGATGAATTTTAAATAAGGCTGTAGCTACATATAGGACCAATTCTGCATAAATATTATTTTTAGCATTGCAGAAAGTAGATTCCCAGAAGAAAGTAAAGAAGAAAGCAAAGAAGAAGGATGGGAGAAAGTCTCTAACACCATGTATAAATAATTCTGTAACTAATTTAACACCAAACACTCTGATATTGTCTGGAGGTAAACTAATGCCTTTGGTGACACCTATGACATCTAATATAATTGTAAATACTCAACAGCAACCAGCAAATCCAATAATTCTTAGCAATACACAACAAAATCAAATGATTGTCATGCAGCCCTTGACAAATCGTGTACAAAATCCCGTCGTATCTATCTGTAATCAAACTTTAATTAATACAGTACAAAAAGTCACTTTGAACACAGTCCCGAGCATTCGCGCAAACATGGTTGTGGATTCACAAAACTGGGCATCCAATGTAAAAAATATAATCAACGCGTCGAAGATCGGTGGTCATAAGAGCATTTTGCCCAAAGGTAAAGAAGTTACGAAAACTACAATGACTTATAAAGTTCCTATCCCAGCGGTTCATAAAGAAAAGCTAGAAAAATCGAAAGATTGCGTGAATAAAAAGGACACGGAAGTAAAGCCGAAAGTAAATAAAAGTCAGGTTAAGACTGGCAAGACTCAGCAACAAGTGGAAGGAGTGGAGGAGGAAAATGAGAAAGAAAAGAGCGTAAAGGATACCGAAGATGCAAACTCGCAGCAGAAAGGCTTGCTTAAGAGGCCTTCGAGCGCAGAAGATGAATCTATCGTCGAGCCAGCCGACAAGAAACGAAAAACAAATGAAAATACTGAAACTGCCGCTAAGATAAATTCGCTACCTGTCTCGAAAGCAGATTTTGCCGTGACTTGCAAGTCGATTGAAAGTTTAAGACACGTTATAGAAAAGATAGGCGAGGACACGAACGAAGCCCAAGATAAAAATCAGAAACTTACTCAAGTAAATGAGAAAGAATCTTCTACCGAATCAAATGTAGACTGCCCAACTTCATTGGGTGCTACTAATGTTAATCACGAAGATATCTCTGACTCTTCGAAATCAGGTGATAGCATAAAACCGGACAACGCGGAGTGTGAAACTAAGAAACCTCAGAATACGTCAATTTCAGACACAATATCAGTCGTCGCCCTTTCAGAGGCTCAATCGAAATCTGATAACGGTGTTGTACCAGTTTCTCCTGAAACTGAGTTGAATATTTCTGTAGACAGCGCATTAAAGAAATCTGATAGCAATATTGGTTCTCCTACTGCTAAATCACCTTTGGCAGAAGTTGAGGTAGTCGTCCAAGAATCTGTGGAATCAAAAAAGATAAAGGAAGTATGCAATCTAAGCACGGAGTTGGACAATCTGTTGCAAGTAGCACCTAAAGAACCAGAAGTCGTTGACGGGACAACAAACGCAGAGAATAACAAGATTATTCTCAATCTTGATACCAACACTACGACAACATTAAAGTCAGAGTCAACGACGGTGGCTCAAACGTCAGACACCACAACACAGTCATCGTCATTGCTTCCAGTCAGCGTAGTCGAGGACGAAACGAAGTTATCGAAGACGTCGAAAGACGAAGTTTCAAAAGCACCACTGTCATACAACACAGATAATACCTTCGTTCCCATCAGCAACAGGACTGATAGTCTACACTCGGACCTCTCAAACGATATATTCGCTTCTCTTCAAGTACCTTCCAGCTCCCACAATCCTGAATCCATATCTCCGACGGCGGCATTTCTGATGGCGTTTCCATTGGTATCTTCGTTGAATGGTAAAACCGAGGTCTTAGACGAAGAAATGAAAGAAGATTTCAAGTATCACAGTCAGACTCCACCCATGCTTCTGCAAATTGGAGCAATGGAACCAAATAGTTTCAAGATAAAAACATCATCTCCACCGCATGCAATTGCGGAGAAACGTCTGAAAGTAACGTGTGAAGAGAAGAAAAATCCGCCTGTTAGTGAACCAGTGAACTCAGACATTATTGTCCCAGTGGAATGCAGCTCGTCTACCAAAGCCTTACCTAAAGTAGTGAACAATGAACCCTTGCGGGAACCTTACAAAATAGTGCAAAGTGTATTGGCGCCTTCTTTGGAAAAGTCTACTTCAAATTCATTTTCCCATGCAAGTTTATACTCCATAGCAAACGTATCTTGCGCTACTTCGATCAATACTAATACAGAAACAGAGGAAAATTGTCAGAGGCAGCTCACAACAAGTTTGCAGAACACGATTACTAATACAAGTAGTGAAAATGTTATTGCCTCTCAAATTGGAACTGTTTCTACCTCAAACAAGGCGAACCAAACTAGTTGCCCAATTCAGACTTCAAGTTGTGACACTAGCGTTCGTTATTCCACCTCTCAAGACTTTCTGTCTAGCTATTCAACAGTTGTTGATAACAACCTATCTGGTCTGCAACAGAGTTCAAATGTTTGCAATGGTAGAACAATTCAGGAAGCGAATTCAGCTGGAGTACATCAAAATGTGGCAGCTAGTGTGTCTCAGACATCTTTGGCTTCTCACTTAACTAACACCACAACGACGACGAACACTTCGTCATTACCTTTACAGTCTATGCAAATAGATTACACGTCTCAGATGAAGGATAAAGACTCTCACAGCTCTCGTGTTGCTTATGGGGTTCATGGTAAAGATTCTCTAAATGATTCTAATATTATACCCAACAATCGACTTAGTTATTCGAGTCATGTCGATAGAACTCTTCCAACTTCATCTCAGAACATGCAACAGGATTATTCCATACAATCTAAGGATGTATCTCTTCCAATTCTTTCTTCCCAAGGTATGCAAACTGTTTACGACTCGCAGCCGAAAGACACCCACGCTTTAACTACACAGCAGAACAATCATCAGAGTTACACAGTGCACGAAAAGGATCATATTGTTCAGAATTCCCACAGTGATTTCCCTGTTGATCAGAACAAAAATCTGCCTCGGAAAGACTCTGTGCCATATTCGACGGGAACTGGTAATGCAAGTACTTCTAACAGAAATCAGAGCTATCAGAAAGACTCTATACCGAACTCATCTGAGAATCATTATCAACGTAGCTATACGAAAATAAATAAGGATTCTGATTCGACGACTAGTAACATTGTAGATCAGGAGGGAAAGTTGAACGACGTTCTGAGATCAAAGCCACAGGAACAGGATCACAGACGCGACAATAATTACACTTCCACGAAGAAAATGGATATTGATCCCTTTGCTCAAACATTTTCGTATGGAGTGAAGGAATCCATGAGCACTCAAGCTGAACAGAATGTTCTAAACCAGAGCACGAATATGTTCCAAGGGAAGGGAGAAGACACTCAGAATTATAGTTATACGAATAAGGATCTGAAGAAGATTAACACGAGTTCTTCAAATAACATGAGCAGTAAATCTTTGATTCAGAATACCTCTGTTTCAAGGTACTCTCAAGAACCAACTTCTTTCGTTGCTACGTCCAACTACGAGCAGAGCACTGTCACTGACAATCATGCAAAATCAACAACCACTGTTGCTCACACTTCTTCCAATTTTAGTATTCTATCTTGGACCACCTTTTCACCCGTTGGCGGGGGTAATAATATGGTGCAATATGAACAGGGACCGAGTCAAGCAGATAATACAGACGCGAAAACTATTTGTGAGAGTTATAGCTATGTTCCTCTGCATAAAGAGAATCAGAACTTCTCCAATGTGTTAACAAATGATGTCTATTCAACAAACTCGACCGTAACAAATATTGACAAATCGAGAATGAAGTCTGGGATGGAACCACAGAAGCCACCTTTCGTAGATCCTACCAAAGTAAGGAATATTCAAACAAATGTTCCACCATCTGGCAAGCAGAGTCGTATGCAGAGTCAGAGTCAAGCTTCTTCGGGTAGTAATGACTATAATAAATTTAGCGCGGAAAATAAGAATAATAAGTCCAAGTATGGAATGGAGTCTGAGTATATTCAAAACGAGTATTCTGGAATGAACCAGCAGTCACAGCAGCAACATGGACCGAAGAATCATCAACCTATACCTACGAAGCAGGATAAGGCTGTCTATCCAATGTCCACTTATGATTCACAGGTGAACTTTGATTTACCTGAAGTTAGTAGCCAAATGAAGTACTCTGTGGAGACTTATGCTAGCTCGAATTTCAAGTATCCAGATAAATCACAGCAGCAGAATCAAAATAAATACCAGCCTTTGATTCAAGGACAGATTCCTCCTCTTCAGCATGATACTGTCGCGTACAACGATGGAAAACATGGGCAGCAACAAACCACAACAAAGTCAAAAGGAAATCAACAACAGCATGCTATCAGGGCGCCCGTGAATTGGATGATGACACCAGAAATCAAGCATAACACGAACATTACTGACATCATACTGCCGCCTATTGGCAAGGAGCTTGAGTTCTGTCAGAACAATTTATTCACTCAGACTCCGTCGTACAATCAAGGAACACCGAATCAGTTTTATAATAATTACGATGTCGCAGCCCACAGTTTTCCTAATTTACCAGTTTTGCAAAGCGACCCAAAGAGAACTTCAGAAGTATTCTATTCCGAGGAGCAACCGTTTCCTTGGTCTCCCACGAAGACCAGTGTTCATATCGAGCAAGCTCAAACAGTTAAGGGTATAGATCAGCATATTGTTCCCTCTAGTCTTCCAACTTTGGTGGGTGATCTAGATCTAGGTACCAATATACCTGAGAAACAGAATTTCTTGTTCGGTCAAGTACCTTCGAGAGTTCCTTCTGACCAAAGTAAGGATCCCACGAAAGATAAAGAAGGGAATGTTACAGGACGCGATTTCCATACTGTGCTGAATAATCAGACTGTTCAACATCCAGGAGCTGGATCCTCATTCCTTTCTGTTAGTCAGTTAGTGGAACATGAGAAGGCTGAGAAATCTCACCAACAACATCATCAGCAACACCATCATCATCAGCACCACCATCATCATGCACACCAGCATCAACAGCAGCAGCAGCAGCAGCAACAGCAACAAGCTAGGAAACATCAGAGAAAAAGTAATACCAGTCCCAGGGGGAACAGTAAACGACAGATGGATATTAGGAAGCAAACTTCAGGCAGTGATCAGTTGCACCAGAGACATGAAGAACAGAAATCGTCTGGTCACAATTTCTCGGATCAAAGCTATCAACAGCAACAGCAGCAACAGCAGCAGCAACAAAAGTATCAGCAGAATAATGTTCACTGGAGGAGCAGAAATTGTAAAAGCAATTATACTGCAGAAGCATTGATAGGAACCAATAACAGTGTACATGACACGAATCAGGATAAACATGCCTCTATAAAGTTTACTACTAACTATCCTCAGAACAAATTTCAAGCTAGCTTACCTACTGCAGACTCAGTCATGCCCATCAATTATTTCTCAAACGCAGATGATGGAAGTGGTTACGGACAAATGGTCAATCAGAACTTTAACTCATACACATATTCTTCCAATACAAATATTTATCCTACATCTAATTTTATAACCAGCATATCCAATACACCTACTAACTATATGATGCCATTGCACGATAACACTGATTACATGGAAGCAAACGCGTTCCTTCTACCCAATGTGGCAGCCTCCTCAACTGCTACTTCGTCTAGCACGTCCACAGTGACAACATCAACTTCCAATATAAATAGCAATACAAAGAATCATCAGCACTATGGAAAGCATCAGAATTGTGATAAGAGGACTTATTCTACGAACGCGAAGAAAGGGAAGAGGAAAGGACTCGATGGAACAATGCAGAATTTGGAGTTCCCTCTTTCTGGCATCAATTCACCTCTGGAAGATTACCATCACTCTACATTCTTGCCACCACCTCCACCACCGCATGCTAGCCCCCTTTATCAAAATCATCCACAGGCAAATGTGTACACAAAAGCTGTGAACAGTTTACCACCTCCACCGTCAGTGGCTGGACCTCAAGGAGTACCCTCTGTGGCAACAGCTGGTTTCCCGATGAATCCAAACATGCCACGAGGAGGAATAGTCTCGAGCAACCCGATGACTATGAGTCATCATCCCTCTGGCACAAGTTTGACCAACTTTAACTTGAGCACTATATTTCCCGAGATGAATGACAAAGTACGTGAATCCCTTGATTATTCTAATTCTGTGTATCCGTGTAGCTTTTAATGCAGATTATTGGGTAATTATTGCAATTGTTTAATTAGGTCACAGGGTACAAATCATCAAATGGTATACCTTCTGGCTTGTCACAGCCACCAAATCAGTCTACAGCTTATGTACAGAGAACTAATTATCCAACGAACCCACTCTGCCATTTGCCACAGGTTTGTTTCGCAAATACTGAGCTTGAGATTGAATTAAAATTGAATTAATCTTGTTTCTAGGTATCAGAAGGAAGTCAATTTGGCAATAGCGTTCCTCCTCCTCCCCCACCGCCTCCTCCTGGCGTAATACATTACAAAAATGTATAAGAGTGAGTAAAAGTGGAGGAAACAGGCCGACCAATGGATAATTGTAAATATGTAAATAGCTATGTAATTGATTAAATTAAAGGAGATTCTGGAAATGAACTCACTGGAATTTAAAATAATGTAAATTCAAAGTTTTATTATATCATATCGTTATAATTTTGAGACATGGATCTGTTCACATAGGGAACATTTTATCAAGTACTATAAAACAGACACAGACAAATATATTATTCATCATTGCTACAGTGAAGTTTGTCTTAATTTGCACATACATAGGAAACGAGTATATCACAGCATCATATATCTTTCATTAAACATCCCCAACAATAAATTACCTCAACTCTTTGGTAGGCGGTTTCAACGGAATCTTCCCAAAGGTAAACTTTTCCGCTAAATACATACTTTCCTCATCACCAGTTAATTGACCCTGTATTGAATAAATACTATCATCGATAACAGCTGTCGTCATTATGGAACTGAGTGGAGACTTTCCAAACAATTCACTCGAGGACACTGTAACAGTATTAGCCGCCGATTTCCCCATGAAATTGCCAAAAGGCGAGGTAGTCTGTTGCGTTCTAGGCGCGAATGGATTCGTGGTTGTAGTAGTAGCAGTAGTGATCGTACTGGTAAATGGTGAGCTTTTCGTTTCGCCGAATGTGGAAGTTGTGAACAGGGGACTTGCTGTAGTGGTAGCTGTCCCAAAGTTAATTGCAGTACTCGCTGCACCAAATGGTGTACCAGACAACGTAACGTTAGTACCAAAAGCCTCACCACCAGCCCCTGTTGTGATTCCAAACGCAGGTGCCGAGAAGGGACTCGCGGCTGAACTGGTAGCTCCAAACTGTGAGGCTGCAGTGGCAAAGGGACTGCTAGTCGTAGGTGTAACTGTACCAAATGGAGACGCATTAGACGTGGATATGGCAGGCGTGGCACCTTGAGTACTTCCAAATATATTCACGTTCGGAGCAACTGTAGTGGCCCCAAATGCGTTCGTGGACTGAGCAGCAGAGCTGAAAGTAGGCGCTGTCGTGTTGGGTCCGCCAAAGAGATTGCTGGATCCACCGAATGTTGGTTGTTCGCCGAATATCGACCCAGGTGTGGCTCCGAAATTCGCTCCACCGCCGAAGATGGGCGCTCCTCCAAAAGCAGGTACTGTTTTTGATTGAGAAAATATTCCAGAACTAAATGTCCCGGAGGGTGCGGTGGTTCCAAACATAGGGTTCGTAGTTTGTAAAGTGGAAGACCCACCGAACAGATTAGCAGTAGAGGTTTTAGCTGCGCCAAAGATGGATGGACTAGACTGGGAAGTGGAACCGCTAAATAGTGAAGGGCTAGAGGTTGCTCCGGTGTTATTAAATACTGATGTAGTCGATTGGGATGTCTGGGGCCTGGCGAAAACATTGCTCACTTGGTTGGGCGTTCCAAAAACGCTCGGTTGCCCAAAAACAGACTGTGCGGCGCCTCCACCGAAGATGGAACCGCTTGTTCCGAACGTAGAAGTGTTTGAGGTAGATCCAAATATAGAACTGGTACTGGTTGGACTGCCAAAGTTCCCTAAATTACTGCCGAAAGTTGAGGTCCCACCAAATACAGGATTGGAGCTGGTAGTTGGCCTTCCAAATATTGATTGATTATTCATTTGATGAACTGGCATTGTATATGTTTTATTCCCAAATACATTGGAAGTTGTGGTATTGCCAGGGAGCCCTAATTGGAGAGAAAATAAGAAATTAGATGATTGTTTAATTAGATTACCAGTTATACTTTACCTTTTTGACCTTTTCCTTGAAGTTCTTTCTGGAAAAGAAATATATTTTATTAGAGATTTTTAAGACTTTTCATATAACAAGGATGCTTCAATGTATATTACTTACAAGCATTGCTATAGTCTCACGAGTTGGATTCTTCAGAGCATCTCTTTTTGCCTTCATATCTTGACAAAGTTGTTGAAAACGTAACTTCTAAAAAACACAATAGAAGTAGAATAGCTTGTAAATGTTTCTACCATTACAATACATCTATAATTTTGTATACAAACCGCTTGCTCGACCATTCCATTCTTCTGAGCTTGGTACATCTCCCATCGTACTTCCTCTGGGGACAAATCTTCCATGCCAGGTATGCATGGCCTTTGTTTGAGGGGTGCAAAGCACGACAGTAACCACTGCCCTCCCCTCTCAGCACTAAGTACCTCCTTTGCCACAGTAACCCTTTTTTAATATACAAAAAGTAAATCAACTATATCTTCAAATATGCTAAATTTTTATTGCAATAATACAGTACTTACGCTGTGTCCTCATCTTCATTGTAAGTTTCAACCTTAGTGTTGCCTCCTAAAAGAACAAGTTTAGCGTGAAAGAAAAACGTTATTAGTAAGAAACTTTTTTTATACCATAATTTTGTACTTACTAAAGTTATTTATGTGTTCGAATTGACAGTATTGTCCATAACGGCAATTGCCTTGTCGATAATATTTACAAATAACCATCGTAAACACGGGTCGAATACATTCGTTCTCGTTGCAAAATTCACAACACTGGGCATTTCGTATTGTACGATACAGGGAAAAACATTAAACAGTTGTTTCCTATCATTTCCGCTAGAGAGCGTGGTGATGCACAAAATGCGCGCCACAACCGAACGTAAATCATTCCTCTCGAAGAAGTGGGCTCAAGTGGACTCGAAGGAATGTGAGTCACATTTTCTGTGCAAGTGCCTTTATTTCAAAACAACAAATTTCGAAAATGTCCAAGTTCGGAGGTGCACACTCGGCTGAATTTATACTCCAGGAATTATTCTGTAAGTTTTTAACGCAGATACATAAAATTACAAAAGTGAAAAACGTAGATTAAGTACTTTATATTTTTATTTGCTTAGAAAAAGCCTTGTTCTACATTGCAGTTTATAAATTTTTATCGCAATGAGTAGCTCAAGTAGGTTTTCTACTCCAGAACTTGAAAAAATTATACAAATTTTTGGCACAGTGCATAATTCATATAGATAACGTTTATTTATGTATATTTTAAGTTTTATTCAGCATTAATTGAGATAAAAAGGGTTTTAAAAATAAAATCTGTATAAGCAATAGAAAGAGTCACTTGGCCTACTCTATACTGTAGTGTAGTATTGCGTATCATTACACACGTTGCAGGAATGCAGGCGTGTGTGTAAAGAAACGCGACAATTCCTTTAGCGGATGTGTTCTGAATTCGTTTAGATTCGTTGACAGTTGTTTCCATTTCTGTCGAAGTTGGTGGATTAAAAGGAGAGAGAAAATAGTCGTCGTTATCAGCGAACTTGGGAACACGCCCCACGCCGTTGAAATTAAATCGGCCGGGCCCAACCCCCCTTTGATATGCACAGAACGTAATGTGTCATTTCTCACGTGTTTTCGTGAATTTTTTGTAGAGAGAGCGAACGTGGAGGAGCACGATATTGTTAGATTTCGAGCGGCTCGCGAGATCTTTGTAGTCTCCTTCTTTATAAAATGGTAAGCGTTTCTACTCCAATTAGAATTTAGGTTATGTTCACTCGTTTTCCTTGAGGAGATAATGTAAATTCTCTTATGGGTTAGACATGATATCCACGTCACGGATTTCTACTCATTTTTTAACGGTTTCTTTTTATGCCAATTGTCTGTTGTATATTATTTGACGAAATGTCAGAGTGAATTTTATGGTTATCAGAGTTACTGCTCTGACAGTGTAATTTGTGATTTTAAATTCCCTTTTCTTGCAGTCTGGGACGCTGAAGCCTTATCTGACAGCAGTAAGGCGGACACTTACTGCTGCAATGTGTCTGGAAAATTTCTCATCTCAAATCGTTGAGAAACATAACAAGCCTGAAGTGGAAGTGAGAGCCAGTAAAGAGCTTCTTCTTACGCCGATATTGATCAGTAGGAATGATAAGGAAAAGGTGCTGATTGAGTCTAGCATAAATAGTATGAGAATAAGCATTGCTGTGAAACAGGCAGACGATCTTGAAAAGATTCTGTGTCACAATTTCACAAGATTTATGACAATGAGGGCAGAACATTTCATAATTTTGAGGAGGAAACCAGTAGAGGTATGTATTCTTTATATTTGTGGAATATTATTAGAGAAAACGAACAGAATCAATGATATCAGTTTATTTTTACAGGGTTACGATATTAGTTTCTTAATCACGAACATCCATGTAGAACAAATGTACAAACACAAAATTGTAGACTTTGTCATTCATTTTATGGAAGAGATCGACAGAGAGATCAGCGAGATGAAATTATCTATGAATGCAAGGGCTCGCATTTGTGCTGAAGAGTTCTTGAAAAGGGTCAGTATATAAGATAGATTAATTTTATAGTGTTATATGCAGTTGCGTGAATAGCAATTTTGGTTTCAGTTTTAATTCCTGGGACAAGGTGTGTTACAAACATAGCAATAATTGCAAACGCCAGGTCGCTAAAAATAACAGTGCCCGTAAATTAAGCTGGTTATCGCAGTTAGAAATATTTTACGGACAATTTCCTATCCTATCCGAAATCGACCCTCTAATCAAACACCGATTCCTGTTCTCCAATCATGAAGTCCATTCAGTTTCACCACGTACTCAATGTTACCTCCAGTTGTATAACAAATAACAAGTCTGATGTACATGTAAGTACAATACGGTATTAATTTAACGAGTCAGTAACAAGTAGAAAGGCAATAGATGCTGGGATCAGGAAACGTTTTTTTTCTTCTAAAGAAGGAAAGAAACACGAACTGGCATCTATTCAAAAAGCGTCGTTCTAAAACTAATTTTAATGTTCCGAAGTCTGGGATATAAATATCGTAAATGACGAAACTGAAAACCACTTTATAAACTTTACACACGTCGAAGGTAGCTTTTTGGTAGAGGTATCGGTATAGACCTTTTTGAGTCTAGACTTTTTCGATCTTGTGATTCTCTTACGAATTTTGCATAATCTGCCCATAGCGTACCTTTTTTACGATCACACGGTAACAGTAAAAACTATGCAAACGAAGGTACTTTAGTGGTTCGTTGAACGACACTTATAATTTAATGTTATGTACTCTTGCAAGTCTAGCACAAATGCTATAGTCGAAAGATTTATTTTTTCGAGTACCGGGAATTTTTGGGGGACATTCCTAATCGCGAAGTCATCGGTTATATTGTGCATTGTTAACACTAGTAATTATAAACCACAACTGACGTCCACCGACACTGGTATATCGTAATGTGTTGAACAACTGCCAAAATACTACTTAGCATAGAGAAGCGATCGAGGGACTGTAATTACAAATGTTTTAATCATTACGGATAGCGCTAAGGAGTTCTGAAGTACTCTTTATCGTAGATAGGAGGAAAATTGTATCTTTACTGCGGCATCGCATATTCTTAGCGGAGTATGACACGCGTGTACTTTGAATGTTTCAACTATTTTCATCGAAATTCAGATAGAAACACAGTGGGGGACTTCGACATCGCGATTTCTTTGATTTCTAATTCCATTAAGCGGATCGCGTTCACGTATTTTCCTTTGAATACGCGATCAATTTGGCGCTTTACTTTCCATTCTCGCTAAAATCTTGAATGACGTGCTCGAAGCAAACGTGAACAGTGAGAGACGGTGGTGTGTGCGTAAAGCGTGCAATTTCTTTTGCATTTATAAAATTCTATTTATCTTACGGATCATTGTAACCATATGATTTAATACTAATACAAATGTAAATAAATGAGAAGAATCATCATGACGCTACTGTGCTTTGAGAATCCTGAAGGTGTAAAGAGCTATGTTGTGTTTGATTGAAAATAGTGTTAATTGTTATTCCTAGTTGGAAGCTGTTCTCTGACTTCAATGCTTCCCAAATTTCACCTCTCTAAGGTGTTCCCTGTTTAGTCCTTCCAAGTTTCCAACATCAACTCCTGTACTGCTTTCTCCTTAGAAATAGGTTTCTTCAGGTCATCTCATTGTTAATCTAGAATTACTCCAATTCTGATTCACTCACAAGGTTCCCCAAAAAATCATCAGACCATCCAAACTTTTTTACCATTTTGCAACAATTTTCACTAAAATCCATTTCTATCGCAGTCTCCAGGTACCACACGTCTTCCAATTCCCAAATTCTACCAACGTCTCCTCTCTCCAGGGCCCCTGATCGCCCGCAACACGCAAAGCACCCAGCTCTCCCCGAATCGCAGGAATCCATCACGTCCACAACAGCTCTGTCCACAGGAGAAGGGTACTCCAGCGAAGAACAGTGACCTGCAGGCCTGCAAAGCCATTCACCAGTGACAGTCCGCGAGTTTTCCAGCCACGGGGCATCGCTGTCGCGCGTTTCGACCAGTCTACACGCGTCTTGGTGTACCTCCCACTAACAGTGTCTTCATCCCCATCAAACAACATGGACCTATGAAGCAGAATCAGATCCTAGAAATTATTGGACCTCTTTCACAAGACTCGCGTGAAAAAGTCGCCTGATAAAGGTCAAACGCCACAGGGAGCAGAGACTGAACGAACAGGAATCCTCGTGGAAACTTTTAAGCCTGTCGTCTCGCGGCCAGTTAGAAACTTCCCCCCCAGATCTCGTCGCTGGGGGTAGTTTGAAGGGGGCGCGTAATCTCGTTCGCGGCGGTCGCGATTCCGAGATTACCGCGTTCCAGCGCGCGCTATTTTCGCGAGGGAGAAGCTCGCGGGAAGATTGTTGACAAACTTCCGTGGGGACGTCGTTTCGACCCTCTCCCTGGCGACGCTGTCCTCGAGGTCGGTCGTAACGGGGGAGTTTTAGCGCGGCTGATCCGCCGAGAGCGTCGTTTAGAGGAAAGGGAGGAACTCGGCTGCTAGCGGAGACCTTCGGAGGTCCATAGAGCTAATTCCTAACGAGCGACCAAAAATACACGGCCAGAGAGAGACTGGCGGCGGTGGCTGTAGATAGCCCGCGAAGAAGAGGGCCGAGGAAGAGGCAGGTAGACGAAAACGAGCAGGATAAATAGAAGCTTACGATCCCCGAGCCAGTTTTCCTAGCTCCTGCTCTAGCTTCCGTTCCACCCCCTCTGTATGCTTCTGTTTCACCCTTATCTGCATATCAGAGTCTCGCGTATCGAGACTTTGGTCAAGGGATCATTGGTCTTTGTCACGAGTGGTTTGTTCTCTTGGCGGGCTTCTTTGTGATCTTGAGCGCTTTTTATATCTCCTCGCGTCCTTCGGGTTTCAATGGCTGTTATTGTTTCTCGAGTTAGTCTCATCTGTATTTGTGGAGAATTTCTTTGATTTCTTCTTTAGCTTCTTTTCTGTTGTATTGATTATCTTTCTTTGTGTTTGTAATTAGGGAAGTTTTTCTTTATTCTGAATGCCATGATCTTCTTGAAACATTGTCAAAAGTTCATTGATACTGTGGTGGAGAACAGAAAGTTTATTTTTAGTTTTATGGTGGCACTGTTATGGTGATTGATAGTATTATATTGAAAGGGTGATTTCAGTTTTAAATACGGATAACATATTTTTTTTGAAAATATGATCCATAGTCAAGTCGATTAATTATCTTTACACTGTCACACTAATAAGGGTGACGTTATATTTTTTATTCCGTTCTAACTTCAGAGTAGATGGTGTACCACCATCCAGTAAAAAATAAAATAGCTAAAATAGACTTAGTCAGTGAGCCTATATCGAGGAAACACTGTACTCGTATAACATACAAAAAACCAGCTTTAAGCTCTTTTCTTCTACCTCCGTGTCTTCCAATATAACCAGACAAATTGCCTCACCGCAGGGGTTGAAAACTCGCATTCCCATAACGTTCTCCACCGCATCGGTCCCATCTTTCCCCAATTTTCCCCTCAAGTCCTCAATCTCCCCCCACTACCCCTAGCCTCGCCCCTCCACCAGCTTCTCTTTTTATTTATCTCCCAGCCCTCCCCTTTTATTTATCCCTCCTCTCCTCCATTTCTTTTCCCCTGCATCCTCTTCCATCCCACAGAAGGTTTCTCTCACTCTTCATCCCTTCTCACGACGAGCTTTCGCCCCTCCACCACACTCCCTCGTTTTCTCCTTTCCCTCTATCTCCCTCGATCTTCCCAGCCCTCGTTCACCCCTCTCTTTCCCTCTCTCTCTCTCTCTTCTCTCTGCGTTCCCCTCCCAAACATCGTGCCTCTCTGAGGCGTCCTCGCGGCGCGGTGCCGCGAGCTTGCGCGACGCCGCGTGCTTTTTACGCCGACGCGGCGGCGGACGCTCGGCGTCGGCGTAGTCTGGGGCCTGGCGTCTCCCGAACGGGAACGGGAAGCTACAGGGAACCGGAGAAGGAGCGGAGCCGGTGCGTGTTCTCGCGCTCACGTCGTGCACGTCGGTCCACGTCCCGAAGACGTTCCCGTCGCGAAAGGGGCGGTCGAGTGACGGGGGACAGGACAGGAGGGAAAACAGAATCTGAAGAGGCACACGCACGCAGAGGAAAGACAGAGGAAGAGGGACAGTCGGTACTCGTGGTGGCAAGGGTTACCCAGTCGCGGAGGAAGGGAGAGGAGAGGGAGAGACTGCAAGCAGAGGGAGCGAGGAGGGAGGTCGAACGCAGGGGTAGGGAGTCGGTAGAGGGAGGGCTCGGTGGCTAGAGGGAGAGCGTGCAAGGGAGCGAGCGAGAGCCGTGGTTGCGTGGCACGAGAGAGCATCAGAGAGGGCCTAAAGTCGAGAGTTAGGAGTTGTGGCTCGTGGTTGTTAGATAGGATGCGTGTGCCTGGGTGCGGTGTTCCGCCACCACCCGACAGCCGACGGTTCACCAGCCAGACCAGCACCAGCAGCTCCATCGAAAGTTGCCACGCGGAAACGAGCGAGCGCGTCGAGGACGGGTGCGTGGCCGCGCGCGATCAGGGGAGGAAAACACCTCGTGGCGCTCGCTGGACACCTAGCCGACCGGCCTCCAACGAGTCTGTCCGCTGTTCGTCGACCAGGTCGGTGTGGAAGCGAAGGGGCGAGCGCGTGGAAGCCTGGACCGGGTCGCGAGTCCAGCCGAAGGTTGCTTCGAAAGCGTCCAGCTGGTCCAGCCGCTGGTGCAGCTTGTAGTCAGCGTGTCTGGAGGCTGACGGGGCATCAGCTGGAGGGAGACGTGGCAGAACCCTCTGCCGTGGTGACCACGATCGTACCAGGACGTCAGGACGACGCTGTCGGCGGGCATACGCTCGCTGGAGGACTGTCAGCGCGGTGCAAGCCGGCTTCAGCCTGTACCACGGCCGACGTCCCAGCTACTCATGTTCATCCCGGACACTCTGAGGAGCTGCATGGTGGAACCGGATGTCTCGACTTACCTGCAGGCCCCTTCCGTAGGACAGGTGCTGTTCGATCATTTAGATGACAGAAGCTTCTTTGCGATTACTTTTTGCTTGTTTCGTTCTATGCCAAGGTGTGCTTAACGCTTCACGCTTCCTACTGAACTGCTAACTGATACGAGTGCTGGTGTTGTTCCCTGAGTGTGTTTTGCTGGATGATGTTGAGGAGATCCGCGCGATATGGTTTTATGACTGAGGGTGGAATTACTTGTGAGAGATACAGGTGACTTTTGTTGAGGTGGAGGCGGTGGGTTTGGGTTTTGTGTGCTGGGAAATTGTCGCGTGGTTGCGGGGAGACTTTGAGAGGATTGTGAGTGGGAGTAGGGGTCTTTTGGAGGAAGTTTCTTTGAGAGTTGCTGGATTTTTCTTTTAGATACTGTTTCGGTTTCCTGTGTGCTTGTTTTCACTTCTTGCAAGTTCTGGAGTTGGTAGGAAAGATTCTGTTGAAGAGGTGTTACACAGCCTTTCTAGATTCTAGAAGATTCTTAGATATTCTAGTTACAAGAATTAGACATTTATACATGCTATTGCTAATTAAAGGCACGTGGATATCTTCTAGGGAGGAATACTTCTAATCTGTCTCTTGTGGTTGAGTCTCCCTTTCATTTCTTTTTTAAGAGAATTAGTCAAACTTAGTGCCCCACGTGTAAGCATCTACTCTACGTTTAGCTAATTTTCAAATGAAGGTTCTTCAATTATTAATATCATAATCTGAGGGGGTTGAAACTTCACTTGCTATTTTTAAAAAGTTCTGAATCTCCATTTCTCTTTTCATCTCTTTCTAGCCAAAGTCTATTTTTCCAAGAAAAATTTTGTTCAACCCCCAATTTAAATAGATGCATTCTAGGCCATAATTACAAAATTTTGACATCAAATTAATAGATAGCTATTAGATAGGTATATTCAACAAATTCTTAATTACCTTATTTTTTCCTCTTTCTGTTCACCCAACTTCCCAAATGAATTTTTTTAAATCTCCAACCAAAAATAGCAAATTCTGTATATCAGAGGGTTGAAATATCGTTAGCAGTCTTCAAAAAAATGTCTCAGTTACTTCATCACCATTTCTTTTCTGTGATATTATTTCCAACTGGATTGTCAATCGTGGATTCACTCGAAAGGAGTGGATCACAAGCTCCAGGATTGGAAGATGTCTCGAGCACGTGCGACTCGCGTGCACCGCGAAGCTTTCCAGGCAGCAGTGATCGCGACGCATCCGGTAAACAGCGTTGTTTTCGCTCGTGTTCATGGAAACTCGTCGATTCTGTGATTCACCTCGCAACGTGTTCTTTCTTTCAACAAGGAATCGCGTTTCTCGACGATTCATCGCTCTCCGTCGCGAAAATTCTTCACTAAGCTCAGTGGTTGGACTTCCTTACAGTTCTCGATCGTAGAATACCAGAAATGTGGGTGATTATCTGCTAGACGTGGCCAATCAGAAAATTACGTAATCATCCTAAAGCTGGGAGCTAATTGTTTAGCTTCGGGGGTGGTCTGTTAGCGTCGCTGGTCAATGGGGACTTTTATCCACGCTTGAAGTGTTAGTGGATGGCGAAGCTATTCTGTCTTGGCTCGTAGTTTGAAGAAATAAGTAGGAAATGAAAAGGAATAATTGTTGAATAAAATTTTAGGGATGGTAAGGAGATTATTTCCACTTTTTTTATAGTTTCAAATATTGGGTATTAAATCTCAGTTAGAAAGATGTGCATTATAAACTACTATTACATTAGAGATGAAGAGTTATATACAATTCATACTTCTCACACATCCCTCGACATTTGACATCTTAATTGCCCAGGTATTGGGACATTTACCTAACCCAAATAATCATATCTCTAGAGTCACAAAACTGAAATAAATCTCCAACATCAGACTTCAGTACCCCAATCGCTCTCACTCATAAAAATAGAAATTTTCCAAAAATCCACATTCCTTTAACACCAATATCCCCTCACTCAAGGACCCTCAGCCATTCAATGGCACAGTCAACCACAGCAATACCAACAAAAGAAAAGGAAAAAGGAATTAGTAGTGGGAGGCACAGAGTATTTAATTTATTAAGCCCGCAGCGCCTTCGGTTCTCGCGAGACAGAAAAAGACGAGGGCGTAAAAAAAGGGGGAAGAGTCTCGTCGAAAGAGGATTAGCGAAGGAGGGGCGTGCACATAACGCGGTGTCAGAGGGTGTCGGCCGGCGACGTGGGGCGCGATATTCGAGGGGTGGCGAATGCAACGCGATCAGTAACGCTGCACTTGGACGCGGCGCCCGAGCAGCGTTGGCTCGGCGCGTGTAAATACCGATGCACATATAAACACGTCCTGGCGTATATTGGCGGGCCGCACGCGAACCTGTCCGGGATTGTTCCACGTGCTTGCCGTGTCCCGATCGTTCGAGTTCCATTCTCGATCCCCGTCAGCTGATTTTCAGCAATGCAGCTTTCATTTACGCGCGGAACCGTCCCCACCCCGCTCAACCCCGCTCGACCGTAATTATGTAAGGAATCCGTGGCACTATTTATACCGACAATGACGAATCTTACGTAACCCGAAGTCACGTGGCACAATCCCGTTTCTTATATTTAGATTGCCCCATCGCGCCCTTCGACCTCCGAGCCTTCTGTTCTTGCCCTTCGATGACTGGGGCCGATGTGGCGCTGGGTTTGTTTGCTCAGTCCGCGTTGTTTGCTTTCACGTAGGTGTCTGATCAACTCTGCTAGTCTTGGACGAGGATTAGGCAGACTCGACTTGATTCGATGCTGACGATGATGGGTTCGCTATTTAGGGGATTTATTTCGGTTTTAAGGTAGACTAGCTAGATTCAGGTTTATCGAGAGTTCAGGCTTGGCGTAGTCACTTGTCTGGGTACTCAAATTGACTTCTTTAGGTGACTTAGGTAATCACTGAGTGCTAAAGAATTTTACAGTTTTTCCAGTTTTTTTAAGCTCAAGGATGCAGCGATTTCTGTTTTAATATTTGGAATATAATTTGTGTCACAAGTAAGAGTAATCAGTCGTAGACTATACCTAGGGCAAGGGGTTAAGATTCTAGGCTGAGAGGGATCATAGAGTAAGTCCATCGCTTCAGCTTTTTCCCCAGTTACAAATTGAGGACAGTTTGCGGAGCAACGTGGGCAAAAGCTCCGTGAACTCTTTGCCGCGGCAATCGGAATTTCGTAGCCCACTTAGACGGCGAAATGTCGCGTGGATATAGCCGTGGAGGGTTCGTTGTCCTCGGGGAACCGGCGTCCTCGCCTCCAGCAAACTTAGAACAGTCATTAGCGCGGCGAACACGGTATTTACTCTGGGTGGTGTGCTCCGATATGTCGGACGCGTGCATTACCACCGTGATTCCCCTGTGCCTGGCCGATCCTCGATCACCTCCAGCGGGAAAATTGCTCGTCACGTGAGGGACTCCCCTGTTCTTTTCGCTCTAATCGCTTTTAATATTAGCACCTCGTGAGTTACGGTGAACTCACATGCACATTAGAAGAAGTTTTTTTTTGACAAACTGGGAAGGGAGGTCCTGTGAGCTCTTAGGTTCCTAATTTCTGGAGGTTTAATCTATTAGGCCTGATGCACACTAGGGAAATTCTAACGCGTTCTCGTTGCGATTATATATCTGTCTTCATTGTTTGTAATTGGGAAAACAGAGAAAAATATATGATTGCAACGAAGGCGTGCGTGAAAATATCGTTCGTGTGCATTGGCCCTTAACCTTAGGAAGGCGAATGGTTTCGATGGTCGCGGGAGACGAATGCAGGGTCATTTTGACTTACAGTAGAATTTTTATTGGTAACTAGTTTTGGGGAGAAATTTGACATAAAAACTCATTTAGAATATCGTACACTTTATTTCTCTTTCGTTTTTGGTACACTAACATGAGATAAGTGTATTTTATAAAACTCGTATAAAACTCTCAGAGACTTCAATAACCCTCTCCCTTTCTCCCTCACAACGATCACCTTGACCGAGGTCACGACTAACCCTAAACACCCATCACGTCCAATTGGAGAGGAGACTCCCACCCTCAGAAGCAAATCTCAACTCCTCGCATCTCGAGACAGTAGCAATGCTCACCCCATTTCGTTTACGAAACCGCCCCAGCCAATCTGTCTTATCTCCCGCGTATAAAGTATCGGCTGGCGCGTCGAGGGGGTCGGTGTCGTGGGTGGTGGTCCTATCAAAAATTGCGAGTATCTGCACAGCAGGGGGTCCATGCATAACGCGTTCTCTATCTACGCCGAGAAGTCTATGTCAGTGTCTATCTTATGGCAGACTGAGAGGAGTTTGGCTATCGATCGCGCTCACAGCAGCCGCGTGCTCGCCACCCTCTCTGTCTCTTGCTCTTTTTCCTCGCCCTCCATCGCCGTTGCCGCTTCTTCTCACCCTCTTTCCATCCCCCCCGCGCCCCCTGTCCTCGGTCCAGCGACGGAACACGCGGACCGTCCCGCAAAACACGCTTCTACAAACGTCCGACATTCGGCCGTCCGTTTCTTACTGCGGACTCCAGGCGAACCCACCCCCTTTCAACCCTCTTTCAACCCTCATACTCTTCCTCCTCCTCCTCCTCCTCGCTGTCTACTTTGTTTCTTACAGGGAGAGGGTCGGGTCTTCGCAGCGCTTAACCCCGCGCGATCGCGAACGTCGCAGGATTTATGGGGGTGAGTTTCGGACTCGCGGAGCTTGAGTTAGTGGGGGGTCGATTCTGTCGCACTTGTTGGCTGGCTGCTGCTGCCTTCCTTGAGGGGATAGGGGACTGATGGGAGTCTGATTGGAGGCTAATTTTTGGGTGAAGATTCTTGGAGGAAGGGTGAGATTTTTTGGAGGCTTTGAGGAGGGAAGATTGAGGGTGGTTTTTGAGAAATAGCAGAGGGTGATGTTTAGGGTTTTAGTTTGCAAGATTCTTTAAATTAGGGATTTTCATATCTTCGAATATTCGAGTATTTAAATATCGAAGCTTTAGGTATTGAAATATTCTTAATATTGAATTTCAAATTTAAATTTCGTCGATTTTTTTTCCCCGTTTCTGTGTTTCTCAGCTCGCTGAATCGATATGTTTTTCCGCAGTATGCAAGTTCAAGCGTAAATGCATCGAATCTGTTTTTCAGCTTCCACAGCATCGAACGGTTGATTCACAATGCAAGCCTATTTTTAGCGTATGGAAAAGTCTATTCTCGTTGGTTTTTTTCGCGGGTTTATTGACGCGAAAAGCGGCAGGCAGGACAGCAGCGTCCACGGGGGGATTAAAACGTGGCAAGAATCAGTTGTACTGTTCCGCCTTCTTCGTCGAGTTTCGCGCAATTTGCTGATCGCCCTCTGGGACGACCCCTGTTAGAGGCAACTGTCGCAGCGCGTGAATTTTACGCTCGGTGGCTGCTGAAAAACGACAGAGGAACGCTTCTGCGGGCAATTCCTGCAACTTGGAAAAAAATTCTGGTTCAGCGTTTACCAAAATGCGCGGCAAACTTCTCTGACCTACATATATAGGAGTTTCAAACTTCGAGGTGAACTTCTCTGCTAGAAAAGTTAGCATGAGTTTCTTAACAATTCACTAGCTCTGCTACATTCAGTGCAGATATTTTCTGCATTCAAGCATTTTTGTTTGGAGTTTCTACTTCTACTCTATAATCAGGATTCTGGAAGGCGAATATACAATAATTTGAAACTTTTTTTGAAAAGACAGTTTGTAAACTTGCTTCGCTTTTTTAAAGGAATAAATAGATATATTATAACATTTTTAATTTTAGTTTTAGTACTTGTGTACTGTAAGTTTGATTCGACAGTGAATTTTGATTTTTAGTTTCTTTTTTAATAAGAATTCAATTTAGAAAAATAAAATTTAGTCACTTTTAGTAATTTAAGTTATACGTAGATTGTTCTATAAAAACAGATATAATTTGCTTAGAGCAGTAACAACCCTTATCAAATTTCTGTGATTCTCGAGTAAGATCACGTTTTAATGGTCAGAGTGGGCTTCAAAGGTTTCAAGGGTGATGTATTTACAATGCTCTTCTAAAATGAACTCCCAATATGAAAATCTTCATATGTATGACTCAGTGTGTCTCATTTCGACCCAGGTTGATCCATCTTGTTTCAGTTCGTCCCATCTCGACCCAAGTCAACTCAGATCAATCCATCCCACCCTAACTCGTCCACATCTTATCTCAGCACGGCCCAGTTCGTTTACATCTTGCTACAGCTTGTCTCAGCGCGTCCCAGATCGTCCATACCTTGTCTCAGCACGCCCCGTCTTAATTGAGATCGACCCATTTCATCCCACTTCATTCATACTTTAGCTCATTCCAGCTCGTCCTATCCCTTCTCAGCACGCCTCATCTCAATCCAGCTCGACCCACCTCTTACCAGTTCACCCACATCTTGTCTGATCTCGTTTATATCTCAGCTCATTCCAGCTCGTCCTATCCCTTCTCAGCACGTCTCATCTCAATCCAGCTCGATCCACCTCTTCACCCACATCTTGTCTGATCTTGTTCGATCTTGTCTCAACTGGTCTCGCCTCGACCCAGCTCCACTGCATCCTGTCCCATCACGTCTCAGCTCGTCTCACCTCAACCCATCTCCTACCATCTTGCTCCAATTAATCCCATCTGGACCCAGGTGCGTCCATCTTCTCCCATCTCGTCCCATCTCGTCCCATCTTCTCTCATCGCCGATCCGCTGAGAATCCCCGCGCGGCTGTTCCCTCAGAGGATCCAAGAGGGGGAGAGCCCCGTATCCGAGTCGTCAGGTCGACGGGAGGGGACTCCCGAAGCAGGGTAGAAAGAGAGAGCGAGGAGTTGCGTCGGTTCGAGGGCAAATCTAGTAAGCTAGGACAGAGGCTATTAATAACTGTTTGGGGTGCCGTACCTGGCCGCGGCGCGGTGCCTTCGCCGCGCGTCTAGATACGCGCGTCTCGACGGCCGGCGTCTCAGTGTCGTCGCGACGACCGACGTCGTACCCGTCGCTCCGGCGTCGACGGTCCTCCTGCTCTGCCTCGCGCTAGTCGATTTTCCCTGCGTGGCTCGCGCCACTCGCGTCGCAGACGTCCGCTCAGTTCGTCTTTCTCCGGCGATTCAACGCAACCCGCGGAGGAGCTCGAGGCGACTCTTATCCGCGTAACGGTACCCAGTGCGCCGTATCGCGAGACGATCGAGGAACCGATCGAGGAACCGATCGAGGAACCGATCGACAGGCCACTCAGTAATCAAATAGAAATCGGATCGAGTGGATCAGTGACGAAGGCTCGGTTCAGTGACACGAAACCCGACCAGTGAGGGAAGGCCCCTGTGCTCGATCCTGCGACGCGAGCGTCGTGCTCCCAGGACGATTCGCGGCTCGTAGGATCAGCTGATCGAGAGTGGCTGATCTCGCGAAGGAAACAGGATCGAGGATCCTCTTCACTTAGGATACCTTCTCTCTATAAGAATCTTTAGCCTTAGTCGTTGCTAGTAAGTAGAGAGTGCAACTCGATGTCGCGATTTTCCACGGTTCTCTTTCTTTTTGTGCTCTGTGTTCTATAATTGTGCTAAGGCCTCTTCGAGGAAACTTGATCGTGGCTCGCGGGAGGAAAGTAATTATGTAATTGATAGAACGATCGCGAAACGCACCTGTCGACCGATTTTCAGGGAGGAGGTGCTCCCGTCGGGTCTATCTTCAGACGGGGATCGTCGAGGGAACGTAGCCTCCGTCGACGCGACGGGATAAACATCCTCCGCGCGCAGAATCCGCGCCGATTTATTGCCGACAACTACGCACCAAAACTCGCCTTGCAAATAGATGCTTCCCGCGACACGTGTGCCCGCCAGTTGCCCCCTTCGTCGTCCAGAACCTCTTCCTCGGCGAGTTTTCGCGATTGCTGGGGGATATCGAGTGACGCAAGTCGATTGATGATTTTTCGGAAGTGGAGTAGTTCTGGAATGTTCCCTGGCTCTTCGTCGCGAACTGGGGCGCGGGAGTTTGGTACTTTCGCGCGGTTATCTTTAACCCTGCTGCGTTCCTTTTGGACGTGTCTTAGGTAGAAGGATGTTTATTATTGGCGTGTCGTTACAGATGCAAATGCAGAGGTTTTTATTATGATCATTTAAGGACCAGTTTTCTTTTGTGTCCATGGGAGAAGTTCTTAAGTGAGACAGGGGCTTCAGCGATAAGGGATTTCAGGATTGTAATGTCTAGATTCTAGAAAATGTATATAGTGAATAATTGTTTCGTGTTTTTAGGAAAATTGTGAATCTCATTACAAGAAATGAAAATAATTATTGAGTATTAAAAAGGGGAACGTAGTAGGGGTACTAGACACTAGTTCCTGTAAACTATTTCCTTTGCAATTGGAGTACTATTGAGGAAAATGAGAAAATGCTTTCTTTCTGAGGGATGGTGCTGTATTTTTTTCGCTAGGCTACGAATTCTAGATACAGTGTTTCTTCGACGTAAACTTAGACTTACTGGCGAGTTCATAACGAAGAACATGTTTTTGAAGCCAAGTCCCGTACTAGTGGCCCAGTTTAGTTTTATCAAAAATGTGAATTGCAATGTACAGCAAGTATAGCCTGTTTGGTCTAAGTGACACTGAGTCTCATTTTACAGTGTTGGTAATTTTACTCTGGTCTATTCAGAGTATAGTCTTGAACTTCTATGAGCAGCCACGTGTCAACTCAGCCACCCTTAGCAATTCTTCTGAGCTATTCTTCAGCATAATTTTCTCGAAAAAATTACCATCTTTCATGTTTCTCCCAAGTGTCACAAGAATTTTCTTAAAATCTTCAATTTTCTCAAACTGAACCTATGTTTCCATAGTCCCCTGACCCACAATTGTGGTTCAAGACAAATTGTCTGCTTCTGCAAGAATGTTCATTAAATTCTCTGCTGAATACTTTTGATATTATTACTTTCACGAAACTCGTGTTCACTTTTCGAGTGTAAAGGTTAGTTATCACCCTGTTAGTGAATCTCACGTTCTAGAAGAATGGTCCCTGGCCGCCCCCTCTCCCACGTCCTTGCCCTCCCCGTGGTTTCTTCCGCGATGACGACGGTCGCGGCGTCACTGTGCGCCACCTCCTTAACGCCTTTGATTTTTCGTTCGCCGTCCGAAAATAACAGCGTGTCGTATAGATACGCGTGCACACAGTCGCACCACTCTTGCATATGTGCAAGCCAAAGCGTCGCTTGTGCTCGAGCGTTCGTCGAATCGCGGTGACAAAGCAGCCGTGTCTCAGAGATTTTCTGCTGGCCTCGCTAAAGTCTCAGTCTCGTATCTTTTGTACTCCAAGTGTGTATCTACTCTCTGGTGAAGTCTCGACACGTCAGTATTCGATATAATCTCTCTTCTATATTCGCTGTAGCCCCAAATCGTGTAGAGAAGAAAGTTCTGTCTGTAGATACTGTGACTCACTACAGTGACTGATCAAGCTATAAGTACATACTTTGAATACTCATTTAAGTACTTGAAGTTTGGACGAAAATGGAATTGAAAATTATATTTCACATTCTTATTATATTTAAAATTGAATTATTTTTGGCACAAAAGTATTTATTTATTTATTTTTTCAAAAAGTATATGCACAGTTTGTACATAAAAGAATAAATGTAAGTTATGGATATATACAAGATTAACAATTGAGAGGAAAGAAAAAGAAATAGACAAAAGTCCAAGCAATTCATGAACTGGAGTTATTGATCAAGAGGAGTTAGATTGTTAATTTTGTTATTATAAGAATAAGAATTTATAGAAATCCTAGCTTTCTCAGATAGAAGTAAGTAGAATATGCAATATTTTTGTCTGATCATAAGAGTTTGGTCGCCCACTGTATGATTCATTCTGAAAATACCACCACGTGCAATCACAAGTGTGAGTCGACTTCAGAAACGTGTCTCTTGGCGTAAGCTAGTTACTCAGTTCATATCAAGGAAACACTGTATTGTACCAGGTTCTTTTCTTCTGTCGATCGAGTTCGGTATCCATGTAGTTCGCCCGAAGTTCGAGAGCAGTGTTTATAGAAAGTTTGGAAGCTTTCTCCTCGCAGTAGCACGCGGTGAACGTCTCCTCGAGAAGCATACCCCAGTAGTTCCACGAAAGCGCGCAGAACTTAAACTTCCAGCTAGCTAGATCTAAACTTCCCTGAAAGAAAATCTTGAACCAAAAAGCCACGATCGAGTTTCCCCCACGTCGTATACCAAACTCCCTCGTGACAGAGCAAATCGTGAAAGGTCCCTTTTCTCGCAACAGAAGCTCATCATCTGAAGATCTCGCCGCTGTCGTCCACGCCGATCCAAGATCCTTGAAGAGTCCCAGTGACCCTGCAGCGAGTCCACAGGCGAGCCCACGCTGACCTCTGTCTGACCTCGAGCCAAGCGCGCTCCAAGAGACGATCCAGTTGCAGGAATCAAGAAAGGCTTGCGAGAAGGAATAGCGACTTTGACCCTCTACTTGGACCGAGCTTGGTCCCCTGAAAAAAGGGCGAAGGGAAGGAGCAAGGGGCGCAGAGGTGGTGCAGATGAGGCCACGATCTATCTTCGACAGGGTGGCGGAGGAGTATTGCGACCCTGACGGTTGTTACTGCGAGAATCGGTGCTTCTGACAGCCGGACGGCAGGAGGGACAGACAGACGGTAGTGTGCCACAGCAGCCGCAGTGCTTGCGAATACTCGATGGTTCGTGTCGTTTGACGCTTGTTCACAGGCCACCCTTGTGTTCTTCCTCGACCTAGTACACTTACCTTCCCTCCTTGCGCACCTTGTTCTCGTTGCTTCGCTCATGAAAGCGTAATCGTCGATTGGGCTGTTTCGGGAATCTGTGGAGGATTCGGGCTCTGTGGATGGTTGCGAGACTGGATTAGGTATCTGAAGGGGGTGGGAGGTCTGGGATTTGGTCTTGTCTCGGGTTCTGCTGGCTGTGGAGCGTGATGGTGGCTGAGATTGAATGGGGGTGAAGTGGTAACTATTAAGTGTATTGAAAATGTACAGACAATGTGGAATTTTTGTATGAGCGGGGTTGTTATGGGTGATCAGTTGGAATCAAGTGTTTCTGTGACAAGGTAGAAATTTTTGGATACTTCTTTTTTACTTGTATGAGATTTCCTACGAACAATATTGGAATTAATATTCAATTCTGAGAGGACCTGGGGTATCTACAAATTTTTCATACTTCTGAAGTCCTCAAAACTCTAAACAGATACTTCAATAGTTAAACGCTTGGATATTTCAAAAGCAGAAAATTCAAAAATTCAAATACCTATATAGAAACTTTTAATACTTAAAAATTGAAGTACAGCTGTATCTAAAAATTCGACTCCTTTTTGGAACATTTAAAATATTCGAAAATCTGCTTACATAAAAAGTAAAAGAAATTGAAGAACATCTCAGTCCTTCAAACATAAAGAACTTACATTTTTAAATATTAGAATATTTGAAACTTCAGAGATTGGAAGACTTAACTCCTCTGTTCTCCGAGCTTTCCTCAAATTCCCACGTCCACTCAGGCCTAAACAAACATCCCCCGAAAAGGGGTGGAAATTTCTCACCCCGACGCTTCCCTCCCCAGCTCGCCGTCAGCTCGATCGCGAGTCATTAGCGTACAGCTCGTCCACTCGATGCTCTTTCGATCAAAAGCGCATCGCGTCACGACTCGATGGTTTCGGGGGTGGCGGCGGCGTGGGCGTGGGTGAGGTGGCGGTGGATGAGAGCGCGTACGTTATTGTTCCGACGATGAATATTCCGCGGACGGGGGCTGATCTTCATGCGAGAGTGCTCCATAGAGGAAGTCGCCGAAAATTGATCCCCCGTGAAATGATGTTTACATCCCCCTTCCGACCGCGGTGGCATTTCCCTCACAAAGGGACGATCGCGCGGGGATGCACGATCCTCGACCTACAATCGACCGTACGAAGTGGCCTTTTCCCCCCTGCCCCTTGGTCCCGCGACCGGAAAACGGAGATTCATCGACGTTTCGATCCGCCGGAAGAGCTCGGAGCAGCGATAAGGGGAGCAGCTTCCTTCTCCCTGATGTCTGAGACCTTTTTTCCTTCCGCTGACGTCCACTCGCCTGGGGGACGGGGCGACTCTCGAGAACAGATTTCGACTCGGTTCAACCTTCGACACCGAGGTCCTGGTAAACGGGGATTGATTCTATAGGGTGTTTCAGAAGCAGTATACATTGTTGTGCACGAGTGTTTGGATATTTTGATATTATGGGAAATGCATGAAGTACGTTCACTTCTCTTCGATTAAAATTCTGTAGTATACAGGGTGATCAGTTTATCTGGAAACCCTCCATGTGTTCAACACCTATTTCAAGGGTTCCAGTTAAACTAATCACCCTGTAGTTCTGGATACAGACTATCTCAGACGATTATTGTATGAGGTTTACAAATACTGTTGAGAATAATGTTTGGTATCGGTTAGTATATGTAATAAAGTGTATTTCATGCATTTTCACTAATGTGAGAGTGTTCAGATACTTCTGCATGGTAGTGTAAGTGGAAATTGGATTGTGTAAGAGAAAATGAGTCGAGGAAATGGGATTAAATTTTTTAGTTCTGGATTTTGGGTTTGAGAAAGTTGATTTTGGATTTTGGTGTTATGTGTGAGTGTATTGGACTCATTAGAATATTAGAATATGATTCTGAGAGTTTGAGGAATGGACACCGCGCCTGTGAGACGTTTCTACTTGTACCTGCTGCAGTAGATACATGCAGTCAGTGGTCAGACACTGTTCTCCTTACTATGCATCTTTTAAATTGTACCAGTGTACATTTGTAAGCGGTGAGAGTTCGATATGCAAAAGATTGTGAACACTTAAAAAATTGAAAAAGCTTAAAATTTGGAATATTTAAATGTTTGTAAGTTTTGTTACCTTACGATTTCTTGTTTTATATTCTGTATAAGGGTGAATTAAATTCTTCTGAGGATAGGTGCTCTCGAGTGAAACAATAGAAGTTGTTCGTTTAGGGGTAAACTGTACCTTTTCTTTCTTCTTCGCTGCTGAAAATCCAGCATGCTAATTTATTCCAAAAATGATTAAAAGGTCCACGCATGGTAAATCCACTGCATGAAGCTAACCCATTCGACTCTTCGAGAACAGGAAAAGCATTCCATATTTATATACGTTATAGCATGAACCTTCATTACTTAAATTTTCCCTAATTGCATTCCTTCCACCCTCCAGCTGGAACTAAATAATACCACCATAAATACTAAGTTGATTTAGAAATTTCGTGACAAATTTAAAGATAAGTCAAATCTATTCGCCAGTATTATATATACCTAATTTATTTTTTATTAAATTCTACCTACTTTAAATATTTTATTTTAACTTTCCAATATTTTAACATTTCAAACAGAAGAATTTGTCACATTTTTCCAATCAACCTAATATTACAATACTACTTAAAATCCCATAGTTTTTCTCAGGTATAATTTCCCTACAAAAATTTCTAAACCATTTATTACTTAAGCCTCATAGAAAAAAAGGTCATAAACTTTCACGAAACCCTCAGCCAAGTCCCATACTAAATTCTCGGAATTGACCCCCACCTCGACAAGGGACGCTCAGTGTTTTCCTCAGTGTCAAAACAGTCCTTGCCCGAATGTCGAACGATAAGGACGTCGGCCGAGGGTTTGGTGATCAGTGAAAGAGTGCGAGGGTTCAGTCTCGTTTTCGAGGGATGAAAAGCGACATCCCTAATCAGTCGTCGTTACCGTGTGTCCGCAGGATGAGTTCCATCCATTCATTGAGGCCCTCCTACCATTCGTGAAGTCTTTCTCGTACACGTGGTTCAACCTTCAAGCCGCCAAGAGGCGTTACTACAAGAAGCACGAGAAGCGGATGAGTCTCGAAGAGGAACGTCAGTGCAAGGAGGAGCTCCAAGTGAGTTATTCTTAATTATTATAATTTATTTTTAACATGTTGATTTGTGTAGTTTCTGGAGGAAGGATAGGCATAGTTTTAATATTAATGTTTCTTATGTGTATAACACTAGTATACTATAGTACAGTACAGTAGTATACTTGTGTAAGCTATAAAGATAGTAAAGGATTTTTTACATAATTTTTGTACTATTCTCTACAGAAAGGAGATATAGTATTTGGATTGTAATGATTCAGGATAGGTTGAAATTAATTTAGAAGTATAGATATCAACAGTAGGGGGGAACACATTACTGTTACGTCACGTGAACTCACGTAACAGATTATAGAAAATCCATGGCATGAGTGGAGACTTTTTCATTGCGTCACATCTATTTTGCTACAATATGAAACAGATTTGATATATTACGTGACATGAACGCACTATGACTCGACGTTTTTCCCTTATTCCAGATCTATTTTGCCATAATAAGAAAGAAATTTGCTATAATATGTATCATGATTTCACGTGACGTGATAGTAGTATTCCCACCCTAACTGTTTCGAATTTCTCTCAAAATAATAAAACTCGTTGAAAAAATAAAACTCGCGATTGGACTAACAAAAAAAACGCGAGGATGGTACCAGGGTTAAGTTTGAGTTTCGGTACAATTAAGGGATCGTGATACCCGCGAGGCAATAATTAGAATGGCACGATTAGAAAAAGGTAGGAATGCCTGAATTCGAATCGAATTCGCGTGACAGGGTTCGGTTTCTCAAACGTAGGCGTTCCAGGGCAGGTATAGAAGTTGCCCGATAAAAGTTCGCGGCAGGGCGTGAAATAAATGTCAGACGATGTGCACGAAAGTCGAACCGCGAGGCTCGCTCACTAATTTCATGGTTAAGAATAAAAATAATGAGGTTTGAGACTATTTCGGGAGCAAAGCGTCCCCGGTGACGCGCGCTATCGCTCACAGCCTCAAAGCCAGCGGTTCTCGATCGTCCTATAACGATCGCCATTAGGCCACTTTTATTAATAGAACAATCCGTGCGAAACGGAGGATATTAATGAAGCTACGCGGAGCTTGAAAAATCGACGACCGAGCGCAGGCTTAATTTTGGGACCCTTGGAATTTCTTGCGAAATCCCCCACCGAATCTTTAATGAAATTAGTTATTGACCCTTTACGTTCTGAAGATACTGCAAACTGTCAGTCGGATTAAAATATTACTCGTGAACCAAGTATGCTTAGAATTTTGACGGTGTTTATAAATCTTAAGTCCTTGTGGTTCTCTGAGGTATTGTGAAATGATGCCAACACTTACAATCAGAGAGTGCATATTTATTGTTAGTCTTGGGATGAGGAAGTTCTGTGAAACGTTTATGAAGATATTATTATTGGGTTTATGGAGGACATAAAGGGTGAAATTGGACTTTTTGGGTACTTGGAATTCTTCAGGGTGGTTGCAAACATGAAACTCTGTACAGAGAATTTACAATTTATTTTCATTTAATATTTTCATTTTTATTCGAACTTCAGTGTACTAATTTAGACAATATTAATTCACTAGTTTAAAAATAGTTCACAAGGCAAAAGTATAAAATTCAAGCATTAAAATAAATTACTAACAAAATTCAGAAACGTAAAAAAATTACACCAAATACATGAAAAAGTCCGAGACGAAAAAAGTGTCAAAATAAATCTTGCTTCTTTATGAACCACAAACAACTAATTAAAAATAATAATAATTAGAGCAGAAACATTTAGTTTCTCTTCGAATAAACCGGAAGCCGAAGCGTTCTCCAATATCCCTCGCTGTAAAACGTAACGAAGAGTCGCGAATCGGGGGTACAGAAGAATCTTAAGTTTCTCGGTGGTTTGGATAAGAAAGCTTGTTCTCCTAATAAAGTGTCGTTGGTAAAAGGAAACGGGTCTCTTCGAGGGCCAGCCGGAAGTCGCTGGGAGCTGGGAAAACAGTCGGTCGAGTGTAATCGAAACTTCAGGCCGCGAGTAACTTTTCTCGAAAGCTGGGGGAGACTTATGCTCGCGATTAAAGTTGCCGCAAAAACTTTCCTCAGTGTCCTCGAATGTCTCCGCTTCCGGTCCCACCATTGGACGTTGATCACCGCTAGCCTTCATTAAATAAAATATTTATACTTCACCTGGTGCTGGGGATCAATTTACGAGCTTTGAAATTCAAGTTACTAATTATGTGGTATTAAGAGAATATTTTGTTCAAGAATATCTCAATTACTTGAATTTATTATTATTATTATTCTCCATAAAAATTTAAATTTCAAGTATTATTAAACATTCTTATATAATTCATTTCATTCAAGGCAGAATTTATTCGAAATTTTAGTCGAGTACTCAACTCTGTCTATAATACTACACCACATAATTAAGAATAAAGAAAATGAAGATTTCCAATGAAGACTATTGAGAGAAGTGTCAGAAAATTGCATTACAATTAATGTCTCATTAGCTTCCAAAACATGTCATTGATGGAATCTTGACAGAACTTCGTTTTAAAATTAAGGGACCATTGTCGCGAGATGCAATCGCGCAAGCACATTTCTCTTTGACCCATTCACCCCTCGCGAGCAGTCGGTGGAAAAGAATAGGAGTCGACGAACCTCTCGATATCCAACTAAGTTGGCGTCGGCTCGGTTCGACCAGTCATTGACATTCGAATTTTCGGCTGGACCGCAATCTTTTTCCTTCCCTTTCTTTTTTTCTTTCCCATCGCCACCCCACCTGCCGCCCCCTCGCCCCTCTCCAGCCCCTCTTTAGCCTCGTCCGCAGGAAACATCCAGCAGGGGGTGGTTTCTCTTCTCTCCACCGCAATTCGTATTCTCCCTCGCGACGGCGTTCGATCAATATTTTAATTTCGCGATGCTGCGGTATTTAGCGGACGAAAGAACGGACGGACAGACGGACGCGGATGGGAACCGATGCGCTCGTGAAAGGACTCCTTCCAGGATCGATATATCGTGGAGTTTAGAGAAAATCGTCGGCCACTGGATACCCTTTTTTTTTTTATCTCCTCGCTAGACCACCCCCTCTGCTACCCTCTTCGACCAGTGCACGATGAAAGGGGTTGCAAATCGAGGGAAAACGTTGCCTTGGATCTCTTCGCTTCTTGGCTCTGTCTTTGCCCTTGTTACCTTATTTTACTAATTTTTTTCGGAGGAGATTGGCGCAGAGGTTTGTTTCTGAAGAAAAGATAGATTTAAGGATCTATTTTTAAGTAAGGTAAATGTCCCAGTAGCTGACCATGTATCAGTATCTGCACAGCACACTGATTTTATTTAATTGTCAGCTTAAATTCTAATAAAAGTCTCTTATCAGTCCTACTAATAAAAAATAAAGATATATCGTAGAAAGTATATTCAGTTACTGGGACATAATTCCAGTGTTGAGGTATTGTATTCTTCAGTACCCCACTGACTGGGACATTCGACATCTTAAGTTTTGAAAATATTTCCCTATCAGGTTAATAATATAATGTATCTAGGATATTTAGGTAAACTTCCCTCCAACCCTCTTCGCCCAAGAATTTCCCTCGGAATCCATCATAGGCGTCCGTACGAGGCAAAAGTCGTTTCCGGTAATGGAACTTTTTAAAAACGAAAGTATACCCGGGGCAGCGCGGGGTCACGTTGAATTTTACATGAAGTGCATTTAATCTGCGTCGCACGAAGCCTTGCAGGCTCGGCAGAGCCCTCCGCCATTTATAGACGGGCTTTATGAAATTGCGAGCGCGGACGGAAAGGCTGCTGGCCATCATCGGCGAACCCATTTACAAACTTAATCGAAACTACTATTTTTCCTTTGCAAAAGTCCCGCGGACAACACTGTTCAGCGATCGCTATACTTTTACCAAAATTACGTAATTCTGGTTCAGTGTTATTCATCTTTGCTGGTGCAGGTGTAATTTCATGTTACATAGTATCTATATTTCTGTTCAAAAATTAATAATTTAACATGGAATTTCCTACATACAAATAACTATCTAGAGAAACTTCTAAAGTGATTCTATCACATTCTACACACCTTATGAAAACCAAAGTGTCAAATCCCAATTTTCACCGAAAACACTTTGATCTCCAATCGAGGATAAATGGACCTTTAAGCCCCATTTATACTATCGACGAGACAACTATGAGCTGAGCCGATCGCTTACACCGACGAAGTACACATCGATAGTGTTTCATCGTTTATAATTGTCTATTTATGACTTTTTTCTAGTATATATGACATTTGCTCAGCTCTTGCTCGGTTCGTCGATTGCATAAACAGACCTTGAATAGATCTTAAATGGATCTTAAATGTCCCTCAAATGGACCTCGAAGAGTGACAATAAAAATCGACCGAGTGTCGCGAGCTCCTGCATGATAAAATTAGTCCCGAAATAGTATCCTCTCGCGCGAGCTCGAGGAATGGCTTTTCGAGGCAGTTCGATCGGGAAATATCGTTGTGTGGGTGGTGTCGAATTTTCGGCGGGTCGAACCGTCGTTTTTCCACGCAAACGAATCGATCCTTCGTGGCGTGTCGTGGCACGAGGTGCGTCGACCCGAACCCGAACGTTTCGCGAGCCCCGTTTGTCCACTTTCTCGTCGCTCGACACGCCGTCCACGTACGTCGCGGATGCTTTCCAGAAAGAGCCAGAAAAACGATACACTTTATGCCGCGTTTACACAGGACACGGCGGGGAACGGGGTCGGCGGGAGGGGAAAAAAGAACGAAAACAGGCTCGTTGACATGCGACGCTCGTCCTCGGAAAATTGGAATGGACGTTTCGCGAAACGGCCGTCGACAGGCCTTCTTTCTAATCGCGATCCTCGAAAGCTGGTGAACGAGATCGTTTGAATAGGGACGTTCAACTCGGACCCTGAACTCTGCGCCACGATGGCCTGGAAAAGGGTATTTCACGAGTGTTTTCCCCCATTTTTTTTGGAAAAATTAAGCAATGTCTTCTTTAAGCTGGGTCTATACCAGGGAACAATTTGTGGACATTGAACATTGCAAATTATGTCTGTACACAGTTCACAAATTTTCTATCCGTGAACACCAAAAACAGTCGATTTGTAGGAAATTTAATTTCCATACTGTTTGTGAATAGTTCACGAATTCTGGTGCATTTGTATCTTCGTAGGATGGAGTATCTGGAGTAATTTATTAATTTAGAGAAGCATTATTATTCTACTCAGAAAATATAAAAGTATGAGAATATGAGGGGGAACTTTATTTTCTATTTTAGCGTTTTCATTTCATCTAAATTTAATTCTGAATTGCTTGAACGATGAAACATCGAAACTGTGGGCTTCTAGTGGCCGTAATAAATAGAAAGAAGGCAGTTCGTAGTCTGAGGACAGCCAGGTGATTTGTAACTCAGAGTCTGTCATATAAATTGAAGCAGGTGATTCGTAGTCTATCGCTGACCCTGCGAGGATTGCAATTTGTAATCTGAAACTTATTAGGTAGAAGAGACTATGAGAGGCTTGCTAGGTCTTTGGTTCAGGAAACAGGGATTTATTATGCAGAGCTTGTTTCTAGTTGAGAACCTTTCATGTTGAGAAGAAAGTGGTAGGATAGAAACTATTGACCAAGTTCACAGTAGAACTAGTTTATAGGTTAATATAAAGAAAGGACAATCCCCAGCCAGAAAGTGCGAACTAGGAAGCACTTCGTAGTCCAAAGATTCATAGAATTGGAAAGCAGACACTTTGCAGTCTGAAGCCTTTTGTATGGCGAGGGAAAGGTGATTCGTAGTCCAAAGTCAGTCGAGGAATCAGGAAAAAAATCTGATTGGCAGACGTGTGTCTGTCGCGTAAAATCAAAAAGGCAGTTTGTAGTCTGGAGTGACCTATAAGTAGGAAAAAGGCGATTTGCACTCGCTAAGATGAATGGCATCGAGACACCTACTCAGTTCGAAAGGGGATATCTTGTCTCTAAACTGTTTTCTACTGTTCCGATTCTGGAAAGTCTATTTCTAACTCGGTAGACTCCGAAGTTGGTTATCTGTTCCCTGAAATCTCTTTCTTCATATTTATCTCGCGATCTAGCAAGATTTACTGCAAGGAACGTGGTATCACAGCGCCTAGAAACTACTTTGAAGTGGGGCATCTAGGTAACTTTGGGGAAAAAGGGAAATAGGGAAATTCGATAAAAGTTTTCTCGGCCCTTTAATTAAGGTGGCGATTAGTGCTCATTTATGAAAGCATACATCAAGGTAGCTCACGTGATAGAAGAAAGTTCCATAGTTTCATAGAACCTTAAACTTTTCAGGGATCATTGGATTGAAGTTAAAATAAAATAATTTATTTCATCCACATTTATATGATTTTGTGACAACAAAACACTGGAATATATAATTCAATATTTAAAATTGCCATAATATTCCTGAAAAGTTTAACATCCCCAGGGATTGCAACACGATATCCAAAACTCCCCTTCACCCCTAAAAATCTTCAAGACTCTCCACCTAAACTCAAAAAATCCCCCCACCCCATTCTCCAAAAATCACCCCAATCTCTACTACCCAGCAAATTACCGCTCACCCTCGAACCCCTAATCGAAGCCCTCTCACTCCACGTGTTTACGTTTCGAATCGCCCAATAATCGCTCCCCTCAGAGACGCGATTACCCCCCTCCTCTAAGGGTCTCGTTCCGCGGAAAAGTGCCCTCGAAAAAGCCCTCCGCTGTCCACCCTCTCCCACGGGGCGGCCGCCAGTCCGCGCGGGGAAAGAAAGCGAAAAACGTGGAACACGTTGCTCGGCAGCGAAACAGTTAAAAAAAAAAAGACTAGCATCCAGCCAGGAGGAACAGAACGAGGAGAACGGAGCAGAGGAAGACAGTGGCAGCGGAAGGGAGGCAGAAATTGCCAGAGTGACGCTGTACTAGTCGACCGAGGGGTTGGCGAGGGAAAGACAGAGAGTGTGTGTGTCTGAGAGAGAGAAAGAGAGAGAGAAAGGGAGCAAGAAAAATTCTTCCTGGGGTGGGGAGGGTCCGAGTCGGTCGTTTTCTCTTAATTTCGAGACAGGCCGCAGGACGATATCGACTACTTCAATTCCGTTGCACGAACGAGGGGCGGGGGTGAGGGTGGTCGAGCCGAAAGGGGTGAGCGAGAGACTCGACGGCGAGAGAGGACTCAGCAGCGGTGGAAGAAGGCACGGAGCGCGAGGGAGGAAGAGGGTGAAACGAGAGGAGACAAAACCAGACGCACACCGAATTCGAGAAACAGAGACAGCGATTGGGGCTGCGAGGGGACGCGAGGACAACTGGGGGGGAGGGAGGAGGAGGAGGAGGAGGTTTTCGAACGTGGTAGAAGACGGAGGATTCGTCGGTGGAACCGAGACGGAGGGACATTGTAGGACGCGGAGAACGTGTAGAAGCGCTATCACGCGAGAAGAGGGCGGCAGACGCAGGGGACGAAGGGGATGGTGCAAAGTGCGCGCGGGGTGTGCAGAGAGTGCAGCCACCAACACCCCCTCACCGAAGTATCCGAGTACACGGGTACACGGTGAGCGCTTTTCGGGCACGATGGAAGGGTCGGGGGATCGGGGCATGGCCGGTCGGCGGACAGCGGGTCGAAGAGGAGGGGAAGGGTGGCAGGGGGGGGCAGCGGGGTGGCAGAGAGAGCGTAGACATGTAGCGCATACGCCGTCGCGACGGAGGCTGCGGCTACGCGGCGCCTACCAACCACCATCTATAATCTCTATGCGGATATCGATTTTCCACCCTGTATTTCCTAAATTTATGCAAACTAGCAGCCCCGTCCTCCGAATCCCCCTCCCCGCCGCTCTGCCCTTCGGCCCGACCACCACAGAGCCCTCTCCCTCCCCCCCCCTCTGTTCCACCCTCGTGTTCTGTCCTACACCCGCCCATCCACCTATAAACCCTCCCCCTTTGTTCCTGTGTCGCTGCTGTTCTCTTTCTCTCTCTCTCTCTCTCGCTCTCTCTGCCTACCTCTGGCACCCTTGTCGTCTCTCTTTCTGTCGACCCTTCTCTACCTCTACCTCCTCCCCCTCCTCCTCCCCTCCCCCCTCCCCCGGTTTCACGATACCCATCCCCTCGCGTCGGTTAGTTGCAGTGTTGTTCGGTATGTGTGTCGGCCCCATTCATCTAACGAGCTCAAGCGGGCTATCGCATCACGATGCACCTCGCACCTCCTCGTCACGAGGAGGTGGTGTATTCCAGTTTACGCTCGGGTCGAACAGAGGGAGGGTGTGGGAAGGCGGAGAGCGGGTGGTCGAGCACGCCGCGCGTACAGGGGCCGCGTTGTTAATGTTGGATTATGTTTCGGCTTTCGGGGTTATTAATTATCGATACACCGCGTATAGGATTACGCGGTTCCTCGAACAGGGGTGGACCTGGTTTTTAGGTGGCACACGGACGGGGAGGGGTTAACGAGACCCATTTGTTGGGGGCTGCGAGGGAAGGCGCTGGATGAATGGGATAAATGGGTGAATGGTACAGTATTGCGGGGATCTGTGTGCACGCAGCGATTGTTTGAGCCTTTTTGTGTGCGCGGAGATTTAAGTGATTTTATTTGGGGGGTTGGTGGGGGTTCGAGTTGGTGACGGAGGAAGATGAAGGAGTTTCGGGTGTCCGTGTGGGACAGGCTGTTTCTACTTAAAAGTAATTTTATGAGTGTCTCGTTCAGTAAGTTATCTTTCACGCGTTTGATGTTATCGGGACATATGTGTGATGCACTGATTTTTATTTGTATTTTATATTTGTTTAATGAATCTGTTTTTTATATTTTTGTAAGTGGAAATTTGTGGCTTTCTTGAATAGAAATACATGTCAAGTATTTTCTTCGATAAAATGGGCTGTGTTTAGATTAATTTGCATATCAGTGTAAGATACTATATAAGACGCTCTGCATAACTTGTACGTGAAGAGTAGTGTAGGGGTGGATTCAGGACACGAAAATAACAAACGAAGTTCTTATAAACGTATGTCGGATATGACCTTCTTTCCGAGTTCTGCCTGTTCTGTGTTGCAAGAATGTTTTCTGTGTACAGATACAGTACAGTTGACTGACTTCCTTGAAGATTCGAACTGGCCTCCAATGGTCCAATAGACACAATACTTAGCACTTCGAAACTCCACACTCATTTCTCTCTTTTCCCATATAAATACCAGAAATGAGACTCTTTTAAATTCTCACATGGTCGACTTTTTATAATATTCTACAACTCAATGATCTAAGAATCAGGGGGATCCTTTATCCTGGATGCTGTCATCGACGATTTTCGACAGCATCTCTTAATTCAGTACTCTCTAAAAATTAGCATCCTAAAAATCTCACAATCTCCCCAGTTAAATACTACAAAAATCTTCACTTTCTTGGACACCATAACAGTGGATTTTTCATAATATCAGGGTGTCTGAGGGAGGTCTCAGGGAGTCTCAGGGGGTCTCAGGGGATCTCAAGGGATCTGACAGAGGGCTCAGGGGGTCTCAGTGTGTCTCAAGGGATCTGACAGAGGTCTCAGGGGGTCTCAGGGGGTCTCAGTGGGTCTCAGTGGGTCTCAGTGGGTCTCAGTGGGTCTCAGTGGGTCTCAGTGGGCCTCAGTGGGCCTCAGTGGGCCTCAGTAGGTCTCAGTAGGTCTCAGTAGGTCTCAGTAGGTCTCAAGGAGATCTCAGGTAGATCTCAGAGGTTCTCAAGGGTTCTGAGGGGAGGGTATCAGGGAGTCTCAGGATTTCTCAAGAGATCTCTCAAAGGAAGTCTCACGGAGATCGAGGATGGGTCTCAAAGGGTGTCTCAGTGTCTAAAATAGTATCTCAAGAGGAGTCTCAGGGTCTTAAGTAGGATCTCAAGGGGGGTCACATAGGATTGAGGGTGATCTGAAGGAGTCGAGGGGGGTCCATAGGACGAAAGTGCCAGGAGGTGTACCGGAAGTCGCGATACGCGCGCAGATTCCCGGCCATAAAGCCAGGAGGAAGAGGAAGCATCGAGGACGCTTGGTGGGGGGCGCGTGGGCGATGGCCCGAAGCGAGAGAGAGCTGAGGCCGTTCCGAAAATTTTATTGCCATTGTTTCCGGCGTTTCCGCGGAGGCACGCTCGTTTCTTCGAGCGTGTTGGATATTCACGCCGTCCCGTAACACGCGGGGGCGGTGTCGGAGGGTGGGAGAGCCCACGCGAAAGGGTTCTCGCCGAGACATATGCGATATGCCTCTCCTTGGCAATAAAACGCCGAATGGATGTCGAGGGGAAGATGGGCGGCGGGGGGAGGGAACGCGGAAGCAGATTATTTCGCGTCTGAACGATACCGCCGACGTCTCGTGGGTCTCTGCCTCTTGGAGGGAGGGACTCGTCTTTCCAGAATCGTTTATTTTCGGAGCCTCTCACTTCCTGGCCCAGAGAGGGGGAGGGGCGAAGTGAATAGTGCTTTGCAAGCGATCGAGCTAGGTTTCGCCGAGTCAAGGGAAGATTCAGTGGTTCTTACTTTCTGGAGATCCTCTGGGGTAGCTACCCCTTTCTTCTCAGGCCTCTGATTCTGATTGGTCATTTGAAGACGGGGTGCTGGAGACAGAAAATGTGTAGGCTTCTGATGAATATGAAATTTTTTTTAGACTTCTTTTAAGTTGTGCTGCATTGTGTGTCGGAGGACGTAGAACTCTGCAAGTCTGCAGTGTTGCGCTTTCTTTTGTTAAATAATAATAGCGTCGGGGTGGCGAGACGTCGTTACTTTAGAAGCGAGCTTTATACGTGACTTGTCTCACTCTGTCGAGAGGTGGATCGACTGTTTCCACTGCTCGTTTCATTTAACTCTCGACTGGCGTGATATCGGTATTATAATTCAATTGCAAATATTCTTTTTTCTTTTTTTATTTAGTTAACTGCGTTAAGATTTTGCAAACTGAACCATTCATACACGCTACACTCCTCATCCCAAATATTAAAAAAAGGGATTACTACAAATGCTGCAATTCGATCGCACAAACCCCCGATTTATCTCCTAATAATTCAATTTAATCATCTAATAATTCTGTCTAGTCGCGAAATAATTCTCTAGTGGTTCATAATTCTCTCCTTTCGCAATTGTTCCTCTGGCCGTCTTTCACCAGAGGCCGAGCGAATTCTGAGACAGTGCTCGATTGGCCGAGGCTTGGAGTGCGCGAGCAACCAATTCGATTTGTCAGATTGATTGTTGGGTACACGAGGAAAGGCCGGATTAAGGGCTGGCGGCGAGGGTGGCGAAGAACTGCGAAATTCATCGCGGCTCGATAAGTCGATTGGATTCGTTAGGTCCCCCACTTTGGCCCAATTCTGGCGGTTTAACTTTTAAACGGGGGTTTAATCGATATCTCAGTGCTACCGCGTTGTTTCTAGAGGAACAAGTAGACGTCTTTCTGGCCGAGGCGTTTTCGATCCTCGTACGACACCTTCACGCTGCTTCAGTGATATTATTAGTTCTCGTTTCGAAAATGAAGGTGTTCATATTTTCATATGCATACAGGTCGTTTCACGACAAGAGGAATTGTATTGTTTAACACAGCGTTTTGTTAAATAAATAGCTTTGTCGTTTGTTTTCTTTTTACTGTAAAAACAAATTCTATTCTCGTTGCTCCCAAACACTAGCTCCAGTGCCAAGTTCTTCGACTATAAATATTATTGCAGTTGCAGTTTTCATGCAATATTTATTATATAGCGCTGGTATTAATCTCTAATTCACGTTTGACAGGCGGTTTCCTATATGCTTGAGCGGATCACTGCCAGAATGCATTATTTATTGTCAGTGTTTCCCTCGTCGGGTATAGCAAATTATATGTTCAGGCGTTTTTAAAGTGCAGTATGTTCAGGGAAGACAAGGACGATATGATCGACCAAGATGTATGAACATTCAGTAGACGTGTCAAAAATCTTCAACATAAATTTTGTGGTGCATGACAAACAAAGACTCACTCAATTCTAAAATGGTCCACGTAGGAAAACTACCACAAAAAATTATCAATTTTTTTCTAAAATATACTTCATAGTTTCATAATCGAATAATTTTACAAATATAAATTGTGTATCTCTTCAGAAAAGTTTCACATTTTTAACTAACAACAGTTTTCTTAAGGGGGTGTGATGAAAGCCACCCTATAGAAACTCTTTGACCCAGAGATATAAGTTAAGGCTTCCAAAAAATGCTAAATCACTCATCCCCAACTGCGATAAATTGGTTCCCTGAATCGGTTAAATATTCCCAAGAACTTTTCGCGTGCCATTAAAGTGAAACATCACGGAGGGCCATTCTTCTCTAATACCAGAAACATTATTCGCCGTTTGATTAAGCAGCGAGCTCTGGATCGCCGTTTCTCGTCCCCATTGTCGCGGAATAACGGGGAAAAGAATCGAGGAAATATCGTCTTGAAACGATCGTTCCCCGCTGAATAAATCTGTCCACGGAATTCCATGCGACGGCGAAAGAAAGAGTCGACCCGCGAAAATAAAGGGGTTCGAGGGGCGCGCGGATTGAAGCAACCCCCCAAGGAGACGCCCGACTGCCTCGCAGACACGAATGAATTATGCTCGCCCATCCCCTCGCGACTATGATCTCGCAACGCTCGGCACTCAGATTAGAAAACTCGCGGCCTCTCTTATCCTCGCGCGTATCTGATCCTGGAATCGTCCTGCCCTCGCGGATTCTCCTCGATCCGTCAAGGGAGGGAGCCTTTTTCTGGCAATTTCGTTGAGGAGATTATTTTTTTGTTTCTTTTTGAGAAATGGGTCGCTTGGCGACGTTTTCATATATTTATGTGGCGCCGTTTTGGGCGATATTCAGGCTTTAGTTATCGAGGAGGGGTGACGAGAACTAGTTGTGCTATTATTGGTGATGCTGGTAGTAGGTGTTGGTACTGCAGAAGTGATTTGTATAGGTATGATTTCTACTTTGGTCGAATTTTGAAATATTTCAATTTATAGAGTTTCAAATAGATTGTCGAATATTCAAATAATCTAAGTCTTAAGTATCTGAATTCTTAACTTGAGAGTTTAGAAATATGGGAATTCTTAGGCTGTTGGAATTCCTCAGACTATTTTAATTCTTCAAACTATTGGAATTCTCGTACTATTGGATTTCTCAGACTATTGGATACTCAAATACTCAAGTCTCAAATTTTCAATTATTCGATTCTCACAGTCCATTCACGCCCCACATATTCAATCCCAATTCTCGTTTCCTATCTCCATACACCAAAGAATAGAAATCAGAATCTCTCATCACATCACCCTACTATTTCTACCACCACTCAATGTTCAAAACTTCTTCAAACGAGTGCAGTACAACCCCCCAAACCTTCACCCAAAGAGTCTCAGCAATTTACAAGCCATAGTACTCCGATCCCCAGACGAAATCACCCAGCAATCGCGCGTCGTAACTCGAAATGGCCAAGAAGGTTGTCTAACGCGAAACCCGCGGCGATTTCGCGTGGAAGACTTGGTCTCGGTCGCGAAGACGCGGCTCAAAGGGCCGCGGAATGAAGCGCCCCGAGGGGGGTCGAGGGAGCGAGGGTAACGCACGGGAGGAGGTTGGGTGGCGGAGGTTAAACGGGGTGGCTGGTGATACTCGAGCGTGGGAGGGGTCGCGATATTTACAACGCTCTATGCAGAGGCCGGAATTGCCTATAAAGAAATCGCGGAGTCGCTTTGTTCGCGTCATAACGTAGTAACGTAAGGGGCCAGCGGCTATACAGTCGGGAAGCATGCCAAATTAATAAATATATTCGAGTCTATCCCAGCGCTCGAGCCTCTCCTTCCCTTCGCCATCGTCGTCCACCGATGGTGCCCAACCCCCTTGGAACCGGAACCCACCACCTATGGGCTTCCCATAAATTTTCGATCGACGCGAACCAACCCCTGCCCTCGCTGCACACCGCGGCCCGCGCTCCACCTTTTTCGCCATCGCGTACATGTGCATACGAACGGGGCTCGCCGACGGTTCAAAGGAGAAATCTGCTACGGAGGAGCGAGGACGCGCTGCCTGGATTTATGGGAGAGCTTCCGAAGCTTCTTCCCCTGGCTAATTTATGTAACCTGCTCGCAGACTCGGTTTTGCCGAATTTCGCTGCTTCTTTTCGGCATGCTTGAAGGCTACTTCGGGGATGATCTATGGCTCGGTGTCCTTACTGCACTTTAGCCTTAATTTATATTCAATCCTCGAAGTTCTTTCGAAATTTTGTAATGTGAAAGTTGGATATTTTGGGGTTTTACGATATTCAGATATTTCAGTAGGTATTTGTGATAGGTATTCAAGGTTTCAATTATTTCGATTTTTAGATACCTACTCGAGTTCATGAGAATCCCACGACTACACATTTTTGAATAATTCAATCTGTAGTTAATTATTTCAGTTTTCAGAAATTCAGTCTAAAATATTTCAAATTTTCAGTCAGTCTTAATATTTAAATATTACAATTTTCAAATATTTTTATATTTACAGATTTTAAAAAACACGTAGAGATAGTGTTTCATCATTTCTAATCGTGTATTTGTGATTTTTCACTAGTATACATAATATTTGCTCGGCGGTTGCATAAATCGACCTCAAATAATACACAACAAAACATATCAATTTTCACCCCAGCGGCAACTGAAATTAGAAAGCTGATCTCGTGGAAGGATAATAATGGTCCACCCTATATATCAATTACTCGAGCAATCAGCCCATAGTAATCGCGACAGCCTCTTGAAGGGGAATCCCCGAAAAGCCGAGTGCAACGTTGCACAAAGTGCATCGATCGCCCCGACGAGGGCCAACTTTTTTATCCCTCCCCTCGGGAACGTCGGGGGGGTTGAAAATTTCCGCGTCAGGGCAGCTCATTTCCTCGCTTAATTCCCGTGACACGCGTTACACCGCGTATATGCACGGTTTTGATAGGATAAGCGCGCGTAAACACGGGGCAAACAGCGCGGAGTCGCGACAGAGGCGGAGAGCGGCGAAACGAGGCGGCCTGCGGCCGAAAAACCGAATCGATAGGCGCATAGCCGCCGATGCACACACGCGTGCACCGGGACGTCGTCCTACGCTGCACGTGCACGCGCTCCTCTGAACTCTGCTGCGGGACAAATCTCTGTCCTGGCCGATTCAAGGGTGCAAACGTGTCGATCGAGTGACGGGGGATGAAACGAGCGTGGCTCATTCCATGAGCGCGGACAGAAATTGGTTTAGGAGGCTTCGGAGACACTTTAAGAAATTTTTTAAGTCTTCGAGAATTAGAATATTTAGGTATTTCAATATTTTAATATTTTAATGTTTGAAGTTCTGAAGAGTCAATATTTGAAATATTGAAATACTTGTTACAATTTTTAGATATTTCAATATTTAAATACTGAGATCTTTAAAGTTTCTAAGTCTCAAAACATGAAGTACTCAAATATTAGAATTTTTACATATTCCAGTATTTAAATATTCGAATATCTAATCTTTAGAAGTCTCAAATATTCAACTATGCATAACATTTCCAAGTATTCGAGAATTCAAGATCCAATTACACAAATCTTTAACTCAAGCCTCCAAAGCCCTTTATAGTACACAGAACAGCCTCCTCTAAAAGAGATAGATAAATACTCAGCTACTCAGTCTTCCATCATAGATATATTTAAAGGAGAAAATTTGTCTCTCCATTGATCTACAGTTCCGAGCCACCCTCTAGATCGCGCACAGCCTCTGTACACTTACGGGGTTGGCCTGAATTTAACCTCCTCCCCCGTCCTCCGCAGTCGAAACCCCTTTGAATGCTAGAAGCAGGAAAGACGGGACGTTCTATCAAAGACATTTTTCCGAACGCAATCTGGGCTCGACGTAGGAGGGGGAAAGACGACGAACCGTCTGGGGGCAATCGTCGATTACGTAGCACGGCCACGGAATTGCGTTTTATTCGCTTTGTCGTCTTCCAGAAACGCTCCTCTGTCGCTGTATCGTTATTCACCAGCCAGGGGAGGGTTGTAGCGTTGTGTCTCGAGGCGTGTTTGGTTTATGCTGGATTTCCCGTCGGAGGCGGGGTTGCTTGAGACCAGACGGTTTTAGCTCGATGATACCTTGGCGCAGCGGCTCTTTTTGGGGGTTTCGGGGGAGGCTGAGTTTTGGGGTTGCGGGATTTCGGGGCACGTGGAGTTCCACGCGTGTAGGACTTCAGAGTGCGCAGAATTTTAGATACGTAGAGGGTTGTCATCTGTGTACAGCCTAGGGACATACGTATAGATACATGGGTCTTTAATATGGAATACTTGAAGATGTAGAGAATTTGAATACAGAGTTATCGAGAAATTTCAATATTTAACACTTGGAAAATTGAGGAACTTGAATAAGTAGGTATTTGATTATTTGAAACTTCGAAAACTTGGGACTTCAAAAATTTGAAAATGTGAACGTTTGAAACTTCGAAAGTCTGAAATATGAAAAATCTTAAGATGTCCAAATGCTGTGAGCAAAAATGTGAAAAATCCAACTTGTCTTTATTTCCCATTTCCAACGATATGGTCTTCAAGTTTCGCAATTTCCATCATACCTCGTGGCGGAAATTATCGTAGTTTCGGATCCATGTCGAGAATCACGCTCGATTTCCGACTACGTGGGATATTTGGACATGATTTTATATTGGCCAGAGAAACGCGAGCGATTTTACGCGAAACAGCACGTGGCACGGGAAGTCGCGTGCACATGGCCGACCCAACCTTGGTTCGCCGGCTGCCAAAGATTCGTAAACCCGTAATTCGGTACGTAGGGGGCTAACCTTGTTGATTTGGCGTACGCCAAGAAGCTGGCCACGTGCTCTCTCTCTGTCTCTTCGTCACCGAACAGTAGCGCCTTTCCTTTTGAGCGCGCCAAGCGTTCCGTGCGGGAGAAAAACTGATTTAATACTTTCATACTTTGCACGTACAAGTAGTTAGTAATGCAAATTGATGCAAGACAAAAGTCATCGCTATTTCTCTGTTTCACTGTTGTCTTCCAATAAAAAAATATAAATTAGGGCTTAGATATTGGTGAAGAAATCGATTTCAAGAAGCTGTTTCCTTTTTGCGTATCTGTGAATACGTTATGTCATTATTTCTTTTAGAAGTATTATTAATTAGATACTAAGTAAGAAGTAAATGTTAATTCTTGATATACTTACTACGTTATAGAAACACAAAACTTAATTTATGTGAGTATCACGAGGGTCTTAAACATATTCGATTAATGACACCATTCCACCCTAAGTGATGCGTGAAAGAGCCTCCAGAGCAGAAAGAGTAAAAGTGTCGCGGCAGTTCTCGTACTGTTGGAAAAATGCTCACATAAACCTGGGAAAGCCCGCCCCATCTCGGTATAAAAAAAAAAAAAATTCATTAAGATCCTCTGTAAAAGATTTGCCGCCGGCAGTCGGCCGTCGTTCCTCTAATTGTCAATTTCAAGGGTGCAACAGCCCGCCCCTCAGCCCCCGTGGAAAAAGTTGCCCCCACGCAAATCGTTCCTCGTGTCTCCAATAACAATAACTTTCGCGAAGTAAGCACCCCGAAAAACGGCACTCGAGGCGTCCATTAGGTCCCTATATAACGCGGCCCACCCCTTCGAGCTTTCTTCTTCTCTCCGTCAGGCTTGCCCCACCCCCAGCCACCCCTCGCGGTCCAGCAGGCTGCGACAATTTGCCGCATAACGATGCCTTCTTTCTCCTCGTAATTGAATCTAAATATTAAAACTCCGCCGGTGGCTTTGGCGCCAGCCCTCCTTGATTTTTCGTTCCTTAACGCATCCGCCACCACCCCGTGACACCCCCAGCGCGAGCGACGTTCACTTCCCCAAACCACCGCGGAAAAGTTTCGAGACTCGGCGGCCCAGCGTCCTCGTTGCGCCCTGGAATATCGTTTAGAGCCGAAATTACACCGTAACGCGTGTTAAAGGGCCGTGGCTCGTTCAAAAACTTCCCCGCAGACTCACCCCCTCAGCACCGCCGACGCTTTTTATGACCGCCGCGTCGTAACTGGAGAAAGGGAATTGTTCGAATTGTTGGGCGACTACTGGACAACGGCGGCTGCGTGCGTTTCTACCTCTCGGCGAATTTCCTCCGCGAGGATCGGGTTTTAAGGGTTGCATACACTGTGGAGGATTATGTGCAGTGTGGTCTGCGTTTCGGAATTAGGGGAACTGTTGTTTGTGGATCTTTGAATTCGAGCTAATGTTCTTGAATTCCTGAATTTTTGAATTTTGTAAGCACTGAATCTCTCAGTTACTGAATTTCTCAATTATTGAACTTCTCAGTTCTTGAATTCTTGAACTCCTCAATTCTAGAATTCTTGAATTTCTAAATTTTCAAACTATTCAGTTTTGAAGTACCAATGTTTCTAATTCTCTGATTTTGCAGTCTTCAAATCTTGTTATATATAGTCTCAAATCTTCAAAATTCTAAATTCTCTATTTTTCTGCTATTAAAATATCCAATTTTTGAATACCTAAGCTCTCGAATTTTTAAATCACTCAATTATCCATATACGAAGTGTTTCAGAACTTAAATTAACGAACCTTTAAATATACAAGTTATTAAACTTGACTTACTTACAGTCAAAAATCCAAATCTAGGAAAAGCAACCGTCAAAAAAATGATCACTATACAACTTGCCCCGAAAGCTTCAAAAGCATCCCTTAAAAAACTGAACAATTTCCCAGTTACCTCGTAAACGAAGCGTTCTACTTAAAGCTGAGAAAAAAAGGTCCGCATCCCTTGTCGATCGCATCGCGCTCAATTACGCAACCCCAATTAACCCCTCCCTCGGGGGTTAGATACGGAGTCTGTCCCCTTCGTCCTCCCCATCCCCCGCGAGAGGAAAGGCGAAAACGAGCTGACCGTCGGCCGTTAGGCTAAAAATGCGGTCTGCGCTTTATTTCCCGCGCTTGAAAATAGCTCGTGAGCCTCTCGCTGCGGCGACAGGGGTGGGGGTTGCCAGTGAGCACAGTGGGGGTGGCAGGCAGTGGAGGGGCGATGGCAACGACGAAGTTGAGCATTTTGAGAGTGGGGTCAACCTCCCTCTCTCCCCTCTTTTCTTAAGGGTGGTGGAGGGGCGCATTTACGTTTACACATCCACACATACACATACACCCTCGCCCAAAAGTATTAGGACACATATCTCCAATGAATTTTGCGTATATAAAGGATCGATCTAGTGTCCTAATACTTTTGAGCAGGAGTGTATGTACACAGACAAACATATAGTAGGATTCTAGACGATATATGCAAGAATTTTATATAGGGTGGCTCGATTCGGTGTTTCTTTGATCGAGTTTGCCAGTAGTCGTTGATTGGCTGCTTTTAGGCTTCGAGAGGCTCGAGAGCGTGGATTGTTTCGCGATTGTTATCGAGTGTGTTTGCATTGAGGGTGGTCGGACTGTTTGAGCCAGTCGAGGGGCTGTCATTGAGTCGCATTGGAGGCTGACTCGAGGCTGTGACAGAGTGTTGCCTCGATGCTAGCTCGATGACATGCTCAGATTTCCTTTGACCAAAAGCGTCACTTCACAGTATAGTATTACCTCGTTATGAGCTATAAGCTAGTTAAAATTATAGAAAGCACCCTCAGAAAATTTTCCTTAGCCCTTGCTTTAGTCGATTTTCCAAATCAACCCCCTTAGACTTTTAACCCTTCCTCAATAGCCGATTGTCTGCGATGAAGAGTCGAGGGAGGTAATTAGACGAAGGCTGTGGATATTCGAGGATCCAGGATGGCTCTGAATTATCTGTGGATCTGAATCACGAGAGGGCCAAACATTCAAAGAAAGACTGCTAATTTAAGGAACGTAAAGGGTTACCGAAAGTACCAGAATTTGGGACCTAATTTGCTACCCCTTTTTATATCTAAATATCTCCAGTTTATGATATCTCTTCATTAATATTTACTACACATTAAGGTACATTACCTAGTAGGTTTACGAAAATGAGTAAATTTGAATATTCTTTTCTTGCTGCAAATGTAACGAAAATTTCTCAATTTTTAAAACCAATTTTTTAAACTTCCCGGAAGCGAAATGGATGGGAAGGGTCGTTCTGTACGCAGGGACGTGCGTGTGTTCGCTAAATTCATCCGCGAGAAGAGCGCTCGTAATATGTATTATAATTTCGGTGCACGCGAATACGAGGATGCACTTAATGCAGTGGGTACGCGTATTCGCATAATGGAGCAGGTAGAATTTTAAAAAGCCATACAAGCGAGGGGGCGAGGAAACAGGGAGACGAGAATAATTGTGGACGTATATTCAGCTTTGGAGAATATTACTCGGGAAATGAGTCTGAAACGTACAGAGGAGTCTTTGATGCGGTATCAATTAAGTCATCCTACTCGATCGTCTATTCTGAGCCAGTGATCGCGATTTCGTGGATGCAGCTAATGCACGTTCGAGAAACTCTAAGCAAACATCTAGAGTTGCCCGTGAAGGATTAGGAAATCTTGAGTTCGCTGGTGACTTAAGCTTCGAGCTTGGTGGAGTGCTCTAGCTTGGAATAGTGTTCCAGGATGTCTTACCGTTCGGTGGTGCTTGACTTTCTTCTTGGTGAAGTTTTGATCCTCTGTTAGACTGTAATCCACCGATCACGAATACCGATTATTTGAATTCAATTATGTGGAGCATCTACATACTTTAACAAAATTTCAGTATTATTACTGAATGAAATATCAAAAGATTTGAAGTGTTGAGTATTTAAATATTCAAATATTTGAAAATCTGAATATTCAAGTATTTGAATATTTGAAAATTTGAAAATTTGAATATTTGAAAATTTTGAATATTTGAAAATTTTGAATATTTGAAAATTTGAATATTTGAAAATTTGAAAATTTGAATATTTGAAAATTTGAAATTTAAAAATTTCAAGAGTTTGAAATCTTCAAACTTTTCGTGTGATGAAATGCCTGACACTAATGCAGTGCCAAATTCATAACTATTACCACATGCATTTCTGTATAGACTCGACATGTACTGAATGGCACCTAAATTTGTAATAATGTCCCAGTATCTCTTTTTCCTTCGAACTCTAATCGCAATTACGTCCACGCGAGGGCAGCGTGACACACGTCTGGTTCTTTCGCATCGTGTCAGGTATGCTTCGTGTCATACAACGTGTCATATATTCGCAGCTCGCGGCAAATCCAAAATAAATCGGCGGCAGCTGTTGCCTCCGTGTCTCGGTCGCGCAGAGGTGTGCTCCTTCACTGTGACTTACTCTAGACACGAAGCGCAAGTTTTAAGGGAACTGAGGGATGGGTACATCAAAGGGTCAGCGTGAAGCGTGGGCTGGGCTAGAGAATTCCTTTCCTATTTATTGTATTTTTTATCAGCAGTAGCATATATTATATCATAAAATCCTAGACTTCCCTAGTTTTCAAATTTCAAATATATTAAACATTCAAAATTTCAGACTTATTTTTATTCGAAAATATTTAAGACTTTCAAATTCAACCTCTCTATTATCTCTAATATTCAAATACTCGAATTTTTAAATCTTCAAATTTTCAAATAATTCAGTATTAAATATTCAAGTACCATCGAATTTAAATATTAACAATGCTTATAGGCTGTCTCTGTTCCTCTAGTTCCTCCTCTCCTCGAGATCCTCCGTTTTCGTGGGCGGTCGGTAAGGGCCTCGCGGCTAGATGTAAAACGGAAATAGAAACGTCCGAGTGCATCGATGCTCTTCCGCGTTCCAACAATCGCTCCGCGGTAGCAACTTCCTCCCCCTTTCTTTCTCCTTTTCCTCGGGCACGGAGGAGCGGAGGGGCTTTGTTTCTCGTGGATATTGCTATTGAGGGCTCCCCTTTACTTCCCTGGGATTACCCGCGGACCGTTGGCCCCCTTTTTAAGCCACTCCGCACGCCACTTCCGTTTCGACGTCGTCCCCGCATTCCTGGGATGTTTGTGCCCGAAATAGCTGCAGCTTTTGTGAATCCGCTTCTGTTGCCTCCGTCACCCTCCCCCTTTCTTGAGTCTTTCAAGGCTCTGATATTGTCGGGCGACGGTTTCTGCAAAATTTACCTTGCCGCCACATTTTCTCGCTCCATGGAGCCCCGAGGAATCGATCCTGCTTGGAGAAAATCCCCGAAGAGAGGAGAACAGTTCGAGAAACTCTCGAGTAGAATTCTACGGTCAGAGGCAATAATACTGGGAAAACTGTATTCCTTGGGGGATCTTGGGGAAATTTTGGCTGATCAGGTTTTGGAGTTTTATTTGTCATGGGCTGGGATTGTGGTACAGTATTTCTTCGATATAAGCTCGTTCTATATAGGTTGTAAGGTACAATTTTTTATCCATCTGCCACCTCTATATTGCTTGTAATATTGTCGTATTTGCTTTCGTATATCTTTTCTCCTTTCTCTTATATAATTAGAGGGCCTCCTCTATCCTGTTTCACATGGATTCGTCAAATTATTTCTCTACAGACTCATTCTGAAAGTTATTATATCTTCTAGCTTATCAAAATTTTCATCTTTTCAACTCTCACATATGTATGCACCCTCTCTTAGCTACCAGACATACATTTTATCCTTAAAAATGTATCATTCGGTATTCGTCAGTAAACCGAGACTCTGTACCAAGTGAAACACTGTACAGCTTTACAAGAACGTCCCCTACAATGCCGCGAGCAACCGTGTCAGATTTTCTTCTCGGGTGGAATCGTTCGAATGAAAATTCGAGGGAGAGGGTCGCTTATTTTCGGATAATCACGCGGAACGCGGCAAATCGTCGAGGAGCGTCCCTTCCCTCGACGCGGGGTATTTACGTTCAATTTCACTGACTGTATGTAACGAGAGCTCGTTGGCTCGAAGTGAGACGAATTCGATTACTGCCTCCCCGGGAACGAGAGGAAGGCAGGGAGAGGCCGATCGAACGGCCTGTACGTGAATGTCGTACAGAAAGAAAAGCATAAAAATGAAGTGCCTTCTGAGATTTATTTACCTGGAGAAACTTACGGCTTTTATTCAATACCCGACTCTCGGAGTCGGGCTCGAAGAATTCCTCGCTGATGGTAATCGACGATCCAGGGTGAACGGAAACGGCGTCGTCTTTCGATTCGCCTTTAAGGAGGTCGCTGCTCGAGACAGAAGTATATTCAGATTTTCTTGCATCGCTGGATAAATTGAATGTTAGCTCCCGTGGGTCTAAAATCGCAGTCGATTGGAACGGGGGTGTGCTCCAATGCGATTTTTAGCCCCACACTTTTCAAATTTCCGTATATTCGATTCTCTTTGTTATTCGCTGGGATTCTCTGTGATTTTAGAAAGGGCGTTTAATTATAATCTACAGGAATTTTATTTTGGTAGTCACTGAGCAATTTTTTATGTATCTATAGGTTTCAAGAAAAGTGATTTAAAGATTGTGCTATATATTCAGCTTCTACTATATCTACTTCAAATTCTAAAATATAAAGAAATTTTAAAGCAACTTTAAAGAAATTTTTAAAAAATCCCTAATTTGCAAGGCAAAACGATATAATTAAGTTACAGAGTTAAGCTATGAATATCAATATCCCCAAAACACTAAAATCGCCTTTTCAACAATGCTTCATTTATCACGTACTTGCTTCCTAGAGAAAGTAAAATAAAAAATAGTACAAATAGTGTCACGACCACTTTGCCATCCCAAAGACTCGTCTCTTAACCAAAAATCTCGGTGACTGACCCAAATGGCTTGGCTTTAAATCTGTTCCTCAATCGAAAAATAAAAATAGAAGAATTCCGATGATAGGCGAAGCGCCTAGGAAAGCACGGCGTATCGTAGGGGTCGGTCAGCACGTAGCCAGGTCGAAGCGCGAATAGCGAATCGCGAGAAATCGGCAGCGTGAACGAGGTAAACTGCCGCGCCTAGGTGTACATACGCATGTCACGGTACGCGGCGAGCGATGCGTTCGCGGGGATACCTTCACACTCGGCATACTTGATCGGGTTTATGCAGGATGCACCGTAAGCTGCGGAGAGTCTCTCCCACAGTTGGGTCGACCGCGGCCGTCCCGCGTGACATTTCTGCGCGTGAGAGAGTGTACCTACGTGCCTGAAATCCTTTCGCGTGCGCGAAAAACGCGCGACTCGCGCGAACCACTAAATAGACGGTGCTTCCTTGATATAAGATCGTCGCTCGCTGATGTATTTGTAACGAGGACAGGGGTCGACTTAAGCTAGGGATGGTGGACTTCGATTCTATCATGTCTGCGAACTTGTGAAGAGATGTTATTTAAGATTCTGTTATTTTAAGTGTATTGAAGGGTCTGTGAAGTCTTAGGTCCAGGTTTATGGAAAAACTTAAGTTTTCGAGAAAGTAATTTTTTTTTAATTAAAGGGTTGGTGGCAGGGCTGAATGTTTTACTAATTTCTAGGAAGAACAGTCTGTTTTTATTATTCGTGGATAATGGGGGACTAAATTAGCCTCATATAAAATTTGAGCTTGGTACGTACTATTCGGGGATCACTGTTATGTATATAAAACTGAAAGAAATATAATACTAAAATTATAGCACCAATACAGTACCAAAAAGAAATACAATATATTAAATGTTTATTTTCTGGGAGCTAAAAGTAGGTATTAATAATTGCATGTGGGCAACATCGAGCGTGAAGGGGTTACAAATTACTTAAATACTCATTAATCTATCTCCTAGAGGGATACTCTTACAAGAAGAAAATCACAGAGAATTTCTTCAAAACTCTTCAACGAACAGATCTAAGTTCATCTGCAAAATCTGAATGTAACTATCTCACACTGATTCTTATCTACTCTCACCTACCCAAATTTAAAAAAAAAATTCTCATTTGTGGCTCTCGATTTTCATCATCCTTCGAAAGCGTGTCTATAGGTACATACGCTGAAGAGTATCGCGCGACCGTTCTTCCTGTCAGCGTGGAAATCCCGCGAAGCGCAAAGACGAAGACGACGACCTCTGAGTGGAGCGCATCGCGTCGCGAGGCGGGGTTATGCAGAGCACGCTCGTGGCCCTCGTCACCCGTGGAATAGCAAATGCACCGGTGCATAAGGTCCCTGAGAAATGCATCGAAAGCGCGCGGAATGCATCGGGCCGCGACGCGACACTGGTCGATCTATCCCGCCTAGCCCCTTCACGGCACGCACGTGCGAGCCCGCGAAACTTCGCGCGAGCGAGGCAGGAATCGCGCGTGCACGCGACCGACCCGCAAGCGATACCTATTCCTGGAGCTCCTGCCGCGTGAAAGACTTGACCGATTTCTTTTCGTGCCCCTCTACGTCGCTGTCTTCCTTGGGTCATGGCCGTCGAAGTTGGATTAGATTAAAGGTACAGGTGCTGGGGGATGTGGAAGGATTGAAGTACAGTGGAGCTTTGGGTAATTGTTTCTTTAATTATTTATAATTTGTAGGGTTCTAGTTGGGGTATAGTGGGAATGAGAGTATGATCTGAATTTTGGGTCAGTGATGAGTTGAGGAAGTTAGACGTCAGGAAGAGACTTGAGAGTTTATTAATCTTCTAATTGTTACCTCAATATTGCAATATAGATACACATTTTAGGGTTTTTATGAAATATTCTCGCAAAATACCCTCATAAAGTACTCTCAGAGAAATATCATAAAATCGAGCAAGGGTAGTTTCTCAGTAATTACTACCCTCTCAAATGCTAAAAGCGTACTTTCTCCCCCTCATCTCCCACTCTTGCAGTGACTAATTTGAATAGTCCAGTACACAGGGGCCACACGTCGCATTTCGTAAGCGGGTCGCTCCACTTCCGTCATCGAGTATGGGTTATGCAGAGGAGCGCGAGTCTGATTAAAAACGTGGGCAGCCACGTAGAACACGCGCGAGGGAAGGTCAAGATATCGCGTAGAAGGGGCATCGCGAAGGGGTGGGGTAGAGACGGGTTGTCGCAGAGAGTCGGGGAACGTGATCCCGCATATCGTTTCGAATAGTTTGAGGTCGTCGGTTGCTTTGGTCCCGAGCCATCGGCCAGAGAGTTTGTAAACTCTCGATGGGAACTTTCCGGATCAACAGCTGCCGCGACTCGTCGATATGGGGAACTTCGGAATATGCTTGCTGTAACATTTATGATGCATCGTGTACCTCGGTTCCTCGGCCCGCTTCCTCTTCCCTCCAGGCCGCGAGAACTTCCACGGTTTGTCGTTTGGACGCTCGACTTCGTTCGAGTTCGTTCGAGTTCGTTCTTGCCGCGAGGTAGCCTCAAGCGAGAGGAAATTCCTCCTGCCACGTTTCCCTTTTACGGATGAGTTTTTCCTCTGTGGATCGTGCAGGATGCGAACTTCGAGTCGAAGATTGGTGGAGGACATGCTTGGGACATAGGGCAGGAATTCGTCGACAGAGGATCATTGTGGAGCAGTTATTTTAGTCTGTCGTCTTCTTTATTTGCGCGAGTAGATTGATAGATTGATCCTTGCAGATTTTAGATGAGAGTTAATTAAACGGGAGTTATAATGATTTTATTGGTAGCTTCTTTTTAGAGGATGACTGTGGAACAGTAGTTTTATGGTGATGGTTTTGTTTTGTTGCAGAACGAGAAACTGGAGGTGAAACAGAAATGGGCCTCGCGGCTTCTAGGGAAATTACGAAAGGATATCACGCAGGAGTACAGGGAGGACTTCGTGCTCAGTATCACTGGGAAGAGGCCAGCAATGTGTGTCCTAAGTAATCCTGATCAGAAGGGTAAAATGCGGCGGATCGATTGCCTGCGTCAGGCCGACAAGGTACGTCTGGCTAGGAACGATCTTAATCTACTTGTTCGGCTCTGCCCGCGGTGACAAACTATTTAGACTAACTTAGAATCAATTCTAATTCTTGGTACATTGACTATGACTACTAGAACGAATTTTAAAATTTCTAATTTCTCAAAGCTTCAAATTCTCATATCGAAAAACTTGAACATTTTTAATTTCCAATGTTCTCAAAGATTCAGCTCTTCAAATTTTCAGACGCTAAGAGTTTTTCAAGATGAAGCTTCAGAGTGAATCTTGAGACATTTATATTTTGAAATCTCTGCTAATAAACGACTGGTCTGTCGTTCCTGCCGACAGGTATGGAGGCTGGACCTGGTGATGGTGATCCTGTTCAAGGCAATACCACTGGAGTCGACGGACGGGGAGCGGCTGGAGAAGACTGCGGAATGCGCTCAGCCGGGCCTCTGCGTCAACCCCTATCACATCAACGTCTCCGTCCGGGAACTCGATCTCTACCTCGCCAATTTTATCACCAGCCACGGTAAGGGACAACGACTATAACCGTTCGATCCGATTGTACCCGGATCTGTCGACCCGTAAATTCGCTCCTCCGCGAAATTAGCTTCCTTTCTTTCTTCCTTCCACGAGTTGTCAGAGCAGAGGGATCCCTTTGCTAAGTCTTTGCTTCACGAGTCCTGTACGATGTCTGAGATCTGAGCGAAGTGGCTGCTAGAACTGAGGGCGGGATGCTGGGGCGTCTCGTGATCTCAGGTATTCTACACTCTAGTAGGACTCTGTCTTAAAAACTGAAGAACGTAGACTAGCTTGATTAAGTTTGAATTATGATCTAAATTAGAGATAGTAGAAACTTGGGTTATTATAGATCAGTGGTATCTTCATTTAAGTATGCGCTGTGAGTGGTTGGAGGCAATCTTGATTTCTAGAATCCTCTACTTCCAGCAGCTGTTGCTCATAAGGGCTCAACAATCACACTTTTTTCTGAGCACTCTCTTTTTTTCGAACGATATCAACTCTCAACGTCCTCAACTTCTATCGTTGTCATCTCGATTTCAACACTGTCGTCGTTCTTACTTGATCGAAAACTGCCACCCTGTAGTCAGGCTGATCGGAGCAGACCCAAGCAGGTCGACGTCTCGCGTCAGTTTCGTCGGACGCTCGTTCATTCACTCGCACATCCGTCCATTCAAAGTGTCCACTCCACTCGGCTTCGATTCAAAGTTTCTTGGAACGCTCTGCCAATTTCACCCGGCCCCCATACAACGGGGCTCGCGTTCATGGCGCTGGTTCCCGCGCGCGAGAGAACCATTCTTCGCTGGCACCGTCTGCCAAAGGGACAAAGACCCCGAAGGAACCAGCCGTTCTCGCGCCGCCCGATCTATAACCATCCGATCCGATTGGCAAGACCTTTCGCGACGGCTCCAAGAATCACTTTCGAGAATAATCGATCTTGCGCAGCGTCGAAAGGCGGTCCAGATGTGGACCCAGGTGATTTTAAAGAGGAATTTGAGGCGGCGTATGATAGTTTGTGGAATCGATTGAGATGGCTTTTCTCGCGGGGAATTCTTATGAGACTTAACTTTGCAATGCGTAAGGCTCGTGTTTGGAGATGTATCTACGTTTTTTAATTATTTTTGTGTAGCTTTTTCCCACATTGATTGGCAATTTTGAAGTATTTTTTTTTCTTGTACTACCAGTTGTTTAATTCTTGATCACTCGCTTGAAGGTTTAATGGGTGGAAAGTTGCTTCGAAAATATTGTGGTGTGATTTAGTGCAAGCTCTTGAGTTCGTGTCTTGCATCAAGGTTCCTAGGAGCCTCAGAGACTACGAATCTTCAGGAATCTACTAACAGTCATCTGATAGATCTATCCAGAGACAAATCGAGGTCTTCGAAAGACTTAGAGACCTTGAACTTCTTCAAATCTTCTCCCAGTAATCCCCTAGGGATTTCCAAAACCCCATTTAAAATCCCTGGGAGCCTGAAACACATCAGACCACCAGAAATTTCCTGCTAGCCATCTCATAAGCGTATCCAAAGGCATATTAGTGTCTCTGGAAACCTCAGGTTTCCCTCTTAAACCTCCACTGGCTATAGTTCCATCGAAATTCGCCATTTCCTTTCTAAAGAGGATTGAGAACGAAGGATGGAAGCGGAGCACGTGTCCCAGGTCCGTTCATCGACGTTTCGATCGATCAGCTGCCAGAAAAGCCCGCGACTGGCAGCCTCGCCGAGTCTTTCGTCGGGATTTCATCGAACTCACTGACTCAGCCGGGGAACACGTAATTTCCGTGCACGCGTCCTGGCACAACCCGTTCGGGCCGCGTTGTTCCGCTGGCTCGCAGGTTACGAACCCGTAGCGCGCCTTGGCAGCTGGCTTTCTAATGTTTACAGCCGGTTGACGCAAAAATTGGCGAGGCCTACCCGCGGCCACCTACGAGAAAGAGAAAAAAACGCGGCGCTGCCAAGACATGGGGTAGGTTAGGGCACTCTCCAGACGGTTCGTCGCCGAGTCACTCTCGCCTTCGTTCATGGTCCCACTGGGCTGGCGCCATGATCCTTTTCATCGATCGTTGATCTTCTACCGGTCAATTCAACTTGGTGACATGCTCAACGCTGTGTTGCGTTTCAGTGAGATGGGAGGTAAGGGTGGGATGTAGATTGGAGGCTGGTTTATTTTAGGGTACTTTGACGTGCTGTATTACAGTGTATTCTACTATATTGTACTGAGTGTTAGTCTGTTCTACTCTGCTGTCTTCTCTGTTGGTCTATGTTAGCTTTTTCTATTTCGTTTCAGTAGATTTTAATGGATTTTACACTGTTCTACTGAATTCTACTCTGTTCTACTGAATTTTAGTCTAATCTATTGCGTTCTACTTTATTCTTCTACATTATATTTCTATTTTATTCCTCTCTATTCAACTTCTACTCTATATCACTCTATTCTACTTCTACTCTATTCTTCTATTCTACTTCTAGTTTGTTGTACTATATCCCACTTCTACTCTATTGTACTCTATTCTGCTTCTGCTCTGTTGTATCTTATTCTACTTCTACTTAATTGTACTTTATGCTACTCTGTTCTGCTTTCTTCTACTTTATTCTACTTTTATTCTATGCTATTCTATTCTACTTCTATTATGCTCTACTGTGCTCTACTCTACTCCATTCTACTTTATTCTACTTCTACTCTATTCTACTCTATTCCACTCTACTTTGATCCACCTATTTATACCTTACAAAACTTTATTCTATCCTAATCTGTCCCATTTTACTATACTCTACTGTAATCAACTTCGTTCTATTCTCTTCACCAAAAAGTTTAGACCTATCCAACACCATCCTACATAAAAAAGCAACTAAGATCATCTCGTTACAGACATCACAGTACATTCCACCAATCTCTATACCACTCTAATCTACCCTACCCTACTATACTCCATCATATCTCACTGCAAATCACAATCTCCTGAAATCTCATGACCCAGTTCACCCTTTCCCCTATTCTTCCCCCCATCGTACCCTAAGTTCTCCAATTCTTAATTTATTGAACGTCTCCTGGGAATTACTCTCCCACTGTCTCGTACCTCAGAGATCTCGTGACCAGGCCTCTGTGACAATAGCCAAAGCTACTCTCTTTCTCGTCGATCACTATAACCAGCGGGACGATGAAAAAATCGCGGATCCAGCGAGCCAGGGAGCGATCAACATCATAAAAATTCCTGGTTCACTGTAAATATACACGGGCACCGCAATAATATAAACTCCGCGGCTGCGAACGCGTGCCGGATAGTCGAAGGCTTCGCCTCGCGTTGGGACCCTTTCGGATTATCTGCCGCGTCGACGTATGCTAAAAGTAGACACTTGCTCCGTTCGTTTCGACTGACCTAATAGACGGTATTATTATAGAAGGGAAGTACCGCCGAGACGCGGACCAGGGATCCTTAATATTTCAATCTCGCTTCGCCGCCCTGTTGCCTCCTAATATCGAGCAGCCTTTCAGCTTCCTTTTTCGAGGCTCCTGCTCCTTTGAGGTCTCTGCATAGTACCGACGTATTTTGGAGACAATGTGTAAAGGGTGTACCTTTTCTCTTGGGCATTTAAAATGTAGGAGGCATTCAGAGATGTTTTATCTTCTTATCGTAGGGTACAGAGAACTGAGAAATTTGATTTTTGTGTGGGACACGCTGTGTGTAGAATTTCTGGTAAATATCTGATCGATAGCTGAGAGTCGAGTCTTGCACCACTGAGGATTATATATTTATAGGTATTCGCTAGAGTAGATGCACAGTACACAATCTTTATTACAGACTAAAACACTACCAAAGTGTCTGCGTTGAACATTGCCTATATTTATATTGAAACTTGAAATTATAATTTCTCAAGAACAAGAACCCATTTCGACGAACAGTATAAGGATTTAATCACACTATATGTGTACTAGAAATTATACCCAGTCTTATTCTAAAAGCGAAAGCTCGTGGGCTCTTCTCCTTGTCAGACACGAGCCTCTCGCTATGAGCTCGTCGGTCGGGAGTCTATGTCGAGGGAATCTATCTTCAATCTAAGAAAACAGAAGATAAAATCAGAGAGAGAGAGATAGAGAGGAGTGGGTCGGGGACAGAGGAGACGGTGCGCGGCGAATTCGCCCTAAGAGCTAAATATCGCTCGGTTGCGTAAGTATCATCGTCTCTTATGAAAGTGTTAGAGAGAGGACAGGTGCCTGCACGCGTGTGTCGTTCTCGGACATCGCATTTTCGCGATGCCACCGCGCTCGCCTGCGAACCAGCGGCTCCGTTTTAGCCGACCGCCTCGAAAACTCCTCGGGAAAAGCTGTCCGTGTGACTCGGATTATCCGGCCCCGGCTGTAATAGAACTGGGGGAGACCTTAGGTCGCGTTTCCAACCGCTGCCCACGTGGGCTTCCCTGTCCTTTTTGCCGAATGGTCTTCTCATTACGTTGCAGTCGCCTGGACGGGGGGTTATTTGCCAAAAATTAACACATCCCTGACGATTTGATAGTAGAACTATCGAGACTAACGCTACGTCTGTTTTGTTTTACTGGAGGGTCAAAATAGCAGGTCTTTGAGAAAATATGTAATTTAGAGGAACATACTTCTCTTTATACTTATCAGTTGTATACTTACTTAGTTTTAGTCGATAGTAAAAGAGAAACAATATGTTTTTGGGGAATTAAATGTTTGTTAGGAATAATTGTATGGATCATTTTGATCTCTGTGCTAAATTCATTCAAAATTCTATCCTTCTGGCAGTGACTCTACTTTTAAAAAGAATTTTTTAAAGAAGACTTTTAAGAGAGTCTTCTGGTTGAGAGGACGAAGAAGAGGGAGCTTTTAGAGAATTTTTTTCAAAGACAGTATGAGACTTTGTAATACGAAAGCTTTGCTCACTTTCATTTTTGGGATCCTTTAATCTTTCATTAAATTCCAGTGTCGATAAAAATGATTTTCAAGCTTCGAACCTCAGTGCCCCAAGTTCTGTGTGAAAAAGCTTTGATCGAGCTCTGAGACTCTTGACACTGAGACTGTCTTCAATTCTTGAACCTTCAGACTTTCCCCAAGTTGAGAATTCACCCTGTTATTTACTGAGACCGTGGACATTTTCTAACATCTCAACCACCACGTTTCTAACATTTCAACTCGAGTGAATGAATCTCGATAAGTGATCTCGAAGTGAATAATGAAATGTCGTTTCGTGGACCAGCGTGGACCTGGATGATTTTGTGGAGGTCCGAGGAAAAGGCTCGCTGCGCTTGCGAGCAGGCTCGCGTCCTCGTCGGTGTGCCGTGCACGCGAGCATGTGACCATGCGTGCCGATGTGTGCTCGCTCTATAAATAAATAGGCGACGGACATCTTGTACCGAACCCTCTCTCTTCTTCTTTCTCAGACACGTTGCTCGCCCGCTTATATGTTCGATTTTCATTCGTGCTGCCGCGAATACCTGAAACGAATATTCTCGTACCTGCGATTTATCACGTTGCCCTTCTTCCATGCTGGGTACCATTCGTCCTGTTAAAAACAGCCCTCTGAAAGAGAAAATCTTTGCTACCCTTGAAACATGACTTCGCGATGACTTTTTGCGTTGAGGGGGTGGGATTAATCCTCTATATTAATTCCTGAGAAATATACGTGAATAATTTTTGTAGCTCACAGCCAGAGTAACCCAAGACCATTTTTGTCAAAATTAAGTTTTTCACAGGATCTTATTGATTTATATATATAAAGTACTGTGCCTGTTCCACGAGAAGTCCTCTGAAAAGCATTGCTACTAATGCTTTTTAAACAGATTTATAGAGAGTGCTGAACTAGATTGGCTGTGAATTTTTTGTATAGAACCTCAGATACTAAGGATATTATAAAATACTGTAATTTTTATTTTAGTTTTTAACTTCTAGTGAAGTTCTTTCAATTGTTTTGATGGTCTCACTATTACTATCATTATTAGTCAAGCTTTTTCTTTTATCAGTGCACGATTCATACAATTCTTCTTGCCTTTTTAAATTGAGATCAAGTTTCTTAAATATATGCAGGAAGAGTTAGAGATCGTCCTTGAAGCTGCTAAAAATTTCTCGTCAGTTTATGGATTACATAGCGTCAACAGATCTGCTCTCTATTATTGTTCCAAGACCGCCTGTGCGCCTATCTAACAGTCTCTGAAAATCTCTGCGCCGCACACGCACCTGTCGACCACCAGCCAGACTAATTTTGCTGTTCACACGGCGAATGATCCTTCGCTCTCGGTGTCGCAATTAATCTCGCGAGCGCAAATTCGTCGTCGCGTCGATTTCGCGAACGAATTCCCGCTGTCGCATTAACTGGATCATTTGACTACCCGAAATGTTTCTATTTCTACGAAACTGCTTTGGCAAGTGGTCGAAAATATCATCTATCGATGCTAGAGTATCTCCCTCATTTTCAATTAGTCGATATATCATTCTGGGGGCTGTTATCATCGCTGCTGGATCTTGGAAAACATAGAAAAAGAAATGGCTGGCTAAATGTGTCTTGAAGTCACTATTTCTGGGCGCTGATCTTTCTTATGTTTCATAGAATACTAGTTTCTAGTAGTTCAGGTAAATCGAAAACACTATTTAGGAGCTAATAGTTTTCTAAATGTACAGGGTGAGCCAAGTAACTATCACCTGAATTTTCTTCTGAAGTCTGCCTCCTCATCTCTATCGATACCTTCAATATCTACTAAACAAGAATTCCCCACAGAAAGAAAATTAGTATAGCTCTGTTAGTACAACTCTGGAATCCACAGAAAGGAGAAAAAGACGAGCCATTTCGCGATCTGGTCGCAGGGGACTCATCCTCCACAGCATCGAGATTCGACGACGACATAAGGCTGAGTCGCAATTAAAAATAACTCGCAAGAGTGGACGCGTATGTTTGTTAACGTCTATTTATAGCGGGTCGGTTGGTTTTTGCGAGTCGTTGTTTAACGAACGAGGGAGAGGAGGGTCCCGATTGCGCAAAGTGTTTTCCAACGAATTTCCATCCGCGTCGAATAAATCCCGTCATCCCTGTGCACTCTCGCCGCGCTCGGCCAACCCTCGACGAGGGACTCGAGTGCACCGTTCCGGGCCTCCCGTGTATTTCGGTGATATGTTGCGTAATGAGATTTGCGTAAGGTGCCCGCGATATAAAACACCGTGTGACAGCGAAGGTGAGATGGGATGCGCCGAGGATATCGTTTCCCAAATCTGACCCTCTTGGATGGCGCTAGAAGGTCTTGGAGACCTCGAGAACCTTGCTTCTACTCTCAGGAATCCCCGAAATCGTTTTTCACGATGATGGTGTAATATAAAGAAAAGAGGAAATTTCCCTCGATGAGCTGAGAAGAGGGGTATAGTGATAAGAGTGGGCGGGGTGGCTTTGGCTTGAAGGCGAGGGAAGAGGAAATTGAGCGAAGGAATAAAGGGATGTTTATTAATTAGAATATAGTAGAGGAGATCAAAATTGCGATGTATTGGACTTGAAATAGTATTGAAAATTTATTACTTCGATGAGAAACATCACTTGGGTGTCTTCTTTTCTATTTTTCTTTAGCTGTTGATATTTGTGTTCACCCTGAAGCGGCGGTGGAAAATACAATTTCGTAAATATCTGGAACATTAGTTAATACCAATGCAGGTAGAGAAGATAATAAATATATAAAATGAGTGGTTTTCTGTGAGCAATAAGATGCGGTAAATGACACTCGAGATATTCACCAAAATGTATTCTGTACTCTGCCTTTGGGGGTGGTTTTCACTCACTAAATATGAATATTAATAGCTAAAAAAAATACTCGTATACCAAGTTTCATCGGAATCGAAAGATGATACTAAAGTGACATTCCTTGTAAGTTGAGTTTAATAGAGAAGGGGATAGAAGACAAACTAAAATACGAGGAACCAATTTTTCCATCAAGACCACTTTACGACATTTCTTGCTCTTCCTTTTCCCTCTCATTTACTAACCACCCCATTAATCTAATTGGCGTGTTGCATCTTACTGTTCCAGAGGTCCTCAACGGCATCTGCAACGCCAGCAAGGAAGAGGAGAGGCGGCGAAAAGGTAAACCTCCCTCCTCTTTACCCCAAATTCAAGCAAAAGAAAAATCATTCGATCTCGTTCAGAATCGTAGCACGCGATATTCATTGATCCCCATGGAAATTCACCCAACTTGAGACCTCCAGTAAGAAACGATTAAACATATCGTCGACTGGGTTCTGTTCCCAGGTGCAGGCTACCACGAACTATATAACGGTGTTGTCTGCAATGACACGATCCTAGCGACAGGTGTCTTCAGCTCGAAGGAGCTCTGGATGCTTTCAAAAGGTACGATCTCTTTCTCACCAGTGGGTTCTTGCATGGATATTAACAGAGAACGATTAGGTTATCGAAAGTCTCCGGTCACTCTGATCCGTCAAATGAACAGAGATTTCGTTCAGGAACCATAGCCACGGATGCTTTCGAAAGGTAATCGGTGAATCGAATCTGGAAAACCTTTTGAAAGCATCCTTTCGATAATAGTCACCAACGACGATGATGCTCGCGATCGAGGGGGAAAGGTCGAAGGGAGGGGAGAACGGTGCACAGTAGCTGGGGGACCATTTTCGTTATCGGTGACGTTGCTGCTCCGCTATCGATGCCTGTTTATCGGGAGGAATGTCGGCGGTAAACGAACGGGAAACGTATTTTTAGAGGCGGAATGCGATTCGCGGCCGCCACTTGACAGTTATCCTTTCGACATGCCTGAGACCACTTCGATGCTCTCAGTATCAAGAGCCTGATGAACGCTTCGCAATCTCGCACAGAACTTTGCCTGGTGTTCCTTCACCCTTTACTCTCTTCACGATGGGGGCACTCGAGAAGCCCTATCAGTTAAAGAACAAGGACCTCGCTACGGAAAGGTAGCGAAAGTTTCTTCACCACAGACGATTTTAAATTTCAAACTCAAGCTCTCTATCTTCAGATTTTCAAACATTCAACTTCTTAATTCACAAATTTTTCCAACTCTTCATTTTGCATCCCTTCTATACATTTGTTCTCATTTCTATTTTACTCGAACGTAGAATAATTCCACCCTGATACTCTTACTCCTGAAAAATCAATTCAATCTATCTTTTCTATAATAAATACCAAAATTGCATCTCAAGTACTCGAGTCACCGCAAGGACCAAAATTTCTCGAAGTCCTATCTCGTCTCGCATTGCCTCACAGCCAGAGATATTTCACCCTTCGCCAGATATGCCTCTTGGTAGCCACCCCCGAGCGGTCCGAGCAGTCTCAGCGGTTTCTAGGCAAACAAAATCGGCTTTCATGCCGATGCAGAACGAAGGGAGCATCGTGGCACGCGTGCATCGTCGCTAAATGGAATAATAGGGCAGGGGAGCGCGTATCGAGAAGCGGGCGCGAGCCTCGAAACGCCTCGGCGTATGCATCTGCACGCTCCTCCCCTTCTCTCCCCCCCGTTCCACTCCTTTTGCAGTTCCCTGCTCGTCCCATCCCCCCCTGTCCCCCTCCGCCCGTCACCGTGGCAGGAGATTAGTATGCAACCCGGTGTATTAATAGACGGGGAACAATGCTCACGGCCTCAGAGGCTGCTGAGAGAGCCTCCGTTGCCTCTCTTTCTCCTGGCCTATCGTTGTCTCTCCCTCTCTCGTCTCGCTCACGGGGTGACTGAATCCTCCTGCTGTCTCTCGACGATCTCTAGAACTGTTTTTTCTTTTCTTTTTTTTTTTTTGGCTAATGGGAGGGCTTGATTGTTATTAAATTTATGGTGGTACAGTGGTTATTCGCTGGTAGCTCGGTTTGATGTTAGGAAGGGTCAGGAGTTGTTGATGCGTGGGATGATTGGGAAAGTCTGTAGCTATTTAATTTGAGGATTTAGTATTTGAGTACTTGAATATTGGAGTGTTTGAAAATTTGAGAATTCTAAGATTTGAATATTTGAGTAATGTTAAATTGAGAGATTTGGGAACCTATGTTTTTCTTAATTATACCTTTAACTGTGTCAAGTTTTTACAGTGTCTACTATAATTTGCATACGTTGATGTTAGTCTGGTGCAACTGATGTGCTATGCCGTTAAGTGGGCCGACAGCTTTAACCCATCGTAAAAATTGCACCCATCAAGCCCCTCTATTTCTTCAGACCACCTCTTGGTACCGAGTCGCTTGATAACGAGAAAAAGGGCACACGCCAGCAGAGAGCTCCGTGCTTGACCCTTTTCCTTCTCCCCATAATCAGGCAGACAGTGCAGTGAAAAGAAAGCGGAGCGGGATGGTTTAAAGAGTTCGCAATACAAGAGACTCAATACCTTGAAGAGGGTTTTTCAATCCCCAGGAGGGCGGGGGTTGAAAAAGCCAGGGTTCGGTTCTGCCTCGATTCTGCATTCCCAAAAGTCTTTTACAGTATTCCCTTCAACCCGATCAGGGCTCCGCCGCCTCTGGTACCGCGGTCCACCCACGAGCAACGAGAACTCGCGCCATGGAGGGTTAACCATCCGACTGGCGTTCACCCCCCTCCTCACCCCCTGAGCCAAGTCTCCGGGAGATTTTTTCAAAGTTCGCCCGCCTGCTGGCGAAAAAAAAGAGCTCGCTGAATCACGGCCCCGGCGCCGTGCGCGATTTTCGACGAATTTTTTCCAGCCCCCAGCCACTCCCCCTCCTCGTTCGGATACGTCGCTCCTTTTTTGTCAACAATGCACGGTGCACGTGCGCGCCTGCACGTGTGTGCATGTGTGGCGGAATCGAGGGAAAAGGGTAGGCCCGCAGGGTGGTGACGGTATTTTCCAGGGGCTTTTTTTCTGCCGATGTTCGAGGGATAAAAAGGGGCGCAATTTCCGCGGGGGTGGATGATGTGAAATAGAGAAGAATATCCTGTCGGTGGTGTGTGATGGGACGTGTAAGACGGGGCATAATAGAAACACGCTGCCTCTTGGGGGTGGCGATTGTCGTCGCGGATTTCAGTTGCGCTTTTGGGGGTTGAGGACCAGGAAATACGGGGAATATTAAAGTACATCTTAACTCCTTAAAAGCAGCTTATTCTCGTGACTCTTGAGATCGAAGATTTATGGATGATCTGTTATTTGTTTGTAATGTCTTTAATGGAACCATCTCTTGTGAAATTCTAGCTAGATTTTGGTTTAATATGTCTGATCCTTCTGGTAGACACTAGACACAAATTTTTTCTACACGAAGGACGAAATTGCACCCTTGTATGGTCAGTGTAATTGTATGAAGCACCAGACATGTTGAGAGAGATCGCAGCTGGAAAATCCTGTCGTGAGCGTTTTCTGTGAGAGGAGGGTGGATTCGCTCGAGTGGTCGCGAAAAAGTGGAGGATGTGTTTTCGGGGTTGGGGGAGAAAAAGGGAAACGAAACGCGAATGGCTGCAGCAATACTACGTCAGCACACGTGGTCCAATTAGAAATTCGTCGAGATAAATAGATATACTTGCTCTTAAACAGTTTTATTTTTTGTTTTATAATATCATTAATTTGAGGGACCTCAGAAATCTCAGAATTCCATAAAGTCTTACAGGTTTGACGTTTCGAAAAATTCTCTGAAGTCTCAAATAGACAAAAATATTCCAAGATCCTCAAAATCAAAGTTTCTCAAATGCTCCAAGTCCCTTAAAACCTAGGATTCCCAAAAATTCCCAAACTTCCCCAAAACTTCAATCACCCCAGAAGATTCAAACTCTCTAAAATCTCCAACCTGAGAACGACCACCTCCTCAAGTAATCTTCTCAGCCGAAGTGACCTTTTATCCTCCCCACCCTCCATCCCCGTGGAACGTAAATTACAGGTCCCAGGGACGAAATAGTTTCCCCCATTGCTGGCAATAAAATTACTAGACCCAGAAGAGATACAATCGCCAGTGTCGCGTAAATTACGCGGTCCAAAGAAGTCCGGAAGATATTCCCCGCTGTCTGGTGTTGGTGGTGGCGGTCGTTGGTGGTGGCGGTCGTCGGTGGTGAGGGTTGGATGGGCGGTGGACAACCCCCTAGCCGAAGTCGCGATCCAGTGTCTCTAGCAGGGAGGGACGCAGCTTTACGAGCGAGTTGCTTACACGGGATGCAAATTCTAGCGGCACTAGCTCAACCTAATTGGTCGTTGACCGTCGTGCACGGGGATCCCTATATTTACGCGTCGCCAACTGCGACAAACCGGAATCCTATTATTTTACGGTCCCGCTGATTCAGCGCAACGTGTAACTGGAGCGTATTCTAATGGCCGGGCAACGATTAATTAACCGACCCCGCCCGCTTCAAACGAGCTTGTTCGCGCCGCTGTTCTCCCACAGGCACTGAGGTCGCTTTCGATTTCTTCTCAGACCAGACTGATCGATCGTTGGGAGGGGATCGCGTAGGGATGCATTGTCGTTGGTGACTTTAGATTACGAGTAGACTGGATGAACTGCATGCTGTTATTGTAAGGGTAAGAACACATTAGTGTCAGACGAACTCGCGTTAGATACAAAGGGTGAGTCGCGTATAGTGAGCTCCTGACGAGATGAGCACAAGAACAATGTAGATTCTATTGGTTTCGGTGGAGCACAGTAATTGTACTACCTGAATTTTCTTGTAAATTATTTGTATTGAGAGGAGCATATCAAAGAGGAGCATACTCTAGAGAGGTTTAAAATCAAATTTGAGTGGTACAGGTGTGTGACTTACCCTGTATAGCAAGTCTGTTTCATATTATAGCAAAATAGGTGTGAAATAAGGGAAAGCCTTGGCTCATACTATGGATTTACTGTAGTATGTAAAGTGAATTCACTTGGTTTGGAATGAAGCAAATTTACTATAATATGTAACGTGATTTCACGAGACGTGACAGTAATAATGTGTTCGTACCCTAATGTGTTTGCAATTGAACTAACATTAACAAGTTGACTGGTGAAGTGATCGCTGGTGAGCACTCTTAACTTACAACTTTATCTCAGAGTAATTATGATAATTTACTTTGTCAACTCTTATGCAGCGTTTATGGTCTTAGGAAGGGTGTAAAATAAGTGTAATATTGTAGTATGAGATACTTTCAACAGTCAATGTGTTAATTACAGTATTATTTAACATACTTATGTAGATGTACAGGATGTCCAAGTTGGAGCAGGGCACCTAAATATCTCATCTGTTTTTAATGACACGAAAATCATCCACAAAATAATTAAAATGATTTCGAGAGAAGAATAATCTTCTGTGTTTGATCATTTCTTTACTTTTTTAGTAAAGCTCGTGTCATTAAAAACAGAAAAGATATTCACGTGTCCTGCTTCAGCTTCGACACCCTGTATATCTATTTTCCCCAAAGAAAAGAATATTTCCACAAACGAAATATTCGAAAGAAGCCCTATAAATTCAACCACTCGATGCATCGATATTACACACGCTTTCGAAAATTCACCTAAGGGATGCTAACGTCAAAAAGACTTGTGAACCCCATGAAAATCTATAATGCTTATTTTTCACCGTCACCCTCGATGCATCGAGTGCACTTCCACAAAATGCGCTCCCGAAAAAGCCACATCCTCCCCTGCAACCTCGCTAATGCTCGGGGAGGGGGAAGTTTCTCGAAGGGAAGCGCGCGGAAGTGCGATTTCCTCGCGAGAATCGGGAGCGTAAGACGACGACTCAGACTCAGACGACTCAGACGACTCAGACGACGAAGAGGACGACGAGGAGGAGCGGATGACGTACGAACGCGCGAGGATCCGTAACCGCTAATGTGTGTCTGGTTTCAGCGTCCATACTGCATGACCTCAGCGACATGCAGCCTCAAATAAACACGATCAAAATAGAGCACCCGCCGTACTACTGCAGCAGTTACACCCCTCCGTCCGCAGCCACGGCCGCGGATCATGCTCAGCCAGCGGCTAGCTTCAGTGAGTTTCAAAACCTCTGCCTTTCGTCCTTATTTTTAGTGGACGCGCGCTGTCACACGTTGCCGCGCGAGCCTCTGTGCAGCTGCATCGCGACGCGGCGAGACGCTGGGGCAATGCGCTGCCTCGCGGTGCTGCTGTTCTGTGATGCATGCTGAGGCGCTGTGAATCGGTGCTTCGGGTCCACAGCGCTTGGAATCGATGCGTTGAGGCTCGAGGCGTTTGGGATCGAGAAGCTGGGACTTGGGGGGATGGGAATCGATGCGTTGTAATTGAGAGCGCTGTGAGTCGAAGACGCCCCGATTTGAAGCGCTGTGAATTTGATGCGTTGCGATTTCAAACTGTAGAAGTCGATACGTGGTTTTGAAACTGTAGAAGTTAACACGTAGTGAGTCGAGAGTGTTGTGATTCAGGGCGCTCTCAAGTGGAAGAATTATTTGGAGCGTTGTATATCAAGATCTTTTTGCATCTAGTACGCTGTGAGTCCAGAACGCTGTAAATTCCGAGCACTGTGAGTCCAAAGCACTGTGAGACTAAACGCTCTCCATTGACACATTGTGACTCCAAGTCCTCTGAATAGACGCCTCACACTTGGCAGTGCAAAGAATCGGTGTTACATGATTCAGAGCGTTGTGATTCGAAGCGCCACTACATATTGCGCGGCGATCCAACCTATCGCGAATCGAATGCTTCACAGTCGATGCAATCCCGTCGCAACGCGATGCACCTCGTCGGGATACTCGCCCACTCTCGTCGCACAGAGACCTTGTTTACAAGCTGCTGTTTGCGAAACCGTGATTTTACGGTATTTTTATCGTTTTTCCGCCCACTAAAATTAAACCGTTCGAGGACACTCTCGACTATGCGGAATCGTGCTCTACGACATCTTGCGTCGTTTTGCGTGCCACCGAGGAACACGGAACTCTTTTACAGTCTATTTTATCGTCTCGATTTATTCCTTTTCGATATTTCCTTCGGGTCAACTGTGACCATTACTCTCATGCTTGGAACTTTCCTATTTTTCACCACTACTTAGATAGCACATCGCTCCAGTTTCCCTCAAATTCAAGTTCTGTTCTTCGAATCCGTCTGTGCAAAATTAATATTTGTTTAGCAGATAGATATATTTAATCGCTCATACACTGTCTTTGAAATAATATTTGAGTTCCACCTAGGAAATCCTCCTATTTTCTGGAAGCACAGGCGAGGAATTTTATTAATTATAATCTACCGACATCAAGAGAGCATTGATCTTCCTCAAGGAAAGACCGTGATTTTTCTCCTGCAAAGTGAATTAGCAAAATGCACAAGATGGCTCGTCAAGCAGATCGTTCGAGTTTGCCAGAATCGGATCGGGGCTTAAGTAACAAATTTGCGGGCGGTCATGGGTCGGACGGTTTTTTTGCCACCCTCGGTTCAATCTCATCCGGCGGCTTATCGGGGCGTCCTTTGTTATCGGGATCTACTTTGCTCAGCGTTCTATAGATCATTTTCCCTATATTTCTCCCTTTCCGTTCTCTATTTTCTTTCTATTCTCCCGTCGGCCTCCCTTTATCACGACCCCTGCGCCGACCTCCCCCGCTGCACTCGCTCTCACCCCTCTTAACTCTTTCATCGATCAAACGATAACCCCCTCCGGAACGGAAGTCGCTGGATGGAGATGAAAAAGAGGAATAACTTCCGGACGCGGAGGCTTTTTCGGGGGAAAAAAATAGAGGGAGATAGAGAAAGGGGGCAGAAGAATAGGGGTTTCACGAATATCGCACAAAGTGTTTTCGGTGCTAATTTCGCGATGGTAGAGGAATCCCCTTTTGGAAAAATCCTCTTTGTACACTGTGAATGGGGAAACCTTTTCTGCATTTTATTTGCGTCTACTCTCCAATTATCATTGCTCGAATTATCTCCTTCAGATATGCTATTCGATTTATAATTTAAGCTGTGTTACTGGTGCCATACGGAAACACAGAATACAGAACAGTGATCTTATTTAAGTGATGCAATCTTTACTCATAGACTCCACCAGGAAGTATTAACTTCTCTCCAAATAAAAATATCTCTTAATTGTCACACTGCGTCCCCTGGAGAGCAGCACCCACCCCCGAAAAATCGCAGACGACCCCACAGCCCTTGGGCAAATATTCGCGAGGCAAGCGAAACCGTGCACAGAGATAAACACGCGCGAAGAATAGGGGTGCAGAGGGTGGTTGCAGGCGGGTGGGTTGGAAGTAAGTCGAAAGTTTCGACTTTTACGCGACGAGGGGGTGGAGCCCCGTCGCGGATTGACGGAATTTACGGACGGAATAAAATGACCACTTTCTCAGGCAAAATATACACGGAGGAGAAAAATTCCGGCAATAAGCATACCTGGACCGTGGCCAACCGCATTCTACGGCTCGCTCCCCTTTTTATCATACATACGTTGCCTTTATGGCGGCGACGCGCGGGTGGAGGACGCTTGATTGACTGTATTGTCGTTAAATTAACAGCCAGGGCGTAAATATCGCCGCTCGGCTGAACCTAATTTTATTGCCGCGAAACGGCGATCCCGACGATGGCTTTACGCTCATGCAAATGCGTTGACCAAGACAGGCTCTTCCGTGTCTGCTCGGTTCTTGCGCGCCCCTTTCTGCGAGATTAACTCGCTTGCATTTCTCGCGTCGGGACTCTGTTCTGTGCCAAGGACGCCGAGACGCGACCGGGATCGATTGATCTTTTCTTTATAGCGACGCTCCTCGGCTGGAGGAATAGAAACAGGGCTTTTTTATTTGCTGAGGGACAATGGGGGTAGTTGTTGGGTCACAGTGGTACATGATTAATGCTTGGAGGGTGGGGGTATTGAGGAAGCGAGGGATGAAGTGGTACGTAATTGTGAGAGAGGTAGTGTGGATTAGTTTTCTCGTTTCGAGGAGTATCTAGTGCATCGAGGATTATTATTTAAGTTTTAAGGTATAGAATTAGAATGCAGAATTCTGGGAGAGAGTAATGAGTCTTAGTTTGTGTAAAAATAATGAAAGAAGTGGACTGAAGTAAGTGCTACAGGAGTGGCTTGAAGAGTACATTAAGTGAGGATGCTTTTACTTCACAGTAGATTCAGTCACTGGTCAGACAAGGAGACTTCTGTCTTCTGTCGATGTTAACAAATTTTATTGTATATTTCCCACACGTATTGAAGACAAATGAAGGATTTTAGACATTTAAAAAAAATTATATATTTAAACATTTGAATATTTCGTAGTGTTTGAAGAAAATTAAATCCATAAATCAGAAATAAAGAGCAAAAACTAGAATGACAACAAGGTTGGAAGACTTTCAGAGCACTCCAATATTTTTCAAAGACAGTATATTTTTTGTTTCGCCGTCTTGCGTGGGTGTTATGAAGAAGACAAAGTTTCGCTTTCACGTGGCTCTTAGTGACTTCCTACCACATGAGAGGGCGGGAAACAAGGAATGAAGAAGATTCTACTTCTGATTTAAGACTTCGCTTCTAAATCTCTTGTTCTGTGCAGTACTTTCAACAGCTACTGCTTTTCTTGAAGTATATCCCGAAGAAGCTCATTCTTTCTCGAAGTTGTGCTTCACCAAAAAGATTCCACTCCTTTCGTTTTATTTTCCCTTGCTTTTGAAACATTCTCTTAGTTTGAATTCCACTGCAAGGATAGTGTCACTGATTCCTATATTTTTCTTTCCCACAGGCCCACCACCAGTGCATCAGCTCATAAGGAACGACAAGACTGAAAAGCCCCCGACGGTTTCCGTTTCGAGCGCGCCAACCTTCTCGCCAGTCCTCAGGCCCGAGGACGGCCATCGTGGAATGGACTCTCCACACTCGCAAACGGGTATGTGCCAGAATGCTCGATCCCATCACTATCTCTCGTATATAAGCTCCCGATAACGTTTCAGATTTGTTAAAGTGGCTGTTCGAACAGTTTCGTTATGACAGGATCTCCTGGCTCCTTAACAACTTTTTGGTAGGAGAGTTCCTCCAAGGGCTCTAGGTTGTAGCGCTCAATTTTGAGTGAGTCCTTTACAGTTTGTAGAACTTGCCAACTTTGAAAGGTATTCGTAATAAAATTGAAGGTGATGTGGACTTCTTGTTTTTTTAAAAGGGGTGAACATTCAGATTATAGATAATTTCTCAAATTACTAAATATTCAAATTTTTAACAGTTTAAAGTATTCAAATATTGAAATGTTCAAATTTTCAGAAGCTTCAAATATTCAAATTTTTAACAGTCTCAAATACCGAAATATTCAAATTTTCAAATATTCAGATATTCAGATATTCAGATATTCAGATATTCAAAGATTCAAATATTCAAAGATTCAAATATTCAAATATTCAAATTTTCAAATATTCAAAGATTCAAGTTTTAAGATGCTTCGACTTAACTAAGTAATCAAGCGTATTCTACACTTTCAAATTATTTCAATAAGTACATAATTCTCCAAAAAATGTCTCAAATGAACACCATACAATATCGTTCTGACTTCAATGAAGAGATTTGACCAGTCCCTAGAAATTTCAATTCACCACCGTGATTTCTCAAACTTCTCAAATCTCCCAGAGTCAGGAGATCCTTCATCAGCCAAAGATTGTCAACTCACCTGGTACTACCTTGCCACAGGGACGCCTCTTCAGGGGTGCCGAGCGAAACGATAACAGGGCGCTCGTACGAGTCCACGTCCCACTAAAAGCTCGCAAGTTACTCCATAAAAAACGTCCAACGATTGCCACAGGACGCAAAGTAACTCGACTGCAGTAACTCGGAAACAAGGCCAAGCGGGACCTCCACTCGTACGAGTTCCCCGTATCGTTGCGCCCTGGATTCACCCCCAAAAGTGTCGTCCCCGCGTCGGGGTGCACCCTCGTATCCCCGAAGTACGTCTAGCATAATAATCTAAGCGATCCCCTCGAGAAAGAACACCCCTCGAAAGAAAAAGTGACGGAAGCGTGTTTTCTCTTAACGTAGCGTTTAATAATGGGGAGAACTGTAAGTACTCAGCATATCGGAATGCGCACTCGCTAGCAAATCAGAGTTCAAAGACGTCTACAGCCACTCGCAGAGACACAGCGCTCGATCAGCGCTCAGGGGCAGTCTCGTGGTTCTGCTCCCCCTTTCGTCCTCTCTAAAGACCCTCTATCTTTTTCGCGATCCCCTGAGACGACTCCCAGGAAGCCAGATATCGACCTTGAGTTCGATAGATCCCCACCCCTCGCGCGCTTCTTTATTGTCCGCTTTTGCCTGACGAGTCCACTAACAAATGTCTAACATTCGACGTCGGCGAGTGTCGCTGGCGGGACGCTGCTGGTCACGCGGATGTGACGTCGACACAGGCCCGATAGATCGATCGAACCTCGGCCTCGGGTGCCTCCACCCTCTTCCCTCGTTCTCGCTCGCCTGCGATCACCGACGATTCACCCCTGACCTTCGTCGATCAGTGACTCGTCCCATGACGGTCGAACTCGGTTCAAGCTCGATACATTCGTTTCTTATTTTTAGAAACGGTCACTTTGTATTGAGTGTAGAAATTAATTGGGTGACTTTTTAAAGACAATTCACTATATAAGGTGAATGTCCTAGTAGCTGACTATGTCCCAATACCTAAACATTAACGTTAATTTTATTGAATTTTAAATTTAAATTCTGATGTATTAGATAACCTAATTGAAAGTTATAACTGGTGTCATAAAATAGTATCCCCAGTTTCTGGGACCTCATAATTAAAGTATCGGGACATGCAGTTTTAGGTTGTTTAATTACTGAGACATTTGAGATCTTGAACGTTAAGTGATGGGACATTTACCTTATTTATTAGAAAAAGGAAACTATAGAAACTTTAATGTTCAAAATATTCTCCATTACTCTCAGCAACTTTGTTCCATTTTTCAAGTAATTTCTGAATATCTCCACAAAAAAAAATTATCAGAGTTATGATTGATTGAATGTAAAATTATAACTTTGTAGGAATTAATTTCTACACCTGATACTTGGAAAAATTTCCTAGGTTCTAAATTGGGAAAAAAGAAGCAGTGGGGTAGTTTTTGCGAGTGTTCTAGTTGGGTGATAATTGTGGCGATACGTGGGGCCATTAAATGGTACTGTAACGTCGTTTTCTGGAAGCGTGGCTTCTTTTTACTTGGGGGATGATGCGTTTTTAATGTGCATCCCCGTCGCAGCGTGCACCGAGTTCGAGCGCATTTGGCGCCCCGAATGTCCAGTGTGCGATAGACCCAAACTGAGCTCAGCCAACCATCCATGTAAGTAAATCGATCCTGGATCTCGATCCCCAGGGACGATCGAACATAAGCCGCGAGTCGAGCTGAAAGATTCGAGAAGGTTAGCGAAAAATGGTGCTCGTTGAAGGTTGAATTAGAGTTTGGAGCATTAGAAGAACGAGGCAAACTGCAACGAGCGTAGAGAATAATCTGAGATGAAGCTAAGCTGCGGTTCGATGCAAATGCTCTTCTAAATTAGCGATCGCAAGCTGAAAGTAGGTTAGTGGGGCTTGACGCGATTTTTCGACTGGCGAAACGAAGCCGAAGGACGTTCAAGAAATTAACGTCGGTCCTTCGAGGACGGACGTCCTTCTGGTTTCGTATTTCCAACGAGGCACGCACAGTGGAGTGAAGAGATAAATATTGCAGCTACAGTAGAATTCTATTTATGTGGGCCAGTCGAAGGAATTTATTAAATGAATATAAATAATAATTTTAGAACGACTTGTGGTACTTCAAGAAATTTCTCTATTAAATTATTTTATTTTAATTATGAAAAAATCAATCTCCTTAAAAAACGAGGTCCAGTGTCATAGCCCCTCTAGCCTCTCTGTAATCCATGCCTGACAATGAAGTAGTCTCTCAGCTCGATTCGAAGCAATCCTAAAACAGAGGAGACAGGACATGTCGATCGTGGGAGGGGGATCGAGGGCAGGAAATCATCAACGAGCGGGTAGGTCACAGCGATCCACGGGATCGAGGATCGATGGTCCGCGAGGAATCCTTAATGTCGCGTGAAAATGACACCGTGATGATCTCTGTTTCAGTCTGAGCCCGAGCGTAGAGAGAAGCTCGCTAACTCGACTTAAAAGGTACTTTGTGACTGGTTATTGACTGTTCTATATCTATATATATACATATATCTATCTCTATATATATTTATTATACGTATATATACATACGTACGAATTTGTACATACGTGTATATGTGTACACGCGGCGGACGCGTGCCGTGTGCGTGGGACTCGCTGAAACGAACGCGTGTGGAACACCTGCGTACGTCGATCACTTCGCTGGGATATTGTTGGGGAAATATATGGAACGAGATTCGTCGTGAATCATTGACACTAACGGTGTTGGTAAACTGGGGGAATGGAACCAACTGAACCAAATTGCACAGCTGACTGTTGCGAAGGTAGCGGGAAATTTATAGGGCTGGGGATTGGGAGGACAACTTCACTGGGAATTAAACAATTGTAGATAGTGTTGGTCGCGAGAAGAGCTTCTGTACCAAAATTGAGTTTCGAGGAAAATGGCTCTTCTGTTGAAGAATCACAGAAATGTACTTGAATCACAGAAACCAACAGCAGTGTCGTGAACTTATAATTGTGTTCAGTAGAATATGTCAATTTGTGAACCGACAGCGTGGAAGATAGTACAGAGTTACTGACTGCAACTTTATTTAGTCGGAGCAATACGAATGGAGACTGAAACCTATAGGATTGAAAGTGAAACCTACTTTTTGACTCCTGAACGGTTTTATTTTCATTCTTCTTTCATAGTATGCTTTATTACAGTGTAAAGAATTATTAAAGTTACTCGTGAATCGATTTTATTTAAAAAAATTTGACGTTTATAGCGAACGAGTGATGAGAAACTTAAAGTAAGGAATAATTGCCATGACCACGTATGCAGGTGACCACACACGATCGCGAATGATCGTTCAGGTGTTGCGTGACGTTACAAATGATGCTGGGTGTCGACTGCTCGGTTCTTCGAGAGGAATCACCCTCTCCTCGAGCAGAAACACCAGCGAGTTCGTTCCACGTGTCCGTGTCCGCGTGTATGTATACACGATGCATCACGATGTCGTATACAGCTCGAATATTTTCCTCTATTTCTGTCACGTTTGTCAATTTTTTTCTCCTTTCCATGGTTACTTTCTCACTCTCTACTTATTCGTGTCTCTCTCCTCCTCCCTTTTCTCTTCTTTCTCTCTGCCGCACGTACAGACGCGAGTACGTAGACGAGTGGAGACACACGTCACATATACATACATAGAAAAACATGAACACAGCCAGACACCCCATAGACGGCTTCAGAAGCGTTTCAATTTTGACACGAAACACACTGGCCCCGTAGATTCTGCTCTATTACCCCTCTCTCACTCTGTCTTTTTCTATTTCTCTCTTTTATTGTATACTGTGTATCGTTGAAACTCGAGCCTGACGATTCGCGTCTTCGAGCTTTATTGCGATCGATTTCACCAGATTCGCGAGAAAATTGCGCGAGTTTTAAGAGAGGCGATTTAGATGGACTATCGAATGGGAGGCTGAAGATGGAGGCAATTTCTGAGAGTATTTCTTCGGGAGTTTCGAGTTTAGAGTTTCGATCTGATTTACAGGCTCAGTGATTTTCGAAACGGGGAATCTCAATGCCTTCATATTCTGAAGATTTAAGAACTCATTTGGAGAGCCATTCCATTTCGTTATAATCTAGTCAGTATCCTCTAGATTACGTGGCCTTTTTGGAATGAAGTGTGGAGGTTTTCAAATTTTTAGATATTTGTACTTTCAAATCTTCACAAATTTAAATATTCAAGCATTCATTTAAAAATTTTTTCGGATTATTAAATTATTAAATATTGAATTTTTTTAGTTTGCATACTTTTCAATTTTTTTATCTACAAATCTTCGAATTTTTACATGCTGAAAATTATTGAAAAATTTGCAATCTCAACAAGTTCGCTGTTCAAAACTCCACTAAATGAATCGCTGCATCTTAAGAGTATAGAGAACTCGAGAATTTCAATTCCACTTGCAAGGGCACGGATACAGAAGCCCCGAAGGGAGGGGGATGGAAGATAAAATAAAGATCGTGTTGCGAAATCGCGTGCGACGAGGACGCGAATCGTCAATGCGGCTCGAAATTGCACAATCAGCCCCCCACCCCACTTCACTGCTCCATAGCAGCACTTTATACTTCTCTTGAGTCTGTGTTGGTGTCTCCGCAAGCGTCACAGCACATCGGCTTTTTCTGCGTGAAGGGCCACCCTCTGCACACGAACACACGTAAACCACACGCCACTCGACTCTAGGGGTATCTTCGATGCAGCAGGGAAACAGATCTTCTATCATCCCTCTTGGAAACTCGTGGTCAGGAGTTATTCACAAATTCCTTCGCATAATTAATACACAGGGTGATCAGTTTAAGTAGAAATCCTCTCTAATGAATGTTGGCAGCGCTTACAACGCTACAGCATTTAAAATAAACGATGCCAACACACGGAGGCTCTCCAGTTAAACTGATCACCCTGTATTTAGAGTCCTATGACCCATGTATGGATCAGGACAGAATTTTCATTTTTTCGTTCATTGTTGAATTTCTGATTAAAAAATTGGTAGATATAGTATACTATATTTTACTTGTATAGTATACATATTCGAGATTTCTATTGACTCGCCTTTTAAAGAGAGGCGAAGCTTCGCCACCCTCTGGGCGTCGAAGGTATCTCGTATTCTAAGGGCTGCAAAGGGGTAAAGGGCGTGCTGACGAACGGCGAGAAAACGGAGAGAAACGCAGGAGACGTTCGCCGCGGCATGCACCGTCGAGCAATCCTCTCTCGAACGCCTTCGCTATCGATCTCCACGATGTTCGGTTCTCCAGCCTTATCTGTTATGTTCCCCCCTCCGATTCAAATAGATCTATTCCCAATCGCGCTAAGTGCAGTGCTTAATTTACAGAGGAGCCTCCTCTCCGCCGGAAGCTTCAAAACAATCGCGAACGGCTGATTTATCGCGCCCGAACGATCCCGATGGAACATTTTCACCCTCACCCCCACCCACGACCCTTTCATCCGCGAGAGCTTTTCGGCCGTCGACGGTCATCGAGAATGAAACGGCTCCCGAATTAAGCACCGTGCTTTTCGTCGATCGAATGCAATGTACAACAAAGTGGCACTTTATTTGTTCTCTCTTTCTCCACTTTTTTTTGTTTCCTATTTTTTTCTTCCTTTTCTTCTTTGGAAATTCTTGTTCTCTGTTTTAATTTACGAGCTCCCTAGTCTCGACGCTCTTTGTTATGGTAGTTGTTGCACCGTGTTGACCTCGTCGTTGATATATATATACTGTGTATTGGTTTGATGACAGTCCATTGGAAGTGCTTGCGATGTTCACGCGCGATAAACGTTGCTGCATACGTTGCATACGTAGAGAACGTGACTCGGTGTCAGTAGGCAGTCTGCCTCCATGGATCGCGTCTCGGGACGTTCCCTCGGTCTTGGATTCAGTCACACCCCTCTGTCTCACGCCGCTACACGCGCTTCGCCCTCTTTTTCTTTCTTTCAATCGCACGTAACACCGAAACTTGAATTTTCATGTGATACTGGGCGCAAGAGGATGCCTCTTGGTTTTGAAACTCCCGCGCTTTGAGGTGTTGTACGTGTACCGAGTTCTGACATTTTTCAGAGCTGATCAAATTTCTGGGGTTCGTGGGGAAACTGAATAGAGTTTAAGATCATTTTTTAAAAGTATTTTCTTGTATTAAATTTGTGGAATTCATGGGGAAGCTATGGATAGAGTTTAAGACTTTTTTCTACAATATTTCTCTTTCCCTTAGTCCTTTGACTGTGGTAAAGTGTCTGAGGGGATACTGAATGGCAGTCAAAGGGTTAATTATTTATTTTTAATAGAAATCTCTAAGCTTAGTCTTCAAAATAAAAGGGAGGGACTTCTGTCACGATCCACTTAACAAATTATAATATCATTAGAATTCTTTGGAATAGGGGATAACGAAACCTCCTCAATTTCGTCAATTGAGCATCTGTTGGAAATTATAACGACCGTCTCTTGAGATCCTTTCTTGAAATCTATTCCAAAGAAGTTCGATGTCGATGAGAAGAGTCCCCTTTCCCCTCGGTCCGTGGGAGCCTTGGGCGAAAGGGCGTGGGTGGGAGAGGAAGGGAGTAGAGGGACAAAGGTCGGCAGAAGGAAGTGGATTAATCCTCCGGTCGTTTTGTCTACCACAGGGGGATCCTCGAGAAATCCGCCTGACGTCTGATTGCGATACGGTAAACCGCAGCGAGTCACGAGGAACTCGAAGAAAGCAAGAATGTTCTATATATACATTATATATATATGTTAGCCCTTAATGAGACTGTGTGTTAGCTCGGTGTTGCATCTCACTCTCTATTATATTATATATATATGTATGTATCATACATATACTTGTGCGTGAAACGATTATCATAAATAGACGTGTACACGTATATTTGGCGGTAATTACGTTGGCGATAATTATAACGATTAAATAGATGTGTATACGAATATTTATGATAATTGTTGCTCGCTCTGTATAGCCGCCTGCAGCTGTGTGCACGATCGTTGGCGCAATGCTGTCGTTGGTAGGCGAGCCGAGATTTTGTTCTGGTAACCCCACGCCTCATTCCAACCCCTGCACACACTTTTTCTTGGTTTTCTGTTTTCGTTACGGGAGATCGAGGCGAAAGGGTCGACTTTATTTTTTTTTTGAACCTCGCGATACAGATTACCTGGCGATTCGATTAAATCAAGGCAGCATGCATGACATTTCGCAGGATTTCTTTCGCGAGATCTGGTAACAGAAGTTCTGTCACTTTTGAAGATGAAATAAAATTACTTTTGGCTTTTAATCCACCCTTGTATTAAGCTTTTCCCAAGTCTCATGTAATTTGTAATTTCTACTGTACTATTTTTATAAAATTTGAAATTTTTAATGCGACATAAGACACCTTATTATATCTTCATCAGCGATAGAACTTTTCTGGTTACCCAGTAATTGAATCGATAAAAAAATGAATACCAAATTCAAGTAAATTCCATCTACCGAATCGTAGATCGAGGTTAAAATGCCTATAGCAGAGATAGACTTTTTGGTTCCCCTTCAGTGTCTCCCTTCTCTTCCATTTATTTTTTGACTGTCGTCCTTGGACGATCGACGAGGCTTGCGCTTTCAAGCATATGGTACACATAGTCGAGATGGATTTAGTGAGCGAAGAGTTACTCGTAGGACCGCGATTTTGTTTATTCTGTTTCCTTGCGATTAAAGGCTTATAGATTTCCTGGAGTTCAGCGGATGGAGCTCCAGTAAGAAGCTTGCGAGAAGTTTCCCGATCGCGTCAGGACAAACGTCCTTTGACACACACACGCATCGGACAATTTTCTCTCCTTTTTTCCCAGCTCGGGAAGCTCGATATTGAATCGCTTGACGAGCGTAGAACTTATGTAATGGCGTTTGGTGCACCTGGAGTCGCGCGAGTAGCTACGGGCGGCCATAGTCAGACGAGGGATGCGCTGTCTGATCATCGCCTGACCTGTTCTACTTGCACGATCCCTAGACAGAGTTGGGCAGATTTCATTTGACCAAAAATCACGAATAAAATTAATTATTCACGAGCAGTGAATAACTTTTTATCCACTAGAATCCATGTCTATATCAAATTTGCTATTCCACAGGTATAATAAATTTTCATTTGAATAAAATATCACAATTAAGCCTGACACTTTCATCGACACTGTCATTCAAGTAGAATTCTATTCAAATACAGACTTATTCACTATTCACAAATAATTAATTTCATTTGAATCAAACCTCCAGTGCCTAACTCTGATACCTCTACCAACCCCAAAAATCTCTTGCACCATTCTTTACTTGGACCTTCGAACGAGATGACCTCTGCCCTGCACTTTTTTCTCACCGAAATTCATCTGACCCTAGAACACCTCCTAAGCTTCTAAAGAGCTTCGAGGCACAGTGTCCACCACTGAAGAAAGAACGATTGCATTTCCCACTCCCAAGGGTCGCGGTAATCGTTCCTTTCTCCTTTCGGTGGCACAATAATATTCGAAGGGCCGATAAGGGTCGATTAATCGACGAAAGCGACTGAACCGGTGATCTAACCGAGGTCTCGTCCTTCTATGCCTCTATACGGAGACAAGTGTACTCTGCGATCCGTATCCTGTTCACCTGTGTATGTATAGTACTATATGTGTATATCTATATTATTTTTCTAACGCCCCCGTTTGCCTGTCCGTCTGACTGACCTGTCTGTCGCCTAAGCGGGGAAGGATACCGAGAACGGTTCGGAGGTTATAACCTGGCCAAGAACCCCTGTCCCTTGTTCGAGCGAGCCGCGGAGAGATCGGTCGAGCCGCTGGCTCGTTCCAGTTACGTGAAAATATCGTATCGTTTGGGGCTTGGGTACGGACAGACAGACAGACGGACGGCATTTCTCGCTAACTGCGTAGTACCGGTCTACCTGGTAAGCTAGCTGTCGCTGTCTGTCTGTCTGTCTGTTCGTCTGTCTGTTTGTCTGTCTGTCTGTCTGTCTGCCCACCCTGTTACACCCACCTGTTCACGTATTACTATTTTTAAGGGCGCGGCCTCGGGTCGTGGCGAGTCCCTCCGCGCGGGTCAAAGTGGAAGGTTCGTTGCTGCTGGGATTCGGTGGGCATTCCCATTGAATCTCAGGACCTCGGGACGTTCGGTTCTCGAGAAAAGAATTCTAATTTCGAGACGGAGTTTCGAGTTCGAATTTGTTTCGCGTCGTTGCCGCGTAATCGACGCGGTGAACTTCCACGGGACCCTTGGATCCATGGATCGCCGAACGATCGAGGCCGTGCCCTGGCTCTGAACCGTGCACACCAATAATTATATCTCTGTCTCTCACTCACTCTCACACGGCCAATGCTCTGGGTATGTCGTATGCTGGATGGATATATATATTCTAATTACATTGACTTAATTGACCTTGATTGATTGATTGATACGATTAATTTTGGAAACCTTGATTGAACTATTGTTTAATGCTCATACACACTCTGTCTGTATATCTCTCTTTCTATCTCTCTCTATCTCTCTCTATCTCTCTCTCTCTCTCTCTCTCTCTCTCTCTATCTATCTCTCTCTATCTCTCTCTCCGTACGATACTACCTTATATTACTATACTCTATTGTTGTTGCGATGTTGGTGTTGTTGTTTATACCATATACATATATATATATACATACATACATGCATACATATATATATCACGTATATATGTATATCATTGTATTATTGATGTTGATGTTGTTGTTATCCTTGATGTTTCTTGATGTGTTGTTTAATCGTTGTTACCTTGCTGTTTGATGTTTGTTGTTGCACTATATATATCTATATATATCTTTATCTGTCTACATATAACCAATATATATATATACATAAACCATATGTATATATACATACATGTATATATCCACATGTGCGTGATATACGTGAACGCGCGCGCGCGCGCTCGCGCGCACTCTGACGAGTCTCAACAAACTTCTTCCATCGAAAATAACGTTTCATTGCCCGAGATACAAGGAGCTGATATTTCCCCAATCGTTCACGGAATCGGCGAAAATGGAATTCGATGACGCGCACGCGCGCGTACACGCGTATATAAATACATGTACATTTCAGCCAGCCAGCCTCACGCTTGGAGTGCCTTCTATATATGTGTGTATATATATGCGTACACATATATATACATATATATATACTTAACACGATCGTTATAGTTGGTCGCCCCCACCCTCACCCCCTTGAAACACCACTAAAACCACCCCCTAACAGACTTACAGCGGCAATCGTTACCTCTGTTTGCTCCCTCTTCTACTAAACTCTCGCCGCGAGATCCGTTCCGGCTAACTTTCCAGCTTCGTTAACGCTCCCCGTCTTAACGGTTATTAACACTGTCTGCAGATTGCGCTTCGAAAACTTCCCGGCATTCGATTAATACCGAAATCTAGACGTTATCTCGCGTCACGAGTTCAGACACTTGCCAGTGTTTGCAGTAGAGCTGCCTTATTATCGAGTCGATTGAATCGTGGGGCTGACGAGCAGTGCATGTCCAGCATCAGAGATTTTGAAATATAAGAGTACAGCTGAAGAGTATAGCTGAACCCTGGGGCTCAAGCGGGTTGAGACAATAAATGTTTGTAGTCAGACAGAAAGAGTGGAGCCTAGTTGATACCATATCTGGACCTTAGAAGCAGGGTATATTAAATCAGACGAAATAAGTGGATCCTAGTGGCCTCTATATCTGGAGAACAAAGCTAGAGTATATTCAATTAAACAGAAAACAAGTGAACCCTATTAGATCCCACATCTGAATCTCAGAGCTAAAGTATATTAAGCCATGCAGAAAAGAAATGCACTTAACACCCTCTGTGTTAAATGCACAGGACTCCACTTTGATATCCAGTATCTCGAAACGTGGTTTCTGGACTTGCACTATTCTTCAACTCCCCCATTCAATTAACACGAGATTCGATAATTATTAATATTATTCAACGCACGGATAGCAGCTTCTCCCGCGAATAAATTATCCATTAAGTCCTTAGAGGAGTAACGTAATAACGTCAGGATGATTGACGAGAGGAGCACCGCCCCTTCGGAGGGGCGCGAAACGGAGTCGATTCCCAGGTGGATGGGTTTAGGGGGTGGTTCGTCGTGGCCCCCTGGGCGAACGACAGCCAGTCGATGACAGTGGTGAATTGTGTTTCAGGATTGCACTCTCCGCACGAAGGACTGGCCGGTGGTTCCGGTCAGAGTATGTCCGGTCTCGCCTACTACCAGCCAGAGCACCCCGCCTCGACGGGGGTGGTCAAGTACCCCGAGAACGGTCACGACACCCTCTCGGATTTCGTGACGTTCGTCTGCCAGGAGGCCGAGAATACCCAGCAACTGCCCCAGGTAGCTTCCGGATCCTTTAAAGCCGCCACGTCGTCGACGCCAGGCCGAGGAAGCTCTGTTCCGATTGCTGTAAATTCTTTTGAGCAATTTCGAGATCTGGGGGAATGTAGTTCTTTCAGGGAAAAATATCCTGGGGACATTTGGCAGTGAATTGTAATTGTTTTGAGGTGGAATTAGAGGGTTAAAGCTGGGTCTACGTTACGTGTTGTGTAACAGGGTTGTGTAACTTTTTAAGGTGGGTCTGCATTACGTGTTGTATGACAAAGTTGTGTAGTTTTTTAGAAAATGGAAAAGAGTGTCTTTATGTCTTTCTTTTCTGTTTTCTAAGGGTGCGTGTTCACTTGAGAGTGAAGGTATCGCGAGTTGCTTATTGGTAGTACTCTCAGATAGTGTATTTAATATCTCATATTGCATTGAGAGTAACTGAGAGATAGTGTCTGAGATAGATTCACTATCTGAAAACACTCTCGAGAGTAATTCGCGATAGTTTTACTCACAAGTGGACATGTACCTTAAAAAGTTATATAACATGTAGTGTAGACCCATCCTTAGGGAATAGAGAAAAGAGATGTCATACATATGTCTCTTTCCTGTTTTCGAAAACGTTACATAACTTTGTTATGTAACATGTAATGTAGACCCAGCTTAATGGCAGATACACAGAAATTTGGGATTGAAAGTTCGTGTTCTTTGGCAGATATGGTACACAAAGTTTGGTGAACGGAGCTTTTGAGTGATGGGAGTCGAGACGACGGTGGCGGATTCTGCGACCTGTGGTCATCCGTGCTCCAATCGCCCTGGACTATTTTTTTTACATAAACTAGAATCAATATTAACGTTGCGATGTATGGAATTACAAAAAATTGTCTTCCAAATTCTTATTTTCTCAAAATGTTTATACATATATATATGTTAATAAGTAGAGTGTCTAGAATTGTTAAAATTGAGACACGTTGAGTAGCCCCACGTTTGCAACACACATTGCCATTGACCCTTACTCAATATACACACTGCCACTGCTATAAAACAGTACCAATCCCCTTCATCTCCACCTCCACCATCGAATCCTCGAGAAGGCAAACAAGGGGCTCGCCTCAACTGTATCTAAGATTGCTAGAGAGTAAACGGGGTGAGTGGATCACGCATGGGTCGACGACGTTGATCGGTGGGTGTGTGGTATTTCCAGGCGCAGCTAGCTGGACCCCGCACTGGCATGCAAAAGTTCTCTCAGTATTATCCGAGCTCGATGCTCCCGCCGCCGCCGCCTGCCCCGATGGCCAGGCCCGTCGCGATCATCAGGTCAACGGGCGAGCTGACGGCAGCGAGCTCAAACTCACCCCCCACCTCGTCGACCTCGCCCACGGACCCATCGGAGCTGGCGTCGAACCAGGAGCAGATGGCAGCCGCGGCCGCTGTGGGCCTCGTCAGCTCCGGTTGCCAGAGCTCCGTCGATCCCGCAGGAAGGAAGAGCCCAGCCAGGATCCTCGTCACCGCGCCCCACACCAGCCGCGAATACACCTTTGCTCACTTTCACTCCCAACCTGGACAGGTGAGGGATTCGCATACTTTGTAGCTGCTGGCGTAGTTTTATATCATTTTAGCCCTTTGAATCAACGGGGTGTCTTGGAAGAAATAAAAGTGTTCAAGAACAGTTCTTTGGATGTATATATGCTTCGCCTAGGTTCAATTAAAATACATGGACTGTATACTTACGTTAGCTGGATTTAATCAAAATATGTAGAATGTATGTATACGTCACCTGAGTCGATCAAAGTGTACAGAACGTGTGTGTACGTCATCCAGATTTTAACTAAATACACAGAACGTATATATACGTCGTTTGATACAGAGGGTTAAAGTCCATAGTTGATTGCTGAAGACGTATTTCTACGTTATTATAAAATTCATAATTGTTTGTCAAAAAAGGGAGTACTGCATTATTTTGAAGTCCATACTTAGTCACCAAAAACGTAGTTGTATATCAATTTTAACTTCTTAATTATTCACAATGATTCTAATGTCTTCTTCTTCTCTTCGCAGCAAATATTCACGTACCCCTCCATCAGCTCGATGTCAGGGGTGATCTCTCCGACGAACCTCTCCCTCTTTTCGTCCCCCGTTTCGGTGACGAGGCCAGTGGCCACTCAGAGATCAGTCTCTAACGTGCCACCACGCTGGAACACTGCACCCTTCATCAACCTGGAGGACGATTATAATATGATCGCGCCCATCATCACTGGAACTGCCAGCGAACCGCCTTCCACCATGGACGAGGGTCAGTAATAGTGTCATGATTTCAAGGAATTTAATACTTCAAGTCCCGACCATCTGCTGACCAAGATAACCATCATGCAGCGCAGAAACAGTACCGGAACACTTCTAAAACACTACATCGCTGTGCATAGCTATAGCTTCATTGCAATTTTTAAGGTTCTTAGAGTTTGAGGAAGTGGCTACTTATTCTCAGGCTTAGTACAGTGTAGTATTCACTCGTTATTAGTTTCTAGCGAGTCACAGGTTTCTCTAGTCCATTCATGCAGTGATAGACAATGAGCTATAAAGATAAAGATATAAGATAAAACAGAAATTTGTATAAAGATCCACAGTCTACTCGTTCTGATATTACAAAAAGTACAAGGATGGGTTAATTCCTTCATGAGACACAAAAATTACAAAATAGAGAACCTTAGATATTACATATACTTTCTGTACAATTCAGATTCTGCCTCAATCGCAACACACTCGTATAACTAAAAAAGATCCTTCTCAAATTCCCCAATATTGCACATAATCCACTCTAAGAAAAGCCATTCAGTAGCTCTTCTTAGAAACCCCCTGCTCACTAAACCTTCTCCCTCAACACCACAAAACCGAAAGCCCCCAGCCCCTAGACGACTCAACGACAAATAGAACCCCTCTTCGCAAGCCTCCAGCACTTGAAAACCCTTAAAAATTGTACCACAGCTACAGCTACTCACCGCAGTGTACCCAGCCCAAGAAGAGCCTGCCCTCTAACCGCCTGTACCGTTTTCCAGAGCGCTACTTCCACCCCGTGCACACGAGCAGCGTGGTAGACAAGAGCGGCGGTGGTCTGATGGGCGCCGAGCTGGGCGTGGGCGGCGACCCGACGTCCCACCATCACCAGCAGCAGCAGCAGCAGCAACCGACGCCCCAGCAGCAGCAGCAGCAGGCCGCCCAGCAGCAGCAGCAGCAGCAGCAAGTGATGCAGGACAAGAGCGGTCGGCCCAAGTCTCCCCCGTGACACTGGAGGCGCCGACCGGAAAGTCTCGAGAAGCTCGCATGTTCCACGGGGTCGTTGCTCACCGCGTACGATAGTTACCCAGAAGCGGACGGGAATCGTCAGGATTCCTCGTGTCGTGTTCAGCTTCGCGACCGAAGCCCGCGGAGAATCGAGTGCCTGAGAGTCTGATCGTAGTGTGTAGTCGGACGCGCTGGGGAACCGTGTCACTTCCGGTAGGGGCGAGGCACACGGAGATCGATCGATCGATGGGCGATCGTAGGCGAAGTCCCAGGGACGCGGGGCAACACTTGACCCTCTGAGGTCTGCTGGATACTGTTCCTGGTTCGTGGGTCCCTGAACCTTTGAAAGTCTCGGTTCCTGCTGACACGTTCGCTGCCGATCACGCGCTGGCGCGTGACGAGGCGTTTTCCTCGGAGGGCCGCTCACGCGTCATCGCGTGAGACATCTGTGGTTGGTTAACGGGGAGGTGCGAGGCTGGCAGTTTGGAGATGGGTTGTGGTTTCTGATGGGCAGCGAAGGTGTTGAGGTAGATGAGGAGTTTCGGGTTTGGGTGGGTTGAGGTGTTCCTCGGGGTGTCTTCTGCTGATTGGGAGAAAAGCAACGCGGTTTTGGGGTAGATTTATTCAAAGGGACTTGAAGGTTTGCTTGATGTGAACTGTGACGTAGGAGCTCTGACCTCAGAGGGTTAACGTTTCGGTCAATTATTACTGTGCTCGTCGAAGGGCCTCCCAGCCACACCGGAAGCTTTCTTCTCCTCTCTCAGCGCTGTGTAATTCGTGACTCTCTTTCTCTCTCTTTCTCTTTCTCTTTCTGAACTGCAGGAGGACGCGTGGGCCTCCTTTCGTTTCTTGTTCGAGCGTTCTTCGGTACTCGTCGATCGGCCCCCGCCGATTAAAGTGTCAAGAGGATAGATAAAAGAGGGGAACTAGGAGGATAATCGACGATCTCGCAGCTAAGAGTTTCCTGTTCTTCCTGCTTCGAGAGAACCCTTCCGAAGGCGTTTTTGTACATACACCAAACGAGGCCGCGTTCGTCGCGTCGTCAGAACGGTCGTCGCGATATTTTGTAAAATTTTAGAATACTTTAGAGTAGAGGAGACCGTAACACACGAATCTGCACTCTTCGAGGAAGGGTTTAGCGACGAAAACAGAACAAAACGAGAAAAAAAAAAAAAGAGGAAAGAAAAAAGTTTCTAGTGCCAATCGAGTAGCTTATAAATATTATAACGAAATTATAATTTTCTATTATATTTTTTTATAATATTTATGAAGGAACACTAAACACACTCACACAAACACACACGCTTGTTTAGACGCGATATAGCGGCGGAAGGGGCTTCTTCTCGACAACGAAGCGTTTTTACAAAAATCGTGAAAGTGAAACACAAAAAAAAGGTATGAAAGAGAGAAAGGGATAAGAAGCAAACGGTCGAGGGGAGCCGATCGACGAACAAATCGAAGCTGAGAATAACCGATCCACGATCCACGGATGATAATAATGATTAATAACTTTATAAATTGTATCGTTGATAATTGCCTAAATGCTCAGGCTAGTGCTGACACTAGTGAAACAGAGAAACACGGAGAAGGGAGACTAGTGCGTACTAGTACATCAGAGGCTGCTAGTTAGAAACAAAGTGAATATTTAAATATTGATTACTTCGTAATTTAAGCGGTTAACTAATTACGAGTACGTTATTTGATAAAAATGTACGTTTAAATGGACGATGAAGGCGAACGATGCCGAAGAAGGAGAAGACGAAGGAGGAAGAGGAGAAGGAGAAGAATGTGCGTGTGAAAGGACTTGTGGCGAGCGATAAAGGGACGCGAGAAGGAAAAAAAAAATTTTGAGATAGTGAGAGATCTATATAATTATTAACTATTAGGAATTTAGTGTACGTCGCGCAGGAATTACATACGTAATGCATCGAACTCGACGACAACGAACGAAGGTGTCCTAAACTATTGTCCAAAGTGCTTTCCGTCGACTGTGTACGTTGAGAGGGTGTCTGACCATGACAGAACTTTCTGCTGCCAGACGCCTGCACGATTGAATCTCCTTTAAACATTAAGCTACGCAAGTTCCCAAACTAACATCGAAGGAATTCCAGTTTCAGATAAAGAACTCAGCTTCATAATAAAGTGATTCATAATATAACATAGCAATCGTTTCGAGCGGCTGGCAACCGAAGGGTTGAAAGCAAGCACGAGGGGCGAACCTGTCCAGTTTGTAACTCCTAAGATATTCATTCTCGAGGAATCCCCCGATTAAAATGCGCTTAATGTACTCGCTAGACGACCAGGTAGTTTCGAGGTGGTTCTTATTGGGTTTGTAAAGTCACTTCCTTCTTATTTCTCTCTTCGAGTGAGATCGAAAGGGTGCAACGAACCTCTCTTGCCAATTATCAGCGAACGTACACGACGGATCTTTCGCGCCTTCTTTTGGAACGACTCTCTTTCATCGCTCGATACTACTGAGAATCGTTTTCTGTACTTTTAGTTCGGTTTGTTTCGTTTTTAGCCACGTCTGTTCAGTTCTGTCGATGAGAAATAAGATGGCGATCGTTTCGAAGGCGATGGTTGACTTTCTTTACATTCTTCCCTTTTTCGTTGCTTGCATGCCTCTGTGTGCTAAGTGCTTTAATATTCTGGGAAATTAATTGATATTAATTTTTAGGGGAACTCTGCTTAATTTCTGAGCATATTTGGGGAGTGTCGCTGAAAGGTTGCTGGGTATTGAGAATAAGCAGGATAATGGGGAGAGGGGTGGCACCCTGACGATTGGTTCGTAGTGATAGTACAAAGATCAAGACTAGCAATATCGGTAATAGCAATAACAACGTTGAGTAAGGGTTGCGATGGCGATACTATTCCTATAAAGAAAGAAGAAATGCTTGTACCGCTATTAAACGCTGCGCGAGGCGACACAACGACTATTGTTAATACTACGAGGTGACTACTATTATTTACTACTGTACCACCACCACCACCACCACCATTACCATCAGCACCGCCACTGAGAAAAAGATACCACTCACCACCACCACTCTACTACTATTACTACTATTACAACTACTACTACTACTAAATAACTACCAGCGCTATTATAAACTACTACTACTACTACTATTACTACTACTATTATTACTATTACTACTATTACTACTACTACTACTACTATTACCGCTACTTTACTACTAATTGTAAAAGGGAGGCACTACAGCATACAGTTGTTACTACTACACCGCCTATTCACTATTAAAACGAGTACCACGATTACTATAGAAGAGGGGGAGGAGGAACGCTATTATCGCTGACTACTACTATTACTACTAATACTAATTAACTACTAATCGCTTTATGACACTACGGTTACTACGGGAGAGAACGATTATTAATGTAAATATTCTTATGCGGAGCGCTAGGTATATCGATCGCGTATGGGGTGAACCACCCTTCACGTTGAAACACTAGAGTGCTAAAAGCTTCCAGAAAGTAGAAATACCAAGTAAATTTTATTCAACGTTAAAAATTTTGTTTCATTAATATCTTCTTCTGAAATTAATTTCATTTAAAACACTAATTCGAAAGTTTCTGCTCCAGCTTCCAGTTTAAGAATAGTTTAAAAATCTGAAGGGTGGCTCAGCCTGAACGTTTATAGTTATTATTACGCACAGGGGCAGAGAGATACGCTAGGGAGCCTGAATTCGAATTCTGAAGACCCAGAATTCAGTCTGGTTCTCTATGATCGATTTTCATCCTTTCGTTATCCACTTTTCTCCAGTTTTTTTAAATAAATAATTGGGTTTTTTAATAGGTGTGATTCTTTCTTCTTTGTTGATATTTCAGTGCAGAATAACGAAGATGTGGAGGAAAGTGGAAGAGAAGGGATTGAAAAATCGGTCACGACTCGCGATAGATGCGTAAGGAATTTTAATATACTTTCCTCGATGCCAATAGGGATTGCAACGAGACACCTCGTGTTTCTTATTTTGTTAAAACTGTCAACGATTACGCGGACAAAATCCACGGGCGAATTACAACGAAACCAGGGTGGTTCGGGATACGTACACACTGCGAACGCTCTTTTCTCCGCTGACTTTAGTCCGTTCTGGACCTCGTAATCACGAGTCACGCGTTCCTTTGAAGCTGCCGCAGAAAATGATTCAAAAAAATATTTATAAAATTATGTCTAGGACTTCTGACACTTCGAGGATGTCACAAATCTTCCAATTTCTGGTATAGCAGAGAAATTTTCTAAAGATATTTCGGAATGGAAGGCGTGACTCGAAGTCCACTCGACGCAGAAATGGAATCAAAACTAGCAGCGTGCGATTTTGATAAGAATACGTATAGAGTAGAGTGCCAATTAGGGTAGAGACACTTAGGCTAGCTTTTAGGGCTTCCTGACGAGAATTCAAGGTGCTTTTAGATAAAGAGGCTGTTCCTTCGACCGCTTCGCGATTCTATTTTCAATTCGCTCCGCGACGAGCCGCTTGAACCCACCCTGCCACCAGGTTTCTGCTCAAGACGAAGTTCCATCCGCAGTTTGCGCGTCGAATTTCGCATTTTGGTGTCCTCTGGCGGGACATCCACGAGGAAACATTTTGTATACAGCGTCTCGAGCTGCCTTGAACCGAAAGTGCATTAAAAAATCGTTCGCACCAGGGCTGAGCCGCGGGACTCCGCGCGGCTGGGATCTCTTTCCTGCGTCAAGTTTTTTAAAGAAATTCGCTATAGATTTCTTCTTCTCTATATTTTCTGGGATCTTCTTCCTTCGCCAGTTCTTTTTAAAGAATTCACTGTAGACTTCTTCTTCTCTATATTGGGATCTCTTTCCTGCAGGAGTCTTTTTTAAAGAATTCACTGTAGACTTCTACTTTGTATTTTTTCTGTATTGGTACTCATAGGAAAATATAAAATAACTTGAAGATAAATTCAAACATATTAGATTAATCTATAAGTCTGAATCTCTGTTGAACTTCAGTTCATAGACTTTTTTTAATTCTAGATTATCCCTTATGCATCCCCCTTGCCAAACTACCAAAGTATCGTATTTCTTGTTAACTCCAAAAGAATTTTCAGAAAACTGTAGAATTCTCTACCCCCAAAGTGTAGGATTTTCAAAAGGTTCATTATGAGTGTGACCTAGTTTTCAATAATTAATAAAACTTGTTGAAAAGTAGCAGAGATTGGTCCCCAGCCGCGACTGGAAGTGTCTGCGAGCGCGGCAGTGCGCACGAGGACTTTTTCTACGTAAGATAGATTCTTCTCTAGTAGACTCGAGGGATGTTGAGGGCTAGGCAAGAAGGGGTGACTTAATTACGCGACGATCGCGCGTCTCGATCGGGTTCGAGGACGAAGGACTCGATATCCCGGGCCACCCACGCTGAAAGGGGCAAACGAACTAAAAATCTGCGAGAGAAAGCTTACTTCTTCCTCGGGAATCGGCGCAGATTCCCGAGGGTTGAAAGAGAAGTGTGATTCCAGGGGGAGGGGGATGAAAAGTCGAGACGTCGGTGAGCGTGCAATTAAGTGAGGAAGAAAAATAAGTAGGTAAATGAAGGGAGGGTGAGACAAATGGATAATTTGCTAGGGGTTAAGCTTGCAAGGGACTGAGGATAGACACAGTGAACACACACACACACGTACACGGTTAGCCAACGAACAATTAGATTAACAAAAGAGATTGAAAATAATAGTGGTTTATGGGGGAGGGGATGAGAGATGATCGAATTATTTTCGTCTTTTTGTTCTCGGGGGTTGTTTCGCGGGGGTTAAATAGGGATATAGTATGCACGAGCATGCGAGGCGCAAGTTCAGCTACGAGAATAATGATAATAATAATTATATAAATATAACGTTATTTAATGATACTGATAATTGTAATGGTTAAAACAAAAGCGACTACGGCGATGATATAGTGCGATTATTATTATTACTACGGCAATACGATGATATACATATAAATATATATATATATATATATATATTATTATTATTATAACGAAATACAATGAATATATTTATCGAATATTTATTGAGCAAACGAGATAGCACACTCTGTGTAGTTATGGTTGTACAAAGTAGGCGACGAAGCGAAGCGACGTGAGTGATTGTTCTTCTTTTGTTTTCTTCTTTTTTTTTTTCGTTTCAACGATGATGGAAGAGGAGGGTGCGCGAGGGTGCCCGTTGGGGGTTGTTTTCAAATTCAGTGTCCTGAAAAAATATAGTTTCTTACTTTCCTTCATTTTGAAGAATCCTAAACTATTGTTTTCACCTTTTCTAGTGACTTTTTTTCGTAATACTGGAAACTACCCCCTCCCTTAAATTGTCTCCCAGAAAGAACGCACAATATCTTCGAATAAAAAATCTGTTCGAGTTAACCTGTACCAGAATACTCAACCCTTTCCCGAGAATTCCAAGCAACCCCAAGCGTGGTCGAAGAAGCACCCCCTCCCTCCTTAGAAACGGGGGTGAAACATGCGATCGCGAGGACGAAAATGGCGGTTACGAGAGCACGAAAGACACGGCGAAGTAGAGAAGCTGAGGTGTATTTTCGTCTCACGATCCTTTTTTTACGATTGTGAACGAGGTTCATGTTATATATCAGGGATTAGACTAAATAGTATAATATATATAAATATTATGTACGCTGCGAGGGGAGGTGGCAAGAAAAAAAAACGTGAAACCAAGGGAAAGGAGATAAGGGTGGTTGGCATGGAGAAAAGGGAATGGGGGGAAGAGCTGTGACAAAGGTGGTGATAGTGGTAACCAGAAGGGGGTGAGAAGTGCAATAGTGTTTCCTTAGAAAGAGCAACGAAGAGAAGACTACGATTCTCTTTCTCTCTTCAATAATTAAGGCACAGAGATTACCAATTACTAAGCAGGTGAACGTGTGACGAATATTTGCATATGAATTATATTCGACCGATTTTTCACCCCTCGCTTTTACTCCGTTCCTCGAGAGACTCGAGTCGTTCGACTAAAAGTTTGTATTCGCGTGTTACAAGCGGGGAGACTGTTCTCTTTCTGAGGAAACGCAAGATTGCCGATCGAGACTTTAATGCTTTAGGGAAACTTCTTGTGATAAGCGTGGAGAGACCTCTGCTCGTTTGGGGCGCGCGGGGAACTCAGGTTAAAGGGGTATGGAGAAGAGAAAGAAGGGGAGAGAAAGGAGAGGAAGGAAATGAAGCGAGGGTGCACAGTGACGAGGTTGATACTCGCGTACGCGAGCTGGCAACCCTCTGACGAAAGGACGCTGACAAGGGAGAGGCTTCTTTGTCACCTTACCGCGCCAATTATACGTTGTGTCCATAATGTCTCAATTAATATAATGTATTATATTATATATATAATATATATTATATATATATCCGACAATATTGATTATTAAAAATTCTTAATATATAAAAAGAAAGAAAACGAAACGGTCTTGGCTAGAACTGTGTCTTTTCCCTCTCATTACACCGACTTCTGTTTTAAATAGAGAATGGTGAAGCTGGAAATACTCGAATTCTTTTCATTAAATACAGTTTACTGAAGTCTGCAACATGAGTTTTTATTTCCTACACCTACTGTACCTGAGTTTAGGATATTTTTGTGAACTAGTTTTTAAGAGTATTTCGGAGGTTTGTGTGCCAGACGCTGTAAGGTAAGTATAAACCATTTTATATTCGTATATAGAATACGTAAGGTTGAATATGAAAGTAAGTAGAAAAATAATATGGTTTATTTATTGTTGAAATAGTTTACTGTTATAAAATTGTTCTTAATACAGCTTGCCCTACGAGGTATAAATACCATCGTTGTACTGTGAGTTCTTCAGTCGCTCCCGAGACTTCGGAAGGTATGGATCTAATTTCAGCACTACTTAGCACTGCTAAATGCTGCTGAAAACTTCTCTTCGCTACGGTACATCACTTTCAATTACCTTACACTATCTCACACTATCTAATACCACTTCACACTACTTCACTCTACTCCAACCATCACTTCAGACCATTCCACACTGTTCCAGACTACTCCATACTACTTCATACTACTCCTTCCACCACTTCACACTCTTCCACACTACTTCACACTATTCCAGACTACTACACACCACTTCACACCACTCCCACCATCACTTCACACTACTCCACAACATTCTAGTCTACTACACACTTCTCCGCACTACCCTACACCTCTAAATACATCTGTAAACACTACTCAACACCATTCGATGCAATGAAAATCATATCTCCGATTCAAAGTCCTACCAAAATAGGACTTTCAAACAAAGAAAAACGTTTTTGTTCGATTTTTCTCCTCGCGAAAATGAGAATTGACAAGTGGCGCCATCTAGCGGACAAAGTCGGAACCAAGATAAGAAATTTTATTTTTAGTTCCGCCCTGAGCTGCTAGATGGCGCCACTTGTCAATTCCGAAATTGTTCCTCACAAAAATAGGAATTGACAAGTGGCGCCATCTACTGGACAAAGACGGAACCAAAATAAGAAATTTTATTTTTAGTTCAGCCCTGAGCCGCTAGATGGCGCCACCTGTTAATTCCGAAATTGCTTCTCGCGAAAATGGGAATTGACAAGTGGCGCCATCTAGCGGTACAAGTCGGAACTAAAAATAAAATCTCTTATTTTAGTTCCCGCTTTGTCCAGTAGATGGCGCCACTTGTTAATTCCCATTTTCGCGAGGAGCATTTTCAGAATTGACAAGTGGCGCCATATAGCGGGACAAGTCGGAACTAAAAACAAAATTTCTACTTTTAGTTCCAAGTTTCAGCGCTAGATGGCGCCACTTGTTAATTCCCATTTTCGCGGGGAGCATTTTCGGAATTGACAAGTGGCGCCATCTAGCGGGACAAGTCGGAACTAAAACTAAAATTTCTTATTTTAGTTCCAAGTTTCAGCGCTAGATGGCGCCACTTGTTAATTCCCATTTTCGCGGGGAGCATTTTCGGAATTGACAAGTGGCGCCATCTAGCGGTGACAGTCGGAACTAAAAATAAAATTTCTTGTTTTAGTTCTGATTTTTGCCGCTAGGTGGCGCCACTTGTCGATTCTGATTTTCTCGGGATGCAGATTTCGAAAAAAATACTTTTTTAAGGTGATGGCCCTATCTTGGCAGGTCCATATTAGTTTGTTAGTTGGTTGATAGATGGAGGTTTGCGGAGGGAGGGCACTAGAGGCCCGCTGCCCTAAGCCTTGCTAGCTGTAACCAGCAAACTTCACCCCTTTTGAAGCGACAGGTGTAGGCATAACCCGCCTTTAGTTCTACTCCTCTCTCGCGACTGTTCCTCCACTCTGGGCCATATGTAAGGCAAACCTATGTGAAGGAATGTAGGATAGTGTAGTTGGTAACGAAGAGTGATGTATAGTGACAGACTAGAGGAAGGTACTGAAGGATAATGAGTTGGACAGGATCGTGTGAGTTGGGAGGAGCTACGTACATGCAGATTCTTACGCTGTAGATGGCGTTTCAGCGAACTACATAATGCAGAGTTCTCATGTATATACAGCTATAAGAAATGTTAGAAAGCGCTCAAGAAATATTACTGTAGTAAACTTTACCAAAACACTATTGCAGATAAATGGATATATCATACCAAACATAAGATTAGAAAAGTGGCACGAGTCTCTGCAGTGACTTCTAACAATTACAGTCTATCTCTAAACAATATAATAGAAAAAAAAACAAAAACAATTCTACCTTTGTATTTCATTTCACCCTATCCTCCACGTTTAAATCAATCGTGCCATTCACTTTCGTTTCGACGAGGTGGTTGTACGAGGGTGGTCACGCCGAGGGTTGCAAAGGGTCGCGCAGTCGCGCTGACCGCTGTCCACCTGGCCAGACCGCGGACTATTCGCCACCTGCTCGCACCTGGACGAGCAACAACCTCAGAAAGGGAAGCGCGATTCGGGGTTGGTTTCTGTGAATCGACGGAGAAAAAAAACGCAGGCAAAATAAGGGGATCACGAGTGGCAAACGGGGAGTTCAGTGAGTATACCTGCACCCCGTTGATCGAGGGAATGACTCTTTTAGCCTTCCTCGAGGAATAGGCACGAAAACACGCGGGGTCAATGAACAGGGAACGAAATTTGCATAATATGGGGAAACCTACAGCTTCTAAAAAAAATTGTTCCGTATCTTTTCTTTGTATCTATAGGTAGATGTCATATTTTAGGGGGGTGAAATATAATCACGTGGAAGAATAAATATTCTTTACATACCTACTACTTTCTACTACTTTAACAAATCTTCGGAACTTTAATCGAATAGCGTGCATGCATAATTGAACATCGTAAACGACAAAGTTGCACGTCACACATTTAGTTGACATAAACAAACCAGGAACAGTGAGCAGGTGTTCATGAAGGGGACGGAAGCGTCTTGTATTGTTAATAGGGGCTCGCGACGATCTTGACAATCAGAACTTCTGGATCGATAATCTCGAACGACGTTTAAGACTAAGACACTTTCAAGTCTCATTAAGAATTAATTTTCCACTAGTGTGTTCCAGCCTTGCACACGCAGCACAAGATAATTTACGATCCACTCCTTTTAATCTCGCGACTCGTTATCATTGATGCATTTTTAATGAAGCAACGTAATATTCACTTGATAAAAATTCACGAGTATTCCCAAAAAATGGAAAAGCAATTGAAGTAGATTGACTCTACAATGACTGGACTTTGACTCAACTTAAGTGGTCATTCTAGATAATAAAAATGCGAAAATAAAAATAAGAAAAAAGTTGGGGCTAATTTCATTATTCTTAATTTTTATTTTATCTTGATGATTATAATCTTCTTCTAAATCTTCCTCCTTCTATAGCAGACTACCTTATACACATATCAAGTGAACATAATCCCACTTCACTCACCCTTTCTCTGTCCCCCGCCGTCGCAACAAGTAGCAAAATGCCAAAGCACGAAAGTTCACTCGAAGGACTTCCATAATCCCACGAATTACGAAGTTGCGTTCAAGCAGAGTCGCGTTAGAATCGATACCAAGATTATGACGTTGAAAGTCCAGGTGCGCGTAATTCTGTAAGACTGTTCCCCTCTGGAAAGCACCCACGCAGGCCGCAACAAGTCAGACGTCCTTCGATGGCTAGTGTGATCCTGGCATTGGCACCAGTTCGCCAGGGGACCGTTTAATAATTAAACTCTGGGATCAATGAGAGTCTTATAGATCGAGTAGAGGCAGAGGCTTCTGCCGCGAATTATAGTTTCACGATGGTGACGCACTCGAGCTGTAGTTAGACGACTCGAGGAGAACGATGTTCGCGCGTTTGAGGAACCTGTTCAAGTGTTCTGTGCCGAACTGTCGGAACTTCAAACTTCCAGGGATGGAGAAGCCTGAGTCCTCCACGGCGGACGAGAGCAATGGGGAGCTGGAAGACAGGGACCCCAATAGTCTCAACCACCACCTGCAGGTACGTTTGAGAGACGTCTGCTCAGATTTTAGATTTTTCTGTGGTAGTGTAAGCAGAAGAAGTGAGACGTGGAATAGTCTGTCCTTAGAAAAAGCAATGAAGGGAAGATTACGAATCTCTTTTTCTCCCTGGCTCTCCGAAAATTAAGACATAAAGACTATTAATTACTAAAAAGGTGCATATGTGACCTAATATATGTGAAAATTAAAGATAACTGATATGTATATTACCAGGGAGAAATACTGATTTTTATTGTCCTGAACTGAGACTGAATTTCTATTATATCTCACGAGACCCAAGTATTTCAAACGTTCCACTAAGCACTCAAAATTGAAATACCGCAGAATTCTTATTTCATTAGTGACAGCCCTTCTCTAGTTGTTCACAGGTCAAAGGACTTCATTCTTTGAATTTTTCTCAAATGTTATTGCCAAAGCACTTAATCGACGCTTAACTTTTATATTTTAAATAAATATAAGTATTCCTTTTTTGTGGATTTAATCGATGTGTCAAATTACTGGCTGAATTATAATTACTATGTGCTAAATAGGTGATGTGGGACGACGTGATCGGGGAGCCAGAAGGAATACGCAGTCCAGAGTGCGCGTGGCGCCTCAGTGGCCACTGCTTCCGGTTATCCAGGGGATGTTGCTACGTGTTCCTCTCTGTCCTCATCGCTCCCGTACTCGCCCTCTGCCTGGGCTTCACCTTCGCCTGCTTAGCGTTTCAGGTGAGTCGACACCCTTTTTCGAGCTTTTCTACTGGATCGATGTTAGCCAGGCGCACTGGCTCTTTTATTTTTATTCCCCTGCTTTACCACAACCCTATCCCTTTGCTTCAGCACTGTTTCGCTCGCATAACTCTCTAGCAACTTATCAGATCATTTCATAAGTGATTTAAAACACTGTTCTGCATTTTTGGAGGGATTTCAAAAGAAGCACTTTTCGCAAAAGAAGTGCTAAAAGATTTTCGAGACCTTCAGTGGGTCACTATAAATCATAAAATTAGGACGATTATTACTAGAAGAAGGAAAGCACTGTAAACTCGCTACTAATGCAACAGAATTTTTAATAACTTCACCGTGACAGTCGACTAATTAATATTTACTTGAATATTCGCACTATTTATTTAGTATTAAAGTAAAAATAACACTGGTTATCCATTGCATGATTTAAAAGTATCCTGAATGACCCATCACAATCGAAACACCTGTTACCCTCATAGTGCACCTTCAGAACTTACCTGCAGCGCTCCTGGGGCACTCTCTGCACAGGATCGCAGCAATTAAGAAGCTAATATTGTCACCTGGCATGAGAATAGCGTCCAGGTGCGACGGTGAGAATTAAGAAATCGATCTTTCCAGCATATATGGTGCGTGGCGCCTTGCCTGCGCGTTTGGAAAATAACTTGCGCAGCGACGAGGAATTTCCTCATGGCTGTGACGCAAGCCATCGTACGACCCGTGATGGACTCCCTTGGGTACCTGTTCCACAATATTCGAGTGTATAATCAGAAGCTACCAGACGGCCCTGCACACAAGGAAGACATCCTGATCGTCTAGAGTTCCATCGAAAGATCGACCAGTCGTCGTTCGTGAAACATTCAAGTGCCTTTCGACTCCTCCAGTAATAATTAGCATGAAACATTCAGCGGCGAACCCTATCTTCAGTCGACACAAGGTCCCCAGTTTCCACCATCAAACGATCATTTCTTGTGTTACCGTTTCATTGGAAGAGTTTACTTGTTCGTTATACGGGGATGCTATGGACAGAAGTCACTATGTAGACGTAGTGGACAGTATAGTCAGAGGGTTCTCGTTATGCTTTGCTTCTCATAATATTTCGTGAAATATTACCTACTACTATTACTAGGAATGAGTTTATGAAAGGAGACACTTTTCTGATATCGATGTATGTGTTAATACCTTGTCATATGGAAAGTGGAACTGAGAAAATGTGAAGGCATTCCAGAGTGACGAGGACGACGAGCTTATAGAGAGAAGATATTGTAGAGAGTAATTGCGTAATTATGAAGCTATATCTATTTCGATTGTTATAATGTTTTGTAAATAAAGTTTGTCTTGTGGAAGTTGAGGTTGATGATTTTGGTCGTATACAGAGTGTTTGTTGATAAGTGTTAGAAATTAGGAAAGGTGATTCTACGTTTGAAAATAAGACGAAAATTAAGAATGGCAAAATTGCATTTGGAGCTCCGTTTCTGAAATATTAATTGCTTAAGAAATATGTCTGATTCAGAGTTTTATTCTACTTATGTCGTTCCGTCTGACCTGACCACTGTATGCTGACAGTAGAATAAGTCACCAAGCCAGACACATTTCTCACTCACTTTAGATATATTTTTCTAATAATCAATAACTGACGAAGGAAGCCTCGAATGAAATTCTATAATTCTTTATTAGTTTTTGTTTTATTTGCATGTATACTTCTGTATCTCTGTATTTTTGTGTTTCAATTTCCCGCCATCTGTGGATCCAGCACACGTGCTCGATGAGATCACCTGCTCAATGCAAATTTGTCAAACAAATATTATGCCAATATTACAGATAAAAACTCTTAATGTATAATTTTCTACATTCTGTATGTCATTGATTTTATCATCTGTTTTTAATGGAGGCAAGCCAGTTGATCTCTGATAAGAGACTCGTCACGGAGGTCAACAAGTCAGTCTTCTGCTGACTGCTGATCAATATGGCGGCTCTCATACAGAAATTTCTTCCCCGATGCAGTGGAGTTTGCCAGAGGATTTCATCTAGGCGTATCCTTTTATTAAATAAAGTAAACTAATTCTTAGAAAACAGGTTTAAATGTAGTACTTTCTGCCAAATATTTGTTGGTTTTTGTTCAATGTTTCTGGTACAAATCACTTGCCTCTTTGATAATTATTATTCTTAATTGACTTTTAAAATGATTAGCGATCTCTGCCTCGTCTACCCTCGGAGGAAAATGTAAGTTTTCTTTTGCTTTTTATATCATTTTGCTCTCACTCCTGAAAGTACAATGACTCTGTGTATCTACTTGGCAGCCCACTAACTGCCACTAGATGCCAGCACTCACTACCATTCGCTGACATTCTCTCGAAGTGGGGATCATTAACTTTGCCCGCTCCTTTTTGAAATCTTTAAACAGAAAAAATCTTCCTGTTAACACAACGCGACATATTAAAAATTTCCCATACTTACACTAATATTAAATAAAAAATACACTTATGAATATATTAAAAAAGCGATATAAAATTAATTTTAGACCTGTCGAATTCTATTACAAACTCCTATCAACTTAATTTTAAAAAAAACAAGCAGGCTTTGATAATCAAGAATCACTAATTAATATAATAATTAAAAATCGTGAAAAACAGCTGCCTTCAACTGGGAAGACCCTTTCAACCTAGAGTCCCAACTGACAGAAGATGAGATTATGATCAGAGATCAATTTCGATCCTACTGCCAAGAGAAGCTGCTGCCACGAGTGATCGAAGCGAATCGCAAAGAGATCTTCCATAAAGAGATCATAAGAGAACTAGGCGAGCTGGGGATTCTGGGCTGCACCATGAAGGGTTACGGTGCAGCAGGAGTCTCTTCAGTAGCTTATGGACTCTTAGCCAAGGAGATCGAGGCTGTGGACAGTGGATACAGATCTGCATTCTCGGTGCAATCCTCCCTTGTAGCTGGAGCGATCTATGCACATGGAGATGAGACGCAGAAACAGCGATTTTTGCCTAAATTAGGTACGTTCCTATTTTTGTAGACTATTTCTCTAGGATGTTCGACTGAAAATGATTCGATGGTCCGTGAGGTATGAGATGGATGAAGCTATCGATTATTCACAGTTTCTGGTGAGACAATCGGTTGCTTTGGACTGACTGAACCTAACCATGGCAGCGACGCAGGGTCAATGGAGACCAAGGCTGTTTATGACTCTCAGAAGAAGGTTTATAAATTGAGTGGGAGCAAAACATGGTGAGCAGACGAGAATCTAGAATCCTCTATACAGAAAAAGAAAATATACAGATATAATATTTTTACCTTGAGAACCAAAAAAGTATCAAAAGGAAAATTGCCTATTATTTTTTTTTGAGATCCCCTACAAACTCACTAAATTAAAAAAGAACCAAAGTTCCCTCATAAAGAGTCAAACTCTAATTAAGCTACTAAGCAATGTTTCTCAAGTCTAATATCAAATCAGGATCACCAATTCCCCCATCGCTGATGTCCTCATCATCTGGGCAAAATGCGAGGACGGCCAAATTCGAGGGTTCATTATCGAAAGGAAGGGCAACGAGAGTCGACTGTCGACGCCAAAGATCGAGGGCAAGTTCTCTCTAAGAGCCTCTGTCACTGGGATGATCTTGATGGACAATCTAGAGGTTCCCGAGGAGAACCTCTTGCCCAACGCCAAGGGTCTCAAAGTAAGAGAGCAATCACGCTTAACCATCACCATTGATCCACATCCACTGACCAAATTTCAGACGTAGAAATAACAGGTTTAATATAGCAATTATATTTAAGAAATAATAATGTCATTTGCAAATTATCTACTATGTATTATTTTTTAGATATAATTACTGTATTGAACCTGTGAAGAAAGTACCTAAGAAATAACTCACAGTAGATAATTTTCAAGTAATATTATTTCTTAGATATAATTGCTATTGAATATTGAACCTATCGTTTCTATGTACGAAACTTTTGGTCGGTGACTGTCGATCAGTGGTGATGGTCGAGCGTGACTGCTCGCTAAGTCTCTCCACAAAGCTTCCAAGGAAGTCTAATTGTAAAGGAACGACAATGAAACAGGGCCCCTTCAGCTGTCTGAACAACGCTCGATATGGTATCGCGTGGGGAGCTCTGGGCGCCGCGGAGAGCTGTCTGAAGACGGCTAGGTCGTACGTTTTGGACAGGAAGCAGTTCGACAGGCCCCTGGCGGCGAATCAGTTGGTGCAGAAGAAACTGGCAGACATGATGTGCGACATCGCGTTTGGACTTCAGGCTTGCCTGAGGGTGGGCAGGCTGAAAGACGAGGGCAGGTAGGGAAATGCTGATTAGCTGCTGACTGTCGAGCTACGTCTGCAATATACAGGATGTTTAGTGACAAAATTTATGACAAAATTTACCTATTATGTACCTTAAAGAATGACTACATTTTCAACTATTTTATGTTACTTAGATCTATTAAGGCAAATATAATTTTTGGTGTGAGATAGTCCTCAAGTAGGGATCCCTCACTCGTCTGCTTTCTTGCTATGGTTCTGTTGCTCCACCAACATATATGTTGTTCGTAGTATTTGAGTTTTCTTATAAATAGGAACACTAAGATATGTCATGTCATGTCGGCCTTCATAGCGTCGCGAGCCCTCGCTTGGACAGCACTGTCCCAAAAGATTACCATATGCTTAGTACATGCTAAATTCTGAACATTTTACTTAACTTGTCGTCCCCCAGAGCCACCCCAGAAATGATCTCCATGATAAAGAGAAACTCTGCTACTAAAGCTTTGGATATCGCGAGGACTGCTAGAGAAATGTTAGGTGGTAATGGAATATCAGACGAGTATCACGTTATCAGACATGTAATGAACTTGGAGAGCGTCGTAACTTATGAGGGTACGTGTAAAGTCATCACTCATTAGTGAGTAATCTTTGTTAATTAGAAGATTCTTCTCGACGCTCTGTTTTTAGGGACAAGTGATATTCACGCTTTAATACTTGGCAGAGCTATTACTGGCATACAGGCCTTCAGCGCTTGAATGAGGATAATGGGTGCTACGTGTGATCGATTCGTTTTGTATACTTTTTTGTATAAATTAAATATGTTTTAATGAAATAGGATGTGTATATTCTTTTATGGCTGACTGAAAATTGACTCAATAAGGACTTCAGATTGATTGGATGATAACTCCTAAAATCCCTCCTACAAATTACTAAAGCAAAGTTCGAGAACCCTTATTCGATTTCATAGAAAAAAGCTTCCAGTGAAATAAAAATCTAGCGAAAGAAGGAAAGCAAAAATAAATAAAGTATCAAAGAATAATTCGTGTGCCTTCTGTATCGTACTAGTAATCTGTCCCACATTTTTTTACTCTCACTTTTTATTTCGACACCGTCGAATTGCACATGTTTAGTCCCAAAAAGGGAGTCGTGGAGACACTCGAGAGCTACCTTAAACCTTTCTACCATTCGCAGATTGAACTTCGACAGGGGCGTGTCCACAACAACACAAGCGACTCCAATTTAATCATAAATAAATTAAGTTTAATTGCTAAGTAATAAAACGTTAATTACATATGTCAATCGATAATTAATTTAAGTACAACACACGTCTCGTGCAAAAGTGTAAAGAAATTTTCTTTTTTTTTTTTGTTCGTGCTACACTCAATTACCATCTTTTTTTTTTGGTTTTACGACGTAAGTTACCATTTTTTTTTTGGTTTGTTTGTTTGTGTGTGTTCTCTTCTTTCTTTTTAATGGTTCTCGACTACAATAAGCTCTTGGTAAAACGTAGTAACATCGTAGTTTACAGTAGTTTACAATCGCGCCACCCCCACCGCTCTCCTCTCGCCAGAACTCCTCTGTGTATGTGTGTGTCACTGTGTCTGTGTCTCTATTACATAATTACACGTCCGCATGCTGGAATCGAATTTTCCCCTCTCACACCCCCAAGAATCGTTCTCGCTGCTCGCGATTAACAAAGAAAAGGTGCCTCGAATCGCCATTTCATGGATCCTGGATCCATCCTCGATCGCTGTCGGCGGATCGACGAGCGGACGCTAACAAAGTGGTCACTTACAAGAAAAAAACTAGCCCCTCGTCGATCACCCTGACTGGATCTCGTTCATCCTCTAATGGGAAAGTTCGACTCCATCATTCACAATTATCTCTCAACATTCTCTCCCGCTCTCACCTTTCTTCTCGTTACTTGCAAAATCAACGACACGCCGCTCCCTCGACTAAAAGTTCCAGGCTCGAGAAACCCGTTTCCTACCACCCGCCTCGCTCCACAACGCGTGTCTGTGTGTTCGTGTGTCATTCGCTAATGAATACGTAAGTGTAAACAATAAATAATGTTTCTTCTTCATTTTTTACTCGCGTTAATCTACGATCCTTTGGTATGTCCTCGCGGAGATCCGTCGATCCGCGTGGTCGTCGAAAGCGACACCGCTAAAGCGAGAGATCGAACCATTTTCCTCGATCCTCTCGTTCCAGCATCTATTCGAGACTCTCCAGCATCGTTTCTCGCGTCACATCTCGCGTAGCTCCGTGTTTCGCTCTCGTTCCTTGAACGTATCGCAAACCTAAGCCTTCTACGTCGACTCTCGCGGCGCAGCACTTTTGAAACTCGAAAAAGGAGCTCACCCCCAACTCCTCGCGCGAAAATCCCCCCTTCTACTGTTTGGGCTCTCTCTCTTATTAATCTTCTTTCTCTGTTTTTAAGAGAGAGACCAACCTCGTCCCTCGAACCTCTCACTGGATGTCGACACGATGAACCCTCGTATTATAATAAATATAATAATGTATACTTGCTTTTGCACTTGTATTTTACATTATTTCATCTCTGATTAACTAATCGATACCTTATTGTCGTACGAACCGTTCACCTGTTCTCGCACCTGTTCTTCCCCGCGCTAAACCTTCCTCTGTTCTTTGTCTCTTGATCATCGACCAGTCCAATCAACAGATAATTAGTTAATGGACGACCGCGAAACGCGGTCGCAGGTCCTCAGACTTTTCTCCTGGAATTTTCAGAAGTTTCTGCTCTACTTTGCTTGCTACTTGTTCGCCAGCGGCTCGGGTAGGTTGGAAAATCGACGACAGGATATAATTAGTGCAAGTGAGTTAACTGCATTGTTACTTCTATAATCTGTTGAATATTGACAGATTTGGTTCTTCGTTTTTTTGGCAGGGGTGACAGGGCCTTATGACAGGGGTTGTTTAAATCTGACGGTGTTTATGCAACTGATTTTTCCTGTCGCTGTCTTTTCCAATCCACAGGATATGTATCAAAAAACAAACTAAGAAAGAAATAATTAATCGTTTGCTTCTGTCGAAACTTGGAAAAATTAAAATGGTCCCATTGACATTGAGAAGAAATCCTTAAAATAATATCGAAATATGTACATAGCTTACAAAACGCACTACCCAGCGCAGGGGAAATATATAAAATCTAAATTAAAGTATTAAGAGTTAATGGACGAAAGATACAGAACATAAATATTAAATAACGTGAAACAATGAAAACGAGAAGAGATCAAATTCTGCTTGAGCCAACGTTCCTGAAGCAAGTAGCCAAGTCGAGGGCAGAAACCAACCCCTAAACCACCTTCGATCTTTACACGTGCTATACAATAATATATATCCATGTAATATATTACTCAACATTCGTTCAACGTCCAACGTCCACCCCCAACATCCCTCCGCCCTTTCCAAGGACTAACTTATACAGCTACGCCTGTCTTCCCATGTTTCTCCCCTTTCTTTCGTTTCTATCGATTTAAAACTCGCGCGCGCGACTTGCATCGTTGCAATATAAAAAAACGCGTATACACACACGGACCCGAAATAGATTCTCTTAATCTCTACGTTTTTTTTTTATTTCCCTCCTGTATTATTATTACTTCTGCTTCTTTAATATATATATATATATATTAATATATTATATTATTAATATATATATATATATGATTCATATATTCATATTTATATATGTTCATACACCTTCGTCTCGAGGTTCCCACGCTCCTCGGTGAAACTCCACCCCCACTCGTGTTGTCGCGCAACAAGCACCCCTCTAGATTCACCGTTCCTGTTCCACTTTAATTTTCCCACCCCCTGGCTGCGCCCCCGTCGACCGCCGATTCGAGACGAGGCACCACTCACCGCGAATATACATAAATAGATCATCGAATACTCTCTTTTTCTTATTTCACCCATCGCGGCTCTCCGCGTGTCGCGTGTTGCTAATTAACGCGTGTTCCCGCGAGTCGTCGATCGATCGGCGACGTGATCGATCGACAATCGCGACCCATCGATCGCTGGGATTTCTCGCTATGTACTAAATTGTATCCCAACCCACCCCATTCCCCCGCGTTCCCACCCCCCTAACCTACCCCGGGCTGCCTGAATTGCTGCAGTTATATTTATATATTTATATATATATATAATATATCATTCATTTATATTTATATTTATATTCAATATTTATATTTATATATATATTTATATATTTATATATAGTATATATAATTATATACTATGTTCTTTACGCTTAGCGGGTACTGTTTCGCGTGTACCTAGCGCGCGTGTGTTCTTCGATACCACCCTATGATAATTCATCCCCCAACACCCCATATCCCACCCACCCGATAAACCCCATTAAACCCACCCCTTTTTAAACACCTTAAACAACTCGAACGCGACAGTTTTTTTTTTTTGCCTAATTCTCCTAACGACGCGTCGATTCTTAATTAAATCTGAATTAATCTTCCCCCCTTTCATCCCTCGCTTCAACAAAGAACGTGCCGACGTATATATTATAATAATAATCAATCATATCTCTCTCTCTCTCTCTCTCTCTCTCTCTCGCTCTCTCTCTCGCTCTCGCTCTCTTTCTTCTGTTACAATAATAAAAGACGCAATAATGGTAATAATAATAATAGGAATGGTAATATAAATAATCGCAATAGAAGAATAATAGTGACAAAGGTGATCGATGGCAATGGTGATGATCAATGCTGATCGTGGTAATAAGAAGAACCGTCCGCGTTCGCGAGCCTAATTAATAACCGTAGTTAATCGTGTATTTACAGACATATCGTACAGATAGAGTTCTCTTATCGCGTCCTTATCCGCTCTTCGTGGCTTCCTTCCCCTCCTCTTCTATTTCTGCTGTTAGCGCTCTCTCGAAATCGCTCCGATACTGCCACACGCGACTCTAGTCTTTCAACGATGCGACGACTCTTTTGGCGACCTCTGCGAAGGCTCCTGTGGCTTCACATTTGAATATTAAATGGCTGATTCTTGAGGATTGTCGTATTTAACTTTTGGAAATGTCTGAGCACTTGGATTTTTATTATTCAGGAATATCTGTTATTTCAATCCCAGTTTCTTCGTCATTCACTGAAATTCATTCTCAGCTGTTGGTCTTGGATTATATTATTTTTGTAGATATTTGTAGAATATTGCTCTGTTTGATTTTCTTAAGTATCCACCGCTGAATCGTGTCGTCGCATCGTTAAGCGAGCTTCTTCTCTTCACAGTGAAAGGTTCCTCGCGCAGTAGCGTCAACAAGCTGGAACCACAGACGAGGAAACTTCCATGGAAACTCGACGCTCGAATCCACAGCACCTCAGAACCATTCTCCATCCCCCGTGCGCGCCAAAATGCACTGTCCACCCCCGAAAAAGTCAACGTTCTCGCGTATCACCTTTGTAACACCCCGTTGAAACAGCGAGAGCTCCTCTTATATTTAATCGTAACCGTTATTACAATAATATATGTTTACTTTGTACTATATATGATCTTATAATCGACGGCCAAGCCGTTTCCCGTCTCCTCTTTTTTGGTACGAGTTAGCATGTCTGCGAATGCGGTGACTTCTTTCGTATCCTTCTTAACGTTCTCGCGCACTGACCAGCTAGGAATCCGACGAAAAAACGGAACTTCGAGCGCGAAAAATCGATCGAACGCAAGATTGGAGAAGCTTAAAGTATCGGTTCGGAGCGAAACATCAACGGGCTTTTTTCTTTCTCGTTCGGACGCTTTAACGTAAGGATACAGTATCGACTAGCACAGAAGATTCTTATTTCAACGATGACTCTGTTGGGCTGCTCTGAGAATCGAGTTGCTCTTAAAATTGTTAGAAGCTTGAAAAATGTCTGTGTTAGACTGTCAAGAGCTTGGAAGATGTCAGTGAGTATGATTAGCTTCGTGGAAAACAGATAAAGATGGTACATATACACGGATTTTCCTTATTGATTGAATTGAAGAAGACTTCATAAAAAAACAGCTCTTGACAAATTTTACAATTTTTTGAATAATAGCATAATTTATAATATTATCAGGGTTTCTTAGCAACAGGTACTGGTTGTTAGACAGGAGATTCTTAAGACAGTAGAAGGTATCTCATGAAAAATCATGCTACAATATATGTAGTATGATGAATATTTTGTGAAGAATATTAATCAATTGAAGAAGAAGTAAAGATGTTACAGTATTTTCTTTTTACAGTCCTAGGAAAAGACAAAAATTGTCAGGGGTAGTTATTGCTATTACTACTACATGTAGTGGCCCCTCTTACTCCAGTACTGCACAAATATGAAGTAAGCAGTAACCACAGAAAAATGTCAAATTAAGTTTTCTACATCTTTAAAGAATTTGAAACGTCTTGCCTCTCGCTTTAGTGCAAAACACCAGTAAAATATTTTTAGTAGATCCTGCTTGTCTCTACGATTGCACAGTCTACCACTGACATTTTCTAAGCTCCCAACAGTGCTTTGCACATTTCCTTTCTTTACAATATCTACAGTGATTTTAAAAAGACGTACCAAATATTTCTACGAATGGCGATCAATGGTGAAGAAGTGGTCAGCGTGGTTCCCAGAGCATCCCAAAGGAGTCGCGTGTTGTCTTAAAAATAATCGACGTCGAACGCAAAACGAAGTCTCCGAAGGAGGAACGGCTCGCGTGCCACTCGTGAAACGCGAAAAGAAGGCTTAGTCCGCCATAGTCGATCGGCCGTTTCTCCCATTCCGTTCGATCACCGCTCTTCCACGCAATCGAGAGATCGTCCCTCTACGCCTCTGCACGCGCTCGTGTCTCTTGCGTGTCCCTCTCTCCCTACCACCATCCATTCCTCCCCTCTTTAATATGTACAATAGCACAGCACAATTGCGGTACGGTATCGAGTGCGGTTCGCAAAGTCTCTCTTTCTCTTTCTCCCACTCTCTCCCTCTCACGCATACAATCGTTCTCTCTCCTCTCTCTCGCGCGTCGGCGAACACTGAAAACCACTAATTCTCGCGAACGATCGCCCTCCGCACCTCCCGTGTCCCGTCACCTCCTCTTCTCCGTCGATTCGCACAAAACAGCGTCCACTCTGATATACAATGTTCATTACATATATAGAATATATATATCACTTGGCACGTGCACCCTCGGACACGATGCCACATTTTTTTGTCCCTTTGTTTTCCTGCGCGGTTTGCATCCTCTGTGATCTCGCGCGCACGTGTGTGTAGTATGTGTGATGTCCTGTGTAAATGTGTAAGTGTAACCGTCCCTTCAGAAACAAAGCTGTTCTTGTTCGCGTCCTTGTTCAGTTTTGGTTTACGGGTCTTTCCGTTCTTTTTAGCGACCAACGAGGACACGACGAGTCCTGAACCACCCATTTTGGGCCACTCGATCTCTGGACCGAGTTCTCTCTCCACCCTTCACGAACCTCTCACCCCCTGCGTTTGGATGATACTTTTGAGCGCTTTCTTGGAAGATCAAGGCACCACTTCTTGTATAAAATTTTTGGTGGAGTGGACTTTGGAGATTTCTTTGGATTTGTTGTCTTCTTTTTTTAGGGTGGGAAGTTGATTTGTTTGGAATTAGAATTGAGGATAGCTGAAACTGTTGGTTATTTGTTTTTCTTTTTAGGATAGTGACAGGCTTTCTCGATTGTCGAAAGAGTGTCTTGTTCAAGTCACAGGTTAGAGTAAAATAATTCCCTCATCTTTGGGACCCTTTGCGATTTCACAGGAAACCAGCCTCTGTTTATAATATTCCATTTTCTACGTCAAATTAAATAAAACATGGCACTGGAAATTATCCACATGGCACTACCTATTAATATACTCGTAATATTAAGAAACACCTGGACGTTCAACGTCAAGCATTCTCCTCTAATAAATTAACCGAGGCTGCTCGCCAGGAGAAACTATATAATCGCAAAGGGTTGTTCAACCCCTAAGAAAGCATCGTTTTCCTCGTTTCTCAATTATAAAATAGAAGAACCTCCATGTTCGAATATAAAAATAGTGAACAATACCCTTTGACAACGCCATATTTCAATTCGTGGGGGGTTGAACGTGGCGGAAGTCACCACCAAAACGACACCCTCTCTTCAACGAGAAAAACTAGGAGCCTCGAACGCATCTTCCACAGAAATCGAAGCGCATCGTTCGCAATTTTGACTAGATAAGAGAAGTGATTCTTAGAGAATCACCAATGACACGCGTAGACTAGAAAAATGTTCTAAATCGAGGGGGTGAGTCACTCTCCATAGAGAAAGGTAGCTTACTCTAATATGGCAAATTATGGCACCAAGTTCCTGGAGAGAATCGACAATAGCTCAAACGATTCGTCGAAAAGTCGACTCTGGATCTGGTCTGAAACTTGCTCGACGATCTTTCGAGATCGATAACAGGGGAGAGAGAATCCTCGTGACCAGAAGTCGATGGCCAGCACGATTTCTTTCGACGCTGTTTCACGATGCTCGATCTCGACTTTGGAACGTGATTTTTTATGACTATTTCAGAGAAAATATTTTCTATCTTTTTAGCTGTGAGTTTGTCTACCTTTACTGGGTCTTTGAATATTGTTTTCTTTTGTAGAAGCATAAAATGAAATTTGAAGTTCTTCTGGTTTAAGATTGAAGTCTGAGAAGCAGATTGAACAGAAATGCGTTTCAGAATGCTGAAAATAGCGATGTGTGCCGTTTTACAGGACGCAGCGAGGCTCGACTGTAATATTCACGAACAAGGCTGTCACGCGTCATAGATGGCCGTCATTAAAGAATTATCACAGTGACCGTTGCAAGTGTGGCTATAAGATAATGACACCATTGTGCATATATTTTAAGCAGCTACGTCTCGAAGATCGCTCTGTGTTTCATTAAAATTCTATCAATTAAAACAACAATCCATCGCAACTACTTTTCCCAATGAAATTTCTCCCACCTTTTTCTACTCCCCTTTGGTCCAATTATTATTCAAATTACAAACTGCATCAATAATTACAAAATAAATCCAAATAAACAAACTCTACCGAAAAACTCGAATTCATTACTCATTTTCTAAGATAAATCAATGAGTAATAAATTCGATTTTCTTAGATTTCTTATTCAGACTGCAATCCCAATTACTGATACAGTTCTATATTCTTATATTTTACAATCTCTCCAACGAGTCCTGGTAATGAGTCCCGAGATTATATCGAATAAATTCGAGTCGAGAACCTCGCTAGGTCTCCGAAAGAAAGTGGCGATTATGCTAAAAATTCTTCAAAAGCAAGAAAGCTGTCGTTCCAGATTGAAAATGGTCTCAGTCGCGATCGAGCGATCGGTTGCGTCGCAAGAAGTGCGCGCAGCCCTTACGAGAAGGGCAAATCTTCTTCGGGCGACTCGTCGTGGTACTCCTCGTGGTCGGACGTGTGTCACAAAACGTCGCTTGGTTGCCGTTGCCCGATACCTATTGTGGGCGATAGCTGTCCCTCCTCGACTGCGACTGTCTTCGGGTCCTCGTCCTTCCACTTGTCCATGGAGCGGCGTCGAGCGTTCATGAAGAAGTTGCCGACCGTCGTCGGCTCCAGGCCCAGCTGCCTGGCGATTGTCACCTGCATCTCTTTCGACGGCCTCTTGGTCTCCTGCAACACACCAATTCGAATGTTAATCTAGGATATTAAGCAAACAAGAAATTTTCGCAAATATTGTATATTTATTTTAATTTATTTTAAGACTACTGGCCACTGATCGAGTATGGAGTCAACTATTTCAGATGTGGCTGCTAAGTTCTTCTTTGTCAGCAAATATCATTAATTTAAATGATGTATACTGACTATTAAAAAAAGTCCTTCTCTTTTATTCGGTTTAGACGTACTTTCTCATTAAAAGAATTGACCTCAGTACTAAATGATCGACTGGGTCGACTACCTTAGAATGGAAAAAGGAAAAGTAATAAAATACTTACTATAAAAATAAGAAGGTTATAATGGTATATAAATTTAGTCTCTAAACACTGTGAACGAGACATTAAATGAATCATGATATAATAGATTTTTATTGAATTAGTAAATTAAACGTCAATTATGACTACCTAATTTTAGGGGACTTGAAACTTAGTGGTATTAAATATTTGTAAAATTGATAGAACTCTGTGTGAATATTTAATAGTATGTACACATGAAACTTTAAACGTAATCTTCTGAAAGCAGTATTTATCAAGTTAGAAGAAATGATGTATCCGAAACTAATTCAGGCAGTGACCTAGAATTCTCAAAGTTTATAGCACTCACACTCAGTCAAATCACGTACTAAAATTAACAGGAAGTATAAAATACTCTTCTTTCAATTATTAATTATTAATAGTCGCGAGTTTCGAGTACCTTATCCCACCAAAATTACTTTATTAACAAGCCCTATTATTTATTCGAAACTCTCATTCCTAATTAAGTCACTGATCAAAGATTTCTCAATATCCCACTAATTCCTCGCTAAACCCCCCATTAATGACACCCAATCACCTGTAACCAAGACCCCTCATCAAAGTCTGTCATTCTCAGCAAATATTTTCACCTGTTTCTAGATCGAATATTCGCCAGTTTAGTAACAGCTGTCTTTATTATCAAATATCTAAGCGACGAATTAGAGAACGTTACGACTCTATTCCCCAGCGAAAGTATAGGGGCTGGCGTTCGTAAAGGGTCCGAGGCTTCGTCGAGAAGCGGCGAAAGGGAAAAATCGTCGACGGATCGTACCGTGCACGGTAAACAGTTCTGTACGTGTGGTAAACGGCCTGGCACGCTTTCTTCCCACGCGACGTTTCTTACTCGGCGTCGGTCGATCAATAACAAGCCAGGTAGAGCGTATCGATTGGTCGAAGCAACAATTATTACAAACCGATGCTCCGGCTACGTGTGCAGCTGAAATGCGGTAATTAACGCGTTCCATGCGCGAAGCACGAACGCTTAGACCCTTCGATGCGATTAAATTAAAACGAACGATATTGTCCCTGCGTCTATCTTGACCGTCGGTTACAGACAATTTTCGCGACCCTAATCTTCTCTTCGGAAGAATAAAAATAGGTTTATGGGAAGAGGTGAAACGAGGAAAAAGATCGAAGTTGGAGAAACATTCGATTTCTGATTTACTGACCTTAAAATAGTTATGTTTTCTAGGAGATTCATTTATGCTTTGATAGACACCATTTTTGTTTGACTGAATTTCGAGGAATCTTAGTCGTTCTTGATATACCAGTCCACTGTGGAGAATATGGATTAATTTTCTTTAGAGTAAGAATAAGATTACAGGTAAGAATGCTGGAACACAGAGTAAGGAAATTCAGAAAGCTTCAAAATTAAATTAAATTGAACACTCATGGTACAAATCTGACTCACAGATATGCACTTTAGTTGCAGTGATGCACCAGGAATCCAGCTCATTATTTTCCACTAATAACTTAAAAAGCTTACGAGTGTACACATTAGAAGAGTGTTAGATTCCTCCAGGTATTTTATTTTCACTAATTCCAGACGCACCGAGGTGACATCGAAGGAATTGTAACCGCACTGATATCCTGTCTCAATCTAATTCACTGCACATAATGAAACGAAGGTTGCTTCCTCTGTCTAAGACGCAGGTTTCACTGCACAGAGAAGCGTATCAATTGTTGGCAACACGAGGCACTATCGGCACGAGAATCGTGATTATACTGTGACAACCACTGTGCACCTGAACACAAGGAGAGGGACAGGGGTTGGATACGTGTCATGGGGTGAAAGACGCGGGCAATTCAAAATCGTGACAAACAGAATTGACTAATATCAGAGAAAATAATGAGAGAAGAATCTTGAACCTTTGCAGGGTCTATGGAAAATCGATAATTCCTAGAATCTGGAGAAATTATAATATTCCCTCGTTAAATAATTTACTGAATATTCCCTATAATATTCCCTCGATATTTGAACACCTCAGTGGATCCACAAGAAAAACCACATTTCTAAGAACAATTTCTGTTCCACTATGTTACTGTCTCATTGAACCCACAACTCTCACTGAGTGGCAATCCACGCAAGAAAAATCGCTTTCTTTAAATAATTTCAAGGCACAGTGACCATAAGGGCGAACATTTATCAAGGGAATACTCTTTCGAACAAAAGAATAGGAAGTCCTAAAGGGATCCCCATCGAAATCGTGAATCTAAAAATCCAGAGGATCGAAGAAAATTCTCTAGCACAAAGAGGCTCCACGAGAAATTCCAGGCGACCAGAAAATTCAGAAACGTAACGCCATGAATGAAATCGATTTGTCGCGAGCGTTTCATTCAGATCCACTCGTTTATTCACGATTCGACCAGGAATGTTCGTCGCCGGAAACGGGAAAAATTAATCCTCACAGCGATGGTCGTTCGATTCAATTTAAAATTTTGTTTCGTGTCGAACCGATCTCGCTTTGCGTCAATGCTCCTCGCGAATATATCGTTTTTGCGAGCTCGTATCGTTTCGAGCGTTCGACGAATCACGACGACCAGTTCCACTCTGAGTAATTAAATCTCCCGTAATAGCGCAGTTCTATAGGCTTAATTTAATTTTATTCCGCCGTTGACTTCGCACCTTTCCTGCGCGAGCCGTTTCACTGGTGTTCTGTCGATCTTTTATTGGATCGATTGATATTTTATGAAGGGAGAGTATTCTTTTTTATTATTATAAAGCTGAACACTATGGAAGATAGAAGCCTGTACAGCTATAAGTAGTATATGCATGTATACATGTATCTACATAAATAGCCACAGTTTACTTATTAGATTATAATATGACATGTATTGTATTTCTGATTAAAACTGTTTCTATGACAGATGCAATGCTTTTCATTAAAATAACTTGTGATCACATTAATTCCTAATATACTGTACCTAATATAAGATAATTTGGAGTTAAGAGCTTTCAGTTAATCAGTGAATGAAATTTTATGTAGAGCGGTATAGGAATAGGGTAATCACTTATTCAATTACTTAATGAAAAATTAAATTTCGGATTATAATATAAATAGTCGGTCAATTGGATATCTTATTTGTGAGATTTGAATACACTAATTTTGATGGGTTTAAATAAGAAGGATTTTACTGGAATTTTGGACATTCCAAATTGGAATATTTGAGAATCTGAGAGTATTTAAAAACTTGAAAGTTTGAAAATTTGAATAAATGAAGATTTGAAAATTTAAAAATTTGAATAACTGAAGATTTGAAAATTTGAAAATTTGAATAACTGAAGATTTGAAAATTAGAAAATTTGAAAATTTGAAAATTTAAGTGACTGACAGTTTGAAAATTTGAAAATCTGAATGACTGATTGTATGAAAATCTGAACAACTGAAACCTTGAAAATTTGAAATCCCCGTGTTGAAGATATAGGCAATATCGTGATCCTTGGGACTATCCATCTTCATATACTAAGGGTCAAAGTACCACCAGGAAGAATGGTTAAGCTTCCAATAGAGTTGTCAGCTCCGTGGGTCCAGAAGAAAGGATCCTGGCGAGAATTCGTGCGTCAGTCGATCGCGGGGAGACGAAAGAGTTCGAGGAAAGTTTAAGGCTCGAATAATCGAGCGGAAAATAGAAGCGGAACGCGAGGAGGATCGAGCGGTGGCGTTAACTGGGCTAAGGTCAATTCGCGAACTATTTGGCATACTTCCAAAGAGCCGACGAATACGCTGGGACCGCTTTTCCCTTTTCCTCGGGAACGTCCAGGTTGTCTCCATACTTATCCTGCAATCGAATTGACGGAGCAGATTGCGCCTCGCCCCCACTTTCACGCCCTCGAATCGTCGCGATTGAGGCTTTCCTTGTGACTCTGAGAAACTGATCGATACAAAATTGAAAAATGGAACTGCACTTAGGATGAATTCCAAGAAGAACTATAAATTTACAATATATTTATAAATATATTCCCATATTTAGAAAATGTGGATATTCGAAAATCTGAATATTTCAGAGCGTGAAAATTCTAATATTAGAAAATTATAATTATTGAATATTTGAAAATTTATACATTTGAGGACTAAAACTGTTCGAAATTTCAAACATTTAAGAATTCGAATATTTAAAAATTTTTTCACAATTTTTTTCACAATTCACAAATATTCAATTCAACAATTTAAAATGGAAGGAGAATAGTACATATAGGAATTTCTGATTCTCACAAATGTTTGCGATTCCTGAATACCACCGCGTTGTTGCTAAGCGCGTATTGAAAGATCGCAGAGTGTCACGCGGAGAACTGAGTGGCAGCGGTATCGATAGTCCACCGATGAGGCATCGAGTAAATCGTCGAGTACGTAAATGTCCCTCCGTCATACCCGAGCTCTTTCGTTGTCTTTTAATGTCGCCTTTAATGACAAGTTCGTCGCAGTTACCGTAGGCCAGTTTGCAAACTATTTGGCATAGTTCCCAACGACATTACGACCGTGTGCAGCCTCGGTTTCCACCGTCAGCTGCTGATATTTAGACCTTTCAGACTGCTCGAATTCTTATCAGTCTGCTCGCTGTGGCTTCTCAGGATACAATTCTTGATAAAGAAGAGAGAATAAAATCGCAGAAAATAGAAATCAGTCGACAGACGCGAACTAATTATTCTACAGATTGTATTCTTCGAAATCTCGTTTCGATAATCCTATTCAGGCGAGGGACAAAACGAGCACACCTCCAATTCCCATTTCGCTAATTAAAGTTCATTACAGGGACCGAGGCAAACGCGTCGACGCAAGAAAGGATAGATCAGGCGACACCGATCAGTCGAGTCGCGTGTCGTAACCCTGATTTTTCGCGTGCACGTGGAGAAAAACGGAGATACACCTCAGGGGGTGAACTCACCCTCGCGTCGACCGTCCCATTCCCTATCGATCCGTCGTGAATAATTTCGTGGCCGATTCCTTCGCCTCGCGCTCGCCGCGTTTCGATCGCAACTACGATCAAGACTATGCTTAAGAATGGCTATCGATATTGTCAGTTTCCCCATTAATATTTCTCCCACTCAGGCGAAGAAAAATCCACCCTTGTGCAGTAGACACCTTTAACTTTACTACTGTGTTTAGAGATGATTAAATATTAAGATGGAACGAAAACATCAAAACTATGTATTCTGTTTTCTAATAATGAAAATTGTCTGCCTTATTTAATATTGTAGAAATTGTTTATGGGACTTTGTTTTCTAGAATTATTTAGAATATTTATTTTGAATTTTAAGCGAACACGTGTGTATCAAAGTTCAGCTTCAGGCGATTGAGGGGTACACCAAGTGAGGAATGCTTTCACTTTGCAGTAGATAAAGTCAGTGGTCAGACTTGGCGTTGCTCTTATACTGTGTATCCCCTTGAACCACTAAACCTTAATTTTGGTACACTCATTCTAGATCAGAATTCAAACTTAATTTTATTGCAACTAAATCGTGGTATCAATAAATTTTATTCTATATTTTTGACATGTATTGAAAAGAATAAAAAGATTGAACTTCAAAAAATTTAGAACTTTAAGCGTACAAATATTTAAATGCATTTGAATTTCGATATTCAAAGATTTAAAAGTTGCAAAATTCGAATATTTCATAGCATAAAAATGAAGAAAAATAGCACTCAGAGTTCTTTATCATTTATATTTATACAACAAACACTAACGACTCAAACCATTCATTGTTTCCTAATAAATTTAGTAATTAAAGACGTCATGCTCACCCTGTATATTCCTACTGACAAAGAATAGCGCCTCTACTTCCCTACTATTTTTATGGTTCATGAACTCGATGATACACGACGCTACAAGGGAAGGTATAAATTTCAATCTCGACGCCAATTTCGCGGGATTGATTGCGCGAACTGACAGATTCGAAAAAAAATCGCCTGTCCTCGTCTCGCTCGGCGCAGAGAAATTACAAAAGATGGAACACTGTATTTTCGCGCGGGAAGCTCGATTCGATTCCGAGCGTCTTGGAACCTCAGGCCAGGACGAGCGCGCGGGAAAAGGTGCAAGAGAGGCGGTATCGATCAAAACGCGAGTTAAGTTATACAAGACTTACCTTAAAAATAGCCTGCAGAGTACGGCGCTGAAGGTCTGTGAAAACCAGGCGCGGTTTCTTGGGGGCGGGCTGTTGGTGTTCTGCCTGGCTCGCCATCTCGTCTTTCCTCTTGCATGCTAAAATTCAGAGTATCTTTTAGTCCATCGCCATGGGAAGAATTGCTGGGGAACTGGCCGCGGGAGGAACAGGCACTCGCCTTCGGAAAACAAAAATAGAGAACGAATTCGTAATTCCAGCGCGGGCTTTTATCTCTAAAGGCCTCTTTTAAGGCTCGACGTTCGCTGCAAAAATCGTCCTTAATCCGTTCGTGCAAATAACCGTCGTTCAGTGGGTGGAATCTCGGAAAAGTTGGCTAAAATACAACTTCTTGAAGTGGAGAATATTGCTCACACGAGTTATAATATAATTAAGTGTGAAGAATGAAAGGAATTGACACAGAAACTGATTTTAGATTTGTCGAATCGTGAAGACAAAATATAAAACAGAAAAGCCAGAATATTTTATATTAGACGATTGTTGCATTCGTTTTTTAACAATATTAAACCTTCCAAATATTACACTGACATATTTGTATCCAAAAAGCTCAAACCCCCCAATACACAAAATTTAAAAAAAAAAAAAAACTAATATTTATAGCCCAGACCAACCTTCCTGAGATTTGACCCACTGTGTTCATCGATAGAGGCAACCATTCCCGATAAAAATTGAAAACTAAAAAGTGCAACTACAATCAAACACTACGCGAAACAGATAGCAAAAAAAAAAAATAATATCAAAAGCTAGTTAAAGGGAAGCCAGCGCAGCAAGTTCGCTGACGAATGGATTGGAAGTTTTGCGCCTGGCAAAGCCCCCGAAGACGTTTGACCATCGCGAAAGGGACGCGAACTAATTGGTAATTAGTCGATGAAAGGCTCCCCTGGGAAAAGGGAAGAGCCGCGAACCGAAGCGCGGTGCATTCTACGTCGTAAGTATCCATTGAAGGCGAAGATTTTTCGAAACGGGAAGAAAAAGGGAGACGGATAGAAGGTCCTCGTTTGCCCGACGATAGTTCCAATTAAGACGTAGGGGGTACGAGGGGAGGGGGACGCGGTTTTCAACGTAATTTAATCGTACTTACTTCCGCGTTGTGGAATCTGTGCAGCTGAAAGCAGAAAAAAAAAACGAATGTGAATAAATTGTGAACATATTCGTACGTACCCCCCGCGTAACAGGGGGTCGTCTGTGAATTCATTTTTGTCTACGTTTTTTCTTGTCTGTTTCGTATCGTGTTACAGGCCGCTTTTTTGTTTTGCGAAATCTAGTGGCACTTTCTCTGATTACGCTTACGAACAAAACAAAAAAGCCGAGACATCTCGATAATGGATATCACAGACACATAGAGACTCAAGAAAAAATCGTTTCCAAAGGGCGATACATAATTAATATTAAGTAACATGTACACAAGTCAGTGGATAATAAAAAAGGGGGGGGGAGGGGTCAGATTGCATACCACGAATATCTCAAACTTATAATTAATGCTACAGCTGATAAACATGTCACTAAGAGGGTACCAACAGGGCAAGGGTCGTTAGGGGGGCGGACGGTGTGACGATGCAAGAGTGTCAGATGCATTTTCCTTGGAGAAAGCGAGTGGTTTCGGTGTGTTTTTCGTTTCGTGTCCTCGAGTGAGTGATGTATGACTTGTTTCGAATCTGAGTGGTATTTTTGTGTCCCGGAGTGTACGTCTCCCCCGTTGCTCCTTTTTCCCCCATCCCATTATTGGAACGTTTCCAACGCCCACGCGAGAGGTAATTTTCCCTCCATTGGGTGTACCGAGAATTTTGCAACGATCCCGCGGTTTCGAATCGAGCCCTGATACTTAGGCTCGCGAAATCGCATACTCGATTCATCCCCTGATCGATTGCCCAATTAAAAGGCACTTAATTTCCAGACGTATCCGTCGAAGAAATTCTCCCAATCAGAACACTGTCAATGCTTCCACTTTCTTAATTAGGACGTTCCCGAGCTTAGAGTTTCTGGGATCAGAGCAGTGTTGCCAGATGCCGGGACAAAATGTCTTCCAGTGGTGCTAGAGAGTAGAAGAGTGGGGGTAACCGTCGCTTTGACTACGTTGCCTGTGGTACCCTCACTCTTCTACTCTATAATAAATACATAATAGATAAAAGTGAGAGTACCATAAGCAACGTAGGAACACGACATCGCTGGAACACATTTTGTCCTGATATCTGGCATCACTGAATCAGAGAAGCTTCTCATAACGTGGCACTAAAATATCAAAGATGGTATATTTAGAAATCACATTTTGACTAACTTCGAGAGTTTTTTTCTCCAAGTGATGGCTTCGTATTTTTTCTTTCTTCAAATAATAATTTTAAATGGATTATCCTCGAAATTTGATTGCCACGCTAGGTAGACAAGCCACTCTGTAATTGGAGATGATAAAAATGTGGAAAATTGTTGCCATAGAGATGCACGAATACCGAAGCGAAACGCGTGGGAAGCGTCGTGACGAAAAGGGCCATTTTCCAGCGGCTCATTTTTCGACAATTCCAAGCGACGCCCCCGCCGATCGTCGCCGCCCTCTGAAATAATAACGATCGCTCGCGAGGCCGATTCGATCGCGATATTAACTCGAAATTGGAACGTAATCACTGCCCGATCCTTTGTGCTCGGCCGCTGTAACGTTGCGGCGCATAATTACGAGCAAGAGAAGCGGAAAAAGAATGGGAAGAAATAACGCTTACGCGCTCGCGCGCCACGCCGTTTTCCACGGGCTCGAATTCCGATCGGCTGGCCGATATTAGATTAAATAACTCGTCAATTTTCCCTTTGTCCAGCGTCGATCGCCCCTCCCCCTGGAAATCGTTTAAATTTCTGGACAATCCGCCGCGCGCCCTTTCGAGCGAGCGAATCGAATCACTCTTGCGATGGAAAAAGCATGCACTTATTGCAGAGAGGCCAAAATTTGCTAGAGGCGAATTATTGAAACTCTGGGGAGCCCAAGGGAGTTTACGAGTCTCCAGAAACTTTTCGATAATTCAGTCTTTTTTGCGAAATCACTTGCATATGGATGGAATTTTCAAATTTTCAAAATTTTAAATGTTCAAATTTTCAAAATTTCAAAATTTCAAATATTCAAATTTTCAAACACAAATATTTCTAACATTTAAATCTTTAGGATTTCAAATTTTTAAAGTTAGATGTTTAAATATTCAAAGTTTCAGATTGCTACTGCTTAACTCGATTTCTTCTATAATTAAGCCTGATCTTAAATTTCCCAATAGTCGAAGTTCCTAAAACCTAGAATTCCTGGCTCTCTCATAAACTGCAAACTCATTTGAAAACCCTTCAATGACGTATCAGTTTCCCAACTCTCGAATCTGGCAATGACAACCCCTATGACTTCGAAAAAGCATTCGAACTCTCATAGCCATCGAACCAGTCGAACTCACGCTGTCGATTCTTGGCTAATCTAAAATCCAACCTTCATTAAGCCCTCGTAAAAAATGACCATCTCCTAGCCGATCTTAAAGCCCTCATTCAATGGCAAAGGAACTTAGTCCATAAAATAGCTCCCAATTAAAATTTCTATTTGGGCGAATCCGATTCGACGCGATGGCAGCGTCAATCCTCAAAAATGGAATGCCATCCGCGCTCAGGGAGTTGGCAAAGGGACGAAGACACACCGACGAGAGACGAAGGGGGATGGCAGGGGGTTGAAAAGGCAATCGCGTGCCATTAGCAAGCGACCGATAACGAATGAAAGGAAGCTCGCGAAAAAAATGGCACCAGGAACGGGGACACAGGGATGGCGTCGTTCGGGGGTTGCGTTTGGGGGTGGACAGGCCAGCAGAGACGGAAAATTGACGCGTTCATTATTACCCCCGCGGTTTTCCAGTGGGGGAGCTCGATCCCCGACTTATGGACGAAACGCCCTTCCCTTTTTCCCTTTTTAAAGGTGCATTTTCAAAGTCCTTCGGGTAATTAGGATGCTTCAGCTATTTTGTTCACGATATTTTAAATTATTCTTCCATTTCTTATTTTCATCCCCTATCTGTGGATAGATGAAACCAGTGACATAACTATTAGACATAAAAGACAAGAGAGACTCCCCATTTATTTCCTTTATCAGGGGTGAACCTTCGAAACCTTCTCATCGATTAGAATTCTTGATTAATTGTTTCGACGATGTTTTGAATCCTTCTTCTATATGGTCATAAGAATCTATTTTCATCCCTATCCACAGAAAGGACAGACCGATGACAGTTGCCCTCGCGTAGGGGGTAGAGGGGCCGCGAGAACTGACGTTAAAATTGTCAACCGGAAGGACGGTCGTGTCATCAGGCATCCGTGTGTATCCATCGGCGAGCAGAACTTGAAATGGATGCAAGCAAGAACCGGATGTCACGCGGATCGATGGAAGGATTCCAGAAACGGCTAAGTGGGCCAAATCCAGTCGGGCGCACCGCGCGATAAAGCATTAACGAGCTACTCTTTCCCTTTCTCCTCCTTTTACTCTGTCTCTCTCTCTCTTTCTCTCTCTTTCCCTCGATGTTCCTCCCTCCTCCTCTCTCCTTTCGGTCTCGTAACAGGTGCAGAAAATCTCTGACGTGTGGTCGATGGCTGGCTTTTCGAAATAATCCGGTTGACACTTTGTGTCGCGGCCTGAAAAGCCGACTGAGGGCCACTTTGACGAGGAGATCAGGTCGCCCGGAAAAATTTCCATGGCCCATCGACATGGCGTGTATCGACCAAGGTGAAGATAAGTGACCGAACACGATAGCAGGAAACTATTCATTTGCTTTGAATCTTAAATTCTCGACGACTCGCGGTGGTTTGATCGATGTTCGATTTTGATGTGGGAATAGAGGGTGGGAAGCTGGTTGAAATTGGAAAATCTGAAAATTCGATCATCTGGAGCTTCTGATAATTATTCATTTGAGAATTTTGAGGAATCGATAGTTTGGGAATTTGAATGAACACTGAATAAGTTATACATTTAGACTACGAATATTTAGAAATTGAGGGTGTTTCAGGAATAGATGAAAATAATTGGGAAGCTGAATCTACGCACTAAAATAAAATTTCTCCAATCATTCATAACTCGAGAAGTAAGATATATAGGACATATACTGTATAATATCTTTTACTCATTTTAGTGTGTAGATTCAGCTCTTGAAATCCTGATACGTATCTCTGAAACATCCCATATAGAAATCAGAAAGCTTGTTATTCCAGGCACCCTCGAAATTTCTATTCCTCAATTCCAATAAATTTCCTAAAATCTGATCGAAACAAATTTCCCAACATTCCCAGTCACCAAAAAGAGAGCAATCTTCCTCGCCTAAGAGAAGTCCCCAAACACTCGAGAAAGCTCTCACGAAGCTCGAAAATTAAAAGCAGAAGGTTGTAAGCCTGACTGTCGACCTAATAAAATTGCAGGTCCATTGGTTCCCGATTGAAATCAGATTCCCGTGGTATCTGGGCCGCTCGCGTCGGCTAGGGCCAATCAAAAGGAAGTTTGTCAGGACGCGAGCGTGGCACGTACTTACTTAGACGTCTTCTTCATATAAGCGTTTGGAAGGGGTTCGTGTGGCCGTCGCAGCCGCCGCCCTTTTCGAATAACTCAAGAATGATTGCGTTTCGACCGAGGAACTCGCCTGGCGTCACGTGGCCCCAATAGCTTCTGGTATATAATAAAATAATACACGCAGGGAAGGCGGCCGCGCATTTACATGAGCCACGTGATCCCGATACTCTGTTCTCCGACCTCTTCTCCACCCACCCCCGCGACCCCCTTCGATACACCTGGTGCGCGTGTCGTCGAGGCAGCCATCTCGATGGGAATTGGCCAGTTCCCTCGAGGACCTTTATTTCTCCTTATTTTGGCTCCTTTTAATATTCCTTTCGATAATGCATCCTCCCCTTCCAATACAAGGAGAGTCGTTCTGGAACCAGGCTGGGGAACAGGTACTGTGCAGAGCTGGTAAGCTTGCAGTCGAGACACATCTTGATGCATTAGTCATTTTCTGTATATGTGGTGTCCAAGCTGAAGCAGGCCTGAATATCTTCTCTGTTTTTAATAACACAAAATTTTAAGAAATTAAAGAAAATAATACTATACAAAAGAATTGTTTTTGTATGATATTTCTTTTTCGAAACTATTCAAATTATGACATGGACGATTTCTGTGACATTAAAAAGAGCTCATATAGCTCTACAGAGACGTCTTAAAAGAGTCTTGAAAACATACAGTAAAGTCCTAAAAATGTCCAAAGGATGTCTCTGAGACGTTCAAATAAAAAACAGAGTCCAAAAATGGACATAAAATAGACGTCTTCAAGACATCTCTAAGAGAGAAGATATTTAGGTGATCTGCCTCAGAGTGGGCACCCTGTGTAGAGAATAAGACTCTCTCAGTAATTATCATTAATTTGGCTAATAATACACTACATCAGAAAGTGTGTCTGAGATTAGTCGGTTCTATCTACTCTAACCACATGGATTCACAGTTTTTCCTAATCCAACCTCACCAACTCTATACAATACACCTCCGATCGCGACACTTGATGGAAAGGCGAATCATTTGGCTCCTCTTACCTCACTAATCGCAAGATCTCTTCAGCGTAAATGAGGAAGTGTCATTTACGATTTTCAGCTGACGTTTATGTGATAATATAGAACGGATTTAAGGTTGGTAGTTGGCGGTGTTGCTAGGAAAACTTCCTGGGCAACGGTTCGTGTTTTTCACACTCCCTCCGTTTTCGTACATATTATTTGATAGCGGAGCTCGATCGCGCCGTTTTTAGGAAAATCTCCAGCTGCCAGGAAATTGAATTCCACTTCATTTCCGTTAATCCATCCGCGGCAATTGCGCGTATTATCGCGATTTCGAAGTTTTGTCTAGCGCGATTGAACGTCGGCCGTTTCGTCGCTTTCATTTTTAATGCTATTATCTCGGCCGCTGTTACGCAGAAACTTGGAAAAAAGCATCGACGTTCGCTCCGCTTAAAATAACCGCTAGCATCGTTTCCAAATTGCTCCATTGATCCCTTCGTCGACTTCATTCAGATTTTTCTTCAGGTGTGGCCGACTGATGAACTCTTGAGAAATCGTCGATTTTAATTAAGAGGGTACACTATCTTGCATGCCTTTGAAATAAAAATACTTTTCCCGCTAAAAAGACTCGGCTTCGAAAGTCCACCCAGATTCGACAAATTGAAATAGAAATAAGTTTTGAAGACCTACTGGGTTTAGGGACACTAAACAAAATCTATGTAAATTCAACAAATTAAAACAAGTATCAATAAGCTTTGAATATCTACTAGATTTCGAGACTCAAGGCCAGAATTTCATATATTTTTCTGATTTTAAAGTATTCCATAAAATCCAAAGCTCCAAAAGATATATGAAAAGAAATATTGTCTAGCGATTTAAAATCATTAGAATAGTGCACCCTCTTCAAACGAAGAAGAAGCTTTATCAGAGTGTTCGAACGTAGTTTTCTTTTCCTCGGAGACTGCAGTTAAAATTGACGCAGATTTAGAACGACTCTTAGCACACCCTGTAGACGAGGGTGGGTGGTCGGTGCAAGGGTGAACCTGGTCTCCGATAGTCCTCCCTGCCGCCCCCTTTTTTGCCTGATAGGCTCGCATTCCGACAGAGTCGAGACGGCCTGGTTCGCCTTGGATTTTCTCGCTTCGCGCAGATTTATGAGAGCGATTCGATTTTATTGCTTATTGGCCGAACTCGCCGATATATTCGCTCGGCGAGAGGAAGCTCGCCCCCTTTCCGCTAAACGACACGCTTCTTGAAATTCCTCTGGCTCCACGTAAGTGTCCCCGCTTGCCTGAATCTATCATTCTCGCATGCAGTTATCTCACTATGATCTTGTCCCCTTCCCTGTGCTATTCTTTTCGATTTAAACGTGCAGCGTGACTGTTTAACTTGGTCACCAGAAATGAAACTAGAGCAAATTGCTATTGGGAAAGTTGAAAATTTATCGAACTGCTTGGTTGCTTCAACTTCAACCCTTGTCGCTGGAGCTGGACTTCAATTCGATATCTCGATTTTGGAGATTCGACTGAAATGAGACTCTTATGAATTTTTTCCACTGTTATTTTCAACGAAGTTTAAATTCTCTATCTTCTTATTTGTACTGAAATTTTTCTCTTTTTTGGACTTGTTATAGCCATTAGCAACCACTACTGAAATTAAAACCTGCTTTTCTATAATATACAGGGCGAGTGTACAGGTTGAGCAACTGCATTAGCTAGATTCCTTTGTATTTGTTCTATTTTGTTGTATGAGAAAATATTCCAAACGAAAATTACCTACAATAACTATCAAAAGGAACAAACTCTCGACACCAAACAACTTTCCTTTGATACGTTTTTTCACGAGAGAAATAACTGAAAGAAAATTCAAGCGATAGGTATAATCGCGAGACTCACCCTCTATAGATACAATAAAAAAAACCACCCTTGACTGAAGGGTTAATACAAGCAAAATATCCCCAAAAAACCAAACATGAATTTTTAATAATCACCACCTAAAACCAGCACAACCATCCATCCAAAACCCACCACATAAAAAGTGTCCCACATTTCTATACCATCACTATAAATCACACCCCATTTATATAGCACTAATTCGTCTTAATTATCGCGGAGCTCTATAACTAAACACAGAAAAATCAAATCTCGCTCACCCGGAAGCAGGAAGCAGGGAGATGATAGGTTGAACCCTGCTAAAATCGGACACAGTACACTCGATCGAGGCCGGACGTTTCGATTACCATTCGCGCTCGATATTTCTGACTACGTAATTAGCGATCGGCGAGCTAATAATTTAATTACCGCGGCGTGGACGGGCAGCGAGCAGATCGGACGGCACACGAGAAAACAAACCGCGAGGATGGCAACAATGACCAGAGTGGGGTCTCATTATCGATTCATCGGGTCCGCCAGTAACTCTTGGCGTTTTTTTGACGACCGTTCCCTCGGAGGAAGTCGTCGACGGGCTGACTGAATTTCGAGAAAGTTAATTAGACCGTCACGGGTATCGGGCATTTTTAACGAGCGCCAGTTACACGGCCGAATCACGAGAACCGACTGTCGTTTTCGCCCTGGAACAGAAATACTTGAAAAAAAAAAAAAAAAAAAAAGGAAATAGAAAAAAAGAGAGAGAGTGGAAGATGGACGTGGCTCTGCGCGAAACCCTTGCGGAGCTTTCAGTGGCCGATTTCAAAGCTCATTAGTCGAGGAAAGGGAAAACTGTAGATCCGTCGAGGTACGAAAATCGAGTCCTCGTTTTTCGATGGCGAATTGACAGTGTCCTGGCTAGCTGATGAGACACTCGATGGATCTGACTTTCGGAGGAGCTTCTTTCGTCCCTGAGGGGACCGCCGAATTCTCGGTAGCGTCGCGATGCTGGGGACGATCGAATTTCGAATCGTTGTAGAGTGTGTCCCTGATGTTTCTCAGGCTCTGGTGACCATCGACGAGTCGCTTTCTGGAATACAGTATTCAGAACGAGAGCAAACGAACGAGATAGCTAACCTTTTAGTGGTATGGTGCGGGTCGTAGTATTTATAGGAACTCGGTTTTTAGTATCTGATACAGAAAATGTAGGTGGAGAACTAGCAGAGATCGATGAAATAGAAATTTCTGATTTTTCTGTTCACAGACTTTCAAAATTTCGAATATTTAAGTTTTCAAATATTGGGAGTTTTAAATATTCAAATATTCATAGTTTTGTATGAGTATAATGTACAGAGTATGATAAGTATTCAAATATTCAGATACTCTAATATTGATATTTTTGAATATTCAAATATTCAAATATTCAAACACTCAAATATTTAAATATTCGAATATTAAGACACTCAAATATTCAACTTCTCAAAGTCCTTCTACATGTTCCAATTTCTATATCACAATCCCCATAGCAGACTGCTCGACAAGACCCAGTCTCCATTGCAACCAACTTCACTTCCTGCAATGGAATCACAATAATCCCACCACATCACCCTGCAATACTCACGCCATACCAGATATGGGTTAGCTATATCGTCTCAAAGTATTCGAGAATCACGTCGAGTGTCACCGTCGACGTTGTGGTGAATCCCTGTAAAAATGTGCGACGTTTTTTTTTTTCCAACGGGCTGAACATTCATGCTTTGTCTTACAAGGTGTCGACTAACAATACTGGTATCTGGTTGAGTTAGGGCGAAGGGGGGAGGGGGGCAAATACTACCTGCGCAAGGACCTCAAATTAACAGCTAATTAAAACGGCACTCTCTGTATTACAAGTGGATACTCTAAAACTGGGATTTATCTGGCGGGGGATGGTCGGCTCGCAGCAAAATGCTCGCGTTCAATAAGACAGCATTCGAGCCCGGACGTCGGCGAAACTTTTCCCACTTCGATCGAATTTTTGTCAAGGAACGTCGACGGCACAGCGATGCCTCGATACAAGCCCGATGGTACTCTCGTGCTTTCTGGAAACTATAATTTTAGGTGACCTGCCTCTAGATTTTCAAATGGTAAGCTTGGGTGACAGGCACGTAAGTGGATCTCAGGAAAGAAATTTATATATAATATTTAAATAAAAGGATTTTAATGTCTACTTAGATATTTGAATTTTGGAATATTTCTAAATATTTGAATTGTTGAATATTTGGAAATATATGAATGTTTAAAAGTTTGGAAATTTAAATACATAAGTATATGAAGCTCATAATATGTCAAGATTTGAATATTGCAAAAGTCTGAGAACTGGAATATTCTCTGTGTAGCTAATTAATTTTAAATCGCGGGCTTGTATCGAGACAGAACTGTAATGGAACCTATCGCCGAAACTTTGATATTAGTAGTCCAGCGTTTCTGCCGGCGATATCTACAGCCGAAAGTGTGCAATCAGCGAGTGAAATTTCGCCGGCCTCCAGGGGGTGACAAAGTCGTCTAAACATCACTCATTATTCTTTCCCCGTGTACGTCTTCGTGTCGTATTCTAAGGACAAAGACGCGAGAGACAGAGAGGGGCACCGGAAACGAGGGCGCGTCACGGTGTTCCTCGTCCCCGTTTCCACGCCGAGGAATTCAGCAAGCAAGCAAGCAAGCAAACTTTCGTCTGTCGTCGTCGAATTTGTACGAAAGGATCGCCGTGTAACTAGGGTGTCCTGTGCTTTCTTTTTGTCTCTTCTCTTTTCCATCCTCGCATGCGCGAATATCGGAATTCCAATATCTGAATCTCCGCTCTTGCAAATTCCTTTCCATTCTTCATCTACATCCATTACTTTTGACTCGCGGGTTCTACATCGGTTCGTACATCGAGGGTGAGAAACACGAAAGAATTGGGGGACACCCTATGTGTGTGACCCACGCGGTCGTGATTCTACTTGTTCTCTTTCTGTCTTTCTTTTCGTTTTCATTCGTTTTTATTCCGTTTTCCTCTGCAACGATGCTGGGGATTCCGAATCGACGCGAGCTTCAGCGAGATCAGAATTCAATGACCACCGTGTCGAAAGGACCGAAGGAAGTTTGCCCGTGGACGATATCGGCGGTGGTAAACAGCGCCGTGGCACGATCGAGGCGAAAATTCGAGAAACGAAAGGCAATTTGGAAAAGAATGGAGGACGGAATCAGGCGCGCGTTTTCGAAAGTGTCGTTTCCACCCAGCACCGTTCCCAGGCAATCTCGCGTCATTCTCGACTACCCTGTGCCTCGAAGTTTCGCGCTCCGAACGGCGCCGCTCGATCGGAACGCTTTGGACGCCCGACCGCGCCGAGAACAGACTCGAAGACGCAGAACGGAGGGGAAATTCTTCGTTATAGTCACTTGGTTTACATAATAACGTATATAGATAGATATATATAGATATATATATATATAGAATATATATATATGTTGGCCATGCAATATGCTACTGTACATATATAGAGACTTGAGATAGCCCGGTGGCGTTTTATTGAGAAATTTGTCTCTTCCTCAACGATATACCAGCGCACCGTGTGTCATCCCCCCTCTTTTTGCTTTAATCTCTCTTTATCTATTCGCTCCTCTAGCATTCTCTCTCCACGTTCTTCATCTCGCCTCCTTCTGATCTAGCTTTCGCTCGTCTTTCTCTTGAGCCTCGATTACGTACGCTTGGAATTCCACGAGTCGTTTGTGTGAACCCCTTCCCCCAGTCTTCTGCCGTCGAGGTTTTGACAGGGTGGCTCCCTCCCCATTTTCCATATGTTTGGTGTGAATCGTAAAGTCTCGTTAGCTTCTTCGACAGGCAGATTTCGCAAGAAATTGAAATTGTATTGTGTTGGAGGATTAATGAAATTGTGTGGCTGATATTCATAGATTTTGAGTGGTAGGGAAGGAACCACCGATGGGGTTCGCGGTCGTTTTCCAATGGACGGCGTTTTCGACTATTTTTGACTGTGTGACGACAGTGAGTGCGTTTGAGGGGTGAAGAAGGCCCTTCGTATTGCTTAAATTTAGTTTTAATCGATTTTACGTAAACTTCAGTTACTCGCGTCGAGCCTATGTAAATAAATAATGATCCTTAAATTTCCAAGTTATAAATTTTTAAGTCTTCAGGTATTTAAATTTGAAAATTTTCATGTTTTCAAATTTTCAAATTTTCAAATTTTCAAATTTTCAAATTTTCAAATATTCAAATATTTAAGTATTCAAATTTCTATATTAAAAATTTGTGATTTAATCTAAAACAATTATAGTGAGATTTCTTTTAGCGGCATAAACCTATTTTACCAAATATTGGATATCGTACAAATTTGTGAAAGTGACGTTAATTAACCATGACGAAAAGAAACGGCTGAACGCGAGTAATTAAAGGTTAAACAATTAATATGCTAATGAAGCGTGCTCGTAAACAACTCTTAAGTAAATGAATTTGTAATATCGACTAGCATCCCTCTCACGCCACTCTTGACCCCTCGAAATTACTGAATCATGAATGATAATCCATTTTTAATAACCGAAACGACCACCACTCGCGTGTCTGACTTCGACCGCCATTATTCCACTCCAGCATGCAGAAACACGCGAGAACTCTGTCGATTCCATTGGCACCGAGCGACGGGGGACGAAAGGGACGCGAAGATTCGTAACGAAGGCCGAAAACAAGTGTGCTACATCGCGAAAGGGCGGGAAAGTTCGTCGAGAACCGTCGACCGCACGAAACTCGAGACACATCGGCAATTTCGAACTCGCGATACTCGTATCTTCCACTCTGCACTCTGAAAACCGACTTTCAGCCCTATCGTTCGCCTCCTTCGTTAACCTCAAAACGATCGGGAAAAGAACAACCCCCGAAGAGCTGACTTCGTTGATTAATTGACCCCTCGAGCGGAAATTGAATTTCTAATTCATCGAAACGCGGCGAAATTTATTTAACCAAAGGACTGGCCTCTTCTCCTCTACAGCGAAGATCGCTTTGAAATCTATGGGCTAGGTACTCTTCGAAGAAATTGAATATGAAATTTTTTGAACAGGAAGAGGGTGAAAACCTTTTGAGTGGATTTAAATTGAGAATTGAATTAAATGAAATTAAATGAAACTCTTATAATAATAATAAACTATTTTAAGGTAAGAAAATATGGAATAAAAAACTTGAGTTATTTAACTGTCTTTATGAAACGGTAAGGGTTCTTCGTAAACAAAAATTTATCGAAACAAACCCATCTCATTCTACAAAGGTCAAGGGGTCGAAATTTCGACAGCAGTTATTCTAAACACAAAAGGAAGGAGAAATCACAACGCGAGGTTTTCTTGCAGAATGGAAGACGACCGTGTTAAAAAAAGCGCGCCCCTTACGAACGTGGCTGTCAAAAGGGTGGCTCGTGACAGTGGAGTACCAGTCGAGAGGGTGACTCGCGTTATCAGCTAGGCCGCCCACAATAAGTCGGCTTAAAATTCATCGAAACCGTGACATGGCTACAAAATTGTGAAAGGGATAGTTTCCCTCGAATGAAAAAAAAAAGCTCATCCCCTCTGTTACACGCGGGAAATTCGAAGGAAATTTCGTTGACTTGGACCGTGCCTGGAACTCTCTATCTATTTTCAAGTTATTGGACAATTTCAATTTTTTAATACTCTGCCGCCGTGATATATTGAACATATTTCGAAACTCCAATACCGTAATTTTGTCTGCTTTTATTAATTTAGTTTTTTTTTTGCATTAGCTTCGGTGGGAAATACGCAGCGAAAAATCGATGAGATAGTTTCATTCGTTAAAAATAATCACGGAATCCCTGGAGCATAGAATAGTATTTCAGGCAGTATATAGAGAGTCCTGGCATTCAACGATCCACTTTTCTCGCATAAATCCAGCTACCCTGCCAGTCAAATTCATCGAGTGTAATTTGTTAGACGATTGCTGCCTGGTTTCGAATTTAGAGTGTGGCTACTTGGTAGTGATTTCGGTACCCCTATGTAAGTGGAACGAGATATTATTTCTCGGCCCTGCCTTCAGACTCTCGCACGCGAAAAAGTATATATCGACCATTTTGCATTGTAAAAGATCTGTACTGCGTGAGAAGACCTCAAATTTCCTTCAACGGGAAGTAAATTGGAGGAACTCAGATTGAAAAACAATTGCTGGTGAATTTGCTCAAGTTTCCACGCTATTAACAATGTTAACAGCTTTAAGTAATGTTTCAAATAATATATAGTGCAGAAGTTACAAGAAGATACAGGCCAAGAACAGAAAGCGATGGAATTAGAGTGTCAGAAGAAGCATTAATGCTGAGCAGAGTCGCGCAAGTAGTACAAGTCGGCCATTAGTCAGACATGGCCTATATCTCTTCATAACTTTCACTATGCAGTATATATTCTCGAACCAAATATTTCTCTGACAAAATAGCGTCATACAATGACCCTAGAATGTGTCTCCTTTTTACACCTCAGACAGTCTGTATACTAACTGCATTTAATTTTCAACTAGTGGACAAATGATATCCATACTTTTCTGACTTCTCAATGCCTACAAGTTATCTACGAATATTTTTCACGTCTAACAAAAGAAGTCTACTTAAAATTAGCCAGAGCACCCTGACCCCACACCAGCCAAGGGTCACCATTCACCAGCAACTGAAATCAACCTCCAACCCACGTACAGCCCTCCCATTCCCTCGTTCCCTCGTTCTTAGGTCAATTATCTCGGCTTGATCCCCCGAAATTTGACGCGGAACGGTGCCAATAACAGGCCCTCGCGCAAACTTCCCAGCAACAAAGTTTCGTCACGTGAAACACCCTGTACACCCGCGGCCCCGCGGGGTTTCTGGGTCATTGGCGTAGCGTGCAGTTTTTCGCGTGCGAGAGTCGCGTTAGCTGCTCGCGGTGGTGGTCGATCGTTCGTCCCTCGGCTCGGAGGTAACGTTCGAAGCCAATTAGAACAGAGGCCTCGTCGATTCTGCGACTCGCCGTGCACCAGGCTCTCTCGAGCATCCTCTTCGGGGCATGATCGCTCCGCGTTCTTCGACTTCCGTATCGATCACACTCTCGAGATCTCGGTAAAAGAATTCTATTTAACCCTCGATTTTTCAACCGCGAATTTTTTTTTCTCTTTTTTTTATTTTTTTTTTTTTTTAGACCCACGACTGCATTTCAATATCTTTGGGGACAGATTTTTCAAACCGACACGAGTTCGAGAGAATATCCGAATCGTGGAATCGCACGAAGCGGGAAATTGTTCGAGGAGCCTCGCTTGAACAAGGCGCGCATCCATTTTGGTCGCAACGGGGTCAAGGTCGGGGCATTTTAACCCAGAGAGATCGATCGACTTATCGCGATTCTGCTATCAGGATTTCGAATAGAGGAGTCATTCTGATTTAGCAGATTTCGGAGAAGTGAACGTGAATGCTATAGTTGAATGATACTCAGCCGATTTCTTCGCCCTCTAGTCACCTTTTAAAGTTAATTGATAGTGAGTCTTATCGATTCGGTGTAGTTATGTTACATCTGTTAAACTGGCAATATTAAACTGCTGCTCCAAATCGAATTCATAGATCTTTTTGATAACGATCATTTCTTAGCTAATACTACCCCCGACAGAAAGTTTTCAATCAAACGTAAGAATACGTAATTATTTAAAAATATTCTAGTTTCTGAAAATGTAAAATACTAAAATACCCCCTTGTTTCACATTAATACGATAGTATTTTACATTTAGAAGGCCGCAATATAATTCTTCATAACTTCACATTGTAGCGTTTGATCGAGAACTTTTTATCTGAGGTAATACACATTATTTTCGCTTTGGAGCAAGCTCAGTACTGATATTTTTGGGATGTAACTACCCCAGAGAGTCGCGAATCGATAAGATACTGTAGAGTAACGTACACAGTTCTTGTCCCCCATACAATGATTGACCCTTTTCTTGAACAATAGTAAAAGTAACGGGTGTTATAGTCAATCATTCTATAGGAACAATTACTGTATATGTCACCCTATGTGAACCTCTTAGTTTGACTAGAGATGAAGAAATCGGCCGATTAGGGCTCATCGAAAGAAGAATCGATTGGTCAGAAGTTTTGCTTGGGAAGCCCCAAGAAGATCGTCTAGACGCCTAAAAACTGCAAATTAGGACACGGTTGAGACACGAAAATCAATGGTCCAGAACGATATCTCGCCTCTCTCCTCGAGCACTGTTCCCTTCTTCGGTCGAGTTCGGTGAGAAAACTCGGTCCCCGTATTTCCACCGAATCCCATCACTGTCGTCACGTTTTTCCCGCCTGCATTCTCGCTCGTGTCCCCCCACCCTCCGTTCGTACGTTCTTTTTTTTTTTCGTCTCTTCCTCTCTCTGTTCCTCTTTTTTTCCTCATTCCCTTTCTCTCTCTTTCTCTCTCTCTCTCTCTCTCTCTCTCTCTCTCTCTCTCTCTGTTGGCTTTCTCTCGATAGCTCTCTTTTCTGGCGGTATCATCACCTGGACAGAACCGCGACTCGAGCGGCTTCTCAATAAAATGCCTCCGTACGTGTCACTTGTCAGGCTTTGTACTTTCTTGTTTTCTCTTTGCTTTCGAGAAGTATACGTACATGAGAGTGGTGATTGGTCGTTGTGTCGTTTTCTTTCCTCCTTTTCTCTCTGTTCGTCTACGTGCGTGTCACCTGTGTGTCTGTGTGTACGTATGCATAACAGTGTACGTGTGGCTCATACATGTATTGTACGTGAACGTGTACGAAAGCCTCGTGTACGTGAGGGCTGTCTTTTGTTCGTGTTGTCTGGTCGCTGTTTTTCTCTTTCCAATCTAAAGCTTACGTTCAAAGAAGCAGCAGCAAAAATACGATGTAACAGAGAGACACGTGTATCTGTTGGTGAATGCACGTGTGCAAGGCTCGTTGTGTGTCCTGTTTATGTCTGTGGTGGGTATAACAGAGGCCATAGTCAGGTACGTGTTACGGAGATTATAAATAATATTACGGTTCATACAGGTACAGCGAACGTGCATGGAATTGTACTGTACTTGTTCTCTGTTCCGTGTTAATGATTGGGATATATGGAGTCTGTTCGATTGTTCTGTCTGCTGGTGTGCACCTCCGTGTACGTTACACGAGCTTCCCGCCGGCGAAATCAAGGAAACGAAAGTTGACGCTAACGAATGCTGCAGTCGGGCCCTCGCTACCATTCACCTTTTTCCAACGCGCTCCCGACAGCGCGGTTCCCGCTGGATCTCCCGCGAGAGGAACGCTCCCGAGGCTCTCCAGAATTTGTATCTGAAATCGAGACGCCAGGACTCGCGAGCGAGGGACGTCCCTCTGGGGAGACACATTGGGGGAGATCCAGCGTCGTCGTGAGAACAGAAAGCACAGAGGCAGATAAGAAAGGGAAACGAAAATTCTTTTACGGTTGAAGGAACTGCAATAATAAGAGGGCAGATTTACTTATCATGAAGTTATATTTTGTGTGGTATTTCGTGGATGCTAGATATGACAGAGTCAGTATAATTTTGATATTTGTGATACTGTATGGACCAACAAGATTTGCTGTCTTAAATAGTCTTGGAATCGTGGAAGAACAAAATGACGATTTTTTCAAAGTAGAGTCACTTCGAAAAATGTGGAGTTATGCAAGGATGAGGGATGTGGAAGTATTTAAAATAGTAATTCTTGCTGATCCACTATGTATATACTAATATAGGTGATATTGTTAGACAATCTATAACTCCAGATAATTATGAATTTTTACCATGGTTAATTACGAATTTATACCATGTTCAAGAAAGGACTTCATTTCCAAACAGTTCATTACTGCAGTCCCTTCAATCACTATCCCCTTAACGCCTCTCCTAAATATATACAACACCTACACTAAATAAAAATCTACTAGTCTTAAATAAAATACACAAAACCCTTATTTTTGATATCAACAATTCGATACAGAGGCGTCAAGGGTTCAAACTCAACTTAAAAATTGTTTAATCATCTACAATGTTCAAGATCCTGAGACAGTTCCTAAACTCTCAAACTGTCAATTCAAAATTTGAGATAAAAGAGAAAAAAATGAATTTTCAAAAAGGATTCTAGTCACTTGCAAAAAGACCAGTGGCAGAGGCGTCGACTTCGCGGGTCCAATCAGCGATTTTATCAAGCACGAGCGTCTCGCGCAATCGACGGCAAGGCGTAGGGCGTCGCGACGCGCCGGAACAAGGATGTCCTGTGACCGAGGCCTGCAATCGCAGGACATCCATAGCTTCGGGCGCGACCGACCGCCGTTATCCTTGCCTCCGAGAGGATCTCGAGATCGATCGCTGCGAGATCTCGATCGGGCCGGCGAGAGAGAGGCTCGTCGAACGGGACGACGCAGCGTACGTCTGCGTCGCCTCGCGACGATCCTTTCATCCCCCATTTTCTACTACGAACTTTCGACGAAATCGACGCCTCTCGAAAATTAACAAAAAAATAATGAGAAAATTCACGACGAACCGCGCTGGCTGTTCGAGGTCGACCCTTTATGGGATGGATACAAGTATTTTAATGGTGGAAGATCTTTGTAGATCTTCTATGGATCTTTATAGAGAAGAGGCTGTATAAAGGGTCAACTTGAGGTCAAATATTTTTGTTGTATTGACGCCTTTTCGTGCAGATCTCGTGATTGGAGGGCTAATAGGATTGGGGAAAATTGATCTATGTTGTGGAGTATGCAGCTTGAGAATTGTTCTCAGACTTTTGTAGATATTTCAGTAGAATTTTGTAGAAATTTGTAGCGGGTATCGAGTAGGTCGAATGAGATACAGATTTAAGTCGAATTTTCTTAGGTATTTCTACCTAGAATCGAATATATTTTCAGGGAGAATTGTACAGCAATTTTTGAAGAAATCTCGTGGAATTCTCCTTGAAAGGGACGAGAGCTGCACGAGGTCGCTACTAAAGCTCCAATGAGATGCGAAATCGATGGTGGCTCGCTCGAACAACGACTGCATGGATCTTTGACAAAACGAAAGAGTCGCTGCGCAGGGGTAGAACAGAGTGTTTGAAAAGAAGAAGAAAAAGCCTGCGAGCCTTGGGCGATGCACCAAATGAAAATAACTTATAACGTGGCCGCGGAGGATCGATCGATCAATCGATCCATACTCCGATTAAAAAACCAAGATCGAGGCAGATCGAAGTTGAACAAAAAGAAGAAAAGGCGATGGTGTCGCTTCTGAAAGACGTGAACTCCGTTGGGGATTTTCCTAGACACGAAACTTTGAAAAAAGTGCCTCTTTCGTTAAGCTGAGGACTCTTTTCAACAAAACACTGATCCACTTCTCTCACAATTAATTTTCCTTTGAAACTTCAGCACTTTTAAAAAGTTAGCTTTTTGAGATCGCTCTTTTGACTTGAGATGAAATGATCCTCGTCCTAGACCATGTTCACGACTCACAGTGTAGTATTAAAACTCGATTTGCAGCAAAAACAGCTTTGGTAACAAGTGGATCTTTGTCAAATTACCTGGCGCAACGTTTGTTCTCTCAGAAGCGAAGAAAATCGCAATTGGGAATGAAATTGGATAGGAAATTCGAGCTTTACTGCTCTCCACTCATCGCAGTCACTTATCCAACTATCGTACCCGCTGCGATCCTTCGACTTCTTTAACCAGCATCGATAATACCAGCGAAATCGCAAATTGTTATTATCCTCGAGGCAAAGAGACAACGAAGGACCACTATTTTCAAACGTTTCGCTTTTCAAACCATTCACCAACGATCTTCACGTCAGCCAGTCGCGTCAGCAGCGAAAGATGCGAGACACGAGAATACAATGTTCATGTATCTGTGTGTGTGTGTGTATATAATATATGTATGTAACGTATAGAGAATATATATATGGATATATATATAAAGGCAAGGTCAAAGGTCAACGTACGTCTCGATCCATTACAACAACGTCATATATAATATAATATATGTAGTATATCTGAGTTGAGAACAGTGTAGTTTATCATAGGTGGAATTAGTTACGAAACACCGAAACTGAGAGACTCACAAGCAGGAAGAGGAGGGTGTTTTCCTTCGTTTAGAGTTGACCGATCTCACGTTAACATTGCGCATCTGGTAGTCTGCAATGCAAAACACACTTTGGTAGGGTCAGGGACGGACGACGGCCTTTCGAGGTGACGAGAAACGAAAAGCAACTTTTTCTTTTCTTTTTTCGCTGATCTGTCTTTCTTTTTGCATTCTGGCACACGATTGGCATTTTCTTTTTTTTTTTTTCTCTAACTCTCCGCTTCGAACTCGTTCGCCAAGTGGTCGGCAAACACACTCGCTATCCGATCATTTACTTTCTTTTTTTTTTTTTTTTTTTTTTTTCTATTCACGCTCGTTTTCTCTGCGTCGACTGATCGATTTTGTCTCTATCTCTCACGCTATCATCTCTGTCTCTTAGGTCAGGGGCGGTGCGCGATACTACCTCCCCCCTCTTGTCTTGCTCAAACCCTCTAGCAAACGGACGAGTGAGCACCCCCGTCGCAAGCCGTCGTCTGCGTTCTCCGTGTTCGTTTATATCCTCCAAGGTGGTGGATTCGGTCACCCATCTGAGTAGCCCCCCCTCGCAACCCTTATCTCTGAATCTTCGCTCAAGCTGCTAATTCTTACTGCGCAAAATTTTGTTGCTACTTTTTAAGGGAGCTGTAGGGTGCTGGGAGGTACGAACAAGGGTTGGACAGACTCCACCCCCTCGAGATTCGACGATAATGACGGATTCACCGAGCGACTCGGGGCTTCACCCCGATATTCCTCGGCGCTTGAAACGTTCTGCTGCTGCCTGCGCTAGAAACGATCCACGCGAGTTCGATCGTCCCGAAATATCTCAGAGGGCTGGGGACTCCATACATTTAATACTAAAAAACAGTATAACTGATAGATCTTTGACAGTTACGTTAAGACGAGAGTTGGTTTCTCAAGGGTTGATTTCCGAAGAGGTATAATTCAATCAAAGGTATCACACAATGTTGAAGACCGAATTTCTGGTATAATGAGAGATGTTATATTTCTGGTGAATAGATAGTGGAGGTCCCCACCCCCCGTCGAGGCAAAAGAAGAACAGGGGGCGCACGAGAGGGGTAGAAGATGTCCGTTTCGCCGTCAGAGGAGTTTCGATTCTGCTGGCGGAAATGGAGCAGTCGCGGCCTGTCGTCCCCTTACGAGAGGGTGCCGACCACGAGCAGGAGTCCACTCTAAATTCGAAACGAATCGAACGGGGTGAATTTGCGCGGGCAAAATGACAGACAAGGGACGTCGGGATTCCCTGGTACACCGATCGGCTCTCTCGTGATTCTCTCGTTACTCTTTGCTCCCATCTCGACTTCGGATCATCTCGTTCTTTTGCTTCTCTTCTTCTCACACTCTCTCCCTCTCTCTCCCTCTCTCTATCTCTGTCTGTCTCTCTGTCTGGAATCCTCTCCTCCCCCTCGACTGTCGCCGATCGTGGGGAAGTGTGAACGCGTTTTTGGCGGGGATTGGCTCGACTTTTTCTTTTCTTTTTTTTTCTGATTTTTCTTTTTTTTTTTTTATTTTTGAAAAGGGCACGCTCCCCCGATCGAAAGGGACGATCTACATTCCAAGGATTTCACCCGCGCTCGCTTTTCCCCTCTTCTGCTCCGATTCGTTCGTCTTTCGCCACCTGGACTGTCGAGCCTGGCGATCGACTAGCGGCGGAAGTCTTTGGGAATCTCGGTGAGATAGGGAATCCTTGGGTGACACTGATTTGAGCAGGATTTAATCCTTAAATGCACGATTTTTCAAAAATAAGACAGCTCTGCTTTGGAATTTCTATGTTGGCTGCCCGAAAAACTGTAGACAATTAATTTATATATCTAATTTAACTGTAGACAATTGAAAAATAATATTAAGAAATATTATGTAAAAAAATATCAATCTCGTACAAACAAAATTATTGTGGATTGTAAATTAATAGAAGCTGTACTGTGCATTTAAGGATTAAAGTCGAAGAATTCTGAAATGGTAAGAAGTTACAAAGTACATCAGATTCTTATTCTCTTATCAATCATTACAAACGTGTTAATTATCAAAGGGTGTGGTCACAAAGGCTCTGATGGGTTTCTGATGAACCCAGGATACCGTATCACCGCCGAGATCCCCGACACCTGAAAAGAGAATTAGTACGCTCCTGCGGGGTGGGCTAAAGAGGCATATCGTTATCGTTACCGTGTCGCTCGTATCGTAGGTCATTCGAAACTAAAACTCGCGAGCAAAACATCGACACTTATTCTCCAAAAAAAAGAAAAAAAAAATGTCTCCACGTTGGTCGCTCCTCTGATCGCGAACTCGATGACTATAAAAGATTACTGCGAATCAACTCAGCGCTTAACTGGCAAGCAACTACCACGAGGGGTCCACTACGCCCCCGACTCTGGCCACTACCACCGAGGGGGTCTGGACAAAAGCTGTGCCTGTCAAAGAATTCAAATTTCCCGAAGCGGAGAGAGGGACGAGCCCCGCGACAGGAACTCAGGTCAGCCGAATTCGATCCACCGCAGAGAGTCGATTACCTTTGACGGAACCACCTGTTCGACCTTTTCTCTTTTTTCCGCCGAGCGACGCCCGAGAGCTCGCTCGTATCCGGCGCGCTCTACAAAAAGCGAACGAAGTGCACGTCGAAGGCTGGGATGGAGCGACGGGAGGTAGAGGCGAGGGCCTTGCCGAATCGAGGGGGTGAGAAGGGGGGGGATAGGTCGCGGGGCCCTGGCGAATTTAAAAGTAATTTTGACGTCGGCAAGAGCGCCGCGAAAGGGTTTCCGACGGATCGTTACGGGCCTTTGATCGCGAATTAAAAGCTTGAAAGTCGACAGTTTAGCGATGCCACCTCTCTACAGCCTTTGCCCCCCTGCCACCCCTTCGATCTACATATCTGCCAGCTCCCTTTCCCATCCTCTCCTTCTTTCTTTTTTTTTTTTTTTTTTTTTTTGCCCCATCTCGCTCTATGACCCGGCTACACGTCCGTTCGTCCAGCTGTCCGTCTTTTCCTCTGACTCGCTCCGAACCCACTCTCTCCTGCTCTCTCCCCTCTTATATCCCTTCTATTTTCACCCTTTGTCCTTGTTCCACACGACGATGGACGGTTCGTTAACCTGTCTGCAGCGTTTATCGGCGCTGCCGATGTAAAAGAAGAGCTTACCAATAACATATTACTATTTCAATCCTAGTCGAGAGGTCGCGGATAAATCCTTTGGCGTGCTCGAGCCCGCGCGAGCGCGAATCACTGAGCGCAGGCTTTACGCCGCTTCGAACTGAATTTCCTTCCATCGTGTTTCCCTCATCTCTCTCTCTCACTCTGTGTCGACCACTCGCGTCCGTCTGTCTTCCCGCGGCTCGGGAATACGCTATTTTTCTCCCACGCGCCGCCCAGTCGTATCATCCACCCCCCCTGTCGCGTTTTTCACCCCAGCCCACCGACGAATATCTTTGGATTTCAGCGACGGTGCCGCGAACTGGACGACCGTTTTCAGGCTTTAACGATTGTCGATTGATCTTGGTATAACGCACCCCCTGCGCCCTGCTCTCCATTTATCTGCCGTTTCAACCCCCTCCAACAGAGGAACTCGACGTTTTTCGGGCGTCCTTTGCTTTGGGAGGAAGGACGGCGTGTTTCGAAGATTGTGATGGGAAGTGAAATGTATAGAGAGATGTTTTGAGGAGTGAGGGTTGAAGAGGGAGAGGGGTGGCTAATGGAGGAGGGGTGAGAAGTGAAGTTGATGGAAGGTGTTTGGGTTGGGCTGAGATTGGAGGAAGAAGGAAGGAAGGGTTTCAGCTTTTAGGGGGGTGTTTTGGTGGAGGGTTAGTGTTAACACTTGGTTCTAAGAAAGTGAGGGTGGTGGAGCTTGAGAGGTCTCTAAGATTAACCTTAACTTTAGGAAAATAAAATGAAACTATTTTATAGAATATTATAGAATAATTGTACAACAAAATGAATACAGAATAAAACTATTTTATGGAAGAATTGAATAATCAGAGATTATGAGAAGATTATGCAGAAAGAATTCCCCCGTTAAGGAAAATTAGAATATAATAAGACAGAAGTTCACAATATAAAATTGACGTACAAAAATTCCCATATCAATCCTCGCAAGCAAAATACTTATGTACCCATAATTTATCATAAGGAGCTCAATAAACCAGACCCCACGTGTTCCACAATCCCTCCCCATGACGAACCCTTCCCCAAGAAAAGAAGGCAGCCGACAGCAGCCACCTATGCCAACACAAGAAAAGGACACCCTCCACCTGCAGCGACTCGAAAACGCAGCAGACACTGCCCAAAAACCTCGCCTGAACCCCAGCGAGAAATATCGTCCACGAAAAGCGTTTTTAACCGTCTCTGCCTCGGTTCCAAGCAACAGAGGGAACATATTGGGGCAACGGGGGTGCGAGGGGGTTAAAACGAGAGAGAAGGAGAGAGAAACAGAACCGCGAGCCTCGCCAGCGGAGCTCGAAAAGAAGAGTCCGCTGAAAAACGTATGGAAGAAGGGCCAGGGGTAGGGGGCGAGGGAAACGTTTAGATAGGATACGTTCGATTTTGTCCAAATATGACGGTTCGATGTACACTGGCCAGAAGGGGGTGGCGGTCGAAAGGGTTGGGCGGGCACGGATTCGAAGGCCGGGCTTTTCGGTCGAGAGTTTCGGCTCGAATATTGGAAAACGGCGAGTTCGAGTACAAGGGAGACTCGGAGGCTCTCCCCGATATGCATATAAACACAATACCTACCCCCTGGCCGTTGGTTTTCGAGGCTGGCGCGCGCACCGCCGCGCACACAGACGCGACCGCGCCAGGCCGAAACGCTCTTAATATGCCGATGCACACATATTCGAACTAGTCAGGATATCTAGCGACGTGTATATTTTATATCCACGGGAGTGGCTTCGGGGAGAGCGGCGACCAGGGCGTAGCCAGGGGTTAGCCGAAATCTGGCTACTCGGGAGCAGTTTTATTAAGACGACGTTGTGGTACTAGGGCTTTGCTTGGTTACTGGTTTCGTGATTCTTTTTCTGAAGTTTTTGGGTTTCAAGGGATAGCGATGGGGGCGATCTTTGGTGGATACTTCTGGGGAGACTATTATAGGGGAGGTTTAATGAGCTTGAGTTTCGTTTTGATTGACTGTTGGTTTAATCGTTTGGAGTATTAAACTGGGGTCACGTAGGGACCTTAAAAATTTGGATACTTGATAACTCGAAAATTTGGCTGTTTGAATAGTTAAAAGGTTGAATGGACACTGGAATATTTGAAAAATTGAAATTTTGAATATTTGAGTTTAAAAATGTGAATATTTAAAAATTAGAAATCACAAGTGTCAATAGACATAATTAGCTCCCAATGCTGCAACGCCACGTCTAACTCATTAAAAAGTGATACTACACTTGTGAAGTTCTCCTCATCAAAAATAAACATCTACCACCCTACAAGCTTAGCATCATTAACAAATCCCGAGGCTCCAGCGAGCAAAAATTGCGCATACAACGAAGGCCTTAAAAAGCATCACAAACGACTCAAAAGAACGAAGAGCACAGTGATACAAAACGAGAAGTTTAAGAGACACCGATATGAAAGAGTAATAATCATCCTAGGAAATTCGAGTCTCGTAGTAACAGAAGCACCTCGATTTCATCGTTTCTCGACCACCGTCGATATTACAATATTCGAAGAATTTTTACCAAGTCCACCCTCGTTTGCCACCCCCGTTCGCAGGAAGCCAGCGATCAGGGAGGGACGACAGAGGCGGAATCGAATAGCCCCGGGGATCGATTGCTCGCGCCCGATGCGCATTTATAATTTATAATTTTCTCGCGGTCCAGAAGAACCCACGGATGATCGTCCCCTTCCACGCCTCCGCCCTCGATCCCCGTTTCTTCTCGCATTTTTCACCCACCCCGCCGCGGCTCTGTCTCAAATATATTATAAATGCAAGGGGGTAGAGGGGAGAGCAGACGAGGCAAACTGCCATCGGCAGGATTGATGGATATCTAATTATGCGAATAAAAATACACCGTCCGCGGTAAATCCAGCCGATAAACGTGACCGAATGCGTTCGTGTGCCAGCCACGCGTGTGTGCGACGCATAATTAAGCTCACGCACACGCGTCGGTCGAGTGTACGAGGGAGAGAGGGAAATTCGGGGGTTTTCCTGGCCGGCTGCCTGGAAAGTCACCGACACCATGAGTGTGGACGCCTGTAATTAATACGGAAACCATCGTGGCTTAACTACGCGGCGGCTCTCGGCTGTTAATCGAGACAAATTATTTTTTCCCAAAGCCTGGGGTTAATTAACCCTTTAAGAGGCAGCTTTCTTCTTCGACACGGGAGAGGATGGGTCGTCGAGGGGACTTCGCGGTGATTGTTCCCTGAACTGGTGTTTAAGAGCGGAGCACGTGGAGATGAGAGTGATATTAACCCTCAACGAGCATGGTATCGGTGCTATAATACGATGTGGGAGAATCAGTGGAGTTTTATTGTACATGAGGGTTAAGAGACGAGACGAGGTGAATAGGAAGCGAAGTTGATTTTAGAGTTGTAGTTGAGAAGTTGAAACAAAATCGTATGCGTATTTGATCGTTAGGAAATCGGAATATTTGGACACTGGAAAATTTGAATATTGGAAAATTTGAATTTTTGGAAATATGGATATTTAAATATTTGAAAATTTGAATATTTAAATATTTGAAAATTTGAATATTTAAAAATTTGAAAATCTGAATACTTGAGTACTGGAAAACTTAAATATTTAAACATTGAAAGACTTGAATACTCAGACATTGCAAAACTTAAATATTTGAACATTGGAACCCTGAAATCTGTAAATATTTTGAATATTGAAAATTCTGTCCATTTGAAAACTCAGGTATTTAAAAGTTCCAAAATTTGAATACTCAAGAATCAGTTCACAAAAAATCTCTACAAAGTTACTCTTACTTAAATTCCCAGCTCCACTAACCCCATTAATACTTAAACACCCCCGAGGAACATGCAACGTAACCAGAGCCATCCCCCTAGAATCTCGTGGCTCATCTTGGATAATTTTTCTTCGCGCCGTTTCCGCGCAAATAGCGAGAGGAGAGGGTGGCTGAAATCTGTCCCGCCTAGGAGGCGAGTTTTCAGTTTGCTGCGTAGCAGATTTCGGAATCGTCAGGGTTTGATGAATGGTCCGATGGCGAGGCCAGCCTGTGATTAATATGCATTAAAAACGAGCGCCGGCTGACGTCGAGGCGCAGCACGACGATCGACTTCCAGCATCTCGATCCGACGAGATCACCGACGCGTCGATCTCTGGCATCCAACCTCGAATTTTTCGACCCTAGAGGAACGCTCCTAAAACTGAATTTCGTGGGCGCGAACGACGACAGGTGATTCTTGATATTTGAGCAACGTCCAGGGAAATTGGATTCCTGCTGGAGTTCAGTGGAATATTTTAACTGTCGGACAATTAATCAGCTTTAAAGCGGCGCTTCCGGTGACCCAGTCTCAAGAGAAAGATCTTATCGGGGGTGTGGATCGCGCACGTCACGGGCACAGGTACGCGGAATATCCGGGTCGTAAGGAAAGTGAAACGTCGATAAATTCCGACTTAGGGAAACCTTGGACTAGTGTCCTGTTTAACCTCCGAGGCGGAGTTGGCTGTCTAAGATGATTCTCAGAAGGTGATCTTATTTCTGTTATAAAAGGGGTTAGAAATTTCCAAGATTTTCCATTATTTTAACGAGCGACTTTAATACCACTGTTATATTACAAACGGTATTTGAATTTCCAATGCATCGAAAAACTAGCTGACATATTCAGAAATTAAATCAGCACGTATGGGTGCGAGGACTCGTTTACGAAACCATGTTTGCGAAAAATGCTTGATCATACTGTATAATCCAGTTCAAACACCTGTCGTGATAACGTGGCGTTTCTGTTGTAGATAGCGAGTAGATTAGAACTGAGCACTGAGCTGGTACCCAAAACTGCAGAATCCAGAAATTTTCTCAGCTCATCGTCAGCTCCACAGTAATTTCAGTTCCTAGTATATCTTTTTGATTCAAGATAATCTCTCTCTATGGTATCATATTTAATCAAGAGAAACAGCAAAGTAGAAGGAAGAAAAATTGTGCCTCACTTATCTACTCCACACCAAACTAGATTAAAACCAAGTAGTCATAACCGAAACTATTCAGACAAATTCTCCAAGCATCAAAAATATCCAGAATCCCAAAAAATCCAGCAACCCCAACTCCACAACAATTTTAAGTGGAGTCCTCCCTTCCATTTAAAATCATCCCCCTATGGTATCTTATTCGATCAAGCGTAGACAGCAAAGTAGAAAAAAGAGTCGCGGCTCGGTCGCGTGGCTCGCCTGGAGGCTCGAGGACTTGTGGCCATGGCCACGCAGGGTTTCCTCATTTGCGTGCGCTTCCGGTTTCTGTTACCGTCGGGGGAGGCCCTTTCGATCGTTATTGAGTTACCCGGTAACGTTATACAGCTACTTCCAGCCAGGCGTCCGGCCGAGGAGGGGACAAAAGAGGAGAATAATTGGCAAAGCGGATGCGACAAAGGACTGGAGAGCGAGCTCTCGGGTTAATTCGATAGCGAGGCGGACGGTTCGCGTTTTCGAATTCACTCGACCAGGCCCGCGCCCCCTCTGACCCCTGGCTCCGTGTGAAATTTCTTAACCGAATTCGCGGCTGTTAGGAATTCTGGGCCGGAACGTCTGCTTTTGGAACGACACCGCCATGGAGATAATTAAATGGGAACGTGACGCTTGGTGATGGGAACCGACAGAATTTCTTCGATGACGGATAGAAGGGACTATGGGGGGAGAGTGGATAATATGTCAATTCTATGTGATGGGGATGAAGTTTGATACCGAGGCGAAAAAGGGGATCGTTTTCTGAAAAGAAAGGGTTTTCTCGGTATAAGCTTGTAAGTATTTCTAGGACTATTGATGGAAATTTGTATGTATAAGAAAGGATCTTCTTTTTTTTACTCGTTTGTAAATAAATATATAGTAATTGTCACGGGTTTTTGGATTCCTGTGGCGTCTTCTGAATGTTTGTATTTTTTGGTTTGATTAGGTTTCGCGTGAGATGAAAGGAAGTTATGAAAATGAGAACGTGTGTTAGAGTCAAATTTAGAAGTGCTGGGTCCTAATTAGGTACGTTCTTTGGATCTATGGGTATGTTCTAGTAGTCGAAACAAATAAATAGGTTTTGAAACTGTGACAAACTGAATATTAGAAAATCTGAATATTTTAATATTGGAATATTTGGAGCGTGGAATGCTTGAAAATTAAAACATTTGAGAGTCTCGAAAGTTTTGGAATTTCAATATGCAAAAATTGAAATCTTTACAGATTGAATCTTCTTTCGGCAAGATTAAAGTCATATATTCAAATATTTGAAAATTTGAACATTCGAATAACTGAAAATTTGAAAATCTGAATACATGACAGTTTGAAATTTTTTAAATTTAAATAACAGAAAATTTGAACATCTGAATAACTGCAAGTTTGAAAATTTGAAAATCTGAATAACAGACAATTTTAATATCTGAATAACTGAAAATTTTAATATTTGAAAATTCGAAAATTTTTGAATCTGAAAACTTGGAAATAGATAACTATGCAGATCAATATACGATCTCACCTCAAAAATAATATGTCTCCCGCGACACACTGATCACCAAGGCACAAAAGCCACTACCAAGAAGACACAGTAGCTCAGTTCTCAATTCCTGCGCAAAACATTTTGAAAACCCACTACGAAGGCCCCGATTCCCACGCAAGAATGGAATTGAGGCAGATCGGTCTGTGCATCGCCGTGGTGTGAGCGAGGTGGTTAACGCGCGGACGTAGCTGCCCGAAGCAGCTGGCCTCCATCAAAGGCATCGGTACGAAACAATTTTATCAGAGGCATCGAGACGGAACGCGCTACATCGTGGGAGGAAAATGGAGTCGAACGGAGGCCATTATTGCAGCTGACTGTACCGGGTGCGGAGCGCGGGTGTACGTGCACACGTGTCGTACATGCATGTAACCACGTTCCAGAGCGCCCAACCCCCTGTGCCCGCCTTGTTCCACCCCCTGCAGCGACCAGGAGACCGCCGGTGAAAATTAATAAAGGCACAATTAATAAAAATTACACATTTTTCATCTATCGGCGGAAGGGCTGGCTCCCTGGGCCGAGGAACGATCGTGCCCGCAGGAACCACCCCATCCCCCTCCAACCCACCGCCCACCCCCACTGGTGCACCGCTGTTTCCGCTCGTTTCGTCTCTCGTTCCCCGTTTTTTCTCGCAGAGCGAAATTTCCTTTACTCCGTTCGATCGATTGCGCGAAACGCGAGAACGTTTGCTGGGGTGCTTCGGAGAATTTAGCGCTGGATCGAGAGATCTTTTTCGAAGGGTGGGTTAGGTCTGGGTTAGGTTCGAGGGGGAGTCTGGTAACACGTGTCGCTGGTAGCCTCTGTAACTTGGGGTTTGTTTGAGTCTACAGGGAGGCTTGCTTGCTGGAATATGGAGGGGATAGGTGGGGGTTGGAGGTTGTTGTGAAAAATATGGGGGAGTAGAGGGTTTAATAGTAGGTTTGTGGATAGAGGGATAGTTGAATACAGGGTTCGAAGGAATTGATTTCTAAATGAAGATAATTGGAGGTTATTTCTTCTTTCACGCGAGTCTTTTTTAACCCCTTTGAAAATATGTACGTGTTTTTCCCTCTTTCAAATGATTACCTGTTCCAAAGTATTGAATGCTGATTATCTAACAATTACGTTACATTCTGCGTACTATGTATATTGCTGTTATATTAAAGACTGTCGAGGCAGAGACCTGACGTATCGATGTAATCGAGACGACTCTTACAGTAATTTAGAATTTGAGATTTAGAGATGTGTGTGGTATGTAGTCCATATAATATGGAGAAAAATAGAAATTATCAAAAGATAAGTACACTTTATAATATTTTAAGACTGAAACAAGTCTTTAAGCAAGTTTCATTTTTCAAAATTTTATGTGATGAAATTAGGAATTTGCACAAACCTCCACTGTCTAATAATAAAGTATATTTTCACCAGAACGCCAGTAACTAAAGCTGTATTCCCTAGTTCGAAAGGGCTTGTCGTTCGATAATGGAGTAATTCCTCAGAACGCGCGGAACGTTACCAACCCCCGCGAATTTATATATTCCACGTGGAAGGGTAACAATGTGGACCCGCAAAGGGGTTGATACAGACCAGCTCGCTGTTCTCGTGAGCCGAGTTAATTCTCATTCTTTCGAGGACTATTTACGCGGCTCGCGGATGCATTTTTCGAGCTGTCAGGGAATCGTTTGCTGGGGGAGCCCGACCGAGCATAAAATTCTGACAACGTAATTACTCCGCGTGTAATTTACTCTGCCAGCCGTCTAGGAATGCGCGCGCGACCCGCGTAAATTTCACCGACCCTCGAGAATGTTTTTCTACGATCAGTAGCCTTTTCTTCATTAGCTACGACACAGGATGTATTAGAATTATTATTTTTTTTTAAGTCTGCGAAAGAGAAAGCTATTCAGTTTTGTGGATCAGAAGAAGTTTGAATGGTTCACTAAAAAATAAAGTTGAAGCTTGCTGTGATCGACAGGTATTTATAGAAGATACCTACGAATCTGGAAGATAGACTGATTGCAAATATGATACCTCAGAGTGGACAAATTTAAACTCTCAGCACGAATACTTGGTTAAAGTTTTGACCTCTCTTATTAAAATGTCTCAGTCTCTAACTGAGTTAAATAATAATTGGAGACTGGAGATATTAAAAGAGCATTTACTGTACAAGTCTCTTCTTAAATTAAAGACCAAAAATATATGTAGATATCTAATTTGTGAGGAAATAGTTGTTTGCAGAAGAGATATATATTATTAGAGAAAAAAGTGAAATATTTCACGTCTCCTGAAACATTCAAAGTTTTCTAGCGAAGAAGTTTCTTAATTAGAGTAACGATACAGTTCGCTCAGAAGTATGCGAATGATTTCCCAAGTTTAAAAAATTACAGATTTATTAGTGGCAACTGATATATATTGCTTAAACTAACCATTAATTACTGCTAAAAATACAATGATACTATAATTATTATATACTTAATTTTAAGATATAAAATCAAGTACGAAATAAATGTAAATATACATCAGTTACTGCAAAGAAACCTGTATGTTTCTCAATACTTAAGAAGAGTCTACGAAGCTTTAACTTTGCGAGTTCCAAAATCACTCATCCCGATCATAATTTTCTATACCTTCAAGCACCTCGACGAACAAGTCCCCTGAACTCCTCCATACAGAGTTGCCCTTTTTCTCCTCGAACACGTGAAGGAAACTATGATAGGGTTCATCAACCCTATTAGAAACACCGTTCGTATTCCTCACAAAGGCGAACACATCGAGTGCAAGGAACAATCGAGCGCAACGCATGCCCCAGGACCTATCATTATTTTCACCCCGCGGAAGGGCGCCTCGTGGCCTCTGTAACCCATTAACGAAGCCCCTCTGCATACCTGGTCCCTGGGCTGGATTGATGAGCGCCGAAAAAAGAGAAGGAAAAAAATGAACGTCGTACGGCAGGGCCGACGAAAAAGCCATACACCGTGCATACTAGGCGCAGGCCACCCCCTCCCCGCCACCCCCGAGCCCCGCCGTCAGGCTTTTCTATCGCGGAGAAAAATTTAATTACAAAAAAGTTTTGGCATTCCGTCAGTTTGGTTTAGTCGCAATATATCGCTCCAACTCCAGAACTCCCCGTCGCCCCTCCTCCCCCCCATCTCACCCCCGCGTGGCTCCATCGCTCAGCTGTCCCTCCGCCCCCGCAGCCCTCCTCTCTCAACAGTGCTCTCTTTCAAGCCGAGCGAGAGCTGCTCTCTATGGCCGGGGTATCTGTGGTTTATCCGAGCCTCTGCCTCGAACCGCACCCCTGACCCACCTCTCTCTTTCTCTTTCTGGTGGCCAACCACCCTCTTCTTTACCTTCTTCCTCTTTTTTTTTTTTTTTTATCAAGCGTTCTATAATATTTTATTAATAATACGCTGGAATACCGACGGACTTTCGAAGGCTACGCTGGCTTACTCCGCTTACCCTCGCTTGTAATGGCAGGACTGTTAGCGAGGAGTGGGAGGGGTAGTTTGAGCGGCGATCGAGGAACTGATGAAAAAACGAGTTTAGTAGGAAGTGGATTTTGCTGGGGGTGACGGTCCTTTGGTGAAACAGATTTTTGGGTTTAGTTCTGTGTACTAGGGGGTGGAATCGTAGAACTTTTTAGTTGATTTAGAGAGTGTCATAGAGTCGTTAAATTCGTGGTCTTAAAGTATGGAGAGATTAACTCGAATTTTTCGAAAACGTGACACAGATCATTTTACCCATAGCTAAAGTTCCCCTAGCGCTCGACGACGCCTCATATCGAACATTGAAGATAAATCTAAACAATGAAAAACGACAAAGCGGTCAATCTACAAAAATCATACAGCAACATCTCTTTACTTCTGCAGTTTCACCGCTTCGTCACCTTTCATTATTTAAAGATATAACCAATGTCCGATATTAGATGCCGCCCAGCGTGAGGGGGACCTCCCCTATAACCACAGAATTCAAGCCCGCGGGGGGGTGGTTCATCGCCAAGAATCAGATCGCGAGCTGCATCCAGCGACGAGCGAATGGACAGGGGTCGCGGGAAGGTTCGAAATTCGTCGGCGGTTCGCGCACCGCTGCCGGGTTATCTGGAAAATTATTTGCGGTGGGGCGTCGTTCGATGGCCCTCGAAGAAGAGCTAACGAACGAACGAACGAAAGCCCGGGCCGAAAAGTCAAATAAGCAAAAAATGAAAGCCGGACCCGATCGATAACGCGGCTATACATTGATAGCCAGAGGATATGAGCGGGAATATCGGGCGAGTCGGGGGATGAGTCGGGGTTCGGCGCGAGCGAGAGGGACGGGGAGGGGGACGAAGACGAAGTCCGGCGTCACAGAATTCTTTTTCGCGGGGGATGAAATAACCGGCCAATTAGCGATCTTATTGAAAATTTGTCAAGTTCCGCAGGAGGAAGACTCCGCCGGCGTCCATTCGAGCCGCCATCGAAGTTTCGACTAAGGAAGAAATTATTTCGTCCCTCTCCACCCTACTACCCACCCTCCGCGCCCCTAGGGCCGACTCTTTCAACCAGCTGGAATTATATTCGCGTGGCAGTGTCGCCTTTTCCTTCTCGGTTGACAAGCGAAGTCCATGGGGAGGGGAATCGCTTTTAGGGTGAGACTGGGTATGATTTGTAGTATATTAGTATCCTTAGAGCATGTATAGTATTAGACACGACGTGAATATAATGTGTGTATAGAAAATCCACGAGCTAGGATGAGCGCAGATAATTGACTAAATGTGATGTCACACTGGGCAAAAGATAATCGTTCAAGTGCATCAGACGCCGACACTGGATGCTAACAACCCTTGCAATACATGTTAAGCTACGAGCAGCTCGCGTGAATCTAGGCTTGAAATAATTATTAATAATGGTGGGAACCTGTTGTTTTAAAGACTGCAAGGAGAAGCAAAAGAGTGTTTAATTAATTCAATATGTTCTCTGGAAGTGAAACAAGATATTAATGTTTTTCGAAATTACAGATACGTCGTACTAGCATAGCTTATACATCTTGCCCGTGTGTGACGTCACGTAGGTGATTTTATCTTTGCCTGAAGATAGTTATCTGAAGCCGTGTGTATAAGTACATATGGTCTAAGATTAGTATAAAAACGTAGTGTTTTAACACGTTCGAGACCAGTGTCTTTTGCAAAGTCTGTCCTCAGCGGAGGGCAACAGTCTATTCAGCACAAAAATGACTTACATGTGTGTCCTTAGCTAATGAGAAGAGCTGTCCTTTGATTCAGCGGATAGGTCTTCAGACTTGAATGTGTTGAGAATCTCGTATCGTTCGTCAAAATGAGCTTTTGTTCTTGAGAAACTTCACTTGAGAGTTTTATTATAAATCAGGCAATGTTGTACATGAACACTGTGATTATAATATTACCACAAATATTACCACTTTAAAATTATTCAATTCACAACTGTCACAATTATTGAATACAACAGAAACAAGATTTGTTGACTTCCGCTCGCTCCTGGTGCGCGTGAGGAAGTGCCCGCGTCCTCTGGGCCTTAGGCCTTCTTAAGCATGTCCCCACGCATCCCCTAACCTCTGTCTGTCACCCCACTACGGCGTCATAGTCAGGTCATTTGAGTTTGACAGTTTTTAGGCTAACAGTGTATATTTTCTGAAGAAGAGCAGCTTGGAGAATTCTATACAACTATTGGGATGGTACACCTATCTCAGATGAATCTGGTCGCTTCGATACTCTCTATCTCTTTCTTACACCTATTGAATGAGAGAAAGAGAGAATGTAGCTGAGGCCAGAATCGTTTCAGTTGATCGTACACATCACAAAAGCATGAAAAATATAAATTCTTGGAACACCATGAACACCTCAAAAATGCCAAATGTGCCTCGAAGTGTAAATATCATCAAAAGTATACACACATACGACTAACAAAGCGTCTACGTTCAACATTGCTTATATTTATAATAAAACTTTAAAATAAAATTTCTCAAGAAGAAAAACTCATTTTGACGAAGGATATGAGGATTTTATTACACAATACGTATACTATAAATACCCAGTCTTATTGTAAACGCGATTTCCACAGCCATGGGCTCTCCTTGTGGGTCTCCCTACCTTCTTCCCCTTTTAGAGGTGGCTCTCGATTCATTATTTAACCCTCTTCTGACACAGTATCATAAGGCTAACATACTGTAATAAAGTCACTATCATCTTACTATGAAAAATGGATCAAAGTAGCGTATAAAGAATCGACAATTTTTAATTCTATAGGTGCTATGGCCACCCCACTGTGTCGTTTGAGGGTCGATGGGGGATGAATAAATTTCTTCAGTTCTTGAAGAAAGTCAGGTCTTCGAAAAATCGTTTTATGTTCCTTCGACGCAAATAACGATCGAGGCGAACGTGGAATGTTGCGACGGGGGTCGAAAAGGGGCGCGAAACGCACCGAACGTGGGTGGATGACAGTAAATTAGGGGAGGAGCCGGTTTTCCATACGCGCAATTTCCGTACTCGCGCGATAATTGCGTTAGCCGCGGCGGCTCCGACAGGAATTAGAATGCAAACCGCAAGGTCGGTCGAATTGTGTTTATGGGGGACGGAACCGCCGCTAAAGCGGGCACCACGATGCAAATCGATTGCAGGGAGATGCGCTGCGATACGAAGCGTGTCCTCCGGGACCACGGTTCTCGAGGAGAATTGAATAATGTAATCGAGAGAACTCGGCTGCTAGGAGGACTGGGATTAGGACTGACGGCCACTGCTTTGGAAGAGAGATCTGTAGAAAAATAATCAGCAGATCATCTGAGTAGTTCAGAGGGCGAGGAAAAGGCCTACTTCAGTAATGATGAAGTTTTTCAAGTTTATGAAGTTCTTCAAATTTTCTCTTACACTATTGGAAGTATTGAAACCAAATATTAATTGCATGTTTTTTGGAAAGCTTCTTATCTATGATGATGTGTTAGAATTTTAATAGAGTACTTGGAAGAGAATATATAATTTCTCAAAGAATACTTAATGTTTTTTTCAGGAGAAATTGTAGAATCTTCGAGTAGCTACTTTAAAATTAGTCTGAGTATAAATTACGAGTAACCAATTAAATCCCGAATTTTTGAAAGAAGCAGAATTTCTCAAGGTGACAAAATTTCTATAGTTCCTACTCTGCCTATGTAGAAAAACAGTACCTACTAAAACTATGTTACTGCTACTTTGCACTAAAACAAGGCGCGAAGCGTTCAAAATTATCCAAAAATGAAAGAACTTAATGTCACATTTTCTGTAGCGACTACCTTTCTCCATACTTGAGCAGTACCACATCCACCGAGAAGGTTAAGGACACGCGTTTCGCCCAAAGCCTCTCAAAAACACTCCCCCCGGATGAACCACCGACAGTCAACAGAACCTCGCGACCTCACACGACACGCCACCCTTCTCCCACGAGCCCTAATCGTCGTCCACGAAACATTCGTCCATCGAACGCCACAACGATCGCGGCTAATCAGTTCTTTGCCTCCGTCCCCCTCCCTCGGCATCGCCCCTGGCCGTCGAACGTTCTCAACTTCATTTGCCGCATCCCCCGGCCGGAACAACCGCGAGCTCGGTGTTCCCTAGGAGGCAGATACCTGGAAAATTTGCATCGTTATCAGGCCGCTCTCTGTTTCTTTTTTTATCAATCCTTCCGGGGCTCTCTCAGCCTCCGATCTATTCCTCTTTCTTTCTCGTCCATCCCCGTCCAACTCTGCCCATCGCCCCTCCTTCACCCCCTTCAACCACCTCACCGCCCCTCGTCCCTCTGGCCCAGCGTGTGTAGGTGCGCGTTCGGTGCAGTTACGAGCATCGACGTATCGCCGTCCGTCGTGGAATGTATATTTTTTGACGAGTTTTCAGCCGATCGAGGAGGGGGGGTGGCGATGGGCGGCGAGGGGTGAGGCAGGGGGAGAGGCAGCCCTCCGACTGACAGATCGCGCCGCGTCGGATGGAACGACGACAAGGATGGAGTCCGCGGGAGCAGTGAATGCGGCGGGAAAGAAAAAGAGGGCTTGGAATACAGCGACGGGGTGGAAAGGGGGAGGGTTGGCTCGGTGTGGGGGGGGTTGGAGAGTGGCGCGCGTAGGATGGGAAGCCGACGGGAGGAGGAAGAGGTCGAGGAGGAAGCCTGGAAGGGCGGCGAGCGAGAGGACGTTCGCGTTGGGTAGGGAAGGATGGCGTGAGCGAGGGGGTTGGTTGGGTGAGGGGGGGTCGGTAAGAGAGGGACGCTGGAGGGAGGCGAAGGGCGAGGGGAGGGAAAGAGGCCAGAGACAGAGGCACGAGGAGAAAGAGGACCGAGGAGAGGGTGGAAAGGGGTCGAGGAGGCGAGGGACGGAAGGGTAGGCTGTCTTTCTCGCGTGCAGACCACCTCCGTCGCTCTCCTCCTCCTGACTGAGCTCGCCTCACCGTCAGCCTCGACCAGCCACCCTCACCCTCGTATCCACCCGCGAACTGAGGACAAAAATCAATATGAACGTGTAGCCATTTCTCTTTAATCTACCGCTTACTGGCTAGGAACCGAACCGAACTGCGACGAACCAGAACCGGACTGGTCGCTCCGTGGTTTTCTCTTTCCCTCTGGCAACCCCCTCCTGCTCGCTCTCCATCAACCCCCTACGCGACTCTCTCTTTCTCTTATTTTCCCGCGATCGCTGTCGTCCGTTTTTCCTTCCATTCCCGCGTTTCCCTTTTTCTTTCGCCCACCCCTGGCTGCCTTCCGATCGCTCACCTCCGTCCCCCCGTCGCCAACCCTCTCGTACTCTTCTTTTCGGAGAACGCCGCGACATCCCCGTTGGTACCTGGCCGTTTTCGAAATTAGTAGCCACGGGTACTCGAGCTACGAAATGCAAAGAATTTTCGATACTGTCCCCACCCCCTGGTCTACCCCTCTTCACGAGTCACCCCTAATAGTGCAACCCTCTTCCTTTTTGACTGTCTTTGTCCTCCTCGCTGTCTCCCATCGACGCTTCTTTCCCCTTTTCGCCTGTTTCGCCGTCTCTATTTTGCTCCCGTTTCTTCTGCACCCCCGATCCACCCCGTTGACGGCTCGACGCGCACGTGAGAAATCGAGGGATGACGATAACGCGTCGATCCGAGGTGAATGAACCCTCCAACGCACGAATTTTTTTCATACCCTGATCGACGCTACTTTCATCTCGTCTGTTCTTTTTTCTGGATCGCTTTTTGCGATGTTTTTGGGGGTTATAGGAGCGCTGGATTTTTGGGGGAAGTACGGTCAGGTGTCGTAATGTCTAGGTGTTACAGAGTAGTTATGGAGGTGCTGGAGAACCTTCGTGGTGGCGTCTGTGGATACAGACTCTGATTAATACTACTCTCAAATTTTCAAGTTTCACATTTATTTTTAAATTTCTAAAGTTTCAAAATTTTTTATGTATTAATTTTTTAAATATTAGATACACAAATTTTCGTAATCATAAATATTCAAATATTCAAATTTTTTAATGATTAAATATTCAAATATTCAAATGGTTTAATAATGCAATTTTTAATATTTTTAAATTTGTTTAAAAGTGATTGTTATACTCGTGGAAGTTTGCTCAGGAAAAAATACTGAAAAAATATCTAGTCTGCTGAAATTTATAAAAAAGAAAAAAACTAAAAACTCTCATCCGAAAGACATCCACCAATTTTTCTTTACTTTTCACAGAAAAATAACCCTTTAAATTCCCCGATCCTTATACTTTGGAATTTCATCGTTACCCAGATCTGTTCGATCCTAATAAATCGAAACTATGCTCAAGTTAATATTTACACTCATCAGATCTCAGCCAGACAGTCTTCGTTAAACGAGATTGAAAACGGATCACGAAATTTTGCTATTTAATGACGCTCGTTAAATCGAAGGCAGCTTCAGGGATCCTATGCAGCGTAGAGATCGATGGATCTGCCGTGGAAAATCGATATCCCCGTTTGAGAGGACGACTGGCGTTAAATATTCAAGCCTCGCGATTTGACCGCGGCTTCGTCACGTAAATCCAATGATAAGTTTAACAGCGTAACGAGTAATTAACCAGTAATCGGATTCATCACGACGTTTTGGGGTCATTTCACGTTCGTATGGTAACGCTGCCAATCACGGCACGATTTTCCTCGAATCATCCACCAACGAGTGTTCCTTAATAGCCTGAGAACACGTGAGAACACACATTCACTGGAGTTAAAAAACTCAAATCCTCTAAAGAGTAATTTTAAGGGTGGCCACTTGGGGGGTTGACGCGTTCAAGTGACGCAACAAAGAAAATCGAAACGGTCCCCAGAGGAATCCAGTTCTAGGGACACAGGGCTACTATGACGCACAAATCGGTTCGCGATACTTTGACATAATTCCTCCACCCCAGGAACAGTACTCACCCCTTTGAATTGCAAATCCTTCTCCCTTACGATCGTCCAAGGGCTCGACGGCCTTTATACATAATTTCGGGTGTAATCGATACAGGACCGATTCTCGAATCGCGCCGTGTAACTCGTTGTCGAAGTTAATGCGCAAGTTCAACACGGAAATATCGCAGGTGTCTGAAAGTTCGCCTATCGGTTTTCGTTTCGACTTTCCCGCGCCCGAGGTGCATTAACAACGTCCCAGGAATTAATTGTGTAGTAACGATAATTCGCGCGGCACCGCTGCTGGAGCAATATTTCGTTTCGAGTTAGGCGCGCCGAATACTGGAGCTGGTGGGCTAAGTGGAAGTAGAGCGAGTCGATATGGGTCAGACCGTGTCCTATGTTACGCTACTGCGATTTCCAGAGCTGTTGCGCGGAGAGATAAACAGATTTGTATTATGCAAACTATGTGCGAGGTGATGTGGACTTGGGTTGTCACGTGTGCACGAAATTAAGGAGGTAGGAAGACAGTGGAAGCCGTAAGTAGTGTTGGTAAACGATATCACTGACATACTACTTATTCCCAGAGAAGTGGATTGAGAACTGTTGGAGGAAGTGAAATAAATAGAGTATTGGTCAGACGAAGTATTTGGCTATTAGAAACTTCTTGCAGTCTACTGATAATCTACTTAGGAATCATGGAATCAGTGACACAGGTCGAGCACTGGTCGGCCCAAGAATTAAACTATCCCTAGCTGCATTAAAAACGTTAAGTAATGTAGTTCAAAACTGTACTCGTAAATTTATTTTTATTCTCTGGAAGACTGATAACAACTTCCTACAACTATCTTATATTAGTAGATAACAGATAGCATTCAGATTCTATCTAAAAAAAATCCCTCTCTTCCAGAATCCCAACGCAAACAGAGTACTCACAAAACGACCCATCACCAAAATATAATACAAAATCGCCCTTCCAGCTCGAGATAACCATCGCCCAGCCCCCGAATCCCAGAAACCATCGAGCAAGTGACACAGACCGAGCACTGGTCAGCCGAAAAATCTGCCGATCCCCGAGTGCATTCAGAAAGCATTTTTCCATTCCGCTGTTAAAGCTTCCAGTTGCACGAGGCAAAACGACACAGGGGGGAGAGGAATAATGTATACACGCGAGGCTCGCTCACCCCTAATACCTCTTAATGCTTATTCCAGTCGCGGACCGGAAGTTAGCCCAGTTCTGTTTTCGTCCCCCGACCGCCACCCCCACGATCGCCCTCCTCCCTCTCTTTTTCCCTTCGTTTGTTTGTTTTGCACGAAGAAGCGGAAGATTTATCGGCGTAGAGCGATACCCAGCTGCAATATTCAACGCTGGAAGCTTAGAGCTCGCCGTGGAGCTGCGCAAGGGGTAGAGGGAGAGGAGAGGACAGGGACGAGCGAGGGGGTCGGGTTTACGTGGACAGCAGCTCGCCCTACGGTGTAGTGTGTTGCTGCTGCCACATATAGATTATTGATCAGGCAATAACTCAAGGACTAGTCGGGGCGCATATTACCACCATACCAGCCGGTCAGGCCGGCTACGTTCCGGCTAACGTTGGTACGCAGTAGTTATGCTAATTAAAGGCAACCTTTCGGCCCGCGGCCGACATAAACCCTGGTCGTAGCGGAGATCATTATGCGCACATGTGCCTGTCGCGGCCGAAACGAATCCCGTCAGAGCCTGTTAATGAGTTTCTTTCTCGTCCTTTCCCTCACTTTTTTCCTTCCATCTCTCTCTCTCTCTCCCCATCTACCTGTTTCTCCTTACCATCCCCCTCTTGCCCCCCACCGTTTCTCCCACTCTTCGATGATCCATGGTAAACCGATCGCGATAGCCCACCCCCCACCATCCCGTCCACTCTGCTGGCCCCTCGTCGGGGAGGTAGAAAAATTCACCGATAAGCACGCCTTTATCGGTTTTGTCCGAATATGAATACCTGAGAACCGAGCCGGCTAATAATGCATTTTCCACCGCCACTCCGCCCCGCACACCCCCTGCCAGGCAGCCACGTCGAGCGCGGGCTGCGCACCGCGAGAGCATTAATTAATGGGCGAATTAAATTTTAGGCGACCACCAGCGGCGTCTAAATGTTTAATTAACTGGTTAATTAATTAGCGGCCGGATGCGCGCGTTGCCGCGGGGTAGTTCTCGATGTGCTAGCTGCGTCTTGGAGGTTCAAAGGGGGTGAAACTAGGTGAAACTAGGGTGACTATGGAGAGCTTCTTTTTTTATGGAGGGTAAATGTCTTAGTAGTTGTCCATGTCCCCATACGTGGACGCTGGTGTTAGTTTTATTCGATTTTAGGATTGAATTGTAATGCACTAGGTACGAATAATTAGAAGTAGTGGAATTGGCAACCTGGATGCAAGAGTTTTCCGACATCGGACCAGGGGGTTAGTATCAGAACGATTTTTATTTTTGGTGAATATACATACAGTAAAATAGACACGAATATGCATAGACGCTCGAGTAAACCCCTTCTCCGCATGACCAAATCTTTTGCAACTTCAATGGCATCAATGCCCCATATGCAGAAGCAATATAACGAATTCTGTTAAATTTCGATAATTCAGTTCAGAGGTATACAGCAAAATAGACATCAACATAGATACATACGTACACACGTACATGTATTCATACATACAGAATTTAATCATTGGTTTTTTCACTTTTTTTGGAGTCTGGGGACCTGGAAACATCGAAAAATGCAAAAACTCGAAATCAAATTTTAACCCACTGCAATACTTTCTCTCTAGTATTATACAGGATGTTTAAAAAATGGTATCGAATATTTGTAGATACTAAGAGTTAATTTCTAGTTGAAAGGACTGATTTTAGGACCTATATCGATTAGACATTTCTCACCCCTATCTATTATAATAATATCAGTCAGTAAAATAAAGCTAGTATCATGAACTGGTATCCTCAGTTACTGGGACCTCATAAATTAGTAACTGTGCTAATCTAATATTCTCTAGCTCCAAATTTTCCTACAGATACCTAATAACTCCCATACCATATAAAAACATCAACAAAAACAGACACAGTTTACTTACAGCAAAACCGAGTCTCCTTAAAAACACCCTCGCGTCGCAATTCCCCATCCACCTCCTCATCTTTCCAAGAAACAAAGAGTCCCTAATTCCCCAGCAAATCAATAACACACAATACACATATCTAAAAACAAAAAAAAAAAAAAAAGAATCAGAAGGGGGTTGAAGACAGTCTCATGTTCGCGTGGGACATGTAGGCGCGATTTCGTAAACCCTAGAGCGTATTCTGAGAACAGGGGACAGCCAGCCACTAGAGAGCTAAGAGGATTCCCTCCGAAAAAAGCGGAACAGCGGGAACGAGCCAAGAGGGAGGAAGAAGGGGGTTGAAGGAGACGGCCGAGGGGGATGGTCTGATGTCCGAGTGGAGAAGCGACAAGAGCCTTTCTTCTTCTGCCGCGGCATTTTCCATAAGTGGATCGTTACGTCGATCCGCGACGCTGTATCGGCGAGGCGGAAAAGGGATCCCGAACGAGGGGTGGGAGGGACGCCGAGAGGATGGAGGGGTGGAGGACGAGGGGGGGGACGGTGTATCAATGCGAAGTGGCCGTGGAAAGGAGAAAAAAAAAAAAATGTATAATGAAAATACTCGAGCTTATAATAGCCGTGAAAGTCGGCCAAGAAATCGCGCACGAGCGGCTCTCGCTACTCAGAACTCGTTAGCCGGATGCATGAATTTCGTTTCGTGCTCGATGGCGGTTGTTGTTGTTGCCTTTATGCGACGAGTGCCTCCGCGTCTCGATTACCCCGTTACCCGAGGGACATTCGCGGATCCCTTATCGAGGAGAACGCCTGCCTCCTGCTCTCTTCTTATTAGTTTATCCGCGATTTGGAAACCGAATATTGCGACTGAACGTTGTAATTGCCTGTAATTGCGGGACGACGTATTATTGATGATGAAATAAGGGGCTGGAAGGGGGGAGGAGAACGATTTCTACTTAAAGAGGGTGCATTCTTTAGTTACGTACCTCAAATGGTAGGCACTGATAATTTCCTCGCTTCTCGGGCCCATTGTTCGATTCTATCGATTCTAATGCAATTATCGTCGGCGAGCCTACTCGATTCTGCTGGGGAATCGAGCTGCAACCCCTCAAAAATCTTCCGTCCCGTCTCGTCTCTCAGCTCCTCGGGGCTTCTAAATCGTCGCGTGTATACTACCGTGCATAAGTATTTGGACACTTTCACGTTATTGGAAGTTTAGGAAATAGCTACAGTTTTTTGTTTGTACAGAGTGGCTCAGAACTGGTGGGGACAGTGGAAAGCCCGTGATTCTATGTGAGAAAATAAGTCGAAAGTGTGGAATAAACTTGTTTTCCAGAAAGCTGAGTTTGAATTAAATGATTGCTACACAAAAGATTGTTCTTCCATGATATTTCCCCTTCGAAACTATTCAGATTATGCCATGGATGATTTTCATGTCGATAAAAACAGAGGAGATATTTAAATAGCCTGTTTCACCTTAAACATCCTGTATAATCATCTGAGATGAGCTTCATAGCCAAATCTATATCACAAAATTTTACTTATTATGTTTTACCTACTACAATAATATGGAAGTGTCCAAATACTTATGCACAGTAGTGTACCTTGCACTCAAGTCGTGGAATCGATCGAGGAGAGCGTCAGAAACGTTTAGACGACCCTGAGTTCCTCGTCCTGCTAGAAAACGTTCGCCTTTCGCCTTAGGGGTGGGAATGGACTCTGACGAAGGGGGTGGCAGTCGGAAGTCGCGGGAAAGAAAACGATCGGCAGGAAGGATCAGGAGATCAAAGCGTCTGGCGAGACACTCGCTCGGGACGCGAGAAATCGGGAGGTGGTGGAAGGGTTGAAAGGGGGTAATTAAGCTACGGGACGAAACAAGCCATTCGACGAGGTCGTGGAACGTATTAGGAGCGAGGATAAAAGGGAAAGAAAACGGAGGACGGTGTCAAAAGAAAATTGGAGGGGGTGGTAGGGGGCTGGAGGATCGAGAAAAAATGGCGGATTGAATCGAACCGTGGAATTCGAACAAAAGTGTGGAGCTGTTGGTCAAAGAAGACGAAGGTTGTTACGTCGAAAGGTTTGCAAAGGGTTGAAGCATCCAGGAGAATCACTGGTTAGATTCAGCGCTGAAGAATTGTCAGGGTGAAGAAAAGAGGGTCGCCTAATAGAGCAGGTGAGAGGAAGGGGTGGTCCAAGGTTGAAAGGTGAAAGGGAGGATTGAAGGCTGCCACCACCCCCTGAATTCTTAGAACCTACAGTGAAGGTGCCAATCCTCACTGTTAATTGGAATATTAGAGGGTTCCGAGATTCATCCCCTTTTGGGCTTCTATTTCGACAAAAATGAGAAGAAAGGAGGAGTAATAATCGATTGGACGTTACCCAGAAAGTAAAGAAACCTAATAGAGCTACGTGGAGGCACTCAAAAAAGCTCAGGACCAGCTGAAATCGCGGGCGATCGAAAACACAGGGGGTGAGAGGGGATGGGAAGGTTTCTTGGTTCGACTTCTGTGGCGGCAACGAAACTGGCGGCCAATGGCGTAACGCAGCTGAGCCATTATTGGAAACTCGTTACATGCACGGTGCCCCACGCCGTTACAAAAGCACACTACCCTCAGCCAACCCCCCTGACCCGCCATCTCGCCATCCTCGTGGCCTCCGTTACACAAGTACTCAGCAGAAGCAACTACCTCGTCGCACCCCCTCGTGCCACACTCCACAGCAGTGGCCACCCTCCAGGAACTTCGTCTTATTCGATTCTACCTACTTACGCAGAATTTTCTACGCTGCAACCCTCGGTTTCCCTGACTTCGTATTATTTGTTTACGTAGACCCTGAAAAACTCTGACCTGTGGTTCGACCCTTTCATCAGTGATACTGTTTTTTAATATTTTTTTTTATATTCGAGACTGACCAGACGTGGAATTCTTTTAATTTTCTAATTTGGAATTTTTCCACCTCGAAGTTGGTCCATTTGGAAATTTTCTATCTTAAACGTGATCCAACTTCAAGTTTTCCTATCCCAAAGTATTCTGCCTTAAAAGCTTCCCACCTCGAAAACTGTTTTTCCGTGAATTTTCTCTTGGAAGTTTTCTATTTCACCGTGAAGTCTTTCGTTCTATAATGTTCACATTTTCGAGCGTATTCTACCGATTTTATTTTCTGCTTCTTTTCCAAAATCGACGAAACAGTTCGTTCAAATTTGAGTAAAGAGACAGGGGTTCCAATAACCCAGCGGAAGAGGCGTCATTAGGAATCAACGATTCACGACCAAGGAAGACGAAAAGAGAGCAGACGATGCATGATTTAATGGGATTCATTTCAGAGTAACCAGGGCTGAATTGATCTCGATTCAACGAGGAGATAATCCGATCAATGAATCGTATCTGCTATTTGCTTTTAGACGAGGAGGATCAGAATAACCGAATCGGTTACGAGGAGAAAAAAGCAGACAAGAAGGATAGATAAAATACGTGGCTGTTGAAAAACACTCTACAATCAACTGTCATGCAACATTTACTAAATCTATGCTGATTGGTGATTATTTTTTAATGAACAATACTGAATAATACGGCTGTCCTAATGGCTCCTAATAGCGACTGACAATTTTCCACGATAGGGGAAAAATTCAGTTGATACCAATTCATTTAATTTTCTTGGAATAGATTAAATTGAACCACTTTTTTAGACTTTAGAATCTTCTAATTAGAAACGTGTCAGACTTGAAATTTCCTATTTAGGAATTTTCTAGTTCTAGATTTTGGAGCTCTGAAATATCCAACTTGCAAATTCTTCAACTCTGAATTCTTGTTAATATAAGTAACACGTAAACCCCTGAATTTTTCCACCCTAAAATTATGCAATTTCAAATTCCACAATTTTCTTCCTACAACTTTCCTCGACTAGAAATCACATCAAACTAAACAAGTAATTAAATGCAGACTAATAGCTATAAACACTTGAATCTCTCAGAAACCAAAGGGTTCTCCCATAAATATTTAATTCACTCGTCTAACAGGGGACATCTCACCCCCAAAAAGTTAATCGAATGCGGAGGTAAAATTGGTTAAATTCTGGCCAGGAAATTGTACGTCCAGGGAGCTTTAGAAAAAGGCTTTCTCCGTGTCCCCGAGATAAATGTCGCAATAATATTTCACACACCAGCGTCGTTACAGGGACAGAGGTGGGGGATCGGGGGCGGTGGGTGACGGCGTCGTTCAAACTCACTTAAATCCTCGAACATCGTCGAAGCGGACCGCGAGCACGGCGTAAGATTGATTCGATGAGCTTCCAGCGCATTTATTTAGTGGGCTGCGAGAGAAGTCGCTTTCCCTTCGCGTGAAAAATCCACTGATATCTCCCAGAGACGTTCGCTTCTCGCATTATACACGCGTCGAAGGGTGGCCCACCCCCGATGCTTTCTTCGAAGGTTCGACGATTCCTGCTCGCCTCGACGCTCGGAGGTACGAAAAGGGAAAAAGCGACGTCGATTGCGCACAATTCTCTACGATTTGCGTCAGAAAGTAAAATCATTAAGGATGTCCTTTTGGGATATTCGAGGGACAGTGGACTCGAAGTTTTCGAAGTCGCAAGATCCCCACTTAAAAAATTGCAAAAGCAAGAAAATTGTGGGATAAAGAAAGACTGGGAGCAGCAAAATTCCGAGTTCGCAAAGTTGTAAAGAAGGAGAAGAATTTCGAAGTAAAAACACCCTCGAAGTAGCAAAGCGACAAAGTAAGGGGACTTCAAAGCGAGGAAGTTCAAAGCAAGAAAATTCCGAAGTCAAAAAATAACTAAGTAGACGTTGGGAAATTTTGTGCATCCACTAAAGAAAATTCCAGAGTTCCATTTTCAATTTAGAATAGCCAGTTTATCCATGGATTCGAGGAAGTAGAAACACCCCAATTTCCACGCGAGGTTCCCAATTTCTCGCAGGATATAGCCACCCCCGAGGACGTCACCCTCATCGACCCCTGGTCATCGGATATCTAGGGAACACGAAGACGCTCTAAAGACATTAACGACTTTCGAGACACATTTTAAAACAGGGAGACTCCGACAAGCTACCCCACACCAGCCCTCGGTTTCCCGTCTTTCCATCCCCTTCGAAAGTGTCCGACTCTCCCCCCTCGCCAAAGGGAACAGCGCTTCATTATCGAAAAATTGATCTGATTAGGCGGTGGCCCTTCCAACGAAACTTTCCACTGGACATCCCTCTCGGTTCCCACGTCTCGCGAGAATCGGCCTTGCGAATTAAAGGATGCTCTTTACTTACACCTCCCCTCCCTCCTGCAGCCTCGGTGGTCGAGGTCGCCGATGGTCCAAGTTTCATTCGAGACATGCTACGTTAATTGCCTCGCTTCCCAAGCAGGTTGAAAGAGTCCCGACACTTGTGAAATTCCGTGCCAGAAAGTTTGGAAAACTTGCGAGATTCTGATTGCCACGTTTTGAGAGGGGTAATTGTGTGAGTAATTAGACATTGTTGATGGAAATTTTGCACTTCCTGGTACAGCCACTCTGGAATAGTATTATTTGGAAATTTTCTTAGTGGTGATGATTATAAGGAAATAGTTCTGAATTTTTTGAGAAATAAACTGTCGATTGGGAATTTTTCAGCCCTGAATTTTCCAATCCTCATTTCTTGTATATTACAATTTTTCAGCTTTGAGTAGGTACTTTGTAACTCTGAATTTTTCTATATATTCACGATTTTCTATCCTACTATTTTCCAACTTTGAATTTCCCACTCTCAAATTTTCTCCTTACAGATTTTCCAGTTCTAAATTTCCTACGTCAAATTGTTCAACTCTGAGTAACTGTACTCAACAATTTTCCAGCTCCAAAATTTTCAACCCCTGAATTGCCTCTGAGTTCTACTTGAGAATTTTCTACCTTCGATTTCTACAATCTCTACAGTATTCCAGACTGAAGTTTTCCTATCTGAACGTACACTGCGTCAAAATCCTGGGCAAAAGAACTTCCCCAAATTTATCGAATGCCAGGAGGGATCCACAAAGCGAAAGGTCTCGAATTTTCGCGGTCGGGCATCAAAACACCAGCGAACAAGGCGGTGACGCGATATTGTTGTTCGCGGCATGCGCTTGACAAGCCACTGGTAGAATTTCCGCGATATCTCGAAGCAAGCTCGCCTCAAAGAGCACGCATACGATAGCAATTAATTTCATTAGTAACGAAGTAATTAGTTCGAGCGACGTTGGTTCGCTGTGCCCGATATGCACGCCCTTCGAATAGTTGAAAGAGTTGACTAGTGAATCTGGTCTTTGAGGCTTGACAAGTTCGATATCTTCTCGACGTAGTTCGGTAACCGGAAGTGGAGGAATCCGACAGAAACTCCGCCGCATGCTGCCGCTAACTAAATCTCTTTAACGAAATGCACATTCTAACATTCTGAGTTAAAACATTTTTTTAAATTTTCCATTAAAAATATTTATTAGAAAAGAATTAGACGACATTTTAATTCCTGGGTTGAAAAAGAGGAGTAATAATATTTACTGGGTCGAAAAGGAGAGTATTAATATTTCTCCGATTGTAATTCGTACTCCTAAATCATAAATAGATAAGTAAATGCTCCTGAAATTTCGAAGCAAAGCAAAACCGTGGCTTCCTAGAATCAGCAGACCGCCCCTCCACTCATCCCCGTTCCAATCAACCCCGACCCCCGAAGCACTGTCATCCAGAAACTTAAAAAAAAAAAAGACTTCCAAGGCACATCGCTGTCGTACGAAATCTAAGTCATCCGACATGCCTTGCACAAATTCGCCCCACCCCCTCCGAGTAGAACAAGGACGAGCGAAAGAAACGAGCCGCTGATCCGGACGATAGCCCCCCTCCCTCATACTTCTCAAACTGAAAAAGTACAAGACTGGCCGAAAAAACGAAGAGACGAGGAAGAAATACAAAACCGCGAGGGTGGAAGGGTTGACAGAGGGTGGAATCGATCGGTGGCGAAGCGTTCCGAGGGGGTGCAGGGGGCGAGGAACGTCAGAGGCACGTCGAAAGTAGCGGGAAAGCGCGACGAGGGAGGTAATCTCGCTACTCTTCGATCGTTCATTCGAATCCCACGCTAAATTTCAATCTGACGTGTACAAAAGTCGAGCCCTTCCGTCCCTCGCCGCCCCCGTGGCTTCCCGGCTCCTCTCGTGACACAAGAACGACTCGTGCTCGAGGCAGCGGTCCATTTCTGCGATCCTCGCTCTCTCTATCCCCCACCGCCCCCGTGACTCATGAACATCCCTCGGTGCACACGTGTGCGAGGGTCCATTCCGAATCTGGCCGCTCGAGCGTTGCTACATGACTGGTCAGAAGTTTGCGCGCGATCGAGAGTCGAGAGGACTCGCGAGGTGGTAAGGGGGTGGTGGGTGTGAATACTGGATCGAGGACGTTCGAGAGGTCGAATCGAGCCTTTCTGGGAAGGCAGTGTCATGGAGGGTATTTAAGCTGGGTCTACACTATATATGTATAATATCTCTCTTTTCTGTTTCCTAAAAAGTTATATATTTTTGTTATATAACATGTAGTGTAGGCCCACCTTTAGAAATCGAAAGATTTTGGAATTTAGTTCGCAGAATTTATGAGAAATACTTCTATGATATAAGGATACTGTAATACTTGTAACATCAACAGTGAATATGAGTAAGAGTATAGTTCCTACGAGACATTAACACACGAATTAATAGAGACAATAAGCTAGGGGATTTTTGTTGCATTTATGAAGGTATTCTCTACCTTTTTCTTTTTCTTTAAATTAGCGGAAATGTATCATTTTAATACTAATAACTAATAATCCTGGTATTTGTGAATACGTAATTGTAAGATTCGAGATTAGTTTTGCAACAGTGTTTGGAGAACTGACCCTTTACCTCTCATTCAAATCCTCAAGTCCTAGAATTCTCAGACCCTACTGGATCACAGATCAAAGATGAAATCTACTACAACCCTGTAGAGCTAGAATTCCAAGCTGATTATCTCTGAGAGCTCCTGCAATATCAAGGTATATTTGTAATCTCCAGAACAGTAATCTAAAAACATAACCAACATTTACCTAACAATATGATATTCGATCGAAGCTCATTTCTTCAGAAACAACTTTCACAAATCCTACCAAAAGTAAAATGCTAATTCCAAAGACCAAATTCCAAAAACAACAGCAATGAATTAACGCCAAGTAAACCCAACAAGCCTCTACCCAACCACAAACTGACCCCAAGTGGACCCTAGATCGCAACAAGAACCTCTGGCTAAAGAGGAAAGAAGACCGAGAGATTCTCAAGTGAAAACGATCGAGGGGTCAAGACGACAGCCACTAGTTCCGTGAACCGCAACTCCTGTCCGCCAGTGTACGTGTATCAGCGAACGCGTGTGCCAGAGCCACCCCCTCGTCCTTTTTCCCTCATCCGCCCCTTCCCAGCAACGTATTCATGCCCCGAGCGTCCATTCGCCCCGATGCAGGGCAGGCAATCCGTGGTGTATCGGTTCGCGTGTATACACACAGAGTCGCGACGCGCAGAGCATCGTGGGGGCGCACCTAATTAAACTTCGCCAGCGCGGCCAGGCCACGTTAGACTTCCATTCGTTCGGTTTTCTTGCCCTCTGCCCCCTCCACCCCCTCGAATCGAACGAGCCTCCGTGCTCCTTCCGCGAATTGCGTCGGGGAGGGTGGATTTTTGAGCCAGCATCCGGCCGACTGATTTTATTCCACTCCCCAGCCCCTGTCACAGTTACTCCCCCTCTCCCTCAGCGACCGCCCCCGAGACGTCCTCAGGCTTTTCTGCGTCGTTTCCTATTAGAACGACGAGAATGCCGGGGAAAAATGAAAGTTCGAACTCGTCGAGGACGCGTTTTCAACGGGGAAATCCTTTTTCCGCGGGCCTCCTTTGGAAAATGATTGCGCCGAGCTTATTTGAATCTGATGCTGCTTTCGGGGAGCGTTGGAATTGCGTTCTTTCGGGGTCGAACACGATGCTTGGGGCTTGTTGCTGTTGTCGTATGGTGATTGAATGTCAGGTTGAATGTAAATAATACGTAGTGTGTAATGCAGGCGCAGGGTATTGAGGGAATGATGGTCGGAGGTGAGGGGAAATGGGATGAGTTTGAAATGAGAAAGTATTACTGTGCGAATTGTAAGTTACTTAGTGGTCTTGTTTCAGGGGAGTCAATATGGGTTTATGCGGAGGGTATATGTTGGAACTTCTGATACGAGCGGGAAGTTTGAACGTTTGCTTTGAAGCTTTAAAGGTCCGTATATTGAAAAATTTTAATATCTGGATATTTCTAAATTAAAAAAATTGTGTATCGTAAAAATAAAAGCTATGAATATCAGAAAATTATGAAATTTGAATATTTTAAAACTTGGTGCTATTTGAAATTTAAAAAATTTGAAGATTTGAATATTTGAATACTTAAAAATTTGAATATTTGAATACTTAAAAATTTGAATATTTGAATACTTAAAAATTTGAATATTTGAATATTTGAAAATTTGAAAAATGAACTTTTACGATTTTCGATGTTCCTCTCTTAACATTTCTAACCGAACCTAAATCCACAGCATCGCATCTGACAAATTAATTCAATTCTACCTCGTATCTCACAATTTTCCCGCTCGAATCGTCGTGATCATACCTCGAATTCAAACTTTGCCGTGACTTTTCGCGATTCTTCTCAATTCAAGATAATATCGAACGTCCATCTACTTTCCGCGCAAGCGCTCAATATATAAAAAGCGATCCAACAGAGTCCCTCGTTTCTCGAAGCCTGAATAAAACCGTTTAATTCTTCATGGGAGGTTTCATTTCTGCCCCAACAAAAATCGACGACCCAATTCTCGAACTATTATTATTATCTCTATTCTCGTACGCAAAACAGCTTGAAACTCGATTCTCCCAAAAACTCCGCACACGGGATCTCTCGAGCGAGTCTATCAATAAAGAAAAGCCGCGAATTCGAAACAAGAGAGTGGGATGAAAACGATATGCCTTGGTTCCCCGAGAATGTCGAGCTTATTCGCGCCTGACCCTTTACAGAGGCTCATTGGCCCCTTGCAGAAACGCTCGATCAAACATTTACAAGTATTTCCTTCCGTGATGGTCGAATGGCCGTCTAGAAGGGGTCGAAATAGCCTGCTTAAGGGCGCAATCGTTCTTCCACTTTTGGGGCTCGTTGGGGAGAGCTAAGGAGGGCGTAAGCGACTTAATTTCTAACGAAGGTGGGGTTAATCGAATATGTTGTACACTAGGGGGAACGTTAAAAATTGCTAGGAAATTTCTCGCGGATTCCTAGGGGGGCGAGTTAATCAAATGGGCCGCGACATCTGTTAAACGCTGAAGGGTGAGCCTGATGCGATCGAAGGGGAGCACAGTCGTGTAAATTTTAAATAAAATATTAAAGTGATGTATTTTGATATTACCATATGAGTTGTGAAACTGTTGGTGATGAGACTCGAGACCGGTTCCTGGGTGGTGGATATCCAGCATGGCTTCCGGCTCGCCTCCGCTCTCAGAGCAGTTGCTCAGGGCTAAAACCAAACCGATAGACACACACCTTGCGTTTAAACTTCAAATCAGTTTTCATGGCGGCGATCCGTCATTCCGCGGAATACCCTCGCTTATAATTTCTTTCGCGTTTCTTCGGCTCGCCTTCCGATTCTCGGCCACCCTCTCTGCCCTGATTCTACCCCTTTTTTGGAAACTTTACTTTCGACTTAGGATTTGTGTAGTTTAGCAGTTTACTTTTTACATAATTATGAGCTTAGGTATATACATATTAGTGTGCTGAATCTAGTGATACAGAAGAATTTAATTGCTTTAGTAGTAAATAATCAGACACTTCAGTAATTAAATATCACTTAATCCGAATCCTCGGTAAATAAATTAAGCCAGTTCTAGCAGTCAAATTATCAGTTGCTTATATGCTTAAATATAATTGAATATTTAATGATCCCATACAGAAAGACGAATCTAATATTTTCATCTCTAAAAATTCTAATCCTCAATAAATACAATACTATATTAAATCACTGGTAAAGTTACAGCATGTTCAAGATTAAAATTGATCTCAGTACTGATTTTTGTACAATCGTTAAAATCTACTTTTTAATTCCTGAAAATTATTCATAGATACTATTCACAGAAAACTCAGAAAATTAAATTATTATAAGTATCATGGTCCCACCATATCAGCAAAGGGTTAAACTCGCCCTAAAAAATTACACAAACCACTGTCGACCAATAATGTTCCCAGGACTATCAAAACACAAAATCAGAAGCGACTGAAAAATTTGTCGCCCACGCAAGGCAGAAAGTGTGACGTCGAGAATGACTGGGAAGAGCGCGGGCCGTTCAAATTCTTTCTCTCTGCGTTTCTCCATCGTTTCAGAACCGGAACCGAGAGACGCGTGTACGTGACTTCGTTCTTCGTTTCCTCGTTCTTCGCATATCGAGCAGCACACACACAGTAAAACTGAACATAATCGGCAAACGAGAAAAAACATTGTGCCGTGAAAGAAATCATAGAACACAAAGCAGGGGTATGTCACACGTTCACTTAAAAGATACATTGTACATAATTCATATGAAATTTTGAAATACGTAACTAAAACTAAAATGGCCGATCGTCGACAACGGACAGCGTCTGCGAGCTTCCATCGGGCCGAGCGACCGAGAAACGCGATCGAAGAGGTGGTTGCAAAATCGATCACGATCCGCGAAAAATTCTTCTGCCGATTCTTAGCCCCTTCACCTACAATTTTCTTTCGTAATGTAATCACCTTCGCTGCCGATCTGAAACGGGTAACCATCCCCAAACTGCCAACCACAAGACTCTCATTAAGCGAACACAGACCTCTCACGCGAAGGTGCGTGATCGGTTACTTGCGGCAGATCCTCATCAGGCGTTACCACGTAATTGGCAGCGAAGATATTGTAAAAAGTGCTCGAGTCAGACTCGTTGAAATAGGTGAAGGGGTTAACGAAAATAGAATATCATCGAAGACGATTTCAGGTATTCATATGTCAGCTCGACGTGAGAGTTAAGTTTTAGAGGCTGGGTATCATAGTGTCGCACACTGGTGAAAAATATTGAAACAGTATAAATTCGAAAAATGATTTCCTGATGAAAATTTTTATTTTAAATCCCATGTGCTAGCATAGATAAATGAAAAATGTAACAATTATGGAATATTATACTTTCACGTAAAAAAATTGAATGCTCTAGATCTTTGTTTTTAATATAAAATTTTTCAATTTCCTATATTATTAACTTAGAATAAAGTACTTACGTCGTGGAGTGATTTCCATATCGAAAAAATAACAAATCCCTAAAGCTAGATACACAGAAACATAAAACTGTATTAAGAAGGCATACACAAACACCTCACAATTTTTCGCGAAAGCCTTTACACTCAAAATTTTCACCAGTGTGCGTCGTCCACTCACTTGCCATCGACTAGCCTACTAGTTATCAATAATTATCCCTCCTCAAGGCTTTATCGACACAAAAACAGTCCCCAGAGGGACGAGCCGACCGTGCCCGAGGCGTACACGTAAATAAAGAATCGGGAGGCCCGTTCGCCTCAAAAGCACGGAGAAAAAAGAATCGAAAAGCTTGCTCAACCACCTCTTCAGTGATGGCCAATCGGCGCTCGCCGCGCCAAATTCAAACGTCGAAGACGCTGCCTCGCTGGAACAGCCAAACACTCTACGCTGAAAGGAACCAAAACAGAAGCAAAAGAAATGAAAGAACAGACGGAAATCAAAATACAGATGGACCAGAGGGGGACAGACGGAGGGAGCAGGAAGTGGAGAGTACTGAAAGAAACGCGGAACGAAACCATTCGACGTCGCGGAAACTCGGAACGTTGAAAAACGATCGCGGGCCAAATTGTCTTCGCGAGGGCGAATCGAAACGCGATCGAGGTGCGTGTCTTTGTCTATCCGTTTGGCTGGCGATGATCTACAGCCGTTTAGAAGATTCTGTTTCAGATAGTTTGCGAGTCTGAGAACCTCACGAGATATCGATTTCTCGTTCGACGCGTGGACGTGGTCTTCTCGAGGATCCTCCTCTGCGATCTTCCGTGGTGGCTTCCGGTCGGCGGCCATCTTCGGGTGACGATGGGGGAGGGGGATTAACGAGCACAAGTGTTTTTAACCTCTTCAAGGATAATGACGTCTACATTATTTTTATTTGTTACATTCGAAATATTATGAGAAAAGATAGAACTATTTTTTTAGAATTCTTTTTCGAGAGAATTAAACATTCTGTCTTACTTCTTTTATTGTTATTATTGTAATAGGAGCGTCTTTAGTATCTTGATGTTATGCAAGATATACCTATGCGCTGGAAATTAAGAAACTGATTTGCAATAAAAAATCTAGAGAAATTGAATTTATTAGATATTTCGAGTTATATTGATATTTATACTTATTACAAAATCATTGATAAATTCCACTTTTTATTTAAACTAAATCATTTTCATAATTGCCTGCACATAAAATTATAAGAAAAAATATGAAGTTCAAGACTTATATCAAAGTATGGTTAAGATATGAATAAATGAAATTAAGAAAATATTGAATCTCCTTTTTCTAACTTTAGTAAGTCGTCCCTGAAGAGATTAAGGCGATAGATCGAAGGGTGGCAAGGGTTGAATTTGAAATACCTCGAAGAACGCGAAACTAACTTTAGATAAAGTAATTATTAACGATGAATGAGGGGTGCGCGTACAAATTCCTCGAATTTATAAAATTCTTTGACGATACTTTCTACTTTCACATCTTACGTAATCTCGTAACATTTCACTGCAATTAAGAGAAATATACTGTGCTTCGAGTTATTCGATATGTGCTGATAAAAAGAGAAAAATGAAATCTTTGTCGAAGGATTAGGGGATGATCCTTTGTTGCTAGAGTCGTGATCTTTTCATCAGTTTCCTCCGCGAGGAAGATCGGACGATTTTTCGTCGAGAGGTCCCGTGGAAAAAGTTTTCAAATCCCCATTTTGCGATCGACCTGATCGTAAATTACTTCTTCCCAACCCCCTTAATATGAAGTGAATTGAAAGGCACTCCGTCACCCCTCTCCGCATCTCCAACGAACGTTCCGAATAATTTCGCGAGCCGGTTTTGAATAATCGTTCGAATATTCGGGGTGAAACGATTATGTAAAGTTGTGGATTATGCCTGAACCCCCGACCAACGTTGAGAAAGGACGCGAAAACCCTTTCCTTTAAGGGTCGAGACTCGAGGGTAGACCTTGGAGTCGAATAATCTGGCCCTACCTGTGTCCAGAAATTTCTGCACTTTTCAATCCACTGAAATATTGAAGACTCGATATTTTGACATCGAGGGAAGAAAATACCACAGAAGGGGGTGAACTCGAGGTTCTCTTCAAGCTGAACAAAAAGTGAACAAAAATCGCAGCTAGTGAGGGGAATTAAGTGGACCCTTTAAATCTGCTCGTTCTTCGACAGCTTTTACTGTGCATCAAAATATAAAACTGCAATTCCAGATACAATGTCTAAATCCCTGGAAGAAGGACTCTCTTCTCCAAGTATTCAACTTTTACTAAATATCTCCTCAGTCGATTAACTCAGAAGTAAAACATTCTCTTTCTTATTAAGCCCATAGAGTCGCTATATAAGGTCCTCTCCAACCCCTAAGCTTCGATCCTCGATCCTTCCATTCTCAAAACACAGAAAATAATGATTGGAAGCAAGATTCACGCGCCAGCGTGAAAAAAGGAAGCGAAGGAAAGGAGTCCGCGCCGCAAAGGGTTGAGGGTCGACGCCAGCTCTCTTTTTCCCCCCTCTGGCGAAGAATCATCCCCTTCCACGATGGTACCAGCCTGTACATACGCGAGTCACGTACGTAACAGTAGCAGACTGACATGTATGCCTCGTAACAGTAAGCCGGTTCCCACTGAGAACCCTGTTACTGCACGTCTACGTGGTGGAAAAGAGGGTAGAAAGCGCGAGCGAGAGGGTGGGCTCGGAGAGAAAGCAAAGGAGAGACTTTGTGTGTAGTACGTGTGTTTCGTGCGCGGTGCGCTTAGACACATAACCGCATGCATGACGTGGAGGATGAGTCAGCTCGGTGGAAAGGCTGCTTCAGGGAGAATTCATCACGAAACTTTCCGGAAATATTTGTCCTTTTTCTTCGCCCAGCTCTGCCTCGCCAAGGAACTCCTCGGCCAAGTTTGAACTTGCCGCGATAACGATCTTCCCTTCACAATTTTTTTTTTTTCTCTTCCCTCGTTAGGCGAGTATCGTCGATTAACATGCGCTGGAGTCTCTGCCTCGAGAAGCTAGGGCGCAAATTTTTGCGAATGAGGAGAGAAGCTTCTGAACTTTGAAGTTTGAAATTACTTAACCCTCGACTAGTATTTCTATTATAACGTGCTATAGGGATGCAATAGAAAATTTAGGAATTTACCATTTCTGTGAATTATTTGCAAAGCTACGTTTACATTAAGTGACTTTTTGTTGGGCAACCGAGTTGGTTGCAATTGATCGAAGTTGTATAAACCTAACTTTATCCAAGTTGAGACGACAATTTCGATCGACTTGAGATTGATCAACTAGGTTGCCCAACCAAAAGTTAGGTAATGTAAACGTAGCTTAAGTAGTAGCTCTTCATGGTAATCATTTTTTCTAATCACTAAGAAAAATCTGTTTCGTTCTTTAAATACGTTAATGCTCTCAATGCTGTTGACATTTTACATATTTTTGTCCATAGTACTTTGCACTTTTGTGCACATTCAAATTTTCTACAAATGCATGAACATCCTCAGTTTATTTACGAATTATTAATATTTAGAATTGTGAGCCCCAAATCTATCTTACGAGTTTCTGTCTAATATTTTTTCGTGAAAAAGGAAGCTCCAAATTTATCACAGAAGAGAACCTCGAAATATTCTTGGACCTCGAATGAAATTCCCTGTGGAAAGTTGAAGGAACGCGATCGCTCCTGTCGTTTTAGACAATCCCTGGATGTTATTAAAGTCGTCGAGCGATCGGAATCGGTGGCAAAGGGAGAGGAGAGTTCGCGAAGAGTCTTTTCTGTTCGCAGCGAGCCTCGTTCTGGTTAGCGTTTACCGCGCCGTGTGGAGGAGAGAGAGAGCCAGGCTTATCGTAAAACATACCAGTGTCACCTTTCGTTTATCAACGACCTGAGTGAAGTTTAATTCGAGCCGAACGAGCGCGGCTCGACGCGCTTTTAGCGACCGCGACAATGCGTTCAGTGGAACACGATCGATTTCTTTTTTTAATCCGCAACGCGGGGGGGACTGGGAAAATTGTCGATACCGGTGCAACGAGCTCGCCATTCGGCTATCAATTCCCTTCTGTTTTCACTGAGGATGCTGCCAGTGAAAGTTCACAGTTTAGAGCTTGACAATTTCAGCGTGAATCCACTCTGCCTGCGATTCAATATTCGTTCGTTTTCAAAACTTTGAAGTAGCTCTCTCTCCCTGCGCAAAAATGGGACTTCATGACGAAGAAATATTCGGTGCACTTTTGCGTAATAATTACTTAACAAACACTACGATGCTTCGTGATGTATTGAGACAGTGGGCAAGGTTAGAGGGATTCGAGGAATTCGTCGAAAAACGTCGAAAAGCTATCTATCGTTTCTAAAGGGGAAGACTTAGAGGATCCCAGGAAGACCCTCATCCTTAAGCAAACACGTATCAAGATCAAGAATCGACTTCTATTCCCTATGAAGAAGAATCGTTTCCTGGTATCCCGTTAGATTTCGTAATCCGAGTTCATGAAAGGCAACAATGGCGACGAAGGTCACGATTTTCCTAGATCGACGCTGGCGTAACAGCTGTTCGATGAAAGGTGTTCGTTGACGTGACATCTGCACCTCGATCTTCCCCTCGGCCCGCTCGCTATTTACCGAATAGCCTTTTCTCTGCAGCTAGCACCCGAAAACAAACTTGCTCGAGCCAAATGGCGTCGCCACTGGAAAAAAATTCATTCTCCCAGGGGTGGGACTCTGATCGCATGCCAACGACGTAAGTTAGATCTACCGATGCGGGCGAAAAACAGAAAGGAAAAAGTAGCAGAAAAGTGTAGAATAATCTCCTAGGAGTTTATATCGAGGTCAACTTGTGCTCATAGTAGCTATCTTCAGACTTATCAGAGAAGTGAATGATAGGGCAAGCTAGCAAGACTCTTTCACAGCAACCAATTTCAAATACCTAAGAGTCTATAGCGAGGTCAACTTATGCTCATAGAGCTCTCTTCAGACTCATCACAGAAGTGAGTGATAGGGCAAGCTAGCAACACTCTTTCACTGCAAATAATTACTAATACCAAGGTAGGTATAGAGAATATAATACCGAGCTCATAACGAGAAGGTACTGTATCTACTTTATATACTTACTTTTTCCTTAGAATTAAATTTGTAATTTCTTCAAATTTTTGATTTATTTTGCCATTCTGATATTGATGATCTAACTTATAACGAGCATACTGAACTGTTCCACTGTCGTAGATTAATTCATCGGTAGAGAGTCAAGTCTCCGCGACTTGCCACGGAAGTGGCTGGAAACGGAACCTGGTGAAGCCAACAGGATGTCCCGTGGAAATGGTCGGGGTCGTTAGGCGATCCAGCGCGGAATTCGCAGGCGGTGCGTCAGCGTGTAATTCGCACATGCGAACGCATCGATATGGCCTCCTCGCGCGATCGGTATCGCGTTTCGGCGCGTGCTGTGACAACCGCCTGGAAACCAACACCATCCGCCACTTTCTCACGTCCGTGTTGCTTATGAAGAAATTATTAATAACCAAAAGTGGGCACACCTTCCAGTGACCCATGTAAAAAAAAAACGCTATCTAGCATACAAGATCTATTTCCAGATCCATTTCTATGAAAAATTTGAATTCCTGACTTCACTGAAGTCTGTGAGATGAAACCTGATGTTTCTGATAAAAGAAAATTGAGTCAATGGAACTTTCTTCTCAAGAAAAGAGAATAGGGTACTTGTCACTTCCTAAAATCATTTATAAAACCAGAACTTTATACATAAACCGAGGAATTATCTTTTTACTCAAGTTTCTGTTTTAACATGTAAGACTGAACAAAAATGATATACTTTCGATAAAAATTCCTTGCTCAAAAATAGTTTCGATCTGAAGACACAGAAATATCGACGAGTATACCATTAAAAAATTTTGCAAACGAGTAATAAAAAATCGAGACTTAAAACTTCCAGCGACAATATCTAAAAAACAGAGACACGTTGATTTATGCTCCCCTGCTTCACGATCCCAGAAATCAGCTTCAGAAATTCGAATACCAGGTCCACTATGGAGCTGGAAAGTCCCGAGAATTGCGGCTGTCGAGAATGGTTGCAAGGGTCGGAGGCAAGAGAGAGACTCGATTTTTCCATGAAGTTCCAGGCGGTGGAAGCCGGTAGGTTTCGACGTCTTCAATTGTTATTAATAACGGCAGCGGGGACGTCATGCGCAGACGGGGCATTCTATACTTGGAAAAAAAAGGAATGTTGCCTCGAACAGGGGAGCCAACACGTTGAAAATAATTGTCCTGTGACTACGGGCCGGAAACCGCGGCGGTCACCACGGTACACGTCCTCCCGGTGCTCGTTCTCTCGCATAAAGGCCCGCATCGATTGCTCTTTATCGCCCGCGACCAGAGAGGATCCGAGGAAACGTGCTCCGAGGAGCGACACACGGGCTCGAAAGGAAACTTTTCAACGTCAAAGGGGAACTTCGGCCATCGCAAACAGCCGGAGCCAGCGACGCGCGACTTTTAAACGTAGACGTTCGGATATCCAGGGGGCACTTACGATGCTGAGGAATCGAGCTTCGTGGTGGCTCCAAGTGGGGAAGAAATTAGCATCGATTTTGTGACTCTCAGTTGCTTCTGTAACCTCTTAACTCTCTGAGGCACGCGATTTTAAAGAAAATGAAAACCCGAGTTGCAGCTTAATCGCAATAGCGTCGACAATTTATTAACGCGTTTTGACTTGGATACATTTTTATTTCGCTTATTTGCGTATTTATCTTTTGTTCATAGTATTGACAATTGAATGAAAGACTTGGAATAAGGTATTAAATATTAAAATGTATGACTATGAGTAGTTTCAACTTTTCGGGGTGAGTTAAAATATATCCTACCATGCATAAAAAGCTAAGCAAAACGTGGGATAGTTTTTAGCCCACCTAACCCCAAAGAGTTAAGCTGGATATACACCAGTGAATAGTTCGCGAACACTTTGTGAACAGTTAGCAAGCAATTTACAAATATAAGTATGCGCATCGTGGTATCTAGATAAAAATTTGGTGAAGTTAATTTTCTGATGTTTCTGGGGAAAAAACGTCTACAATATGAAAGAGCATTCATTATTTGACTTTTAGAATGAATACAGAAATCTGTTCCGATTTCCCTTCGAATTCAATTTCAAGATCCTTCACTGCACTTCACTTTAACTAGCAAAATTTTTAACTCCAAAAATACAGTTTGCCTTGATTGAAAAGATACCCTTTAGAGCACCCTTTTAAAATAATTATATAACCACCTGCTCGACTTTCGCTTTGAATCTAAATTCAAGATCCCTCGGCTGAACTAGTGAAATTTTTAACTCGCGTAAGTTGAAACTAAATTTTACTTGGCAAAGTGGATATACAACCAAGTAGCGATTACTCGCCCCCAACTTAAAGAGGCATTCCAGTCAGAGGGGAAAAACCATTCTCGTATAAGTATCATACATTCTTAAAACATAAAAGTTTGAAAATGTATCTAAAACTCTGTACCAAAATTCGTGGTAGCAATTTTAAATCCATGCTTTGAAAAAATAATTAAAAAAAATATAAAAAACCTACATATCATTTTCACTTGCTTCCATTAATACTGGAGAGTCAAGTATCCAAGAGTGATTTAAAAATCAGCTGAAACTTCCCCTCCAAATGAGAATACCCCACTGAGAGGACCTTGAGAGCCACGGACAGTTTTCTTGCATATTTTATGCGAAAAGAGAAAACCTTGCTACTTAACTAGCGCTTTGTCGATCGCCTTAACAATGAACTACGCTTGTCGCAAATTTGCAGTAATTACCGACCAAGACCCTCCCATATATTCACATTTAGATAATTTTCCTGTGATGTGAAACTGCTATGTGGATTATGATGATAGTAGGAGAATAACTCAGAGTGGGAACAGCTGTGAGCATTCTACAATTCGAGACTACAAGTAAGGTCGCTCGAAGCGACGAAATCTGGGGCACAAAGGAGAAGAGACGACTTCAAGGGATCCTTCTACGATTTTATGATGCAGATCAGCGAAGGGGAGCAGGGGAAGGCAGGAAGAAGATCCCCAGGAAGTGCAGGGACTTCGCTGGCAGAAGAGAAAGACATGGCAACGAAACCTCTTCAATTTTTTTGTTGTTTCTCTTCTCGAAGCACCTCTATGTAACGGCGACAGATGATGTGGGTACCACGAGGGCCCGTGACGTCACTCTATCCACAGTTTACACGCCTTTCTTTCGTCTACTCCGCGCTTCTTTATTCCTCGCGGCTCTGCGAACGACACCTTTCGCGAGCAGCTGTCGCGAGCATCTGTAATTTCCTCGGCGCGGCCTGGACGAGCCGTGAGGATTAGAAATGGAAGAGCAAGGTTTCAGGTCAGCAGAAGAGCCTCTGAGAGGAAGTGGAATTAGGAGGACTCACGAGACTAAAAATAGTGTACAGAGCTATAGTCTTCTGAAACAGAAGAGACTGAGACTGAAAATTGGGAGCATCTTAGAATCTTGAAAAAGAGGACCTCAGACTCCAAACTGGAGGAAACTCAAAACTTATGAAGGGTACCAAACTTAAAAGATTTGAAGCACTGAAGTTCAAGCTTCACAAAATCTCAAAGCTCCAAAACAGGGAATTCTAAAAAGATTTTCTCAGAAAATAGATCTTTGCTAAATTCCTCAAAGTTTCGTTTAGAAAAATAATAAAAATCTCTAGACTAAATTAAACTAAAAAACACGAATAATTAGAGTCTTGAAAAATCCAATATGCAAAGAAACAGAACCTGAGAAATTTCCTATTCCAAAAATCTGAAACCTGGGTGGCTCTCAAAATGCTCAAACAGAGCAACCTTAAGAACCTACAACTAACGCTATAATTAATAATCCACAAACGTCATGACTCAACAATCCTCAGGCCGTGCTGAAAATTTCAAAGACTTTCCATAGGGCTGAGCATGACACACGAGCGCAACAACTCAAACAATCACGGAAACCGTAATTTCGACCACGTTTCATGACACATCTTGGCGCGGGGGAGGGAAGTAAATAAGTGGACACAAGGGAACGGGTACCTCTGTAACTAATGTACCTGACCCGTTTGGACGATCGATACCAGAGCTGTAGACGCGATTAAGCGCAAGCGACAGTCAGAAACGTGTGGGCAGTAGTCGTCGAACGGATTTCACTTGGGGCTGCTAATGCACGGATAATAAAGACAAATCTGAGGGGGATGGAAAATCGCTCTTTCGATTCATTCATGGAGCATGCCCATTCACGGGAACAGAAAATGGAAATTAGAGGCTGATAATTCAATACTTAGAGGAAAATTTATGGTGCTACTAGTTTCGCTCGAAATTCGTGCAGACTTGGCCGACGTCTGACCAGTTTCGTCTGTTTCCACTTTCGTGTTCCTTAGAAGACTGAATCAACGTCCGTCATTGCTTTTCACAGCCTAGTTCCAGGGGAACTTCCGCAAGTTTTATTTGCTTCTACTTTCACGGAAAATGTGCAACGCCAAGCGTGCACCTTCAGAGTTTACAACTGGATCGATACGACTATTACTACGCCGCGTGTCCATTATCGTGGACGTACGAGTCCGAGATACAGCGAGTGGAATTAGCGCCGCTTTCCCATCGATCCTCTTTCTGAATCATTTACGAGGACGTGTGCAACGGTCGAAGTCGTGGCGAGTGCATTCTTAGACCTCGTGTCACGACGATTCTATCCGAGCGTAGAGGCTCGCCTTCGCGATGGACGTTTCATCTCTCCCAGGAAATGCATCGCTTCGAATTGAAAATGGTTTCAGTAGGAGTAGGGGGGAATATTGACAGAAACTAGGGATAAATTTGGAGAAGAAAAGCCTAGTAAGTAAACACCACTGCTAGGTAAAATTTTAGGAAATTTAGTTCAGATTCTCTGTGTCTAGAAATCTTAATTTCTATCATTTTTATCCTATTGTTTTTTTTAAATAGTGTTGATGGATTGATGAGATCTTTCCAAAGAAAATGAGCCCAAACTCGACATAAATCGGACCAGTATACACAATAATTAATTAAAATGTAATATCCCGGATAAGTGACCAAAACCTAAAGCGATTTACATCGTGTTTGGCTTCATTTCTTTGAAAAAACTTCACCAATTCGTTCCCACTATTTTCACAAAAATAAATTGAAATCTCTAGCAATCAGAACTCCCCTTATTGATACATTATTTCGCATAATCAATGCTTAATGATGGCGCGCTCGGTGCAGATGTGCCATTAAAATTTAGCCAAGCAGATTTCGCTAAAATTACACCGAACAAGTCTGTAGGAAGCAGCTAGAAGGTAACGCAGCAGTGTACCACGTTGTTCGCCAGTAATTTCGACGATTTTAAGCTAAACGATTCCCAAAGGGACACCTGTGCTCGCTCCAGCGACACTTTCGGACGTGTTCTAATGAGACGGCACTCTGAAACGAGCGCGAAAGAAACGTGGGAAACAATAGCCGAGGCTCTAATCTGAAGGGCACTGGATCGAACCCTTCTTCTTCGGCAGCATTGTCTACCTTGACGAACCCTTTTACCACTACCACCGCCTTTCCTTCAGTCTGGCCCGGCCTTTCCAGCGACCCTTCACGAAGCACCGTGCAGAGGGACAGAGAAGGAGCCGAGGTCTGACTGGCTACAGAATAGTTACTGCCCCTCCTCGACATTATCTTTACGCCTTTGCCGTCGCACAAAAGGAACGACGAAAGGCCAGGGGGTGAGAAAAGACCGGTGGCCTGGGAGAAATGTTTATCCCCGCTCGACTGCGAGTTTGCTCTTCTTATTTCTACCCCCACCGTGGGACCTTCCTCGGTCTGTCTTAGCATTCGAGAAGTCGTGACCATTCGTTAAAGGCTCCTTGTTGTACCCTTCGTCTCTTGGAATTATGGAGAGAAGAGGAACATTTCTCGCACGCAAGAGACTTTGAGGCGACGAAAGAATAGAACACGTGAGTTGATGTTAGGATGAAATTGTATTGTACTTTTCGAGGACACTGGACTTTGTTTTGATCCAGAAGAGACTCTAGAGAATTTAGATCCCTTAGGAGAGCGCGTTATGAGGCCACATCAGTCGAAGTTAGAGGGAAATTGAAGACTTCGATTCCAGGCGAGCAGAAAGGGGACAATCTACTTCAATTTTCTGGGTCAGAGTGGCGGGAAAATCGTCGAGGAGAGCAGACTCAAAAAGGCAAACGGGGAGGTAGACGATCTATCGCTTCAGCTTTCTGGGGCAGAGTTACGAATTTTGTTCTACTCGAAGAGGCAAATTTGGAGAGCAACTTGTAGTACTATTTAGTGTGACAAGAACAGATTCAACTACTCCCTCGAAGCAAACCGAATTTACTGTTACTAGCAGATGAGTTTTACCTTGAAGAGCATTGTGCCACGACTAGAATGCTTTGGAATTGTATAGTAAAGGGTGTTTCTATGCAGCACGAACTAGATAACCTATGACAGTGTTGACTCGCTATAGACTCAGGGATCACTAACGAGCTTAGACCGAGGGACACATTTCTGAGGTCAACTTATCTCCTAGTAGCCCACTTTAGTCTTATCATATGATAGTGTATAACTCGTTCACTGTACATAATTTCGAAATATATCGCCTACAGTAGCAAGCTTATATCGAGAGAATACTCCAGTCAATAGACGCCATCTGAGATTTCATATTCAGATTAGGAGAATCAGGTCAAAGCTCATCTACTACAGTATCTACACTTCCTACATCATCTTCATAAACTCTCCCAAAGCTACACTCCAAAATCGCTCAAAAAATAATCTAAGGAATGTTTTAGCTAAAACAGACTCTACTTGTACATCAGCGAACTTGACTCCCAAGAATATCTAGCAATAGTCCTACTCCCAAATATACAACCACCCGTAAAAACAAGACTCCAGCATCCCCTATGCGCCCAGCTGATTTCAAGTCTTCAGCCCATCCCGAGACAATGCTGTAACGCTGTAGGTCAGAGGGCCTAACCTGAGGGATCCAGAAGCAGATCAGAGGGACTAATCTCAGGGATCCAAAAGCAAATGAGAGGGGCTAACTTGAGGGATCCAAAAGCATACGTGGCGAGTTCCACAGACACGATGGAACTTCGGCGGCAGGTTCGGCGCGAATTCGCGCAGGCCAGATAACACGTTTTCCCGGACGGACAGGGCAGTCCTCGAGGAGGGAGAGGGGATGAGGACAGCGTGGCGGCGGCATGGCGAACATGGCGTCGGCGAGGTCGCGTCTGCGCCGCGGCGCCGCCACCGCGTGACCACGATCAATAACTGTACGCGCTGTTGTGCCGGGGCAAAGGATGTTGAATTCGAAAAGTGTTATTCCGCGCGTCTATCTCTGAATGATATGGAAGGGAACGCCTCTCCACGTGGGTGCCACGTGTGCGCTTCCGCCCGCGTCTCTTACGCGCGTGCACGCGCCCGATTTCGTACGTCGCCGCTCTCCGACTGGGAGGCCGCGACCGTTCTCCAAATTTCTTTCGAGGATCCTGCCTCCTCGGTCTGATTCCGCCGCGACAGAGACGAGTCTGGTCCCTGCGACGTCTGACGACCACTCGCGAGCGACCAGGCTCACTCTACTTGGTAAGAGTAGTTGTTCTAGAGGGAGATAGAAATGGAGGAAACGTTCGCGGAAAGTCTATGCTTTCAGAGTACCTCTACTTCAGACAGTTGAGAAAGTTCGATGGCACGTTAGAATGCAGACAGAACCACAGACAGTTAAATACGTACTAGGTAATAGCTCTGTGCGCAGATGAATTAACACGAGCGATTCAAGTATGAATATAGTTGCAGCCGAGCAAAGAGCGACTCGTGGAGCGACACAGCGACCTAGGCGAGTAGAAGATCGCGGATGAAGGATGCGAAGAGCACAAGAATGGTTCGCGGGAGTGTAGACGAGCGACACGGTAGAGAACGATACGCGTCCGTGTGACGAAATCGACGATTAGATAGCGCGCGCGACACGTCAGCAAGAAAAGTAAAGGTGACGAAATAGGATCACGATGTATGATCGTGTGAGACGATTCTGAATTGAGGACTAACCTGCTAGCCGCAAGGCGGACATTCTCTGAAACTCGGGCTCCTGCAGCCACTTCCACATCCGTCGGAAGGTCTCCCGACCGCTCTTGAGCTTCGACCAGGGCTTTGGGTTGCGCAATAGATCGCTGAGCGTGCCCTGGCTACGGCACAGGACCCTCTGCGCGAATATCGCCTGCGGTATGCTGTACCTCTTCAACTCGGCGCTGATCCTCTGCGCCAGCTCCTTGGTGTTGATCTCCTCGACCTCGCCAGGTCCGTTCCCCGCCGACGACACGGTCTTCATGACGACCGAGGTGTGCTGCACGTGCTGCGTGTGCGATATCGTCTGCTGCGGCATCGACTGCTGTTGCTGCTGCTGTTGCTGCTGCTGCTGCTGCTGCTGTTGCTGCTGCTGTAGCTGCGTCTGCATGGGAGGCGGCGAGGCAGCGGGCACCGAGTGCGTGGGCGGGGAATGATGCGAGGGCGCGAAACTGGCCGTCGCGGACACGGCGGGCGGCGACGAGGGACTTAGGGCAGCTGGGCTCTGCTGTAACCGCGGCAAAAAGGCCGGATCGTAGTGAGGGCTAGCGGACTTGTGCGGCGAGTTGAGCCCGCTTTGACTGTAGGCTGACTGCGGCGACAGGGGACTCGGCTGAAGGCCCGCGCCAGGCGACGGGTAATTGTGCGGCGGCGACATACCCATCGTGGGAAGTTTGTCGTACGCGTACGGCGAGCTGCCCATCCCGAGGCCGATGTTACCGAGGCCGTTGTTCTGCATGACAGCGAAGCTGCCGGTTACGCCGCCCGCCGCGTGTGCACTGTACACGAATTTGTCGCTCATGGTCGAGATCGGCGGCAAAGGCTGCAACGGCGTCAGGGTCGCGTACGAGGAGCCAGGACTGAAGCCGGGCGGCGACATCCTCTCCGCGACGGAGGTCAACGTCTGATAGGTCGGCTCCGGCTGCATCGCCCTGAAGTCCGTCGCGTCGATCATGCTCGCGACCGACACGCTTATCCCCGATGTCGGCGTTAGCTTGCCCGGACTGAGCAGCTCCGAGTCGGCGTCCCGCGAGTCCACGTCCACGTCCTGAGGCGGCACGATCACCGACAGGGACTCCCTCGCGTTCTGTCTACCACCACCACCACCACCAGCACCACCACCTCCACCACCGCCACCGCCACCGTTTCCGTTGCCACCACCGCCGCCACCGACGGCACCACCGCCGCCACTGCTGCTGCTGCTGCTGCTGCTGCTGTTGCTGCTCGCGCTATCGCCGCCGCCGCCACCACCACCGCCGCCACTGCCGCCTCTGCCGCCTCCGTTACCGTTGCTCGGTGGCTCCTGGGACGACGACAGATCCTCCGCGGCGGTGAGCTCTCGCTCCTCCTTGACGCCGAGCGCGCCAGCCGCCAGTAGTTCCAGCGGCAGGCTCGCGCACGCGATGTCGGGACTCTGCGAGGCGGAAGACGACATACCCTCCGCGCTTCCACCTCCACCGTTTCCACCTCCACCGTTCCTCCCTCCCGCGACTTCTCCTCCGGCTTGGTGCTGCTGCTGTTGATGATGATGATGATGATGCGGCTGCTGATGCCCCTGTTGATGGGGATGCTGCTGCTGCTGCTGCTGCTGTTGATGATGATGATGGTGATGGTGGTGGAGGTGATGATGATGGTGATGCCTACCCCCACCGACCACCGTCCCTCTACCTCCGCTGCTACTACCACCACCGCCTCCTCCGTTTCCTCCTCCACCTGCACAGTTCCCATTCGAGCCACCCCCACCGGTTCCCCGGCCATGCGTAGACACCGCCGCCGGGGAATCGACCGAGTCCAGTAATTGCTCGCTATGCGATTGATGATCGGCTATGTCCCCTATACCTTCCATTTACGCACATCTAGTTCGGGTGGCCGCGCACTCGCTCCCCCGTGCTCGGACACACCGCGTGGCACACCTTCTCCTGAGTACTCGGCTCTCGAACCTCGGCCACCGCGTGTCACCCTCTGCCTTCGAGTTCTCGGTTATCCTCGCCGAACGACAGTTCGTATGGAAACCACCACGCGCGGACACGACTCCCAGACGAGTTTTCGCTATTCTCTATCACTGTTTCTATCGACACCCCCTCTCGGTCTCTCCCTTTCGAATACACTCACTGTCTCCCCCGGCCACCCGGTCACTGCGCGCACCAGTCGCGTCGCGACGAGGGAAACGACGAAGTGGAGAACCACCACCACCTTAGCCAGCACCGGCTCCTCGTGTCTGGCAAGCTTTCACCGCGAATCGTCGCGCGAACACGACCGAGGAGCGAGCTTCTCGACGAAGACACCGACGCCAGACTCCTGTCTAGCCCTGTCACGGACGTACCACCCCGCACGTTGGATGTTGCTGTTGCTGTTGCTGCTCCTCCACGTCCAGCGCGTCGGATCGGCATAGAGATCCGGTACCACAGCGACGGCGACCACCGTGCGCCCATGACACACACGGAGCGAGTGAGAGAACGCACACACTGCGCTCGAGTGAATACGTTTGTTCGTGTCGGCCCGCCAGGGAGAGAGAAGCCGGCGAGAGCGAGAGCAAGCGAGACAGAGAGAGAGGAGAGCAACCGGAGAGAAGGGGACGCTTCTCTCTTTCTCTCCCTCTCTGTCTCTCCTCGTTTGGCGCCTATCACACACTCTCTCTCTCTCTGTCTAGTAGCAAGAGAGAGAGACCTGTCCAGAGGACCCTTCCGTTCCGTTTCACTCCGCCCCCTTCCCCTCGGCCTTCGTCGCACGAGTCACCACCACCAGCACCACCGTCGTCACCACAGTCACCACCACTACCACCAGCAGCACCGTCACCACCTGGTCCACCCTACTACTAACCGTGCGTGCTCTCGTTCCTCTGTTCGTTTTACCGTTCGGTGCCCGACACCCTCTGACGCGTGCTACGCTCGAACTACGCTTCCCAACTACGGGTCCAGGTGCGACTCTCTCGTCCTGTCCTCCTTTCTTCCCCGCGACTAACCACTCCACGCGTGTGTGTCCCTCTGTCTCTCTCCCTCTCCTTTCAGTCCCCCCCCCTCCCCCTGTGTCCGTGTGTGTACGTACGTTTCACTTCGTGCTTCCTCGTTAACGACTCCGCGCCACGGAGCTTCAACCCTCGTCTACCACCACCATGTCACCGATACCGCACGCCGTACCTGCGCGATTAACTCGCCCTCTGTTCTTCCGCCGCGATCCACGTGAAAATCTAACCTCCCTCGAGCGGGATCGTCGTCGTCGTCGAGAGGCTGCCTGTCGTACCGCCGACTGAACGCCGCTCGTTCGCGACGTTTTCTCGTTTCCACGACAGTCGACTGTCGCAATCTGCCTCGAGAACGCCACGCGCGCCACGCGAAACACCGAAACGCCGCAACCGTCGAGAGTTCGCGCGGTTCTCTCTCCTCGAGGGACCCCCCCGACTCCAGAGCCACCCCCGAGGTCTAAGTCGCCAGCGACGGCATATCGTCGTCGTCGTGGCTGCGAGGACCACTACGTGCGCGCCGCCGACACCGTCGCCACCACCGCCGCCACCACCACCATCACACCGCTGCCTCCACCGCCACCACTCTCGCGTCACTCGGCTCTCTATCGATTTTCCGATACCTCGTGACCAACGTAGCTCGATGCGCCGATACTTCGAGCATAAACATCGACTGGCTATCCGCGGCGACCTGGCCCCCTAGCAGCGACGCGTTGCCAGCCGACACGGCCTTGCCACCTCGATCCGATTATCGAATGTCCGCTTTTCGATCCTCTTCTCTATGCACACGATGATCTTCCCTGGTTTCACCTGTCGGGGCGACTGAGTTGACGAACCTGGGCAAGTTTATTCGGAGTGAATTACGGCTGGTGGAGCATTCTTGGCTTCTTCCGATGATGGATGAAGAATTGTAAATGGATTTCAGTTCTATGGGCCTACGAAGGTCTTCTATGTAAACGCTTCATGTAATCACTGAGAGTTCCCATTTTGGAAGGTCCTCGCGAATAATGGCGCCTCGTGTGCTCTTCTAGAGGTTTTGGAGATCCAGTTTACTCTTCGAAGAATCTTCAGGAATCCTCTAGTCTCCAAGGTAGCACAACTCCAGTGTACGAAGTATTCACCACTGTTAGTTTCCCTCAGGAACAGCTCCTCGGACCTCGTCAGTCCCCCGCGCGAACGAACGGAACACCGGTGATCAATACGCAATCGAATCGCAGTCGAGGACGAATCGATCAGCGTTCCTCCACGTGTCTCGAGGCGTTTGCGAGTCGGGACGCGGCTCCGCTGGTTCGACGCAATTCCACGATCGAAACGCGCATCCTCATCCACGCGTAGGGTAGAGGGGAGCAGGGGCCAGTTGGTCGGGACGTCCTCCCTGGGGGTCTTCCCCGATCGGCTCGCCCCGATGGCGCGATCGAGTCGGAGGGATGGTCGAAGCGACGTCAATGGTCCGCTCGGCGTGGCTCGTCGATAGACTAATCAATAGGTGGTCAGAGGGTAAGCGTCGCGATCGAGGCTCTCTCTTCCTGTGCACCCTAAACTCTGTCGAACCCTCGAATCGACGAATCGAATACCGACACGCGTGTCACCCTCGGCGATCACGTTCGACTCGCGATCCTGCCGCTCGCGGTCGCCACTGCGCAGACGCGCGCTCACCCCTCGTACCCCGTCACCCTTCTCCACGAGCCGCCCCTCGAGAGGGGACGGTGAGGAGAGTGGAAGTCGAAGGCTCCTTGGAAGATTCTCGACCACCGCGCCACCCCTTTGTCTTCTCGCCTTGTTTTTCGTTTCTTTCGTCCGCTGCCGCGTCGCGGTGACGCGTTTTCCGAACAACCCGCGCTCTAACACCGCCCCCGAGTGTGCGCAGGGCGGGGAGGGAGAGTCGGAGGCGAAGAGGATGCGACCACGGAGTTGCGCAAATCGCGAACGCGACTGTGTGCCTGCGAGGGGTGGCTTCGTCCTTCGTGCTTCCTGGGGTCGGAGGGGAAAGGGGCGAACAGAGGGGTGGAGATCTTGCCACGGGGATCTGTAACGAACTCGATACGCAGGGGTCGAGGGGAGACGGACGAGAGGGGTGGAGGACTGGCGAGAGCGCCGCGAGAGGTGGCTCAGGGAGCCGCTCGCTGCTCGAGGAACCCCGAGCAAAGGGATGCTCCCTTCGACCGGTCGGAGAGGTTCCGGTTCTCGGTGCGCAGTTCCACTGCTCTGCCTGTCGAATTGCGATATCGAGCGCAATTGCTTGAAATCGCAGATTCGTCGCGCTTCTCAGGCAGAATCTTGAATTTTCGGAGTTTGGAGACGAGTCGTCTACTTTGGGATACTTCTCAGAGAAGATATCAAATTTTTGAGAATTAAATTAACACTTAGTCACTAAAATTGGCTCACAGAATTTGTGAAAATTCAGGGTTCAATGTTAGGATCCAGGAACAAATTTCGAGAACTAAATTTAGTCTTCAAATTTATCAATTATAGAGTTATGAATTTTCTATACATATACTATCATAAATAACTGTATCGTTTAATAAACTAGATGAGTAGACTATGCCTGAAAATTGATACTCTTATAAACAATATATTTTTAGTGTTGAAGTATAAACCAATGATAAAGTCAAAGGTCTTTGTTAACATAGTAAAATATAGAAATCCATTGCGTCGCAAGGGTACATTTTCCCATTCGTTGACGAGATGACAGCAAACACTGACAACGCAATTTGATAGGGACACATTGAAAGCTGCTAGGATACGCAGGCAGCGCGGTTTAGATTGACGTCAGTGGAACAGACACAGGAATTAATAAGAGAATCGTCTCTGAGCAACAACAAATCTTGTCTGTCTTTAAAACAAATTAAATAAACGTGCTCTTAGTAAATATAATGTTACCTGGGTACACTTTCATAGATTATTCGATATAAACCCTCTGTATGGTGGTCCCATAATTATACTAAAACCATTTTCTCTGTTTTCGACATGGAAAATATTAAAAAATAATTTACACAAATCAATAAGTTAAAAAATTGAGAATTTTCTGTACCCTGTTATAAATCAGTTCTCATAATAATGTCGCAGTAAATCAGTCACAGTGTATCATAATAATGACGCCGTAGAGGGTTAATGAAGGTCACTTTTATTAGGGTTCACCTGGCTACAATTCTACCACTTGATGTGTATCTTTTCAAGAATAGGATGAGCATAAATTTTGACCATTTGTGAAACCATAATGTCAAACACGCAAACACGATCATGATTCCAACCCTTTTATACTAATGGGTCACACTCCCCTATTACTAAATATTAAAAAGAATTTTTAAATTCAGCTTTCTTTCTCAAAAATTTTTTAAATCGTAGTGGCACATGCTCAATTCGCGCGCGAAAAATTCCACCCTCTCACTCAAATAACCCCCTCACAGACGGAAACCGATATCGATCGTGATCACAGTATCGCGTACCCCAACAACGTGAAACAAAATCGCGAGCACACACGTACCTGTCTCCACTAAAGCAATCGCGAAAGAATTCTCGAGGGAATTGTAAAAGGTTTTCCAGACGAAATCCATCGGCGCTCGCGAGGAAATAAAATCGATATCGGGTGTACATCGGCCGGCGAAGTCGAACAGGAAGAAATAAAAACGCGTCGCGCCCCAGCGGGTCGACAGAAAGGCGAAACCCGCGAGAGTCGCTAGTCCTCGTTCGATTTCCCTCGAAACGGCCATCGATTTTCAAAAACACATCCTCCTCACAAAACGCCTCAATGATCGACGCAACTCTCGACTCGTTGAAATTTCGAAACGACGAGCATTCTACCCCAAATTCAAGCAATGGAATCGCAACTCGCACTCGATTCAAACCTGATCTAAATTCAGTTTCGAGAATCTCCACTCAGAAAGTAAAACAACTTTCACAAATTTCCAATACTTTGAAGAAGAGAATGAAAGCCTCTGAAAAATTCATAAAACCCCCCAGAAAAGAGGATCACCATCAACCTCTCTCCAACAATCTCCAAAACCCCTTAATAATAACAATCTTCCTCTTCATACGTATCACGCTATTACAATAAATGATGAAACCGTATGAAACTCGATATAACTGCTCCTCTACAACCCACCTCTTAGTACACGTCTATATCCTCCCACAACCCTCATCCAAAACCCACCCCCAGTCCTCAGAAAAAGAAGTACCAAGTACTCTCGACACAGTCCAAAAAATTCATCGAACATCGTTTGAACAGTGTTGGTATAGTGGCGCCCGATTTCGCCGCTCCTGAGGGTAGTTCGTGGCCAGCGTTGGTGGGGAGGTCGGGGAGGGGAGGGTTGCGATGTAACGTCGATATCGCGCTCTATACCGGGCGTCGCGACGCCGAGTGGGGGGACCGGGGTATAGGGGAAAGTTCCACATGGGTAAAATAATCGATAGCGCGACCGATATGTATGTACCGAGCGAGCGTACATAGGAGAGAGAACACGAACACTGTGGGGGCCTCTGTATGTACGACGCGTGTGTGGTTACACGCGAACGAAGGGGTGGGACAGGGGAGGGGAGACGTAGACGGAGGGTCGTGAGGAGGCAGAGGGGGTGGTCGACGAGGGAGGAGCGGTCAGTCCGTGCACATAAACGCGCGTGCTGCCATAAACACGGAAACGAGGGTGGAGGACGAGGGGTGGGGAACGTCGGAGCTCGTGTGGGACTGTAAGGAGAGAAGATAATTTGCGCAGGTTCTCTGTGAGTGAACCGTAGGAAACGGGGCTGTACATTTGATATTGGAGTATGTTTGCTGGAAGAGGGAAATTAGGTTTTCTGCGTGAAGCAGGTGTGAGGTGAGAGAGGGGTGGGAATTCGGATCTTTGGAAAGAGGTAAGATTGCAAACTGGGGGATTCGACTTCGAATTCAATTTTAAGGAGACTTAACGTGCACGGAACTCAGAATTTGAGGTTCTGGAAAGGGCGAAATTAGGGGTGCAGTCTGTGGATTAACGTGAAGAGGAAGTCGTGGGTTGTTGGAGGAGAGGGAGAACATGTCTATTGCCTCGATCGCGCGAATTTTCTGTATGAGCACCGGGGGAAGAAAAGAAAGCAGAGAGGGGAGAGACAAAGTGCCAGCGTGCACGTGAAATTTGCATGGGGGTTGGAAAGAGCGCAGATAAGGTCATTACTACAGTTAAAAAATCAGAATAATGTAAAACGCTGTTGTATGTCTAAGAGAGAAATAAATGACGATATATTAATAAACAGTGTCAGATAATTATAAAAGCGATCTAACAATAAATAAAAAACCTAAACAACTTAACTCTATTTTATTCACTTATTTTATAATACAAATCTCACCCAAAAAGACTCAATTTCTTTTCGATTTTTAACTTCAACTATTTTCCAACTATTAACACATACATACCACATGTCAGTCAAACTCTTAGGGACGCAAAAATAGCAGGATGACAGAGACTAACAAATAAGGAAGAATGAGCAGCAATATTTCTTCATGAACGCAATATACACCCTAAAGGTGACACGGCTCGTAGCAGGGGGTAGAAAAGCAGCGGCCGTAAAGGCGAAGAGGAGGGTGACGATACGCATGAAAATAACATTTATGCGTGTCCAGCTTTGCGAAAGTGTATCCAAACTTTCCACGCTCGCGTGTCGCTGAAAACTAAAAGACGAAGTAAGAGGGGAGGGTGGGGCGAAAACAAAAATTCGAGCACAGCCACGAAGGCGGCCAAACAACGTGGACTCGTTTGTGTGAAACCGTACATGTCCCTCCGAGGTGGAACAGAGAGAGGGACCAACACATGCGGGACAACTATGTGCGACCACAAGTATATGGAACGTGGCCGAGGGAGAGGAGGCAGCGGAGGGGTTGAAGGGGGAGGCAAGCAACGCGAAGAACAAGCTCTTGTAGGTGTTTCTGGCGAAGAGAAAGCAAGAGGCGAGAACAGGGAAACCGTATGTGTCTCTACGTGAAATTTGTACGTGGTCAGAGAGGGTGGCTCATAGGGGGTTGAAACGCGCGTACATACAAATACGCGAGCCATTACGGTCACTGGCTGGCAGTCATCGACTACTAAAAATTTGCCGAAACTGTGCCATCGAGAAATCGATATCGACTGACTCTGCTCGCTACCAAGGGATGGGAGCTGTGAAGTTTTTACTTCAGTTTTCCATGCAGGAAAAAATAATGATTTATTTTGCGAAGTTCCACGAAAACAGAGAACTGTTAAAGAGGGTTCGTTGCATAAAGGTCACAAGTATTTTTAATCTGTGCTTAAAGGTGAGTCGAGCTTGAACCCTAAGGGGTGAATTTCTGTAGTAGATAAATTTGTAACGTGGAATCATTTTTCTTGGAAGTTTACAAAATATGTGTTACTATTGCGTGTTTAGAGAAGTCAAATTTCTCTGATCGTCTTATCGAGAGATTCACTCAACCCTATCTTCCTCTGAAAGAAGAGAGGAGTGGGGAGTACGTAGTAGTAGAGATCGACGGAATCCCGTGTAATTCCTCGGTTATCGATCACTGGTTGCGCGCGGGGATTTTAATTTCGCGCGGGTAAAAAGACCGCCGCGAGACGGACGGAGAATTTTTATGAATTAACGAGATTTTGTTGCGTCTACCCTCCCACTCTCCCGCCCCTCGTGCCCCTTATGCGTCGCGAGGAATGCAATTAGATTGAAACAACCCCTGCGGCCTCCTTCGATACATCAACCCCCTTCCTCTGTGAAACAATATCAGAACTGACTCCTATCAGCTTCCTGCAAAATTATTAAACGTCTACTCCTTCACCTCTCAGGCTACTGAAAGTGTACCAATCGAAGAAAAATCGACCTGTAAAGCCTCCAATTCACAGAAACAGAGATGATCACCTAATTTCCTCGATCCATGATCGACCAACTACCCTCGTGCAACGGGCGTCCCAGACGCTAGTCTAATATTCGAACGCGCGGGGGTTCGGTGCCCTGGTCTAGAGGTTAATCGCGGGAATTGTGGAGGACGTGAAAAGGAAACGGCACGGGCCCCTCATGCAGATGTCTCGTGGAGTCGCACCTGGCGGCAGGTGGTCTCTGCGCGGGGGTTCCCCTTCCTTGGATCCGCGCGTGTGCCCGCGATCGCGCGCTACCTGGCGCGTGGTCGCTCGCCCTCCTTGAGGAAACCGATCAACTGCGAGCAGTTGAACCGTAGAATTCGGGACGCAAGCAGGGGTGCAGCGAGGATTCCCTCTTTGAGTATGGTGAAGGAAATTAGGAGGTGTTCTGTTCTATTGCGTTGCTGAGGTCTAGCTCGAGTCTAGGACCTAGAGCTATACCAGAGAGACACTCCTCATTTCTTTCCTCATCTAATTTTTTTCACTATACCCAAGGAGGGTGTTCATACGGCAACCCTGGAGATGAGGCGTTCTCTGAAGATTTGATAAGTGAACGCGTATATGTACAGGGTGATCAGTTTATCTGGAAATTCTCCGAGTGTTGATAGCATTTGTAAGTGCTGCCAACACTCATTAGAAGGTTTCCAGATAAACTGAACACCCTTTGTAAGACTGTATGGGGCACTGGGTATATTTCCAATGAGAGGCCAGTGAAGCTAACATTAGAGTACATTTATTAGATGTGAGGGTGTACGAGAGGAGATAATTTGAAAAGAATAGTATGTTTTATATGGTTGATCTAATTTAAGATAGTAATGTAGCACACTTGACCTTTTAATTGTAGACTTTTGTGTCCTAAGCCTGACTACCTTACCGATGTAGAAATTCGAGACTGATTTTAGCGACCTCTGTTTATGAATGACTATTATAAAATATAAGGACTGAAGTATCGATGAATAGAGGAATTCTATAATATTGCAAATAAATAAAATGGATTTTGTGATCTATTTGTTGGCGCTGCTGCCCTTCTTTTCAAATAAATAATTTGGAATACACATTTGCAAAACAATTAGCTTACGATTGTTGTGCAAATGTGGAGTGAACAGAACTGGTTTTAGAAAATATTTGCGCGGAAAAAGCTAAAAGTTAGTATACCTTAGTTTAAGATTACAGAGAGTGCTAAGAAATAAAATATGCTGTAAGAGAATTTAGCTTAATGATTATGTAAAAGCATTTATTCAAAAATGAAGTGGAAGCTACCCATAATGGCCACATTCGCAACACTCGACCATAAAATATTAATTGAAAATTAAGCCGAGAATGCTTTAAATGCAAGATATCTTTATAAATTATTGAATAACATAACTTCTAGATAGTTACTATGTTAATTCAATGAATATGGAGAATAAACTGTCATGTAATACATACACATTTCATAATATGCAACACTAATACAAACCAAAGAATTATATTTTTCGGAAACACATAAAAATTCAACAAATTATGCAATAATATTAATGGAAATAGAGAAAAAACTTACCTTTGTGATGAGCTGTGCTCTATAACATAATTTCGTTCGAAGTGGACTGCGCGCACAATTTCAAGAATCGAAAAAATGGCGCTCCCTTACTATCGAGAGTATCGAATCTCGCATGCTCAGAGTCTTCTATCGCCCACCTGTTGCATACAACACGAATATCAATAAAATCCATAAAATACTACCTGTAGTTCGCTTTAGAATTTACGAAAATATAACTATAGTCTCTAAAATATATCATAAGTTAGTAATTTCTACTGATTTTTGTGCGAAAAGTGTAACCTATATCGTCCGACACGCGCAGAATTGAAAAACAAGAAACACAAATTTTTCAAAGAAGTATTTATCATTAAAACAATCAAAATTAATATAAATGTTGTATTAAATACGTAATACTATGTTTGTATTAAGGATTCGTACCTTTGTGCAGGGTGAAATATCGCCAGGAATACCATTAAACACAATTAAGACAAGGAGAGATATGCACGTCCGATTCCCAGCGCGTCCATGCACAGAATGATGCGCAGTAGCGTTACGCGCAGCGTCTAAAATCCGTGACAAACTTTCGATCACCCATCACTTATATGTAATATAAAAATACAATAAAAATGTTTAAATATCATAAAAACATATTTAGATTCTATGAAATGCACCACAGGTTAACAACTTTGATTAATTTTTAGTAAAATGTTAAATATATCACCACGTAACCATAGAAGTGAAAAACGAAGAGTATGATTTTTTCAAACAAAAATTAATTATTAAAAAGATCAAAACTGATACAAATTTTGTATTAAATATATGTTACTCTGTTTAAATTAAACACTCACACCTTGTTAAAGAGTCAGCAATTCCCAGAAATAGGATTAAATGTGATTAACAGGACGAGAAATAAGTACGTCTGACTTCCAGCGCGTCCGGGAGTAGAATGATGCGCAGTGACACCGCGCGCAGTTTGAAAACACAAAGATGGCTGCCGCGATCAAAATTAGTGGCAAATTTGAACCGATCGTACAGTATCTCTATCAAACGAAGAACATATTTTATTGGTGCCCTTCTTCTGACCGCAGTATATGAACACCCCTGGGAGACCACGAGTGCCTCACTCGTCGTGGGTCCTCCAGCGGGTGAGGATCCTCCTGGCAGTCCACTGGAGGTGGACTCATGGACCTTGGACGAACTGGGACCCCTGGACACCCCTGCCCAATGGGCAGCTTGACCACTGGTCATCCTTGACCACTGGTCATCCTTGACCACTGGCCATCCTTGACCACTGGTCATCTGTAACCAATGGTCATCTTTGACCAATGGTCATTCTTGACCACTGGTCATCCTTGACCACCGGTAAGTTTTATTCAAATTTAAAATTTATTTTTTCTGTTGCCCCTATTTAATATATACTCTACCCTCCTTTTGTCTTTCCCCTATTTTTTTTTCTAAGTTCATAAGGTTTAAATAAGTATCTAAATAAGTATATGATCATGCGGTTATGTGATTTAAGTATTTTTTTTCAATTCGAATTCAATACACCGCCTGCCATAAATTACAGATGTTTAATTATTCAGGAATGTAACTTGCATACATAATACACATAAATATTTTATTCTAAGAGTAGCTTTTGTTTAATACACCTCTGAGATAATATAAGTATCTGCGCCTACAATTCTAAAACAACTCTGTTTCTATCTAAAATATAGAGAATTCTACAGTGGTGGAAGTGATTAAGAATTCGTCGAAATCCCAGCAAAATAAATTTATTTCCATAATTTCATTCACTTCTCGCTTCAATCATATTCCGCCCCAATGGTGATGCTCATCTCTTTGGAAACGATTTTCGTTTGATGATACCACCGATTGGTATCTAAAACAACTGTATCAAACACATGTCACCATCACCATAATGATACGATTCGTGAATTATATTATGCTACGTTTAAACCAAGGGAACGAATGCTTCCTCTTCAACTGAATTGAAAGAATGCTCGTGTCACTTAAATTTTGTTGAAGTGGAAGAAGAACTAGCATTCTCTCTCTTGGTTTAAACGCAACATTACTCGTAGAATGCACTCACTTATTTCTCCAGGATGCACCACAACCTCTAGTCTCTCGCAAATGTAATGACATTCCCTAGGAGGTTCAAGGATCCACAGTTTCTTGCCCTTGATTTGAGCTTGCCACGAGGGATGGTCCACATCGTCCACCTAGCAAAAATTGAATCCCAAGTAAACCAATTCCCCCAAACTTCTATCTCCTTCCAAAATCGAAATCAAATCGAGGGAAATTGCGCGAAAAGTCAATCGAGCAAGAACTCACGTGCATGGGAGCTCCGTATCCGTGGCTCCCCATGAAAATCCAATCGGTTTTCTCGCTTTCCGCGGTGGTAGGTAGGAAATAAGGTCTCTGATAGTGTTGTCGAAGAATACTGCCGATCTTCTCGTCGCAATTGCTCCTTCAATGGAAGTTGGACTTTAAATTCATGTGAACAACTCAGAGATCGATATTAAAAATGATCAGTATGATTAAAATTCTATGTACAAGGTATTCAATATAAAGATCCATAAGTTATTCCCCTCTTCGATTCTCATTTTGCTATTCCAAGACGACACAAATGAAAAATTTAGAACGAAGGTGTGATATTCTGGGTAATCGTTCCACAAGATAAATATAGGCAGATGTAGTAGCATTTAAGCTTGTTAACCGGATTGTGCGCATACGTTCGAGCTTTAGGGCAGTTATCGAAGCCCTGAAACTGTGCATTCACGGGCATTGCTCGACGAACTTCCGGAATCTCTTGTTAAAGTTTTTTTAACATTTATTTAACTTCGAAAAGGGAATATAATTCTTAATTTAATTTGTTTCTGGCAACCTCGTACATCGAATTTCGTAAAATAAAATGATGAAATATGTAAAAAGAGAATTTTCAATAAAATGACCACTCACCATCCCACGTACCAAGGCTCCGTTCCTTCTTCGAGCAAGGAACGACTGGTACTCATATCGAAGACATCCTGGAGGCTCTGGAATCCGGTTTTATAAGGGAAGAACTGGCAGTTGGCATCTTCGCCATCGTACAACGACTTGAAGAACAAAAAGGAGAACACTTCCGGTGCTGTCCAGTTGCTCATAGCGTCAGTGACCACGACTGGTCTCCCAGAATATGCATAGCTGTATTTCAAAAGCGAGAGCAAGAAAAAATAGAAGATTAAATCTTCTAGACGATCTAGTTCTGAGACGACATAAAACTATTTTACATATTTTATTCCAATATGAATTATCCAAAACTCAGTGTGGGGTATTTAAAATTGAAACCTCTAGGTCTTAGAATTTTAAGGAAATTAACTTCCAAAGTATACATTTCAGAAATAAAAGTAACAGAATTGCTAGAAAAGCGATTGAAGAAATGGAACGAGCAGTACCGTTCCTCGAATGTCCCAGGCACCACGTTCGATATCCTGTCAACCTGTTGAACGTCCTGACACATCGAACAATCCTCAGCTGGTCGGAAAATCTTTTGGGTGAAGGAGGGCAGCTCTGCGAGACACTTCAACGACAATTAATCCTCAACAAGATTCACTCAGAGTAAAAAGTCTAATTCTCACATTAAATATCATCAAAACGAAAAATACTTGAGTCAAAGAGGATCTAATAAAGTCCTAATTAATCCTAATTGCTACAGCTTCGACTAAACGTGTAAATTGAGTAATATTTCCTTGCCCACCTTGTCGTAACGAGCAGCGCGCATGTAATCCCAGAGGAATCTGCCCAGGATCCACGCGAGAATCAGCAGGATCCACAGGTGTCTCCTGCGGACCTTCGATCCTCCTGGTCTGAGCACAGAGTGCGCGTGGAGTAGCTTGAAGCTTCTGTTCGCAAGCCCTGCTTCCTCGATCTTGCCAACTATCGAGCGCAGATCCTTCTTCGCGATCTCGAAGGCTTTTCTGGAGGACTCTGAAGACACTTTGTTGCTGTTCACGTCCGTCATGACATAAATGTGCGACGTCAGTCGAAGGTTTATTAAATCGACAGAATTCGATGTCTTTGTCACTGGTGAGAAGGATTCTTCAAGAAGGATCTCAGGGGGATCAACAGTTCCAGAAATTGGAAAGAGTAGAGGAGTTTTCTACTCAAGTATTTCACTAATTTTTTTTTAAAATTGAGGTAAGTGTTGTGGTTTTAATTGAGAGAGTGACCAGTTTTCAGGACTTCCGGTGATCTTGCTAGTCGACGTGGAACTGCGAGAGAGTCCTTCCTCGGGGTTCCACAGAGCCAAAGGATTCTGTTGCGCATGGGGATGCTGTGACCCGTTCACGGAGGTGTGAAATGAACAAGTATCTGGGGTACCGATTGATTGAAACGAAATTTGCTCGAACACGTGGAAACTCATTCAATTTCTCTTCAAATAACTAACAAAAAATTGAAAACAAGTCTTCGATAATATTACAAACATTCTTAAATATTCTATTTCTATTATCTATTGTATAATCACGCTTAACTAAAAAAAAAGTTACCCCAAATTTGCATTGAAGGAAAAGGAACATTTATTTCCAGAACAAGAAATTTTTAGAACACTACTATAATGAATATCCATTAATCATGCAGTTAATTAACAGTAATTGATCCATGAAAATGGGTGACTGAAAAAGATTGAACAGTTGCAGAAAGATGTCAATGCTGTAAACAGTTCTCCACGTTTGCAAATTGTTTTCCTCAATTTTCTTTCTGCCCAATCACTGAATGAAAAGGAGAGGATCGACAGTGAACCTATGCTCGGGCAAATCTCTCTCGGTGGAAATATGTGTGGGCGGTTTCTTATCACACGATGCAGGTGCCACTGTTCACTGAGCCGCGTGGATTTTCTTGTTAAAATACAATCAACCAACCACCCCTTATCGCGCGTTCCCATTTCTTTAACGCGCTTCCTTCCCTCCGAATCAATCGATCTCCTATCAATTTTTCACAATTTCGCAATATTTCTATGAACATCCTTCGCACAGATTCATTTCTTTTCTCAATTTTTGTATGAGGCTAACAAAAAATAAGTTGAATAATTTTTGCAATCGTAACTTTAATTGTAATATACAAGAACGAAGTATGTCAAAGGCGCGACTGCATGTGCACGTGAAAGGAGAATTTGTAATACGATTCCCGTGGAATTGTTAAAAGGGAAGGGGTTGTTCCATTCGACAGCCAGAAGGGGCCCACCTTTTACGACTGCAAATTGACAATCTGCGCGGCAACCTACTTCCTAATTAACAATTACCTTGCGTAGAATCGATCTCGGCTGGAATTACACGGTTTTTCGAACAACAAACGACGCGTTTTCGAATTTCTTCTTGGACGTTTGTATTCCTAAAAAAATTTTTCGCGCGAGCAGAAGGCAAGAAAACCTTTATTTTACAAAATAAAAAATATATTTTCAATAATTCTATTAGTTCTTCATTGTGAAATAAGAATAAGAAAATGAGGAAAGCCAAGGACACCTTATTATTTGAATTAAATAAAATTCCTGATTCTTCTTTTTCATCTTCGTAGGAATTTGAGGATGAAGGTCTTAGGAAAGGATGTACAAAGAGGTAAAAAAAATCATTCAGTAGAATTCAGCGCAATTAAATTCTTTAATTGTTGTCAGTCGGGTTCGAAATACACTAGTCGATCGATTTATCGTTAATAATTATTGTATAATACGTGGTACTCCTCCGATATAAATAATACGACGTCAATAAAATAATGACAATATGTCTGCTCTTCTGTCCCCCCCCTGTCTTAACAAAATTTATATATATTTATATATGTATATACCTACTTCATTTCGAGAGTACTTGCGTCGTCGATAGACTGCGTTAAAACACGTACGATTTAAATTCATTAAAAAAGACAGAATAAAAGAACAAACGACGATGACGATTGATGATAGTGATCGTGACGATGATAAATCCCCGCCGCGCTTCCGTCAAGGGTGGAAATCCAGAGGGAATGTTCCAGCAACAAAGTAAAAATATTTCTAGAAATCTCAATTATCTAAATTGAATATATTATTGCAAACTTAATTTTTAATAATATCAGGTATGCAATATTCAACATCTTTATTTTCTTTTTCCAGAAAAAGGGACAAGAAATAATGCAAGGTATCCAAAACGGAGAAAAAAATGTTCCTAGAACCTCCTCCCTCTCCTCCACCCTCACGTCGGACTACAACGTTTTATTAATTAACGCTAAATGTGTGGTGAAACTCCTCTAATACATCTAAAATGCACATCCATGCTTATTTAATGCTCCTTTAATTTTAAATACGTATGCAGCACTGTAGCCTATCATTTCATTTTTTTTTCTATTCGTTATGCGAGTGTCTTCTGTGTATGTGTGTGATTCTTTTTTTCCTTTACGTGTGTATGTATAAATGTACGTATGTACTGTGAGATACGTGAGATTTTCCTGACGTTTTCCTTCCTCTATTTCCGTTCTTCGTTTCTCCACGTGGATCGTCGTGCTATTCTTCCTCCTCCCCTTCCTCCTCCACTTCCTCCTCCACTTCTTCTCTGGTCGAGATCGTCGAATCTGCCCCAGAAGTCAACGTTCACCCTCGCTGGGTACTTCCATGGGCTCTCTCGTTTCCTGGTCTTCACTGTCGGATGATACGTTCGTCCTGCTCTTACAGCTCGGATGATGGAGTGGTTTGATGGTGTCACTCGGCTTTAAACGCTATCAGTCTTCTCGGGTTTGTCGGTGACGATGATCGCGGTGAAGGGTGAACTTGAGATTCTCGGTGAAAAGGTGGAAAATTAAACTAGTTCCTCCTTAGACAGTTTAAGAAATACAAGATAATGGATGAGGGGAATTTTCGAGCGATATTTAACTCTGCATCTTTTTTTTAGTGATAGAAGAAAAGAAGAAAAAGAAGAAATTTGAAGGCTATTCTGAATATTCCTTTTTTTAAGTTGAATTGCTTCTAAATTTGATCTATGATATAATTATAGGTATACCAAGCAAACTTGAGGCCTGGACATATAAGTTTTACACTCTGACCAGGCCTCAAGCTTGCCTGGTATATCAATAGCGATAGTTTAATTTTCTCCCTTTTCACGAGATATTAACAGCGCAAACAGTTCGCCGCTTGCGGTAAAAAACACACACTCCTTAGGCCGGTGGGGAACGTGTAAAAAACAGCGTAAAAATCGCTAGTAAAACGAGACACCGTTTAATAAAAAATGGCGGACGCTTCCTCCAGTGCTTCCATCCTTCATAAGTAACCACTGAGTGGTAGAAGTCTCTACTCGAAACCTGAAAGCCACTAGATGCTCGTCTAATCCTCCCTAAACGAGCAACGAAGTTCTTGAAGTTGAGTAAAGCAATTCTATAAGATTTAAAAGAGGGGGTCCCCAAGAATCGAGAATATAATTTCGACGAAGTCGTTCGGGGAGGATCGATTGTAAGATGGTTGAGATTTTCGTTCGACCTGCGTTAAGCTCTCGATATTTCTTCAAAAATTAAAAAAAAAAAAGAAATACTTAAAAAACAAATATAATATAAAGTAAAAATAAAAAAAACAGTAAATTGTAAATTTTGGTTAACTCAAACAGAAAATTCATTGCAACGTTTTTCATAAAATAACAATTAAATAAAAAACAATAATAAAATTGACAGAGCTGCCTCGTTTCTTGTTCTAAAAAAAAGTTATTATAAAAGTCCCTAAAAATATAACAAAGAATTGGGCTTAGCCAATCGAACGAGCCTCCTTCGAGAACCATCTTCGGTCCCCTTCGCGTCCGCCTCTTTCACCACCATTTTCCTCGTTTCTCCTTAATCGTCATAGAAAAATTAGAAACGCCGGCACGCACAAACAATAAAAAACGGATATCAAAATCTCGGTTCGTTCGTATCGATCGTGGCGGCTCTGTCGATGCTCCGACGATCCAGTAAGAAGAATCCAGAATCCATAATCCCTTAAATACAAGATTCACTGGTCTAACTCTCTGTATATTTGTTTCAAGTAAATCAGGGACCTCCTCCATAATCGTCGAAGCAATCGTAATCTTACACTCTCGATCATTGCTCTTGCAGCTCTTGCTTCAGTCTCTCTACGCTATCTAGATCCTCCCTCTGTGACGAGGAACATTAAAAACCTGATACCATATTTTTTAAATTATTTCTAGAAGGATAGTGGTTCAAAAAATTCGTCTTTCTAAATCCTCAAAGTGAAAACCCTTAAATTCCAAAAAGAGTTCCTCGCAGAGAAGGAGGACCAAGGTACATCAACATTTCGACGACTCTAAAGATTCGACCCTCTATACTTATCGTTATCAGTGGTGAATATAAAATTTTTGACAGTGCATTATAATTCGTTCAAAAGTCAAAGCCAAAAGCAAGAGCCGAGAGGAATATCGAGACCCAGAGCCTCTCGTGTCACTTTGAGCAGAATGGTCCAAGGTCCTCTATGAGGATTCGCGCCACTGTCACGTCGCACATGGCACTCTCTATATCACGCTATATCACGAGAGCAGACGATCTGCTAGCAGTCCAGAACGATAAGCTCGAAGGACGCCTCTCGATTCGCGGAGAGGCGTGTAAGTGGGTGGCCTGTTATCGGCTCAGAAACGCAATCTTGATAACACGCGGTCGCTTCTGCTGATAACTCTTTCTCCTCGCGAATATCTGCCTCGATAATACTGCAACAGTATCCCCCTAAGTGACGTTGTATCGTAATTGGTTACTAATTCCCTTAGCAGTCGCAGTGGACCGACTAGTGTGAAAAACACACTAGGATATACCACGAGGACGCTCTTATGACCGAGAGTCTCTCACAGTACAGTGATATGATACCAATAGGTACGGTAAGCAAACAGTTTCCATTAAGTATTTGTATCCGAGTCTGGAATGAGTCCTGCGGTACCACGTCACGTGTACTATTACAGTATTACTAATAATATTACGTTAGGATCCTGAAGAAAAGCTGCCAGTCGCAGCAGAAACGATCGCGCGAGTCTCACGCTCGACTCCTCTCGAGAAGGTTCGATCCTGAAGCGATCAACACCTGGCGGAGTAACGATAATAGCTTCATTTAGCGGCACGCCGACGATCGTTACAATTTCCACTGTCTACTTTATAGTAGAGTCACGTCGATCTCGTCGATCGTTCAACATATGATACAGTGGATTCGATCATCGTGATGAGTATATACAAAACGGGTATGGATCAGCTACGTGAACGACAGACGATGAGATTGGACCTGAGTGGTCTCGGCGGAACGATCGACAAGATCCTCGACCAGGGCATGCACGCTTGCAACACGTTCATTATATACTCTTGAATTCCACAGGAAGGAACGCGTGACAACAAGTGTCGTTCCTGCTGTTTCGTGTTATTACTTTCACCTGGCTAAATCATCCGCGAACACACTCGATTCAACTGTCGTAATAATATTATCTTTAAGAAATAGAACAAGGATATACTTTATTTTGTATATATATAATATATATGTATATATATAATATGTATATCGGCTATCAATAGTGTCATATCTCTGTCGAACATTCGATAATAACATTGAACATCATCACATTCTTCTTCATTCTCTCGCGTCCCCTCTTGGGCACTCTCTGCCAGATTCGTTCTTGGTCTCGCCTATCCTGCATCGGTAACACTCTTTATAGTATGAAGAACCATAACGATCAAGGATCAGCTATCAGCTTAACCTCTTTGCTTCTTCCCCTCCTCGTCGCGAGCTTACTCAAGAACAACAGACTTTGCTCCTCTCATGAGTGGACAGTTTCACGGTGCAAATAGTATAACATTCACGCTATCACATGCATGTACACGAACATTCTCTCGATGAAGAAAAACAAAGTGCAGCTCGCAAATAATCGGCATCCTCGTATATGCCACACCCACAGCCTCAGAAGTTTACATAATACAATAATCGTAGTCGGAACGATTCTTCCTACGCGTGTGTCGGTGTCTGTGTACTTACGATGGTGTGTATAATATATCTATATAATATATATATTCATTTATACCCTCCTGTATTTATAATCGCGACGAGCGATGATTTTCTGTGTATAATTCATCGTAATACCGTCTAATTATCCTTAGCAGTACTTTTACGGTATGCTTGCGACTCTCCTTCCGGTTGTACCGTCTTAAAATATACATATACATGTATGTATAATATTTATAATATATATATAAAGTGAATATGTACAGGATGGGGTATCTAAACCCGAATAACTGATTACCTACATTATGTTTGGACTTGCAAGAAACAATAATAATAGAAAAAATGAGAGGTTTATAAAATAGGAGCTGTGATCATAAAGGAACCATTTTTAGATTAACATATTGAGTCAATAATCATAGCTGCCAGAAATATTTTAATTTGTCTCACTAAGAGTGATAGTAACTGAAAGTGTTAGAACTTTCTATAAAGTTAAACGTAAAGAGGACTCTCTGGCACGGTTTCAGATGCCCCAGCCTGTACACATTAATTTAGAATTGTGCAATGAAGGTTTTAGAGCCATTAGTGCGACTACTGCTGCGGATGTGGTCGAACGAGTCGCTTCCACCGAATGTACAGAAACAAAAACGGGGATGCGACTCCTCTCTTAAATAATCCCCATCCGAGGGCTTCCTTTGCACCCTCCTAGTTTCTCAGTCTTCCTGTTCCCTCTGCTCGGCCATGCACGCCCATAGTAGCTCTCCTTCCTCATGGTTCATCACAGTTGGAAGGAATACAGTGAAACACTTTAACCCTGCTCAGCTTCGATACCTCAATATTCTCTCCACCCGTCAACCATCTACCTCAACCTATATAAACTCTTGCAACAACGTGGTCGTCGTAGACAACCAAAGAAACTCAAAGAATTCCTCTTATCCATTTTCCTAACTTCAGTCCTAGTCTTCTTCTGTCTCTTCCTCTGTCCCCTTGCTCCATCGGCGGTTCTAGGCGTACAGGCTCGGGGGAAGGCTTGGAACACGAGCCTCCAGGGCTCTGTGCGAACTTTCTGGGCCCTGTTATACCCAGGAGTCACCAGCTGAGGCCGCGGTCGAGTTCGGTGGCACGTTCACCGTCGACGTGGCGGCCGAACCGTCTGGTACACCCACGCCATCGGCCACCCACTGGCCACCAGCGGGTGCACCAGCACCGACTCCAGGCCCCACTGGGCCCTGACCCTGACCCTGGCCCACCCCCAGCTCATACTGCCGCTTCTTTTTCTTCTCCAAGTTAACTTGCGCGTAGAGCGGCTCACCGGGTTTCGGTTGCTGCAACACACACAAGCCAACGGTTAGTTAGAGCCCTGGCTGACTGATCGCCGGGGGGTGGACGCGTCTTGGGGGTGGGCTGGACTCGTAGGGTGCAGGGGCCCGGGCCTATCTTTCTCTTTCGTTGCATTTAGCAATCTTCAGAGCAGCTCTGAGAATTCTGGGGCGATTTTAGTGGAATGGACCCCATTTCTAAGTGGTTGGTCAGCTCTGAGACAGGGAATTGGTTTTCTCATTCTGTTGCCTTCCCATTTAAACCACTTCTTCAATCCCAATAGAGAGGGTAGCAATACTGAGACTCAAGGAGGCGGTGATTGTGTGGAAAGGGAAATAGTATTCCCTGTCTCAAGTATGTAACTATAATAGATTCTACGTTAACAATTGTATATTGGTATCAGTTGAGAATTGAGATTGTTAGACTGGGAAGGCTAAACCTGTGTCTGTTATGATAAGAATAATCCAAGTGTGGTATAGGTACTGTCAGATACTCTTTTATTATGCTCGATTAATTTGGATATAAATAGATTATAAATAAGTTCGTGCAATAATCAACGTGTCATTATAAACCATGCTTCGAAGGTGCGTCTAGCTTCTCTCCCGTACAATAAAAGTCGCTTCATTGCATACGTATAAAAAAACTCGTATCGTAACAACTATCTTCAACGTTAGCAGTTCTCTTGGTGTTAATCTTGTTATTAGGTAAATGAACCCGTGGTTACCTCTGCAACAGAACCTGCCCACGTGATGTCGATATAAAGAGACGACTATTTTTTTTTCTGCTTTTACATTACCCTGCTTATCGAAACTCATTGAATTATATATTAATCGAGAATCGTGTGTGCTATGGATTACGTTTCGTTCGTCGTTTAATATCACTCTTACTGTACTTTGTAGATAGACTATGATCACTTAGGTAACGAGTCAAAATTAAATCTTCTAGATTCTCTAAGAAACAGATTTCTCGTGATGGAATCTTTATCAAATGAGTAAGTACACTGTTTCTACTTCTACAGTAATTGTATTAATTATTAGCAATTAGGCAGCAGACATCAGCCTTCTTACAAAACGTTTGTGCGCTTTCGTCAATCAAAAGATCCTTCTTGGAAATGTAAAACAGTTTATGCAGCATTTCCCATTTAGATTCGAAGAGATGAGATGTCGATTGAAAACGCATTGTGACTTTGGTACAGCAGTTCGTAAATAAAAGTCACAGTGCAGTAAGAAAATGACATTATTTTCTGTTTTTTTTTTTTATGGCAAATGGCTGAATGTGCTTCCTAATCGTAAAAAATGTCAAGCATTTGGTCCTGTAATACCTAGTTTCTTATACGATCGTAGAATTATGCAAGACACACTTCAACACTAAGTTAACAATCTGATTCTTTAACTTTTTGTATATGTTATCCATACAGAGACTCGTACTTCTTCTTTTATTAATAGACGTCGCGAATAACAAAGTATCTCTTAAATAAATCTCTATAATAAAAAAATAATTCTAAATGCAGACATAATATGACAGATTTAAATAGTGTAATTCCTTTTTTATATGAGTATCAAATATCGTCAAATAAATTCTCATCACTACAATTACAGCAATTTTGCTCGAATAATTAAGAAAAACTAGTTTTCCAAAATTAAATCAAAAGTTCTCTTTCTTTCAATCTGCGAGCAAATCTTCACTTATTACAGCATCTCATTTTGTATAAAATCTTGAATATGTACCAAAATTCGTTGAAATGAAAAATATTACAAGTGCCGTAATGAACAATTAAATGCATCAAATAATAGAGAAGATTTATACTATGTACTTCAGAGGAATAAATTACACATCTCAACACTACTCTGGCAATCTGTGAATCAGTGCTCTCTATACCGACTTGAAACCTTACTGCCATTGAATACACTTTTATTACACCTGGTTCCTTCTGTGTACACGATACAAATTCTCTCCATTATCCGATTACAACATGTCTTAATTCATTCTGATTATATAAGTATAGATTATTGCGTAAAAATGTTGGATACTTGATAATTCCATGGACTGTTTTATGCATACCGCATATGATCTACAGTAATACTGTATACCAGCAAATGCTGCTTCTGATAGCATAAAACATGATTATAGTAATTGGTACTCATTAATTGACTTAGTTTATACACTTATAATGCTTCATTTAAGTAACTGCCCTTTCTCTTGTATCACAACTAGGCGGTGTACATATCTCTTACGATTCTGTTTAATTTGAACCTGGTTTTATGCTTGTGTAATGGTATTTAAATTTGTTCGTCTCGTGCAAGCAGATAAATATTATAAATAAAGTGTTATGATTATTAGAGCATCATAATGAGTACTATCATTATGATATTACATATTTCCATACGTCTATGTATATGCAGAATGTCAACAAAATGGGTGACAAACTTTAGAGGTGTATAGTACCCGCAGTGTTTGTAACTCATTTTTTCTTTAACACTTTGTATATGTGGCTTGTACATATATATATGATATATCTTTTTTCTACATATTCTCAAGCATTTCGAATAAGGAAATGCACTATATTTGACGCAAATATACAACATAAAAAATAACAAAAAAGAGAAAACAACAAAATCAAAATATGTATACAAATGAAATATGCTTCTCTATACATATAACTGTGTTTGAATGTTAAGGAGTAATTTAATCTTCTGCTAAATTAAATCTATTGTCGTAACATAACAGGAGTTCTATTAGTAAAAGGAAGACACTATCAAAAGAAAGTCTCATTGTACTTTGAACATTGTGTTCAAATTCTGTTAGTCATTTGTAAATTAAACTGTGGTAACTGCACATCAACTGAACATAGTTAAATGGAAGTGTTAATGTTTTAGTTTGAACAGGACCCACGTTCTACTCTTTTCTGCATTCCAAAACTACCTTATACTTTCACTTTATCGTTAGAAACAGGGTGCCTGACCTAAGTTACTAGTGAGACCTATGCATAAATGCATTTATCAGCAGTACCATTAGTTATTGTTACTTACAGACTGATATATAGTGGGCCGACCAACATTATTAGAATTCATATTTGCTCTCTGAATTGTTCTATCTTCGTATCTGGTGCTTCCTTGACTTGCCATTGGCCGGTTCAGAGTGCTGCAATCATAACTACACTTAACGTAGAGCCAACAGGTTCAAGATCGAGTTTGGACTCTGCCCAAACAAAATTATCAACCAAAATAGAAGTGAATCCATAAAGCATATACTAAAAAAATAATTGCAGAGTCCAAAAACATAAAAAAAAGGTAAATGAATGACTCACACAAATAAAAAGTAAAGATTAATTTAGAAAATATAAAAAGTACTTGACTGTAACATGTGTAATTAAAATAAAAAACTATGCATCAGTGTATTTACTTACACTATTAAAACTAACTAATAATGAGCAACAAAAACTGTTTATTCATCGTTAAAAAACATTTTCAAAATTTGAATCAATTATAACAACTACAGCGACTTCTGTCGGCAGATTTTCGCGACGTTCAAAGTAATGCGAAGGTGCTGCACGCTGCACGGAGTCGTGAAATGAAATTAATTCTTCAAATAAAAGGTAAATTTTTTAAATATTCTACACTGACAGCTATATAGCCAATATATTTTTACAACGTTTAGTTATGTACATATTGCATAATGTATTAAAATCGTGTATTTATAAGTTTTAAGAGTCATAGATGCAAAAGTTTTGACAATGTTAGAAAAACATCCTATCGGTTATTTGTAGCCAAACAAGTCAGTCTTAGATAATATTGTATATTTACATGGCCTTTGTTTTTGTCGAGGCTTAAGCTAATACATATTGCATTATATGCATATTTGTACCATATGTTAATGTTGATATGGCATCGATATTTTTTCCAAAATAGCTACAAATTTTCGCGGTTGCTAGCTCATCCCCTCCCGCCACCTATCAAGCTTTTCGCGAGCTACCAAACTGTAAGGAAAAGACGTTATTTCTTCGGTGCGAGTCGTAGAGGTCAAACGCTGTAGAGACTTCGTGATTATTAGAGTGAGTGTCATGTATTTATTAATGTAGAATTGTTTTAAATGCTACTACTGCTTTTATTGATTTTCTATTACTACTTTTACGTAATGTTAATAGACTTTTGAATAGAATTCTATCAGATATTTTAATCAAAATTTGTAACCAACTTTAGCGTCTCTTTTCTGTTCTCCATCGCATATCAATTAGTAGTTTACACGTTAATTATGGGTTTTCAAAAAATATTTCAGGTTTAACCGTTATTAACGGCGACATTTTTATATTTATTTCAAAATATTGAACTTAAATTCGTTTTTTTCTGTTACAGGTCTCTGACTAGAATCGAGGACATTGGCGCTAAAGTGAAACGACGCCATGACACTTGTCAGTTAATTCAAACGAATGTCGCGAGAAATCGGTTGAACTTGAACTTCCGGTAGAATTTTTTTTAGACAATTTGTGACCGCGTGCAATGCGGTCGTTGAGTAAATGTTTGTCGCGTAGTAGGGAGAGTTTGTTTTTGTTTTGCAGAGCATAGCTGCTCTGAGTGTATAGTGATCAGTCACACTTTAGATTTTAGAGACACGCGATATTCGAGTCAGTGTTTTTGGCGTATTATAAATTAATTCAAGAGCGCCACAGAGCTCTAATGACGCGAATAGAGTCAGTGTTGTTCGTCAGCTAATATTTTCTAGTTAATTGATAATCTTTTATTTTTACTTTTTTTTTTATTTGGAGGAAAACTTGATGTATCGGTATTTAGAGTCAGTGAAGGTTCCTGTGTTGGCGAGTGCAGGTGCCGGAACGCGAAGAATAATGTAAGTATTATTTTATTTCGTTAGAGATTTATATTTTCGAATTTAAAAAATTTAAAAGTGATTTTCTAATATTTGTTGCTCTTTTTTTCAGGCCCAGCAGACACCTCCTGGGTAATTCGTCGTGCTGCCTTCATCCCGTGGGTGTTAAGGTAAGTCATATTTATTTTTGTTATTATTTTGCAAACATAATAACCGCGGATATGTATTAACAATTATGAACAATATTTCTCTCTGTGGAAAATTACTAATGACTAACCGTTATCGAATCGGGAGTCATTTTAATTTCATACATATTTTAACTAAATATATTTAAAATTAATTTAGATATATTTAGTTAACTTCAGTTAAGTTTTTAACCTTTTGTGTGGGTACTTAGAGAAAAGCTCACTTTTTAGAGCAAGATAACTGTTTTATAAAAATTGTATCAGAAGGATAAAAAGAAGTGTTTTTGTATAAAAAGGAGTAAGATTGAACAAATAGTTTTTGAAACTTTAGACATTAATGTCAGGAAATGTTTAAACTATTTTTAGGCAATAAATAAACAATTTTGTTGCTCGATATCATTGCAGAAGCACACAAGATAAATATTACATTGTTTTAAAGTTCAATTCCCTTTAAAAAAGTGCTATAATCTATTCCAATATACTATAAATATATTGGACATTAACTTCCGTTCCATATGTAGTCTATAGCTTTACCTGTTTGCATTGTTGGGTGAATTAGGCCCTGAATTCCGCGCTGCCACCGTTTTCGTGACAAAATCCTGCTCCTTCCATCCATGCTTCTTGTAAACGTCCCTTAGCTCTTGATGCTGCCACATTGTAAACAAGACTTGTCCTGAAAGGACACCAAATTTTAGCTAGATACTCGATCACACAGGCTTTCAAAAATTAGTACTTCTCAAGGCTGTCAAAGAGCACCGTCTTAAGCTAAATTACAAAGGTTCAAAATATTTGAGCTATTCCTCTTGCCTGCAAATTTAAGAACACGTGGCGTGTACTTCTGACGTTGCCTAGTAATGTTCATTAGTCTGTCCACGCCTCCAGCGTCCAGCAGTGAGCGCGAGAACTCAGCATTTTTCTTGATAACTTCATTTAAAGTGGCTAGAACCGCGGCGATCGTGTCATCACTTGTCCCCTGATCGTGCTGGTTGTTTCCTGAAGGTAACTTTTGGATGAGGTCGCGCATTGCATATTTGCCTATTAATTCCTTATTACGCTGGTCTATTGCGAGGTTCCTCAGCGCTGTGGCTACAGCACAAACCACACGATCAACCTGAATAACAAGTACAAGAACAAAGAACAGATTAATATGTATATTCTATATTTAATTACTCTTCTATTGAACATTATCTTGGTCTTCATATAGGACATTTGAGAAAATAGTTTCATACCTCCATTCGTAACAGTTCTACTAAGATTGGTAGTCCTTTCTCCTTCCTCACAGCTGCACGTATTTCAATACTAGGCTGCCAATAGCAAGCCGCAAGGTTTTGCAAAGCCCCAGCAGCTGCTTCCAGTGTCTCTGGGTTTGAGCAAGTCTGCAAAAGCTTGAGATAGGATTGAACCACTTCTGGTTGCCACAACAGCTCCATGCCTCTGACAGGCTCTGTCCTGGGACTGGTTGTACGAGAGGCTGTGGTCTCCTTCTGCACTGGCTGGCCATCTTTCTTCTTCTTACTGCCACCGAAGCAACCCAGATTCTCACCTATGGCATAATAATTTGAAACTGATATAGTCTCTGAAACTGATCAAATCCATTTGCTCTAGTAAACATTGCATGAATCGCGATACATTGATTCTTATTTAATGTTCCCTAGCGTGGCGTTGAATGATTTCAGCGCGAAGTTTGAAATTGAACAATAGAAAGTACATAATACCAAAACTGGGTCTGGTTATGAATGATAATCTAGCGTGCAGTTGGTGTGTAGCTCAGAATTATGAATGATGCGAAACTTAGGGATTATGTTGATATTTCATGAATAATAACTTTCACATCATCGCCACTACTTGCATCAAGAAGCTGTAACTACTGAAGCATATTTAGGCCAAAGGTACAATGCATGGTATTCTGTAAATATAATATCATAATCCTAGAACCTGATAGCAAGCAGATACAAAATGCACTAGTTTCTTCTATTAGTTAAAGGTATAGTTAGATGCACTTTACATTCTCAGTCATGTTGGAATTATTTTACGTAGTAGAAGTAATCTTTATTGCTCTCGATAAAGATAAGGATAAAAATGTGGCTAAGAAGCTCAATATTTGAACAGTGATTAGTAGAACGATAACGTTATTTTTTTAAGATAAAGTAATTGTAAGTGTATTTCTTGTAAAATATCGGTTTCAATCAGAAGTACTATCAGCAGGTTTGCAGTGAAACCGATGAGTAATCGTCGCAAAGTAAAGCATGCACTAATTGAATTTTCGCAAAAACTGCAATTAAATTAGGATTTGGAGTAACAAGAATGTCTTACCTTGACATAAACTGTACGCTAAAAAGATTGAAACACATTTTAATCCATGCTAAACTAGAAAAGATATAACTTCATATTTTTGTTTTCTAAATTTTACACATCTCTTTCCCTTCAAACGAATAACTTCAAAAATATGAGACAGAATCATGGATCTACCCAAAACAACATATCAGGCCACATTTACAGGTGAAACAAGTCGAAACAATAACGAAGATACTGAAGCCAATTACAATACCTCGAAAAGAACAAAAAATAAAAGACAATCTGTGTAGTGATCTTCGCTGCCATGTGCTATTTTACTAGATAATCATTGTATCTGACAAAAAACTGAACGTGTTTCGATATACCACAATCACACTTAATTTTTCCATCAAACGTTTAAGCGGTTTCAATGACAATCCCAGACAGAAGTAAGCATCACAACGAATGTTAGAGTGTATACAAGTGTGAAACCATTTTACTCGATTCAATAGGTGTATGGGTCTATCTACCAATTCTAATAACTACTTCGCACATTTCACACTGGGGAGTGTATCAACATTGTCAATATACGATCAATTACTGTACAGTACTCTCATTGCAAAGCAGGTGTTAATTACATCTTTCGATCTTAGATCACTCTATTCTCAGGAATACAGAAAACTACATCTAAAACTAAATATTGAGCCTACCATTAACAGAGCCACTTATCAATTGCTTCGATCTACAAAGTCAAAGGATCGATCTTCATATTTTCTTAAAGGAAACAATATAAATTACACCCGATTTTTAATGCCCGCTTAAAAGTGCCTCTCTCAAAGTCGGTTCGCTTTCTGCGTTATCTTATCGCCGCCCGATGGAAAGGTGAACCCCCCTTATCAGCGCACACACAACTCGGCCGCATGCGTGTCCCCGCATGCCCAATGAGGGAGACCCATGTGTTTGCCATGGCAAAGGGAAGGTACACTCGTCTCATTCTCAGAATGCAACACAGACAGAGTCGAGCTCGGCTCACCTTTAGCAGGCGCCGCCACCCTGTTCTGCACCGTGGACTGAATCGGATGCTTGTCGTAGTTCGGATCCTCGACCTCCTGACACCGATAGCTCAGATTTCTCAGGATGCACACGCAATTCTCCACGATTTTGTTGCCGATATTGGACTTCTCGATGGCTGACCGCACGACGTACAGCAGGGCATCGACCAGGCCCTCGCATTCGCGCAATTTCTTCCTCGCATACTCCCCAGCGCTGGACACGTTTCTGAGGACGCCAGAAGCGTTCCTGAACACGGTCGACCAACAGGTCTCGCCGCTGGAAGAACTGGGATCCCAGCCACTGTGGGGAATGATTATATTGTTCACCACCATCGTCACGCCGTCGTCGATGATGGACTTCTTCAGGTCCTGGAAACAGGGATTCGAATAACACATTGAATATTAATATAAAGAAGAATTCACTGACTCTTTGTTAGAAAAGAGAGAGACTCACCTCGCAGGAAGATAGGTTCCACAGCACCCCAGTGACCAGCTCCTTCACATCCGCGTCAGACGTCCTACGCAACAAATTGATCAGCGCAGGCACTCCTCCAGCATTCTTTATAGCCCTCTTATTCTCATCGTTCTGCCTCCCATAGGACAAGTTCCTCAGCGCGCCACAGGCGTTTCTATACACATCAGGATTATCGTGATCCAGCAGCTGCACCAGTGGAGGTATGCCACCCAGGCTCCGCGTCTTCTGCTTATTAGGGTCGTCCATGTAGCAAAGGTGCTGCAGATACGCGGCAGCGTTCGCCTTGATGATGTTGTTCGGGTTGCTCAGGAAACCGATCACCTCGGACAGGTTCGGGTCCCTCCATCGCGTCGACTTCTGGTCGTCGTCCAATGGGCTAGCCATGCCAGGTACTACAGGGTGCCGAGACTGTAGTCGCTGGAGATGCACCTCGTCTTCGAACATCCCTGGTAGGACTCCTGAGGTCAGGGGGACAGGATGACCCTCGTCGTAGCCTGGCATGTCGCTGGGAACCGCGACAGGACCCACTCCTACGGCGGGGCCATAGCCAACGGGCCCATAGGGGGACGGAGACACGTAACCATAGGCCACTTTGCTCTCATCTGGCGTTCAGGTGAAAGTAGAAGATTAGGACTTGAGCTGGCGGCGTCAGGAGTTGGTTGATACGCCTGGCGTTGGATTGAAGCGCGTCGCGAGTGGAAGGAACATGTTCCCATGATGGAACTGGAGTCGATATATGCTAAGTTTGGGTGCTCTTAGGGTTCGATGGGTTCCTTCTACTCGCGACTCGCGGAGCGCATAATTCACTTGCATTATCCGTGGCGTTTAGTGGAATATGGACCCACCAATGAAGGTCGACGATGATAGAGAAAATGAAGCTGAGCGAGAATGATACAGCGAGAAGAGAGAAGAAGAGGCGTAGGAAAAGAAAACAGAAGAGAGAATGCGGTTAAATAAATAATCGATGTGTCCCTACCATGAGGATGCTGAGAGGGTTCGCCGGAGTCATCCATATTCCAAGAGTTGCTGATTTGATCTAGAGGGAAACACAAAATAACAACGAACGTCAGGCATGGAGATAATTAAAGTGAATTATGCTGTGCACTGGTCAGACGGATAGTCGCGGCGCGCTGCAACATGATAGCTGAATGTCTCATTATGGCTGCCCTGTCTGGGTCAGCCTCTCTGACCCCGTTCAGAAAGCGGAAAATGAAAATATCGGATTCCATCTCTGCAGGGGTGAACGACGACTCTGCTTCGAGGTTCCTCTAGTTAAACGTACCATATTGATCCCCTGGACCTCCGGGACTAGGAGTGATACGATAGTGATCCTGCAGAGCGGGATTCAGACCTGAGTCGATGTCGTTGTAGCCACCATCCACGTATGGCGCCGCCTTGCGCAGGTATTCTTTGCAAAAAGCAGGACAGACAGCGTTATTATTGGACAATCCTAGGAATCTTGATCACCTGGCGCATAGGCGAGGTAAGATGTTTCTTACCATGAGGAGGTGAGGCACGACTGTGCTCCGAGGGGCTGTGAGGACTGTGGGGGGAATGTGAACGTGGCATGTAAATTCCATGAGGACCTGGGTAGCCAGGCTGCGGTGGATAGCCCAAGTACGCCCCATAATGCTCGTAACCGACCATGTAAGCGTCTGCAGGGTACTGTGGGTCCGCATGCTGGTAGTCCTGGGACATCAACGGCACTGACATGTAGCTCACCGCACCTGGATCGGGCTCCATGTGTGACACCTCGCGGACCACCTTGGACACGCTCGTCACCTGGGGAAAATGCACAGAGGACTTGAAGAAATGTTATTCCTAGGATTTTCTCGATTTTTGAGATCTATATAACTCTTGAGATTTTCAAGATTTTTAGGATCTATACGATTCTTGAGACTTAGGAGATTTTCAGATTTTCAAGGGTCAACATTTTTACAATTCTGAAGTTCCTGGGGATTCTAGGAATTCTGAATATTCTCAAGAGGCTCACAAGTCTGAAGATTCTTAAGATTTTAAAGAGTCTCAAAGCTCTCAAGGTTCTCACAAGTCTGACGATTCTCAAGAGCCTCAAGTCTCTCAAGATTCTCACAAGTCTGAAGATTCTCAAGATTCTCACAAGTTTGAAGGTTCTTAAGATTCTCAAGACTTGCAAGAGTCTCAAGGTCCTCAAGATATTTAAGATTCTCAAGATACTGAAGGCTCTCAAGATTCTTAAGACTTTCAAGATTCTCTAAACTTTCAAGATTTTCAAGACTTTTAAGGTTCTCTAGACTTTCAAGATTTTCTAAACTTTTAAGATTTTCAAGTGTCTCAAGATTCTCAAAATTCTCAAGTATTTTAAGTTAAGAAACTTCAAAACTTCCACAATTTCACTTTGTTCATCAATTCTAATTACCAAGTCTAAGTTCCTGCGCATTTAAAGCAACCTGGATTTTAGACTTCCACGACGACAAAATTGAACAACTACTACATGAATTGTATGCAAAACCGTGTGTCCCTGGCTATGAGGCTCAGAGAAGCCACAAGCCCCTGGCGAGGAGACACTGTAATTGGTCATTGTAATGGATGTTTCTGGAGCGAAGGAAATCCTCGCTATTCGAGCCGAGGCCATTTAATATTCGCGAAAATTATAAATAAATCTCACTTGCTGAGTAGACTGCTGCTTATGCGCCCGGATGAGTAATGGATCCTCTTGCACAGACAGATGGGACGAATGCAACGAGTGGGTGTCCGCCTGGCCGTTACTTCCGTGGTAATCTGCATCACTCTGTCCGCTGTAAGGCGTAGCAATGACTAATTAGGGCCGCGTTCTTTCGCATTTAAGAGGTATAATCAAGTGCACTCTCGATTGCTTACGTGTACTGCGGCATGTCGGGACCTTTTTCCTGGAGAACGCGTCTGGAAGAAGAGAAGACACACTTGAGGATCCATGATTCGCCGTAATCGCGCAGAAACGTTCACAAGTACAGCTATGATAATCAGGATCGACGAATCCTGAGGGGAAAATATAGAAACGAAAACCGCAGGCAAGCGGAGAGTTGCATCGTTGCAACAGTGCATCGGAACGTGACGAACCAAACGAAATTAAACGGCAGAGCAAAGAACGGGCCACGGGCCGAAGGACAAAGCAACTAGAAATACTTCTAATTACGCTAAACTACGTGTCCTCGTCAGACACACACAGACACACACAGAAACGCACACACTAGTCACTTTCACGCATGCAAAATGAAGGCGACACTGGGCTGATGGTTAGTGCGACTGAAGTTACTCATTCTGAGAGTTACGTGTACGTTCCCCTCCACGTGATAATGATCGATGGGTGATCTATTCGCCGATGTCTCGCGAGGTCCCTGATCAACGCTGAAAGACTTCGAGAATGTCATCCTTTTCAAGGAGACCTGCATCTTCCGTGCTCTGAGGGATTTTTATCAAATATTGATGGAACTGGGGATTATATTTCAGAGGGATGTTAATTTTTTAGAATCTTCTTTCTAAAGAAAGAAATTGTGAGAAATTGTGAGACAAAATTATTACCATCGCAAATGTTGCATATAAATAATATGAATATATACAAGGTGAGTCAAGTAATTATATCACCTGGATCTTTTTACAAATTGTTCTACAAAAACATGCTTCAAACGAAAGATGTTTGCTATCGAGGGAAACATACTCAGAATACCAAACAGCTTTCATTTGAAACATTGTTTCGTACAATAAACAGTTTACAAGAAAATTCAGGTGCTACAGTTACGTGATTTATCCTGTATAAATTAGGATTTGTGTGACGTATATTGATTCTAATTTTTCAAAAAGAATTAAGATGAAATCTGAGACTCCACATTCTGCCAACAACTGTAAATTTAGTTACACTTTCGCATGGTGATAGCGATGTTTGAACAGTACAGCAGGGGTTAAAATTTCATCAGAATCCCCGAGGGCACAGGGTAGAAGGGTCTCCTTGTTAGTCGGAAGCCTCTCAGGCAAGTCCTCCGCACGGATCTCTCGAGGACACCGACGAGGCTTGAGCCAAGCGTGTGATGGAAAGGAGGGACGTTGATTAGATGATCACGGATGAGTCGATGAATTGTACACTCGCGTTCAGAATGACTAACCTCGTGGGGATTAGGTCATGTTAGTCACCTCTGCGTGATCTCAGTGCGCGTAATGCTGTGCTCCTGTCTCTTCTCGATCCGACGATTCACCAGCCTGACATCAACAACACAATCATCGTGGTTATTAGCGGTGCAGAGTCTACGTGCTCGCGGGGTGGTAGGCTCGAAAAGAGGGGATGGTGGTTGTAACTGTCTTTTTCACGCAACCAACGACCCATCGATTTTGGCTCAGCCGCCGAAGAAAGATGGGACGATCGAGGAAAGGGGCGAACAGATTAGAACAGAGAACGTTTCTTTTTTTGCCTTTCGCCAATTGCGTTACACGAGTTTTGCTCTTGAGTTGAAAGAGAAGCAGTTCACGAAGTGACACGACTCACGAGGACAGAGAATGTAGACTGTAGACAGATCGGTTTAAACGTCTCTCGACTTTTCGAGGAGAGAAAGACACTTACAGACAGGAGTCAACCAGCTGATTATTTGACATACCAGCTGATTATTCGTGCCTTGCCGCTCAGCTGTCCTTGACGTCTCCTGAAAGCACACAGAGAGGATACAAGATTAAAATACATAGTAAGAAGAATCATCCTTCGAAGTCATTACACGCTATAAGCTCGCAACTCGCTAGGTACAACACACAAGACATTCTTAAATAATCAATTCAGGGCGTTAGTACCTGACACTTTTTCGAAGGCAAAAATAAGTAAATACAAAAAATAAAATAGGACGACTTAAGTGACCACTCCCTACAAACTCGTAATTCGGTTCACCTCAGAAAATATCATCATCCTCGCGTTATCAGTTTATGGAATGGACGTCAAGTGGTTGCTTTGTGGCAGGTGAAAGTGAAAACAGAAATAAAGGAAGAGTTTCAATAAGCATCGAGTTTATAACGAGAGAATATTGTAGTGAACGAAGTTCAGCGAGGATCGCACCTTCCGTGTTTCACTTGGGGATAAGGACTCGCGGCGGAATTCGATTATAATGGAACTCCGCGGATCACCTGATGGGTTTACAAGCTACCAAGAGAATAGGTAGTTCACAAACTAGGCTACCCACGAGTTCGCTAACAAGGGAAGCCTCCAACTTGTCCCCCTTCGATTTTCCTGCACTTCTCTGGAGTAGTACGGAGACCCTTACTGTCATTCGAGATATGTTGGACAATCAATAATTCTAAAGATATAAACGATTAAAGTTACGTATCCTCCTCGTTCTCTATTCACCAGCTGTTGAAGCTTGAAACTATTCGGAGCAAATGAACTTTGCTGTGAGCGGAAGTCAGCTGTCAAGTAAAAGGGAAGTGTGAGATAGTTGTTAGTTAACTCACAAAGAATCAAGCACTAAAATAATACAATTTATTAAATTACAAAACACAGAAGCAGAGCAGAATTGTACATAATTTAATTTCTCGAGAGCACAAAGATTTAAATGTCTCTATTTTTAATCAGAGGCATTTGTAACAAAATGTTACCTAAAGAAAAGCAAGGTAAAACCCGAAGTCCAAGAACGTAAATTAACTGAAACAAATTAGAAGCGAAATGTTGAGTTAATGCGCAACGTTTGTCTTTAATTGGTTACCGAACTCGAGGGCTGCATAAAATCCTTGCATTCTCTTTCGAGTCTCCCTGCACAAATATAATTACCATCCAAGTATTGTAATCATTTTATCGTCGTAACAAGTTTTCAAGTTCGAGCGTGTTAATTTCGCCGCGTACAGCCCCTCCAAGATCCACCCTTAGGAAACAGTTTGGAACAAGCAAGCGGGACAATTACACCGCAGCGAAAAAGGACAATTCCAGCGATAAGTGGAAACGGAACTTTGTTAGTCGGACAGAATCCACGGAACAAGGCTGAATCCTTTTAGAAGGCCCTCCTCGTCCACAGCTCCTCACGCTCGCTGAATTCGTTAGTAAACTTCTCTCGGCACTTTTTCTTCCTCTGCCGATGTCTACACGTGGAACACGGGGTAATCGAAACTCGCGATAAAAGAGCGTCGCGGCGACAAATTAATTAAACACTTTTGCCCGTTTTATATTTTAATGCTGAGCCGTGTTAGCTGCGCTGCGAGCTACGCGAAAGTGACGAAATTAATTAACGTGCTCGTGGATCGGGTAAAAAGAGAGGAGGAAACGTTAATCAAAGCGGTGGACCCGTTGCGAAACGAAATTATCGTTTAACGAGGATCCCTGCAGCTGGGGGGGATTTTTGAAAATTCTTTCTGCAGTCCACCACGAGGTGTCCTGAATCGATTCGAGGGCCTCGATGGCGCAGCCCCGATTTCGAAATGAACTAACTTCGACGTTCTTTTAAGAGATGAGGGAAGTTTTTCAGAATACCTTTTAGATGTATTTTCTTCTGGGAGTTCGAAACTAGCAGTAGTTCGTAGATATCTTTTTTTCTTTTTTGTAGAACGCAGTGAGTGTCTGCTAATTTGGTACTTTTGAAAATGATACCAAGTCACAAGTTCCAGCTGTACGTAGTTATTATTTTCTTTCATAGTTTATACATATATTTTTTAGCCAAAATGTGACATTAATTGTGAGATGACCTAATAGTATGCTAATTCCTGCTGACGTCTGTAAAATGTGTGGACACTCGATCTTAAGTAAATCTCAAGTGAATCCTAAGTACTATACGGTCTTCCTCACTATAGCTAGACCTAGTCCAATTTATGTACATCATATTTAGTCTCATTTTCCTCATAAAAATATCTACCGATTCATTAGTGCCATTTTCACAAGAATAAGATAAAATACAATATTACCATACAATAATTATATCGTAGAAATAAGAATCATCGAATGAGAAGAAGTTTCAGATTCCTGAAACAATAGTTCACTCGCTTTCCTCAAAAGAATCATTTCCCTACCCCCGAATCGATCGATTCACAGATTTCTCTCTCATTTAAATGAACTCTGAGCTTCTCTCTGTCACTACCGAAGCCCAAGAAATATAGTAAATCAAAGGGTTAAACGTTAACAAGCCCCTTCTTGACCGACTAGCCAGAGTCAGTGGAATCGTCCCTGGACCTCGAACTCTCGCATGAAAAAGAGAATCGAAGACACGTCGCTCGAATGGAGTGCGGAAACGCTCGAGAATTAATTGGAAGCGTGTAATAGGGCAAGAACGATTGCTCGCGAGAACTGCTTGCCCAAGCGAGAAGCTCCCGACGCGTGCTTCTTTTTTCGAGGAATAATTACGTTAACGTCGATTAGGAACGCGGGTGAATACCAGTGACATCGATTTCCTCCCTCGGCCCAGCCTGAATCCAGGTCGAAAGCGCAATAAGAGAACCAGAACTTAAACAAATACCCCTCTCTGTTCCAACCCCTTCGATTCCCCATCTTCCACGTCTCCTTCGCAATCGAACCTCTGCGCGCACCCCAGCGCTCACCATTGTCGCGATCTTTTTCCCTGTCTCGCCCGTACAACCCCCATTAATAATTCCGACGAGGAATCGGGGAAATCGATTCCTTTCTGCCCAAGAACAGTCCCTAGCTCCACGTTTCAGTCGTGAGAAGTTTTCAGAGAAGTCAGTCGATACGTTCCATACGCCCAGGTGTGTCAGTGGTGGTGCACGTGAGTCAAATGTGTTGCATTTCATGCAAGATGCATCGTGATAGATATTATTGACGATTCTGGGTATTTTAGGGGCTCTTGGTGGAAGCTGCATCTCTAAACGAGCTAAACGTTCCTCGTCGATCGTTCTTCGAGCTCCACGCGAAATCTCGCCCCGAGTAGTTAAGACCCGAAGCAACTAATTGCTACGCAGCTAACGAAGCGGGCGATTCGAAGCTCGTTGCAACCGCAACACGTCCATTTGACCGAAATTGCGCCCCACTAACGAGCCCTTCTTCCGTTTTCCTTACCTAGCACCCCTGGTACTGCGTCACGTGTCGTCGTGAGGGGTAACATATAGCCAAGGTGCAATTTATGGCGATTGTTCTTGCTAAATATGTAAGCCTCCAGCTTGTTTGCGTATAATAGTGGAGTTAACCCTTGCACTTAATGCTCTATTGCTGTTAAATGTGTTATGAGTTTTTAGTGTAGAGTGTTAAATGAGATGGAGGTTTGGGGAGGGTTGGAATTTTTATGATTTTGGGAACTTTTTATAGGCACCAATGAATTGGTGAGGTTTTTCTAAAGAAAATGAGCCCAGACACGACATAAATCGGACTAGTATTAACAGAAATCGATTTCAATGCATTTCCCCGGATAAGTGACCACAGGGTGACTTATTAGTAAACGTAGTACGATTTGTATCGTGTTTGGGCTCATTTTCATCGGGAAAAGCTGGTGAATTCATTCAATCTGTATTCAGAGAGATGTGACACAGCTACTACAAATTTGAATTTTTACAGCTACTTCTTTTATCGCGCCTTTCTCACACTAACAATGACATAAGCAATGTCTATAAGTGAGAGTCACTTAAAATCCTCAGATTTCAGTAAAGTTCGTCCTAGCTGTATTCATAACCTCTAAGAATCAAAATCTTTTCATCTCCTCAGCTCTCTACTTTCGAAATCCCTTCACGAATCCCACAAAAATTCTCTTCTTCAACGTCTCAGTTGAATGTGTTTTCGAACGCCTCTCGTAGAGGCGTACGTGACCTATAAAAATTCGTGGAAGCATAGTGGGACACGCGCATCGGCAGAGGAATAAAAATTCGACGAGATCGCATTATTGACAATGAGATTTCCACACGATCTGAGGGAAAGGGACGAGGCGACGGATGGGAGGAGGAGGTCTGGTGCGTTCCAGGGCACGCGTTCAACATGCCTGCTTTGAATGCATAATTTTCCAACGAGCAGAGCTGGGAAGAGGAAGAGAGGTCACAGAGAGACGGTGCACAATGGCGTTGTATGCGTGGATTTACGCGAGCCTTCGGCAACGTTTCTAAAGCCGCGTCCTTTATGGATTCGAGCTCGTAATTTTCATCAAACATCTCTCCCTTCAGTGTTTTTACCAGCGCAGTCAAAAATCTGTCGGCGAAAAAGTCGTAAAGGCGTCCCTCGATCATTCGAGCGAAATGAAACTCGATTACTGGAGTATGGCGAAATTTCCTCATGAAACTTTCGTCACCCGCGGGAATTTTTGAACTTCGTGGAACGAGCTATGGCACAAAAGTTTCGGTACGCAGCTCTGCAGGCGAAATTTCCCAGAAGCCAAACATCCCCGAAACGCTGAGCGCGCGAAATTTCCAAAATTCTGGAAACGCGAGATGAAACTCGTGAGCTGGGGCACCATAATCGTGACCGAACTTTTGAAGAATTTTACGGAACTCGCTGGACGAGAGCTCGAGTCACGGAACAACCATTGCGAGGTAAGAATATGCTGGCACGAAGTTCTGGAAAGTTAAAACATCTTGCGAAACCGTGGAAAATGTTCTTAGTGAATTATTGACACCAGTGGTCTGGAAAATTCGCGAAACTTTGGCGCCTACTGGGAGAAATGATAAGAAGAAAATTAAAGAGTACAGCTTCGCAGAATCTTCTTGGAGTTTCGAATTTATACAAGCATTCTCGGATTCTCACATTAGCGAGGAGCATAAAACTCTAGTATCCCCTGGAGGAAATTGTGAAATGAAAATTGAAGACTACAGTTTCACAGAATTTTCCTCGAGCTTTGAATGGGAACAAATGTTCTCTATACAAAATATAGTTTCACTTAATCAGTGATGAAACAACCGATGGAAACAGTCAGTAACTCAGCGAATAGAGGACAGTCAATCCTGCTCGCAATCTTATCGCGAATTCATGACATTCCAATATCCGTCGCCGCAGCGAATCCACTTCGACGCGAAATAATGAAATTAATCCAGAAACTGTTGGCGAACTACTTTCAATCCGGGATTAAACAGCCCTGAAGAAGTTTGAACAAGCTCGCGGCCCTTTCGACCTATTCTACGGTAGAAACTGGGGAAAAATCTGGGACAGCGTCGCCTGAAGCAGCGTCCCGTACCAGCGGCTGGCGTATTAGATTTTTTACACGTCGTAGCGAATTTGTGGATCCCTTTTCGGGACAAATGTCCCTACGGCTATAGGGAGCTGCTCTACAGTCGCCATATCGATTTTCTTTGGCTGGAATTTCAGCGAGTTTCGCGATTTTAATCGTTCTTGATCTACCCTGAGGTGATCTGGGCCATTGGTATAGGTGCATGAAAATTAGAATATTTTAAATATTTGATATTTCGAATATTTGAATATTTAAGTATTTGAAATTTTGAATATTTAAAATAACTGAAATTTTAAATGTTTGAATGTTTGAAATTTTGAAACATTTGAAAATTTGAAAGCTCGACAATTTGAATATTTGAAGAATTCAGAATTTAAATGATTCGCCGCTTAAATATTTAAAAAACTATAAATTCGAGTATTCGAAAATCTAAAAACTCGTACAATTAAACCTCGACAAATTCAAAACCTAAAAAATGTGTATACTCTGCCATGTATCACTCTATCTACGCGCGACCAGTGCAACGCTGCACCTTACGCAAGTGCATGCATTACGCGATGCGAAAGGCCGATGCGTGAGAAACTCCGCACACAGGCTACGCTCTATTGTTTATCTTTCCATCTTCCATCTGCTGGATAACGCGGCCAGCCAGCAGCGAGGCAACGCGTCGAATTTTTCGCTGAAATAATTCGGCCGAACCGTCGTCGGTCGATGCAAAATCAACAACGCGGTTTACAATTGGTTTCACAGTGCACCGCTATGCTCCTGGTTGCCTGGCCCAGGACGAGCCTGCGGAGTCGGTGAGCCGAGAGCTACTGGCGCGTTACTAATTACAATCATTCATTTATGAAAGGCTCATTTCACGTAAGTCAAGAAAATCATCGAGGACTTTGGTCGTCGAGATGAAAGGATTTGATTAAACGCGACGTGCTCTCACATTTAATGGATACGCGAACCCAAACGCATGAATCGGTCACAAAAAGCTGCAATTTACGGTCTGCAAACTTTTTCCTGGTAACGAGTTGCGAACTCATAGCAATGGAAGTAACGCTGTATAACTCTGCTCCAACGTTTGTATAACAGATCGCCTCGCGAGTGCTACTCGTTACAAGGCAAAAGATTACAGTTCCCAGAGAGTGACTCACGAGGAGCCACCGTGTTGTAGGATATTTCGAAAAAGAAAGGAGATAGCGTCGTCCATCAAGCGCTGTTTGCAGCAGCCCCTACCTCGGCTAAAGAAGATTTAAGACGCGTTATCCTACAGAAATAAGTTTAGCCAAGGCGTGCTCTTCAGCCTAAAGTGGCCGCAGTCTTAATTAGTCTCGAGAGGGTTTGCTTAGCCTTATGGGAACGCGCGCGTGTGAAAATTAATTTAAAATGCGGCGGAACCCCAACGCTGCTGAGCTGCCGGCAAAGGAAGCTAAGTGGAACGCAGAGGCAATTTCGGTCTCTCAGGGTCCTCAAACAACTGGACCAACTGTCCTCTGAATCGTCGAACCGAGTTGAAGAGATAGCTGTCTTGATACAAGCTCGATGATGGGCTTAGATTTTCTTACAAACTAGTTTTTTTATTCAGTGACTTCAGTAATGCTAAAGAAATCTTTAACTAAAATTATTTCAATATAGAGACAAAGGTATAGCGTTGTCTCGATATAAGTACAGTAACACACTCACGTGTCTTTCAAATTATTCTCCCACTTTACCTAACTTTCGCCTTTGAGTAACCCAAACGAAGTCCCCCATACTTGAACGAATCTTAAAATCAAGTTTCTTAGCTTCTTCGATCTCCTAATCCCAAGTCCCGAGCTTATATCGAGACAAAACTATAGATCATATGCTAGGATCGCACTGGAGGCTGACAGTAACCAATTAATTTAAAAATATCGATAAATCCCCATGTCACGTAAGCGCAATGTTAAATCCTTTTTGAGGGGGCAGGATTTCATTTTAATTGGCTCGGCCCCCACTCTCCCTGCTGTTCCCGTGCACGCGTGACAAACAGTCGTAATTAGCGGATCTACCTGCCGCGTCTACCGTTTTTTTAGGAAGTCGTTAATTTCTGGTTATCAGCCGGCGCCATCTGCGGCGAAACCGAGAGTAGAACGCCGCTGGCTCGCGTATACATATTCATTAATGAAGTTTAGCCCATGTGCCCGAGGATTTCTAAACGCCCTAAACGTAATAGAGTTTGCACGGCGAAGGAGCTGACATTAAACAGGTTTCCTATTTCCTGAGACGAGGTAGCCTAGCTGGGGAATCAGTGTCGCGTTATGTATGTACTTACACTACTGTGCAGAAGTATTTGGGTATCCAGTGAAAGCTGATTCAAATTTATATATTTTTTTAAATTTCTATATTTCGTGTTTCTAATTCCATATATACAATTACTAGAACTTTCTAGATTATTAATGAAAATCGAGTGGATTTCGGTACAGTTATCGATGATCTTTAGGGAAGCATAGCGTTACAGGTGGAAATTTTGGTTTCAATCCTTAACTTGTTTGAGATCAGTGTATTTTATTGAAGATGTTCTCAGGGGTTAACGACAGTCATCTAGAAGTAGGTATAAAAGTGACTCGAACGTGCTCTTGGTTAATGAAGAGAGCTATTCCCTGACTCAACGAGTGGGTCATGGGTCTCCAATGTATTAACCCCTTCACCTACAATTTTCTATCGTAATGCAATCACCGTCGCTGCTGATCTGAAACGGGTGACCGTCCCAAAAAGAACCCCTCACTGTTGAAAAAGGTGATACCAGTCACAGTATTTATCTATTTTTATACTATCTCAATTGTTCATACTTCAGATGAATTTTTGATATGAAAAACAGATATTCTTTAATATCTAAAAAATAGATTTTTCATTCCCCTGCTCAAATCTCGCTTCATGGCGGAGCTGACCCACCGTGCGAGTTCACGGAAGCAGAAGTTCACGAGCAGAGGCAGGCTTAAGGAAGAATCGAGGGCTTTCCATCGGCAAGAGAAACGATCGGAGCAATTCGCAGCTCCTTCGAGACGAGATTGAGTTTCTAGTAGGCGATACCATCAATCAATCCCACGTCCCACGAACCACTCCTGGATCGATGGAGCGCCGCGAGTGGGTTCGCGTCACTCGGCTGCTCTTCGACGCTCGTCATCCGGCGTCCACGGATTCCTTGGTGTTTTAATAAGCACATGAATCGATTGAGTCCACACGAACTTCCTTCATGCGATAAGAGAACGTCCTCGAACGTAACACGGTTATAAATCGAACGATACTCGACTAGGGACTCTGGGGGATTTTCTGGTGTTTTTATCTGAAGAACCACTCTTCAAGTAGAAATGAAAATAATAGGTGTTATTAGAAAATTTACTTCTTCTGAATCAAATCAGTATCAATATCTACTGAAATATTGTTTAGAAAAATTGTCTTAAACAGAACTCCATGTGCATTCACATATGCCAAAGTAGGTACAATATTTTAAGCTTCAAAGACAATACTTTACAATTTCTCTTATTCCAATGTAAAGCAGTGAATTGATCAATTCTAAGTTTTCTTTTCCTTCATTAAGCTGATGGCAAGCTTTTGGCTGATAGAGCGTGAATCAATGAGAGAATTTAGAGGGATCCCCTGGGTGTTGATCCTTCCGTTCCCATTCACGAGTGAGGAAGATGATTTGATCCTTGAAACGTGGGACCATAGAGCGAATCGTAGAATGGTACTTCGGCCAGTGGAAGGGTGATTCGTGGCTCGAGCGCAAACGATGTATTAAAGGGCATCGATGGCCTGTATTATCGCGATAGGATCCCTGGCTCCCTGGTGCATCCATCTCTAGCCACTGATCTCCTCAAATAGATCAGCCTCTTGACACCGAACGTCTGGGCCACTCTACTCGGTAATTCTACCGATGAATCCATTAGCAGCCCTTTTATCAGCCCATTACCGAACCATTCTCCCCTTTAGCCTATCGCTACCTATTGTCCTCTTCCTCGTCATACGTTGTTTCATTTGATATCTCGAAAGAATCGACCGCTGAGAGCACTACGGAACTGTTACATCGTGCTTGTGCGACCAGCTATCAGAGAGGTCGAGGAGTGGCTAAGTACAGAGACACAGTGACTCACTTTCTTCGACGAGGTTTATTACTTTGACGTTTTTGAATTTTTTAACACTCAAATATTCAGATACTCCAGTTTCCAGTTCATATCTTCAAATACTGAAGTCTTCAGTTACACATATTTTCAGGTGTTCATATATTCAAATATTCGAATTTTCAAATATTTAAATTTTCAGTTGCTCATATTTTCAAATTTTCAAATATTCGAATATTCGAATATTCGAATATTCAAATATTTAAATTTTCGCTTGGTTTAAATGTTCAGTTGCTCATATTTTCAAATATTCAAATTTTCAAATACTCAAATTTTCAGTTACTCATGTGTTCAAATATTCAAGTTTTCAGTTACTTAAATGTTCAGTTATACTATTTTTAAATTTCCAAATACAAGTGCTATTACAAAATACCTTAAATCTAGTATTCCCTCCATATAAGCTCGTCAGGATACAGTCTCCATTCCAAAATTCCTCAAATCGAGATCTGCTTTCGCTGGCATCTTCACCGAAACGAAAGACGGGTATACCCCTACCAGACGTGTTGCTCGCAATAAAGCCACCGTGCAGAATATCGATTATCTCTGATCAACACTCACGAAACTCGATAACTGGAGTCTCGAGGCCCAGCTTACCAGCATCATTTAGGCGTCACCAGAATTCCGCGGGCAACGGTGAACAGAGACGAATGACCCCGTGGAAAAGTTCGAAAAAGTAACTTTCTCGATTGAACGAAAAGCGGAGATTCGAAGTGAGCCAGGCTCGTGGAAGTTCCGCGTGACGAATGGCCGCCGAAGGATCACCGTTGGCAAATAATTTCACCCCCCATATCGCGACTGTAATCGCTGCCATCGTTCTCTGTCCGTATTTCGATGCCACTTTGGCTTTCGCGGACGATTTGATCGATGCCCCGCGTGCTCTTTTCTGATACTATGCTTCCCGATCTTGGAAACTAATTACGTACTAATGGAAGTTTGGGACAGGGAGTTGTCCCGATGAATATCGATGGGACCCTTGGGCGTTCGTGTCACTGATAGTTATTGCTTGTCACTCTGTTTAATATCGTCTGCTACGGGATAGCAATACAGAGGTCTCTGGAAATGAATGAATAATGGAGTACTATTGGATTTGGGATGAGGATAGAATCCAGAAACGGGAATATGAAAAAGTAGAATTATTACTCGCTGTGATGGAATATGGTATGGGTTATATAATCGTGTGTAGTTATAGTATTTTTCTTGGAAGTGCTTATTTAATGTCTCGTCTTTTAATTAACACTTTGACACATGATTAAAGCGGTGATAATTTTCCGCGTAACTCTTCTTTGAGTTTCTATAGGTATCTATGTTCAGAGCAATAAATTTTCAAATATTCAAGTTCTCAATTGACAGAATATTCTACTCCTTAAATTGTCTACTCTCCAAATGTTTAAACCAGCAACCTACCCTTCCCAAATCCTAAACTTTTTCAATTACACCGAACTCGAAACAGTTCCCCCACGACTCTCATTGTACGCACCTTAGGCGCCGAAAGTCAATTCAGTCAACCTAAAATAGGAGCATTGAATTCGCGAAATTCGTGATTCGTGTTCCAAAGGCTTGCCGAATCCCGCCCACGCCCACCGCAAATATCTCATTTCGTGTCCCGATTCGCGAGCGAGATGCTTCCATCGCAAAATAAATATTCCTCCTCATCGAGTCGTCGCGAAAGCAACGGAAATATTCCGAGTTCCAACGTTGGGGTCCGCAGCCGGATGGCTCGCCCTCGCCCCCGAGTCCCCCTCGCCCTCTCACCCGTCACGTTCTCGGTCGATGCAGGGCACAGGAGGGACGTACGCGGAAATTGCTCGCGTCTCCGGAGACCGGCGTAAATTGTAATTAAAAAAAAAAAAAAAAGAGGTGGAAAGAAAGTAGAAAAAGGAACGAAAGACACGGGGTAAAAAAAAAAATGGAAAAAAGAAGGGGCCATCGTGGCCTAGGATTATGTCCCCCAACCCACGCTGCTGAAAATTGTTCGGATTTGTCCTGGAGGTATTATTCTCGGGCAAACTTTCGTTGTCCCGTTGTCGCGTGTTCAGGGCCGTGTCCTCCGCCCACGCCACCCCTCCCCGCCACGTTTCCAAGCGCAACCAGGCGCTCTTTTCGTGCCCCGCGGAGAACAGGTAGCGTGACTTAATTTTTGTCTCCTCGTTCGGCCCCCGTTCTTCCTGCCAGCCCGTCTCTCAATCTCCGGTTCGTGACGCGCCGCTCGAGGCCTCGAGGCCCACTTTATTGGCTCGTCAAGCGAGCGACAGGTGCCTACCAGCCGCGCCCTTCATTGTTTACTCGACTGTTTACGACGATTTACGCGAGTTCTTCCGCCTGAGTTGCCTGAACACCTGATATCGTATTGGAGCGTTCTGGGGAAATGGCTGATTTGGGGTTCGGTGATTAGGGGGTGATTAGGGGGTGATTGGGACGGCTCTTGGAGAGAGGGTGGGTTTCGTGGATGTGTCGGGAGGGTATGTGGAATTTGGAGGGCGATGGTTATGGTGTTTTTGGGGGTTCTTGGGATTAGGGAATGGGGAGAGGTTTCTTTGGAAGGTGAGGTTTTACAAGATCTCAAGATTGCAAGAATTTAGGTTTTTTAGGATTTTCGAGAGCTGAGATTTTGAAGACTCTCAAGATTTTGGAAGCTTTCCAGATTGTTAGAATTCGACAGATTTTTAAGGCTCTTCTGATTACCAAGCTGATTTTCATGTCATTAAAAACAGAGTAGATATGTAGATGTCCTACTTCAACGTGGACACCCTATATGAACTACACATCCTCTCAAAAGTAATCACTATCCCACGCTTTGGACACAATATTCGCCCAGCATCAGCCACCCTCGGTCCAGTAGTTCGCTGTCACCCTGTATATCGAGGACTAAGAGAAAGAGAGTAGAAAGAGGGAGGGCAGAGAGCGAGGAGAAAGGAAGAGAGAGAGAGAGAGAGAGAGAGAGAGAGAGAGAGAGAGAGGGAGAGGGAGGGAGGAAAGAGAGAGAGGTGATATATCACGATAGAATGGGAACTCTGCCGCAACCTCATTCTCCTTTCCGGCTGACGCGTTGAAAAGCTGTCTCTGCCCCTCCCTCCCCTTCGTTTCCCACTTCTCCCCACCCCCTCGTGAGTGTTTCCCCTCCCCGCTGACAGAGCCCCGTCGTCCCTCACGTCTGCTCTCGATGGCTCAGCCGTGCGAACGCATACGAGGCCGACGCGTGTTTGAATGAATGAACCTTGGGGGGTGAGGACGAGAAGGGGGAGGGAGAAAGAGGCAGCAGGCACGCATATGCGGGGCACGTCAAACGGCGGCGTACTATTCGTACTATCGTGAGCTCGGTGGAGGCATTTCTGCGCGGACACGAGCGAATTCCCCCGTCAGCCGATCACGCGATACGCTTCCCCCTTTTTTCATATTTTTTGGACACTAGCGACCTTAGCTTTGGTTTTGTTTTCTATCTACCATGTCGCTATTGAGGAGTTTCTTCTTGAACCCAGTTTTTAGAGGAGCTTTTTAGAGGAGTGTTGGCTCGATTTATGGTTGATGGGACAGTTGTGGAAACAAATGTCTGATTTTATTTGATGGGAGGAGTAACTATACAGGGAGCTTTTATTGTGCGTGGAATTGTCTCGAGTTGCCTTGGTATAAGCTAGATGGTACACTTGTGTTTCCTTGGGAGCATCCTTGCACTTAGTCCTTAGTATACCAAGGTGGGGACACTCAAAGAGTACAAATACTATTTCTCCATCGCTATTCAAGTTTTCGAGACTTCAAATTTGCAAATTTTCACATTTTCTTAATCCTCAAATTTCCAGTCTCTTGACGTTCTTTCAATTTTCTATGATTCTAATTCTTGCAAGTCTGTATTTGAACTCAATGACCCTGTAATTCTACAGGGATCCTTCACTACATAGAATCCAAATACATGCCACTATGATATTTTAAATTTAAAGGCAATGTAATCTTCAAGATAAATTAGAATTCAAAATTCTGAACACTAAGTCACGATCTTCATCCCTGAAAGCCATATACGCGAAACACTGTACCTACGGTATCGGAAGAGAAGACTCATCAAAGGTGAAATGAAAAATCGGGCAAACGCGAGGGGTTGGAAGGGAAAAATGAAAAATAATAAAACGGTCGAAGGAAAACAGACAAATAACAATCAAGCTAGATAAATCTGTATTTTCCTCTCCCCTCGCTCTATTTCTCTCTCGAATCCCTATTTTTTAAATCGACTTTTTTTTTTTTTTAATCGAATATTCCTAAAACTGCAGTATCCAGCTACACTCGGCTCGCCTCTGAAATATTTATTGCACGTCCGAGTTTCCCGTATTTTAATGTTTTCCCGTTTTTCGCTTTGGTCGTTCGCGAAAAAATGATGACAACCCAGCGAGATAATGAAATGAAATCTCTCGAGAGACAGCCTGACTAGCGAATACATTTAGAGAGCTGTCGCTGGTTTAATCACGAGCCCACAGAAATTGCCTTTCGGAAACGCGGGGAGGAAAGAAAGGAAACGAGTTTCGAAGTTTTCATTTGAAGGTGGCTCGCGGTGTGAACAAAAGTCGACCGTGTCACGATTCGCTGTTCGATGGCAATCGACACGGAATGCAGGCGTTGCATAATTGAGCTCGGTAACGCGAAAGAAGTTGTCCCAATATGCCCGAGGTGAAAGTATTGCATCAAGATGACTCCAAAAGCGTTAATCATACGGGGCTGAATCATTTCGCAATAATATCAACTCTTGAGCAACCACCTATCCCCTTGCCCCAACTACCCCTCCCATTTTAAGCCTTGAATTCTTGGAGTTAATGATGACTAATTTTGTGCAATGAGGAGCATTCCTTTGCAGGGAATTTTTTTATATTATGTATTTCTTATTTTCACGTTACTTTGTATTGCAGAAATTTCAGTAGATACAATAATTTACTAAATTTGTCTAGGTTTATGGGATTGGTATTCCATTACGAAGAAAATTCTCCAGTTTATTCATTCGTATGAATTATATCCCTCTTTCCTATGCTAACTGTATAAGCTCGAGTTAATATAAATATCGCGATAATAGATAGGCACTATACCAGATCAGAGTTAATTGCAACTCGATTGCCACTCGCATTGTTGGAGGCTCACTATCGATGTTTCCATTAGGCAAGGAAGTCGGTATTCGCCTGAATCATCGAGCAGAGAGTTGAATTTCGCGAACATTAGGATACTATCGAATTCCAGCCGCGCGATTCGCTAACCAGCTGCGTGCAGTGCCGCTAATTTATCGCGGCGCTAATTCGCCATTAGCCCCGTGGAACGCGTGTACGATAAATCAGGCTCAATTACTTCTCTGGAATATAATCCAAAAGAATGATGGAACTGCGCAGTTTCCAACTCGTCTCTAATTTAACATCCTCTGAACTCTCGAATATTACTGTAACAAAAAATTGGACAAGTTGATGATAAGCTCTGTAATGAAGAGGTAGAGGGCGTTTCAGAACCAGTAGTACAAGTGAAAAGCTATTTAGTGGTTCGATTATGAGAAAAGACACCTCTAGGACGTCCAAAAGCTCAAATCTTTAAGACATCCACTATTGGATACTTCTAACACATCCAAATGATGTTATAAGACGTTCAGGATTAAAATGGACACAAAACAGACGTCTCCAAGACCTCGCGTGCTATCTGGGTTCACATGAAAAATTCTAGGACACCCCGTACACAAGAGAACGAACCCTCCGCCTGTTCCAGAAGTCGCAACACTCCAAACGAAACAGAAAAAGGAAAAAAAGAAGGAAAATAAAAAAAGAAATTCAATTTCCCTGTCCCGACGGATGAGAATGCCCCCTTAAACGTCCCAAGCAGCTGGAGGAACGCGACCAAACGGAACTCGGCCATTTTTTCGGCCCGTGGAAAAGTAGTTCAACTAGTGGTTCAGTGGCTGGGCGAGCGGCGTCGCGGTAAACCCGCGGCGTCTAATTAGCGCCGCGCGTTACGTAGCCTCGAGACGCCTAATTTAAGTTTCCGACTCTTGGCCTCCTCGCCTACTCCCTCTCTCACTCTCTCTCACTCCTCCTGTCTCCTTCCTCTCTCTCATTCTCTCACCCCTTCTCTCTCTCTTATCACCCCAGTGCACGCGTGTTATCTGTGGTCCAGGACGACCTCGCCGATGCTGCAAGCGGATCAAAGCTGAAAAATAAAGCCGAAGCGCTCGTTCCCGCGGCTGGAATTCACGACCCAGCGACATGGATCGTCGCGAGAGACTTTCGCGCGAGAGTTGCGCAACGCGACGTCGAGCAGCGAGTTTTTCCTCGTCGTTGGAGCTGACTGAAGCGTTTCGGGGCGCCGAGGATTCGGGGAACGCGCGGCGTCGCGTGCTCGCTGGGGTTGCGACCTGCGGTTGCAACTGCGTTTGTGTGCGATGGAAACGGGAGTCTTAAGGGTGAGCCAGCGGTGGCAGTCGTTTTTGATGGAGAGAGTATTGAGCGAGTTGAGGGCGAGTTTTCAGGGGCGGAGGGTGGTCTCGCTTTGAGTAATTTTAACTCGAAACTACGGGGTTTCAGAACTGCGGGTCAATCGTGCCGAGGGTAGGGGTGCTTGGAGGAATGTTCCTCGTTTGGTAAATATATGTGGAATTCTCGAGCGATTCGTTTTCTGGTTATGGGGCTTCGCAAATATTCAGGTTTCAGTTGCTGCGGCGACTGTTCGGAGGACGAGTTTGGGTAGAAGTAGAAGTAAATATTTAAGTTTCCGCGATTTTAAATTTCAAACTCTCGGTTGCTACGTTCGAAGAAATTTCAAATATTCAAGAAGTAATTGCTTCAGTTTTCGTAGTACTGCAATGTTTAACTTTTTAGTAATATTTCTGATGGCGAATGGTGACAGGGTCGTTCTCGTCCTTGACCCTTGACACATGACCGTTCGTGGTTACTGCAGTCGTTGTATGGATTGGATCAATTCTGTTAATGGAGGCCTAAATATTGAACTAAGGGAGCGGGGGGATTACAAAGAACCTGACTTAGGGAGTTCTACAGGAAAGGATAAAGCCTTCATTCTGTGTCAGGTCTAGTTGATTTGTATAGAGAAGGCCCGATGCACACGAGCGATATTTTGATGCACAATCTCCTTGCGATCATATACATGTTTTCTAAAATTTCAAACGAAGGTATCGATTGCCAAATGATCTCTCTCTCCATATCGTAGACAAAATCTACAATACCTACACAATTCATACCTCGTACCCTCAAGAAAATAAGACAGAACTCCCTTCCCAGCGAGCCACAAATCCTCCAACAAATCGCGAAGCCACAACACAAAACTGGGTTCCCAAACCTCTAGGATCGGTATCTCGAAAATAAAACTCCGCGACTCGCGCCGTTTCCTCGCCGCCGCAGACATAAGCGCGGAGGTCATGGGACAGACGTAAAGCGTGAAATTAAACGTGGAAAACTGAAGATCCAGTTAACAGCAGTCGCCGAACCCTAATCCCCGAGGAATCTTCCCTACTTGGCCAGGAGGCACGGGGCGGATTCAGACGATCCCCCTCCAGCCGAAAGCTATCTGAAATGCAAATCTGAGGCGTGTAGCCAGGCACTCGGAAGCATAAAATTTTGTTTACACTTCTGCGGCGTAGTTGTCGGGGCCTGGCTGCAGTTGGAGCCAACTCTCGGGGACACCGATAAGCAACGCCATAAACTGCGTCTCGCGTATAAAACGCGCGAGTTTTATCCAAGCGTTCCGGCGCGTCGAGATTTGAAACAATAACGAGGCTCAATGTCCCCGACGGACGGAAGACGATAATCGCGGCTCGTTCTCTCTTTTTCTCTCTCTTTCTCTCTCGAACAGGGAGAAGGGAACCGTTAAAGAATTTATGGAATCCGTTTCCTACTCCCCCCTCTGGCCCCCTGGCCCCCCGATCCCCCGTGTCCCCTGGGACGCCACTTTTATCCACCTGAATGGCCCCAACGGTCGGTCCTGCTACGCGGCGCGTCCTTCTTTTCGTAAATTATACACTCGGTCATTACCAGCGGGCAAACACGAGGAGACGCGCGCGTACGAGACCACGCGAGCCATGATCGAGGCCTCAATCGAGCAGCGATTAATCGCTGCCCCTCCGAGGGGACCATGGCCCGCGACAATGGGTCCAGAGACGAAACTGGAATCGTGGCTATGAAGGAATTCGATGACGTGTCGCTGCTGGAGTTTCACTGGAAGCTGCTCTTGGTGGTTTTCCTTTTTGGTGATGGAATTTCAGCGGGCTTGGAGGTAGGAGAGTGATACCTGATTTTTTGAGGGTGATGGGCGATAGTTTTTATAGGGGTTTTTCATATTTTCGAAATGTCAAATATTCGAATTTTCAAATATACGAATCTTCAGATTTTCAAATGTTCAAAGGTTTAAATATTTAAAGCTTTAAATTTTCAAACTTCCAAATATTTAAATAGGTACTCAACTATTCTAATCCTTAAATCTTTATCAAATTCGAGAGACAAAGGTTTACAGCGTTGGTAGCAATTATTACACGAAGCGTAACAATGTATTTTCCTGCTTCATATGAGGGTATGAGCATTAGCACCAAATTTTCAGGATCAATAAACTCGTGCTGTCATCCACAGATGAATTTTCATACAAGAAATTAACCCTCTACAATGCCACGCACATAAATTAACAGTTACATGCACGTCCCATGTTTTTAAAATCTAGTTCTGTTTATTTAGTATACAGTACATCATAAACTTCCACGTATAATGAAAATGTTGCGTTCTATCTTCACCATGAAACACGAGAATTACAAACCCAGCCTTCTGTAATAATATTCTATGAAATACAGCATAATATACCCTATATAATCTCATCTCTGCCTTCGTCGATCTTTCATCACTAAATTACAGCTTCCTTCAATCATTTTTTCTCTTCCTCTCAACCTTTCTCCCCACAATACCAACCCAAACTTTCAATATCAGTAATCTACTTAAAACAACTCCCATTAAAGATTCTATTCTCATCAGTATCGAGGGTATCTCCGCTGGAATTCGAGAAATCCCATTTCAGCAGCGCAATTCTACTCTCAGAGAAACTGACGTATCGAACCGCGTCGATTATCTGCCACTTATCAATCGCGAGAGCCAGATCCGCGGAGCATTACTCACAAGCGAGCCTAATCGTTGCCCGATACAGGCTTAGCCTCGACTTTTCTCGTTGAGTAATCCTCGAACGGCGAGCAGATAAGGCCCGTACGCTGGCTATCGATTCCCCGAGAAAATTGTCGGTACGAAACATTGGTATACGGGCAACAGGAAACGTTCCCGCGAGAGATAAAAAAGATAAAAAGGATAAACGCGGGAACTCGCGACTCCCCCTCTCTCTCTCTCTCTCTCTCTTCGTACCCTCTCCCTCTCTGTCACCCCGGAAATAGGCGACTCTGCTTCTCCGAGAGCTGTATCCTTCCTCAGCCATGAATCACTGGATCGCCTCGTTCCATCGATCATATCCTTATCGTTCAAATAATTTAATCGTCAAACCGAGAGAGTTTGCGCGAGTTTTAGTATCGATTGGCTGGAAAATTGCGTGGTACCTGTATTATCGCGTTACCTTACGTTAAATTTGCTACGGGAATTTGGGAGCGTCTATTCTGAGCGATTTATGTAGGAGGCGATTCTAGTAGTTGAGGAAGACTGAAACTGGATTGTAATTACTGAAATTGGGAGAAAATTGGGGTGAATAATTTAGCATTGATTGACAAACTCTGGCTGTCTAGGTATCCACTATATTCTTAGGGACACAATGGTGTGCAGTTGCAAGATACAATTGCACCAACTTTTTTCTTTCGTGATGGAATAACTTTTTGAATACCTTTCTATCCTTAAATATTATTATTTTTCTTATCTACACTTCCAATGTCATTCCAGATCTGATAGTAAAAAAAAAATGAGTGGATCACGTCTTAGTATTCACGAGAGGATTGAATCGAAGCAGGTATCTTCTCTCTCGAATCAAGTAGCAATGCTCCACTATTCCAGACCCTTCGCTACCGACCCAACATCAATGATAATCGAATGAAGCCTAGCCGAGTCAATATTGCACAGATCAATGGCCATGGCTGTTAATAGATCTAGCAGACCTTTGACTCGCCTATCGCTGGCCGCGGTTCTCTTTCAGCCGTTCGAATTCCTCGACACGCCAGCATCAGTGACCCAAACAATCCTTCATCACTGAAAGGCGTAATGAGACGTTATCGCGCGGCCTCGAGGACGATAACTCATCGATTTAATAACTAACGTCGGCCCGTGTTCTCGCAGCGTGTACGCGTGACAGTGACAACGTCATTTCCGCGGTGGACAATCACGGATCCAACGATGTCACTGGTTTCGGCTCCCTCCGAACGCTGACTCTATCGCTGTCCAGGGTTCTATCTATCGAGGGGAGACACGAATGACGATTCAAAGCATTGTCCAGACGCGAGACCGCTCGATTACGAATTAAATGGGACTCTGGATTGTGAAACGGTCCACCACGGAGCACCCTTCGCTCCTCAACCCTCGGGCGCAGTCTATTGACCGTGTCTGGCTACGTATGGACCACTGGCAGGGAATTGTTTAGGGATCTATTCTTCGGTCAGATGGGAGGTTCGATTGTTGGAAACTTTGGTTTTCCATGGTGCACGTAGTTGGAGCTGAACTCGAGGAGATCCTCTTGGGAGGGATTGAACTTTGGGGGTTTGAAGGACCTGGGTTGTCTTTGAGACTTCTTTACTTAGAATTCTAATCTATTATTTTGTGTACCCTCGGAGTAAGGTGAAGCTGAGAACTTGGACCAATTTAGAGTAATTATGCATTCTTATGCATAATTATGCATTCGTTATTGAACTGGAAATAAACGAACGGCAAGTGAGAGAGTTTTCGTCTGAAACCACGTATTTTCTTAAGTAGAGACGATTTCATTTCACAGAATCGAGATTAAAGAATGATCACAGTCGACCAACTAGAGAATAGATATTCTTGACAAGTAAATGAAGTAAAGTTAGTCTACGTAAGTTTCCAAGGAGACCGAAAGGCCTGCTTCTGGTAACTGTATCTTTCAGGGAAATTGATCCACGCAGGAGTTACAGCGCTGTCATAAACTTATTTTCTAAAAGCACTCGTCGAGCACTGAGGAGCTTGGCACTTGTGATTCTACGTCTGCGAGCAGATAGAGCAGTAGATTAACCAGACGAGCCCCGATCCCCAAGGGCGCTGTTATTTGGTCCCTTCTAGGATCAAAGTGTTCCTACCTTCCGAGGGCTCGAGTGTGGCCGTGACATGAAGCGTTGCTCTCGGCAGAAAGTAAGAGGAGAACCAGTATCGAGGCGAATTTTCGTTAGAAACGTTGCTACTAGCTGCACGATTATCTGGGGAAATAGAAATAGCCCCACCGTGTCGCGGTATTAACAGCCGCGTGGTTCTATAGCGAGCTTGTGGTTTGTCGACATCGGTAGCTGCTGAAAGATTATACTCTTTTGCCACCGTGACCAATGCGCTGGTGAGTCATTTCGAAAGCTGCCGTTTTGCAAGGAAACTGGGATATAATTCCCTTTATCTTTAATTCGCCGAGCAAATTACTTTCAAACTGTGGCCATCAGCCACGGTTGTCTGTTAATTTTTTAACGTACCGACCATTTTCAAATATTCAAATATTATTTTAAATATTCAAATTTTCAAATAGTCTCAAATTTGAAAATTCAAATTTTCAAATATTTCAAAATTTAAATATTCAAACTTTCAAACAGTCTCCAATTTGAAGCTTCAAATTTTCAAATATTTCAGTATTTGAAGATTCAAATTTTCAAATATTTCAATATAAAAATTCAAATATTTAATGCTCCTATAATTAACAATGCAACTTTTCCAATATTCAAATATTCAAATACCAGATTACAACTTTCAGACCCTAATTTACATTTTCTCGTTATTTTTCGCGCAACCCAAAATCCTTTATCTCTGAACAAAACTTGCAAACGGTAGCCTAGCACAATATCGCTTGCAAAATGTCGCGAGTTGCAGCTTATCTCGGCGGATGCAAACAGGATGCATCCTGAGTGCAGCCCGCAGAAAGAAACCACTCAGATGAACCTTGCTTTGTACGATCTCGTTAAGAGTCCCTTTACAGCGGGAGTTTCGACTCGTACACCTTATTAATTATTAAGAACTCACGCGTATAACCCCGCCCCTCTCGCGCCTGCGTACTCCGATTTTCCAAGTGCAATCGCATCTACTCGCTAGCACTTCGAATCGTGAGAAATCTTCAAACAATAGAAGCTTGGCAGTTTAGGAAATTGAGAAAACTCTTCATTGTCTGTCACTTTCACTCGTGGCAAAACGGGAAAGAATCGTCTAGCACACGTTGACCTCAAAAACCTATCTGGTATCTCGATATATGCATTCATCTCCTCTAGAAATTATTCTTTTATTTTATAATTGATTCTCATCTTTGAGAAAGAGTTTCCTGTATTCTCTGAGCTCTTCCCTAATTTCAGTTCCCTGAATTGTTTGTAGAATTGATGATTATACTGGTTTCAGTGCTCGTAACGAGTACAATCCATACTCGAGCTTACAGTGGGGTGACATAAATCCTTCGAAGAGCCTAATCACGCTCGCCGTTTAAATTTGAAAAGCCAACGTGTCCCCTCAATTTCGCGCGCATCTTCGATACAAGCCATTCGCGAGCGTCCGCGATTAAAACGCGATCAGCAGGAACTTCCAAAGGCAGAAAAAGCAGCGTTTACGCCGTCGACCACAGCGTGCCCTGGTTTCCACTGGAAAAACATTAATCCCGCTCGCTAAGTCGAGGAGTAAGTCGCATTCCCGTGCATCCAGGTCGATAATCGTTCGCCGAGCACGACACGCCGCGTCCCTCCCTCGCCCGTGCGTATTTCCGACGACGTGTCGGAATTTCCGCTTCCTTTGCACGGGCAAAAGACGTGTCCTCGAACCGGGCCAGACCTAGCCCAACCGAAATCCAGGAAAATACGAGAGGCAACAATGGAGTTTTAGAGGGTAGTTAATTTTACCTCTTCAGGGAATTATTCCATCCTTAGGGAGGTCTTTGATGTGCAGAAAAGTGGATTATTGTGATTTAATAATTTACTGTGAGCCTTAATATATTTTAAAGGTTAATGTACTGAGGTATGGTGATTAATGCTTTTTAGCAAGAGGGTCCTAAGAGACGTCATTGGTTTTTTAGGGATTCTGGGGTCATGAGGGACTTTCTAGGTATGCTAAAATAGTTGAAGTCATGAGAGACCCCACGTTGGTATATTAAGCTGGATCTACACTGCATATGTCTCTCTTCTGTCTTTTAAAAAGTTATATAACATGTAGTGTAGATCCAGCTTAATATATAAACGTGGAATCTCTCGTGACCCCAGATTCCTGAACAAACCAAGGGGGTCCCTCATGACCTCAGGATCTTTAAAAAGCAAAGAGGTCTCTTAGGACTTTAAGATTATAACATATAATGTAGATCCAGCTTTAAGGGATAAGTACCTTTGCACCATAAACGTGGATCATTTATTTTCAGTGAGCGAAATTCTGAAGAAATGCATTCTATAATGTGTGAAGACTATAATAACAGTAACAGTCTTTCTTTACGTTAGAGGAAATATCAGTCGCTTATAATTTTTCGAGAAATCTATAGCTTGAGAATTAACCCAGAAAAATTGACCCACGTTCTCCAAGCAACTAAATTTCAAAATTACACGATTTTCAGTCTAAAATTTGTAATGATTCGGTCTCCAAAGTTTATCGTCACGTCTCGCAGTGAGTGAAGCTCGAAGGGGAGCCCTTTCGCCGCAGTTAATCGAAACGTATCGGTGCGTATCCTCGGTGGGGGCCCGTAAGTCACGCGGGCCGAGCGCTATCGCATTGAATTACGCTGGCAGGCGTGGCGTCTAGTGTACGCTTCAAAACAAAAACAAAGCCCGTGGGCTCTGCTCGAGAAATGCCATTGTGCCGGTAACAAGTGCGAGCCTCCGCCATCGCGCCGCTGCCAGTCAGGATTTTTCAAAAGGGGAGCGGAAGCTACGCCCGAGCTCCTGACAGCCGCGCGACTCCGCTCCGTAATTCGCGCGTATCGCTCTTGAGAGAGTTGCACAGTTCTGGCCGAGAGACTGTCGACAGAAACTGATCGATTGAGACTTTCGACGCGTATCTGAGCGACGATCGAACCTGGCAAAATCGTGAGTTGAATGTTCACAGGTGTGTCATTTGATCGCTGACAACCTCGCGGTCATGGGTGATGCAATGGATGACGAATCGAGATAGCGGTGTTTTTTGATTCGAGGGATCTAGATAGGCTTGCGATTAACACTTCGAAGGTTTACACGTCTGATTCTGGGTATCTGATAATCGATACTGTATTGAGATACTTTGAAAGTGCTTTTACAGTCTGTGATGGGTGCACAGAGTATCGTAAATACTCGTACAATAGTCTGGAGCACTTAGAGGATTGATAGTTACTGTCAGAACAATGAAGGTGATGTGTAGGTGTGAATCAAGGAAAGCTTGTTCTTTTTAGTTAGGAATTTGATATAATCTCGTTGCTATTCCTCTTATTTTTTAGAACTATTCCACTTCTCATGTTTCCTATTCTTTATAAATTCGATACTTATAATCTCCTGACTCTTTTCTAATGTCAGTTAATTGGTATCTATGATTCTTGTCCATTTTGTTACAAATTCATAGTTTTAAAGAATGTGTAGCACTGCAGAGACACCAATGAGCTTATAACATGTAACTATCGTACAAGAAATAAAAAAAGAGAGTCCTAATACCTACTATTTAGTTGTAATTAAATCGTAATTCAAGACACAGTGTGATACAATCGCGACTCGCTATAATCTCGCCAGGAATTACTAACATCGAGCTCACAAAACAGGGACACATGTACTCGAAGTCAATGTATTAACTCATATTTACCTCAAGAAAACGCTAAAAAGATGCCCACGAGCTTATAACGCGTAACCGCCATACAAAAAACAACAGAAAACAGTCCTAATACCCAATCACCCTCGACTGAAGGCCCATTCAATCGCAATAATTTTCACGATACAGTGCAAATACAGTCCTCTCTCGCTATAATCTCTCGAATTACAAATAAATCGTCCCATTCCAAACACCGAGCTCTTAAAGCAAAGGTGATGCATTAACCCGTCTCAAGCGATACAGAGCAAGGTGATTCGGTAGCGACGCAAGAGAGCGAAAGCAGCGACGAGTTTACAGCGAGTAAACGCTATACATGTATCGCAGTCGCTTTGTTTATCACGACCCTAGACCCTCTCGCCGCGCTCGGGACGCATGGCTCTCGTCGGCCCTCAGAACCCTCCGTCTCCGAGAGGCAGTCGCGTGCACTCGCGCTCCCCCGATATACAATTACGCGACTCCTACACGGGCATTACATCCCGAGCCACGTTAGCAGGTTACAGAACCGAGTACCGTTAAACACCGCGGCAGCGTGACAGTTCGCCTCGCGTCGCACGGTAGTTCGACGCGAGCGGCGACTCGCTGCCACGTTCAAATCGCTTACCTTTTCTGCGATACTTCCCAGGCCGAGAGTCGGCCGTCACATTCCAAGGTGCGTTGACGCGCGTCGGATCGGCGGGTCCGCCGCCTCTAGCTTCCTCGCGACGATCCTCCCCCAGGAAATCACGCGGGCAGCGGCTCGAGTCGCACTGTCAACCTCGCCGCTATCATCGAGCCCCCGACAGGAGGGACCGAGAGAGCCACTGGGAATTCGCTAGGCGAGAGCGTATCCTTTGTCGAGCAGTTTCCTTCGCACACGAAAGGGAACGGGGCACTCTGACTCACTCGCGCGACCGAGGAATCGCGGCGAGTAGTCGGCTGGCGTGCGCCGACTGGCCGACGATCAGATCTCACGGCGGCGGACAGCACCGCTGGGTCGAGAAGCCGGGGGGAAAACAGTCAGCAGCGAACGATCGGCCCTCACACGCGGAGGGATCGGGCCTGCGACGATGTTATGCTCGATCGTGCCCGCTGATAGTCGAGTCCTCCCGCACCAGGATCTCTGCTCGAGATGCCGAACATCTCCCGTACGCACACACGCGCGCTCCGTCGCTCGCCTCTCTTCTCGCCTCGCTCCTCTCGCCCCGTTCACTAGAGCCACGCTCTACTATGCCGTGCCGCTTTTTAAAGGTGCGCGTACTACGCTCCGCCTTTGTGCCACGGCTGGGAATTAAGTCGCGCGAGCAGCACTGACCGTCTCAATGGCCCTTCGCTGGGAACGTCCTGGCATCCTGGCACGGGCGTCGTTCTCGCCCGTGTGTCGTCTTCTTCGAGGCGAGTCCCCGAGGATTCTGCCACCGTGACCCTGATTAAGGGCCCCGAGCTTTGGTGTTAATGCACGCGCGCACGATACGTGGCCTTTGGCGAGATACGGGGAACGACGGGACCTCTGCACTGGCCGCACTTTTTTTTTTCTCCTGGCCCCGTAATTGTTAGGCCCGTTTGTGGAACAGCCTCGGCCGACGATACAGTCGTACACCGTGCTTTTCGTCGCGGGATTCACGCGGGCGACACGCGAAACGCCGATTTCGAGCGTGCACGTGCGGCAGAGTACGCAGAAACCGCAACTTTTTTACGGACACATCCCCGACTTCGTCTCCTCCTCGCCAACGCCTACACGATACACATTGCACGCAGCAACGACGCCCCTACACGCCGATCGCAGCGGCTCTCAAACAGCGGCGCCGCTGCATGTTGCGTGCCGATAGAGTGCGCTGTGGTTCTGACGTTCGAGATATCGAAGCGTGAAAATTCCCTAGGACACAATCCCTTCGATCGTATGCTTGAACGTGATGTGGCTTTTGTTTCGATTCAGCTGGAAGTTTAGAAGAGAGGTTGTGTAGGAAGTTCTTCATTAAACGATAGTGTGACGCAACTGAAAGATGTTGTTCGGTACCATCTTTGATAATTTTACCAATCACGTTGATTCTTTATGTCCCTACTTGCGTGTAATTGGTCAGATTGCCGCGGTGCTTTTATAGCAAACTTCAGCGAATATATAGCGTAAAGAAAATCCCTAGGTCGGAAGACTGACTACACCTGGCGAAGATAAAATAACGTGAATGTTTCATTTTATGAAAAAATAATAAATATTTATTGCGATAGAAAAATAGAAAAAGTAACAATGTACACTGTACGTTCAGATAAATATCTTACACTAATTCGTAAGCTTTTATAATACCACAACAGAGGTTCATCAATTGTATATATTCGCTGCCACCATCCAACAGTCTATAGTTACACTCCTGGAAAAAAAGAAGAATGAATAACAAATATTATTTATACTATAAGAATAATTCAGTATTCTTACCCCAAGCCTTTCTGCAATCAAAGCTTTTTGTTGGTCATTTAATTCATTAGAATATATAATTCTTTCACTGAGTTGTTCAATAATCTATAAAAAGTATTTTAAAACACTGTAATATTTTAATCGAAATTCTAATGAGTAGGAAACTCACTTGAGATGTTGCATATGCTTCTAACATAAATTGGTCAACAAATGCTTCAGCTTTGCCATAGTCCTTCGTTTTGCAAACTTCCAATAATTCCTCCAGCCATTTATCGGGAACGATCTATAATTATTTTTTATCATTTTTATTAAAGCATTAGTAATTAAATACCTCGATAAAAAAAATAATACACTACCCCAATAATTTCGACGACATCATTAACAGTGATTTCAACACCTTTACCCTTTAGCCTTGTAATAGACTGCAAACATGTTATCGCACGTCGCAAATCTCCACCAGAAGCTTCAACAATTTTTAACAAAACAGGCTTGTCTGCTTTCAAGTCTTCTTCCTTGCATATGTATTCTAATCTCTCAATTATTTTGTCTTCTCCAAGAGGTTTAAATCTAAATTTCGTACAACGTGAAGTAAGTGGTTCTATAATTCTCGACACATAATTGCAGATCAAGCAGAAACGAGTACTGTGAGATTCTTTTTCCATTGTGCGACGAAGTGCCGCTTGGGCTGCGCTGGTCATGCTATCAGCTTCATCTAAAATAATGATCTTGAATGGTGGACAGCTTCTCCCACTGAAAACAAATATTATCCTCATAATAAATGTTCTCTTAACATCTGCTTCTAGTTATTGTATACAATATGTCTCAGATTTGTGCCTTATCACTGAAATTACTAGAGTAATGTACAAGGTCATTGAAGAACATTTTTTTTGTACCCTTTGTCTGCTCCTAATGCAAAACCAGAAGTTTAACACTTCACAATCCTTCTGGGTTAATCTGCCTAAAGCATTTCACTTTCTAGTTGGTAATAAGAATTGCTAAATCCCTTCAATATAATTCCTGATAACAACTATGTTCTTCAAGTCACCTATATACATAACTCATGTTGTAATTCTCAGACCTTTTACTGGGCATCATTGATTTTTCATTAATTTCCTGATATGGAGGTTCTAAAGTAACACTAAGTTATAAAAAACGATTCTACTGGTCAAAAATTCTTATAAAAATAATATAAAAATGAACTTACTCATCTCTCATACCACCTGCTGTGAGTTGAGCAAACGATTTAATCTTGTCTCTCACAACTTGGATACCTCTCTCATCAGAAGCATTTAATTCCAGTATTCTCTCTTTATAAAGGCTACCAAATAATTGTCTGGCTGCTGCCAGGATAGTACTCGTTTTACCAGTACCAGGTGGACCATAAAATAACAAATTCGGAAAATCGCCTCCTTTCATACATTGCTTCAGTACTTCCACTACCTCTGCTTGTTCAACCACGTCTTCAACTGTCCTGGGTCGGCTATAAAAGTACGAGAACCTTAAAATTCGTTGAAAAAACGTTTCAAATTATTAACGGTTAAGGTTACACCAAATGATACTCACTATTTTTCAACCCATGGTGCAATGGAACTGCTGCGTCCCTCCTTGGTTCTTGAGGTCGAAGATTTCTTAGGATCTGAAGGTCCCAATTTCCCAGTCTTCAGAAAAGCCTGCATGCTTTATTGCATTTCAGACCTTTCCCGATGAATCCACGCTGAATAATGGAGCGATATTTATTCCCGCGCAATTTGCTTCGAATGCCAGCTTTGCCAACACCTTGATCAAAATTTCCTAAAGAAAATTAGGTTTTTACACTAGACACGCTGCAAGAAATTTCTAACTGTTACAATTTACGACTCCAATTATTGTTAATTTCGACAACAGTTTAATGAATTCCCCTAATTTTATTGCAATAAATATTCCAGACGTTATTCGACCAAATTAGGAAAGTTGGAGAATCTTTCCATTGTCGAAATCATACTGCCCTAGTTCTAAATTTCTGTTAGATTAGCAGCTACTTACATTCGTTACAAAACGAGCAAATTTACTATTTGTTCATCGCATCAGTGTTGTAAATAAAGAGGAATGCTTGACCGTTTAATAAGTTTATCTCGCACATGATAAAAAGGAAGTCAGAATTTTTCCCTTAGATAATTTGATTGCGCCTATCGTGTATAATGAATTATGCGTTCAGCGTTGTAGTTCGGTTCATTGGCTTTATTTTTGTCGAATTATCGCACTGGCTCCCCTTGAAAACAGTTTGAAAAATTACAATCGATAATTGTAATATTCGCACAGTGCATCGCCGAACAGAAAGGAAAACGCGTGGAAATTCGCGTAGCGCGTAGAATGGAGCATCATAGTCGATTATGTATTAAAAAATACTTAAGTTACTTTGTAAATTCAATGCAATGCAATGTAAATTAAACGAACACCGGCATCGGCTGACTTTTCACGCAGCGAATTTCCTTTTAAACATGTGATATTCTTCTCCCAACGTTCTTTCAATATATTTGAATGATGGTGCTCTGGATTATTTCTTTAATAGCAATCATTTTGCACTTCAGTTCTGCACATACCAGTACGTATCGCAAAGGCAGAGAAAATGAATGTTATGAATGACAAATTCGCAGTTTCATTGTACTCTATTTGTAGAGCCAGAATCGCAAGGCTACTGTGCACTTTACAGTGGTAGGATCTGTAATAAGCATTTGGCTGGCATTGGGAAAGTATGGTTCAATGACACGCGCAACAATCCTGGGGGATTGTTGAATGAACAGATTACAACTAACTTATGGGAAGAATTAATACAAAGATTGGTTGAACCATGTCGTTCAGCTGCAGAGGTAATATCTGTTAATATTGAACAGAATTCTAAGAATGTAAAACTCAACAGTATTATTATTATAAAGATGAAACACTATACATAAGGTTTTTATTATTTTAGAAAATGTTGTGCATGTATGCATTTCCACAATGTCACAATTCAGTTGGCCTACCACTCTGTTATGAAGACTGTATGGCAGTGCGTCACGAATTTTGTTTCAATGATTGGGCAGTGATAGAAGATAATAAGCAAAGAGAAATTTACATTAGATCAAGAGGACATTTTACACTGCCAGACTGTGAATCATTGCCAAGAATAGTTAAAGGGAAAGTGACCTGCTCACACATTCATTTGACTGATATGAATGAGACCCTTGTCACATGTAAAACACATTTGAGATTGTTTTAATTGCAACTCATGCAATACTAGCTTTTATGCTAAAATATATGTTATTTTAGATGACTGTGTCAAAGGCAATGGTAGGTTTTATATGGGTAAAGTGAATAAGACAAAGTTTGGTCTGGATTGTCAATCTTGGAATGTACAAATACCACATAGTCATGACAGACCTCCAGATGTCTTCCCTCAAATTCGATACGGAGAAAATTATTGCAGAAATGCAGGGGGAGATGAACCAATGCCATGGTGCTTTACCATGGATCCTAAAATACGATGGCAACATTGTGATATTCCTATATGCGGTATTTAATTAATTCTTTGTAAAATATTGAACATATTTAGTCCTATTTTATTACATTTCTTTCACTTTTACTTTAGACAATGTAACAAGTAAAGTTCTTGAGATTAATCCAAAAGACTTAGCAATGGATACATTGTTTACTCCAATGTTTATATTCATATTATCTTCATTGGGATTTATAATTATTCTTGGAACTATATTATCAATTATTTTAAGTCATAGACTTCACAAACGACATCAAGGATACAACCCAACAGAAAATCAGGTACATTTAAGACAATTGACTTCTCAATGAAGAAATATCCAAATGATACAATTTAACAAACTTGCCCAGATAGACAATACTGAGTCTGGCTTTACAATGATTCGACATTACACTTGAAGCTATTTATAGTAGGAAAATTGGAATATCAATGATCTAAACATTATGTACAATTTTTAGTATGTTAATATTGATTTGGATAAACTGCCAAGCAACGACGCCTATCATAAAACAAGCGCACAGCTTAATCCTAAATTGGAAAAGCTTGAATTTCCAAGGAACAACGTGATTTACGTGCGAGACTTGGGACAGGGTGCCTTTGGAAGAGTATTCCAAGCAAAAGCACCTGGCCTTGTCCCAGGCGAAGAATTCACAAATGTCGCGGTTAAAATGCTCAAAGAAGAAGCGTCAGAGGACCTACTGAAAGATTTCGAACGAGAGGCGTGTCTGCTCGCTGAATTCGATCATCCAAACATTGTTAAATTACTAGGCGTGTGCGCGTTAGGTCGACCAATGTGCCTCCTTTTTGAGTACATGGGTCGTGGTGATTTAAATGAATTCTTACGCTCCTGTTCGCCTGGAAATTATATCATTCGAACTTTAGACAGGGATAAACACTTCACGGACTCCCGTTTATCGCACATGGATTTAATTAACATCGCGCTGCAAGTGGCATCCGGAATGGTATATTTATCGGATCGAAAATTCGTCCATCGGGATCTCGCGACGAGAAATTGTTTGATCAACGATCAGATGATTGTGAAAATAGCTGACTTCGGTTTGTCGCAGAAGATCTATCTGCAAGATTATTATAAGGGTGACGACCAGGATGCTATCCCAGTTAGATGGATGCCTCTAGAGAGCATATTGTACAATAAATACACTGTTGAAACCGATGTGTGGGCATTTGCGGTGTGCTTATGGGAGATATTTAGTTTCGCACTTCAGCCTTATTATGGGATGACGCACGAGGAAGTTGTAAAATACATTAAGGAAGGCAATGTTCTTCAGTGTCCTGAAAATACGCCGCAGGCGATATACGATTTGATGAAACTGTGTTGGAACAGGAGACCATCGGACAGACCCACATTCAGAACAATCTATAATACACTAGACACTATAAAACACAATTTGGAAGCGGAGAATAAGTCAGACAGCGTACCTTTGCGTATCCACGTTTGAGCCTGATAATTTGTATTGAAGGGAAACTGAATTATTCATTCACAACTAGGAACTAAGTGATATTTATACAAAAATTATGGTAAGTCAATGATAAACTGTACCTACATGTTACATATAATTGCCTTTGTTATGTTTGTTACGTAGCAAAATTGATCAAAGTATTTATGAGAAAAGAGAAACGTTTTAGTATTAACAAGTATATTTTGTTAACATTAATGAATGTATTGCACAAAAAGTGTCACGATTCTTTTTTACAACATTCTAAAAGAAGGTACATTCACTTTGCTTCTGCCATTCTTTATTTGGTTTATGCACAATGGTTTGTAAATATGTACATTGCATTAAATTCATATCTTTATTTTATAGAGTCATTAAAAATTCATTTCTAAATTGCTCTTGAATCATGTTCCAAAATATTACATTTATACTCTTATACTCTTTTTTGCAAAATTTTTACTTGTTAATACTTATTATTTATATTTATATCGGGACTAACACAATTAAAGACTGGTATATAATATTACATTTAAAAATAATTTTTAACTTAAATTTTATATTTATGCTTTCCTATTGTGATTTCGCACATTCCGTCAACGAATTTTACAGCAATACGACGTATCATTAACTGCCATTAAAAAATACATTATGTACTTGTAATAGTCCAAACAAAATAAGGACACAAAGACTTCAGTGGTAATATAGTAACAATAGAATGTTCATTGTATTAAGTGATAAGAATACAGAACTCAATGTGCAAAATAAACAATAGATTAATTGATCTGTTGCAATTGATGGTAATCAGCTTATCTCTACTTATAAAACAATGCAAGTATTTTCCCTTAGACAAATTCTACAAGCTTGTTACTTCTACCTTAAAATTATAAAAACGGATCATCCATTTTTTTACTGAAATTCTTTTGTAATCTCATGATTCTATAGTATTTAAATGAAATATTCTATTTTCAGTTTTTTGAATATTTTTTATAGAAGACTAAGACGATTAATTGTCATTAGTTGACCAGATCATATAATCACAATATATTTATACATTTGTATACCTAAAATTGTATGTGTTAATACATATATTTCTGGTATTTCTTCCTTTAAAATAAGAATCTTTTGAGAGACGCATGTTATATTTACAGAAGACAAACTTTCCTAGATTTATATAAAAATATATATATAAAATAAAAAATGATGTTTCACTAAAGCCTAAAACAGATAATACTGAATTTATATAACTGTGCAAATGATTTGGCTATAAAAGAATGGGTTTATATTTAGCGACGTTATATGTAAACTGTCCTTAATTGTTAGATGTTAGATCGTTGCTGTACCAAAAAAATAGCCTATTTAATGTACGAAGGATATCAGTGAAAGCTATTATGACAAATGTTACAGTAAGGAAAAGAACATTAAGTGAGTGTATACTGTGCAACTGTTATACATAGGATTTGAAAGTAAATCATTATCGTACTATAAACAATATTTAAATGAATGTTTCAACTGTAACATAGAATTGATTTAAAATATGATTTGTTCTATAGAATATATGGCTGAATGGATTATTCCTATAATATAGTTTTAATGCATCTCGCAACGAAATTACCATGAAGATGAGATTTGATTTCTATATTTTTTACAGACTGAATTTCACTTTTACTCCGATTTTGTGATACTTTACATTCCATCAAACCCATTCATCATACTATTTTCGTAACGACCCTTATGCGTTATGAGAATCATATTTATTTATGAATAATATATTCTATATTTAAATGCATAAGTAGGTATATCTAATGAATGTCACTGTCCATTTAATTTGCAAAGCATATATTGCAATAGGTCCAAGACTCTCTTAAGTTTCAGTATGATTCTTGGTTGAGCATTAGAAAAAGAACATTGTACTCTATGTGTGAAAAAAATGTGAATGCAATATGCAAATGCTCTTCCATACACTTTTTTATACATGACTTTTATATCGTGGAAGGTGAGAAGAACTTTTACAAAGTCTGTGCTCTTACATCTGTGTACTTGTATCCTTTATAAGTAGTGTTGTACGTGATATATCATATTACGATGATACGTGTATGAAACGTATTGTCCATGACCAAGAAAGAAGCTTTTGGTACTATATACTTCGTTGAGTTCAGATATATGTTATTAACAATGTAGACTCTATTCTGAATTTTATGTACAACAAACTATAATCTGTAAAAAAAAACGTCGAGATTCCTCGATACTCTATTTTCAATTTTAAGTGAAATTGATAAATGAACTAGCGAAAATAACGAAGAAATAGCGATGTCTAATTTAAACGTTGTCATTCATTTCACTATAAAGAATCGTGTTTTAAATAAGAGTTATTGAGAATTATATATCTTATTACTGAGGGTGTCGAGGAATTATCAATGATGTACTACAAAACGTGTTGAAAGAACTGCTATGAAACTTTTACTGATGTACAACTTTTACAAGAAATAAACAATCAATACAGAGTACGTCATTTTTTCTTGTCTTGCTTATGTAAAGATTGGAATGTGTCGGGACATTATTTACAAAACCAAATACATTGCTGCATAAATATATTTCTGCATATATTTTTTCAATAAACTAATGTCAAATTATTGTGTATATAAAAAGCAGATATTTATATTATATAATACATTTGACTTCTTAAAAGTATCTTACATCTGAAATATCTTATACTCGCGATGTAGTAGTTGCAATTAACTATGTGTGTATATGTCGAACTGTTAACTGTTTGAAAATAATATATGTATTCTCTGGAAGCTGTGTGCTTTTCTTACAATATATAATGGTCATCAAATTAGGAACAATTAATGTATCTTAAAAAAAAATATTTATACAATCTACACTTGCAAATGTACAGAATACAACAGTACATAAAAGTTCATTCAATTAATTTCATAGTAAAATGAGATCAAACAGTCTACATTCTGAAACTTTTTCAATCATTAGGACTAATTGAAGATATATCTTACACATTTATATGAATATGTATACATTGTATGCATATTGGCCTATAAATAAGTATAATAATTCAGTTATAAAGATTTCTAAGACACAACAAAGATAAAACATTGACAATATATTACAACATTGATGTTTACATATGCCATATACTGGTATATATTAGTGTATTTTAACTACTGTTCGAATGATATGTTACTATAAAATCATACATTCTTTAACTTTCATATATCGATTAACTAAAAAGTAAAGGAATGTATATACTTTTATTATCAAATTCTAAAAAAAGAGACTATCGATTTGTTTCTTCTCTTTAATTGATTTTTACTAAAAAATAATGCAATCTTTAATTTTATTATGCAAAAATTCAGTATTAAATTGTCATTAATTTTGATCATAGGAAAAACCGTGTGATCTTTAATTCTATAAACTTTACGTAAGTTTACGAGATTACTTTTTAAGTGGTCTAAATAAAACTTTTAATATCACGAATTAATTGCATTGTCGAGAACGTGCAATATTCGAAGATGTACTTCAAAATAACTAGTATGTTTCAGTCCATATTGTATCAGGCAGCATTGCATTTATACCTGTACTGTATGTCTATGTATATATATCTATATATATACGCATAAGAGGATCATCATTAAGCCTTCACACACAACAGATTATGTTCTTTTAAAACTTATAGAGTAACAACATGTCTTAAAGTTTTAAAATGAAACAATTAAACTCCAGACCCTGAGAATCCACTTCTAAAATACTGATACTTTAAATTATTATAGCTACATTATTGCATTCTAACAATTTCTCCTTTTGTCAAGTACTCAGGGAATGAGAAAATAATCTTCCTTATAAAATAATATTTTAAAACAATAAAAATTTGATATATTATTATAACGTCAATATAAGGATAAAATATACTGTTTCCTATTTCGGTAGTTGCAATCTTTGGTACCTTGCACACTTTACTCCCTAAAAATGACTACCTATATGCTGTCATCAGTATGAACGTCGACTTGTTCTGTGATCAAAATGCATCCTTTATATTTTGGAACTGTCTTACTGCTAGGTCAACTGGTAAATCGAATCTGTAGCCTGTGAGACGATCGAGAGTATGGAATGCATCTTGGAAACCTATTTGCAACAATAATTAACAAATAGTGCATCTATAGTGTCAGACATAATTTGTACGTATATTGGCAATTTAATGTACCTGTTTTTATAACATAACTCCAGGATGTATAGTGATTTTCAAGAAGATACTGGCATTGTAAAATGAGTTTCAACCAAACAACAAGTTTGTTGGCACTAAAAGAAAAGTAGCTATGAGTTTTAATCTCTTACTAATAAAAGGATAAACCCAAAGAGTTTACTTACTTTAGAGATGCACATATAAACGCTTTAAAATGAGAATCATAACTTCGTTTATATGGACTGTGAGAAGTTATAATATTTCCGATTGTTGTTAACAAACTCTGGAAATTGTAATATATTGTTATGACATATTTTATGGAAAAAATAATTCTTTTTTTATGTATAATGTACCTGCTTGGAAGAAACAACTCTTCCACATGCAAGATCTAGATTGAAACTTTGGGATAATTTCTGTGCTGGACTAGAGTTATAACGATGGCCATTCTTAATTTCATAGTACTTCAATATTAATTCCCATGCATGCATGAGATTCGAAGTAGAAGGGTTTCTTTGAGGGAAACATCCTACGAACGGTACTACGCTATTAGAACGCACATCAGACATTAAACCATGTTGCATTAAATCACGTATGGAGGTTGCTAGGTGCTTCCTTACGGCAGACGTTATTCTGGCATTGCAATGCGACGTGGAGTCTGAATCTGAGGCATAATCATTTTCATTAACCACATCGTCATCTTCTGGGTGGCGTTCGGCTTCTGCAATAGTCTCTATAACGTGTTCAACCGCGATATCTAATCTAGTCCTCAGATCTCTCCAACTATATACAGAATTTTTCTTAAAGTTTCTTCGCACCCGTTCGCTACCGCATCCTAATTGAGATACTAGGAACATATGCAAGAGGGCCACGACCTTTTTAACAGTGTTAAGAGTTCTAGTGTTACTTTCATCCTCAATTGGTTTTCTGTTATATGCCTTCTTAGCGTATGAGGTAGAAGTAGCAGAGCCACTAGTGTGGACTGGACAAGCGCATGTACACGCCAATGTCTCTGTACTGACTTCTCCCTGAAGATAATTTATAAAACGTTCTAAATCAGCGATTTGTGTTTTTAATTGGGACACTAATTGCTCTTTCATTTTCAGTGGGCTAACAATCTGGAAATGGGACAAATTAATGCTTTTTAATTCATTCATTATGACATATTCATCAATGAATCCCATTAAAAAAATAATTTACCTGACTTATAGCATAATCTACTTGCCACCTTAAATCATCAACTGGTAATTTGCAGAGATCATCAACGTTAAAATTTAACTTTTCTTTCAGATGATCTGAAAAATACAAAATCACCCTATGTTCTATCCAAGTAGGGATGATATTTATGAAGAAACTTACTGATTATGATACTTTGCCGCTCTAATATCATGCTTTGTGGTAAATCTGCATCACCAGTTTCATAAGCATACTTCTCTAAGTCTTCTAACTGTGATTTTAACTGACATATCAGTTCTTTTTGTTTTGTTCTTTGTAATGCCATTTTAGACTCAACATCAACATCATTAATTACTCCAGATATCTGTTAAATTATACATGCAATACATTTAACTAGTTTTCTTAGTTTTTGCACTGTACACAAATGAATGCTCCAGAATAAAGGATTAAAAAAACCATGACATAAAAATAACAGAAACATGTACTAAAAATAACATACGTAAAAATATTTATTTTCCAATGTAACATAAATATTACTCACATAATACTATTAAAAAACAAAAAAATTATCACAGATTTTTATGCATATCAGCATTTTACAAGCAAAGCGAAAAATATAAATAAAAGCCACACACAAAGGAAAAGTAAAAACAGACAAAAAATGAAAGAGAAAATCACAGGTAAAAATAATAAAATATTAAAGTGTTAATAGCATATTTGTACAACAGGCTTCTGTATGGCTTACGCTTTGCTTGCAGGACATTGGGGAAGTTGGAGTTATTGATCTACTATCAAATGAAACATTATTTGGAACATCAGGTATTCCCCTGAAAGCAAACTCTTCTAATTCCTTGAGCAAAGCTTCCTTCTCAATAGCAGGTGCATCCACGATTTGTCGTAAGCGAAACTGAACCTGGGAATGCATCCTCAATGTTAAAATTCCATATTCTTAGAAACACACTGTATGCAATAATGACTTAAGCAATACCTGAGCAAAATGAGTAGTCAGTGCTATGAGAGATGAGTTGAGCATCTCCTGCTCCTCTTCCAGCACTTTCAGTCTCTCCATATCGTAGGACAAACTGGTACAACGTGCAAACAATGTATCAAAACCGTGTATCAAGAAACAAACAACTATATGTAAGTGAGAAACAGAGTACTCACTTCTCCATGTTATCAACATATTTATATTCGTCAGCAAAATCATTGTCACCGTCGTTCGCTCCAACTGGCGCCCATCTCTCGCCCGAGGGTCGATCACTCTCATCCGAGTTCTCAAAATCCTCGTTCTCGCAACCCTTATGCTCCCCAGAACTCATTTTCCTATCGTTCAAGATCCTCTTTATCTTCTAAAACCCGAACTGTACATTTATCGATTCCCTTATTCCGACTGGTTCGACGTAAGCGAACGCAAGTGCCGCAAGTGTCTCGACCTCTTTGCCTCTACATACCACCAGTTTGATTCTCATTGCAATGCATCGCAACGTTCAATCTTTCCACCTTTTCGTCACGTTTAATCCATTAATTAACTTCTGCGCACGTGTATGCACGACCGTAAACGTCACTGGCTGTTGTCGATTATGCGTTTACTAAGGCGCATTCTCACGTCAGACAGGTCACGAAAAATCGCGAATTTAGAATATGCTCTCCCTCATTTCTGAGAAAAATGACACCACAATGAATCTCAATCGCTGTACATGAACTGATATTTACCTGGGATGTGTATCGTCTTCGATCGTAGTACTATGCCAGCATGAATGAAATCCTCCTCATTCTTTACACACGTCGATCGTAAGATCCACCAATGATCGCTCAGGTATAAATTACTACGACTCTCGTATGAGGAAGTTATGAACGGACCATTATAGGCCGTTCAAGGTTTTTCTTTCGATGAATAGTAGGCTCGTAAGTTCGTTCGGTTCTAGCGAATGTGTCCAATTGTTGCACCGTCGGGAGATCCTTTATTGCCCGATGGATCTTGGTTCATTGACTTCGCATTGACTCCGCGAGAAATTAGAATGTGCAACGAGTGAACAGTGAGATATGTTCATCGGAGGAACCCTTGAAGGAATCTTTCGAATAACCTGCACCTCTTGACATCTACTCGGTGTCGATATCAGTATATTGTTACGGTTCTGTATATCATTGTTGTATTGTCCGAGGAAGAGGCTTCTTCGACAGCGCATCGTGTATCGTAACGTTTGCAATGATGCAGCAGGGAACAACCGTGGCAAAACCGGCACGAAAGAAACGGAATGTTGATGCACAGATCGTCGAATGATTTTGAGGAATCACATGGAACAATAGTCTTTTAGCGAGTTTCCTACTGTCCACGGATTTATCTGCTTGCCATAGATTTATAGATGTTCTTGGAAAATCATTCTTGAAGTATTATAGGTAATTGGGAATCCTCTTCCAGATTGTTTCCTTTGTTGAATTGGTTCTATGTGATCCATTTTACAGTTATAAATGAAATGGGTAGTGCTTGGTGGCAGTGCGCTGCATGTTTGAGAGCACAAGAAGAAGATATTTCCGAATTACAGTTGAATCATTGTAATCTTTATGATGTACCACCGGACGTGTTCATTTATGAGAGAACATTGGAGAAGCTGTATTTAGATGCTAATAGGGTAAATATTGAGTTTATTATTTAGTAAGCATTCTTGTCTGCTTCAATTAACCAGTCTATTTATTATTGCAGATAAAAGATCTTCCAAGGCCACTGTTTCAGTGCCATGAATTGCGAGTACTCTCACTTAGCGATAATGAAGTCACCACGTTACCACCCGCCATAGCATCATTGATCAACCTGGAGTATTTAGACCTCAGCAAAAATAGTATGTGCATGAAGTTGTTTTTGCTATCATTTTTAGCACGTTTGATATCTTAGTTTGTACTAACATATTACTTTAATTTTTCAGGTATTAAAGAATTACCAGACAGTATAAAAGAATGTAAAAACCTGCGTTCTATAGATATCAGTGTTAACCCTTTTGAACGTTTCCCAGATGCTATTACACATATTGTTGGGTTGCGAGAATTATATATAAATGATGCATACATAGAATATCTTCCAGCAAATTTTGGGAGACTTTCAGCTCTGAGAACATTAGAACTCAGAGAGAATAATATGATGACATTGCCAAAGAGTATGAGCCGTTTAATAAATTTGCAAAGACTTGACATTGGTAATAATGATTTCACAGAATTGGTAAGTTCTCTCCCTATATCATGGTCAAATTTATTAAACTGCTCGCTAAAAAATCGCGTGTTTTTAGCCCGAGGTTGTTGGAGATCTCATCAACCTTACTGAACTGTGGATAGATGGTAATGATATCAGACGTATACCAGTCAACATTAAACAGCTCTATCGTTTGAATCATTTCGATTGCACGATGAACGCAATTCATGTTATTCCATCGGAAGTGGATGGTTGGAGAGATATTTCGATTATGCATCTTTCCTCTAACGAGATTTATCAGTTACCGGATTCCCTTTGCTATCTACGTACAATCGTGACTCTCAAAGTCGATGACAATCAATTGAACGCACTGCCAAATGACATTGGACAGATGTCAAGCTTAGAGGAGCTTATAGTTACTAAGAACTTCCTTGAGTATTTGCCATCGTCGATAGGACTTTTGCGAAAACTGCACTGTTTGAATGCGGACAATAACTACTTGAGATGCCTTCCACCAGAAATCGGAAGTTGCACTGCATTATCATTACTTTCACTGCGATCGAACAATCTGACTCGGGTGCCGCCCGAGCTTGGCCATTTGTCTTCATTAACGGTACTCAATCTTGTGAACAATTGCATCAAATATTTGCCCGTCTCTATGTTGAACCTGAACAACTTGAAAGCATTATGGCTGAGCGACAATCAAAGTCAACCATTAGTGCCACTGCAACAGGAATTCAATTGTGAAGAAGATATGATGGTGTTAAGCTGTTTTATGCTCCCGCAGAAACCACGGCAGGAACTCGAACGTAAGCATTTCTATTTTCTTTTTAAATAATATAATATATGTTATGGTATATTATGTCCCATACCGAATCGTATTCAATAACTATGTGTATAATACATTAATGCTGCTAGTGGATGAAGAAGAAGATGAGGAATGAAATGGTAAAGTACGAAATGGAAAAAAAAGGATATTCTTTATAGTGTATCGCTATTTTTGATGATATCAAATAGATTTTTCAATAAGGATAGATGTATAGTTATAATTTGATGTCTGTTGCATACAGAGATAGCACCGGTTGTAGGACTGATTTCGAGTTCCATCGTTGGTACTGGGAAAAGAATATGTTTTGCTGCTGAGGTAGAATCTGAAATCCCTAGACAACTTCATCGAGCACCAACTCCTTACCCTAAAGAGCTGCGCAACCTTGCTAGGCATGCCCGCAATTTACAACATCAATCGGCACATGATCAAAGAGTAAGTATTGTCTAGGGCCAATTACCTTTGATATTTACTATTTTGCGATCGCTACATTCGTATGATTGAACAGTAAAACAATGGTAAACAAAATTCTGAATAAAAAGCAAAAAACTTTCGGGTGTCCAATACTTTATTTTTTATTTTTCTTGTATGTATATTGTGCATTATTTGAGAATCAAGAATACAGGAAGATTGCCGATTGAAACTTGCAGATGCATTTAGAACAGGAGACTATGATCAAAGAAGCTATTATTGCAAAAGCTACTACTACTTTGGACGTTGCCTCAAAAACTGGGACCTGTTTTTCACAAACTTTATTTAATCAGGTATTAATCAGAGAATTATGAGACAGGAAAGGCAATTCATTAAATTCCAGAGTAACCTCTGACAGTACTAACATCAAAAAATAAAATATACTATAAGAAATAAAGTAGTATTAATTGAACATTTTAGAGATATAAAAGAGTACACGCGAAATTGCATCCAAATAACATTTAATAGAGCAGATACACAGATTAAGCTCGTCGTTAATGAAACTTAAATGTTGAGAATAATGGAGAGCTTTTTTCGTAGGACTCACATTCTTCGATTTCACCTACTGAACGCCATACATCAAAAGTTTATAAGAATGGTAGTCCTACGGACATTGGAACGGAGCAATCCGTGTCAGAAGAATCCTCTGACGAAGCAAATAAGACAGTACTCGCGAAGGAGAAAAGTCCAGATATCCGGGAAGCAAAATATATTCGTAATCCCACATCCGAGTATCTCTCTAAGACCCCAACAGTAGCAGATTACGTGAATTCTACTTGGAAACCAGATGAATACTCAAAGGCGAACACAGCAAAAATTGTGGAATCGGAGAAGTTTGCTGTGGGTAACAATAATGCCGATCCGCTGCACATTCAGCCGCCGAAAGTGAACGAAGTTCCACCTGTTCCGCCTCCATATCATATTGCTGCGGCTTTCTCGAAGAAAGCAGCACTATTTCAACAATTAAATCAATGTATGTCATCGTTTCTTTTCCTTATTTTTAAGATGATACATAGAAAGTTATAACCATGTTATTTGTTATTTCAGCAGGTCAATTGGACTCTCCAACAATGTCTCCTCCACCGCCTAATAACACATTAAATTTCAAAACCAATCAGGAGATGCAAATGCAAAATTACGATGAGACTGAAGAATCGTTCAAAGCTGAAGAGTACGTGCGCTTGTGCAACGAAAAGCTTCTACCAGTTAACGCAGACGCAAATGTCTCTGTTAATAATGGAAAAGCATGCTTCTCGAATACTCCTGATCAAAGCAATGCGTTGACAGAACCAAGCGATGCGGAGCAGTCTTTCGACGGCGATCGATCTTTGAAACCAAGTAGAATTCCAATTCTGAAATCGAAGCATTTAGAGACTATGAATTCCACTTCAAATAGCGATCTATCGAATAAGTATGCAAGCTCCTCTGTTGAAGATTACGATAGTCTAAAAATGTTGAACACCTCGTGCATACCAACGTCTCCGGTGACTGGGAAGAAGTATCGAAGTCCACTCTCTATGCAGTCTAAACTTCCAGATCGATCGAAGAAGTCAATGAACGGATCCATGTCGAACAACAACACTTCGTTCGATAGTTTAACATCATTAAATACGATGAATGCGAATTTGGCTACGAATTTGAGCATGGAGGGCCAAGAGGCGATTTCGAAGAGTATCCCCAATGAAACGGCCATGAATATGAATAGCCTTGTGAATATAAAGAATGAAGCGAACTCTGGTCGAAGCACGCCAGTCTCCATTAACAACAAATACACGAACGAGATGAATAATTCTATTACTGACAAGTACAAAGTTAGTGGAACGAATGAGTCATTGAACCCAGAAAGAAAACCGAGGTTTAAGTGGATGTTTGGTCCACATAAAAATGCTAACGTAGTACGTTTCGTTTGTTATACAATTTTATAGATTTTGTGAGAATATTTTTATAATGATTAACTGTCAATTATCGTATTACAGTTGCCTGTTCAAGTTAAAAAAAATCCAGGCCTTGGGTTTAGTATAGCTGGTGGAGTTGCTGGCGCGGAGACTGTAAGTTCTTAGTCCTTAGATTTCTTAGATCGTTAGAAGGACAGTGGTTTTTGTGACATTAATAGAACTTCGTCGTTTTAGGGGATCATTGTGACAAAAGTCAATCCAGATGGTCCTGCTCAGGGTACGCTTCGACCAGGGGATAAAATTTTGGAAGTGGATGGTATAGACTTCACCAAGTTTGATCATAATAATGCTGTGGCTGTTCTTCGAGCCACCGGTGCAGTGGTATCCATGATGATAAGTCGCCACCAATGACATCAGGTTAATGGAAACAGTTTTTTTGTAACTTACGATCATTTTGAGGTATTCAGACTGATTACTTTTTATGTAAATTTCTTTTTTCTTTTTTTTTTTTTTTTTAAATCTACATTGACGGACATGGACGAACACGTTCGAGGATGTGAGCAGTTTATTTTGTTTTTCTTTGAACGCTTGTTTTTGCGATACTCGAGCGTACTCTTTATGATATTATCGAGTGACTGATTTATGCGACTGAAGCAGCGTTACCAAAGGTGGTAGTGGGGACACTTATTTGAGAAAAACAAAAGATTTCTGGCTTCCAGTGGTCACGGCATATAAACGTGATGTCTCCGAGTGAAAAGAATCAGTAAACAATTGTTAGGTTGTACTGTAGATTAGGAATGTGTTCCCTTGCACAATTGCGGAAGAAAAAGAAGTTTGAAATGTGATATACAAGAGAATTATTTTTAAGACGAGTTTCTTCACGGGCCAATTCACAGCTCACTCATATTGTTTGCCCATGTAAGTAACATAAACTAGTAACTATTTAGTGAACAATTAGGAGCGATAGTTTTTTTTTTTTCTCGAATTTGTTTTATGGTGTTAATTGTATTTGTCAACTCACTTGCTCTCTTCATAGGGGGCTGACAATGTGCCAGAAACAAAATGCTATTTATTAATCGTATACATAAAAAATGAATATATAAAAATGAATATATATATATATATTATGCATATATATTATATACAAAAATTATCTCTAATATGTGGATGAGATTCTTACAGACATTTTTTTTTGTTTTCTAATATTTTTATATGCTTAGAAATGCTTTTTCTATAAAGCTATTTTAACGTATAGATCTTGGACGCACAAGAAGTTCCACTGTTAGATTTAATATTTTCGTTATTAATGATCTATTGTATAAATGGCACATTTTGATCTTGAAAATATTTCTGTGAGAATCTTGTTACAGTAGTAAAAGAAAGAGATACTCTTCTACGTGCCGTAATTTTATTCGTAATATTTATAATCAGTTCATCATTATTGGTCTTAAAAGGTATGGTTGATTATAACTTCAGATTTTTTTTTATTTTTATGTGTGTTTTTTGTTCAACATTTGACTTGTAGGAAGTGTAATCTTCTACTGAGCATTTTATTTAAGACAATTTTATATGTTTTTGCTTGCCATTGATTCGTGATACGTTTATTTTATGAAAGACTAAAATATATTTTAGTAATCTTTTTTTTACTCATAAATTCATGTGTTAGGTCTTTGACACAGTGAAATCTTTATTGTTGCGGTTGTGAGTTATAATATTTGATTCTCTCTATATTAAAGGAGCAAATGTATGTACCTTGTAGAAACTGTTTTTAATAACAGTTGTTAGTATGGCATGTTATTGCCAAACAGTAAGATAAAAAACACTACTTTTCTATGTTAGTGGAGCTATATCGGGAAATGAAAGTTATTCATTTAAATGGAGTAGAGCTGTGAGATAAATGTTTAGAAAGGTTGTATGATGATGTCTAGCACAAGTGAACAGTTCGCATTGAGATATAAGTTATAATCAGTACACACTATTTGTACCCCAGAACTTTTACAACCAGATAACAGTATCACACATCACTTTACCTCGCATACAGAACAATCACATTGCACATTCTCTCTATCTAAATATCCTTTGTTTTTTACAACTTCAGTTACAGTTTTTTTTACACTTTCTAATTGTAAGAATATGTAGGACATATATTTTATGCATTTCTAAAGATGTATTTAAATAATGTTTCCATTTATTACGTTTTTTATATCGTTTAGGATGTTTTCCTAGGTAGACTCGAGTTGTTTCCAGATATTGATTTAAGTATAGATTTCTCTGCTTAATTTCAGTGACCGTTGAGTTAAACTTAAGATTACAGTTACAACGTGGTAGCTATCAATGGAAATAGTATATACGTGAATGCGTGTGTCGAGCATGATTTCAAATATGTATATAAACTATTCTATTTTATAACTATCTGGGCTTCAATATATTAGTTGAAACTATGTTGAAGCTTGGATCTTTCAGAATTGAAAAGTGTAACAGAAAAACGTATATTTTCGGAAAGATTTCCTTCAAGTATGTATGATATTTCAAGTGAAAACATATTCAGTAAATAAGAGTTCTTTCTATAAAATAATATCTAAATTTTACAGTTTAATATATTTTCGGAACAAATTGAAAAAAAAAATTATTATTTTTGATCCTCACTTTTACTTATGTATTGCGCGAAAATAATTTTTGATGACTATATACTCAATTATAAAATATTCTTAGTGAGTTACACGATTCGAGTACTTCTAATTTAGGATATGATAAAAAAAAGCTTGATATTATAAAAAGCATGATGTTATTTTCACCATTCTTGCAAGTATATGCAATTCTATTATATCTAAAGACAGCTTTATATTTAAATTCTTAAACTAACTACATTACCAATAATAATCTATATACCTAGTCATATTGCAAAATAGGAAGTATGATTGAGGGTGATTTTCACTTGATTAGACCTGTATTAACATTTCATGTATTCTCTTCTCATTTTTATGAGTTTTACTATGATAAAGAAAGAATGGTATATTTATGTATGCATTTAGGTTTAAAGAAATTTTTGTATGCATTTATCGATTACTAATGTACAAATTAAATTTTGTATGTGTGTTATACCTTTTAATGGGTTCAGATATCTTCCTTTAAATAGTATTCTAAGTTATTGTTATCATATCTGCATTAGAATCTTTGGAAGGGCAAAAGTTTGGACCATAAGCACACATATGCAATCTTTTCTACTACTCTAACTACTAAACAGACTGACTACTTTTTGAGTAAATATTTAAGTGGCATTTAAGGAAATGGAATGACTGTACAGAAAATGCGTGATTGAAAATGCGATGCATTGAACTGTTTATATCTATCTAAATTACAAATACATAAATGTATAAGTGGTTGTACTTGTTAGAAACATTTCTGTTTCACGTGTGAGTTTCTTATTGATACTCTCTCTCTCCATAGCTTTTTATAATGTTAATCTATAATTCCATAACAGAATATATCATTGCACAAATCAGTACAACCACTACCTTAACATGTATTTTTTGGTATATCTTCCATTCAGATTATTTGTAAGACAATGTGTAACAGATTATAATGTACAAAAATGCTCACAGTTGTTCAACTGATCACCGTATAACTACCATACAGTTGTAACACTTTGAATATGTTAGAGAGAAAATATTTTACCTTTATCGAAAAGTCCTAGTTGGTTGTGCAGCAATAAATAAATTAATATTTACGTATAAAATAAGCTAGGCTTTTATTGCCTGTTACACTGTTGGGAGGCTTTCCCAAATTAAAAAAAAAATATTAAAAAGAAGTAGATTTAATGGAATATCATTGAAATACCTGCTCAGACGAAATCATGCTCCTATTAACAAGTACGTGGGGTTCTCGACGTAGTGTTTCCAAAAATTCGAATATTTCGCCATGGTAACACCGTCAACCACTCGATGATCAGCGGCCCAGCTGATCGATATCACACTCGCGGCGATTACGTTTCCCTTGTCATCGAATCGCGGCACCTTTTGCACTTTCCCAAATGCACCGATCACGATTTGGGGAGGTAAAATTACCGGTTTAGTGTACGTACCACCGACCTACGAACAATGGTTAAAAAGATTTAAACAGATCGATATTACGCGCCCAAAGTATCGATCAAGGTCGTGGCAATCGATTAAATCGATCGCGCGAGCAAGGGGTTGAGCGACGACCATTTTCATTGAATTGGAGTCAGTTCGAAGAAATTTCGAAATTAAATTTGGTGAGTTGAAATTATTGATTGCTTATAAGGTGCTCGGTTGTGTTAGGTTATTCCATAAATAATGTCGGTTTTTATTTCTCAGTTTATATCAAAATAGAAATTGCACAATTAAAAACTTTATTAGGCTTTTTGGTATCATAACCATAAAATGGAATAACTTAATAATTGTATTTTTTGAATCTCATGCAAAAATATTGGTAAGAAGAATGATTTGAATGATTAAAATTATTATTTTAAGATCTCAAGATTTGAAGATTTGAACATTTGAAGATTTGAAATTCGAAATTTGAAAATTTAAAAATTTGAAAATTTGAAAATTTGAAATTCGAAATTTGAAAATTTGAAATTATTTATGAATTATTTGAAGAAACAGAACAAAAATGGCGAATTTGGGGCACCTTTGCAAAAAATTATAAATTTAAAGTAGCTTAATGGAAATTTCGATAAATCATTCGAACAGTATGAAGCTCCTTTCTCAAATTTCGGTTTGTATCTTTAAAATTCCCATACTAAAATTGTAATAATTTTGTTTTTATAGTAGTAATTCTATCCCCGTTCGTTTTTAGATCCAGTTTTCCATCGAAGTCAATAACCAATTAACCACCCAAAAAAGTCAACCGCGCGCTGCGGTCGAATCGGTGTTAGTAAAATGGAGCACAGTTAGAGATAGGTATGGATATACTTTTATTAAAAATGATCAAACTTACGACACCGATGTTCGACAACGAGAACGTCGTATCTGTTAAATCGCTCAGCGGTATCGCTGCTCGCTTCCCAAGTTCCTGAAGTCTGTTTAATTCTTTCGCAATCTCCAGTATGCTCAATTTTTGCACGTTTTTAATATTCGGTACGACCAAACCCTCAGGGGTATCCATAGCGATACCAATGTTATGGCTCTCCATAACCCGTATCGTTTGATTTTCCTCGTCGAGCCACGCGTTCAATTGTGGCATTTCTTCCAACGCCCTCGAAGCCGCTTTCACGAAGAAAGGCATCAGAGTCAAAGAGACGCCTTGCTCTTTCAGAGAGTCTTTCACGTCGTTCCGATAATCCATCAATTTATTGACGGTGCACTCGTCGCTGTACACGAAATGTGGTATGCTCTGTAAAGATTTACGTTTCTGTGTATAGATTCCTCTGCTGCTTGCGTTTCAATCGTTCCGCGCAGATAATTAACCCTTGTGTACTGTGCAAATAACTGCTACATACATACTCCATGCAAATACGATATAATTGAATTGAGAGATCAATTTAATAAAATAATGTGAGATGTATTTCCATGAGGGGATGTATACTTTGAGTATTACTGCTGAAAGTTGGCGAATTTTATGTAAATTAGATCTCCATTGGAAACGCGCTTCAAGATTTCAATTAAATTGGGATATAAATTAACTGGTACAGTGCACGAGGGTTAACGAGGGAAAATATATGATGTATTGGAAAATTCGTCCCTGTATATGGAGGCATTCTATTTTAGAATAATATTTAGTCGTTATGAGTTGTGGGGAAAATTTAGTTGGTCAAAATTATAACTCCGCCTACTTTAGGTGTGAGTTTGAAAAAAAAATTGTTGGGGTATACTTTTATTGGGTCCCTTCCTAGAATTATAGGTATATTACAGAAGGATCCCTCAGGTCTCTGTTTGAAGTGTACCAGTAGGACCTCATACCGCGTAGAGGGATTTAAATATATCCACTTCACTTCATGTCGTCGTAAAAAAAATATTGCTCCTTCAGTCTTAAGCAAGACGCTTGGTACTCGTCCTTCAGTAGTGTCTACGTGTTCGTACAGTGAAGTTTAAGACAGTTTGTTCGTGCGTATTAGTTTTGTGGTGATTCAGTGTTACCAGTGTCGATGAAAAAGGTATCGTTTTCCTTTCATCTCATTTTTAGCTTTTACATTTAATTCTCAGAAAACTTAATAAAGCTTAAACAAATTTAAACAAATCGTTAACAAATACGTCAGTGTTTGTTGTTTTTAATTTTCGTAGAATTCAGGGATTCCATTAAAAACAGGCCGACCTACATTCGCTATCATTTTAATCGGAAGCGCATCAGAAATCCATTCGTGTCGCTCGCATAAAAATACGATATAAAATAGCCATAGAGACTGAAATGAACCGTGAACTACGAGGCTTCTGAATAGTTAGCGAAATCATTAACACGGAGCTGATACGTGTGAATAGACCCCGAAAGCAACGAGGAACGAAACGGCCGAAAACTGTGGCGGAATTTTCTGAAACGTTTTAATCGTATCTGGTCTGTCAACGCTGACGAGGAAATTCGTCGGAGTGCTCGACTGTCGAATCGATCGCTATCAATCCCGTGTGTCAACGTCAGTTTTAGACAACGCACTTCTATTATCGGTTCGTCGTTGTGACTCCCGTTCGTTTCAACCGTCGAGCACACGTGAAATTCCACCAGGAAGCGCACTGTGTAACTTTCGACGCGATATCATATTACAAAACTTTTTCCAGTTTCTATTCGCTCACTCGTCACGACAGTTGAGTCACCCTTTATGGGGTCGTCTGGTCACCGAAAACCATATCATCACGTCATTAAGGGTCCGAATATATTATTGTCGCGCCACGTACTGTAGCATATTTGTTTCATATTATAAGGAAATAGGTTTAAAATAAGGAAAAACCTCGGCTGACATTATGGATTTGCTATAGGATGTCACATGAGTTCACGTAACGTATTACATGCAGCAAATTTGTTTCGTATTATAAGAAAATGGGTTTAAAATAAGGGAAAAGGTTCAGTTTACATTATGGATTTGCTATAGTATCTGTCAAGTGAGTTTACTTATGTTATAGCAAATCTGCTTCATATTATAGCAAGATGGGTCTAAAGCTGGGTCTATACTACATGTTATATAACAAAGTTATATGACTTTTAAGAAAACAGAAGAGACAAATATTATACCTATGGTTTTTTCTGTTTTCTAAAAAGTTATATAACTTTGTTATATAACATGTAGTGTAGGCTCAGCTTTAGATCTATTTTGCTATAATATGTTGTTATATAATATGTAGTGTAGACCCAACTTAAAACAAGTGAACTCACAGTACATACTATAGCAAATCCATAGTATGAACCGAGGTATGTTCCTTGTTTTAGACTTATTTTCTTATAATATAAAAGAAATTTGCTATAACACGTAACATGAGTTCACGTGACGTGACAATAATGTGTTCACATTCTAAGTCGTGTCTCGACGGTCCATTGTTTTGTAACGATTAACCAGTCGCTTATTCTGCGGCCACGTGCGACACGATACGCGACAGTCTGTTAATCCTGCAATTTATTGGCGGCCTGTGTTGCAAACCACCAAACAGTTTATTAATATCGCGATGCAGAGGCGTTCTATCCTGGGATATATCAATGTCTTTCAAAAAATTTCAAAACTCCACTATTTAAATTATGAAGGCTAACTTCATTCTACAATAAACGTTTCGTAAGCATACTGGATCAGTCTGACCGAGCTTAATCTTTTTAATCTTCTAGGCTTTCAAAAGATCTGAAAAATTCCTGGGCTGCTTGCCAGAGTCTCTACTATATTATACAGTCACTGGTTAAGTCGAATTTTGAATAGTTCTTTCGGTAAAAATAATTCAGGAACGGGATATGCAAAAGTTGAAATAATAGAGTAGATACCTATGTCTGTTTGTCATATCAGAGATAGAGCTTAAAAACACTACTTTTGGGGACCAGCTTCTCATGAATAAATACAGTATTCTCCACGCCGGTTGCACCTGATGGAGAGATAAACAGGGACGATACGTGTTTTCTCAGAACTTTCCCCTTCACGTAAGTGGTCGAGGATCCAACTTACCAGAGATTGCGTCATCGTTTTCCACATGTGCTTGCTGTAGCCTTTTATCGACACCGCCTTCCCAGCTGTTGGTTTTTCCTCGACCCTCTTTTCCGCGGATCTAGCAGAAATTTTGTCCAAGTGGTCCAATATATCCTCCTTAAGCACTCTGCCGTCTTTGCCGGTGGGAATGACATCCTTTAAGTTAATATTGTTCTCCATGGCGATCCGCCTGACCGCAGGGGTAGCCAGCGCTTTTTCCACCCCATTTCGCGTCGCTTGTTTCCCCTCATCGCTCACCGTCTCGTTCTCGTTCTTCGCCACCGTTTGCGGCTCGACCCCGACACCCTCGACATCTGCATTCCCATTATCATCTAGCTCGATGTCCAGCAACGATTCCCCTATCAGAGCCACCTCGTCCACCTTGTAGTGCAAGGCTTTAATTAATCCGTCGTAACGGCTGGTAATCGTCACGGACGCTTTGTCGCTTTGAACCTCGCAAATGTTATCGAATTGAGACACCCGGTCGCCTGGTTTCACGAACCTGTGCATTCAAATGCAGGGGGAATAGTTCTGCTCCCTTCACGGTTGCGTTTGCGCCGAAAACATGCATTTATTAAGGCGCGCCTGTGCTTATATGATAATTATATGGCAGAGTTGGGTGTATGTATTGTCGGAGCATGGCAGTTTCTTGGAAAAAAGATGTATTCTTTTGCTTACCATTCTTTTATCGTGACGTCTCGAATTCCTTCTCCGATATCCGATAGTTTGAAGGGAACGACGGTTCCACATCGAAAGGAGCTTACGGTGAGCAATCGACATTTTTGATCGCGTACGTTCCTACCCTAAATAAACATGGATTTCTTTGTACACTCGTCAGCAATATATCAGGGGAAATCCGTACTCGTGCAGGAGTAATTGCGTGTATCTTTTACTTTGAGCTTTATATCGGACGCACCGAGACGAGGTTATTGCATTTTTAGTATTTAACTGAAATTCGAAAAACGATCTTTCTTTTACAATCTTATCTTTCCCTATTTGAATATTTGAAATTTCGCGCGTCGTTGCGTGCAACTATCGATTTGCTATCGATTTAATGGATACGTATTAACACTCAATTTTAGGTAACAATTCTTTTATCATTTTTCCACATATGTAAGAATAACATATAATTATATAATAATTACCATTACAGGCAGCGAATTATAATACTACACAGTGTATTATACACTGGTAAGAAAAATTATGGCATAGAAAAATTTCGGGCAAAAATTGGCCAACTTTCAGTGGCGATAACTCCGCGAAAAATCATCATAGGATCATGATCTTTTTTTTAAATTACAGCTTGTGGTCTTGACTGTGAGCTACGATGCATCAATTTCAGTTTTGGTACACCTTTGCTACTGTAACTCCTTAAAACTTAGAGCGTGTTTGTTCTATTGAAAATTCTAAAATTTGACGAAGTGCACGAACTTTCCATAATTTTTTTCGAGAATGCCGTTTATAGGAGAATAAAATTTGAACCTTCCCCTTTAATTTAAAAAAAAGATCAAGTCGCTACGATTTTTTTTCGCAAAGTTACAGCACTTCAAAGTAACCCCTGCATTTTGTCATATGTTGGCCCTACCCGATGTGCTGCCAAAATGCAAGGGTTACTTTGAAGTGCTATAACTTTGCGAAAAAAAATCGCAACGACTTGATTCTTTTTTTAAACTAAAGGGGAAGCTTCGAGTTTTATGCTCCTGGAAATGGCATCTCCGAAAAAAATTTTCCCAAGTTTGTGCATCCCGTCAAAGTTAGCAATTTTCAATACGACAAATTGCAAAGTTTGACAAATTACAGGGACCCGCTAAAATTTTTTCCGGAAATTTCGTTTACAGTAGCATATAGCTGGGACCTTCCACTTTGATTTGAAAAAAAGAACAGGTCGCTACGATTTTTTTTCACAAAGTTACAGCACTTCAAAGTAACCCTTGCATTTTTGCCATATATCTGCACTATCCCTTCTGCTGTAAAAGTGCAAGGGTTACTTTAGAGTTCTGTAACTTTGCGAAAAAAAATCGTAGCGCCTTGATCTTTTCTTTAAATCAAAGTGGAAGGTTCAGATTTTATTTTCCTGCAAACGGCATCCCCGAAAAAAATTTTGGGAAGTCCGTGCATGCTGTCAAACTTTGCAGTTTTCGATATGATAAACATGCCCCCAGATTTAAGGTGCTACAGTAGTAGAGGTGCTTTGGAGCCAAAATCCAGATATAGTATCTTAAATCTCAGACTTCAAGCTTTAATTTAAAAAAAAGATCATGGTATAAACACGATTTTTCGCAGAGTTATCATCAGTCAAATTTAGCTAATTTTTGCTAAAATTTTTCTATGCCTTTATTTTTTTGAGCAGTATATGACAGAAATAATCTTTTAAAATTTGTATAAGTTTCAAAGTAGAAATATCGTACAGTTGCAGTGATGTATCGATCGATAGTCGATAATTCGATTAGAGTAGTGCGTGCTGCTGCCATGTTTGATTTAGAATTTAACTTGCGTGAAAGTGTGAACGCGTCGCGAGTGACAGAACGAAAAACGTCAGTTACGCGAGTGATCTTTACAGAATAAGCGTTGGAAGAGCGAGGCGCAATGTAATTCCAGCCACTTTCGGATAATTTAAACTGATTCATTAGTTAAATCGCTTGCTCATCGGCAATTTATTCCCAGGCTTTGCGAGGGACGCTAATCTTGATGGAACCGACAGCGGAATCGACTGCACTGGTGAGTGATCAATTGATTACGCAATTTATTCTGTCCATTAATGTCTATATTCTGGAAAAATGCTGCGTTACACATCAAACGATCAATTTTTATTCATTCTACGGGCAATGAAACAGTTGTCAAGTCAATTGTTCTATTGCTGGGGGTTTGGCGCCTAATCTGAGTGGCCATCTTTAGAGACAACGTAATAAGATATCTTATTCGTCCATCTTTTATTTTTACAAAGTACGATTTGAAGTGAGATTAACTTATTAAGAGCAAAAGTTGAGTAAATGTTGCAGCATTATTGAAAAGCGTAAATGTATGCATTCTATGCGTTGTGAACCTTGTATGTTATTATTATCGAGACAAACAAATCATTTTATAATACTAGACAGTATCATAGACGTCAACTGCATGAAAAAGATCTATAAAAAAAAGTCTATGACTTACAAAACAAACTGATCTACATATTGTCGTGTCATAGACTGCGAATTTTTATGCATTTATGGAAGTTTCAAAGGCGTACAAAATTATAGAACTCATAATATTAAAAAATATACAAATATAGAAAGTAGAGTGAAAATTGTAGTATTTAGAGAACGAAGCAAGTTTCTAGTTTGCTTTCAATTTTCTGTGTTTATAAAAATACGATATTGCATAAAAATATTTGCAATTTTTGAAACGTTCTGGAATCTAGATAAAAAACGACAAACAGGAACGAAAAAAGTATAAAACTAATTCCTGGGATCCTCGTTCAGAACAGTAACGTGAAAAAACAGAATTCAATAACGCACATCAATGAAAAATATTGCGAGGGAAATATTGCATTTGTGCAATTTCATGCCTTAACAGGTTAAAAATCATAGTATGTCGCTATCACGACACTGTCACTGCGAGATTCTCTCCCTCAATCTCGAATTCACGATCAAAGCATCGAAATCCTCGCCACGATACAGTGACGTATAACTTCGCGATTCGAATTACACCGAAACCAGAACCACCGTCATCTCCAAAGTCAAACAATTCCTCGTTTGGTCTCTTCTTCCACCCACTGACAGAACGTGGTCCCTCTCGCCTAGCTTTGATCGGGCAAGCACGTCGCGCGTTAATTTCATTTCTACACCACAGCACGTGTTTATCGTTTCAGGAGTAGTTCTCTGTCGTATAATTTGCTCAGGACCACGAAATTGAGTGGTGTCGTAAGAGTGGCTTCGCCCCATGCGGCATATTGCCACTCGAAAGGTTAAATACCCTCAATATAAACGGAATACAGGAGGGTCGGTGGTCATCACTGTATCAACTCGATTAAATACATCGAACGATCTGTTCGACGAACTGTCCACAGTTTGCCACCTTTTCGAAACGTCGTCACGCTTGTTTGCGCAATTATGCATCTTATTACACGCGATCATGCATGCGCGCGGTAGATTGCGTGTATTCTTTGTGATGTTGGATTCCCAGGAATAATTAACGCGTTGACCGCCATGCTGGTCACATGCGACCGCAGTGTTGGAAACCCACCATTTCTTGGCTACGAGTTGATTAATCTCTATGTTTCGTGGTTTCTCTATTGAAGGCCAAATGGTCATAAATTAATCTGAGTTCGAGTAGAGTCTCTATCACCACCTACCCTCTTGAGCTACCTTGCACGTTTTTCCTGAGAAAAGGGCAGACTTGAGTTGATCGTCTCGCAGTGAGGGAGTTAATTTATATTAATTATAAAATCCTTTAGTACTACAATAGCATACAGTTCGACAGTCCACCAAAATCTGTACCTCTTCATTAAAAACGAGCAATGGTCACCCTTGAGCAGTGCTGCTAAAGGAATCTACAGCGTAGCGAATTTTCATCATCCTAGAGTGGAGGTAAATTGTAGTGGAGGAATCGGGAAAATATGTATATATTTTGTACGAGACTTAATATTATCCAATGTTTATATGGAATATATATAAATATTGTATTATAAATTTTCCTCATTGCTACAATTTACCCCCTCTCTGAGATGATTAAAATTCGCTGCACTGTAGACTTCCCTGGCAGCACTGCCCTTGAGAGGGTAGGTGGTGGTCGAAACCCTGTAGGTCTCTTGGATGAAATTTATGGCTTTTTCTAAGGTTGCGCTTGGAAGGAAAAGCAAGGTTGTTTCAATACTTGTTAAGATGGGAAATGCTAGGCTTCCAACAGTGATTACTGCGATACCGCGGGATCACGCTGTAAACACTGAACCGAAGATCTCCGAGCTCGGCCGAGATCGAACGACGATCGCTTTTCATCAGTTTTAGAAGACAGAGTGTTTTCTGCGGTCTTTCCCGATATAGTCTCGTTCTTGCACGTAGTTGGCTTACCAGTCGAGTGAGATGAGACAGTGTCGCGAGTCGCCAGGTCAGAGACATCGTGGGTGTTGGTTTTCGTCTGTTCTTTCGATTGACGAGGACGATGCAGTTTTCGAGAGATCGACAGATCGACGATGTAACGTGTGGAGTAGAATGAGTCGCGTTACTTGGGTTATCGCTGTTCACTGTTATCGATACGCATACTCATTTGTGTACTGGAACGCGATGGGTTACGCAACTTGTTAATAGTAGTAACTGAAAACGGCCAAAAAAACGGGAATTGCGATCGTTGATGGAGGATCGTGTGAAAGGTCACGTGTGCCAGGAGTTTGAATATTTTTAAATTGGTAAATTGGATTTTTTCAACCGTTTTGTATGTATTTCAATGCTTTTGTATTTGAAAACAAAACAACTTTCGAAAATTTCAGTACTAAGAAATCTGAATACATATCCGACAATTTCAATATCATGCAGTTTCAATATTTGACAACTGCTTGTATATTACAAATTTGAATATTTGAAAATTTCAATATCATGAAATTAGAATATTTGAAAATTTCAGTATTATGAAGTTTGAATGTTGAAATTCGAAAATTGAAAGATTTAAAAATTTGAAAACTTTGAGAGATTGAAGATCAAAGAATTTAATCTTTTTTATCACTTCCAATTTCATCGAGCGCGTTAATCGTCGCTGAACAGTAGCACAAGATTATCATTAGCCATCACATTATTATGTGACGTCGGTAAATAGCACGCATCATGTGCAGTTGACACATATGTCCCCAGTTGGGGGTAAGTTCCCGGTACCTACATGCATGTTGCACCAGAATCAAATGAACCATACGTCCCATCACGCTTACATATCAATCCCCATTATACTAAACTCGGATTTGCATCCTACCGCGTCTTATTACCAGGTTACCCGACAAAAATATTCATGACCCGTAGATATACCCTCAGAGACTGGTTCCCACGGACGCCTGGATAGCTTGGCAAATACGTATTCTGTCCCGTCACGAAATCCCAGAATTCCATTTCACGTTAATGAACAACACCGAAAGAGCGTGAAAACGCGACCATCATCGACCGAGAGGTTGTATTTAACAATAATCGTCGTCCATGGTTGGCCGTCCCAATTTACATGGAAATACGATGTGCATTAAATTTAAATATAATTAAGTCTCGGTCGAGCCTCGGATAAATTTCACTCAACAATCTGAATCGTCTCTCGCTGGATATACAGGAACCGAATCAAAACAGAGTTAAATTTCTGGTTAATTCTGCTGGATAATTAATTTGCAAGCGTTCAGATTTTTAAATATTTGGACTCGCACATTTCTGAGCTTCGAGAATTCACAACTGTGAAATTTCACGTGTTCAAATTTTTAGAGGTCTCTGAGAGTTCAGGAGTCTTAGGGGTTTCAAGGGTCTCAAGGGTCTCAGGAATTTCAAATTTCCAAACTTTCGAATCTTCGAGCCTGGGATCTTGTGGCAAATCAATCGAAGGGATATCAGTCAAGTGACATAACTTTTTATATACAGGTTTGGTCCCAATTCAGGGACCAAAGGTCACATAAATGTGCTCTACACATCCGATTCCTGGAGAAACATTCACGCTCTAATTTACCGTGCAGCGTCTAAAAAAGCCTCCCGCTCAGGATCGATACAGGTAGGTTAATTGAGATTGGACATGTCCCGAACGGAATGCGACGTTCCTCCTTATATTATTACCATTCGTCGCTAAATGGCAATTGAATTAGAAACACGTGGCCCCTCCTGTCCCCTCCTCGTTCGTTAACGATTTTTCTATTACCGAAGCGCGTTTCCAGGTGATCCTGCGCACGCGACCTGCCACACACTATCTTCGGGTGATATTAAAACCGAAACCGTCTCTGGGACACGAGGAATCGGTTATATCCGGCACACGGGGACCGAAAGCTCTGGATAATTCGATTCTCGTTTCGCTGCTAATTTATCGCTCGCCGAAATCAGGTTACAGTTCCATAAGTCATGAACCGAATGTGACGCTTGCGTCATCGGAATCCTATGTATGGATTTTGCGATCGCGGCGGGGGGATTCCCTGGAATTATTTACGCGGAGTATTTCGGGGATAACGCTTCGAAAGGCATTCGCGGACCCGCGGCTTAAAGGTCGCTACAAACTACGCGAGATTCACGATTCGCGGGTCCTGCTGCGCGTTGGGCTCGAGGAGTCTGTGATGCTGGGTCCACGCGAGAGTTGGGCAGAATGTAATCTAGTTACTACTTAAAAGTCATGATTAGAATATAATTAGAATAGAATTGCGAGGGCAATTATGATTGACTTATATTTTGCTTAACATTGGTCCACACTGGTGTTGGTGAGCAGAATCATCCCTTAAAATTATGCCTTGTTGCTTTGAAACAGCCTATACTGGTGAAACAGGGTGAATTCATAGTATGCAAATGTAAGTCCAAGCTGAAGCAGGCCACCTAAGTGTCTGCTCTGTTCTTAATGTCACGAAAATTGTCCGAGACACAATTTGAAGGAAACATATCATGGAACAATCTTTCGTGTAAGATCATTTCAATTAGTTTTTTAGATTTTCATGTTAGTAAAAACAAAAGAAATATTCAGATGGCCTGCTTAAGCTTGGGCACCCTGTACATTGTTAATTTGATAATTTGCACGAATTGGCGAACCACGAACCGCGAATCACGAACCATGTATAGTCTGTAGCAGCCTTAACAATTGCGTCACCGATGCGTCCTCGTGTTTCGTCGTCGAATTAGAAATTCTGTCCGCGAGTTCGTTAATTTTCATGCTGATGGGGAATCGACGCGAGCCGTATATTTAATTAGCGATCGCAGTTTTATTTATAATGGGCTACAGTGCGTACGTGGATTCGAAATGGGGAATTAATTAATTTCTTGGCAAGGGCTGCGTACAGGATGTTTCATAACACGTGGCCGTGACTTCTGGGACGAATCGATGACGTTGGTGCACAGTCCAGAATGCACAGTTGGCGGGAAAAAATTCAAAATGCGACTTGTTGCTAGTTGCTATAGTTCTTTTTATTTTTTGCTTGAGTCTGTGGGTGTGGTACATTAAAACATGTGCATTGCTTGTGAGATATAATTGCAATTTCTGCATTTGCATTTATGGTGAAGAATCCAATAATATTTAACATTTTCAGTTCATTTAAAAAAATTAATAGTAGATACCTACTTTTGTCTTATTTTACAGAAAATTATATTAGGTCATAAGTAGCTTACATTTTAAATATTTGTTATGTTTATGTATATTATTATCATTAGATATTATTCTTGTTCACATACGTTTTTATTGATTGATATGTCTGAGCTAGCAGTTATTATAGTACTTGCACGTGCTATGGACTCAGAGTTGCAGTTAGCACCGATATTACATACACATTCTTGTTTATGAAGTTTGTCTCAGACAGTTAACGAGAGATAACTTTGTAGATGGATTCTAATATTTATACAAACGTGCCTGTTTGTAGTTATGTTTCTCGAGTCCACATGCAATATTATTCGCGAGGAACTCGTCTGTAATTCTGTTTCTGAATTTGAAACGCTGTAACTGAAATAAAATAATGAAACTTTGGAAATGAACAGAATTAAAGAATTCGAATAATTAAATATTCGAATAGCTGAATAATTTAAGATTTTTAAATTTGTGGATTTAAAGAGTTAAAATTGTAATGATTTATAGATTCGAAGGTTTGAATATTTGAAAATTTGAAAATTTGAAAATTTGAAAATTTGAAAATTTGAATATTTGAATATTTGAATATTTGAATATTTGGAAATTTGAAAATTTGAATATTTGAATATTGCAGTATTTCAGTATTTCAATATTTCCATATTTGAAAATTCGAAAATTCGATAATTATAAAGTTTGTCTATTAGAAAAGTTGATACCTTCGTCAGTTCCAAAAGGTTAATTAACACCTCCTGAGAGAATATTCGCCAGCATCTTACGCAACAACACTTACGAAATAATCGTCCCACAAAAATTCAGATTGATGCAATTTCGAATCCCAACTTGCTCGTGTTTCGAAACACTGTGAGCAGAAGGAAGAAAGGAGAGCAGGATAGCAGGTCGATGAAATAAACACAATGCTCCATTTTGACGGGGCAAATCTATTTCAATGCTCACTGTTATAATAAATGATACAAAGTTATCTTTTGTACGATGCTCCGGGTTCACGGATTCGCGTCGAAGTAATGCTCCTCTCCCCATCGTGTTAACAATCGTTTACACTCGTTCTCAACGACAGAATTCAGCGAGGTGCTCGCACAGCAACTATACACGAGTCATTCGCGTTTAGGAGTCGTCGAAGATTACAATTTCAGGCGTTTCGAAGATTTACGTAACAGAACTACGTTCACACTACGTCGATGTAACAATTCCTTTTGTTTTTTTTCTTCCTCTTACTATTAATTCTTTTATTTCATTTCCCCCTTTCGCGTGAACCACCGTCGAACGCGTTACAGTTCGATACGCTCTAATCTAACACTCCCTCTCGCAAAGGGGAGCGGTTATAGAACTCGTCGTCGGTCGCCTGGCCGTTTGGAATTGCAATCTTCAAGGCTTGTCGTGTCCTCGAGTCGACACAATGGCTTCGGTTTGCTGAAAATACAACACTCTACCGACGTGTTCGCCGTTGCGATCTCTCCTTTCGTTATGTTATCGACTAAGAACTAAATATCGTTAGCAGCCTTGATAAACGGAACCGAGGGTGTCGCAGATTGAACAGGTCGGTCTGTGGGTTCGTGTACGAGGTCGGACGAGCCAGGTTCTCGGTGTTCGCCTTAAAGCGGTTTATTTATTGTCTACCCTTCGTGGAAGAAGTGTTATTGAATTTGCACGTCGCGCCCGCGGTCGGCCTAGTTTCAAATTTTCTTCTCATTCTCCGTATTATCGCTCTCATCCCGCTCTGTTGTTCACGCTCGTGAATTCCGGTTATTGTTCTCGAGCATCGCACGGCGATCCATCGAATTGCACTTCTTTCCTACGCTTTATTAACCGCTGGTGATTCAGGGGGCCTCCTGGCCGAGAGGACGAAAAGCGGAGACCTTTTTGAGAATTTTTTCCAAAGACATCGCGAGACCTTTTAATACGAGGGTTTCGCTCAATTCTTTATTCGTATTTTTTTAGTGCTCAGGAATAAAAATTGCAGAAGGTATGTAATGATATATTGTATGGGCTGTGTCTGGATGGCTGACATGATTAAGACTGTTCTACTTATCTGAAACGAACAAATAATAAATCATTTTAATTAGTAAAGATATAGGTATTGTCTGAATAAAGGATATTAAAATCTGATGTCTTCTTTAATTTTTTTTTGTGAGTTTGATAGACACGAAATATATGAAAATCGATACGTCAGCTTCAATTTGCTGTCATTTTTTTAAATATTGAAATATTTCCTTTTCCTTTATTCAGACTATAACTGTACCCTTAGTAATCGAAATAATTTATCATTCGTTCGATTCAGATAAGTAGAATGACCACAATTATGTCAGCCATTCAGACTCGTTTATCGAAACATTTATCATTACTTAATTTTTGCAATGATTATTCTCTAAACGTGAATAAAAAAGTGAGTGAAACCTTCGTATTAAAAAGGTTCATGATTTCTTTAGAAAAAATTCTCAAAAAAGTCTCTGTTCTTCGACCTCTCAACCAGGAGACCTCTTAAAGGCTGACGCCACCCTGGCAGTTTCAAAGATTGAAATTTTATTTTATTTTTATTTCAGAAAATTTCTTTGATCGTGATTAAGTGAGATTATAATATCGATTCAGTAATGAATAAGATTGAATTTCACTCGCTTTACAAAAGAAGGATACCTAGTGTTTGATGTTCCTCTTTTATTCAAACTTTTTGGTGGCCACGTCTGTTCACATTCTTAGCATTTGTATAAATGCCCTGAAGTGAGGAAAATAAGATCTCTTTTATTCAAACTTGTGCTCTTAAGTTCAAATCAAACACGTCTTATTCACTGTAAGTTTAACTTTAATCGAGTGAATAATTTCGCGATAACTCTACGTCCTTAAAAATAGCTCTAATTTTCACACCACCAGGGTAGAGTAAACCCTTAAGGTATATCTCCCTTAAGGAATAATAAGGAGAGCTTCTGCGAATTTTTTTTCTGAAAACCTGTAACGTCCAGCATTTCGAAGTTTTTCATACAGAATCATCCAAGTTCGAAACATATCTCAGAACTTCGTAATTTAAGAACACGATAATTACAGAGTATTGTTCGTAAAGAAAAATTCCAGAGCATGCTTCAGACACAGAAAGATTTGAATAAAAAATATGAAAATTCTATACATGATAGCTTCTCCAAAAAAAAAAGAAAAAATTTTTAAATGAGACTCCTTTGGCAGCATCACGGATGACCCAAGCGGACGAATATACACTTCTGTTTGCGATCGAAATGAACGCTCCTCGTTAACGTGAGATAAATATCTGAGCTAAGAAACAACGCAAATAGACATTTGAGACGTTAATAGATGTTAGTCCCCTGTCATCGGTAGTTCGAGAGGGACGGGCGATTTCCGCTAAAAGATTCAAAAAACAGCAATTTTCACGACATCTCCAAGGACGATGGAATTGCAGTGACGTGTCTCGTCTGGAGACGATTTTTTCCGAATTGGATTCCATCCCCGAGTTGTAACAAATATTTATTCTTTAATTAAGTCGAGGGGTACTCGATATACCGAGGGGCAAATTACAAATTAAATTAACAACTTACGTAATCGTGGCCCGAGGAAATGCACTAGATTTCATACAACGATAGATAGAATTTACCTAAGTATATGTACGTATATTTTATGAATACAGGGTGTCCCAAATGTTGGCACGCCCTGTACACACTAGGATGGAACGACATGTAGGGGTAGAATTTTTTTAACAGTTATGATTCTTAATAATGAGCAAAAATTGCTGAAGACAGTTTCTAATGTACCAAAACACACTTGGAAGTTTTTATGTTTAGTGATTTGATAATGTTTGCTTATTTTTTTTTTATGACTTTAATTGTGAAATTTTAGGAACTCTTTCTCAAGATCGATGATGTTTTATTACATGATACGATAATTTCACAGAGCATGGGAAGTGAGGAAGATTTTACAGTAGGACTTTGATTAATTGGACTTTAATGATATACATTCTCTGTCATTTAGAGTCTTAATTATTCGGTATTAATGATAACAGTACCTGTACCAAGGCAAAGAGTAGGTTTTAAGCCATGATCTAATGAGTCTAACGAAATTTCGAAAAGTATGCATCAAAAGGGCACTTCAGCTTCGAATATGGTTTCAAGTTAATTAACCGAGGTTCTACTGTATCAGGCAACCAAGAAAGTTCTGTCCCTTTGAAGTTGAAATAGGATCGCTAGGATTTTTCAATTAAAATTAAGGCTACCTTTTTCCAATAGGTATACTTTTATAATATTCAAACTTTTTATCATAGATAGTTCAAAAATTCCCATTTCAATATCAGAAGAGACAGAACTTTTTTAGTCAATTGACAAATAATATAGATACTCAATACTTATTATATCCATGCTTTTGGACATGATTCCCTTAAAAAAGAATACAAAAAAGCATGAAGTATGTCGTTTGACCCAAAGAACATGGAAACCAGGGAAACTAAAAATTTCCAAACCACCGTATCACCTCAAAAATACTTCCAAGAGAAAGTGAATTTTTGCAGGCTCGATGTAGATCAAGAGCGAGCTCCATTCACTGTTAGAAGCCAGTCACGCAATTCTGATTTGTCGTTCCGCCTAGTACACAGGTCTCGCGAACTGCAAATATTTTCTCCTTTACTCTGTCAACATCTGCACGTGTGAAGAATGAACAATAAACGTCGATCACTCGAACAAGCTAATTACATTCGCGCGAGCGGACCATTCCCGGCAGAATAAATTCTCTGGCACGAGCCGCGATCCCGCGGCGTCTCGATCGACCGTCGATGAAGAGGAAACGATCGATCGATCGTCTATTAATCGCCGATGAAATTTCGCGGGCGACGCGTGCCCGACTTTAATCGCGTCAATTAGTCGGCTCGTTAAGCCAATGAACGACGCAAACATTGTAAAATTCAGTCGGCCACGGTGTCGTTTTTCTCCACCGATCGCGATCGCGATTTTTCTCGCCACGGTAATCGCTGGCTCGCGCCGCCGATCGACCGCGTGTTCACGGTGTTTCTATAGATATTTATATAGCGTGTGATTGCGTGTTGCGTATTATCGTTCGTACGTAATTCACGAAGGTAACGTTAACAGTAACAATAACGGCAACAATGCGATCGCGATACGAGGCCCAGTTATACGCACCGTTTCGTCGACAAGCAGATCCCTTTGTTTGCCGAAGAATTCGATTTAATGCAACGTTTTATGGGGATATTAAATCGCGAGCTAGGCGTTCACGCGATATTTCATTTTTGCGATACAGCAGATGGGAAGTTGAACGCTTCGAAATTGGACTAGGGGTTAATTAACTGGCGAAGATTAAGTTGTATTTGCACAGATTCGTGGAGGTCTTTTTTGCAGGGAGTAATTACTCGAATTGACGGGAATTTGTAGTTGGGATCTCCTCAGTTGCGATGGTATTGGAATTATTATGAGTAGTGAAATATTTCAGAGTACTGGGGTCTCTCTGTTTCAAGGATCGTAGGTTTATTAATTTTAGATATATTTATATCAAATGATCCTCAAAGTCCCACATGAGAACACTTAGTTCGCGACTTAATTATTCATTTAATTCGCACTTTTTTCTTTATTTAGTTTTTCTTTATTTAGTAGTCAGGGATAAGATCGTTTGTCGATTAAAGGATTCGTATAACGAGCGAACGAAGACAGTGACAATGGTATCAGTGTCGTTAATAGGCAATAGGCAACGTAGGCTTCCTCGCACTTGTCGATACAACATAAAGGTCTCTTGTGTTCACACTTACACTGTTCGTATTAAATAGCTCATTTGCATCGTTCTGAAGGGGTAGATGGGCCGCGATTTATATTTTGTATAGAATTATCTAAGCTAACTACTGATAATACCGTATATATTACTCTATCAAACAAAGGGCAAGATTCAGCTAATCAGTGCACAGTACCTCAGAAATATTTCAAAAACTCCCAAATCTCAAATTAGTACGACAGCAATGTGCATAATACATTATTTGTCCTCTATACGCTCAACTCTCACAAGCTTACAACGAGGGATCCATTTCAAAGCTCAACTCATTTACTGCAACCCCAGTTTATTTCTATAACAGACTCGAGAAACTTAGAGTGTTTCCTCGTTATCGACTCACTCATAGACGAGCCTATAACGAGGCATAACTGAACCCATCTCAGCTAATTCCCCTGATCTTATCAAAATCACAAGCAACAGTGTATACAGGGTGTCCAAGCTGAAGCAGGCCACTTAAATATCTTCTCTATTTTTAATGACACGAAAATTGCCCATGATATCATTCCAATGGTTTCAAAGGAAGAATATTATAGAAGAACAATTGTTTATATAGTAGTAGTTTGATGTATTTTTTAGTTTCTATATTTTCGAGTTATTAAAAACAGCCCATATAGCACAGAAGCGTCTTAAAAACGTTCTAATTTCGTCTATAAGACGTTCAGACAACCAACAGACGTCTTTAAAACGTCCAAAAGCGTAAGTCTTTAAGACGTTCATGTAGTGTGTCTTTAAGACACCTTATAGGAGTAAATTTCGCAAGTTTTTAGACTCGACGTACCCTGTTGGATATTTCTAAGACGTCCAAATTATGAAATGATGTCGTAAGACGTTCAGGGATAAAATGGACATAAAAAAGACGTCTTCAATGCGTCGTGTGCTATCTGGGAGAGGATCTATTTACGTGACCTGTTTCAGCTTGCACTGAATTATACCCAGCACAAAAAAGAAACCGAAACCAGTGTGCTCCAAATAACGTGAAGCAAAAGTGATCACAGCGAGTAGCTTATAACGATAGAATACGGTATTTCCATCTTGACGCAGGCCAACTCGGACCACCCCGTAATCCGATGCAAATGGGTTAAACGCGATTACAAGCCTGTCGGCATTTCCGCGGCGTTCCATCGCCTCTGTTCCCTCAGAGGGGTTCGGTTACCTCCTGGAGTCTGTATAAATAACTTAAGCTTACTCACGGGCCGTCCGTGGAGGTTCGAAGGCGGTCGCGTGAAGGAAAAGTCGGACGAAAAAAGGGGCAGCCTGGCGTCACAGGGTTCTTAGCGACCGCTCCCTCATCGTTTTGGCGCTCGTTCTGTCCCCTCCCACGCCCACCTCTGTCGAGGCCTGATCGTATGCACAATATACCTACGTCGCGACAGGCGAATCCTCTTTTTATTAGCACAGATCCTCCCGCACTATTCACTCGCGGCCCTTCCTGCCGTGGTCTTATCGGCTGGCCAGCTGCCAGGACACACTAGCCACGTCTCTGAAATCTGAATTATGGGCCGCGAAGACGGGTCTATAGCTGGGCCACTTGCTCGTTATTAGTTTTGCCCGACGTGTTCGACGTTAGGGAGATCTCCGTCACGCCCACCGACGTCTGCACCGCGGCCGTCAGAGCGCTCTGAAGCGGCATGCTCTCGCTGGTCAGCTCGCCGCCGGTGTCTGAAAAGCCGCGAACACGGGCCAATGGGATTGTACTTTGACCGTGAGATGTGAAGAAATTAAGGCGTCAAGATTTCAACGTTACAAAATAGACAGAAATGTTTGAGACTTTGAATAGTTGAAGGTTTCAAGACTAGAAATCTGAGCATCTCAAGATCTCAGAAGTTTTAGGACTTCAAGATTATAAGATTTCAAGAATTGAATAATTGAGTATTTGAATATTTAAAAATTTGAATATTTGAATATTTGAATATTTGAATATTTGAATATTTGAATATTTGAATATTTGAAATTTGAGTAATTGAATATTCAAAGATTTCAAGATGTGAGGACCTGAATATCTCAGAAATCGCAGAATTCGAAATTTCTAAGACCTTGAGCATTGAAGATTAGGGGATACTTATTCCACTGAATCTTCCTCAGCGCTATTCAGCATAAAATTTCAGAGCTAATTCGAATACCAGTTCTCCAGTGTACAGCTGAGCTCCAGAACGGCCCCCGAAACGGCTGACAAGTAGATCCGCCGGGTAAAAGTCGGAATCATAAGGATAAGAAGATTGAAAAGCGTGCGCTCGTTATAAGCTGTATAAAGGGGTTACACACAGTCCGTCGTGGAGTGAAGATTACCAAAGAGGGGCTGAAAATTAAGGGTGTCTCAGCTGACACGCGTGAAACAAGAGTAACAACTTTGCAAGCGGCAAAAGCGGCGAAAGAACGCAGATAAGGGGGACAAAAAAGTCAGCTACAAAGCTTTCCAACATCGTTGCATCGCCGGGACTGTTAACTGAAATTTTGAACAAAGGGCCGAGAAAGCTGGGCAAAAAGTTGCGAAGCGAGGACCGTGTCAGTTGACGCGTAGTTGAAGCCAGAGTTAGCCGCTTAGGCGAGGCGCCAGTGAAAGGAGATGAAGGAAAGAAGCAGAATAAAAAACAAAGAAAGAGGCAGCAAATTAGCACCAAGGTTAAACAACGTGCCTCCGCCCACGATAATCTCGTCAAGAAAACATGGACGTATCGATTCCCCGTGAAAAGGATTGAAAAAGATCGACGATTGTAAAAAACAACCCACAGCTATTTCATCGATGTCAGTCGACTGGCGCGAACAAGAACGAGTTTAGCCCTCCCTCGAGGAGGAGGGCGAGAAATGTCGATTGTAATTAGCGTTAAGAGGTGTTCGATCGCGCCAATGGCGTATTTCCTCTCGTGCAATATTAACTGCGTGTTTCGGTTCCTCCGATAACGAACGGATAATTAGTACGCGGTTAATAATACAATCTGACCGATCGATCGCCGACCAGCTAACCTTGATTCACCTGAGAAAGTCGTACCGAAAGTTTGCTCAGACCTCGAAGATGCACATCTTGTTGAATTTTCAACGCTGATTGCTCTCGGAGCCTCTGAAAATTTAATAAACCCGCCTCCTCTTCTCTGGGACGAGCCACGAGCTCGCGGAATTTTGCGCGAACGATCGCCGCCAGATATCATCAGCAGCAAAATGAATTCCTTCGATCGGCCACAGGCCGGGGAGATTAAACGCGAGGTTCCAATTTAACTTTCGAAGACCGATCGCTGTCCACCCAGGACTCGACTCCGCGAAACTTTCATATCTGCACGATTCCCTGAGGAGGATAGGCTGGCTTCGCCAGATCCACGAGTTAAGTTAATAATTGAGGCCCAGTGGGATACAGAAACATCACGATACTGGAAATTTATGGGGGAGCTAGTTTTAAGATAGCTCATATTCTCGGGGAATTTAGTGGTAGGTTGCAATTAGAGTGGAATATCGATTAGGAGAGTCTCGATTGTCAGCAGTCTCGTTTATTCAAGATTATGAGTAGGTGTATAGTGTGGATAATGGTTTATCTGAGAGTCGAACTGATGAAAGTTCTTTTCGTATTATTTTTTGGAAAAACAGAAAAGGAAATGCAATAACATATTTATGTACATTCTTAGTGGGTGTTCGATGACAGTTTTCAGTAGAATAAGTCACAACTCAGACACAGAGAAATCAGTAGAATAAGTCTCAAGTCGGACACATTTTATGCGTATTTTAGGCGTCTTCTTAACAATGAATAACTCAGAAACAAAGCTCTAAATCCAATCTTCTCTATCTAAATTTAAATTCTCTGACACCTGACATCGAACACTCTGTACATACTTAAATACCAAAATCACAAGTTTTCGAGAAAACACGTGCACTGCAAACCTTCTCAATTTTCCTTCAGCATCAGCAAAGAGAATTCTAACAGATTAAAATGAGCATAGAAAATCCTAATCACACGAGTCATTTCAACTTCCCCGACAGTTCTACCACCGCCCAAAGAGAACAGAACTCTAACTACCATCCTCCACAAGCACAAACCACAATACAATCAGCCCCTAATTACACCAGGCAGTAGCGAATATCCGCGAGTCAATTTCCATACGATAATTGGCCAAGAACGAACCTGCCACCCCCGACCTCCACCTTTGCAAGTATCATTCCGAGAAGATAGTTCGTCCGTTGCGAATTCGTCCATCTGTCTACATAGAGACCCGCAGTCTCGGTACCAGAGGAAGAATAAGAAACGAGGGCAATTAGCATCGAGTACCAATCGTTCTTCGCGTTCAGCGAGCCTTTGTCTCACAGAGCGACGGAATGCCTGGGATGGTGGGGGAGGGGGCGAGGGTGAGAATACCTCTAACGAGGGTAAGAATAAGGAGGGAGGGGGGCACAGGCGGAAGGGGATGTAGGAATTCGAAATTATGAAGTTCGTAATTCGTTCCTCCGCGGCTTTTGTCTCGACCGAGGCGGCTGGATCCCCTCTCTTGGACTGCGGGCCGAGGTTGAGGGTGGGAAGTTTGTTTCACCCTTGTTCCCCGTTAATGACGCGCGAACTGGTCGACTCCGTGTCGGGGAGGCGCGGACACCAGAAAATACGAAGCGAAAACGGGACCAGTACGAGTTACAAAGCGCTGGCAGAAAGCCGAGTCTGTCGACGTGTTTGGGGGCTTCATAATTCGCGATCGAGTCAGCGAATTCGGGGGTGTTATTAGGCACCCCGGATTTCTCATCGAGGAGGCCGAAAAATTGGCCGCCTTAAAGTGAGGCGACAGGCCGCCTTTCTCTGGGTTCTTGAAATGCTTCTCGTTGATTAGAATCGAAGGGACTGTCTTACTAGGTGGACATGCCTCGATGATTGGGCAATAAGGGGGAAATCAAAATAAAAGATGTGGGAAGATTTCAGCAACAGTTATCTCGGATGAGTGGAGTCGGCTAGCCTGTTAACGAGAAAGTAAAAATAGACAGTTTTTTAATTAGGCATTCTTAAGAAAATCAATTTCGAAGATTCGTAAGAATTTAAGGAAATAAAATATTGAAAGAATCATATTCTCCGCTGTAGATAATTTACTGGGGAATAGTAAATCAATATTTGAGGTCAATCGAGTGAATAGTTTCAGAGATAGGCCAGAAGCCTTGGAAAGCATGGTGCCAAGAAAAATGTGTTGAAAGTTTTAAGTCGACCCTTTTCAATGCTGCAACTTAGTCTATTATTCAAATTCCAGAAAAGCGTTCTACCATAGTATTCCACGTATACAAAATGCTCCAAAAGAATGCAGGAAATACTCTTGAATTTTTGAAAATCGTCAAAGTGGGGCGCTCCTTGGTAAACCGACCTCGACCTAGAGTCATGAATCTAGGCTACATCGGGGCAACAAAGTGGTTAAAATTTCCCACGAAGAACAAGCTTGAACCCTAAACCAGTGCACGAGTTGCAAGTTTCCACGAAGGGGATGGGATCTTTGGAACATAGCCAAGAGAGACGCAAGAGAGGTTGAACCCCAGCTCTTCGAGAATAAATAATTCATTCGAGTACTGTGTCCGCCACGCGCGATGAGCACATAGAGAATAAGAAACGTCTCCCCGAAGCCACTTTGTATCACAGCGACACGTTCTCGCCTTGTCATGGGAGAGAATAAAGATAAATGGGGATGTAGTACCAAGGAATGAGGGGAGGGATGAGCTTGTAACGAGGAAATACTCACACTTGGTGAGAGATGAGGTCCCAGCGCTGCTGCTTTGCTTCTTCAGCTTGTCTCCCATAGTCACCTTCCCGCGGATGTTCTTGTCAGGCTGGAAGAGGATGATGTAAACCTTCGGCGAGTACAGGCACACCAGGGTGACCGTGGCGTTCAAGCTGATCGCCACGCAGAGCGTTGTGATCTGAATCTCGTGAGCGTTCCCGGTTCCGAAGTAGATTGGCACGAACGCCAGCCAGATAATCCACGTGGTGTACATGGTGAAGCCGATGAACTTGCTCTCGTTGAAGTTCTCGGGTATTTTGCGTGTCTTCACGGCATAGATCGTGGAAATGAGGATCAGCAGGGCATTGTACAGCTGGGAGAACAGGAAGCTCATGTCCTGGATGTTGCATTTGAGGATCACTTGCTTGCGGTCTGGATAGGAGAACCTTGTGCCGGGGTGCTCGATGATCATCCAGACTAGCGTTAGGACCACCTGGAATGGTAAAAATAGAAGTTTTCTGTTTGAGGATGTTGGAGGATTTAGGTGTCACTGAAATTAGGAAATAGGGAGGAACGTGAGAGGAAAGGTGACGATTACAAGGTTTCAAGAGCTCTAGAGTTCTACAGTTCAAGAATTAAAGACTCCAAGACTCAATAAATCCTAGAAGTCCAAGAAGTCCAAAAGTCAAGGAGTCCAAGAATCCAAGAGTCCAGGAGTCCAGGAGTCCAAAAGTCCACAGATCAGAGAGTCCAAGAGATTCTAAGGCTTCTAGGGATTTCTAGGAACTCTAGACTTCAAGATTTCAAGATCTCAAATTTTTAAAATATGAAGTTCTCAAAATTTCTATATGTAAAGCTTCAAAATTACCATATTGGAAAATTTTGAGATCTATATTATATACTAAAAGAATCGATCACTTGGAAATTTGCAACATTAAAAATTAGAAGATTCAAATATCGAAGAAGTTGAGTATTATGGCCTGAGACTATTAATATTCAATAACAACATAAACCACCATAAACAGCCTCTCAGAAAACTCTGAAGGCAAAATCTCACCCTCAGTCTCCACCTCTAAAATCGTACCTGCAACGCGATCAAGGCAGCAGCGATGCACACCTGAGACGCAGGGCTGATATACCTGGGCCTGACAGCGGACCTCGACGCAGAATCGAAGATCCTCGCGATTCTATTCGTCTTCGTCAGCAGGGCGCCGTAGACAGCGCTGAAGCTGACCCCGACGCCGAACCTCTGCAGGATGCAGGTGACGGTGGTGGGCGTCGCGAGGAGGAGGAAGGTGTTCAGGTAGCACACGAGGACTCCAGCCAGCAGGATGATCGTCAGCTCGCGGCCAGAGGCCTTGACCACGGGCGTGTCCCTGTGGTGGAAGAGGAGACAGGCGACCGCGAGGGTGGCCACGATCCCAAGGCACGAAATCACCGCTGGAACGATCGCGAACGCGCTGTCCCATCTGATGTGGTTGATGGGCAGCTCGTAGCAGCTACGCTTGTCCTCGTGCGGCCAGTAGCCTGGCCCGCAGTCCATGCAGGTGTACTCGTCCTGGACGAACTCGTACTCCTCGCACTGGTCGCACACCCAGCAACAAGTGTCACCCTGTTGCTTCTTTATCATGCCTGGCTCGCAGGGCAACGAGCACGCGGAAATGGGTATGTCCTTTGTGCCCCGAGCCCAGACCAGCTCCTCCGTGCTCATGTCCAGGGAGTTGAACCACTTGCCCACCACCTGAGAAGGGAGCCGATGATTTAGAGCGGGTTATTGTTCCTTGGGGAAATGGATGCTTATATTGATGGGGCTCGGCGGGGTACTTCTAGGGAATCGTTAGTTTATTTCGGATAATGGGAATATGGTTTCCTTCGATTCAGAGAGTGTTTGATAATAAGCGTGGTTTGAAATTTTGAGGGATGATTCTATGTGCTGGAAGTGGATAAAAATGAGGAATGATTAGATTGAGTTCGAGGCTTCAGTTCAGAGTTATTGATCATAGTGAAAAGGTTTAAAGATCCTCTGAGGATGAGATGTGTCTGACTTAGGGACTTATTCTACAGCTAGCGTGTATTAGCAGAGTTAGACGTAGCGATGTCAGTAGAATAAATTAGGTCAGGTGCTCGAAACTCTTAACATCAATTCTCAAAAATAGAAATATGTGAGTTAACTGTTTTATCCCACAGCCACAGGATAATTGAAAGTACGAGAGGAATATATCTGACGTTGACACTTGTACTACTGTCTCGGTGACTTACACTACTGTAGACACGCACAAACTAGGTTAAGTAAAGTAGTATAAGTCCTCGCGTCAGACACACTTTACTCATCCCTTCAACCATTAATTCCTCGCAAATAAAGCCTGAAACACAATTTCCTCGTTCTTTCTTTTCTCTCCGTTTTAGCAAGTAGAGTCACTTTTAAAATATCAGACATTTATCAAGTGCCCTGTACACTTAACTATAATTAACTATCACTTCTTCTTTGAAATCTTGAACCTAGTAATTTAAACACCCCTTAATAATTACATACCTTAAAGCTAGACCAACCAAAGTTTATTCTTATTATTTTTCAGGAGAGATTTATTTTTTAAATTTCCTCCACTTATAACGTAACTTCACCAAATTCCTATTATTTTCATAAAATAAAAACAGTGCAATAAGATCCTGTAAAAAATTTAATTTTGAAAAAAATGGACTCGAATTAGTCTGGCTCTGAGGTACAGAATTTACACACACATTTATTTTTTTTAAATTCTTTTCTAAGTATCTAATACCAAAAAACGAATAGATTAAAAAGTAGCAGTGGCTCCCCTGCTTCACTGGAACAGCTCTCAAGAAATATTGTTTTATACCTATCACAGGCGGCGCACGACTGCAACTATCAAGAGTAGAAGTTTCAATAAAAACGAAAATTGAGCGCACGTACGTTGTTCGAGAGTCACGTTGATCGACGTCGAAGTTTCAGTCAGATCCGATGGGTCGGATATTCGAGCGAGGTCTGGCTGAAGTGATACTCTAGCTGCAGGTGGCACTCGACGCCTGTTATGCTCTTACCCGAATTATTTTTCGGTGGAGGTGTTTATAAAATGGAAACATCTGTTATCGAGCACGGGGAAAATCGAATTATTCGCTCGGTTTCGATGCTCCATATTTTTCTATTTATTTTTCATTTTTCGTCTCCTTCGACAAACCCACCGCCAGTTATCTTTAGGGAATATTTTCGCCCCGACCAGCGCGCACGTTTCCCGAGACGAGTCCATTTTGATAACGAGCAGCGCGCTTTCCGTATGTAAATCGAGACGGGAGCGGAGCAACGCTGGTAAAAAGATTCTATTCTGTTCGTTATCGGCGAATTATACCGTGGCCCCGCTGCTTCTCCTTTTTTTTATTAATGGCCGACGCGGGCGCAATAAAACTCGCGCGCTTTTTGACGATTTAAAGTTACCTGTTCCGGGAGGCAGACGTTATATTTCATCTTGTAAGTTGCATCCCGCGGGGGAAGGTGGACGCGACGAAGGTCACGTTGCAATTTATGTCCCTTCGCTTCCAGCTCGGCTACTTTATCGCTCGGAACGCGGACGCCACGCCCGACTCCGTGTTGATTTACGATTTTTATCGAAAAACAATCGTTAATTGGATACGCGAGCGCCTGGGGACTGGAGAAGCTCGGAAGTGACCCAGTGCGTGACCAATTTGTTCTTTATTTGGGCATTTCTGTTTTTGTTATTTCTACTGCAAGTGGTATTAATTGTCGTCAGTGTCTTCGTATTGTAACATGCTACATATGTGTTTCGGGAATGGCAGAGCTGAAAAATTATCTTTTTCAGGGGAAATTAAAGCTGTGAGATTACAAGAGAATTATTTGCTAGACATATGACGTTCAAATAAAGGATAGAATTGTTTAGATAAAGTTATTCGAATAATTTGTCTAAGGAATTGTCTTTAGCAGTACTGGTTGTGTTGAAGTAGCTTGAATAATTTGTAGTTGAGAAGTTCTCTGAATAGATTCAACAACTTCGTAGCTTAATTAGCAAATTAATACCTTTGGGATGAGGTCGAGTCGGTAAGTGGCTGATAGTCGTGATAAAAATAAGAAAGTGAACTTAACAGAAACATCTGTGTCATGGGTTGTATTCTTCATAATCGTTTTTCGAAGTTAAGTGAACATGTTTGCGACTTTCAGAGAGATTGGTGACCGTTTTTCGTAATTAATATTCCAAAAAATTCTTTCTGGGTTGAAAATTCCATATCTCTTCTGGGTTTTATCCCATCAGTGCCTATACTTTATAGAGTGTGTTGTTGGCACTGAGGGGATATATAGTCTCTTCTCATAATACTACTTTCTCTCACCTCGTATCTTATAATTTACAATACTCACCCTCTGTCGTTGTCTTCTCTATCTAAAAATCTTCTATTATATAATATTGTAATATTTCTTCTCTCGTTATCTCTTCTCTGTTCTCACCCTCCTTTTTCAAGAGAATAAAAAAAAGTCAATTTACCGTGATAAAAAAGGTAGCTCCATAAAGACTACAAAAAGCGCAATTCCTCATAAAAAGTATAGCATTAAAAAACATCAAAAGAATTACTTCCTACTAAAAATATTCGCAGAAATGAAAGATATCCACGTTTCCAACAGAATGAAATAGAATTAGAAAACACGGAAGATAGAGAAAAACAGCGACAGAATTAAAAATATTTAAAAAACAAATTTAAAGCGTGAATAATAAAGTACAAAAAACTAATTAAAACAGGAACAATATTAAAACAAACCGAAAAAAATAATTAAAAAAGAACAATAAAAATCCAAGCCAAAAAAATAATTAAAACAAGCCTAAGAGAATTATAGTAGAATAAAAGAATTTCCCTCTAAAAAAAGGTCTAAGGAAATAATTTCCTATAAAGAGGACCCTCCAAAACCGATCTTAAACAACGAATTTCTTTATAAAAATATATAGAAAAAACTGTGTAAAAAGAAAGTAGTCTAATTTCCCATGAAAAGCGGGAAAAAAAGAAAAATGGCTTTCAAAAAATCCAAATTATTCCTCCAAAGAACTTCCAGTTCTTCAAGTCCCATCGAATACCAATAGGGGTGTAACTTTAATTTCGATATTATTCCATTCGGAATTAATGTTAAAAGCGCCGAAAGCGTTTCTCTCGCCGAAAAGTTCGTCTAACAGAGAATAGTGAGTGAAAAAGCGAGAGGGTGATGGTCGTAGTTGAGAAGTTCTCTAATTAATAGCGAGGCGAGAGGGAAAAGTCAAAAGTACTTTCACTTGCCCGATAGTGGTATCCATTAGATCCGTTGTGGTCCGATTTCCGGAAGTTGAGGATCTCGTACCGTGGTAGGCCGTCACCGTGCTCGTCGAACTTCACCTCGCTGCCTGCAGCGTCTGAAAAGAGTCACTTGCACCTTTTGAGTTCCATCAACCATCGATTCACTCGGAAAGTTCCAAAAGCAGTCAAATTTGAAATTAAGAATCTCAGAGTAAAGACTCCAATATTATCTATTAAATTCACATTTCCATCATAACCAAGAAAAATGTTCACAATTCATTAAATTGCGTGGATTATGTCCTAACACATTACCATTTTTAATCTCTATATGTTATCTACCACAATGGCGAGCTTGTCGGGATATCGAAACGAATATTAAAACAGACGTTACACCCGTATATTCGCCCAGCAGTATGGCTTTTAATTACCAAGCTTTTCCGCCTCGCGTAATTGACGCGCGATTGTGCTCCAGAGATACTTCTCGCTGCGAGGTAATTCGATCGGCAACAAAAATTATATTCCATTCTGTTTTTAATAGGATCACGAGCACACGCTCGCGTGATATCACCGAGATGAGACAGATCCCCGAAGCCGTCTCGATGGCTCTCGATTTAGCTACGCCAGGGAATTTTTCAGCCCGATATCGAGCCGACAGTTGCGCCAGCACGATTTTTATTTCGTGGATTACCCCTTGAGATGCGGATATCTGTGCACACGTGCCACGCCGTTATCCATCCTGGCTCTGGATTGTTGGGTTTCTGTTGGTTGTAGAGTCACTGTGCTCAGATCGGTTGAAAAGATACAAGAGAAGATTCTTGCGTATGAAAATCTTGAGGAAATACAGCATTTATTTGTTATAAGCTCTTGGCAATTTCTATTGCTTATATTTTATTTCTTGGAATTACAGGATCGTTGGAATTACGATAAGGAAATTTTTTAATAATAGAATCACTTAGATTTTATTATCTAACTGATTGTAAGAGAATCAAATTGAATCTCATGACTACTTGGTATTTTAATTTTGAGCGTCTCTCTCTTTTGTCGTCAGATATTTTTGAATTTCATTTTAGTGATTAGTACAGGGTGTTTTCTTCTGTTCCAAATTGATTCAAATTATGAAAAGTAATCCATAGGTAGTCTTCAAGTAATATATGAAAATATGATATTGAAATGATACTTTAATAACAAAGTAAACTGAATTTATAACACAATTTACCGGGTAATTGAAAATGATAAATCACAACTCTGAGAAGTACCGAGTTTAATACGTGGAGCTGCATGAGAAACGAGCTAATTAAATTTCATTTAGAGTGAAAATTTAGGGGGCCCAAATTCGCCGACAATTATTACGTTAAAATATTAGCAAGTGTCTCCAGACAGAGGAGGAGTATACGCTCTGACTTTAGATTCTCTTTCTAAAATAGATTAAAAGAGATGTACGTCCTTCGTCTCGGTGCAAGTGCACCCAGCCATTTTACCCAGTGGGATGGAAGTAATACGTAGTATGTAATCAGCTGCATAATGCTCGATGCTTTCCTTCGTCGCAGCATTATCATTGCATATCAGATCAGGTCATAGCCGTGAGCATAACACGCACTGCTCTTTAGAGGTCTCACAATTTGAAATAATGGAACCCAAGTATTCATCCAAGGCTTAGGTTTTGTATATTTCTCAATTAGTATAGTAGAGTTTCTGAATTTTCAATGTATATGAGTGTCTGGCTAGTGATTGGTCATATTCTACTTGCACAGCGTTTTAAACGCCACAGGGTCTACCAAGTATTCATTTTTCGAACACCTAAATAAATTTTCCAAGAATTTCGTGTCTCTCAATTTTTCCACAATCAAAGGTCAAAGGTGACTCTCTATGTTTTCTTCTGAAATGGAACTTTTATATAAATTTTTTTTAAATTTTCCTCTTTTCTGTTGTACCGTATAAGAGGATGAAAAATAGGTACACTAAAACCTGTTCAATAAATCAATAAAAAGAATGGTTGAATAGCTGGAGATATTCCATAAAATTCCTCGATAAAGCTCAGATATTGCTCGCAAAAATACCATCATAAAAATACAATTATCCACCATTAGGAGTCTAAAATAATAAAAAAGTTTCTACTTTTATATTTCGCTCTGCTCCACTTCACGCTAGTTCCATCAATGATAGCGCTCTTCTAGCAACGTAACACTATCGATCAAGCGATCCCCAAAATCCTCCACCGTGCAGCCCACTTTACACCACTCCCCATCCCCATCAATCCCATCCCGTGGATTCGCCCGCGGCAATTAAGAATCGTCCATCGCGAGGGCAAAAGTCACGTCCGAGTCGTGTCGAATCGCTGATTCGACAGAGTGTGCCCGTAGGAAGCTAGGTCCGCAGGGGTTGCGAAGAAAGTCCCTTCGAGCCATTTTAAAACCACACGAGAATTCAGCCAGGAATCGATCTCAATCTAGATCTAAATCTAAAAGAGACGTCACTAAAAGAGACATCTTCATAGTTTGATGAAACGTGGTTTACGAGTGCATCGAAAAATATTAGACATTTATTTCTTTTACTTAAGGTAAACGTCCCAATACCTGGATGCTTAAGATACATATTCCAGTAATCAAAAAATCTAAAAATGCATGTCCCGATACTTGAATTACATTCTAGTATATGTACACTACTGCTTATAAGTATTCGAATAGTGTTAAATACAAGTTTCATTATACTAACTGGTGTACATTCTTTACATTTGTTTCGTGTTTCTATTATATCTTAAAATGAAGTATATAATAATTACAGTAATTGTATTTTTAGCAATAATTAATGGTTAACCTAAGCAACAAATATCAGTTGCTATCAATATATCTGTACTGTTCCAAACTTGTAAAATCGTTCGAATATTTATAAGCAGTACTGTATATAGCACTAAATTTCATGAAAATCGAAAGATGAGACTAAGGTGACGTTCCTTGCTATTATAAATCGATTCCTGGATCCATCCAGTGAAGAAATGGTCCCAAGACAACGAATGTACCACGTTCCATGTACCATATTCCACGTACTATGTACCAAAGCGTTCCTATCTCGACAGCGTATCATTCCAGCCCGTGGCCTCGATGCGTCGCATCCTTAACGCGAGTTCCTCGCCGCGAGTCGCCCTTACGAGGCAGGGTGGAAAAAACAATGGCATCGGACTGCACACATTTAGGATCGATACAGCACGATCCCCCTGCGATACACTCTCCTACCCTTCCTCGCTTTTCCACGTTTTCCGACTTCCTCCACCCCCGCCCACCCTCTGCTCCTTCGTCACAGTCACGCTGGCCTCGGACGAGTTTTGCCTCAACCCTTTTTAACGGGTCTGTCTTTTATCGCGGTAGAGTACGCGGATAAAAACTCGCCGCGTGGCCTGTGTGCCGCTCGTTCGTGCTCGCTCTCTGCCTCGACCAGGGATCGTTGCTTTTTCAACAGAAGAGATGGAATCCCTCTCTCTCTCCCCACCCCTCAGCTTTTTACGGCACCGACGAAAATTCGTTTTCTAGCCGCGCCGAGGGATCTACGATGGAGCTCGGATACGCCACGAGTGCTTTCCCCAGGATTTCGGGTATCGCGTTCTTGCCAGTTGGAGCACCGTTATCTGCTCCGTTTAGAGTAATTATCTTGTCAGTTGAGCCATTTTTGGGTGGATAGGTTCGCTTTGGGGGAATCGAGTTTGTAAACGCGGTACTTCATTCTTGTCTAATGGAGTCCTGCGCAAAATGCTCTATTGTTTCTGTGGGACACCCATTCGAGCGTATATTCGATACAGATAAATGGAAATCAAAGAGGACCTTTTTGTATTATTGTTGGTACGAATGGGTAAACACTGTTCTGGCTACATGCACTCGTATCGGCTATGTACACTGCTAGGAGATTCAACGATTCAATTGTTTTAAATAAATCGGTAGATTTTTAGCAAACTATGAAATCTTACGATTTCTGATGATCCAAGTTCCATCATTTTTTTAACTTCATAGTTGATCACTGAAATATCCCCTCATAAAAGCATAGTAAAGTTCGACAAGGATTGATTTTGTCCCCTCAATACCGTCTGAACTTAGTCGGTATTACCAGAACCAATTAGTCCCCAACTTCATACATCACAGTACATATTACTGTCCATTCCTATTGACGAACTCCATCGAGCCAGCCCCGATACGCCCCACTGTAAAATTTCATATCACTCGAACAGCCTCCTCCATGAATGTCTCCGTGTCGCCGCGTTTATCATCGCGCCCCATATTATCGTATGCCGTCATAACGCGCGTTTATTGCGCGTCCTGTGTAAGAGGGGAAGGAAAAAATTTCATACGAGAGCCAACCGATTCCCGAATATCCTCGGCGCCCATTGAATCTTGGCAAAATAGGCGAGAGGTGGGAATATTGAATTCCCCTTTCAGGTCTGCCCTATACAGCAAATGTAATTCGACTCACCTGTAAAGGACACGTTCAGCAGATAGTTCCTATAGAAGGCTCCGCGATCGTAGCTGACCATGGAAGGGCAGAGGCCCTCGCCCCTGGGGCACAGGTCCTTCTGGAGGTTGTGCAGGGCCAGGGCAAAGGCGTACACGGCGTCCACCACAAATTGGACCTTTGACTCCTGCTCGTAGCCTGTAGTCGCGGTCAGTCTGAAGCTGGACGAGCAGAGGGTAGCATTCTGCGTCGTCGGGGTGTTCCTCTTCAGCACGCAGCCGAAGGCACTCTCCCAGTACTCGCCGAACCAGGGGTTGCGGTGATTAGTGTCAGGGGTCAGGGAGGCCATGTACTCGTCGAAGCCTGGGATGTTCTCTGACTGAAGCTCCACAGTGATGGCGCCCTCAGCTTCGTCTTCTAGACCCTCTACCAGCTTGCTCTCCCTGCCCCAACCGTCGCTGGCTAGCCATTGAAATGGCTGGGTCAGGTTCGTCCTCCTGGCTGCTTCTAGGATCCCTCTTGCGTCCTCTGCTCTGGTGAATAGTACCACTGCCCTGGCGTTTGGTTTCTTCGTCAGCCTTTGAATGATGTCGTCGAAGACTCTGTCGTCTGCCGCGCTTGGAACCTTCTCCGCTGTTGCGATGCAGACGTTCCTTTCTGTCGCTTCACGCGTGAACACTTCTATACCGTACTCGCCGTAGCTGCCCTCGGAGTACACAGTCGAGACGTAGGACCAGTTGGCGCTCTTCACCACGTCCACCAGCGCGATCGATTGGAACGTGTCTGGGGGCACCGTTCTGGCGAAGTAGTCGAACCTGAAGGGAGACAGAAGTTTGGTAAAGGGGAAATGGGGTGTGATCGAGTGCAGCTGAGTTTGGGTTTGCTTCTGCTGTGGGAAATGTCGATTCGGGGGTGTTGCGGAGGGCTGAGTAGGGAATCGTGCTGGCTGGAGGTACCTCGAGTGATGGAGGTTTTCAGTCGAGGAATCGAGTGGAGTCGAATTGAGATTGGATTTTGTTTTAGGAAAGTGACGTTATTGGGAAATAGCGCTTCGTCTATGGAGCTTGAAAACCAAACTCAAATGCTTCCAATGGGAGGATAGCGAGGTCTTCAACCGGGAAATTGAGTGTATCGACTCTGAATATTACTCCACCCTAAGAAATGTAAATTTCAAAAATGATTTCGTATGTTCTCCAAATTGAAACTCGTATCCGCAGAACAGTTGGACCACGCGAAACTGAATTCCCCCTCGCAGGGAGCTTTTCTTCCTCCCTCTCAACAAAGAACTAAACCCTTCAGACTCCCCAGAGACCTCACAATCCCCTCGTAAAACGTTCAAAAACCAGTTCCCTCGGCAAACCTTGAAACAACTCCATACTCTCCGCCATTACACAACAGCGAACTTTCTAAACGTTCCCCGAACTCCCTGGCAAACAGCCCTTCCACGATCTCCGTCGTAATTAGCCTCAAAGTTTGCCGACTGGTTGCGTCAGCTGCACAAAACGCAACCTGGTTTTGTCGCTGAGAGCCTTGGCGGTGGAGGCGGGCGATATCTGGGGGATGTGGAAAAGCCTCAACAGGTTGGCCACCTGGAGGGTGACCGAGCTGTAGGATCCACCGATCACGCCGAAGATCGGCCCAGCAGAGGCTGTCTTCTTCACCCTGGGCACAGACTTGTCGGCACACTCGAGGACGCTGATGTCCAAGTTCGACAATGACGCTCTGACGAAGTGCAGGCTCTGGTTGAGCGCGTAGGTGTCCCTGCCGCAGGTGTCCAGGATGTGCACGCCCAGGCTGATCCCTGGGAGGATCTTTTTGTCCTTGTTGATCTGATCCACGGCGAACAGCATCGCCTCCAGGCGTTGCACGCCGCGATTGTAGACGTTGGGCCCGCAGGAGGCGCCCCCTTTCTCGTGGACAGGGAACAGACCGCCCAGGACGATGTCTCCAGGGATGAGGACTGCCTCCATCTCGCTGTGCGCCTTGGACTGGTTCACCATGGGCAGCTGGTGAAGCGTTACCAAGAGGACCAGCGTACGGACGAGGGAGTGGCTCATTTTAGCCAGTTGCGAGTGTCTAGCGTCGCGACTTGGTCGAAGAGCGCATCTTATGCCTCTTTGCTGGGAAGGATAACGATAAAAGGAGTTTAGAGACAAGTTAGTTTAGAACTCTAGACCCTAGATGTACATTGAAAGCAGACTAACGCAACAGGTAATTGCATCTGATAATTACGAAACCAGCTTGAAGTATTTAAATCTAAATCTTGTGCTAAATTTACCAGATTCACTAGGTTTGAATGAAAAATCGAAGTGGTCGTACATAAAAATCTCAGAACCTTGGGTTATTCAAATATTATGAAATTTTTAGTCTAATTTAATTTCAGTCGCGAGATGGAAGAGCTGAGAGTCTACAGTGTAATGCAAAACAAACGTGAAATCTACTATGGTGCTCTTCTGACAAGAAGAACCCTAGCAGCAATACAAATCAATTTATCCAAAGTCCAGAGGCTCCTCTTGTCAGTGTAGCACAGCAGTCCTAGAGAAAAATCCTGCAAAATAAGTAAAGGGTTGAAATTTATACAAAAGAAAGGTCCTACAAGTACCTAGGCATTTCGACGATATATTCCTCCTTCAGGCTTTACGTGTATCTAGCAGCTGGTCTCCTTAGAGTCGACTAATCGACTGGGGTAGTTTCGTCTAGCTTTTATTAGGTCCTGAACCGGAGTCCCTTAGTAATATCGGCTCCAGGATTAGCGAGGATTGCAGTCTCAGGTGATACTTAGGCCTTCCCAATAGTGCTACCTACATACTCTAACGTTAGCTTGCGTCAAAGTCTCTTGGGGCCTGTTAAAATTGTTCACTGAAGCCAGGTCCTTCCATTTTCGTTCTGTCTCGCGTTCAAGACCGTTCAAACGAGTCCACAGTTATCTCGCCGCCTCCGCGTCTCCATCCCCAGCGACCAGAGTCCTCCGTGGCGTGGTCTGGCTCCTTGTCCCCTCAGCATCTCCAGTCAGACTTTTCCGGTCGAGACGAGGCTTCTGGCAGGAAAGCGAATTTATCTCTCATGCTGGAGTTCGTGCGAGTAATCTCGATGTATTAGGTCGGTGGATATGAAATGCAGCTTCTTCGGAGACCGAAATAGCAGAGCTGACAGTGTGCAGGAAATTTTATACGATCGTCGGTTTTTGTGAATCATGTTAACACTTTGGGAACGCATTATCTGTACGCTGTTTGAATTTAACTGGAAGCTCCTTTTAGCGTTGCCAGCATTTATTGTAAATGTTACTAACGCTTATTAGAGGGTTTCCAGTTAAACTGATCACCCTGTAGATGAGAGAAAATTTAATTTTTTATAAAGAATTGTTTAGACTCGTCAAAAGTAATAATGGAAACTTGGAGATTTGAGCGAACAAAGAGATTTTCTCGAGAAATTTTTAAAGTTAATGCGATCGTTAAAAACTCGGCACTTTATGGGCGAATGCTCGGAGCGTTATCTCGAGCTCTTGTGACGACTCATAACTTCCGGCAGAAACGTTCTCTGCTGTCGTTCGAGCAAACGCCATTCGATTCGATGCGAACAAGTTGTTTCAGAGATGTAGGTTTACGCTCAACTTGGAAACAGAGATGGTTGTGCCTGAGAGCAGTAGTCTGTCTAAGAAATCGCTACAGATACATACATCTAGTAAGTACAATATTTTGTCTCGCTGTAAGCTCAGAAGTTGATACAAACGAGCTCGAATTTTTCAAGAAAAAAAGGAATTTTTTAGATAAAAACGACAAGTGTCTGATAAATTCTAATTTTAATGAAACTTCGTGGGAATATAGGAAATACTGAATTATACAAGCACCAGTTTTTTGCAGGCGGTGGAGGAACACTCTGTAGGGTGAAATCAGCCATTAAGCTTTGTGAACTTTTTTTTACTGTAACTCTGCAACAATACCAGCTGGAATAAAACTAATTCCACTAGATTTATTATTAAATTTTTTATACTCTGTAACAGTGACAAAGCAGAATTTTTTATCAGACATGATTTATGAACATATTAATTTTGTTATTACGGTATATATAACTTTTTATCTATAGAAATACACAAAAGTAAAAAGTACACAATTTTCCATGATATATTGGAATACGAAATCTGCATGATTTTAAAGCAACTTTTCATTTTTTATCTTAACTTTACTCCACAACATGGAAGCAGTGAATCATCCACCTCTCCGAGTTTCATTATTCGATTAAATTTGCATCCGTACTTCGAAAACATTCTGCACGTGAAAGCTTCTTAAGATGACCTTCATCCCCTCGGCTCACTCCGACGAGGAGGCTAAGTTCGGCGAACAACTTTTCCGCGCAGCCTGTACAAAGAGAGGAAAGTCGACGAAGCAGACGAACGAGTTCGGAAGATATGGCGAGTTTGGAAGAAGCACCGAGCTTCCTTTTCCCAGGTTCCTCCTTAGTCTCCCACTCGAATTCTTCCCACTGCAGCGGAGCAAACGATAAAAGTATTAATAAGTCGATACGGAACCGAACTCACGTTTCCCAGAGTTCCAAGATCGATCTACTACCTTGAGATTCTAAATTCGATTACGTGGCAGTAGACAACAGTATACAGGGTGTGAAGAGAAATTTCGAATCTCTGGTAGAACTTAATCTGTGGTAGAACTTAAGGTTTAGAAGATTTAATTGTATTTAAGGCTAGGTTTGTACACTACTGTGCACAAGTAACATACTTACTGTAAATAAGTATCATGTAAAATACACCAAGTAGAATTCTATAATACAGTCTTGGCTACAGATCTCGTACTAAAAAATATTATTCTATGCTTTCGACCTAGTTTCTTATGTAAAATCACCCCTTGATCGGTTGTACCACTAGTCCATCAGTGTATCAGTGTAAAATCACTTTAGTAGTAAAGACAGATTCCAACTAATCCACCTCATCGACTTCGAGACCCTCAAGATACGAATCTAACAAACTAAATAAATGAAATAAAATAATATGAAAGTAATTTGCTATAATATGCGACGCGACAGTTAATGATTTATGCAGGAAGGGACCTGAACAATATGTCACGAACTTTCTCGCCACCCTGTGTGCAGAGAGTACACAGCACGCACAGTTTCTTCCCAAGCGACGGTTCTCCCCTCCGCGTCCCGTTTCGCGCGATTTAACTCGCCGTGACCGAGCCAGCCGCTATTTAGGGCGGCTTCACTTTTGCTTTTTTCCTGAAAAGCGTGGGTGGAAAAGAGACTCGCGACCGCGCGCGACGCCCGGGACGCAGTCGTCAGCGTCGAAACACCGGTGAAATGGTCGCCGGTTGGTCTCCTCTGTGGGCTCGTTAAATTTCCCGTCTCGTGCTCGTTAAGCGGACTTAATTTCACGGAACTCTAACAACCGTGCCATCGCGATTCCAGCCTCGAATTCGAGGGTTCTCCTCCTTTTTTCCTCCCCTCCGCCTTCGTTCGTCGCTCTCAAGACCCCGAGATCGCCGTCTGATGCACGGTTTAGCGATTGTTTTCCTCGTTTACCAAATTGTCCGTCTGCTTCTCGGGACTCCCTCGGCGTGGAGTCGACCCTACAATAGAGCCGGGACTACTTGTGGAGTCCTCCTGTGCTCGAATAGTCGAACACTTGAGTAGTTCAATTATCTGGCGAATGTGAGTTGAATGTTTAAGGATTGGAATATCTGTTATTTGAACGGGTTATAGGATTTCAGTAACAGCGGGCTTAATGTTTAGTCGCACAGCAGATGGTGATTATATGCGTATTAGTTGAAGATTTGTAGTTCTAGGGTGTAGCGACGTCCCAGTTGCCAATTAAATTTCGCTCTTCTGTTTCAGTTGTTTGTTGCTCTCCAAGGCCTCGGATCTTTTTCGATTCTCCCGGTTTTTTCAACTCGGATGTCTGTTCTCTGGACTGTTCCTGCATGAAGGAAATCCCTGGGACTCGAGTTACCAATTAGCGCAGGTATGTTTCCTCTTGGTATTCTGAATATCCCTTGCTTGGCTCTGAGACTCGCAGAAATGTTCAAACGTTCGTAGAAATATTCACGATTGAAGTTTTTTAATTTTGCAAATTACTCGCGACTGAAATTTGCGTGGACTGAATATCCTCGTTCTGCAATTTTTCAATTCTCAGTCTGCTATATTTTCAAATCTTTCAAGAAAATTTTTCCCTGCAACAATATTATCGCCATCAAACCACACTGCTTGCCACGAAAATGATCTAAATAGCAGAACGAAGAGATTAGCCATCATAGGGCCATCAAATGAAACTTACGTTCCACTAAATTTACCAAATGTGCCGTTGCTTGTAACATTTGCTACCGTGGACCATTTCCCATCGCAGGAACGCGAGGGAATTCATGGGCTCGGTCCCGTGGACGAACGCCGAAATGGGTCGCGCGTATCGAAAATTTGTCACGTCGGTAGCGAAATCCCACAAAGCAAATGGGCGTTTTATGCAAACGCGCTTTCAGGCTCCGTCGAGTGCCACCCTCAGTTTTCTTCGCGGCGCGCTCTTTGTTAGTCGCTCGCCCTCGGCCCACTTCTGTCACGCGTGCACCACGGAAACGAGCTCGTTTACCAGAATTTATCCAGAATTTTCCGACCGCCCTCAACCACTGTCATTTGTCTCCTGTAATATAAACACCCTCGAACGTGCTCCCATTTTTTCGCGCCCCTTACCTCGAGCCCTTCAACTCTGAACTATCGCTTTTTAAGCCAACACCACCTCTGAATTATTCAAACGCGTTCCAAAAACTCCCGTCACTTACCGCGGTTTCACTTTATTTCCTGCTCTCGAGCTCATAAGTGTACCCATGTCTGCCGAGACGTTTCCTCGCGCGAGAAGAACATCTTGCCGAGCATCACCCCCATCATCGATTTCGGCGAAAACTTTGCGAGCTTGTAGGGAGACCGAGACTAAGAGACACGTATTTTCTTCGGTTGCTGGGACAAGTTTGGGGGATAAAACTACCGAGAGAAGTTTTGCTTCCCTGATGGTATCTTTGAAGCTGGGGGAGATACAGAATGTTTCTTTGGGTAAATGCTTTGTGATTTATTATGGGATAGAGCGTGGGGAGTAAGGTAATTGATCATGGGATTTTTTAATCAAAGTGTGAGAAGTTTGAGGTGTTAATTGCGCAGGATTTTTAATTGTTATTGAGAGACGTAAACTGGATTGTCGAGGACTCTCGAAGCGCAACGTTTATCTTTTAATGAGTTCTTGTAGTGACTAATAGTTTAGGTAATTTCAACAGTTAAGGTTATTCCCTGCACCTTATCTCCTTGGAAAATTTAAAAAATAAAGAATTCTCAAATTTTCAAACATTTAAAATTACAAATATTTAAATGACCAAGTCTCCCAATTTTTCAACTCCTAAACCATTTTTCAGTACTCTGAGACACATTGAAACAGTTTAACAATAGGAAGCACAATCTTTTCAGCGATATAATTATCGCTCTGTTTGCCCAGCGTTTCCGCAGGTAAAACAGCGCCTTCGTAGAGCCCCTTAAAAATGGCAGAAGCATTAAAAATTAAAATGGAATTTCCCCTGAAATTGACTCGAACAAGAGTTAACAATTCCCCTGGATTTAGAATTTGAAAAACGTTCTGTTCCTTTCCTCATTTCCATCCCCCAGCGTGCAACCCCGAGCTCAATCGTCCAGAGGCGGCAAGTGGCAGCGCTCGATCAATCCTCAGAGCGGTTACCCGTGAGCAGGGTCGTTTCACTGTGCCCGAACAAAGCGAGAATCATCCCTTCCGGTTCGCTCCGCTCCGCGAGCTTGGAAGCGTTCGCCGCTCGGCGCCGATCGAAACGCTCGCCTCGTTCACCCTTTTTCCACGAGTCCAGTCGCTGAATATTCCAAGGGGTGGCTGAATATTCACACGCGTGTTTTCGTAGCCAGCTCGCTCGATGTACTTTCCCTTCGCGCGGAACTTCCGCCTCCCTGGCTGCCCCTCTGGCTTCGAATCAAAAGAGAGAGAGAAGGCTGCCTTCCTGTTTTCCGAGAGCGCGGTATATCGACCGAGCGCAGGTGCAGCTCGCGAGCACTCTGGATATTTACTCGGAGCTTTTCCAACGATTCCGGCTGCCTCGATAATCGCCCCCTTTCAATTTGGATACATCGATTCCCGTTCGAATACGACAGTGCTCTTACCAACAGACAGACAGGTACACGTGAACCGACTTTCGCTAGCGAGACTCGCGAGCTGGCTCGTCGAGGGGCTTCAAGATTTCGGTTTTACGCATCAGGAGTGATGAGGTATGATGTTGACTCGATATACTACCCTTCTAGGTAGTTTCCTTCGTTTTCAGGATTTGGAGAGGGTTAAAGAGCTCGATATATTGGGCGACTTGGACATGTTCTAGGTTTCGTCAGGATTTGGGCATGCTCTAGAGTTTGGATGTGCTTGAGGATCTAAGTATGTTCAACTTTTGAGACATGTTCCAGGGGTCAAGCATGTCTGAGGACTGGTAGATGTTCAAAGATTCGAATCTTCAGAGACGTCCAAGTCTTTAGATATACTGGAGGCTGCGAATTAGTCCCAGCGTTAAAACACCACGCGGTCCCATCCACATTTACCTCGACTTCCTCGCGGTCTTGTCGCCCATAGATGGTCGCTCCACATGTCCCCCGTGCTCTTTCGCAGAGGCATCGTTTACGCGGCGTCCTCGTTCGTTGGACACCAGCCTGATACGAAATATCCAATTAAGCGCGAATGGCGCTCGGGGGCTGACTCTGCTCTATGTTCCCATCCACTCGACGTCCATTATTTTTCCCCACGAATCCCCGAACGAATTACCCTCTGGCCTTGCGCCGCGGAGAAAGCGGGCAGCTGTTCTTTTCCACGGTGGGAGTGGCGACCAGAGAGAGATTCGCCGTGAAAAGCAATCTCGACGTTGGCTGGCGTGTATCTTCGCCTGGCTCGACTTCGGAAACGTTCGATCCTGCCTCTCGCCCGTATGTAGGACGTGTGCGCATTAACAGTTTCCTGGGCAATCACGGACCGGAAGTTGCCCGCAAAATTATTAGTCCGACAGATCGGATACACACGGAGCCGATACGCGCGACGACTTGAGCGGGCGCAAGATCGGCTACAGAGCTGCAGGTCATTGCTCGGATGAAGCAATAATTTTACGTCTTGGGACTTAGCTATATGCTTTTATATGCATGCATAATTCTGTATTTTTGAAATTTGCTTGTTCTTAATATTATTCGCTGATAGAAGCAGTGTCTTGGAGTGTGATGGTTAAGGAGGTTCTCTGATCTATTGAAATTGAAGAGATTTGGGAATAGTAACTAAAATTCTGATTTTGTATATTTGTTGTCCTGTTGCTTTGAAAGTATCATCATTGGATTGGCGAAGTTTTTCCAGAGAAAATGAGCACAAACTCGACACAAATCGGAGCATTATTATTAGTAATCAATTCGTATTTAGTACCCCGGATAAGTGATCAGAATTTAAACCTAGTCTGATTTGTGTCGTGTTTGAGCTTATTTTCATTGGGAGAACTTCACCAATGAATTGGTGCTATTCTCAAAATTTTTTGATCAGGTGTTAATTCACGATTCTAAAACAGACTTTATAATGGAGTCACAGGGTCTTCCTACACGAGTTTCGTGCATATTACTAACGCCACGACGGCAGAAGCTGAAGAACAATTTTGATAAAAGCTTCCAATAGAGTCAGTGAACCATTAACACGTTGGCAACGACGCTACATTGACGAGGATTCCTCCGACCCGTGCGCCAGGATAAAATCAATATATTAACTCTAGATTCATGGACATTCAAGATTCTGTACTAATTAATTCCTTTTTCGTTTTCAATTTCGGAACCACCCACGCGTACCTCCATCAAGAGGAATTTGGAGTATCGGTTCGCTCTCGATCCCTTTCCCATTCAGCAATTTTGTGAAACGAAAATTAAGGAAAAAGAATTTGAAAAAATCTGGAAAAATATTTTCACTATAGGACAGCTGGCGCCAGAATTTTCCTCTAATTTTTCAGACCCTGTCAGTCGCCCAATTTTGTGCTCTGATTACTGTATCCACAGAGCCAGCTTCCCAATTTTCTGTTCATTACCCCTGCATTCATAAACAGTCGTCACGATGTTGTTCTGATTACAGAATTTACTCCCCACAAACACATCGTTATCTCTACTATTTCCTAGTATCTTATTTTCAGTCCTACTTCAAACGAGTTAAAACCGAATTATCAAACTTTTAACTCAAGTACAATTTTATAAAGTAGCGAAACTAATCATACATGCTAAAGAAATATTGAGTTAAATAGGGGATAGTTCGGTAGAATAGGGTATTTTTCCAAACCGTTCACCTATAGTAAAGTATTTTTACAAACAGAATAATAGACCAGACCAATGTCCAAAGTTTCTCCTGAATTGGCGGTCCAAAGTTCTCGCAATCCCCTTGTTAGTTCGATCCACGTGCCTCTTCGAAAGTATTCCAGAGGCTTCGAGAAGCGTTGTCGATGGTTCAGCACGCAGCGCGCGAACCCTCGACCACTGCCCAATCCCGATTACAAACTTTCCCGCCTTCCTGCAGCTGCTCGTTGATTAAAGGGTATTACTTACTCCGTTGGCGATACCGCGTCGACAGGTCGACCCGTTTTCTTTGAGCGAAGGGAGGGAACCAGCAAAGTGGTATTCCTCCGTTTGCCATTCTCTCTCTTCTTTCAACCCCCTTCCTTCTCCCTCCCTGTCTCTCTCTCTCTTTCTCTCTCGCTCTCTCTCAGATCTCTCCTCTCCTTTCTTTCCTCAAGTTGCCAACGAATTCGAGTTTCCGCGCTACGGTCCAGCGCCTCACTCTCACCCCCTCGGCTCCACCCCCGCCGCCTGCTCTTTTTCTCATATCGCCCGCACACCATCCCTCCCACCCTTCCCATCCTCGATTTCGCTTTTAGTTCCGCTGCACTCAGCCCTCCGCGCCCACGCCGCCCTCCCTCCCCCCCGCCGTCGACGTCGAACCACCCCCGACGACCTCTTCAAAACTCGCTACACGCGCAACACTTTACCAAATGAGTTCTAATTCATGCCACGTTCCTTGCCTCATCCAACCAACCCCCCCTCCCTGCCTCTCGCACTCTCTCTCCCGCGTTCTTCTTTGATGTCCCTCGCTACTCGACTTCCCGTTTCTTCCACTCCTTGGCGAAGGCGCCGCCGCCGTTGTTCATTTAGTGGCTCGGCTTCGCGATGGACCAGCCGCTGTGCGCCTCCCGCTACGCGAATCCTTCGTTGGATTTGGCTGTTGAAGGGTCTGATCAGGGAGAGTGTGTATCTACTGGCTGTTGAAAGCAGGCTTTCTGAATGATGGCGATGTCAGGGTTGAGGGGTCCTGGCATCGAAGTTAAGAGATTTTCGAGAATTAGAAAGTTTGGAATTCAGGAAGAAACAGGGTTCAGAAGATTTGGGATTCGGAAAATGTAGGGTCCAGAAAATTCAGGATTCAGAAAATTTAGGATTTTCACTGTCTTTTTCTGTGTCTGGTCGCTTAAAGAAAGTAGATTTCTAGTAGACTCTTAGAGTAATCTTCCCTCTGAAAAGGGCGTGGTAGGCTAAACAAGTTTAGAAACCTCTGATTTAAACGACGAACTAGATCCTGAAAGCTCGATTGTAGATTTCCTTGAAACCTATCTCGAAATCAGAATAAAATTCCTTGCAGCCCAAGAAATGAATTAAAACCTCCTGTAATCACTCCACTGGTCCCTTTTTAATAGTCATTGCCTTGGAAAATCGTGTTCCTTCAGAATGCTACATCTAAAAAGGGATCTGTCACGTGGAGTGACATTTCTTAGGCTTCGATAACTAGCCAAGGGACACCCTCGAAGGCGACCCCAGCCACAGTGGCTGTAAGAGGAAATAACCGTCTCGAGGTTCTCCCTGACTCTCCCCTTACGATTTCCCCTCGATCTCCGTCTCCTCTCGATCGATAGCTCGTCGAGCGATTTCCGTAACGCGGTTAGACTTGTCGCGGGTTATTTCAATCTCGCGGCCGTCAGAAAGAGACAGGCTAGGAAGTCTCGGCCTCGTCGACGTTAAAAGCTCGACCAGGGACCGGAAGCCGCGATCTCAGGCTTGGTAACGTCGTTAGAGTCGCGATTGCTGGAACGCGATTAAGCGACGTGGGCCTCAGTGTCGGTGTTGGATTCTCAATAAGTTACGATACTTGTGTATCAGAAAACGACTTGATGAATCGTTCTGTGCGCTGGGAATCGGGAATTGAAAACGAAATGACCTGAGTTGAGGACCTAGAGGAGCTAGCCCATGTTCCTGAAATCCAAAGAGACCCAGGAAAACGTAGCAGGTCAGCCAACACGAGGAACCACATCTCGTCGCGACGATGATCCTCGCGTCTGTTCGCCCCGCGATAGCGAATCAATAGCCACGGAACGCTCGGTCCTTCGGCCCCGTTCTCATTATATTCGGGTGTCTTCGACGGGGTCGACCTTGCGATAATTGTCCCGGGGACGGTCGCCCCCCTTTGTTTCTCTTCCTCGTCCTCCTCGTCCTCCGACCAGTTTTCATTTCTCCCCCCCACTCCGTGAGGATCACCCTGGGGAAATTTCGTTCGCCGCCGGTTGCCTTCTGACACACATTCGGCTATCGCGTGTCCGCGAGCAACAAAAACAAATCAATACACCCCCGCTAACCCCCGTCGGCCCTCTCGGCCCACAGAGGAGCCTCGCTTACTTATTTTCCTTTCCTACACTGTCGTCCACCCTCCCTCCCTCTGACCCTCCCCGCGCCTCTTTGTGTACGCACGCTCGAGATTATTTTTCCGCCGACGCTGGGAATTCCTCGGGGCTCTCTTTTTTTCTCCCTCCCCCTCGCGAAATTGCGTTCCTCGGCGTCGGTGGCGACGGCTCGCAGAAGCGGACGCGGTCTGCTGGTCCGTTCACTCTGTGCTTGTTTCCCTGAAACCGATTCCGTTCCCTCGAGTTCGCCCCTTTGTCGCGACGCTCTGCTTGCTGTTTTAACAGTTGCGAATGATACTCGTCAAGATCTCCTCCCTGTCCCTGTTCCTCTCTGACGCTCACTCTCTTCTAGTGGTTCCGTCTTTTTTACCCCCGTTTCTTGCTTTATTCCTGTCCCTTCTCTGGTATTCCGCGCATCGGTGAACACTGCTGGCAGTTTTTCTTATTGTCCGCGGGCAGAGCTCATTAGGCTGGCCAGTGATCGATCAGGTCCCGGAAGAAAGAGGGTAACGAGATCCAGGCGATACTCGTTTCCTTTCTTCGGGACACGTGGCGACCTGGGTGTAGTCGACGCGGGGGAGAGTGGAGCCTTGGAGAGAATGTTCGCTTTGAAAGAATATAGGGTGGAATTGTCAAGCTCTAGCCAAACCTGGGTTAGGTCTGACAGCGTCTTATTTTAATTGTCATTGTGCTGAGGTGAAGTCATTGAAGGTTCATGTGCGGATTTTCAAGAACTAGGAAATTCGGAATTCAAAAAATTAGATGAAATTGAAAGAAAGTTGAAGAGTTTTTAGTTAGAGCTTTGTATATTTGAAAATTTTGGAATTTGAATTCAATCCCTGAATGACCTTATCTTGATATTCTAAAGATTCAATGAGGATCAATTCGGATTAAAAAATGAGCTTCCTAAAAATTACATATATCTATTTTAAACCAGCCCAGCTTTCAGAAGTGGGAAATGGTAACCCTCAAAGTCAAGTCTCCATGATGAAAAAGGCCACAGAACGATACCTCCCTGCATAGCATCGGTACTTTGCCATTCGTACACCAAAAAGTTCAAGGAATGCAATTACCATTCGAGCCCCAATTAATAGGGAAGTTCGAAAGTCGACTAACTCCTCGGGATCCCTAGCGTCCGATACATTCAAAGACCAGCCCACCCTCTTCTACGTTAATTACACCCGAGGAAAGTTGCCATTGGGCCAGTTTCGACGAGTGACACGAGTTGTCACCCATCGACTTTTTCCTCGTTCCTTCTCCTTGTGGACGCAACGAGACCCTCGGAGAATCGACTTCTTCGAATCTCGAGTTGGAGGAGCAATCACCGCTTACACCTATCCTTGAAGGATCTCTCGACCTCGTCGATCTAACCGAGTGCTAAAACTCTACGGATCCTCTGTGATGCAGTATACTTTCTTGCTTCGTTTAAAAACTTTGCACTCGAATATAAGAGTATCTAGCGAGTAGGGCCACAACTAAAACATTGCTGTTATTCTAAGACTAATTGAAAATCTTGATAGTTGAATGGGATAGACTACTTGAATGGGTGAATTGAAAAATAGTGTGAGTCGAAGACATTATACGAAGTCATTATTTATGATCGGGATACTACTATTGGCGACTCGTCTCGATCACAGTAACAGTCTGGAGTGAAGTCTGTAACATCGATTATTAGTTAGAAATATGTGTACTTGACTAGTTTTCAAATATACTTTTTTTTGAAAAAGAAGTCTCCCACGCAATTTCGTTATTCTGCATTTTCGTCTCATTCTGAGCTATAGAATTTCGCTAACTCATTTGCACCATGAATTTTGGAGCACCCTGTACGTAGTCACCAGAGTCAAAGTAGAACAAGTAGATTTCAAATATTCTAGTTCTGCGGTCCAGATGATTCTACAGTGTGAGTCATGTAACTGTATCGAGAGCATGCTTTCCTTTAATATGTTCCTCTCGATACCAAACAACTTTCGTTCGACACACTCGTTCATGCAATAAATAGTTTACAAGAAAATTCAGGTGATACAGTTACGTGACTTTCTCCGTATAAAATACACACAACCACACATCGAGATATCGTTCTTGAACTCGCCCTGCTCTTCAACTCGCCAACTCTACGATTCTACAATTTCCACAGTCAAAGTCTTAGCATTCCCACGCTTGCCTCTCCAAAGACGAAGCCAAAAGACGAAGCAATGACTCCAAGAACCCATAGAAACCCAAGCGTCGCCAAACTCCCAGCGAGAGCAGCTACTCGTATTTATGTACACCTACACCTGACCCACGCAAACAGTTTCACGCGACGAAAACCGAATCGTCCCGCCCAATCCTCCCTCGCCCTTCCCCGAAAAACGATCCACCTCGAGATCCCTAAGACGATCATCCCCTTGAACACATTTACTCAGCATTAACCGCGATCTACTGGGGAGCTAACGATCGAAGGAGGCAAAGTGAGTTACGAGTAATCCGGAAATGCATGGGGGTCAGAGATCCCCGAGGGTCGTGGAAGGGGGGAGCAGGGTTAAGCGCGGTTTTAGCGTTATCGCGTCCTCTCTTTCGGCCAGGGTCTGAAAACCCTTTAGAAGGACGGGACGCTTAAAAGCCCCGGGTACGAAAATTGTCGGCTGACCCAAATAACGATCCCCCTCCCCTTCCGTCTCCCTTGCTTCATTCATCGCGACCAACGCGGAAAAACGCCGCCAGCCGACGAGCCACGACGCCCAGAGCCCACATTTCCTTCGCCGTATGGGATAATTAGCCCTGGAGCGCTGACCGCGTACGAATATGATGCGTATCGAATCGATAACACCGACTGGCGGGAACGGTCGACGCGTTCGCCACCCCTAAATCGCTGCACGAGTCCTCGGGGCGGCTAGGAGCCGATCACCACCCTCTTGGATCATTTACCATGGCCTGTGGCTGGCTACGCTGACGTATAGCTCCGGGGGAATCGGCCGAATCGATGGATCGGGATCGAGTGTGGGGCGGTGGGGGTTGGGTACATTCGGAGGACTTAATTAGGGGAGGTAAATTCTGTACCTCAGGGATAGAGGGAATAGACTCAAGGTTTTAGAAGGGCAGGGTTTTGCAGGATTTTAACGCTGTCTTTTTGTTTCGTTGGGGTAATAGGAATTTTGCTGGGTTAGGTTAGCTGTAAGTGAAGGACTCTTGTGGTTGTAAGGCAAAACGACTTATGTCAGATTTTCAAAAACTTCGTAATTCACGTGTGGAATGTAAAATCTGTTTGTAGAAGGAAAAAGGGGCATTGGAAGAATTTTTCACCTAAAAATAAGGGCTTAAGAAGACACAAGGCTGTAAGATAGTAGTGAAGCTGGAAACTTTAAATGTCAATACCTCGAGAAACCACAGATTTAATAGTTTAATAGTATTATAAATAGTGCGTTAATAAATGGGTAATCGTTTGTTTCTCTCGTTTCGTGTGTGCTGCTCTTTTGAAAAGTAACAAAAAAGGACTTGGGTCACGATGACTCTTAGGTACAGGGTTAATAAAGGAGCTGGGAAGAGGAGAGTTTAAAAGGGAAGAGGAGGAAAAATAGTTTTTTCCTCCACTACTTTTTTGGGAAAAAGAAGTATATAGTATGGGCGTTCTGGACAGAAAAGATGTCTCGTTGTCAGGATAGATGATTAATGACTGACGACTCTTAATTGGTTTCGTATGAGTTATACTAGATATTTATAGGAACTCAAGTTTTGGTATTTAGTATAAAAAGAATTTATAAATAACTCAGGAAAATTGGCAAAGTAAATTCTGAAGTTTGTAGAGGAGATCATTTGTCTTTCTTTTTTATTATAAAATGTTAGTAAAGTACAAATCTTGCTAGATTGTGTTATGAGACTAGCACTTCAGCTGGGATTTAGCAATCTGAATATCGAGTAGGTATAAAAGTTACTAATGCAAATTTTCAACTTTCGCATTTCTGCTACTTTGCCTCTTGAGAGATCGGCCCGGATGGAGTTTAAAGCTCCACTATTATATGAACAGCATATATGTTAACCTACCGATGAGGGAAAATTCTTTCTTCAATTATTATTAACGTTTAGAGACAGCAGCGGTGCTTGATATAAAGCAGCACTCGCCACATGCAGAGAAATTCTACTGAACTGACTGACTACCCCTGCTTTCCATTGCCTAATCTTTATCAAAAGTTTCTTCCTCACCCTGATGTCAAGCGGTCTGCCGAATTCCAGGCGAATTTCACATTTCACTAAAATTGCAAACGCTCAAAATTAACATAAAAAAATTCAATTCCTCCATTTTCATCTCACTTGAAATCTACAAACACCCTCTCAATTTCCCTCCACCTGTAGCCAAACACCCTCCACAGACCCTACTGCCTCAGACTCAATCACTTTTAGCCAGCCTTCCGACCCAAAGCACCCAACCCAACAACAGAACACAATAACCCAGTCATCCCATCGAATTTACTCTGCCCTCATCTACACCCTAAGGGCACATCAAGAATTCATCCTAATCACCCTCGCCGAGGCCAGCACGACTCTCACGATCCTCCCCGCGGAGGCGAAACCGATCGAAAATACAGAACACTAAAGGTTACCCTTAATCACGATAGTCAGCGTCTGGCCTAGAGATCTAGATAAACCAAGGTTATCTCTCGCGACTAGGAAGGATCAGCCGGGCGTGCTTGGTCGGGGCGCGATCGAAGATCTTGTCCTTGGCGGACCTTGCTAGCTTCCGCCTCGCAGAGATTCCTCGCAGTGATCCCTCGTACTTACCACCTCCAGAGGATCCTCTGCCCAGGGATCTCGTTGATCGTCGATCTCCAGGACCAGCCACGGGGAACCACTTGCGCCCGCGGGTCGATTCGCGAGCCTCCCCTGGCACGTGCTCCCGCGACCAATCTAAAGAGCCCTGTCGCACCCCCTCGTTCCAGTTTCGTAACAGGAGGACACGTAGAGGATCTAAGGAATCCTTTCGCCTCTCCTCGATCCCTCCTCTCGCGATCTGGCGGATCGGATGATCAGGACGAACCCACTGTCGACGACAGCGACGTGTCCTAGGCGTGGGCCATTGGACCACCCTTGGACGAGGGAAGGCTCAGTCTCGTGTCCATCGTCGACGCGTCACCGTCGATCGGCCGTCGATCTCGGTTCATCCCTTTCGCGGATCGGCCACGGACCAACGCTCGAGGGGGTTGTTTGGCAACATCGCGGTGAACGTCAGCGACTACGCGTCGTGGTTGCCGCCACAGCACGACTGGCCGGCCGGCCGAACCGACGAATCCACCCTCTCTGCTGTTCGCCCCGTATCTCGCCTCTGTCGCTCTTTGCGCGCGCTCTGTCCCTCCCCCTCGGCTCCTACCCTCACCAGCGATGGATCCCCCGCTGACTCCCACCCACCCTTCGCCTCTGTCGCTACCGTTCCGCTTTGTCCTCCTGCTCCTCGATCTCCTCCGAGCAGCTACGCTTGCCCTCGTGCATTTTCCCGCGAATTTTCGGATCCCTTCGGGTCAAATTTGGCAACTGGGCTAGACGGGGATTCCTAGCGAGCCTCCTTGATTGCGAGCGCCGCGGAAGGGGGTTAAGCCTTGTTCAGATTAGGCGAGTTACTTCAATGCAAGTGATTTGGGGCAATTTGCCCGATGTGGATGTGGCATTTTAGGTGACTTGGAACGTCTCTTGCAGTTTCTGTTTCGTCTAGACATGTTCAGGTTCGTTATGTCACTTGATTTCGAGCGCCTTGGATGCAAGCGATTTGGGACAATCTTACCAATGCGAACGTGTTATGTTACTTGACTTGAAATACTCTTTCAAGCTTCGAGTGAAGTTGATGTCCTTTCGACTGCTCCTTGCCTTGAAATATACATAGATTCGCGTATACTGAATACCATGATGGTGTATACTATACTATACAAGGTAGATTTCAGGCAAATCGACAAACACGTGAACACTAAGGAAGCTTTCAAAAGTGCATGTCTTGTTTGAAAAATACTTAACCAAATAACCAGCACAAACACAGAATTGACATCGAGCTACTTGAATACAAGCCGCTTGAATCGAAGTAACTTGACTAATCTGAACGAGGCTTTACGAAGGGTTGGAAAAAGGATTGCTGAATTTGGAGAGCATCAGGCGCCAATGGTAGGCGGTTAGGGAGAAGTTATGGGGATGTTGGCTAGTGGGGGATATTGTGCTTGGAGTTTAGGGCGTTTATGGACTTCTGGGGGTAGTTTATGGTTGGTGATTCGTTGGGAACGAAGGAGTAGAAGTTGTGTGTTTTTGTGGGGGCTTGATTAACTGAGGCTCGATTATTTGGAGACTCTTTTGTTCTGTGTCGCTCTTATTTAGTATAACGACAATGGCAGTACATCAGTACAGTGAAGTACTAAATATTGAAACTTGAAATATGATTTGGAAGATTTAATAGTCTACTGAAAATAACTGAGTTATGGTGAATATCCAGGATGTTCTCGAATCAACGTGGACGGAATAGCGACGAGTTTTGGTGAAAAAAATGCGTTGGAGCTGCGGAATAAAATTTGTTGGTATTGCAAAAATTGGAATCGAACTGTGACCGAGTACGAGTATGTGGATCCAGAGCTTCTGGGCGCTCGACAGGAGCAAGGGGTAAGAGGAGCGCTCGTAGTCTGACCACTGACTGTATCTACTGTAAACTAGGCGTTTCCCTCACACCGCGTACCCTTCAAGCGCCATGAACTCTGCTTCGGTGCAAGCGAACTCGGCTGAAATTCAAACCCAATTTGGTGTCGAAAAATTTTCCAGGAAATATAAAATTCGTGTAGGCTAGATATACAGGTATAATCCTTGATTCTTAACGACTATTCGTCAATTCGTAAACTCTTCAGGTTGAACATACTGAACCTACTTTTCAAGATATGAGGCGAATCGTTTATGAGATATTAATGAATGAAAATGAGTCGTGTGTATTACCTTCTCGAGGGATTTAGAAATATGAAAATTCTAGTACTTCATAATTTCATAACTCGATAATATAAGAATTTGGAGTTTTGGTAGCTTGAGAATTTAAAGATTAAGAATTGTAAATATTTTAAGGTTTTAACATTTGAATATTCGAAAATTTGAAAATTTGAAAACTGTGTTACTATCCAGTATTATCAATTGAAATGATTTATACAAGCAAAACACTCTACCCTATTATATCCCAGCTTGAGATCCTCCTCGAAGCCTCTTTTCGAGCGAACCTTGCCCCCATCGTTCTCTGGGACTCTGAATACTGTGTTACCCAGGATTAAAGCATAAAGAATCAAAAGACGTTGAGAGAGCGTTTGAATGAAAATTCTTTCAGCCTTTTCACAGGTAGCACGGTGAATACTCTTACGCGTTTCACGACAATTCTTCGCGGAATCGACTTTGCGCGGCGTTTCGCGCAAAAGGACGGCTCGTTTGTCTTCGGAGCCCAGCACCCCGTGTCGGCGATCATAATTCTGCAAATTAAACGTCCCGTCGTCGCGGCTGCCGCTTGTTTGGCGACCGTGTTAACCCGCCGCTGTAACAATATTACAACAATCGCCGATTACACGGCCGCGTCACATGTACAGGCCACTTGTAAATTGTAGCGGCATCGTAATTCACGGAGCTTCGAGAATTTATGGCTTGATCACGGGCAAACAGTGGGATCGATTAATCGTCTTGGCTGGGAAGGTTAATTGCTCCTTTGCCTAAAAGGCTCGGCCACTTCTTCATGAGTTAACGGCCTGACAAGTGACATTAGAGGAGAACACAAGAAAAAATTAGGTGAGTTTAAGCGAATGTGGTCACAGTAGATATAACAGAAGAGTACTAATTTGTAAGTAGGTCGGAAGAATACTAATTTGTACATTGAATTCGAGAAATTGATACATATTTGAATTTCTGAATATTTGAGAATTTGTATATTTGAATATTTGAATATTTGAATATTTGAATATTTGAATATTTGAAAATTAGATATTACCTACTCAGAAGTCAAAGGAGAAAAAATTCCAACTAAAGCTGCACAGTTCTATTTTCTAAAAACGACTTTCTAATTATTATTATCATAGTTACCAGTAACTCTGTATCACAAAAAAATAACAAGCCAGCAAAAGTAACCAATAGCAAAGGCTCAAACACAAAAGATAGGAAAGAGAAATAGAAAAAAAGAAAACAAAATAGATAAATGGATTGAATGAAGCTTATCAACCACTTATCAGCCTCTTCGACTAAAGCCACGGGATTTGAAGATATCTCTATCGAAGATACGTCTACGTCCTCTACAAGGAATGCAATACTCTCCATTCTAATCTCCCTTACAATGAAGCAAAGACAATGCTATCAAATGACATAAACGTGACAAATGAATCATGCTACCGACGTAAACCATGCAAGGATTTATGACCCTCTGGAGACTCTACTATTTAGATGTCGGAACCCGAAAGGTCCCCCAAGTGAAGTCCACAGGTCATTATGATAAAATAAACGCCAGTAGACTGTTCCTCGTGTCTGCCCCAAGAAGTGAATCAGTGAACACTGACAGCCAGAGATGTTCCCTGTACCCAGGGGCGAACTAGTTACACAAACCAATCGATGCAATCATCTATGAGCTAGTCTGAGTCGAAGACAAAACTCTTAACAGTTTCAAAAAGATATTTTATTTTACATGTCTGGTACCTAAACACTAACTCTAATTTTATTCAATTTGAAGCTTAAATTCCAATGTGCCCAAGAGCAAACAAAAAGTATACTAAATATTATAAAATAGTAAGTATAACATATTCAGCTACTGGGACGAAATTCAAATGTCAGGTTGGAATTTTAGGTCGCCCACTTACTAGAACATGTGACATCTTAAGCTGGGTCTACACCAGCGAACAGTTCGCAAACAATGTCTACAAACATTTCAGAAACTTTTAATCACATATTCTCACCTTTAAGCTCCCAGGTACAGGGACGCTTGCTTCACCTGGAGAAAATTTGTCAGCGACGAAGACAGTTCCAGGCTAGCGTCCACCTAGTAGCTGTCTGGTAAACAGAATCTTCCCCTCTCCGAGGGGCACAGCCGTGGATAAAGCGGAGTGATGGACCGTTGATGAAGAGGAACATCCCCCAAGAGCAACCGTGGACTGATTGATAGTGGCTGGCACGTCTGAGGGACAGGGAGTGACAAATGTAGCAGGGTATTTGCGGCACTCCTGGCGGTCGTTTCTTTTTCAGAGGGAAAAAGACTCCGCACAAAAGCGTCCATCTAGGATTCAGAGCTCGCCCGTGCCTCCTGGCGAGTCCCGTGAGTTTGCTCGCGCGATAAACTAAACAACGTTACGTGTCGCGCGCAGCGAGAGAGACCTGCCCTCCAGGATTTACTCTGTCCGGGATAAGCTCAGCGAGGGGAATAATAATCCTTAAACGCGGCACAGTTTCCACGGGCCATCAGAAAGTCCGACAGCGACGAGCAGTAATTAAAACGAAATCCTCGGGATGGAATTCTAATTTACTGAATACGACGACGCCGTTGCGCCACCGGGACGCTTACATCTGCATCGTCGGAAAAATTGCTAACGAGCATGTTAACGGATTTTTGGGAGCCACCAGAGAGTGGCTCGTCGAGATGCTTAATTGGAGGAATTGGAATTTATTTTTAAGGGGGATCGTCGCGGGGAAAGGGGAGACAGGATGTTTTAAGCTGGATTTTGTTTCAGCGATCGGGGGGTAAGGGTAGAAAGTATCCAGGCTGAAACAAGCTATTTTAAAATCTCCTCTGTTTTTAATAACACGAAAATCTAAAAAACGGAAAAAGATAGTCCTATACAAAAGATTGTTCTTTATGTGACACCATTCAAATTGTGCCATGAGTGATTTTCATAGTATTAAAAAGGGAGGAAATATTTAGGTAGCCTGCTTCAGTTGGGGCATCCTGTGAGGAGACGAAAACCCTGCTCTTCTCTCCTGTATTTCGGAGTTCCAGAACCTTAAGATGCCTAAGTAAAGAAAAATCAATTCATTTCCAAGAAAAATAAAAAAAGAGACAGACCAAAAGATAAGAAGAAAAGATAGAAATCTTTCCAATCCACGTTTCATTTCGCCTAAATAACCGAGGCCAACAATAAGAATGTCTGAATATCTAAAAGACAGATATTATAAGATTCCTCGTCCCGTAGCCCCCCAAAAAGAAGAAGAAATTGTACAAGCGCTTCTGCAATCCTACCGCATAGCAACATTCGAGTGAAGCGCGTGTATCAGTTAAAATTCAATCAGCGGGCACGCATGGATTGGCAAGAATCCGATGCCCGTCGACGTACAGTCTCGCGCGGATATTAAATTCTCATCCTCGCTGGCTCGTTGTGGAATTCGAGGTACAGCCGACGGGAGTTCCGCTTTTCGAGATCTCATTTCGCTGCCGCGAACTTCCCCAATTTCTTCGCGGCTTCTTTCCCGCTAGCGCGCTTTTTCAACGCGCGAACAGCTGCGCCAGGGTATTAATCAATCGCTCTTCCGCCGATCCGGCCAATTCCACGAGTTTGTTTTACCTCGACTGGTACTTATTCGTAGATACGTTTCGGCGAACGTTCTCCGCTCGCCGTTTCACGGACGATTTATTTTCCTTCCTGCTACGAAAATATCACGATCGACGACTGAAACTAGGACTGTTTGGATGGGGGAGATACTCGGTATAAGCTCGATACTGTATCCGTATTATCTTGAGATTTCGGCTGCGTAGATTACGCTTTTTATGAAAATTCTGTATGAGAGTATGAAAGAGAGCCTATCCAAGTCTTCTATTTCTTTCGAAATTACTTTTTATAGAGCATTTACTGTCTTCTCTTAATCTTTTTATCTATTTGAAATAGATACTTCAAAGACTGTGTTAAGAAACGAGTGATCACTGTTTTTGTTTCTCTGTTCTCCAGAAAAAGAATTCAAAAAATGATTTTTGTCAACTTCACTTTCAGGGTCAGAATAATAGAACAGAATGAAAAAATCTCCTAAGTATTGTACTCTCTAATCTCATTGCTGGTATCGAGTATATAGCGAGTATCTCTTCGCATAGGAATAATATTACAGCGAATGAAGACTGTACTAGAAACTCTTGGCAAGGTACGAACCAGACAGCCTTCTCCCACAAAAACGAATTCATTTCCAGGTCTAAAAAGGATCACAGAGACTGTTAATTCGTAGCTCGAGTCAACGCATTCGCGGCTGGAAGTCAGGTCGATTTATCGATTCCGCGGGGGCTAATATCGCGCAAAGCTGCCTACGTTTCCGCATTTGGCGAGCCGTGCATATTTGCACGGTTGCCCGGCTAATGAGCCTCCTCCCGATAGGAATTATCAGCGGCGCAGCGACGACGCTCGCGTGAGAACGTATCCTCAAATGGGCCCCAATTTTTCAACCGTATCTACCCCATTCACGTTCCGATTCCCCGGTTAAATGATCCTCACAGTCGCAGAGGATCTCGTCGTCGAAATAACCGCACCTAGCAGGTGCTCGAATACTTCGCTATTTGTTAACGTCCTTTCAAAAGGACAGCGCTCCTCAATGGGCTAATTTCCTGCAATCTTTTGCTTCTATCAATCTTGGCGCCTAGATCGCGACGCGAGGTGGCGCAGGGGGTTTCGAAAGGGGTGATTTGCCGCAAGAAAGTGAGGATGGTCGTTTCTATTTAGTAATTAGTATACAGAGGGACTTGAATCAAGACTAGGGCTAAGGGACTCTGATAATATTTCTCTAATTACGACTCATTTTCCTTACTAATTCATTTTTGAGATTTTCAAATCGTCAAGTCTCTTATTTTTCAAATTTCTCAATTTTGGAATCTCTTCAGTTTTCACATCAAATAAAATTCCTTAAATTCCTAAAAAAAACCCAATAATTAAAGACAGTTCCAATCCTGAATAAACTAACCCCCTCATCGATTTCCACACTTTTCCCTGCGTTTCCCTGCGTTCCTAGTTCCAGCGTCCAGACAGCCCTTCCAGGGTACCACAGCGTCTCGCCGCGCGACGGCGAAGAGGAACCTGAGGAACAACCGTGACTCGTTAATGTCCTTATTCGAGCACCGTGCACCGTGATTACGTCGTTCCGTCGATACTCTCGCGTGACCCAATTTCCTTCCCCCCCCCCTCCGCTGTCGTCTACAGGCGAGTCATACTTATCGCTCAAATAATTATCCCCATCCACGCTTGTCCCTTTCCCACGCTCCCCGACCACCTCTGAACAGTTTTTATTACCCCATTCATTCGAGCAGGTACGCAGGGGCACCCCCGTCTACCCTTGAGGAAGATCCCTCCACCAGTCTCATCCTTCCCCACCCTCTCTGTGTCCCTGTCCGCGTCACCCTCCGCAGAATCTGTCCCAAGCTTTCAATATACCTGGCCGACGGGTATTGTTAATGCAACACTGCCAGGGGATAGATTATTGTCTCGACAGCCTGGCCCGTTCCCATTTCCTTCCCATCAATCTTACTCCGCGGGGCGCGATGACGCCGCGCCACGCCGATTCATATTTCGCAGCCACGGCCACGACGACGACAATGCGAAATTTAGAACGGAGCGCGAACGTGGTAATCAATGAGGTAAAGTCGGGATACGCGTATCTCATTGGTTATTCCGCGATGAGACGCGCATGACAGTTCCTCCGGGTCGCTGGTCTCTGTCCCTCTGACGGGACTCTCGTCCCTCTTCCACGACTCCCCTGACCCGCGCTCTCCACCTCGACCGTTTTATGGCCCCTCCATATCCCCCCTCCTGAGTTCATCCTTCCACCAACGAAAGTGCATTATTGCGCGGCGATGAAAGGGGATAATGTACCCCCAGTCGCGCTCCGTTATTTCCCAGTTAATCCTGTTCCCCTGGTCCGCGGATTTTTATTCCGTCTCGGGTGGCAAGCAATTAGGGCTCCGAGGGGATCTGGTGTTGGGTGCGTTAGGAGAAGGCAGCCAGAGAGCATTGCGTTCAGTGGGGTCCAGGGGACTTCTCGTGATGCTGGGGGAGTGGAGCTGTCCTAGGTCCTAGGAGACGCGGGGATGCAATTGTAGAGGGAGCTTGAAGGTTGGAGTGGGGGGGCTTTGAAGAAGGTTTTTTAGTAGATTAGGAGTCTGGGGGTGGTTTAGGATTTTATGGCGCAGGTGTTGCCTCGAGGTTTAATGAATTTTGGGTTTTGGTCGGGGGAATTTTGATAATGTTGCAGCAGGAAACTTAAGCTGCGTTTGCGTTACGATAGGAATACATCAGAGTTTGCGAACAGTATGGGAATTATATTTCTTAGGAATCGTGTATTTGCGTATCTGTTCGCATATTGTTCTTGGTGTTCGCGGAAAAATTGAGTAAAGGTGATAAAAAAACTCTGGAACTGTTCACTGGTGTAGGTCCATATTAGGCACAATTTCAATTTTTCAACCAAGTTGATGCAAAGTCTGATCGTTCAACTGGAAGTAGTCCATACATCTATTCTTAGTTGCACAACTCGATCAGCTGATTAAAAGTTGCCTAATGTAAACGCAGTTTTAGTTGCATCAGGCTTGGGGCCTTATCTCTGTAGGTATCAAGAGAGATGGACTTCGAGGAATTACATACACACAGATACAGTAATACTTAGAATACTATTTTAGTACAATATTTAGGACACAGTAGATAGTATTTATAAATTTAGATTGACGTTTCCTTTACAAAGTCAGGTCCAAGAACCGGTGGAAATATCTTTCTCTATTTAGTTAACCAGCAATCGGAATTCAAAATCCTGTCGTAGGCTACTTAAGGGCCCTCAGATGGCGCGATGAGGCTTTCTCCTTTGAGAGATTCTTCGAAACCTCATTTGAGATCGATTAGTCAGTGTCTTTTCAATCTCCTAGAACCATGTTCCTCTAGAAATGGCTGGAAAAAGGTGGAGGCATAGAAAGATAACTGGGAAGGCAGACCCTGAGTCAGGTAAGGCCCCTACTTAAAGGACCACTATACAACCTTTGTATAATTTTGTACCGTGCTCTTCTTTGTGCAAGAGTGTAGTGTCAGGTCAAAATATAGCTATTGTGTCTAAATAAGAAGGCCTTAGACCCTTCACGCTATACCTGCCCCTGGAACACGATCAAGTTACAGAAGAAATACCGATTGAGACAAAGTTTAAACTCATAATATAAAATAGATCGAGTTGGATTTTCAGTGAACAAACGTTCATTGCAATTTTTAATTCCAACCGAAAGCAGTGACGCGTTTGTTCGGCTCTCCACGAATAGAGAATTAATTAATGGAATGACGAACTGGCTCTGGGACTCGAGTACCCTTTATAATACTAATGTATAGAGTGTCCCTCTGTGTCCCCCTTTCTGAAATTGAAAAAGAGAGATTGAGCGAGAGGATTTTGAAAAATAATCACAATTGTGAGCTTACATCGAAGATAGTAAATATCGACTTCACGAACCTCTTAAAAACATTGAACACCTTGTTGGTCGGTTCTCTGCAAGCAACATCTCTCAAAAATCAACAAAAATATATAAAAATATATACCTAAGCGTACTTATGAACTTATATCAAACGATCTTAACTTCAAAAATCCTCCAACGATCGAGGAATATTCCCAACTCAACCCAAGCTGCTAAAAAGAAAGCAAAAACAAGATATCCACTAAAGAGAGTCCTCAAAAAATAAAAATTCAGTCATATCAAAACCAGAGCTCGCGATACCTCCCAATTAATTAAACAACATCAAGAGTCCAGCAAAACATCGAAAGACGCGATACGACAGTCGCGTACCAACCGCGTGCAGAGCGCTCCCAAAGAAAAGGTATCGATTATTTTTTCCGCTATTTGCTCTCGCGATTACCCGCTCCTCGAGCGTGTGTACACATCGATAAGATACAGCCGTTTCGAAATCAGATCCGGTCAGCGCAATCCGTGCATGCCAGCCGTTGCACTCGCGTGCATTCGTCGTCGCTTCTCCGTCTCGCCGCGTGGTGTCGCTGGCGGCGCTTCCAACGGACGCTTTAAATCTCACGCGACGCCTCGTTGTAAACACGCGTCCTTCCCTTGACGGCGGCCGAGCAGCGTCTTCGTTCTCGAACCTATTCTCGACCGTTTCGCTCCTCGTTCTTCACGCCGCCTGTTGTCCCCCGTTTCGTTTCCCTTCGCCCTTTCGTTCCGCGAGTTTGGCCACGCTCGTTCCCGCGGTCAGACCATTCCTGGAGTGTCTTACGGAGCTGGTATTTCACTTGGGCGAAGAACGGGGCCCGTGAACATGTTGACAGGGAGAGTGGCGGCGATGGGCCTCGCGTGAAGCTCACCGAAGCGTGCATCGACCGATGCATAATCGTGTTAGATTGCTCTCCTGTGAATAAGCAGCTGTACGAGGGAAACGCGATAGAATGTCGCCGGCGATGGGGGCGTAATTGTGCTCGTTGCCGCGTGAAAATGTGATTGCTGTTCCTCTTCGTGGATGGTACTTAAATGTCTCGGAGTGTGTGCTTTCGGAAATCTACTTGTTGGGCATGAATGGACAGGTGCAGCCCTCCAGGGAGAGGTTAGGTGAGTAACGAAATCCAGCGGAAGCTGAACGTTCTGCGGGATTCAGGGGAAAGTGTTTCCTCGGATTCCTTTTTCCGTTTGATTGACTCGTCGTGTTAGTCATAATGACCTCAATGCTTGTGCTTGAGTCATTGAATGGCCTTGTTTCGTCCTTTGTGTTTGATCTGATTGGGAGTAGATTGTCTGGAATTATTTGATTTCTTCTGATTCTTAGGAGGTTTTAGTAGCAGTACAATAGGACTGTTTTCTGGGATGATTACTGCAGATCGTGTACCCAACATACAACTATCGGCCACGAACAATGGATTACCCATGGATGATACTAGTGTTTCGACAGAGGTCGATAGTAAAGTGAAAACAAAGCTATTGTCTATGTGGAATAATGTTAAGTATGGTTAGTATATTTGGAGTCTGAGTATTCATTGTGTCTTTGGATTGTGAGTATGAAAGTTTTGTTTATTCAAGGTTGGACCATAAAGATGGTAAAACCGAACTTCTCTAAAGAATCTCCAGTATGTTTACTTGGTAAAATTTATCGTAAGAAGCCAGAAGAGTTTCTGGAGAAAGCTTCAGAGGCAGAGAAAACGTTAGATACAGGAAGCGAGATATCTCTGGCTATGGATGCTATCAATTTTGAAGATAGCATAGAAGAATTTAAGAAAGACTTTACATCAAGGCTTTGGTTAACTTATAGAAGAGAATTCCCTATTTTAAATGGATCTACGTTTACCACTGACTGTGGTTGGGGTTGTATGCTACGCAGTGGCCAGATGATGTTGGCACAGGCATTAGTTTGTCATTTTCTTGGAAGAGGTACATATTTTCTTTATATATATTTTCAGATAAATTGTAATATGATCATTCCAAGTGGAAAACAAAATTGTTAGAAGTCTATAACATAATCCGAAAAATAAGATTTCGCGTGGACTGACCCAATATAATAATTGTAAAGATACTTAATAGTGTTTACATATGGTTTATTTTATTCTCTACAACGAGATATTTTTTCTGCAGAATGGCGATGGCAGCCAGATCAACCATTAAAAACAGAACAACAAAAACTAGATGAATATCATCATAGATTAATTATAAAATCATTTGGAGATCTACCTGAACGCATATCTCCATTTTCTATACACACTCTCGTATCTTTGGGTGCTTTATGGGGAAAACGTGCAGGGGATTGGTACGGACCCTCTTCTGTTGCTCACCTTCTGTGTCAAGCAGTTGAACGTGCAGCAGAACATCATTCAGTATTTAGTAATTTAGCTGTTTATGTTGCTCAAGATTGTGCAGGTACTGTAATAGCTATTTATATTTTAGCTTAAGTCAATTTATAGTAGGAGTAAGATTGTATTTATAGATTTTTCGTTCTAATTCGTAATACTATTTTTCAGTTTACCTGCAAGATGTAGAGAACGTGTGTCAGATGCCTGATGGCAAATGGAAATCTCTTATACTTTTTGTACCTTTAAGACTCGGTGCTGACAAGTTAAACCTTGTCTATGCATCCTGCTTAACTCATTTACTTACACTAGATACCTGTATAGGAGTTATTGGCGGTCGACCTAGGCATTCGTTGTATTTCATTGGTTTCCAGGAAGACAAATTGATAAATCTGGATCCACACTATTGTCAAGAAACCATAGACGTATTAAAGGATAATTTTCCTCTGACGAGTTTCCATTGTACTTCGCCGAGGAAAATGTTGATTTCAAAAATGGATCCCAGTTGTTGTGTGGGTTTCTATTTTCATAAGAAAACACAATTTACAAACTTTATGGAGATCGCGCCCTCTGTACGTATAACTGTTTCTCGCAAGGATGATATAGATGTGATAAATAATTAAAATAATCGTAACTATTACAGTACTTGGTGCCAGAGGATGAAAAAGTCGACTATCCAATGTTTTTATTCTGCGACGGGAGTGGAAAAGATCTCCATCGAAAGATTGAAATTGCGGAAAATATAATTCCTTCAACTACCTCTTACGCAGGTAATGAATCATACGATGATGATCTTGACGAGTGTGAAGAATTTGAATTGGTTCAGTGAGATGGTTATTACAGACATTCAAATATAATGTACTTAAAGACATTCATTGATAGTTCTTCAAGAACGATGATAATATTACATTGATCATAATTCGTCCACACATGTACAAGGAAGAGATCCAATTTATGACTATAGTAGATGCAGATTCGCATTATATTAGATCAGTTGAATATATTCCTTTACGAGACGAATTTTTGCCGCAAGAACAAACTTAAAAGATCTCAAGCACGTCCGTTAAACGACGTGAATTAATACATCAAATATTTTCCATTCGCGATAAAAACAGACTGTAGAATTTAGAAGCGTTATCGTCGACACGTAATTCTGTGATCACATAATTTAATGCGGCTTTTGTATTTAAGTACGTTATTGCACAACTTTTCTTAACTTGTTTTTTGATCTCAAAAATTCCTGATTTTAGTAATCGTTAGATATTAATTTAGCATACATTTTGTAACGACTATTATTGTTTCGAGGAGACACGTATTACATTATTTGATGCATTTTCATCAATGCTCGCGTCGAGACTTGCGTAGACCGCGAGCTGACAGTTTTAGTATGAAAAGTAATTTTTATAAACATTTCTCAGCCCCATATGGAAATGTTCCTGACATAATTTAGTTTGTAATGCAGCAATATTAGATAGACCTTTGAAAGACGTAACATGACCAGATTTCATTGTACCGTTAAGTCGAACCTGAATAGCACGTGAACCTGAATTAATTTAAGCTTTTCGTACCGAGACTCTAAGTTATTTATTTATTTAATACACTAATTCTTCGCCACTGATGACTACAACTGAACTTATACTAAGTTCCCGCGCGTTATTACGCTATACCACTCCGCTCGACATAACGTTTTATGTTATGAAAATTAAAACATGCGATTAACAAACGTATATATTAAGCTACTGTTATTACTGAAGAATGACTTACTTTTTCAAAAAGATGTGAGCATGATATATGGTATATTATACTCATATTGTTAAAAATCTGTACACATAACTAAAAATTGTTAAAACTCTTATATCAGTACAGTTAAAAATAAATTTGAAGAGAGCTATAAAGATTATCCTTTGAATCTTCTATTTATTTCTGCTTTACAATTGCAAATACATTTAATGTTATCTATAACAGTATAAATAGAGTGTCGGTTTATTACATCAGAATTACATAATACATAATTCGTTTTCCATCACCCCGCTTATATTTCCGCTAACATCTTTTAAACCTTTTGATCCCCTCGCGTTCCACGATATACAACGCTCTTATAATTAATCCTCTATAAAAAGATAATAATTTGAATTCACTAACAACACATATATTTGTCCTCTTCTGATGAAGAAATAATACTTCTATCAACTCTGATACGATTGTTACGAGTAGCGCATCTGAATACAAAAGTCAAGATATATTATCAAATTCAACAAAGTGTTCATAAAACAAGTGGGAATTGTACATATTTACAAATTTGTATTGTCTCAATATAAAATATGCAAATTATGTCACAACCATTTCATACAATATAAAAATTACAGAAAAATATACTGTAGACCTCTCTCCATATTTCATATACATTTGTTTGAGTTATCTGTGTGCGTACAAAGTAACAGTAAACCTACTGGAAGCATCTCATCACTATTGACCACTCAAAGTTTCAACTAATCTCCCATTCATTATTTCAGTCATTTACAACTAGGATGACAAGAATTGTGTAATAGTGTCCTTAACATGTGGCCACAACTCATTAGTAGTACTACCCTGGTAACGTTTCAATATTCCCATCTTGTCATAGAACTCTAAAATAGGATCATTCGCTTCTAAAAACCTCTCCAATCTCTCTTTCACAATATCTACCATGTCATCGTCCCTCTTGCTCAAAGGTTCACCAGTCACATCATCTTTGCCCTGTTGAAAGAGATATGGATCAGAATTTAGAATCGCTGAGTGGGCAGGAAGACTAAAAAATTCAACTCAGGAGTATTGCTTGGCCCAGTGCCAACAGGAGACATTAGAAAGAGACTCAAGCTTCAACTTACTGGTACTTTGGGGTTGTTGAACCCAAGATTGTAAACTCTCCCACTGGGCAAATGGACCCACCTGTTCTCCACACGTTCTAGGATCACTGGGATAGGCACGTCGAGGTAGAGGACAAGGTTCACAGGATGCGCTTTCTGCAGCTTTTCCGCTTGCTTCAGCGTTCTCGGGAATCCTGTATCGATGCCAACTATTTATTTCGAATATAGTTGCGTGGACGTCGCACGTTCATGGTCAACGCGAAAATATTGAAGCTTCTATTTTATCCTATCACTCACCGTCTAACAGCCAATTTTTATCCCCGACCGCCTCGATCTCTTTGTCTATCATTGCGATCATCACATCGTCGGGCACGAATTTACCAGAGTGTACATAACTCGCTACCGCTTTGCCCAGCTCTACAGTTTTCAAAACATTTTTTAAATTACATTTAGTGTTTCAGCTGCGGCGCAATTATTCTTCTACTAATTATTGTTGCTTTGGACTTTGGAAAGAGCGATAATAATTGTATCCGTCAAATAGAAATCGATCGGTAATCGGTATGCATGTTTGTCTTCTAAAGCTGCTTGAATCGTAACAAATTTGATAAATACGTGTACCCAAAAATACTCATTATTTCATTGTTTGTGTACAAGAACAGAAATTGAATGAACTGATAAGAATATTGAATATCGAAAATGAAAGCAGGGTACAATCTTATCGTGATTAATTAACTATCTCCGCGATAAGAGAGATTTTTTTAAAGAATATTATAATTTATCATGAATGAAACATTCCTCTGCGTCTTCACTGTTTTCCTAAGTGATCTATATAGATTTCAATTTTCCAAGAAACTAAAATTTCCTTGAATATTTCCATTCAAGAAATTGTTTCTCTAAAAATCGTCATCCTAATCGGGGCTAACTAGGACACGTATTAATTTAATCGATTATTAGTCGCACGCATATTGGCTCGATTAAACAAGCGAAGGGAATTCATCCTCCCACATGAACGCATGAAATTAATTCTCCATGCACACATCGGTAATGTATTACGCTTACGTTGCAAAAACGAGAACCATCCAAAGAGAATCGATTCCACGATCCAATAAACCTAACTTTGGGGTCTAATTTACAAAAAATACCACAAAAAACAAGGTATATTAAAAATTAGACATCCAAGAATATATTTAACAATTAAATACAGATGGTGTTCAGGTTTCAGTCTGAAAAGATAAGGAAGATCTCTCGAGCAGAGTCGATAGCGGTTACCACGTTCACCGCCAAGTCATTTTTCCATATTCCTCCCGTCCTTTCACTGAGGTAAACATAATACTAAAACTAACACTCTTCCATAGCTGACTGATACAATTATTTTACATAAAAGCTTATAATGACACGTTGCCCAAAATGTGGTAACGTTGTTTGTTTATCGTTTCTCGAGAAAACGTTGCATGAATCATGAATAACCTCACGGCGATGAACGTGCCAACGGTTCATAGGTCATGCACGTACCAGTGCCGCTGTTCATGTGAAGACGTAACTTGTCACCGCTAGATATGTGAGCCACCTTAAAATGTTGGACAATTCTGGCGGACATGGTGCCCTTGCCAGACGCAGGGGCACCCAGTATCACGGCCCTGAAGGCCGCAGCCTTGGCACACCACGTGGATAGCGCTACCATTAAATCGACACTTTGAAAAATGAAAAAGAAAACCCACGAAAATTGTGAGACACAGCCAAGCCGCGACGAACTCTATCCTGTCCCGATAGTTTTCCCTCTAACCACTGGGTTTAACGCGAGAATGCGTCAACTATCGCCGAGGAGGGAAAATATATCGGCCGATCTATAGTGGTTGACCTGTGAACCGCGATTGCACGACCAGTTATCGAATCCAACAAGCGATCGACCAATGACTGCAGGCCCCTAGTTCTCTTTGGCTGTTGGTATGTTGGTTGCCTTGGATGAGCATAGATGTCTATGACGTAAATGGCTTCGGTAGAGCAGTACTTTACTGATTCGGCGCCAAAGACTCGCTTGGTAAAGTTGTACGAAGAGGCAACAAGGTACTGCAAAGTGTTCAGATTCGGTGATAATGATACTCTGATTCCTTTTATTGACAAAGTAGCACTTTATTCATATGAAAAAGTAATACAACATTAGGGCCTGTGCTCGATTTCTTGTATTTTTCTTTGTTTTATAATTACTTTTTTAAAAGCGTATGTAACGAGAAAACTAGAGAAGGCCTTACTCTTTTCATTTGGACATCTTACGCGTTCTATGTAACAATATAATCAAAATTACAAATTCGCGGGAATCTTGAAATGTCATTGCATTATTAAGGAATAGTAATGTCTCTGTTTACGAACTTCCATTTGTGTAATTCTGATTCATATGGTTTTTTTCCTCTCATAATTCGCAGATCAATGTAATGTACATCGTATCGTTAAAATCTTTCGTGATGTTGCTACACCTTAAAATATATCTATAGATCTTTTTCGTAATCACGAGCTATCCGTTTGTGTATCTCTTAGTCAACATTCTTCATTAACACCATGCACCCCAAATGTCTCTCAACGTATTGCAAATTTGATGAAATGCATTTGAAAAGATTAGCCCGAGCCTAGTGCTACCTGAGGCTACACTTATAGGTATCGTTTAGTCTTAATTCGTAGAAAGACATATCTAAAATTCATTTCATTCACAACTTCCCTATGCTCTCCCCAACAAACTGTTCATAGCTGTCGGGAATCACTAAGAACATTTTACAAATGTTTCATCACGAAATCTTACGTTCTGACGCAAATAAAGAAAAAACAAAGAGAACCATTTTTCACGTTTTTTGAGTTGAAACTCGAGGTTAGACTTCAATAAAGATAAAAGGTAATTACGAGCTATCGTTTATATACCGCGCCTTAAACATTGGAACAAAAAATAATTATAATCGAAACCGCTGTGAAATGTAGATACTTTTATCTAGCGAACCAGAGACTTAGAAATCCATTAGTAGTACCTTGTAAGAAGGTGCGCACATTTAAGTGCTCTGAATCTGTATGTAAAAAGTGTTTGCATACTTAAATGCGTGTTTGTGTTGCGTGTGGTATTTCCTAAATACATGAAGGTAAATAAAAAACTGATCGGAGATCAATCTTTGATTCTCTTTACCAGAGCTCCCCGTCTTTCTCTTTAGCTGGAACTTCTATTACTCGTGGCTTGTCAATTATTCTTGCTGTGCGATTTCCTTTTTCTACGATGCCGATAATCCATGCCTGATATCCTTCCTGTTTCTCGATATCTTTACAATACGCTGCAGCCTGAAAATGATTTACGAGACGTGAGAATTTAGCGAATGACGAACAATTCAGGTAACACGATTCGTTGGAAGCAATATGAGCAAGTGTAAGAGATTCGACGACACCAATTTGCTGAAATTGCAAATCGATATGGGAATCTCTCTTTCTCTACCTGCCGTTCTTTAGAGTATCTAATAATGTACAATATACTCTACTGTATTAGCAGGGTTTGCAACACATTAGGTGTTCTGTTACACACCTGTTCTCTGGGTAAGCAAATCAGCAATCCGCCGCTAGTTTCTGCTGAGTGTCCTTGCAGGAGTTGGAACATGTTACCACAAGCTTTTGCCACGGCTGCCATTTTAGCGATAACAGGTAAATTATGAATAACAAAAGAGACTTCGTTCTTCTGGTGTTTCGCCAGATTTTGTGCGTGTCCTAAAAGGCCGAAGCCCGTGACATCTGTTGCTCCGTGTGCATTATATTTATGCATTAACCTAGCGGCTGAAAAAGAAACAGGAAGTGAATTATTCCTGTTTCTCTAGACATTCTTTTAGAATGCAATTCGATGCTTGCCTATTCTGTTAAGCCTTGCCATGCTGTCCATTGCCCTCTGGTAAGCTTTCCTCACATCATCTTCACTGACTACAAGTTTGATTCTGTTCCAGCGATCTGGTTGGTCTAACCACTGGTGAGCGTTAACAGCGACCTGGGTTCCAAGAGGTTTCGTTAAAACGAGAACGTCACCGACAACTGCGTTATCTGGTCTAGAGTATGAAAAAATGATCAGTCTAAAGTACTTGGAAAGTTCTATAATGTAATTAGAACTGCATAAAAATCCATACACAATGTATTCATTTGGCTGACAAACTGTAGAAGCCACACCACCTATTGTGCACCAAGGATTAACAACTGTTTGACCCCCTGTCACTGTTGTGCCCGCTTCCAAGGCAGAGTCTTTGAACCCTCTCATGATCAGAGGAACAACAACATCCCGTTCTTTCTCAGTCATTTTTGTGCTGACACCCAGCAACATTAACATGTTGTCGCACTCAGTGACTCCCATCGCGTACAAATCACTGATAACATTAGCACACGCAATTTTACCTGAAAAAGTACTCCAATAGCAGTGGTCAAACAGGATGCCATACAAAATATTCTATCCTTCGTAAAGGAAACATGAAAACTATTCTGAATTAATAAACTTTTGCAATGGTAACATGAAAATCAAGACCAGTATAAGGAAATTTGTTTATTAAGACAGAATATTATTTGCCTTACCCATCATATACGGATCGTCGACTAAGGGATAGAAAAAGTCAGTAGTTTGCACCAGACTTAGCCCGCCGTGCCTCAGCGGAGTCACGGAGGAATCCATGCCAATGCCTGGAAAAAACCAAGTGTCCTTAATTCAATATTTAACGCTCACTAATTTGAATTGCGCGGCATATTCTTCGAAGTTTGTTCTTTAATGAATTTTTTTATTCGCTCAAGGCGGTAATTATAATTTTATAATGACATAAGTTCGCTGAATCGATGCAATTAGAAATTTGAAATAGTCGGAGACTAAAGTATAAAAACATTTCTGTATAGTGATGAAACGCGCTGTATCGCCTACTCGATTTATATCCCAAGTTTCAATCATCGAATCTCAAGTTGAGAACACTCGCATTTCCGGTGGCGTGGGAGAAATCAGGCGGGAGACAATATGGCGGTCGACACGAAAGGGGCGGCTAACACCATACCCGTACCCTGGGCATTTTAGATTGCGAAATTATTACCCAAAAATTTGCATCCTTATCTATTTCCCTCACACTTACAAAAATAACTATAAACCGCATTTAAATATCAATCTCCATTAAAAACAGGATCTAATCCACAGAATTCCTAATCGTATTTCTCAGACCATTAAAACAAAAAATATTCATGCCCTCCAGTCTCTCGCATAAAAAAAAAAAAAAAATTAATCGCCTTTATATGCATCATTCAGAGTTCCCATCCGCCTGAAGAAAATGGCCAAGCCGCGGCATGAAATCAACATGTCGGCTGTACTGCACGCGCGTAGCAATAGCCATTTACTCACCGATGCGTGGTATGGCCATGTGCATAAAGTGGGCATGCTCATGATCTTGTGCGGTACCATCGTCGGCCTGCAGTCCCTCGAGGAGTTTCCCAAGAACCTCCTGAGGGACTTTACACCCTCATCCTTTCAGGTCGGCGAACCGCGTAAGCCGGAAGGTCGCTTCGAGATCATGTGCCACGGGGTCGAATGGCCTACGCAGCGCCAAGGCGTTCGGATTTCCGCCGAGCTCGAGCTGGGCCACGGCCAGGGCGTCCTGGCTGACCGGTGTCCCCTGCAGCTCCGCCATGCCTCGCTAGAGCCCTGTTTCTGTTATCGAAACGCGGTCGTGGAAGCCGACGACGCGGGTACGGGACGCGTCTCGCGGCCCTGGGCGACAATGGCTCTCCTCCGACGGCTGCTCCGCGGGTCCCCGACGTTCCACCGAGTCTGCAGCAGGTTCTCACGCTCGCGACACCGTGTCCACGAACGCCGCCGACAGACAGCCACTGGGCCTCGGTAATACGAACTTGCCGCGAACGAGAATTATACTTTGCACCGGCGTCGACTAGCCGGGATCGTGCGTCTTCGCAAAATGGCTACACCTCGCACTTTCACGGAATCGGGAGAACGCGCAAGGCCACCGAAAGTCCCCCCGGTGTCCCTACCGTGGTGCTGCACGATGGTGATTGGCTCTTTCGAATCGGCGCATGCGTAGTCTCCGGTTGCATCTCAGGTGCGTACCTAGGGGGCCGTTTCGCCCGGGGCGAATTGCGAAGCTGAGGGGGGCCTCCTGCAAGGAACCTGGCGCGACAAGTGTGCCTTTGTGTCGAGTGTACGCTTTGCTCGCGATAAGTTCTGCAGCTTAAGACACTTTTCGTTTTGGAGGAACGGGTGAGCGGTAAGTGATGACTGCGTGGTTTGGGTTTGGAATTTGAAGTGAGGATATGCGCAGTCTGCTTTTCAGTTTCTTTTTTTGGTTGGAATATCGTGGAATGTAGAGGCTACACTTTTGTCTGGGTTTGATTATAGTTGGGACGTTTTTCTTTGTACACTTGGTGTATTAGAAGTCTTACGAGCTTGTTCTTTTGGAATAATGGGTATCTGGTAGTTTATTTTTTAGTTTGTAAACTTTCAGAGGAATCTTGAGGTGAGTGTGTTTTAATTGAAAGAATATATGAAGAATATTTTAGGTAGACGCCAATGAAAGTACAATCTGATTTAAAATTGATTCGTTTTGGGTTGAGATTTGAGGATGATATAAGTATCTTGAACTTTCAAGATTTTGTCTTATCTGTGAACTTGGGTAATTGTTTGTTAATGTTTCTCTAGGAATTATTGCGTACTTGTTACGTGCGTATGGATGCATTATGCATTTTAAAGTCTGTGACCCTGGGTGCATGAGATATACATATTAGATTCCAAACCATTCGTCTAATACTTATCGAATGGATATCCATAATTTACTCCCATTGATCGGGGTTCTTAGAATGCATATGCAATTTTGCCATCAGTCCCTGGCCTGCTTGAGGTATAGTCTCGTCGCACAATTCATCCATAAAAGGACTACAAATCGTCGCATTCGCGTATGTGTCGTATGTTGCATATTTGTATGTGTATGCAACCTCGACGCGTGGTTCGGTTGTTCCCGCGTAGCTGTCCGGAAACAGCCGAATCTTTTGGCGCAAACTTATTCTCGACTTTCATTAGTTTCTTCCGCTGGATCGGATATGCCGCGCCAATTTGTTTCACCAATCAACGTTCTTCAGTGGTTCTCAATCGCGTTGAGTTTCTAGTTTACATTGCAAATGTTTTTATTTCTTTTTTTTTTCTTTTAATAATTGCGTAAAGCAAGAATAAGCTATGATAGTATAAACCGAATATTTTTTTTTACTGAACTTTGACATTTCCTGCGCAGTCTACTACAAACGATAACAGTCTGATATTTATACATAGTTGTAAATAAAATGCAAATTGTGAAAATGTATTCTGATGTTACATACAAAGTTGTTATTAATGTGCGTCTACTCGACTTATTAAATGATATAGTATTGATAACTGATATGTTACAAAGTTTGTTATGTAATTTTACAATATAATAAAATTGATTATTTGTTAACAAAGTGTTTTGAATGATTCCTTCAACTAATATGTACAGATCTAAGAAATTTGTTTACTATGCATTTATCTGCGAGTCCAAAACATTTATAAAGATTCCATTATATATTTCGCAATATCTGTATTCGAATGATATTTATTTCTTCAGTACAAAGAAAATGTTAATTTCATCAAAACGTAGACCCTATGTATCATTATGCAATAATAACAGCACCGGGAGATTATTTATTTATTGCAAAAACAATGTTTGAAAATTTGGCTAGAAACAGTCCTGCTGGCGCCATCTAGCAGTACCATTTATAAACTAAGTGTTATCATCATCACTGTCAGATGGCGCTGGCAGCGCTATTTTGTAAACTAAATTTTTCAAATGCATTTCAGAGGAAATGAATAAATAAAGTATTCAAAGTATTATCAAATGCTGTTTTTTCAATAAATAAACCATCCTGTTACTCAATATCGTTACAGAGTCATTTATAGCAACTCTACAATGAATTTAAAGTCTAAAGTTACCTATAAATTAATAAATAATCAATTTTTTTCTTTTCTAGCGTTCTCGTTAAAAAAATGGGGACAAAAATATATTGAATAATATGTCTGCTCTTATACCTAATCTATGTTCTTGGTATCAGGATAACAGGAAAACGATGGAGGTATTCCTACTTGACGCGCGTATTTCAAATAACGTGCACACTCGCTATCGCAGATTCTTTGGACTGATGTAACAAATATATGTAAACTGTATCCACAAAATCAGAAAAGGACGCTCTCACGTTATCTAATTGTGCAAACTCTTCAGAGCACGATGCTTTCCTCGGTTCCAAAACATCTAATTATCGCAAAAACGTATTAATGTACTATGTAAATCGAATATCTGCGTCTGCGCTCGCATCCTGCAATATACTCTTTTCCAGTTAAACCCCGACGACGTCTTAGTTGTTCATCTGCAGAGTGTCGAGGACTACCTTCGATTTTCTCATTAGCATTGCCAGTACTCGCTTAACACTTGTGCGACGTGTGATTATGTCGGTTCATTTTCTATCCCATTCGAATAATAAAAAAATCCATCGTTGATAGAAGAGTTGTAACGTTCCCTCGCAACATCAGTCGCGTTCTCACTTATTTATCCTTCGTTCTACAAGTTTGAAACCATTCTGTGGTTGAGGGATCTATTTAAAATGAGGATCAAATTTAATTACCTCTTTCTGTAAGTAGTTTCATTACCAAAAGTATAATTTTTATCCATGGAATAAGATAAAACTAACAGTCTCATGCGATTTCCAATCGATTCGAAGTCTGGCGCGAAACTTTCAATATTTTTTACCGATTTGTGATGCAATAAGCGACTGCTAGGAAAATTTGCACTAACTTCCTAATGTTGAAATAAATCCACCTACAATTATGAACAGAGGTAGAATTATCTTTTTATTAGGCTTCCCTAAAATCAGCTTATTTTTCAATCAGTTAAAATTTTGGTATTCGTTCAGAATCAAAGGTTGCATTCGTTTTTGCATTTGTTGCAATCAAAATAGTTAGTGTCTTGAAACAATAGAGATTAGATAAGCAATAGGATCACTATTATTTGCGTAGGCTGTAAAGTTGATGGTGCATAAAACGCTATGAATGCTTCCGTGTTTGTAGGGGGCTTAAGCTCCCGAAAGATTAGATAGTATATTGGAACTATTTCGACTATCAACTATGTTAATAATGAATTTGATCGGTTTCTAAAATTTCCAAATGTTATTACGAAATGGAAGAAAAGAACAATTCACGTCAATTAACAGTTACGTATCGAACAGGGCGCTATTTTCATTAGCACGCGCTCAGCATTCCGCGAGGGAAGAAAACTGCGACTTGCGTCACCAAAAATCAAATACGACGGATGCTGAGTGTGATTTCATAGAACACGATCACCGTCTCGTTTGTTTCCATGGTATTAATAATAAATGGGAGTCCAGGTAATTGTTTCACTACCTGTTCAATAATATTTCGATAAAAACGAACTGAGAAAGTATTAACAATTTGCTTAGAAACGAGAATGTACACACTTTGGTTCTCTGCCAATGGTCTCTGGAGACATTCGATCCTCAGCAGAGCCTCCATGGATTTCCATCTTTAAAAAACTTGGTGATCATGAATGGAAACTTGAGCAATGTAACGACTACTTTCCCATCCGAGACTGCATCGATCGAGGTGCGTGAAATTCATTATTAAATAGTAGCGTAACGCGATATACTAATAGTTACAGAATTATGCTCTCTAGCATGTGACTATAACTGGCACTAAGCTTCAACAATTCCCCGAGCAACTCTTCGCTGGTCTCTCACACTTAAAGACCATTGATCTGAGGAACAATTCTCTCGCGGAGATCGACGTTGCAGCCCTCAACATTTCTTCACTGCGTCATGTCTATCTCTCTGGTAGAATACCATTTCTAACAATTTTATAGTCATTGCACTGCTCAGACTGAAATAAAACATATATGCCTGTACAAAAGGGAACCCCATAAGATGTACAGAGGCAGCAAAGTGGATCCTGGATCGAGAGAATGGCTCTCTAAGTCACAAAGTAGCTGATAAAGACAATCTACGTTGCACGACACCATATGAAGGCAGATCATTGGTCCAAGTCGTCGAAATAATAAAGGTAAACGATGAACTTCGCGTTACCATTTATTTGTTGATGCTACCTAAGTCAATTTGTTACTTTAGACATTGAAGGAGGAGTGTAAGATGACAGTTTGCGACTGCGAGCTAGTGTATGTCGTTGGTCAAGGCGGAAGGCACATTCAGAAGCAGCTGATGGTCTTTGCTTCTGTGAACTGTAGCCATCGTGGACTCACCGAGATGCCTAGCTTCTTGCCAGGAAACACGACCACTCTTCGATTAACTGGAAACAAGGTAACTACCTTTGCAAGCTCTGTTCAACTTTAAAATATAGGTATACATACCAAGTAACCTTGAGGACTGGTTACATAAGCTTTAGACTGCGTCCAGGCCTCAAGCTTGCCTGGAATACCAATAACTAATTTTTGCAAAAGAAGATGGCTTGAGTTATCTTAAACCATATTCTTCTGGGAAAAAGCATGAAACATTGGATCAGCTCAGTGATTTTATTATAGATTCATGATCTGACGCCACTTACGACGAATCCCATGTACAGAGGAGTGATAGACTTGTATTTAGATGATAATCAGGTCGAATCGATCGTTCAGCTGGAGGGGTCAAATTGGTTGGATCGCTTTCGGTTACTCAGTCTTCGAGGAAATAAGCTAACTGATGTTAGTATCGTACTAATCGCGGCTGGACACACTTTACTGGAACAGAAACGTTAGGGCAGGGATTGAGAATTAAATTTAGAACAGGGAGATTTACGTGAGGAAACACTTGCTAGATTTAGCGTGTTAATAATCGTTGATACGCTTAAGAGATTAGATGCGTCGTCGCTGTTTCAGTTGCCTACATATGCCCTGGAGAATGTGTTGCAACATAATGGGAATGCTGTGAGCTTGTACCTGGGAAACAATCCATGGACGTGTGATTGTCTTTTCACACCAGGCTTTCAGGTGAAATTTCAGAAAATTTGTAAAAAAGTTGGAGACTTTATGCATTTTTTTATCAATTGATTTCAGGATCTATTAATCAGATACACGAATCTTGTCAAGGATGTCAACGACGTGAGATGTTCTCTAACAAATGGAGATGACAATTCTGGAAAAACTGTAAGCAATTCTATTCTCCTTTCTTTGACGAAGAATGCTTAAATATTTATATATTCCATTTTTTTTTCAGATAAAAGATCTAACACGCACAGAAATCTGTGTCTCGTCGGACGAAGCCCCGCTGCTGCATCCTCTGGATGTACTAAACATTATACTAGCGTCATTAATATTTCTAATCATAGGTAAACTTCTCTATGACTACTGGTCGTTTAAGAAAACTGGCAAACTCCCTTGGATTGTTGCCAAGATACCATAAGTAAAGATTTATTGTTTCTACTAGTCTTTCTGTGACTTTAATTTTTACCTTGTATCCTAGTTTCTTAGCCTGATAATATTGACGGTATAATTCTTCAGCAGCTGCCTTCTTAGCCATGCATTCCCTGTGTCCTCGCCCTACATTTATAAAAATAAAAACTAAATAAAAGAAAGGATAGCTAAAAGCTGAAAATACCTTCACTGGAATATCCTAACGCGGTGCAAGTAGCCACGTATGTTAAGCCCTTATAAGATTCTATTTTCTCATGGGTATACTTTGGCACTGGTTCACCCTTTTCGAGACAGAGTTGATACAATTTTCTCTGGGCCGTTTCTCTTGGACTATCCATGTTGAAGTTAATTATTTCTAGCATTCTATTCAATCGAATTCGCGTTAGCTTTGACACTAGTGGTCTAGAGGTAATGCCTTAATAATTAGGTCTAGACCTAATCCTCGGTTAAGCCTTAAAAAGCCTGAATTCATTGTTTACAGTACATACTCCTCTTTTGTAAGATCCATCAGAGTGACAAGCTTCTCGTCATCCATCTGCTGATTAGCAATCATTCGTAGTATCTTCATTGCCACACAATTTTTAGTAGACTCCTCACTATTACCTCGACAAGTTGCTGATAAATTGTATAAAACGTTTGGAATAGGATCGAATTACTTAATGCTACAAAGTATTACCAGCGAATCCACCGAGGTTGCCGCGAATTACGTGAACATTCGATTTATGACGATGTGGACCATCAGTTATATGCTGATAAACAACAGGCACTTTGCAACGCTCAGCGTATGCTTGTAAAATACTTAATGCAGTTCGTCCTGTGCCTTTTTGCAAGCTTATGTCGCCGTTACCCTTTAGAATTAATTTCTAGTTAATAAATGAACACTATACGATATTCTATAAGTGAACAGATGTACTTTAAACGAAACAGTATCGTCTTTAGATTCGATTAATTCTTGACTATCTATATTCTGTTCCGAATTGATCTCAACAGTCGAGTCACCCACGTCAGCGCCCATTCTCTGACAATGAAGAATAATGCAAGAGTTCTCTCGCTCTAAAATAGGTTTCTAATTAAATTTCCTTTGAAATGAGATTAAACTTATAAAAAAGTACCCTTCATACTGGTATCCTTTTTATTCTCCTTATTTCGAGTATGTTTTTTATCAATTGACGCTTTGGGTGCCTGGTCGTCCGCTAAAGCAAGAATTAAATCAGTAGTGTGCATTTGTTAGAACCTATTCTGAAGTTTTTAATATTTTTTAGTACCGAGAGTTGACTTTCGCAGAGCATTGCCCACTACCTTTTCCCACGCTTCCAAGCTGCGCGCCTCCTTCGTCCTCTGATCAACGTCTATATAAAAAAAAACGCAGTTCAGATATAATTATAAAAAAAATTGTGCTAATATAATTGTCGAACAGCCCACAGACATGTATCAACATTCATAGAACTGGGTTTTTCAACAGTCGAAGACTTTTCACGCGTGGGAAGGAAAGAACTTAATCGATCTCCGCAATTCTGTTCATGTGAGACTCTCTTCTGCTTATGGTCGATGAAGTCAATGTCTCCTGCTACGCATATTTTACTTTCAGAGACTTGTACTTCTGCGACACTCTGGCTGACATAGTTCTCTACGTTCTTCAGTAAATTCTCTATCAGTTGCTATCTTCAATAAATCATAAATATGCGACTTTAAATTAAACACAAACTTACTTCATTCTCAGCAGTCAAGGAACCTCTAGCGGACATCATCGAGATAGTCTCTGACTCAGGAGTGCAGAAGGACGTTGACGTTTCTAAATATTCGCGAAAAAATGAGATAGATACGTAGTCTTCCAAAGGCAAGAATGAAGTCTATAGTTAATCTCAGAGAAATTGATTTAAAAGATCAACTGACCAATTTCACGACAGCAAGGCACACGAAGCTGCTCTAGAAGATCCTCAGCGCGCTCAATTACCGTTTCCATCTCGCAAAGAAGCGGCGCAGCGTTTGGGAATCTCTCAACTATCATGTTCCAAACGAATTCTGCATCCTCTGTCCCTTGCAGCGATTTTGGTAAATCATTCTTTTGGCACGTCGAGTCCCGTTGTCCTGACATTTAAGCAGCAATTCTGTCTTGCTCTGTGCACAATGCATGAAGCATTCGTGCGATTGTCAAGATGGTATAGATGTCGTGTACTTTAAACGGGGAAGTTTCTTGAACTTGTGGGTAGGTTAACAAGACATTGAACAAAAGATAGAAAATAATCGAGTGAATTTGTATTGGCTCTGACAAGTGTTAATCATAAAATAGTTGATTATTTTCCAGTACACGAGATTTACACTAAATATTCTAAAAATAGTAATCAAATTCAGAATTCGTTACGATTGTGACGGTGAAATTTTTCAGTTTCGCAATTCCCTCTGAATTAGATTGTAATTACGCTCAGCCTAATCATAGGTATAAACAGATAGGTATACAACGTGAAATTAGGCTTGACGTGAATTTTTATTGATAATAAGATACCTCTTACCGCTAAATTTAATACACATCACATGTTTTTCTTATTTGTAATGTGAATTATTTAGGAATATATACAAAAAGCCATTACAGGAGAATTCCTCGATATACGGCGATACATCGAAAACGTGTAGAGTCCGTTTTAAGGTACGTATGAAGACAATCTTATTTTTCTAAATGCGCGAGTGGTGTTTTTTTCTTCAAGGTGACGACTTTATCGTGTTATGATTAAAATTAATTGAGAAAAAAACCAATATATAAGATTGGTTCCAGTTAAGTAATTCATGTACAATTATACTTAAACTGATAGATAATCACATCAGTTTTTTTCTTTTCACTTTCCAACAAAGACTTCATAATTTGTTCTCGCATAGCTCGTTAAAACGATGGTACAATATTACGTTAATTACAATTAATGGTGTCACAAAAGAATGACATCTTAAATCAAGGGTGTGAAAAATTGGCTTCTTGAATGCACTTAATGTAAAAAAGGAAAAAGAAAAAGGGGTTGACAAAGGAGAAAAACTTCTGTCCAAAAAAGCTTCACTCTCTTCATAATCCCTTTTTATCATATTCTCTCCCGTTTCTCTCGTTCCTTATCGCTTAGTCAGCTTTCTGTTTATTACTTTCCGGCGATTTGTCTCCGTTCATTGGCGAGCGTGAACGGCTACGGCTTTTGCTGTGTTTGCTTCCTGATCGGGACCTCGATCTGTCGCCCCTCGATCTCTCGCGACTAGATCTATCTCTGGAAGAAGATCTGGGATTAAAGAAACGACTATGTATTTGCCTGTCTTGCGCTAATTGTTATCACTTAAACTCACTTCGAGGGAGACTTGGCTTTGGATTTGGACTGCGACCTGGACTTTGACCTCTCAGCCTTGGACCTAGAACGAGATCTGGATTTGGACTTTGACTTAGATTTCGACTTTGAGCGGTCTCTTGATCTGTAAAATTATATAGATCAAATGAAGAAGGGGGAAAAAGGACAGAAAAATATACAAGTAAAAATCATACACAAACTAATCAATTTTCTAATCCCGTTTTCTAAACTTTGGTAAAAATGTGGGAAGATAAAAACGGAAGCGGCGAGAGGCAGGCAGTTACAAAACCAGCCCAAACGCAATGCCAACACATTATTAACAAAACATATAAAAATGTGCAATAATGTATCATAGAGAAATATTCTCCGCAAGTATTGCTGATAAAATTGCGCAAGAAACAAAGCAAATGAAATAAAAATACTACATATTCGTAATAATATTATAAAACAATAATATACAATAATAAAAACATCGAGGACTGTGGATACTCACTTGGATTTGGAACGAGAGCGACTACGCTCAGGGGATTTGGATTTGGATTTGGATTTTGATTTAGAATGTGCTCTTGATTTGGAGCGGCTGCTACGACGGCTACGGCTGCGAGAGCTGCGACGACTCCTAAATACAAAAAAAGAAACTCTTATGAACTGTTCATAATTTACATAAACAGAAAATGGTGAATGTTCCGTTAAATATCGATCTTTGATCAATTTATCCATTAGCTACTTTATTATATACAAATTTATCATGCAATGCACAATGAATTGTATAGCCCTTTAGATGTATGATCAAAAAAGAATCGATTAAGAAGGTATGGAGCGATTTGGAAATGATTAAATTGTAAAATCGTATGGACACGATTTTAAAAGTAAAAAATGATTGGAGAGACATGTCGCCCCCCGACAGTACCTTGATCGGGTTCGAGAACGACGATAATACCTTGAGCGGGAGCGAGATCGGCGGCGAGATCGAGATCGTGACCTTGATCTTGATCTCGAGCTCGACGATCTGGAGCGGCGACCACGTCTTTTGTCTTCGATGAGCCTGATTCTGCGTCCATTCAATTCGGTATCGTCCAATTTGTCAATAGCGTTCTTCAGGTCCGAGTATGTTGCGAATTCTACGACTCTGTAATGATAAATTAAAAATAAATTAATAAATATAACAGTAATATAAGTTTAATGAAGTTTCTATGACATCGAGATAATTTGAGACTCACCCTTCGTTTCTGCGTTGCTTGTGTGCATCTGCGTACGTCACTTCTCCAGCCTGTCTCATATAATCCTTCAAATCCTGAGCATCACACGAAAACAGGAATTAGTACATTGCAGTGATATAGTACAATGATCTTACAGTTAATCATACGAGATACGATTATTATTTACGTATGAAAATAGTAAGACTAATTTTGTGTTCCTATGCTATCGATTACGCAGAGGTTAAAAATTTGATCCTGTGCACTTTAATATTATCCACTATGTCCTAGTGTATAATCCATATCTTTCCTTCCAAAAGTATATGTGCGAAATACTATCCTTTACTGGAAAAAGCCAAGTAATGTCCTGTCTGTCCATTATCTTCAGTGTTGAATAATGCTGATATTATGTGCTCGAATTTAGTATCTGCGATTGATGCAACCTTTCTTTTTATGCAATTCAATCTTTAAAACAAGTATAGTCATTTGTTAGTTTATGGAAACCTCCACCCTGCAGAAAAATATACTGTCCGAGAATATCTTGGATTAGACATGAGAAGGAATTTGCTTCTACTTCAACTAAACAAGTATTTCTGAGTCGATTTCTGCAGAGCAGCTCACAATAAGATTAATTATAGACTTGTGTAACAAACTTTCTTTTCTTGAGAGTTCTACGAAGTTCCTCTAAAGTATAAAAACATAAATAGCAAATTTGAAGGTTCGATCAGAAACTATATATATCGTTAAAAAGATGGAACTGCATAAGGCAGAGAGAAAGACAGTTGCTCGTATGAAAGTAATGATTCAATATGACAGACTTATGGTATGAGTGGTTCTTTGAACTATCTCAAAAAAATTTCCGTCTGGAAATGGTTACTATTGCAAAACTTGTATTTCAAAACTGACAAAAGTAAACGTAACACGTGTACACAGTAAGTAGTCGATCTATTAATTAAAAAAGAATTCTGAAGGGATCGAACCGATGTTGAAAATAAAAATATTCTCTTCACTGGCCTCTCCTTTGAACAACTAAAACATAAGGCATCAGATATTTCTTCCTTATTTTCACAAAGGATCTTATCTTCTCATCTACTCATGGTAAGCTTGTGTTTCCTTTTAATCTATGTCCTTCGTTGTTTCCTCCAAGATTCAGGGGTCTTCCTGTCAATCCTTTTGGAGGGTATCTCTCTTCTCTCTTTGGTATCCATTTGTAATCGTTCATCGATGAAACTTGTTCTTGTATTTGTGGGAACCAGGTACGGCTTTAAGTTGTGGACTCTCGTAAGGTGCGTGCGTGCTCTTTCATCTTGCAGTCTCTTCCACGTATCCATCCTTGACATCAGGTATTTTTCAAAAACGTATGTAAATGCATGCGCGAAGATCCCAGGCGTGATTGTATCCATGTATAATAAAAAAAACTATCACAGAATCGCGTGTATCGACACCTCGTTGCTTCCCAACGGATAACTGCAAACGCTTTGGTCACTGAAACTTCTGGGCTTCATTGGAAACTCATAAAGAAACTGGTTGAGAGAACATGAGATACGATGGAATTGCCTTGCATAAAGAAAAGTTGGTATCGTTCCTCTGATTCGAAAGGTAAGCGTTCGTTCATGAAATCATAAAGCGCGTGCTAAGGAAAACGTGAGTTTTGTAAAACGGAACACGACAATGAGTGAATGGAAAACTCGAACGACATTAACCAAACGAACGGATGCCTAATTTCGAGCACAGTTAATATATCTCTACTCATGTAATTAAAACAATGATTAAATTTGTCCCCTGTCTCTGGTACTGCTCTCTACTTGCGTGTGCACGGCTCCAAGCTCGCCAAATGTTTCAATAGAGAGATCTATATATAAAATAACACCTGAACTATGGTGCACAGTTATATATATATACGTAACAATATAAATATAACGATATAAATGAAAATTACAAGTGTAAATGTAAATATAGATATAGATATATGTAATAGATATAATGTATATATCTAAAGAGTACACTCGGTTAAGGTGACGCATTTACCTTGGGCCCAGGCACCACCTTGCTTACGGACAGACAGAGAAAGGCCAGACACAACGGCGCTTGGTCGGGTCGAACGGATCTGTGTGGCGTAGTCGCGGATGGTTCGGGTTTCGGCCCGTGTATGCCCTCATGGGTGGCCGCTGCCTGACTTACTAGATGGCTAGGTTGGTGGCGTACCAGTAGCAGTAACAGTCGTAGTGTAGTAACAAATGTGATAGTAGAGTTACATGATGGTTCAGGCGGTCATCATGGACACAAAAGGGGGCAAGTAGTAGAACAGTGTGATAGATTGTGTCAATAGAGCGTTGTGTTATGACAAGGATACATGTTTTGGATGCTTCTTGGGTAATGTGTGTGTGTATCTTGGATCAGAGGATATAGCTGAATGTACGGGTAATGGTGGTGGGGTGATGAAAGTAGAGTGATAGTTGTACACAAGATCCAGGCCAGAGAAACAGGTCAGAGTCATTGATGATCGTAGAAGGCGGACGATTTTTCTTTCCCAGCGATCAGTGACGAAGAGGATTTGCAGATACGTAAGAACCTATCATCGTCACTGGGATTGTCTCTCTCATTGGGTTTCACCACGTGTATCAGTCGTGCGCAAGAAGTGGTAGGCGGTAGGTGGTAGGGTGTACCCAGTGTGCCACACGCGGCTATCTGTCTCTCTCACCCCGGGACACCTCTCAGAAACCAACCTGGTGCCACTTGACCTCAAGGCGGGCCCATCTCGCGTGCATCGTCATCTTTATCTCTCATCGCGCATCAGTCTCTCTATTGGCCCTACCGGTCGCGCCCCTCCACGGCGAAGAGGACATTGGCTCTTCGGAAAGAACATCAATTTTATTGTTTTTCCTCAACTGTTGGCCGAACGTAAATGAAATAATAAATTGAAAAAGGAACACACACATGTGTCGAAGAGAATCGAGTCGAGAATTTTTTTTCATCAAAAGACAACCAATCATCCGAAAAGTATGATATAGACTGTATATACTGTGTATGTTATATATTGTAATGTATATTGATCAAGTAAGACTTGGTCCACATATATGCACACAAAGCAGCTCTGTTTTCTGCCTGCTTATTACTTTTTTTTTCTAATTTCATGGCATGAGTCATATTGGCGATCTATCTAGGGTTTTGAAGGATGGAGTGCGTCCTGGTATTTCCCACATCGTTAGCATGTTAACCATCGTTATCCCAGAGTTGCCCTTTGTTGTCGATCGATTGCGTCTTCTCCTTCGTTAACTTGATGTCTTTTCCGTTCTCCACACCTCTTCTTCCAAAGCTCACAGGCGAACAGCACGCTTCAACTTCCTCAGAGATTCAACACTGTGTTCTTAAGATTCACATGCCTGTTTTTCTACTCTGTTCTCAGGGATCTTATAGCGATTTTTCTTTTATATCTGTTCTGCACCTTTTTCGTCTCTTTTTTCGCTCGGGTCTCATTCGTTCAATATTCAATTTGCTTTTCGTACCTCATCGAGCAGAAATGTACATATACATTCAGGACAAAGAATTTGAAATATTGAATGCCCATAGACTTACTTGATCAAAATGTACATCTTTTTTTGTTACTCGGAAATATAGAGAAGTTTGGAACAGTATAAATCACGAACTTAAAATGACGAAAGAAAAATCGAATAAAAATGATATATAATCGTACTAAATATCGCGTTGTAAGTTTGGTTCGACTCGGGGGTACAAAATGCGGAACCATCGCCAGGCGAAAGAAAAGTATATGATCAATAACCGCATTCTATTTTTTTCTCAAGTGTATTCGCATATTTTTTCCGAAACCACGAGTAGCAATCAAACTCACGGAAAAAGCTATCAAAGGATAGTTAAAAAAAAAGCCACGAGGAACAAGTATGAGTATTGCTTACCTGCCAACTAACACGACTGGATAGGTTTTCCACGGTAAGGCGGTACTCGGTGCGTGTTGGTGGTCCGTATCTACAAAAGGAAAATCATAAATATTATATAAAGTTAACCAAAAACATTAGAAGCAGGTTTGTCTTGGACCTGACTTTATTGAACATTATATATTTTAAAACTCTAAGTAATGGAAACATAAGAGACTTGATTTTTAAAATTCAATAAATTTGCAATATTATATATAGAGTAAGTTGATTAAATTATTAAGAGATTTATCGTTAGAGCGTAACATTGGATGTATGTACCTGGGCAATGATTGCTTGTAGCTAGATGCAGTCCTCGTGTTTCTGTTCACACTATCTCTGCAAAAAGGGATGTCATGTGAACAGAAATAACGGATCGTTGGTTAAACCTTCAGCAAATAACTACAGATTCTGCATTCATTGCTCAGGCACACAATCAATCACCTGTTCCAATCGAATCAAATCTACTCAAAATGCAGCAATAGCGTACCTGTCGTGCCGCATATCGTCTCGGCTGTAACAAACACAATACCACACATCTATTAGTCACCAATTACATCGTTCCACCTTTCGCTCTCTCTCTCTCTCTCAACTACCACAGTAATTAACATAATGTCTGGGAGGGTTGTGTATCGCTCTAGGCATTATGCTATAACGTGTTAGACTCATTTCACTCTCTCTCTCTCGCTCGCTCTCACTTTCTCTCGCTCACTCTCTTTCTTACTTCCTTTTTCTCAAACACATTCACTCTTTCAAATTCGTTTTATAAATTCGACGTACTCGGGAGAGCAGTCAAATCCAAGACAACCAATTCGAAACTAATTTAGAGAAGTCGGCGTTGCCTAGACGGACTTTTTCGTGTGATTCGAAAAAGGGCAAAGGCTTGCTAACGCGATCTCTAATCTAGAGCTCATCATATCCACGATTACATTCTTCCCTGTACGGGCGATATGCAAAATCGTTTTCTATTATATTAAATTGAGTTGGAAATGCAAATAAGGTAGAATAAATTACATTATATCCAATTAGATATTTATATGAATATATTAATTTGAAATTTAATGTTGAGATTTTGCATATCTCGAGTTGATTGCCTGCAGGGGATGAGGGGATAATGATCGCTCTAATAAAATAAAAAAAAGGATTAGCGTGTCTTACGCAGATCGCCTCGAGTCCCCATAACCACCACGGGAGTCACCATAGCGCCACTGGTCACTACCCCTAGGTGTCCCCCTGGCCCTCTCTACAGTAATTCTGTAACAAGACACATTGGATATGCTTACTTGTCTCTCCAGGAGCGTGAGCGTCCGTAGCCACGGTCGCCTCGCCTCCCTGAAACACCCCGTGCTATCTCCACCGCCACTCTGAAACACACCCAACAAAACCCCGCCTAAGTCCTCGACTAATTCTTACTCTAAAGCTGCTTCCTTCCTTCCTTCCTTTTTCCTTTTTCCTTCCATTCCTCAGCCTCCTCCTCTCGACATCCGTTCAAATATCATCATCCGCCTCGCCTTTATCCTATCACCAGTCCAGCCTCTGAGGCGCTGTCCCCTCTCTCTCTCTCTCTCCCTCTCTCTCTTTTCTTTCTCAAGCTTGTCTTCATATCCCCTTTTCTTTCTCTAAACTTTTCTAGTTGCTGTCCACTTACAAGTGTATAAATCTTAACTCTGATAGGCTTTCTCATAATTGACTGGGATCTCTTTCTACATTAAGTCGTTATATTATATTGAAATGTCTACATATCTTTGATTTATTATGCAAAATTTATGGAATATGGCAAATCTTATGCGATCACCAGAAAATTATGAGAACGCATAGACTAGTTTTAGTGTCGTTTTCTTAATTTTCTTTCTTACTTTCGGTAAACCTTGTTTCGTCTTACTTAAAGAAGCAATATACATTACTTAAAATGCTGAGACATTCATTAGACAAAATATGTTTCAATAGTCACTTATATGATCGGGGAATTGATGGAAGTAGTTCAAAATGGCGGCAACTCGCATCGGCTATTTAAGTAAAAAGATGCACTTTTATTCCAGAACAAACCCAATCGTTAATTTGGAGGACAGACGCCGTTCTTTGAAATATGTAAACTCAAAGTACATAATTTGCACTTCAAATTATACAGAAGCAACAGCAGATAATAATGACCGGTACGAGATGAAATCCAACAGAAACTATAAAAACTTCAAAGTGTATGAGGACTTTATCGAATACAGAAACCAAAAGATACAGATTGAAAGGAGCACACATTATTTACTATGTTACGTAAATTTACAAGTGACTTTAATCGAAAAAATGATACTAATTCGTATGTTATGTACAAGCAAGTGTATGAAAGCATTATTTTTCAGCTTTCTTTCAATGAACAAAGTTCTACAATGCCTCTAACTTTAAATGCAAATATCTGGAAAGTATCTAAAACGAAAGCATTTCACTCAGCAATGCGTGAAACAGTATTTAAAAAAATAACTATATTGCCAATGCTATTGCTTCTCATGAACGATCTTATTTATTCTGTACAACATTAGCAAATTTATAGCGAATTGTTTACAAAATGATTAAAATTAAGTGAAAAAATTCTAATGCTAATGTTGCATTTCTAATATACGTTTAAAAAATATTTAAGAGTATATCTTCAAGAAAGTTGCAAAGATTTAAGAACTTGTGCATCGAAATCGATTTTCAACAATTAAATCATTTCAAACACCGTTAAAAGAAAAGTGCAATTAAAGGCTACAAATTTCAAAGATACATTTTATGCCTGATACCAAACTTATTATAAAAAAAATTTGAAAAAACGTGGATTGATTATCCACTAACAAAATATATTGTGAAAAGATCTAATCATGCAAAACATGCTACCTACACCATTTTTCATTCTCCTAATATATGCTAATTTTATATGTATATGCGTAAACCACGTTACTATAAAATAGTACGCATTACCTTTCTCCTAACAGCTCCTTTCCATTGAGCTCATAGACGGCATCATCTGCATCCCTATAGTCATCGAATTCCTGTGAACAGAAAATGTTTATTACAAATCAGAACAGCATAAAAAATTATTGTTTCCAGTTCCTTCATGCAGCAAAATTTTGTTATCATTAGTTCATGTTTTTGTTGGTAACAGTTATGGGATATGTACATCATCATTAATGCAGGTATTTGTATATTCTGATGCATTCTATAGTAAAACGTCATTGTGATTCTACATGTGTAGAAGTGCAATTTGATACGAGGTTCAAATAACTTCCATTTCAAGATTTTTTAACATATTTTAACGAACGAAACTTCGTCGCATTCGCTTTATATTACAAGATGTTAATATTGGAAATGTTTGTAGCTCTGTAACTGACACTCTATTTCCAGAAGTAATGAGAAATTAAGTATTGGTTACGAGTAATACAATTTTCCTTTGATTATACATAACTTACAAACATTTTGTAGATTAATCGATGAAAACCAGCACACATCTCCATTAAGCAGCCACAGTACCAATGTGTTCAGGGCTCAAGGTAGGTCAGATCAACTCACGAGTTTGAGTTATTTTCGAAGTGAAACACTTTACACTGTACACACTTTGGTCCATGATCAAACAATAATTTGACTAAACATTTCGATCTTTATACATTTACTTGGTTTTTAAACAATTATTGTTTATAAATAAATTGTGGACCAAATTCGGCACAGTGAAGTGTTAAATGTGCATTTAGAATTTAATACATGTACTTACAACAAAGCCGTAACCATTCTTGATGAGGACATCACGGAATCGACCGTAGCCTCTGAAAAATCTCTCAAGGTCTCTTTCCCTGGTGCCGTATGGAAGCCCACCGACATAGACCCTTGTCCCTACCATACTGTAAAAAAAACAATTGAACCACATTAGACTTACCACAAAGGCAAATCCATTCTTCATAGCGACCTCCTTGATTCTACCATATTTCCGGAAGAACTTCTCAAGGTCGCGCTCTCTCACCCGGTATGTTAATCCACCAACGAATACTCGGGTGCTCATTCTTAAAGGAAAATATAAAAACACCATACATAACAGGCTTCCTTAAGAACCTGCCATTTTAGTCACATGACAACATAAGAACTGTTACGTTAATTTCCAATATTCTGGCTGAGAATTGCAATGCAACTCATACAATGATTTACGAAAATAATTCTATTAATTTCAATTTTCAAATTTTGGATTAACTCTGATTTACAAGACTAACTTAGGATCTTTTACATCAAAATGAAATTTTGTAAGAAAATTTATACAAGTGAATAATAAAACTGGAACTAGTCACAAGTGCAATATAGAAGTGCTGTTATAAGAAGGTGTAATATTATTTAATCCAGTTTCATCACACATTCTTTATTAGGACACACAAAGCCCACACACAAGGCTATACAAAATTTAGCAATTCTATACACTGATAAAGTTTTCAAAACTTCTAATATAAATATGATACAAGGATTAATGTATTGTGAATGATAACATTGCTGCAATATTTATAAGATGAGGAAACTAACATGCTGTTTCTTGAAAAATGTATGTGTATGTAAATAAATTTGTAACTGAAAGCTCTTTAATGTTAATAGCATACTCACATAAACAAATAATGGAAGCATTACAAATATGAGCATCAATGAATATATTTGATCAACATTAAACTAATTTTAATTCAATAATAATGGCTAACAAAAGCTAAAATTGCTTGTTAATATTGTGTAATTTTATAATTTTCATAAGTTTGAAAAAATATATAACAACTCAAATTACTCAAAATAATGTAATCTCCTGTAACTATATTAAGCACATCTCATGCACTTGTAACAAACATTTCTCTGTTTAAAATACATTTAAAGAAAAAGAAGAAAAAAAAGATTCAATGTCTAATGCATGGATGATATGACTCTTTATTATGTCTGCTAAGATGTTTATCCCCATGCTTACTCAGCCAAAAACGTGTTCACACAAGAACTAGTGTAAGCATCAGTCGTGTCCGGTACTTATATTGATTAATATGTTTACAATCAATGGAAAAAATACTGTGCTAACTAGTTCAAAACAATACTGAATACTTCAATATGTGCTAGTACTCCAGAAAGTGAAGAAAAAAAAAATAAAAACAAATGGACACCTATACTTCAAGCGTGTTCTTTAAATTTAAATTACAGTATACTTCTCATTTAAAGTACCGAACCCGTCTAATGCAACGAATAATTAAAAAAAAAAAAGCAAAAACGTGAAAGAACTTATAACAAAGGAAATGTCGAGATTTATTTATCAAACGGTTTCTATCGCAGAGCGTTAACCTTTAAAGGGCCTTTAATCGCTTTGGAACTTAAAATATAGAATCTTATGAGTCACGCTTTTCCATTATTTGGACTTAAGATCCCGAACAATGTACCGTTACACGCCTTCATTCTGTTTTCTCTTTTTCGCGCTCACATTGCACACCTTTAAAGGTTAAACTTCTAAAGTACCTTGTTTCTGTAATAAAACGTTCTGCTTGTTTTCTTTTTTGCAGGGGAGTACCGTCGCGTACTCGAGTGAAACGATTTTAAGAATGCAATATGCTTAAAGCTCTCGGATCGCAAGTATTTTTATTGGACACCCGCTTCATAAAATGGCGGTCATGTGATCATTCATCACCGTTTTTCCTCTACGTAATCAATTCGCCGAGGACGCGTGTAGAAGAAACGAGATTACCGCGTTTCGCAAACGCATTTACACAATAACTGCATTTATCAAATAATATCGTCACTTCTGTCCACGGAAACCCCTCAAAGATCAAATATGCAACGTGCAATCGATAATTAATTGAACACTAAGGTAGAATGTTGCGAATCATTCGTCGATCTTGATAACGATTAGGGTATGATTAATTGCGTCGTACGCGTATCTCTTGCAACTGATTACAAAAATATACCTCGTAGTCGATTTGTCTGACGTAGGATAACGAAACTAATTGCCACGTTAATAGTTTATTGGGAAGAATTTTTTAGAGTAAATAATAGTCACAAGGAAAAACCGAAAACGCGAATTGAGAGCTTTGTCGCTAGCGAATACCGCCAATCTCTCTTGATATGATGCGTCGAGAATACTCATCACGAGTCGCGGCTGTTGGATATATTCGTAAAACGCGAATATATTTGTAAACCATTCACTTTTCCTCGAGCGCGCGTAATAGTGAAAAACGAATATCTGTTTACAAATCTTACCTGAATAAACGTGAAACAACGCTGCTTTGTCCACTAAAACCTTATGCTGTTTCACGACACGATACCACTGAAATTACTAGAAGAAGTAATGATCGGCGTCTGAAGTAAGATGGCTCGCTGCAATAACGGAAACAAAACGGGGTTCACACGAGCGAAAACAAAGTCGCAGTCTGTTTAAGCCTTGATGACAGACGCCGCTCACCGAAAATCCATAACAATTCGGAGCTAATTAAAATAATTGTGGTTAATAAATTGAAATTGTCGCGAGACCAAAATGCATTCTTTTTATTGATAATGCGTCCTACGAGGCAATATTTTTTAACACGATTTATTGTGGATCGTCAGTCTTCGTTCTGTTGAAGGTCTTATGACTGAGATACGGATTAATTACATTTGCAGCGATAAATTATATAACTATTCGTTATCTTGTTTATTTGATGATTGTTGTAATTTTTAATAACAGTTAAGATACTGGCGGGTAATTGTAAATGCATGAAAAATACGATTTGGGTACGAGAGTAACGTGTGCAGTCGTATCGCGGCAAATTTAAAACGTGGAAAATTGTATCCTAACCTAGGAATGTTCAGTTTTACTATTCGAATTAATTTTATAAAACATAAAATCCCTGAAGAGCCAATTTTCCTTTCATATAACCTAGTATTCTAAGTGAAAGTAACAACGAAGCAAAAATTTACTAAGCATGGAACTGAATTATAAAATTTTGAGGATAATGATTCCCATAAAAAATGATCGGTTCGATATTCTAATTCTGCTTCGAGTTTAAAGTAGAATGATATCTATTAAATGCAATATGGATACAGAATTGTAGTATATTATGTAAATTTTAAATGAATAATAAAATTAGTCGATTGACGATAAACAATGGTAAAGCTGGGGATCGTCTATACGTTGCCTACGCTAACGCCACCTATTGAAAACAAAAATGGTGGCCAACAATATGCCCTATCCCTGCCCTGGTTTTATGGCACGCCAAATGTCTGCGTTCTCTAGGCTTCTTTCTACTATGTATTTCCCTCCGACTGATATACCCAATTTCGATGTGAACAAAAGGATTCATTTCCTCGCGGTCGACCCTATCTTGCGTGCTAAATAAGTGGGGCTGCTTCTAACCAAACCGAAGGTGATCCAAAACTATCGAATATTTCGCGAAATTATAACCGCACCAGCTTGATTCAGCCGTGTCATTCACCTTATATAATGTAATTGGTTACACACAATTCCATACGGCGCTTACACGCCTTCGACATGTACTGCCCGTTACAGGAAACGTAATAAACAATCTAGCATTGGTGACAATGCAGTAAGGAGTAAAATCCTGTTATGCTTAATTAATAGAAAGGCGCAAGATAGACGTTTTATTTTGCTACACATTACGTATAAATTATGCTAAAAATTTCCTGTCATCCGTTTAATATGTTCTGTCACAATCGCTTAAATTGTTTTAATGAAATGTCAAATAATCACAGACTCACATTAGGTTCGTACATGTTGCAGATAAAGTATATGTTTCTTTGACAACGGGTCTATTAAACTATTATTTTAAATGAGTACCTTTTGAGGATTCATTGAATATTGCTTGCTTCTTTGACTTGTTTTTTGTTGCGCATTAAGAATGTTGTATATGATATAGTATATGAATTATGGTAGTTGTTATAACGTTAATAAATGCTACAAATATGTCTTGTTTGTAACACTGTTTTGTCATTGTAGGTTGTTGAATTTTATATAAATTGGTAATGACAGATAGAGCATACACGATGAGGTTGGAAGCAGAAATGGCTGCACCTTTGCATTTGCAAAGATTAGAGCGTAGCCTCAATGTGCAGCCCTTCTTGAGACAAATCAACGAGTTGTTTCAAGATCCAGCTAGGTAGGTCTTTTATTACTAATGAAGTTTCATTAAGAGCAGATGAAAATATGAATGACTATTGATTCATTGATTTTTACAGTGAGGATGACAAGTCTGTATCGTCAGAATCTTCTGAAGGGTCAGATAATTATCTTGATAATGTGCTGGTTCGGAAGGAAGGTGAGCAATTTCTCTTGGAGCTTTGTCTATCAAATTTCACTTCACTGAATTAAGTACTAATAGTTATTACATTTGCAGAAGAAAGAATTAATAAACTAAGGCTTTATAATATGTCAAGTGTGGGGGAAGAACGCCGTTGGTTACAGGACATTTTATTAAGTGACTCATCTGATAGTTCAGCTTCAGGATCTGATACAGATGGCCCCATCACAGAAGAAGATTTTCAAGAAATGTTGAAGTTTCATATACTTAGGAAGAAGTATCAAGGACGTTTTTATCAGAAACCAGAGGTAAGATTCAAGCTAGAGATTAGATTAATGAATTGCACTGAAGTTGTAATGTATAATTTTTCTTTTCAGAATATACAATATCAGTATTACAGTGCTGGCTTACTGTCCAATTATGATAGATTTCTAGAACACCAAAAGTTAATAGTTGGAAATAAAAAGAAGAAAGAAAAGAAGCCAGAGAAAAAAGTTATGAAGATAAAGAAAGAAAAAGTTTCACGACGCAGACCATCCGAAGATTATCCTGTATGTAAATAAAAAATCTAGTATGTTTTTCAATTGAAATAATCCTATGTATGATTTGTAGGAAGGAGAGTATCCTGAAGAAGAATGGGACCGATCAGTTCCCAGAGAAGAAGAGTTAGATGAAGCTGAATTAGAAGCGATAATGCGCCATCAACCGCGTGCGCGTGGCAGGAAAAAGCATAATAATAAAAGCCCAGAAGTCATGGCCATGAGAAGAAGAAAAATTTGGGTAATGATGTCCAAAAAGGAGCTGGGAAAAGTACAAAGAGCGAAAACCAATAATCATAAGGAAATGTTAATTAGTTGTAAGAAAGTAGCACAGCATTGTATGAAATACTGGAGGCAAAAAGCTATGCAAGTACGTGTTGTTCTCTACTACCATTTAACAATGTTCGTTTGGAGATGCTTCAAACAATTTACATATGTTTTTTAATTTTATAGTCGCAGAAGAATATGAAGGAGACTATATGGAGAGCTAAACGTCTTACAAGAGAAATGCAATCTTACTGGAAACGATATGATCGTGTAGAACGTGAAACGAGGAGAAGATTGGAAAAAGAAGCTGAAGAACAGAGAAAAATGGATGTAGAACTTATTGAGGTAATTATATTATTTTTATTGCATATCTTTTTCCATTACTTACGTAATTTCATAATTTAGGCGAAACGACAGCAAAGGAAGTTGAATTTTCTTATTACACAAACCGAGCTGTATGCTCACTTCATGTCTAGAAAGTTAGGAAAAGCTTCTCCTGAAGAACAATTAAGAATCTTAAATCAATTGGACGAAGAAAAAAATCCGAGACTTATTGGAATTGATGACTATGATAGGTAACTAAATCGATCAAGGCTTCATCCACATTTGAACATGATATAATTACAAACTAGTATATTGCATTATTTCTTTAAATATAGCGAAGTCATGAAGCAAAAAGCCAAAAGAAATGCTACAGAAGCATTTGATAATGAGAAAGCGAGAGCAAAGCAGTTTGATACTGCAGCTGCATCTCAAGAATTACGTCTTAGCGATACTCCAGAGAATTTAGAGCACCCACAACCATCGATTTTTAAAGGAAATCTTAAAGGCTACCAGTTAAAAGGAATGAATTGGTTAGCTAATTTATATGATCAGGTAGATTCATACATTAAATCATTTAGCATGAAATAAATACTTTTAAATAAAATAAGTTTGCATTTAAATATTTTCTGCATTTCAGGGAATTAGTGGAATTCTGGCAGATGAAATGGGTTTAGGAAAAACTGTGCAATCCATAGCGTTTTTGTGTCACGTTGCTGAAAGATATTGTAAGTTATTTGAGAAAAAAATATTCGATTGCATTTGTGTTATACGTGTGTTTATTTTTTACAGCCGTATGGGGACCATTTTTAATTATATCACCAGCTTCAACGTTACACAACTGGCAACAGGAAATGGCACGATTCGTACCCATGTTTAAAGTAGTTCCATATTGGGGAAATCCACAAGAGCGAAAAATATTGAGACAATTTTGGGACACAAAAGATTTACATACGAAAGAAGCTTCATTTCATGTAGTGATAACGAGCTATCAATTAGTCATTACTGACTATAAATATTTTAACAGAATAAAGTGGCAGTACATGATTTTAGATGAAGCACAAGCAATAAAAAGCACCAGCAGGTTGGTACTTACGCAATTTTTTACTTCCTTTTTAAGCGCCTGATATTTTAATATCTACCCTTTACAGTATGAGATGGAAGTTGTTGCTTGGGTTTAGTTGCCGCAATCGATTATTGCTTAGCGGTACACCTATCCAAAATAGTATGGCAGAATTGTGGGCATTGTTACATTTCATAATGCCCACTTTGTTCGACTCACATGATGAATTTAATGAATGGTTCTCCAAAGATATCGAAAGCCATGCTGAGAATAAAACTGGGATTGACGAGAGTGAGTATATTTATTTTACATTTTTCTGTAATCCCAAAGGAAACCTGAGTTTTCCAAATTTTAATTTTTATCTGTATATTCAGAGCATTTATCAAGATTGCACATGATCTTGAAACCTTTCATGTTGCGACGAATAAAAAAGGATGTAGAGAATGAATTATCTGATAAGATTGAGGTGATGGTATACTGTCCTCTTACAACACGCCAAAAGCTACTGTATTCAGGTAAGTGTGTGTTACCTGAATTATAAAATCATGATTTTTGTGAGGATTATACAATAACTATTTTTCATACAGCATTAAAGAAAAAGATTAGAATAGAAGACTTGCTACATTACACGGTGGGTGGTGGCGATACTGCAACTAATGATAAAAATTTCACATCAAATCTTATGAATCTAGTCATGCAATTCCGAAAGGTAATTTTTTAAAGTAAATATCTATAAATTTTTAACCAGTTTGAAAAACAACGCTCGTTACGTTGTATGGATGTTGGTTTTAGGTTTGCAATCATCCAGAACTTTTTGAGCGCAGAGATGCTAGATCCCCCTTCTTCATGCACACAGAATTTTACGAAATGCCTGCATTATTGTATACAGAGGGACTCGTGCATCTCTCGTTGCCATCTAAGGACCACTTGTTGTACAATAAATTATTTATATTCGCTACCGAATACATGCATCGAGCTCTTCATGATGGCAACGGAAGATTCTCACAAAATCCCTTCTCGTTTAGTAGATTTATTAATTTATCCCCAATGGAAATGAACAAAGTGTTTATCATTGGTATACTGTTCAGGTATATAACTTGTTATATTACTAACATCTTATACTATATGTTATTACAATATTACATTTTATTTATTATTCAGATTATGCCTTGCGACTATAATGGAAAGGAGGATAAAAATGATGCGCTATTGGGAAGATTGGAACGTCGACCAGAGAACAGAAATTCCTAGAAATCAGATGCTTATTTTACCTAGGAAAATTGACTCTTCGTCGCGATCGATACAAGACTTAATATTCACAAGTAAAATCGTTGAGGGAGAACCTGTATATACGCATACGATGCATATTATTCACTCGATGCCAGAAACTGTCGCCCATCGAATTTTACGTAGCAGTAAGAAAACTGCAAATCAATCATTAAAGGTTCATCATCTTCCCGAATTTTTAAAAATTTTCTTTGAAAATTTATATGTTTTATAATACATGTTCTGTTTCACAGAGGATACTTCCCGCTACTAAAGGTGACCAAGAAGAAACGAAGGTGACTTTGCTACCAGAACATCCTCATCTTCCAAGGCCACCGATAATGCGATATTGTCAACAGACTACCATTCCTTCCTTCATTTGCGATACTTATCCTAAGGTTGTTACACAGAATAAGATAAAATATGGATAGTTACAATAATCTAATGAGTACTGCTTTCAGGTACAAGCTAGTCCTCGAAAATTATATGTTAGTAATAGTTCCGCTGCATGTGCGTGGAGGAGACACGAAGAATGCGGTGGGAAATTTGGTCAACGACTTCTCTGGCTTGGTTGCGAAAGAGCTCTGACAATTTCTGCGTCACAGGAAAGCTCTGGTTCTCGTATGGCAAATACAGCATCAACATTCTCGATCCAACCACAGGGTGGAATATCTGCTTGCACGCCAGTTAACGGATGGTCGAATATCATAGTACCAGGCAAGTATTTTTAATGACATCTATTTCGAAAGTAATGCATAGTATTCAGTATGAGATATTTATGTTGATTAATGGGTTTGTAAAATTGTTACAGATAAGCAAACGCTAGTAACAGACGCAGGCAAACTTTCAGTATTAGATAGCCTTCTGCGTCGTCTCAAAGAACAGGGGCATCGAGTTCTGATCTACTCTCAGATGACAAAAATGATCGACTTGCTAGAGGTATGATAATTGCACTTACGTAAATGCTGTAATATCGCTATAACATTTTATACCTTGTTTTTATATTACAGGAATACATGTACCACAGGAAGCACACTTTCATGAGACTGGATGGCTCCTCTAAAATCTCCGATCGACGAGATATGGTTGCAGATTTCCAAAAAAGGTAACCTCCAGATTTTTTTATTTTTATACTCGATCAGATCATCGACCATTTCAATCAGTAATAAATATTTCACGAATATTCCAGCAGCTGAAAATTCTAATATCTGTCCATCTAAATGAGCGTCGTCTACGTTTTTAATGAGAATAGCTCATTATTAAAGTGAATGAATTCTTTTCCGACACTGCTTAGAATATGTATCAGCTCCGCATCGCGTTGCATGTCTAAAGCGCGGTCTCTTAGCATGTCGTTCCTTGACTCACTCGCGCATAACTAACACGCGAATTAATTGGCGAATCGTCCCCGTCTCGTAGACAGCTGCGGCTTCGGCTACCCGACGCGAATACATGATTCTAATAACGGGCGATCGTCATCTTTCAGCCGCCCCATTAAATTCCAACGTACCGTAGTTTGGAACTAGTCACAAAAGAATTAAAAGGGAACGCATTGTTTATTACTAGTTATTCCATACTTATGCGTTCATTCCAAGGCAACAGAATCGTCGAAATCTTGAGCGCGATAGGGCTCACTTGGGGGCTGCGTTTCGTACTGGAAATCCTCTAAGTGCGCCACTCTAGAATTCCGAATTAATTTACATACAAAACACTTTGTGCTCGGCTGTTCAATCTGCAGGGACTGTTTCATGTTTCAGGGCGGACATATTCGTCTTTCTTTTGAGTACGCGAGCTGGAGGCCTGGGAATCAACCTCACTGCCGCAGACACGGTTAGTAATCTTATCCATACTTTATCTGCCGTACCTTGTACGTTTTCCCTTAGGATTTCGTTTCTCTTTTTTACGTTTGGAACAAATAAGCGAAACCCAAGATAACAGACGGTCGGTGGAATTGATCAGGCAGGAATATAAAAGTAGATATTAGAGAAAGGAAAGGAACATAGCGTGATGAATCACGATTCTACGTTTCTTGGAGACAATGTTTTATCACGAAAGAGTGGTTTGATATTTCGTCTGGGTATCGATCTAACAAGTTTGGCAGAATTTATGATCAATTTCAAGACTGATTGAGAAAAATATTCATCGAATAAACGATTAGTTATGATTTGTATTATTGCAAAGTGGGTTTTATATTCAAGCGAAGTATGTTCGTAAAATGTATAGTGAGACTGCAGGCAAAGAGAGAAATGACAAATTAGCGGCAGAATCGATAAGATTTTTTGGCCAGGGTCATGTCCCCCGCATTGCCGAATCTGCATTCTGTTGTGCATATAGGTGCACGAACGTAGTCTGCAGGTATGCATCGTTGGATGCATTTGCATATGCCCTCGTTTGAATATCGAGTGAAGAGAGGACTGTCCCTATTAAAGCGTCACGCAATAGATATCTAAACTTCGAGCATTTGATTCTAAAATCGATTTTACTCTTAGACACAAATGAGAATCTAACACTAATGAACCAACATGTCATCTAATTTTACTTTCACTTTACAGGTAATCTTTTACGACAGCGATTGGAACCCTACAGTAGATCAGCAAGCCATGGATCGCGCCCATAGGCTGGGGCAGACGAAACAGGTTACGGTCTATCGATTAATTTGCAAGGGAACCATCGAGGAGAGAATACTGCAGCGTGCCAGAGAAAAGAGCGAGGTTCGTCTCTCATTTATATCACAAAAACAATGCATTCGGAGCCTGACTTTCGAATCACCATTGTAACATTTATTCTTGCAGATACAACGTATGGTGATCAGCGGAGGAAACTTCAAGCCAGACACTTTAAAGCCCAAAGAAGTCGTTTCCCTTTTGCTGGACGATGAGGAAATCGAAGCAAAATGTGAGTGATTTACAGTGAGCTCTTTAATCATTACCAAATGCAGGGCCAATTAGTTTTATAAGTAGCTAGAGAAAATTAGAATCCGCTGTTTTCAGTTCCACACTTTTCCAAAAAAGATACATGTCTTAGCTATTGTGGAAAGAAAGTTGGAAATGCAAATAAAGGAGAGCGCTTAGCCTCGCATTTTTGCTCGCTGAAGCGCGATTTCGGTTGCACTCTCGTGCCGAAATGCATTCAGCTTCAGGAGAGAAAGAGCGAGAGGGAGAGGGAAAAGTGTGGATGCAATTACATTATGCTCGTTAGGTTATGCTAATGGCCTAATAACGAATAATAAGAAAAGAAGCAACGAACGTCCCCCGTATACAAGCTCGTGTCCGTATATTTCAGACAGCCAACGGAGCGAGGAGAGAAAGCAGCACGCGGAGGATGCTCGGCTCGAGTCGAACCTATACCACAAGGAGAGGGACCGGAAGAGGAAGTTAACCGCGCTTCCGGTCAAGGTGAGCCGGTGCCCTCGGAGCCGCTATCGGTCTCGTCTCCTTTCCTCAACTATTGGTCTCGTTCCTTTCCCAATTTTCCTCCCCCTTATCTTCGAATCTAATGTCCCTAGTACCACCCCTCTAATGAGCCAAATTCAATAGCTCCATCAATTTAACTTAAGTATCCTCCTATGCTTAGCCTTTTCTTCTAATGTTGACTTCTCATCATGTTTAGGGTGACGCGAAGAAGCCTTGCCTCTCCGATGCAAACGGAGATAAAATCGGGGACATAGCTCAAGCCAATTCCAATGATAGCAATCAGACAACCAGCAGTGTCCACGTTAACAATCATCAGCAGATCATCGAAACTACGGATGACTATAGTGTGCCCACCAGCCCAGTCAAGTCTGAGGTACACGCTCGACTGGTTCGATTCTTCGTTTGATAGCTTGTCTGCTTATAATCGCTCACCTTATTTTACTGCGTGTGCAGGACGAGACGAGCAATGATGGCCTCGTCGTCGATGTTGATGGTCCTGTGGGAGGAACTCCTAGCGACTCTCGACAGCTGCGGGTTGGTCAATTTGGAGAGCCTGGCAAGGTTAATCGTCTCGATCATCATATTCCCTTCAGCAGTGGGACTGGCGCTCGAATGAGGCCCACGATTCGTGGGACTAGCAAGAGAGGCAGACCTCGTGGCTCTCGTAGAGGAGGACCTGTAGGAGGCAAAGGCAGGGGCCTTCTTCTGCTGCATCCGCCGTCCAAAAGTGTTGGAGGAGCTGATCCTCAGTCTCCAGCTTCCTTATCTCCGACCAGCAGCAACACCAGTGAGCAAAACTTGCAGCACGGTGAGTGAAGACTTGTTAACTTAATTTGCCGAGATTGGTAGAAGTATAAGGTAGACTAACGTAGATGGATGAATCAGTTATTTTGCCAAGCGCGCTCCAAAATCTAGATATTCATCAAATCACAGAATAGCAAATGTAGAGTCAGTAGCGTCTGAAGTAATGAAGCAGTATTCATTGATGAATGTTTTAATATTCCCTCCACGCATAGCGTAGTAATTCTGAGAAGTAGAAGCCATTAACAGGTACATGAATATTTAGTACTTTGCCGTACTTCGCTCTTACCTCGTTAACATAAACAATTAACAGAGACTTTTTTTATCGAATATCTCCACTACATTGCACAAGTTATTGCTACGTTTATAGCTGTCGCTTTGCAAGCCCAATATCTTGATGCATACAAATTTGAAGACAGTGATCAGCAGGATCAAAGAAAATTTCATTCACCCCACAAACTCCCTCCAACAAAGCGATCGCCCAGAGCCTTCCATCTGCGAGGGCCTCGAAAATTCTCATTGGAAACTCTCGCTCGAGTCGGCAGGAAAGGATCGGGCGCTGAGAGGATTAGCAGCCGCTCGCGGGGAACGAAATTCGAAATGTCCACGATGAAAATGACTTTTCGTGACGCACCCTCGAATCGATACACCGCGCTAATCCCGACTGACTCTTTCATCTACACTTGGCTCCCATTTCGCTCCCTGTCGCGCCGTTTGGCCCGGTTCTCATGGGGCCCTGGTCGTGCAAAAAGAAAAGGATCCCTGCGGCTTACGTACTATCCATCGAAATTCCCTCGCGGTTACATGTGCGCGCAAGTGCAGTCTGGAACAGTTGGCGATCTTCCTGAGGGTACGCGGCTCACCCCTCGAGGTAGCCACCCCCTGAAGTCCCCGTGACTCACTCGAGCAGCTCGCGGTTTTCGTACCCCAGTTGCGTCTTCTGGGACTGCCCTCGTTTCGTCCTGATGGTAGTGGCTACATTTCAACCTGGACTTAAGTTAATCGATTTAAAAAAGCCTCTATTCAAGTGGATCAAAGAGATCTGCTGTATTATGAACTCGTGTCCAGACGATCTCTTTTTAGAAGGGTAACTTGGACCTCTGCATCGAGCAGTACTGCGTTGCATAACGTATTGTATCGCGATTGGCTCGCGTAATGATCAGAGGAAGTCGCGCGAGGGGCAGAAAGAGGAGGGAAAACGCTTGGCGATGGGCAACGAAAGCGAGCGGGCACGAAAACGAGTAGGTGGCCTCACGCAACGACACGTGGACCCGTGGCAGTTTACGCGAGCAACGTGCAGTGGTACGCGCCATCCTCGTGAGCTACATACACAGAAAGGAAAGGGGTCGTTTCCTCTCTTTCTCGCGGCCGCTTGTCGTCGACTGGAAGGCGAGCGGACAATAGCAGGTGCGGAGCGAAGGCGACAGCTGCGATCGATGATGCTCTTCTTAGGTTTTTGGAACTCGCTCTCACCCCTCCCCTGCCTTTTCTGCCTTTCCCATTCCACCTATCACTTCGGTGCCTCGGCTCCGAACTTCTCTCCCTATTTCGCCTGTTTTTCGCGTATCTAGGTGTCGATTGGATCTCCCCCTTTTGCTGTCTCTTCTATTCTTTTTAGCTTTGGGGTTTCTGGGCAGTTGGCCAGGGTTCAGACGTCTTTCTTTTTTGGAGGTTTTATGACTGTCTGGAACTGATTTCGAAGGTTCATAATTTGGTATTAAATGGTAGCATTCGCCAGGATATTAGCTGGGGTAGATACGTTACAATTTGGAGAATGTCTAAATACTATTGTTTAATATGTGAGGTACAAATCCTGGTGAGGAAATTGTGCTGAAGAGACATTAGTGGTGAAGAAATTACAAGAGAAGATTAATATCTTTAACCTTTGTAGAAAAATGGGATTTGTTTTACTGAGATTTTTCTTTGGACAAGAAGTCATGATGCAGACAAGGTCTAATCTTCAGTCATCCAATACTACATACTTAAATTTATGAAAAATCTCATCTAGGAGTCTCTTCTCTTTCACAAGAGCAGAGTTAGCTCTTAAACCAGTATTATTATTTTTTAGACTTCTCTACAAGATCTATCTATTCCTTCACCAACTGAATGTCTCTACCTAACTCTACATTGAATCCAAGTTGGATCACAGGCTTGCAATGAAACAGAACTCTGTACCACCAAGCTTCTAACGATGGAACAAACATTTTACCGTCTTCAAATAAACCAAGTCTAGACCAAGTCCAAGTGAAGATACTCTTCACGTGGATTCCTGAGGAACAGTGACTCCTGGCCAGAGTTCCAAAAAGGAAGGAGTCCCTAGGGGGTTGGACTCGGTTCGTGCCGTACCTCGCGGTGCCTCGTCGTGTCATCGTGCTCATATCGCCTCCCATCATATCCCCGTGTCGTGTAACGGAAAATAATTCCAACCAGTTCGAGTGGCTGGGACGAGTTCTGGCGACGGGTTTCTGGTTCCGCGGCGACCCTAATCCCGCGGGTCAACAACGGCGCTTTTTTCACGACGCCCGATCGCAAATTGAAGTCCCCCCCTGCCCGCTCCTAAATCACGCTTCACCGGGCGACAGCCATCGATTGACAGACGTGGAACCGTCAGAGCCTGGCGGAACGGTTTCTTGCCCTGTGAACGCGGAAACATCTTCGGCGCGTTCCATCGTCACCTTGGATTGGCCTCTTGGTATTACACTGAGATGCCAAATGACTTTTTAGGAATTCAGAAATTTCATTTTGTGCATAGAAAAAGATGTACAGACTTTTAATAAATAAGCAATTTTTAATTAAGTAGTTATAGGTATTTGAAATAAGGGAACACTAATTTTCATCGTTTAAATTCTGTGACTGCAAGGCAAAACGATCTATGTTACGTTTTCAGAAAATTTAAGTTAAGTGATAAGAAAACCCATGCTTCCCAAATGGGTTAATTACACCTACTCATATTATTTCTTTACAAATTTCAAGTCCTGATCTCTAATTCAGCCAGCGTTTCTGCAGGTAGGACCTTTCGTCCTTGAAGAGTTAAAAGATATTAAAAGTTCCCTCAATCCTCGGAGATATTCCGAGGACAGAGAACGATGCCCGAGACGCTGGGCCCCGGGTTATTACGATAACAAATCAGGCGATTCATTACTTTCATTGCCCCGGGAGGATCGTCGGAGGGGACCGAGACTATTTCATTGTCCCCCGCTTTAGAATGCAATAATTGTCTGGCGGGAGGCGAGAGAGCGTCTCGCGGCCAGTGAAAGACGCCGACCCCGGGGGATGGCCAAAGGGGACGAAACGGGGGGCAAAGGGTTCGAGGGGAGGACAGTTCGGCTGTTGCTCGGCTGAGATACGGCAGGATAATGCAGGAAGATAGGACGGGGCAAGGATATTGCGAGCCGGACTGTCGGCATTCCGCGGATCCTCGCGTTCCATTCGCCCTTCCAGCTACCTCGAAACTCCTCGGGACCCTCTTTGTGCATCCAGCCCAGTGGGAGGAGGGACTCTATCTTCCGTCGGGGATCTCACCCACGCGTGCTTTTCGCGGGAATCGCGGTACCCTCGAGGCGAAAATATTTTAACCGATTGGGACTCCTCCCTGCAGGCCTATCTTCGATATTAATTCAATTAGGGTCTGATGGATCCTCGATGGATGCTTTTTTTGTCTTGATAGGGACTTGGTGTCCAGTTTCCCAGTTTCATTAGACTCTCATGGAATCTTGGTCCAAGTTCAACCAGGTCCTTCTACCTACATTTCCAAAGCAATGAAGGCGAGTCTCTCTAACGATGAATCACCGTTGCCAATGATAAACACCTAAATGGGTGCTTCACCAAATCACCCAAAGGGTCCACCACTTTTCCAGTTCCCTAACTCCACTAGAGGCCCTCCCGAATTCGCCATTCAATTCCGTAACAACGACAAATTAGAATTCAAGCATCTTCCAAACGTTTGGTAACTCAACAGCCTGTAGTGGCAATCCCGAGCACCCTCTTTTTCTCCTCGAGGAGCCTCTTCCACACCTCGAGAATCGCCTTCAGCATCCTCCCTCCCCATAAATCTGCTCGTCGGAATCCCGCGTAGAATTTCGAAAGCGCATAACGACGTGCTTCCCGACCAACGGGGGAATCTCTCTTTCCCCTGAGAGAGCTTTTCCCACCCTTTGTTCCGGCACGGAGTGGCCACTCGAAGCTCCTGCCAGCGAGCTGGCGAGCTGGGGGACTGGCTCCTGAAAGGATCGGGAACGTGCCAAGGAATGTCGACGACTCGGAACGAAGCCGTGAAAAAGGGAAAAAGAATGGGCGAGAAGAAAGGAAGGAAGGAAGAAAGGTGGTCTGGCGGAGGAAAGGAGACGGGGAACCGTCCTCTCGTACATCCTTGCTCGGCTACTGACCTCCGACCCTGTCACTCACCCTCCTCCTCCGCCCAGAATTTTTCTCCCTCGCTATCTCATTAAATTCCTCTTCTCAGCCTCCCTACCCCGTGGCTAAGCTCCTGCGCTTACGATCAGTCGAATAGATGCCGTGGCACGATCCTCGGAGTTTGTCTTCGTCTCTCGTCGCGATGTACCGGTGAATAACCGATTAACTGGTCAGACCACTCCACGCTAAATGGAGGGTCTTCGTACCCTGCATCTGCCATTATAATCGTGAAAAGTTGCTCAGGGGCCCGCGACCAGGTCTCTTTCCCGCGAAAATCGTTACTGTAGGACCATGCTGCTTGCTTCTAAGGGGACACATCCCCTCGACAGGGCTTGTAGATACAGTTTTGTCTCGATACGAGTTCGATGGGGCACTACAAGTTACCTTGGAACTATTTTCTTCTATTTTACCTGATTTTTGACACTGAGAAGTGAGAAGGTTAAGTTTTAAGCCATCAGTGCATATATGGAATTTAGAAATGAATTTTTGTTAGTACTCTTCAAGATTTTAGCTAATTTCAAGTCGTGAATTTGTAACGAGAGAGAGTATTGTAGATTTCTGAATCGTGAAAGATGCGTCGAAACGGCGTGAGCCAGTGGTCCACCTGTCCCGTTGGGAGGAACAAAGAGCTTGCGATGGTTGAGAGATTGTATGCAGAGATAATATGAAGCAGCTTCAGCTCGCTGTAAATTCGTGACTCGTTATTGGTAACGAGCCTATAAAGCATCAAAAATGCGATACCAGAGAAACAATAAAGACTGAATATTAATTCTTCTAAAACCAGAATAATCTTGAGACGACCTAATTCTAAAACTACCCTCTAATTCCTAATATCCCCACGATCACATCCTCTTAATTTGCAGGCGTCCAAGGCACCTCTGGCCCAGCAGAAGGCGATGGTCCCAGTTCAGTAGGACCTTTAGGCCCAGTCGGTACTCTGGGTCCCTTGCCAGGCAGGGGAGGTCCACCAACGATCAGAAGAGGTCCAGGTCGACCACGTCTCAGGCCGACTGGTCCAGGGCATCAGGGCTACCGCACTCCTAGCCACCACCACGGGAGGAAGGTCCAGCGACCGCTTCCTGTGCCTCTGAGGTCCCAGCAGACGATCGCCACAATGAACCAGCAGAAGTCCCCAGCGCAGCGCCCATCTGGGTCTGGCTCGTCGATCCCTTCGGCGTCTTTGAGCACAACCTCATCCTTCCCCTCTTCTACTGGCGAGTCTCGACCCTTTGGCTTCTACACGCAGCAGCAGCAGCAGCAGCAGCCACGGGGATCCTCCTAGCTTCCGGAGCGGGAGTTCCTTCGAGTGATCCTCGAAGGAGATTCTTGAATCTCGATTCCGTGAACCAGACGTGGACTCCTGTCGGCTGACCCTTCCATGTTCTCTAGGACTGCGAAGTTTCGGGACTCCTGCCGCCAGGAAGCTCCTGTCGATCTCGAAGGAGGGAGGAACCTTGAGACCCCTTGGTCAGACGAACACAGTGATCGAATTCTCGTTACTTTTCGAGGACCACGATTGAGATATCTCAGTGGATGATTCTGTCTTGGAGGAAGCCGCATGGGACTTTGCTTCATACTGGAACCAGATCGATTCCTTATATTGTGATCAGTGCGAGTCTTAGGAAGACTCTAAGAGGCTTCGGTCTTCGTGGTCGCGCGTTTCTCGCGGAAGTTTCACGCTCAACTAGTGCAATGCAAAACAATCTTCTCGAGGGACTTAGTTCGTTCACGTATTAGAAGAATTCAAACGTAGAGTAGAGCAGAGGAGGATCGCGAGATCGATCGTGGAACGAAGGGACGATTTCTGGGGACGAAGTAAGGCACGGTGATTTCCCGCGTGTAAAGTATGTGTAAAATATGAGGTGACGAGTTCTGTCGATATTTAAGCGATTAGCATGACGTTATGGACGATCCTTTGGTATTAGTATTCGAATTTTAATCGCGCGAAATCGTCTAGGAGAAATTGTACAAAATCACGCTGCTCGTTGTCAGGTACTTAATCAGGAAATTCGAGCTCGTTGGATTAGGGGGACGAGAAACGGGTGAACGGTTAGCCAAAGTTGGAAGTGTCCGAAGGAACAGGAAGTGGATCCACGAGGAGGAGCTTGTTATCGAGGGCCCTCTGCAACGTCGGTGGCACGAATAGGGAAGAGCGAATCTGAAGTGTCTGGCACCTTGAGAAGCCATTAGCTTTATTTCGCGACTCTGCCTCCGTAGGAGTCGTTAATCGACACGACGAAATGTCGATGTGGCGCGCAACTCTCGCGATCGTCGATCTATCGAGAAGGTAGCAGAACTATCTTGTCTTCGAGAATCGACGATTGCTCGACGGAAACGGACGTAAACCGAAGGATACTTTCTTTACTTCTTTCTCTTCTCTCGCCCTCTTTCTCTCTCTCTCTCTCTCTCCCTCTCTCTCTCTCTCTCTCTCTTCTATCTCTTTCTCTTAACGTATTACGATTCGTCGACGCTGTAGCATCGTTCCGTCACTAGGCTCGGTTAGATGATATTTTTTATGCGTGTTATGGAGCGTCATTAAGCCGATTCCATTTGTAAGAGAACGGTATTTATATTAGCAATAAACGATTCAAATGGCCACTAGAGTTGATCAATTTTTTCCTAGTCCCTTCTTCCCAGTTTTACTTTTTGGGCTCTTTCAGATCAGGTTACAGGTGACGTAAATTTGGGAAGCCCAGTAGAGAGACACACTATACAGAAATATACATTTTTAGAGGTACAAATTTTCACGTAAAAATCCTAGAAGCTTCTTGATGAAAATAATAAAAAATACATGCAAATATGCATATATATAAAAATTGCAGTTCTACAGGGCGATTCAGTATCCACTGACCTCTCAGGATTCCGTGACCATTGTGACCACATCACTTGTGAATCATCCTCTTCGAATCCAGCGGATTGTGCACGCCTTGGATTCAATTACGCTCCAGGGGAAAATAGTTTCGCAGGCGGAGAAAAATTTTTCTGGGGAATGACGGTTCTACGCGTTTGTTTTCTGCCTCGCATTCCTGGCATCGCGCCGTGGACGTTACGAGTGTTCGGTTGCTGGTTTTTGCCGCGGTACACCGAAGAGAACGAGGTAAATGAAGTAAATGGATGAACGGTGAATAATGGATGAAGCAGCGTTAGCTGCGTGTCACCAGCGCTATTCGCTTCTTGCCGAGGTCTTCGGCTCGTACCATTCATATTCTTGTTAAATGTGTCTGACTATCAGGGACAGTGACTGACGCGTGATTCTATGATTAATTTTCATGGGTAAACATTAACTTTCACGGTATAATTCGAGAAGTTTCACGAGTCCCATAATTGAAGAAGAAATTGATCGTCTGAGAACACCTGACGATTTTTCTAGGCTGCAGGAATTAGAGATGGAGAAACCTGTCTAATTAAATTTCAAGACACAAGTATCAATAATATTTTCTAAAACTTTTCATAATTCATCTTTCGCGTTCCTATCATGAGAAAAATATTGAAGGAACATTTCTATGCAACTATCTCTATGTAGACAGCTGAACCCAATTGGTTCAGGATGTAAAGACCACGGAATGGAGCTTGATATTAAATGGTATTCCTTCTTAAGTCATTAAATTGATCAGTGTTAATGATTCTACGACACCATACATATTCATCCAGACCACCCGAGTTCTCCAACCTAGACTCTCGAGTTCCTAAGTAGAAGACGTCAAGAGAAAGTCAGACAACTTAGTTCAGCACGTCCCACGATCGCCGACATCAAAAAGGAAATGACAATGTGGGGATACGCGAATCAATTGTCAGTGAGAAATCAGAACTACCGATGCACCGAAAAACAACGTATAAATTGCAACGTGGCTTCCACTCGACGCTTTCTACGACCATGTATGTGCGCCGAGGAAATGGCACACTATCGACAGCAGTCCATATATCATTTAGAATAGCTATTAGTGAATTATTAGTTGCGGCTACCCTTCTCCAATCGTGTCTTCGACTCGATAATAAAACGCAACGGGACGCAGAAATAAAACTGATTTGGAATTTTCATCACTCATCATAAGCCAAAGTGTGTTATTAAATCGAATGACCTACTTTAATTTTATTTTGCTAGTTTAAATAAATTTATAATAGAGAAATAATCGTTAATAATATACACAAGTCAGTGGCTACGATTGTTATTAACAATAGATGCAGCAGAAATTTTTGTAATGATAATTATTTAAAGAAAGTATCAATTCTTCGCAAATTATCCTTCATTCGAATAATTCCGCTATTTCAATTATTAGTTCCCCCTCCTCTGTTCAGAATAATATAAATACCCTTGGAAGTCGATGAATTTCTCACTCGCTCCGGGGCCACCGGAGGGTGAGGATCACCCTGGGGATCCTGTGCAGGGACTCCTGGAATACCTTCTGGATGGGTCAAGGGTCAATCTAGAAACATCCTGTACTAGTCCGAAGGATACTCCAGGGGTCACTTCAGAGGATCGCCAGGACGAGCCACCCTCGCCAGAGACTCTGAAGTGAACACCTGGGGTAGCTCGTGATTTAGTCCTTGGTCCAGTCTTTGGTTCAGTCTTTGGTTCAGTCTTTGGTCTACTCCTTAGTCTACTCCTTGGTCTACTCCTTGGTCTACTCCTTGGCCTCTTCCTTGGTCCAGCCTTTAGCCTTGGCCTCTTTGGTCTAGCACTTGATCTAGCCCTTGGCCTCCTCATTGGCCTAATCCTTGATCTAGCCTCTGGTCTAACCCTAAGACTAGCCTAAGTAAACTAAAAAAGAAAATTGAATCCCTGCTTTCTAGTTTCAATAAATACACCCCTGAAAGGGTCAAGTCTGAAAAAGTTCCACCATCCTCATTAAAATCCCTCCCACGATCATCGGCTCGCCGTATCTCGACAAGTTTCCCAGCGATTTCCACGCATTTACCTAATTCCCAGCTGACTTCACCGCGAAGGAATCCCTTCACCAGTCTTGTTAACAGCGAAATCGCTCTAGAATGCTCGATAGACCCGACGACGACAGGAGCTCGAAACGTCACGTAACCGCAGTCGATTCACATATGTTTATGCGAAAGAACCGAAGGAATTCCGTGGAATTGGGATTCCAGCACAGTCGAGGCGACCGCGACAAGAGGCGACAAGGCGCGCCTGAAACCCGAGGGCGATGATCATCGACGCGAGCAAGCAGCTGCCGGCGGTGGTCGCGTCATCATCTGCGTGATTGCTTTCGATGTCGATCATTCCCTGATGGTTCCAGAGACAGCAGGCCTCGATCTGGCCACCCACCTACGTGATCGTTTTCACGCCTACCTTTTTTCCCCACTCTCTTTCCTAAATTGTGGAAAAATAGAAATCCTCTGCTTACAGGAAGAACCATCGTGGCCAGATGCTAGATCTCTATGGGAGTGATCCAATAATTAACCAGTTGTTTAGAAAATTCAAAAGGCATTAGATTCTGAAAGTGTTCACTGTCTCTTTGTTACCGATTTGAGGAAAGAGAGAACAGAGGAGTTAACATAAAACCTGAGCTTAAGTTCCTGAAGGACTCAATACGAAACTAGAGACTTGTTAAAATGAAACGCTTCACATCGTTAGATTCTACCCAGAAATATACTTATACCGACACTTAGCTAAGCCCTGGTTTCATACAGAAGCCACAAACGACATTTGTATTATGTCTTCCCGCCACATCCACGCCCATTCGAATCTTTCGCGGGGAACTAAAAGCTGCCGAGTGGAACTAATCGTAGCAGCTGGAGAAATAAATTGTTCGTCCGATGCAGGAAAGGCGAGGTCATTCCCGAGTCACGAGATTCGTTCCCTTTTGTACTGCGCCACTGTACGACTGCGTTTAGTACTACAAACACAGGTACCGATCAATTTTTGTTGCGAGAAAGTGACGAAAAGAACCAGCAAAGCAGCCAACAGATGGACAGGCAATCCCTCAAGGAGTAATATGTAAATTAACGAGCTTCCAGGAATTTCGAATGCTATACCAGCATCGTTGTCGTAAAATGTTAGCAACGCATGGATTATCAGGTGAAGGGACGTATGACGAGAGGATATATAATTAAGTGCCCCTATACCCCGAACGAGTTGCAAATCGTCGAATTTTAAGGGAGTCTTCAGCAACAAACAATTTCTAATTTTCTAATAAATAATACTCCATTATTCAAGTGTTCAATTTTTTAAATAATCTAAGACTGAAATACTCAACTCATCAAACATACAGACTCTCAAATATTTTCAATCTTCAAATTTTCACTCTCTGGAGACGTTCCAACTTCAATATATCCAAACTCCAATTTCTACCACAGAAACACCATTTCTTTGCAAATAATTTCACTCATGGACCCAAAAATCCCACCTTCAACCACTCACCAAGGCACCACCACAATTCACTTCACAGCGTGACCCCTGACACCACTCCCCAAGAGTCAACACCCCCAGAGCAAACCACAGCGATTCAAAGTCTCAAGCCGCAATTACCCCCAAAGGCCAACATTGTCTCCAGCAGCGTCAGAGCAGCTTTAGAATTACCCCTGACAAGACAAAAGGATGGACCGAGGGTAGGGGGCGAGTCGACAGCGTTCAATTTTCCGATTCGTCGGTCAGAGGAAAGCCGAAGGAAACAGAGGACCAACCGGACCCGATCGATTTTATGTCCTCGCCTCGACCGATTGTCCGTCTCCCGAGGGGCAGGGGGAGGTCTCTGAGCGACGAGAAGAGGAGAGGACCGAGACCTTGCGATACACCTGCTCTCAGGTGTACGTCCGCACCTTCCATCCGCGCGTGCAATGCATCTCTTCTTTCCCACTCTCTCTCCGAGTCCCCCTGCCCTCTGCTGGCTTTCTTCTCTCGCACCGAGAGGCAATCTTGCCTCGTCCATCGCGCTCGACGTTAATCCTGCGTCGAGGATTCCACGTTCGACGCTGATAGCGGCGTCCCAGGCATCCTTTTCCCCCCCCGCGCCACGCTACAGGTATCCGGGAGAAATTTCGAGAGTAATTAAAGTACAGGGGGAATCGATAAATTTCGAGGCGGGTCACGTTATTCTCGGCGTCGCCCTAGCTGCGTGGTCCTGCCAGGTGTTGTTCCCCCCTCGACTGGCATTTCTGCCTGTTTATTGCCTTGTTTACCTTTCTTACTGCACTACCGGCCGATGCTCTTTTCTGGTCGACTTTGACGTACAAGGTTTTTCGACGTTTTTGTCGGGGGCGCTTGCTGTGGACGGCGCTGAGAAGGGTTGAGGCCAGAGGTCGAGATGGGCATCCTTGAGGATGAGCTTGCGGCGAGAGGTAAGGTAAATGTCCCGATACCTAGACACTTAAGATGTCAAATGTTCCAGTAGCTGGATGACCTTGTTTGCTATTTTTCTACATTTCCAGATACTTGAAATGCATATCAGTAACTGAATATAATATAGGAGAATTTAAACTTAAAATGAAATAAAATTAGCGCTTGTGTTCGGGTAATAGGATATGGTCAGCTACTGGGACGCTTATCTTACAGTATAAATATGAGGAAAATTGAAATGCAGGATGATCAGTTTAATTGGAAACCTTCTAATGTGTGTTGGTAGCAGTTACAGTGACAACAGGATTTACAATATATGCTGGCAACCTCTTTTTACTTTATACTTGTTAACTTTTATATTCACGTTTAACGTTTTATATTAGCTTTTTACATTTGAAATACCGGATTATAAATCTTTTTGTTTTGCGTAGTGAATTGATTGTGCAAATGAGTGGCTCAATTAGTATTAAAGGAGTGGCCAAAGATGAACGAAATCATCTGCTTCTGCTTTAGATACGAATACCGAGTCAAGTTAGTTTTTATTTAGGGCTCCACGCGCATCAGAAATGTAATCATTTTGTGTGAAAGTTCCAGCGATAAGGTCATCTGGCCAAATTTAATCAGGCGCCAGATCGTTGTCTCTCGTAATTGGCTGAATTTCAGCCAGACACTGCCAGGATATTCCTGTAACGAACGGTTCACCTGTTGATTCTGGGGGATCATTTCCTGTCCATCCACTGGAAACGTGCCTTTTGTACCCTAAATATTCGGCTAGATATCTCGAATCCCTTATTCGTTTCTTAATTAACTCTGGACGAGCACATCATCTTCGAATCAAGGAAGCCTCTACAGTCCAAGAAAAAAATGTTTTGTACCCGATTTCGACAATATAGATATACAGAATGGCTATACAACATAAACATGATTCTATACGGCCCTCTAAATTAAGATTAACCCATTTCGCGAATCGTTTTCTCAGGTAAAAGGAAGCAAACCGAATAACTGGCGATTCGGTTCCTGTTTCATTGCAGCGCGTTATTAAAAGCTGCAGTTACCTTTATAAATATTAATGAACCAGTTTTCTATTCGTCACGCTGTTAACTAGCGTTTCAGTTTGCTGCTCATTTGACACAGATTTTTCTTGCGCGCCTAACACTTTTCAAATCAGCATCATCTGGTTGCACACCCTTAATCTCCTTCAGAGATACAAGGGAAAAAAATGTTAAGCTGAAGTTATTGAAGTCTCTTGTAGAATTTACAAGAGTGCTTTAACAAGCCCGAGTTTAACACAGTCAATAAGAGTAGACTTTGTAGACTTAACAATGCTGCTCTTTCTGTAATCAATCTACCTTTGCTTATTTTATTAAGGTCTACAACAGATCCTATAAAAATATATCTTCCCCTATTTAAACCTACTTAAGAGACTTCTGTATGAATTTGCTAAATGTTTTCCTTGTAGGTATTCCTATGTCAAGTCACAAGTTGTTGGAAAAAATTGAGAAATAAAATTGGGAGTTTAAAGGCATTAAAACAATCCTTGTTTGAAAGGGTTAAAACAATAGGAAGTTTTCAGGAGAAAAATTGAAGAAACTTGGAACTGCAAATGGTTAAATATACAGGCTGGGCTAATGGGAGTTTAACCTCCAGGTATCACACATTAGAATTCAACGCACAGCAAATGGCAGGTTGATTATAATTAGGGCTCGATACGCAGCAGGACGAGATGTTCATGTCGAGGCTTTGATCGCATCAAGGATGCAGTCGGCCGTGCGGTTCCGCGCGTTGTTTCGGCATCGATGGTAATTATCTACGTGGCCGCTGCCACACCAGAATCGGAGCTTTTATTTCGGCGTGTGAACCAGGTTCACGAAGTCACTAAATTAGCCAGGCGCAACGGTACATTCACCAGGAAGGTGGAACAGAATACGAATATAAGGTTTTTTTTTAAATTCTTTATGACTTCCACTGACAGCTAAATTAAGATATTTGTGGTAAATAAAAGTGTTTGTATTCATGAAGCCAAAGACTGAATTTGGACAAGAGGTATTTTATGGTGCTACATGTTACTCAGAAACTATTTTTAGGGATTTTATATTCACTCGATATTCATAGTAATTCACTTTCTATAAATTTGCATCTTAATAGATACCTACATGTAACGAGTTCACAGAGCAGAGGGGATATTTTTCTGAGATGAATTAAGATGCTGATAAATTCAGTGTTTCCTTACCAACGATAAGAGTAAACAGAAGAATAATTAGGTAAAAAAGTAGTAGCGAGTTTGTGATAGAAAATACTGCATGTAATATTTAAGACTAGAATGATTAATAGGAGCCACGGTAAGGTTCTTCATTGCGTTTTCATCTAAGTAAAAGGGAACATTAATATCTCGAAAAGATGTATTGCAGTTTAAGCCAGGAAGGTGAATCTGCAATCAGCATCGATCGATGATTAATCGTAACGTGATCGGAGAAATATCACTTGCGCGTGATGGGATCGATCGCTTATTCAAAAGGGAAACGCAATTAGTCATACAACGCGTGACGGTATTCTTTCAAATTCCACCATCACTTTTGATTGGTTAATTAACTGTTTGAGGTGTAATCAATGAGGAATCTGTCAGAGACGCGTTGTAATTTCGAGTGACAGGTGTACCTGCTGAATAATTCTTTATAATAAGTCTGTCTCTGGATGAAATGAAATTCGTTTGGAATAGAAAATTATCCTACAATCAAAACACTGATAATTCATTAATCTGGGTATTTAGTAAGTATTTTGAATAGTGTTAGGACAGAGAATAAGGGCAAAATGTAAGAGGAGTGCATGGAAATAGAGAGAAGAGAAAAGGGATAGTTTCTAGAATGCTCTAAGATTCTTCTTTCTTTTCAAGTAGGTACAATTTTTCTAGCCCTTAGTAGAAATTAAGAAGTAACTAAGAAGAATGAGTACAATATTCCCTCAAATATTCCCTATAAAAAAAAATAAAGAGAAAAGAATACAAGTAAATACTTATGCATGTCTTTAAAGAACACAAGTAAATAACGAATCGGAAAAGTCAAGAGATGCCCAGCAGATATATCAAGGGAACAAGCATTTAGTTCAGCATTTACTGTGACAAAATGATAACATTCAAGTCTCTGAGCGCAAGCACGAAAGAATCGTGCGACTGCACGATCGCTGAAGAAAGGGGAGCGATCGTGGCGAAGGAAAGGGAAATTCGGTATCGAGGATCACCAGTTCCCTCAGTTATAATTAATCTCTCAGTAATTACAGTCCTCCAGTATCGCGTGAGATTATTGATACGACAGATGCGAGATTTTAACGCGGCCAATTAGCGTCGGGGCAGCGGAAAGCGTATCGTTCGATATTATCGACGAGCCTGAAGCTGATATCATCGCGACGTATCGAAAAATCGCATGAAAAACGACCTGCTCATCCGACGAACTTCCTTATCGCTATTATTATTATGTACCTTCGTGTCCTAGCTTTCTCAGTCTCCCAGATCTACATACGCGCGGTCGCGTGACCTGTGACCATCGATTCACTGCGTATCACTATCAGGGAACATTCATTGGGAATTAAGTTAGATAAGATTGAGTAAGATCTGAGGAGAATCGTTCAGATTGAGGACAGATCGATCGAGTATATTCACTAAATCAAATTCCACATTTTGTAGATTAATTCTGTGGTTGAAAGTAAAACGACTTAAGTCACGTGTTTTGGTTTTCAAGATATCAGCGTTTAAAATTGTTATAAAATGTGTCTTAGTCAACTTCAGCCCTCAATGGCTCAATTCTACTTTGACCCTTGACCTCTCGTACCCTCATCAAGCACCGCTTCAACACATCGCCTCTAACTTTCTAACTGTGCATTGTCCTCTCGCGTCGCTGAAAAAGCACGTGGAACCAATCACAGCTCTCTTCTCATCCATTATGATAGAGTGGTCGCGGAGGAGTTGAACTCCGTGACAGAATAATTAACCACGGAGGACAATAGCCAAGGAGGCCAGTTCCACGAGCGTCCACGGAACCAGGTGAGTAATAAATTGGCTGAGAGGAACAGAGATAAAGAGTCAGTCCAGTTAAATATCGCGGTTCCATGGAATAAATTAGCAACGCGGCGAGTTTGAGAACATGATTGCCCTTTGATCTGGGGAGCAGCTGTAGGAAGGCTCTTTTCGCAGGCGTTTTCCTAGCCCATTCGAATACAGTTACAAGTAGACAGGGGAAGCCAGGGTTTAACGTGGTCACGTTCGGCACAAAAGTACGCGGGCTCGTTGTCCCGCGCTGGAGACAATTAACGACGTCGTTAGGCCCGCGAGGCTTGTCCGCGATCGTGGAATAAATACGCTCGGCGATTTCGCGGGGAGGAAGGTAAAGAAAAAATGAAGGCTGCTCGCTGGCGCGCACCGCGGGTCAATTAACGGCATCGTTAAGCGTCGCGGACTCGTGTAACCGAGCAGGGGAGAGGTTTCGTCGAATGAAATGGAACGGGCCCGTTGTTCGCTCCCTTTGTGTATTTGTTAAGGTAAATGTCCCAATACCTGGACGCTTAAGACGTTAAATGTCCCAGATGGACAATCGAAAAATGTATATATCTCTACACTTGAATTCTGAACTATTTTATAATATTCTTTGCTTTTTATTAGTAGTGGTTTTATCTAAGATAAAATCAGTTCTATAATTTAAGCTTGAAATGAAATAAAATCAGTGTTAGTGTCCAGCTATCAGGACAGCGTCAGCTACTAGGATATTTACTTTAATATTCCTAGGCTGGGGAAGAAGAGCGTGTTCACTTTCTAGGGATTCGACGTTCCTTACGTGTTCTTAATAGTGTATAGTGGTCTGAAACGACTGGACATGAAAAAGTACATACAGAAGTGGTCTGTTAAAGAGATCTTGTAGAGTGATAAGTTGTAAGTTTTAGGAAAATTAATTTTTATAGGAGTATTTTCACAATTTTTTTTTCATATGGCACTGGTCCACCACGTGAAAAGAGACTCAGGCGTACTTTATGTTAAAAGTGAACAAGTCGTTGAGAATAAGAATTTTTCTTATCCTTTTTTAGAAATTTGAAATATTTGAAGCAAAAGTAGCATTATTTAACTACAAAAAAGATAATTATTCTAATTTTATGATTCTCATTAAATGGTTCTGTGATTATAGAGTAAAAATTGGAAACGATTTTTTTTCCTAAGTTTCGCATGCGAGAACGGGGCTTAAGTCCCAAGGAGCTTCTATTCCCATCATTTGCATTTTTTATCAATTACCTAATCACCGATACGAGAACACTCAGCGATCAATTACACGGATACCTCCCCATATAATTTCATTTCACTTTGAACCATTCATGTCATCGTTCGATTAATCTGGAGTTTAATTACGCGGAAAGATGAAAGACGACGTGATCGACAAAAAGTGAAATCTCTTTATACCTAATTACATGCTACTGGTATTACACGTATTAATGGAAGACTTGCTCTTCCAGATGCTACAGGCGCATCTTTCGAATTCCCATGGACAGAGGATCAAAATAATTCAAACTCTGAGCGACGAGGAACCTCAAAGACTTGAACCTTCCTTTCTCTATTCAAACATTTACCTACTCATCTTCTAATTTCTCCATTGGAAGATTTACATTTTTGGAGAGACAAAGAAACAGGTAATCGATATAGAGGATTCAAAGAATTGTCTAATATCTCCACTAAAAGATTTCAATTTTTTAAAACATAAAAAGGCAGCTAATCGACACAGAAGGTTCAGAGGACTTTCTAATATTCCCACTGTAAGATCTAAATCTTTTAAAAGATAAAGAAAGAGCCAATAGACAGAGGGCTCAAAGAACGACGGATGTCGACAAAGGAGGAGAAGTGGAAGAAAGTGTGGCCCGAATAGTATCGGCGATGACCTTGAAAGAAGAAGTTCCTCGAGCGAGGAGCGTCGAAGGGCCTTCCTCGGCGGAGTAGCGACGCATAGGAGAAAACTGGGTAGCGAGACGGTGTAGATACGCGTAAGGAAGCGTAACGCCTACGTAGAGCCGAGCCTCTGACTCGCGACTTCCGGTCAAGCGGCAGGAAGCACGCTCGGTGCCTCGCCGCCACCGACGTCGACTTCGCCGCGTCCTCAGACCCAGCCACCGGCCACGAAATATTTATTTAACTTCCATCGTTTGTCACCGTTCACTATGCAGCTGGACGAATTAATTTTCCACCGTGCCAGGGAAATTTCCTGCTCCGAGAGCTAATGAAACTTTCATGCCCAGGGATCCTGCGCAGAGATACAAGAATTAAGCGTTAATTAATCAAGGGCCCTGACGGAACATCTCGACTCTGTTGGGCTTTATTACAGCGAATTGAATATAACTTGAAATTTGATTTTATTCGAGTGAGACTGGCCACTGAATTCCATTTCACACTGTAATTGCATAGTAAATGTCCCAGAAGATCTCCGAGTGCGTATTTAATAACATTGAAAGATGACGAGGGAAAAGCATTTGCTATACGGCGAAGAAAGCGAGATAATAGTCACTTTTTAGTGGCGATGAAATGATCGATCGTCAGTAACGTTGATTACACGACAGTTTTATGTGTGAGTCGACAAGAGGATGGTAATGAAAAATCGCTTGGACCGATCGACGTCCGGGTTCCTTCTGATTTTCCATTCTTGATGGCGGCCTCGTTAACGTTAACTCGTTACTTTACTACGGGCATGAATATAGAACGAAGGGGAATGCCACGAAGGTGGCTTCAACCGTACATCCGGACGATATAAATGAGAAGTTGAACTTCCTCGGTAGACGCTATTAAAGTTCATCTGGCTTCGATGTTACCTTAACCCCTCATTGATATCTTTTCTCGAAGCTTCTAGTTAAAAAGAATTGTCACTCTTTCACTTAACTCAATATTCGACCTCTATTTAACTCATTCAGAAATGTTCAAGTTTCTAAATATTCGAATATTCAAAGTTTAAATTTTCAAATTTTCAAATACCCACTGGAATATTCAGATATTTAAATATTCAAAGTTTCAGAGTTCTCTTAACTTGGTTATATCTATTTAATATTAACCCTATTCAGATCAGAAATAATCTTACTTTACTTTCAGCTGATACCAACATAAATTCATGGTACCAACATAAATAGCATGTCTTCACAAATTTTTCAGGATACCATATTATTATACCCACATAGCATTTCTTTACACTTTAACAGTAGACACAGCTGAATAATCCAGGTACCTATGTTTCATTTTACATATTCTTCACTGAATATTCAGACAAACCCAGAACCAAGATACCCACCTGTAATAATCCCAGCTTATACTCACACCGAAACCCTATTTCTCGTTCGATCCTGCATCCGGTAAACAAAAGGAAATATGTAATTGGAGTTCGTTTAATAACGTCTGAAGACCAAAGGAGGGTCTAGCTCTCGAAGACCGTTCAGATGATAATGGAGGAACTTTCCTTTGTTCGCGATTCTAGAAAATTCATCGCCTAGAAGGAACCCTCTGGATCCGCGAGGATCGAGAGGAGCTGATGGAAATGGGGTCGTCCCGTTCAAAGGAAAACTTTCGCCAGGCGTTCGAATATCAGCGAAACTTGGTAGTGAAAAGGTGGAGGAACGGATAATGTGATAAGGAGTAATTTCTCGTTGGTACGACTTCGCTTAGCTTGCGAAGGAGTTATCTTTCGGTCCGTGCACTCGGCAGGAAACCTAATTTCAGTCTTCCTGTCATGGGAATGTGGGCACCCTGTATCGCGTTTTACAAGAACGGCGAATCGAACACGCCGTCCTCTGGCCAGTTTTGTTCAATCTGAATCGTCCTCGTCGTTCTGGACGATGGTTATCGCGAATACGTCGACGGTTGGATTCGAGGGGCGTAGAAATAACGAAGTGGAAAGGGAATGATTAGAAAAGGTGGAGGGAATGTTAACAGTGTTCGAGTTTATGCTTTCTATGGCCTTGGAAAGTAGTTATATAGGTGGATTATTGAAACACTATGGGTAAGAATAATATCGAGGATTTGAGAAGAAACAAAATCTGTCTTCCATTATATATAGGTATCTACTACAAAAATTGTAAAAAATATAATGGGAAGTAATCGTTTTCTATGCTGTTAGTAACTTTCAGTAACTTTAATAACCAAATTTTATAAGACGTGTCTTTTGAGACACCCTGTATAGAGATACCAAGTTTATATTAGCAATTATTTAGTGGCATTTCAACTTAAAACGCCTGCAGATTAGATTCTATATCTGACTTGGAAGAAATCAGAATTTAAGCGTAATTAACATAGTAATATCAATTACAAGGAAATAACAAATGTAACTGAGGAATAACTAGTTTTATAGTCCCTATTTATAACTGTGCAGAGCAATATAATTATAATTATAAATCGCACTTAATTGTCCCGTAATTATAATTAGTCCTTAATCAAGATTCTACAATGTCCTAAACATCAAACTCTAATTACAATCATCCTGCGCATTTCCAATTCGAAGAAACTACCTAATCAGATCCATCACTAATCACGAACTATAATATAACAGAAAGTAATGTTTAATTTCCAGCAGTGCTAACTACTCCACAACCGTTCGCCCAACTCTAAACAAACGTATTCCCCCTCAACTCTCATTATCGAAAGCGCAAAGCGGAAACGAAAATTTAAAGCGGCTTTGAGTGCCACAAAAATTCCCATTAATAACGCGATCCAAGATGGCGGCGTAAAAACTCACCAGCGACGACGCAGCGTGGGCATCCTCGATGCGAACCGTGGCGCGTTCGAGGGAGGCGGGTAACGTCGACAAAAGGCAGACTGCTCCTTCGAGTGTCAGCGCGATTGGATATGACGCCTGGAAATAAAGCGATCAAATTCGATTCCGTGAATCAACGAGATAAGAATCACCTTAATGATCCAGTTTAATGACTTTCCCCGACCGTGGCAGGCCGCGTGCACAATTCACCTCACGAACTTGCTCCCCGGTGCTTTCGACTGCCTGTTTTCGGGCAACGACTCGAATGATTTTATCGTCGCATCCTTCTTTCTTCCTCGCCTTCCTGCTTCCTGGGCGTGTTGCGCGAGCACCGGTCGTTTCGAGAGCGCCCGGTTTTAACCTTATACTTCGTTACGGGAATTAACGATATTCACGGTCGAATCCGTCGCGCGAAATCTTTCGGAGGTAACTCGTTAATTGCTGCCTCTTCGAACGACTCTCGCCCCTGCCGCCACTGTTATTAACGTCGACGACCTCCCGTATCGCGGAATCAGTGCTACTTACACCACTGAGCAACAATAACTAAAGAGCGGTAATTTTGAACCACCTGACGACTCGAGCTTTTTCGTTCGTACGTTCGACAAGGTGACATCTATGCTGGGGATTTTTCCAATATATCGAATCATCGGTAAAGCAGTCCTCGGGGGACGATGAGCACCGCTAGGTGTGCCAAATCATCGGTAATGCAGTTGTCTTCGAGCTTGAGTGATTTTTCGAGACTCGAATCAGAGTCTAAAATCAGAGAAGTAATTTTGTGATATTCAAGTACAACAATTTTCACGTATTGCAATATTTTCTGAATCAATTTTCTAATTAATTGAACTTAAAGTGTCACCTAGAACTTTGAGTAATATGGAACTATTTAATATTAATCTTAGCCTGGAGGTCGAAATTAACTGAGACTGCTGAAACGATTAAACAGTGGGTGCTTTCCAGCCAGAGACACAGACGACATAGTATAACACAGTATAGCTTCATTTTACCAGAATTTCTGCTTGTAGCCTTACTAGGACAGATATAGCTAATGCCCAGTATTGGGTATCTAAATTTTAGATACTTAAATATTCGAATATTCAACGTTCCACTGTCCTCCAATGATAAAATATTAAAAAATAAGAATTCTTCAATCGAAGACAGAAGCCCTTTCACCTAATCTTGGATCGCGTGAAGGAAGCAGGGACGCTCGAATGACCCAATCGAACCGGAAACGAACGAGGAGGAAGTGACGGTGGGCCAAGTGAATTGGCGATGTGGTGTCGAACGACAGGCGGGTCGCTTGGCCGGAAAAGCGCGAAAATGGGAGGAGGAAACGGGAGAAGAAAGAAGCGGCGAAGAGGAGGCGGAGAAGTGGAAGTGGCGCGTGGCACTGCCGAATAAGTATCGGATGCCGCCAGATGTTGCGGTGAAGCCAGCTGCTGCGCCTCCGCCGCTCCTGTCCTCCTTTGTTTTTCCTCGCGGTTTTTCGAGAGCGACGAGAGCAGGTACACGGGCACGACGACGTCGCTGGTGCTTTATGTTCACTGGTGGTACACCGTGGTCGGGCACGCTCTTTTTTCCCCCTTTTACGCCTTCGTCCAGTGAAACCGCGCGTCCCTCGCCCCGAGACATTGCCCCCTCGCGCAGCTACTGACACGTGTTACGTAATCGATCCTGATCGCAACGCGACTGCACTTGACACAGGGAGAATGGCGGGACTATCGACAGGTTACTTTTACTTTGCAATTGAGTCGGTGAGTCGAACAATGGTACAAAACGAATATTATCCACTTTTAAATAATCTCGAAGCTAGTACGCGAGACATTGGGGGCCATGAGGAACTAACCCTACTTAGTCAATGGCTTAGTCAATTTTTGCGCTCAATGCCTCGTGTTTGGATTCTAGAGCCAAAGTGTATTCTGTTAAGTCACACAGAAAAGGGGTGGACTTAATACACTATAGATTCGTTGTCCAGATTATGTAAAATGCATAGAATCATGTATGTATTGAGATGAAGTAACTCGAAATTTGGTTTCTGGGCTTGAACTGTACTTTAAGTCATCGATTCAATTGATTTCAATCAGCAAATCGATTTCTGTTTTCCTGTATGTACTTCGCTTCTTTGCAGAAGGAGGATACGGTTGATGGACTATTTTTTTGTGACGGAATCGAACGAGATTACGACAGGGCGATAATGGCGGATCTATCGATAGGTTAGTTTCAGTACTGACGCGTTTTACGATTGATTCGAATCGTCAAGATTTCCATTTTCCATGTTTTTCTTTATTTGTAGTGGTTGGAAGAGTCGGGGGAGAGGATTAATTCGAGTCACGGCGAGAGTTACGAGCAATTGCGAGATTAAGGTAAGAGGTTAGATTTGATCGAGTTAAAGTAGTAGATATAAGTAATTACGTCGCGTGACGATGGTAGTGAGATCGGTTACGAACGTTCCTTAAAAAGAATGCTAAAACAAGGCAAATTATCAGGCAAGCGGGAAATTGTTTTAAACTGTGCTCTTTGAAGTTCTTTAGGGTCAAAGTACGGGGATATTTATCGTGATTTTGATTTATTAATGTTAGTTGAACATCGGGGAACGTTCGTAAGATCGAGGGGAATGCAGGAAGAGGAAATTATTTGCCTGCAAACTGTCACGGCATTTATAAAGTTTGATATCAGTGACAGACATATTCCTTGAGAACTGTTACACGAAATTGCATTCCTATACAGTAACGCTATGAACGTTATTGCTATCGATTTGTCATAAACATAATCAGAAGAGAGAAATACTTGTTTTATGACTATTACTTTTCTGTACTATTCTATATTAACTTTATTGCAAAAAACAATTGAAAAAAATGGTCACTGCATAGTTTTCTATCTACAGTGATCAATGACCTCAAGTAGTAACTTACATATTTTAATCAAATTCTGACCCAGTGGTCCCAACATAATAAGTCGTTAATAGGACCCAGGGTGGCGCTACAGTCACCTAAATCTAACTCATTCACATAATTAAGCTATTCATAAGCCAAAGTAATTAAACTCTAATTTCTAAATTTTTTAAAGTTTCAGTATCAAAGCATTTTATGCTTAACTTTTTATATTTAAAATAACTATAAACATTTTTGTTTTCTAGAGTTAATGGATTTGGCAAATGAGTAGCTCAATTATCACTACTCTACACATTAACATTTCTGACTCAATCTACAAACTATCTTACATACTTACATCGAATTACTTCTTATCAGAGAATCTTTTAAACCACTTTCCTCGAATCATTACACAATTCGATGACGCCCAATATATTCATCCCTGCGCGTCCAGTTCAGCCCCAATGTACACGGTGTTCGTATCCAAACAACGCAAGCGAGGCTTTCCATGCGTGAAGCCAGGATGAAATCAAAGCGCTCATACGTAATGAGCCCTCGCTTTCCTCGCGGCGTGAAAACCGAAAAGGGGCAAAGAGGAAACGCAAGAGGAGGGTCGTACGCGCGAGTAGAACGTGATGGGAAGGAAGTGGCGACGGGGATGGAGGGAGGAGGGATCGAAAGCGAATATACTTCCTGGCGGGGCGGCAAACAGGCAGCTGCTCGGATTTGAGCACGTGCTACCACTGTGCTGCACGATGAGCTCCGTGTCTTAGATAGAGCCGAGGTTGCTGGGTCGGTGGGTAACATAGGTAGGTGTTATACACCAGCGACTGAATACGATCCAGGTATCCGGGGTGAGAGGCACCTTCGTACGTGTTCCGGTGATCTTTGCACGTACACGACTCTCGTTTCTTCTTGTCTATTCAAATTCACCGCGTTTCCTCGCTGGCATCCCTTATTCTACAGCTAACGGTGATCAACAGCTGAAAATATCGTTGGGGTGGGACCGGGGGGTCAGGCTGGTGGCTCGATATTCAATGGGTTCTGAATCGTCAACCGAGGTGCAGGGAGATTGAGCTTTCTTATTCAGAAATCTAGGTATCACGTAGAAAGGTGCAGTTTATTATAGTCAGGAAATTCAGAGGGGGAGGGAGTTTGAAATAGGTCTGGTGGAAATGGTGAGATTCAGTAGACACCGGTTGTAGAGAACAGAGGACTGGATTTTCGTGATGCTGCATGAGTAGATACTTCACTTGACAGCTTGAGTAATATGTTATATTATTATTATTTTGTAATCTAAGTGCTTATACATATTCGGACATAATCTTCTGTATATCTCCCACTAGTGAAAGAAAGAAAAATTTTGAATTTCCATTACCTTCATCACTGAACCAACAACTTGAAAGAAATCTATTTTTCTCGACTCCTCTAGTATAACAAAAATTGTTAAAGCCAGCTAAACAGAATCTTATTAATTTGTGTCATGTATGTTTGTCTTTAGAATATATCCTAAGCGAACACGTGCTATCATTGCGCTTTGCTGAGGGAAGCCGACGTACTTGCAGAGGTTGGTAGGTTGGTGGGTTGATGGGAAGGTGTTATGCACCGACTGTCTGAATGCGAGGTGGGCACGAGCTCCAGGTATCCCCAAGGAAGGGGGTGTACGTTCGCGCATGCATGCGTGTCTCCCTTTGAAACACAAGTTTTCCTTTTCTGACCAGCTAATTCCCTCTCTCCAAGGTGACCTTTCATTCCGCAATTTTACACTGGACTGACTTTTACGATGCGATCCAGTCTCTCCCGTGTCACACGTGACGTTAATACACCGCCGTGATTAAATTTCCTTCTTCTTTATAGACCTCTATCGCCATCTCGCAAGCGATCGTGTCGCAATAGCGGCGGCTTCACAGCCGATTAATGGAACGATTAAGTCCCCTAATAGCTCCGTTAACTTTTCATCTGGCGCGTCGAATAATTAAATCCTCGGCAAATCAAAGAACCTCGTATCTGATCACGTTACCCACATTCTCCGTTTATTAATTTAGTAGAAATACGCAGGTGCTCCATTCGAGAACTTCGCTGACGGCTGATCCTGCATCCTGTTAGTAGCTAGCGTGTTAAATAACTTTGCAGTTTTATCTTTCAATGCTCCTTGACAATAAGAGGGTATAACCATCAACTTTCAATTCCTTTTATAGAGGTTCGAGGAATCTTGGTTCGTTTTAGTGAGGTCTCAATTATTATCCTCGAGTTAAAGACAGGAACTTTGCAAATATTTTAAAATTGTATTCTTTTATAGTGAGCCTTAATTTTTAAGGCTTCGATAAAATCAGTTTTGTTCGATAAAAACTCTTTACTATGTACCGTGAGGCCATACCGCCTTATTTTTATATGACATTGTTATACATATTGTTACACAAAACTTAGAAGCTTGGAAATTTGAAAATTTCAATATTTTGAATATTTGAAAATTTCAATATTTTGAATATTTGAAAATTTCAATATTTTGAATATGTATCTATTTGAATATTTGGGTATTTGAAAATATGAAAATTTAAATATTTGAAAATATAAAATGCTTTACGTTAAGAGTACGATAAACCAGTTCTACAAATTTAACACACATAAGTATACCTATGGACCACCATCCTACTTTCTTCATTATTCATATCAAAATGATTGACACATCGAAGTTCAGCACCGTCAAGGGATATTGTAGTTCAGGTTCAGTTCAGGGTCCATCGAAATAAATTCGCTGGGGCAGGGCGCCGTTTCGAAGAAACCATTAAGAGGACGTCGATTCTAGAGATGGCGCGTAGGACCGCGACGCATCGCCTTAGAATATTGCGAACGATATTTATTGGCCCGTCCCGGGTATCTGATAATCACGCGACACCTGTTACGACACAACACTTACTTAATTGGAGGCTACGAACAGCTGCCCACACGACGAACCAATCACGGCGGTTCGTCTGAAATTCTTCTTTAGCCCGCGACACATCCCTGCCGGGAGCACCTGTTCCAATTGAAATACGCTGACCGAGGATCCTTGACCAGGATTTCACGCCGAAAGGAAAGTTCGCTGCACTGATTCCACCGGTTCGATTTGTCCGATCGACGGGCCGCGATTTCGCCCGTGACGCAACCGTCCAATTAATTAAATACGCGATCACGGGATGGAATGTAAATCTCTGTTGACAGAACGAGGGTGGCGCTCGGCCTGTCCCCCCGTCGATATCCACGCGTGGTAGTTTGATCCTTTCAGAGATTATGAGTGATACAAATCACATGTGTCGGGAGCGACCTGGTTTCTGGATTTATCTGATTAATTGAAAGACAAGATCTATGAGGCGATAAAAGGGTATTTCCTCACTTGTGAAAGGAAATATCGAGGAATTGTCAGAAAGGATCAAGAAACAAGAAAGGTAGACAATTGTAAGACTTCTTTTGAGGATCCCTGGGAGCCTGTACTACGAAGTTGAACAAATTTCAGAACCTTCGAAATTCCTATGAAACTTCAGAACTTCTCTTGAGAACTCCACAAACCTACAAAAGCTTCAAAACCTTGAAAACCAAAGTTCTCTTGTCAGTACCCTTAAGACAAACTTAGATTTTTCACTTTGGATAATCATCCTGAATGCTTCATTGTAATTTTCTACATTAATACTTTCTACCTTTCACTTTCCAAATGAGAAGTCCAAATTCGCCTCTATAGTCTAGATAGTACCCACCAGTTATCCACAACCATTTCTCCCAAAGCTGCAACTTGGCTTTCGCAAAACTCTCGAGAAGTATCTCGAATTCCTTATCGCGCATAGCCGCGGTTCATTCACGCGTTTCGCAGCTGCCGAAATCCATCCCCTTTGCACGGCCGATATCGTCTTCAAATATTCGAGGAGGCTGCAGCTAGTCTCAAGTCTGCCAGCACTTGGCAGCGTGTAACGATGCTGCACGCATGGCGCAGCTGTCAAGCAGTGTCCCCAGAGGGCCGCCTCGAATTCTACACCGTGGTATCATACGCAAATATGTGCTCGGAGCGGGAACCTCTATCCGAAACTTCGTGAGGTTACCTCACCGTTTAACGACGCGTAACAGAGGCCTGTTGGCGCGTATTACACCTGTCCCCAGGACCACATTTGCCAGAAATTGCCCGAATTCTGTAGCAGCGTCGCTGAGGAGGACCAACCAGCTGGCTCCCAGAACCCTGCATCATTTCGTAATGTTTGATCAGAGCGCGATCACGATTTCACTGTGGCACATTGTCGCTGATCAGGCGTAGGCATTTGTTTTGTGGGGGCTGCTGATTGGATCGGAGGATGTGGATTAGATGTGAGAGGAAGGGTCAGAGGGATGGGAGAGAAGTTATTGAGAGGTGACTTTGAAGTGTCCTTGACTGACCTCAAACAATCGGCGCTTATAGAGAGAGCCATATGCAGCGGTGACAATTCCTTTGCTTGGACAGGTGTTACAGCTGGTTTTCTTCCTTTCCTTCCTCTTCTTCCGTTTCTAAACAGTCTTGGGCTTTGCTTGATTGATTGCAAATTCTGGAGATGCTGTGTATGATGGCTTTTTGATTTTTTCTTGACACTAGAAACAATAGGTACACATGTTAGGTGGTTCAGAAATACAACATGGTCGTAAAATTAATCAAAGGAGAATATGAATATACTTGGTTCAAAGTTCCTCGATTCTCCTCATCTCCCAGCACCTCTGTTCTCCTCAATAGCCAGCAGATCAGAGATCACCTTAATTGGGCAACAATCTCCGGAATTCGAGCGATTTTCGGCTCATCTGGGAGCAAAGCAGCTTGATAACTCGCGGTCAGCACGCGTGCCAGTATCCTCCAAAGAGGGGACAGCCGAGAAAGGCGACAACCTGGTAGCAACCTGTCGCGGCGCTGGATCGAACGCCTGTCGCGGACATTCGAAACCAAACGCGTCGCGAATCTCGAAGCGCGTGCTCGCTATGCGTCGAATACCTAAAGCTTCTGCAGAGGGTTAGCCACTCTTTGCCTGGTCGTAGAAAAAAGTCAGAAGCGAAAAAAGGCAGATGGTTCGACTTCACGGATGCTGCGCTTGACTTGGATGCATCGCTGCGTTTGTGACTCTAATTGTTGGTAGTCTAAAACACTGTGATTCCTGAACTCTGATTGCTAGGGTCTCTTTTGGGTATGTACTTTGAGATCGTGGAAAGATGAGATTGGGAAAAATGTGATGAAAATTTATGCCTTTTTTACTTTTATACTGAGTTAGATTGTTGGATTGTAACTCTTCGTTTAAAACTGTAACCTAGACTATATCTCCCCTGTCTTGATCCTACATTGGCCCATTACTGGATCTCAAGGCACACCTTCTCACAATTTCAAAACCACTGCTATCTACCTAAACCCACTTCCTTTCCACCCACCCTCAGAGACCATAGCCTCAACCCTCTCCAATTAAAACTACAGTTCACTTCAAACCTAATCTACCACTCCTAATCTCATCTCTCTCCTTTTGTCTCTTCGACTGCCAGTCCCCAAGATATTATCTTTCCCTCAGCCCACGCAATTGCGTTCGTATGCCTCTCCAGAGGTCCCCCAGCTGCCAGAGGACTCAGAGGACCGTGGTCCCGCGGTATTCTTCAAATGCTGTCTGTAACGTTAGACCGTACGGCGCGACAAGGAAGGGCACGCGTGCTGGACGAGATCCTTGAGCGAAATACCGGAAAAGGATCCATCGGTTTTGCCCGAAGTGGGCCAGCGGCTCGGTTTCCAGGCCGTAAGAGGAGCAACAGATGGCACCGACCTTGCGCGGATGCTGCGCCGCGTATTTCTTTGTGCACGGCACGTGCCACGCTGCCAACCAGCCGATCCGCGACGAATGGTTCCCTCCGGACCATATTCAGCCGCTGCCTTAAGCCGGATCACGTCTCGGCTTTCCTCCTTGCCCCGAAAGATTTTCTTTCTCCCCCCACGCTCGGGGGAGGATGAAAAAAACCCCCCGCCATCTGCGCCGCGCGCGATCACCGTGATCCTTACCTGCTCTTCAAGGCGTTTGCATTCGTCCCGTACATTCGTTCCACCTTCTGTCGATCCGAATTCGAAAGCAATTACGACTCGTCGGGGCTTCCGGCGATCCTGCTCTCTCGCGGCGACCTTATGTCGCTGGGAGGACTCTCGGGGATCCGATGAGAGGATGCAAGATGCGACTCGGGGATTCTTTCGAGTTTTGTTTCTGGAGTAAAGTGGAGAGGAGAATTATTAACAGGAATAAAATGTTATCAGTTTCTTGGAAACTGATAAAATGTCTGTTTTCAAGGCACAATCCCTAGCTTTCAAGACACAACCCCTAGTACACAAGACACAACCCCTAATTTTTTAACACCCTTTATCCCACTATACTCCAAAAAATTGGTACCTCAATTATAAATTACTAAATACCAAAATTAAAAATTTGACACTTACTTCAAGACTAGTCTAATGATCACAGTACTCTAATTATCTCTACAGAGTCTCCAGTTACTAGGGTCTAACGCAGCAAATGAATGAAACCACATTGATAACCGCGGATATCGCGTTACGCGATCGCGACTCGAGATTACACCGTTCATTTGAACTCCATTTAAAAATAGCAGCCGCATCGTTTAAGATCTCCAATTTCCCTCGCCAACGAATCATCGACGTTAACAGCCGATCATTTTCGCCCATTGATAACGGTCATTTAACGCGATGGCCTTTGTAGGACGCCCGATTACGTGACACAGCGATTGTAAAGTTAGACGCGAGGCATAATACGGAATCGATTGATCTTAATTCGAGGGACTCGTGCCGGACTACAATAACCTGGCAGGATAGCGATCCAGCTGGTGTCGGATTTGTCCGAGTTTTCGATTACGTCGATCGATAGCCTTCTTGTTGCGGTTTTCTGCCATCCGTGGCGATCTGAATCTAACCTGAGATCTTCGAGTTTAACGATTGCTTTTTACTGCCTCTGCCAGTTTGTGGGGATCGTCAGACTAAATATGCCGATGTCCAGTTCGGAAATATACGGGGATTAATTTAAAATTTAGGGATCAAAAGATTTCAATATTTCAATATTCAAATATTTGAAACTCGGAGATGGTAACTAGATACAGAATACTCCAATATTTGAAAAATTGTTTTAATTAAGTCAGAATTAAGAAAATTTAAATATTCGAATATCTCAAATTTTGAAAAGTTCAGTATCTGGATATTCGAATATTTCCCAATTCAGCGACTTAGAAATTTATGTGCTCACCTGCAGATTTTACGATCTGAAAATATTCACTCTCCATATAGTACTGCTTTACAAACTCCTCGTCAGAAACCCTTTCTTCTCTCCTCGAAACCAGATCACAGAACGTCCTCATAGGTGTCCACCTCACAAGTCCCCACAAACATAAAAATTCAGGTTCCTGAAGAAACTGCACACCGAGTTCCAACACGTTCCCCTGCCAATAATCGTCACCACGCAACACCTACACAAACTCCTCGATCTTTGCAATCGTCCCACGGACGGTCCCCAAAGCAAATATATCTGGGCCCAGAGGCGCGTGCCCTTATCTTCAGGGCCTTCTGCAGACTATTCTCGGGCGTAGAGGCGAATCGGTATCTGTAGCCAGCAGATAGCGCAGTCCCTATCAGTGCAGCCGCGGTGGCGCGTGCACGCTGTGCCGCAGGAGGGCCGGGGGGTGAGGTCGAAGGGGAAGACGAAGAAGGGGCAGATGGTAGCGTCTTCTTCGCAGCCAAGTGGCAGCGGGCACGCGCCAACCGAGTCGGAACATCTGCCGCTGCTTCCCAGGAGTACAAGAGAACCACCGACTCGCAGGCAACAGGCCATCCTCCGACAGCCAGTCAGTCAGTTCCTTCGTCTTCGCGTCCCTTTCTTCGGCAACCACCTACATGTTTCTCTATCCACGCGCCCTTTTCCCTCATTTCCCTGCTCGACAACCACCTTCCTGCATCCCTCTGACACCCTGCCAGCGTTTCTGCAGATGCTGCACGATCTGATGCGGTGGAACTGAGCCATAAGGTTTCTATTCGTCTTGCAGACGGTGGAAGCTCTGAAGATCTGGGTTTGAGATTCATGAGAACCTGAGGACAAACAATGTTAGGTGTTGAAGTGGTCGAATATTTTGATCGTTCAGTTTGAAATACTTTGGAGGTTTGGTAATTTGGGGACTTAGAAATTTGGTACTTTGAGAATTTGAGAATTCCTCTATTTGAGGGTCCCTAGATTTGAGAATCTGTATGTTTGAGAATCTCTCGGTTTAAAATTTGTAATATCTGAGCATTACATTTTAAAAACTCTCCTCATCTGCTTTTATTTCGCACGTATCCAAGAAGACTCGAAACTGCCTAGTCAGCTTTGGGCCTATTTGCAGCACACCTCATCCCATCTCCACGTATCTCATTGCTTCTTTTTCGTTCGAACATGAGGACTGAATTGATAATTACTACAAGATAAGGAATTAAGGAAGCAAGTGTCATGTCCTCTTCGACGTCGATTGAAAGTAAGGAGGTGAGAGGAGGGCCGAGAGAAATGTAAAAGGTGGACACGTTTCAAGAAGCAGCACGCTTGATTTAATTGATCACGGTAGAAGATATAAATAGTTACATGTTGATGTACCTTCAGTGGTTCAGTACACAACGCAGCAGATGCTCGAGTCCTCTTTCTCTAACTTTTGCCCCAAAAATCTTTGGCTGGCATATTCTGCAGCCCGATCCTTCTTAAAGGCACACCAGTTTTCCCTTTCTTCTTCGATTTTTCTTTCTTCCCATTTTCCACCTTCGCAGATGCCGTTTCCTTTATACCACGGTCTCGTGCCAGCAGTCACCTTTTCCCTCCAGTTCACCTCCCCCGAAGACTTTCAATTTTCGATCGTCCCAGATGCCACGTGCTACCCTACCCGCCTCTCTCTTCCTCCTCGATGATCCTTTGTATCTGCAAGGAGGAAATCCGTCGCGATCTTAAGCTCGTCGTGCGCGACGTGAGCCCATTGTCGGGGGAGCACAATGATCCTGGAGGTTCCAGAAGCCCTAGGTCGTCTCGAAACTTTCAAGTGGGAGTTCGATCGAGGAGATTTATTCCCTTTTTTGGTATTATGTCACAGGGCCACCGATGAAGCGCTTTATAGACGCGACACGTGTTTATTTTCACTAAGATATATGTATGTGTGATTTGGAAAAGAACGTCTTTGTACCCTGAGATCTCTGACAATGTTAAAGAATTATAGGAACGAGATAAAATTGAGTGAGATAAAATGGGGAGGTTCTGTAAAGTGTCGACAAGGTCCTTTCGTGAAAATTATTACAAGCAGGTGTTTGAGTTTAATGAATTTCTTGTGGTAGTCTGTGCAGTTTAGATTAATTTCGCCTTTGGTTCAGCTTCCGAATCGGAGGTGGCAAATGTTCCGCAACTTTTTGTCTTCACAAGGAACCCTTATGGGAGGCCTTTGAAGGAGAAGGGTCTTCCTTGATCGCTTGATTGTGCCAGATGTAAAGTGAAGGCGAGCAAGGAGGAACACGGATTTCCGATCGAGGTTCCTCCCTCGGTGTGGCCTCCTTTCCTACCCCGATCGACTCTCGAGATTTTATTACCCTTCTGAAATCGAGCTACCGCAAATCACGCGTACAAATCTACTTTGCGACTCCCTCCCAAGGTGGCTACTTTTTTCCGCGAAGAGATCAAATTTTATAATATTTAAGCATTCAAATTTTCAAATATTCAACGTATGAAGATTTCAAATTTAAATTTCTAATTTTATGGAATTCAAATTTTTTAGCGGTTGTCTAGGTTTTGAAATTTTGAAAGTTTAAAATTTTGAAATTTTGAAGTGTTCAATTTTGTAGATACTTATTAAAATATTCAGGTCTTCAAATATTCTATATGTATAGTATCTAAGATTCCATGATCCAAATTTTTGAATTTTTAAATATTCAAATACTCGAGTTCTCAAATATTTAAAACTTGAATTTTTAATTATTCTACTTGTACTGAACTAGATTACTAGGTCATTACTACAATATCTTTAATTATCAAAGCCCTTTCATTTAGACCCAAAGAACTACCCAACTATAACCCTGCATCTGTATCATGACTGTTGTCACTAATAACTATCCTAACAAATGAAATAAAAACACAACCCTGAGAAGTAAAACGAGCTCGCGGAGTAGCCAGGAAATAAAACGCAAACTGCGACAGTTAAAGGAAGCGGTAAGGTAACCGCACGAGGAAAGTAGCTGATCGAGCGGCCGTCCCAAGGCAGACACATAAACGTCGATGATAAATTAATCCCTCGGCTCACGTAGAGTCTTTTAATTAGCTCCGTTCGTTCGTTTGGTCGCGGCCCGCTTTCTCAGAGGGTCTGCGAGCAGTCGAGCTGACGCGGCGCGCGATCCTCTGGTTCCATTCAAAATGTACGCGGTCGGAGAGCAAGAAAACAAGTATGATGGGCAGCGACAGTGGTCCACGAGCACGTGCCACCTGCCAGCACCGTTATTGGCCTCGTTAATGCACTTCCTTGAACGCTTCGTGTGCAATATAAACACTTTACTCGTTATAATCTCGCGATGGACTTACATATATAGAATACACTTGCAGGATGTGAGATAAAATCTGTTTCGTCTCTGAAAAGTGGGAAGAATAGTGCCTAGTCTATGGGAATTAGAGTATTCCTTCGTTAAGAGCGGTTTGCTATTTTTCTTGTGTCTTAGAATCGCACAGTTTTCTTTCACTTTTTAGATAGGATAAAATAAGAACGAGTTATTAAATGTATACATATGTTGACCTTAAGAAAATATTTCTTAATTTGTGCAAGCTTCCATATAGCTAGTATCACGAGTTTGAAAGGAGTAAACACTAAGAATATTATGAACAAAATACTGTAGTAATAAGATGCCTTGAAGTAAAGAGAATTTTACTCCTCTAGATAGTGACTATATTTTCATCACACTATTATTATTAATAACAGAAAATTACCACTGATTAACTCAGCGCAAGTTCCTTCCCATACTAATCCTTTATAACAACCAACATTGCCTTCACTTACTCTTCCATCATCTCCAAAATTGACCCAGCTGGCTCCAGAGCAATGTCTCCTGCTGTAAGCTCGTCTTCAACCAATCATGAGTCCACGTAACACCTCACAAAGGATTCTTTCAAATTCTTCGCAAATATTCCCCAGCATCTCGCGATATGAACCACACAATAGAATCTTCTTGACTAAACTCACAGCCAAGCGAAGGGATATCAATTATCCTGGACAAGGAGTATTCAAATCGACGCGCGAGGGACAATTTGCGCTGGTGGAAAGGCGCTAATAGGGAGCCAGGTACCTGTCCCCCTCCCCAGAAGCGCGATTCAGGGGAGCCAGATCGCTGTTGATCAAGATTATATCCAGTGATGAAGCAAACTTACCTGGTCATAGATGTCTTAATGATAACGCTTAATGACCGCTCGTTAGGGGCGGTCTATCAACCAGTCTGCCAGTAAAGGTGCTGAAAAAACAGGCAGTCAACAATCGACTTGCTTTAAGTCGATGAATTTGAAGGTTTTTTTTATACTTAGAGGTAGATAAATAGAATATAACACATCATTTTAGGTAGTAGGTGGTCAAGCTTCCAGATTCTCAAATTTAATGAGATATTTCTGTTCTTGTGAACTTGTGTCCTCTTGAACCCTCTTCAATAAATGAACAAATTCTTTTAATGCCTTTTCTTCTTTCTGAAAATATAAACTCGATCATAGAACATAACCTTCAAGTTCCAGTAGGTATTATTTATTCATATTTTAAGTTTTTTCTCTTGTAATTGCTTCCACGCTTAGCCAATGAGACTTCATCCTTCACCCCTTTGTTACCCTTTTTCCATCCACCTCACCGCGTTTCGTGTTAGCAAGAAGCGTGCCCCGATTTTCGATTTTACATGCCTTCTTTCGGCGCAGCTTTTTTCCAATATCCACGGCACTATGCAACACGTTTTTTCCATCATTTCCTCTGCAGCCACGTAGGAAACCCTCGTCGAAGACTCTGGCAGCTGTTCACCCTCGGCACGGAAGTGATCCTAGGCTATCGGCTTCTCCGTGAAAAAACGGAAAGGGGGAGCAGCGAAGGGGAGAAAAAAAAACCATCAGAGAAAATCGGAGCGAGCCACGCTTCCTCGTCGCCTTAAACCGATTAACGGATCGCTAAATCGACCCCAAGATTGATTTCTTTTGGCCCCCTTTTATAGCTTACACCTTTGGGAGCCTTGAAAACTGACCTACGTGAACTGCAAACATATCGTTCGGGTCTGTGTGCGAGGACCTCTTCAATCTTCCAAATTTGGGGATTTCGGTTAGGAGCGACTGAATTCAGACTTGGGTAGAATCCTGGGACATTTTGTCTTGAAGAGTTTGGGCCCTGAGGCCCAGTTCCATTCCCTAGATTTACAGGACCAAGTGTCGTAGGTCTAAATTTTCCCAGCTGCACCTCCCCTCAAGGAAAAATTCACGGTTCAGAATTTTGCCAAGTTAGAGACCCAAATTCCCAAGGTTCGAAGGAAGTCCAGCAGTGGTTCCAAAGAATAAGCAATTCTTGAGGCTTCTCTGTGTTTCCACTCACAGTAATTGCTCATGAAAAGTGACACTAATTGCCCGAGTTGATTTTAGCCTCCTAGCAATATAAATGGGAGCAATTTTGCCTGTGAACTTCCATTATTCATCGATTTCGATGCTGAGGATTGCGTTTTCAGTCCCTGGACACGAAAGATACGACAATTGAAACATCAGAGCTGCTTTCTTCCTCGACGTTTCGGTTTGAACGTGTTTCGCGCAGTTTCTGTTTGTGATACAATGTTACAGACTGATGGTAATTACAATTTAATAACACGCTTATTTCCGGTTAATTGTGGGGCTTGAGGTACTTCGGACGCAGGTGAACGTGTATTCGACTTGCAATATTTTGTACAAATTTCCCCATCGACGCCGCTTAACACTCCCTATCGAGGTGAAAAGTACCAATTAACCGAGGAACAGGGTGATCTGCTTCGACTCAGAGCAGACGTGAATCATTAATGGCCGGACTTCCGAAGAACCATGAAATTCCAGCGAAGTGGTTGCGCGACGTATTAATTGGACCTGGATACTTAACGTGAACTCGATGCTTTCGCTTTGGATATGTATATGGTGCTCATTCTTTGTAGACTGCAGCTACCTTGAAATATTATTTTAAAGTTTAATTCTATCTTCCCAAATTATTTAACGATCACCAAGCGATATTTTAATTCTGGGCATTTTTCTTGTCAAGTATGTACTTCATAAAAATATTCTAGCATTTTCAAACCATTTTAGGTTAACACACATTTATATTATAGGTACGAACCTACAGCTAAAAAAGGGAAAGTCACCTAAAAATTTGTTTCATTCTTGCAGTATTAGCACTTTTCTTGTCTCCTATATTTCGATTGCCTGGTTTGTTAATTTTTGTACATGGCATATAGGAATTCTCAATTTTACCATTTCGAGGGCGCCAATCAATGACACTGTCCCTTGTGAGGTCTGCACTCGCAACTTAACAGGGCTCGCTAATTATTTGTCAGGAGGCTGGTACGCGGTGGTCGATTTTGGCGCAGCTGTCCTTGGCATGGTTGGAATTGCGAGCGGAGTCGAGCGAGTCGCAAGAAGTTCTCGCGCGTGGTCGTTCATTAAACTGAAGCTGTCAGAAATTATCCGCTAATAACGCGGGCTTTCCGAGTTTCACCGACGACCATTATTTAAATTTACAATGATGCCAGCCGAGTCAGACAGCAGATGATCTCTGTCTGGCCATTTCGAAGGACGATCGATTTTTCTGTGGTGTATGGAGGAAACTATTGCAACGATTCGGTGCATTACGGACGATAAGGAGTGATAAGGGACGTCGTTCCGCGAATGGTTGACGCTATGGTTCTTTCTTATCAGTTTCCAAGGAAATGTTGCTTCCTCTCGCGCATCGACTTCCTCGATATCGCTGACACCGTTTTCGTGAGGTTATTTTTGCAGTTTATAGACGACCAGGCGACGTTAATATTCCGGTTTGATAAAAGTAAGGATCCTTGGGGCCACGAATTCATTCGATTCCGTGGTTTACGAGTGTCCTCGATGGCTTCTCTATTCCACTTCTCGAGAGGCTATACAGAGTGACGAGTAGCCAATTTAAGCGAGTGTAATTCAAGATTAAGTTTATTTCATTTCTGTATGCGCCTGAGAGCTACACTGACCTGAGGTTGACATAAAAACCTCTTTGAGTTTAATATGAGAAATTAATATTCAATTCAAAGTGGAGTTCCAAGTCCTCACAGCAGCTTGACCCAATTGTCAATCTGGAGACTTCGACGCTTGGACAAGCGGCATCTGTAATTACCCTAGCCTCATTTTAGCGATATTTATGATCCACGAAAGACTGAAAATTAAAGTCGTTTCAATAATTACCTCCCATTTTTCCCTGCACCTTCCATCGAGTGGCTAACAACGAGGTACGTACTCGTTACAAAATTGAATAAGTGAAATCGATAGCGTTAGATGATCAGCAGCTTCCTTTGAAGGAACGAGACACTGTTAGACATTCACGAGTCCATAATTAACTTTCCTCGTTAAAGTGAAAGGCTGGAATTAGTCGGCAATAAACAGGACGACGTAATAACGCAACGCTTCTCCTTCAAATTCGTCTCCCCTTCGACTGCTTCGCTATTTTCGGCGATTCGAGCGTCGATAAGGGTCGATCGACGTTCTCGATTAATTACAGGAGACCAGGGGGGAGATCTGTTGACGTCTACCTTCCTTTGTGCTTACGTGCCTCATTCTTCTTCGTCGTATAAACAGCCGAGGCAGAGTCGCGCGGAATCTTTTCACTTTATTCCCTTTCGTGAGCCTCCCCTATGGATCGTCTTCTTACGCAAACGATCCGCTGGAATCGCAACGGTCGTTTCGATAAAGAAAGGACTAGGTCAAGGGAACGTTCGGTTTGTGGAACGTCCAGGTATGGGCAGGTGTCGATGACTTGGCCGACTCGAGGGCGAAAACGGTGGAGACGGGCCTCTGGGCCTGGGGACAGTTTTTAGGACTTGTACTGGCGTTTTGCGAATGCTTTAGATTGGAGGAATGAGTATTGGAGATTCTGTGGGAGTAGAAATTCTGGAGGCAGCAGACTTCTTCTTTATTCCTTTTGGAGACGACATTTTGTAGGTATTTGTGAGTCTTGGAATTTTTAGATCTTTGAAGATTCAGACTCCCGAAGTTTTACGTCTCGAAATTTCGTAAATTTGCAAATATTCAAATTCCCAATATTCGAAACTTCCAGTATCTAGATTTCTAATATAAGATATCTAATCTAGTTCTATTCTTTAAATTTCATCTTTCTATTTATATCTACTAAGTTCTGAATTTCAACTCCAAAACCTAACAAATAATTCTCACAAAAGTGCTTCCTTCTCTCTAAAACCTTATTCCACCCAACTCCTGAGCTTATAGCGAGAGACTTCTATCCTAAAGAACCTCAAAATCCGCTAAACGCGGCAAACAATCCGACAGCGAGGGAATATCGTATTATTTATCGTCCCCAGGATCTTTGTCCAAAGCCTCGTTAGACTCCCCAAGTTTGTCCTAGACGCGAATCGATTCGAAACAGCGTTCCTTTTCTGCTCCCCGAGCGTTCGAAACGACCGTTGCGCTCGCTGTCAGCGGCGATGACGAAGAAGAAGATCAGGGGAAGACAAGAGGTACGAGGCCAGGCCGTGATTCAAAAGATTCTCCGTACTTTTGGGGTGTCTTGCAGCTGTTCCTCCCCGACCACAGCTACCGTTCGCTCGTTCCTCGGAGCGTCTTCTTTCTTATCTGCTAGGCGTGCAGAAGCACGAGATTCCGTGGTCCTAGACTCTGTCGCGAGCAACGTACTGGAAATCTCACGTGGCGAGCCATTCAGGCTACCCCTTTCTCTCGTTTGCTCTCCAGACACCCGTGAAAAGAGAGCATATGATTTGTGACGCTATTGACGAGAACTGTAACGTTCACTGAGCACGTGCGTACTCGTTGTAAGCTTGGGACTCAATGCCAGCACAGGAGCTCATTAGGCGAGGGAAGAACTCATTATTCTGGGCCACAGATGCGGATGGCGAGTCGTTGTGTTTTATTGGTGGCGAAATTGAGGGAGAGGGAGCAGAGATGATTTGTGGAAAGATAATATTGGGACTGAAGCTGAGAGATGTTGAAGGAAAGAGTGTAGATGATGTAACAGTAATTATAAGTGAGAAGTACTGTACCTACATATTTAAATATATGTATACAGTATTTATTATACTGTATGTATATATTTAGTATTCTAGTATACCTTAGATAGAAGCTAAATTTCTCCACCCTTATCTTCAGTATAACCTCACCACCTTTATCAAACACAATCACAGACTCCTACATACACAGTATGTATCTACCATCTCCCTATTCTTGAACCACATTGCCAAAAACAGCTATCTCAGGGTAGACTCGAAGTACCAGCCCAGTGGCTTAAGAGAAGAGCCTGGAATGATCAGAGGTCCCCGCAGCGCCGACAATGGGATTTATTTAAAGTAGGCAAGGGTGGACGCGCGAGCAGCGCGCTAAAGGCGAGAGAGGAACGTGGGAGAGAAGAAGGAGGAGGTGAAGGCCTTCTGTCGGCCCAGAAGGTCCTGCAGGGTGGAATCCTCGGCAGAAGGAGTCAGTCGTGAAGCGGCGTAAACGAAAGGCAGCGAAAGAAATGAGTCGACCGGCTGGCGAACCCTTCGACTGCCTCGATCGAAGCCAGCAATCTGTCGTCTTTACGCCCTCCTCGATCCACCGGGAGCGTCTCTCGAAACCCTTGCCAAATCCTCGACGTTCCAGCAATTTCTTCTTTCTCATCCCCGCCTCCTGTTCCCCCCTCGGCGTCTTATGTAACCTTGCCAGGGAGAGATCGAAGATACGCTGGGATTTGGGAACCCTCGCCTTCTTGAAATCCCTGGAATCTTGCGAATTGTTGAGGCACAGATTTTAACCCTTTCGTGGCTGCGCCCTCGCACAGTGGATAGAAGGTCTGTTTGTTTATCCGTTTGCAGTGAGCGGTGTTATGAGGACAGATTCTAATCCTTTCAAAGTTGCATTTAAGTAGATACTAGGGAATTTAAGTAGACGTTTTAATATTGGAGTAGTTGATATTTGGAAGCTTTAATAATTGAATATTAGAAAATTGAAGTAATTAAGTTTCGGAATATTTGAATTTTTGAAGAGTTTTAGTGGTGGGGTATTTAAAAATTTGAATATTTGAATATTAGGAAATTCAAATATTTAAATGTGGCAAAATTTGAATATTTGAATATTAGGAAATTCAAATATTTAAATGTGGCAAAATTTGAATATTTGAATATTAGGAAATTCAAATATTTAGAAGCGGGTATATTTAAAAATTTGAATATTTGAATATTTGAATATTTGAAAATTTCAATATTCCATTATTACAAAATTTGAAAATGCAGACGTCGAAATGGTAAAAAATTATACCATTTGAATATTTCTAAAATTGAACATCTAAATGCGAGGAGTTTTAAAAAAGTTGATAATTTAAACGCTAAGTTCTCCAAAACTCTGAGTATTTAAATACTGATATATTAGAAAACTTAAATTCCACAATATTCCAGTATTTAAACCTTCATAAATTTCAACAGTCTCGTGCTCCTGTAAAATATACCTCACCGACGCAAAAGAAAGGCATAAAAATACTTTCCCCAACAAAATTAGCTTTAACGACGCCCGTAGCGGCATAATTCAAAGGGGTAAGTTTTTCATCCCCTTCTCGCGTATCGACCACTCCCGCCGCGGAAGGAGCGCAGGATGGTGCAGACGATAGAACCAAGAAAAAAAAAGGGAGAGAAAGGAGGACGCAGAAGAAACTTCGGAAATCCCGCGTCATGCCAGAAGCAGGAGGGGTTGAACAACCCTATGGAGCTTCTTTATTAAGCCTTGGAGACTTATCCTCTGTGCCAGACGGCGCGCCGCGGAGGGGGAAGGCGTCCTGGCAACCCTTTCCCCAGGAAGACGTTCTCGCATGGTTTACGACCTTTCCACTTTCGTTTTCCTGTCTCCACATACGTCCCGCTATCACGGGACCAGTTCCAAGGAACGAATCGATCCAAGTCTCGGAATCGCAGGGTGAATGGATTGACTCGGTGCACAGGGCGAGGCCTCTGAACAGACTGAAATTTCTGCAAACGCGAGGCAGCAAACAGAGTCAGTGGAGAATTTATTTTTCCCAAGGAAGCTTCTGATCTAGAAGTCAGGGGCTATTTACGGACATCAGGGGAGCACCTGCAGGGCCTTCCGGTTGGGGAACAGGCGGAAGTAGTGATTCGAAGTTCTCACTGATTTATATGCGAACTGGAATGGGATCGAGGATCTTTGGGAGATTTCTCTTAGCCAAAATTCTTTTTTATATTTAATGTAGTCATAACATCATGGTCTGTGGTCCTAATGAGTGTTTCACTTAGGGTAAGAGAGTCAATTATTGGGTGCTGTTCAATTACTGTACTCTTCTTTTTATTTATATGCCTAACAAGATGGAGCATTATGATGGGTTTGCTATAACTTTGTTATATAATATGTAGTGTAATCTTTGGGCTGAAAATATTTGTATCAACTGCAAAAGGCAGCTTCTACCCAGAAGCCACAGCAATGGAAACAGCAAATTTACTTTCCTAACCCTGTCAACCCCCGCAGCGAGGCACCCCTATCGCCCCTATGTCTCCAGACTCCTCCACGTGCAGTATTCCATATGCACAACTCCTCGGTGCGCAACGCGATTCCTCCACCGACTACGCTCCCTTCACCAGCGTTCGACAATTACCCCGTAGCCGTCAGGCCACCCTGCAAAAAGTCATCTCTGCTCGAACGGCGTACAATTAGCCTCGTGCTCGGCAGAAGGTGGTTACCAGAAGTCTCGGCGAGTGTCCGCTCGCGAGGGACGAAGAACAGCCGACGAAAAGCGGCTCGAGTCGGAGGAGGAAAGAGCGAGGGGTGGCGCAGAGACGCAGATGGTGGAAATCTCGGGGAATAAAGGCGGGGAGGGGCCGAGGGGAGCGCATGGAGAAGGTTTTTTCGAAGACGACGATGGGGAGACACGGAAGGTGGGTAGCACCTGGTGGTCGTCAGGGCCGGTGGTAGTGATGGTGCCTTCTGGTGGTGCGGCCAGTGGTGGTGGTGGTGGTGGTGGTGGTGGTGGTGGTACTGGTGTCGATGCACGATGCAACAGATGCTCTGAAGAGAGAGAGCCGCTCTTTCTCCGCGTGTGCAATCTTTCGGGATGTGCTCCTGCTGCTGTAGCGGAGCACTTGCAGGGCTTCCCCTCCATCAGGAAACCGTCTGCGAGGATTATCGACGAAGGCTGACAAACGTGGGGAAGAACCTTCGGGGGGACAAGGACTGCGCAAAAGACTGAGTTCAATTGAATGGGTGAGGTGATGAACAGTGCTACTTGTGTCCCGTAGAAGTCCTCTGGAAAGCATTAGAATCAATGCTATCCAAGGAACTTCTCCTGGGATATGAGTAGTACAAGACACATGTTAACGTAGCAATAATTAAATGTAAAGAATTATAAGTTGGGATAAAATATCTCAAAATGTGGTTTTTGGTCTTGCAATGTTCAACCCATCGGTTCCATTGGTTACACAGCGAAGCCTCAGATTATTATCTAGAGTGTCATCCCAGTTTGTGATGCAGATCAGAGGTCTGCTGGCGGTGGCGACCGCGTTCGAATTGCATCGCCTCGTGATTAGAGCCTTCGCTGTTCGTCCCTAGTGATCTGGAGCAGGCTTCTAATCGGAGAAACGTGTCGTATGGAGCTTCCCCTCATGACTTTCATGAGACCGAACTCATCTGGATCTGCGCTCGGGGATGGAGAATGAGGACATAGATCAGGGGCATGTGTGGTGTGGAGAATTGGGGTAGAAACTTGGGTTACCTTTCTGAGAGAGGTGTAGGGTGGTGGGTGGGTGTAGATTGTAGATTGTAGATTTTTTTGGAGGAGTTGAAGGTAGTCTACTGGGACCCCTTCATATTTATGAAATTTTTGAAGTTTCTAGTTCTTAAATTTGTTAAATAAATTTCAAAGGTCTAAAATCGAAAACTTATGAATTCTCAAACTTCTGAATCTTAGAATTCTGGAATTTTTTGAATGTGTGAAGTCTTTAATTTTTTGATCTCCAAATATTTAAATTTCCAAAGTTCGAAATCTTCAAATGTTTCAAGTCTTAAATATCTCAATAGTCAAATATAAAAGTGTCAATCTTAACAACTTCCAAATTTAAAACTCCAGTATTAAAAACTATGTTTAAAAAATAATCAAAATTCCAAATGGACTTAAATTTCCTCTACTACCTACTACTTTCACACCAGAAAAGTCCATTTAGCACAGCCCCACGAGTCGACAGAAACAGTATATATAACTAGAGGTTACTTCATCGCGATCGAATCGATATCAGCTATCGAATAAAGAGACCAAGGTTTCTGTACCACGTTATCCTTCCACGAAACGACGAGCGTCATGGATTCAGTCGCCAGAGTGGACGAACGCCGAAAGGACGATCGATATTTCTCGATGGAGTCCTCAAAACATCGCGTGTCCGTCAGAAGAATACGCTCATCAGGTGTGCCTAGGGCAAAGTCGCCTGCGTATTCTGCGCAAGAGGGAATCTGCATACTTTGACCTGCGCGGGGCAAAGGGGGAGGGAGGGACGCAATCGACAATGGGCCACATACCTGTACCTTGCTGCAAAGAATGCAGGGTACTGCCACTCCCTCTTCCTCCTGGCTGCCCCCCTTGTCGCCTTTCCTTTTTGCGACACAACAGTCTGTCTCATTAACAGCTCGACGCGAGAAGGAAACTTCTTCCTTGAACCGGTCGGTGGCATCCGTTGGAAACAGGGAAACAACAACTTTTCCCCTCTTGTGAAGGAACCTGCTTCCGTTGAGCATGATTGCGGTGTTACCTCGTTATAAGTTCGTAGGCTATATCTAAAGGACTTCATTGTATGCGTAGGATTTGTTCGGTATGAAATCCTTGTTTCTGTCGTTCCTTAGAGCTACTGTTCTTATTCTTCTTCGCGAAGAAAAAACTTCCCAAGTGGACCATTCACTGTTTAAAAAGATACAGCGTTGTTTCGATAGAAGCTCGATGGATACTCAAGTTCTCTTGGAACTGTTCTTTCAGTTTACCTCGTCCTCGAATTTGAAAAGCCAAATTACGAGCACTGAGCAGGGGATGAACTTGTATCGAGACAATACAGTAATTAGAAAATTTAGATATTGCCAAGACATAATATTTGAAAAGTAAAAACTTGATGGAACGTATTTAGAGATGCAATAGTACTTAATAAATTTGAATGTTTCTGCGTTCATTTTCTCTCGAAGAATCAGCACTTTCTCGCTCCCATTGCAACTGAAATTGTCATTTAGTACTTTTTTATAAGATTCTTATCTGGCACCAATGTTAAGCACATGCTCTGAGTATTCTGCAACTGATGAAAGGTGTATAGTGGCATCGAACCCACGTGGCTTTGAATTCCGTGGCGCGGCAACCTGTTCCCTCGTCCGACAGGTATCACGCAACGTAATCGCGGCGAGCACGAGGCCAAGACCAAGGTAATTACACATCTACTCAGCTACAAACGATTATGTTATCGTCGAGGGAAATAAGCTGGACGCGATGAACGGCTAACGACGATAATCATTATATCGATGATCCGTTTCGGACGATTCCATGACTGTAATTACGAGATAATTCGTGTGCGCGGTAAACGGGGCGTGACACTTAACGACGTTTACATTAACTGCATTACTAGATCATTTCATAACGTCGACCGTGTAATACCTAATCGCTGCATAAACGACACGAATCAATGATCGCTACAGTTTCTCCTTCAATTAACGCTCATTACGAGTCTCCCCTCTACAGATTGAAAGCTCACGCTCTCTGTCCGTGCATGTGCTATCGATGAATATTAAGCTAAACATGCACCTGGAAAGTCTGTTAGTCAGTCTGAATTTGCAAGGTGACCGCTGTAAGTAAATTGGATTTGTAGGCTGAAAATACTTGAGAATGTTGAAATTAGAAAATTTGAATGCTTCTGGAAAATTAGACTTCTGGGAATTTGAGTAGATATTTAAAAATTGAAATATTTGAAATGTTAGATATTTAAGTATAGAAAATTTCATATATTTGAATATTTAAAAATTTGAATATTTAAAAATTCAAATATTTGATTTTTTGAAAATTCCAGTATCTGAATATTTGAAAATTTGAATATTTAAAAATATACAGCTTCACCCATTAAGATACTAAAATATTCGAATATTAAAAATTTGCAAGTAATATAAAGACCGCTCGTCAAATTGCATAAACCTGCATCAAACCCTCAAGTCCTCACCTTCATATTTCTCCCGCAAAAAATACCTAAACATATAGTTTTTTGGCTCTCACCAATGAGAATACCCCCTTAAGCGCGACCTCCCTTGTTATGTCTGCGAGAGGCGAGTTAAAAAGTTTCTGCTTTCACAGCTGCTCCTCTCGTACCGTTGGAAAGTTGTTTATACTTTCGCGCGGGCCACGCTTGGTCCGCGCGTGCACGCATTATCGTGCGTGGAGAGAAGCCGCAGAGGATGGAACAGGAGGATACTCGACCGCGGGACAACTTTCGTAACAGTAGCCGCGTGTGTCGTTCACGATCAGTTTGCGCAGGTGATGCAACTTGCCTGCCAGATATTTCGAAGGATAATCTTGCAGAAAACGTGGAGATTGCGCGCCTGCGATTATCGATGTCGTCGCGAGGGGAAACCCCTCTCCCCTGATTCGATATTTAACGTGTAATATTGCTACGGCTGTATATAAGGGGACGTTATTCTTCGATAATTTCCTCGGCGATACTGAAGATCGATAAGGGTAGGAAGTAAGGGAGGGGTAAGTGATATGTAGATATGAGGATACTTTGAATTTTATGTTCGGAGCTGCGAGAAATTGCAGGGAGAAGAAAATGAAGGCTGTGCAAACATGACTTCATGCTTGCATAATTTCATAGTTTCGTATTCAAATTCGCAATTCTTTATTCGTCAATAAAATTCTTCAAATATTCCAACACTTAAATATACTTATATTGGAATGCTCAGATCTTTTAATATTCGCATATTTCAACTTTACACGAATATAACGTGCCTCTTGAAGCCCATAATAAGATGGACACAATAAAAACACTATTTCCCAGAACTAATGAAATTATATAGGCACTTAGGGCTATAAAACTATAAAATTAACATCTATAATTTCGCAAATGCCTAATAATTCTATTCTCCACTTTTGAAATTTTCCTCTCAGGCCTACATAATATTGTAAAACTAATTTCTTCCCACTTTGGATAATTGGAGAAATAATTGGCCACACTTCCCTTCCACTAACGAAGACGTAACGATAATAGATAACAGTAATCGCAATACGGCGTCGATACTCATCGAATTGGGACCAAACGAAACCGAGCACACCATTATACAGAGGTGTGGGTGAAACAAGAGGCGAGGAGAGCTGCTCAGGCGAAACTCTCCGTGGCTAATTAATCGCGAAGCGCGAAAAGCCTCCGTTGCGAGCGTCGAGAAATCGATTGCTCCGGGTAAGCGGTCGGCTGTGCCTGTGCTTTCTACACCGCGCGCGCCGCTTAGAAGCCGAACTTTCGTTTCCACCGCGCCAATTAAGCGAACTCGAGCGTTACGCGGCGGATAATGAGAATTCCCCGTTTCCTTTCGTCCCGGCACGCGTTTTTGCCACGAAACGGGAGAACACTCCTTCGCGACCTCCTCCAAGGGAGATTTCGATCCCTCGTTCTTGATCTGAATCCTCCAGACACTTTGCACAGTCGATTCTCTACTTAAAGGAATTTTTTTTTTATTATTTTAATATGTTCTTTGGTAAGAGAACTTTTATGGGAATAATTATTCTTATTCTTATTATAGACATCGTGTGTTATACAGTCCTAGATGTTCGCAGGAAAATCGAGTAAGGGTGATAAAAAGTTCGCGAACTGTTTGCTGCTGTAGACCCAGCTTTATGGATCGTACAGGGCATCGTGAACTTTAGGGGACTAAGAATCGAGAAAGATCGCGATTGCCAGAGCGCGTGTCCCCTTTTCCTAAATTAATCGATCGCAAGGTAGAACTGCTTTTCCACCACGGTGCATCCACCACTCGCCCACCGTCTTATGCTTCACTTCTCACCTTTCACGCTCCAATTCGCCAGTTCGTTCGTTCCGCGAGCAACGCTGCTCGCTGGAATTTAATAGTCCGCTGAATCCGACAAATCGCCACGACTACCGTCAGGATAGCTTCGCGATGAAACAAAAGTTGGTCGAAAAATGGGATATGGTTACGAGCATTAAAAGAGCAGGATCTATTAACAAGTGCCTAGATAGGCATACGATACTAATGTAATGTGCATAGAGGGTTGCAATCATGTGATGACTCCAAGTTTCACCATTTTTTAATTATTAGAAGATATAGGTGCAATGCAGTCCTAATAGAATTTTTAATTTTTCGTTTCGCTGCCAGAATTCTTCTTCAAAAGGAAATATAAAGATATATGTATCTAGGTATGTACATATTCAGAAAAACAAATTAAAACTTTGGAGCCCTGCAACACCTTAACATCTGCCTCGACAGGCAGTCAATTTTGCCAATTCAACAGATTTGGCTCAAAATAATCGGGAAACATACACTCAACTTTAATCTTTTTTCGTTTCACTCAAATGCACCCAGTTGTCAAGAGAAATACCAACTCGAGAGGTTAGATTGAGTATCGAATAAGAAATGCCAGTGCGTTCGAAATTCGACGACGAAAAAGCTACCCGTATATCCTTTTTACTCAAATTTCACTAAAAATCGATTATCCCCGCGTCTGGTTCCCACCCTCGCTCATGCAACAGGGCGCGAACTCGATTCGCCACGTCGAATCGGCTCGTCCACGGCTCCCGAGCCGAAAATTTTCGAAACGAAGCGAAAGTGCAGCCGCTGTTGGCACCGCGAAAGCGGCGCTAATTAGAAACAATGCTACCACGTTATCGTAATTAGATCGCACTACAAGATTGCGCCACAGAGTTCTACATATATATATAAACTTTATATTTGTACGTTCTTTACCATTAATTTGCATTAGGCATTTTGTTTGATACCAAACTGGAACACTAATATTATCTTCTTCTATTTCTACAATACAGAAATTTAATTCCCAGCTCTGAAAACTCACAATACCTCAACGAATGTAGTTCCCTTATTCTTACAAGTAACCCAAGTATCATACCAGCCATGAGTTAAGTTAACCCTTTTTAAATCAAGCAGACACATGTTCCTCTTATTTTTGCTAGTGGACTTAGAATATCATTGAAATATTAGCTCACAAAAAAAGGACAAAATAGAATATAATTAGAAAATCGTAGAATCATAAAAGGACCAAGGAACCACGTATTTATCTATCTCCACTTCGATATTCCCTCGCGAAATTCGGATCCCCATGTTACAGCCACCTTGAAAGCGAGTCCAAGGACCGAGGCGTCAGCTGTATGCACCGAGAGTGCAAAAGTTCTAGTAGAGGCCGTGAAGAAAGGGAAGGAGAGTGAAGGAGAGGGGGAAGGAAAGGTGCAGGCTGTAGATCGCGGGTCCAGGTTGCACCGAGACCAGAAAGCGTCCCACGGTTTTCGGGGTTCAGCGGGGTTAAAAGGAATTACATTATCGTGAAGCGTTTGGGCGTGGGAGCACGGAACTCCGCTCAAGGAACAGACTCTGATGCACCCGTTGCACCCGCGACCTACCTTCTGCATTTCCTCCTTCACCCTCTCTCTCTCTCCCGACCCCTTTTTAACGCAGAGACGCCTTTATCTTTCCATCCAACCCCTGAAGGAACACCCCTCGCCTTCTGGATCAGCTTTGTGCAAGTTCTTTATAGTGGGGTGCAGGAGGGAGAAAACGGCTCTTTTATAAAAAGCGAGTCGAGGAACTGATGCGATAGGATGACGTGATTCCTGGAGCAGTGATATTGTGGATTTCATCTGGGGTAACGCAAGGTGAACCAAGGGATGACCTGCTGTTAGGGTTATTAGGTCATCCCATCCTACCTATTATCACTTCTTATTTAAGAGAAGCTATGACCAAGTTTAGGCTACTCAATCTAACCTACACTCCCCAGGGCCCAAACTTCTTTTTCATGTTCATTAAAAAAAAAAGAGAGAAAGAAATAATCTGGTTTCTCTCACACCATAATAACAGGCAACCTCAGCAAACGATCAATCTCACCGTGTCCCTAGGATTCAGCTCAGGAAGTAGATTTATGGGGAACAAAGTTGCATACACTCACCCTCCTGGCTCTCCACCTGGCCCATGGAGGAGTCGAGTCGATTCGAGGCTCCCTATTCGTTTCCAGGTTCCACTGTTTCGCGGCCACCAGTTTCCAGAGGGAGACAGATGAGCTGGACCAGTGGCAGGTAGCCGGTGTACGTGCAGCAGGTGAGCAGTAGGTCAACTTCGCTCGCATCGTACATTTATATGCGTGCGTACGTGATGCTTGACGCGAGCAGTGTTCTTTGTTTCCATGGAGAGAGACGAGGCCCGTTTGTTTGGGCCCCCTCCTTTTAAATTAGCGAACATCGAAGCACTTTTGGCAACTTTCTTCCTCAGAGGCACTTGCCTGGAATTATCAGAGAACGATTACTGTCTTTTTAAAATAAACGATGGATATAGTGGCGAGGACGATTCCCTTGGGCCTGAGACCCAATTTTATGTATCCCGAAATAAAATGAAGTTTTATTGGATTTTTACTGCGAGAGAGTTCTCAGAGATGCAATAATCTGGAAAGTAAATCTTACCATTGGAACTGAATGATCCTTCACACTGCACTTTCACAGGCCCCAAATTCTGTTCACTGTCTTGTGAAATGTCACACTTGGTGTGATTATCTATGACGACCTTCACTTAGAAACATTGTCTACAGAAATGACGACAAGAAGGCAGATATCGAGGAACAAACCAAGAACCATAAACAACTTGAGCAAGGAGCTATTGGGTGGGAAGGCCCAAAATGGAGGGGGAAGGTCCTAGCAACCACTCTATACCATTATCAACCTCGTCTCTAAGACTCTACCTTCTAGATACATACCTCTCTCTAACTATACTAAACAATGCGCAATCTTACATCAACCTACACCTGACGTCTTCGAAGATCCTCTTTCACACAGCCTCGATGACAAACACTATCTCAGTCCCCAAAGGATTAATCGGCTAATCGAAGATGAGTCGAGTGTTCGTACAGCCGCGCTGGTATAAACGATCGCACAGTGGCGGGGAGTCAGGTAGGTAAGGTGGGTAGGTGGTAGATAGGTAGGTAGGTAGGTGCATACGTGTAGCGTGGGAAGGTCCGGCAGCTGAGAGCTGAAGGGGCCCCAAAAAGCGGCTGCAGCTTCTTCTTCTTGCCGCGGCTGCCCTCTGCCTCGGCCCTTCCTCGCTCCGTGGGACCTGCCTACTTCTGGATATACGACCCGTCGCCATTCAGATGCTCTGTCCCCGCGACTTTTCCGCTTTCCTCTTCACAGAGCCTCCATACGCAACGTTCTCGATCCTCAGCTGGCCTCTGTTTCGATGCTCGTGATGTCCCACGAGGCCCAAATCCTCGAGATCCCATTGTATACTGTGTTCGAGTGCTACTTGTGTTTCTGTTCTGGTTCTGAAGCTTGTTTCTTATTGCTGCTGTTCACGGAAGATTCAAGTTTCGAGGAAAGTAAGTTAAGTAGCTTGAAGGATACAGTTCATATTTGGGAGCCATTTATTCTTGGGTGATATTAGTGATCTGGTTTTATTTAGAAAATGCTGTGCTCGAGAAAGAATCCTTAAGTACAGTGGTGCTAAATAAGTCCTAATTAACGACGAACAAGACAGCCTTCCCCACATCTCCCATCAGTCCCCCTTTATTCTTCCCTCATCGCTATTGTGTCTCCCGTAAGCCAGCACAAGGCTGAAGCGCCGAAACAGTCGCCAGAGGCGGTGAAAACAAATTCCACGCCGTCGAATCGTATTTTTTTGCACACGACAGGACGTGGAGGCTGTTGGTCGTCGTCGCGACAAGAAATATATGGAAAGGTGGTTTCCACGGTGATTCCCAATCGCGGATGCGAGACGTCGCGGCGGCGACAAGGACAACCGGCAACCAGGGACGACATCCTGTCCCTTGAATTGAAAGGACGGGCATTCGGTGAAGGTCTCATTATTAATTGTTCGAGTTCCTGCTCAAACACTGGAGATTAAATCCGGGAGGAACTAATCCGGCACGTAGTGCCTCTTTATTCTCCCCTGTCCCACGTACGACGATCCACACGCGCGCACGAATTCTCACGAACACCGAGATCGTCGCGCGTGGTTCCTCAACAACGATAGCGGCCTGTGTGAACCGTAAATACGCTCGCGCCGTGTGTCTCCTCGGCACGAAGGTAAATACCACGGGGTCCAGGCGCACCGATGCCCCCCCCGCGTAATCGTAGAAATTTCGTGAATGAAATTTCAGCCCCTCGGGGTCCCCTTGTGCCCCGCGTACCTGGAATGTTTCTCGGCGCTGCGTATGCTGATTGAAAAGCGCCAGCTCGCTGCCTCCGTCCAGGACCCACTAATCGTGGGAGAATCCTGCTGTTCTAAAGCGCGTCATATAATTGGGAATTTATGTCCCGGACAGTCGGCAAAAAATATTCTGTGCCAGTTGCGCGGATGCGTGGCTAATTGCGCGCGTGGGAGCAATCGTATAGGTTTCGCGGCGAGTCGTGTTGCTCCGAGCAATGTGATTAGACTGTCAACTAGAGATACTTTTTCTGTGAGTCACCTTCAGAGTTCACACTTTTAGAAACAAGGATTTGAATTAAGAAATGTAGGTATGTAGATACTTCATATAATTGCAAAGTCAAAAAAGAAGTAATCACTTTTGTGAGAAACGTGGATTCTATAAAAGAAGATAGACAAAATACAAGAAAAAAGGAAGTAAAATGCTCGTCAAACAAAATATACGTGTATAATTAATAATGATACCCAAAGCAGCTCATCAGGCCCCTCAAACTACACAAAAGATTCCCTTACCCAATTACGAGATGATCACCTAAGTAAACCCAGTTTCAAAACGCAGAGCAGTGTTTACACCGATCGAAGAATCTCGATCTCGAGTTCGAATGCGGGACAGGAAGCGGCCTCCCCCGTTCCGCCCGCAGGAACGACCTTCCCCCACCCTAGTTCCTCCCCTCCCTCTGACCCGAGGGGCCCGAAAAAGGCGCGCAGCAAAACACAATAAAAAGTGCTTCCTTCCGTTTCGTCTGTGGATCCCACATCTGGCCCACGGAGTCGATCGACTGGACCGACCACTCTCCTCGTCGATATTCAGCCTTTCTCGCCGCCCGACACTGTGTACCCCCTTCTCCCTTAACACTCCCTCTGCTGGGCCCTCTGGACAGGTCCCCTCGCCGCGGGTCCACTATCGGCCCTTTTCCCACCGCGAGGTGTACCTTCTGGCGCGCGAAAACGCCGTCTGTCGGTGGACCCTTCCTCTCTCCCCCTCACCCATTGTTCTTCGGGGCTATCCTTGTCCAGAGGGCCCAGCATCCCTCGATCTGGTCCAATCTGCGGAACGGGGCCTAGGTAGGCAGAACCCGCGGCGCGAGAATCGTCGGATGGGTGGCCGATATCCACGCCCACCAGAGCTGGGCCCCGCTGTTTCTGACGATGGGAGATAGGGAATTTCGATACGGGGCCCTGATTCGCCCCGTCGGGCTGCTTTCCTCCCGTGCGAACGCGATCTCTGGCGATAGGGGCTGCGGGGGCGGCTGGGTTATCGAGCGGAGGATCGTGAGGAGAGATCGAATCGAAATGGTGGAGGGGGTTTTCTCGCGGGCGATTTTTGTTTTGAGGAAATTGGGGCCCAGGCTTAGGAAGTGGTGGGCCTGTTGGGGTGGAATTAATTTCTTTTGTTACAAAGTTTCCACCTTCTGGTGCTTACACATTGAAAAATCTAATTCTAGGAAAATACAAACAATTTTTAATGCAAATCTGTAAAAATTGATACAAGAGTTAACAAGTGTCCTGAATAATGATTTAATGCTACACGAATAAGGGAATAAACCTATATATTACAAGCCATAAGTAGACAGAGTCAAACGCCTTAATATATACAAATGAGGAACTAGTTTTGTTCAAAATGAGGGAAAGTACTCTTTCCCCATGATATCTCGAGCGATGGCGTCGTAAATAACGCGAAACGTAAATATCGCAGGAGGCTGCAAGTGGCGTCGTGGAGCGGAAAAAGGGGCTAACGAGAGGGGAGAGATTTGGGGAAAGGGCGAGAGGGGGCGAGAAGGTCAGGGAGGAGATGGTGGAAGGAGGGTTGCGGTGGGAATAGTCGCGGAAGAAGAGAGAGGAAGAAGGAGGGATGTACCGGGCGGAAGTGGCCCGTACAGGGAGGCTGCAACCACCTTGGCTTCCGCTACATTGAGAGCCACCGATACACACAACCACCTTGTGTTTCTCTTCCCCCTCTCTCTTTCTCTCGTTCCCTCTGCCAGCACCGTCACCCTCGTACACGTGTTACGCGAAGACCCACAGTGTATTCCACTTACTTCTGCGAAGAGAGGCCTAAAATAAGTGGTCCTCTCGGTCCACCGCGTTCTCGTTTCCTTCCTTGTTTTCTCTCCCGCGCACGCCCGTGCCCCATGCTCTTTCAGCCCACAGGACCCTTCGGCTCTTCCGTCTTCCACGACGTCCCTCCACCCCCTTGGATATTTATTGTCTAATTAATGGGCGAAAATAGAACGTGGGCCTTGACGATGTCTCGGTTTCTCAGACGTCGCTAGTGGAGCATCAAATCAAATCTTCAAATCTTCAGCTTATGAAATATTTTCATTTTCAAATCTTCAACTGATAAGTCTTTAAATTTTTGAATTTTTGAAATTTTGAATTTTTGAAATTCAAATTTTCAGATTCTTAAACTGTACAATCTACATTATCAATCGCATAATTAACGATAGAAAAGTAACATCTTTGGGTAATTAGGGAAACCAAGCGTGTTTGTAGGTGTTATATATGTATGCCTGTGCATAAACCTTTAAATATTCCAATTTTTAACTATCTAAATTACTAAACTTTCGTATCTTCAAATTTTCAAGGTATTCAGTCACCGAATTTTCGAAATTCTTAGATTATGTATTTGGTTGACCTTCGCATCGGCAAGGAGCAGAGACATAATTCAAGAACTTCTTTCCTACGCATCTGCCCCTTTCTTGCTGTTCCGTTTTCTCTCACCCCTCCATCGACCGCAAAGAGTTGACTTCTATTTAGCTGAACAACGAAGTACGATAATTTATAAAGGAACCTGGTCCCGCTACAGAAACAACGCCATTCTTCGTATCCTCCTGATCTTCTATTCTCTTCCTTTATTTGCAACATCTGTCCCGTCTTCCTGTTTTGGTCGCTCCTCAGCATCTTTTTCTTCCTTTCTTCTGGAACATCTTGCGGCTATTCAAGAAAGTAGAGGACGTGTACGTGTGGGAAGATAAAAGGTATTGGGACACGTTCATTTCCTCCTTTAATACAGAATTAAAAATACACAACCACATCAGAACAGTAGCTAGGTATTTTATTTTCCATAATAAATAAGATTTTTCAATCTTTATCACAAATATTTATTCAATTCTTTTCTTGATATAGAGGTTTCCTATTGTATGCAATATTCTCAATAATTTTCAATATACAATAATATTCACAATATTAATTAGACTAGTTTCATCAAACAACTCTAAAAAGTTTGACACATTTCTTCGAAAATTGTTTCTTCGCTCCACCCACATAGCTCAAATCAATTAAGCTTGAAAAGAGAGTTAATTAAAATTCAGGCTGACGAACAGGGGGTGGATAACGCCGTGGGTCATTCTGCAGCCGACAAGATAATCGTCGGGATTGGTCCGTTGACTACGTCAGTTGGTCAATTTCGCTAAAATGGATGAACGCCGCCTAATGAAGCGAGAAGACGGATCACTCCTCCACGCCTTATTTATCTTCATTGCTTAAATACTGTCAGTCGATCTTTCAAAGTCGAGAATCGCAAGTTAATTAATTTCGTTGTCTCTGGCTCTCGGAGGACCCCACACCCATGCCTCCTTATTAGCGTGACAGTGCACCCGGCTCGATGCACCAAGTTTCAATTGAAGGCAACCCATCAACTGTTGCCAGGAAACTTGGTAATTAAGTGAAAATTAAATAGGAGGTGTGACGATTAAATTTCGAGAATAGTTCATTCAAAAATTGAATAGATTTGAAGCTTTAAGTCAAGTTTAAAATTAGTATTTTTTTTTTTTTTTAAGACAATATATATTTCACTAGTTGTGAAATAACTATTTACAAAATTTTATTTTCTCTTCTTCTAGAGAACTCACTCGCTATAAACTTATGGAGAATAAGTGGTCTGTGTCAGCGGACAATTAGTGTGAAATTTAGTGTTCAATTCGAGAATTCCAAATTTTCTCATAAATTTTTAATATTTTTAATTATTTCATCGCGAGCTCGATTTCGTTTAAAGCATGTTAAAATTCAACATTCGCTCGGGACACGGATGTTAATTAAACATTTAACGCAATCGTGATTCCACGATGATCGTCGATTCAGCGATCGTGATTCATTATTAATTAGTGATTCAGCGAGCGTTGCTTTTCGTTCCCCTCCGATTTAACCATTATCATTTACCGCGAATTAATCGCCAATCAAGGCGGGGCTATTAATTATAAACGTAATGATTGTGATTTACCGTGGATGTTAATAACAATTAATAACGCGATTGCGATCTAATGTTAATTAGAGATTTTTAAGAATGAAACTCGGTTCAGCTGTTTCTCGTATTTCCGTGCGCACAGATTTATGGCGTTACGTACAAAGTAGTCTTCCTCTTTCAATTAGCATCTGGGGATCGAAACACTGAATACAAAGACGAAGTTGAAGGCCTTGCGATAAAAAAGGGAAGGCGAGCAAGGTAGCAGGAAGGTCGTTTACCTCAGGTGATACCTGCTTTAGGAAAGTTGATGATAGCAAGAAATAACTCTATATATCTTCTTTATAAGCTCACTGGCCCATCTTGGAGACAAATCACAACATTGTTCAAGTGAAAGTCTCTTAGTTTTTGCTACTCTACGTACGAAATTAGTTCGTGAAATTCTTTAAAATTTGCAACAGAGAGCAAGAAGAACCAATACCCCAAAAACAGAATAGAAAAAGAAAATTGCTAGATACTTCACTACAAACCCACAAAGTTTAAAAATTCAGAATTTTCAGGACACAAAGGTTCCTTCATAACTTAGGACACGATACAAAACACCCCCACAAAAAAAAAAATGACACTTCAAGCTCCAAATGCAAGCGTCTCTGGATTCACCTAAAAAACCCTAGTCTGCCTCCACAAAAGAGGCAGATAAAGAGAAGCTCACGTGAAGGCAGGTGTATGTCGTCGAATAATTGAGAGAATCCGGGAATCGAAGGAGAAAGGTTCGCCCCGCGTAGGGTCCCGTGTGTCAAGGGAGAGGACGCGAGTTACACGTCGATCGCGGCGTCGCCAGTGATTAAAGCGGCAAGGGAATCCTCGGTTTTTACCATAACAATGCGCGGTTCGTCATAGCCGTGAGCGCGCGTATTGTTCCACGCTTTCCCACACGCGGCTCCTACGTGACGCGAATCCATCGCGCTAATGGGAGTGCGTCGGGCGTACGCGTAAGCGGCTCGCAATCGCCGCGACGTCGCACGTCCATGATTTATCGACGAAGACACGGCGTCGATTCTCCACGGTCACGGAATCACCTGGACGAGGATATCGTTGACAGAACAGGGGAACTTCGAGGAGAAGACGAAAACGATCTTAAACTGTGGTAAAAAGGAGCGAATTTTTTGGAGGTTTTTGAGTGGCTTGAAAATACTATAGATAAGGCTTTTAGTCTTTTGTATTGTGCAACTGTGGAGAAAGGCAGTAATTACAGGAAGAAAGTAAAATTTAGTATTTTGCATTTTTGGATAATTTTAGTAGCTACTGCTTTTTTTTATAGCAACAAAAGGAACAGTATTAGATTGAGATACCACTTCTAGTGAGACTATTAAGACACCACTTCTAGTAGAGCTTATTAAGATACTAGTCTTAATAGGATTACTAAGATACGACTCTTAGTAACATTATTAAGATACCATTCCTAGTAGGATTATTAAGATACACTCTTAGTAAGACTATTAACATACCACTCCTAGTATGACTATTAACATACTGATCCTCGCAGGATACGAAGAGTACTCCTTAATCAAGTCGCTTAGACAGCCCTTAGCTGTTCATCACACTCCTAAATATGTAGCTAATCTTGCATCATGCGTGTACTTAGATGTTTTGCTTGCACAATTCTCCACATTCTAAGGCACTCTGCTCGCGGTTTCATTATTCGTCGAAAGTTCAAAAGCTCCCAGAATCTTGTCTCCATTCAGAATAAAGGAAGCATTGTGACATCGACAATGACCGAGCGTTCCCTCAAATAATGCCCGAGCTATGCGTGGTTCATTCCGAAATCCTACGTGTCGCAACCGATTCGTCGTGGCCATTTTTCACCGCTGGCTTCCCGGCATACGCGCCGATGTAGGTAAAATGGAAATCACCGACGTTTTTGTTCACCGTGCGACCAAAATTCTCCGTGTTTTCGTGGCCCGCGTCGAATGTGACTGAATTGCCGAGTGTCTCGACGAATACATTTTCGTACGACCATGGAACTCTCCCAACGATTCAATTAAAAAGAACGAGAAAGAATTCAACCAGGAGAGTCTGAATTTATTCTAGAAATATGGTGAACGTAAAGCCCAAAATCGTCTGCCCCAAAAATTCGCGCTTCTCGATTACCTGCTCGAAGTCTCCAAGATTCCGCGGCCTCGGGTGTCGCCGAGAGATCGTCTGCTCATTTTTTTCGCGCCGAGTGTGTCAACCCTCCCGTATAATTCGAGATGTCGGTGAAAGGGGTGTCTCAGCTGTACCACAAAATTCTTGGGCCCCCGTTTTTTTCTAGCCTCTCTCGAGAGAGACGAAGCATCCTCGGGGCATCTCTTCAACCCGTTACTCGCCTCCCTTCTGTGCGGTCACTCTATAGAGGCCTATTAATTTCCAATGATCTTCGGGGTAACCAGCTGCAGAACGTCGAGAAGAAAAAGGAGGGGGGGAGGAACAGAGGAGAGATCCTCGAAGGTCGAGTATCGATGCTCTTCGTTCCATCCCCTCCCCACCCTTTGTCGTTCGCCCGCGAAGATACGTCTCGTTTTTAAGTAAGAACCACCAGGCCCCTCCGCCCCTCGCCGCACCGCCCCCTGTCCACGGACCCAAGTTGCCTCATCCCGACGAAAGAAAAGCGGAGAACAGATGCTCCCTGGTCGCTTCTTCGGCACGAACCTCCTCTTCCACGACGGTTGCGCCGCAGGTAACGAGCCAGTCAGATGCAAATCGAAGCTTTTCCTACGTGTCTCCCCCTCCTCCTCGAGTGCCAACGCTTCCACAGCATTGTGCTGCCTTTTTTGCCCATCGCCACCAGTGCCACCTTTGGGCCTGTTCAAGGATCGCGTGGAAACCCAGCGCGGGCGAGACGATCACGTGAAAATGGCCCTTTGTTGGCCGAAGGGACAGCGAGGCTTTTGTTTTGGCAGGCTGCGGTTACGGCGTTCGTTACGCTGGTGATCGCAAATGGGACAGTGGATCCTTGGGGGACCCTCGGTCCCCATGACTGCTCACCGCGAAATTGGAGGGTGGAGTGCTGTTGCCTCGACACTCCAACGTTGTTATTTTCACGTGATTTTGTCTCATTCCCAAATTATTCCCCTGTTGACACGGGTTTGTGAGGCCCAGTGGGCCCAAATTAGATGTGGACCTAATCATCCTTTGATTTAACGCCACGCGAGACTCGATCGTATTCGAGGATTTCGGCTGGAAACCAAGGTCCACGCTCGACGGCTTATTTGTTTAGGAAGCTGGGCCCTGAGAACGAAATCAGGCCGCGCGAGTAAGCAGGAAGAGGCCGCGTAGCGTATGGGAAGGAAAGGAACGGAAGGAAGAAGGAAAGAAAGAAAGAGGGCTCGGTCGGTCGCGACGGGAGAAACAGCAGCTGCAACACCCGATACGTATCGTGTTGGGCCCGGGGTGCGGCGGGGAATATGCCCGGCAGGGTCACTCTGCGCAGAGAGAGAGATTATTATCATTTGTATCGGGCGCGGTTCGTGCGTTTTCGCCCGAGCTCGGCAACGATCGGGCGCGTGGCACGCGTGCCAGCTACCCCCACCACCTGCCGCGGCCCGAACAAGAGGCCCATTCCTGCTGTTCTCGGTCCCCGACTACTCCGGGGTGTCTTGCGATGCTACGGTGGCCCCGCGCCGCTCGTAAACTGGGACATTGTGCCCGAAATGAATGCGGAAGAGTTTCAGGGACCCACGTTCGATTTTATATCCACTCGCTGGATATCATTATCGGCGAGTATTTCGGGGCCTTACGAGGGATGGGACGATATGTGTCGAGAGGCTTTGAAGCTGATGAGAATTTGATGTTCGCACATTTTTTCAGGTAAATTTTATGATTTGTAAATGAGGAAGCGAGGGTCGGCTTGTGGAGGAAATTGGGCCGTATGGTAGAAATGACACAAGGTGAATTAACTTGTGTTAAAATAAATTTGGGAAAAGTAACAGACGCTTCTGTCTGTCGAATTTGCTCGATGCACCAGATGTTAGTTATTTTGGGACTGAGGCCCAAATTTTAGGACCGCCACAAATAAAAAATTTCCATTTCTGATTTCATTTCGTGAAATATCTTTTACTACATAAAGCCATAATTGCTACTTCTATAAAATCTAAATTTGTTTTTAAGAAAAATTCCACTCCGCAATATTTAAGTTCTACTGTCTCCTATGACGCTACAGGTAATTAATTTTCCCTTTTCGCTGTCGTCGAGAGTTCTTATTTTCGACAGTTGAGGATTAAGAATAGGAGAATGAAAATTAAGAGCCGTAGTTTTTACCTTTCCTATTGTCACTGACATGAGCCTACAGGGACCATTGGAGCGCGAGGAGTAATAATTCTGTCGAGATCGATTCACGGTTGAACGGCAGCTGTAAAGAGACTTTAATTCGTGCGTCGTGACCGAACTGGCCTGTCGGAGCTTTTAGAATGCGCACGGCCGAGAGAAACGCGAGATCGCCTGTGCCGCAAGGGCTTCTGGACTGGCCCCTCTTAAGGTACCAATCGACCCTCGATAAATCTCCGCCAATCGGCTGGAAACGTCGCACGAGCATTAAGGGGATTCTACCAGAGGATTACGAGTCATTACATGAATCACCGTGATCCAACAGGATACCTAATAAACGAGTCCAACCCGACTAAACGCGATTGCGTATTCTTCGTCACGAACCTCTCTATGTATGTAACTTTATGTGACTCTTTCAGAGGCAATCAACGTGCACGCGACAACTTAACGATCCTCTGCCTTATTTCCTGTGGATACCTAAACTCATTTCACATGGACTAAGTATGATTGAAATGTTGACGTGAATGTGTGAAGTGATGGATTCAGTGCTGTATAGAAATGGGCCTCAAGCTGCTATAAAATATCATGAGAAGATAGAAGTGTTATCTCTACTCGTTATAATCTCGGAACCTATTGCAGTGAGTCTATAAAACCTAAGAAACAGGTTTCTCACTCGATTTATTTATAGAGATATAAGACGTACGGAGACTCATTAAAACGTAGAAAAGTGTTGTGTGCAAGCTCGTAACGATTAAAAAGTAAGCTGAATTTTCTCAGACACCCAGCAGCGAGGATAGATAATCACACGTTGATAAAGTCAAACGACCAGACAACACGGGAAGTCAAACAAAGTGAAGGATTGAATGCAGTGCTTGCGAGGTAAACAGGCGGCTTCGGGGCCTCTTTTGGGCCTGAGAATCCAGAGGGTCCTACAAACAGGAGAACTCCCCGCTGCCACCCTCGACATCGTGCAAACAACACAAGATCCACCTGTCGCTTACAGTCGCTTATAGTCGCGTATCTCGGAATTACGATATGGTAGAATTTATATCATACCTATATGCGTCTAATTAAGAGAACGCGAATGGTGGATCGTCCTCACTGGAGGCAATAATTCTGTGAGATAAGAATTATTTAGCATAGCGCGACACGAAAGCAGCTTTCTTTTGGTCGCTGAGATAAGTCGATGTCCACCAGTAAGATGGGACAAAAGATAAGAGAGGTTTTTAAGTTCATTATTTGAAAAATACCTTAAAAATTAGACAATTTATATAGCTTGAATATTCAAAGATTTCAATGCTCGAAGGTTTCAAAAGTTAGATGTCGCAATTAGTCCCAATCTCAATCTCAATCTCAGAGCCAATACCCACGAGCGATATTTTAACGCACGATTTCGTTGCGATTATACATTTTTGAGTCCACAGCGAAAAAATCACCCTGTACATATCGTCCAAGGTCTCAATCATCATGCTTCCATAAAAATCACCAAACTCGTCATCCTCTGCCTCCACAACCAGCACTCCAACTTTTCACCCACACCATGAATGAAACCAGCCACCGTGCATGGCAGCTTCGGTCTCGTCCCCTTATCAGAGGGGGCAACGCTCGCGCCAGAACGACGAAGCTAATTAGCATAATCGAGGTATCTACGATCACTGCTCGGTCGATCCGTGCCGAGCAATTTCCGCGCTTCACCTGCGCTGGCTCTCGTGAGCGGAGGACACCCGACGAAATTCGACTCCAGGGACATACCGTGCGCGTGCGATCGAAACGCGCAATTAATCGAATTAACGACAGCACGTCGGCCACATTGTATTTTACGACGTCCAGTTCGCGGGGAGGTAGAGGGGCCAGCGTGCCCCGGAGCCACGTGAACGTTCATAATTTCGTAACTCGATTTCACGGCTATTACCAGGCGAGAGGCGCGCGCGCCGTCGCTTCTGACGATGCCAGGGCCCAAGAAATCCCATCGTCCCTCCTTCTTCAACGATTTAGAGAATTACCCCTTTCTCCTTCTTCGCCTACCCCGCCGCGGCAGATGCTGCAATCAAACAGAAATTAAGCTCGCCGAGGGACCCGAATAAACAAGCAGATGGGCGACATCGGTACAAAAAACGGAGGCGGGAGGGATGTAGGAAATCACCGGTTATTCGCGCACGGCTGCGCGATCGATCGATCGATCGATCGGGGATTAACGAACCGATAAAGTGTTAGGACCGCGTAAATAGACGGTCTCGCGGGGCGAGCCGTGAACGATGACCGCAGACTAGCAATCATAATCGGTGGAGCGATTTCGCTTCGGTACACGCACGTCGGCCGCTAGACACCGCTGCCGAGCCAAAGGCGGTTCATTGAGTACGCCTAAGTACGCATACCAGTGCAACGAGCGCATGTGCGTCCACGAGGCTCGTACGTATGCACGTTCTCTTCTATATGGCGGCACGTATGAATGGAAGCAGCCGCCGACGAAGAAAGGAACGAAAGGGAGTCGCGTGACGGATTCACGTGGTATCGACCAAACCAAGCGTCCCTGGTCTACGTGCAGGCCTTGCACCAGAACCCCGGTGCATAGGTGCGCGAGTATGCGTTCACGGGGTGGACAGGTGCGCGGGGAATCTTGAATTTCGGAGACAACCAGGCACTTTGCGGGCCCTTCGATTCGGTGCTTTCGAAGCGGTGGGTTTATTTTTGGGGCGGAAGAGTGATGATGGAGGAAGCAATTGGGAGAGATCGGAGAAATGACGAGCTTCACCTGGAATATGATAGGGACACATTGTGTGGTAAAAGTTTGATTAATTGGTTTAGGATTTGAGGCGAAATTCAAGTGTTCTTTTCGTGCATTATTTTTTGGGCTTCGTTAGATGGGTGTTGAGTTAGGGACTGAGATCCACTTTTGATTCTGGTGTACCTTTGTCGATAATGCTTCGAGTAGGTAATTGAAGTCTTGAATAAGACAGATAGAGAATGCAGATTATGTACCTAGACTTGGTTGATCAAGTTTTCCACTGTACTCTGACTTTGAAATCTAAGGTAAATGTCCCAATATCTGGAGGCTTGAGATGTCAAATGTCTCAGTAAATGGGCAATCGAAAAATGCATTAATAATGCATTAAATGCACAATCTAAATGCTTAGATACACCTAAGTCTCCTTTTTGGTCTCACTGTCTTGGATAAATCAAGTCTTAACCCAGTCATGAATCAACGTTTCAAGACCTAGATAATATTATTGTGAGCCCTGCAATGTATTCTCTGAAAATATTAGAAGAAAATTTCTCTTACATCATGAATTGAATATAAGAATATCATTTGGCAAACACAAGTGGCATTAAGAAAGAAGCAAAAGTGCGAAACAAGTAGGAGATGGCGCGCAAAGGGCACGCAATGAAAAGGAGGAACTGGTGGCGTGGTGGTAGAAGCGGGGCCGGAAGTGGTTCCATCTGGCTCCCCCGTTGGTCTGACCTGTTGAACCACCTCGTGACCGGAAGTATACCATACACCTACGGGCACCATGGTCGCCTCGTCCCTGCGGTGCACGCCACGAAAACAACAAAGGCTTCTTTCTGCCTCGTGACACCTTATCACTCCTCGTTGGTCTGTTTACTTGATTACGTGGCCACGATCTCGTCCCCCTGCCTGCAATGCACCTTCCTTCCTTTCTCTCCGTGCATTAATCGCACGTACTCCTTCAATCTGAGAATCTTTCATTCAAAAATACGATAAAACTTCGTACAAACTTGACGCTATATCTTCTACGAACTTCCTAGACCTGTTTTCGCTTCTGATGAGACGAACTCCAATTGCCAACGCTGCGAAAGTTAATCTCTGAAACGTGTGTCTTAAATTTTAGTAATGTGGCAAGTGATCACAGCGAGCAGAGGCTATAACTCCAAGAAGACTCTAACTCCTGAGACCCAGCTATTAAGAGTTGAGGAATCCAACGACACGAGTGTTAGTCGGTGAGCCGAGTCGTAACGTTGAATTTACGAGCGACCATTGGCTGTAGGCACTTTGCGGGACAGGCTGCGAGAGCTAAATAAAAGGGGAGGAGAGGGCGAAAAATGCGATTCGCGCCGGGGAACAATGGGGGGATATCGATGCATGGCCGAGACAGGTCCAGGGCATTATGCTCCGAGCACAAAGGCCCGCGAGGAGCCAGTATGCGAGCAGTAATAATCTGTCACCCCGTACACACTCGTAGTACTTATGCGTTTTGTTCGGGGGGACGACGAGTGGGGCGAGCCCCATCAGGTTTTGCGAGTGACGTCAGACCGGCCCAGGAGACTGTTGCGTGTTACGGAAGGGTGGCGAGAGAAAAGCGTCTGGCGATCGCGGACCCAAGCTCGAAGCGAGTCGCCCACCGATTGCTTCAACTTGCAGGCAAATGACGAAGCGATATTATTTTTCATTTTTCAAGTGACCTGCACTTAACATAGGGTCCATTCCAGAATGTTTTTAGAGTACGTACAGGGGGTTTTCGATATATGCTCACTATTCATTCACGATTATATTTGGAGTTGTGGAAGAAAGACACGAGTAATAAAGTATGCAAGAAAAGGCTCTTTCACTGTAATTACTGTTAAGACACAGTGAATATAGGACGAATGGGCTTATAACGAAGAACCACTAGGTATCCCCTCGAGTCAAAAAATCGCATATTCCCTCTACACAATAAAAGCACGGGAAACAAGTGGCGTGAAGCACCCGAATGGGCCCCAAAACAGGCCCAGTTCTCATCTCTCCATCAACCCAACACAACGCGTCCCCTCACCCACGAATCATGTCCTTCCTCCCAGTCACCTATCAACCCCCAGAAGCTAAACGCCACCCAACCCCAACGTCGAGACCATCGCGATCCACGTTGCCAGAGGCACGCGCGTCGCGACGCAGCTTCGCCTCGCGAGCCGTGGCTGGGCGCGTAAGGAGCGTAATGCGCTTAAAAAGAAGGGTATGACGTCACTGGAGGAGGTGGCACGCGGCGCGTGCCGTCGGATGGGGTACGCGAGTTATCTTGGCTCGTGGGGAACAGAGACACGACGAGACAACCAGGGGAGTGTAACCGGTGCAACGAGCGGCGCGGGGAGGGCGGCAGAAAAGCGTGCTGGGCGGGGAGGGGGACCACGAGAGATACGATGGCTAAGGGAGGCGGCGAGGGGGGGCAGAGGCGAAGCAGGGGGAAAAAGAAAGAGGGGTGGAGGGGAGACAGGCGCCCCGAGGAGTCCACGACAGACGAGCAGGCAGGCAAGAAGTCCGCACGAGTGGCTGGGGTGTCGTACAGGGGCTACGGTCGGTGGTGGGGGTGGGCGCGTGCAGCCGGCCTGCAGCTGCCTCTTTACCATCCCCCTCCCCTCCCTCTACCCTATCTGCTGGCCCCTCGCCCAGGCTCCCCCGTGCCCCTCTCGGAAGGCTCCTCGCGTCGTGCCACCGGCGCAGCCGCTACCCACCACCCCTCTGGTCGGGCAACCCCTCCCGCCGGGGGCCCGGCGGGACCACAATTATAAGTAGGGGTGCTCCCGGCTTACTACCTCCAGTCGAGGGTTGCACTCCGTGGCGTAAACGCACGGGCGCGTACGCGTGGTTACAGGAACGTCAAGGCGCACGCGTGTCGTGTAGTTTACGATCGTATACGAGAGTTCTCTCGCCGAGTTGGAGAAGGACAGCGAGATTTGCCTGACCGAGGAATACTGTCGCGCAGAGAGAGACAGAGATCCTTTCGCCAGGCGCGCGCACATACCGGCAGGACTTTTGTGGCCAGAAAGTTCCCCCTACGTTCGTCCACGCGACCCGAGATCTGACTCGCCATCTGTCGTCGACCGCGCGGCCAGTGTTTCGTGAGCAGTCGATGGTTTTTACAGTGCTTCCCGGAGTTACCGCTGTGTGGCGCTAGTGTTGCCTGTTAGTGGCGCGGAAACCGTTCGAGCTGGTTCGGTGGGAGCGTGCGTACGAGCAGGGATAGCAGTCCAGGGAAGAACCGCGGGATCAGGAGTCCAAGGGACGCACACATACGAAGGTTCGAGCGGTGGCACGGCACAGGGACGCATCTCTTGGATCTAGTAGCGGCTCAGCTGCGGTGCCTTTCGTGCCGGTTCTCGCCGTGTTACTTCTCCTACGTCCCTCCCCACCCCTCAGCCGAAAAACTTCCCCTCTCGGGGAGCACATTGACTCTCCCGCTCGTCTTTGACTCGTCACACACGCCGAGGGTTCTTCACTCCACCTCCACCGTCGTCTCACTCCCCTCTCTCTCTTTCCTCCCCACTCTTGGTTACCACCACTCTTCGCCACCTCCTCTCCTTCCACTCTCGAGCCGGTCGCCGAGGGAATATTCCTCACGGTTCGTCGACGGCCAGTCAGTGCGCGACTCGTCGTTGTTGCGACGGTTGGCGAGGAGGAGAGAGTGTCGTTCTACGTGCCTTTTCCCCCGTGGAAAATTATGCCCGTGGCGAATCGTCGTGCTCCTCGTCGACGCAGTGGCTCGTGCGCCGCGAACGAACGCTCGGCACGAGCGTGGTGAGAGGCACCGAAAACAAAGTAGTTCGAGAGTATCCATAGAAGAGGAGTTTCGCACGCACCGAGAGGACCCAGGGAGAGATACTCTACCACCTTCGTGGCAGAAAGAGACAGGCGTCGGGCCGAGGGATCGCAGAACCCGTGTGTTTTTTTTCCTTCCCGAGTCCCACGCGCGACTATTGCATTATCGCCGCCGGGAGACGAGGCTGTTCGACGAGGCTCGCCGTGCCTACGGATAATTGGAATTAAAGTGTGTCAGCACAGTGTTCAGTGATCGCGCGTGATTCTCGCGAATTCGCCCGCGGGGTCCCGTGGATACATCTTGTAAAATTTTGTTGGTCAAGTGTGCAGTGCGACAGACCCCCCGAGGAGGTGATCGTGAGAGATCCATCGACCGCGAGTTTGCCGATTCGTTCGGGCTTCGTTCCCGGTTCCTTCGTATATCGCGCGGAGGCAGAGCCGAGTTCCGTCGATTCTCTGGCCGAAAGGATTACAGCAGAAGCCCGCGAGAAGGGGAGGCGAGGTTACGACGGTGACCAAACACCTCGTACCCTCTCGCGCTGTGTACGGTGGCTATGCAGCCTCGCGGAATCCACGCGAGGAGGTAACGCCGACGAGCACACCAGGGCACCACGGTCCACACACATCCGCCGACGAATCACCGGCGGCGTGTAAACATCGAACCCTTACCCAACCGCCAAACATGTGGACCACGATGCTCGTGTGGACGATCGCCGTCGTGCTCCTGCCAGCACCTCGAGCGGTAAGTGTCGAGATTTATTCATCTACGTAGGAGAGAGAGAGATTAGCTTTCGAGTATGTTCGAAATTCGTCGAGGATGAGTTTATTTAGGAGACTGTCGGCGAATTTTTTCTCTTTCGGTTCCGAAAGACGGTCGGAAGGTTACGCTGGAAATATTTCCGTTTATTTTTGGAAGCGACTGTCGGGATGTAGAACGACTTGCAAAATGTGTTTGAACACTGATACTTCGGTTTTTATGACGACGCTCTGCATTCCTGTCGCCCGTACTCTTTGACCTGTTCTTTGAATTCGTAGAGTTTATGGTCGGTATAAGCTTGTTACTAGATTCTGATCGCCCGTTTAGACGAAGCGAGCAAATGCTCGTTCTTCTGCTACTGCAGAAATAAAATTCAATTATTATGAATGAATAAAATCGACAAATGAATGAAGAATTTGTTCGTTCAGTCTAAACGCGCCTTGAAAAGAAGCTTGTATGGTGCTTAGTAAATAGTAATGAATGAAATAGTGACGAGTTTATATCAAGTAGCACTGTATTTAGCTTTCAGAATGAGATAATATTAGTTTCCCATCGATACAAGTAGCCTAGCTCTTTCTTGTTAGCGAATTCGACCGGTTTGGTCGAGAGATTCTCGAGTGAAGTATCGCGCGACCGTAGCGTAGAGGTTTAAAAAAAGCCTGCAGCAGGCGCATCGGCGGAATCTATGGGTCGATAAATCTGGTAAAGCGGCAATACGACGGTCTCGTACGCCAAGGATTATTTTGTGAACGGTTCTACGAGAATTATCGTGTTGTCAACCCCGTCTACGTTTGTCAACTTCGCGAGGCATCGCGTCGACCTTCGGGCCTGTCGATGAATGGGGCGGTGTTTTGGTTCGGAATCCAAGACGTTCCCGTCTGTCAAACCGGTCGCCCGACCGTAAGCTCCTGTCGGTATTTATGGGTAAAAACGATGACACGTCGATGGCTGCGTTCGGAATAGAATTCCCCATCCTATATATTTACCTTCTGCCTCTCTCTCGCGTGCACGCGTGCGCGCACCACCTATACGCCGTTCCCCCGCGTCTAATTAAGCCCTTGCGTAAGTGGCTTCAATATATTTATCCAGTCGAACGGTGCGTATCAGCGAGCGGCACGAACCGATCCGTAGGAATCGTGCTTTCCAATTTTAACCCTATCCAAGCCGATTTCGTGAAGTTTCCCCCCGCGTGCAGCGTCGCCCCGCGGTTTCGTGCACGCGCGACGCCCAGCGTTTCTTCTTTCCCTTTTCTCCACGCGCTCTAGGGAGCTCTCGCGGGTCCCCGTATTCTTCCTGGGAGAGATGTTTTTTTCTCGTTGCCCCGTCCGTCCTCGCCCCCCCTCGATCTCCGTCCCCCTACGTCGCGCGGCGGCCAGACTCGAAGCATCCGGGCGAAAGAGGAGAGAAAAGGCAGTGGCAACAGTATTCGCCGCGTACAACAACTCTAAATCTGGATCCACTCTTTTAGAAGTGTCTAGCTTCTTCGCCCGCCTCGGCTGACGTCTCCGCGTCTTGCACCATCCGACCCCCCTCCGCCTAAGCATCCTCCCGACCTTCACCGCCCGAAATCGCGTCTCCGCCTTTGTCCCGCGGTTCCAGAGATTGATCAGAATCGATTGTGCCCCTGCAAAATTGCTCTGACGAAATAACGCCGTGTGTATCCGTAAATAGTCGACGGCGGCCATTCGCGTTCCGAGAATAGCGCTCCAGCGCGCCAAAAATGAGAATTCCTCATCGAGGACCGCGCGCATATACGTATACATATACATTTGTGCCGCGTGCCCGCTGTTTTACGAGGTGTAATGAGAATTGTTCGTCGGCGATATTTTTCGGTTCGAAGGCTACTGTATATTTTTTCGCTTCGAAATATACGACTCGTAAAACTGTTGTTTGCTCATTCTCTCGATCGCTTGTAAAACGGAAACTGATCGTTCTGGAACGTTTTTGAATCGTGAGAATGGGAATCCCCTCGGTCGTTGGATTCAAAAAGGACATTGATGTCGTCGAAATTCGAGGTCGGGGGTGTAATGGACGTCGCGGAGGGGGCCAGAGGGATCGTAAAACGATCCGCGGGCTCGATAGTAAGGTTAGTGCGCTCCTCTCGTTCACGTGAGACGACGATACACGTATAGCTTTGCTCGGCTATACAATGTCTCGTGGGAAGGCTCGCTTGTCTGCTGGCTGCCTCTGTGCGTGTGCATAGCCGTGGGCCATTGTCCACAGTGGTCAAGAACTCTCTTGCCTCTGGACGAGGGCAGGAACGGGAGAAATATTGACGCATCGGCTCTGTTTACATTGGATACTGTCGCCCGAAGAAAAACTGTACCCCTCCTGCCCTTGTGCTCGAAATCTTGGTGAAACGCGAGACTATACTGTGGAAATATGTCTGCGAGAATTTGACTAATAGGAAGCCTTTCAGAAACGTGTGGAATTCCAGGTTAACCATATCACGATTTTCTTCCAAATTTTGTCTCTAAGTGTCAGTCAAAGTGTCATCGTTGATTAGTGGTGTTTTAGCTTTCATAAAAGTAGGCTATGTTGATCTGTATATATTCTTTGTAACAATTTGAACAGTGCCAAAGGTTATATCACAGTGTCAAACAATTTTTAAGCGATCCTAACATAACCTGCAATTGGTTTCACGTAACGTGTTTGTACGACAGGGGAAAATATTTTTCGTACGACTGTGTCAACTTGGCGCCCCTCTACTTTATTAGAAAAATATGTAGCGTGGTGTGACGTGCCATTAAGCCTGACCAGTTATTAGAGAATAGGTCTCCAGAGGAGGTTAGGGTGGGGAACAAGTGCGAGGGTCCGTGCACTGGTACATTGTCGAAGCGCAGAGCCGTTACAAAGTAACCAAGTAGCAGGAGAACGACCTCTGTTTTGATTGGCTCCCCGTGTTTTCGCTCGCGAACATCGTTAACTTGCCACGAGCCACTCGGTCCAGGCTTCCTTTTCGCCGAGTATAAATACGCATTCTAAAGCTCCCTCGAGTCCTGTACTGATTCTTTTCATCCATCGCTTTTTTACTTTTAACACGCTCAGTGCCCAACTTTCCACTCCAGGAAGCTCGGTACAACGCAATTCTGTTTATATAAAATTATCGAAACAGCCTGACCAGAGGATTCATCGACCCACAAAATATCCAACGTGTTAACCACTGTTCCTGCGTTATTCTTCGCGTTTTTAGTGCCCTGCCTCGGCGCGCAGAGGGAACCGGTAGCGTTAATACATTTACGACCGATGTTCCAGCGTTCATTTTTTTTCTCCCGCCACGAAAACGCCCCTCGTGTTCCGCGATCGCTGGTGCTCGCCAGCACGCGTGGCGAAATGTCCATCTGCGCCTCTGCCCCCCTTCCTCTTGGCCCCCCTTTGCAGGCCCGAGTCTCGTCGAGCGAAAAAAAAGCGCTTTTTGTGGGTCGGTCTCGCGCGCGAATCCCTCTGCCCCTCCTGGGAGATGCGCAGTGCAAGACACGCGTGCGCAAAAACGCGATTACACACGTGCTGTTGGCCCTGGCGTCGTGTACGGACGTGTTTGGCCACAGGACGACCCCCGACGTCGGAGAGGGCGAGGATGATCGTCGTGGTTTGGATTCTATCGAGATTTTCGTGAATGCTAGTATGTAGGAGTCTCAGTTTCCTTGAATTTCTGTGCAGTCGAGTGCGCACTGTAAACATCGATGTGTCGAGGGAAACTTCTGTGAACAATTTTGAGGTTAGCAAGGTTTGTAACCATCAAACGGAAGGGTGCCAGTGGCGTTCGCGTTGCGCAGACTTTACTTTTTTGCTTATTTTTTGTTTCACTGATTTATAAGACAGACTATTAAAAAATTTATAAATTCGATTCTGTCAAATTTTAAGGTTAAAGTACTTTTATAATTACCGTGTCCGCTTACTTTATGGTTCAAGAAGGAACTTTGAACTGCAGGCTGAATATACAGAGATTCCTAGTCACTCTAAAGAGAAAGTAGGGTTATAATGATTATTAATTATAAGAAAGCTTCTTCTGGATCCTTTGCCACAGTAAAGAGTTCCTCCTTTAGCTTTACTGTATTTATTATTTATTTTATTTATATGTAAAAGAAGCAGAGTATGGTCGATGGATCCTCTAAATTGTTTCTTTTTTCCAGGTAAACGCCTCTGGGGTGTTCGAGCTGAGGCTAAAGTCGTTCGTGAACGAATACGGAAAAGACAGTCTGGGTAAGTGCTGTTCGGGCAGCACTTCCAAGACAGGCGAGTGCTCAGGCGTTTGCAAAACGAGGTTCAGGGTCTGCCTGAAGCAATATCAGGTGAAGATCGACACGACGACGCCGTGCACGTACGGCGACGTCGTCACACCAGTGCTGGGTGAGAACATCGTTAATCTCAGCCCCAACGTCGCCATGCCAAGCTTCACCAACCCCATCAGGTTTCCGTTCGAGTTCACGTGGCCGGTGAGTCTGATCTCCATTGCATCATAAGAGTGCCTCGAGTTTCTCAAAGCAGACAGTTTCATGCGTGAGTCTTTCAGAGACCAAATTGAACTCCTGTTCATTTTAGTTTACTTAATTTTAAACAGTAGATATATAATTGTATCTATACTGAAGCCATTTTGACAAATTTTGAATTCTGTTTCATGAAGTTGAGCATTTCTGTCTTTTAATTCTAACCATTGAATTTCAACGAGCTTGTTCGCACTGCTTTATGAGAAACTCGAGTAAAATTGTAATCGATAGACTTGGAGACAATTCTCAGAAAAAGAGAGTGTCATATCGAACCGTGGTATAAATTAAGCATTGTCACCAAGCGATTTACGAGCGCGCAACAGAAAAATGCCGTTACACCAGCCGATCGTAGATAAACATGAAATCGCAATCCCGTCGCGTTTCCGTGCTTTTTGCGATCCTGTCGATTACCATAAGCATCGCGTGCCTGAGAAACCAGCGAACGATCCAGAGCCGGAAAAACGTCGATTCATTTACGAGCCTGAACCGATCTCGCGAAACCTCGACGAGATAAATAAGCGCCTTTCGTTGGCAAAGACATCGTCGCGAGCAATCTTCAGACATGATTATTTCCCTAGTAGATAATCGCAGCGAACAAAGGGCAATTATCATTGTTTTAACGAGAGTAATCATCGCGTGCCTGTCTTTCTGGTACAGTTAACCGATCCCCTGGCTGTTTCCTTCGGTTTCATAAAATTTCGAACGTGTGCCGATCCTTGTCTCGAACAACGACCGCCAGTGTGTTCATCGCGGGGAATGAAGGAACTGCTCGACTTGAAAAGGCGCGCGTGAGCTCACCGGGGAGTAAAAATCGCCGGTTGTATCTCTTATCTTTCCACATTCTCGACGAATTATCTAGGCACGAGTTGAATCGCGACCAAGGTTGGACCGCGCTCTCGTCGGAAAAGAAACAAACACCGAGCCTAGCGTGCGATCAACGTGCCTCGCGTATAATCGCCCGACCCTCCCTGCCTCTCGCTGTTATCTCGTTCCCCGTTTCGCTGTCGCGTTTCAGGGGGTCGTAAAGGGCCCCTCCTGGGTTTCCGGTTACGATCGATAAGGAGGAATTGAAAAGTAAATTGACGTCGATTACCGTGATTAACGTGTCTTCGTGCGTTTCCTCGTTTCTCAGAAGGTGCCCTCTCTCTCTCTCTCTCTCTCTCACCTGTGAATTTCGAAATTGGAAATAGGGCTCGCGTGAAAATCCCGCGGTTGCGCTGCACCTGTCGTGTCGGGTAATTAATGAAGAAATACGGGGCCCTCGAGGGGGAAAAGGAGGAGAAACAAAAAAGCGGGGAATTCGGCCTCATCGTCTTCTTCCTACTTTCTCGCGGTCGTGGCGAACGAAAGGCATTAAAAACGAGCGTTTTGCGGCGCGTGCGTGCGCGCGGGCGAGACGAGGACGAATGGCAGATGGTGCCAGAACTGGCGGAGGGAGAGAGAACGATGCTGGCACTTGTCTCTCCCTCCTGCTGTTGCTGCTATTGCTAGCTTGTTGTTGCTTCGATAATTCCATGCATTGGCGAGAACTGGGCAGTCTCCTTCCGTACAAAGATTTATGTTCTAGGGCTACCTTTGTGTTGATTACCCATACGTGGGAAAGTGAATGAGATAAGTGATTCTATGTTTGAGATGAGAAAATTGTTTCGCGAGTAGTCTCTGACTTTAAAGCTAAAATTTCTCAATTGAAGTCTCTATTCTTTGTTCTTATTTTTTAAATTCTCTCTAGTACTCGCTACTCTTCAATATTATTTTCATACATAATCGAATACTGTGTTCTACACTCTGTAAAACCTCCCAAGACTATAGCGAGTGAGAGATCTCAATTTGACCAATATTCATGGTTCACAAAAATTTCCTAGAACTCTCATCCCGTCCACCAGCGATCCCCCATGGACAAACAAATCAACATCGAGAGCCTTATACCATCGGGCGCGAAGTAACACGAGAGTACAGCGCATTAGCGCTCTGCGAGCGTCACGTCTACGCCAATGTTTGCCCACCGTCCCTGGTGTACGTCAGTTCTCTCTCGGTCGCTGTTCGCGCACTTCTGCCTATGAGACGCGCTGCAGGGCCACTGGCAGATGGCTAGGCCTTTTGTGCTTCTACACTTCCCTCGTAATCTCTCTCCCTTTCTCTCTGCGCCCGCTCGCCGTCCTCGTCTTCGAAGCTCTCTCGCGCGAGAGCAGAGTTAAATTTACTAACCCATATGGCGCCCCGCGCCACCTCTGCGGGACCAGTTCTCCATCTCCCTTCGAAAACTCTCTTCATTCTTTCTCACTTGATTCCTTGGCTTATCTTCGCGTATGGATCATTTTCTGTCTCTCGTATAGAATTTGTACATGCCTGATACGAGGATCTAGAGGCTTCGTGTGCTTTGACGGAAGTAGGGAAAGAAAGAAGCGAGTTCGACGAGGAATTAGTCAACTGGTGGAGAGAAAGAGAGTTGGCAAAAGACTGACACTAACTTCTCTAAGAGATTTTGCAAGGTTCTCGATGCCTCTGTGTGAATAGAATCCTGTAATTATTAACTCCTTGCCATACTTCGACGAGTCTCACTCCTGCACTTTTAACTATATCTTCGCTGCCGCTTACGCGGTAACGCGTGGTGAGGATTTTTCGGAAGTAACCGATCACGCACCATCGCGTGAGGGGTCTATGTTCGTTCAATGGGAGCTGTGTTGCTGGCAGTATAGAACAGTCACACATTTCCGATCGGCAACATTGATAATATTACGAAAGAAAATTGTACGGGAAGGGGTTAAAAGTGTCTTCCAAATTTCTTTCGCCATTTCCTGGGAGACCTGGTCCAGCTTCTCTCTGTTATTCCTCCATTTCGCTCTCACGATCGGCCGATAAGCAGCTATATCGGGTCGAAGCCGCGTCGGCAAGACGTCGAAAGAGGAACTCTCGTGGAGAGGAGGAAGAAAAAAAGCGGTGTTCTCGGAAGAGAGGCTGGCCGGAATCCTGTGAGGAACGAGTAACCTTTGAGTCCTCTTCCCCCGGTAGTCGTCTGCGTCTACGTGTCGGCGGGGAAAAGAAGGAATAGGCGGCCGCCCGTAACGTGTAATCGCTATTTGGAGAGCCGGATTTATTTTCGTTGCGCCGATGCGTGAGAATGAGCTTCCGTCGGGCAAAAAACGCCGCCGCGCCCGACGCTCGCGCCTCGATAATAAATACCGTCGCGTGACGACGAATAATCGATCCGTAAGGAATAATAAACCTCGTTGCACGGACGTGAACCAATTAGCCATCAGCTGGCGAGATGGAGTGTTACGAAAGTTTAGGATACGTAGACTCATTTGAGAACTTGGCTGCCATGGATTCAGAGTAAGATACAGTGACTGATAAGTTGCTAACTAAAATGAACGTTAATAAAAGAAATTGTACGTCTCGTATCTCATTCCAAAAGTTTCACCACACTCTACTCTAGCCGCGGTTAATATCTCGATAATTGCACAGATCACTCGGGATTCGAAGCAGGAAAAAGGAAACTGTTATCGCGTCAGCGTCGAAGTGGTATCTCCCACGGCGGGAAGCAAATTCTCGGTCGAAGTAGCTCTCGGATCGACGTGCAGCAGGAAACGCGTTAATTACAGGAGTTACCGGCGCCGCGAAGCGAAAGCAACAATGTACTATTAATAACGGTTAGGCGGGGTGGGCGAGCTTCTTTTTCAGTCTGCGCGCGGGAAGATCGCGAAAACAGTCGACGAGAGAGAGAGGCACTCGGCAAATTGCTGGCCTCTCCCCGCGATTTTCCACGCGGCATTCGTTCCGTCGAGATCGTTAATTACCCTGACGCAACGTCGGCCGATGCAGCGATAAGGGTGGGGGCGGAGGGGCAGGTTACCGAAACTCCGCAGACAACAACGGGAGTAGTATGCACGGTTGCGCAAGCGTGTTTGTCTTCTGAGGGGACGCGTGTCTGCCGTTAATTAAGAGGCTGGAAAAGACAGAGGAGCCGAGGCTTGATACACACGTAATCGTAACCTTCGTCTGGCCGCATCAAGATCGAGACGTGGCCGCTCCTTGCGTCGCTCTCGCGCCAGTTAATTGCTTTACGTTACCATGCTGGTCGACTTATTAAAACAGCACGATCCCGCGACAGTGCCGCCACTGTGCTCACTCGCTGTCCCGCGGAGTCTGCCCTGGTCACGCGTACGATTTTTTGAATATTTCTTTGCGCTGACCCTCGTCACTTTTATTCACTTCGATGCATTGTTTCGGGGAACCGTTCGTTTCGAGTTTCTGACGGATGAAGATGCAGCGAATTGGCTTGTTATTTTAATATTCCTCTTTGAGATGATAATGCTGGATGTAGATTGAGATCGCGTGATGAATCGGTTTTACTTTGTTTCGAAACGGGTGAAATCTGCAACCGAAAATTACTTATCTTGAAGAAGGCATCTTGATAGAGATGAAAGTGTGAAATTGACTTTCTAGATCTCAATTGGGGGGCACTGTTTTAATTTTTGATTCGTGGTAGGAATATTGCTGGATACTCAATTATTTTCAAATATTTAGATATTCAGGTATTCAAATTTTCAAACATTTCAAAATACTTAAATTTCAAAATATTCTCACTTTCGAATATTCGAATTTTCAAATACCCTAATATTTAAACATTCAAACTCTCTACCATCCGAATCCAAACTCTGCCATCTAATATTCCCCTCCCACCTAATTATACCACAATCAAATACTCAGCACTGAAACTACGAGCACCACAACTCCACAATTACCGCTCAATTACCACCAATCACCTCCAAACTCAGTATCCACAAACTTTTATCATCAGCACCCTCCCTGTCTCCCTCGCCTTAACTCCCCCATTGTCCTTTCACCCTCGCCGAGCGGATCATTCAAAAAGTTCCTTTCATCCTTATCCTTCCTGTCTCCTACGCTCCTGCCAGAGGATCGTGGGTACCGACGAGAGTACGCCGAGATCGGCGCGGAAGAAAGAAGGGGAAAGATGGAATGAAAAGGCGTTAGGGACAGCGACGCGACGGGACGGGGGGCCCGGGGGTGTGGAGGGGGCCCATAAAGGTGGCACACACGAGGTGGGAAGGTGGGGAGGAAGCGCGACAGAGAGAAAGGTGGGACCGAGTCGGAGAGAGACGGATGATCGTGGTCCCACGACCGAAAAGGCTGCGTGATTCGCGTCCGAGACGAAGGAGGACGAGCGGGAGAAGGGCGTCGGATGAATGGCTGAGTCGGGTGTACCGGGGCGATATGCGCGCGGCTTCCACGACGCGAAACGTTTAGCATAAATTACGTCTTAGATGCGGAGGAACCGAGGGAACGAGAGAGACCGAGCGAGGAGGACGCTGGCTGACCGCCGCTACGCGAGCCTGCCCGATGCCCGGAATACCGTCGGTTTTTTTAATCGACCCGCGGATCGGGAGGATTCGGTGAAAGTTTCGAGCTCGACCATGTATAGGGTGTCTCGGTTTTTAGTTCATATTTTAATGAAATATTCGAAGAAATAGTGCAAGTGGAATTAGGGAGTCGGGATCGGACATCGTTGCTGGGTCCAGTCGTCGACCAAACTTCAAACTAGAAACGACAGTGATTATCATTTCTTAGTAAGATAATAGGGATGAATAAGGATACCTAAATAATAGCATAAAGTATCTTTTATTTTTCTTTGTTTAGTTTATACAATGCTTTGTCTCACTCTAGTAATCTACATGTACTTTTTGTTTCGTTGTTTCATGTATACATATAAAAGATCTCTGTTCGTTAGTTCAAATAAATAAAAATTAGGGAAGCTCTGAATTTTTGAGAAGCTTCTACAGAGAGGAATAACTTTCTTCATCTGTAGCTTTAGCTTCTAATTGAAATGGAACACCCAGTACACGTCCACAATTCGCCTCCCCTTTGAAAGTAATAAAAATCGTTGATTTTTGACAGCAGCCAGTGATTCCCGCGGTGGCAGACTGATTTCTCTGTTTCTACTTCCACTCGATCCTCTGTCTCGACCCGAGATCAAACGAGGAAGCTTCTCGGTAGCCGCGATACTTATTGCCGCAGGCGAGCTTCGAGATTTCAGGCCGCGGCAGCGTATCTTTAGAACCACCCGCGATCGACCTCTTTTCCACCTTCGTCACTTCCTTCCTTTCTCTAGCCACACCGCCCCCGGGGACCCGTCAACGGTGCACGCACCTAGATCTCTTTTGTTTTCGATCGCGATGTCAGACCGAGACGCGAAACGGAAAAGCGCGTCCCAGATGGCGCCACGCGTCCCTCGCGTGCTATTGTCCCGATCGTGGGAGAGCCGGCTAATTAACCGTCAAAATCTAATTAGCGACCGACCAATTAGAGCGTTGCGTCTCGTTACGATTACAAACGCGCGCTAACTTGTCTACAAGCAGGTACTAAACTGACGTCGGATTAGACCTGCGTAACACGGATTCTAAGGAGGATGCGTCGACTTCGAGGTGTCTGCAAGGATCGAAAAAGGAGAGCAAAATTGAGAAAGTTTTTGTCTCGTAAAGAAATAAGGATCGTTGTTTTCTCGACTGATACATTTTTGCTGCAGGAAGGTATTGTGTAGTGAAGTTTGCAATATTCAATCTATAATTCTTGAAACAATTTCAATTATATACATTCTAATCTACCTTAACTCCAAAAGCTTGTTACTTGTTACCTGATTAAAAAGATTCTACCTCACTTAAAAATTGACCAATTACTAATTCCCTCATAAAAAGTTGAAAGAGAGTTTCCCAAGAACATCCTTTGCTCAGCTGTTTCCCTTTCTTCTCTCGCTCTTCTGGCAAACCAACCATACGACTGAATCTCGCGAAAGTGTTTTCTCGCGGAAGTGCCTCCCTCGAGTAGAATAAGTTGTGCACGCCTTTGGATGAAGAAGTCGCCTCGCCTCCTCCATTTAACGCTCATCTCCCGGGATGATCGACTTCTCTCGGGACGCTGAAAGCGCCTCCGCCTCGGCGATAATGGCGAAATGGGTTTCTGCCCTGGGGGCGACTTTTTGCGCGCGTGGTAATGCCGCAGGAAGAAAGAGAGAGTGGCATAATGTGGGTCTAACCTCGTCGCGGCGAGCCGCGGGAGATACATAAACCAGGGAGTGGATCTGCCCCACCCTGGGGCCGCGACACGTGGTCATCGTGCAGCAGGTACACCATCAGCTGATGGCGTTCCCGCTGTCGAAGCTTATTAACATGTACCATGGAACGTGGGCGCTGCTCAAGTGGAACTGGCCATCGTTTTTCGGCACCGTTTTTCCGCCTGTTTAAGCTTTTTCTATGCTAGACTTTTTTGCTACGCCTATAAGCTGAGTAAGTTAGGTGGAGTGTATAGTGTCCTCTCGTTGTAGACTCAGGATCCACTTAAGAGTTTACAGTGTGCGAAGAACATTTTTGAGGTTCTAATTATGGGTAGCAAAAAATCGTGGAGGAAGATCTGTAATTTTTAAAAAATTCTGTCATCTTTCTGTGAAATTGTTTCATAGATACAGTGATGCAGTTGCAAGATGCAATTTGACATTGTTCTTTAATAGGAAGTCTTTTGCGTGATTTTCTGGGATTTAGAATAATCTTCAGTGACCTTATTCTTGAGATAATCTTAATATGAGTTCTATATTAAAAATTGATTTAAAGTTTCAATTCAGTTTCGTTTTTCTTCTTCCATTTCTTAATTTCAAACTGTACAGTGGATATTCCGTGGTCCCTGGTTTCGTCTCTCATCACCTTCGGTGAAGCTAGCCACGAAAGAAGAGGTAGAGGCCGATGTTTATAAGTGAGAAGAGTTTTTGCGTTGGTATTGAATTTTTTCCTCTTCTTTTTCGACTCGATACACAGACACTGGTTTCTTCGTCGTCTTTCTTGGGAAAGATTGTATCTTGGTTATATCTGGTCTAACACGTCTCGCTTTTTGCGCTCGAGAGTTTTTTTTTTCCCCCTTTCTGCCTCTTTTTCTTTCCTTCGGCGTCGAGTAACCGCGGTGATGTTTGCATTTCGCGGCGATTCCCTGGGCAGTTTCGTCGACCGATCGAATCGATCGGGGGACTCCCGAGTAATCGGGGCGATTGTGCGGGAAATAGAAACTCGGGGAACGGGTAATATCGCTGGAAATATCCATTAATAAAAGAACCGCGAGCGCGATGGTCGTGGCGTTAAAGAGGGACTGTGAAAGCGTGACTTTTGTTCGCATTACTCGAAACGAGGAAAGGAACGAATAAAATTATTCGGTTGGTGTAATAATCCGGTGTAACGAGTCGCGATTAAACGCGCTCGTTCAGCCAACCGAGCTGGACATGGGGGAGGGAAATTCACGCAACAGAGCTGAGCAAATTTTATTTCAAATGAAAATAGAAGTCTACTATGCGAGATAGTATGAATACAATTTTTTTAAAATAATAAGTAGCAGTTTTAAATAGAAAAAACCCTGTGCCTCTTCTTGACAAATAGCTAAGAAATGAAGTAAAACATTCTTCGAAATAATTCTTCAAATATTTGTATTTAAATTAGCAAAACCAATGCGTATCGGTTAAAGAGTCATCGAGGTTTGCCGCAATTTGCTCGTCACGGCGCAGACGCGTGTGCCTGAAACGATGCATAAAAGCTTTGGAAAAGCAGAGTTCGTGGGTGTGACGCGCTTTTCACATGCCCCAGGGCGATGATGTCGTCGCTCGTCATCCTCGGTTTCCTCTTCCTCCTTTCGACGGGGAATGGAGGCCACGAAAATTTCTCCATGCGGAAATGCCACGCTCGGCGAGCGCGGGACCGCGGCTCGTCCACGTTAAAGCGTGAATGGTTAAAAATAGAAGCACCACGACCGCCTTTCCATGATGCTGCTCGAATTTTATTACACGTCCCTTTTACGACCTCCGTTTAAACCAACGCCTGTCCAATTAACCCTCCTTGCGTATCAGATCATCGAGGCGGTTAAGCCACTTCGAATAGGGCTCGACTCCTCGTCCAAACAATTTCGCGTTACCCCCCTTCGATCACGTGACCACATGGAACCGGTTAGAAAGATCTCCGACGCGTTTTCCCAGGACGCGGCGAAAACTCCTTTTCCTTCCTTTTTCCATGGTGAATCACCAGCTTCTCACAATCTGTCTCGGGTACGTCGAATCGTACTGGACTCGCTTTTGCAAGTACTTGGTATTCAAATGTTCAAATATTCAAATTCAACCATTTTCAGATTTTCAACATCTGAATTCTGAAACTTTCAGATATCTCAAGGTTTCCATGTTTACGGTTTTAGAATTGAAAGAATTGAGATATTCCAGTATTTTGAAAATTCAAATAGTCCAGTATTTCAAAGATTCAATTATCCAAGTACCCGTTTCAATTATTCAAGTATTTCAATTACCCGAGTACCCGTTCCAATTATTCAAGTATTTTAATCATTCAGCTGTGCATAACAATCAGATCTCCAGATTACCTGTGTCTGTGTACTTCCTCACCTCTTTCCTCCACCAATTCCCATTACACAACCGTCTCCTCGCGAATGCCTGGTCCCGCGCCGCGCCGAAAAGCCACAAGTGCAACCCGTTCGCGTCTATTCACGTCGAGGCAGAGCACGGCTACCTGTTTCTCCTTTCGGCCCGTTTTCCGCGATGATTAATACCGTGCATTGTAGGTACGCGCCGCGCTGTATCGCAGGGGCCCTTGCAACGGTGGCGAAACGAGCGCAGGAAAGAAGGGACCCCCGACTATCGAACGATCGCGGGGGAGGAGGTTTCGCCGTGTTCCGCGGAGCGGGTTGGAATAGAGAAAGAAGCGGCTTAGAGATAGTCCACGGGATAGAGGGACGAGGAGAGAGAGCGAGAGAAAAAGAGAGAGAGAGCCCTAGAGCGAGGGAGAGAGATCGCGAGAGTTGGAAAAGAGTCGGCGGGAGTACGAGGCGCGACGACGGCTGGCGAGCAGGAGAGCGAGAGGCGAAAGAGAGGAGCAGCAGTCGGGAAAGAGGCGACGAGCGTGGAGGAGAGAGAGAGGCGAGAGAAGGTGGAGGTATGCTGCGCAGCCGTGGGAACCGACTGCCGAGTGAGCGAGGCCTGTCTCCTTCTCTCTTCGACTGGTTCCTTCGACTCTGCTCTCTCACTCGCGCCCCCGTCCTATCCTCGTTTCTCCGTATCTCGAACGCGCAACGAGCCTCTCTATTCTCCTCCTTTTCGTCGTCCCAGGTTCCTCCTTTCGGTTCGTCTCTCTTTCACGATCCTCCGGTCCCCCTCTAGCCCCCCCCTTTTTACCTTCCCTTTCTTTCTCTCGCTCTCGGTTACCTTACGGCGCCGTTTTTTCCTACGTCTTTTTCCTTCCTTCTCCCTCCCCTCTGTCCCTGGAAACACCGGTCCTCTGACTCTCTTTCTCTTCCCTGTTCATTCACCGATAACCTCCTCCTCTTCCCTCCTGCCCTTTGTGCCGCTGCTTCTCTCTCTCTCTCTCTCTCTCTCTCTCTCTCTCTCTCTCTCTCTCTCTCTCTCTCTCTCTCTCTCGTTTCGGTGTCGTGGTCGTGGCAGAACTGCTAACCGGCCACCGAGAGAACACACCCAACACATTGTTCTACGGGATGCCTACGCGGGGCTTTTTCAGCTTTTTGTCGGCTTAATTCCGATCCCCGTAATAAATTAGCGGCCGATCACGGTGGCATTTGTCCAGGAGACAATTTATTTCCTCCCCCGAGCCTCCGGACCCGGGACCCTCGTTCTTTCTGGCCTCCGCGACTCGCTTTCGTCCTTGCCGCGAGAGAAAAGGGCGGGCTTCGTGGAAGGTACACAAACGGAGCGGGTTCCACCATCGATCGTTATTGTTCGGGTGCGTGTGTACACCTGAGAACACGATTATCGCTGTCTCGAGTCAGATTTTATGGAGTATCGAGAGTAATTGCGGAGGGGGTGTAGGGTGTATGATATTGTGATTTGTTGCAGGAGTTTGGGGGACTCTAGAGAGTAGTTAGTGGAACGAGTAGCGAGTTCTCAGGGAAGATAGTCTTGGTTAGAGTTTAGTGACAGAGGAATATAAGAGGTGGAGTGGATTGAGTAATTTAAAATACAGTCCCACTGTTTTTTAATTTGTTCCATTTTTAGAGCGCTGTCTTCTAGATATTAGCTTGTCTTGTAGTGTCCTGTATTTCTTGGACAGTGCTTGAAACCTATTTAAAAACTGATTTCAACCTTCTGGGTCAATAGAGTGCGAGGTTCAGTTCTTATTCATTATAAGTAAGAAGTCATAAAGTGTAGTAATCTTTCGTAAATGTGGAAAAAATGTGATAACAAGCTTCTACCGAATGAAGATTATACATCTCTCAACCGAAAAAACCCTTTTCCTTAATTTTACTTACAATTCCGAGTCACCCTATAGACATTTCACCTCGTCTCCCCAAAGTACACAAATAGACGATCCTAAACGTCGCCACTCTCCATAGTCTCTCCTCCCCAACCTTACACTTTGCGCCCTTTCCGCTCGTTTTTCTACTTACCTCGTTCTCCTCCGTGGACAAACGACCCCCCTCCGAAGCCACAGAATCTCGGGACCGCGGAATCTCGCTGGAACTTTCTAACGTGTACACGCATGTGACATACCTGGCGACGTGGTCCCCCCTTTTCGTTCTTTCTGCCGAGACAAATTGCCCTGCGCCGGTTCCACGGGATATCTCAGGGGGGATGAGTCCTCGAGGGTTTCCTTTTTTCTGTGGATCGCGGTCTGGGATCGCGAGAACGGTCGATCCTCCTACAAGCTTCTATCTCTCACCGTGAACAGGGCATTGTTAAGATTTTTTACCTCCACAGACTCTCAGAACACCTATCCCAACCGAACTCCAAAGTCCCTCCGCGAAGGCTCAACAATTACCATCGCGATCTCCGCGATATCTAGAGCTTAATAATTAATCCCAACAAAAAAAAAAAACTAGGTGAAATGGCGCAGCCGATACAAGTAACAAGATTGACCTGTCGGGACCTTGCAACCAGTGACCACGCGAGACTGATTTCTCACGCGAGTCGCTGAGTATTTGCATCGTTGGGGGGCGTCCGCGGCAGAGGGGGTTGGTTTTTAATAATGAAACCGTTTCCCAGCGGTGTCGCGACACGTCCGCGGCTCGTTTACGCGGGCAGGAGCGGGCAACGATGACAAGAGAAGGCCGGATATAAACATTTATTATTCACCGTGCAGGCAACGACTAACGAGGTCGTGTGTAATACCAGCCGCGGCTCCTCTCTCTTTCTCTCCGTCTCCTCTGCGCGTCAGGTACGCGGGACGGTGTGCCCAGCTCGCCTGTGTGCGTGCGTGTGACGTTAATAATTAAACGCCGAGCATTATCACTGCGTGCACACGTACGCGGGCACCGCGTGTACGGCACGTACTTATTACACAATAATACGCCGCTCGACGAGCGTGCACGATGCGTGTGTCGCCGCGGCGTGGGCCGACCGCCCGCTCCTCCATAAGGGAGCACTCTCGGTTGCTTGGATTTATGGTCGCGCGAGCGATTCGACGCCCACCGACAGGCCTTTCGCGCCTGTTTTCCACGTAGACGCCGCGAATCGATCGACGCCGATGTCTGTTCGGTCGCCTTTTCCTTGGATCGCCGCGCCTACCGAAGATTCCGAGAACCTGAGGTAGACGCTGGTCTATTGTTACCTTCGCGACTGAGAGGAAATGCAGAATCGTGGAGGAAGATTTTAGGAAACAGTGGAAGGATTCTCTTCGAGTGGCTTCCTCTTCGCGTTAGTGCACTGTGTAGTAGTGTGACTGAGGAGGAGGGTTGAGTAACGTTAGGTGACATCACGAGGAAGAGTATATATATATATAGAAATAACAGTATTCCTAGGATAACGCTGAGAGGACGAGGGTACACTGCGCATTCGTATAGGTTTCCTTCTTTTCTGCTTCTTATATACAGAATAGCTGAGGACTCTTGTTAGATATTGAGTTGATAGTCTTCTAGCGTTTCAGCTGACGCCTCAAAGAACACATATCCATAAAAATATCATCGGTCCATGATCAAAATGTACTATAAAAAGATGTAGAGCAGCGCGTTCGTGTCGCTCCGAACGCAACGGATACCCTCGACTCTCCCAGCTCAACGCAATCGCGATCCTCCTCCCACGTGAAATGTATCACGCGTGCTAGAAACTCTGCGTCCACCTAGTTCTCCAAATTCCCCTCGCATTGGCTGTAATTAATCGGAGCCGTATCGCAGTCACCGATCGCTCAATTAAGAGTCATACATTGTTAATTCGGCCGGCGGTAATAGCCGAGCAGAAGGAATTAATAGATCGTTGCGCGGCGCAAGACAGCCACACATTTGTGTTACACAATATCGGTCGCGTGTGTGCCAGCCCGTTCTGCATACGTGTATCCATAATAGATAATGCAAACAGTTATAACAGGTTTCCCCGGGAAACGACGGCGACGCTGCGTTTAAACGGTCGCGGCCTGTCGATCGATTATTTATTTTCGCGTATAATTAACCGCTCGAGCACGTGCCGAGCTGGAGGGAGGGGGGGATGACGAGGAAAACGACGACGCGTATGATTTGTATCCGGTGCGGTCGGTTATATAAAAGTTAACCCCCTTTAGGAGGGGGCTGCCTCCCTCGAGGCTTTCCACGCCAATTCCAGCGGGGTTAACTCGACGAGGGTCGCCCGCGATTCCTGTTCGCGCCCTATCTAGCAACACGTGACCCGAGCACGCATCCTACTGGCTTTTTAGGCACGCTTCCACGGGACACGCACCCTTCTAATGCGCGTGGCAGGTGCGCCCGTGACGCCCCGCCTCAGGACGCTTAATTTATTGTTAATTGCGATACGCGACGGCACGCGCAGCTGCCGTGAGCTTTTCGCGCCGAAACTGGCCACTGCTCCCTCGATATAAGCTCGATTTGCTGTATTCATTATAGCTTGAAATTGTTATTTAAGGAAAAATAATTGTATTATAATTCTGCTGTATTTTTCGGACTGTTTTTGCACAGCTACTACTGAGAAGTTTCTACAGTGTGGTAACCTTGTAATGATAGTACTCGATTTAATTAAGCCTAACCAAGAATCGAAGTTCACCAACCTTTCTTCTGTTCCCAGGGCACATTCTCGCTGATAGTGGAGGCTTATCACGACGCAGACAACACGACACACCACTCAGCCGGTAAGTAACCGTCTCCCTCGCTTCCCTTAAAGCGCCCACCTCCCTATTAAGCCTCCCAGAGATAGGCTCGTATCTCCGTATTAGCCGCTATCAGTCGCCCGTCACGAGTGCGTGGCTCTCGCACGCGCCTCGGCAGCCTCTCTAAATAAAAACAAGGGAAGGGAAAAAAAGAAGTAGGAGGAGGAAGAAGGAAGGAGGATGATTTTAAAATTAGTCGTCCTCTCTGTACGCCTCTAAATACGGGGAAGGTTTTAGATGGTCGGGCATGTGCAGTCCAGCTGGGTGTCGTGGGCCCCGATGCCATGCATCAGGTCCGAACCAGTCGAGAAGCCACTTCCGGTCCCTGTGGCACGACACTCACCAGAAACGTAACCTCCTCTTGCCTCTTCCTGCGACCTCTACCTCTTTTCCTCCGGCTCTTCTTATGGTTTCGATAGTCTAAACCTCCGCGGGACAGAGATCGGTCCCCTTCCTCAGGGGCCTCTTCCTGTGCTGGCTTTTCTGCGGACAAATATTGTCTTTTTTTCTGCTCGCTGGAAGCTCTGGTTAACCTCTACCTTCTGTCGTCCCTGGGGGATCTCGTTTGTCTCTGGGGTTCATCGAGGATATTAAAGCCTGAGAGTCACGTGGAAGTAGGTATGGAGTGCATCGAAGTTTCTAGGGTTCTTGCGTGAGAAGGAAGACACTTCCGTTTTGCTACTAGGAGGCTATCGAAATATCCTCACTGTTTGTACTAAAATGTAGAAATACGACTGTGAATGGATTGAGCTTCAGCTTCATCCTCATCAACGTATGCGTATTCCAGAGTCAAACATAGTTTCACTGTAAGCTTCCCAAGTGGACCACTGACACAGTAGTCGAAGCTAGGTGTCCATCTTCCCATCGCGAATCGAGACGCCCGTTACCCGCATTCTATCGACAGTCCAGCTGCTCTTGCCTCAGTTCCCGACCCGTTTTCACCCTGTTCCTGCCTCGTTACCGCAACGTGTCCACGTGCAGGCCAGGAGACAAAGTGTGCGCGGCTCCGTTGTGTCATAGCGAGCGCGGCGGGAGGAGAGGAAAGAGAACCAGGCGGAGGCACTAGTGTTTCCTTCCTGTGTAACCGTAGCACCTAGCTTCCACCACTGTAACACGAAACCCTCTGTGGACGAGGATACGGACGCATCCTATGCATACACAGGCCTCGCTCGAGTCCTCTGCTCTATTCGATGCCACCTCGAGGAAGCTACGAGGACATCAGACTTTCTTGAGACCACTTGGGTCCTGTGTAGATTGTGGTATTCTAGTAGCAGAGGAAGTATCGGGTTTATTAGAAACGTACCTAATGGAGAATTATTGATGATAGGCTTCTGATAGGGTTTTAGTTCTCCTATGTGGAGATTTTCGAGTCCAGGTGTAAGCTTCAGATATAGGCGTTCTTAGAATACTCTGACTGATGTATGTATGTATGTATATAGCTCTGGAGTAGGTCCACCTGATGATACTTTATTGGGTCAGACAGGTGGGCCACGAGATGAGGCTAGAATATTGTAATCGGTTTTGGCGGAATAACACCTGTAGGATGCTCGATTTATTCAAATGGGGAGGTTGGATAGAGAGGTGCTTTGTTATAGACAGTTTTACTAGGTTTGGGTGTGGAAAGTCTGAATGTTAGAATAGCTGGAAATTTTTGAATTTGGGTTTTAGAAAATACTAATATTTGAAAATTTGAAAATTTGAATATTTGAAAATTTGAATATTTGAAAATTTGAAAATTTGAATATTTGAAAATTTGAATATTTAAAAATGCAAATATTTGAATATCTAATTAAAAATTAGTACCTAAAGTTCGAATACTCGAAAGCTTGAATCTTTAAAAACCTAAAAATCAGGAATCACCTTTTAAAACCTTCACAAAATTCCCAAAAAATCAGAATTCCTCGAGCACCAAAGTCCCCTTGTCAGAAGGGTCGTCTGCTCACTCATCGCCTCACGCGACACTCTCTCATTAACGCGGGACTCCAGTGAAATATCCATACAAACAACCTCTACGACGACGTTTATCGCTTCCGCATCCGGGGGAAAGCGTCTCAGCCGCGGCAGATCGTCGGATAAAGGCCTCAGAGCGGATCGGAGCAGCGCCGAAATAACGAAATTGAATTACATCGCATAGGTGAGGCGGACGATGATCGCTCGCGCGCCTACCAGCGACACGCATGAGAGCGTTGCACGGCCGCGTGTAGCTTCCGGTCTCCGGTTCATTCTAATTGCCAGGCAGACGCGGCGAGGACCTCGGGGGAAGAAATTAAACGGTTTCGCTCTTCTTACGACGCCCCGAGCCCCGGTCTCGAGAGTGAACCACGCGTGCATACACGTCAGGCTGATCGCCTGGGACGGATGTGCGCTACCTGCCCAACCGTACAGAAACAACCACCATAGTGGACGCTAGACTCTCGAACAATTAAGGGAAATTTCATACAACTTATTTTTGATGCTGTAGGAACCCTAACTTATCGATCCATTGGTTTCTCACTTAAAAATATTGTCTACTTATTGAGACATTTGATATCAAGCGTCCAAGTATTGAGACATTTACCTTACAGAGTTGTAGAGTGCATATTACAATTTGTAGGTTCTTCCTCCCCGCACGTGTAGGATTCCAAGTCCCTCGAGATCTAACTTTGAATCTAAGAGTTCAGTTCCCTTTACCATCCTCGCGCAGGTTGGTATCTTAATTAAATTCCCCGCTCGCGGAGTTCCCCATCCCCCCCCTGAAGTATGATAACGCCGAAGGTTCCAAGGCTCATCGATGCACCTAATTACGAGGGAATCGAGCTTCCTTTGTTCCAGGCTTGCCCGTGAACGGAATTCCTACCGTTATCCCACAGATCCCGTGCATCCACAGTGAAAAGAGCGCGTGTTCCCATTAATATCCACGCTGTTTGGACATATTCTTGCCCCTGGTACCGTTCACATTGTACGCCTCGGTTGGTCTATCGCCATTGGGCCACAATATAATGCCCCCGACACAGAGCGGCGCTGAAACGAGCCCTTTATTGCCGCTCACTGCTCGTGGATGCTGCCTCCTTTCTCAGGCCCACACCGTCCACCCCTCCCCCCTGCCCCCTACTCTCTCCCAGCCACGGCAACTCTTTTTCGCTCTTCCTGGCTCGGAACGCTCGACGCCCACCTTCTCGATGCTCGCCGCTCGAAAGTAATCGCTGCACCTGCTGCTGGGACGAATTCACCGCGATCTGGTGTTGATCTGTTTTTATTGATCGAATGAAAGTGATACTGTCGGCGGGTGAAGTCAGTCTGCGATTGATACTTGGGGGTTTGGAAATGGGTCAGTATTTACACAGGTTTTTAGAGGGTTTAGTGAGTATAGTTTCTTGGAGTACTGATTTTGGAGGTTGGAGTACTCATTTTAGGGCAGTTTGAGTGTTAGGATTTTTGGGTATTCAAGGTTCTTTGTACCTAGATATTCAAATTTTTGAATATGGGGAAAAAGTGGTTAAAAAAAAAAAGATGTTTGAATCCTAGTACATATCTGAAAGATTAAAAATGGTCTCAATCAAGTTTCTGAATCTTCAGATATTCCAAGTTCTCAAGTATGTATTTCAAATTCTCAAACCTTCAAGTATTCAAATATTCAAGCATGCAGATACACCGACACTTTAATTTTCAAATACTCATGACTCCCGCGATCCAAAAGAGTACTTCCAACTAAACACACCTGTATGCACCCGCGAAACCTGAATGAAGACAACACCACCCCCAGGGACACTCACCCTCTCAGTCTCCCAGTAACCGTGAAACCACCCCAGCGAGTACCAGCGACCCCAAAGGCCGCGGGATCGTGTTGCACCGTTTCCCTCGGTTTCGGTAACGCAACCGCGACCTCTGCCTCTCCCTCGCGCTTTCATTCACGTCTGTCGCGGCGCGAGGTTTGCGGTAACGCGGGCGGTTCGTTAAGCGAAACGCGCGCGTCCTCGGCGCGTAGGATTCACGGGCGGCGTGCGCGCGGGCGGGCAGCGGGCTCTTGCGGTGCGCTCTCGCGCGCACGCCAACGGGAATCCGGTCGAGCCGCGCCACTGACGAGGCTTACGTCATCGTCGATTGTCACACCGCTCGCGGTCGCTTTTCCCTTCGTCTCGGCCGACCCAGGGGGACACTCGTGCCGCTGCTCGAGCTCCACCGACCGCACCTGCTCGGCTGCAGCGATAATGACCGCGGCCAGCCACTGTCGCCGATAAGGCGCCTATCTCTGTTCTGAAGAACCGAGGTGGATGCACTAGAGCGAGTTGGGTTGCAGATATTACTGAATGCTGGGCTGGGAGGGAGGGACTGGGTCATGAATACAGTGGGACTGGATTTAAATGGGTTTTTAGTTGAGGAGATTTGGCTCAGTGATGTATCGGTTGGAGTTGGAATTAACCCTTTCCCTTACAATTTTCTTTTCTAATATTATCACCTTTGCTGCCGATCTGAAACGTGTAACTATCTTAAACTGCCAACAGTAAAGCTTCCATTGAGCGAACATAGACGTCTCACGCGATGGTGCGTGATCGGTTACTTGCGAAAAATTCCGTATCACGCATTACCGCGTAATCGGCAGCGAAGATATTGTAGAAAGTACACGAGCCAGACTGGTCAAAGTAAGGCAAGGGGTTAATGTGAAAGTTTGAGGTAGGCGGTGGTTAGTGGATGCGTGTTGTGAGATGATGTTTTGGGGAATATGTTCGAACTATTTATCGTACTAATATAGAAAGAATTATTTCCCTTAAAAATAAGGGATGAAGGGAACCCAAGTCCATAAGACAGGATTGAAGCTGAAAACTTATAAAAATATATATATATATGTGACCTAAGTCGTTTTGCCTTAAAACCATAGAAATATGCTACCAATAAAGAGTACTGTTTCTGAGCGCTACTGTGCTTAGAAAATATTTCTAATATTCAACGTGGCCTCAAGAAATAAGGTGACCAGTGACAGACTCGCATGAAGGAAATACTGAAGTCGATCGACGCGTTACGAGGTAATTTTTCAAGCAGGATAGAAGGGAACGCACGGGCAGTGCATCTGGCTAGCCGCCAGCTCGGGGCTATCCTTCGCAGGCCGCTCGTTTCTGAATGAACAATAGAAAATGTCTGGGCTACTCGCGGCGGCGCTGCGTCGTTAATGAATACCTTGAATCGGGGCCTGGCCTCGAGTTCACCAGGCGTTTACAGGTGCACTGCGTGTATACGCGTAGCCAGACGGAGAGCACCGGCCGAGAGAGCCGAGAGAAAACTTCCCTCGATGGGACGTGTTCGGGGCGAGGAAGGTTGCTACCGCTCACGGCAGAGAGGAAAAGGAAACGATAAATATTCGTCCTTCGACTACCGAAGGCTCTTGGGGAGATCCTGGGAACCTGGGGTCTTTTCCCAAATCTCTTCTCGTTTCTTGGATTGAAAGAAGAGAGTATTGAGAATTCGAAAGCTGTTGAATAGTGGAGCACATTTGTCGAGATTGAAAGGCAGAAATCAGTCGCTTAATTTTGGTCTTGAGTTGGTGGTGGTCATGAAGAGTTAGTGTTTGAGAGAAGAGGTGCTTTGATTCGATTTTCTTGTATTTAAGTAAGTCAAGTGATATTTGAATATTTGAAAAGTTGAAAATTTGGGTACTTAAATACTTGAGTTTTTTTTACAATTTTAATATTTGAGTCTTGACAAAATTTGAGAACTTGATAGTCTGGAGAATTGAGAAATTCGAGCATTCTTGGAGCGAAGTCCTAGAGAACCTGAAATCAATTTGAATCCTAAGTACATAGCGCGTGTCAGAGATCCGCAAACATTTTCAAACAGCTTCCTTTGGATAGGCCCGGAGGAGTGTTTCTGTCGAGTCAGAAGTATACAAGAGAGGAAGGAAGGATTTACTGTTGCGTGTTCCGACAGCCTCTGGCCAGGCCAAATGGGTCGAGGTGTATCGGTGGTGCTGTATGGTTATGGTGGTCGGTAGCGTAAGGAAGAGTTAAGTGGTCAGCCCCTTGTTCCCCTTTTTCGTTCATTTTTACCCCGCCGAGGAGGATGATGTGCTCGTAATAAACGGTTCACCATGGCCTACCATTGCTGCCAGTCTATTTTTAAGCGGCCGATTTCGAAGCTGCGCCCCGATTTTTTGCACTGCCCGACGAGCCAGGATACGACGATCATCTGGAGCTAGGTGTTGGGAGACTTGCAAACAAGTTCGAAACCGTTCCCCAATTCGATCTACTCCACTTTCAAATTAACTCTCACGGATTCCCAAATCAGAAATTTATTTTCTTCCAATTACATACTACTCAGCTCGAAATTATTACCTATAAAACTCAAGAGGGTCCAAACAAGAAAAACCACAGCTCAGTATACAGCCTCCACTCGCTATAGCGTAAGAAACACTTGAGGAATTTCTCAAAGAACTTCAGATTCATTCATCCGTCAACACCTTCTCTTCATTTCTCTCACAGTAAGAGACAACCTCTCAACAAAGAATTAATGGAAGCATTTGACGAGCCTGCAGCAAGCAGTCTCAATCGAATCTACATAATATCCTCCAATATCGTTCACCAAGGCAGCAAGTCTGGCCTTCCCTTACGCCACTGAGAATCGAAGGAAGGCAGAAGGTTGAGGATGAGGTCGAGGAAGAAGGGAGAAAAAAGAGAAGGCAACAGGACGAAGCACAGCCACGCAGGATTCGCCCGATGGCGTGCCCAGGGATACTTAAACAGGATACTCGGCCACTCCGTTCCCAGAAGGGAAGTAACGTTTCGCTGTCGGCGAAACGGGAGTCGAGGGAGCCCTATCTTCCCAGGTGATGCTGTTACGAGTTCTGAAAACGCCGATGTTCGCACGCCACTGCAGATGGATCGACTTCTCCGTTTATTTTCGTTTACCTTCAGCGCCAGTTGGCCACTCCTGCCCCATGAATTTCGGCCTGCAGGAGCAAAATATTGCGGAGCTAGCGTCCTTCTCAGGGATACACTCTCGACCCTCGTCATTTCAGGTTCACGAGCAATTAGACGAGGCGCAGATTAGCCAGGGGAAGGCGCATTAAGTAGAGCTCGAGTATAGAGCACGCTGGAGGCGAATTTTTCATATTACTCTGTGAATTCACGGTTGCCACCGACGATGTGGAACACTAAAGGATTAATTTATTGCACTGAGGGGATTTATGGATGAGTGAATCTGGGCTGAACACGCTTAGAGTAACACACAAATCTCCTGGTTATGTACTCTCTTTTATTTCCTCAATTTATCGTAATGTTCAGTATTAGTCATATTGTTAGAGCATATTCGCGACATCTATTGATCTCAATAAGCGTCATTATGCATACGTACGTATGTTTTTGGCTCTAGCTACTGCGTGTGACTCATTCTATGTAACCCAACTAATGAGTAAACCATCTGTCGTGATACGAACAGATTCTGTGTGACTATTATATCCCACCTCCACCTGTGTACTTCATCAAATATTCTAAATCTCTAAGCTTCCAAATTTTCAAACTTTCCAACATCTCTCAGATTCTCCTTCTCTAATTTCACTCACCACCTCTCGAGCTCATATCGAGAAGCCTCCAATCTCTAGCCCCTCACGAATGTCTACCAATAGCCTCCACATTGGGTTTACCGAAATGACCCAGTGAACAGGTGAACCCTGGTCCACGGAGAGCGAGGCCCCGCCTCGCGTCTCGTTGGGCCCGTGATGCCCAGGGCTTTGTGGGACGCGGGGCAGGTTTTCGGCAGGGCACCTGATCCGTGGCCCTCCTAATCTGCCGGGCCATTACGATAATACGTTTAGTAGGAAGCCTGCTCTTCTTCCTCCGCGAAAACACAGGTAGCAGGAAGGGGTGGCGGGAGAGGGTTGCGGCGGGGGGGGTCGACGGTGGAGGAAGAAAAGAAGAACGCCTCTTTCCCATAGAGGAGAGGCCAGCAATGCGCTCGATGTATACGCTTACACTCTTTGTGCCGGATGCGTGCCGCCGGCGGAGTAGCAATAGCGGACGAACGTCCGGTCTGCCCTCTCTCTTCCCCTCCTCCTCCTCCTCTCCTCACTCTCTCTCTCTCTCTCTTTCTCTCTCCGCGGAGGCCGATGCACTTCGATCGCATCATTGGGCGCAGCGGTGCACCGTCGCCGCTCCTCCGTTGCCCTACTGATGGACATGCTTAATTACTCGCGGCGCCGCGATACGGCCCCCTTTCCTGGGCCCAGGATCATCGGCTATCGAAATGGGCCCGATATCGATCGCTCAGCTGCCTGGGAACTGGATCCCGTCGTGCACGCTTCGCGACTTCGAGGCAGGGTAATTGGCTGCTCGTACCATCGACAGGGACACTGGGGCCTGATTATTGGGCAGTGGGGAGAGGATTGAGTGGAAGTATAATGATATAGGATTTTTTAGGGTTTCGGGTCTGGGGAGGGGGGAAGCTTCGTAGCGGTTTTCGAGTGCGATTATTTGAGGGGTGATTAGGGGGAACTAGGTCTGCTATGGAATTGAAGGGGTCTTAAGTTTCTTAATCGTTCCGTAGTAAGTGGTAAACTCCTCTACCCTCCATTCAGTTTCAGTTTCTCTATGAGTGACGCGTCTAATAACGTGAAATCGAATGTTCTTACAGAGAAGGTGCTGATAACGAGGCTGACCACGCAGAAGTGGCTGGACGTGGGTCCAAATTGGACCGAGGACGAGTACCGAAGCGCGCACTCGAAGATGGTGTACGAATATCGTGTGACTTGCATGGCCCACTATTATGGAAAGGGTTGCGAGAACCTGTGCAGGCCGAGGGACGACAATTTCGGCCATTACAGCTGCAGCCCGACAGGGGAGCGCGTCTGCCTCTCTGGCTGGGAGGACGACTACTGCAACACCCGTAAGTCTCTCCACCTCTCTATTATCATCGTGGTGCACGTAACGCGTGCACTCCCACGCTACCCATCGCGACTGCACACCGCGCGTGACATCCCTCCTTTTGTAGGAATTCCGTGTATGAAATTACAGAGACGATCTCTCTCTCTCTCTCTTTCTCCGTGTCTCTCCCTGGTTTTGCTCTCCCCCTCTTTTTTGCCTCGACGCTCGTCCAACTCTGTCGCACGTCCCGACCACCGTAATTCATACTCTGTTAGACCGCGTAACCGGAGAGGCTGTCGAATTTAGGATGTTTTTAGGCGGTGTCAATGTGACGGGGTGAACGAAGGCGAGATGGAACATGGGATAGAGGAAAATGCTAGCGAGGGTGGGAGTTAGACTATCTGTTGGTAGGGTCAGGAATCTAATTATGAAAGTGGATTAATTGCGAGTAGAAGCTTGAACTCATCACAATACGCATTCAGTAAGCAAAATGCATTACGAAAATACACTAATCGTTTTCAGATACTGTTCCAAAAGACATAGCTTAAATTCATACATCCTGTGTTCGGACAATTGGTCATTTGAATAATCAAAATTCCGATAATCCACGTTCTACTGTAATTCCTGATAACAGAAATACGTCTTGTCGGTGATGAAGTTTGGCCATCAGGGTTATATAACTGAAGCTGGAGGACGGCGGGCAGTGTTCTTGTTCGTGGCACGAAACTCGACAAACTCGCCGAGTCCACGAAGGAGAGGCCCGGTGCAGTGTCGGTGCAGCGGAGCCGGGTCCGAGCGTGCAGCAGCTTCCCACGCTTGGCTCTCGTGTGTGCGAGAGAGCCCCTCTCGCTTCTCTGTTCCTCGCAGGCTGGCTGGCCCCGTCTGCTGCACCTCCGTGTCGCCTCTCCTTGTCCCTCGCGCGCGTCTGCAGCCAGCATCCTCCTCGTCGATCGTTCGCGTACCTGAGCCGCGTTGGCCGAAGGATTAATCCGTGTGCACGCGCACACGGGGCCGACTCCGTGTCGTGGGCCCCGTCTGCCGCTTTCCGCGTGCACGTTCCGCCTCGGTTTTCTGCGGCCCGCGAGCTACGCTCGAGTCTCTTCGTGTGTGGCTCTTCCCTTCTCAGAGAGTTAAATGAGGACGAGCAGGCTCGCGAGCAGAACAGTCTTGGGCTCGTCACCTGGTGCACCCCTGCGAGCACAAAGACCCACTGGGCTCCCGCTGGACAGAGGAACTTGGAAGAGGGCCCTGGTTGAAGAAAGGACGAGGTTCGCCAAGGTGTTTTCTGGAATTCCTCGGGTCCCCTTTGTCACGCGTGATGTACGCCGCTTGGACTCGAATAGTTCCGTTTCGCAAGCTCCGCGATGGCATTCGGGGTCTCCTGAGTTTTCTTCTCTTTGCCAGAGTCGCGACGTACCGCTTTCGAGCTTCGATTTTCGGCGCTCGGAAAAAATCCGAGGAATCTTGGGTGCTGATACTATCGTGGGGGCTCAGAAGGGATGGAAATACTCTTTTAAGAGGAGCTCGGTTCTGGAGAATGGAAGTTTGAGAAGGTTGCTGGAATGTGTTTAATAAGGTCCCTGGAGAGTAACACTACTTGCTATACCTATTTAATATTAGTGTTAAAATTGGCGAGTTGAAATTTGTGTGAAGAACTCAAGTGAGTGTCTTCAGCTGTGCTTTGCCAAATTTGCTAACCCTCTCTTCTTGAAGACATTCATTGTCTCTTGAAATTTGGATTAAAGATTCCTTACTTAACCATTTCTGTAGAGAAATGAGGGACCTCAACTCCAACTAAGATTTCAACTCAAGTGGTTACTAATGTGTCATAATAATTCTTCTAAGCTTCCCTACATCCCTAGTGTAAGCTAATCGTTCTTCATAAAAACGAGTTTCTTTCTAGAAACAAGCTTACGTAGAAAAGAGTCTACCAGCCTCATATCCCAAAGAGCGCTGATCCAGTACCTCTTCGACCTCCCAGATTCCCGATCGCAAAGGTGACGACCTTCTGGGACGTCCTTCGAGACGGAGCCAGAGGCGCTCGTTCGCCAAGTTTCGTGTCACCGCGAGTCGATTCGCCAGCAACGAGCATCGGCCCTCTCTCTCCTCTCTCCTCGTGCCGAGTCGATCGGTCGTTGCACTCCGACTCCGGGCCGCCGCTCGACAAAGTTTCTCTCCGCGCATTGATTACTAATAGACTACTTACTCTTCATTTCGTGACATTCCCGGGCTTTCGTGGAATCGCGTTCGTGCGCTGTTTCGCGAACGCTCGGCCTGGAACCCGGCGTCCCCCGTCGTCAAAGGATCACGCCCGCCAGGGGCCCGCGATCGAGGCCTGATCTTTTCTCACGTGCAACGGCGAGCACGCCCACGCCACCGTTTCCAGGATTTTCGCCGCCTTCCTGTTCCTCCTCCACCGTCGACGCGATGAGAAAGGAGCATTGTTGCAATCTGACTTGGATCGTCTCGGCATCTTTTAAGGCTGGGTGGTCGGTTTTATTGAGACTTCGATGAGGCTTTGAATCGAAACGATCTATTTTTTGCGGGATGTGCAAACTTGGCTGAAAGGAGTAGTTTGTGTAGTTTAGGGTGGATTTGGAGAATTGATCAGTGTCTTGTAATTGGAAGTGTAATTAGAGGTTGACCTATCGATTTGAGTACGTATGTGGAGTTGTCCATGGTCCTCCCATGCATCGAAGTCTCTACAAGCTTTGCCATGTTTGCACGACCGCTCTATAGTCCTCTGTTTTCCCCTGTGTACTCAGAGACACGTTTGCTCAGCTGACAGCGAGCCCTTTTCTTCTAGAATCAGCATCCAGAGCCTAGATCATCTGAGAACGACCAAGTGTCCCCATTCTGGGCCCCACGACCAATTTCGCAGCACCCAAGGTTCCCAAGCAAAGTTCCTCCATCTCATCTACAAAATTTCTCTAGTACGACAACCCTTTAACATCCTCATTTCTCGTTTTTCCCTCAAAATCAGACACCGGGAATGGTTAATCATCCCATCGTTCCCTTTAGAGCAGGGTTCTGAAAACCAGTCCCATAGCACGACACTTAGAAACGCGGGTCGACGTTGGGAAAGGGGTTAACGAGGCCACGCGGCGCAGACAGGGTGGCTGGCATTTTCGGGGGTGCCGGGACGGCGTTAGAGGGGTTGCAGAGGCAGCTGCAACACGGCGAGGCGAGCCGAAAGAGGCCGAATGGGCCCGTGACAGCTGCGCCGAGAGGTCGGTGCTTTAACCAACAGCTGCACCGGACTCTGCGTTCACAGTCCACTTCCATTTCAACCCCCCCCCCCCCCCCCCCCCCCCCCCCCCCCGCCCCCTTCTGGCCCCGCCGCGGCCCTGCACGTTTTTCCACCTCCTCTTTGGTCTTTATTGCCACGGGTACCTGCCGAACTCTCTTTCTTCTGCCGAGCTTTCCTTCGATCCACCAGCCGCGACAATGCGCCTCTGCAGGTAGACAGAGGGCAGGTTGCGAGGCAGAGACGATTGTTGCCGTGTACCTAACCTCACCGCGGCTGAGCTGTCGCCCGATGACTCTTCTGGGTCTCATTGTCGCCCTTCCACGAAAGGTCAGGCTCGAACGCCGGTTACGCACAGGCGGGGAGGAAAAATCGATATGTACGTTGGCCACGAGCCGTGAAATTCATTGGGGGAACGGGGCAGAACGCCTGTGCCCTGATGGGCATTTAAAGGGAGTCTGAAGTAGACGCAACGGCGCGACGAATGGTCGTTGGAAATGTCGGGGACCCGGTCTTCGGTGCGTTACGTGCCTGCAGGTTGCGGTTTCCTCGAACCTACGACGCCCCTACGATCAGCTGGCGGAGGAAGTTGGAGACGAGGTCAACGGGCGAGGGGAGCACTAGTTGAGACGTTGGCCGTGTCTGCTGTGTTCTTTCGGTGTAAGCTCGGTGGTGTTCGTATTCTCTTGTGACTTCATTCTTCATTGGTTACCACTCGCGAGCTTGTTTCGGGAGAATAAGGTAGATTGAGAGAAGTGGAAGTGTCCTAGCGAGCTTTTATCGAGAGGGGTTTTTTTCTTGAATACGTATTGCTCTGTTACGAGTCCAGACGAGTTACGTAAAGTAACTATGAAAGGGCTCGATTCAAAGCTCCTTCCGTTGACCTTTGACTTTGCCTGGAAGTCACCATGTAAGGGCCGATAGGCATTTCCGTTGCACCCAATTAATAGATTTTCTTCGAAATTAATATCTCTCAATTTTCTTGGAAACTCTGCGATGCAACCGAGTCCCCACCATTTTCCCTATAGATTTTTGACTATAAAAAGGCTAAGAAACTCGGTCTAGGGGGCTCACTCGTAATCCAGTTTTGAAGTTAGTACGTGGCTTAGACCGGAAAGCAAGATCGAGCATTAGTTCTCCTTCAAGCAAAAATCTTTGAGTACAGTACGTAAAAACTCACTGTAACGTAGTCTTAACGACGCGTCCCCCGCATACCTCTGTGCGTAATCGAGAGAGAGAGGACTTAGTTCCGCGACACGTAAAATCATAAACACTTGTATTCCTTCGAGTCAACTCAAACGTGTAATTATATACAGTTTTATAAGGTTTGTTAAATTGGATTTAGTTCAATCAAAACCTTTCCTAAATCCAATAAGAAGCGAACGCGTAAACGATCCCACAAATAATATATCTTTACCGCTCGAGATATATATATTGTAAATTTAAAAGTTACGAGGCTATATTAACATCTTCGCAATCCTTGCGAAGGTCCTTTTCCTAACCTACAAGTGGCTCCCGGTGTTGGCAGTTGCGCACTGGTTCGTCCACGTCCCGGTGGCTCCTGGCGAGTGCAAAGTTACTCGCTGGTTCGTCCACAGTCTTTATTCCATCCTAGTGGCTCCCGATACTCGCCAAGTTGAGTGTCGGTTCGTCCACGAAAACCTACCCAAATCCTAACGTGGCTCCCGGTGTTGGCAGTTGCGCACTGGTTCGTCCACATCCGTGAGGTGGCTCCCAACGAGTGCAAAGTTACCCGTTGGTTCGTCCACGAAAAAATAACAATATTCCAAAACCCTGACCCTCGGTCAGACCATCTAGCCCTCGGCTCGTAACAGCTCTATGCTGGTATAGTTGACTCTGATATAGTTTAAATATCATCTGATCACGGTGTAGTCTTGTAGTTTTGATATAGGAGGAAACAGTGTCCAGTAATGAAAATTCTAATTTCTATTATATTTATGCTGTCCTCCTCAAAATAGGACCAATGGGTAGGTGAAGATTTTCCAAAGAAAATGAGTCCAAACACGACATAAATCGAATTAATATCAACTCTAACCAATCTTCATTTATTTCCCCGGATTAGTGACCAGTTGGAGTACTATCCTCAAAACACTCCGATTTATACCGTGTTTGGGCTCATTTTCATCAGAAAAACTTTACCATTTCAATCACACCATTCTTTTAAAGATCCTATACAAAACTGCTAAAAAGTACACACGCAATATAGATATATTTATATTCATTTAATTTTCTTCGTAAGTATACCCAGCACGTTAAAGTCGCCACCTTAAGCAAGCTAACTTCTCTCGTAATCCCAGTTTAATTCAGGCTCTCTGCCCATCCTCCCCACCTTTTTCTCTTTTTCGGGGCCCCAAGAATCCCTGCGATTCCGTCGTCCCGCGAGATCAACGCCGCTGGACCAGCCCAAGGAGGATCGTTCCTTCGCTCTATAAATACCCGTGGCTCCTTGGCGCTTCTCGCGAGTTCCATCGAGGAGAGCCGCCGTGTCGTGGGCCGTTGCGCTCGGTGCCAAGGTCACGCCGGCCCTCCAGCCCTCTCCTGTCCCCCGGGCCCCCGCGGAGGGTTCACCTCGCATAGCAGAGCCACCTTCAACCCCTTCATTCAGGAAGAGACAGGTCGAGCCGCGTTCCTCGCCGCGCTGCTTTTGTTGCCTCCCTCTCGTTCGCCTTGGGATCGGGCCCTAGGTCCCCGATCGGGGGCCTAGAAACACTTCGCCGCGATTTCTCAGCCGAGAGGAACAGAAACGAGCGTCGACCTCGAAACTCGTTTCCCAAATTCCCGTGTACGTAATGCACGAGAGAGCAGAGCGATTAAACATTCCAGGGGACAGTCGGGGACCGTAGGGCCCCTCGCATTCGAAAATACCTCGACCTCGCCGCGTTCACGCGGTTCACGAAATTTCTCTCGGCTCTGTCGATTGCGAAACGAACCCATCGCGGGTTCGAAGCTTAGAGGCTTAACCTCAGAGGCACGTGTGCGCCGTGGAGGAAAAGCTGACGAGAGAGACACATGGTAACGCAGACGTAACTGAACCGATGGCTGCCAGCCAAGCTGAGAGAGACTTCGGGTATTTGCGGGCTGGACGTGTTTATTCGACACGCGACACAGTTTCGCTACCCTCGGACATTATCTTATGCTCCACCTCCCCTGCGAGCATTCCAGCGGAAGTGGGAAGGGTTGTCCGATTTCGGGGACAAGTTCTCGCCTCTGATGGCTTCGCTTGTCCTCCACCGTGTACAGATTAAGGTAGCCAGTGTTCAGCACTGTGTACAGAGCGGAATTGGCCAATTAGTGGGGTGTTAGGGCCCCGTTCGAAGATAAGATAAGGATCTTCACACGTGACACAATTTTATCATCCTTTACGGGACGCGCGCGCGCCACCGACCGACAACGACCTATCGTCGAATACGTGCAGCTATGCGAGCCACCGTGCGGTCAGACTCTGTTCCCATCCAGGATTCCCGGAAAACGGGAACGATGTTCGTGGTACATATGACAGAAATTTTAATTAGGTGGGCACCCATTGGGAATTCGTGCCTTGGACGATTCTGGCTGAGGCTGTACAAATTGGCCATTTTTTATTGATCAGGAATATTATATTTAGCCACTTCTGGTTGAAAAAAGTATCTTAATACTTAGGTATTACCAAATCGTAGATAATAATAGTAACATCTTTATTATATTTAGAATTTAGACCAGGTGAAATAGAATAGTAGAGTTAGAAAAAAAGAGGAGAATCAATTTTCTTCACTTCTGAAGCAAGTGTGTGATATGTACAGGGTGTCCAATTATATTAGATTGTTGCATATGAAACGTTCGAACTTAAAATGAAACTAAAAGCATTAAATCATACATTTGATATGCAACAATCTACTATTATGTGGCCCACAATTAAAATCACAGAAAAATCAAAACTAACAAAATCCCATTCGAGTCCTGTGCTCACCTGTAGTTGAACACCCTGTATATACGTACATTGTAGCTGACCATTCAGCTACTATACAGTGGGTCATCGATGCATGGTACCTAGCTGATTTTCCATCGAGTTGCAATTAATTTTCTGGCTGGACTAAGAATGACGACCCTTTGAACAGAGAGAGTGGGGGATCGTCTATAGCCAGGTGAATTATCGGAGTTCCAGTACCCCGACTACCTACCTCGACGGGAGGAATGCATCTCGGGATGCATCTCGTATGGTGTTGTAGTGTAACCGCTCGTGCAGTCGTGAGGGACGCGATCGACCTCTTGCGGAGAGTTGCCTTAACCTTTTCGATTTTTTCTTACTCGTTTCAGCCCGCTGCCTGCCCGGATGCGAGCACGGAAACTGCAATCGACCCGACGAATGCATGTGAGTATACGCATACACGTACACACATATACACCCACCGTGCAACTTTTCTCTTTCTCTGTCCATCCCCGCCGCGTCTCGCCTCTCTACGAGCCGCAACTACTCCTCTTCGCTGATATTACATTCCTGCCTTCGATACATCCTCCGAGGTGTATCGCGCTCGCGTTAATAACGCCTCGGTACACGGATTTTTTTGACGAAAGACGAGCGTTTCGGCCGATGTTCCAGAGTCATCTGTTCCCCATGAGAAAATTTCCTATTAAGACACACTGTCGTACCGTGGTGAATTGCTCTCGAAGCATTGAGTTTCGTGGGAGGTTTCACGAGAGTGGAAGTTTCACCAGCAGTAAAAAACCGCGAGAATTCTATCGATTTTTAAACACTCAGATTCTCAAATTTTTGAATTTTCATATGTTTCAATTGTCGGGCTTTTAAATATTTAAAATATTCAACTTTAAGCGTTTATATATTCTACTATTCAGGAATTGTAGAAATTTGAGTAATTTTAAGAGATCCTAGTATCCAAATATCTAAATCAGAAAGTGATTCAAAGAGGTATGAGAAACGCTGGCCATAATCTTTAAAAAAAAATCTGAATATGGAGCCCATCTAATCGCATAAAACGATCTTTATTCGAGGTCAAGCGCAGCCGAGCAGGGTCAGACAATGAAAACGCGTTTCCCATAAAAGCTTATCAAACCGAGTATACTTCCAATTAGCAAAACGATCCCCCTCTTCTCTCGCCAACGCAGAAACTTCGATCCGAGCATACTCGGAAGTCATCAAGCTCCCCTCGAGTCTCTCAACGACCCTCGGCTATCAATTAGCGAGGCATAAAAGCCTACTAGAATAATCGCCACCGGATTCCAATGAACGTTTCGAATTTTCCGGTCAGCGTAATCAAAGTTACCATTTCCGGCAGAATTCGCGATTACGAGCGATCGAAAATATCGTTGCCCGAGGGCTCCACGGTTTTCCTGTTCCATGGCCCATAGCGAACGCGTCGAGGAAAAGGATAGAGAGGAATTCGAGGCGTTCGGCTACTTTCCGTCGTAACGAGGCGCTCGGAGGTGCCAATCGTTCTTGCCCCTTGTGCTTCCAGCTTGTGCCTTCTTGCGCACCTCCTTGTACACCTTTTTCTGCCTCTGTCTCCCCACGGCGAGCCTCTGACTATTCTCCCTGATCGTGTGTCGTTGAACCTTCTAATTCGAAGGCGAAGGAAAAAGAGGAAGAAAGCTCGCTAGCTCTTTTAAGTGCCAAAGTTCGATTCGGGAATTTCTGTATTTGCCGAGAATCCTGCGTGGCTATAAATACGAGGATTCTATTCTCTCCCCCCTCTTGTGCTCCCCTGGCGCGGATTTTTTCACGGCGCGAGGCGTTCTTTCTTTGGACAGTTACCGAGGTACTTCTAAGTGGGAGTAGAAATACAAATTTGGGGATCTAGAAATTCTGGAATAGTATACCTTCACAAATATTCAGAAGCTTCAATTTCTTTTTTAAATATTCAAATTAATTTACTCTACCTAACAGAAGGCTTCCACGTGTTAAAGAAAATTGAAGTTTAATATTAACAATGATTCACGACCTCACATTGAATATTCGTCTCATAATCCCGCATCGATTATTCATCTCTGATCACTGTCATCTCCCAGAGCATCCATCTCCCACAAAAGAAGCACACATTGTTTACGAAGCATCCTATAACCACAGTGCAGCCGATAGAAGTCGAGACGCTCGGATTCCACAGTAATTATTTCGAGACCAGGGTGATTCGTCTTCATGGGACTCGAATCTCGGCCCGACTTTAACCCGAGGTTTAGAGTTAACTCGATCATCTAATTACTCTACGACCGGGGTTAATTGTCCCGTTAGCCGGCGGCAGCCGTCACTCCAACAGTTTCCCCTTTTCCCCCTCTCCGTCTCGTTCTGGAGCGAGCGCGCGAGTCGTCCGCGAGTTCGAACCGCGCCACCCCCGCGGGAAAAATAATATTTTCGAAAATAGACGGGCACCGATCCAGACTCTGTCGCGTCGCAGATGTCCCAGACGACCTGGAATTTATGCGCGCAAAACAAAACCGCCAGATAAATTATCCCCCGTGCAGAATCTCCCTTGGAACGAGAGACTGACTCTGGAGGAGCTGTTGCGTGGTGGCAATTCACGATGCTCGTGACGGTGGGTTCTCGGGGGCTTGGGGAGAGAGACGATTTTCCTATGAGCACGCACGCGGCTAGTAATTCGCGGTTCTCGAGAAGAAGAATAGGTCGCGGTGAACACGCGCGTTCGCGACGCCACAGATGGTGCAACGAGATGCTGCGGAGGTTGAGGCTTCTTAAACGTGGTTTTGAGAAATGTTGGTAGGTTGCTGGAGACTACCTAGTTGCTGGGGTAATTGTAATTGAGTGATATTGATTGTATATTTGAATAGTGTTTCTTAAGTTTACTGTGATTTAGAGAAAGTATTTGAGTTACTAGGGTGCTGTGTTTAAGCAGCTTGTTAACTATGATTTTAAGATATGTTATTGGAATACTAGGTTCCAGTTACTACTTGTTTCATGAGTTATTAGTATCTAATTGGTGGCTACTTTGTGGCTAAGTTACACCCATTCAGTTCTATTGCAAAAATAAGTTATTTATGTAATTAGTTACTGTCTATCCCTTAACCAAAGTCCACAAGACAGAATTCCCATTCCCAACGAAAATGAACTACGACTACATAACCTAAAATCGAGGTTCAAAACTCCGGAACATAACACCTCGAAGAACCATGACTCACGCCGTTTGCCTCGCGAGCATCTAAGCACAGTCACATAGTCCTGACCCTTGGGACGTCGTCCCCATTCGCGGTACGTGAAAGAATCGCTGCACGAGTGTCCCATTGAAATTTCGTAGTCCTCACAAGGCTCATCTAAATTCCGCTGAAGATGCACACCGTGCATCATTTTACGATCATTTCACCTCCCCACCTCCCCGCCTCGTAACTGGGTCTGCGCTTTCGCCATATTCGCACGAGGTTATTTCGAATACTTAACCGGTGTCTCCCAGTAACCAGTACTCTTGTTTCACTTATGCCACCCGTACCAGCAATACCCGAAGCGATCTTCGTGGGGCGACTGGGTGCCCCGTTTCCGTGTTTCCCTGTACCGTGCGCGGTCCCCCGTTCTAATTACAAATACATCACGATCTAAATACATCATCCCCTTCTCTATCCCGCGTGCAGCATCGTTCCGCTGAAAGCGGTCTCTCCCGCGGCCATCAGAAATCCGTTTCGCGTCCTAGGAAGAAGGCAGGCTAGAGAGAAGACAGCTCGAAGAATCACACGGATGCCTCGGCCATCTCATTGGCTAGGCGCGCGTATACAAACGACTACGAATATCCGCGCGGCGCGCGGCACAGTTCGGCTCCGTCTCGCTCCGTCTTCCTCGGCTGTACGCGCCGCTGCTCTCTGTCCTCTCTGTCCCGACCGCTCGCGAGACGGGCTCTCTCGATTACGCTTCTCCTCGGTGTGTACACGGGGATTTAATGGTATAGTCATGCGACGTCGACAGGCTCGCCTCTCTCACTCTCTCTTTCTCTCTCTCTCTCCCTCTCGCAGAGTTATACAGACGATACGTGTGTGCAGAGAGCGAGAGAGAGGCAGATGGGTATTAGTGGGCAGAGCGAGGCGCGCGCGCACACAGAGAAGCGTAACCTTTCCTTGACCCGCATACTGAACGGCTGTGCCGAGGCTCGAACCGTGGGAACACTACTCGGCGACTCGTCTCCCCACTCTCCATCGAATACTCTACCTCCTCTCCTGTCTCTCTTGGCTAAGGCTCTTCCTCCCTTCTCTTTGCTGTTCTCTCCCGTTTCTCCTTCTCCTTCCTCCCCCTCCTTTCTCTCTCTCTCACTTCTCGTTCTCTCCCCCTGGACTCCGTCGACTGGTCTCACTGCCTCTCGCTCATTCTATTTCTGCCTCCCCTCGATCTGTCTCTCTCCCCACGATCGCTGGCACGAGTGTGGGTGAGCGCGCGAGCGCGCCCACCGTAACCGTACATATGTACATACACACCTCTTTCCTCGATTCGCTCTATCCCCCGCTCCCGTTCCACCTTTTCTTCGGCCCTCTTTGTCCTCCCCGCGCGCACGGTGTAACCCCCTCGGACGTAATGGCCGACCACCATATCCTCCTCGTTTCCCTCCCCCCGTCCTTTGGATCCAGCTCCTTTCTACCTTCTTCATCTCCACGCGGCCTTTATCCACCTTTGCGTATCCTCTGTCGCGGTGAGCCTTTCTTTTTCTCTGCCCCCCCTCTGCCCCCCTGTCCTCGTGCTTCTTTTCCTCCCTTTGCGCGCTTTCGTCCCTTCCTCGTTCTCCCTTTCCTCTCCTGCACCCAACCTCGGCTCAACAGGCTTCTCGGAAATTCTTTTTCGGGGAGAGGCTGTACAGCTACGGATTTTCGGCGGGCCCCGTGAGTTTCCTTCGGTCTTGCCAATCCCGTCGCGAGATTAATCACGCGCGTCTATCTGGTAGAGTCTGAGGGGCACCGTGTGCCTGACTAGATTGCCTTCGCGAGGATCGATTAGCGTTTAATGACCAAAGCAATTAGGATCCACGGGTGTTGAGCTTCGGGAGCGTTCGCGTGGTGAAAAAGTCTCACCCGGTATAGGAGGCTCGATTACCTGGAAAACGGGCATTCCTCTTTTATTGCGCGCCCTCTATCGCGGCCCGTCATTTTTCATGCGCGTTTAACGAGGTCCTTGACATTGGTCGTCGATGCCCGCGGGGGATTCTAATCGCCGGGGGAATCGCAGGAACGAGAGGAATCCGATGGGAGAGGAGTCCTACGTCAACCCCTCCGTTCAGCGGTCACTCTACTCGCTTTCGACATTAGAATGTAAATTCGCTCGTCTAGCGTACGAGGGCTTAGGTCATCTACTGTATCCCAAGTTCCTCTGTTCAGAAGCTCGTCTATCGTAACACATCGCAGATCCTCTTTAGGCATACGGGGTGTTAGGATACAGGTGGGTTAAAGGAAAATTAGGAAATTTTGGAGAATATTGAAGATGTCTTCCAAGAGGACATAGTTTGTAATAGAAATCCTCAAGTTACAGAGATAGGATTACACAATTCGTTTGTGGTACCCTTAGACTCTGACTTAAGAAGGCACTTGTCTCATGTACCTGGGATATGGGATTCTGCTTCCACAGAAATGAAATCTCGGTCACAGAAGTGTATTTCTCAATTTTTAACAATCTTACTATGCTTATACCCCTCTCTGTATAAACTGACCCATCAGCATGTCCCTGCTCTCAAACTCCTCAGTGATATCCGAACCTCTGACCCTCTTCTAGACCTCTGAACCCCTAAGCAAGATACATCAAAATCGCTTCTTCTGTCTTCCCTCCTACTCATAGTCGATCAACCACGTATCGTTCACCCGTCGTCTTCCACATCCCAGTCCTCGTCCACTTTCTCCAAAAGTCTCGAAGGCAATCGCTAATGAGCAACATCCTCTTCGTTTGCTCCAGATGCCACCGCGGCTGGAAGGGTGCGTACTGCGACGAGTGCGTGAGATACCCCGGCTGCCTTCACGGTAGCTGCCAAAAGCCCTGGGAGTGCCTGTGCGACGAGGGCTGGGGCGGTCTGTTCTGCAACCAGGACCTGAACTACTGCACGAATCACAAGCCGTGCATGAACGGCGGCACCTGCTTCAACACCGGCCAGGGCTCGTACACCTGCTCGTGCGCGCCAGGCTTCACGGGCACTGACTGCGAGACGCCGCTTTTGGACTGTCACTCGAAGCCCTGCCTGAACGGTGGCTCCTGCAGCATGGAGCCATCCTACGGCAATTCTAGCCTGGCCGCGGCGGTCGGCGTCCCGAAAGCATCCTCGGACACCGGCTCCTCCGCCTCGAAGCAGCTCCAGCGCGCCGCGTATCGGTGCACCTGTCCACCTGGTTGGCGGGGTCGTCACTGCGAGATCAGCACCAGATCCTGTCGAGATTCACCTTGCCATCACGGAGCCACCTGCGAGGACGACTCTCTGCGCGGCTACGTGTGCCACTGTCCGCCAGGCTACACCGGCGCAGACTGCGAGTCCCAGCTCGACGAGTGCTCGCCGAACCCGTGCGTGAACGGAGCCACCTGCACGGACATCGTCAACGGCTTCCGGTGCTCCTGCCCAGCAGGATTCACCGGCGAGCGCTGCGAGGTTAACATCGACGACTGCCAGGGCGATCCTTGCCTGAACGGCGGGACCTGCGTGGATCTAGTCAATCAGTTCCGCTGCCAGTGCGTGCCAGGATTCGTCGGCAGGCTCTGCCAAGACAAGGTCGATTACTGCTTAGCTAAACCCTGCGCCAATGGCGGACGGTGTATCTCTGGGACCAATGACTACCGCTGCGCCTGCAAGCCTGGCTTCACTGGGAAGGACTGCAGCGTGGATGTAGACGAATGTCGTAGTGCTCCTTGTAAACACGGAGGCTCTTGCCTGAACCGAGTGAACGGGTTCCTCTGCGAGTGTCCCGAGGGCTGGCACGGGGACACCTGCTCTGAAGAAGCTGGCAGCGGCACCGCCATCCTACCAGCCGCCGCTGCTGCAGCTAGTTCTCCATCCAACACTGCTGTCCCAGCGGTTCCTCCGTCCGGCGCGAGTTACTGGTCAGGGAATCTGTCGAGGCATGTGGCTTCGGCGGAGCCGAGGGACGCTGGGCTGACCACCGAGCACGTGGTCGTGATCGCGACTCTGTCTACAGCTGTGCCAGCGTTCGTTCTAGTAGCAGCGGTTGCAGTGATGTGCATGAAGAGGAGGCAGAAGCGGGAGCAAGCGAAGGCTGACGAAGAGGCTAGGCTTCAGAACGAGAGGAACGCTGTGCACAGTAGCATGAGCAAGAGGAGCGGCGGTGTGATGGGTGGCGTCGGCGGAGGCGCTGGTGTTGGGTCTGCTGGGAGCACTGGCATCGGTATCGGGAACGTTGGTCTCCTCGGTGGCGGAGGTAGCGGCATGATCAGCGGCAGCGGCGGAGGCAGTGTCTGCACCCTGGGCACAGGGGACGCGCACATGATCAAGAACACTTGGACAGCGAACAAGAGCGTGAACAACGCCGCGTCTGCCAGACAGGACGACCTCGACTCGTCGTTTCAGACGGACGTCACGCTGGACAGCTCGTGCTCGGGTTACAAGCCGGAACCAGTGCTGCAGGACGGACGAACGCGGACGACGAAGCAGCTGAATACAGAGGCTGCTGCGCACAGGGCGTCCCACCTCTTCCAGAAGGAGAAGGACTGTCTTGGCCTGGGCCTGGGCCTTGGCGTCGGAGTTCTAGAGACGGCGAAGAGGTCGTCGGTGTTCGCGGGGAACGCCGCGACGGACAGCTGCTGCGCGGCGGAGGCTGCGTTGCTGAAGAGGCCGCCACAGACGATCACGGAGGGCGGAAGTGGTCCACCAGGAAGCGGCGGGGGCGCAGGGGACACTGGATGCGGGGTGTACGTGATAGACGATCATTATAGGCACGACTCGTCGCTGGCGGCGACGCTGGCGACGGAGGTGTAGCTCTCCTTAAGTCCCCTAGGGGAATCCCCCTAGACAGAGCCAGTCGATCAATGGACTCTTGAATCGGCTCCCTCGGCGACTCGCGCGCCGATACGTTGACCCCCTTTCAGTGTGTCTTTTTGGCCCGTCGAATGGCACCCCTCGTGCTTCGTGAGTCGCGTCAGAGGACGCTACCCTCCCTCCTGTTGCTGGCGGGACGCGTCCGCGCGTCAGAACGTGTGCTGTTCGATTCTGGGGACTCTGCTAGAAACCGTGTAGAGGAGATGTGACACGCGCGCGGGCGATCTTAAAGGATATGGGATATCGGGGGAGGGAGCTCTCCGCGTGTTCCAAGGACGAAGAGACCTTTGGGAGCTCGATGAAAGGACCAAGGGATATGTTATATATACACGCGAGATGCTGTGGTGGCGGGCGACTGGGAACCTCGTCGTCCGACACATTCTTAGGTATTAATATTATATATAAATATATAAATATATATATTATCATGCTCGGAAGCGAAACTTTGTACAGAACTAATTTATTATTATTGTTATTTACTATTATCACTATTCGCTATTATTATTATAATTATTATTAATATTATTCTATCGTATCTCATTATCATTGTTCCGATAGTTCTTCTTCGTATCTTCTTTTTTTTTCTACTTTTTTTTTTCGAACTGCGTGACTGAACTTCTCCCTCTCTCGCTCGCCGTGGACACGAGAGACGCCCGTGTTACTTACTTGCGCGTACGTGTGTGTCTGTGTCTCTCCGTGGCTGCGCGCGTTACGTGTGTGTGTGTGTGTGTGAACGTGGTTCGCGAACGATAGGATAACGCGTATGCATGCGTCGAGTGTAGGTGTACCGCGAGCGTTTGTCTACGTTTCCCTCATGTGTATATATATAAATATATAATGTAAAATGTACATGTATTATGTGCGCCCGTCTCTCTTCACGCGGGCAAGTCCGAGAGAGGGCTACGAGTAACGACCAGGAGAGCGTTTGTATGTACCGTGCGTATATAGTTACGAGCGAGAAAGTTTACGGACGAATTAGGATTCAAACGATGTCGCCCCTTCGTGAGATTTTTTTCCTTTTCTTTTCGCTTTTTCGAGTAACGCTGTTTTTTCCTTTTGTCGCGCGAGACACATCGGTCTTCTTGCTCTTTTATACTAGTTCCTTCGTCTGGTGGAGCTAGTCGAGTATCCCTTGGGGAGAAAAGCGACTTTTGGATCGCACTTTCAGATCTTCTAGGGACTTTCGGAGGGGCTGCCAACCCCCGGCACTATGGGATTCCCCGATCTCGTGGCAACCCCATTTTGCCGGGTCGTTGGACTCTGAAACAGTGGAAACCAGCCTTGGACTGCTGTACAGAGATCCCACAGTGGTTTTAAAGAGGCGAAAAGTCGAACGTTGTTCGAATTTCGCTTCTTTAAAAAGGAACTAGCATCCGTGGCGCGATCCAGAAGTAGCGAAAAATCCCTAGAAGCCTCGAACAGCGTGTCCAGCGTGGAACTTAGCTGAAATTGAAATTCATCCGCCGAAATACGTCGAACGATGTTTCCTTTTTGTAAAAAGCATCTCGAAACGAGGGGAGAGGAAAGTCAACCGAGTTTTGTAAAATTTTTAAGCGTTCTTGTTCTGCATTTGAAAATTTCTCGTGAATATTAAATTATTTCGGCGAATAAGGTTTCTTTTTCGGGGTCTAGTGAATTTCTAGGGACTTTCCTTTCCCACTAGGTTCCGGGATCTTTGCGTAACTAGCCCCCGACGATGTGGCGCATCATTCAAGTGAACCATTACTCGCGATATGTATAAACAGATAAATAAATTGAATAAATAAATGAATATATAAATATATAGATAGAAGAATATATATGAAAGAAGTATATATATATATAAATATTATATATATGTAAATGAGAAACCGGCGTCGTCGATGACGGGTTATTCCATGTTTTCGAGGTCGAAGTCTGCGAGAAATCGATAGTCTGAACGAACCCCTTTTAAAGTCAGAGTAGATTCGCCCCCGCCAGATTTCCTTCGCGCGCGAATCGAGCTAAATTTCGAACAGTTTTCTCGCTCGCTTCGGCCACTGAAGCGCGAACAAATGACGATTATGTGTTGTTATCGCACGGTTGATGATAATTATTTATTTATATATGGATGATGCCGCTGAACAAAACGATTGATATGATAATATGATTGAACGATGCCGCTGATATAATAACGATTGATTTGACAACCGAACGCACTGCGACGCTACTTGTCCGATGATCAATTAACGCCGGGTGGTGATAATTATAATGCTGATAGTGGTGATCACGATTAATTGTGTAAGAAACGTACGAATGACGATGTAACGAACAAAGATTCGATGATGATGTTCCTGTTAATAAATAAATAATAATAATGATTAATTAAATAAACGAAACGACTACGAAAACTTTAGTCAGGTCGCACATTTTCTTTTTTCTTTTTCTTCGGGGGTTTTCTCGCTCGAGAGCAGAGAGGAAAAGAAAACTCAACGAAAAAAAAAAAGAGAGGAGCAGGCGAGAGAAGAACTTGGAGGACGGAACTCTCGCTGAAATTGTGTATAAAGAATAGAGTTAAAGATACAAAAAAAAAAATAAAAAAAATAAAGAAACGGTGAATATAGTTGAAAGAAAACGAAGTGTGCGCCGATACGCGGGCGTCGACGACTCGTGAATCCCGTGGATCGATCGATCGCCGTTCCAGTCGATCATTCGCTGGTCGCCGACGCTGGGCGGCTGGCTCTCGTCGACTCGTAATTAACGCGAAGCACGTACGTATAAACGATTATATTATATGGAATACAATGTGTAATAAAGCTGTTGTCATTTTTTGTACTTACACTTCTTTCGATCTTAATTTCGTCGACGCGGTTGCGTGAACACACGAGACGATACCATCTTCCCCTCCCTCTCTTCTGACTTTCACCCCCTCCCTTTCCACTTCCCCACGATCAAATTTATTTTTCCGTTCCTCTTCACGAAGAACGCCAGTTTCTCTAATTTTCCCACGAAGTAACGAACGAAAACGGCCTTCCGTTTTGTCCTACATAGTGAGATACATCGATTCGCGAAAGTAACAGAGGGAACGTATTATAATATATTAACGCCAGTTGTAAAGATTCCTAACGTGTCCGTAATTTGTCAGGTGTATAAATAATACACACGTTGCGGATCTGTATATTTGTAGCGAAACTGTACAATGGATCACGACCTTACGATTTTGCGATTATTATTGCTATTTTTTATTATTATAATTATTTTATTATTATTATCAACGTGTACATAGGATGAATTGTCAATATCAATGATGTCACGCGAACGACTGTGAACGATTAATAATGATACAATTAAAAGAATCAATCTGTGTCTTGCATTTCGTCACCCCAATACGAGGATCGATTTTCGAGAGGCATCTGAGAAAAAGAAAAAAATGATTTGGAAGCTGGGGACTCTCTTTGCCCTCTCAAAAGGACCCCAAATGAACAACACGAAATAAGTGATAATTTTAATTTTTTTAAACTTCATACTTAGACTACTTTCCAGCAAGCTTAGGTCTCTAAATAAACTCCACTTAATTTGCTACATTGCTTTAACCCCTTAAGGTGTCCGCCTGTGATATCATAGACACTTTTTATAATTGTTTGTCGACGACCACGCGCCAGTGTGTGGTGAAGACTGTCTGTAAGCTGCCAGCCACGCGTCATCGCGTGAAGCTTCTGTGTTCAGTTTAGAAAGCAGTTTAGAAAAATCTATCGTTTCTGATTAGCAGCGAGCGTGAATTGCTACAAAAAAAATTGGGCGTTAAGTGGTTAAATATCGTTACTATACTATAGTATTCTTAAAGCCACCCCTTAAATTTTCTCCCTCTCGAGGCCAAGCACCCTGTGAAACTCAGCCGTGTTCCAAGAGTTACGCAATGCACAGAGAATCCTTAAAGGACGATCGCGAGCTGTTTCCGCGGGGGAGCCTGGTTACGAACGCAGGACACGGATGCATCGCGACAAAGTAGCCGCGAACGTGGACGTTTGCTTAAGGAGAGAGATCTGCGGGGCAAAGAGTCCAGCTCCCGATCGAGGAAGTCGCATCTTCTCGGAACGACATCAGATAGCGCTGATAACGGGGCCCGACGACGATTTTATATAATCGCGATCGGCGTGCGTTTGCATTAGAATTCAGGGAATCGTCGTGCTCCGTGCTCCCCAGAATAAAATGGATTCGACGACGGCTGCGTCAACCTTGTTGCGCGTATTCTATGGGAAAGTGATAACCACGGGCGTGATACGAATCTCTGATAGCGGATTAGCCTCACGATCCATTGGAACGTTTATTGACACTGTTCTGTCCTCGGCGAGGCAACTTGGATCGGAGGGGACAGCTATTAGGGACTTTCATAGGGAATTTTTTGGAAAACGATCGAGCATGCAAATGGGAGAATTGTAATCCGAATATAAAATAGTGAAATTCCTGATCGGTTTGATAATGGATCAAGTTTCATTGAGTTTAATAAGGATTTTCTCATATCGTAATTATCCACACGGATTTATATTATATTTTAATATTCAGTGATATCATTAAGTATTGATTACGCTTCGTTATTGATTCCCTCTTGGCGCCTATGATGAGATTGAAAATGCGTTCATATTCATCAAACGCTAATCAATATTTATGATTACGTTATTAGATTTTACCTTCCAGCTATTATTATCGCTCATTAAATATTGATTCAACAGAGGGGGGTAACCCAGTAGATGTATTGCAATTTGCAACAACCGTTATTATCGCATTGGAACATAGAACAATTTCAAAGGTGATTAAAATTCCTGTCATTCCGTTTATTGTTTCCAAAAAAAAACGTTTCTTCTTATTAGAAATTCTCACTGTTCATCTCCCATAAATATAAAAGTCAAGCCTTTCTAGGCCTCAAGCTCTCATTCCTCAAAAAGGATTTTCATTTATTATATAAACTAATTTACGACCCCAAATATTTCCCACTTCCTTCCCCTGGAAAGTCAAATTTAGGACCACTGAGGGTTTCGACCCCAGAAATGATTCCACCACATTCAGTCCCTCGCGACGTGTCGTCGAGAACAGAGGCTAGGCTCGCGGTGCACGGTTCCAGAAAATATTATACACGTATAACAGATATATAAGCAGAAGCACAGGAACCTCGTGAAAGTCGAAGGTAACATCGGCCGAGCAACCCACGACTCATCGTGTCGTTATATACGCGCCGGTTATTACCTGCTTCTTCGCTGCAAACCCATTAGGATTGCCGTGTGGCATTCTTCGTGTCTATCCGCGTCCCTCCCCCTGCCCCATCAGCCAGCCCCATCTCATTCTTCTCCACCTTCCCCCTCTAGTTAATTAACATTTTTGCTCGACCATTTTTCGCGGTTTCTCTCGACAGACTTTTTGCTCAAGTATTTTCCTTCTCTATTAATTATCGTTTAATGCAGGCTGGGTATAAAAATATCTCGTATTCTAATATAAATACGCGGAAGGGGGCTTATCACTTCCAAGGCTCTAGTGGGGGATCGAAACTGTGACGTAAAACGGAGGAGAACGTGAAGATAGTGTTTATTTGGTATGCAAATAAGATTCCGTCATTTTTACCGAAATTCAAGTTCTATTTGGGGAGTATTTTTGGGTTGGTTCGTGAGCAGAGTTTCCTAAATACATTTAAAAATTCTTGAAGAGTCGAATATTTCCAATTTTTACATACAAAGTAATCACATTCTCAAATTTTCAAATATACAAGTTTCTAAATACTAGAATACTGTAATTTTAAAGTTTTCAAGTATTCTAATCTTAAAATACCTAAATATTCAATATCACGAAATATCCAAAGCTTCCCAGAAAAAAACCTGCAAAAGAAATTCAAATTCCCTCAGAATCGTCCCGCGTAGACACCTGACCGCACTGCGCGTGCGTTGAGTTGCGCCGCGCGCCAATGAGCATCCGCAGTGTAGCCTCGCGTTTCTGGACCGCGGGTCGCTTTATTGTCGCGTCACGTTTTCGAGGTTAAGTCCCGGCTGATCGATCGCGGCGTTTCGTCGAATCGACCGAGATTTATGGATGATCCTGTGTTCGCGATATTCTCTGTAAAGTGTTCTATAAATCAGTCCTTAGAGAAAATGTATCGACGCGCGGCCACTTCCTGCGATTCTAACCTGTTTCGATTCAATTCAAATCGGTGTATTATCGCGACCAGCGGCGATGCTTCGCGAACGTGCGTCGCCAGCGAATTTGTTGCGACCAATTATCGGTCAGATTCGGTGCCACGGAAGAAATCTAGTCGCGAAACGATACGCGTGCAGGTTGGGAAGCTTCCACGGTTTACGCGGGAATATCTGTTTGGATCTAGGAAGACGGCGGGGCGAGTGTTGAGCGATCGGAAGGGGATCGCGGGCAGACGAAATCTGTCGCAATCGATCGGAGATAGGCTCGTCGCACTCCAACGATCCTGAAGTTCCCTCGTCGACGACGGAGTTTCACTCGAGGAAATTTCGACGCTCACGTTACGGTGACGATGATCGAAGGCGACGAGATGAGAAATTGGTGGAGGGAAGATGGCGTCCCCCTCGCGAAAACGTCGAGTCGAATGAGAACAGGTATGTTGCATGAAATATCTTTTGGTGTTATGAAAGTGCTGGAAGTGATTTATTTTTTGTTTGTACCTGGGTATATTAAATAGTATTTTTCCATAGTAAATTAAGATATTTCTAAAAATATACGTATAGTCCTCTAATATGAAAGCTTGCTTCGTATTTTATAAATGCATGAATGATTGCTTTGAAGCAAAAAATATATCACAACACATGATTTTGAAATCTCTTTTTCTGTTACGAGAAAGGGTACTTGTAGTATTTGTCAGTTTCTCTGGTTGATCGTTTCTAAATATGCAGAGGGCGATACATAAAAGTGGCCCAGTTAATAGCTCGAAAATTGAGCGTCATTGCCATGAGGCCACCTTTCGTAAATTGTATTCCATATTCACGATATTCCTCGAACTTTCTCATTTCGCAAGACAACACATCGATCGGACGAATAATAATAATAAAGGCACTATTAGAGCGTTGAAATTTGTCGATACTCCAAGCGATCGTGTACCTAGAATTTCCGCGAAGAGACGCGTGAAGGTGCATCCATCTGAAAGGATCACGGTTACGTGCACACCTACGTGCACGTGAACACACGCGTATGCTGTGACGTAGATCGTTTCGAAGAGACTTTCACTTGCCCTCCGGTTCGGTATATCGGCGGGCAGAGTTTACCAGCCACGTGAGACGGTGTTAAGGATCTTCTTCCTCCTCCTCCTCCATTTTCTGAGCTTGATCCGATCCTTCCTCTCGGTCGTGTTGCTCCGACGGGTCGAACTCGTAACGCTAACCATGCTGCACGCAGAGAAACTTTTCGTAATGGGCACAATGTTTCGTGATGGGACAGAAGTTCTTGCACGATCTTATGCATTCGAAACTTTTAGGTACTCAAGACTTTCGCTGTTCGAAATTCAAAGTTTTGGATATTTCAGTTTTCTGGTGCTGGAATTTTGCGGTCAGCTGAATTCATTCAGTTATTCGATTTTTCAGGTACTTGTTCCTTTCAGGTACCTGTCAGAATTTTCGGGTACCTACTTGGATTTTGTCAGGCACTTGTTTGAACTTTATCAGGTACCTACTTGACCACGATCAGGTACCTGTTTGAAATTTGTCAGGTACCCACGCGAACTTAATCGGGTACCTGTTTGAACTTTGCCAGGTATTCACTATAACTTATTCGGGTACCTCTTTGAACTTTCCCAGGTACCCACTCAAACTTTATTAGGTATCAACTCGAATTTTGCCTGATATTCCATATTTTAGGTATTCAAATTCCTTCAGGTACTTCCCAGAATTCTTTCATGTACATTGCTAGAATTTGATCAGGTACCACCTCGATCTTTATCAGTAACCCAAATTGTCCAGTTATCTACTTGAATATTTCTGTTACTCGAATACCTCAGATATCAACATACCTAAATATTTAAATACTCAAACTTCCAAAACCTCGACCTACACTGAAAACCCTAGACCCGTACAGACAATGCAATGTGCCCGCGCTCCATGAAACCCCACATTCGCCCACAAACAGTCAATCAAACCACTGTCGAGCAAACACGCCGAATAACCGTGCCTGCCCAGACCATTCTCGAATTTCCCCAAGAGCACGTATCTCAAACAAACAAACGCATCATAAATTCCCCTTAATTTAGCCCCTAATTACCGGTGCCAAATCCGGCTTCAATTAAACCCGCCATAAAGTGCCGTTAACTCCATCTTATCGCTCGCGAGGAAAAAGCGGTGGATGTAGGGCTCGCAGGGGCTGGGGGGTCCAGGTAAATCGAGTAGCGCCGCGAGTGAATCGCGATTAAACGCGCCAAAAACATCGACGACCGCTTCCGGTGGACTCTCTGCCCCCCTCACCTCTTTCCAGGTGCATCGCCGCGACGTTGCACCTCGATGCGCGCCGGGTCAAAGCAGAGCGCGTTCGGCGGGAGCGAAAGAGGACAGCTCTCCCGCGGGAGGGGGACGCGCGGCGAGGCGGTTCCGGCGAAAAAAAATTAATTGGGCGGATGTAATCCGATCGATTCCCACGAATCGACTATGCACACCGCGCCGCGTATAAAAGCTCGGCGTGCACGCCGCGTACGTAGCCCACGAATCGATCCGGTCCATTATCGTCGATAACCGTTGCGGACTGTGTACACGGGCCACGTCGGCTCCTCTTTTCAGAAACGACCGACGATCCGATCCTTTCTCGTCGGACATCCGCGACAGAGAGCTCTGGTGCCCGTGCTGCAATCAGGGAGCGGTCTGTCGCATTTTTTCTACGTTTTGTATCGGTCCTTTTGGACCTCGCAGATTAACCGCTTTATTGTTGCAGCGTGTGCGTACACTCGGGTCAACGAGACGTGTCGGCAGAGAGAAGCAAGATTTTTGCGTGGGTTTTAAGCGATATTCTAGTCTATCTAGGTGTCTGAACACCCCTCATCCTTGAGGATGAACTTGGAAAAATAGTGAAACGAATAGACTGATTTTCGTGAGCCAACGAGGTCCACGTTCGTTTCTTTGCGTTCACTGCAACTTCCTCAGGTTCTGATTGTGAAGGGGAAAGTATTAGGACGTTGTTTTTTTATCTCTTTGGAGTTAGGAGTTAGCCACATATGGGTTTAATGGCAACTAATATATTAAAAGACGCATTAAATATTCATTTCCTGATACTCATGCAGGGATCTGGAAAGTGTAAATTTAATTATAAATTGCGTATGGAATTTGAATATTTTATGAAATAGGTATAGGAAAATAGGAAGTATATACTATCACTATAAACTTAGAAATTCTTTTGAGATTCTATATTCTATGTACATATACCTATTTGGTTCATGGTACCATATTAATATAAATGCTAGAGGTGAAGGGTTAACTGCAAAATCTTCTCGTTCGATTTTCGGTAAATTCCAGTCCACAGACAAGCAGGAAATCCGCTCGAGTTACCCAATAGGAGCTTAATGTCCCACGATATTACAAGCAACACGCCTATCCACCTAAATCGTCGATCACTTTCCCATTTCTAGACCGGCGATGCGCAGCGAGCATCGATTCGACCCTAATAGCCGGAATAATTCCAGCCACCTCGTGAAAGCGATCGCCTAATGCTCCTATTTATCGGTTCAATTCCTTTTATTCCCTTCCCCTGGTACAGGACCCCTTTTACCAGAAAATATCGAGAGCCTAAAGATGATCATGGAACATGTGCGTCCTACATCGATGTAAAGCAATACAGACGTAATTTTTGTAGGTATACACAGGGTGTCTCAGAAATGAGGGGTCAGACGTTCGATACTACAATTGTGAAAGACATTCGGTAATAATAAAAATGACCCAAGGTAGACCTTATATCTGGAGGCATATTTTTATGGTTTTGTGTATATGTACAGGGTGCTCCTAAAATGAGAACTACAATTGTTTGTGACCTCGTAAACGTGTCCCTCGATATAATCTCGCCTGTACTAAAAGCTGCAAGTGCATAATGTTAAAACACTGTACCTAATAAAACTTGCTTCCTGAACAGAACGAGTTTTGAACGTACGACCCCTCATTTACAGGACGTTCCACATTACTATGCATAAGGGACAGAGAGGCGCACGTTTTGCGTATTTCTCGTCGTTCACGCGGGTAAATACTGATCCCATGGCGGCACGTCCCGCCGCGGATCCTCACGTGGCGCCGATACGAGGTTCGCGGGCTTAATTATACTCGGTCGATTAGAATGCGCTGGCAGGAGAACTGCCGCGGTCGCTCGAGGTACAAGTGCAACGGTGCACCTTTCCTTTTGCGTTCTCCTGCCCTTCGCCCCTCTACTCTTCTGATGCAGCCACTCTTGCCTTTTGCAAGCGACGTCTCTCTCCCCCCTCCTATCGAGTTCGAATGTAGATCATCGTGGCATCGGAGATTTTTTATCAAACGGGGTCCGTTCGTTTGAAGCATTGGGATCAGATAGCCTGGGGGACAGTTGGAGTAGCGGCTTGACCTCTTCGTCGCTCAATTAGAAATCGAGCAGTGTGTATTTAAATGTGGCGAAGAGGAGTCGAGGACTGCAGTAGGTTAGCGTTTACTGTGGAGAATTAACTTATAAGATTTAGGATCAGAAAATTGAAGTTCATTAGTATTTGAAAATCGATGTATTTTAATATCTAGGGATTTGAAAATTTCAGTATTTCAGTATTCGAAAATTTGAGTAGCTTCGAATTGAAAGAGTTTTAATATTTTAACATTTAGAATGTACAATATTTTTACATGTGGAAATTTAAAAGTATGTAAAAGTATTTAAAAGTTTGAAAACTATTCATCAGAAACAAGCCCAAGCGCAGAGTGCAATAGCCTCGGCAGGACCGAAAGGAGATATCAGTGTATACATAAAGAGGAAGGCAACATAGAAACAAAATAACAGTACTTTCAAGAAATGGTGGAAACAGTGACGAGCTCATAACGAGTAACAACCATAATTCACGCGGCTTGGTAAAGAATACAAATCACACTCACCATGTCTACAATCAAGAGGATGTTACCCTCACGATCAGTTACGCTGTTATTATCATAACACAATCCGAAGAGGTCACTATGACTCTGGTACGAAAACTCATCGCTAGCAATGCACACAGCATTCACAATTTTTCAATTTAGGTATTACTTTTCAACAAATTATGGGTTTACATAGCGGGTGTCTTACGAAAAACCAAACACTAATTTTTACAGTATATTTAAATATCATTCTGTGCAGAAAATGTTATATATGCAGTCAGACAATATAGCCAGGAAAAAATGTCAGGCATACATGATCCACCATACAAATCAGGCACACATAGTCAAAAAAAAATAGCCAGACATACATGGTCAGGCAATGTAGTTCCCCAACTCGACAATCGGATGCTCCAGTAATAGACTTCATATTGCAATAACGAAGCAGAATATTGACCCCTTATTCACACAATACTTTTTACTCGACGTGACCTCCGAACTATGCCAGCAGCGTTTATCGATTTCCCCATAAAACACCCTGTAGATTCCTATGGAATCATAAAAACCTGAGTTAACGTGTATCCCCTGACCCCCAGCGCGCAAGCTATCGACTAACATCGATGGAACAAGTGTCTGGCGGGGGGGGGATCGTCGATTAATATCGAGCATGTGGCTCAGGCCTAGCAGGCCCAATTCTTCGGCGATTCCATTTCGATCGGGACGATCGTATCCTCTCTCCGCTCACTCGCTCCGTACCGCTCGATTCTTTCTGACATTTGGAGGTATCCGCTTTATACACACCTTCGCACGCAGGTATGCAACGGAGCCCCCTCAGCCTCCTACACCTTCTCCGCGAGCTCATGCCCTCCCCTTTCGTGTCGTACGTTTAAGTGATCGAACCTTAACGGTCTACCGGCGCCGCAGTCAGCTTTACCTAGATTCTAAGCGTACGTACGAGTACGCTTCCACCGTGCTGGCCAGGGGAGAGCAGCGGGGTGAAGGGGGAAGGGTAGAGGATACTACCGGCAAGGGTCAACTCACCGAGATCCCTCGTCGAGCGTTCTTTTCGTCGACAGGATGTGCGCGCACGCGGTTGATATCCTTTGACCCTACCGGTACCTGGAAACGAGGATTTCGTGGCGATTTTCGTTCCACGCGCTACGCGACTACGAACGCCATTTTCTGATGTTCGGTGTTTAAGCTGAACCTGGTTTTACTTTGTACGCGTTCAGGACCATTTATGCGAGGAGAGGAGAATGAGTCGAGCAGATATATGTGCTAGAGAAAAATCAGAAATACGCGATTACAAGTTAGTCAGTTGCATAAGTGGATTTTACGGGTACGTTTAAGGTCCATTTGTGTACCTTTGTGATGTACCTTTAAGGTCTTTAATGTGTTTTATCACTTGTAATCCTGTATTCGGCTCAGTAGTATAAATTGGGCATTGGAGTCCAAAACTCAGAACCTCGATTATGAATATTATGAACTTGTATTTTGCCATACAGATTCTCATTTTCCAAAGAACAGTCTCTTCAGTCCATTCTCTTTTTACTAAAAAAAAAAGAGCGCATAGAAATAAAAATTCCATTGAAGAAACTCAACCCTTTCGAAAGTCTGACTCATACCGTTTCCCCAGCAGTCATAACCAATATTGCATGGGAATATCAATCACCGCAGAATCCTCCGATAATCCGATCCTAATCTCGTTGGAAATTGTTTACGTGCGAGTGAGCGAAATTTATAGCCGACGGGTCTCTGCGTTTGCGTGCAACGGCTGTAATGTATCTCGGTGTATAATTTAAATTGTCTTTAGCATTCCGTTTTTGTGTGCCGCGGAACACTGTCACGGGGATTACTGTAAGAGGTCAAGTATAGCGGATGCTCGAGGATTTTTCGCGGAGGGGATGCGTGTACGCGGGGCATGCAGGTGATATCCTTTGACCTTACCGGTACCAAGCAGGTTCTAATGCGGGCTCGAGTTTCGGTTCGAACTTGTAACGTCGAGGAGGCTCGGTGCACTCTGCCTACACGCTTCAAACTGTTGTTTTTAAACGTGAATCACATTCGCTGGCTCTTCTTTTTGGATGAGATTGGTTTGATTATTTTGCTGTAAAGCAAAATCAACTGAGTCGTATGTTCCTGTTTTCGAGATAGTGGCGTTTAGAGTTTTCAATTTCTGTACTGTTTTATGGACCTGTGGACTTTATTATAAAGTGTGAGAATTCTTTTAATGACCTCCCCTTTTTCTGAAAATATAAATTGTATATTCTGGATATCAGGTAAGGCTTTAACTTGAGCTTTTCGAAAATGTGACATAGATTGTTTTGCCTTATAGCCACAGATTTGTACACATGTAGTGAACAAAAGTGGTCCACGTGGTAAAAGAGTCAAAAAAGAGAAAATTGAAATTATAAAATAGAGTCGAGTTGAATTATTTTGTTTATCAAATTGCTTCACAAAATACGAATTCTTTAGCCTGACTGACACAACTATCATAAGCAAGTAAACTGATAAAACATCAAATTACTCATAAGAATCACAGAAAAGCTGCGATTATCGAAACCTTCTCCATTTTATTCTCAGCAGCCTGATGGCATAAAAAGCAGCCTCGAATTCTCAGAGAAGATCTCGTGGCGTCTAAAGGCCCAAGTTCTCAAGTAGCTCCCGCAGGACGCCAGAACCGTGAGTCCTCTTTAACCAATTCGAAGTTAGACGTTCACCCCGATCAAGCTTTCCAATGTCAACGACGATTTATCGAGCAGGCAGCGTGCTCGTTGGAATAGAGGATCGAAGAAGAGAGGAGAGGATCGTCGTCGACTAGATGCAACGATGCAAAGGGATACGATGCAACAAGGTACGGCACGGTACGGCACGGTACGTTCACCAATGACCGAGTGGCACGGATCTTCTTCCATCCTTTCCTCTCTTCTCTCATCTCCGCGTCGTGCAAACACTCTGTGTGCACACGCGAGCGTACGCGAGAACGTGTGCGCGACCATGTGTACTTAGAACCACCGCGAGCCCATCTCCCTTCGAATGCGAGGCTTGAATATTTCCAGCGGGGCTCTCTTTACTGGTATTAATAGTCCTCACTTTGAGGATGATATCAGACTGCTTACCGGTGAATGATTTTCACAGGCGAGCCAGGAGTCATCGACGTTTTTAATTCCGCTCCGTTGACTGACCTATCGATTGGGGCTAAAAATAGTATGGTTTTGTCTCGTTTTGTCGAGTCTTCTATTATTAACCCTTTAACAGTATGATAGAATTTTGGTAAAAAAATATGTATTTATTTTTTGTTCTTTAAAATACTTTTATGCATTGTAATAAAATAGACAAATATGGTCTAGTTTTTATTTTCTATTTATCGATATCATGACATGCACAAGTCTCACTCGGGATAAACTGTTAAAGGGTTAATCACTGTGTTAGCAGATTATCGTAATTTTCTGTTATTTCTAGTGGCTTTCTGTTTTGACTTAGGAAGGGCTGATATTTATTGTGGAAATAGGTGAATTTTTAGCTAGCTTTAGTTGTGCCTGTGGCCCTTAGAAATTCTGTTTTGAAGACTGTCTTTACGACATTTTAGTGGGTTATGATAAAAGTTAGAAAATTTTAATTTCATCGTTACCATGTTCCATTTCATTTGCCTAATTATTAATCACAGTTGTATTCTCAGTTTTCACCTCAAACTTGTGTGCCTCTACCTTCGACTAGTCCCAGTACTGTCACTTCTATAAATTTCCAAGCGAGACCTTCAGAGCCTCTAATCCTCAGTAGGCGAACTTTCTCAAACAACTCATAAACAGTTCTCAAGTGCTCATAATAATTATTCCATCAGAGGTCGCACAGATCCTGGAAGTATCCTGACTCACAATCAATCAAGCCGCTGCTAATGCATCACCAGTTAATGCGACTGATTCGGTGATTCATGATTCTCGGTAACAGAGCCAGATCATGGGAGCGAAAATGCACGAGGAGAAATTCCCTCCTGCCCGAAACGATCTTTTGTTACGAAAAAATCATCGAGCCGTGTTATCGCGGCCGTTACGAGGCACCATCGCGACGAATGGAAAAGCAACGCGTAATTAGAAAGTACAAGGAGCCTCCGATCACCGAGAATGCAGCGTAACGCAATGCAAGTGGAATTCCGTTTGATTTCCGCGGCTAGGCTCCCGCAAAGCCAACGCCACTCGACTTTGTCCCTTTCCTCGGTATTCATTTTTTATTCACTTCTTCCTCGCAATCTCTGCTTCAGTTTGACACTTTTTCCTCCCTATTTAGTCGCGCCGAGCGTCGTGCTAATCCCTCCTTGGCGAATCTCGAGACATGTGGATGGGATTCTTTTTGGATTCCGAAGTAAAATCGTTAGGGCACCTTATGGGACGACTGTGCTCACTTTGAACATGCGTTTAGAGCGCCTGTGGATGTTAGTATATACAGGATGTACATATTGAAGCAAGCCATCTATGTATTTCCTCTGCTTTCAAAGAAGGAATATCATGGAAGAACAATCTTTTGTGTAAGTTCATTTTTTTAGTTTTTTAGAGCTTTGTCTTGTTTTATATTTATAGAAATAGAGGTGATGTTTAGATGGCCAGCTTCAACTTGGACACCCTGTATAGTCAGTGATAGGGATATAACATTTCCGCATACCTATAACGTATGCAAAATGATCATTTTGTTGAGTGTTGCTTTGACTTTCTATTATAGTGGGTGTTGAACTAAAGGTTCAAATAGGAAATGAATATATTGGAACTAGATGGGAAATATTGGGTACAGGTAGTAGATAGAGTCCCAATTGACAGTAATTAGCTGTTGAAAAATGGGACTAGAAAGTTAATAGACAGACTATAGAAACTACTCTGGAAACTACAGATATTTACTCTTTATTCTCTATAATCTCAACCATATCTTCATCTCCATTCTCTTTCTACAATTATCATTTTCATCAGTTTCACTTCTCATCCATATGGATGATATGATACTCAAAGTGTTAAATATGATACAGATTACAACCACATCTGTAACACAAATTGCCCCATATAAACAATATTTACAAATAACAGTCCAAAGATTCTAGAACTTGAAGAAATTAGAAAAAATTAGATTTGGAATTCGAAGGAAATTGTCTGCAAAAATTGCATACATAATACGCAAAAATTCCCCAATTCTACCACCGTTGAAGCACCATTTTGGGACGCCATGCCTCTTCATCATCGATTGTTGTAAGCCATGGGCAACAGGCGTGCAGGGAAATTGCGGAGGACAAGAGGAGCCGTGTGCCTCGGCATATAAAATTGCAGCCGATGGAGCGGAATTACGACTCCGTTGTGTTGCTGCATACGTTCGCCCACCTTGAAAACGAGAAGAAAGACACACCGACGCAGCGTGCAAGCATTCATCGGCTCCTACGAATTAATCCTATTATAGCGGAAAGCCTCACCTTCTTCGTCCGGCCACATCATCATCGGCGTCATCTGACGTTCGTCATTCGCCGCGTTCACCCGTCGTCGATCCCACACCGCGAGGCTGCGAAGGCGATCCTTTACGTAATGGGCCTGGCGGTTCCGTTTGTTTATGTAATCAGATCCCCCAGAAACTCGCGGCGAGCTGTCCGACAATTTGCAGCGAGTGGATCGTGCATCGCGGTTCCTGTGTCCCTCGATGCACAGGGTGCAATGGGAGAACGAGAATTGTGGAGAAATTGGAAGGGTTTTTATATCGTTTCGAGAGCAAATTCTTTTTTTGAATATTGAGAAGGAAAAATAGTAGTGATTTTTTAGGATTTGTCTGTGTTAAGTTGGATATATGGAGTCTATGAATTCTTTTTTTTTTTCTTTTTGGTAAATTTTGGAGTAGGAAATCTGGCATCTGTTTCACTTGAAATTCGACTGCAACGTTGACTCTAATTTATTGCCTTTAATTTTCTCAGTGAGATCTGTTTTATAGGGGAAAAGGTCGATAATAATAAAGTAATATTTTATTCTGATGGTACTTACGACCTCGTAGCTAGCAGTCGAGGATCGCGAGACTATTAAACACGCGGACCATAAAGAGAACGCATCCAGTCGATCGTTGAACGAGTGTACAATCACCGTGCGACATAAAAATCCTCGGTGCGCATGTAACTGCGTGCGATTACGCTCCATGGGATTTCTTCGAGATTCGATCTTCTCGGCTGATCATTCAGGGACAATCGATAGGTTTTCTTAACGCGTCGCATGTCGAATCTATTCTATCGCCGACCCTCCTTGTTAGAGTGGCCGTCGATGCGTAAAGACATGTCCTTCGACGTTAATAACGACCATTATTGGAATCGATTAGGGAAAATAGCGAGAGATCAACGTGGCCATGTTTTCTGCAATTCTGTTATTAGTGGGTAAGCATTTTTCGCGGTGATTTCATAGTAAGTTCAAACTATCGCTTTATGGTAACGAGGTTTGCTCGTGGCTTTTGAGGTGTGTTGTTAAGGTCTTTACATTTATGGTTGTGGCGACAAACTAAGGTAAATGTTTCAGTAGTTAATCATGTCCTGATACCTGGACACTAATGCCAATTTTAAGCTCGAATTCTGATAAAAAGCCAGCTCTTCTGATAGTGTTCACTTACTGAGACTCGGTTCGAGTGCAGGGATACATATGTATTTTCAGTTGCACACTTACTGGGACATTTAACGTCATAAGCTTTCAGATATTGGGACATTTAGGTTAATAGTGTTATTTGGTGAGTGTTGATTGCTACTAGACTCTCCATATCTTAAGAATATCTGAATATCTTAAGAAATGAGAGACTCAGCATTCGAATATTTCAGTATTTGAAAATTTGAATATTGCCATTTCTACGAATTTGAATTCTGTCCTCCAAAAAGGGCCAGCTACGATGTCCAGTATAAAAGATGTACAGTCTAACATCCTAACATCTCCATCAAAAAGAATAACCGTGCTTCTCTGCCCTGAAACGGTCTGGTGGCGCCGATTCGCTTCGACCGCCTCGACTGCGAAGAAGACCAAAGGTATAATCCGTGGAAAGCGTTCCCTCGACGTGTGTGTTCCACGGCCCCGTCCGTTTTGCGTTTCTCGTCACGAGCGGCGGTAGGGGAGACAAAAGGAAAATGAAAATGAGGGAAATAAAGGAAATAAGTGGAACAAGAAGATTCACGACGGACAAAAGAGCTGATATATGTAGGCACGGAGATAAGGCGGAGGAATAATAAAAAGAAAATGAATCGGGGGAGGGTGGATCTAATGCCGCTGGTTGTGCACAGCGGACAGGAAGACAAAGAGGAAAAAGGAAACTGGTGGCGCGGACACAAAGAACGACGGATACAAATTATCCACGGAGAAAAACGACGTCCCCGTTTTTAAGGAAGCGACGTGAAACAACATGGCGCCGGTTTTAATTAAGGAAAATCGATGAACAGGGTTCGAGGCTTCGGGAAAATAAGATCTTGATTATTAACATAGTGTTAATATAGTGTAGTGTTTAAAATCCTCAAATTTTTAATTTTCAAGTATTCCAATTTTTTGTAGTAGAAAGACAGACGTTGACAATCTCGAAAATTAATCTATTTTAATCATTTTCTTTGATAAATGCAGTTGAGACTCATTATTGAATAGCATACGATTGATTTCGTCATACTGTAGAATTTCACTTGAGAATCTCTCACAAAAAGGTACACGATCTCTCGAGAATGTCCCCACTACATATTATAATCAAATAGGAATATTAATTATACCAAAAATCAGTGTATTTTAAATTCCATTCTTACTCAGGTTTCAAATCAGTGACAATTCAAAGAAACAATAATTTCATCAGGTACTCTCTAGCTACTCTCCACTGTCTGTACAATTTCTAATAGGTTAATAATATCTCAGATACAAGCTCTCAGAACAAGACCTACAGTTCTATAATATCTCAAAGAAGTCCTGAAGATAATGACGAACCTACATCGTGTACTGTACCACTTCTCAAATTTGTCGTCCCTCTCTCATACTCCCCAAGCTCGTCTCCAATAACGAGTCGCGAAATCACGTCGAGCAAAGACTGTGCCGTGACCAGAGGCAGAACTCCCCTGAAACCTGTTCGCAACGCAAGAGTCGCAGGGATCAGCTTTCCACGATCAAGATCCAAGCTGCTCCGAGAGATTAATGCCAGTATCAGCGGGTTAATGTATCCCGAGCGTCACAATGGCACATAAACGTCACATCGAACGGCTGGCGGAGGCTGGAGCTGAGTCGCCTGGAACAAAGTAATCCGGAGGTTGTCCGCCAGCGAAACAGAAGAATTCACCTGACTGACTTCGTGACCCTAGGTCCATGGAGAGAGCAGACCCGGATTTCCCATTAACCTAATCATTGGGCCGCGGGCACACGATCCTGGAAGCATATACCTAATACCTAATCTTCGTGAATGCACCGATTAAGGCGAAATTGTGAGCCCTTCTTTTCCTGAAACTGGCTCGCTGCTGTTTTGCATCCGATCATTGCTCGGGCTCCTAGACTCACAGATCTCTTGTTCTTCGAACTTCCCTGTGATTTGTCACGATGTAAGTGAAGACTGTTTATTAGAGGAGATACGCTTATTGTTTACTGATTCAATATTCCTCTATAGGGCCCTGTGGATTCTTTTCTATTTAATTTAATTTGAATTTTGAGACCTGCAAGGCATTTCTCTGCTGAGGATTCTAGATTTTCAATCTTCTTAAACTTCTTGTCAGCCGAGACACTGTCTCTACTAGGAGCCCTACCAGTCTTGAACTTTCATAAATATTCCAAGTTTCATCGATTCAACGCTCCTCTATAAAGCCCTCCAGGTACCCATTACCCTAATTCCACTTAAATGAATCAGTAATTCGATGTGTCGACTTCAACTCACCAAAATGGATCAATTTCCTCATACAACATGCAAATACCCCGTGAATCCTCGAAGGCCAAGGTCCCGACGCGTTCGATATTCTCAGGATCAGTCCTATCGTGATGCAAAACTGTCGAACAGCAATTGGATCAGGAACAGAGACCGCCAGCCGCTTCTAATATAATAATCGCCGATGCGTGCGTCGACCAGCGACTGTTTTTTACCTTTTGCAACACGTTCGGTCCATCCTCGGACTGAATTTAAACGCCGGAAGCGGGAGCAACGCGCTGGAACCGTAATAGCTCGTCGGAAGGGCCGCCCAAGGCTTCGTCGGATCCTACACGTCCTAGGTCAAGGTCCTAATAAATCGTCGGACGTTTCTTCAATGGTTCCTTCACTGCTCTGCCAACGACTTTGGGACTACAGTCGCTACCAGGTTAGTCCTGTTAGTGGTAGCGAGTCTATAGAGTGGAGGACTTATATTTTGAAGATCAGGTGATATAAATGTGGAGACGTGAGTAGAAGTAGAGACTCAGAGTTTCCAATTTTGTGCTGTGAAGACTTTAATGCTTTGGAGATCCTTGACATGGATTGCTTTGGTACATGTACCTACTGATCAATTGTAGTGAGCTTCTTATATATGAGTATAAGACACGTGGGATTAGTGACAAAGAATTTTCTATTGTCTCTGACACCAACTTCAAAGCTTCGAAAGACTACTGATTACTTTACTATCTGACGTGGCTGTACTACTTGTTATTCCTAGGGAGCTTGTACAGGGTGATCAGTTTAACTGGAAACCCTCCGCGTGTTGGCAGCATTTATTGCAAGTACTGTTAGTATTGTAAGTACTGCTGGCACTCACTAGAGGGCTTCCAGTTAAACTGATTACCCTCTGTAGCATAGAAAACAAGTGGAGACAATAACTGAAAGTTTCCAATTGCCTCTTAGGTACACCAACTCCAAACCTTCGAAAAGCTCTTAACCCAGGTGACTACTTATTTTACTATTCAACATAGCTTCACTACTCATCTTCTATGTCCTAGGACACAAGTAGAGATAACAACCGAGAATTTCCAACTGCCTCTTACACCAATTCCAAAGCTTCGAAAGACCCCTGACCCAGCTGACTACCTATCTCCACTACTCGCTATCCCTAACAAGCTTATATAGCATAGCACACAGTCCTCCTCATCAATTAATACGTTCCAAATACATAATTCTGTGACACCAGTATAGATAGCGCCTAAAAAATCGCCAATTCTCTCTTACATCTCCCAACGTATAGATAAGCTCGCGACACAGCTGCATGGCTAGGTTTAATACCGAGTATCGCAAAAACGCCGCATAGCTCAGAATCCCGGCGCGTTTCCGCGTGTCTCGGCCGCCATGGGATAAGGTACAGCTCACGTGACTGGGTTAGGACAAGGATGACGTGGTCACGGGTTAGCCAGAGGTCAGCCGAAGCTCTTGGCCGAGTCGGGTCCCTGGTAGTCGGCTGACTATTGGCGAATCGCGACTCCTCGGAGCCAGCGGTGCTTTCATCCGTTCGGTCCGCTGAAAAGAAAGGGTAGACGTGTCGGGATCTGGAGGAAGGAGGAGAGGTGAACAACTTTCACGCGACGCCGAGCCTCTTCCTATCGGAATGCATCGAATGGCGGACCCCTTCCTTCCTCCTCCTCGTCGAAAGTGGGGAGAACGAGTCCCCCTCGGTTGTTTTAATTGCAAATTTCTCCTACCCCCGTCGTCCCGAGCCCTTTTGCAAATTGTTCAACGGAACTAGCCGAACGTTACCATTAGCTCCCGTGATCCGGCGTGACTTCCAGGAAACTTCAGTCCACGGACCTTCGGGATCGTTCACGTGTCGCTGATTTACCGCGAAACGCTTTTACGACGGAGGTTCCACGATTCTAGAGGAGCACGGTATTTAAATACTGCGGAAACTACCGTGCCCGAATTAATAAGAAAGCATAAATATTCGGATCAGAGGTAATGGATAATTATACAGGGTGGGCCAGAACCGCTGGTACCAGCGCAAAGCTGCTGATCCTGTGTGAAAAAAAATAAGTCGGAAATATGGGATACAATCTTTTAATACCTTCTTCGCGTAGAATCACCCTCTCCTCGGTTATCCCACAAGTTATCAAATACTCTGTATATGTGTAGGTTCGAATATTCATGGGAATACGTAAAAAGGGGTGTTTTTCATGATAAGGCGAACGTTTAATGAAGATCAAAGTTTTTTACTTTCAAGGCATATAGTTTCCTGAGGTATAATAAGGTAAATGTCCCAGTAGTTCACTAAGCACTAACGTTTATTTTATTGATTTTTAGGCATGTATTCTAATGTATTAGGTAATCTAGTTAGAAATAAAAACTAGTGTCATAAAACAGTATCAGTTTTGGGTTGCTTAAAAAGGTTGCTGGTAAAATTATATACTATAGTTTTGGCTACGAGCCTCATCTCAGTCGATTATATAATATTTCCAAATATAGTTGAGAATAACACTTGGTAGCAGTTAATGTAACCAAAAAAGTGTAGATATTTCTTGAATTTTCATTAATGTGAAAGTATCCAAATACTTATGCACGGTAGTGTAGGTGTGCAGAATGTCAGACCTCCTTTACCCTTTTCTCTCAAACACCCTCTGAACCAATCCTTTCCCCCAAAAGGCTCTAGTCTTTTCTCTTTATTTCCCCAACTCCTCCGCGGAAAGCATCAAAGTCCAGCTATCCCATCGACGTTTCCGCGATCCTAGTAACAGGCAATGAAAGTACACCGCGTGATTCAGTCACCGAAGGACTGCACACCGTGACGCGAGTCGAATGGTACGCCTGGAATTTTACAGCGTTCAGTAGCAATAGGGAATTTTCGAAGGGTACACCTATAACGAGCCCGTGAATGGACAAACGCTGAAGAGTCCCTCGATCGGCTTCGGTTACGCGGCAAAGCGGATCCACACCTCGCGTTCGTCGAGTAATCCAATTAGCCGCGGGCCACAAAAACAGGGAGGGGAATAATCGGGAGCTAAATACCGATGGATCGTTCATTTCGAGTGGACAAGTTCACGGTCACGGAGGTTCAGGAGCGCCACGAGCCCCAGAAAGGAGAGGGACAGGTACCGAAAACGGTACCAGACGCACCGTGCGCGCGGCAGGTGGATGACGCAAACGGGATGACTCTACTCGTGGTTATCCCCTCCCGAAACCGTGGCTTCTTTCTCCCCTGAGGGAGCTTACAGCTGACACCTCGCAGTCTTCGTAGCCTCCTGAACCCTTAGACCATGTATACTACTAGACACGGCGTGTATATGATAGGTAGGAACCTATTGTTTTAAAGACTGCAAGGAGGAGCAAAAGAGTGGTGCAAATATATGCATATTTTATATTTAATTAATTCAATATGTCTTCTGAAAGTTAAACATTTTCATATTCTTATTAATGTCGAACAGTAAAGCAGTTTAACACGTATGGAACATCGATGTGTCACTCTTTTAAAATTGCAGATATGTCATACTAGCATAGCTTAAGGTGGATCTACGCTACGTGTTATATAACAGAGTTATATAACTTTTGAGAAAACAGAAATAAGACGTATGTATCACATCTCTCTTTAGTATCCTTCTCTGTGAACTCGTCACTACCTCCACTGTTCTTTCGAATCAATTTTCTGCCTTTTCTCACTGTGACCAGTCACGAGACCGCATCGCGAAGATGATCGAAGTGTTCCACAGAGCATAAAGACGATTCTTGGAAACGTGGGGCCAATAAATTGCCATTAAAATACGCCAGGTCCTCTTAAGTATTCCGTACCGATCGCGCGTCAGGTCCCCTAGAATTTATTGTTTCTTTATCGAGCCGGTCGCGATCTACTCTGATAATTGCGTACGGTGTAAAACGATATTAAAGGGATAGCGTTTCACGAGCGTAGCAGGTGATAAGTAGGTTGCTACCCTGTGAATTTATGTGAACCTCGTGAGGCACGTTCTTCCTCGTCATTAACCGGCGCATACGCGACCGAGTGCGCGCCGTGAATGATCGATCTATCGATCCGGTCCGAGGATTCGCTGGCTCGTTCGAAATCGGGTCTCGCTCCCGTTTCTTTCGACCGACGCTTCTTATCGACTCCCTTCGTCCAATTATATCGATACGGTTTCTCGATAAGCGAAACACGTGGGATTTTTTATGGGACTCCTTGTCTCATACCGACTGGAGAGTTTCCCTTCTTTGCATTAGAAGACGTGAGATTCTGGTACCAGGAGGAAGGACTCGTGATGGTGTTTTATAGTTCGATATATTTATAGAGTATAGGCATCTAATGTTATAGTCAGCTCATAGTCAGCTGATGACCAACTGATAGTCAGCTTATGGTCAGTTTTTAACCACTTCATAGTTAGGTTATAGTCACGTTATAGTCATCTTGTAGTCACTTAATAGTCATTTTATAGTCACGTTATAGTCATCTTGTAGTCACTTAATAGTCACGTTATAGTCATCTTGTAGTCATTTTATAGTCACGTTATAGTCATCTTGTAATCACTTAATAGTCACTTTATAGTCACGTTATAGTCATCTTGTAGTCACTTAATAGTCACGTTATAGTCATCTTGTAGTCGCTTAATAGTTATCTTGTAGTTACTTGATAGTCACATTATAGTCAGAGTATAGTCACCTAATAGTCACTTTATAGTCGCGGTATAGTCACGTAGTAATTATGTTACAGTCATCTTATAGTCACCCCAGAGTCAGTACTACTGTGTACAGAAGTACTCTGTCCATTTTATACCTCATCATGATCCTATATTCACTTCATGACCATGCAATAAGAATAGCTTTAGTCACCTTACGATTATCTGAGTTTGTGGGAACTAAAACGTTTAGCATCACATAAAAGATCTATGTTTGTATCGTTTCTGATACAAACACCAATCTCCAAGGGAAATTATTCTCGAAACCAGCCAATCATCATAATGTGAACATCAAATTTCAGTCGTCCCTCAGTCACGCTCTCTATAAAATTATTCAATCTCTTACTGTACTTATAGTCGACTATATAGTTACTCCCCCCACTACTATAAAACGAATTCCCCTCTCCATTTAAGCATTGGTCTTAAGCTCCCAATAGTTCAATGCATTTAGAAATATCCTGTCCCTGTTTTCGTCGCCTCGTTCGCATTTTCGAGGCCACACGTTAGTCGCGTACGACGAGACCTTCTCCGCAGCAGTGGCCGGCACAGGCAGCGTGTTCGATCAATGGTGCCACCGAGTGCAGCACACGAATCGCACGGAACGGACATGGAAAAATCACGTCGATTATTCCGAGGATTACGGCGGTCGTTGACTCCGAAGTCTTCCGGTAAATATCCTTCGGCTCGGAGCGCGGTTCATCCAATAAAATAATTCGACTGCGAGCCTGGCGCACCAGCGAGACATTCGTTACGCTGCAGGGGCAATAAAATGCACGCGCCATAATCACGAATACTAATTTAGGAGACACGTTTTATTAAAGGGCCGCCGACAAGGACTGGTTCCGCGCGAACGTGGCATCGTTCGAGGTAGCTGGGGAATCCTAGGGACTTTTCGTGGCTCCATAATCGAGCTGGCCACCCGATCGTCCCGCGGCGACCGATCTCAAGCGAACACGGTGAAGGATCCCAGCCGTCGTTAATCGTATTTTATCCCCAACGCTCTGACGCGCACCTCGACGGAAGCGGAAATGTGAAACGGATTTACGACGCGACGGGGGGAAAGGTTTTCCGTATTTAATGCCACTGTTTGCCGATCTAGATTAATACAATGCCGCGGGCGGATCGAAACAGCCGAGTTTACGATTGTTCCTACCGTAGTTCATTATTTGCCTGTGTAATCGCTGTTAAAGTAGATTACATGGGTGCTTCTTTTATTTAGACTTCGAGTTACTGTTGCTTCAATGTTTTAATAACCGGAATATACCTGACGTATGATTTTGATTGCTCTGCAAATATTATCTTAGATGCAATTCTATTGAAAACTGATAGATGTACCGAGGTAAAAAGACCTGGTAAATGGTACAATTTATACGGATTTCATTGTTTAGCTGCCTGAAACACTCTTTGTGTTACGTTCTTCTATTACTACGAAAAAATTCAAATTCGGGTAGTTTTCAGTAGCTTTCGATTACTCTAGTCTTCAGATACAGTTGTCCTGAGATAAAATAGACACTCAGGTTCCCTTGGAACTATTCTCCTAATTTACTGTATTAAGTAAATTAAATTTCGTTGAACTGTCCCTGAGCAGGGTTACTGAAACCTAACAACTTTATTGAAAGTTGACTATGCAGTCTCTACTGTACCAGATAAGAGAGGCGTCTCCAGCCTGGACCACCCTGTATAAACCTTTGCCGTGTACCGCCGTTAAACGCACAATGGAATCGTTATCCACGAGCCTATCGCTGGCTAAAACAAGATAAATCGTACAATTTATTTACTCCGCGAGCGAGCGTTGCAGTCGAAACCCGTGGCCCCGCGTAGGTGCACCAGGCGAAGCGCCTGTAAACGCGGATATTTCAATAGCCGCGGCCAACACACGACGACTACACGCGGGGTCGTGTTGCCCACAGGCTCCGTTTGCCCCGGCACAGAAACCTTTCTCTCTCTCATCATCCGCGCGCATCTACCCGTCGCTAGACCCTGCCGTGCATTATATGCAACCCGCTGCAGTTAATTGATGCACCGCCGCGTAATGGCGCGGCTAAATGATCGACGAGGTGCACGGTCCCCTGCGATAACAACGCTGACGCCGTGTATTCGAATGAATTATCCCTCTGCCTGGCTTGCTCTCTTTAGAGTTCACCATTCCCCGCTGGGATGTTCACACATTCTGCGCTGGTCTCGTACAGCTGCGTACTTTCCACCTTATGAATACGATGAGCAGGTACTGTTCGAGTTTCGTGAGAAGTCCTCTGGGAAGTATTGCTCTTAATGCTTTGCAGGGGACTTCTCACGGGACGTAATTAGTACTCATACAGATACTTCTGAGAAATACGCTTATCTGGCAACCGTCTAATGAGTATTGCCAACACTCGGAGGGTTTTCAAATAAACTGATCACCCTGTACATAAACTTATGAAAAATTCTTAAAATATTTTATATAAATATAAAAAGTTCTCTTAGTATAAGTGCCTATCTATAATATATTCTGCTGAAACAATTTATTGTTTGCTCACATGTTTTCCACTAAGCAAATTTATATAATCAGTTATCTAAAACTGCACATGTCTCTCGTTCTGAACACTAGAGACCATAACGAGCCCAAGTACCCAACAATCCAGCTCTTCCTCAGATCAAACTAGAAAGCGATCAGCATTCGCCGTCCCGCCCACGCAATTATCTTATCAACCACCTTCTTCCTTGAGAAGAGTCTCCTCCTCTTTAAGGAATAAAAACGTCACGCGGTTTCAGCAAGACGAAATTTCTCCCGGAGGTGTAACGCCTAATTTACGAATAATAGCCTGGCAGATGGGGATCGGACGAAGCCACTGTCTTTTGCCGCCACGTCGCCCCTCAGAAAAGAAAAACTTTCACCCGCGAACGTTCCTCGTTTCCTGCGTGTCGCGTGTCCCTCGCTGACACTTCTGCAGGATGATTATCATCCAGCGACGTAGGAAACTGATGGATGAGCGAAACTGAAAGTGCAGAGCGGTCTGCTGCTACGTTGGTCACTGAATCAATTTTTGATGCATCGATAACTGTGTCACTTGTTATCAGAGACGAGAAGGAAATAGAAACTAAAAGAGTAGTTTCGACAGAGTAAATTATAGCAACGAGTTTACGTCAAAGAAACACTATATCAGCGACTACCGGCTCCCACGGCTGAATAAAAACTCAGGTTAGCCGATAATACGATGAATAATTGATTTCCAGTCTCGCTTTTTCGCCCATTGCGTAACCAACAGGGGAGCATAATTTAATTGCTTATGGATAATCGACGTGTAGCATGATCCGCGATGCAGGACCTCTCCAGAGACTCACTTTCACCAGTCGGGCTTTTATTCGAACCAGTGGCTTCCTTTCATTTCGATTTTTAATGGATTACGTGCGCCCCCTTCCTTCGATGCAACCGAGCTCTCCTCTTCAGTTGAAGTCGAGAAGAATCGTGAAAACCTACTGTGTTTGTTCATCAGATGGAATTTTTATTCCTGATAGAATCTTTGTATATTGTTGGGATTGATTAGACGAACGAGTCATCTAACGATTTCTTTTCTGTTCGAAGTACTTGACACAGTAACGTGACGGAAATCGCAGCACGGTAGTAAAACATGTCGCGCTCCACGCCCGTTAAATCGGCCCACGGTCTCGCTGTTTTTTGCCGCTCACTTTCCAGAAAAACGCGGGAAAACGTGCCACCGCGAGACACTGTTGGTTTTATCGTTCAGGAAATCCACTGGCCATGAAGGAAACATCGATATCTCGCGACCGAATGGAGATATCGATAAGTGGCCTTGGGAATATCTTAAGATCTTACTTCCTTCAGGGTTTTGACATTTTTAACAACTCGCAATCTTTGTCAAGACTAGTCCTTCAGCAAGTGAAACAATGTACTGTGCATTAATTAGTGAAAAAAGCGTAGCTCTGAATGTGAAACTGGAACTGAATGCAGTTTAAGGTAAAAAATTCAACTGTGCCACGTGCTGCTTTGAGATTCGAAGAATTTGGGGTAAAATAGTCGGTGTGTCTATGGGAAATAATGACACAAATTAATGCGCGCTTCTAATATCTGTCGTGCACGTGATGGAGGAAAAGAAAGACAGCAAGAAGGAGAAGGAATACGCGTTTAATAACCGTGACGAGTACTATAACCGTATACGACTTTTCCGCACGAAAGCGAGCCCGTGGAAACCACCTCCACCAGCGGAAATATATTTTCTACGCTTACGCAATCCTGGCCGTGGAAATTTCGACGTTTCCACTACGAGGACGCTGAAAATATACATTGTACGGTATTTGTTCGATTAAGCACGCACTCGGCGCGGACGAATTTAGAGACTACCTATTCGATAGTTTTATAACTTGTTACCACTGCAGCTAATATGAAGTCGACACTTTGGGATAAATAAAAACTTCATTTAATAATCATGTATTTGTGAATGACTAGTAAATAGTAATTATTAGTAAGTAGTGACCATTAGTATCTTGTAACTACTAATAATTTGTGATTAGGAATAAATAATGGCTACTAGTAACCTGTAGTCACTAGTAGGTGTTTGGTAGTTACTAGTAGGTACCTAGTTGCTACTAGTAGGCACCTAGTAGTCACTAGTATGCGCCTAGTACTCACTAGCACCTAGTAGTAGGTACCTAGTAGCCTTTAGTACGTGACCACTAGTATCTAGGACCTTCTAGTGCCTACTAACCGCTAGTATTTAAGATCCTCTAGCACCTAGTAACTACTAGTAAACATTGCACGTCAAATACTCACACTAAATACAAACAAAAATGACTCTTCCCTTTTCCCAACGAACTCGTTATGCAACGCTAAACACGCGACCCCCTCGAGCCCGATATCTAGGGTCAAATCTGGGGTCGAATTTTCAGGGGCCCTCTCGGAGATTTTGTATTCACGCGAAGAAAGACTTGCAGAATTTTTTTCGAACGTCCTGTCCGCGAGGTGCATTAATGGAATTACAGGACAACACGCGCGCATAGCACACACGCTTACGTGTACGCACACGGGTGCACACGCAGCCAGGAGTAACGTTATCCCCGAGATACCTGGCTGACTTTATCGCCGCGATGCGTGACGAACGTTCGTTTACGTACGTTCCGTAAGGAGCCTTCTCCAAGTCCTCTTCCTCTCCCTGTGCTCTCCGTGTCGTGTCATCCATCGGCCAGGGAACCGAACGAAACGTAAAAATATCGGTGTTACGTATCGCGTACAAGCCCCTCTCGCTGGCCATGAACTCGGTGAAACTGTAGAAGTCGCGCAAATTGAGGGGCTCGTAGCAGGAACGACCCTTGCAATTTTTGGTGGCTAATAAAATTGAGAATATCCACCTTCAGACAGAGATGCAAAATATGTGCTTAATATTTCTGATGCGGTATTGGTGGAAAATATTGAAGAATGATATATCGCTTTCGTTGTTCGTGAAATAGTAGTTGTAGAAAAGGGGAGACGAATTCTGCGTGTAATATATTGACCAGAATCCGCAAGAAGTTAACAACTCGCACAAGGAGCCAACTCAAGCGTGCACCAGTACACGCTTCGTTTCGCTGAAATAATAACGAAGATCTTCGAGTACCGCCGTCACGGCTTAACCAGGAATTCCGTGATCCCTTTTTCCTCGTATCTGTACCGAAAATTATGAAAATCCTGCGCTGAGTGCGTGCAATTGTTTTCTTTCCGATATGTTCATCTAATCACTTGCTAATTGTGAGTAGTCAGTCATGTACATATAATCGCTGCTGTAAAAACATGGATAAATAGAAATAATATTATTATCTGGATGTCATTTTGTTAATACAATTTTTGACATCTTTCCTCGAACGAGAGAGTGAATACTTATAGACCTTTATATTATTATATTCATCCCCCTTTTTTTGACACTTGATTTTGATCATATGAGTTTCTACCAGAGACTGTTCTCATTATGGACAGTCGATAAGAGAGAGAGAAATGTTATTTAGAGTACTGACTTACCAACTGTCGTCTGTGCCTCTTGTACCTTCACATGATATCTAGTTTTCCATTTTACCTACAGACTTATCTTCCGCGAATAAGTGTCACATCCTACAATACCGACATTATGAAGAAAAGGAAGGAATTGATACTGGTGGTAGTATTTCCATAAAACATAGTAACACAGAAATAAGAGAACTCGCTTATTTGCTTCCTTACTTCCTCGAATAAAGACACTTTATATCTCTCAAGTGGAAGGAAATTTCCAATCCACAGATTTATTAATCTTCACTGGTAGAAAATACAAGAAACGATTCTTGGTATAAAACTGAAATACTTTTAATGCCATTACCTGCAGTAACGCATTCGAATAACTTAATAAATATTAATAATAACGACAAGTTTGTACATAGATACCATTCACTCTTCGACATATAAAACCTCTTCATATTGTCCATGTTACTTACAATCTAGGGAATCATAGGAACAAGCGTTTGTGCTATTACTTTCCGCGGATTGATATTAAGGCACGATCCTGTTTCTTTATACATATACTACTCATTCGCTGCAACAATGACATAATTAAAAAGTGTTCTCTTTTTGCGTTACTGACACAGAAATAACGATTTCTGTATTAAATAGCAATATCATTATCATTCTCCAAACTCATGGTTCTTGAGTCACTTCATTATTGCAGCAAATACGTAATATGCCCATCGTAAACAGTGTCCAGCACATCGATACAATAAAAGCGCCACGTTCATACATACACTTAATTCAGTCAACGATAAACTGCCGAAACGTCGCATAACGATACTTAAAATACAATCTGTACAGCAGCCAAAAACGCTCGAGAGCGAGTGTTTTTTCTTCGCGACTTGACACTGTCCTCGTAGGAACAGTTCAACAGAAGACATAAATAATTACGAAGGTTTGTCGCAAAATATCCTCCGTACTCTCTTTCCACGCACTATATACAACCTTTGTTTCTTTTATAACTCTCACTCGGTTCATCTGTATCACATTTTAAAATAGTGAGCGCAACACTGAGATTCTAAACGTCGGCTAGATTTTCAGGCAACGCTGTCCCTTATTAGGTATTTCTAAAATAAACTGAAACACGTTCTCCCTGAGATTGTTGTTAGCAACGTCATCGTCAGCCAACTCATCCTCCTCGTCGTTGAGGTCGATCGCGAAATCTCGGTCGCCCATCAGCGTCCTCAAACACATGTTCATCTCTTTGATCCTCGAACGCACCAGCAGCTCCAGAGTGAACAAATGCTCGTCGGGGGCCTCTGGCAGGTAGCGACGCATGAAATCTGCTAATCTGTGGTCCAAACACAATTTATTAATTATTGATACTATGACGGGGACTGATTAGAATTATAATCAAATAGCACAGAAAAATGACTAAAAATTAAATCACTTCACGAATTAAGAGTAGAGATAATTAAGAAATAAATAAAAAAAAGTTTCATCCGTACCTGAAGAGGTACTCGACATTGTGTCCACTGGGTCCTGAACATTCAGAAATTTGCCTAGCTATGTTGTGCAGCGACGCCTCCCCCAACCAATGCTCGTTTTTGTTCGTCGCGATGTAAATGATCACAGGGATGCTTTTCTGCCCTTCCCTACTGTAAAACGTCGATATAGTCGTCGTGTATCCTCCCAGAGTACATTCACGTTTCTCCAGATACGGCAACGCTACTCTGTCATGGACGTGGAATGCTCGCCCATAAACAATACCCTATTAACAAAGGATATTGTTATCATTAATGGGACCAAGCCCAGTATTCACAAAAAAAAATTACAATAATATATTGCCAAAGGTCGAGATTTATCACACAAAAGTTTGGAGTATGTTATGACTTTAAAGAAACATGGTTCTGTCTTGAGTGATTAACAATATTATCTCATTGTCGTAGGAAAATCCAAATAAAAATAAAAGCTACAGTATTCTCCAAATATTAATAAAAATCACTCTAATTCTATTTAATTATAAGTAGAATAGCCCTATAATTATAAGGCATTCAACAATTATAACACGGTAAAGGTTTTCAATTTATTTACAGTAAACACAAGAAACTTGTGCTGCCTTTTTTTTAAATAAAAATTTCTATACTTTCCATATTGATCTGGCTCATATTTAATATATATTAAAGACATGAATGTAGCATTAGCAATCGACGAAATTCGTGTTCTTCGACCCCTCTGTATTAATCCAAAGAGATTAAAAGAAAAAAAGAATAATTGCCTAGTAAAGATAGAGGAGGTCGAGACATTCGAGAGTGATGAACCGCGGTACCAAATGGCGCCATATTTGAAATTTCAGGTTACAAGTTCAACGGTCGATAATTACCTCTTTCTCTTCGATCAACGTGGCCACACGTCCTGGCTGTAACAAAACAGAGAGAAGGATTACTGTACAAACGAGTCACTGTCGGTTTCCAGGGGGAACAAGGGGAACAATGAATAAGTCTGCACCGTGCAGGGATGACGTAAACACGCAGATGCCGAGGACAAAATCGTATCTTGTGGGATATCGGTTTCCACGGGTCGTAACTGGTTTCGCGTCGATCGAGGAGTAACTGTAACGCGAAACTAGGAGAAATCATATTCATTTAATAAAACTCGTGTGCCTGAAACAGTAATGCACATGCCGCAATGAACCGCAAGTGGAGAGATCTTTTTGCTCGACGTCGATGATGCATAGGCGTAGCGCTGGGGAGTATCGAATTAAATGGAGAAGAGAGGCTTAGGTAAAGTCTCTGTGCAACATTGGGAATTTATAGATATATATCAAGAAAAATTTAATCTCATCGACTGATCATATCTTTTTTGTACCATAAAATTTCTGTTCTGTTTGATCAACTTTCTGTCTATGCAATTTTAAAAATGCTTGCAAAGGGGAGCTATAATGGAAGACTGTAAATTGCAGAAAAATGGCTACATATTGTAATTTAGATTTGTGGACGTTTGTCAGAGTTTGTGGTACCTTTTTATGTCAGTAAATTCGAATAAATATTGTAGATGGATCTAAATACTGTAATGCAAAAGGGTTCGATTTTTCTATGGCGTTATAATGGATAGAGAAATCGGAACAGCAAAGTAATGAAGTGAAACTGTACTCAGGTTTTATCACTCTTAATAGGGGCATCCGTAAGTGCTTAGTGGGTCGTAGACGCGTTCAGATTGTCTCTAGACGTTATTTGCTTCCAAGTACTAAACTGAAAATCTTTTGTTCTGACTTTTCTTATCACGCATGAGTTTCTCAGAGATCTTTTCACCCTTTAAATAAATATAATTTTTATTCTGAAATATTTTATTCACGCTAATTAAAAAAACGCATTTTTCAGAGTCTCAGAGTGCAAAGAAGAAACAAAAGAAGCAAGGTGCAACGTTACTACGTCTGAAGACGAGTCACCTGCTACCGAACAAAGAAATTAAGAAATTCAGAGCAGTTCCACGAAGAAAATTGCGTCTGTTTAAATGGAAATAATTCGCAGACTAATCCAAGTGTGTATGCAGTCTTTCACAATCGTGTACGTCGCTTTGTATTCCGTAATAACAGTTTCAAAATAGTCGTATGTGGTACACGTGTCATTAGAGTGCGCAAAATTATTATTATTTGATACTATAGAATTTAGTAAGAAAAGTGTAACCAAACAAAGATGAAAAATGACTTTGTAAAATAATTTTACAAAAATAGTTCATTATATTAGTTCAATTCCTTTATAAAAGGATTAATTTATTAATTTAAGGATTTGTACGTATAAAGGATTAATCCATAAATACCTCTACTTATGGATTTTACTACTACACTTGTTTATTTTCTAAAACAACTATTTATAAATTATTATTTCCTGTTAAAAGCACCTGTAGGAACACCACACAATTGAAGCTGAATTTGAGAGATAAGCAAGAGGTCGCTGGAACTTACCTTTTCAACAGTCCCGCGGTGCGTGGTGTTGCCCTGCCAAAATCTTCTAGCGAATCCCCTAACATACCCCACCAAGCTCCTCTTATACTCAAAGCCTGGGTGCCAGCACAGAGATCCGTATCCAAACACCCAGAATCCACCATCCTCATTATTCTGACCTCCCATTTCCACTTGCGTCAGAAAGGGACGAGAAACTAACAGGTGAGCTCTCCTCTTGAACGTGATTCAAATCTTCCACCAAGCTCAATATATTACAACTAACGTCTTATTTTTATTTCAGTCTTCCTAAATGCCTCAGTTTTGCGAAGGAAGATGCAAATTTCTTCGTTTCTTACACCGACGTTATTTACTAAAGAACATCTAACAAGTATGATTCACGTCTCCAGAGACGGTCATCTGATTAATACATATTCTAATAATCTAACAGTGGTGGTAACGAGATTATATTCCTCTTCACTCCGTTATCTAGAGATGCTCCAACGCGGTGTGGTCATCGATTTGACAGGCGCGAGGCACGTGGCTCGCTGATTGTACCCTAACGTCGGCTCCGCTCTGAAGATCAAGTATCAAAGAATTCTCACTCTCTCCGCATCTTGAGGTTCTCTCACACTCATTCAACTTCTCATTCCACTACTAAAGCCTCCTACAATTCAACTATATTTGTACTGATCGAAGAATGCACGTTCTTCCTCGCTAAATGTCTATTCTCTTTCCGTTTCATTTTGCAGCAAGTGTCTGCTTTTCGAGGAATCTTTTCTGTTGCTACCCAGCCAGTCGATCTCGCAGACGTTCGCGAAAATTCAGCACGGCAGGTGTTTCCCAAGGATTGCCCTCTGGGTGAGTCGACCGAGTTCTATGCTTCCCGCTGGCGCCGTGGTCTCCGTGGATTTCGACTCGAATTGGTACTGTTTTGTCGTTAAAGGTGTCTCGCGTTGCCGCGAATTTTGGCGAAACTGGGAAATTTGGAGAGGCCTGATGAAACACGCGCACAGCACAGAAGCTTGGCTGAGACTGCCTGTCGTCGAAGCGTGTGCCTGGCGGAGAGACGGGGAAGTCGATCGACGAGGACACTCGTAGGGGAAGCCAGCTAAGGAGAGAGAGACGGAGAGTGGGCTGTGGGAGAGGTGGGAGAAGAGATGAGTCGGCTGATGAAACACGAGGTTGCGGTTGACGCATGACAGCCGAACTTCGAGGTGCATTGACAGTGTTTGCTTGTTATTCAATTTGCAAGCAATAAACGTAATTACATCGCGATTATGTAACGAGTGGTATCGAAATGCTTCGCTTGGAGGGGAGAGTGGCGGGAATCGGGCGACTGCTTTGGAGTTAGATAATATGTTATCGATAGGTGAATGAAATTTGAGGCACTTGGAGCAGAAGGGATGCAAGTGACAGTTTTCTGAGAAAAATAGATATTCAGGAAATCGAGTTTGAAATTCAAATGTATCAAAACAGATCCAAGTAAAGTCTATCTGAAAATTGAGTCACATCTCATGCTTGACATATATGTAATAAGGAGCGCACTCAAACGAAATTCTCACGAATTTGATTTTCTACTCTATGAGTTACTAAATATACGAGAAATAATGTCATTAGTATTAGCGTATGATAATTATTATTGTATCATTGTGGATGCACGAAAACCATTTAGCGAAGGTGCCCTCTTCTGAGAAGATTAATGACATCGATCGTTCGTCGAAGTGATGAAATATATTATCAGTAATTCAATTGTTGCATTAAGGTTTTAATTTACGGTTTGCTCATTAGTTCCGCGGGGAAATCCGTTTAATAGTAGGTTTTCTAAGAACGATTAGCTATCGTAAGAATACATTATTGCATCATAGAAGTCCACGAGGCGTTCTTCCATAATATATTAGCTAGAAAAACAGTATCTGGCGGTGATACGACCTGGAAGCTCTTCTTTAAATATGCAGAGACACAACAATTTGTTTCTTCATGAATTTAGATACAGTTTGGTAATTTGTATGATACATATTATGCAATGCTACTGTTAATTTTGGAAACTGCAGCCTTCATTCATTAATCTATAAATCGCGATGAGAGAAACCATCTGGACAGTCTTAATTTGTTATAGTTTTGCGATTTGTTAACAGCAATGAGCTGATCAAGTTTAAAAGATAAATTCCTAAGGTTAATTTGTAGTATCAATAATTCGTATCTGTTTTGGTTAAATTAAGACTAAAGATAAATGAGAATAATCGCAAGAAAAAGAGTAGAGATAACGACGAGTTTGTATTGAGTATGTAAATTCCCAGGCCGATCTTATTTATTATTTGTACTTATTAGAATGGTATTCAGTTTAATGTTATGCAATGGAGTGTTTTACCGATGAGCACTCGATCTCGGAGTCACTTTGAACACTTCTCGTTATCTATCTTTAGTTAGAAATACATGAAAAGATGTCAAATAAATGAATAACAGCTGATTGATGAATGAATGCGCCTAAAAAATGATAGGACGTCGCGATAAGATATGATCGGTGATTTTAACGTGATCTCTTAAAATAATCACTGTGATATCAATGTTTTACTGTTTTTTAATGTGATCTCTTGAATTTATCAACAGAAGTATTTATGTACTTGTAATTATGCATTATTTATTTATGTAAATTATGGAAATTACAATATGTAGAACAATTGCAGAGTCTCTTCACGTCATGTAACAACAATGCCCATAGATAAAATTGTTTATGAAATGCTACACAAACATTTTAGACATTTGTACTATTTGGATCATTTTTTTGTATTATTTTTACATTTATTTCTAATCTATACACCTAAAATTATTGTACACTATCTGTAGTCACTTGTGCAACTACTCAAAACCCATTATTTGTTGCTATAAAAGAATTTTAATGACTTCTCCAATCGGTCCATACAGAGAACCTGAAAAAATTAATAAATTTATAAGGTTATTTAAAATTTCTGAATGTAAAACTACTGCACAATGTATTAAATGGTCTAATGAAACAAAATAATAAAAAGAAACCGTTTATTTATTGCAAAACAGTTTTATAAATTTACTTACCCCATAACCTACACTTTCGCGAAGTTACACTCATCGGTTTATTAATTTATTTACAGTTCAAGACTACATAATTAAAGTAGAGTTTCCGTACAGTATTACGCATTAAAAATATACAATAAAATTAGTCTACTTATTGCAACAGAAGAAATGCAAATAGTTCAGCCGAAGACAAATTCCGTGCAGCGAAATGCCTATCCATCTAGCGGCACTCCCAGAACTAACATTTTTATAAAATGTATATAAAAAGGCGACGCCTTTGCATTTGGAAATTTTCAGCGGCGACGCCTATGGCCCTCTCGCGTGATAGAACTAGGGCGAGGGGCGCGCGGGGCGAAACTCAAAAAGAGACGGCGATCCAGATGGCGCCACTAGATACCTTCAGATTTTCCATTTTTACAAGGCCTGAACTGCCGCTAGATGGCGCCATTTGTTGCTGTTGCTAAACTTTAATTGTTACAGATTACTCGTAGATGGCGCAGTGATATCTTTCATGTCCCCTTTAACATCTGCAACCATGGTCCTACGATAGCCTACGTAGAATTTAGAATCTCTTAACTTTGACTACTCTTCTAGCTTTCCAATTTTCTGCACTGAATCTCTTAACACTTCCTGCTCTTTTCGTTTCTCTTTACAACCTCTTACTCAATTCTTTTTACTTATAAAATGTTATGTAATAAAAATAAGAAAATAATATAAAGTGCGTCCTGTTTGCTCGATGCGCTTCGTCAAAGGCGCCAACAATAAATGTTTTGGCGTTTTAAACAGTGTTTTGGTCACAGAATTAGTTCGAAAAGTATCAAGAGAATATAATGCTAAAAGGGGTATCTTAAAAACTAAGAGTATTAAAAATGAACTGGTTGAAAAAGTGAAATACAATTTATTATTCATGCGCAGCCACGTTGACATTCGGTGCACCGTTGCGAAAATAATTCGAAGTACAATTATCACGTTACTACTCCATTGGAAGTAACATTCCCTCCATTCTTTTCATCTCTATAAATACATTGTAATTAAAATATAGATATATGTATATGTACATACTTGTTCATACAATTGTATAATCTGTACAATTTGGACACATGCGCTCTACAAAATAATCTCCATCTAAACGCTAATTTTGTCGAGCCTGTCGGTCCATTAACCCGTCGTGGTCCTTCATTTTTCTCTCTCGTATTTTTACAAATACTTCCATCACTGAGATATAGAACTAATAGCAAAGAATCTCATTATTATATTAACAGTACCGCTTCGTAATTACTCTGATTAAAAAGACATGATTCTGTAACTGACTACCTGGTACTCCAAATACTTTGCTCAGAAATCGAGAGAAAGTAAAATGTTCTTAGCTCAAATTCTTGTACTATTAAAATGATTTTAAGCAGGAACTTATCTTCAAGTATAAACTTACATGTACATATATTAAAAAATAATCTTAATAAATACCTGTTATCTACATAATTTGAGTTGTTAATTGGAAGTAAAGTATGTCGGACCTCAAACGATTAAACAAGTAAAAAATATATTGTCACACTACTCATCGCCCAGTTACAAAAAAACCACAAGAAATGCTGTTGGACGAAATTCAGGAAATACATATCCATATATATAATTTCGACAAGCTATCATTTTTCTTCCTTATTATGTCAACTATAGAACAGGTTGACGTACCAAATAAATAAACGAAAAAGATATTCGTTCTCTCTAATATACACGGAGCTTTGAGGGAACTGAAACCAAGGACGGAAATAGTTCGAAGCTTCTCTTGACGCGAACGCAACAGACTAGACATAAAAACCTGAACATTTCTTATGCACCATTCGCGTCTTCTGTCTCTGACAAAGCTGCTCTCTTAGAAAGACCAAAACAATTGCAGAGTGTTCGATTTCAGACAGGATCCAAACGCACAGTGTCCGAAATCATTGTTTCTCGCAGACTATAACTTCTAAGAAACATAAGTAAACGTTTCGAAATACTTTTAGTATATCAAATGTCACTCGATTCACCCTTCGCCCTTAAAATACTCTGTTTAATCTTAAGTTAAGCTCTAATGGTCATACTCTTCCTTGCATGCTTAAATTCGAGTTCATTTCGTGAAAATACTTGTTTCTTTTCATGCACAATTGGCTCGCCTTAGGCATCGTGAAGAAAATATCGCTACTCTAGCGTCTATCGATAACGAAACACTTCGATATCTTCGATGTCCCAGAGACAATTTCCAGCAATGCTGTGTAATTCTTACAACATTGTTCTCTTTGATCACAAATTCTGAAGCTAAGAGCCAGGCTCACCCAAGTCTCCTATTTTCAAAATTCTATTTTATGTACCCATCCTACTTTTTCTCTCAATTTTACTAGAATATTTAAGTAAACTACTTCAAATACTATGTTAAGAAATGGTTGATCACATTTCTTTCTCTGTTGTCTTTAGAAATAATAAAAAGAACATAGGTCAGGTTGGCTCTCAGGTACAGAATAAAGTATTATTCAAGTCATGCTTTTCCTTTGCCAATCATCTCCTCAAATGATCTCATAAAAAGCATGAGGAATAAAATCGAATTTCCTGAAGGACGATATTCAATCGCTCTGTACACTTTATCGAATGGAACTTAAGTATCCTCTAACAGTGATATACTCTAAAGTATCGTACAAGAAAAAGTCTATCTGTGCACCGAATCTACAGCAATCGTGCGTTTCACTTATTAAGTACGAAATTGCGTAATCAATGCAGCAAACACTGGAAATAGGACCGCGAAAAAAGCGGGTCGACTTTATACAAAATTACATAAGTACGTTCTATAAACTGAGCCGCGAGTTTGAACCATTCGCGATGGAATGTTTGACGATTCGAGGGTGCAAGTCGAAAAAAGAGAATAATATTCGCCGAGTGTCGTGCAAACGCGAAAAAAGTGCCTGCATCCTGAGATCTTTTCGAAATATCGTTACTAAAGACGATACAGAATCACCAGGCGCAGCTTCAATTGCTTCATGCAAAATATTCAGTTTGACGGAAGTCCTGAAATCTGTTTCAGTGAAATATGTAGTTGATGGTCAGACACTTGTGACTTCGAAAGACAGCGGTACTTTGGGATTCGTGTTGGGAACTCGCTAAAGTCTTTCAATTCTCAAATAAAGGAGCTTTTTTCTGTGCTACTGAACCATGGAGAAAAACAGTATCTACTAAAAATATTCTACTGTTATTTTGTTTTTGCTAAAAAAGGCATAGAATATTTAAAGTTATCCAGAGATGCAAGAAACTCAATTTCTCATTTTTCTGTAGCTACTGCATTTCCCTATAGTTAGACAGTGTAGCTCTCCACTGATTTTGCAGTATACAACATTGCAAATGAACCTTGAAAAGATACACGATTTGGAAATCCCAAAATATCATCGCCCGAACAGTTTGTGTTCGCAGTGATATGATAACGAATGTATTGGGGCAAGTCGGAGGAACTCTGCGATTATCAATGCCATCATGTTGCTATGGAAACGCTTGACGTGTGTGTTCTTTGTCTTGAAATGGCTGGATGCGACGTTAGAAGTCAGAACCATCGGCTATTTCGCCATTAACAGAAGCAAGTCTGCTCGTGGACTGGTTCTTGAGCTCGCCTTGTGAATACATTCACTAGTTGGCAGTGTACCCTGAAAGAGGCACCGTTAGGTGAACTCTGTGACCCACCAAAATGTTTCTTTGGAACGAAATTATGTAACACGAGGAGACTGTACCTGATTTTTACGTTGGAGTTATCAATCACTTCACCATCGCAGTTCCACACGCTCAAATTAGAGTTGTTGCGACTGCTGATGTTGATTTCGTTCTCTGACTGCATGTGCAAGGTCGATAGGGCTCGGAATGTGAACTCTCTTGCTCTGTACACCTCGACGAATGGTAGATCATACTTAACAAGAAAAAGAAAATATTAATTTTGTATTCTTCTATGTTGATAAGCAATTGGAGAGTCAACTCTTTCAGTAGAAATTCAGTAGAAATTTAATTTATAGTAGATACAATTGGACCAATAAATTCTGAAAAAATACAAAATTAGGAGAAACTATCTTTATTTATAAACCTGTAATGGTAACACTAGGTTTCCTGGTTTCAGGTAATAAGTTAAATTACTGACCATATTATCTATAAAGATAAGCAAACATAAGTGTGCACTTAAGAGTGTAGGTACCTACTATTTATTTTAATATTTATTTATTTCTGAATATAGAAAGATTCTAAAATAACATATTTATACATACCACGTTCTTTTCTTTGCTAGATAGCCTCAGCAATATCCTAATATTGTTCAGAAGCGAGGTATGTCGAACTAGAATAATGTCAACGCAGCCATCCCCCACATGACAATGGGGACTGAAGCCCATGGGACTCCTAGCACAAGCACAGGCAAGATTAGCACCGCTCACCATGAAAAATTTCCCCCTCACGGTCACCCATCCTAAGAATCAGAGAGGATTTTAAGAAAACTTCAAGAAACTAGAGAAACTAGTTTACAAGAAGCAAGATCTGAGACTCACTGGAGATTTCTTTATCAGGGATACTGTTGTGCATGTGTTGCAAGCACCTCGAGCAATTTTTTATGCATCTTGTGCTCGTCGCAGGATGACAGGGGTCGGAAAGAAGCGTGATTTCACCTTCGTAACCTTTATTCGCGATGATTTTCTTGAATCCTGCGATGGAACCATTATGACACTTATTATGCACGCTGAATGAGTAGGCACTTTAGTAAATGAAAAACAACGTACTCATAAGGAATATGACTCAATTAAAGTCCTCAGATTTCAATGAAACTTGGCACTACATGTTCTTTGTAGAAAAATAAACAGAATCTACATTTACTAACATTCTGTTCCTCCAGAAAATTTTATAATAGGTTTTTCATCCTTGAATTTGGAGGCTGTACACCACTCTCTACTTCAAGATCTGTTTTCACCCTCTAAATACAAAACAGCTATAAAAAGAAATACTCAACTATCCGCTATTTTTTATACTCTACATATTTGTCAAGTTTCATCTCTCTCAAAATCTGAGAATCCAAATTAAATAATGCTCCTTGACAATCTGCTCACCAGAGTACTCGTATCTCTGGGGTCCCATCCACCTGAACTTCTCACTGTCCCTTATCACATCCCCCAAGTACCCATAGCTCAAAGCGCTGGCGTATAGCCTGAGCAGTCTCTGGTCGCTGTGCACAGAGGAAATATCGAGGCCAGTACTATCGCCAAAGATGATATGTATCGCCGCAGTTTGCACATCCGTCGTTCCATGAAGACTGTACGCTACAGTGTCTGTGCTCCCACTGGGTATCACGCCGATGGGTAACGATGGCGTGGGTAAAACGACATCAGGGTCATTTGGATCGATCTGCTGATCTTTAGAGGCCCTCAAGACGAGACCATTGATGACTTCCGCCAGCGTGCCGTCTCCGCCGATGCAGACTATCGCCTGGAGAAAATAGAGAAAGATTTGATGAGAGAAGACTATGAGAGAGAAAGATGTGCAGCTTCTTTTATTTGAGTATCAGAGATTCTATAATTGTGTATAAAAATGGTGGCCAAAATTACTGTCTCTTAGGTTTCACAAATCCTTCTAGGAACATTTTCAAAGGAAGAAACCGCCTTCATTTTCACGCCTTGTACCCGAGTAGAAAAATGTCTTCGAGAAAATTTGGTACAGGGTTAAAAAAAATAGAGGCTTCAACCTTTAAAATGAGCCTAGGCTCACTGCTGTACGATATTTTTTTACAAAGTTACAGCAGCTTAAAGATCGACAATTTTTTCGACCTCTGGATCACTGCGTTATTTTGATGTAGATAACACTCTGCATTAAAAGTGCGATAAATCAGCGAAAAAAAATCATAGACCAATTTTTAAAGGCTTGTTGGATAGAGGAGGCTTACAGCTTGAAATACAGTGCAGAAACGGACGTGCAAAAAATTTGTCAAACTCCTGACAAGCGTCTGAACTTGCCGTATTTTTCTAGGAAAACAACCTTCTCTTTCTGGGCGCGCAGCCAAGAAGAAAAATATTTTCAAGAAAATTCAATGCAGGGGTAAAAAAGTAGAGACTTTGCTCTTTAGAATGAGCCTAGGCTCATTGCTGTACGATTTTTTTTCGAGAAGTTACAGCAACTCAAAGATCGACAATTTTTTTACCCAAACTTAGCGATTCTTTAACCTTGCTACAAAATGTATAATAATTAATATTCATATTTGTATATAAAATCTACTTTTATAGTATTTCTGACAAGCAAAATGAGGCCCCTGTCGCAATAGAGTTCAGCCAGCAGGTTTTCCATAACTCTCTTACATGAAAATCACTCAAATCGGCGGTCAATAGCATGTCACGAGCATGTCCCATCCTCTCCGTGATCAACATCTTCGTTTCAATACCAGCGATGGTCATCAAGGGCTGCACGTCCTTCTCCCATATCTTCAACCCCTTCTTCTTCCCCCCAAAGGGGTTGACGAATAGGAGTATCTTCCTGGGTCGATGAGATAAGCCTGAAAAATAAGGCGCTCAGTATCAGTTGCTATCTTGCAAGTGGCGAATGCTGCTCTCACGGAAACAACGCAGAGAGAGTGAACCCAGATCAATACTACAGTTACTCGCTTGCCCAACAGGGTTGCTCAGGAGGAGACCGTGTTACATCTACGACTAAGAACCACCCGTTGTTTTTCCATCCGACAGTGTTTCCCCTGAAGCAAGGATGATTAAGCGACAGCAATATCACTCGGGCTGAACATTTGCGCTGATAACCACTTAGGGATATTACTTGGAAATCGATTAACCAGTGTCGGGGGACTGGATTCTTGGGATATCTTTGCTCTTCAGTGTTTTGCATTTTTCATGCTATTCAGACTTTTAGGATATTCGGAATTTCTTATAGTATTAGGATTTTAGATATCTTAAGGAGGATCAAATTTAGGATATCTGGTACTTCAGCCACAAAAATAGGACTCTGGAAGGTCAGAATATTTTGGACACTGTGGACCTCAAAATCCTACACCCTTTTTAACTCTTTTAAATTCTTCTTTTTTCGTTGATGCATCAGAATAAATCAGAGTATCGCTCTAAACTAAAGAAGTATTCCCAGTTTTTATTATTTTTTAGAATGTTAAAAAATTCTAAAAAAAAACTGTCTTAAATATTCTGGAGGTCTTTTTAGAGTCTTGATTAGACCCCAAGGTCTTAAAAATGGTAGATCTCCAAGTCCCACGCCCACTCTGCTCAACTCTTCTCGCTTTTTCAATATATTAGAATAAAACAACCCAGCGATATCAACGAAGAAAGTTTCCCCAATTTGCCCCAGTTTCTCCCAAAGCCCAAAGTTGTCTCCCAAGCTTCCCCTGGATAGAAAATGGTACCTTTCTACTCGATTCGCGTGACATAACATCGCTGATCCGTGGCAAAAGTGACTCTACTGGTAATTCCTGCTCGATCTGCGCGCGATATCTGCACCAGACAGTAAAAGAAAAGATCGCAAGAAAAGCATTTTCTCGTATCGAGAGTGAATTTAATTCCACTCGTTATTTCTGAGGATACGTAAGCCTTGCAGCTAGAAGTCTTATCGAGCAGCATCGAAGCGTGACACGAAACTTCCTTTTCCTCTCTATCCACGACACTTTGACACATTTGGAGCGCGCAGAGCGAGCACAGCTGCTGAATGAACAGCGTCGGTAGATAGGCCTTTAACACGTCTCTGGTCTGACAATAAGGCGGAAAGTTTCCAGTATCGACCGTGACCTTGTCTCCTAGCTCTCGTGTCACGAACTCTCATCGAGGAACCGGTTTGACTGACAATGATTTTCGTATTCGAGGAATTGTTTTCTGAAAAAAATTACTGGCATTATCCCATCGACGACGCAAACAACAGGCTGTTATTCTGGGCCTCTTGGGACAGGATAGTTAATTGGCTCTTTTCTGAACTATCGTGTTTCATTTTTTATCACGAAGAATTTTTATTAAAAAGGAGACTATAAGAATCTGTTGGGCATCTCTTTGTTGTTGGTGTTCTATCGAGTTTCATCGTGAAGAATTTTTGTAAAATACTATATTTGTATTTAATTCATATTAGAGTGTGAGTAATAACGAATTAGATCTACATTTACATTAGGCCTGATTTGAGTCTACGTAGTTTAGAGTAAAAGTGATTGTGAGTAGAACGTACCAAGAGCAGACCTTTGAAGTAGACAATATAAATATATGATTAGCATCTACTAAATTATCATAAATAGAGTCAGAGAGGAACAGGAAATATCAGAATTCCAATCACTCGCGAATTGATCGTTCAAGTGATTAGCAAACTACCGAAGAATATTTCTCATTCCTTCTCGGAATCCTGCAGTCAAAAGGCTATAAAACCAAAAGCTATGTATCTTCATGAATATATTACACAATCTTTATTTAAACTGTACAAACAATTTCCTTCTCACGCTAAAGAATCCACCGATCCTCAAAACACACTTCCAATCCTATTTATAAATCGCCACTACACTCTCTGAATACAACCTAACAAGTGTCGATTTCCCGCGTTTAGAAACTACAAAGTGTGAAAATAGAACCTGCAGGTAGAAACTCAAGTAAAACTTGCAACTACTCAAGCAAAACTTGCCCTAGACCCTAGAACTCAAGAGACCAGCTATGTCCAACTGAACTCGTGTTTCAACTCCAATCTATTTCCATCGCCTGAGCCTGAAATAGCCGAGGATCATTACAGCCTACCATCCGAGGGTGTCATTTAATGCTTCCCGTGCCTCTACTCTCGCGAATTTTCCTCACATTCACTGTGCATACGAGTGCAGCTCGGGTGCCAGACAGAAATAACGCCTTGTTTGGGCAGAGGTTGCACGTGTGCATGCGCCCAACTGCCTTCGAGGGCCTTTCTTCAGCGCTGAATGACGATGACGCAAAGCCCTGTTCGCCTCAGGTGCACGCTGAAAAAGTGTACAGCTGCAGCGAATAAGAAATTCCACAAGGTAAACTGGTGCCCCCGCTGCGGAGAGCTGATCGATACAGCGTGTAAATTCGTGTCTCGGGTTCCTAATCGCAGCCGCGGTTTCCTGCTCTCTCGACGATACGATTACATGCGCGGGCAGGTCGCCTTTCGCGATTATTAAGCGGTTTGAATTGCAGATTCGATGCCAGCACGCGAGCTTCTGATAAGCGATAAGCGCTGTTTTCGGTGACGAGCTTCGGTATTGGAGAGTTTCGAATTGGGTGGGCGATATTGGGTCGAAATGATTTGCGTCACGTACAGTGGAATATCCAGTATGTGGACAGACAGTGTTCAGATATTCTACTGTGGGAATATTCATTATTTCTCTTGTTTCAATGCTCGATTATTTTCGAGCTTGACACTGTGGCTTGAATTTAATCAAAATTGTGATATAATAATTGAGTAGATTCATTCGACGAAGTTATTTGTCAGAATAGCTTAAGTAACAAGCAAGTGGAGGACTGATAATAATGTCGAAGATGTGTAATATGTGTACATATGTAATTCATTTTACTCGAGATGATTATGGAATATAGGTACTAACAAAACTGGTATTCGTAGTTACAAATTTGATTTTCTTTTATTTTATCTTATTATCCTCGAGATAGAACAATGTGAAACGACCGTCGTAGCGAGATTTTTTATTCGCTTGCTACTTTTTACGGGGGCATTAAAAACGTATCTCAGTCGGGCAGCCTTGATCCGAAACCGACGACCTAGTTCCACCGTGCACAGTGATTAGTCCTTTCTACTTGTTCGCGAGAGGAGACGGGTTGTTGATAAGACGAGTATCAAGTAACGAAATCGACGAAGGCCCTAAAGATAATGGCTCCTCGAGATCGAAGATTCTAAGCTCCCTTCGAACCTAGCTCCCTCGAGGTCTAATAGAGGTGAAGAACGATCGATACACGGTCGATCGATTAACCGAGGCATAGAACGTCTTTGCAACTGGAGACTTTAACGATCGGCGCGTGATCAATTATTCAAACGACGACCATTCTTCCGTCATAAATAGAAAGGAAATAATAGCGTGTGTACTCTAGATTCGAGTTTCACCTAGTTTCCCTTATCTTGTGCAGTTACGCGCGATATTTTTAGACACTAGTTCTGCCTTGTGCTTTCGCCATTGATTTGACTCGGTTCCAGTGTAAATCGAGGGGAAATGAAGGAACCGTGGATGCTAATGTTCTGTGTAAATACAATTTCGTTCTGCTAAGAGTGACACGTGATGAAGAAGGAATATAAAAAGGAAGCAAATATCAGCGATGATGGAGGAAGTCACGAGTTTGTCACGATTATTTTTTTTTTATTATGTCAGGTGAAAATATTGACGAGAAAAAAGAAATCATATTGATGAACTTTTAATAGTTATTTGATTTACTGTAACATGAGATTTTTGAGAAATTTGTTTCAGTGACAACTAAACAATTATCTTCTATTTCCTAAATCTTCTATTTTCTAAATTTTTTACTGTATTTTTTCTTCCCTTTTCTGCAATTTATCTAATTAAAATATGCACAGTAGTAACAGTCAACGTAGGGCCAGCATTAAGCCACGTTCCTCTGTGACACAAAAACAACGTTCCCTCCATCTAACAAAGACTCTGACTAACTATCATCAAAGTCGCTAGAAGAACCACAGGTTCTTTGTTTCAGATACCATCAGGCGAGCGGTGACTTTACATAAAAGGAGTCGACGTCAACTTGCCAATAATAAACAAGTGACACAACAATATTAATAACATATAATAGACAGATCGACACACTTGCTGCTGTGTTCTCTACCACCCAGCTCTAATTTATTTCCTACGACACATTCCGTGACTTAAGTTAATAAACTTCAGTTACTTCTGCGCCGCTTGTTTCGTCTCTGATGAAAGTGAAAATGAAAAATCGATAGACATGTGAAGAGAAAAAATCTGCTCACCCATGAGGTAATTTCGGATGGTCTTCACCCAGGAGGCCACCTGCCTCGGGTCCGTGTGGCTCATCGTCACACTGTGATGGCTCCATTTGTTCTTCGTTCCACGAACAGCGTAGTGTAAAATGAAATTCGTCGGGCAAACGGTGGGCGATGTCGGCGATGTGGGGGGTTGTTTCTCCTTAAAATTCACCCCTGGGATCCAATCGTCCCCGTAGCGAACAGCGAGGACGTCCGTCATGGGCAGCGTCCATCTTGCTGGAAATGGATATCTTTTAAAGAAATGAATTATGCCAGGGAAGACTATATAAATTCTATATTAATTCTACTATAATATTAATTCTAGTACAATCGTGTACTAACGTGTACTACTAGTGTTAAGTATTTCTCCACCATACAGAGAGTTCCAATGCAAAACCCCAACTCCATTGAATTTTAAGTGTGAAATTTAAGTGTACCTACATGCAATTTTTAAAAATTTCACTTCAAAAGCACATGAGAAACTCTGAGCAGATGAAGTCTCTAAAATTCATGGAGAAAGAGTATAAACTCAGACAGAACGTGGAAATAAAGTACAGAACTCCTCTATCTCTAAATGTAACACGCTCTTATAAACCTTTTAGCGAGGACCTTTATCCTTTACCTATTGATTCATTCCTACAATAGCCACTTATTTATTCTCTTTCATAGTCGCAACTAAAATTACTGTCTTTGTTCAAGGTTCCGTTTCGAAGCTATTGGACGCTCCACACTCTCCAGTGCTCTACAGTACTCTACACCATTTCCATCTCGACGAATGGAGAACGTTTCTATAGCACGAGAGAGGTCTACGAAAGGTGGAGAAACGGCGAGAAAGAAGTGCACAGCAATCGATGCTGGCGGGACGAGGCAAAGAAACAAAGGCTTGGTTTACGATCCTCTAACAGCTGCCGTTTAATATTGCAACGGGGCGAAGAGGACAAAGGGGAGCGGCGCGAGCTACTTGCGAGCCATGCAATCCTTTTAAATAATTAAACATGGCTCTCGGGGCCATTTGTCGAGGCTTAAAGTGCTATCGAGATCCAACGATCGATGTCTATCGAGGATGCTCGATCCCAAGAAAACAGCGCAAATAATATATAAATATTGAAGACTCGAGTTTCAAGTAGCTCGAATTGAACTCGATGATGGATTAGATATGAATTTGTTAATATTCATTGATTTGTTTTCGAGGGAGCTGTTCTGCATGATAACACTCGATTTATTAAATATCCTTAAACAGATAGTGTCAGAGTGGTTCGGTAAACAACCTAGAGATATTGGCACACCTTTTCACGAGGAGGAACCGCGAGATTATCGACACTGATAACTCCATGTACAAACATGTTGCTAAATAAATAGAAGACTAGTGGGATAATCCACGACTATGATAATTTGTCAATCACTGATAAAGGCTAATCTCTATGCAATCTGTATTACCACGCCTCTAGAAATATTAAAGGCTCTAAACAAAAGGAAGAGAATCTGGAGAATAAAAAGACGGCGATCTGGAATGAACTTGAAATAGCCAGATAAGGGAATTATGTAATTTGATAACGAGCCAGTGCATGCACACTCGCCAGCGAGTATTAATATCTGACTTTCGGGGTCGATAAATTTGTGAACGAAATAAATAAACGAATTATTGTAAATTGACTTGCAAAAATTATTTAAGCTGTGTTGTCTCACGCGATGCCTGAGTCAATTGCGAAAACTGGCCACGCGGTCCCCCAAGAGGATGCTCGCGATCGCGTGTCACGAACTTGTAGCTACAATTCACGCACTCGATACACGTGACCGAAATAGTGAACGATTGGGCCTCGAAGGCAAACACATGTGACAGTTAAATTGGCCTCTCCCTTTTTAGGCGTCCCACAGTGCATTGAGAAAAGGAAGTTAAGGAAGAAAAACCGAATTTCAAATTTTTATTTTGAAAAAAATAAGACAGCTCATAATAAAAACAGCCCTTCTTAGATTTTGCCATTTTTTCACGAGATAATGAAGCTTATTCTATCGAAAACATCATTTATATCTTATAGTAAGTGCTCTATTTAATAAAATATTAATTAACTGAACAAAGATCAAAAATGCTAAAGTATTTTTCGCTTTCCCAGAAAAAGACGAAAATGGCTAAAACACATTTTTGTTATAAGCTCTTCAATTTGTGTGTTCGCGTACCTATACTAAAAAATAAACCTTCTCAAAATTTTATAACAGAAGCATACATCATTTATTTCCCTTAGTACCAATAAAAAAACTTGATTGTTTTATTTTCGCCGCTGTGAGTCCACTCGATTCGGTTGGCTAGCCTTCTTTTCGAACACCGAAGATCGACTATCGCTCGCAAGGCAGCTCCGATCAAGGCAAATCGCACTGTCAACAGCGACATTAAACTTGCTAGCGATAATGAAGATCGAGAAATGCGCGTTTATTGCTCGCCACCTCGACGCATAACGGAATGAAATTCGATTTATCTCTTTATTTGAGTACGTGCTTTCTGATTACAAGTACGACGCTGGGCTATTAGTCATTCGTGGCACATGGTTTGCTAAAAATATTGCGTGCACATGGCTTCCTCGCGGATCCCCCTATTCCCGCGAGTGCAGTCGCCTGCATCCGTTTTGCTTTCGCGATTAGACCTAATTTTCTACCTGTGAGGGAAATGGGACGATGCAGTGGGAGTGAACTACTGAGGGCTTGGTACTGTTTGAGGGATCAGAAATGTAGAAGATACGTAGTCACTATTAAATAAAACTAATGTGTGATAAAAATATTTTTAAGCATTTCAGAATCCTTCCTTAACTTTATCAAGCACTTTGTTTATCTGTAAATAATTTTTGTTAATTAAATTCAGAGTCTTTTATAAATTATAATTCATAAGTATCCTCCAGTGTGGATAAAGTTCCTTGAAAAATTTAATCACTAAAAAGGGGATTCAACTCACTTTACATTCACATCAGAAGAGATTATCTTCATTTCTAAGTACATATTCAATCTTCCATTGCTCTTCTTCCCCATATAGCTATATCCAATTCCGAGTGAAAGATACTATTAAAGAGTTTCCAGTTCCCTTGAAGAGGAACACTGTCACTGACAGTGGGAGAAAGTTCTTTACCTCACGAGCGATTCGATTATCCTTATCTCCCCATTTTCCCACGAATATCCCGCAAATTTTCCTACTCGCTATCTTTTTCTGCTGTCGCTGCTCCCATATCACCGAAGATTAACATTGTCAAAGGGGACTGCTGCAATCTTTGCAACTGACGAAGGGATTACTACCAACGATAGGAAAATTCTAATACTTGTAAGCTTCCAATCCTACGGGGATTATGCCTAAAGCCGCGTTCTCACATGAGAAGTGCAGAGAGAAAGCAAAGCAGAGAGAAGCACAATTCAAACAGTGTCCACATAATAATAATAAATTTAATTCTAAAATCTAAGTACGCAGCATTGGAGCAGATGACGCTTAAGCCACATTCCCACTTGTGAAAATATATCATGTAGAAACTCTTCCTCCCTCCCTCCAGAACCACTTACTTTGAGATTCTCCAAGCCTCGAACAACACCACGTCTTTCAGGCATGAGGAAGAGACTTAAATCAAGCCCAAGAAAAATGAACAAGAACCAGTACAAACTACAAACGCAATAATTTCAACACCGCGACGTAATTTCGTAATCCCAAGCGGAAAAGTAGAAACAGACAATCGATCGTGCGCACTGAAACTCTGAATCGCAAGAAAATTTATATTATCTCCGCTGTTATTGACGTAGTAATATGTCAAGGAGAATTTCGTAACACCGATCGAACGCTATCAGAGCGCGTTTCCACCTGCGTCATCGCGTGCACGCGAGTCTCGCGTTTTTCTTGTGCTCGTGCACAGAGCGCCAGAGAGTCTCGTGTCTCGCGATTTTGGGGTCACGTTTCGCAACGATAACGCGTCGAATCCCCCCACCCCCTCGCCTCATTGTCTTCGTATCGTTGAAATTTCTCCAGAAACGAGGGGCAGAACGTATATGTGGGTCACAGTTGCATTCGCGTATCCGATATCCCGTGGAAGGCTGATCGTTTCGCGAAGCGTGGGAGGAGATGCAAATTCGGAGGAAGACACGGGGGCGACGGGCCGTGCGTTTTCGTTTCGTAACTTTATGGGGCTTCGAAAGAAGGCTGACATCTCGAATGGCCTCGATTCGCCACGAGAAGGCAGGACGGTTTTTAAATCGACGAGAAATGTATTCGACAGAGGCTGGGGAGCCATTCGACGAACCTTGAGAACTGTTTTTCGGTTTATTTATTCCTTCGACGAGTCGGTGTTGAGACTTTAAATGGGAATATCTGTTCAAGAAGCTGCCTTGTGGAGGTAGCGAACATTTACAAGACACTTGCGAATGCTTACGAAAATAAATGTGGCGATCGAAGGCCAGCGCCTTTAGCGAGTGGCTACCTTTGCAGGAGGGGCGTTAATGACCGAACTGGCCTGTTCATTTGCATTTCATTCCTTGTATGCAGTTCGCCTGCGAACGGTGAGATCGTTACGTCAGCCTTGCCTTTTTGTCGATTGGGCGGGTTGAAGTCCAGCGCGTGGAGAACTGCGCCATGAAAGGAACTCGAACCTTTTCTTGTAATTATGAGAACGATAGCTTGAAAGACTTTTTAATTAAACAGTTGTGAATAAACTTTGTCTAAGGTAGATGACCACAAATTAGCCAGTGCTCTCATATTCGCCACTTGCTAGTCCTAGTTAGTCCCAAAAGAGACCAAAAATGAGTCCTAAAAGGAGTTCAAAAATGAATCCAGTAGAAATCTCAAAATGAGTACCAAAAAAAATCCCAAAAGAAGGTCCCAAAAAAACCCCAAATAAGTTCCAATAAAAACCAAAGAAGGCCCCAAAGAAGCCTCAAAACAAGTCCCAAAAGCAGTCCCAAAATAAGTCCCAAAAGAAACCCAAAGAAGTCCCAAACTTAGTCCAAAGCCAAGACCAAAACGAGTCACAAAAAAATCTCAAAAACTCGTTCGAAAACACTTCCCAAAGCGATCTCAAAAACTCGTCCCAAAGAAACCCTAAATCGCGTCCCTTTAGTACCCAAATTCCGTCTTAAAAACGCTACTACACTCGAAAAAATTGAAATATACGAACACTAAACCTGAGCCCAACAGAATTCTCCATCTATCTCCGCCAGAAACTCGAGCAAGTACAGAAACCAGTTTATCCCGCAATTTTTCCTTCCAGGCAACCACCACTGGAAGCCGCTCCGTTGACATTGAAATGGTCAAAGTCCCGAGGAAAAGAAAGAGCAGGGAGAATCGAAGGTGAACTCGTTCGTGAAATCTCAGTGACCTTCTGCAGCCTCTGGTTCGCCCGTGGACCGACTACAGCGAAGGCCCGCTGGAAATAGCGCGATGTGAATGACCCGCTGACTAAAACCTGGACAAATTCAGGCTGCAGTCAACGAAGGAACCGAAGAGGAAGAATTACGGATTCCTCGTACGACTGCAATCAAGGCTCCGCCGTGAGTAAGCGGCTACACAATCGTTTCGTGCGGATAATACGAATGCTGGCCCCTTGCCTTGGCCCACGCTGTGTAATTTCCTTTCGATTTTCCGCGATGGCACGCGTTTCCGGGTCACCTGGCCATTGCTTTGTCACATTGCAAGACAGAGGAGAGTGAAAAGAGTACACAGAGAGAGTCTAACACATTTGATTAATTTTTAGAGCAGATCTGAGACCTCCAGGTGATTTCTATTTTTCAGGATCCATGGTCAAAGACTTCTTGCTTGGTTCTCAGTTTTCTTAGCTTTTGCTCCAGCCACAGGGAAATAGAAAGCGCGTGGTTTCCGGTGCAACGATGAATGCTGCAATGCCTGCAACGCGACATGCGCAGCAGCTGTCAATATAATTAGGACATGTGCCAGGGCAAAGGACACCGAAACAACGGGTCTACGAGGCGTAGAAGTTCGGAATGGACGAGGTCGAGTTGATCGATAATTTTTCCTCGCTTGGAGGCTGCCTGGAAAAGCAGCTTGCCAACAGAAATTACGTAAAAGGTGCATTGCATGAATTGGTACGTTAAAGCACGTGGCAAGCTGCAAGTTTCACCTGCATGTTCTCTTGCTGCGTGATCGAGCAATTACATTTTTAGCTCTGAGTTTTATCATTTTTGGAAAACCCTCATTTACCATTATAAAGAAACAGAAGCAAGGTGAAAACAGTTTTGTGTTATCGGTGTTCGATTTTTCGTTATGCAATAGCAGGTTGAAGCGAAACGGGGATTGAGGTGCAGGATTTACAACCGAAGTTAATTAAGATCCAATTAGCGACAGTCGACCCCGTGCTTCCGAATGGCTCTTTGACACGTGAGAGATCACGTGAGTTCGACGATGGAGCAATGAACACTGTAATCGATCCTACAGTGTTTCGAGCAAGAGACAGAAAGCAAAACTCTGAAATCTTTGATTCACAAATTCTTGTAGCTTAAAATGTTAATAAAGGGACGTCGGTTTCAATGTAATTCATAATTTTATACACTGTTATATTTTTTTCTTTTTAACCCTTTGCATTACTATGTCCAGCGTGACTCAACATTAGTCCTTTTTTTTGGCAGGTACTCTTATGTTGAGTCACACACCACATTCTTAAATTGACTTAAAATAATGGAATGTTATTGAAAAAAAATGGACATGCAAAGGATTAAAAAAATAGTGAACTTTTAGAAAAAAATTTGGAAATATTGAGAGTACAAAGGGTTAAACTAGAGAAGGGTTACTGGGTCGCTCAGGTCGAAAACTGATAAATAATTCATAAGTTTCGTCCCTAACACCCATACAAATGCGCGAAACACTGCATCAGTCGCGTTTGCTCGCGAGAAGTAGGTGAAAAAGCGAAAGGCTGCAGTGGAAGTAGACTGCGTTGCCTGCGCGTTCGATCAACTCTCGCCTACTGAGATCTAGTGGAATGCGGACGGTGCTTAGTCAGACCTGAACTAATGCAACGACATGAATGGATTCAGAACGGGTTTAAATCGCATATGGGGTGAAACGATTAGGGTTGAGAGCTGAATGGAAGTCGAATTAGAACCTGGTTGAATCAGAAATACAATCTGGGGAATCTAGGGCGACCGAGGGAAACTTGAGGAAATTGGGGTGGTTGAATTGGAGGAGAAACGAAATGGGAAAACGTGGCGGAAGAAAACCAGAGTGCATTTCGGAGAATCGAAAGAAAACCGAAATTGAGAAGAAAAAAAATAGGTATCGAAGAGAAGATTGAATCAACGTGACTCTCAGCTGATACAATGTTAGCATCAACATACAATATAATAATCTAGAAGCACTGATATTTTATTGAAGAAAACATTGTTACATGTAAAATAAAAAGAGTTCAATTTATGAATAACTGTAAATTATTCATAGGTTTTCTTACCAAATGTAAAAGTTGAATTAGAATAAACTCTGTGATCCCAGTAATCAACTTTGACAACATGAATCGAAATTCAGGAGACCCAAAGCACTCCTAGCAGACTCCAAAGAAAACCGAATCGAAATGGATTGCATTGTGAATGCAAAATAAGTCAGACAGTAATAGGAAAGAACAAGTATCGGCAGAGCAAAGGCAAAGAAGAAAAAAGGGGAGTTAATAATCGTATGCAAATGGGAAGCGTTCCAAGCCAGCAGCACTCGACGCATCTAGAATACGTGTGTAAAAAAACCGCCGTAGGGGGCAATGCAAATGTGTTCCTTCCTAGTTTCATTCTTCTAAGCTGAGCTCAGTTTTTATCACAAAAAATCTCAAAAGAACACAAGTTTTCATTAATACATTCCTTACTCAAGTTTAAGCATAGCGAAAAGCTGAATGTCAAACAAGTTTTAATTGTTTTTTTTTTTTTTTTTACTTTTTATCCCTAAAATCCATATGCCCTCGACAACTATTTTGAATTTTTATACGTTCTCGATAAACTACTAAAAAAATTTGTCAAATAAAATTTAGCCAGTAATCAAGTTACAATAAACTGTAATCGAAAAAATCGGTAAACAATTTTTTAATTAATAAAAAATCCAGGTCATCTTAATTTCTTTTCAGTAAAATTATTTTTTTTTGTCAATCGATGCATTTCGGTCCTAGGTCGAAAATATATTAGTTTAGAAGTTATCAATTTTGTTTCGAACGTCCATACACTCGTCACACTGTCTGTCGTCTCGTTAACATTGTACTGCTCAGATAGATTTGGTAAATATTGCTTGCATAACTCGATGCAATCATTCATTTACCTCGACGTGATAAAGAGCACGCTAATGACATTAAAATCACTGAAGTGATCGAGGCTTCATCGACGGGTCTAAATGTATTACAGACAAATGAGCCGAGCGAGTTTTAGGTGCTTTAATATTCAGCGTTCATGGGGATACGAGGAAACGGAACGTTATGCTAATGAAGCTCAAGGACGAGACTGGCTACATGTGTTCCTGCTTTTACGTGAACCGTTCGCCGAAAACTCATCGGTATGCCGAAGAAGGCAACGAGCATCGACACACATAATCGACTCTACCGCGGGTTTCTCCAGTCTTTTGTCTGTCCTAGACGTGGCGCTTCTACTTGCACTCCGTTTCCTTCTGTGCAGCGCGACCAGCGACACCAATCTCCCAGTTTAATCAAATTTTAGCGTTCAATTTATGAGAGGAATAGAATTTGTAAATGTTTAGTGCTTCTTGAATGGGGAATTCTTTAAAATAACATGTAAAAAAAGCTATTTGTTCAGCACGTGTTATAATTTCGTTTTTAATATTAACTAAAACTAGAAATTACTGTGATCTGGTGCAAACTAATAAAAATACTACAATTTTAATACTAGATTTGTGAATGAAATCAATATTTTCAACATTTTTCATAGTCTGGTATGTAATACAACTAACATTAAAAATTAGTGTGAGCCCTAGAGGAACAGAGAGACTTCTAAAAACTGCAAAGGATGCATGACAATTTATCTATTACAAAATCAATTTCCTAGTATTTCTTTTTCAAGAAAAATTCACTGTCTTGACTGAAATGTAAAAGAACATTAAACAAGAATCCTACGACTTAATGACACTCATTCCACAGTGAAACTAAAATCTAAAAATCTAGATTTAGAAACCGAAATTAGCTCCAAAGGAATTCACCGTGGCTTGCACACGCGACTAATCTTCCCTCGAAATAGTTGGAACGCAATCCCTTCAGGCGAGGAGCCTATCAAAGACCACCGGAAGACAGTGTCGAAAGGACAGGAAACAAGAGCATTAAGCATGATATTTATTCCCTTTCGCAAACAATCTCGTAGATCGACAACATGCATAAAGGTATCTGTTCAATCTGCAGACACTTTGAACCCCTTATTCCGATAACAATACTAACACTGACGTTTTATCTCGATAATGATAAAGAGTATTTATCGATAATTAATGCATTCACGATTGATAGTACTAGGGCGAGGAAGATGGAAGACAGCTTCGTGAAGTTTAATCAGCAAGATATCTACGTTGAAGAATTATTAACAATAAAGTGCAGATAATTCTGATAATTGAGATGGAAGAGAAATGATAATCCTTTATGTTTTAAGGATACTTTAAAGTGTCATTTACACGATTGCTGATACAAAGATGACAAGGCACAAAGTTTTACGTAAAAAGAAAAGAGTCACGAAAAAACAGCAGAAGTTCTTCGTTCGTGTTACTCGTCCTGATAACAGGGAACATGAGAATTCGTTTCGATAACGATAACATTGAAACGCCCCTGGAAAAATGAACATTAGGATGTACTGATATCGATGCACTTGCCAGTTGATCAAAAATAATTCGACCGAGATCCTCCTCTTGCACCCTGAGGTCCCATTAAAGCGCATCCCACCTAAAAATAAATTCTGTGACCGCAATTTTGGAGCATCGTTTCGATCACCTCGATTCTACGATTCTCAAAATGTTGTGCTCATTGAAAATTAACAGATTCGCAGGAATAAGAATACAAGAACCGCGAAACGAACTTTACACCTAATAATGCTTCGCGTTTTATCGCATAAATCTGTTCAAGGATCGTCCATGAATATGTATCTCTTATTTTCCATTTAAAAAGCAGATAAAAAGCGTCTCTTCAGCTGTCACACGTAGCCGTCTTTTTTGTATATCCCAAGACGCATCTGGAACGAGACAGTTCCATCAGCAGGAAAGTCCTTGGAGGAAACAAGCAATATTTCCAAAGCGAATGGCAAACTGAAGCCACGTTCCTATGCGCGTAATAATTTAACATTGAAAAGTTTCCTCAGTATGCATCGACCTTGAGAAGCAACTGTTCATTAACCATCTTAGTCGATGATTAAACATTCGTCGTGGAACATGTAACGCGGGGACGTGGCTTAAAAGGAGGAAAAGTGTTTTCACAGCGATCCATGATAAGTTTCGCAAAAAAGTGACTTCATTGTTACGATGTAGTCGAATCGAACCGCTGTGTTTTCAGAGTGTTTTCTATAATAACTTTCGCGAAAATCCTCGTGCTCAAGAGGCGAGCTTCTTCGTTACGAAGCGCAATTTCCTGCATACTCAACAGAAACCGCGGGAGATAGAACCGTGAAGCATCCCGTTACATCGGCGATAATCGAGGTTTGCGGAAGTAATATGCTGTTTAGATAAATAATTTCTGTGTGTTAATTAGAGAGATTTGTTTCTGTGGAAATTCGGATGTGAAGAAAAATCCTAATTTAATTCTTAAGGCAAATAACGAGGGAACATCGAGTCACACGAGTCGACGAATCGAGAAAATAAGGAGATCGGTGCGCAAGATAATTCTAATTAAATTTATATTTCATGTTTATTAGAATTCATTAAAGACAAGAAGTTCTTAATGAATAGTAGTGATACGGCACAATTCTGGGCGACAGAGTACCATAGAAACCACTTGAGACTCACAGATTAAACAGATTTAATTAGCAACAACTAATTAGTAGGTATTTGTTCAAGTTCAACTTCTCAGTATGCCCTGTTCTCTTCTTCGCTAATTACACAACCTCTTCAGCAGAGTCTAAGACTTAGCAACAATAATTATAACAGCATTTCCCCGATATAAGTTCATTACTATATTCGCTATATCTCGAAATTACTCGGACCAAATCTGCTTATTGCACTTTGCCATTCACATATTTGAGAAGACCGAACTGGTCTCACATGAATTACCTCAAAAACGTATTCATCACTATAAACTCAGTGGTCCGTGATCCTATAGCGAGGAAACACAGAACACAAACACTGCTGCTTAATAGTTTGGAGCATCTTTCGACACTCAAACAACACAAACTTTTTCCTAGTTATGAAATTAATTTTTCAGAAAGATGCACTTGTTTCGAATACAAAAAAAATTGATTTCAAAATTATATCACATAATTATAAAACAAGGATTCCTCTGTAAAGAGATAGTTTCATAAATCTGTATTACTTTCCTAAAATATCTAAAGCATACGTATACCAAATAATAATAATAACAATACTTCATTAATATCCACAGGATATACTCTTTAGTAACATACAATAGTGAAAAAAAAAACACAGAAAATAGATGATAAATTAGAATAAAGAAAAATAAATTGAGACACAGTACTACATAATGGCATAATTCCATCTCATAAAATCATAACACGCTCCAAACATCTAAGCAACAGTCTACATCAATCCTCAGCAGCCCCGACTCACGCGTCGAGCTTCTTTGTTTCGAATCCGCCAGAAACACAGCACGCGATTGATCCTCGCGTCCTGACGCACCCCCGCCTGATCCTTCCTCGCCGCTGTTAACACTGATAACAGTGTGTACTTACTATACGGCGGTTTCTCCGTTTCCCAGATCAGCGTGCCGCGATGAAAGTAAACCCTGCAGCGTTTCTTCTTCACCACGAACGTGTTCAGGAGCACCGTCCTGGAGGACTGGTCCGTGATCTCCTGCATCATCCTGCGGCTTGGTTGCGTTCGAATCGGGCCCGAATCGGTGATCTTTCAGCGAGGGGACCGAAGGGACGTCATCTTTGCGCCGATCGATCGGCGGCGCGCGATAAAATCGCCACGGAAATCGGGAAACGAACGCTCGCGGGATTTGAACACCGTGACCCGGCCACCTTGCCCGCTCGACGGCTCGCGCACGACTGCGGTTCACAATCGACTTGCGAGAAACTCGTGTCGAGCCGTGACCCCTCGGCTCACCGGGGATTAATTTCCATAGGCGACTAAAGAGGCCGCTGAAATCGTTCCACTCTTGGCAAACCACCTTTCAGCATCAGTAACTCTTCTTTTTTAATTATTTTTTTTTATAAAAGTCGAAGTCTCTGTATGAGGTAAGTGTTCCAGTGGCCATTTTAGCATTGTGGCCCTCTACCTGAAATGTGAACACTAACGCTAATTTTGTTTGGTTTTAAGCTTCGATTCTGACGTACCTAAAATAATATACCCAGCTACTGAGACGCATTTCGAGATACAAGAAGTAGTACATTCAGCTACTGGAGCGCAATTTGGATACACATGCATTTTTGTAACATGAAGATGTAACAATAATATTATACTTAGACGTTTGACATTTTAAGCGTTTGGGTATTGCGACGTTTATCCTACTGCATTTCCTCATTACAGCCTCGCTATCATATTCACTATTTGAAATTTTTAGTCAGATATTTTTCGTAATGAGAAGCTAGGACCCAGGGCAAGTTTCTTTTTTTGTAAATAGCATGTTCTAGTTAAATACTATTTAATGAATTTAAAATGAGAAGCAGTTTTCTTACCTTATTTAGTTCTTGCGCAACTTTTATTGCTGTGTAAAAATAATTTCAATTGTTATGTCTTCATGGTGGAAAGTATTCCCAGATCAGATGCTCTGTCAAGCGAGGAACCGAAGCTAGGTCGTTGACTCCTTTCCCTTTCTAAGATGTTGCGAATAGTAAACATACGTTTCACTGTAGCTTTGACGTATTCTTTGGATATTCTTTATTCTATTAATTTCTCAATTTAGTGATAATACATTTGGTGAAAATGGAAATAGAAATTGTTAAGAAAGTTCTAAAGAGTTTATATCAATATATTTTTGTAAAAGCTCTGAAAGCTCGTTACTATTTTCGTGTCGTTCCCTACGTTACCAAGTATGAAGGATCACTATACTTATCCACCATAGGTATACCCAAGGTTCCTACTGATCGGTAATCATTCACGCCCATTGTATTTATTTATAGATGTCGCTGATCAAGGTGTAAATATGTTAACTAAACATTAGGCGACTTGTCATTATTTAAGACACTTCTATTGTATATTTAAAATACTGTTTTTCTGTGATAAATGTAATATATTATGTAGTGTGAGAGAGATTGTCAGTATTCTATAATGATATGAATAAAAGTCATGTTGTATCTTACCTTTAAAATTATTCAAAACCTTATAAAATGTTAGACACGAGACCTTATTCGTATAAAAAGTATATAACTGAAGCTGCTATAGCTTTATTATGTGTATTTATATATTGTGAATATTTACTATATTATTTTGTGCTCATTCAGGTAAATTATATTAAGATTAAAAAATTCTTATGAATGTATACGCTTTATGAAATTTGTATAACTTTTTGCGTAGTGCTCATGGCCTGCTTTGGATCCTAAAAAAGTTGACGTAACAGTTCCTGAACCACAACCAGATGAAACTCCTGTACACGCAATGTTCATAGCGGATACTCATTTATTGGGATCCAGAAATGGACATTGGTTTGACAAACTGAGGAGGTTTATATTATATATTTTAGATTCTAATATAATGTGTGTATAATGAATAATTTTTTCTATTTAAAATAATTCCTCTATTTTGCAGAGAATGGCAAATGTACAGAGCATTCCAAACTATGATCACACTTCACAAACCAGACATAATTTTTATATTAGGTTTGTAGTAATGTTTATTATAAACATTTAAAAATGATTCATTATAATAAGTTACAATTATTATAACAGGTGATTTATTTGATGAAGGACAGTGGAGTAGTTCTACAGAATTTGAGAAATACCTAGAAAGATTTCATTCAATGTTTTCAGTTCCTAAAAATACCCATCTTTATGTTGTCGCTGGAAATCATGATATTGGATTTCACTATGGTACTGTAAAATACTGTATTCCTTTCTAATTAAATTGTATTTCTAATACAAAAAATTTCTTTAGCAATTACACCATTTTTAAATCAACGATTTATAAATGGTCTGAAAGCACCAAGCGTGAAAAGAGTTAGTATAAGAGGAAATCACTTTGTGTTAATCAATAGTATGGCCTTAGAAGGAGATGGATGTTTTCTATGTCGTCCTACTGAAATTGCACTAAATAAAATTGCAAGCAAGTTCAATTTTTCTTTGAAAAATAAAAGGTGATTGAAATTAGAGTCTGAATGTAAGAAAATAAAATTTGTTGTAGGACATTTGAAATGTGCAAAAAACATGGGAAATCAGTGCAGTAAAGATAATATAATTTCAAGATATAGTAAACCTATTGTTTTGCAAGTAAGTAAATAGTTGTGTTTCAATGAAAAAAATTAATTGTATAATGATTTAATTTTAATTGTAGCATTATCCAATGTATCGCGAATCTGATGAAATTTGCAATGAGCTGGATCAAGCGCCAGACGAAATAAAAAATGTAAAATTTAGAGAAAGATGGGAATGTTTATCAAAGGAAGCATCTGAACAAGTATGGACATAAAATAATGAATATACAATGCATTGTCATTAATCATTGAACTTGTAAATGTTCATAATTATCTTACAGCTGTTAGATATATTGAATCCAAGACTGATTATTGATGGTCATACTCATCATGGCTGTAGAAAAATACATAGAGAGAACATACTTGAATTTACAATACCGTCATTCAGTTGGCGGAATAAAAATAATCCTTCACTTTTACTAGTAAGTTAAAAAATCTATTAAAATTGTTTCACAAAATTTTGTATTTTTATTATTAAGTGTATGCTTTAAAATGCTGATGTTTTAGGGTGTTTTTACTCCCAATAATTATTCCGTATCAAAATGTTACATGCCTGTGGAATCTACAGAGATAAAAATTTATATTATTAGTGCAACAATTATCTTTATATACTTCGTTATAAAGTGTAGACCAAGACAATTTCGACATTACTTACTAAAATTTCACTAAAGACGTATTTCCTTTTTCCTATATTCAAGAGGTTCAAGTGAATGCAGTTATAAAAATAAAGTGCCATTTGAGAATACGAGTTTTAAGTTGTTGAAAAATTTATATTATATGTCTTTAAAAGTATAACTTATGTATTATTTACACTATTTATAGTATAAAATACTCGTGTCACTTATTAACAAAGATTAATATAATTATGTAATATAAAATTGTTGACATTTCTGTACTATTCTCGCACGCTGCTGTTTTTCTATCATTCTAGTGATAAAAAATACATACAATAAGAAGACTACAAGATCTTTGAAAATCATAAATGTAAGTGACATAAATTATCATTGTAAGATGTATAAAAATTGTATTATGTATTATTCATTGTAAACACTGTTGATGGATTAATGTGAATGTTCAAAACCCAACAAAATAATACAACATACGTATTCACTAAACATATCTGTGTAATCGAATATGCAGATCTTTATAAATGTGCCAAAAATAATTTAAGCATAAATGATAAGTATTTTATACGATAGAATACTAAGGAATAAACTTTACATTCAGACTCGTACAAATATAAGTAAATACATAAATTTTATATAATTAATCTTACACCGTATAACGCATTTAATGCATGTATATGTATTAACAATCTTTTGCAGATATAACTTGCAAAATGTTGTTTTATCGCAATAAAACAAATGATAATACGAACTAATATTATGAGTTACAGTATTCCACATTGACTACTATTAATAGTACATTTATTAAATTTTAACTTATATTCTTTATGTATTACAAAGTACTATTAACATAGTCAATGAAACTTTCAATAATTTTTTTTCATTTATATATGTATGTACGTTTATGCTTAAATTTATATACATATACATATATATCCTCAATATGTATGTATATATTTTTTATTGAATCATTTGAGTAGCACTCCATTCTATGAATTTATAGATTATAAGTACTTCAATAATAACGAAATATTCTTTCACGATTTAATTGAAGTGTAATGAAAAAATTAAAGAATTTTTTAATGTTTACACGTCCTCCCTTGTGTAAAATAATTTGTAATTTGACAATATTTAGGAATAATATTTGGCAGGTGTACTACTCATTTATAATCAAAGCTAAATCAATTTACAAAGAATGAAAGGAAACTATTGTACTATTTTGGTTTTATACATTTAATTTAAAAATAATTAAATATTCTTTGTAAGTTTAAAAAAGTGTTACTCTTTGTCATTGAACTTAATCAATGATCATTTTGACTAGTCTATTTTTACCGCGGCATATATTTTTCGAATAAACGCATAAGCCGCAAAGAAGCCTATTGTACCTGTTAATAACCAGAACGTGAGCACCATTAATGCTGTGTAGCCAAAATACAAAAGTGTTGGAATTAGTTCTGTTATTTCTAATTTTGTCATAAAATAAAAGACAGAGTAGGCTAAAACATATACAGCTGATCCTCCGCTAACAATAAAACTTCTCCACCACCACCTGTAATCCTAATAGTACACAAAAGATATATTATATATATATGTTTGCTATAGAATAACTGCATAGAATAATAAATTCATAATACTCACTTCTCCACATAACTGGAAGTATACCATAACTATGGATATTTGAGAGCAAGAAATAACGAGAATACAAAAGACGAGAAACAGAAACCCAAACAGGTAGTAAAATTGATTTTCCCATAATGCAGTCAAAATGAAAAATAATTCTATGAATACAGCGCCAAATGGAAGGATTCCAGCCATTAATGTACTGCAAAATTATTGTACTTGTTTAATTTGTTGCCAAAAATTAGTGTTTCAAATTTTCTAAATAACTCAGGCTGCATGAACTTACCACAGTACTGGATTCATGTACCACAACTGATCAGGAACTTGTCTAGGAATTTGATTTGTCCTAACAGGATGTGTAAAAGGTTGCTTGCGATATCCAAAGAAATATCCGAGATACACAAGAGGAAGCGATATGCCAAACCAAAGACATAACAACGCTAACATTGTTGTGAATGGTACTGCGCCAGAACTATGCTTTCCCCATATAAAGAAATTTAGGAAGAAACAAGTGGTAAACACTATACCAGGATAGAGTGTCGCTGTCTGCAATCATATATAAATATGACACAATTTTTACTTTAAACATCTATTTAATTTTGTCTTACCAATAATGCTGTTCTTCTCCATTTTCGACCACGCATTGTTTTATAAAGGCGTGCAGAAAAGTATCCAGCAATTAAACCAGAAAATACGTATAAAAATATCGCGCAAGTACCAAGGGCTCCTCTACTGGCAGGAGAAAGCATACCCAACATGGCAAAGACTAAAAAATGTATGAATGAGTAATATAAGACTACAAACAAAGGCAAGAAGTCTGTGTATAAAAAAAAATAAGACCTTACATATTGTTATTAAAGCCATAAAGAATATTTGTATTCCACTCCCGATTACAGCAGCAAATAATCGGGTATTTGGCGGAGGTCGAAACACATCTCCGTGAACTAATTTCCAACCAGTTTCTTCAATTGTCTCATCTAACCCTGCTAAACTGTCGCTTTCTCCAGCATTATAACGAGCAATATCCCTTCTGAGAGTTCGAACCATAATCATTGTTAGAATTCCTGCATATTTTTATTAAAGATTGTCTATATAATATTGAATACGAAGAAAATGTAAAAGGAAGGAGTATAGTATATTTACCAGAAAGAAAAACGACTACAATAAGAGAATTGATGATTGAAAACCAATGAATTTCAACATCACTCATCCCTAAGTATATGTCCCATCTGCTGGCCCAACTTACATCAGATTGCTTCCAATCCACAGAATATAGGAATAAAAGCTCTGTTCCTTTAGGATTGACAAATTGAGGATTTGTGTGTGTAGGCATTATACAAGTATTTCCATCAAACTTTAGTTGACTTACATCAACTGATCGTGCTTCAACCTCAAACCCAACTACTCTAAATTGATTTCTACAAATAAAAAAATAATTATCGTGTGGTATGCCCTTTGTAGATGTACTAGAACAGTTACTGATTTCTTTTTCGGAGTAACACCAGTGGCGAACAAGATGAAACTTGATCATAAGAGAAATAATAAATATAAAATATGAAATCACAGCAGTATCCCAATAAAATTCATCAAATTTCATCTAGATAGTATAGGCTACTAATGCCACTTGAAAGTAAAATTCAATTAATACTAACTCTCCATATTTATGGTAACTTAATTTTAATTTAAGATAATTATTGATGTAAAATTGATTATTCACAATTCCACCCAAACGATATCCATGATACACAATTACATTATTCGTATCTTTGTGGACCTTTTTTGTAGCAGCTGGTAAATTATCGATTAACCTAGGAGAAACAAATAAAATCATAAAGGCATGTTTAATAAATGTTAAAGTTTCTAATTTTCTTACAGGTGCACAGTATAATCATGTTGAATACGTTCTATAACACGCTGAGATTCTTCCTCATTCCATGTCATACGAGTAGTTGGTCCATGACACAATAGTCTGCACTTAATATCCTCTGCCATTAGTACCTCATATGGAGTATTAACAATTCTGTATAATTACAAATCATGTTACTTTCTTAATAAGAAAATAAATCAAAATGCTTAATAAATCTTACCTATCACCACGTAATACCTCCCCTAAATTTTCAGATTTATAAATAAAGGTTCCATTTTTTGGCCTACAAAATGGAATAGAATAGTATTCGTATGGTAACTGTGTATGAGTGCTGGTCATTTTAACAGCTTTGACATCAATTTTTTGCCCCTTTTTAAACTCCACGGGAGCAACACCAGGCACATAGAAGCCATTTGTTTCGATTAATAAAGATATTATAACCAGTATAGCGCTACTTCTTAATCTTCCCTGTTACAAGAAATAGTAATATACAACATATATCTGGGTACTCTAGCAATTAATACTTTTTATAGCATCTAAGTAATTATAGTAAACATACACTAGTACTTATTTTTCTTTACAAACCGATAAAAATTTGTAAACAATATCCGCTGATTATATAAAACAAAAATGCGGTCCACCTATGTACATATTTTAAACAATTATTAAAGACAAGGACGATACAATTCGAAGTACTTTTATCGTCGCAGTAATAAAGAATATTATGAAGTTCTGTCAAGAACTAATGAAAATGTACTTTATGAATACACCCGTCGTGAACTTAAGAAATTATTATAACGAAAGAGAAACGCCACGTCAGTTCACTATAACTCTTAATACTGCAATTTTTCGTTTCGTATGCTTTTCAGCACCGAATAGCAAGCAATAATACTCACCATTCTACGATATTATCTTTGTCAAAGGCGCGCCACGCCGTACCTCTTATTTTATTCTTGATTACTAGTCGCAAACTTCCCACTCTGTTCCCGTCAAAAATGAAATTTACTTCAACCCGAAGGTCGTAACGAAACATGTGCCAGTGAAGCAACGTTAAACCAATTCTTTATAAAATTCCCTAGGAGATAAATCCTAGGTAAACTTGTGTACGTGTACACACCACAATCAAACACAATATAATCGCATGTGTTTTCCTTTTTTTCAATTCACATTACAGTAGAAACAAGGTAACTACAAAATAAGTGGTCTCACTTTAGTAATGTGTTCTACTTTTCCTAAAAATGAAAGAAAACTCTTTCTTTCCTTTCCCCTCTTTTTCCTATTCATCCTTTTTTAATACGACTTATACACTATAACTTCTTTACAATATTCAAACAGAAACTCATGTTTGAATTGCATTTGACGATTGACTTAATCGCAAAAAAAGTACCTCAAGTTTTTCACACATTGTTCGAGATATTGAATAAGGTATAAAAAGTTTCGGTGATCTCATTTATCCTTAAAATTCCCGCAATTTTTTATCTCTCTAAATGAAAAGGAAGTGTGTCTTTTATAATCGTGAAATGTTATTTAATCCTTAGTTTCTGAATACAATAAATTCGTTAAAAATTCAAGGTGCATTAAAATGACTGTCTCCACAGATTTTGAAGGGTATTTTTTATGAAAAGTCGAAACATTTTTACCGCATAAGAGTAACTGTTTTGATTAGGCTTTTCCGAGCGAAAAAATATACCCCCGAAAAGGAAAATATCGTCCCACGTGGGGACTCGTTTAATTACAAGTTACGTTATTTAGATATGCGTCTATTCGGTTAATTTTTATTTCAGAACAATGGTACAGGTGAGTGGAAACTTTTGAGCATATTATATCGGTGATTTTCCACGGGAATCGCGCGAAATCAGTGCATTTTTCCATCGGGTCTATTGGGAATTTTTGATTGTTTTTTTTCTGCTGTCATCCATTAGTAAATAGGAAAGATGGCAGCAGATTATTGCGCTTTTTTCCCGTACATCCGCGGATCCGACATTTTTCTTGAAATTAAGTCCTTTCACAAATTTTTACGCGAGACTCGTACAAAAACATTGGTTACGGTTCAGTTTTACGAACGGAATTCAACGCGTTTTTCAATTTTTTGAAATGGAACGCGGTTAATATTGAAATAAATAAAATATTGAATAATTTTTATGTGCCGGACTTGTGTCAAATACCGTGTAAGGTGATGTAGGAATATTGAGGGAGGTGAAATATTACTTCGATCAGTGTGAAGCAAAAGTTTTCGCGTTTTATGAATGAAGAAACTATCGCGAATCGTTTTTTCATAAATATTTCGTGTTTCTTAATCAAACTATGACAAAAATGAGGGTATATAATACATTTTTTAGCAATAAATGTGTCTATTATAAATCTTATATAGAATGTTTGTTTGTTTCTAATTATATTGAATTGTATTTTCAGGCAATCGATGAGATGGAACAAAGGGATCTCCCACAAGCATTTCGCCTGCTTGGGGAGATGAATGCCAATGTCCTACAAGTCAATCAACTTGTAGATAACATGCTGGTCCGTGTAAAAAACGGGGAGATTTCTACAGACAAGGGTCTTAGTTTTTTAGAGATGAAATATCATATGTTACTTTCTTATCTGATTAATTTGACTTATGTAGTCCTAAGAAAATGTTCGGGGGAACGTATAGAAGGTGACCCGTCGATTGATCGTTTGATCGAAATCAGGACTGTCCTAGAGAAAATCCGACCAATAGATCACAAACTTAAATATCAAATAGATAAGCTTGTTAAGACTGCTGTAACTGGTACTACTAATACTGATGATCCGACTAATTATAAAGCAAATCCTGATGCACTAATTGCCAAGATTGATAGCAACGATGAAGAATCAGATAATGATTTGGATGGCGAAGGAGAGGGATTAAAATCAACACAATCAAGAAAATCTAATACTTATGTACCTCCAAAACTTGCTGCAGTACATTACGGTCAGTATTTTTCAATAGTATTATAGTAAAATCTAAACTAAAATTTTTATTATGTTTGTAGATGGAGATGAAACAGTTGCAGAGAAAATGCGTAAAGCAGGAGAAAGAGCTCGCAGGCGCGCAGTGTCTGGCGCTGTTTTAAGGGAGTTAAAGGAGGAATATTTAGACGCGCCTGTTGAAGACACACATGGTCTAAGTGAAAAACAGCAAATCTTGGGTCGTGAAAACAAGCGGAAGATTGAATATGAAGAAACTTACATGACACGTTTGCCAGTCACTAAACAAGACAAACACAGACGTCGTCAAATGACAACTCTTGGCACACTTGGAGAAGAAATTACATCTTTCGGGGAATCATCTACTGTGTCTGCTAAGAAAAGAAAAACTCAAAAGAAGGGGAAGGCTAAGAAAAGTAAGCTCGTTGAGTCTCTTAAACGTTTTTTCAACTTTGTTAAAGATTAATATGTATAATACGATTTACCGAATTTTTGTAGGTTTCAAGAAAAAACGGCATCACTAAATCAGCATTATAAAAATTTGAAAGATTGAATACAGCGCATTAACGATTAAGGTAAAATGCAGATAAATTTTACTTCGATTTTTCTTGACAAAAGCAGATGCCATTAATACTCGTTAATAAGTTAAGCTAAATAACTCATAACATCTAGTAATAAAAGGCAATCGACGGTGAAGTAAAATAGCACGATGGTAATTTATTACTACATAAGACATACTAATGGTCGTGTAATTGATAATTATAGTTAATAATGATTTTAATCTTTAATTGTTGTCTGAAATCAATTTTTATCTATGGAGTTGAAATATTCCATAAATTGCAAGAAACAATATTCCAATATGTGAAGAATAATGTCAAGGTACATACGAGCTTAACTTATAAAAAAAATTACGTGTAACCATGACACAGAATTAATCAAATAATGGGTTTCGGCTCCAAGATCTAAAATTGTAAGTTAAACGTAAAAGTTGAAAGCAGGAAATATTTCTGCTTTATTTTGAGATATTCTCCAGCTATAGAAGATAAAACCGGTAACATAGCAGGAGGGATGATATTGAATTAATTGTTACATAAGCGTAAAAATCACAAGACATTCAGTGCAAGCATTAGAAAATTCAGACTTTAATAAGAGAAATGATTCTAGAAATTGCAAACATTCTGCAACTTCTAAGAAATAATGTTCATCGTGCGATATCGCATGTCTTAGGATTTTCTCGCTATTTTAGAGTAGTGAAGTAGTTAATAGTTTTACTATTATATGTATATTTCGTTTGTGTTTTCCCCTGGTGAACTGTTGAGGCTATTATATCTCGATGTGAGTCATATTTTATGTTAAGTTTCTTTTTTTTATGTGTTTAGGCATTGTATTTGTTGTTTTAAATTTGCATTTGGTTAAGTCGTTAAACTTATATTAAAGGTAATATAAGGATAACACGAATGTGTCAAAATTCAAAATTGATGTCAATTTCTCAAGTACGATTTAAGTTTACTGTGCTTAGTTTCTTAGGGAGGGGGTATGTGTGATATTGGAGTAAAAACTTATATACGAAGACTAGAGCGAAAATCACTTCTGCAATAGAATAAACAAGTTTGTACAATCAAATTGCAGGAAATGTCCGTCTCTTGCGCTTAAATAGGTTCCATTTTTTAAATGTGAGATGTAGCTTTGGGTATCTTTTTGAACCCAAATATCATATTTCCTTTTAAGACGAAGGAAGAGCAACGTTGAACGCACTTAATACAGATCATAACGTGGATATTTATATCCATTCTCGGTTCCTGCAGAAGTGATCCGCCATTACCTTCAAAAATACTAATTCGCATGTGCTAACCAAGGGCTCAACCATCCATAGATATTATATTTTTTACAAAAGTGTTCATAGATTGAGCCAACTTGGTAATGCATAATGTTACATGTGCCCCCTCTTTTTCAATCTGTGAAGACGATTAAAATGTGATAAATTATTCATGAAATAATAGTTAAAGAAACTAACGGAATAGCACAATTGCTGGGCATTATTTACAAGTGCTAGCAAGCCTAATGTCAGCAGCCTTGTCGTATTTGGTAATGAAGTTGGAATACTGAATAACGGGAAGATTTTGACACGATTGTAATGTCAAGGCACTTTTACGAAGTTCCATGCTCGTTTAACACACGACATGTATAAAATAATTGACGCAAAATTAGAACAAGATTTCAAAATTTGCCCGACATTTAGTTTTCTCATACTTTATACATAGATGATAATTTTTGAAGCACACTTACAACTGAGGTAACTGTAAGTCCAAAATACTGATTTGCGTGTGAGTGTGTCTGTGTGTATATTTATATATACATATATACATAGTAACATATTTCTTCGTTTATATATATACATATATATATACACATTCTGAACTGTTTATAAATACTCGTAAGAGAGAAATATCATGTTGTTTGCAACAAATAGAATTATCACTGAGAATACGATCTGAAAGATTTTACACGCTTATGATCGCATCTGTTTGTTGAGTACAAAGTTTTCCTAACATATTTTGCATATTTTGGACTTATAGTAAAAGTGTATGGGTGTGAGACATATTCATACGAGACACATATCCGCACACAACATATAGCAGCAAAGTAATAGGATTACATTGAGAATACACTACCTCAAATCAATAGAAATATGGATTTACAATAATGGAACTGCGTCAGTTACGTTTACATTGCTGTGACAATGTTTATTTATACATTTACTATTGATATACTACGACTACTACTATTCTGTTGCAAGATATAATGGAACATATTATGCCTTACGGAGAGATACGTCTAGGATTTGTTATCTTTCAACCTGCTCGGCAGGCGGAAGTCTTATAACAATGTACAAAGAAAGCACAAAATATGTAAACGTCACTGTGGCCAGCGAGTTTAAAGTAGTCCTTTCAAATCCAACAACGCTGCCGAATACCAAATTAAATGGAGTAACAAGATATCTTTGCAGCAAAACAAGATAAGAATGATTTATTGACTACATTCATAGTACGAAGAATGTAATGTTTCCTTTATTGATGAATTTTCTATCATTTATGTACTATGACAATTCAACGCGTACGAAAGAGCGAAAGAGAGAAAGCAAGTGAGGGAGAGAGAGAGAATGAGAGAGAGATTTTACCTGTATATTACGAACGGTTATTATGAACGATTATTAATATTATTACTATTTTTATTATTATTATTATTATTATTATAATGATTATTATGATTATTATTACATTGTCATCGTCATCATCATCATGATCATCATCATCATGTAGAATGCTTCTTACTGACTGAATAAAATGTTTTCAATGTCAATAATCAGCCGATTCTTCATTAATCCCTTATCACTTTAAATATATTTAAAATTCAAAATACACATTATGACTCGAACTTGGATTTAAAGTTCTGCTAGTGACTTTTAAATACTACGTTGGCGCCTCGTTTTAAATTCAAGGCACTCGAGTATACCTTCGCGGCGTATGTCAACGACATATCTTACCGATTTCTCTCGGATGGTCTGCCTGTCGTTGGTCCGTGGCACGGTCGACGTGGTGGTAAGTTACACTCCGACAATAAAAACAGAACTGCGGATAATATCCATCGTGCGCGGTAATATACCTGAAACGCTGGGAGGGATAGGGTTTTCCAAACATGACATCTTATATCGCCTACAATTTTGGACTTCGTGTCAGCGCTATACGTACATATTATTTCTTAGTTTAGCAGACATTGCTCTCCCTTAATTTAATATACACGAGGTATAAGCCTCGTTGCTCGTTCAATCTCCAATGCTTTCCAATCCTACATTCTTTTTTCTTCCCCTTTTGTACCTTCTATTCTTTCACCCTTCCTACTCCCCACTCTTGTTTCCTCCTTTCTTTTGCTTACTATCTGTCTTTGTTCCACGCAAGTTTCCCTTCTTACTCCAACGTTCCGTATAAGATGTCGAAAGTGCCAAAGACGCTCGCATGGATACCGCATAAATTATTTTTATCGCTACGTAGAGTATAGTAAAATAACCTACTAGCGTAAAGACACGTACGCTTCGCTTCTTCCTCGGCGAGCGTAACGAACATTGCGAATATTCACGGTAGCGTATTGCGTCTTCAGCCTTTATTTCCCTCGCGACTACCATCGTTATGTTCCTCGCGAACCACCCTCTTTTCCGTAGTTATTTTTAAATCACCCGCGGCGCAGAACTGCACACCGAGAGTTCGGAGAAGAGTGCTCTCTTCGGAGTGATCAAAGAATTTCGTGCGAAAGAAATTTGTTTGGGTGAAGGGAGAAAATGCACTGTTTGTAAACTTCGTTTAAATGAGATCGAGAGAGTTTCACGTTAGAAAGTCGCATGAGTTTCCTGTGATTATTTCACGCTGTTCTTGGAGAGTTTCAGTTGCTTTAAGTTCAAAGTTTGATAATTGATGTGTCAGAGAATTTGGATTTAAAGTTTTATTGTATGATCATAGATTCTTTTGTATTGTGCCAAAATATTGTAAAACTTTTAGTTCTGTAGGTAATAATCAAGGGTTTAGGTAAGGAGAAATTTAAATCAGTGCAGTCAGTGGTAAACATTGTATGTGTCTGATGAATATAAACAGTCAAGGGAATGAATAGACTGATTATTAACTTGTCCTCTAATTTGAACCAGTTCTTCATAACGAACTGCTTGTATGTTTGAGCTTATCTCTAGTGTTTGCATAAACTTCTCATCATTTACAATCTTCGAAAGAGTAGAGTTAAAGGAAAAGCACTTTTCAAAATATTGATTCAACCATAATTTAGCACATATTTAACAAGAATTAAGTTGTATGAAAATAAACTTTTTGGAATATATATTATTTAAATTATGTCTAATAGTGCTTCTTAAAAAATATATAAAATTAAAGCTTTTATCCTATGATAATTATTAATTGAATTATATTTAATGTTTAATATTGTTTACTAAAATATTCTTCTTTATGTTTCAAGATTATAAAAGATGGCCGCAACGCAACTGAACAGGGCTCGAACAATCAAGAAAGTCGAAAAACCTCGGCCACTTAAACTGAATCAACGCCACTCGACCGTCGATGGGCGGATTACGACTAGTAATTTTTACTTTTCTACTTTGATTCTTATCTCCACAATTTGTTGCTTTATAATATCATGTTTTTAACAGTGGAGGACGTTGTGTCCTTAATCGACAACGTTGCGCTGCAACTAACCAATGGCTTCCATGAACGAACGCTACAAATGAATGTGGTTACTATGTGTAATCACTTGAAACTTTGGGCTCATCAATTAGAAGCTATTTATAAAGGTATTGTATTGAGCAATGAGTATTATTTTAATCTTCATAGCATATTTATGAATAAATTGAAATATTAATGTTTTGAGTTTTTCTTTTAACAATCACGGTACATAGATCAGCTAGATAGAGCTTTTGTGGCGATCAGGAATGGAAGTCAGGACGAAAAATTAGATATGACGACTAGGGTTCACCTGCTGGAACTTATAGAGTTAAGAGCTAAACAATGGCGTCACACAGATTCTATGGATGTGTACTATACACAGAAATTATCGCATTTGGATAATGTACGTTCAGTTAATTCATTTTATAATATAATTCAAATGTTTTATGAAGATTTTTTAATAATATTAACAGGCAGAAGCAATTCCTGACACACCTACCAATGCATTATCATCTCCTTTGGCATCAATGACATCACCCACTACAGCACCAATCTTAGGGCCAGGCGAAGTCATAAAAAATAGCGGCAAATTTGTCAAACCCACACGCATTCCTGGGAAAAATTACTGCAAAGATGAAGTTGTTATACGTAACAGTGATTCTGGCAAAGGTAAGAATAACTTAATGTTCATACTTTCGTTTAAGAATATTTATACAATAGCAGAAAAATATATGTAAAACATTGTAAAATGTAAAAGATGATTTATTTTTTGGCTTTTAATAATTTATTTTGATTTTAAGTTATTATGCACAATATTTTTTGTTACGTTCTTCAATATGCTCTTATCATGTATATTGTGTATGTCGTTTTTCACAACTATTGTAAGTAGTAAGTATTAAGTTTCTACTTCTAAATCATTTGCACAAAAATACAGTGATGGGAATAAAAGGGCGGCGGGTTCATATGATTGAAGAGCTCAGCCAGACAATCATCTCCTTCCAGCGAGGTAAACAAAAAATTTGCAGACGGCTTGATAGCATCATGTTCATGCATTACAAAACACTAATTATATATTTTTTTAAATATCTGTTATATATTCTAATACTCTTGTCACAAAAAGTGTTAATTTTGTGAAGTAATTAAAACTGAAATTTTTTGTTTCTGTTGTAATCTTAACAATGTTTTTTTTATAGAATAAAGCAGAAGAATACACGAATGAAAATATTTTACCAAATTTTATACATATGCGTATATTATTTTCAATTTTTTTACTCATAAAATAAAGATAGAGTGGTTGATTAGGAAGAATCATTTTAAAGACGCTGTTTTTTTTAATCTGCATGAAACTTTTCTTTAATGTTGCTTTGTTCATTGACGAATAAGTTATACTGTATATAAAACTGGAAATATTTTAAGAGAGCTTTGAAAGTTTGATTACTCACACATATTTTTGTTACGGTATTATTTTTATTAATGTTATACTATTATCATTATTACATCATGCATTATGTTTGCAGCTTATTCAATCATATTTATATAAGTATAAAACGTCATAAGCAGCATTTTACATGACTAGTACGATTGTTTTTACTGCTTCTAATTGCTTACAATTATGCATTTAAGGACTATATGACTTTCCTTTCCCAGAAAAACTTGTATATAATTATTATTAAACTTCGTGTCAATGTTTTAATTCACGAATAATTGATTTCTGAGTGTTTGAATAGTCTACTTACTTCATTTTTATTAAGATTTAATTCTGCACCACTATGTCATACATTAACCATAATGTAGACAAATTATGAAATAAATTTTGATCATAACAAGTGTTTGATACTTCAATAATACTGTAAAATATATGAGCTTAAAATAATTCTTTTTCCATAGTAAACCCTGGAGCCAAAGAACGACTTGTCCAAATCACGGGCACTTCCGAGGACAAGATACAGTAAGTTCAATTTCGCTTGTATCTTTTAAGTTGAATAATATGCACAGTATATAATATACTTCTGAAACCTTATTGTAACAGTTACGCGAAGGATTTAATAAAAGATACGATTCAACGAAATGCATCGCCGGTGAGATTGGAGCAAGGTGGAGGAGAGAAAGGAGCTATGGGTGGATCTAGTTCCTCATTAAACAGCAGTGCATCAGACGAAAGTAATCGACTGCAGCATCAACAGCAAAACTCTCGCGCGCGTTCGCTCCTCCACAGCTTCTCCACCAACGACGCCAGTATAGGCGAATATAAATACACGGTTACAGTTGGTAACCAATCCCTAAAGATCACAGGATGCAATTTGGATCTTGTCAGGGTAATAATCCTGATAATTTGAAAAACATCAGCTTTATCATTACCTCAACATATTTTAATGTAACTTGCTATGTACAACAGACTGCCAAGTTGGTCCTAGACGAATATTTTTTGGGTGATTGCGAGAACTTTACAAGTGGTATAGAATATTTCAATTTCGAAGAAGAACCACCTTATTCGGTCTCGACTCCTAACTCGCAGAAAACACCATTAACTCCGAATACCACTAATGAGATAAGCCGAGAACTGAATATGGATAGTACTGCAACTTCAGAAAGCGAAGAAATTTATAAACCCCGTATAATTTCTGAAACAAATCCTTCGGCTCAAGAAGGTGATTGTTTAAGACGATATTTCTTAGAAATTTTGTTAGTACTCCATGTGGTACTTAAATGAACATTTTTCTAGTTCCAGAAATTAGAGAACTCACTTACGAGTTTTTAATGCTGTGTTCAACAGGCCCTTATGCCAAGCGACCGCCCGCGGATTGGGCTCGTATTCAAAAGGAGTGTCCCAACATTGTTCGCAAGGTACATCAATGTGATACCAATGCTAATCACCTGATGTGCAACAGTGTTATCTACTAATCTTTTCCATAAGATTACACATGTTTAATGCTTCGAAAGTAATGATATTCGCATTGAATTTAACTATATTTTGAAGTTGTTCACTTATGCTGGAATGCGCTGACGCTAAAATGACCGTTACATTTTTCTTTGTTATATCTCTATAATATTCGTATTAGAATATTGATCGCAATAATAGCGCAGGAAAGAACGATACTATGATATGATCAAGTAAAAGTTCTTTTTAAATAAGGAATAACTGTGATGAAATGACAGTTATTTAATAATTCTTAGTTTTGATGAAGAAGATTCAATTCGAATTTTGAATTGTTCTTCTTTAAAAATGTTAGAGCATAAACTTGACGTTCTAAGTGGCATGTTCATCAAGGCGCATGTAGTAATCGATTCATATGCGAGACACATGTACTTAAACCAAAGATTTTATGTTACTACCATATATTACGTGATATTACTTACCAAAACTTTTTGCGTTATCAGTATTATATAGAGAATTTGTTATCTAAGACTTTTAGTGATTAATAATTTTATATTTAAGAAACAACTTGTCTCGAGATTGTACTAATACACAGTAACAATGCTTATATTAATATAGTGTATATATCATTCATACATATATTAATACATTAGCAACATACATAGTATTAGTACATCTGTTTCGCTATAATTACGCTAGAGTTTCATATTACATTGTATCACTTAATAAGGTACAAGGAACTGATTTTAAATGTGTTTTTCCAGTTTATGTTATTTAAAAGACTACTATATAGTATATTTCTTTATTAAATAGAGATATAACCGACAATGTAGACTAAAACCAAACGAGAGGATGTATTATGTTTGTTATAAAAAGTATGATTTTCATGTTCCTATAGATATTTCTTGTTTTTTTATATTTAACATATATTTATAACTCCGTTTGAGAATTACATAGTTTATTATTAAATGAAATTGTAGTGGACGTTCGTTCTTGTAATTTTTGTTAATTTTACTTCGTATTATAGGACAGAAAGTATTAACATTTTATACACGGAATAAGAGATTAAAGATAATTTATAGTGTGATGGATATTATTGTACAATACTTTTATGAAATTTCAAAAACAATAAAACATTTTTACTGATTGTATTTTTAAAGATCGTGTAGTATAAGTGTTAGATTGAATCGTGAGGTAATCTTTGTTTCATTTAAAAAAAGAACTAAATCAAATATGTTTGTGTTGCTAAATTAAAAGGGCATGCATTTACCTAAACTATTTAACATTTGCTTTACAAATTTAAAGCATGCTGCTTGTAACAACACACCCAGGTAAAGTAGAAGTCACATTTTCAACTACATGTTAACGTTGTTATCAATTATGACAATTAACAATACTTTTACGTTTAACAGGCACCGATTCGCTGGTTCGAACCGGAGGCATATAAAGCTAAAGTAGCAGCTGCCGATCTTATTACAGTATTGCCTATCGGAGAGGGAGAAACTGATCCAGAATGAAATTGAGAAATGAATGTTTCAGTCGTCGTGAAATCGTATGTATTAATAGCAATATTTACATCGTTTTTTATCTCGATGTATTGTGATAAATTTTCGAAAGAAAAGAAATCAGTATACTATTGTTCATAAATGAACAAAAACGCAATATACATACGCTCACTGATATACAGATGTAACGATCGGTAAGCAAAAGACCGTGTATTGCTCAATTCAATTATAGCAATACAAAGTGGCTAATATACGTGTTGAGATAATATTTATATAAATTTATGCGTGTTTAAATCGAAATTTTTTTTCAAGATAATTGTAATATTTCTTGAGCATTTATGCTGTTTGTAATACCCTTGTATGCAACAAATTCGTCGAGTTTGTCGTACTTTGCTATCTAATTTTATTTAATCAGCTGCTCGAGCTGCAATGAATATTCTGACTATAGACACGATATGTAGCACACCGAAAAAGATACGTATCGTTTCATATTTCGTAAAAAATTACTTTACAATTTTAGAATTACAATTCATTTAAACACTCATGAAAGACAATACGCAATTCTTACAGTATAGTACTACTACTGTCTACTGACCAAATTATAATACTCACTAAAATTTAATTGTGGAAAATTCTACAAGATTAAGATATTTTCAGAAGAAAATATTTTTTTATGGGCGATTTTTAATATAAATTAAACAAATTGTAGATGTATAATTTGAACGAGGGGAAGAAAAAAAAAAGTTCTTATTTGGGAAAAAGTAACAATGCTTATGCTAACAAATGAATGGAAATTTGTTTTATATATAAAGTAAAATTTTGTTCTTTTTAGTGTGTAATGTTTATGAACATTCAAGAAATGCATCTTTTCATGTATAACAATTGTTTTGTTATGCGTAACAGACATAACAGAATAATGAAACGAACAGTGATTTAGAATAGTCTAGTCTACCTATTTAAAGTAGGAAATACCATGTTGGTAATTACTCTGCTGTGACATAATAACCAAAAGAAACAAAATTTCATAAAATCTGAAGATTTTATATTTTATACACTAAAAAAACAATGGTGCTATATGCAGTATATAATATTAATTATACGAAAGGATTAATTTTTTTAATTATTGTGGAGCATTAATTTTTGATGTCACACAAATATTTTAAAAACATCTTTTCTAATAATATGATTAATTCATAGTTGTGGTTTTATCAGTCTTTTTTTAGATACAAAATTCTATTTAAACGAGGTATTTTTTTATTACACTGTTATTTCTCTGTTCTTAATCAAGCTTGTATTATTTATGGAAAATTGTTTCATTAGCCAGAACATAACAACTCGCAAATTGTATTTTTACAATTTCTTATTCATTATTTATCTGCGCTATTATAATCTTTTTATTCTGCGATATAAATTTTTTATTTATTGTTTGAACTCTTTCGAACAGTCTTGTGTTCACATGGTTTTGTTTTCTGGCTTGAAACATCTGTAGAAGAAAAATGTTTAATATATATCTATTTAATTTTGACTAAATTATACTGCACGCATATGGGACGTTATGTTTGTAAGTTTTTACATCGTTTAATATTTATTACAAATTTACACGATTATATTGATTAAATTATTAGTAATTTATTTCTATTATCAACTAACTGCAGTAATATGTTATATTATTGTACTTTGATCTTTAATAATAAACAAATAAAAATAAGAATCTCGTCCGGTTATACTTTTTTTCGTCCTTGGAATTCAAATAAAACTATTTCAAATAAAGTGAGATTCGTGTTTTCATAAATATGCATTGAATTTGGCTTTATCCACCGATAATTGAATTTTTAAAACTGATATATACGTATAAATGACAACCGATCATCCAGAACTATAAGTTTTATTATTCCAGTACTTTATAGAAATGGTAATGTCAGAAATATTACATGCGCCCTCAATTTGTGCAGACTTCATTGTACTAAATATCAATTGCGTTTTTATTCTTCACTTCTTGTAAAAGTTAAAAATGTTATATCATCTGATATTATGTGCATAAAACACTTGATATCAAAGGCCTACTTATTGATTGCATCTTATTACAATCTGTTATGACAATTAATTACTAATACCTATATTGCAAATGATTTCAATACATAAATCGAGAACGATGCGCGACGTACGCATATGCATGATGTATGTAGTTTAAATTCAGTCTACTTTAACATCGTATAAATTAATTTAGTCTAAAAGCAGTACCAGTTTCACCTGCAAAAATGTGTTCATAATTATAAATTGTCTACAAAAGAAATACAATTAAAGTGTATGATTAGAGTGTTATATAAATATCATTATTTGTATAATTAATTAAGTCAGAAGGTTTCAATTGAAAACCTCGTCCACTGCAAATTACCGACGACACCTTTAAAGCGTTACAGAACTTATAGTTAATTAGAGAAACTGGTTCTGTAGTATAACAGACTATTAAGTTATACGATCAATCGTACAATGATTGGCAGTTTCGTAAGAATAGTGGTCTTCAATAATGTTACCTTATTTCTCAAAATGCACATATACGTGCTGTACACTTTTAAATAAAATGAACTAACGTAAAATTAATTCAATAAAATAGGGATTATAAAGAACCACCATTCCAATTATACATTTGTATAATTTTATCATTGTAGTTTCCTTAAATATATATATATATATATGTATATATCTATATATAATTATAGTTGTAAATAATCGTGTATATTTATTCGTACAACATAGAGTCATAGGAATATTTTCTCAGCGACGAGCAATCTATGACAATGAATTCAGAGACACGGACAAATATAATTGTCAGAAATATTAGTCTTTGTCCATTGATGTGTGTGATGTATGACAAGGAATTAGTACTATTTTTCTAAACTTCTCTCATGAAAAAAAAATTACTCGCCTCTGTTACATATTCCACGATAAATAGGCAATAGCACGATTTATTCTAAGTATGATTTACTTATATTCGCAACAAATTAGAATAAGGTATTTAATATTCTGAAATATTAATACGCAACTTGAGTCCCATTAGTCACATAAATAAACGTATTCCCTATGATAGAATATCTTATACAAACGATATTTATAGAGTTCGTAAAGAACTAAGAATTTCGTGTAATATTGCAACAAATTTGTATATCTTGTCATTAAATACACATTAATATCTACGAAAATTGCAATTAACTAACTATGTGAAAGATTTTCGAAAATGTAACGTAACGATCGAGAGTTTAAACAGCAGTAGCTTTCTTTCATGGAGCTTAATATAATAGTGATCACAAGGTCTGAATGTGTACAAATATTAAAAAAATCTTAAGGATACACTGTGTTCACATTTATTATAGTCTAAACATTGTTTTATAAAACATAAATCGCTAAAAGCGATGATCTACTTTTTAAATACATTACTAGTTTGGGACAGAGTATAATCCAATTGAGTTTTGCTAACCACAATTTCATTTCAATAAATTTGGTACTAAAAAATTTGCATAGAGTGCTTGACTCTACTTTAGAATGTCATAATGCACAGTATGACATTCCAACGACGATTCTATACATTTATAAGAAAATGTCAAATTAAACAAATATAAAATCATCTGCTTTGTTTAACAGACGCATCTTTGTAGAACTAATACACATAGTTTCTTTTCAATCGGCTGGCAATGTTTTCTCGAATAATCCTATTTACAATGCAACAGCCTATACCTTATTGTATACTTCTAAATTTAGAGGTCGTGAAATTCTTGTACTATTGAAGTAACTGCGATATGTCCTCTAAATTTAGATCACCTGCACAAATATGGCTGGTCTTTTTTTTCAGAATTCACACGTATTAGAAACTTTTACCTAAATGACTAAAGTTTTTGTCGAGCTCCGCAATTTTCACATTCAATATTTATAAGATCGATGAAACGTCTATATGCAAATGCGACCGCTAAAATTTTTTACGCAATAATTGCTAAGCGATCAGCTCTAAACTACAAATGTGTCAGTTACACACTGATTGCAAGATCTTTACTAAAAATTTAACATAGTGTGATTCTATATAAAATATGTCCCGCATTGTCACGCATCCATCTTTTGTAAATATAGAAAATTATAACATTACTTTTCTCCCAATTACTAAAACGCAAAATTTACTAAATACAATCAGTGGGAGTTATTTTGTTGTAGAATAACCAATCATCCACGGGGTTAAAAGACATAGTCAGGTCCTGCCATATCTATTGCCCATCTGAATTTGTCCCTTTGGGTTTTATTGTAAATTTTTTCAATAGGGACATTATGTTTTTTACACCTAATAAAGTAAAGTAAATGTTATACCACTACACCAGAATTTTTCTGACTAAAAAGAAAAAAAGAATAAAATATTACCATGCAACAGTGATCCTAGGGTCCAGATAGTTCAGCTTGGAAGTACCCAATGCAATTTCTTTGTTTTCTTCCTTATCTGTCGCTTGCACCTCCAGCTTCGTCAATTGTTCCTTTAATCTATCAAGAGTCTTTTTCTTCTTCTCGTACACACTAAAATAATGGAGACGTAATAAAATATTCATTATTCTAAAGTCATAAATGATTTAAAATTGCAAATAATTTACGTACACTTTTTCCTTGACAGACCCGTGTTTCGCATCACGCTTGGCATCTTTCACAGCAAGTTCTGCGTCAGCTATGGCTTCTTTCTTAGCTTCTATCTTTGCTTTAAGATTTTCCATCGATTTTGCATGTGTTTTAGGCACTGAACGTTGGTGATTACAAAGTATTGCAACTGCTCGATTTGCTCTATTATATGACAAAATCTTTTCTGCTTCCGTATCGTCAGGATTTGTTAATTCATTTAATTGTTGCTGCAGCGTCCATGACGCGTTATATGTTCTGAATACTTTAGCAGTAAGACCTTCCATCAGTTCATTCAAATGTTTATTCATGACCGTCGTATTGAGACGATCAAATAGATCATCACCAGGAGATTTATTTTCCATGAACAATTGCAAATTCTTAAATACTCGTTTTTCTACTGGCACTTCATTATAATATCTTATAGAATCTTTACCTGTGTTGAAATGAGAACTACATTAATATTTATCCTCGGTTATTCTAGTAGAACAGAAATACAATAGAAATAAATATATGTACCTAAGAAATCAAATACAACTACATATTCCCTTCCATCTTTTTGTTCGTGCAATGAAATATGTTCCACTCGCAAGGAACAGCAACCTACAGTATCTGCTTGATCCTCGTCTTTTTCGTTACCAGCTCTGAGTGCTAATTTATCTATAAAGTATAAAGCGACAGCTCTCTGTCTAATACGCATTTCTTTACTTTTCCAATCTTCCCTATACTCAGCACGAATTTTATCTATCAATTGTGCTAATTTCCTAGCAGTCTCATATTTTTGCCAATCCTTTTCACCTTTAAGCTTACTCGATGGATTGAGCATAACATATTTTACTTGTCCTTGAATATTCTCTGTCCAAGAAGCAAGCCAAGTAACATTAGGATCATGCCGTACTTGTTTCCATTTGTGACCTGGTGGTGGCTTTGGTATATTGGAGTCTTTGGAACAATTGATAAGAATGTCCTCAGGCATGACTCTCCTCTTCAATTTACCCATTTTAGGATGTTCACCACGACCTCTGAACAAACCAGGAGGTTCAATTTTGAAATTACCTATTCTCTCCTTATGCCCATCAATCACGCAGAAACCATATTCTTTTTGAATCGCTTCGTTAGTTTCTTTTATTTTCTGCTTTTCTTCTTTTGTCATAGCTTTTCGCTCCTCGCTCTTTTGGAGAAAGTAGGCATGCATCTCTTTGAAATTGCACTTTGATAAATCAACTATTTTAGCTCTCTCTGATTCAGTCATTACTTCTCTCCAGTCATGGAAGAAATTTGAATTAAATGCAGGTTTTGTAGTATAATCGTGATCTAACATGCGTGCATAAAAGGTTGCAACTTCCTCTGCATCTTGACTTAATTTCATTTCTTTGCCATTGTAATAAAACTTTACGTCAGGGGGAAGTGGTTCATATGGGGCTGCAAATACTGGTCCTTTATGCTCCAAGAATGTCCACTTTGTTCCATCATTCTTCTTTTCTTCTTCCCACCTAAAATAATTTTTTACCTATTTTTATTCAACTTCATTTGTGCCAACATTTATTGTTATTAGTCTTATAAAAACATGTATCTTATATAAAATACTTAACCTTAAAAGAGCAAGTTGTTTTAAAAGTTTTGATTTAGAAGAATATCTACGATTAAAATAATAACTTACATGTTTAAAACAAACTATTTTAAAATTAATATTTACACATTTTTTAATCATGCTGTACATAATATAATATATAAATAACTAAAATTCATTAACTTGAGCTATATGAATACTGTTTCACTAGAACGAGGTTAAGTAACACAACCTGTACGATTCGTTTTGCGCGGGATTTTTAAAAGCTGAGAAAACCTTACCACTTCCAGACTTCCTGTTCTTCTTCTTGCTTTTTCTTCCTCGGACTTGAGTTTTCTCCCTTCGATGCTCTTGCACCTTTCTTCTTTGGCTTCTACAAATAAAAAAGATATAAATTGAAATTGTTTTAATTAAAATTCATAATAATAAATAAATGCATTACTTGTTCCATTTCTTCATCGTCGTCGTCTTCATGCTTTCGCTTTTTCTTCTTCGTTTTAGTTTCGCTTTTCTTAGGTTTCTTGCGTGCAGAAAGTGGAACGTCGTCTTCTTCTTCTGACTCTATACTTCTCTTAACACTTGTGGGGCCCATAGATCTTGAACTCTGTATAATTTTTAGAACACATGAATATTTTACAAAGTAACAATAAAGTAAATATAAAAATTAGTTTTGATACAGATTCTATTTACAAGGGGCACATCTTCATCTGATTCGTCCTCAGTTTTAAGAGTTGTGTTATGAAGATCTGAAAGTCTTGTGTCATTTCCATCAGTTGAATCCATGCTAGCATCTTCTTCATTTGCAGGCTCTTCTTCGTCTTCTTCTTCTTTAATATATAATGGCTGCTCTCCACCACTGTCGTCGTCATCTTCTGGCTCTATTTGCGAAACAGGTTCCTACAACATTTGTTTAAATTTACTTGATGATCTACTAAATATTATATCGTAATAATATCGAAGATATGTAAAGACGTGCGAACCTCTTTTATTTCATGCTTCACCATCTGATCAGCATTGCAATGAAACTCTTCTTTTTCTATGTGATTTGGTTTCTCAGCCATCATCTCTTCCTTTACCTTTACCTCTTCTTTCTCTTTGTCCTTCTTATCTTTATCTTCCTTATGTTTTGCTGTGAATTAAACAAAGTAAGAATACATATTTTTATCGTAATTATATTTTAACGTTTTTAATGCCATCACTCACATTTTTCTTTGTCGTGACGATGACGATCTTTATCATGACGATGTTTATCTTTGCTCGATAAACTGTGCTTGTCCTTGTCTTTTTCGGAAGAGCGGTGCTTTTCTTTGTCATTTGTATGGGAGGTGGAATGTCTCTCCTTATCCCTATCAGATGAATGTTTCTTCTCTTTTTCTTTATCTTTTGATATACTTTTATCTTTATCTTTGTCCCGAGAACTTGAACTCAAACTGTGTTTGTGTTTATCCTTATCCCTATCCTTGTTTTTATCTCTGTCTTTCTCTTTACTTGAGCTTTCTTTATCCTTGGAACTACTGTGGTGCCTGTAGCAATAAAACATTATGTCATCTACTGAAGGAAAAGGTAAGCAAAATTATAAAAATTTCTCCCCTACCTGTCCTTATCTTTCGAACTGGAGCTTGAACTAGACTTGTGATGATGGTCTCTGTCCTTGCTTTTATCCTTCTCTTTATCCTTACTCGAGGAACTACTTTTATGTTCTTTATCCTTACTCGATGAGGAGCTGCTTTTTTTATCTTTTTCCTTGTCTTTGTTGCTGCTACTGCTGTCATGTTTATCCTTCTCTTTGACAGAGCTGGAGCTATGTTTATGTCTATCTTTCTCTTTATCTCTGTGCTCACTCTTATGATTCCTATCCTTCTCCTTGCTTCTCTCTTTGTCCTTATGATCTGACTTATGAGATCGGTCTTTCTCTTTATCCCTGTGCTCAGATTTGTGTTCCCTTTTTTTGTCATACCCATTGGACATACCATTTATGTGAGTATCTAAAAATACATCCCATAGCTTACACAATATTCATCTTGCATTAGCAAATTTTCGAGATAAATCATCATAAAAATCACTTCAAAACAGTATACATTGTTTCCTTAAATTTTTAATTCAATAAAATATTCAAATATACAATATGGAAAGTCGCGTTTAAAAGCGATCTTTCTAGAAAAATGTTTAATCAGTTAATAAAAAAACACGTTTAACATATAAACAGATTAATCCGAGATCCGTACGCGGAAAAACAGTTAAAAAGTCGCTCAACGTATACGCAACGCGAACAAGTGGCAATTCAAAAATGGAAAATGAAAAAAAAAATTTCTATCACAGGAAGTTGTAAGTAACTCGGACGCCTAGTCGGGGTCGAAACACGTGTCAGACCGGTCGGGTCGTTGGCAGCTTCAACTCTCTTGGCCGTCGCGTTGGACTTAGCATTCGTTACTACAAAGTTCCGATTTCGTCTATGTCAGAGTCGTACGTATGTTAAACTCCATGAATAAACTGCTCACCGCTATGATTCCCAGTCGCATTGCTATTTTCCTTCGGCTTCCTCTCCTAAAAGCAAAAAAAATCCGCGTCAAAATGCCATCACGATAAGATAGACGCGTCGCATATAAGTATCCGCTCCTCTATCGGACTTAACGTCTGGCGGTGCGAAGCGAGCCAGGTAGGACTTAGCCGCAGACGCCATTTTGGGACTTAGAAAAATTTCGCGTCTCTGGCCGTGCTGTGCGTTCAAGAGGAAAGCGGCGATACGGTGCGGAATATCGAAAAATCATGCACGTGGGTGAACGCAGCGGCTCGAATAGATACGGAATAGTCACTTACGGTCTCGGAATTCGGTTGCGTTGCTGGCTGCTCGATATCCATTTCTCGTCCGAACACGACTGATAGACTCTGGCAACGCGAGGTCTAACAGAAGCGAGAGAAGCAAAGAGGACCGGGGACACGCACACCAGTCAGCTACTCGACCACACACTCCGTGCGAGACTGCAGCTGAAGCCTACGCTTAGACCGTATAGGAAACCCCAGTCTAAGTATCGAAAATATCTAACTGCGCATGCGTCCCTTAGCTCCGCCTCTTCGATCCTCGGCATAACCCTTTGCCCCGCGAGCCTTTGTAACTGTTTATTCGGTTCTGTTCCGTTTCGCCAACGTGGGTCTGCAAACGTTACACTTGTAATTTTACGAGTTCAACCATAAAAGATCATTCGTTGAGATAGCAGTTCGACGTGGGCCTCCTTTTTTTTTTTTAGTTTGGAGCCGCTGTAATTTTGAAGACGCTGCTCTTCGAGCTTTTGTTTATGCGCCACGGACTTTAATTGCGAACTGTCTGTGTCCATAACAAAATCGAACAATGGTATCGAAGCTTGTCGCATGTGCATGAAGGTGTGCAATACGGCTTTTCACGAATTAAATATTAATTCCGTGGTAACGTAAGGAAGGCTTTAACGATCGCTTGTAGAATATTTCTGCGTTCTTATGCGATGTACCACAGAGTGATTTAATAAAGTATTATAGATCAGTAATATGTGCTAATGGTTATTTTCCTTGTAAACATGAAACTTAACCCTGATTTTGTATAATGGGTGCCTCTGTATTTTTTTTGATTGTGTAATATACTTTTTTAGTGTTTTTAAGTAGAGGTCAATGGATCTACAATTTATACATCTTTATTATAACTCTCGGAAGGAGTTTATAAACTTATATTTATATGCATTTTTTACTTGAAAAATTTTAGAGCAGCCTATACAAGTTTTATTTAATAAATGACTCAATTCAGATCTTAACCCAGTATATTTGAAATTATCGAATAGACAGCAATATCTTTTACATATTTTAAATAATTATCTTGTCACCATGTCATTTATATAAAGCATATTTTTACAGATGGTAATATAGATGAAAATTTATAATACATATGGCTATCTATGCGTGATGTATTGTTGGAATTCATTTAAAAAAAGTTATATAAAATATATAGGTGACTGTATACTATAGTTACATATACATACATGTATGTATTTCTACAGTAACAGACTAGTTTGTACAATATAAAATCAATGATCATAATTGTTGAAACTCATTTTTAAACTATTAAATTAATGCTATCAAGTTTTTCGTCCTTATGATTTTACATTTTCTGGCTTCCCTTCACTACTTCTGGCAACTTTTGACTTTTGAAAGGCAAATACTGCATACAATGCTGCAAACAAATACAATAATTAGTGCTCCAGTGATGATATTGATAATAAAATGTTAATAGTATTTTTTATACTAGAGAAAAATGATTTTTTCTACTAACAGATAACTTCCCATTCTGGTCGAGACAAAGTACCGACTTTACGATGACCTGGTAAATTTTGCATGTATTGCACAGCATGTTGATAGTCTTGCGAAGGATTACCAAGAAGGGGTGTGTCATGATATGGTGGATAAGTCTCTAAAGCCTGCATTTTACCGAGCAATACTCTACCTTCGTTTTTCATACGTTCATAATAATCGTCAAATCTGTAATAACATAAAATTTTAGTCCTGCATACTTTCAAGCAAATTATCCCTGTACTATTTTTTTTACCTTTCAAATACTACAAGCTCCAAACCATATTTCGAACCTAATTTACGGAGAATGGGTAAGTGAACAAGAAATTCTGGGCAGTCGACAACCTCTTCTAAATGAAAGTTATACTTAGCGCCGAAAAGTGGCGGTTGTTTTTTGTCACAAAAAAATTCTATACTGTAAACGTCATTTCCAAATTTATTACCATCACATTTTTGCCACCTAGAACTATTTAAAAAAAAGAGTTGTTTAAAATAATTTTCATATTTTGAGTAGATACAATAAAATATGAACGTACACAAGATCATTTGCATCTGGAATAGTTCCAATAAAGTATCCTCCTGGCCTAAGGCATTCGCTAGCATTCCTCATCATACATTCTGCTTGCTGTAGTGATTCAAAACTGTAGTGGAATGCAAATTGGCAGTTGACAAAGTCAAATTGGATACTGGGATCTTTGTACTTTTCCCTTAAGCGCACCTGAAACTTTCCTTTATAACCAATTTCCATTGACAAACTACATACTACGTAATAATATAACATCTAACATTTCGTTAGATTAATTGCATGCTTTAATTTTCTATTTCCTATGCTATTTTACATACCCTTGTGCAATCAGCAGTTATAAATTCAGCAGTAAAAATGGGTGCAAACCCTCTATCATTGGAACTTCTATTCAACATGTCATTATATCGTTGTTGACATTGCTCAACAGATACTTCTGCTAAATCCGCACAAACAACGTGTGTTACATTTTTTCTTTTCCATTTAAGGAGATCTCCTCCTTTTCCACAACACATATCTAATACCCTTAAAGAAGATCCATGCACTTTACCATGTTTTACTTTATCTATATATTCACCTGTAAATAACATTTTTTTTAGTTATTCAAAGATAAAATGTAATTTTTTACTTACATACAGGCTGTTCCAAAACATGTGGGTATAACTTCCTAATTGAATTTACCTTCCAAGTTATGCTCACATGTTTTGGAACACCTTATATGTATATATGAATCACAATCTTACATATAAGCATGCTTTTAATCCAGTTATTGAAGTTCCTCATATATAAGATACGACTTTGATTTCTGGCTGAAAGATCTTTCTCTGGTATTAAGTTGTAATGCTCAGCGACTAATACTGTGTTATTACTGCTTTCTTCTATTTTACTAGGTTCTTTCTCTCTACTGCTACCAGTAGATAGGTCAGAAGGAGTATTATTGAGCTGTAACATACAAATTACATTGGAGCAAAGAAAATATAACTAATACAGGATTAAAAACAGGTAGTAAATATATTTCTAAATACATTTTGTTCAGGATCAGATTTTGGTGTCTTATGCAACTCTGGCCCTGGAGAATGCTTTCTTCTTTTTTTAGCTTGTGTATAGTTTTTATCATTTGTTTCATGATCGTGTTCTCTTTTTGAACTCGACGACTGTGAACTCAAATCGGACGATTTTTTTGCGGTATCTTGTTCTGATACTGTTGGTGTACCTTGTTCTTCCTTGGCCTCCTTTGTTTCTTCGAGACTAGGCGCAGACATCTCGGCGTAAGAAACAATCTAGCAAAATATGAGGAACCTACTTATGTTTTGTCTCAACAAACATGTGCTTGTATACGCCGATGGATGTGCTGCAACACTTCTACACGGATCATTCCATTGATCGAAGCTCAAATAAAAACAAACCTTTTGCGACCAGTCACACACGTCGTACTATACACACATAGTAACTGCAGCGCCTATAGTTCCTCATTATTGCTTTATATCCAATGCAATGAACCGGTATTATCAATGCTGGCAACATGAATTATATTTCATAAAAATACCCTGCAATCTATAGAGGTTAAGCGATACTTTTTTTATTAACATTACGTGGACATAATCCTATCAATTTACATAATTTATTACTAATAATCATAAAAGGATATATAAAATTTCCTTATATTTTTTTTTTTTTTTTAAGAAACTATTCTTGAAGTTCATAATTAATTGAGAAATATTCACAATATTTACACATTTTATGCGATAAATATATTTTGTATGAGTACGATAACTAACGTATTTCGAGAGAATAATTATCAGAGAAGTAAGAATTGAAATTGTATTGTTCATGTGTTACAAATTTATTTAAAATGAAATGAATTTTCATCGATATGTTTATTTACTACAGTGCTGCCAAACGTACGTTTTCACGCATTCCGTATCTTACGATAGCCTTCAAGTCGGCACACTTAATTAGGCTTAAATAAATATACAGCCGCAATACCCGAGGAAATGAGTTGAAGGTTTTATCTTAGCGAGGGTATTTTTTATTACACAATGGAAAATTTTCGCATGATATAATTGTAGCTTTATTTTTCGAAGTTGGTAAGTTATACAGTGGAATTTCTTTAACTTGTAGCACTTGGTCTCATCTATTATCTGATCTAGATTTGTTATACGTATGACATCCTTATCTAACAGCTTATCTAAAATTCAATAAGAAATCAAGATAAATAATAGTATTTTATTCTACTGTCAGTGAAAATCATGATTTTTTATTTTATTACAGGTATCTGAGATCATTGTTTACGTAGAATCTATTTAAGTTGTCAGCCTCTTCATTTAATGTATTTATTTGTTAGAGTGAATTTTGTATGTATCGCAAGATCATGGATACATTCCCTACGCAGAAGTATGAAACAAAGATTGAAAGTTTCGATGAATGCATAATTGATGGTGCACATCAGCAGCGTGAGATATCCCAAGCAGTAAGCGGGCAAACTTCTATGCAGTCTGTTGAAGTAGAAAATCAACAGAACCATGGAACACCAACTTTACATCAGCAACAACAAGAACAGCAACAGCAGCAACATCAACAAGAGTCACACTGTCAGATCTCATCAATACAGTCAAATGCTCATCAGAGCGTGACTCTTACTCCAATTCGATTACCAGCCATTCTTGATGGAGAATTCTTCAGTGTGATTAGAGTAGAGGATAGTAATGTAACAGTTCGATGTTTACAGTGCCATAAGCACTTGAATGGAAATCTGAAGTCTACAGGAAATTTTTTAAGTCATATTAAAGTAAAATATTTTAATTTATATACTATTAAAATTATAATCCAGTCATTCCATGTTTATTAAATTTAAATATTTTACAGAGGGTACATCCACTCATGATGGATAAAATCAAATCTAAATCAAATCAGAGAAAGCCTGCCATGGTGTACATTGACTTATCAAATGACAAGTGTCCAGAATTTGTCAAAACAAAACGAGGATACAGGAAATGTTACAAAGCAGTAAGCATCTTGTTTGTGATTCTAATAAGGATAATCATATTTTGCTAAGAAAGGATAATATATTTATTGTTTCATCTAGGAGGAACAAGAATCAAGAAATGAAGAAACTTATGAACCATCCAATGAATGGACAGAATCTCCAGTAATTCGTAGACTTAAATCAGAAGAAACTGAGTCTACAGACCTCCTAAAAATACCACAAAATAATTCCTTTGTAGTAGAAGATGAATTTGATGCAATTGGACGAAATGTGGCAGCAAAACTTAGAAATATGAGACTAGACCAAAGAATAATAGCTGAGAAATTATTGAATGACATTTTGTTTGAAGCACAACTGGGAAACCTTCACAGAGATTCTAATATACATGTATGAGAAATCATGTATTTTTTATCAAGGAAGGATTATTAATATTCCTTTATTAATAGTTTCTTATTGAACTACTACGATAATAGTAATCAGAAAGTGGTTTTCTGCCAAGTTTAAAGTCAGATATAAATAATGTGATGTATTTTATGAATATATTTTTTAGTTTATTCCTCGATACCGTGAACTTGAATGATTTCTAATAAATCTCTACTCAAATATTGTTACAAGATAAGTAATTGACTTAAATGTGTAAAAATGTCTTTAATGATAGAAACACAGATTGAATGATATATATATATAATTATATATACATATATTTTTTAATATTTAGAAGTATTCATATAGGTATCTAGAATTATCTCTGTATATATACGCATACGACTGTAAATATTACTGTACAAGTATAAAATTTGCAGAAAAAAATGCTGCCGAATATAGTAACCGTTTATAAAAGTTTTCTAGGCGAATCATTTTTGTATAAATATTACATAAATACAGCTACCTGTAATTTATAGTGATATATGATAAATACAGTTTTAATGTACTAAATCTAACAATCATTATCAGTCCTCAGTACGTCATTTTACATTAAAAATATTATAATGTAAAATACAATTATAGATTTATTTTTCTGTTACTAAATAATTATTTTTTAATATTACCTACTTTATATGATGAATGAAAATATGAATGAAATCTATATAAATATAAAAAGAACGATTATGTTAATGTTTAGAAATAGATTAAAGCATACATCAAATCACATTTCAATGAATTTTTTACCAGGAAATAATCGTAATTGTTTGTCAACTGGTATATATTCTACGTTTCTTTGGTTTAAGTAAAGTGCAATAAATTGTTGTTGATAAAATACAAAGTGTCATACTTGTGAAAATAACATAAAACACATAACTATACCAGAATCCATCCCAGTCCGCATAAAAATACCAAGCTAGTGTTAAAAACGTATTTTGTAGTAATACAAAGACATGGTATGGCAATACCCATTTGTCTGCGTACTTGAATTTGATTCTATACTCAATTAAACTAAATATATAAACTAATCCCAACCATAAATTAACAAAAAATGTGATGATATCATAATATTTTGCATAATAAAAAAGATATACTAACATAACAACATAATGTATACTAAGTACAATAAATAAATAAACAGGATAAAATTCATAGAATACAGCAATAGTCAATACACGCGCCAAAATGAAAAAAAACCACCAAAGAAACCCTAGAAACTTGCCTACAGGATCATCTTCTTCTAAACCTTTTTTTGAATACCTGCGTTGCGGAATTTTTAAACTTCGAGTCTTATCGAATTCTGCAGCAGATACTGGTTTAGTAAGTACGTTTTTGAATTCTGAATTTTCCGTGTTTGTACAAATAGAATCTGGTCTTGGTGGAGCTGGCACATCTGGAATGGGCAAAGGAGCCACGGTGGTAATTCCCCTTATAGGGGTTGGAGGTGGTGTAACATGTGCATTCTTTGGTGGTAATGGAGGAGTTATAGATATCTGACGATTTAGAGAAACGCGAGAATCGTTCTTATTGTCATTTTCATTTTCTTCTGCAGAGCTCTTCTGTTCATCAGAGTCTTTTGTTGCATCATTTGCACGTACAGTATTTTCTTCCTTTACATCAGGTAATTTTAAAAGTGTTCTTTCCTCGAGATCAGAAAGTTCCTAATGATTAGACAAGTTAAATGAGTATTCAGTAAAGACTAAACAAATTGAAATGATAGTGTATATAATTAATTATTATAAAATACCTGCACACAATATTTTTTTAGCCACATTGCCCATGGTAATTTCCTCCCATTAACACGTTGGCTCTCAAATCTTTGAAAAGAGGTAGTCTGAACAGCCACTATCACAACAGACATCAGAATGGAAAGCACCTTTATGACCACTATAAAAAAAGATAAACTGTTAGTGAAATTAGTATCTTCATATTTATAAAAGTAATTTAAATTATATTTCATAGAAATAGAAAAAATTACATTACCTGATTGATGTGTCTGATGAAATGATGCTTCACGAAAAAGTAAATGTGTTTGGAAAATAGCTTGAGGAACTGCCTGAAACCAAGCTTGCAGAAAAAAGTATAATTCTATAGCTGCAGGAGTGGCTGCTATATTTAAAGTCTTTGTTCTCTCATTCCCAGATAAAATTATAGCATCCACAGATAACACTATGAGACCAGCATATCTGGAAAAAAAAATTATTTTTATAACATAAAAGTACAAATTGTCACTAGAATTATTAGCTTTAAAGGTAAAATAACTATACCTATAAAGAGCAAAAAAGATAAAGCCAACCAGCTGACAAAGTTGTATACAAAACCAACCGAATACACCTTTAGTCAGTTTATCATCATCTGTCATCCACCAATCTGGCCTTGAAACAGTCAATATAAAATATGCAATTGCTGGTGCATACATAAACCCAATGGTACAGCATCCCCATATTGGATTACTTTCTCTGAAATGTTGGAAAGCAACAACCAGGTCGGCAGAAAAGTGAATTTCATATATAATACAAGAGATCAATGTTGGAATTAAGAAGACCAAATAAACTTGTTCAGTCGATTTTAAAGGAACTTGCAGAAACTGAGTTGACTTTCTCCGACACAGTGTATCTGAATTACTTTCCATTGTATACAATTTTTCTATCATTCCATGTCTTTCAGTTATATGCACTTTTCTAATAGCAGTGTTTTTTAGATATCTTCATGTAGTTACATATTTAGCTGAAATAAGAATTATGAAATGAGATACATAATTTTGTATGCTCCATGTATAATGTAACAACAATAACATAATTTAGAAACTTGTTGATTTTACGTTATTAATATAAAACAAAAAAAAACAATTTTTGCACTAAATATTGATATTTTCTTTTTCCAAAAATCGTCACTTTTGAATTATATCATTGTTGCAGAAAATAAACAATATGTATTTTAATAAAAAACTAAAAAACAAAAACTACTTTTTATGGGAAACAAAATAATAATTATTAAAATTTCGAATACGTTACCTAAATAATATGTAGTTGAAAATTAAATCCCACTTTCATACAACTTTTGTCGTAAATATAATTTTACTCCTATTTTACTATAGGAACACATTGTTTCAAGTTTACTATATGAAGATTTATTCGTTTATTTCGAAATCTACATGCGGAATATAGGAATGACAATGCTTTCGCGGAAAATATTACGAATTAAAGCTGTCGTAATTGCACTATAGCACGCGAAATACGAACATGGATTTGCCTTGACTTAAGTAGAGATGAGGGCGTGTAAGTGCGTGAGTATCGGATTGATTAATCAGTGTGTCGAATGAGTGTAGATAATTTGATAAGATTTCATTCCATCAGCTCGTGATAAAGCTTCTTCAAATATGGACGCCTAGTGAATTACTCAGAAAGGATAATTGTTAATGATGAAGGTGTGAAACAGAAGCGGGGGCGGGGGAAATACGTCCTTTGTGTAAAAGAAAGATGTTAGTCATACGTACGTGAATGCAATCGTGCATATCGCATAAAAAACGTATTTAAAGTTGTAATTTTTTGTTAATTGTTTTCTTCTGATAAAAGAATTTAAAAAAAAAAAAAATAGTATTTTAGTATTTTTAAAAAAAATCAATTTTTCGTTTGAAATATGTGTAGTATTCTTTTACTAATTACTATACTTTACAATAGAATACATATAGAAGTGGTATGTGATCATAGGTATCAGTTTATATTATCTCGAATATTTATTTAAAATGACAATACAGTAAATGTTAGTTATTATGACTTTTTATAATCTCATTGTTAGTTTTATCACTGTCTTCCATTGGTTGAAAGTCAGATAAAAATTCATTGTACTGTTTCATGATATCTATATCGGTAGTAATTCTACTATTGTCATCAAAATCAGGACCAATTGACCATAATGTTTCTAAATCATACACTGATCTGGCAGACTTTGAGAAAATATGTAGTGCAATATTTCCTAGAAAGATAAAACAGAAGAATGTTAATATCTATTGTACAAATATGTTAATAGCATAGAATAAAAATGTAGAATATATATACCTAAATCTAAAGCTATCCAATCCTTTGATGCTTCTCCTTCAATCTTAACTGATGGATCTGCAGTATGTTTTTTCAGTTTATATACTTTACGGACAAATGCAGCTAGAGCTTTCATATGCTTCTGTGATTTACCTGTGACTACAACTATGTAATCAACATATGCTCTGTCAGAGGGCAGTGAAACCACAAAGATGTTTATAGCATTGTCTTTTCGTAATAATTGCACAAGGTCTTCTATTTCGAATACACCAGTCTCACCCCCTGTAAAACAATTACGCTTAATAATAAATAATTACAGTTTTTAAGTAGAGTAGAACCCCAAACCGAATTACCACGAAACTCACATAAAGACCACTTTCACGATAATTATTTTATTTACGAGAAACTACTATTAAATTCTGGTTCAAATTTCGATACTTGAAAATTGATGTTCTACTCAATCCTAAAATATTAATTAAGTACGTGAAAATATAAACCTGTCCTGTGTCAACTTACGTTCTAAATTTAGTCCTTCATAAGGATCATGATGTACCTCCTCAATTTGTAAATCCTCTATATTAATCGTTTGTTGTCTCTCGCTAGTGTCGAGAATAATTTCTGCATCTTTGTCGTCAAACGCTTTATGCGTAATGTTGATAGAACCGGCTAGGTTATATTTACTTTCTTGCGCATTTTCATCATTACTGTCTTCTGTTTTATTATATTTCGAAAATTTCTTAACTTGTATTAATCGTGAATTAATTATGGCATTGTTCGGGCAAAGTTTGAAAGATTCATGAAATAATTTTGTTGTTCGTAATAAATTCTGTAGCAAGCAACTTCGCATATTGAACACGCGTAAAAGTAAGGTTATGTTTACGTACGTTCACCAAAATGCGTTATCGATATCAATGAAATCTGAGGCCCATGCTGCATATTTTACGATTATATGCGATAAAATTTAGGATACTTTTTAAAAAATATTTTCTATGAAGGTTTTAGGTGAACTAAAGGAAAAGAATTTGTATATGTTTGGAATAATAAATGTATTTAATTCTCCAAGATGCGTACATCGATAAAATGCATGTAACTCTCTGCGTAGAAACGGTGGTAGCAAATGTCAAACTGTTTAAGAGTCATTCGGGCTGGATTTTCGTTCTGATGGAATTGATGTTGTTATTCCTACAGCTGAAACAAATAAAATGAGATCTAAGTACAATAAAACCAATTACAATGGATTCACTTTTGCGTAGTTTCGTTTATTCACGATTAAGGTTATTCTGTGTAACAATTATAGGAATACAACAGAATCAAATCAAGAGTGTATTTAAGTTTGAGTCTCATTTTAAGGTGGTTAGCATAATCGCTGACGAACAGACAACATCGCGGGAAAAAACTTTTAGGATCCCCTCCGACCTAATAGAAACCCATAATTTCGAGTGCCCACACAATTCTAATCGTAATATGTTCGAAAATAAAGATTTTACGTATGTGAATCACTATGTCTTAAAGATACTCATATTTCGGCATATACGTTGAATAGTTTTCAGTATTCCGAATTAAATAGAATTTTCCATAAAAAGCACACTTACAGAGACGAACATAAAATTTACTTGGACCTCGCACGCATCTTCCTCCTTTTGCGCTTTAGCCTGCGCATCCTCTTCTTACGCCACTACAACACAAAAGTAAACTCTGCTTAACCTCTCTTCGTACACATTGTCAAATATGCATTACAATACAATACACTAAATTCTAAATAAACGTTAAGCGCTAAATAGAAGGTTTTAATAAAATTACAAAAAACGAATATTCTTTGCAGGAAAAACCGCGTGTCTACTATTATGTCAAGAAATCACACATATCGTCGATACAATAAACGTTTCCTTAAACGATCAAGAAAAATGCTATAACAAACTCTTCCACGAAAAATATTACAATTAACAGCAAAGCAGTAATAAACGCTTACCTTCGCTCTCATTTTCTGAGTACGAGATTTCTAGATTATTCTAGAATATCTCGATTAATGCGGACTCGTATGCCGCTGTCTCCTTCGACTTCAAAAGCCAATATGGAAGAGAGCAGAAGAGAAGTACACGCTCCTTCCGTACCCCGGAAACGTTGTAGCTTAGTACTCAAATTCTCCTCCAGAGGTCCTAGAAACGATAGAACAGAAACAGAATGTAAACATGTCAAATCGTGCTAAATTAAACAGTATTAAACCTGGACAATGATCTAAGCGACTTATTTAATCATATTGTCCCAAAAAATAATTAATATTTGTATAGTATTATATTATTGCGTATTGCTTGGTCCTAATGCTCGTGTTTTTTCATATAGAATCATTTTCGCGCGAAAATAGAAACGTCCGTTGTTCCTATTTCACGCAACTACGATTTCCCGCGTTTGAAGCACCTTCCCGCGAAAAATTGCGACGTGCGGCACTTGTTGCGTGATGTGAATATTTCTTTGATTTTGAACGATAAGTTAATCGTGGAAAATACAGATTCAGATAAATGGCGTAATATTGTGCAATACGTTTTTTGAATAGCAACAGCAAACTGGTTTTAAACTGTTGTTCGTACCGCTAGCGAAGTTGTGTGTTCAGGTTAAAGGGTAACGAGACGATGTCAAGGGTTTCGTGTTAGAGGCTTGAAGCTTGTAGAAAGTTCTCCTGCCAGAGAAGTAAACTTTTCGCGTGTCTTCTAAAATCTTAAGGGTTGTGGGAAATGAGTGTTCAAACGAAACTTGCATTCAATATACGGAAAAAGAGTTCGTTTTATGGAGCCAAAAGCAACGTCCCGAAAGAAGATTTTACTAACGCGACTGCTAGAGAATCTACTTATAAATATGTTCCGACTGTGAAGAAAGTTATTACCTTAAGCAGCAGCGAGTCAGAGACGGACTCAGATGTAGAAAATTCGTTGGTGGAAAATAATGTGAAAATATGCAAAGGGAAATCTGTTAGTACTCCAAGACGCGTACGGAAATCTAGCGAATCCGATGGTATATCTTTTTCTGTTACATTTTACTAAATTTTTTTATGTACCAATGATGAGAGAGAAAATTGTGTGTCTTTTTCAGAGGACCATGGTTCCACACCACCAAAACAAAAGAAGAAAGAAAAAGCAGGGCCAGTGATGTCTCCTTCCACTCCTTCCAGTCTGCTAAATAAATTGAATTTACTATCGTCTCCAGAGAAGGAGGAGAAATTAGTTCCAAAGAAATTGTTTAGCTCAGAAAAATATCGGAATGCTCGTAAAGCTTTGCATAGCTCTGTACCTGAAAGTTTGCCTGGTAGAGAAAAAGAACTAGCTGAGTTGCAGGAATTCATGGAGCAGCATTTGAACAATGAAACATCGGGTTCTCTGTATGTTTCGGGGCCTCCAGGGACTGGGAAAACAGCATGCCTCTCTAAGCTCATGCTGAAACCTAAATTCAAGTCCAGCTTTAAAGTAGTTTATGTGAATTGTACGACTATGAAATCTGCGGCCACAATTTATGCAAAAATTATACAAGAGCTGGGATTAACAACAGCCTTAAAGACTGCAAAACATAGTAAAATGATCATTGAGAAATACTTAGCATCCAAGCATAAAATGTTGATGCTGGTTTTAGATGAGATTGACCAATTGGAAAGCAAAAAGCAATCTGTTTTGTACTCTATTTTTGAGTGGCCATCGATCAAAGATTCTAGGCTCATTTTAGTTGGTATTGCCAATGCTTTGGATCTCACAGATAGAATGTTGCCTAGATTACAGGCTAGATGTGACCTGAAACCGAGATTAATGCACTTTGCACCATATACAAAGCAACAAATATGTAGTATAATATCTGAGAGATTAAATGAAGCTCAGGTATCTCATCTGTTTACTGGAACTGCAATGCAGATGTTGGCTGGGAAAGTTGCTGCTGTTTCAGGGGATATTAGGAGAGCTTTAGATATTAGTAGAAGAGTAGTAGAGCTTGCAGAGTTTCATAAGTTGGAGCATGTTTTACAACCCACAAATAATAATGGTACATATTACCTTTAAGAATGAAGTTATATTCATTAGTTATTAGTTTTTAAAAATATTAACATTCTTTTACAGAGACAAACACTGGCAGTCCTAAGAAGCAACAGCCTGCAACAGAGAAGCCAGTAGATCTGAAAGAAGTTATTACTGTCTTAAATGGTGTTTATGGGGGATCTCAAAATATTGGGAAAGAAGAAAGCACGTTTCCTTTGCAGCAGAAGTTGCTGTTATGTTCTCTTCTGCTTATTTTAAATAAAGGACGGAACAAAGATGTGACAATAGGACGAGTAAGTATGCCAAAAAATATTTAAATTTATAATCAAAAGCATTACAGTTTATTTAATGTTATATTTCTATTTCAGTTGCATGAAGTGTACAAAAAAGTTTGTAAAAAACGTAATATTCACGCTGTTGATGCTTCTGAATTTGTTAGTTTATGTTCGCTAATAGAAACGAGGGGTATTTTAAAATTGACGACTAAAAAGGAACCCCGTTTGTCAAAAGTTAACTTAGAATGGGATCAAGAAGAATTGGATGCAGCCTTGCAAGACAAAAATATGATGGCAGAAATTATTAATGACGTATCGTGTTTAGGCAGATGTTGATTTAAATATTTATACTTTGTTAGACTGATTATTATATTTTTAAGTGACAGAAGGAATCGTATACGTTTATAATAACGCGTGACCATAGTTTTAAAATTGTAAATCGTAACTTTGAATGTTTTATTTTGTTTTCTTTTTATCGTTGTATGATCATAACTGGTGTACTTGTGTAGCAGTTAACGTAACAGTGCATACAGCATGAAAGTACTATCCAAAGTTTATGATACAGCACGTTATTATACTTTTTCTAAAATACCTTTTGTAATAATTAAAATATGTTTTTGTTTAGTATTTTATTTCGTGAGTATTTGTTATATTACTCTGTTTAATAAATGCACTATTTTTTAAAATACTCTATTCATGTACTATTCCTATTCATTCAAATAAATAATGTTGAAATTGAAAATTTTTAAATTTCATAGTTTAGTTCGTAAACTCGTCACTACGTGGCTATTGCGTTTCAAGGCGCCTCCAAATGAGAACTTGATGAAAACGCAGTCCTTCAACGTGCATTAGCCTTTACAAACCGCTTCGGATGAGTCTTGTATTGTGTTCAATTGTGTTCTTTTCGTGGCAGTACCTGTATGAAAACTTCTAATCATGTCTTCGGTACTTGTGCCTGAAATTCCTCCACCAGGATTTTCATTTGATCTTTGTCAGAGGTAATTGAATATTAAAAAGTTTCACCATGCAAAAAACTCATATTAATAAAATTTCCAATCGTAAAATCGGAAAACAGCACTGTACAGTATGTAACCTCTTCTTGCTTGATATTGCTGTGTCATTTTTTGAAAGTATCTGTTGTTTTGAATGATTTACATTTAGAAATTTCCTGGAGGAGTCAAAAAACTATGTAGAATTAAAGAATCTATCAATTTCATTTAATTATATTTTTCTTTTAGAAACAACTTTTTAGTAAAGAAAGGATTTCAGTCACCTAAAGCAGTTAAAACAGGAACAACAATTGCTGGTGTTGTTTATAAAGATGGGGTGGTTCTTGGTGGTGATACAAGGTCTACGGAAGGCACTATAGTTGCTGATAAAAATTGTAGCAAAATTCATTATCTTGCTCAAAATATGTAGTAAGTATTTTATTGAAATAGGATGTAATGAAATTTTTTGGCTTAAGTTTACTACTTTGTTTAGTTGAGCATTAATTAATTTTTAATTCCATAGTTGTTGTGGTGCTGGTACGGCTGCAGACACTGAAATGACAACACAGATGATATCAAGTCGATTGGAGTTACATCGTTTAAATACTGGCCGTTTGGTGCCAGTTTGTACTGCTAATGCAATGATCAAACAATTGCTATTTCGTTATCAAGGCAATATTGGAGCAGCTTTGATATTAGGAGGTGTTGATTTTGATGGGCCACACTTGTATTGCATTTATCCTCATGGGTCAGCAGACAAGCACATGTATACCACCATGGGTTCAGGATCTTTGGCTGCAATGGCTGTGTTTGAAAGTAAATGGAAACCTAACATGACAGTAAGTGCAACTAAAATTTTTCTATGTTTCTATAGTATTTCTTTCATGTATCTAAGAATCTTTTTAGGAGGAAGAAGCTAAAGAACTTGTAGCAGATGCCATACGTGCTGGTGTATTCAATGACTTGGCTTCTGGTTCCAACGTGGATTTGTGTGTCATCCGTAAAGGTTCTGTTGATTATTTACGGCCATATGATGTTGCAAATGTAAAAGGGCAGCGTCATATGTCTTATCAATATAAACGTGGTACCACTGCTGTACTTAACAAATCAGTTTACCCTATAATTGTTGAAAAGGAAAGTGTTCGTAGAATTGAATCAGAACCGATGGATACGTCATCTTGAAATGCAACTAGTTTATTAATTTTGATTTAAATAATCTGTGAATTTTTAATGAATAAAACTTCAGCTATCATAATTGAAATTATATTTTATTTTTATGTTTCTCCATTTAATAAATTCAATTCCAAATGATAAAGTATGAAAAAATTTGTTGCGTTTTGATTATATTATAATAACTATCATACAAGCTTTATAATAAAAGGACGAAGATTTATACTTTAGAAGAGACCAGCCGATTGCTTCAGCCTTTGCCTCTTCCAAGCAGGAAGTTTCACAAACTCGTCAGGTTCCATTTTAAAAACTGCAATGAAGTTATCAAAAGTAAGATGCATCTCTTTCCGCGCAACATCGACACCGGATGGTAAATTTTCCGGTTCGTTTTTCAACATAGAAAGAGGATATTTCACGTAATTATCAAAGTCACTAAATGACTTCGACGATGTCTGTATTTTTGGCAGCGATTCTTTATCATGTAAGAGTGTGCAAAATGTTTCAAAAGATTTATAGTCCCTCAGTAGATTATAATTCCAGTTATCGAAGAGTCCTATAAATGTTGATGGTTCCATTCCTAGAACAGAAGATAAAACGAATTTGCTGTCTCTAAAAATCATAAAAATTGGATTGTTTCATAAAAAAAAATGATCTGTTGTACCTTGTTTAATCACAGAAATTGTCGTATTCCGATCTCGACCAGCTGGATGAGTATACAGAAATATCATCGCGTCATGTACACATTCCCTTAATGACTTAGGCATCGAAGATTTTCCGACCCATACCCATATCACGTTTCCAGCATCTAGTAACCAAATTGCTTCTGGAAGAAGGCAATTCTGACCAAATCCAAGAACTTCTTCACCAACAAACGTTTCGCCTTCTGTTAAACATTGGTACAAATGCTTTTCGAGCTCTTCTCCGATGTCGATGGTCTCTGTGCCATAAGAGCCTTTACCTTAAAGATAGAGCCAATTATTGAATACATTATGAGGTTTCAACCCACGGAAAAATTGATTATGTAAGCTTGAAGTAAGCTTCTACCTCCAAGTTCTGTCCAAAACTCATCATCTTCTTTATTCTCTATCATTAGAGACGCGTTTCTTGGCGCGAGTCGACGAGATGCTTGCCTAGCATCTCCAGTGCTTCTGCCTCCGCACCATACAACAGGCATGTCAGAAAAGAGGATAAAGACTCCACTAGAATCGAGGCTACTCGATCTTAATGGACGTTCAACAGCTTTCGACATGTATGGGGTAGAGCCAAAGACCCTAACGAGATATTTTTGTGGCGCTGCAATGTAATCTTCCCGATGATGTACTCCAACTTAGACAGTTAATTATATTACAGATTTATTGTATTACTCACGTGAATCACGATGCCTTCCAGCAAGTATCTTCAATTTCCCATCGTAAATCTGAAGCAGATGAGGTGGCTCCCTACCCTGGCATGCCTTCACCAGCTGAGCAGAAGTGTCTTCGGATAAACGACAAGCTGCTTCCAAAGAAGCTTCCCGATCCACCTTTATAGAATGGACCCCTTCCCAACAATAAACCTACAAAATTATCATTTCTTCGAATCACTTCAATATCTTCAGATATTGAAAAGTGAGCCCTCTAAATACATTCAATAAGTGCTGTGTTTTAACAATGAAAGCTACATTACTCTACATAAAACGTACAATGGTTCTACTCCTGCGACCTTGTCCATACTTGTAACACATTATGTAACAAGCCTCCGCGTAGTATATCCCTTTGTCTTCTATCTGGACCATTCCTTCCTTTTTGTTCACCCTCCAAAGAGTCCTCTCGCCGGACCCATCGTCCACTAGTTGACACTCAGCCGCCATCCTCGGTCTCTCGTTCATATAATCAGGTTCAAAACTGGGTGGTAGAGTCAGTGGTCTCGTTTTCGAAATCTCCCAGCCTCTAACAAGAGCCTTCATCTCTGTAGGCTCGTATGCTTCGAGGGCTCTCCCAACAGACACGCCATTGCTGTAGTTCTTCTTCTTCACGAATCCACGAGCGTTGCGGACCGCCTCCAACTTTTCTCTAGCATTCACGTTGCATCCAACCCAGGCCCAAACGCCAGTCTCACCGCGATCGATTAGGTAAACGGCTTCAGATGTGAGATCTGATCGGAGAATCGGTCCAGACTTCAGTTCTGCGACCTTGTATTTACCAGACTGCTCGCTGCATTTGTATAATTTGACAGGGTTAGGCGTGTTAATTCTGTGAGGTCGGTCTGGTTGAACCACTCTAGTAGAAGGTTCTAAAATACTGGCAAAGAGTTGTCTCTCTCCTTCTGGTAGAGTTTGTTCGTAGCCATCCTCGACGACGATGATGCGACCATTATTGTTCTCTTTTCTTGTTTCCAGGATGCTCACTGCATGTCGTTTGTGCAGTGGATCGGCTGACGATCCTAGCCACAGGAACACGATGCCCCTATTTTAATCAGACATTCTTGTTTCATTAAGCCTTTTTTTACCTAGTATTAGAGTAAATCGTTTAATAACTTCTTTGACGATGTTAAAGTAAATGTCTCAATACTTGGACGCTTAAAATGCTTAAAATTAAATAAAATTAGCAATAGTGTCCAGATATCGAGACATAGTCGGCTATTGGGACATTCATCTTAGACGCTTGGTACCTACTTGGAAAGAACCTCTACGAGGATGACGTCCCGTGAACAGAACTGGTCCCAGTGCAGTCTCTCGAGTTCTGTTAGTATGGGAATCGCGATACCAGTGACTCTGTGTAACGTGCAGCTCGGTGTCTCAAAATGGAAGTTTTCGATAACCAGAGGTTGTCGAAAATACGCAAGGAATCTTGAACTTTCTCGGCCCTGTGCCTCTCTTAGTAAGATTGTAGCAGATATTTGAGAATCCAGTTCAGCTGCTCGGAGTGCAGCAGCACCGGAAATCGTGGAGTTACACATGGAACCGATCCAGAAGTGAATGACACGGACCACTGGAGCTGACTTTAAATCCTTTACCTGATTTGAAACAAATATCATACAGGACTTAAAATTTTTGACACCTGTTGTCGAACATCCTGTAGACACATACTTAAGGATTTGAATGTGGTTGGAACAAGAATTGAACATAATTACCGGCATCCCGGGATAAGGAAGTGGACCGTCTTTCGCTGACACAGCGTATATAATATATGCCAGCTCCGAGAGGAAATATCCCATATTACTTCCGGTGACGGCTGTGACTCGTAAACCCTATTGCACAGACATTAAAAGGTGATTTCGCACTTCATGCTTTCACTCTTTCTGTTTCTTAATTTCTAAAAAAGACCACCTCGCGAATTACACTTTTTACTTAACAATGACACGGTACCTCGATCTTCCAAATGCGAAACGTGCTACTATTCTTTGGAACATTCTTGAAGATCTCGCCGTTAGAGTCATCGGAACGGCTGCTCCTGTCGTCCTGCAGCACACCGATACAATATTAAATAACATAACTTTTTAATATATTTTTTAATACAGTAGAATTGAATCGTGTAAAATGCTCGTTCATTCTAAGTTTCACGCGATTTTTCACAATCATTTCGCCATAAAAGTACAATCATATCGTTATCATCGCGAAACCCTAATACCAGAGCTTTGTATCGAGAACAGCCTGGTCGTTAGGGACGTAAAACGTCTATTAAAACGCTCTGCGCCGAAGAAAAACCCGAAACAACCGTAATAAGAATCGGCGAACAAAATGACAACAATCTTAACTACTCTCGTAGCTGAACAGTATCACACGAGTTTTATTCCATGCAATAAAACACCGTTAGCGACGGTTTCTCCTTTGTGAAGGATTTATCAAAATCCCGTTACAGATCGTTCACGGACATTCCATTCTTCTCACACTTTCCCTCGCGAAACCATGTCTTCTATTGTATCATTAATTACACACCAGGCAATCGGTCCTTCCAAATACTTCTGTCATTTGCCAGCTCGCGAACTGTCGGTCCCTCGGTTCACGAAGCTACTGGGCGCTCTTTCCGCGGCACGAAAACCGATTCCGCGGATCCTCGAGCGATTTTACGTTTGAAATTCAACAGGGCACCGGCTCGATCCTTTCTGATCGCGCTCGGTCTCGCGGGCACGAATTTCGCAACGGAGAAACGCGATCGGTGCTCGCGCACGACTGTTGCCGGCAGAAAACTAGGGTATGGGAACTCGCGAGAGCGAGGTCCTCGGGAGGACTATAATCACAGGTGATCCGCGAGATCCTCCTCCGTGTGTGTGGACGCACTCACATCGTTCTTTTTATCTTTACACGTATTTACAATTGGACGTGCGAAAACACAATTTGCGGAATAATCATTCTGGTTTATCAGAAATTAATTGCCGTGTTATTTTCACGGCCGACGATGCTTCAGCCGGATGTCGGGATAAGTGTTACAGAGAAACGGGCGTATATACAGGGTGCTCGATAACAGGTGTCAGAGATTTTGAGGGATGATTCTGGATGATAAAATAAGATGAAAGTGAAGGTAGATAAAATTCTGTTTGGGGCTTCGTTTGCGAGCTGTTGAGTATTAAAAGTACACCTATAATACGCGTGAAATGAGTTTGATTAGGAACTTATTCTACTGGACACGTGCATTAGTCAGGTCAGGCACAGTGAAATTAGTAAAATATGTTTTGAGTCAGACATAGGAAAGCTAGTAGATTAAGTCTGAAGTCAGATATAGGGAAGCCAGTAAAATCAGTAGAATATATTTCTAGTCAGACACATTACACAAGTATTTTCACGTCATCTCAATAATTAATAATTTTGCAACAAAATTTCAACTACAAATTTAATTTCGAATCATCCCTTAACATTTCTGACACCTGTTATCGAACACCCTGTACATCGTTCGGTAAAAAATAAGTAGTGTAGCGCAATGGTACCGTTCAAAAAATTCATTTAAGGTTTGAGTGAGTAATTGGGACCAAACGACGATCTTCGGTATGCATTAATTGTTGAAACTGACCTAGAAAATCGAGGAATTAGCATTTGACACAATTATGTATACACTCAGATTCATTTCTTTTCTACGTTTTTCCTCGCGTGACCGTTTCGTTCCGATCCGACGTTTTCATCCCGACAAGTGACTCGTTAATTGCTCCACGCTTTCTCAAACGTCGACCGCCGTTGTCTTGGACATAATAAATATTCTAGTACCAGTGACGTAACTTGGTATTACCTAGGGCTCTTTCTCGCCAATCGCCGTTAGCATGCACGCGAGTCTAGACGAGGCGAAGTGCAACGATTGCGTCCACGCACACATTTACGTGCACGTTATTGTCTTCGCGGATACGTCCCCGCGTTCATTCATGCCCACGCCCGCTGCTTCGGTACATGCACGTCGTGAACGGTACGCGTCCACATGCATACGCTGTCCGCGATGATCGTTCCTGGCAGGAAGCGGTGACTGCACTTGCTGCACGCCCACTTGACCAGGGAGTTTCATGACGAGGTGAAAATTCGCTGCTCGACCTCGGAGAGCTACGAAGCATTTCGCGCCAAACGTTTTTCCTTTGTTTTTTACTATTTTTTTTAAATTAGTGGCATCAGAAATTTAGAACTCGTGTGTTCTTTTATACCTGCAGCTTAGAGCCAGCCTAATCCAAGCCCATTTTTTTTTAAATTAAAAAATGAAGATAATATTCTGAATGAATAGTTCTCAGTATCCACCAATTCCCTTGCAATTGATTCAACGAATACACCTAATCCCACAGAAAACAACCAATGAACAAAATTAACTTGAACTCATTTGAGAGTAAACAAAAGGAGCTTAATAAATAAGCCGATAACTCTAAAGCACATATCAAGCAGAGGGATTTCACTCTCTATAATCTACCTCTAGGAATAAGTCCATTTCAATGAAGCAATTGATACCATCAGCGCTCCACTTATTATTTCCTCGCTCTAAGATCACCAGTATTTCCACAATTCCTCCCTCGCCTTTAACGGAACAAACATAAATAATGAACGCAAGAATAGACTTCAGAAACGTCTCTCTCACGCTTCACAAGTTCTTTATCAATCGCGAGTGAGAAAATAATGATTGTGCCTCGCGCGTTATTCATATTCCTCGTAAGGGGCCCGCGTAGCGGCGCAGATCTACGCGTACTCACCCGTCTAGAGAAATCCATGGTGCTCCACGTAACTCGTTCTTCCCCTCACGTCATTTAAAAAGAAACGTGCGAGCGATTCCGCAGTGATACGCGCGGAGAAGCGGCAGAAGGCGTCTTGCACGATGTAACACCGTCTAACTGTACGCGAGCACAACTGATACCACACGTTTCTGACTAAAAAGAAACCGTAGCGGTGCGGACTCGTCCGGAAGTGGGCCCCGGAACCCCGGGCGGCCACCCGTGACCGTGTATCTCGTGAATACACGCGTTGAGCCATGCGGGCATCGGTTTCCATGGTATACGCATCTCGCTCGAGCGCACCTGTTCTCTGTACCTTTCTAACGCTATCCTGCGTCACGAGGGGCTTCCTAGCCAATCTCGTTCCTTTTTTTCCCTTCGTCGTTCCTCTCTGCTCGAGCAACGAACGGTGATCTAACGATCGCGATTACGGCCGCTGGTCCCGCTGAAGATTTATACATAAGAGTTATTTATCGGTTGAGAGGCGATAGTTGCGTATCTTACATGTAACATTCGGTTTTATGGAGAGAACCGAGAGGAATACTTCGATGATTTGGCGCGCTGTTAGAGAGTTACAGGGGGCATCGTTGAGCCGATTGCGTCGAATTTGTGGAACCGATTTTTTAGAGTTCCTGCGGGACTGGTGTGCAAAGTAGTCTTGTGTAGATGGTTGATGGGAGAAAGGGGTAATGGGGTCATTAGTAGACCGTGATTCTGTTTGGTTTCTTTTGTTTCTTTGGATCTATGAAGAGCCTAGAACTGTATTTTTGTAGAGGCAATTTTTGAGCTGAAATTGTAGAATACAAAATATGACATCAATAAGTTTTGTTCTATATTTTGGACTTTTAGTTTTATATGGAATTATTACCTATGAACTATGAGTTTCTATCGTAGATTTTGGGGTTCTCTGTATATGTATGTATACTGCATGAAGAGCAGGATAATTTCTATGTTCTGCAAATCCTGGAGAGTGTAGAATCACAGAGTAGATATTAGAAAAGCTTATTAGACCTATTATGCAATATATTTTTATGTCACAATCTCGGGGGCTTGTGAGTTCTCTTACCATTTTCATGTCACACCCGACATTATCAATTCGGTTTAAAATAAGATTACAGCGCCACATGGCTCTGGCGATTCTGGGAAAGGACTTCCTGAACTGACCCTGATCTCCCTCTCTTGGACGAGCATTTAAACTACTCTTGAAGAGTGAAGAGCTTGACTAGTGGTAAGTAGAAAATAGTTCAATAAAAAATTGAGAAAATATAAATGTATTTTTTAGCGTCATCTAATGTATCGATAGAGATGCGGTAACAGACAAACGAAAGTTGTTCATTTATTCAAACATCGCTCGAAAATGTTTGAAATGGAATCAGTATCTGTCAGCTGGCTTTGACAGATGCAAGAATTTTTTACGTTAATTTTCTATGAAGTAGGGAAAGGCTGATGGACTGGAGAAATGATGAGTCTGATCACTCGAGCGGTTTGTAATAATTTTCCAAGTATTATAGTATCCAATCTTCTGATTCGATATTAAATATTACCTGTTTGTTTCTTAGTTGAAAATTTTGCATGGGATGAGAAAAATGTTTTGACAAAAGCTAAGAGCATCGCGAGCTTATCTGGTGCACTTGGATGTAATGTTTGCTCCCAAGGAGTGCAGGTTTAAATGATTGCCACCTATAGAATTATAAACATTATTAGTTCTCACGGAGAAATAAAAATGTTGGAAACAGGCAAATTTCGGAAACTGCAAGGAATCGAGGAGTTTTACGTCGCCGCTCGAACGTTTAGAACTGGAAGCGGAAATCGAATCTCAAAATGATACGATACCGCTTCGACGAACAAGCGACGCGCAAACGGAACCAGCCGATGACATCGAACAGGAATTACTCACTTTGAATGCTAAAGAAATTCTACCTTGCCGACAAGTACTTCAACATTCCGATATCTTGAATTTTCAAGTACAGTTTCTGTCTTCTAGAACTCCTTATCTCTTAAAATGCCACTGTTAAAGATTCTAAATATCTTAGGGTGTCAGATACCCGCCCGAAGATATAGCTCGTTACTGGAAGAAAGACTCGCGAATGTGGCTGTGGAAATCTGTAAGACTTATGCGGAGACGAAGAAAATCTAAAACTAACAATGCGTGCACGGTAAACGATGAAAATAAAGAAACGCAATAATTCGAATATCACTTAAAATTCTAAATACCTTGACATTCTTTGCGTTTATTGTTCATATCGCTAATTTTAAACTGATCCTATTTTTGATACATCTATATCGCATCACACGACAAGTAAAGTTTAATAAGATATTTTAGCTTTCGTGTAACACTTTATGTAATAAAGAAGTGAATACATTGTTCATATAAAAGTAACGGTAGTTCTGCGTGAACGATATTGTTGCACAATGAAATTTATGTACACTTTGTGTAAAAGATAAAAATTCTTTGTCTTAACCACAAGTTTCTACGGAATCCATTGTTTGGTCTCTTTCAAGTGTTTCGCCGATCTCAAAGCGTACAAAATCAATAATTTCAATCCCTTCATTTTGTAATAACTGCTGCACAGACATGCTAGGATCAAGCAAGAATTCCTGATACAACATAACAGGTTCATCCTCTGCATCACTATGGGGTTCGTCAACTTCTGAATTTCCAATTTTTACTGGATTCATACCTGATATCAAATCATATATTGTCATTTAAAAATCGGATATTTACAAGGTCTAGTATAATAAGAAGTAAAACTGTAATTACCAATAATGTGTTGGCAAAGTTGCATTCCCATAGTCGCGTTGTTTTCTTTAGATTTTAAAGCTACAAGTGCTCCATATCTTCCAACCGATGATGGTACGGGATTCACAGGTGCAGGATGAGTGCAGCCATATAAAAATACACCAGGCTGTACACTCATGCACAAAGCACGTCTTATATTAATATTTTCTCCTACACTTCCGATGGTCAAGGCAGAATGGTCACCCAAACTTTTACCATCACTGGCAGATAACGAGTTTATAGATTCTGTATATAACATAGTTTTATTGACAGGCGCATTCTGTTGCATCGTCATTCCATGATTTAACACAGTAGATAGTATAGTTTCTGCCAGCTCATGGAACTTTTTGTTCCTTGCAACAAAGTCAGTCTCACAATTTATCTCCACTAGTGCTCCATGATTATTATTTGTGATAACCGCTATTAATCCCTGTGCAGTCACTCTGGACTGCAGCTTCGCTGCCTGACTCCAACTTTGACTCTGAGCCTGTTCCTTCAGCCATATTTCAGCCTAAAGCAATGACAAATTAATAAAGCTTGTGTATAGATTATAAGCTGAGACGGATCTTACTTTCTCCAAATCATTGTCATGCAGCTCTAGCGCCTTCTTACAATTTACAAACGTGTATCCTGTTTTCTTGCGCAGTTTGGCCATCAAGGTTTTCTTTGATGTATTACAAAGGAAATAATTTGTGTGTATAGAACGAAGTAGCTGACGTGGAATCATCTGAAATATACCGCTCATTGAGTCACTCTTAAATAAAACAGAGCCACATGAGTTACCTTATGAACACACAGACTTAACCTAAAAATGTCTACATGCCGCATAGAGTAGAATGTTATTTTATTGCGACGACATTACGACAACAGTATTCTAACAGGAGCCTTTCATTAAAAAATCACAGAAAATCTTATAGAAATCGATCAATTTCGTTGCCTAGAAACTGTAGTCAATTGTAGCTACTAGTGTCATTCTATTCGCAATTTAATGGTGGCGTACAGAGATTGTCCGTCGTTAAGTCATTTTTCGAGAGTACTTTACAATGTTTCTCTAATTACAATTTTCAACAGTTCGAACAAGAAGTACTTTTACAATACACTCACCTTGTATTCGGTTTAAAACAAGGAGATTCGCAACAATTGATAAACCCAGACCTACTCCGAAAGTGGCGCCTTCTGTGCCGAATACGAAATTTGGATAGGAGATGGTACAACATACATCAATGTCTTTCGATCGAATATTCGTAAGTTGTACTCTATTAATTCCCAAATTTTAATCAATTTCCAATACACCATTATTTAATCTTTACATAGATACATTAATTGCACACTTATATTTCTCCTAGGCTTTATTTTAAACCCAAAAAGTCTCACACTTGCCGAGAACCTATTACAATCCGCGGTTCCAACATGGAGTGCGACTGTCCGGAAGTGACGTCGTGCGAGGGTCTTCAACTTCCGGGATTTCAAAAGCGGCCCGCGAGAAGTATCTCAGAGATTTCGAAAGAGATCGATTTAAAACAGATCTTCTGTGCTAGATGTAACAGAAAAGAGGATGAACGCAAAAAACGATCACTCGAGGAAACTTATACAGGAAAACGCTTAAAAACGGAGAATTTTCGCAGGTCTGTGAGAGACACATTATTGATTTTTTTTATTTTCTAAAGTTACTTAACAAGTATACTGTTCAAAAAAATAGTCATTTTTAGGGAAGAGAGGAAACTTTCTTTTTTCAATTTACAGAGACAGTTCCCTAGAATCCGAAAAAGATTTAAAATTATTATAAGGATAAAATCGATCTCTCCAAATTTAGTGTTGTCTCTACAGGTTTATGGTCAGCTTAGTCGTGAAACCAGAGCTACCAGACGCGACTATAGATTTAAATAACGATCAGGACGTGAATCGATATTACAATTACATTTCCACGGGAGTTGACACGACCCACACAGTGGAGATTCAAGCTGACGTCCTGGAGAAGATATTGAACCTAGTTCCATACAGTTTGCGCGATCGATTCGACTACCATACAGAGGATTTACTGATCGAGATCAAGGAGGGCTTCAGGAGGAACATTAAGAAAGCAATATTGGAATTCGCGCTTCTGGGTCCCTTGGAGGAATTTGTGTTTGAGGTCGTCGGAAAATCAATCTTCTTCGTCACGCTGGAATTTCTCTTGTATTAAACTTCATTCAATTCGAATAGGAAGAGAAGCTTCAATTGACTCTCAGCTTGATCGGGCATGTTCGGGAGCATCGTGAATATCTGCAGAGCAATTTGTATCTGGTGAATCCATGCATGACGATGACGTTGGATCTATGGATCTCCAAGTTTCGGTACGATATCGCTTCACTAGTGACGTTCATCGATCAGCGAGTCCTTTTTCCAGGAATTTTCGTCTTATCGACGTGAAGGCGCTCGCGGAGTACCAGGGGAGCTGGGATCTCTGGGATTTTCAAGCTGCGATTAATCGTGAAATCCGTCACGGGAGAAAAGTTCTGAAGAACTCTTGGTACATTGGAATACAGGACATATTTCTTGTGGTAAGATCTCTGGAATCCATCGATCCTAACACCTGTGCTTACCGAGGCAATCGCTCGTAGAACAATAGGAAACAGCTCGTCCCAAGTCCAATGCAACGCACACGATTCCGGAAGTTCTTCGGATGCATCGCTAAACTCATGGAACAGCAGCTTCTGTCAGTTTGCAAGCGTAGCCTGAGGGATTTCATGAATTTCATCGTTCGTGGAAAGGTGAACCATGACATTTATAGGAAGTTTAGAAACTTGCACTGGTTCCCACTGAAGTAAAAGCTTGTTGAATAAATATATAATTGTGCATTGCAGCCTCGTCCTTGCGTGTTTAACGTCAACGTGGTCGTCGCGTCTGATCACCTTGAATTCAGCCCGACTTTCGATCAATTCAAGTCTACAATTTGTAATATTTTAGAGGATATCTGCGAGGCTGTTAGAAAACTGAGCAAACTGGAGGCGCAGTTGTACTTGGATTGGGCTGGACCTTTCGATATACTTAAAGTATTATGCAATGCAGTATCTTCAGGTTTTAGACTCGTTCTGATATTGTCTCACGAATTTCTTGCTCGCAGCCGAGAATAGACCAATCCATAGTGGATGGGCTTAAAGAGGACATCATCAATCTTATCGATCGAGAGAAGCTTCCTCCACAGAAGATATTGTCTAAGTTACAGATGTAAGTAGGAATCAATTTTGATCAGATAATTAAAAATTTTTACCATAGATAAGAAAAGAAAATTTGGGTCATAAAACTATATCTAGATATAGAGACATATCTTAATCACTATATCTAAATCTAATAAAACTAGTTACCATTTCCAGTGATAATCGAATGTCCTTCTCTTCCGTCCCCGCAGATACGAGCATTTATTCAGCTACGAGGACTATCGCGAAGTGTACCGATTCACAGAGAACGAGGAGAAGACTCTGGAGGAGTACGGAGCAATAATAAAACGTTATCACGATATGATGGTGAACATCCCGCTGAAGATTCAGAGGACAGTTTACACGGGTCTCTTCAAGGTGTCTCGGCAGATTTTCATTGAGACGATTGTCGACTGCGTGGCTCACATAAAGCGTCTCCTCACGGACACCCTGGTCCGCAGATACCAGACCACCGCGATTAAGTGAGTCCCTTCTTGCTGTAACAAGCACTGATAAAGCCCAGACGGTGAGAAACAATCGAACAGAATGAGGGTGGCTATTGGTAACCGCTGGGGTGGTTTAGGGTGGCGGAGGACTACAAGATCATAGCTGACCGCGTGCTGAGCATACCCGCGGACACGGCGGAACTGATGGACCTCATAAGTTTCGTCAGAACCACAGCGGACGAATCCCTGAAGGACATGGAGGGCCGTCTTCACGTGATACTCGAGCATATACACTTCCTGTCTGATTATACCCTGCTCTCGGACACCGAGATCAATACCAACAACGCTGCGTTCCAGTGGTACCACAAGATGCCTCAAATTTTGGAGGAGAACGAGGTCATCGTCGCTAACAAGACTATAGAGTTCCAGGAGGCTTTGAGAGGTGTTCTTCTTGATAATTTGAATGTCCTTGGGACATACTTATTCCTCATACTTAAAACTCTCAAATTAGAGTAACTTAGCTTAGAGTGATCGTAACTATTATTAATTTCTATATACACATGTGGTTTCAAATAGGTTTAATACATGGATAAGTTAAAATCTTAGTGTCAGAGAAGCTCTCGCCTAAGTAGCCAATGTGCAAGCTTGTGGCTTCCTTGTGACCACAATTTCTATTGCTATTTCTATATAGCAAGGGATCTTTAAACTGGTTTAAACAAATGAATGATTCTCTTTTTTGTCAATAGTCAGATACGTGAAGTTCGAGGAGGAGCTGGAGTCTTACGCAAAGCAGATCGATGAGATTCCAACCTGGGGAGATATTGCTGAAGTGCATAAGTATCAGAAGCGGACACAGAACTTGGAGAACAGACTGATCGCTGCCATGGAAAAGATCGATAAGTTCAACGAAGAAGAGGCCTCGTTCGGCTGGGAGTTGACAGAATATCCGCGACGCAAGCAGATCGCGGATCAGCTGAGGCCTTTCAAGCAACTCTTCGATGCGATCTGCGATTTCTTGGACAAACATGATAAATGGATGAACTCGATGATCGGCAGCTATAGTCCTGAGGAGATCGATAATGACGTGGGATACGCGTACAGGTTGATATTCAATCACTTGTTGAGATTAGCATCTGTCTTATCTTGAGTGATATTTCACTAATTTTTCATAAGTAGACTGTGGAGTTTTATGAAACCTCATATTTTCATAAACACTAACCCAAATAAAAATTTGCTTCCTCTTTCGAGTACTATATTTTGCACTCTATTCTTGAAAATCCTCAGTTTACTGATGAATACCTCAAAGCTCTGCACACACTCAAAACTGCAATTGATAAAGTTTATTTTTATGATCAGGACAATCTACAAATTGGAGAAGTCCTTCCAAGAGCCAGACCTGAAGAACCTAGCAGCGAGTGTGCGCGAGAAGATAGAGGACTTCAGAGAACGCATGCCAATCATATCCACTTTGGGCAACCCAGGGCTGAAGACTCGTCATTGGGACCAAATTTCAGAGATCATTGGCGTCCCAATAAAAGTTGACCCTGATCTGACGCTGTCGAGGGTCCTAGAGATGGGTCTGGACTCGTTCGTCGACAGATTTGAGAGTATCTCAGACAACGCCTCGAAGGAGAGTACTCTGGAAAAGGCTATTACTAAGATGCAGAAGGACTGGGCTGATCTGTCCTTCACGGTGAACCCTTTCAAGGACACTGGCACCTACGTCATCGCTGGCGTTGATGACATACAGCTCCTGTTAGACGATCATATTATTAAGACTGTCACTATAAAGAATTCACCGAATATAAAGCCCTTTGAGGTAACAATACTGTAAGTAGGAGGATATGATATGAAGTAACTCCTGCAAATATTTTTATAATCTAAGAGATTTTAATAAATAGGAATTGGGAGTACAAGCTGCACCTGTTGCAAGACATTCTGGACCAGTGGCTGCGGGTCCAGGCTATCTGGATGTACCTGGAACCAATCTTTACCTCCCCAGATATTCAACAGCAAATGCCAGAGGAAGGTAGAAAGTTCTCTGCAGTGGACAAGACCTGGCGTGACATCATGAAGACAGTCCACGCGGAGCCTCGAGTCCTGGCTGTAGTCGAGATCGACAAGATGCTGGACAGGCTGAAAAAGAGTTTCGGTCTGCTAGAGGACATCCAGAAGGGTCTGAACGACTACCTGGAGAAGAAACGACTGTTCTTCCCGAGGTTCTTCTTCCTCTCCAACGACGAGCTTTTAGAGATCCTCTCAGAGACCAAGGACCCCACTCGGTAACAGAAAATTCGGAATTCTCCAGTTTCTCAGCTTCAGTTTCAAAGAAGGAACGCATCAAAAGGGGGAAATACGATATTCCAGTGTCCAGCCGCATCTGAAGAAGTGTTTCGAGGGCATAGACAGGCTGAAGTTCAACGAGGACCTGGAGGTACTCGCGATGAGGTCGACCGAGGGGGAGGAGGTTCCCTTGGTGGACATAATATCCACTTCAGCCGCCAGAGGACAAGTGGAGAAGTGGCTCGTCGAACTGGAAGCAATTATGCGCAAAAGTGTGCGGCATGTGGTGGAGCAGGCGATACGGGCGTATCCTACCAAGCCCAGGATAGTTTGGGTGCTCGAGTGGCCTGGCCAAACAATACTCTGCGTTGGCAAAACCTATTGGACGCAATGCATAGAGGAGTCCATGTTGTCGGGCGTTGAAGGCCTGAAGAGGTACTTGGATCAGTGTCAGACGGAGCTGAACGAGATTATATTGCTCATTAGAGGCAAACTGTCCAAGCAGAACCGTATCACCTTAGGTAACTGGTCTAATATGTTACAATATATTATGAAAAATGATTGCACGTTTATTCTAAACCACAGAGGCCCTAGTCACTCTGGATGTCCATGGGAAAGACACTCTGGAGGGACTCTACAGAGAAGAAGTGATCAAGAATACTGACTTCAAATGGCTCTGCCACCTACGCTACTACTGGCTGGTTAGAAAGTTTCCCTAGAGTCCCTAGTAAGATTCCTCATAAGATAATCACTAGTACCTTTGTTCCAGGAAGATAATATGTGGGCTTACATGATAAACTCTTACCAACGCTATGGCTACGAGTATCTAGGCAACTCTTCCAGGTTGGTCATCACTCCTCTCACAGATAGGTGCTATCGAACCCTCTTCGGGGCTCTGAGTCTTCATCTAGGCGGTGCACCAGAGGGTCCAGCAGGAACTGGAAAAACAGAGACTACCAAGGACCTGGCGAAGGCAGTGGCCAAGCAATGTGTAGTCTTCAATTGTTCTGAAGGTCTAGATTACATCGCTCTGGGGAAATTCTTCAAGGGATTAGCATCCTGTGGAGCCTGGTCCTGCTTCGACGAGTTCAATCGTATCGATCTAGAGGTCCTGTCAGTGGTGGCTCAGCAGATCCTAACAATCCAGCGCGCGATCAACAGTGGAGCAGAGAAAATGGTGTTCGAGGGAACAGAGATCTTCCTGGACCCAACCTGCGCCATCTTCATCACGATGAACCCTGGTTACGCTGGCAGATCCGAGCTGCCTGACAATCTGAAGGCTCTGTTCAGGCCTGTCGCTATGATGGTGCCTGATTACGCGCTTATAGCGGAGAACACGCTCTATTCCTATGGTTTCTATAATGGCAGGCCCCTGGCTGTGAAGATCGTCACAGCTTATAAGCTCTGCTCGGAGCAGCTGAGCAGTCAGCCTCACTATGATTATGGTATGAGAGCTGTGAAGTCTGTTTTGATCGCTGCTGGGAACCTGAAGCTGAGGTATCCAGAGGAGTCTGAGGATATCCTGATGCTGAGAAGTATCTTGGACGTCAATTTACCTAAGTTCCTCGTCCACGACCTGCCCCTCTTCGAAGGCATCGCCTCTGACCTTTTCCCTGGAGTGGTTCTTCCAACGCCTGATTACACACATCTAAACGCCTGCACCTTGGAGGCCTGCACCACAGCGAACATTCAGTGCACTGACTTCTTCCTGGAGAAGATACAACAGATCTACGAGATGATGATCGTCAGACATGGGTTCATGATAGTTGGGTTGCCATTTGGAGGGAAGACCTCTGCGTATAGGATGCTAGCCGACTGTCTCGGTTTGTTGGAGGACAGAGGGTTGATGGAGGAACATAGAGTGGAGATTACGGTGATTAATCCCAAGGCGATCACCATGGGACAATTATACGGGCAGTTCGACCCAGCCTCGCATGAATGGAGCGACGGCGTGCTGGCTGTCAGCTATAGAGCCTTTGCTACCTCTACGAACATGAACAGGAAGTGGTTGGTCTTTGATGGACCTGTGGACGCTATCTGGATTGAAAATATGAACACTGTTCTGGATGATAATAAGAAGCTGTGTCTGACCTCAGGGGAGATCATCCAGCTGGCACCCACGACGAATTTGATCTTTGAGCCAATGGATTTGGAGGTAGAGATGGCTGGGTCCTAGCAGGAATCGTGAAAGGGGACTACTAGTCCTCTACTATATTCTCTGTTTTAGTATCTAGTTTAATATTTTGGAACATTCTGTCTAAGGGCCTGTCACATTAATGATCTTTAGATCGCACCTGAAGGGTACCAAAGGAGTTAACTTCATAATTCATGTAAAATTAGGTCGCATCGCCAGCCACAGTGTCGAGATGCGGCATGATCTACATGGAGCCAGTCAGCTTGGGCTGGTTACCACTTTTGATCTCTTGGTTGAATACTTTGCCGTCTTCTTTCACGGAGCACATTAGATATCATTTACGAGAGATGTACACAAGGTTCTGTCCACCCCTTTTGTATTTGCTACGGAGAGGGGGGATGCAGGTTGAAGATAACTTTGATAAATCAATTTAGATACAGTTAACGAAACTGTGGGTGTCTAATAAAGTTTCTATCGTAGGAATTAATAACGATGCCTGATGCTAATCTAGTGAGGTCTGTCACGTACCTGTTTGACTGCTTCCTGGACGATTTCCACGACGAAAAGTACGTGCAACATATGTCTGATCTAGACATCAGAGCTCAAGTAGAGGTAATTTTCTTCTTCTCCTTTGTCATTCTAATTGCAACAGTAGATTGTTAAATATGATTGATGTTTTAGGGGTGTTTCTTCTTTTCCTGTATCTGGGCCATGGGAAGCACTTTGAGAGTAGACTCTCGACACGCCTTCAGTGATCTTTTCAGAGCCCTGACAGAAAGGGAGTTTCCTGAGGATGTCAGAGAACGTTACAACATCTCTGAGGAAACAACAGATCCAGCAAAACCATACGTAGTGAATTTACCATTGACAGGCTCTGTCTTCGACTTCAAGTACATCAAAGAAGGCAGAGGAAGATGGAGGCCCTGGATGGATGACCTGCAGGACGTACCAGCGATCCCGAAGGACCTGCCAGTCAATCAAATAATCGTCCCAACGATAGAAACAGTTCGCTACTTGCATCTCTTCAAGCTGCTCATTTGCCACCACAAACCTCTTCTAGTGGTGGGCCCAACAGGGACAGGAAAGTCTGTGTACATCATGGACTTCCTGCTGAAGAGGAACGACCCAGAAATCTTCAAGCCGATGTTCGTGATATTCTCAGCACAAACCACTGCTAATCAGACACAAGATATCATCATGAACAAGCTGGATAGAAGGAAGAAGGGACTTTATGGTGCTCCTCCTGGTAAACACTGGGTGATCTTCGTTGATGATCTCTCCATGCCTCAGAAAGAAGAATATGGTGCCCAGCCGCCTATAGAATTACTGAGACAGTGGTTGGACCACTGGACCTGGTACGACTTGAAAGAAGTGGCTCCTATACACTTGGTGGATGTGCAATTAGTCTGTGCCATGGGCCCACCAGCAAGTGGTCTGGACGTCACTCCAAGATTCAAAAGGCATTTCGTCACGTTGTCTATTTCTGAGTTCTCTGACGAAGTTCTGACCACTATCTTCACTACTATCGTCACCTGGCACCTTGATAATAAAGAGTTCCCAGACTTCTTCCTGCCCTGTATTGCCTATATCGTTGACGGTACTCTGGATATTTATAAGGAAACTAGGAAGCACCTACTACCGACGCCAGCAAAGTGCCATTACTTATTCAACTTGAGGGACTTCTCGAGGGTCATCCAGGGACTGTTGCTGTCCACGCCTGAGACTGTCACTAATCCAGTGGGTGTCGAGGCGATTTGAAATACAGAATGTATGCTTTAAATAATGCTGGAATTTTTGATTCAAGGTGGGCATGAAGCGTCTGTGGGTGCACGAGGTCCTCAGGGTCTATGGGGATCGCTTAGTCGATGACAGTGACAGTAAATGGCTGGTTGAGCAGATACGGAAGACAGTAGCGACGCACATGGAAGACGACTTGAATGTCATGTTCCAAGACCTGATACCGGAGACTAGTAACACAGTAAGTTCTCGCTTTAAAATCCTGAGTTCAGAGTCTTCAAATTGCTACATAATAGGTGACAGAGTTTGAGCTGAGGAACCTGGTTTACTGCGACTTCCAAGACCCCATGGCTGATAAGAAGTTGTACGAAGAAGTACAGGACTTAGATTACCTTGCAGTAGTAGTCGAAGAATACCTAGCAGAGTATAACTCCATTTCGAGGACTCCTATGAACCTCGTTCTCTTCAGGTTTGTCCTTCCACTCCTTTAATTAGACACTGAGAAGATCTATTTACAGCTATAATAGAAAATTATTTGAATTCTCGATTTCATCAGATTCGCTGTGGAACACGTCTCCAAGGTCTGTCGAGTGTTAATGCAGCCCCGAAGTCACGCCCTTCTGATTGGCGTGGGTGGTTCAGGCCGACAGTCCATAACAAAACTAGCTGCCCACATCGCTGACTACGAACTCTTCCAAGTAGAAATGTCCCAGCAATACGGCCAGTACGAGTGGCACGAAGACCTGAAGAACATCCTCAGGAAGAGCGCCTCCAGCGAGCTGCACACGGTCTTCCTCTTCATGGACACCCAGATCAAAGAGGAGACTTTTCTCGAGGACATCAGCAACCTGCTGAACTCTGGCGAGGTCCCTAACATATTCGCGCAGGACGAGATGTCTGACATCTGTGAGAAGATGCGCGTGATCGACAGACAAAGAGACAGATCGATGCAGACTGACGGAAGCCCTGTGGCGCTCTTCAACTTCTTCGTGCAAACTGTTCGCGAACACTTGCACATTGTAGTCACGATGTCTCCAATTGGTGATAATTTTCGAGTCAGGATCAGGAAGTTCCCTGCTCTGGTTAATTGCTGTACCATAGATTGGCTGCAGCCTTGGCCTGAGGATGCTCTGCTAGCTGTCGCTACCAAGTTTCTTGGGGAGATCGAACTGACTGCTAATGAACGCGAGGCTTGTATTGAAATGTGTCAGTACTTCCATACATCCACGCAGGACCTGACCCAGGAGTTCCTGAGACGAACCAAGAGACACAACTACGTCACTCCCACATCTTACCTCGAGCTTATCAACACCTTCAAGGATCTGCTCGATAAAAAGAGACAGGAGGCCCTCGATGGTAAGAGGAGGTACGAGGCTGGCTTGGAGCGCCTGGACAGCACTCACAAACAGGTGGAGAAGATGCAGCAGATCTTGGTCGCCCTTCAACCGAAGCTCCTCATCGCTGCCAAGGACGTGGAAGCCATGTTCCTCGACGTGCAGAAAGAGAGTGATGAAGTCAGTGCCATGGAGCAGATGGTGAAGAAGGACGAGGAAGCTGCCATGGTAAGAGGTCACTGGTTGGAAGATCAAAGTCTCATACTTCGGTCAGAGAGTTTCAGTTTCGTGAAGGACACTCGACGTTCCTTCTCTCGACTTCGCTCGCTTTGGGTCTTGTTAACTTGGAGGTGGAATGTTCTTAGATCGTTGCCAACGAGGCGGATGCGATTCGCGCGGAGTGTGATGCAGATCTGCAAGAAGTCATGCCCATACTGAACGCGGCGAATGATGCCTTGAACACTTTGACTCCTCAGGATATACAAGTGGTGAGGTCTATGAAGAGACCACCTGCAGGTGTTCGACTTGTTATGGAGGCTGTCTGTATATTGAAGGTAATTTCTGGACTAGAAGATCCAATTTTTCTTAGATCCACTTTTCCTTGTACTGGAACTCCAATTTTCAGTAAATAAATAAATAAACAGTTATGTGTCTCAATTTTTAGCAATAAAATATTCCAATTTTTTTATCTGTGGATACTGGACTCTGCTCCACTAATAACATTTAACCAAAACAGGACGTGAAACCAGAGAAGGTGCAAACTCCCGAGGGCATAGTGGAGGATTACTGGAAAGCTTCCTTGCGCATCTTGAGCGACATGAAGTTCCTCGAGTCTCTGCTGTTATTCGACAAAGACAACATACCCGAAAGAATCATGACAAAAATTCGCACGACAATCTTAACGAACCCGAACTTCGACCCAGAGCGAATTAGATACGTTTCCACTGCATGTGAGGGTCTCTGTCGATGGGTGTTCGCCCTGTCAGAGTATGACAAGGTGGCGAAGATCGTGGCACCGAAGAAGCAGGCCCTGGCACTGGCAGAGGCTGATTACGCTGCTGCAATGGAGCAACTGAGCCTGAAGAGGAGCCAGTTGCAAGAAGTGCGAGAGAGGTTGCAAAAGCTCGAAGAACTGTTGAGTCAACGAAGGGCTGAGTATCAGGCGATGACTGACGAAGTGAACGAGTGCGAGGCGAAGCTGAGGAGAGCCAAGGAGCTGATTGGTGGCTTGGGAGGGGAGTACACCAGGTGGTCAGAGACAGCTAAGGCGCTGGGTGAACGATATTACACGTTGACAGGGGACATTTTGATAGGCTCTGGCATCGTGGCCTACCTGGGAGTGTTCACAACACAGTATAGGCAGCGACAGATAGAGAACTGGGTCCAGATCTGCACTGACTTGGACGTGATTTGCACTAAGGACTATCAACTGACTCAGATCCTTGGTGATCCTGTCTTGATAAGATCCTGGAACATCTTTGGTCTCCCCAGTGATCTTTTCTCCATTGACAATGGCATAATCGTCACGAATGCTCGACGATGGCCTCTGATGATCGACCCCCAGGGCCAGGCTAACAAATGGGTGAAAAATATGGAGAAAGATTCCAATATCAATGTGATCAGGCTGGCACAGAGTGATTATATGAGGGTGTTGGAGAACGCTGTTCAGTTTGGGCAGCCTGTTCTATTGGAAAACGTTGGTGAAGAATTGGACGCTGCTTTAGAGCCACTTTTGATGAAACAGACATTTAGATCTGGTGGCACTGTGTGTATTAAAATTGGAGACTCAATTATTGAGTATTCTGAGAACTTTAGGTTTGTGGATGATTAAATATTTTTACTTCTCAGTTAATATAGTTATGGCTCATCTGCTTTCTCTGATTTCTTTTCTTCAAGGTTCTACATCACGACAAAACTCCGCAATCCTCACTACCTACCAGAGGTGGCAGTGAAGGTGACTCTTCTGAACTTCATGATCACTCCCATTGGTCTCGAGGACCAGCTTCTGGGCATCGTGGTGGCTAAAGAAAGGCCAGATTTGGAGGCTGAGAAGAATCAACTGATTGTTCAAGGAGCTGCCAATAAGAAGTACGTAGCCAGCGTTTCACAAGGTATCCTTAAGGTATCCTAAGGTTTTTCAGGATTTCTCTGTCGTAGGATGCTGAAGGAGATCGAGGACCAAATTCTGGAGGTCCTCTCTACCTCCCAGGAAAATATTCTGGAGGATGAAAAAGCAATTGCTGTACTGAGCTCCTCAAAGAGTCTCTCTAACGAGATCGAGGCTAAGCAGATGGCGGCTGAGATCACTGAGAAGTCCATCGACGCTGCCAGGTTACAGTACACGCCCATTGCTGTCTATAGCACTGTCCTCTTCTTCACAATCGGTATATCTTTATTTCACATAAATCTATAGTAGTAAAATAAAGTGTTTTTTACTTTAAAATGAATTTTCAATAGCTGTCTTGGCGAACATCGATCCCATGTATCAGTACTCCCTAGTCTGGTTCGTCAATCTCTTCAAGAACACTATAGATAACACAGAGCGCGTGGAGGAGATACAGCAGCGACTGCAGGACCTCACGAAACACTTCACTTATTCGCTTTATGTGAACATATGTCGCTCCCTGTTCGAGAAGGACAAGCTTCTCTTCTCTCTGCTGCTCTCAGTGAACCTGCTGAATAAACAGGGACTAATCTCCATGCCCCAGTGGATGTTCCTGCTGACCGGCGGCGTTGGCCTTGAGAATCCTTTCCCGAACCCCACGCAGTGGCTCCCCTCGAAGTCGTGGGACGAGCTGTGTCGTTTGGACAGTGTCCCTGGGTTCGAGGTACGAAGAAACAGTGCTTCTCCATTATGCATATTTTTATTCATACTTTATTCATTTTGCATATACTCTGCAGGGGTTCAAAGATTCCTTTTCGGGGAACGTGGATGGCTGGAAGGTCATCTTTGATCACATGGAGCCTCACACTTTGACCTTCCCAGTACCTTATGAGAGTCTGTCTCCTTTTGAGAGGATGATTGTATTGCGGTGCATTCGACCTGATAAAGTGGTGCCTGCTGTACAGCATTTTGTGGAAGGTAATTAACAGCGACTTCACCTTTCTTGTATCTTCATTTCCAATCATTTTGTGAAGCTTATATTGATTTCTTGAATATAGGGTTGAATTAGTATTCTTTCAGTGGATTGTGAACGTGTAGAGATTAATGGGTACACTTGGTAAGTTCCACAAGTGCTAATTATATCTGTTTAACGCAGAACAATTGGGACGTCAGTACATCGAGCCTCCGCCCTTCGACCTGATTTCGTCCTTCGCTGACTCGTACTCCTGCATCCCACTGATATTCGTCCTGACTCCTGGCGCCGATCCCATGGCAATTCTCCTGAAATTCGCCGACGACCAAGGCTTCGGCACTAACAGACTCTTCTCCCTGTCTCTGGGTCAAGGACAGGGAGTGATCGCCGCGGAGCTTATCGACGAGGGGGTGAAGAATGGCACCTGGGTGGTGTTGCAGAATTGTCACCTTGCCAAAAGCTTTATGCCACACTTGGAAAGGGTAGGAAGACGAATTTCTCACTGGCTAGCAGTCATGTGTTATTGACGATAAAAGAGGGGATCTCCAGAAGAGATAAAAGGGAGAAAGAAATTGCAATAGGAAAAAGAAGATTATAAGATATTTCCAAGTGGCAATTCCTCTGGATATCCTTTCAGATTTGCGAGAGCTTCACCCCAGAAACTGTGCACCCAGATTTTCGGCTCTGGCTGACCAGCTATCCAGTCGACCACTTTCCTGTCAGCGTTCTCCAAAATGGCGTGAAGATGACCAACGAACCACCCAAAGGACTGCGCGCAAATATTATCAGGTCCTTTTTACAGGTAATCAGAATTAAACATAGTTTATTTAGAGGCGTTGAAATTCTTTGGATTGTCCTAAAGATATTATAATTAATGATTCGTCGAAATTGAAATAACTTTCAGGATCCAATATGCGACGAGGAATTCTTCGAAACCTCAAAGCAAAAGGATGCTTTTAAGAAGCTGTTATTCGCTCTGTGCTTCTTCCACGCGATCGTCCAGGAGCGCAGGAAATTCGGCCCCATTGGCTGGAACAATCAATACGAGTTCAACGAGACCGATCTTCGTATCAGCGCGCTGCAGCTGAAGATCTTCCTGGACCAGTACGACGATGTGCAGTTCACTGCCTTGAAATATCTAACGGGTACTTTCTCCTCGTGATCCTAGGCATTCTTCAAAAATTGCTGGCTAATGGGCCATGTGATCAGACGATAGCACTTTAAAAAATTGGACCACGTAATCGATTTTCCTCTCAGGCGAGTGCAATTACGGTGGTCGCGTGACGGATGAATGGGACAGGAGGACCCTGAACACCATCCTCGCGAGATTCTATTGCAAGGGGGTGGTCACGAAAGAGAAATACTTGTTCGATCCCAGTGGCATATATTACGTGCCCCCGGTCAGCAGTCACAGCGAGTTTCTCGCTTACATTCAGTCCTTCCCGATGGCCACTGCCCCCAGTGTCTTTGGGATGAACGAGAACGCTGATATTATCAAGGATCAGCAGGAGACCAGTTTAATGTTGGCGTCGATTCTATCCACCCAGGTGGGTACGCGTCTGAAACAGTAATTAAGAGTCTATAGAGAAGATGTTAACTAATTTGTTACTCTTGGACAGACTGTCGAGGACATCAGAGTAAGTTCGTGATGTAATTTTTATATAGTATGTAGTTTAGAAGAAATTTTTATTACTAATTAGGAGCATTTTGTGTGAATGTCTAGCTGAGGAGATTTGGAAAGAAGGTAATTTAATTCTATTTTAAATTACAGTATTGTTTTGTCATAAGATTGCTACAAACTTAAAATTATTCAGAGCAAGAGAGCATTATTCAATTGCATCTTTGATGGGACCATAGTGAGCTCCATATAAGCTCGTCTTTGATCTCTAAGAGACCCTAAACTCTACTTTCATCTTTAAAAATCTTTTTTATTGAATAGTTTAGTACCTCAACAAGTCTTAATTATAGAAATTTGTTCTCTACTAAATATAGTTTTCTGAAATAACAGTAAGTATTTATGGAATGACCTACTGTTATGAATTCTCGCCGACCTGGCGAGTGTCCCATTATCGTTATCTCCGTTCATTAATTTTAAGACACTTAAGATGCACACGCTACGAGACGTAATAACATTCCTTGAATGTGTACTGCGTGCCGAGTCGCGACGATCTCGTTAACGAGGCACTGTGTCCTCCAATTAGGACACGGGAGAAACGGAAACAGACACGGGAAAATCACCAGACGAGACCGTTTATGGCGTGGCCTCTGACATCTTGTCGAAGCTGCCGGAAGACTTCAACCTGGTCGAGGCTCTGGAGAAGTATCCGACCCTGTACAATCAAAGCATGAACACGGTGCTGGTCCAGGAGATGGGAAGGTTCAACAGGCTTCTACGAACGATCAGAAATAGCCTGGTGAACGTTCAGAAGGCGATCAAAGGTAAACGGTTGAGCTGCTCGGAGGCCGACGGTTCTACTGGATTTTTCACGGGCTCGTGAACTTGGTCCAAGGTCTGGTGATCATGAACACGGACCTGGAGGAAGTCTATGTGTCGGTGATCACTGGGAAGATACCGAAGATGTGGATGAGGAACTCCTATCCGTCTTTGAAGCCATTGGGGAGCTACATTCAGGACTTCTTGAGGAGGCTGGCGTTTCTTCAGGTATATATGAATTGAAGAAGATAGAGAAACGTGTAGAGTGTATGTAAATATTTCAAAACTTGAAAATCGCTCAGATTTTAAATCAGAAAATTTGTCAAGAGAATAAGAAGCGCAGGGTAAAAATAATAAAGATTTATTAAAGAGGGAGTGCAACCCCTGTGAATTTCTTGGAAGAGAGGAAAGGACTACTGCTTGCTAAAAACTGTTCAGAGATCTTAATTTCGAATTACCTTAACTCTTTCATTATTAACTCTTAGTTATGGTACGACGAAGGACCCCCCACAACTTTCTGGATTTCTGGCTTCTACTTCACCCAGGCTTTCCTCACAGGAGCACGCCAAAACTACGCCAGGAAATATAAGATACCCATAGATCTCTTGATCTACGATTTCATTCCTATGAAAGAGTCTGTCTTTGCAGAACCACCAGAAGACGGAGTCTACGTTTATGGTTTATTCCTTGATGGAGCCCGCTTCGATATGGAGAAGATGAAGCTGGGCGAGTCTCTGCCAAAGATTTTATACGACAATGTTCCTTTGGTGAGTGCTTGAAATTTGAAGTATTTTATTTTCACTTTTTTTTAAATCGATATTTCTTTCAGATCTGGATGAAACCAGCGAAGAAGGACGAAGTAAAAATGGGTAAAACGTACACCTGTCCCGTGTACAAGACCGCCGAGAGGAGGGGTGTCCTATCGACAACAGGACACTCGACGAACTTCGTAATCGCAATATGGCTCCCGACGGAGCATCCAGAGGAGCACTGGATCCTGCGGGGCGTAGCTATGCTCTGCCAATTGTCCGATTAAAATGTTTATCGTCCACAGGGCTATCAATGATTATTTCAACTTCATTTATCTATATATTTGGGGCTATTAGTGACACTATCTTTACTTGGAAGCACTGAAGCTACTTCAGAAAATTACTCTGAGACTTCTGCTAAGACTCAGGGTACAACAAGTATCCTACTGTCTATAAATATTTGGACATTTTCACGGTGTTGGGAGTTCATGAAATACCTACAGTTTTTAATTTATACTAATTGCTATCAAACTCTCATTAGCATTTGTACTTTTCTAAACCTTATGTAATTGTCTGAGATGAAGTTCGTAGCCAAAATTATCATAGAATTTTACTTGTATCTAAAGCTGAGTATACACCAGGAACAGTTTGCGAACTCTGGCATATTCGTACCTTTACATACTGCAGTACGCGTCCAAACATTTATGCACGGTAGTGTAAGGCAAATGTCCCAGTACTTGAACGCTAATGCTAATTTTATTTACTTTTAACTCGAATTCTATGGAATCTAATAAAATACCAGAAAACAGTATTCTAAAATAATATATTCAGTTAGTAGCACGCAATTCAAGTATCCAAACACGCATAAAACACTTAAAAAGATTGTCCACTTACTGAGACATTTGACATTTTAACCATCCAAGTATCGAGACACCTACCTCACATATCCACCCCACACGAATCACTTTACCACAAGCACACAACTCTCACCTAAACCTGCCTCTGCTCTCAAAAACTCCACCACCCGATTTCCCACCCCCTCGAAAATTCCCAAAGCAACACGTGAGCCACCTCCCATAGAACCACCTCCCATCTCCTCGAAAGCGTCGACCCAGCTCCAAAGAGCGTCGCCCATAAAGCCAGGAAAGGATCCATCCTACCTCTAGGTTCAGCCTGTGAGGCACGTAGACGACACTACAACAGGTGGCGGTGCATCCGGGTCAGACGGTGGTCTCAGCCGAAAATCAATCGACCGTTCATCTTCTTTGCGAGACGTTCGAAGGGCTGGGGGGCACGGGGATCGATCCATCTTGTCTGGGGTGCACGTAGACCGTGGTTTCGCGGTGCTGACACCGCGAAGGATCGTGGGCCTGGGGGCTGGCCAGAGCTGATTTCCGGCCAGACGGTGGGGCTGTGCCTCGTCGACGGGGCTCGCGTATCCGCCGCGGGATCGGGTTCCCTATGCAAACGGTTATCGTAAATATTGCAAACGGTATCAAGAGCTCGCAGCCAGGTGCAGGAGAGATTTCGAAGGCAGCGTACGTCCGCAGGAGACGGGGGTAGAGGGGCGACAGAGGGATGAAAAACAGTGGGATGAGGAGAGAGGTATATTCAGAGGGGGATGGAGGCTGGTGGGTGGCTTCAGGGGTCGGTGGCGGCACCCTGTCTACCCGGACCGAGATCGCCGGAGGCTCGTTGCCTAGCAGCCACCGTATTGATCTCACCCCGTATCTCGGCTTTTCCCACGTGATTCCCTCTCCCCCCTCGACGTCCCTCGCCATTGCCTCCCACCCCAGAGCCCCCTCGTCCTTCTTTTCCTATCTCGCTTCTTTTCTGTCTTCCCTGCGTCTTCTCTCTCCTGCGTCCTCTGCACTCGTTCATCCCTTAGCTTCTAATTCTTCTTCTTCTTGAGTTCCATTAGGCTTTCTTCTGCTTGCGCGTTTCGAGTGTTCTCTGGCGGAAAAATGGTGTCGAAAGGGGATCGAAGAATTTCTTCGCGGAGATGCTTCTGCGTGGTTACTTGCTGCTGAGTTTACAGGGACAGAGTTTGGAGGCGTTCGAAGGGGTTTTTAGTGGTTTTAGTGTTATTTTCGTTTCCTTTTTGGGAGGCTGCTGACTCGGGGAGTAGCTTCCTGAATTATGGAGTCGGTTTGCGAATCTCCGTGCCTCTCGGCTGCAGGAAGTGACTGGAATAGGCGACCACGAGGCCGGAACGGGAGAGGAAACGCGGTTAGGCTGATAATTTGCGTGATTCGCGGAGGCTCGTGTAAGGACGCGATGGAAGGAAGTTGAAGGAGCCGAAGAAGGAGTCGGTAAACATCGTAGTCGCGTTATCAGTCGACTGGGAACTAGGCACTGAGGGTGTTTAGAGTGGGGAAGGACTGATAAATATTCATTTATCTCGATGGCGGCTGATGTAACGCTCCAAAGGGTGTAATTAAAGCCTGGGATGCTGCTCTCTGCTGAAATCGCTGCTATGTAATTAGTCGAGCATCGACGTTTTTGGACATTCGAGGCTTCGACTTTAACCTTTTTAGAAGCTACAGTGAATAACTGCAATCTGTTTCTTGGTGTGTAAAGTTCCTTTGAATCGAAATTACTATTATTTCATTTATAGAAATTAACATTCTTTGTGGCATAGTAGAATTATAGGTTTTTCTCTTTTTAATGTCAAATTGCATTGTACCTAACTATGTTTATCTAGTTGATAAAAAATCTGCGATTCCTCTGTGCCTTGTTATAGTGCATAATGTTTCACAATTCATTGTAATAACTCCTTCACAGTAAATTATGGGTACTAAAACACTACCACCTCGGAGTTAAGGGAGGGATTCATAACAATATTTAAACAAATTTCGTGTAAGAGAAACTTCGTGGTTGCTAATTATTAAATTATAAGGAAAATAGTATTTTCTTTCTATAAACTCGTTGTTTCCGAAGAATTCCAAGTATAATACTTAAATATTTTTCTATCAAGAATTCGCATAGGGGTTGAAAACCAACATCGACAATTTTAAATATTATTTCAATGGAATATTAGAGAAAATATTGTACATAAACACAGAAACGAATATATTGGAGAATATTAGTCACAGCGACACTTTTGTTAAAGCTATATCGGAAAACAGATTTGTGACATTTAGTAGACTAATGTTACATCCATTTCAGACGCAATTTCGCAGCATTCCACGCGCGACTGTAGCCGATCTCCGTGAAATTGAGAAGCATTATTTGCGAACAGAAAACGAGATAGTATCCATATCTCTTCCACTACGTTACCCTGATAGGGCATCTTCACGCTCTGAACACATAATCGATGCTTATCCCACGATCTTCTTCTCGTTATCTATATTTCACTGTCACTAAAGACTTCTACCAGCCCCAACTTCCCAGCATTACTTTTTTTCCATTCACAACTACCCCTTAATCTAAACTCAACATTTTTTCCATTCTGCCCTCTTTAACTTAAGAACCCAAGCGACATCCAACAGCCTCCCTTATTTCTTTATCTATATTTCACTGTCACTAAAGATTCTTGTATATAAAATCCCTATTTCTGAGTATTGCTTCGTCTCCATTTAAAACTACCTTTTAAACTCAATATTTCCTCAATAGCAATTACCCTCTTAAACTCAAAAGCTCAGGTGCACCCCCAATAGCATCCCTGTTCCATAAAATAACGACTAATTCACGTTGAAACTCGTGTCCCAGCGCAGCTACCTCACCTGAATGAAATTTATTCCTGAACGGGGGTGGGTGAAAGACTCACCTGCCCTCTTCTCGCCTCTCGTTTCACGGCACCTCCTCTGCCTCCCTCTGCCCGCGACTCGACCTCTTCATATCGGTAAAGTGACCTTCATCTGAATTTCTTTGTCGTGCCTACGGCCGCCGAGCAGATGGAGCGAGAGGATTTCGTCGGCTAAGGGCTGGCCAAAATGGCATGGCTTCTACTTTTACCTTCGAACAGCCTTTGCGACGACGGCGTTTGTTCCCAGTACGTGGGTACCAGCGTGCAGGGTGATCTCGCGCTTGACTTGACGCGGTAATGGTGCTGGCCTCCTCGCGAGATAATGACCACGATCTCACCTCGCGCGAGAGAAATTAGAGGAGGGTTGATCGATCGCGGCGCTGAGCTTACGATGGAATTCCAATGGGGAGAGGCCGCGTTAATGGTACCTGTTTTACTGGAATTCGGTTCCATGATGGAACTTCCATCGCGAGGGGTGGCTTGCGTAGATTGTTTAACAAGTTCTTGTTTCGGTTTTTAGAAATTAAAAATGTAATGGTAAACTTGGTTTTTCATGAGGTAGAAAATTGTTATCATTGAAAATATAATAGAGAGAAGAATTTCTTAGCTAGAAATGTTTACTTAAAAATATCTACTATAGTTTAACATTGCTCTGAAGAAGATCAGTTTTTTCGTAAAAATTGAAATTTTTAAAAAAAGATGAACAGTAGGTATGAAAAACCTAGATGTTTTAATTTGTTGTATTATAAATAAGGTACGTGACCTTTTAGACAGAAAAGTAAAGGTGAAATAAAAAGCAATATTCCTCCGTTTACCATATGCAAATTCTTGCAGTCAAGAGTTCGTTTGAATCGAGAAGATCGTTCTTTATTGCCTGATCGATTAGTCATCCGTTTCAATCTCGATTACTTGTTTTATCTGGGAGGATTTGAGGGAGATCTAAAGGGAATCGGTAGAGCAATAAAGTGGGTAGAAGGTTCTAAACGAGTTTTGCAATTCGCTCAAAGACAGTGATAGGATGTTACGTATGGTTTTTATTCGAGTAACGTTACATCATGCAAGTAAGATATACTCCACACCTTTGTACAGTTTCTTTTGCAAATCACACACACTCTGTCCTCCCACACGAATAGATTATATTATACAGCTACTTTGAAATTTTAACTACAAGTGCGTCGTGTAATGTGAAATGACTTTTATAGACTCTTTTATTGAAATTGCATTGGTAGAAGGTAATACAAAATTTAAAAAACGTAATCTTTTTTTCACTTTGTAAAATCTGATATTAGATTTCATATTACACGATCTGATGATAATTAAAAGGATTGTAGTGCTAAGGTATATAATCTACTTGTATCTACAATCTAAAGTAGGTAACCTCTTGATTATGAAAAATTGTGAAAAATTGACTTTAATGGAAAATCATACTGCTTTTATCTGGGTGCTATTACTGCAGTTTTTACTTTATGAATTTTCTATTCTACTGTCATAAGAGTAGTCTTCGCAAAACTTGTGGAACTACATGCACTACTCATAAGACAATCTCATATAAGAATTAATAAAAGAAGAAGCAAGGAAAATACTCAAAATTAGTATCTAATGATAGTCATAAATAGACTGTAGATCTTTATGCATTTAGAAGTGACTTAAATATACCAAAAAGTATACAATGTATACTTAGGTTCCATTTCCTCCATCGTGATCACTAAAATATATATTTGTCTAAACATTCTATTCTAAATTCTCTATATTTTCCTTTTCAAAGAAGAAAAACCTTCAATCCAACCTTTCACAAAACTCCGACAACTAGTTTCCCCAGATATTTCAAGATACATACCTCTCTCAATCTCTCAAATTTCACAATTTCTCACAAAACCCACCTCCACCTCCCGAAAAATCCCACCCCACAGCCTGTAATTCACGCACATAATCCTAAATCCAATTCTTGCCAAGCCGCCCACGTTCCCTCGCGCCAGGAAAAGAGCGAAAAAGGGGGGGATTCTCGCCCCTCATCCTCCGCTAATTCCTTCCTGCGCGACGATCGTCAATAACCTACGGTCTGCCGCGAGAGCGGGGGCGGCTAATTCTCAGACTTCCATTATCCCGGGGTAGAGGAGATCTCCGCAGCCCACGGTGCTGGTGAAAGCTGCAAGAGAAGAAAAACGCGGCCCCCGTGCCTCCGGCATGAGGAGGGGCTAGGGAGGGTGGGTAGGGGGTGAGGGACGGCGAAAAGGGACAGTGGTTGAGCATCGGAGGCCCTGAATAATGGAGGAAGCTGCGTGGAGTGTCGGACGCTCTGGAAAGCTGTAGATGACGCGAGGGTGTGGGGGGGTGGACGAGAGAGGGTGGGCTAGGGGGGTGGAAACGAGGGGGTCGTGGAGGGTATCGAGGGGGGGTAGTGTTGGTAACGCGGCGTCGAGGCGGTCCTGACGGGGGATGCTGCGCGAAGGGATGGGTTGCCAGGCAACGTACGTCCACCCTTCAGCCACCCTCCACCCCTGCTCTCGCCTCCCCCTCGCCCAGCGTGTTTGCCCGCGCCGCGAAGACGAGGACTCGGTCGATACAACTAGCCGTTTTCGTCGCACGCCCGGGAATTCCCCAATTTCCATTACGAGGGGTCCTCCTCGACTTCGAGCCCCTGAACGACGCCACCCCCCTCGTGACCACGCTGGGACACTTAAAACGATTGCCACGATTTTTCCTCTTGGGCCTCGATACGCGACGTTTGCGTACGAGAGGCAGTCGATGATGGGACGGAGTGACGCTGCTGAAGAGGATCGTCCTCCGTGTCCTTGAAAATATGTGGGAGGGGTTCTTGCGTCGTGACGCAGGAAATGGATCGACGAAAGCGTTCGAGGGTGGAGATGGGGAACCTTGGAGGAAGTTGATGGAGCAAGCTGGGGTACGGAGGGTGGCTTCTCGTAGTAGGTTTGAACGAAGAGTCGAAGGTATCCTTGATGACCGGAAGTGGATGACAAGGGGGGTCGAGATTCCTCCTTTGATGGAATGGGTGGAAGGAATATACGATGATTGAGTATATTCTGTGGTCGGGAGGGCTAGACGAGGGTGAACAGTTGTTTTTATTAAAACAGATTTTATGTATGTACAGAGTTCGAGGGAAATTACGTAGACAGAAGGGTAGGGGGCTAAGCTACTGTTTCAAGCAGAACTATTATGCTATTATTATAGATATTACTGTACTACGATTGTCTCGCCGCTTGCATGGCAGTTCACAGAAACCACAACACCAAAGAGGGGAACTGTAACAACGGAGAATCTCAACGTCTACTGACCTGCCAAAGGCAACCCACGGTCACCGAAGCTGCACCCTGGCGCACCCCGTAAGCGCCCCGACTCTCGTGCAGATTCAGAAAACAGTACGTTGAATTTGGTCCGCTCTTGGCATTCACCGCGTGCCTTATGAATTTTGAAAAGTTGGCACATGGAAGCCCGCAGTGAACGCAAGGAGCACAGACTCACGAATCTTCTTTCTTCGACACCACTTCCGGTCCACCTTCCAGGACAATCCACAATTTAGGAAGAATCTATCCCTGAAAGCCGCACTAATGTTCCCAGCGTCCTCTTCCTCCACGAACCCAACAGTCAGTTCACAACAATTACAAAAAAGAAAAAAAAAAAGAAAAAGAAAAAAGCAAAAAAGAAGAGGACTAAAAGAAAAAGTCGAAATGATCCAAAAGTCGCGTCACAGTGTCACCGTAAGAACCCCTAAGTTCGAGAGGGTCGAATCGGTCGTAGACCCGCCGAGGATCCCGCAACAATGTTCCACCATGTCGTTCACCGCTCGATTCGATTTCGTGTTCCGCGTCCGCGTTCGGTTGAACGTTCGATAATCGCGGGCGAAAGGGAGAGAGGGATGTCGAGGCGCGAGGAGAGAGCGACGGGGGATGAAAAAAGGGGGGACGGGGAGAACACGGGGAGCGTTGCACGTCGCAATGCGAACTGAGCTTGATGAGCGTCGAAACTGTACTATGGAACGATACCACTCGTCCCATGGACCCATGATCAAGGTCTTGCCAGCGGGGAGAGAGGATACGGGGGGCGTCGGGGGTAGGCTGGGGGGATTCGTCAGTCCCACCATAACTTATTGCTTATTTCGCGGGAGGGTGTACGACCCCGTGATATCCAGGGCCGGGGAGCAGCTGACGTTGGGGTTCTATTGTCTGTAGATATTCGCATAATCAAGAAAGCCACCCCATTCCATACTTTCTCGTCGCGCCGAAAGGGACATATGGGATGCCCTAACTAATATATATCGACGCCGATCTTGATGGATGCTCTGCCCGAGGACGAGACCCTGACTCGGCCGTTTCAACCCCCGTCTCGAATCATGGAATTTCGGGCCCTAGACGTTTTGCGGTTCGGGGACCCATTTGGTGGATAAATGGGTCTAGAAAAATTGGGGAAAGAAGCTTAGGTCGGGGGAATTATTGGGGATTTTTGTGACTTTTAAGGTGAAACGTGGAGACATTTTTTGGGGGGAAATATTGACACGTTAAAAAAGGTGGTCTGGAGTTTTTAGCGTTATGGGGATGAGTTTATAAGGAAATAAGAGTAATTTGAATAGTTTGAGAAATTCTGTCTTCAAAGAATTTAAAATAAGGGTTTTAAGAAGAATTTTTAGAAGAATTCTTAGTAGAATTCTAAGTAGAATTTTAAGTAGAAGTTTTAGAAGAATGTTTAGAATTATATTCAGAAGAATATTTAAAAGAATATTTAAAAGAATATTTAGAAGAACCTTAGATAGAATGTTTAGAAGAATTTTAAGGGTTAGTTTAGAGGAATTCTAAGAGGATATTGAAGTAGAGTTTTAAGTAGAATTCTAAGTAGAATTCTAAGAAGAATTGTAACACTATGACAACTGCTAGTTACGAAAATCACTTAAAAAGACACCACTGTGGGGTCAAGCGGTCATCAAAGTGTTAAGAAGAATCTTAACTTTTCACAGACCCCTAACTTTCTCTCCAGACAAAATATTGTCTATCTGAATACACACGAATGTTTCATACGATACAGAGACAATGGACAATGGAACAACGAACCGGAAGCAGAGAATTTTCGCTGGTCGAAGAGGTGATTGGCCGAGTGTCCTAGAAAAGGGCAGGGGTCCAAAGATCGACGACTCGTCCAGGAGCCACGAAAGGGGTGTTGCTCGTTTTAAAGGGCGCGTGTCCCGGTGCGAAGGGGTTCAGGCGCGTGCTCGAAAGCTACAATCGCCCTAAAGGCCAATTCACAACCGAGGAAGAAGCGGGGGTTCCCTGTGGCACAATGGGGCATTCCCTAGGAAGGGCTGGGACCTCGTCTGCCAGAACTGTGGGTCAGGGTTATACTAGAAAGGAAGAGGGGGGTTTCATCCATCGATTTAAACCCTTCTCAGGCTGCACCCTACCCCCCCTCTGCCACCTCACCCCCTGTCCCGATATCTCAGCCTATTAAACCCCCTCCCCTTCTCTGATGACAGACACCCTCGGAGACGAGGAATTTAATACCGAGTTATTTAAATGTTGGTGACGTTGATGCCTGGCAATGGGACGTCGAAGAGCCATTAATTTTTTGGAAAGTCGGTTCGTGAGCAGGGGAGGCTTTCAGAGGTTCGAAGTGGGGTAAGAGGGTGATTGGGTTTTTGAGAACTTGAGCATTTTACTGGCGTCTTGAGGAAGAGTGATAGGGACGTTTTAAGAAGGTCATGGGAGTAGGGGAGTGTAATCGGGCGTGGCGATACGAGAGCAATTAGAGGAGCGATAAGATCTCAAGGACGTCAGTGACACAAAGCTTTGGTATGGGACTTGGGGTGGTATCGACCAGTTTTGGGAATTTTCTAAGAAACGACAGGAACTAAATTACTATAATTTATGACGATCGTTAGTAGTAACCTTGAAAGGACTTTTTGAGGATTTGAGAAAAAAGTTCAAATAGATTTACAATCTACTATAAAAAAAAATTAGATACATTAATTTTACTGCTCTACTTTTTCCTTCAAAAAAGGATTCAGTCACTCAAAACAAGGAATCAAGACAAAATAATTACGAACCTCGAAACTTCATCACTCCCCATGCATGAATTTAGACTAAACGAAACAAGGCAAGATAAAACCTAAACTGAAACCCTTACTAGAAACAAGATCAGAGGTAAATACAATGTTACCAAAACAAATACTAAGAAACCAGTTCCCCTGGATAACGAAGCAATCGATAGAAAACATGAGACTGTCCAGGCAAATATAGAGATACCCTCACCGTCCCTTTGCTCATCGCTGACAAGTAGAAGAGGATCGCCGAAAGTCCTGTCACGGATCACTGAATGGCTTTGGCCCGAGCCCGTGTGTCCTCGTGACGTAACCGAGCACGTGCTGCGATAGCGGCCTTCTGAGGTGGGGTTGCAAACGTCACGGATACCAATCCTCCCCTGAAGGCACGCCCTCTTCATCGATCCTGGCGAACCCTCCTCCATTCATGAGAACCCTGGTACCAGGCCGACGAACCGCATGGTTCTACCTGGTATCTGGAACAAATGAACAGTTTTCACGAGCGGACCACAGCGAGCGGGAGCAAGGGGAGGCCGAGGTCGACGGTCAGGCCAGGAGGAAGGGGGTCGAGTCGCGTTCTCGGGCCTAGGCAGCTGTGTGGTCGTAGGTCAAGCAACAGCTTTTCATCGTGCCTATAAATCCTGCCTTCCCTGACGCACGTCCTCGTCCACTCGGAGATTGAGCAAATTGAACGTGACGACGTGTGAAATGCCATGGGAACAGTAGGGTTTCTTCTATCGTCGTGGACTCGTCAGAATATGTCCAAGGCTGAGACAGGGAAAAAGGGTGGCGATGGAAAACAGTTTTCGAGGGAAGGCACAGCTGACTCGGAGGGTGAACGGTTGTTAAGTGGGGGACGTTGAATTTTTTTTTTTTTTTTTCAGCGTAATCGAGTCGTCGAGCAACGATCGGTGGTTATAAATAGGAGGCCGCTGCGAAACCCTCCGCCAGGTTCGTCAGCTGATCACATATTGACAGTTCGATAAGTTCAGGCATTGTTCGAGCCTCGAGCACGCTCTCGGGGCAATTAGGGGTGTAATTTGTTTCGAGGTGACTACACTTTAGTTTCTATGGAAAATCGTGTCGAGATGGAGGTTGGAGATTGCTTGGGGGTAGTCTGAATAGTGTAATTTGTGTCGAAGTGACTATACTTCAGTTAAATTGTGTCAAGATGGAGTTTGGAGTAGTTTCAGCTGATTTCAGTTGGCTCGAGTTCGTTGGATTTTGTGTCGTATCGTGGAGAAGGGATTGGATTTGGAGTGGCCGAGGGATTTTTCTCGCCCTTCGAGGGACTTCCGGCGCGATCGAGGGCAGACTTCGGATGGCGGCTGGAAGTCAGGTTCGTGACAGAAAATTACGAAAATGGTAATTAGGCAGCTAGCGGCGACGTGCCGGCAACGGCTTATTCATACTTCGTAGCCATGGCGATCCTGCACTACTGATAAAACAACAGTACACACCGTAATGTACTTACGCGGAATAGGGGAACACCTTTGTCTACCGGGTGTCAGAGAAGTCGGGAGGCCTCGCGGCGCTGCGAGATCGAGGGACGTTAAACGGGACCGAGAGGAAGAATCAAAAGAAATTCGTTAGCAAGTAATAACTTAAGTAGTAGTCTAAATAACAGTCTAATCTCAGAGCTAGAATAAATGATTTTAGAAATAATTATCTACCTTCAATTATTTATTCACATATTTAGAAATACCGTTCTTGCGAGTACAGAGCAGTGACCTTTCACATTCAGAGAGGGACAATCTTCCCAAAACTAATTTTACGCTTCGAGCGAGCATTCGGCGTAGAACATATGGCGACTCTATGCAACGTAGATCCTAGTATCTGTCGAAATTTATAGTTGACCATATGCCATCTCGTTTCTCCCGATGATGCAACTTCACCCTAAGATAGAAATGTTACAGTTCGTTCCAGAAAACTATGTTTCATAATTACTATTTGTGCTACTAAATCCTTTCAAGACAGTGGCTCTAAATTTGTCAAATAATCAAAACTATAAGTCTCTATATTAACAAAGTTACCACCCCATTACAATTTTTAATTATCACTGATCCATACTTCCCACGAAAACAAACTACGCCTCAGGTATCTCGAAAAAGGCTCGGGGCGCATCATCGCTGACCCTGAACTCCGTGAACGTCACTCCTCTTCCCCGCATAACCTTGAACCATCAGACACACAGATGCAAAACGTAAGATTACGTACCGGCAATAACATCCACAATGACCACTACTTACAAAATCATTTCCACCCTCGATCGTGATCCAAACCGTCGAAAACACTCCTATAACAATCGAGCCGTTTACCCCGAAAAAGCCTGACCTTGAAGAACCCTGAAATATATTACCTTGCAAGGAACTCCATCCCTCCAAACTCCCCTGGATCCTCGTCCCACGTCTCTTCGATCCTCCACCGTGGATCACCGAAAGAACCCCAAACCCTTTGGATCAGGTCCAGACAAAGGAATCCTTCTCCCAGTCATTTCGAAATCCATCGTCGAGTAGCCTGTCAGGTTCGAACCGCGTCGAGGACGTATCTCTCGGTGGACGTGTCCAACTTGGTCGGAGCAGGACGTGTGGACGAAGAAGAAGAAGCGGCGGCAGAGAAGAAGAAGAAGGGGGCGCAGCAGGATGCGTCGTTTTGTGTCGGGACGGTGTTGTTGGTTTGATGGTCGCGGGACCACTGCGCCCTCTCCGTCTTCGCCCACCTAGCCCTGCCCCTCGATATCAACCCCTGTCCCCCTGCTGGTGTCCCAGGGATCGACTGTTCTCCCTCCCACCAAGCCGTCTCTCGTTTTAGCCCTCTCTGGGATCCCCCACCACACCTCGACGCCGGTTTCCACCCTGGAACGTGGGATGCCGGCTCTGGAGCCTCCCCTCCAGCAGCGAGAGCGTCGGCGCGGGCTCGTCGCGGACAGGCGGCGGTGTCTGTGCCCGAAAACCGACGGCCAGCCAGCCAGGGAGCACGCAACCCTCGTCGTCGGCCCTTTTCCACCCCTGCCGCGCATTTTCCACGACGAGACGCGGGGTTGGCGATGCTCGTGATCGCACTGATGGTGGTTGCCAGCCGTTTCTCTGCCGTCGGCTCTCGCTGCCCGCCTCGCGCGGAGGTGGTGGCCCGTCGGTTGCTGGTGGTGGTTGGCTGGATGGCGCGAGCGCGATTTGACGCGAGTCGCGCAAGCGTCACCCAGAAAATCGAGCCTCGTATCGTCGCCCACCCCGCGGCGCCCCGACCCACCCCCTGACCCTATGCCTCGAGTTCGTCTCTGTTCGCGGGGGATGCACGTCGTGACGCTCCTGTTGCCCGTCTTTGTTCAAGGGCGTGCAGCCTCCTTCCAGCGGGCAACCTTCAGGCGGAGGGTTGCTGAAACTCAGAAGGTTGCTGTCTCTTTCACGCCTCGACGTTCTTCCCAGCTTCCTTCCTTCCTGGTCCCTCGTCTCTCTTTCGCTGGACTCGATGGCGTATGCTTCCTTCTTCTGCACGAGGCACCCTTTCCGCTGGAGCCCCAGTCCACGTAGGAGCGTAATGTGTTTCTCTGTTCCTACGTTCCCGCGGCTCGCTCTCGCTTTGTCCCGCGATTCTGCACGTCATTCTTCTCGCAGCCACGAGTCACCCAGAAACGAGAATCGAGTCGGTGTTTTCGTCGGGTACCTTCGGATTCTGCCCGCGTAGGGGTGAGTTTCGGGGTGCAAGGTCTACTACGGAGAATACTGTGCCTCCTGAGCTCGCCTCCCATTGGGGAAGGACCTGGGCCGATTGTACGATGCTTGGGAGAGGAACGGGGGAAATGACGATAGTGATGCGTTTTTGGGAGGATTTTCGGGAGGTCGAGGGGTCGTAGTGAGAGGAGGATGAGGGAGGAAAGTATAGGGTTCCTATATAAAAATTGTGTACGTACACATTTCTGATGCTTAGATGCATAAAAATGCATAGGGTTGATTCTAGGGTTTATTCTCCAATAGGTACTACAATGTGGCTCAGAGGCCTTCTCTCTATTCCTATCTTCGTGATAAAATCAAGATATGAAATGCCACAAAAATTAGACACTAACTACAACACGACAATACTACTTTGACATACCATGTACAGAATACCTAACAAAGTTTTGAACACTTTTAAAAATCGAATTTTTCTTCACTTCACAAGTCTTTTATTACTTCCCTGTTACTCCATTTCCCATTTGTTCTTGCAGAAAAAAATACTTCTTCGACGAACATTCTTTCTACCTTGATTCTCAGAAAAAGTCGTCCTCATGTGGCACGAGGCGAGATCCTTTGTCAAAGTTTTTTGTTCAACGCGAGAAGCTTCGTCTCGCGCGGGCAAGTATCCAGAGGGAGGAGTGAGACCCTTCACAGGATTATTTCTCCATTGGGCTCGAGGCGAAAAAATTGACTTTGATCTCCTTCCCCATTCCTTCCCACCACCCCCTGGCGCCCTTTGTACGCGGGAAAGCGAAACGACTCGTTTACGTCGCGCCATTTCCGTTTCTTGCTCTCTCGATATCCTCGCGCGAGCGCATTATTAGCGACTCTTTCTTCCTCCTCGCCGCAGAAAACTCGAAGGAAACGATGAGGGGCGTAGGAGGGGGAATTGAAATCCATTTCCGTGCCAACAGGTAAAGGACACGTAAATACCAATCGTATAGAAAGTAGACTTTTCTCGAGGGTGGAAAATTGCTTCACGTAAATTAATTTTTATGGGTAATTAAGCATACGATGGCAGTCCTTGAGAAAAAGGGTGGTGGAGTCAAGTTTGTTAATAAGAAGAATATGGGGTAGACTGACTGGCCTGACAAATATAAGGAACTGGGAACACTATTGCTGATTACAATAGTGACCAATTAAATTGCAACAGTCGCTAAAAAATAGTAGATATTTGTTGAATATGAAGGTAATTATAAAGAGCAAGATTTAACCCTTAAGTGTATGGTTTGGACCTGAGGGAACCTTGAGAATTATCATTTCTTATTTTTTTCGCTAAATATGTAGTTGAATATTAATAAATATGTATTTTATACACAAGTATTTTAAAGAACAAAAAACCATGTACTTTTTTTACCAAAATTTGCAATTTTATGATGCTGTTAAAGGTTTAAACCAGCAGCACTGATATCTGTAAGGTGGCGTAATTTCAATGAACACTACTGTATTTTAGCCCCTTTGGTCACTCGTGTATCAAGAACACAAGACATTCCAGCTCTCAGCCCAGCAAGACCCGAGAGCCTAGGCATCGCTTCGTTCCACGACAAGTGGCTAACAAACCCGAGGCGATTTCCATCGAGAACAAACAAGAGCCGACCAGCCGAAGTTTGCCATCCACTACATTTTTAACGGCTCGTTCCGCCCTACTTCCTCCCTGCCTTTCCTCAACTTTCTAATATCAATTAAGCTCACACGCGCTCCACGGAGCCGAACCGACGTCGACGGGAGAAAATCTAAGTTCCGTTCGCTTCCTCCCGCCGATCGTCCCTACTCTAATAATCATCCTCGCCCCCCGCCGCCCCCCTCGTGGGCGTCGCCATCCTTCGAGTTCGAAAAGTTCTTTTCCTGTCGGAGACGAGGCCGCCGAGGAAGGGAAGCCCTCCCGCTTTTCCTCCCGCTTCCGCTCCTTTTTCCCATCCGCGGTTCCTCCCGCGTATCAAGCGGACGCGAACCTTTGTCTCGCGGTAATAAGTCTGTCCCGCGGGCTGGGGCGCGCGACCGTTTTTCTCCCCGTCGCGCGACAACGCCGCGGAAATTGGAAAATTGATCGGCAATTAGCGGGACGACCGATTGCTCGTGAACGACGTTGCCTCGAATCGAACGTTGCGATGAAATTAATGCTGCTGCGATACGAGTTCCTGTGATCAATCGCGATGCCAGCGGCGAGGAGGTCCATTTTGGGGGTGGTTTTTGATTTGGAAGGTGGTGAGGTGAGGTGGGATTGTTTTTTGTAATTGTAAGGCTTTTGGGCGAAGGGTGGAGGGTTTAAGTGGTTCGACAGATTTAAGTGGGGGGTAAATATGTATACGAAAAATCTTCTCAAGTAATAGGGTTTCTTATATCTATTCTTTACTATACTTTAAGACTTGTAAACATGTTTCAGAAGAAATTAGATTTCCAGTGAATGATTAAACTTCACTAAACCTCCACTAATTTCTCAGTGAGAGACTAATCAATGGCCTTGGACATAAGGATTTCCTCCAATGAGGGTAACATTGTTTAGAGTCACAATAGCACTTCGTTACTGTACGAGGGTTCAGCAGTGGCGCTCCCTTTAATGCTTTATTAACCACCGATGCGCGGAAAATTGCATCGCGTACACGCGTGCACTTGGAGACGCACGACCGCGTCACCTGTCATGAATATGTGAGCATATTGGTCGAGCACTACACTGGCCAAGTAACTGGTAGTTGACATGGCCACTGTGTAAAGCGAGAACACGCGAAGCCAGGGAGTGAGCGAATTCGGTGGCACAAAACGTTCCATTAAATATTAATATCAGGCGGTTCGAATTTTCAGGAATTCTTAACAAATACAAGAGAGTAGGTACTTATTTTTAATGACGTGGTCTAATTGCTACGAAAGACGGGGTTAATGGCTGCGTGGATATCGAAAGCGAACGTTCATTTTTCCGATACATGGTTTAATTAAAAGAGCAATAATGACTGTAGAGATTATATAATCTTGCATAAAGAGCACATGGAGTTTTTCTACGTGGAAAGTAGTATTAGACAGTTTGTAGTCAGACCACGCCTGATTACAAAAGAAGAGTTCACAAATCTACTTTTTAAACAGACGAATATCTTCTACAGCCATTGTTAGCTGTTTAGTACAAAATAAAATTGAGAATTGAAAGTTAGGTACACAGAATGGAATTCTAATAGAAGTTTGCGAACTTCGTCGTATTTAAATGGCATAGGCGATAAAGAAATCTACGCAACAACCAAGTTACTTTGCCTTTCTGGGGCGAAGTGAATCACGATCGCCAGGATTATCTCAATCTCATACGGTTGTCGGCGTCGATTCGAGAAAATCGAATCCCAGAGAAAAGGGACCTCGGGGGCCATAAAACTGAAGGCTGGAGGTCATCGGTGAACGAGTGTCGTAGGTAGTGCGGCTGTCTAATAGCCGCCTGCTGTTAGAGAAGCAGAATCCTCGTGACTCCTGCGGAGAGCAAGCGGGATTTGTGTGCCCCGAGGATCAGAACGTTGATGATAGGTCAACAAAGGTGCAACTGTCAACCTGGGATCACTCTCCCAGGGCAACACTAACATTGGCGCTCGAAATGCTATATTATCTAACGATAATATTTTGATAATATTATCTAATGATGAGGGATAGTCTAATAGAATAATTAACAAATTTATTCATTTCAAGTATGTTCTATACTCTAATCTTTATTAGAAAAGAGAAATATTTTTTGGCGATAATTCCACTTTATAATTTTTGTAATTTTATAGATTTCAATTTAATTTCTATTTATTCAATCTGATGATATTGTAATCGTGATACAATATGATGATATTGTAAATAAAAATGATTTAAGACTAAACACTTGAGTACCTTAAATTTAAAGATAGTTATAGTTTTTAGTCATGTTGAGAAGATTGAAATCTACGAGATTTTATTCGTGAATTTAGAGTATGCGTTTCACTTGTCGCGCAACGAGTGTTTTCACCGTGGCAACCAGAAAACAAAATTTTTGGCCAAAGGTATCGCGCAAAAATAGAGATTGGTCACTGAGCAGGGTTCACCGTGACCGCTGGCTCTGTTCCAGTCGACCACTGCCTATCATCAAAGGGATTATTTTTTATGTTTGAATTAAATTGCCCGAAGCGACGAGCGTTATCGACGCTGGTAAAGGTGATGATTGCCATTCTGAAAGGGAATTGGCCGACGTTTTCACCAATTTCGAACACCCACGTGATCTTATGGATACGTTTCATTCTCGCTACACTTTACGTTTTCCCTTCTTTCTTTTTATTCTTCAGCTTGTCATACTCTTTTCACCGAACACATCACGCTCGATGGTCTCGCGTTTTGAGCGTCCATGACGTGAAAATTACCTGTCCCACGAAACTACCATTAGAGGCTAATATTGGATGTCGCGATTCATTATTAAAAGGGCTCGAGCATTTCGTGCGCGACCATGGTTGAAAAAATTTCATATTTTCTGATTTACACGGAATCACGGTTTCTCTAATTTTTGCGAAATTGGGAAATACTGATGCATTTAAAATAAACCTGTGTGATATGAAAAGGGGGTGAGTTTGTGGTATCCCCTCTTTTCGAGAGAGGACATAGAGCTCATTTCCACAGGAGGGTCTGAAATACCAATTTCAAAATTTTGTCGAATTAGAGGTAGAATTATCATATTCAGACTAGACTTGATTCTAAATATTGTTGGCAGTTCAGTTATACGCACAAATGTAAAAATATTAATAAAACTGTAAATGGGGAAATTTCTACTAGAATTGTATTTAGAGATACCGTTTAAAAAACTATTATTTTGTTAGATCCTATTCTCCTTACTATCTAATGAAGCCATTCTAAAGATAATCTATTGTGAATGTTAGAATAATTTCAAGACCTAGACAAGTAGATTCATTCGACGTCATAATCGTCTTCTCCATTCCAAACTCCTCAGCGACCACCGAACCTCTATCAAAGTAACCCTCTCACCTCGAAGCCTGAACCTGTACCGTGTTCACCCGATCAAGGATCCCCAGTCAACTGTTTCCTCTCACCTCACCCAGGTCCAATCGCAAGTCCATCGCGAAACGGCGATCCACAGCGGTGGTAACCGGAAGCTTGACTATTCAGGGGTTCGAGGAAGCCGGGCAGCGGCGTCGCAAAAACAAAAACACGTGCCCGGGTCTTCTGTGTGCGTACGCAATCTCTTAACCGGATCTTTTGGGCGGGTGAATGAAGCTGAAGGCTGTTGATAGTAGGTACACACCGTGGGTCGATAGAATTCGGGCCACGGCCTCCTTGCGAGGGCGGCGGGGCTGGCTTCCGCCGCGGGGGGCCCCCCTCTCGTAGGGTGGCCGAACAGCGCGGCGAGGGAGGAGGGACGAGGAGGGGGTGCCTATTCCTGGTTCCGTCGCGGAGTGAAAAGACAGGGAAAACCGACGAGGAAGCTGCCACTCGTCGGAAGGAAGGGGAACGCAAGAAGAAAAAGGAAGAGGAGGGAAAATGGTCTGCGAGGGTCGCGAGAGTAGGGATGCTGGACGATCGTTGGCTGGGTGGGGAGCAAGAGCCTACGGAAGAGTACTACGGATCGCCGAATGGAAAAGAGATCAGGGAGAAAAAGAAACAACGGAGGAAAAAAAGGGGTGTACGCGGTAACGGTGGTAGCGAGGGTGGTGGTGGAAAACAGCGTAACGGGGGGAGGGAGGGAGGAGGAGGAGGGCATCGGTATTTCGAGAGACGGACACGCGAACGAGAAGGAACCGAGGGGATGGAAGACAGAGGGAGATGCCTGCTCGGGGGGACGAGGACGCAGCGCTGGGGGGTGGAAGGAGGGTGAAGGGGGACGATGGCAGCACGAGCCAGTAAATAGGGGGATTGGTAGGGAAAGAGAGGCTCGCTGAAGAGAAGAAAGAGAGCCGGGATGCTGGGGTCGCTAGGCAACCCCTATGAGCCGCTCGAGGTGCACCCTCGGTACACCCTTATTGCCTTTCCAATTTTGGTGGTTCCCATACACCTATCCCTCCCCAGCCGACGTGGACAACCGATACCGACTGTCAAGGCTGCATTCGGAGCCCGTCCTTTGGGGAATCGATAAAATTCTGGGGCCCCGATCGACCACCGACTCGCCATGAGAACGCGAGAAACTCGCGGACCGAGTGTAATGAGCCTGAAGAATCGGGTAACGCGAGCCGTATGGCGTTCCTGAGACGGTTAACGTGGAAGCGTACCATTGTTCGCGGAAATGGAATCGCTATATTGGCCTTTTGTAATGTATTTGTGATTTATAGCGAGGGGGGATGGAATCGGCCAATTATGGATTTCTGTTCGTGATAAGTTTGCGATACCTTCTGGGTTCGATAATACAAACATGCGTAGGAATAGTTACGTGTGACATCTCCATTAGTTTCTTTTTTGCTCCTACGACATTATCGATTTTATATTTTACCCCTCTAAATTCGTTAATATTCAAGTATTTAAATATTCAAAGTTTCAAATTTTTAAGCCCCCATTTCAAATTTTCGAATTTAGAAATATTTAAATCTTAAAATTTTGGATTATTCAAGTCTAAATTAGATACTTAAATATCCTACTCTTTAATATCTAAGCTAAAAGTGAATAAAAGCAAGAAGTGAATAAGTCATATGATACCGCACGTGTCCCTATAACCCATCTGTAACTTGAACTTATTCTCGGCCACCTCCGCAGTAGCAACGCAACGATCCACATAAAAGAGAATCAAGGATCGCAGTGTCAGAGACAAAAGAGTTATTCATCCACCATGTGATACAGTAGAACACCCCGCCTACTGCCCAAGCATTTCAAACATTATTCGAGCCGTTTCCCAGCTAATAAAAGTGTCAGCCTACAGGACGACGAGGGCGTGGGGGTGTGGAAGAAATTGGAAAAGCAGATCGAAAAATCCCAGTGGCGTGCTTCTGTTTCCTCGGTGGACGTGGTTTCTCGGTCACAGTACGTAGCCGCGATCAGCGATCTCCCTCGACGAGAGCAGCAGAGGGGGTGGGCAAAGGGGATGAAGAGAGACAGTGGAGGTCGTGGACCAGGGAAGAGGGGCTTCGCGCAGTCGAGTTCGTTCCGAGGGTGAAAATCCGTCGGGACGACTGGCGTCACACTGTCTAGCTCTGTCGTGTGCAGGACACCGACCTCCTGATTGGTCACAGGGGGTGATAAAATTTGGGATCAGCTGTAGGCTGCCTGCTGGCCCCTCGAATCGGCAGAAGCGCGTATCCTCGCGGTCTGTGTGGCAAAGAAAAACACTCGAGGAAACGACGCCTACCTCTTCCACCCCTGAACGCGTGTAAACGCTACAAGACGACATCCCCTCTCGCCCCTGACCCTCTGCACCCTTTCCTGTCTCTATTTCGGAACAGGTGCGACGGACGGTCAACCCTTGACAACTTCGTCGATCCGCTCGTGGGAATTCGAACGTTCCAATTTAAATTCGGGGAGATGCGATTCAACCCCTTGGCCACTCGACTCGCTCCCCTCTTTCTCGAGGGTCTCTCAAGCAACGTCTTTCTTTATAATAATACAGCACAGACACTGGTTGGACACTGTCAGTGTCTCCGAATTCGGTCATAGGTCAGATTTATCGTTAGACAGTCTGGTTTACAGACAGGAGAGGGGGTGGATAAGGATGGAATCACTTTCTTTGTGTGCTTGTGATAATGACCCTCGGATGGTATCGAAGGCAACGATGTACGTAAATGGCATTCTCCGTGAAAAACTGCGTGATGAGACGGCGAGGGGCGGGGACATTTATCGCGTGTTTCGACGTTGGATCTCTCTAGAGAGATATAAGAGACGAGGGGAAAAAAATGGAATCGAGGAACTCTGTCGTGTTCCATATAAATTGCGCGCTTAACCGTGGATTCGATTAACGGGGCTATAAGCGGCGTAAAGCGACGGAGAAGGACGCGACGAGTTTTTAATGAAATTGGAGAGAGCACGGTTGGAGGAATCATCAACGGGCTGGGATGGTCGGCTTAATTCATTAGGTTTCCATTTGTTGGAGATCCTCTCTATGCCTATATGGAATAATTAGCGGGAGAATGGATCAAAGCGAGGCCAACACTGTGTGTACCTACAGATTCTCCTTTAGAAATGAATGGATATAGTTTTCTGGATATATGCATTGTTATCAGAGGGATGCTGATCTAATGTTCTTCAGTAACCCTTTACTTTAGGATTTTCCAGGGATTATATCTACCAGAGTTAAACTATAGACACGAAATGGAAATATATAAACTGAATAATTGATAGATTAGGTATTGTTAGAGTATTATACAATTACAAAATAAATGAGCAACTCACGAGTGACTAAAAAAATTCTATAACTACTCCTTTACTAAATTTGAACTATAATTTTTAAGTGTTATAAGCTCGACTATTTACAAGTCTTCTAACCAGGGAGACAAAACTTCCATCCTCCTCCCAATTACATTAAAATTACATTTCTCGAAATAAATCCAATAATACTTTTCCCTCGACTCAGAATAGGAACCTGTACTCTCCCGCTCGCCAGATTTCCACTCGCAGTAAACTCAGCCGACCAAGCGAAACAAGCTCGCGACACAACAATACCAATTACCACTCTCCACGGTGAGCGTCCTGCTAATTTAATTCGCCGGTGGAAAACATCCCCGAGCCGAACCACGTGTTCCCGCGCGGCGTCGCTGGGCGTCTAAGGGTCAGGACACGAGCCCGCGCCACCCTCTTTTCACCGCGACTCGGATTTAATTAAACGGCGGTGCTTTCGGCCGGGACTAAGAAATAAAATGAACAATGTTGCCTGGAGGGAGGACGGCCAGGTTCTAGGCAAGAAGAGGAAGAGTCATCGATGGCAGAGAGCGCGGAAAAAGAGGAAGCGAAACATAGAGGGGTCCAGGCGAGGGGGGCGAGGGGTGTCGCGTCGGAGCCCTTTGCCCCTTTCACGCCCAACCATCGATCGATAATGCGATCCGGCGAAGGGTGCACCGGACGAATCGCAGAAATAAGGGCTTCTATCTCTCTTTCTCTCTCTCTCTCTCTCTCTCTCTCTCTCTCTTTCTCCCTCTCTCTGCTCTCTGTACAGAGAGCGTTCATCTTCGCGGCTCCACCCTCACCTGAAGGTAGGCGAAAGGTGTACGCCAGCCAGCCAGGCAAGGTTACTCACTTTCCCCAATGCGTACTACCGTGGCTGCTGCGTGAGTATCCGTTCCCGAGCTCGTCTGCGTGCACGACCACGTCGGCGCGCGTGCACCCTCGTCCGTGGACCGTGGGTGTTGTTTGTGGACGTGGGTGAGGGGAGAAGAGCGTGAAGGGCCGTTCACGGACGGGCGAGTGGTTGGTGGTGGTGATGGCATCGGGGATGGTGGTGGTGGGCGCGGAGTACAGCGGTGGCGATAACCATAGAGGGGTTGCAGATCGATGGAGCAGTGACGTCACGGGGAGCGGGAAGCTGCGTCTCCATGGTGACCGCCAACGGACCCGGCAGCCCTCTGTGTACGGTCCGACCAGCGGGCTTGAAATTTTATTAAATTTCATTTGTGCCGTTCTTCCTGCTCCTCTTGTTTCCTGCCCCACCCCCGCCCCACCTCCCACCCCTCTGCCCCTCTCTTCCGGCGGTCTCTTTTGTCCTCGTCCCGCTCTCGAACGGCCACTGTTTCACCTCCTCCCCGTCCACGCGAGCCTTCCTTTTATTTTCGACACTTCTCGTCGCTTTTACGCGGGCCGAAGGAAAAACGACGCGTCCCTTGTAAAAAGGGGGAAAGATGACGGATCGCGAGGCTGGACGTCGAACGGGCTCCGGGTGAACGGCGGTCTTGGAAGACGCGCGGGAAGACGCTTGGGATGGTGTTTGATTAGGTCTGGAGCTCTCTTGGATACTTTTGATGGTCTGAACTGGGGTGTCGCTGGATGATGCAAATTTGGGGGGTGGGGAAGCACCGTTTGGAGTGCTGAGGTGGAATTATTCTCTGTGTCTGTGTTTTTGAGAGTGGTACCTCGGGCATGCTTTAATTATTACTGTGCTTTTTCCTTCTCGTTTGCTCGCGTGCATTAGTGGTTACAAGTTTGATGACGTTTTATGAAGTAGGTAATAATGGAGTTACTTATTTTTAGTGGAATAATTGGAATAACTTTTTTCTTGATTCTTGATACTCTTAAAGAATTAGAGGACTTTTCCTTTCTAAGTCTTCCCTTTCTGGTAACAATAAGTAATTTCTTATATTATTACCCACTATGATAAGACCTGATAAGGAACTTCAAACTCGTGACCATCAGAAGTAATTATCAAGCCAGTAAATAAATCAATCAATAACGATTACCTTGACTGTCGTTTTCCAATCATTTTTATCCCTTCAAGCACTTTCTGGTCCATTCCTCTTCCCCAGTCTCAGGAATCAGAACGATACAAGAGATTCCGATTAGCCTTTGATCCTGTGGTGGCCGCCATTATTTCTCCAGATGACACGGCCCTCGGGGCACGGAGACGTAAGGAGAGGACGAGGGGCAGGCGGCGTAGAAAAGCGTCAGTTAATCTTCCTCCTCTTCGTTAATCTTCGAGCCGAGCGAGAAGTTCTTTTTTGGCACCCGTTGCGAGTCCTCTTTCACCCCCTTATCCCCGATGAATTTACGAGCGAGATGATGGAAAGGGTGTCTCCTTGTGTTTTCCATGGCAAACTTGCGAAGGAGCTCTATTGGTTACGTCAGTGATCCTCTCCCACCTCCGAGGATCCTCTTGCGGGGGTGTTCATTGATCATAATCAAGGTACGCTCCCCGAGCGTTCGTTTTAATCGTCCACTGAATTTCGAATATCATTCTGGAACCTTTTATCCCGCGGAACGAGCTCGGAGGGGGTTGTTTTTCCCAGTCCACGCTCTGGAGTAAAGTTTAGAGGGGAGGGGGTGGCGAAATGAACTCCATCTTTCCAGTGAAAACATCCTTCCGCAGAGATGCGAATTAATCTAAGTTTCTATGCGCCAAGTTCCCAGCGCTGATGCGGTTTAGCACTCCGATTTCACGCAGTTATGATCTCGGGCCGAAGTTTCCATGGGAAATTCGCATCGGTCGAAGACGCGACCAGCCGCAGCCAGGAGTCATCAATTAACCCGCTCGACGTCCACGATGACCTTTTACCTCGGTCCACCGCGATGGCCACCCACCTGCGATCGCTCCACCTCTTTCCTTCCACTTATCGCCGCTCTAATTACTCCCGCCTGTACCACCAGCAAGATCGTCGATCCCGCCGCGCGGGGCTCTTGTTTCCGTAATTAATTTCTGGAAACCGAAGGAAATAAGAAGCGCCGTTAGACGTGACGAAATTATGGCGGGAAGAAAGTGAAAATGAAGCCCTGACTGAGCTCGCCTCATTACCACTCCCACCCCCTCGTCTTCCTATTCACCGTGATGTCACGTTAATTAAGTTCAAAACTCTAATTCCACATTGCTGACAGGGAGGGGGGGATAGGGAAAGGTGAAGCGTCAGGGATGTCGGCGTATAGAGACGAACCTGTTTTGTTTCTCCTCGCTGTTCGCTGCTCTTAATTCGCTGGGAGCGAGAAGGCGGAGGCCGCGCGATGACTCAGTGAGATAAAACGGGCGAAAATGGAGCGGCGAAGCGTTTGTTCCGAGTGATTTACATCCGTCGCGTGCTTTCGACGGTATAAAACCGAAATGATCAGTCCGATTGAATTTGCTCATCCGACGGCCATCGTGCGTCACGCTGCCAAGGAGCGCATTAACGAAGAACGAGCCTCGATGCACGGACGGCGTGGTGCAATTTATACACTTCGACGTACCGAAGTACCGGAGGAATGGTCGTTGGTCGCGATTTCGGGGGGACGTCGAGACGAATTTGAATGAGACGAATGGGCGAGGGGGTTTGTGACCGAGCCGCGCGAAAATAATTAAACACGAGAGGAAATGATATTTCAGGATGACGAGGATGTCGATCGATCGGGGAACACCGCGATGTGAACGACCGACGGTGAGGGAATATTTTTTCGTTAACATCGCGGTGCATTTACAGTAGAACCTTACAATAGAACCTTATAATAGAACCTTACAGTGAAACTCTCTCTCCCTTTACATGAACGAGTTTTTACTTAACATTCTACTCACCCCTATTATCCGAACTAATGAGATGTATTGGGGTTGCAAGTGGACCTCCATTATCAGAACTGCCTTGTCCCTTGAGGTGTTCGGATGAAGGAGGTTCTACTCTATTGGGAGAATTCTAAAGGAGCTGTCTGGATTGATACTATTGATAGGAAGTAAGGTTTTATTTGAAGGTTTCTAAGATTATTGGAAGATTTTTATGGCACTCAGATCGACGCCCTGGGAGGTCCTTTGGGATTGGGAGAATTGTTGATGATTGAATATGTCGAATTCGGTTTGATGAAACTAGTTGGGCTCTTCTCATGCCAGCTGCGAGGAAAGAATAGTCTCCCTAATGTCAGACGGCTAGCTTCGTTTTCGACAACTGCTGGAGGAAGAGCAGAGAGAATGGTTGAAAGTGAAACTATCGTGAGTGATGGATTGGGTAGTAAAAGCTTCTTTTGAGGAAGGAAGATAATTTATTATCAAATTTGGAATCAAAATATTAAGCGTTCTGTGAAAGAAAGTATAGAGGATAGTGTTTGGAGTAGTGGTTTTTAAGTTGTAATTAAACTTAGTTTTAAGTAGGTATACTTTAAAGTTTAACTTGTTTAGGGAGTAATGAATTGATGTTGAGTAACTGAGTTAAAGGCTTATGAAGATTATCGTGTTCATTATATCTTTGTAATAATGGTAGAATTGATTGTAAAACACTATCATGAAAAGTAGGTACAGTACCCTTTACCTTCTTCCATATAATGTACCTCAGATTTTATACTATCATTTTCTAAATGTTAGTGTTGCTAAATCTGTATCTATCTTTAATTTACATATTCTGCTATCTTAATTAACTCACATATTCAACATTTCAGTCCCCGAACATCAACATATAACTCACACCCCAATAAAAAAATTCAAGAAGATCCATCTCTACTTAAAACCCTCATCCATGTTGCCTTCAGTAAAACAAAAAATCTTAAAAAAATATTAACAACCCGACAACCAGCAAAAACATCCCCCAACCACCTCTAACGACTACAATTCAGAACGCAGCGATATCCCATCGCCTTCCACTCGTCAAGGATATTTCCTTCCCTCATTAAATCGCTAATTAACCGCGCCCGTGGTGCAAGCGAGTGAGTTATTGTTTTCAAGGATGACCCACCGAAAACGGCGCGATAATTTTTGCGATCGCTGTACCGAGATCCCGCGCCGGACAGAAGCAGGGTGGCTAGAGAGGGAGAGTCGCGAGGGGCGAGAGAGACGGCGAGACAGAGCCCCCCCGAAAGGGGAGAGGCGCGTACATTCAGCGAAGAAAGAAGGGGCGAGGGGTGAGAGGACGAAGCCGAGACGGTGGGAAAAAGACGAGATGAGGCGAAGGGTAGCCAAGGAGCATGGCCAGAGGGGGAGAGAGAAAGAGAGAGAGGCATAACTGGCGAAGGGGTGGCTGGTCGGTGGGGGTGGCCGGGTGTCGAGGGGGTGTGTGTTTGGTCCGGGAGCTCTGTGATGCTGTATTGATCCGAGTGCACGAGCGGAGCTAAAGTAAGCCGAGGCTGGCAGAGCGTTGCCTTGGCAACCTCCTCCCTCATCCCTCAGGACTTTCCACCGCTCGCGGATCGGCCCCTCGCACCGAAAACCACCCCCGTACGAACCCAGCGTTTCTGCGCGCCTCTCTCTCCCTTTTCCTTCTGCCCCGTTCCTTCGCCTCTCCGTCTTCACCAGGTCGATCTATAGGTGTTAAACGAACTCTTTCTCTCTCCCACCCCCTCGCAGCCCCGCGGATCTCGCGAGCGAAAGGTTCTATGTGGGCGTACGCGAAAGATCCTTTTTCCAGCCGCGCGCACGTAGAATCGCTCCTTCCGGGTTCTTCGACACGTATGTGTGCAGTTTTTCCTTTTGCCCCGCGGAAATAATCTTGTCTGCCTAAGGCACACCTACTCCCCTCTGACCCCATGTATTTACTGGGCTGCTTCTTGCTGTTGTTGCTTCGAATCTGGCCCTGGGACCGAGGTATAATTGCTGGGAACGTTATGTAAGCTCGAGGATCGAGTCGACGGTTCCTCATGCGTGATTAGCCACCGTTGGGAAGGAGCTCGATAGACGTAGCTCGGGTGCTCGACCTAGAAAGATTCTGTATTTATTTCGCCACGAATGGGGAGCCCGCCGTGCAGAATTTATCGAGTGTGCTCGCCAGGACATAAATTCTGCTCTATTCGCTGCGATCGCTGAACCGAAATTTAGGGGGAAACAATTCGATCTTGGGGTATCTTAATTTTAGTATTCTTCAATGTGCTTGTTACTTTTTTGGTGGAGGCAGCGGCAGAGATTTCGCGAATATAGGGGTAGTGAGGGAAGTTCGATGAGGGTGCGCCTTCTTAAACAATTCTAGGCTTCTCTGTGTTACCCTCCCCCAATTTCTGTGCCAAAGATTCACCCGCTTGAGAGCAAGAGGAGTCGAGAGCCTGCAACATTATGCCGGATTGCGTACAGTAAACACTTCGGGCAGAACTAAAACTAACCCCTCTCCACCAGCCACTATTTCTGCTACAAGGAATGAATCGTATGAATCAGACCCGGGGGAATCACCAGTGTTCGATATTCTAGCATAGACTGTTTCTAAAAGAACATACCTAATACTAAATCTATCAATTCTCAAACATTTCTCAAATTAGATTCTTTCTAAATCAATAACCAAGATATTCTACCCCCTAGAATCGCGCAGAGTTCCTTTCCACGAAAAAAACCTCAGCTCCGTAGATCTCTTTTGCATATGGTCCGCTGCCAAGTGTGACGTCGTCGAAATTTCAGATGCGTATCCACAAGAAAATCTCTCTTATTACAGTATAGACAGTCTCAGAGGCAAATCCTTCCTCTCTACTTTTCAAAATCGATATTAATATGCCTCAAGGAGAAGGTACTTAAAACTGCATTAAAAGTGTGAACAATCTAGCGCTGCAATATTTTCGCGCAGGTTGCAAAGATAATAAACTACGAATGCATCGATTTCCAATGTTATTTTTAACGTGGATGTCCAACGTAACGGATACAAAAGACCTCCCGAAAATCCAGCCCTCCATGGAACGCAGCCTTGGTTCGGTGTTAATTAAAATGAAAACACGAGCGCGGCCGGAACGAGAGGAAAAAAAATATTTTCGCCAGTGCGAAAAATTCCCATTGTTAGCGGCGCAAAGGCGGCCGATACAGAGTTTTCGACGAAACGTGTTCGTTGCGAATGACAACCCCCTGTGCACGCCATGCACATGACAGATGCAGCGAACAATATGGCAGGGCGGTGCGCGTAGTCGGTTTTGATTTCGAGCGTTATTATGCCCACGGTCAGATATAACGCACGAGATAGAACGTGTCATCCGTCGATCCGTCGTTATTTCGTACCCCATCGCTCTGTTCGTAAAATTGATCTGCAACGTTACACGTCGAGCCTCCTCGTCGATGCACTCTGCGCTGCATTTCCGCTCCCATCCACTCCCCTACCATTTATGCAATTTCCCGCGGCCCTTCTTTTCTTTCCCTCGGTATCGACGACGAAATACATTTCCTGGATTCGTTTCTGTCCACTGGAGGCTCAAGAAACATCTTTCAAGAAAAGATAAGGGACGAAGATTGGAGATACTTTTAATAGCTTCATGAATTTTCGATGAATTTTCGATCGGGGGATTACTTAAACGTGATTTTGAATATTAATAGTCGCTTTAGGGGATTAATTCTGTCCTAAAGTAGAAAACTTTGAAAGGGTTATTCATTTTCACTGTCCTCAATTAACTGAGTTATGTCTGAGCTAGATATTAAGCTACTGAAAATAGTGGTGAAGTAATATCAGCAGCTAGTATCGCTAAATGAAGCCACCCTGAAGGAAGCATCCCTGCCACAGTGCAAAAAACAGAGTTGCACCCTCGGTAGGCGGCCTTCCCGATCCATCTGGGCATCGACCTATCCAGATGGTAAGAAGCAGATGCAGCATCTCATCTGGAACTTGGTGTAACGTTCACCAGGGTTCGCCAGTCGTTGGTCCAGGCCAGCATCCCTGTCCCGACGCTGCCTCGTCCTGTCGGAGGCGACTGGAACTACATTTGGGGTTGCACGGGGTGCACCCTACGCGCAGGCCGTCGGTGAACAATAGACGCGTGCGTGTTTCGCTTGGTGTCCTGTCTGTGCGCGATAATTTCATTAAGAAGAAACGTGTATCGGCTCGTGCGATGAGAAAGAAAGAAGACATCGTTAATGGGCAGCACAGCACGCGATCGAGTTGAACAATTAAGGTGAGAAAGACAGTGGCTGGTCGAAGGTGGACATGGACAGCCAGGCCCACTGAGTCGCTAGCGCGAATTGAACATGGCTGTGATTAGCGTCGTCTACCCTCGTAAACAGTGATTTATTTACGTCCACCAAAATTGCTAGCGAAGACACACTAATTGAAGAGGAAATAATTGAAATAGAAGCAATCGCTACAATTGCATCGCTATTATCAAGGAGCCCAAGAGGAATCCATTGGAGGAATGGCCTGCTACATGGTGGTGCGCAAAAAATTTTGCTGATCCTCGCTGCACTCGGGGGATCCTGCGCCGTGCATGATAGGAGGCGGAAAGAAATTTTTGGGTAAGTGTCGCGGTCGCTATCGATTACTGCACCTGTCGATGATACTACCCCCGCGTGAAGAATGATAATTGAGTTTTTGTATCTCTCGGGAAGTTACCTGTGAGGCTGGACTCGTAGAGTCGGACGGAAGTGAAGGGAAAGCGGGCTTGAAGCTGATACGGGAATCGTTCGAGACATGAGGTCCTATGATGGTGAGAGCAGCTCGACGGAGGATGACGACAGGAGGGAGGGACTTCCGGAAGCGCACCTGCAGCAAGGATCCTGGCAGCGGTCCGCCTCGCATCCCACATGGGCCTGGGAGCACCGTGCCTCTGTGGGTATCAACAGGAACAAAATATTGAATCTAAATATTGAGTCTCTCGTAGAATTTACAAAAGTAGTCTAATAGGTCTGAATTTAACATAATGTTTTATTGCTCTGTATCTCGTTTCCAAAAGTATAATACATAGATAGATATATCTTCTATCAACATGGTAACAAAATAAAAGAAAAGGTTACGAAGTAATAAGTAATGATCACAGTATCACAGAAACTGAAAGTTATCATCCTAACTCTCAAGTATTTTGATAATTAGCCTTGTGAATAATATACCTGTTCTCTGCAGCATCCGCTACCCCCACAGTCGACGGCGTCGCTGGAGTCCATGTACTCAGTGCCAGGAGCGTCCCATCCCAGCGTCTCAGCCCCTCCAGCTGGCTACTCATCGGAGCACCCTCAAAGTGCACCTGGAAGGAGGACTCCCTTGGGTGCTGTCGGCCTCGGTGGCTTCTATTTTCAGCAACAGCCCCAACCACATGCTTCTTCGAGCGCTCTGTCCGACGAGAACAGACCTGACCATGAAAGGTATAAGCAAATCTTCTCGACAATTAAATCCCCCAAAGTCTGACATCCATCAACTTTCTTTCTCGAAACTTAATAAAACAAATATGAAGAGTATTCTACTGCCCATAGACCAGGGGCGTCAAGACTGAACTGCCCATCAAAGTCGAAGACCACGAGGCAAGGCAAAAGCATGCGACTGAATATAAACGCGAGGGAGCGCAGAAGGATGCACGATTTGAACGACGCTCTTGACGAACTTAGATCCGTCATCCCCTATGCCCACAGTCCGTCCGTGAGAAAATTATCCAAGATTGCCACGCTCCTTTTGGCGAAGAATTACATTCTCATGCAGGGTAAAATTTAGTAAATTCAAATCGAACCTCGAGACTCCTCAGTTTCTAGAACTCGATTCCGAAGCTTGATTCTTCACTCACTAATTGCTTCCTCCGCGCAGGGAACGCTCTAGAGGAGCTAAGAAGAGTGATAGCCGTTCTGCAGTCGCCGCACGCCCACACCACAGCCTTGCCACCCACACCTGTCTCCTACGACCTCCTGCATGGGTTCCCAGGTAAACTGTTCCAAGGTGTGCAGGACATGCAAGGACTTCCTGCCGGCGATCCTCAGGGCGTCACGGCGGGAGGACCTCCGACAGATGGCGCTGTGACCAGCGGAGAGTCGAATTAAGGAATAGAGGCTTTGTTTAAACGAGAATCAAATTCACTTTTATCGGGGGATTTCTTACTGAGGCTATAGTCGTGTAACATGATAGAGGGAGGAAGGTAGAAAGTCATATAGCGAGAGAGGTTGAGTATAGTGGGGGATGATTGATCTACAGTGGGATTTAACGATCTAAAGTAAGATGATAGAGTAGGTGGAGGATCTTAGCTTGTAAGTTACGAACTTGTTGGTGAACCATGAAAGTATTAGAAGGATTAACACGTTCGATATACAATGAGTCAATACGCGGTTTTACGCTCCTACGATGAAAGTTTTATGAAAGTACTATTAAAATTAAGTGTTAAGTCTTCGACTACTGATACAGCAATAAGTGAAAGCACGTTTCTGTCTCTGGTGAACGGAAGTCGATTCCTAAGAACGACCTGAATAGGCGAGTTTCTGAAACGTTTTCACTTTATTTATAACAAGAACTACCAGAGAGAGAAATGGTGCGAGGGTGAGGAATAAAACTTCCAAATCCCGTCCTGCAACGCGATAGTCAATATAGCATGTGATACATGTCGAGATATTATATATATATTATATTCTAGTCATACAGATCTTAAATATTCATATACATAATATATATAGATTATATATATATATATATATATATTTAATAATTCGAATTGAGCCATCGATTGTATAACTTATTTATATACATAACGCGTTTATTAAGAGTTTACTACGATGTGCCAAGGATTTGTCCACGGTTTCTTCGCGAGAATTGGTAAAATATCGAAGGACGAGATTCTGTAGATTAGTAATCGATGTATTTTATCGAGTTTCGAACCCTCGCCCTTCGATAAAGCCCCATGAGGGAAGGTTGCAAAAATTTAACGACACCGTTCAACAGGCAAGCAATAACGATTCGTATTTATATGGGATTTCTAGTGGCGGTGGTCGTTAAATAACAATAAAACCCGCGAATATTACTAGCGACAGGTGAACAGACGGAAATGTTTGTTGTAGAGTGTAGATATCACTGTTTAGTGCTCGAATAAAATCTATTTAAGAAATTTACAAATCGAACGGACGCTCTAATTGAAAATCACAGTTGTTATTTGTTTATTTACATTTAACATTATTGTAATATCACTGTGTATTGGTTTATATATGTATAAATTGAAAATTGAAAATCGCAATTGGCGTAGAGTGTACAATAATTGGTATTCTCTCAGAGCGTTCGTGCAACACAGTTTTAATACGTGAGAGCGCGTCGATAAACAATTTCTGAAACGCAATAACTTACAAGCTCCCGATCTCTTCGCGAAAACGACCTCGTTGTCTATTTTCGTGCAACGAGGCACACAAGTTCATCGCAGAACCTGTCGTCTTTCCTCTAATCGCCTCGAAGATATCGGAAGTGCATAAATTTACTCAACAAACATTCTTCACGGCAAACAAAATCTTTCATATTACCGCCATGACTGTCTAGAGCAGACGAAACGACCTCTCATTCTGTTCCACCGACAAAACCCCAATATCGTCTAAAGAAGTGTTTCTCACTCACCAGTTAATCGCTCAATCACTGTTTACTGCATATTCTCAAAAATCCTATCGCAAAAAAAGGAAACAATCATTAGCCAAGCCACAACTCCAACCGATCGGTGGCGCCACCTCAGCGACCGCGCGAGGAACCATCAATTCAATTCCTCCCTCGTGTTCTTCCCGAACGCGCCAAAAGATCGCCTCGAAAAATCGCTAAGCGACTCCCGAGCCGAGAAACAGAGACCTCGTCACGTTCCAGTGCCTCTGGAATACAATTCGAAACAGGTTCGAAGCCCTCGAACCCGTGTTCACCGAGTTCCCTCGAGCTCGAGGCACCCGACTCGTGGCGCCATCATGGCCGCCGCACGGCGGAGCATTCACTCGATCGTCTTCCGTCCTTCTGGTAGGACCTTACGCCGTTTGTGCCTGATTCTCGACGGGGTTTGTTGTGTGCGTGTCTCGTCGGTGGCTTCAAGATGGCCAGCAGGCTGCTGGTGCGCGCCATGGTGTGACTGTGCTACTCACGGTGCTTGGTGTCCCATTGCGAAGCTTCCCCGAAGAGAAGCTCGACGTCAGGACGACGACGTGCTTTGACCGGCTGTTATCTCGGGGCAACCTGGAAATGTGACGATCGCCTGGAAACCGGTAAGTCGTGTCACTCACGCAACATCATATTTTCTGTGCGCGATCTCGAAGATCCGCCGGTCGCGTTTTCTCGTCTGGCCCTTCTCGAGGGACGAAACGGGCCCCTGAGAGGCGACGATCACGCGAGGGTGCAGAGGGGGGCGAGGATGTGGTGATGACAGGCAAGCAGACGGTGACGAACTTTCTTTATCGCGACGAGTACGTGTGCATGTACGCCGTGGCGCGATAATTCGTCTGGCCCCCAACCACGATTGTTTTCCGCGGACGAGCCTCGTTGATAGGTTATGATGTCATAATCGTCGACGGCCCGCTAGGTCTCTTTGTCTCGATCGCGATCGCGCATCGTCGTGCACGTTCGTTAACCTTGTGTCCCGCGCGGGGAAAATAGAACGGGACGGGGGCAGGGGCGGACTTAGAGAAATAGAAATCGCATTCGTCGCTTCAGCACCACGGGATTCTTCCGCTGCAGTTTAGGGATACGCGCATATTTCGCGCATATTTTCGTGGTGTTTTCCATTAATGGAAGAACTAACCTTACCTCTCCGCCTGCGAAAGACGCACGTCGCTATTGGTCGTGGTCGGGGTCCTTTCTACATACCTGCCGCGAACGAGGCTCCTGCATTCTGGAACCTTGATACTTTTACTCGAGCTTTTCCCTCCCTTTTGCTTCTCCTTTTTTTATATACGCTGAAGTCCGAAATTAGCTGAGACTGTTGAATAGTGTATACACCATGTAACACAGTGTATATAGATTCGACAATGTTAGCAGTTTCAGCTGAATTTCGGACTGCAGCCAGAGTAATGTATCATGAAATATTGTAATCTCCTTGTGGTTTGTTTGGAAGTATTCTATTTTTGAAATAGTATTTGTTAAGAGGGTAGGATCGAAATGGTTATTCCTGAAACTGAAAATATCGATAGACTGTTTGTGATATGTTCATTTAAATCGGTGGCGAATGATGGAATTCTGGGGAACTGAATTCGTCGAATTTTTCTTGGGTTCTTGGGGATTCGAGTAGCTATGGATAAATATTTATTCTCGAGAATATCTCGGTACGTCGGAGCTGTTTTATGCTGGCCATTGGCTAGCTTGTGCTTATTTGTCTGTTGACGTCAATTAAGGTCGAAACACCTTGAAATGTTTGTTTCATTGCCTCGTGATGTTATTCATGAAGTAGCTATGGAATGACGAACGCAGTTGATAGTAAAATGTCGCGATAATTTGATGGTTTAAAAGGTGGAAAAAAATTTCCATCGTTATCTGCTTCGTTCGGGGTGACCTATGAAAGAAGTGACGCACTTCCGGTGAGGTTACCTTAGGTGTATGCACGTATAGCAATTGGCACGTGTGACGTAAAATTCATAATAAAACACACCTTACGTGCAACTGATTGCACCCACGCAAATATCAGACTAAGAGTAGTACAATGTGGACTAAACAGGTTGCAAATGGCGAGCCTGTACGCATATCGATTTTTGGCTTCGAGAGTATATCATGGTAGAGGTTTGCGATCGGCGTAGAAATCGTGCAAATATGTAGCATCACCGATAAATTCAGTTCTCAATCAAGAATAACGATAGGGATTATGAACTATAATTCTGAGGATTAAATTAGATCATTCATTTCCTATGAATGAGGAGAATGAATCACACGATGAGAACAAAATTATTATCTATACTTATACGTATTAGGTGTCACCAGAATATTACCAAGTAATTTATACACTGATGATATTTAAGAATTTTAAATTTGAAGCAAGAAAATTGATTACAAATATATTTCTGGGAATAGGAGTAGTATAGAAATTATAGTTCGTCCCACGGCCAGCGTGAACCAAAAATCTCGCTGGGTCAAGGGTTACTCTTTGGTTGAGTTATCTCGCTTTTGTTTTCACACGATGGGCGATAAATCGGAACGCTGTAGTCGAGATCCAGAGTTAGTAATGTAGAAAAAACGTGGTTCGAATCGGTACTTCTTCGGGTCGCAACATTGTTGGCTTATCAACCGCAAATTGATGCCTGCCGAGTGACGAGTCACTCCGTTATCGATATCGCGTCAAATGTCTTCACTGTTTGCGCACGTGACTCTTGCCAGTCTGCCTCGAAAATATGTATGATTATTGCAACGAAATTTTTTCACAGACACTAAAAGCACTATTTCGTATATAGTTCAGGGTATATTAAACAGAAAAAGTGGCAATTTAATTTTCAGGAATTGATACATTTTTTAATGAAAATCTAAACAGTTGAGAAATTTGAATTTTTAGAAATTTAAATATTTGAATAAGTTGAGTTTTACATACTTAAGAGTTTGAAACTTTGAAAATGTGTCATAATTCTTATCGTTATAATAACTGTTGTTCCAATTTCCCGTTCGATTACTGCAAGGTTCCGCAGGTACGGAATTCACGTGAATCCCGTTACGAAATAGGATAAGAAGACAAGGCAGAACAGGATGATGTGCGATGTGCAGCGGGGTAAGGAAGATATCTCGTTATCATACAGAGATATCACGCGCAGACATTCTTTCGTGGCAACAAATACGGTTGCTCCGTTCGCGGAAAACTTTCTAATACTGTTTCTGATGCTTTCAATTCCCCCCTGTGCAACGACGAATATTTGATTGCGCTGCATTTCTGCAGATCTACCGTATCCTCGTCAATGACAGAGTAGTCACATTTCTCTGCAATTCAGAAGTCTACAGCATGCCCTAACGGAGCGTTTATTACAGTATCGCGCAGGGTGACTCGTGGAACTTGGTGACCTTAAAATCGTTCGAACGAAAGTTGCACGCCATACGATAATTAGTCTCGCAAACTCGCTCTTTCACTGAGAGCCGTGTCGACCATTTTCCATTTCTACTTCTACGGTTACAGTTCGAAATTAAAGACGTTAAACGCTTGGTGAATGAGTCAGAGGAGAAATAAAGTGACTAGAAACTTCGTATAAAAATTCATTGAGTAGGTGCTTCATGGACACCCGATATATAGGTCGATCCCAACCGCAAGTTTTTTTCCCTGTTATTTTTTTTTAAGTGTATTGAATATCACAGATACTTGTTTGTGGATGACACTTCCGCGGTGATCTAACGCTTATTAGAGCGCAATAGGTGTCGTTAGGTTTGCAGTTGAATATTTCATCAACCATTGCATTTCAATTTCGAGGTTATAATTTTTCGTTATCGTAGAAGCATCGGGTGGATGAGATTGCTGAGTGAAAAATGGTAAAATGAAAGAGCAGACGAAAGTCTGAGTACAGGGATGGGGGGGAAGAAGGAGGAGAGGGAGAGAGGCGAAAACAAAGCGGACGCAGCCGTCGGGGCAACAATGGCGCATCGACCCGCCAAAATTCGCGTTGATGCGCAGAAACGCGTGCGTCGTGTCTGCTCCGACCGAGAAACAATTCCAAACCAGTCTCCTGTTTTTCCTCTTGCACCGAATATTCCACCGGTTCGTCCGATTTTCCTTCATACAGTATTGATCGAGTTAAATTGATCATCCTTTGAACAAAATATAGCTGACTGCGATAGAGGTTAGGAAAAAAAAGAAGTTGCTTAAAAGCATGCGCAAGAGGGCTTGCTATTATAGAAACTATAGACTTGACTACCGTAGTAGCATCTTCATGGCGTCGTTCTTTTCAAACTGATCGAGATGTTAACATCGGGTTAATTTTAAATCTAGTTCTGCGGGTTTTAATAATTAATGAAAAAGAAATAGAAAAAGGAGAACTAGGGAAATAATGGAAAGTTTGTTAATTTTCGTCTGTCGTATTGTTCGGTTTAATTGAATCTCAGAATAGAACTGGGAGGTAAGAACAGAGAAAGTTGCCAGTTAATAGTAATTTCGATGATGCCATGGCTCAGACCTGATACACCATCATCGGTAATTCTGGAGTCTACGTCGATACGCCTTGAGGTTCTTTTATTGCAACCCACCCACATGGTGGACTTTTTGCCTCCACAATCGAGAGTAAAAATAACGTTGCTATCATCGATGGCGAGGAAACGACGTCGAGCTGGGTCAGGAAGGGAGGGGGTTGCGCAGATGGCGCCACTGAGGCAGGTGGTGACGAACCTGAAAACATTGGTGCGTTACAGAAAACGTATTGTTTACACTATTCACTATACAAACTTTTTCCTGCATCCACAGACTATTCCCTATAATAACCAAAACATTATCCTTATCATTAAAAGCAGAAAATACGGAGCTAAAAAAATCTGAATTAAATGACTGAAGTTAGGTGATGCACAAAGTTTCTCATCATCAGAGGCCAATTTCGATCCCCCTCGCAGTGCAATCTCTTCAGGAAGCCGCTGTAGATATTCTAGAGGAACGTTCGTTCCAGTTCGTCCCTGTGCACAGGGCAGGACTGAGAACTGTGGTGCAGGATGGATGAAGATCAGGTGCCTGGTTGCCCTGGCAACCGGCATTGATCCCTCCCCTCTTGTTCTACCGTCCTTTTCGTCTCTCCAGTACACATTATTGGTCTCTCTCTCTCTCTCTCTCTCTCTCTCTCTCTCTCTCTCTCTCTCTCTCGCTCTCTCTCGCTCTCTCTCCTGGTCCTTCCTGCTCCACGTTGCGTACATGTTTCAGGAACGTGGGAAGAAGCAAACTAGAAGAGGACAATTTTTCTTCTCATTTGCTCCTCTTCACAATTGCTTCCTCTTTCCAGCTTCTGTCTGGTCTCTTCAGCTTTGGCCATTCGTTGTTCCATGCCGAATCGCGAGAAGTCAGGGGCTCTGAGGGACCATGGTACAGGGGGGATCCAAGATGAAAGTGCATTTGGGAAGGAGGACGATCCCATTTAGCGAGGAAAAGGTGGTTTATCTGGCGACACGGCGAAATCGAAGAAAGGGGTGGGAGAGGAAAAACGGCGAAAGTAGAATGCGGTCTCTTTAAGAGAGCGTTGCTAAGCAACCGATATTGTTCCCATTGTTGCCGTCTGGCGTAAATATTTGAGGCTAGCCACGATACCTCCGACTCTCGTTGCTTCTATCATTTCCCTGTTCGAAGAGGTGACGAAGTTAGGGGGGATTGCTTGGCTTGGGAATTGCGTGGTCTTGTCGATCATTTCCTCCGAGGGAGATTGTCGCAGTAGATCTTCTTTTCTTTGGATTACTTGGTAATAGTATTGTGAATAGGGAAAAGTAGTGATATATCAGAGTTCTCAAGAAGTGCCCTCTGGTTGTATGATCTTAGTACTTGGAACATAGTGTGATGAGGATTGCTGTATTTTTATTTAAAAAAATTATCAGCGGTAATACATAGAAAATTCACATTTTTTCGGTACATTAATTTAAGGGTTCATAAACAGCAGTTTCAGCTATCAGTTGATCAGGTAACTATCACTTAGAGGATTTAAAAACTTAGCAAGACAAACTCACCCCTATTTTCAAGGTAAATTGACCTCATCCTCTCAGTTACATAATGGGTATTTCACCCCATAGGAGATAAAAGTAGGGCCGTAGGTTCAGGGTTAAAGGCCAGTCATGAACCCCAAATCAGGGTGTGTTCCTGTAATTCGAATATATAGAGGGTATGTACACAGTGGTGGGCAAACGAGACTGTAAAAACTAATTCTAAGAAAAGTTACTATAATGTTATAGAAAAGAACTGTGAATTAGTAGATGAATAAATATATAATATTGAAGTCCTTTTGGCCTCCACTGTACCCTAATCTTTTATATCAATCTCCTACGTTTGCCATCTATTCCACAAACATCTACTCACTTCTTAACATTCGACACCTCCTCCTGGGACACCTTATATTTGACTTGTAACTCGATAGAACTTCGCGCCAAACCCAGTCTAGAAATCAGAGTATCAAAACCAGTTCTTCAACTGAAAATCTATCTACCTCACCCCATCCACATTGCCATTTTTCTCCCCTCACTTGTCCCCAGACTTCTCACCAACACCAGCCAGGTAATCACACGAGAAGTACAAGTTTGTTTACCATCCTTTCTTCAATCCCTCCAGAGTGTGCATGAACGGCGACCAGCGTTGACCTCGCGGTCAGGGGTTAACCTCCCCGCGGTTGGGGCGGATTAGGATAGGTTAGGGTCATGGACCAGTGGATTACCATGAGCGTAGGGTTCTTGTCCGACGACACGTCTTCTCCCGAACCATCTGCGATCCTAAGAAGGATCGACAGGGGATGAAATGAGGATTTGCGAAACGTGGAGCTCTCTTTTATTGCGAGACCGCCTTTAATCGTCACACTTGGCTCTGAACAGTTCAAGGTTGGCTCGTAAAACGGTACTTTGTTTCTGGATGACCTCTCACAAGCTGCAACGCCTCGTGGAGATCAACTATTCCATTCCAAAGAATCCTTCCAAAGAATTCCCCATTGTTTCCCACGAATTATTACGCTGGCGGTAATCAACGATTTTTCAACCCCTTTGGGGTGAAACACTTTGTCCAGTTAATTGAATCGGATCGGATGGAAACGTTGAATATTCAGTGTCCCGCTGTTCGACGCAGTCTGAATGAACGATCATTAGCGAATTCCACGAGTGGAGTTCAATCGTTTATTCTTCAAATCGATCGGATTTAATTGCGCTCGAGGGTCTCTTGAGCCGCGGCGCCTGAGGGTGGGAGAAAGTGAAGCGTGGCGGAGATTAATCCGCGATCCACATCAAAAGTTGGAAATTAGGAATGGTCAGTTACACGGGAAATCGAGCCCGCCTCCCTCGTTCGCTCGAGGTGTTCCACGCGTGGCGACGTCTGCCACTGGGACGCTATTGACGCGCGGCGTCGGGACGCCTCGTGAGTTCTCGCCACCCCGACCTACTCTCTCTCGCTGCCATCCTTTCACTGAAATTGGATGACGGGTTTTCATATATTCTAGCTCTAGCACAAAAGCTGGGGAAGACTCCATATCCTAAAGAATTTAGTGATACCTTATCTTAACATAATATTGACTAAAGGTGAACCAGAACATAAATCTTCGATGAACTGTAGACATATTAATCACAACAAAAATTAATTCAAAGATTCTCAAAGCTCCTAGAAGCTATTTATTCTAAATGCAGACAAAAACAGCTGATTGTAAGTCCAGCTGGAAGATCTCCACCCACTCAGAGACATCACCTGGTTCCTTCACAATCCTCTCCGCAACTTGCATCTCAGCCGAAGGCTTCGATCAAATTTCACCATCCGTTTCGAAGGTCGATGCACCAGCTGGTCAGGTGGGGGTCACTCAGGGAGTCGTCTTCCATTTCATCCTCGCCTCTAAAATTGATGCGATTTCGACATCGTTCCATCTAACAATGGCCGTTGTGAAACGTTCGCAATGCTCGGCCAGCCAGACACTCGGGGCCGAGCGATCTCAGGATGATTTTGCAACAGGCCCGCGTGCGCTCGCGCGTTCGTTCTACTTGCGTTCTGCCTTAGCGGTCCAGGCTAGAATACTTTCACGTCCGACAAAAAGCCTCGTCCTAATTGGCTGTTTATTGATAATTCCACTTTGTTCCCGTTCGAGGAACGATTAGGTAACCCGCGCTGGTGCCACTGCGATTCAATATCAGACAAGGGAGAGGTCCTCCCATCGAAATTCCCGGGATTCTTGTTCCCCTAGGATCATTAATCTTCCTTACTTCGAGGCCTCCACGAGACGACCTTGCAGAGTTCGAGGGGACGCGAAACGCCTGAGAAGTTTGGGTCACAGGGGGATGGAGAAAGAACATGGGAAAATGGAGGGATTTAAGTTCGCAGGAGACGCGTGGAGGATAAGACACAAGTTCCTTCGCGTGGTTAACCTCATCGGGCAAAAGTGGGTCAGGCCCGTTCTCCTCGATCTCCGAGTTTCTGTCGGCCACGACGATTTTCCCTTCCCAGGTTGCACTGGCTGCGATAATGACATTACAATGACGTGCAACGAGACCGTGAAGTTTAATTGGGTTTTTCCTTCTGCGCCGGGTCGTCCACCTATCCGATCGTCCGCGGGGTTATCCAACGCTGGCGGGAAAGTTTACGGTCAAATCCACTTGTGGCGTTTTATTGCGCAGAAATTACTTTTCCAACTCTATCTGCAGTAAATTTGGCGCCGCACAGGAGACGTTCCATCGGAACTTTTGGGAACGAAACGCGTTTACCAGCATTACTGGGAGAATTGTCGTGTTAGAAAAGCTTTCCGAGTTGTATGTTATCGAATCCCCCTTTCTCATTAGGAAATAATAGAATCACGATTTTTTAATTCTGGCCCCAATCTACAGTGCTATTAACCATTCGAGTCCTACTAACACCTCACGAATTTGGGTCACAAATGCAAATGGATTGAGCCTTTACTAGCGGCAAGGAATATAATCAAAATATACAATACCTAGAAAATTACACAGTGATTTCAATTTAAAGAGTTGTTATTTCCTTATTTAAAGGGATAAACAGAAGTCAAAGAAACCTCCTCGACGTGTTTCTTATTCTAGACTTTTAGACTATCATTTACCCTCATCACCATGCTGCAAGCGCCACATCAACCAAGCGCAGCAAACAACGCGTTCCGAGGTTAACCGCGAAGGTTCCTCCCGTTTGTTTTGGTGGCTGATCCCGCGGGGTTTTTGCCCCCGAAAAACGCGTCAGCGCACGTGCCCCGCGAAAATGACGTCATTCCAGTGGCTACGTGACGGAGACCATCGTGTACGTACATAGATGCTGTATATGCAGATGGACGAGCATATGCGCACGTTGCCAGAGCTGCATGCGCAAGCGTATATTTGCAACGCCTGTAACACGAGCTGACGAAGCCTCCACGGTATTTTCAACGCTCGTCATCCGTGCAGCGTGGTCCTTACGTCTACATGACGTCAGAACGCTATTCTGGTCCATGGGACGATTCTACGCTCGGTCCGTTCGCTGGCCTCGAATCGTCCGGAATCACCGCGATCGTTCGATGAATACTGATCAGTCGAATGCATTCGGTCAGCTGAAGGAATAATCTAAATGGTATAGCGTGTATTTTTGGGAAGAAGGTATGGGATCTCGGCCAAAATCACGCTGAAATATTTGGGAGCTTGGGGGTGGTTGTGGGAGGCTAGAATGAGATCGTTTATGGCTGTCGCCACAGGTTGTGTCCTATTTACAACATAGGGTTACCAATATACGTTTTACTGAATTTCTTTTCATATTCGTCAGTCGGATAAGCATTGGAAATTGAACAATTTGAGTGTATTCTTGACTGATGAATATTAAGTGGGCACAGCTGAATCTGTGAACGTGTAGTCCACTCGACGATCGATGCTACGCTGTACTTGACACATATCGATCCCCCGGAATCGCAGCAGTCCAAATTTCCTTCGCGCAACCGTAGCGTAGATGACGCTGAAACAACTTTCGTTGTGGGGGTGGTGCTCCCTGGAGCACTGATATAAATCAAGGGTGGACTTAACGAACTTCTCCGTTATCGACCGATGCACGTTTCCGTGCCTCAAACACAGGAGCTATTGAAAAAGAAAATTGCAGCCCTCTTTAAAATTCTTAAAGGAAAAATGATAACAGCTGCTTAGGGTGGCGACTGGAATATTTTACGATGTTTACCGTCTTCCACGAAGAGCTCACAACATTCCAGCGTTATTGTATCGTTATCGTTCTATGAATAAGAAATTGGAGCCAAAAGGGGCAGAATAATGAGGGAGAAGAATCGCGAGTTCGACTTCAGGAAAATGTGGTGGAAAAGGTCAACGATTGTTCAATTCGAGGAGCAATCTAATTAAGAAAGAATGCATTTGCGTGCTTCAAACGAAGTCGAAGTTTTTATCGAATAATCCGAGCTTCTTCACCCTAGTTGTTCGTTGCTTCGATTTTATGTAAGCTCGCCAGACATCGGAAATCTTGCGAGCGGCTTCGACCCTGAAGAAGACCCTCGAGGGACGATCGACACGAGTAAGATGGTGACGAACAAGTGGATATGGAGGATTGTTACTTCTGTGTGCGTAGTATGTAACGGTGCTTCACGTGCTTCCGTGGGAGGAACGATATTTTCGCAAGAAACACTTACTCGATGTCTCTCCATGCTTCTCTCGTGTTCCATTATGTGTTTTCTCAGAGAATAAATCCAGCCACGAGCTTCTGCTAGGAATACTAATCCTCTAAGACGATGAAGCATCGTACTTCGAAGGGTCATCCAGGTGTGGATGATTCAATCGCATGCAGTATCAAAAATACTAAAAAAGTGGGCTTTTGTAAAACGTAAAAATCGAGAAATTCAACAGGCGCCACCAGGAACGATCGCCACTAAACTGTCCCCTGGTCGCTAAAAGGTGCAAGCAGCATTAGTCTAACATAGCAAATTGCGAGGGGCGAAGGGAAGAGCAGACCTCGTTTGAACTGGAAAAAGAGGAAACTGAGGACACTCGTGAGCAGAGGCAAAGAGACGCGGCTGACCTCGCTGCTGCGATCCCGTTAACCAGGAGTTCATTTCATGGGCTGGCTCTCTTCGTCGAGGGATGTTGCTTCTTTCGGCTGGAATTGCAGACGGTGTTTGGCAGAAAGAAAGCACTAAGGTGGACAGACCAGTGTCCCCTTTCGAGACAAAGGGTGGTTAGATACACAACAGTGATCGAAGGAGATGTACTTTTAACAGATCGACGCTGCTGCTAATATTTTTCCTTCTACGGTGCTTCAGGGTCGCTGTATTTGTTTGCTGTGCAATTAAAGTTTCTCTTTCACCTGTAGGTTTAACCAATTACGGAGCCGTGTGCAATTCTACGCGATCTCTCGCAACTCTGAACACACGATTCCGTTCGTGGCGCAATTACAGAAGGAATCGTTTCGTTTGTGGTGTCTCGGGTCTTTGACGATGATGGAAATATTTGGATATCCTGGAGGTTGTGTGTGTTTTTGTTTTGATATTCTTGTTGGGAGATACTGAACCCTAATTCTCTGTTATGAACTCGTGTTTAATTCATTCTTAACCCTTTAAGGCCCAAAGTTGCGTAAACGCAGTCTAAAAGTAACATGAAGGAGCAGAATTCAATAATGTAAATTTTCTAAAAAAAAATCGGGAATGAAATGTTGTGTTTAAGCAAACTTGAGCCTTAATAGGTTAATGATGAGCTTATCAGAGAGTTGATTATTAAGTCTTTGAGTTTAGCTTTCGTTTGATCTTTCCTCCCCCGCTTCACGTTCTTTCACCCCCAGGGTAAAGTTGTCCTGTAAGCAAGGATCATGAATAAATGCGTGGGAAGGTGTCTCCTGACACATCTTCCGGTCACTCGTGCTCTTCCTCTGTCTCGACCCACGGAGCTCATCTGCACGCCCACAATCGACCTGCACGCGAGTGCACAGGCGTGTACGCTCGCCCACGCTTCGCGTACACGCCCACTGACGAGCAGGGTGCCTTGCTATTCGGTCTGTGGATGATTTGGTCATCTCTCAATATGTATGTCTTCAAAATCGATTTCGGTGCAATTGTTTTCCCCTGTCTTTGGATCCCGACCCATTTTTAGTTTTAATTGCGATATACAGAGTGGTAAAAAAATATCAGTTTACAAAGATTCTTCTATCTCGTTAGGCCACCCATTTTGAAATTGGATCCACCCTTTGAAGGGGTGAAATTTCGCCTCGGAAAGGGACCCTCGGTTCCTGGTACCCAATGAACCCCTAAATTGCACCGCAGTTAAATGTGAATGAAAGCTTGCATATAACGTGTAATGCTTTCAAACGCGGACATGCACGGCGCAGTGCACGGATGCACGCGCGTGCATGCATACACGTCGCCAAGAGAAACCTATAGTCTTGTCTATTGAACCGAGTACAATGAGCGACGACTATGGCCGCTGTACCAGCTAGCTGCGCCGAGCTTCGTATTTACGTTCGTGTTAACGTTCCATATAATCTGTGGGAGCGTGGCTTTAGGGGGAAATATGGCCGCGAAAATGTAATCAAGGGACGCGTGTGCGTGAACTTGAGTCTTGAGTGGCTGTTAAAAGTAAGTCATCGATGCTTTGCGATTCATCTATCCATCCATTCAATTTTCCTGATTATTCAGCGATCTGTCTTAGTCCTCTATTAGAATCATTCTACAGTGAAATTTTGATTAATAGACCTCTGATTATCTATACAACTATGCACATTTTCTGAGGTACAAGTTTTCAATTATTCGAAGTGCAGTAAGGCTGAGAGTAAAACTAGAACCGTGATGTAATAAGTCTAATGGAATTAGAAGATTGGGTATTGAGTAGAAGACTCTCTGAATTTTAATTTAGTCTGTTTTTTTTTTCATTTATACAATATTTTGTCTAAATTGTGGGCTGTAGATTGCTACCAAAGTTGGTCCACATTAAAGAAACATACTCTGCATTAAGCTTCTAAAGAATACTAGAACCTGCTCCCAAAAAACTGGAAATATTAGAAGCCCTATTTTTGTCTGATCTACCTATCTGATTCTACTTTTCTCAGACTTGGACTAGTTTCTAAAAACGTCTTCACTCAACAATATCAAATGTCGTCCCTATTGACTGTACTTTCACCGCACTAGATTTCGATCAGCATGTACTCTTCAGTAGCTAAGGTTTTCCAAAGTAGTTCCACGTTCCCCCACCTTTTTCCAGTCATCCACGTTTCGAGTTCTCTCTAAATTGTGGGCTACAGCACAGCCCGCCCAGCGGGACGGAATGTGTGCGTCGATTGTGTACCACGACACACGTAATAATACTCCGTGCCCGTTATCTTCCCACACCGCCCCGTCCCCCACTCCTACGCGTTCGATTTCCAGCGGCCCGAAGCATAGGCGCATTCTGTGACTGCAGCCGCATCGGCCGAGCGCGAGTAGTACGCACTACGAATTGAACGAACGCGTCAGTAATTCTCGTACAGGATATCCAATCAGCGGACGAGGATGCAGGGTCGTAGTGTCCGCGTGTATCGATTTATAATAACATCCATTCGCACTATTGCTCCCCTTTCGCAATCAGTCGGTCGTTTGACCTCTAACGATTGAAATCCACGGAGATCAATGGTTTTACGATCCAGGAAGAAGTTCGGCTCTCTGTAGATTCGATTTTGTTGGGGCAATTGATAGCGAGGTGGGTTGGTAACGAGAAACGCTAGTTTTCGAATTTTTGCTCCGCGGAATGCCGTTTTAATGATCCAATCGATAGGAAAATATTGTGTTGAAGCGTTTCTACTGTGCTAGTGGTTTTAGCAATTACAGCTGGTTGATACGGGGTTTGTAGGTTTTTTGTTGTAGGCGATTGATGAGATTGCTGATGCTTTGGTGGGTTTCTTGCTATTAACGAGATGATTCGTTTTATGATATCTTGTTTTCTTTTGATCCTCCCGGTTTTTAACTTCAATATTTGTACTTCTGTTTGATTATCGAACATCATTCGCTCGTTTATCTCTGTTTAGATAACGGAGGATAGCGGAGAATTTTCCATTATTACAAATGCCACTAGTAATCAGGCTTAACATATTTACAGTGGATTTTAGGAGTCTTCTCAAACACCTCCATATTTACATTTCCCATAAACGCATAAATACCAACACTCTGATTATAGGGAATCGATACATCGTCCCTCATAACCACACCTTTTTTCCATATTACAAGTAGCGTCATTACCACTTACAATTAGAATAACTGAAGACCGAACGCAGTCACCGAAGTTGAAGAAAAGGGTTGACTCCAGTTCTCACGAATCCATGATGGCCCACATGTCGCCTCGACTGTCTGATTCGACCAGAGTGTAGAAGTCCACGTATTAATTAAGATCATTAAAAAATTTCATTCAGAAATCAGTGGCCTCGCCGTCATACTGGCGCAGCTGCGTTTGTTCTGGCGTGTAGTGCCACCGACGTGGTGAGTACGGAGAAAATGCAAGGGGTAGAGGGTGGAGGAGGGTCGAAGAGAGAGAAGGGGCGAGGAGAGTCCATGGTATGTATGCACGTGGACTGCTATAGTGCTACACTGCGGTGGGATCGATTCGGTCGGAGGTGGAACCCCCACCCCCATTTACAAGACCCAATATACACCCCCGCAGCTCTCTCTCTCTCTCTCCCTCCTCACCCCCGCGGAATATCCATAGAAATATCTCGTCCCGCCTGCCCTTTTTCCACCCTTGTTCTTTAGCCTCCTCGTGGTCGTGCTCCTTGTCAGATTCTCCCCTGTTCGTCTTCTCTCACCCCCCCTCCTCAAGGAATATATTCTTCCTCAGAGACACCAATAGGCGACGAATGTTTATCCTTACGACGATTACTCGAGCTGCTGAGGTTTACTAGGATCGCAAAGTCTGCTGGGGATCCAGGGTTCGATCGTTCTCAAAGGTGATCTCCATAGACGCTTAGGGGATGATTATGTCGACGAAGGGGGGCTTCTTTCACGCTGGGTCGTGTATTACCGCTCCTTGGCTGGCGATCGATACCCTTTGCTGAAGATAAATTCAGATACTGTGGAATCGCTTGTTCTGGAGATGATTACTCGGCTCTGTAGGGGTGGATATCGCGACAGGAGTGTGGAGGTTTAAAAATAGTAGCAAGGTGACGAGTTTCTCCGCGTAGTGGCCTTATAAAGGTTTGATCAGTCGCGGTGTTATTTTCGATTCGCGAGTTTTTGGACTAATGGTCCCGAGGAGTGTTTACAAGCAGCAACGCGGTGCTGAGGAGACCTGAGGGCCAGGGTGCTGCATTCCACAGCTTCCAGGGAGGCCACTGAGAGCGCAGGAGGCTGCATTATGCTCCTCTCCTTCCCTCTTATTATGCCAAAGCGACACACTGGCCCAAGGTGTGTTGGAGCCACCCACACACGACTAGCCTTGGTCCTCGTTCGTGCGAGGATACCAACCCTCTTCACGTACACGTCGAACCGATGGGCACAATGGATGTATATTTCTGCGAACACGCGTTCACTGGCGCACGGACGCGGGCTCTGAAATCTACTGGGCGTTCCATTGCAGGAGCACAGAGGAGAGGGCGAGGAGATTGATCGAAAATTTGGTGTAAAGTTGTACCGAGATTACAAAGGAAAAGGAATTTTTACTGGACAGAGGTTTTCAAGAGAAGAAATCTTAAGACCATCATAAGTGATTTAAAAAAATTCTGGTGGTTTCGTCATACTGGATTTTTTATGAAAGGAAAATCAATTTTTTTCTTTAGTAGTGTGGAAGAGTGGGGAAATCTGTGTCAGAGTCTGGTCTCTGAGACTTTCTTGAAAATTTGAAGTAAAATTGTACGGAGATCTCAATTAGAGAATGTGCATTGTACTGAAGTTTCAAGAGAAGGAAATTCTGACATTTTTAAAAATGTATAGACCCCTTACGGGGTTCTATGGCACTAGATCTTTAATAGAATAAAGAAAGCTTAATTTACTTTGGAATGAAAAGGGAGAAAAAATAGGAGAGAAAGATCTCAGAGTTTCTTGAAAATATTAATACTAGATTTCTAAGATATTTAGGTCATTATATAACAAAAAAGAGAGTGGGGAGGGGTTAACAAAATTCATGACGAAAATATCCACAGGGAACTCTGGTTATTCTACTTCCTTGATTTAATATAAAATAACCAGTTCGCCTCAAATAATAGAAGACCTTGTATCCCTGTTTGACTTAGGGTGCAGTAGTATAGCACGATAAATAGGCAGGCACGGAGAGAGGCGCTCCAATAAATCGACCCTTAAGAAATTCATGAAATGACGCTTAGAAGACACTCGAAAATATGAGAAGACTCAGATATTACTCTGTGCTTTTAGTATAGCTACCAAAGGGGGTGGAAATCTTCGGAAGTCAACTTCCTTAACCCTTAACTTGGGAGCTATTAATCTCTACAAGCGGAGTAATCTACGCAGACTATAGTTATGAACGCTCACACAATCGAATCCATAACCCTTCAAGATAATATTTAATACCTACACAGTGCATGCAAAGTGTCAACCCCTACAATTCAACAATCAACCCCTCTAGCTTACATTAAAACCACTACAGAAGCTGATACAACTTTAAATTAACAAAAGATAATTCAGTCAAGCTTTGAACCTCAAGCAAAAGCATCGTCCAATTTCCTCCTCGCCTCAAAAACCCTCCCCATCGCCCACAGTATCTTCATTACCACCCCCATCAGCCCGTTCACCTGCTCCGCGAATTCCAGAGCGCAATACCGTGCACCCTTCGAGCTGTCATATCGCCCAATAGAAATCGGTCGCGCGTAGAACCGTTTTCTCGTGTCCTCTCCCCGCTCGAGCTCTCCTCCGTGCCGCAACGTGCGCCAGAGTCGACCATAGTCTCTGGGTATAGTCGGAGCCGCTTATAGTACTCCGCCAGCGTCTGTATAGTGTCTCACTATACAGTGAATCCACGGTAGCCTGCGCAGAGGCGATACGAGGAGGGCAGCGCCTGGAAAGCTGCGTGGAAACGGAGATAGAGCAGGCGATGCAGCTAGAGAGAGCGACCACGGGGTCGAGGGGGGGGGGGGGGGGGGGGGATGAGGAGAAATACGAGCGTGGGCGTGAGGGAGAGGGCGAGATAGGACTAACTGGAAGATCGACTGAGACACCGATGGCAGCGGAGGATTTGTGTAAGTAGTGGGCGAGAGGGTCGAGGAGAGGGACAGAGAGGGGAGAGAGAAATACTACTGATGAGAATGGGCTGAAGAGGGAGAGAGAGCAGGGCGAATAAGTGTGCGTGTAGCGGAGAGAGACGGTGCTCGTGTAGCTTCTGTTCAAAGTTGCACGCGTTTGTGTGGGTGAAAGAGCGACGAGGGGGAGAGAGGACTCGGGGAAGAGAAAATGAGAGAGTAGAGTGGGAGGAGAGAGAGAGAGAACGGGACCTTTCCCAGAAAGCAGAAAGCACGACGGAGCAATATCACAGCGTCTGCCGGTGTTGTAAAACTGCTTTGATCTCCTCGCTCCCTCGCTCCTACGTCGTTTTGATACGCCCCTCTCTCTCGCCTGCTCTGTTTCTCTCTAGCCAGGCTGTCGTCCCTCTCAGGGAGTTTAGAGAAGCCGACCGGCACCCGGGGCCAAGCCTTGCTTCGGCTCTTTTTGATGAAAATTCGTATCCAAGGCCCGATCAAGCTGTCCCTTTCACAACGTCTTCTCTTGGATCCAGCGCTGACGCTGGGAACCAGGGGATGACAGCGGTCTAGGGAAACTGCCAGTTGATTGTGGCACAGAAGTCGCGAGGCTGGACGAGATGGCAGACTTCGAAGGGGGACGGTGTGCAACTTGTGGGTTAACGAGTGTTACACTGTTTCCTTGATAGACGCTCGTTGCTTTAAAATTATACCTTGAAATCTGCTGCTGGAAACGAGTTCCGTGGCGGGTGCTGGCAGTCTTGGAAATCAAAGCAGACTGCAGAGTTGTTCTTGGAAACCTGTACCTTGCTGCGTGAATTTCCTAGCGAGGGAAGCGTAGCGGAGGAGGTACTGTGTTTCTTGATGTAGGTTTTGTGAGTATGGACTGGGAATTAGAGTTAGAATATATAAGTTAGGATGGGGTAATAGAAGATGGGAATTGTTCGTTTTGATGAAGAGTGCTTCTTTCTTTTTAGTGAGCTTTTGTCAGAGTTTGTAGAATTGGTCAAGTTGAACTGGAAGGTACCCTCTTTTGAGATCACGTGGACAGTAGTTTAGGGGATACGAATAATTAAATTTGCCACTTGAAGATCTGCAAACTTTGAGAACCTGTGAATCTGAAAATATGCAGGCTGAGAGTTCGAAAATTTGTGAATTTGTGAATTTGTGAATTTATGAATTCGAAGGTTTGCAAGACGAGAAAAAATTGCAACACAAGAGGCGGAGAAGTGAAAGAAATCGTGACCTCAATTCCTGATCTCCAGAATCACTCAATCTTAATCACTTAACCGGGGCAGACGAATTACCTCGCAATTCAACGCTCTCCTATCAACTCGAGGCATGATCTGACAGCGGATTGACGCGTACATCTTTCTCGCAGACGTTCACAAAATCCACTGGCAAGCGTACAAGGGTAACGGTACACGAGGAATTATTTAATCGTCGATGTTGTCTAAACGCAAATTAGGTCTTCGCTGGGAAATAGACGCGATTAACAGAGACGTCGATTTCGCGACCACGTAGCTAGTCGCTCGCACCTGTTCGTCGCGTGCACATTTTACGAGCAGCGCACACACGTACGACCTACACGGGTGGAATAAACACCAGCCAGAGGTAGGGGAGACGTGCAAAATTTTCGCGATATGGCTCAAGAACGCGACCTTGATATTCAATCGAAATGGCGACACACGAGTGGAAAAGAAATCGAACGTGGGGCCAACTTCGATGCAGTTCAATTATTCGATTATGTAAGAAACCATGTGATCGCTTGCCTTCGTGCATTGAAACGTTTCGAATTTGGCTTGGTTATCTCTTCGCTATAGGCTCATGGTTCAGTAAAGAGACTGTAGCAAGGACCACGTTTCTGGGACCAAATCTCCACTGATATCCCACATTAGTGTTATCAGAGATACGAGAAATAGTATATATACACTGCTTCTCCGCTATAGGGTCATAATTCAATAAGACTGGTAGAGTTAGGACCACGTTCTTGAGACCAACTATCTACTGATAGCCCATTAATGTTGCTTTAAATAATTCCAAGATAGAGGAAACGCAGCAACGAGTCTATGACAAAGACCTGTAATATATACTAGATAGAAATATCAATATTTCGCTATTCTCTACCACCTTCCAATTCTTCAAAGAAGGGTTAGACCTCGAATCATGAAGTACCCTGTATCTCGTTCAGATTCCACGCTTGAACATTCGACATGGCTCGGAGTAATTAGAAAATAGCTTCACGAAGTGTCTCTATCGTTGCACTCCACTTCTGCTCTATTTTCCCTCATACACCAGAAATACGCTTCATTCTCAAACCCACCCCTCAGCAGAGGATCCAACTTACAGTGTCCAAGGATTAATCCACCTTCGCCTATTTTGCTCCAATCTCCACTCCTCACCAAAAAGACCCAAGATCAAGCTAGCTAGTCCCCAAAATCCTCCTGGAACCAGCTTAGTCAGCCTTGGCCACCGATTTTAAAAAACCCAAGCCACCAAACCCAACCCCAGAAAGCCAAGGGGTTGCAGCGCGAGGTGGTCCAAGCGTTCTCCGCTTGTTTTGCTATTTGTTCGTTGCTTTCTTGGCTAAAAAGACGAGAAAGAGAAGGCATCGAGGGAAAATACTGAAAGGAGACGAGCAGGTAGGGTTGCGGCGCTGGTACGCCTTCTACTTTCGCAGCGTAGCGACAATTACGTCGAGCAGGCCCGCGCAAGCGCCACGCTCTCTCGTTCGTTGAACCGTTCGTGAGAGAGGCTGGTCGGTGTGTGCGTGCGACAAAGAGACAGAAAAATATAAATGCGAGAAACGAGGAGAGAGACGGCGAGGAGGGAGCGGGAGAGGGCTCGAGTAGACAATACCGCGCCAATTCCGACGGCAGCGCCACCAATGCGGAGGCTCTCCGCTTTTCAAACCAGCCTAGGGACCCCAGGACCATCGAGCTCCCTGGATTTTCTGGGAACTGGATCCGCGAAAAGCCAGCCTTCTGTTCCAACTCGTGGAAAGGTGGTTGCCTAAGGGGTTCGAGGCGGCTCAAGGTTGCACGCCCCTTTGGTCCCTTCGTGACTCGTTGCCTCAACAATGGCTCTGGTGCCGTTTCTGGATCATTGAGATCGCCGATGCGAATCCGCGCAAAAGTCGACTGCAAGGGTAATGATAAGAGTGATACAGCCACTTGGCATATGCTCGCTTATGTAACGACAGAAACCTGTTTGGTATACCGTGAATATATCGCTGGTATCAGTGGCTTTCATGGTCCCCTCGCCAGGCTTGGGTTCGTTGCAGACGAACGGCGTTATCGGAGATATTTTTGACGCCATCGAAGACCTCGAAGAACGGAGTTTATCGTGGATGGTGCTAGAGCTGGAGCCCTGGTGGCCTGGAATTTGTAATCTGCAGAGATTTTGTATGATCATTGATCTTTGTATCTTGTTTATGAAGTCATAAATGTTCAGGTGTAACGAGACTCGTCTATAAATCAGTTTTTTTTCCGCAATTAATTACCGCACCTCTGCGGTCTGAGAACAGGATTAGAGATTTTATATTAATTGTGTGAATGTGTTTAGGTAGTACGCATTAAATCGTAACAAGAGATTCGAGGCTGGACTGTTTGAGTATCTATTAGCAGGACTCTCGACAGCAGGAGGTTGCGTGAATCCCCGAGCTGTTGAGACAGGAGCCCAAGGCGTTTCTGGGAACCCGAGTATGTGGATCACGAAGTCGTGTTGAAGCTACAAAGTCCCTCCTCTTTATCATTCAATTTTTCCCGCAATATCTGCAACCAAGCTTGCAATGAATACAGTGTTCACCGAATGAATACGTTTCAGAAATCGGTAACCCGTATCTCGTCCACTGGCATCGTCCATTACCATTCCACGACCTACCACATTACGACCGTCATCATTATGCGATCACCCGAGGCAGTTAAACGCAAGAAGAAGGCACTCGAAATCCTGGCTCTCCTTTTTAAGAATCCCCGAAGGTCCGAAGGCATTGGGTATAAAGACACATCGTATTCCAATCTGGGAAGGTTAATTTTACACGTGCGTGTCAGCGTAGGCGTGGGGCCGCTGCATGGGCCGCGAGCGCGTCCACATGCAGAAAATAGAATTACTCGAGAAAGGCTGCAGAATTTTATCCACGAGCAATCGCTAGCTCTTCTACTAGAAAAGCTCGCCCTGGTCGATCCTCCATCGTCCTTTCCATCCCGATCCTCGCCGCGGTTCTAAGCGTCTACGAGCGTGGTTTCAGAAAAAAAAAAGCTCGAAGGATCGATCGCCACGCGGGCGAAATTCGTGTTCGATCCACGGGCAGTGTTGAGAACCACGGCACGGCGTTTCGTAGCTCCCCCGTACACACAGTGTATTACACATTCACGAGCGCATACGCGCGTAGGCCGCGCGTACGTGTGCCTACAGTACGCGTGTCCCTTCACTAGCGCTGAGGAGAGCCGAGGCGAGCCGACGGCGCACGAGGCACGACGCCGAGCGGGTCGTCATCGACGCGGCGTCGGGGCACTCGGTTCACTCTGCTCCGAGCTGTCGAACGCGACGCACGCGCCTCCGCTTCGCTTCTCTTCTTTCTTCTCGCCGAGTACCATTACTCTCCTAGAAGCATCATTTCCCTCGCTTTCTCGAAAGTATCGTCGCCGTGGCTGCGTCCCAGGGCCAAGTCAGTCTCTTCGCGAACGTCCAGCCTTGCCCCCGCTTCTCGAGCCTCCAAGGCTCCCACGGTCCCTCCAGTCGACAGAGGGACCCCGCTCTCTCTCGTCCCGTTATCGCCACTGTGTCGCTCTAGGCCACGATGCCTCTTAGGACGTTCCATGTTCAATAATCTCGCTCGCCAGACCCTTCGATCCTCGGCTCCTCTTCGTGTCCGCTGAAAGAACGCCACCGAGTTCGCGTCGCGAGCCCTGTCCAAAGTCTGTCTTCTCTGCTACCTCCGACGCCAGCGTCGAGCCCCACGTACGTGACTCTGCAACGCGTTCCTTGCCCCCGACCTCTTCGAGGCGCTGCCACGACCCCGTGTCGAGACCCTCTGGCCTCGTACACCCGCTCCTTGGCCGATCTGCTCGAGGGGAGCCCGAAAATCCCGCAGCTCGAGGCGTCCATACGTTGATCGCCGCATGCCGCCTTGCTCGAGGTCCGCGCGCTCCTCCTCAATGGGGGACGCCGATCGCAGCACGGATCTCGGGGACTGGCTGGCTCGCGAGCAAAATGGAGGCAGCTGGAGTTGCGAGACGACTTAAAGGCTCCGCGATAAGGGATCGTCGAGGTCGAGCCTCGTGCTCGGAGGAGGTTCGGGCTTCGCGAGGGGACAGAGTTGTGCGGAAGGTGGTGGTGGAGGGAGCAGAAAAATCGCGCTGCGGCTCGAAGGTAAAAAGACGAACGAGAGAGAGGGAGAGTATGTGTGTGTGCACGTGTGGCGACGAGAAAAGAAAGAGAAACAGAAGGCAAGAACACTTACACCTGGCTCGTCGTCGAGTTCTTCGGGGTATATAAGGGGTACAAGGTGCGCATGGTAACCGAAGGCAGACAGAAACCTCCCCCTTCCTCCCCGCTGCACCCCCTCTACCATCCGTGCCTGCCAGCTTTGAATCAATAATCTCCGGCCAGGATTACATGCACCCCCCCTTTCCCCCCTTTGTTGTATTCGGTGACGTGATAAGAAAAAACACTAAGAAGATCGGGAACCCTCTGATCAGCGATGTTCAGATCATGCTTGGATCCAGGGGGTCGACTCGTGGGTACTTCCTTTCGGACACTCGATCGGGTTCCTCTGTCTCTCGGTCGGCTCACTGGTGCGTGGTATCAGCGAGCGGATTATTGATCCCCTCAGTCCTCTTCGTCGTCCTCTGTTTATGATATTTCGAGAAAAAGAGGCAATGCCGAGGTAATATGATTACTTCGTACGAAGTCGGGGTGAAAAGGACCTCAGGATGGTCGATGGAATGACGCAGAGATAAGATACTCTAGACGACGTTCCATGTACACAGATATCTTCCTTTTCTTCCTCTAATCGCAATCTTCGCGGCTGAGCTTGCAAAGACCTTTCTTTTTTTATTTTTGTTAATATAGTTCTCTGTTTCTTCCCTGTTCACCGCAGATCGGACACTCCAGATGGAATCGCCTTCGGCCCAGGAGCACGTTGTTGAGGCCCAAGAGGATTCCACCACGGTAGAATCGTCAGGAACGGCCGCCACGTTGTCGACGACGCCAGCCACAGACATTAAGCCCGCGGAAGTCGACAACAACGCCCGGCCCTCGACTGCCACCGAAGAAGTAGACGATATCAGTCGCCAGTCTGTCGGCGACCAAGGATGCACCAGCTTACAGTCGTCCCAGGACTCCCTCGTGCCGTTGCCAATACTCGATGCTCAAAAGGAAGCTCAGTCCTCTTCGCACATGGGTCTTAAGCTGAGCAAGAATGACGAGCAGCAGTCCGTGGCTGCGGAAACGGAAGCTACGCCGCAGAAGCAGGTTGACCAGTGCGAGGGCTGTCCCGCGGCAGCGTCGACACCGGTTTGTGTCGATAAAGGGGAGGATAGGGTGGTTGACAGTGCGGGATGCGTCGGGGTATCGTCAGTGTCGAGGAAAAGAGCTGCCAGTGACTTCTTGCCTATCAACGCGGAGATAAAAAAGATCGGAGTCGAGGTTCCGGAAACTGAGACGAACCAGTTGAGAAGCGATGTTAGGAGAATCTCGCCAGTGCTGGTGAGCCTTCGAGAGAGGACACTAGGCGAGATATCGCTGTCCCCTGATTCGTGTCTCTTCGACGATGATGTTAGTGGCCGATGCATCTCTAGGAACAGTAGGATCCTCGAGGGGTCGTTTGGAAGTGCTTGTAGGTTGAAGGGGAGCGCGACCCTCGATGGTTCTGCTCGGGACAGGGAGACAGAATCGGAGCAGAAGGTTCGCAGAGCGACACTGTTCGAAAATGAACACGACGTCGAAGAGAGGATAGACGCTCGTAGGAAGCTGGAGTATGAGGACGCGTTCATCAACGAGGATTCGTGCTACTCGCTGCCGCGCAACAGCCCTGAAAGGGACCTCGAACCGTGTCAGGAGAAACAGTGTGAAGAGTTGATCAACCCTTGCGCGTACGAAGATATGCCGCTGACGAATAATGCCTGTTCATTGGAAAAGAAGACCGAGCAATCGGAGAGTTCGACCAAGAGCACGATTTCGTGTCCTCATGTAGTTGTTATGTTAGAGCGTATCAATGTGTCCAGCTTGACACCGGAGAGAAAGGAGACGAGGTCGGTGACCAAGAAGAACAACGCATGCGATGGTGGTGCTAGTGGCGAAGATGTAAGGTTTGAGGCCAAAGATTTGCCGGAGTTGCGTGTTACTTTGAGGTGCATTAACAAGAAGAAGAATGTCCAGAAGACTGAACAGGAGAACAGCTCGACGAAGCACGTGGCATCTCCTGTGGTGACTAAGGTGGAAGCTCAAGCTAAGACACAGTTGAATGTTGCCCAAAGTTTGACTCAGTGTAAGGTGATCCTGGAGAGGGTAGAGTCGCCGAAACGGGCAACAACACCGATTAAGGAGTTCAATAAAGAAGTGGTGCCTACAGCCTTAGAGAAGATTAACCTGGAGTCAGTGGCGTCGACCACGGAATCTAATCAGGCGTCGGGTAATTTGGTTCCCTCTGAAGCGACACCCTGCTCGCCCGAGGAGGTGCTTGAACCTTCCACCGATATTCCAGAAGCTATTGACACTGAGACGGAGACTGAGACTGGTTCTGACAGCTCGGAGGTGTCCATGACGAACGCAAGGCTCCCTGGCTGCGACGATGATGTTGTGTCTGATCAGATGTCCTGCCCAGAGAGCGAATCTATGTGCTGCGTGGATATCAATCCTGAGATCATCACTAGATTGGAGGCTGAGAGGCCAGAGGCTTTCACTGAGGACTCAGCAGAGAGCCTGGCATTAGCTACTGGTGCTAGGGATGAGGTCAGGTCGGATGGCAGTGACTCGGGTCTAGGGAGCGAGATTCCTGGGGACCCTGGGCCTGCGCCGGCGCCAGAGAGCGATTCTGAGACTTCTTTCTTGGATAGGATACCTGATGATATTCTCTCTGACAAAGAAAAAGGTAATTATCTTTAATTAACACTTCTAGAGGGGAGTTATTGAAAAATTTAGGTATCTTATATGACTATTTATTTTTTTCTTGTAGCTGTAAATCAACTGGATTCCTTCGTGCCCACTCTTACTGTTCCTGGTACTCCGCAAACACCGCTGGCGAGTTTCCCTACGCCTCCGAAGAGCAACTTGAAGCGGAGATTGACTGACTGCATGGAGGGCACTCCCAATCCGAAGAGAAGCAACGCGGATGAACCTATGAAAAAGAAACGCAATATTCATTTTGACGCTGTCACAGTGTACTACTTCCCTAGGGCACAAGGTTTCACTTGTGTGCCTTCTCAGGTAAGAATCGCAGCAAACTTTCCCAGAGATTGTAATTTACACAACGCTAAATTGAATTTTCTTTTCCTTTAGGGTGGTAGTACTCTTGGCATGAGCGCGACACACACGCATGCTGAAAGGTTTTCGTTATCGGAGCACGCAGCCGAGCAGAGGCGAATCCACCGTGCCAGACTGGCGCAGTTGCGCTCTGAGCGAGCTGCTAATTGCGTAGCTGAGGCGGCGTCCAGTTCAGAGGACCCTAGCGATGACACAGACGAAGAACCAAGCGATAACGAGGAACTGGACATTGATAGCTACTATTTTCTACAACCAGTGCCCACGTGGCAGAGACGAGCTTTACTCAGAGCAGCAGGAGTCCGAAGAATAGACGCCATCGAGAAGGACGACTGCCGTGACATCAGAGCCAGTAGAGAGCACTGCGGCTGTGGGTGTAAAGGCTACTGCGATCCAGAGAGCTGTCCTTGCAGTCGTGCTAATGTCAAGTGCCAGGTTAGCATCCTAATAAATTGTAATTATTACAGAGTAGCAATTATTTGCAGTGGAATTTATCAAAAATTAATTTTATAACTCTGGTGTATTTAAACAGGTCGATCGAGCAGGTTTTCCATGCGGTTGCACTCGGGACGGTTGTGCAAATAGTTCAGGGAGGATCGAGTTCAATCCAGTGCGCGTGAGAACGCATTTCATTCACACTCTAATGCGGTTAGAGCTGGAGAAAAAGCAGCGGGACGAGGAGGGTGCGGATCACGAGGCCTCTGACAATCAGAACGGTAGAAGTCCCTTAAGGGAGATCAATTTAGGGTCTGTGATGGAGAATAGGAGTAACACAGAATCATGCTTAAACGGTGGCGGTTTCACGACGCTGCATTACGAGAACCATGAGGCGACCGGGGGTGGGGGTAGCTGTCAGCCGGAAGTACCTGGTACAAGGGAAGATAGTCTAGATCTGTACGCAATTAGAGACGATTGTTATCCTAGCGAAGACACTGTTGACGGTACGCAGGGACCGGAGAGAAAACTTCATCCCGAATTTAGTCAAGCGTTCCAAACGTTCTCAAGCCAGACTAGTGCTGGAGTAAACTTCCAGCAGCCTACTTATCAGGATTACCAACCTTATGCTAACCTTCCTTCTACATCTAGGGTGCAATTTCAACCACAGTTCCAACCGATGCCAGGAAACCCAGGATTCTCACACTACGCGCCTTATGGACAGGATACTGGGTCCATTCAGGGGAACTGTCAGGTTCATCCTGGACAACATTCCAGCTATGAGACCAACTTTGCCCAAGACGACACCGCTGGATCACAGTACACGAACTTGAACTCGGTCCAGCCGATGAATGCTGTCCAGCAGATGGGCAAACTGGAACCCTTCTCGGAGCTTTTGTCTGGTAGATATTCATACTACGGCGAAATGGAGCCTCAGGCGCACGGTACTTATCATGGAAGCGGGACGAAGGTTGAGGTGGAGAAGGGGCAAGGTAATGAGCAACAGTCTGAGAGCACTGAGGAATGCGACGAGAACTTCGGGGAGATCATAAAGAAGTCGATGGTCGAGACGGTGTCCGCTTAAGTTGGACACTTCTAGATGCAAGGAACATACGTGTACGAATTGAAGCGAGTTTCTCGCGATGATTCGTAACGGGAGAAGAATATAGAAAGAAGAAAATAGAACGGGGGATCGAAGGAAGGTACTGCAACTCCCTGATCAGAATCGTCCTTCTGGCACATTAGTTAAATCTGAGTAAATTGTTCTGCGTGATTTTCGAAAAGAACGAAGGGATTCTCCTCGAAAATCACTCGCGGTTAATGCTACGACGAGTCCCGTGGATATTGTCGTTAGAGAAAGAAACAAAGTGTGCGCGTCCGCCCGGGATGGAACCTCGAGGCATCGTTCTTGTCCGTGTAATAGACGGATCGTCGATAGTGTTCGAGGTTGGTTGGATGGGATAAGACGATGCCCCGAAGAGGAAATCTGTGAAGAATCCAGAGCCAAAAACTGGACGAAGGACTTCCGGTAGTCTTCGTCGAGAATTAATAAAGAACAGTCTCCTTGAAACGGCCAAGGGTTCTGTAATGGAACTACAGAAGAAATTCAACGAGGTTGTGACCAAGAAACAACATGGGATCAGCTTTAGATTGCAGTTTATAATATCTAACTTTAATACTTTAATCGTAGGACCGCGGGTCACGCGTCTTTTTAAAAGAAAACAAACGAATTCGATGGCGGCGTTAAACAACGTTATTTATCGCGACAGCGCGCGAGACCGAGCGTTCGCTTAGCTGGTCGAAAGGAAAGGAACAGAACAGGAGCCATGTACAACACACGAATAAACACAAAACATTTATACACGACCACGAAACGTGAGCGATTGTGATATTTGTGCATATTATACGAACAAAAAAATACAGTTTGCCAGGCTAAAATAGGTTTAAGAAATAAATTATGGGACTTTTTTATGCCAGTTAGTAGAAGGTCGAGTTTCGAACGGTTTTTTCCAATCGATGATTGATGATAAAACGATAAAGACGATAAATAGGGATTTTCCTCTCGTGTTGTAACTAAGGACACACTTCGAATGCACACGCGTTTCCGAATATTAGGAGAACCATGGCTGGCATACCAAACGCACGCTGTCTAACAGAACACGTAAACGTTAAGCCCTCGTACATTTCTGTTTTCCCTCCATTCTTTTTACACGGCACCTTGAAATTGCAATTTCTTTTACTACGACCACGCACACCGTATAAACATAAGGCGCGCGATGTCTTTGATAGGAATCCCTTTTTCTCAGACACAAGAATTTACACGCGTCCTCGATCAACGACTCAGTTTTGGTTCCATAATCGCAATTTCAAGGTAAACGTCAGACACGAAGGACGATGAAAGGATACCGCGGAGTGGTTTTGTTTGAAGGAAGTTCGAAGGCACGGTCGTCCAGCGCAGACGTTCTTTTTTGCACACCCATTGTTATTCACCTTGTAGATTTTCAGACACAGACCTGTTTAGCATCCCGGGACGTTGATCGCTGTACCCACGATTAATTGAAATAACTACGTATAAGGAAATAACAATGATAACGACGATAGTATTAAATTTATACATACTTACTGGATGTGTCAGCTCCCGAGCACCGTCGACGCTGCACGGTCTTCTATTTCTGCGTCTCACACTCTGTGTTCATCGTCGTCGCTGATTGGTGCCTAAAATCGTTGCGTTTGTTGTCAGTGTACATCGAGTAGTAACGAAATTCGCGTTCGAGACTAGAAGAAACGACAACGGGGGGAATCGTAGAGTCGATATAGCGTTGACAGCGTCGCGAGGGAAGTGACACCTCCGTACGACATAAAATATACATATAAACTACACACGTATGTAAGTAACTTTTAGAGTATTTCAGTAAAAAAAAGGCATACATAGTTGATAGCGTTTTATTAAATGTTGTGAAAAAGTCTCTTCTCTGTCGTGTAATGTGTTGTCTCATTGTGTGTATGTCTTTTCACCATATTATTTCACTCCTCTCATGTTCCACCTACATACATCAACACCCGAACCTCTTCCACTGATCACAAACACCCTTCCCACAGGAAAAGTAGCAAAAAATAGAACTCAAAGCGATCCAAACTTATTCCCGAATCCGTTCCTTTCCTTGCTCAACCATATGTTAATTACCCGTACGTAAATACTCCACATAGAAATGTATTCCCTCGTTAGTTAGACTCTCTTTACCCTTATTTATAATTCCTATGATATAACTGCGATCATATACTTCTATCATCTTCTAAAACCAAGCCTAAGTAACTCTTCAAATAACAGCGCGTCTTTTCCCCGTTCAAATTCGCCAGCATCTACCGCCTCTGCGCGCGCACCTCAGTGTCCAACATGGCGTCAGTAGCGGGAACCCCGTGCACCTCACGGTCCCCAGAACACCTCGCCAAATTCAAGTATTTCCACGATTTCCGCGGCCCATAAATCCCCAAATCCCCAACCTGCGCTCTCCTCCTCGCGACGCCACAAAAATCGGCCCGCGAGTCGCGAGAATCCGCGCGTAAACTCGTGAAACCTCCCTCGGTGCGTTCGTACGCGGGCCTGGTGGTGGGGGGGACGCGGTGGAAGGGCGCAGACGAGCGGCCGCGGCCGTAAGTTGGCGCCTGTCCGCGAGCGTGTACGGAGGTTAGTTCGCGTCGCGTGAAGCAGCTCGTCCATCGTCGCGGTCGTTCGGCTCGGGTCGTTCGAACAGCGCCGAAATCGTCTCGCGTGGCTTGTCGTTGCGGGCCCTAGTTTAAGTTACGTTCCCTCGGCTTCCGTGGGAACTGTGCAGGAGCCGCGAGCAACTCCGCGTGTGTGTCGTTGACGTTTCGTGTGTCAGTGTCCTCTGTTCCCCCCCCTCCCTCGCGCGAGTTGGTCCTTTCTCGGGGTCCCTCCGTCCTTCGGCACCTCGCGTCGGTTCCCTTGTCCGCGTACGTTGAACGTCGTCGTGCCGCGCAGTGGCCGCGCGTCCGTTGCGATGCCAGATGACAGGTGCGAGGCGGTGACGGCGGTGCGCGCTAACGAAGCGTCCGAGTGTCCTGCGGATTTCGGATCGGTCGCAGAATGACGAGCGAAACGCTGGCGGACCGGAAGGGCGGCGAAGAGGACCGAGGACGACGACCACGACGACCGACGATCTCGAATTCCCTCGCGCTAGCGCTGGGCTATGAGCGCTGACAATGGGGACGACTCCTTGGTAATTATCATACCTTTCTCTTTTTTATGCCCGTCTCGCTTCGACCCGCGCGCCTCTTCCATCCACGAACGCGCGCTCTTTCTCTTTCGCCTGCGAGGCTATCCTCGTGCGCGGCTGGCGTCGCGGGCAAGCGGGCCTCTGGCTGGTTGACAGCACGCCGTGCGGAAATTCTCGGGGATTTGAAAGCTCTCCGTGATGTAACGCTGCCCGCTGGGGAAGCGATTCTTTTAGGAATTCATTCACCGATAGTTGAGGTTTAGTAGATGGCGGATTTGTTTTGGGGTTCGCTTGGGACTGGGTTTTTGGAGCGGGTGAAGATTAAATGTTGGGGGAGTTTTCAGGGGATTTGAGGTTTTATTTGAGAGGTCACTTTTTTAGGGGAATGGGGTGGAAGGAAAGGGAGTAGCTATGTAAGGGGAATTGGTTGTTGATTAGAAGACGACAGTTTTGGAGTTTGGAATTGGGTTTTTGGAGTGGATGAAGAATGTTGAGGAACTTTGAGGGTATTTCAAACTTGATTTAAGAGGTGATGTTTTTAGGGGAATGGGGATGGAAGGACAGGGAGTAGCTATGTAAGGGGAATTGGTTGTTGATTAGAAGACGACCTTCTTGGAGCACGTTTGAATTTGTTTTTGAATTAAGAACTGTTGAGGGAATTTGAAGGGGATTTGATTTATAGCTGTAATGTAATTATAAAATCATATTGTGTTGTTTTTGAAGTAGACGTGTGATACATACTTTATCTTACGAGGAATATTATAATCCTCATTTTGCAGAACTAGGAAAAGTAGGAAAGTAGAATATTGCAATTTGTTTAGGGAACACATTCAAGGTGATATTTCATTAATATTAATTACTTTGTAACGATACACATTTATCGTGTTACAAACATTGTTTATAAATTTCGAAAGCGATTCAGTCGAACGAGGATGTAGAATATTTCAGAACTTTTTAACAATATTTTATTTTCATGGCAATGGAGGAGCGAGTTAAATGCGTAGATAATTACGAAAAGTCAAAGACAGCTATCAGCTATCGTATTATCGTAACGCGCGTAATAACGAAACAGGAAATATGTACAGTTGTTCGAGGCAAAAGAATCACAATGCCGCACGATCGCGTAGCTCAGGGCGAATCGATTTCGATTCACCTTGTACCACAACAGGCTTCGACCTTTTGACAATCGCTAACAAGGATGACTAATAACGCTGTAAGGTATTCCAAACACGAATGTGCGCTTAAATTCGGTGCTTTCAACCAGCCAGCAAAGTGGACCTTGTATCATGATTTATTTATTGTATTAGTCTTCTCTACTTGGCTGCCTGTCGTCCTTTTTGCATAAATCAGTAATTTTCATACATCACGAAAGGTAGAGAAGACTGCTTACTTGACTCTATTTGTATTTTTTTTATCAGATAATCCCACAAATGATGTTTTCTCTCAAGGTTATTTTCTGTACACAATAGTCGATATTTATGCTGTATCTTTAAGAATCTTTGTTTTTTTTTTAAGTGTTATGTATTGGATAATCTCATACATGTATATGTAGGTTTAAATTATTGCAGTTTGTATGAATTGTTTAAGGGAGAATTTATCTTTAAACTCTGGGGGAAAAGTTACAGTTATTATATATTCATAAATTTAATAGTATAATAGCTTTAATCCACGACCTTCCTTCTTCACACTGTAGTATCTATTTATATATTGATGTCACACTGATATTCTCAAAGTCTTCTTATTTCATGTGCTCCAAAAAAGTCGATCAGCTCAGCAGCTGATCTCTACATTATATCCCCATTACATCATCCATATAACGTTAATTGCTAATAACTGGGATCCCGTCACGTGGTCCACGTGCACGTGATCCCTGACAAAGAGACTCATCCACACCGAGTAAAAGTAATTTCCAGAGTTGGTGATATTTTGTCCTCGATTGCTCAGGTTGTGAAACCTGCTTTACGTTTCGTAAGTTCCCTGGCAGTTACAGTCGAAACGAAACACGCGTGGAATAAAATTTTACCTCGAAACCTGGTGAACTCTGTGTAGTCCTTTTCAAATATTCAAATATTTCTGTGTACAAATTCTCAAACACTTAACGTCCTCCAATGTCAAATATTCAAACTCATAAATATTGAGCCAATGGTAGTCTTTAAAAATCACTTATTCTAAACTCCCATCCTTCTCGACTTTCTTCAAGTATCGATAATCTAATATCATAATGCTCGATAAAAATCGTAGACATCGAAATCAGGAAGTTTGTTGCCACTTAATTAACGTTTCAATTAGAATCGAAAGAATCGTCCTATTCGTCTCGTCATTGTATCACTGGGAGATGGTTAAGGCTTGTTCTGGGATCAGGTACACCTCATTGACCTTTGTACCTGAGCACCGTGGTAGCGATCATAACGCAGTGGGTAGCCTGTAGTTCGATGGAATACGTTCAATAACTCGAGGGTCAATGAAACCCGCGCACGCTCGCGCACGCGAAGGTATGCCTACTATTAAGGGACAACGTTCTGTTTACGTTTGATATTAGTTCGAGGACACTATTCTCACATATGGATCACATATGTTCTCTTGCAGAAAGTAGGAAACCACCTGACTTGTTACATTTCATGTTGTTAACTAGTGTGGAATAATTGCAGGTACAACAATTTAGTCTTTATTTGCATTTAGTTTGGAGTGTTACTTATGTGTATATATTTTCTATTATTATTATTAATAATAAACCATACGTTGATGTATCAGTGAGCAATATTGGTGCTTTCATCAAACTGGGATTCTATGCTTTTAAAATATATGTTCTCTTCTAGGTTCATCCTGGTTCACCTACATTCGCTTATATTTGTTCATGTCGTACTCTTGATTCTGTATCCTACGTTACAAGCTGGGAAATTTAGGTAACGCCATTATAAAACCAGAAGTTTCATTGTTATGGTCGTTATTATTCATACCTTTCTTCTGTACTTAGTCTCATACATGCATTTAGGTCGTTTCTCACGTTTAATCGCTATCATTCAATACGAGACACTCGTAAGGCTCGTTACAGTTATTATTTAAGTAGTTCCTGTACCTTGTTCACTCTGATACGAGGGTAGAGAAAGACGTCGGCTCGGAGTTAGCTCTTCTACTCTATTTTCGAGCAGCTCGACTCCATCGCTGGGTGGAAAGTTTTTTTTCCCCGATTGGAAACTCCTCGATCGCTCCCGATTCCATGGCGAGTCTCGCGCGTTAGCGATGAGAAAGGCAGGGCGGTATAACGCTTATGAGAATGCAAAGTAATACGTGTCAAGTCTAACGAGGCGCGTCGCGGAATGCAGGAGGCGAGAAAGAAGCGCGGGCTTCGTGAACGCGAACCCAGGAACGCGTGGAACTACCTTTGTAGAGGCTCTCTCAAAATAAGTAGCTCAGATCAAGAGGCAGACGACTCGAAAGCAAAAGTAAATCGATGAAATCGAGCAGAGTTTCGTAGAAGCTTCATTTTGTAACACAGATATTTATAATACCCTAAAACGAAGATCCTAATGAGAAAACTTCTTTCAATATCTTTAACTATTTTTCGCGAGGAATTGAATATCGTATTTTGTCTTATCTTTCGAGTTTCCTGTGGCTTTAGTCTGGGTAGTTTAATGCCATGTTTCATGACTTGATAGTCGCAAACTTTTTTATGTAAGTGTGTTCGTTTAGAAAAGATACGTCAATGTGAATATACAGAGGGAAACAAAGAAGGACTTTGTCCGAGAAACTCGAACGATAAACGAGTTGGTTCAGTGTGTTCGATAGCTACTGCCATACCAATGCCATGGATATTATTACTTCTAGTTATTCGACCCAAGGTGAAGAGAAAATCTGCTATCCACTCCTACGATGGAGACAAGCAACTAAAACAATTACGATTTTCTGTGTCTTTAATGGTTAGAAAAGGTAGATAGAAAATAAAAAATATAGGACAGATATTCAGGAATATTTTTTAGAAGAAGATATAGATGGAATCTGAACCAATTATTGTGTAGAAAAATATTAATAATTGTTAGAGATATCAGTGCTAATACAAGATGAGTACTTCAGTGGACATATTCCTCGAATCGAAGATAGGAATTTTTGATGATCTTCACTTTCAATTTCTAGTCTTTTTATTAACTGCTTATTTAGCTTGAAACATAGACAGACATGTAATACAGGAATAACTCTAGATACTAAAACTATTTTTCACGTTTCGCGCGAGAAGTGTTCTCGTTTCGAAAATTCGCGCCGCCTGAATTCGACTCAGGCGCCTGCGCACTTTTTCCGCGCGCACTTTCACGCTTCCGTGGCCCTCGCGCGAAACGGAGAAAGGAACAAAGGAGGAGAGATTCCTCTCGTTTCGTGCTGAATCCTGAATGGACATCCGCCTTTCTCACGATCGGAGTCGACTCGTGAGAAGATCGATCCCGTGCGAAGACGGTGCGTGCGTAACTGGAGCATCGGTGTCTGCACACACACGTTCTTTTCTTCCTTTGCCGCGACGCTGCACAGTGTCAATATTTGAAACGGACTCTGCGAAGTGTTTGGTCAACGCGGCAAGATTGGGTCGAGAAAGAATATTTCCACGTGGTAATGCCGCTTAAAAGGGTGTCGTTCGAAAAGGAAATGAGACTCGAGGGAGGCTGACAAGGGAAGCCCAGTGGAAATCGCTTTTAGGATAAAATTGGTATAATTTCTGGTATATACATAGTGTAATAAAATCGACAAAATGGGTTTTTGTTCTTGTGAAATTTCACTTTAAAGTGAAAGAAGCTCTTTTATTGTAACCAACATTACCTATATTTGTAATAAAACTTTAAAGTGAAATTTCTCAAGAACAGAAGCTCGGTATCAGACTGTTAATACACTATGTGTATACTACAAATTATACCCAGTCTTATCCTACAGCGATTTCCATGCTCGTAAGCTTTCTGAAATCTCAGACTCGTAAAGGAAACAGAATTTACATCCTCGATTTGTTTTTAGTTTTATCGTCTCAGAGTTGCATACAGAATATGAAGCTTCTTCTTGTTTTCTCTTATATCGTGGAGAATTGTCTTGGGAAACATGTAGGTTTTACGAAGTTGGAAATATACATTTTTATTTTCTGCAAAGGTCAAATTGAATAATAGAAGGATTTGATGCACTCAGGGATCTCTGTGTTTGATTAGAATGCATGTCTCGTACGATTCTTTACTATAATCTTTCAGTCACATGTCTCGCGTAGAATTTAGCTGGCACCAGGATTGAGATATTAGATCCACTTAAAGCGTTTAACGCGATTTTCTGTCTCGACGAAGGACACACCAGCTCCTCGACGAAGGTTATAATATTTAAACCGTGAATGTTGTACGGATGCAGTCGAGTCTGAGGAATAGTTGATATTGATAGGGTTCGTAAAAACAGTTCCACTTAAGTGATTATTGATAATTGCCACTCATTTCCATAACAAATTATCTTTATAATTAATATTATTTAATGAGGTCTTGAAAGGTTCCAGACCAACGTTTCTTGAAGTCCATTTCTTGCAATCTCCTCTGCGCACTCTTATCGCGGTTTAATGTTACCACAATTTTCCAAAAGAGTTACAAAGCTCGATGCTGTTATATGTAACAGATATGAAGGTACGAACTCTTGATTTATGTGGAGGAGTCTGCTCTGCAGCTGCCTCGTCGATCAGTTTCTTATTGACAATGTGAAACTTGTATCGTTTGCGCGAGTAAAACGTTTGCACAAATGGCTGGACTTGATTACAGCCATTAAAACGTCTCTGCTTTATGGAACACCGCGCCTGGCTGCAGGCAAACGTTACCTGTTACTCAAACACTGTAGGAAAACTACTTGTGAGATAATTACAAATGGCTTTTCTCGTCCTTATTGTGACTCATTTTCCCTTCTTTCTTTCCCATTATTTATCGTGACTGTGTTTCTGTAGTACTCTTTGCAATCTCTTATTTATGCAGATCTGTATCACTGAAAGCAAGGATATTACATAAACATGGACGTTCTTTTTTTTGGAGCTATATCTCGTGAGTTGTTCATTCACTCTTCAGCATTTTCTTCGAGATCTCTTGAATCTCTCTAACTTTTTAATGTTCAAATTTTAAGTTTCCCAAATATTTGAATTTTCCACAATTTTTTACTCAATTGTCCAGAGAAATATTACACATGAGAATTTAACAAACAAGTAAAGAAGTATAGGGTAATAATGTCTCCAAATAGACAAGTGTCGATTTCTCTAATTTGTGCTTGAATTATTACATCACCGTACCGATTGCATACATCTATTGTACATATCACATGCATCGATTTCAAATATCCTACAACGAAACGCACTTTTCCTTCTTGGTACTAAAATAGAATGGTGTCCCCGTCAGACAACTCGTTCAACTCGCCTAACTGTTTCGACCGATTCGACCTTGATCGCAATATCGCCGCCACGAGGATCCACTTGCTCGACGCTTTCGCGATTCCCGATACAATCGATTCTACATCACTGTCCCCCAACGGAAAAAGACACGAGCTGACTATTTTTCGTGCACCGCGAAAATCGTCTGGGTTGTGGGTCACGCGTGGGCCACGCGCCATCTCCTTCGTGACTCACTCTCCTCCTCCCACGCGAGCCTCTCAAGGTTTCCGTGTGGTGCAATTCTCGAACAGGCGAATTTCGCGCGTTTCCCCCTTCTCTGGTTGAACGAAAGCGAGAATTCGTTGTGGAACGCGCACGCCACGCGAGCCGAGGCGCTGATCAGAGACGCGGAATAACGAATTCATCGCGTAACACTAACGAGTTTTTAGCGAACGAGTTAATCAGCGGCGTTAATTAGATTCCTAAGCCTCTGACGCCTTGGAGTCTCTAATGACTGGGAACGCGGGTTGGCTACCACTGGCTAACACGTGTTTCCAGCGATGTCGGTCGCGGCGTGAAAGTGGAGAAAACCTTTCGCGACGAGGATCTAATCGTTGCATCCTGAACGATTTCGCAATGATCTGAGGTTTTGGAGGCTAGCCTGGTTCGAATTTAAGTGATTGGCTTTTTGGTGATATTCATCGGAACATGAACTCCTCAGAAAAAGCTTCCACTGTAACCACAGCTTTATTTAGCTTTATGAACTCTCAAACTCTGATAATATCAGAGCAGTATTGCCAGAGGTCAGGACAAAATGTCTTCCAGTGAAGCCATAAAGTAGAAGGGTGGGGGAACCACATGGTATTTGACTGCATTCATACTCCTACTTTTCTGCATTATGACGTCAGTGGAAGATACTTCGTCCTGGTATCTGGCAGCACTGGATCAGACTGATCGCTAGCTCTTCACTGAATCCAAGAAGTATTATGAATCTTCGCTGCATATAAAATTGTCGAGGGTGCACCATAAATCTGTTCCTAGAAAACAGTTAACTTGAACTGTACAACTAACACGAGTTCGTAATACACACAAAAATCTCGTCCCTAGCTTCTCCTATTTTTGCACAGCACGTAGTTCGCGTGCTGATAATCGCGTGCTCACAGTCACATCGGGGACCCATTACCATGGGCACAGAATTGATGCGTGTCTCTATCGTGGCGCGCAGAGTCGCCTTCGTCGGATTTCGTTTCGGTCACGCTTTCTACACGAACCCTGGAAACTCGACACTCTGTCTCCCACGATCACATAATCGGGACGTTATCTAGAGGCACGGTCGGCCCACGTAACGTGTTAATCGCGTCCAAGGATTCTCTTTGAGGCGAATCCAAGCCTGCAAATATTGGCGTGCAGATAGGAGAATTCCGCGATGAGCGATTCGGTCAGGTTCGTCGCTCGAAAGTCCTCCTTCAGTGGGACACGAGAGATGGCATTGAGGTATTGGCAAATATTTGAATACATGTTGACAAGGTATTGTAAGCGCGATACGACTGTGGCGGTTTTGTTTCGTAATGTTTGCGAGAGCACCTTGCGAGGAATTACGTGTTTCAACTCCTCTGTTGTTGTATTGGATTGTAATTATTTTGTTGCGATACGTTTCACTGACGTTGCATCTATCTGCTTTGTGATGAAAGAAGAACACGCCTTCGATGTTTTTATTATTTCTAAGTAGGTATATAGAGTATTTTTATATCGTATACAGTTGATTACTTACGTAGAACCTATTAAGATATTGTGCAAATTTTAATCTAGTTAGTTTTTACAAAAAATACACAAATTAATTTAATATAACATCTGCAGTACAGGAGATGGATTATCTTGAAAACTTCTAGTAAAAACCTGCTCCAGATAATAAAACTCTCGAAAGACCCAATTGGATGAATCTATTACCCAGAAATAACAAAAGCGTCGAGTTTAAGGAGTAATTAAGTTTACGTGTTCTTTTTGTCGCGCAATTGTGCAAGACTAATAAAGACGAATTTCGTGAAAGTAATAAACTACTAAATGGCGAGGGAAAGAAGTGACATCGGAACAGAGTCGAAGCGGATCTCAGTTCCCAGGGCCTGGCCCTCGAGCAACCTCGCTACTGAAGAACGTCAAGATGTTTGCTCGTCTCTCCGCGATGCTTCCTCGCCACAGGGACGGGGTCGTAATTTCATTCCCCCATAAAGCGTCCTGAGTCATCAAATTCACCCTACACCGAGGGTGAACGTGCTCGAGGGTGACGCGACTCGTAGACGAGGGGTTGGCTGAAGTGTAACACTCCGACGTTCGTGGGATTATGCCTATCGTGATTTTTACGCGACTACGTATTATCACACGAACGGATGTGCTAGTGGACCGCTACTTTCCTTTACAGCATGACGTTTGTCCTGCGGAAGAGGAACAACTCTTGGTGAAATGGACGATGTTGTAACGCAGGGAGATGATGCTTGGAAATAATAAGACATAGGGCTGAAAGTCTGCATGAGATGAGGATGGAGACTGAGTTGAGAGGAGGATGTATTCAAAATTGCGGAATTTTTGTTGTATAGTCGTCTGAATTTTATAGTCACTGTATAGTCATCTTCTAGTTATATTATGGTCAGGATATAGTTATGATATAGTCCAGATGCAGTCATAATAGAGACCCTTTACAGTCATTATGTACATGCAATATGGGTATCTAATAATCAGGTTATAGTTATTTAATAGTTATCGAATAGTCAGCTTGTAGCCATCTCGTAGTCATCTTATAGTCATCTTATAGTCGTGTTGTAGTCATCACATAGTCACACTATAGTCACCATGTAGGCACTTTATAGTCATGGTATAGTCACTTTACAGTCACAAGAGATGTTACAGTCATCTTAAAAACCTCATATCCTGAACATTCTCATTTTTACAATATAGGCATAGAATAGTCATAATACAGAAGTTTGATACTCACAGTATACTCATACAAAGTTACAATATAATCACTCTGCATGAACTTTACTATCGCTTTACCATCTCCTTAGATTTATGGTATAATCACACGATAGATACTTTCTAGTTACTTTAGAGTTACTTTTCAGTCAACCTGCAAAGACTTTATAAACTTTCTATATTAGTCGTCCATATTTCTCCACAAACATCTATAAATCCTCTGTATTTACATATTTATGGTCCCTGCATCTGGAAATATCAGAGAACTCCTAAAAAGACATTGTCCAGCTGAACGCGATGCACAGCGTGGTACGAACTTGAACGAGTTACAGCCACGCGGATCGATAAACAATTGCAGCCTGGTGAACAGTTATATTTCACCCGTTATCAGGCAACGACTACCGGAATCACGCTGCTCGGCGTGATATACGACGTCATGACGTCGTGAATGTGACGTAGTTACCGATCTACGTCATCGCCTCTGTTAGTCTGTGCATATTCAGCCACGCATTGCGCTGCTCGATGAAGCACAGATTAATTCACGCCTGCATTAAAATGTGAATGAAGACCTGCTCCATTCAGCCATTAATAATTCTACAATAATAAACGATTCTGCTTTCTGACATTCTTACATCTCGTTTTGGTAACGTCGGTATTTAAACGTTAATATCTTAGCCAGAATGTAGATGAGGATTGGTTGATGGTCTCATTTTTGTAAATGAAAATATATTGAATGATTCTAGGGAAGTAAATAATTTCTGTGTTTCAGTATTTGAATATTTGAATAGTTAACTGATATTTTGAATATTTGTCAAGTACTTGAGTACTTGGGTATTTGAATATTTAACTATTCAACTACTTAAATATTTGAATATTTAAAAATTGCCTAAATTGAATAGCTACTTACTTAGAAATCTGAAAATATTGCGATGCCAGGGTCTAAAAATTGCGCTACTTAAAAGTTCTAAACTGGATCCACAAAAAGTTCACCCTCTCTTGTAAAAAGAAATAAAAAAGTGGGATATGGAGAGGCACGAAACCGCGACAGCCTCTGCAGGAAAGTGTTAGTAGAAAAGGATCGAGGACATTTCGAGCGTGTCTGTCATCGAGGGTGCGGGTCTCGTTCCCCTGAATCCCGGGGGTGAGAAGCTCGGTATCGATTTTACGTCGGGCCTCGTGCTCTCTCGCGCAGACTGACACGCGAGTGGTCCGGCGGCGACGGCACACTCTTGTCGAGAGTACGTGCACCAGCTAACAAGATTTACTGCTAGTTGAATTGCACGGTGCCGTGGCGAGAAACGGAAACGAAACGTGCCACTGCGCGGTGCATAAAGTCACGTACGCGCGATTCGCGCGGCGCGCAAACACGCGTCGCTAACTGTACGCAAAACGAGGCTATTCGCGTTTTTCCAGCCTCTTTACCTAAGAAATAAGAACATTCGCGAAGGAAAAATAAGGAAGTCCAGAGAACAGCTCCTTGGTCTCAACTTCTGTCTCTAACTCTCTCTAGTTACCTCAGTTTCATTACAAAAAGTCAAGTGTCTTTACTATCTAAAGAAGTTTATAAGGAATCCTTTAGAAATATATTTCTTTCGTTACAGTGTCTCGAATATCTATATCCGAGAAAGCAATTTCACAAAAGACTTTCCTATTCGAAACCAGCGTTCCATTAATCAACCGTCCACAGTTAATAACCCAATTAATGGACCCATTCTCCCCCAAGAGTTCGATCAGACTTTATGGCTTTACAATCGGTTTAGTGACCCTTGTTCAGCTTTCACCCCGACGTACAATTTATTGCTCGTTCCGCGAGCGGTCGTCTGCCGTCAGATTCTCGCGTATGTACTCGTAGAAACGTTGATTAAACGCACGAAAGGACGTAGGTAGCGGGGTTCATCGATCGGGCGATGGTATTCAGACAGAAACACCTTTTAGCGAGCGTCGAATCGGAAAGATATCGTGGCCAGGATATATTTGCTCGCGACGACCGTGCAAGAGGTTAACGAACACCGTCGTCTCGCCTAGGGCGAAAATTTTATCGTACTCACGGCTGTTCGAGGCTTTCTAGCCTGCCGTACCGTGTTGGTGCACACGTACGAGAGAGCGCTACCGAAAGTAAACGACCTTACCACTGACAAACACACTGGCTGGATCGTAATTACTCGTGGCGGTACCCGGGTACGAAAGCAGGGCTATGAATAACGAGGTTGTTGCACCAATGGGCCCGATATTATTCTATCGTCGTCCCTTTCTGCCTCTGGGAAACTCTGGATGCTTCTGGAATTGTTTTTGTTCGATGGAACATGGTTACATTTCGGTTCGAATAGATCTGGGCTTATATAATATTGTAATATTCAAATATTGTAGAAGTACTCGTACACGAAAATTCGACAAGTACTTCAGAGCTTATTTTTAAACAGATTTGGGTGTTATTCGAATGAGAATATTTCTAGTAAATTTTAATTGAGTAAATTCTACTTTCTATTAAATAACTTTTTGCTTCTGTTTTTTTTGTATTTGATTTCTTGCACTGAGGTATGTTTCTACTTTCTGTTTTTCTCATTTGTACACATTTACTGCACTGAAAACGGTCATTATTGTAATTACTGGGATTAATCTTGGTAATTTTTCAATTATCTCACTTTCACAATAAAAGAATGAGGTAGTTTTATAGGAACAGAAGAATACTTTTCTTCATAATCGATAAATAGTTTTCTTGTAGTTAATGTTCCTCTCGTAATTAAATTATTCATAAATTCATAAGTTTTATGAAACTGACGCACGATTTTATTTCTGCAACACAGATGATCTACATTGATCGGATTTTCATGTTGATGCACTTGAAATATTTTTATCGATCTCTTTATAATGAAATCCTATCGTCAATGAATAGTTTACGCAAGTAGTACGTTTACGCATCTTTATGAATGAACGTAAAGTGTCTTCTTACCATTCAAGATGCAATTCAAGTCCTAAAACGATACAATGAGTTTATCCTCCTCAAGTTCGCATGCATGATAAAATCTACACAAGTTGCCTCTGGAGAAATCGAATTTATCGATCGCGTGTGGACACTGGCTCCTTCCGATGGTAATGTCATGGTTGACTTTATCCATTGCGTCTGGCAGACGTCAGGGCTGTAGCTAGTGTCGTTAAATATTGGGATCCTCTGGTAAACTCAATTTTTGTAGTTACTTTGGTATTCTTCGAAGAGTAAATTTTAGTTTATAAATCATGTGTATTTGGCATAGAAAAAATTGTATTTGATATGTAGGTAGAAAATCGTTGACTTTTATAGAATTTGCTATAAACGTTACTTGTATCTGTTTTCAGCTCGAATATTCTTTTAAACAATTTCTATAAATAAATAATTATAGAAAATAAGGCAGAGTATATTAATTGTTTTAATGTTCGAGTATCTAAATATTCGATAATTGAGAATTTGAATATTTGGAAATTTGAATATTTGAAAATTTGGAGATTTGAAATTTTGAATATTTGAAAATTTGAAAATTTCAAAATTTGAATATTTGAAAATTTGAAGATTTGAAGATTTGAAGATTTGAAAATTTGAATATTTGAAAATTTGAAAATTTGAAAATTTGAAAATTTGAAGATTTGAAGATTTGAAGATTTGAAAATTTGAATATTTGAAAATTTGAATATTTGAATAGTTGAATATTTGTATAGCGACGTGAATTCACAAATTAAATATTGAGACATTAGAAAATCCAGAAAACTATGATCTATAGATTTAAAATTTCAATATGAATATCACCAATAGAGACGAATAATTTAAGGTCCACAACTCAAGCTCCCAACAGAAATTCCCTCTCGATCCACCCCCAAGATTTCCAAAGCCACCGCCGTCGCTTCTAATCTCACAACTAACGCAGACGTGCGTCAGCGTACGTCCCCACGTCATGATAACAAAAACACGATCCGCGGACGTAAGGAGCGTGGTCAGTTCGATTGCGTTGGCTTGGCGGAATCGCGCGTGTTTGCAGCGGAGCCAGTCGTTGTCGGGACGGCGAGCGGCGCGGTTCCACTGCGTACAATCACCCTCGACGATCCAACAGCCTCGTGACTCCGCGTTTCTTTTTCATTTTACATCAACGTATCCCTTTCCCTCTCGTCTCCGCGCGTACCACCTGTGCCACGCTACCGTGCCTCGGGTTTCCACGACATTGTTTACCGCCGCGTGTGCAGCGTGATCAGTGCATCGAGAGGAGGGAGAAAGGTACGCGAGCAGGTGTTGCATCCCGAACAGGATGGGATCACTCTGTCCGCCGGTGATCTCGTGAGGATACGGTTCTCCCTTCACCTGAGGCCCTCGAGTAATTCTTGCTTCTGTTCTGGAAAATATTCGTGATATCGTGAGAAATTCAGTGATAAAGTTTTGGTGTGGGTGGACCGTGTGTTTTCGTCTCTGAGGATCGAGCCGCTCCGTTTATTCTCTTATCGCAGATTTTCAACTTGCCTTTTGGACTTGCTTTCTGAACAGAAGAATCTTAGTGATGGGATTTTATATAATACTGAGGAGATTAGAGAATTATATTTTTCAGTTATTTCTTGTAATTAGAAGTGAAGTTGAGGTTTTGAGATACAATATTATTTATCGAAATAGTAGAATACTGGTGTATCTTAGTGTTTTTTAGTGTTATTCATTAATAAATGAAAGACAGTGAATTCATTAGCAAATTCGTCTGTATCTTGATCATTGAAGCGTTTTTGTTTCTGCGGGAAGGTTGCACGATAAGGTGATAAATGATTTAACAATGGCTTAATTGTCAACCAGTTAGACAGTTTTCTCTGTTTCTACTGTTTGCCAGCCTTGGCACAGATTTTCTCAATCATTGTGAAAGAATGCAGGTACAATTACTGAGACCTAAGTAGAGTTAAGTTGCAAAAAGTCATAACAATTACGAGAAAAGAAGTTTCAATTTTGTTTAATTACATATTACGATAGTTAAACTGTTGCGAAAGCGGTACTACATTAGGTAATTCTTCAAGAAACAAAAGCGATATTTGATCCTCTTACTTTACTGTGCATCGTGCTATTGTGTAAGGTAAAAGATTAGCAATACTCTAAGGAAATGTTTTAACAGCTTCGCAAACTTTGTCATGGAAGTGTTTATCGTACGTGACGAGTTAACTCGACCTGGTCAATTGAAAGGTTTTCTTCCCACGCGTGTTGGGGTCCCTTACAATTGCGTGTCCAATATAAGTCATTATTTATCTCTGCATTCCCGAAACTTCTAATAACTCGTAACAGCCTATCATGAGATAACTTCAATCCTTGATAATGATCGAAGTCTTTCAAAATTTGTTAGCTTGATATAGAATGCAGGCAATATTAAACTTCGAATTTTCCAATACATATTGATTGAAAATGAAAACAGTTTGCAGTGTCTTAAAATGAGAATAGCTACGTTTAGTAAAAGAAATTTGAAGATTTCTAAATGGGAACTGTGAGAGGAAGTGGGTTAACAAAAATTAGGCTCAAGTTGCTAATTTAAAAAAATAAAATTCTCAAATATTAGAATACAGGTTTGCTCCAAGATGAAGGAAAGTAATTTTTTTCTTTGCTAGGGATTTTAATCGACATCAAGGGGTTAAGGGTTATAATGATCATCCCAGAATTTGAAAATATGCACTGCACTAATTGCAATCACTGGTTCCATATGTACTCGATAGATAATTATAAACCCAGACCATTCTCCACTGATCAAACCACTCCTTAATTAACCTCAGAAATCCTCAAATACCAAAAGCGACTCTCGATCTATAGAATTCCATGCTCCACGTTTCCCCAAAATAAAAGGAAAACAGAATTCGAGACTGCAAATTGCTCTTCTCCCACTTTGCCAGGCTTGGAGAATGCACTGAGCAAATAAACGAAGAACGAAGGGAAATCTGTGGCTCTAAAGCAAAGCAATATAAATCACATAGGTATTTTTATTTCTAGATACAATTTTCGAAAGTTTTGAATCTCGATTCTGTTTTATAGCCTTATATTATATTCCATCTTCATTTTTAAAAGTAAGAGCTCCATTAAATTACTCCATTAGAATCTAACCAATGAAATAACCCAATTTTTCGCCCAAGCTTATTTATTTTTCATTAAATTACCTACATATGAAAATCTAATAAATTGACCAAAAAATTCTTTAATACTCTAGCTATGTCGTTTTGCTTTATAGCCACAGAAATAACAAAGTCCCAGTTCGAATACGACTTTCAGCTACGCTCGAGTGAATTCCACTCGTTGCACGTGTGAATGCCAATGCAGTGGCGTGTCGACCCACTCGGAAGAATAAACCGATTTTGTCTGGGACAACGTCTTGGCACGAACTCCCAAGCGCCAGATCGTTTATGGATCAGGATCGACGCTGCGCGTGGTGTCGCGGGCCATCGTCCAAATTTCGCGCGCGCGGGACCCATCGAAACGAATTTCTTACTTTCTTCTTTTCGGTGGGAAAGGAAAGGTGGTGGGCCAAGGTTACACGTATTTTCGAAACCGGATCGAGTATGCTAATGCAACCGTGACATCCCTGATGGTCTCTCTCTAGGACTTCCCCTTCGTTTGGCTTATCAGCGCGTTATCTCGATGGTCGAATTTAAATATAACACTCTGAAACTATTTGCGATACTGTGGAGATCTTTTGGTTCTTTAGGGATGGATGATAAAGTAGTTTTCTAGATTTTTTTAAGCTTCCTTTTTTAGTGAATTTTTTGACGATTTTTGGAGTGGATTAAAAGATCTGTTTTGAGAATCCACGTTGCAAATAGCTGCATGTAATTGCAAATATATACACTCTCTACTTTTCATATAACAGTTCTACCTTGAAACTAATTCTCATATCAGGTATAGAGATTCAGTATAGGTATTTCTGAAACTGAATTCCTATTTCTCCAAAAAAGTTAGTTTCTAGATACATGTATCTACTTCTCCATCCACAACATAATTCAGACAAGTTTGGCTGTCTCGTTATTCAGAGATGGTTCAAAGTACCCCTGCATGTCTCATCGATCCTCCCTTCAGCCTTAAATTAGCAAACCTATACCACTTTTCCCTCCATTCTGATCCCCACGAGTACAGGAAAACTTTCAGCAACCCACAGTTCTCTTCAACCATTTTCCCTCGCGATTCGAGCTCGTCCACAGTGTTAACGCGAACTCCAGAGAAAGAAACGCAAGAGTCTTCTTCCGGCAGCATTTTTCCCCTAGCAGACCCAGTTTCGCTCCATTCTCCCAGTTAGCGAGCCAGCTACCTCGCATTTTCGCTTCTTCCACGTTCTCCTGCGATCTTTATTCTCTAAACAGCTCTGGAGAGCGTTCCTGCGACAGTCATTGAAATTATTCGCAGCCGTGGATCCAGTCGCGTATATTTCCCCAGGGCTCGGTGTTTACTATAAATAGCTAAGGCCTCTGTGGACTTTTCTTCTTATGGTCTCTACCTCGAACTCGCAAACCGATACGATCCCTGACTACGCGACATTCGACGTGATTCGAGGAAGGGTAAGCGATAGACCCTTGGCTTTGCTAGCTGAATCCTCTTTGCGTTTTACGATTACGACTGACGCGAGGAAATCGCTTTAAGTCGAAGCTGGTAATTTATTTCGCTGGGAGGAATTATGGAGTCGACTTTTCTGGGTCGAGAACCTTACTGGTTTAGTAAAATTGCTAAGTAAAAATTCGAAGGAATATTTCTGTACGTTCAGCAGGAATAGAGCTCTCTGTTTAGTATTTGGAACCTGTTGCCATCACGGTGTTCGACACCGAGGTTGTGTACAAACAGTCCTGTTAGTGCCCGTGTCCTGTGGCGAACAACGTGATGTATTAACACCGTGACCTTATATTGCTTGTTTATCGAGCGAGACTGCTCCTGTAAGAGGCCTAGAACAAGCTTAAACTACTGTTCAATGTATCTGTCTTGGATACATGTGGAAATTGATCGTCAAAGTCAGTACATATTGCTACATATTATTAACTCGACGAAGCCTGTAGTAAGACAATATTGAAATAGATTTCAGGGCCAGATTTAATAACAGTATATTACTGCTAAATTTTGCTCCTGAGATACTCTATAAGCTGTGATAGTATTATTCATACCTTGAACTCATAATAACTGTCGTTTTATTAGAAAAAATAATCTATGGTAGTCTAATGATTAGTACCAATTTATCTCTGTAAGTTGTTTGAGAATATTTTTTATAGTAGACAGGAAAAGCTGAATTAGTATAAACGCTATGATCTGAGCATACCACCTAAGGGTTAATTATCGTACAGTTTTCCTTTTACTTGGGAAGGAGAATGCTGAAATATATGCTACCTTTATAAGAGCAATAACTGAATGGAACTCTGTAGAACTCGTCAAGGCTCGAGTGGCACGCATTGCCCGCGCGTTAAATAAGAAAATAACGTAACAGCCGAGTCATTTGAGCCGCCAAATGATTCATGCTCGCATGAAACGCGCAGGCAGCTTAAAGCACGCTTCCTGCTGCAGACTGGTCCACTGAGGCTCTCTTTATGGACAATACCTTCGTTGCATAATGCATTCGGATTGCCTGCGTTTCTCGAGATAGGATTGGGCACGTAATTATCAGGGTAATTGGCGTATTTTCTCGTTCTGAGAACCTTAGTGAAAATCCTGCGCAAGAATTTAAATGTTCAAGAATTTAAACGTTTAAGAATTCAAATATTCAAAGATTTAACATTCAAAAATGTAAACATTCAAACATTCAAATTTTTAAATATTCAAACTTTCAAATATTCGAATATTCAAACATTCAAATTTTCAAATATTCAAATTTTTCATATTTTCAAATTATCAAATATTCAAATTTTCAAATTTTTACATTTTTCATATTTTCAAATATTCAAGAATTGGAATATTCATAAATTCAAAATCTCAAATATTTAAAAATTGAAATATTCAAATTGTAATAGACGAGAAATGAGACACCAGAGGGTTAACACTGCGAGACAGAAAGCGCGCGTTTCTGGTGGCAAGCGGTGACAGGGCGTTCGTTTTATCAGAGTTAGGCGTCTACGGACATCGACTCTTTTATCAAGCCGCGAGGATTTTGTTGAAACGTTTCTACGCTTTAAGACCCTGCTATCGAGTCAGTTGCCCAGTTTACGATCGCGTGAATCCCCTCATAGATCGTTCAGCGAATGATAGCAAAGCTCCCCTCGTTTCGTTAAAGAAATTTATACGGATCAGAAATTACTGTGGGTTTGTGTTTATAGCGTCTGAACTTTTATTTTTTGATAACAGAAGATAATTGTGGAGTAGTTAAGGTTTCATAGAAATTTCTGAAGTGTTATGGTTGCAGGTTTTCTCCAAAGATTTTTCAAAGCTCACTACTTATATTTCCTGGAAATTCTATCGTTCGCGTTGCAGTATTGCATTAATGCTGCCTGATGATCATTCAGCACGTGGGAAATCGTGGACACGTGGAATGATTTAGCAGTCACGCATCGCGAGTCAATTCGATAAAATGAGAAAAATTTATCTCACAGTTTGCTCGGCTCAAATGTGGCGCCTTGGATAACAGGTTTTTAGTCACTCGAAAAAATATTGATTCTTCGCGATTTCATATGCAAATACTGGCAATTTATTTAAGAGATTTTGGTACTAATCTGTTCACAGTATTTTCATTATTATTAATGAAATTTTAGGAAAATATAAGTTTCTATTTTGCATGCTACTCAAATGGGAGTGAAAAAATTGTTTTTCTATGGAAACAATTGAGTTGGTTGATATTTTCCAATTAGCTAGGATATTTCTAAGGATATTTGATATTGAAAGGTTGAAGAGCCATCCGACATTTAGGAAATATGGGGTTGAAGCGCAGGACGTTAATGGTCGGAAGTGCAATTCCGCCTACGATGCAGTTGCATCCTCTTTAACGAAACAATTCTACTCCTTCGACCTTTTGAACCGTGACCTATCGACAATTACAAAATTGTCTACTTTCTAACTTTAAAAATCTTCGAATATTAAAAATTTCTAATACAAATGCTTTGAAATATTCCAGTTTTCAAATATTAAGATAAATGAAGATAAATTGAGATAAAATTTAAATTTTCAAGTTTTCAAATCTCTAAATTTCGAGAAAAAACTCCACACGCCGAACACCTTCAATAAAAACAAATTCCAGAGATACTTTTAAACAATTCTGAAGCAAAACAGAGCATCTCGAATCGAGACGCAGTATCAGAGATTCAAGGAAAGCTGCTGCGCGAACAGTAAAAATACTCTGTTTAGTCTTGGCTAGAGATTGTAAGACGCACTTGCCCCTATCTCTCGATTCGATTTCGATATCACTGTGCGGCCCCAAGGCGCTGTTACGCGGCAGCGTCATCGGATCGCTGGGGCCTGCATCCAAACGCCTCGAATGTTGACAATTCAATTTCACATCGACAACGCGTTGCAGTTGCGAAACTCGAATCGCGATTGTATATCGATTAGATTTCAAACGACGCCGCGATAAGTAGCGTCAAATGGGACGCAAAAGGCGTAAAAATCATGTGGTGTTGCAGCCACTCGCTTATTATGCATTCGGTGCATTCGACTGCAATTTCGGCGATCTTACGCATGCACGCGTAGATTCTCTGCTGTCGAGGCGTCGATTTCATGGGAACACGCGGATATTAATGAAACAATAGACAGGAGGCGGGGAATGATGCACGTCAATCGAATTGTTAGCGAAGTTCGAAGGACAGTGAATTAACATTTTCCAATGCCTCGCGTGTGGCTTTGATATCCGTTGACGTAGTTCAGTACTTTTTTTTCATAACGTTATTTTTGAGATTGTAGGAGAGATTGTAAAAAAGCTGGGATGATTAGAGGAGTTTTATGTTTATGGAGGGAGTTTTATGATGATGAGATTTTTAGTTTCGATTTGAGTTTATTGTGAGTGGTATTTTGTTGGTTGATGAGAAAGGTGTGGCTCGAAACACTCAGAGTATTTTAAATGTGTACTTGTCATTGTTTTGGGATATGTGGGGTGTTGAGAAGAAGGGATCTCGAAATTTAAAGAATTTAAAAAGTAATGTTGAAAGAAATATATTACAGTAGAATAATACAGTAGAATTGACAGCAATTTGAGAATAAGTTCCAAAACTCACTATTTAAATTTCATGCTGAGTTTTTATTAATACTTTCGCAGAACATGAAAGGAGCTAAATGCACACTCATTTCGCACGATCCCTTTTTATTTACTGAAAAATTAAGCCCCTTCTTTTCACACTCTATGAATTCACGGACACCAAAACTAACGAAGGGGACTTCTCCAGTGTAACACTCACCCTTTAATCAGTCTTTGTCAGTTTGATGAACTCCTCATGTTGAGTATGCTAATTTTCCTTTTGGGGGTAGATGAATAATATTTCAGATCTTCAAACATTCAAAGTCTTCAATTTAGAAATCTTCAAATATTTAGATATTTAGATATTCAAATATTGAAATTTTCAAATATTCAAAAATTCAAAAATTAAAAAATTCAAACATTCAAACATTCAAATATTAAAATTTTCAAATTATGCACTATTGAAATATTTAAATTTTCAAATCATGCAGTATTCAAATATTCAAATCTATAGATTACTCAAATATTCACACATTCAAAATCTTAGATTATCCAGTATTAAAGCATTCAACCCTTCAAATTCTCCAAAAACCTTTTTCTCATACAATACCTCCAATTCTTCCCATCTCGTAAGCTACTCTGTACTCAGGTTCTCCCCAAATGGTATATTACCACATTCCCCTTGCCAAGTTCCAAAAACCTGCAAAGCATCATCAAAGGACATAAGTTACACTCGAGTAGACCCCCTTCGCAAGCAGCAAGTCTCCGTTTAGTCGTTAAACTCGCAAAGACGTACGGAAGGGCAGACCAATCACCAGAGAACTTGCACAGGCAGAATCGAAGTGACGGCCGAAGGGGAAGTTCCGCGGACATTCAGACGTGGATGCTGTGGCCCGTGTTGGGGGATGACGGGCTGAGCCCAACGTCGCCCCCGGCCTCGGCCAGCGTCAAGGGGGTTAACAAACTGGCGCCCCTGCTTCTCTGCGCCCCCTGCAAGCCCAGCGGCCACAGGAAGAACCAGAATTCCACGCAGTGGTACGTGCAGCAGGTAAACAGACTCTCCCAAGAGATTCATCATCGTCCGTTTTGTTTCCTCGACGTCGTTGTCTCTTCTTTTCTCATCCTCGCACGGTTCTGTTTTTCTTTTCATCCCTTTCTATGCATTTTCTTCTTTTTCGTTTAATTTTCGTTGCCAAAATAGTGTTCTCTTTGTGTTGCTGCCTGCTGGTTACTTGTTCTCGCGTTGCCCCGCTGCTCGACTGGCTGCGGCACAGTCTTGCCCTCTCTTTTGTGTAGAAGGATAATGCTGATCTGCATGAGACTTGTGTACCGAGTGTTTCAATGTTTAGAGTCGTTTATACTCTTTTTATGTTCGCTCCGCGGTGCATGCGTTCTCTCTCGACCTCTGCCTTCGAGGTGCAGAAGGTCTGAGGTATTAGTGACACTGTTTTTAAGTAGAGGAAGCTGATCGTTGGACCTTGTTAAAGTCGTTTAAGTAACGTTCGCCGCAGTCTTAATTGCGTGGACCAGGGATACCAAATTAGTCACCGAGAATGCGCATTAACTTTGTTGGGAGTTAATGGAACTTGAGTCTGGGGACGAGGAGATGAAGAAAAATTCGATTTTGAAGAGTTTCAGATAGTATATCGATGTTTACTAAATTAGACAGTGTTTCTGTATCGTGTCATGATTTATCGCGCACGATAAGCAACAAAGCGTCCATGTTTTTGGTAACAGAGATTCATTCTTTCTCGCAATCCCTCGATGACGGTACACATCGACGAACCGTGGTGTCGATGCAACGAGATTACGTGACACTCAGATAAGCTATCAGTCCGTCAGGCAAATCGCTTTCGCACGCGGGAATTTGTTCAGCCTTTTTCTAGTAGATCCTAAGTGTGTCACGCTCCGGTAGTGTGCATGGCGTGAATGGTCGCTGTGATCGTAGCACGCTTTCTCTGTGCATGTGAACGAGAATTATCGAGTATCGTTGTCACTGATGTCCAGGCTTGAAATTATCGTGTCGATATTTGTGCCGCAATAAAATACAGGAAAACAGATAAAACTTACTTTTCTGTTCGAATTGGATTTTTTGTTAGACGAGGGAAATCCCCCTGAACGTTTCCTCTAGTTTCCTCGACGACGAAATACATTGTTTTATTCAATTACGAGGTTTCTAAGTAATTCAGTTTTTTGTTAGCAAGTATTTCAATGAAGAATTATGTAAATATTTGACTAAAATTGAAAAGTTTCTTATCGTTTTGCAGATCAAAGCTTAGTTTTCCAGATACGAGGATTTGGAGTTTCGAGGGCCATCGACTTCCGGCGCGCGCGGTTCGAATCAAAGCCAGCCGAGCACGTGCCGGAAGTCGATGGCCCTCCAAAACTTGAACGTCTTGTAACTTTGAAATCGGGCTTCAGATCGCGAACTGGTACAGGACTTTTTGATTTAGTTTGCCTGGAAGAATTTATATTTTCAGATTCAGATGTTGAACAATTAATTTCACTGAAAAATAAGAATTATTTTTTATATATCTCTACTGTAAGGAATCATTTTTTCCACTATTTTAACACTCTCTGATGCCCCTTGTTATCGGACATTTCTCTTCGCGATATCAACGGTACATTACTCCTGTTTTTTCTGTAGGACGTTAACCGCAATTTGTTTTCGTTCTTGTGCAAAGTGTTTTCTCTCGCGGAACGCGAGTGAATATACAGTTTTTTGAAATTGCAAGTTGTTCAAGCACACCTATTCATATGAAAAAGTAGAATTGTTAAGTATGTTAAACAGGTGAGCTAATACTGTCTATCTCGGAACTTCGAGTTTGCGAGTAATTCATTTTTCCTGACAGTTTACTCAGTGATCGTCAAACGAAGCACGTACGCGGGGATGCCGTTTAATCGGGCAATCAGGGTCAGAGTGTCATCGGAACTGTATCGTTGTCATTAATGACCCGGGAACAGCTTGTAAATAGAAAATGAAATACGGTCACATTGGCCCAGTTGCCGCTGAACGGAACATAATTGCTCGTTAATTAAGCATACATACATGACTGGAGAATCAGTTTTATATGGCATATCGGAATTACATTTGTCGTTTCTTGTAATTACAATTAGCTTTCACCTTACACATCTTATAATTAAATTCATTTATTTTTAATTCATTGAAAAATCGTCGAGCAATTCTTGAGAACCAATTGAAACTTGAAGTATTTAATATTTTGAAAGCTTTAATATCTATATGAATGCTTGAAAATTTTTTAATTCAAAACATTCGGTAAATTGAATATTCACAGAGTATAGGACCCATTAAAAATTCTACTTAAACTTCTTTTAAATTCCAAATGACTCAGCTGAGAATTCATGGGAGTCCCCATGTAAGCTACAAATAGCCACAATTATCGAATCAAAGGGAAAGAGGGAAGAAAGCCGATGTGTGTAGCGTGACGAGCAAGAGAAGGTCGCGTGGGTACCAGGAGACACCGGAAGTTCAAAGAACGAACCGTGATAAAGCAGACCTTTGTTGATGTCAGGCATGAAAGCCACTCGCGCATAGCCTCACTCGAAGACACCTCGTCCACAATACGTCAAACGTGTTAACGCTACCGAAACCCTTCAGAGTTTCAAGTCAAGGTCAACGATTCTCTTCTTTATCCATCGAATCCGAAGGACGCGCCACCTTTATGTAGTCAAGGCATTCAAATAGATAATAGAGTGGCTGGACACTTGCTATGATGGAGGAAAACCTTTTCTCTTCGCTGTTGGCTCGATAAGTGCATCAAGTACGCACCCTGAATTTTTGAATAGTCTTTATATACTGAATAACTGTTCTCCAGTGAGTGAAGACTAATTATTGGAACAATTAGAACATAAAATCCATAAAATCAATAAATTTATCCCCACAAATATCGCACCAAATATTAATCTATAATATTTATATCTTGCTATAACAACCCCCTCAGCATTTCCCCCACAGAGCAAAAATAATTAAATCGATCAGTCATTATTAAAGCGCATCCTTAATTATAACTGTTCTGCAGTGATTCAAGCAATTTAAATAATTTTAAATCCCAGCAGGAGCTCCACAGCTCACAAACTGCAAAGTAAGCGTTCTCTGTTTTGTAAACACGTGAATGGTGTAGCGTGTCCCAGTGATGCGAACAAAGAAATTTCCTCGCCTCTCGAGGGAATCCCATTAGACGGCAGCTTCCGGTCAGCCAGTGCATAATTACACGGTTCCGTAAGTCGGTACGGAAAGTACGATTCCAGATAAGCAATTAAACGAGGCAACAGCTAGGGAGTTGTCGATGACTCATGTACCGCTGGAGAAGGTGTCAGACGACTTTGCTCCCGCGCTTTGATTCGATCTTGTTTGAGTCAGGTGACGTGATAGCGATTGTGAGTCAATTAGACGACAATGATTTGAGTAAAGAATCTTGGATTATATGTTTGCCATTAGACGTTTTTCGTAGATTATTTCTCTTTCTCGAATATCTAATTTAGTATTGTATACTGAGATACCACAGTTGCTTGAGCGTTTCGCTGGTCGAAAATAAAGTATCCACTAGTGTATCAGAAACGCCAGGAACGCAGAGCCCGCTAGTTCTTCCGTGACGTTAATGCGAACCTCAGGCGCGCCTCTCGGAAAGTGGGATTAGATCACCGCGCGGATTTATCTAACAGCCTTCGGAAAATTGTTGCTCGGGGTCGTTGCGAAACTTTAACGAAAGAACTGTTATCTGCAGGCTACCTTCATCCTTTGCCTTGCCTTGTTTATTCCACTGCAGTATTTGACTTTATAGGACTCTTTGAAGATGTCTGATTGTGGGTCGTTTATCTTGTTTAATCAGTACTTCACTTGCGATTATAGGCTTGGTCGTAATTGGGAAATACAGTTGCTGAACGTCACTGCTGTGTAGGAAATTTGCAGGAGTTTCATACTACGTATTCTTAAAGTCGAAGAAAATGCAGTGAGTTAGCATAATCTCCCTTCGAAAGAAGCCTGAACTGTGTCGAGGTGGACCAGATAGTGTTAGAGTCGTGGTGGCAGCCTTGGTCTAGGTATCATTGAGGTATTTTAACGTTATCAATTGAGTCACGCCTAGCTGTGTTATCTACTGTTGCTGTTAAATTGTTTAGAACACGAAAAAAAGCTGTGGACAAAGTCTGGTATATCTTCCAGTGACCAATTTTGCTGTTATCATAGGTGAATAGCCATTATCAACAGGGTGTCGTTGCTCTTTTAATGAATTCAGGCTCTGATGGCAGGTGAACTTATATTCGCGAAGCAAACCTAAGCTTGCAAAGCGAATCGGAACTCTCGAGGAGAATTCTGTGCTGAAACTAGAAGAGAAGGAATCGATTCTCAAGGAAATATTCTATATCTTTCGACAGAGAAGCAATTCTACCTCCCAGGGAATTTTAGGATCGATGAAAGTCGCGATTGCCATTCCAGGAACTTTGTTCGAGAAATCGATGGCAGTCTGTCTAGCTGGAATATTCCACGGGTATCTCGAATCGCGACTTTACGTCGACAATTTTACGGGGCTGGGAGGGGAGCAGACGGATTGATGGTCGGATGTATTTCCATGTGTATCGATCGCACGAGTCTCCACAGGTAATCCGATGTTAAGCTTTTTATAGGCCGACGTGGAGCGATAGAGGCGATTCTAGTTTGTACACACGTCGGTTTCGGTGCCTTCTTAGCATTGATGGTTTACTAAAGTTTACTTGGTCCGAGGGACAAGGTCGAGTCTACTTAAATAGAGAATACCCTTTTTGAAGAGTTCTGATTGAGTCAATTTTGCAAAACAAATTAAAAATTCAATCTTTTTTAACATACAGACTCAACACACACTCGACATGAACTCAGAACAGACTCAATCCAAACTTAATACTAACCCAACACTAAGTCAAGTCGTAATGTAGACTCAACACACACTCAACATGAACTCTACACACATTTAATCCAGACTCAACATAAACTCAAACCTGACCCAACACTAATTCAAGACTAACCCTACACAGACTCAACATACACTCAATATGGACACTCAACACAGACTCAAACTCTATACTGACTCCACATTGATCCAACAGTATTTCACTACTATTACAACACTGTCGCGCTATTATCTCACTACTATCACAAAAATTTTGCATTCGATCGTGCTTCTATTCCATCTAGTATGTAGTTCTCCGTGAACAATGCACAGTGTTTACGCGTTCCAAGGATCCGTCTCGAAGGACGATGGGGTACGAGGACCTCGAGTCACGCTCGGCTTCTGCTCATAAGCCTCTAATTGCCGACTCGTTCCGGAGTGTAGGTTAGCCTTTTTCCAGCGACTTCGCCTGCGTCTAGACTCCGTAACAGTGCTCGTCATCGTCGACGAACGTGCCTGATTTTCCTCGGAAAAGCAGTTCCAGTGTTTTGCAAGGATCAAGGGCAGAATTGAACGCAGTTTTGCTTGCAATTTTCTGCATCCTGGTATATAAAACCTTTTCGATGTTTTTGTTGTTCAGAGGGGGCACCGAAAGGATGGATGATCTCTTAACGAGCATTTGCTGAGAACAAAAGAGAGGATTAGAGCTAAGCTGCTTAGGAGCACAGAGAGATAGGCTTAAGGGTAATCTTGACATTCGTTATGTTTCGTATCTGCTCTTCGATAAATGAAGGCCATTGATTTTTTCTTTTCTAGTTGCCTGTAAATGCTTCTGTTTGGTGGAGACTTTTAGGAACTTTCTAGGGTATTTTGTGGCTAATTGGAATTTGTAATTAGGTGCTTTGTATTAAGAGAGGTGTGTTGGAAATCTTGTTTAAAGTTGTGAATAACTGGGGGCTGTATAATCAACAGAAGATTAGAATAAAAGTCGACTGGTCTTGATTACTTCTTGGGAGTCCCTTTTCTGAATTTTCTTCTTCAGTGATTTTAATCTTACCAAACATTCTCCTATCCGAATTCAAAAAAGGAAAATCAGAATTCTCCCCAAGACAGTCGCTCATAATCATTTCACTCCAATTCTCTTTTTCATCGTTTCCAGTCCCCATATTCAAGCGTCTTCCTGTTGCAGTCGTATCGATCGAACAGTCCTGCATTGTGTGTAACGCTGTCGGCGCAGTTAGTAAATGTTACATTTTAGAAGAGGAAGCTTTGTACATTAATAACTCGATTCAGTCGATCTCATAAGCTTTCGATATTACTCGAAGCATAAGTTTGCTCTTTTCCTTTCTTTTCCAAACAATTCATCGTACCTCTACACCAGACAGCTTTGCCGACATTTGTAGCGTCGAAAATAAAGCATCGAATCTCGCGGTGTCTGCGCCTCGAGAATATGTACTATTTTTAGCAGGCCCTGTTCCTTTGAGGGTCCCTCTGTTCCTTCCCTTTGTGTAATTTTTGAGATCATAATTGACATGGAAGAAAATCGAAAAAATTCTCGCGAAAAAATGCAATCTTATTAACAGAAACTTTGTATCATATACAGTACCCAAACTAGTAATTAAAAAGTAAATTATTTTAGTAAAATATGAATTCTAGTGATACTTAAATATGAAATATTTAATTACATGAATTAATACTATTCAAAAATGTGATATATTCAAACATGTAAATTCAATATTATTAAATGCAAATTATACTTTCTGGGTATAATCTAGCGTCAAGCGATCCATGGTTCAGATATCGCGAAGGAAATACCATTGATAAGGATCTCTGGTGTTCCACCAACAGTCTGCTCGTTCCACGGTTGATATTACGGGTGTCCCGGAAGTAAGCTTTGCAGACACAGCATGGGTTGTTTATTTGTCGTGAAATCTATTCGCGTGTTCATGGGGGAGAGGACTAAAAGCTCGCAGTCGCTTTTGTTCCTCTTCTTTTGTCCGTTTTCGTCGGGGTTCCGTTTCTGCGCGGACGAGGAAACGAGGATTCCGCCTTGTTTCCCGACTTGCATTGGCATTAAAGCGGAGGAAAAGCAAGGGCCCCGCGTTCCAGCGTGCTCGTAATGTCGCGCGTTCTGGAATTGTAAATTCACTGCTCGAAATAATTGGAGGATCGGCTGCAGGACGAGTTTATCCTCCCTAACACACTCGAACAGGAAGTTGTACTAAAGGGAGAATGCTGAGTGTTTTGCATTAAATGTCGCAGATCTTTTGTGATATTTTTTGTCATAATTTAAGCGATCAGCTATTGTTCCCTTAATATGCTTCACTTTAAGATTTTTTTCACCACGTTTCAGAGACCAATAATTTGCATACACGTTCACAATCTAATTACAAAGTTCGTGTACCTCCAGCTTCTAACATTATTAGTCGACAAAGAAGCATCATTTAGATGTTAATCAGATTCATGAGGCCCCAAAGCGTTCTACATGGAAATTGAAGCCTGAAATCTCAAAGGGCCAAGGCGTAGGTTTCTTTATCAAGAATTATCACCCTCGAACCATCTTCCCGATCCTCATCAACCATTCCACTAGCCTCTAACGGATCTGCCCTCCATCCTCTGATTGAAATATTCAACTCCTCGTTCGATCACAGGCCCGAGGAAAAATGCGAAACGTTCAAAGGGAATCATTCGAACGATTGCTCGGAAGCATATTGAGGAGGTCGTACAACGAAGATAAAGCGCCTCCATCCTGCTAATCGCGATTCGAGCCGTGAAATGGACGAGCGAGGTCAATCTCTAGCTGGAAGTCAATTATTTCAATAAATCTGCCGAGTGCACGGACGTTCATTGATTAGCTCGTCTCTCCATCAGACGCCGCGGTGAGACGGTTGCTCGTGACAGGGGGTAGCCCGTGAAATTAGCGACGTAAATCATCCCCTGGCGCGCTGGCTCTCGATTTGCCCCTTGTCTTGGCCGTCTACCAGATCCCGCCAGGATGAGGCCTGTGTCTTGACCGACGTGTAACCTCGCCGTTTGCTTTCACTTTGCAGCCCACGTGGCGCTTATGGGGCGAGGAACGGGGCGACGGCGTCATATACACGGTGTACCTGAAGAAGGTTCGGTACCACAGGCCCACCAGGAGCCTCTCTGCATCGGTAAGAATAGTTTTCTATTCGTTTTTCTTTTTAAACCTGTGGGTACACATTGTAGTGTCCAGAGCTGGTGAAGTTGCACCCGAGATAAATGTTGACAGGGTAGTATTTTTTTGTATGTAGGGGATACGTCGATTTAATTAATAGTTATGACCACTCTGGTCAATAAAATGGTCCTGGCTACTGTAGTCGTATAGATCCATATGTTTCCAAATTGAACTTTATCAGCTCTGTACAGTAGATGAAAAGCTTGTCGGTGAGGTAAAAGTAACCCATCATTTTCTACAAACTGATGGCTCTCATTTAGATACACATGAAAAAGTACTGTGCTCCACTCTGCATTGCTTCCAAGGATCTTTCTATCAGCGAAGCATTATACATACTTCAATTTTAGAAAAAGATAACCCATCGAGTTTAGTCATCTGACTGACAGAATCCTTTTAGTTTCAAGAAGCTTACCTTCTCTCTGCCTCTTGGTACCCACAAATAAAAAATTTGATCTCTTTCCACCTGTCCCTAAAAACTCGTACACTTCCTTACTAATACTTGCCCCTGCAACTTGCTCGTTCCCAGGATTCAGACGACGAGATCTCGCACTTGGAATGGGAGACAGTGAGAGTGCGTTTCCTAAAAGCTGGCACCGTGCAGCGTCTGGTCGAGAGTCTGGCAAACGACGACGGGGAGCTCGAGTCGACGTACATCAACGTCTTCCTGGCGACGTATCGTGCGTTCACGACGCCACGCGAAGTTCTCGAGCTATTATTGGCGAGGTACGACGCTCTGGACGAAGGCTCCGCCGCCCTGACAGGTGAACAACATAGGAAGACCCTCGTGCAGGCTCTTCGAGTTTGGCTGGACGCGTATCCTGGTGACTGGAAGTCGCCGCCGAATCATCCTCTACTCGCTAGGCTCCTTGACTTCACGCACCGACGACTTCCTGGCTCGGAGCTCGAGCTCAAGGCAAGGCATCGATTGCACAAGTTCCAGCGCGAGGATCAGATAGGTAATTTCATTGCTGAGATTTATTTGGAAATACGCTGCTCTATGGAATCATGGGTTTCTCATTTTCTTTAGCGTTTCCTGTGATTTATGAACGATGATAAGACTGGTTATGACTCTTTTTTGGGATTATGTAAAAGTACATAGAAAACGGTAGTATGATGTTTTAGAGCTATTTTAAAAATGATACAAGTAGATGTCAGAGGAAGATGAAGATGAAGAATTGTGTTTGAGGTTTCGTCTTCGAGTTATTACTTGGAAAAGTGCCTAAAGCGTGAGTGAAACGTGTCTGACTTAAACATATTTGACGGGCTTATTCTACTGACTTCGCTTCAGCTGCTTTGGCTAATATACGCTGGCAGTAAAATGAGATCTCAAGTCAGACACATTTTACGTGCAGTTTAGGTGCATTTTTAATAATGTATAACTTGGAAACGGAGACTCAATTCACTAACATCCTCTTTAGAACATCTGCTAACGCAGTCTAATGATTTTCGACATCATCCTGCGCCATTACTATTTCGCCAAAGCACACAGGCGGATGTTTACCGTCCGCCTATCGCAATTTGGTGTATCCCTCCAGATAAAACATGACTCGCCTCATGTGTCTGACTCAGCAACAGTTATTCAGAGAACGTACACATACCCCTTTCACTAATCCAGTCTGTTCCTTTCTTCGCAGATTCCTGCCTAGTGTACGACAATGGCCGACTGCCCTGTGGTTCCCCAGATCCCATCGTGGATCACTGGACGACCTACAACTTTCCCGACGTTCCACACCGTCACTTCGCAGAGCAGCTAACCCGCATGGACGCGGAGGTGTTCAAGGAGCTGGTAGCTCATCAGTGTCTAGGTGCTGTCTGGTCAAGGAGGGATCGCTCGAGGAGCCACGACGCAGCAACTGTTTTGGCTACGGTGAACCAGTTCAACGCTGTGTCGCTTCGAGTCATCTCGACGATACTGATGGATCCCACGATAAAGCCCCAGGAGAGGGCTAGGGTTTTAGAGACGTGGATCGACGTTGCTCAAGAACTTCGCGTGCTGAAGAATTTCAGTAGTCTGAAGGCTATCGTGTCTGGTCTTCAAAGTAATCCTGTGTATAGGCTAGAGAAATGTTGGCAGTGTATGCCTAGAGAGAAACACGAGCTGTTTAGGGAGCTAGAAAGGATCTTCTCGGAAGAGAACAATGCTTGGACGCAGAGGGAGCTTCTGATCAAAGAGGGCACTGCCAAATTCGCTGACACTGCCGGTAGGAGCGACAGGCATTTGCAGAAACTGTTTCAGAAGCAGAACACTCATGCTGGCGTAAGTAAAATTGGTGTATTAAGGAATTACTGAGTAAAGTAGGATTTTTCAATGAAGACCGTATAGCCATATAGAACTCATAATACTGAATTTTTGGGGCTACGTGAAGGAAGTCACAAACCAAAAATGTTGAGAAATCCTGGTACAATAAAAATTCTGTACTTACTCAAATTATTCTATATTCTAATGGAATATTGTTCTTTTATGCTTAGAACATCAGCTACGGAACAATACCGTATCTGGGGACCTTTCTGACTGACCTCACGATGATAGACACCGCGATACCAGACACGATATCCGATGGTCTCATCAACTTCGACAAGAGACGGAAGGAGTTCGAGGTGCTCGCTAGGATACGACTACTCCAAAGTGCAGCAAACGCGTACAACATCAGCACAGATCCCGTGTTCGACCGCTGGTTCCATTCTGTAATAGTCCTGGACGATCGAGAAGCGTACAAACTCAGCTGTCAGATCGAGCCACCGCCTCCTGGGAACACTTTGAGCAATCGTGGAAAGAAGAAGCAGGTCAGTACTCTCACCTTATCAACTGGGTCATTTCCTAAAGCAAACAAAAGTAAAATTCCCTAGAGTAAACACCTTCGTAGAAGGTAGAATTTCTTTTACGTCTAATTCTCAGTGACCTTAATGACTCAACGTAAGACCTCAATGGTTAGACTTTCTCGACAAATGAGGAGGTATTGTCAAGCCGCTAGTCCACTGACCCAGTCGATCGCTCCTTTGTCAGAGCACTGAGTCTAGACCTGTCTTGCAGAATCATCAGGGTCACCGCAAAAACGACTCGATAGCGTCCACGTCGAGCTCGAGCAGCTCCCAGTTCTACTGCGACCTGGATTCCCTGCCTAGCTCGCCGCACAACTCTCTCGATCGGCGCACCTCGCCGTCCCAGATGTCCAGCTCATCGTCTAGCTCCTCTTTACCATCTCTGGACGTCTCTCTGAGCTCTGGTGGCGGCGGTGCCGCTGGCAGCCAGCAGAACCGACTGGCACCGCCAGTGACCGCGAACGGGAACAGCCCCAGCCTCGTCGGCGTGTCCAGTCCGAGCCACTCGCACAAGAGCTCGCCAGACTTCTACATCATCAAGGTCACCATGGAGAGCGACAACGTCGAGACCGAAGGTGTGGTGCTGTACAAATCGATCATGCTCTCTAACAATGAAAGGACGCCCCAAGTGATACGGAACGCGATGCTCAAACTGGGGATAGAGGGCAGCCCTGACCAGTACACCCTGGCACAGGTGCTACCTGATCGTGAGATGGTCTTGCCAAACTCTGCGAACGTTTACTACGCCGTCAACACCGCGCACAATCTCAATTTCATTCTACGGCCTAGGAGAGAGCCTAACGACACCGCCACCGACAGCCCCAAGAGCAAGTCGAGTCATAGTCACAAGCGGTAGTGTTGAATTCTGTAGTGTTTGGGACTGATGGGCGATCCACTGAAGTACTGTGGGTGTTCAGGTGGATCAGAGAGACTGTAGAGGACGTGTTCTTCGTGCTCTCCTCGAGATGAGAGTAATATCGAAGAATGTCTCGAAATGAAAGAATCTCATTACATTGCGACGGTACGTTACACCGTGTTTCGTTTTAATAACCATGACAGTATCGATTCGTTTAGTGATGACGTTGACGCCGGTGCACAAGAATTTTGAGTCACCATGGAAGGAATTTCTGTTCGTCCAGTTTCGTCGCGGACGCTCGTGTCCACGCGACGCGTTTTACATTGTACTCGGGGTCTCGCAGCAATATTATTACGCAATTCGTGGACTAATTTAGCGTTAGGTATGTTTAGCGTGAGTCATAGGTCTGATGCCGACGCGAAAGGAGTAAATGGGACGAGCGACGAAGAGGCAGCTAGAGGTGCGCTAACTATAGCGATTTGTATGTTAGTCAGGTGTATTTATATGTGTACTTTGCGGATTCCACGGAGATTAAGGTAATTAACGGCAGCGAGAGTATATCCGCGAGAGGATCATTGTGATTTTGTATATAAATTTTAGTTCCGTAGCGCGGCTTCGAGTGTGATCGATTGAGAGCGAATTAAACGAACCCTATGGCGGAATCAAGTCAATTACTTTTCTTCTTCGTTGCAGAAACAGTTCGGGGAAATTGTCGAAACGGTCGTTCGTCCATTCCGTGATTTATTTTTCTAGCCGCGGCGGCAATCCGCGGCACAGAGAAATTGCAAATTCTGTGATATATTGGAATCTCTCATTTCGGCTTTGGAGCATGAAATCGAGCACGCGGCTGAAAAGAATATCCGAATACTCGTTCCGATGTCGAAGCTTAGGGACACGGTAGAACATGTGTGTACGTGCGTTGATATATTTTTACAAGGACCTCTCTGCATGCGTTCGTAATAGGCATAAAAGAAGCACAGTTTAATAATAACGGTGGGATCTAAACTCGACGAGATGTCTTCTTGATTTATGCGCCGAGCTTGGATCCTCGATGCATCGATTAGCTTAGAGAATTTTGTACTTACCTCTGTCCGAACCTGATTTCTCCTTCAGCCATCTGAGTAATGTATTCTATTCGTGTACATGTCAATTCCTTGCTGAACAGCGCAACTTGTGTGTAATACGAGTCGATAAAAATGACAATAGATGGCCTACAATTTTACTTGGAGTCTCGATCCTGAGAATCGTTCTCCTTTCAGATCCCTGTGGTTCCCAAAGTCAAGAAGCTTCCTGTTTTTCACCTAGGGTGAAAAACATTCCTTCTAGAACTCTGTAGAAGACTGGACCCAATCCTTCACATTAAGATTACTAGAAGAATCCAGATTACAACTGATCCCAAGAAAATCGTGATTCCCAGAACTGTAACCCCAAAGTCAAGAAGCTTCTCAGAAAACACAAGAAACATATTTCCTAGAATTCTCCACAAGACTGGACCCAAGCCTCTATATCAAAATCACCTCATTCAGCTGTACTCACAGGTAAACTTCCTTCCTATCTCCCATTTTTATCTATCTCTTCCCTCTATCAAAATCCCTCACTTACAGATATTCATCGTATCCTCCTTCACGTCCCTCTATATCGTTTTCTCATTCTACCAAAGGTCCCAGAGATCGCTCAGCAGTCTCCCAGAGCGTCATCATCGTTTATCCAGCCCGACAAGACCAACACTTTTACGAGACCACTACCTCACCGTGAAGAATGATCAGATCGTAAACGTGCGATGTAGAAGCCGCGCGCTGATGACTTCCGGTATGCCAGCATATCCGGCACGCGAACCTGTTGATCCCTGTTCCTCGAGGGTACGAGTGCTCCCAGTCAAGGTAGGTGCACCACATTTGTCCATGTTAAGCTTTAAGTCCTTGGGAGTGTGGGATGGGACCTGTTTAACAGTTTCGACTGGTGGCTCGCGATCAGTGAACGGCCGATGGAGAAGGGCGATCCACCCCTTCACTCGGCGCCGATCGATGCGATAAGGGCGAGCTTCCTTGAACAGTACTGTGGAACCCAGCCACGCGCCGCTGATAGTGCGCCCTCGGTATGCCAAACTGGCTCAAGGTCGTGCTTGCGTCAGAATCGAGGAACCTGAGGAATTCGAACGTGCATGTCGTCGGAGACGTAATTGGTCCTCAGTATCAGTTCCTGGACCGCGGAACGATGGTTGGTGGGAATTAACTGGGTTATTGCGAACATTCAGAGGGTGGTGGAGTATTTAGATAACGTGTGGAGATGTGAGTGGAGGTTTCGTTTGGTATTCTCTAAGAGTTCGTAGAGTAAGGTGAGAGATAATACCAAGAGATTATTTTTTTAACGAGACTAGCTTTACTTGTATCGCATTTTAATATTGATATTCGAGTATAGTGAAGAAAGGATAGTTGTATTCTTGTTTTTTATATTTGGCAAGTAATTGCATTCTACTTTAGCATGAACTCGAAACTTCTTATTTCTCAATTAATAGAGCAGTGTATAGAGTAATTAAGACCTCAGGGTTTTCCTTTATGCTCTCACTTCGAAAGTGTATTAGCGCATTCAAAACAAAGTTTCAATCGAGAAAGTGTTCGCATATGTGTTTTCTCGACTAACCGTCGCTCATCAGGTATCACGTCACCCTTTTAATTTAGAGAGTCGATGGTAGTATCGCGTGTCTGACCATGATCGACAGTTTCTACTGTGTCACAGGATTAACGTCTACTGCGTGACTGTATCCAAGTAGACGTGGTCGCTAAACAAACAGTTTTCTCATAATGGGATCCTTCCCTGGAAAGTTCATTTGATCATCAACGATGATCTATAATTTACATTGACTTATGTAGCTTCATCCAGGGACGGTCGTAGTGCTTCACTCTATGAGTATCATTGGATCCCTTCGCATGCACATAACGAGGCTAGACAGACGTCTCGTTGCAGTTTATATGTGTTCAAATTTAAGTTCTTTAAGATTGGTCTGGTTTATATAGCTTTCATAGTGCTTTCCTATGTGCACCTTTCTAGGTTTCTTCGCAAACACACAACGGGACAAGGCAGAATTGCTTTTTTAAATTTCAAACTGTACTATTAGAGTGGTAGAATATATGAGGTATTGAGTACAAAAGTGGAGTAATATAAGCCACATTTTTTCCCAAATTAAGTTAGTTGTATTAATTTGTTATAAAGGAATTCTATATTTTAGATCGCCTATTTTTTCAAGTAGTGAAGTTAGAACGTCGTTGCTCTAAATGCCTCTTATAGCGATTGGACCTTTTTTTCATTTTGTATTGAAAGTTCAAGTTTTTTTTGGCACTTCAGAAACTGTGTCATGTGATAAAACCAGACCAAACTCAATTTTTTATCGCTATTAAATAACCCAGAAATTCAAAATCAACCCTAGATCTAAGAAAACCAAACTCAACACCCACTTCACCAATACACTCACCATCCCTCCGCCCAAATCACCGAATTCCTCCCCAAGCAATTTTAATTAAAAAAATCTACCTTCCCTCAAAGTTAGTGGACACTGTCCCACTTCGCGTTCCCCAGGGTTAACTCGAGCAATTAAAAAATAAATAGCGAAAGTTCGAACGTCTCGATCCACCGTCCCTCTCCATCAACCGAAACCCTTCCGCCACAACTATCACCCTCTCCCTTATCACCTCAAGCCTGCGCCCTCGCCGCGCGTTCTCCCTCGCCGTCCAGCAGAGGGCAGCAGCGCGGGATCAGCAGCGCGCCCCCAGCCACCCCTATCCCCGCGATTGAACCGGTGAACCGGAGTCGAAGCAACCCCCAGCTAGGCCCTCGGTCGAGAGAGGCAGTCGTGAGCTTGGTGCCGAGCTGGGGCGATGCTCGTCGCTCGTCGCGTGTGCCTCGCGATTGCACCGAGTGCTCGCCATTCTGTGTTGCGCGTGTCGTTCGCGTCCCATCGACACCCCCGCGGTCGATCGTCCTCGCCAGCCCCTTCGTCCTCGTCGCTGTCTCCGTCGTCGCCTGGAACGCTGCCGCAACCACCAGCGACGGTGCAACGACCGTGCGACGAGGGAACGGCCGCACGTGAGCACGTCGCCTCCTGGACCCCGAGATGAGAAACGTGAGTTGTCAATTGCACGCGGGACAGGTCGCGAGGGACAGGCCTCCCCTGACCCAAGGACGACCCAGGCTCTCGTACCCCCAGACGCGCTACGCGGGGGCGCGAGGTGGCTCCTTTCGACACGCGAAACTCGAACAGCTCCTAGACCCTATTTAGCAACGATTCGAGGTTTCCGTCGCGGCGAGGTTGTCGGGTTTCCGACGGATCGGGAACCAGCTCCCTGTGAATCTTGCTCGAGCGGTCTCTGGTACAGCGAGGGTCTCCATACTCGCGGCTTCGAGTCAGTTGGGGGATCACTGGGGAGAGGAACTGGTTTTTGAGATCAGGTTGTGAGGGAGGATGATGGTGAGGATTGGGTACAATGTTACCTCGATACGAGCTCGATGGTATGATTATGTTTGCTTGGAAGTGTTCTTTCACTTAGTGGGATCCTCGCGTTTGAGAACTGAATGTTGAGCCAATGGTGAGAATACTGATCTTGGAAACGAGCTTTCGGGATCCTTTAGGCTCCTGATCTCAAGTTGCGAGCTTCTATCGAGACAGTACTATATAGTAGAGTATATACCTTGTTTCGAAACTGAGGCATCTCACTTGCCTCAGAGGAAGTGGTACAAGGATGCACTTATACTCGATAAGACAGGTATCAGTGCAGAATTAGTAAGTCCTTGTAATGGTCTCTAAGACCGTATCTCATTTCCATAGAATTTTATCTTTCATTGTTACATTTTATCCCACGAACCAGAAGTGTGAACATTGCAAATTCGTGCGTGTTTTTAAAAACGTGTTGAGGACTCAGTTGATCAGGAGTCCATGTTAAGTAGCTTGTTTCTCGAAGGCAGCCTTCAAGGGACCGCCGAAAATGGGGGATCATTGAACGTGGCTTTCAATGAAATTTCAAGTGCTTTGCTTGAAGCAACTTTAAGCACCTTTGTGAAGACCACGCTGTTGGCAGTCTTTGCTTCGTGTCTAACGACCCGCTTGAGAATGATTTCGAGTCACCGTTTCTAGGGTATCCTCTACCATAATTCTCTCCGTAGTCTTTCGCGAAGTAATTATCGTAGCCGCTGTGGCAGCGTCGCTGAAAAAGGTCACACGCGACCCACGTTATTTACAAGCAGCTGCTATAGAAAAAATTGCATCACGCGTCCTCGTGCGATCGATAACCCCCTGGATGCTCTACAAATATTTAGAAAAACAGCCACTGTTTTCATTGATAAATCAGTTTGGAGTGATTTCCAGGGCACTCGATTTCATAAATGTTTGCGAGGAAAATTGCGAAAGTAGTTCGTGCACGGGACAATCACGTGCTTGGTGACAAACGTAGTTTTCAGTTCACTGGAGTCTGCTCTTCGACTCCTGTAGAGCCACCCTGACCAAGCGTCCTCCTGGTCCTGTTTGCTGTTTTTGCTCAATTTCCCTATGTCTGTTTTCCAAGCGTCGCTCTTTGTCTCTTGGTCTAGGCCACTTCCGCCTAGCCACGAGTTACTCGGTGCAAAGTCAAGTGGCCAGCCTCCCCCCATCTCCTCGGTCGTTTCTCTGTCTTTTTTTTATGTTTCACGTATTCGTTACGTAGTCAAGCCAAAAGCCCAATTTTTTTTTTCTCCTGACATTTTATTCGCCTTTGACACTTTCGCGCCTCTTTTCCCACTCCCCACCCCCGCGTCTGTTTTTCCCTCAAGGTTGCTTCTACTGTTATTCTCATCTTTAATTTTTCGTTCGTATTGTTTCCTTTTACTTGGGGACGAGTGTTCCTTTATCATTCGACGCTAATATTTTTCTAACAGTCACCGTCTTTCTTCTGTCTCTGTTAGCACTTCCTCTACTCTTTTTGCACCCTCCCTTTCTTCATTCGATCGGGCTCGAAACTTGGTTTTGTTTTTACTGTTACCCCATTGTTTCCTCCGTTCCATTCATTTTCGCGTCTTCTTTCTTCGGTCTTTTTCTATGCGCAGATGTTTTTAGTTCATTTGCTGCTTAGTGTCCTCGTTCGGTGGATTCTGTTGTGACTAATAGAGCCCCTTCCACTCCTTCTTTTTTGGGCTCTCGGTAGCTTTGACGCTGTCTATTGACTCTCTTTTTTGTGTTTTGTGTACGGTGCTAGGAACAGGACTCTCTATAAATTTTGTTTTTTTTTTTTTTTTTTTTTGTGTAGCGTTTATTATCGTGAATGTGAAGCTAAGGTAGAGGTGCAAAGTTTAGATTTTCAGAAAAATGTGAGCATTTTAATATTCATAGATGTGAGAAATTGATAATTTAGGAACTTGAAAATAAAAATTTTGAATATTTGGGTACAAAAGTTGGGTAAAATTTGTTGCAATTTTAAAACAGCAAAACTACTTGTATAATTTACTTTGTCTAAATTTTAAAAAATCAAGTTATTATGATAAAATTATATAGAAAAAGTAGGACTGAGTGAAATCAAAACCTCTTCGCCATCCAACAACATTCGCCATTCTGTTATCAGCCACCGTTCTCGCCCCCTCAATTAGAGCTCTTTATGCTCCGGATGCAGATACGCATACAGGAAATATTCCCCCGCATTTATTATTAGCCACCCCCGCCTCCACCAACCCCCGATCCCTTCCTTGACCCTCCTCTTTCACCCCCTGGCCCCCTTTTTTCATCCCCTGGTCACATACTTGCATCCCGTATCGTGTTCCCTCGATACGCCACAGCGCGATCGATCTATCTGCTGCATCGAGGCGACGGAACGCGCGCTGCCCGACCAGTTTCAGTTTTAATGAATTTTCCAGGCAGGCGTTTCGATGAGGAACTCGATATCATGGCCATTCTGTTTATTAAGCTCGGAAGTTGTCGCGCGGGGCCGAGTTCTCGGGACTGACACATTTACCAGCGGCTCTGAAAGCTGTCTCCGGTCCGCAGGATATTGGAACGCAATTACCAGATCTGGAAATATGGAAGGCATACAAAATTCCGGGAGAAATGAACTTTTCAACCGAAACCACGTCAAAGCTCTTTTTGCCATCCATTGTAGCGTCACTCTGGAAATCCAATAGCCTCGCGGACCGTGGACCAATAAAGCCTGTCGCCATATTGGCATTTATAGTAAACACCAGGACCAAGTGATTTCTTCGTTTATCACGCGGATCAATACCAAATTATTCATTCATTGAGCCGGATGAACAGGATAAACGGAACGAGTCGCGGCCCCATTTAAATTGCAGATCAGCTTAGCTGGCAAAACTAAACGGATTTTCGGACTTCGTTTGGTCCGCCGTGAATCCCCAACGCTGGAGATCGCGTTTCGAGGCCTAGCAAAAGTTACCTGAAATCGCTTTCAGTCGCCACGACGTTACGTATTCACGATCACGTAAAGTAGCTGGCACTCCGCCGCGTAGATGCGTTTTCTGAAACACCACTTCGTGTTCATAAATCGTTTTAATGTATCGATGATATGTTTATGTGTTAAAAACTTGTCTATGGCTTCAGAAGTAGCGGACATAAGATTTTAGATTAATATTTAACGAGTAGCATATTGAAAATATTCTGTTACTTGATATCTTCTCGAAACACGAATGTTATCATCACCACTGACTCCAGCAGTTTATATTTCACGACTTTTACTTACCAACGATGTCATTATTAATCGCAGTGACGTACATAAATGCGCCACGGTTACATTTTAATAACAGACTTCGCTTTCCCAGCTCACGTGCGAATTAATGATTCCATTAATCAAGCCTGCAACAAATTTCCATCCCCCTCGTTGTTAACTCGTCGAAACGATCCTTTAATTGCCGATACGGGCTTTCAATAATTCCCGCATGTGTTCCACTGACGCTGTTCCGTCAGCCGAATCATTGCAACAAAATGTTCGACGTGAAATAACACTCTTAATCGAATCTATAGTATTTAGTAAAGCGATAAATTGCGAGGCTGCACTGTCGAATCAATCTGGGCTAGCTGGAGTCAAATTAAAAAGAAGAGAGCTGAATCTCGGTGGATTTAACGGCGACGCCAATAAATCCTTGGGATAAGGTAATTCCTTCAAATTAATTTACGCTCTTCGAGACGGGGGCGAGAGAAAAACAGCTTGTATCTCCCAGGAGTTGACATTGACGCGAACTAATCTTCGTTGAAAAAGAACTTTCCTCGAGAGTGTCCTCGACGAAGGCAGGGGGGTGGGTTTCAACAGTTCGGGACACGGGGAAGTTTTTGCAAGCCGGCATTCTAAAATCGATAGCCTGACTAGACTTCTTTCTTTTTTATCAGTGGAACACAAGGCACGTCGAAGGGCGTTTCTGCATTCGACGAGCGAGTCTCGCCAATCTGCGCGTCTGTTCTCCGTTCTTGAATGGAAAGATTGCGAATGCATCCCCACGGATGTCTTCCGCGATCTTTCATAGCGATTCCAAGTGAAATCATGTCGATTTGTCGAGGGAGAGGACTTCCCGATGGAAAAGAAATAAATGGTTCTCGTTTTGCGAATAGTAACAGAGCGAGGGAAATTTTCATTTGAATTGGTAGGTGTGTTTTATTGTGGCATATAAATGTTTTAATAGGTTGTCGCTGAATAGGAAATATTCATACGCTTTGTGAAGTTGCGTAGTTTGGGGAAGATAATTTTGATAATGACATTACATTATACAGCTTTGTATCGCTTTGAAATTAATTATCATGTATAGGGATATTAATACTTGAGTGTCTGATAATTTGGTAAAGAAGACTCCTAATATTTCAATAGTTTAGGGTTTGAGAGATGAATAACATGAATATTAAATAATTTTTCAAATATATTTGAAAATTTGAAGATTCAAATATTTGAATATTTGAAAATTTGAAAATTTGAAAATTTGAAGATTCAAATATTTGAATATTTGAAAATTTGAAAATTTGAAGATTCAAATATTTGAATATTTGAAAATTTGAAAATTTGAAAATTCAAATATTTGAATATTTGAATATTTGAAAATTTGAAAATTTGAAAATTTGAAGATTCAAATATTTGAATATTTGAAAATTTGAAAATTTGAAGATTCAAATATTTGAATATTTGAAAATTTGAAAATTTGAAAATTCAAATATTTGAATATTTGAATATTTGAAAATTTGAAAATTTGAAAATTCAAATATTTGAATATTTGAAAATTAAAAATTTAAAAATATTGAATATTTGACATCCTGAAAATAAAAAATTTGTATTCTAATTCTGATTGCATATTCCACATAATGTACATAGACTGTAAAGACCCTGCGATAGTATCGTACACGATCAATTAGCGATAAGAGATAAGGGAACACAAGTAGATGATATGTCAAAAGAAAGGATTGGGTGGCGAGGGCACGTCTACAAAAGAGCAATGCTCTAGCGAGCACAAATTAAAAGACCCCTCGATTTGAAGCGTTATCGCTTACGAAATCTTTCTCCCGAGTAAATTGGGTTAGAGGTATTTGCATGCTCGTGTAACCGCGTGTGCATAATATTTCAAGGCTTAATTGGTGTCACGGTAGCCAAGTAGCCTCCAACGCTGCTGAATCGTTCTGTTTTCTTTCGTGGAGGACAAGGGTGCTCCTAGATCCCGTCGTTTCCTTTACCAATCTCTTACACGTGTCGCTGATTAACTAGAGGTGTGTATTCATTAGGGGACAAGCTGCGCGACTGTTAGATTTTAATCTCGATTTTCTCCACGTAATATACCACGGTTTCCTATATCTAATTTTATAACTGAAACAAAACTGTATTATAGTGCGACAGAGATGGACATAGATAATATTTTTTATCGTAAAATATAATAGTAAAATATAATATCGTACAAATTGAATATTTTCACACATGGTAATGCGGTAAAATGAAAATTAAGATCTTCACAATTTTTCTTTGTATGGTCAGTGATGGATAGGACTGTAGTTCTTACTTTGAGAATCTCTCGAATTCGTACTTTTCTTACAGATACGTCATTTATTTGTAAATCTTAACATTTAAATTTTAGAACCGTAGTTTTAGCTCTGAGAACCTTTCACGATTCTATTTGTTTTAACTCCGAAAATCTTCTACGAGTTCCTCCTATTACGCTACGATTTCAAGCTCGAAGTAACAATTATTATCAAATTCCCTTCCATAATACCAGCAAAATTCCTTCTATAGCTGCAAATATGCATACACGCATAGAATCATTTCACGGAACAATTGCAACCCGAAGCAATTTGTCGTGCAATTCCAGAGGAAGTTCCTCCACCGCTGTGTTCCCTTTGCCTCCACATCTGTTTAATTTCCAAAGGCAAATGTTTCGTCGAATAATTCCCGAAACCCTCGAGCCTCGTCGGCCCCATCAACGCGTTCAGCCCGCTTCAGACGTCCCTATCGCGACGATACGCCCCCGTCCTCCTCCAGCGTTCCCGAGCGCGTGTCCCGGTGACCTTTCGCCCCCGCGTCTCGAAAGATGCTTCGAGAGGTGAAATTTTTGTAAGAAGCCAGCCGCTGGCGCGCAGCTCCTCTTGTAACGGCTAATAAGCGACGCTGACGGCCAAGTCTGTCGTTGAATCGGCTCGTTTCCTCCGGCTAGGCAGAAGACTAGGGTTGCTGCCTCCTCTTCTTTCTCCTCTCGTAACACTTTCCAGCCCTCGACCTCGTGGCCGAGGATCGATCCCCGGTGACGTGGTGCGTGAGCACGCCTTGCTGGGAAAAAACGAAGTGGGGGCGAGGGAGACGGACCGAGGGGGAGAGAGGCACGTTAATAACTAATAGCAATGCTCTTCTGCGGGTGTAGAAGGTGTGGGTGCGCGTACAATGTGCAAGTACGAGCAGCGGCAAGTGTAAAGGTCGCTGCAGACTGTGTATGATTCGCGGGTCGTGGTTCGCTAAAGCCTTGTTCAGATTAGTCGAGTTACTTCACTACAATAGGATACTCCTTATTTCTTTCCCAGCCTCTCAACGTCCCCCGCTATACCCAAGGAGGGAACTCGTGCTTGGAATTGAAACAATACAAAATTTGAAATATTAGTATCTGTAAATTTGAGAATCTAAATATCGAGAAATTTGTATCTTTAAATATTTGAAAAATAGCAGAAATTAATTATGTTGTTCTGAGAACACACAAGTAGAAACAGTCTGTACTGGTCAGACATCATTCAAATCCTCATAAAGGCCATATTTTTACATCTGTCATTATAACATAAATTATTCTTACACTATTTACAGAACATAAAGCTCTCATAAAGCCCACATGAAATCTGAGGTGACATTAGAAATCATTTTGACCTTACTGAAAAATTGATCTTCTCTTTTGAGCTAAGCAATAGGGGATGCGTTAACCTTTGCACACGCGGTGGTTAGTCGCTACTGTGTCGTTCGTTACCCTGTTTTCTAGCTGCAATATGGTGAACCGTTTGCTCGTTCATGTCGCGCACACGTGCCAGGTGAATAACAGAAGTGATACGTGGCTTTGGAGTGCAGTCACGGCGAAAGTATTGTTCTGATTTGCGTTGTGAACGTTATTGCTCTCGTCTGAACGCTACCTTTTCGAACGTTCTTTTGTTTTCTGACTTTCTCTCGTTTGACGTCGACAGTTCGATCGATTTCGTTCATACAATTCCCTTTCGACTTTTCATTATGTATTGGAGTCTATGATATTGCCATTTGGGAAACTAAATTTTTCGTTTTTCGCCTTTCTGTTCCACGAGGATAATATTAGACAGTGGAATGAAACGAAATAAAGGGATAGAATTGTTTGCTAGTTACAGTGTCTAACAGCGAATGGAAATTGATTTAAAAAAAAATTGAATTTTAGTTTTTTATTCTACTTTAGTGTATATCTGCCGTGACGATATTCGGTGAAAGTGATTTATTGAAAAAAAAATGAAAAGCACACTGCATCAGCTCTGTATTCCATTTGCATTTCCTGCTGCGTTCGATTAATAGAATTTTAATTTAAATGAATGTTAATTTAAACTTCACTGAGCATTTCCACATTTATAACCCCTCTCGTAGCTGGGGAATTTAAATATTCACGCGCAATCTCTCAACCTAAATCTTGGGATTGCTCGAGAGCTCGATGTTTGAACTAAATGTGTCAATCTTAGACCCTTAAAAATCGCGAACGGCTGAGCCTGGACGAAACACGGAAAAAACGCCGAATATATATTTATGTTGCACGACACAAGTTGCGAGGAGAGGCTGTGAGCTCGCGTGGCACTCCCTCGCAACACTTGCGCCGATTAGGGTTGATTTATGCCTGCAGTTGATGAAAAATCTACTTTATCGAAGTAAATAACTGCATAGCTTTTTTATTAACCACGTTTGCTGATTCCATTTAGGATTTCTTTATCTTTATATGGGCTGTGTTTTCAGCCCTTAAGCGGCACTCGATGAAAAGTTATCGCACTTGGTTGCTAAAAGGGGTAAAGAGAGAAATAAAATGAAAAACGATGTACCGCTCTCGCTATTTAAAATTAAAAGTCAAAACAAATTTATACAGGATTTGAAGCTTTACTTGACTCATTTGAAGTTTCTCATGTAATTATCTCCTACACTATAGTTCGTTCAAAAAATGTTTTAAATAAAACTCACCCTGTCTCGGGGGAGACATTTTGATGGTCACAAATTATCTCCAGGTGGACATTTTATCTGGAACATTTTCTTAAACGAACTATAGCTTACGAGATACACAATTATATGTGAAACTTCAAATGAGTCTTCTTGTATCTTCAGCGACGCTCCACGTAGTGAAGTAAAAATTAAAAATATTAGACTTAATAACAATTTTCTTTGAGCACTGACTTATTCACGTATTTCCATTTTGATTTTCCACGTATCTTCCTTAAAACAGAAAAATCACAAGAATCCATCGGGGTCTCGTGAAAAACAAGTTGTATTAGAGTGTCACACGGGGCGAGTAAAAAGAGGGCAAAGCAAGAGGGCACAATTAGCCCTATCTTCGCCATCACCGTTCGTGCAACAGGCAGCAACCACGTCCCGCGATCTCGAGACGGTCGAATCGTTTCCCTGGAAAGCTCGGCGTGTGTAGAAAAATCGCCAAGGTCCTTTTCGGAATGCAGCTGACCGTAATTCACGATAACGTGGCGTAATTTCCGTCGACGCGTGTCGCCCATCGATCTGCCCGCGAACTGATCCTCGTCGCGACGCCCTGCATCAAGGAAGCACGATTTTTTCCCTCTAATATTGCACATTTAAGGTAAATGTCCCAGTAGTCGACTATGTTCCAGTATCTGAACACTAACGCTAATTTTAATTAATTTTTAGCGTGAATTCTAATGTATCTAATGAAGGAACAAAAGATTGTATAGAAATTATATAGAAAAATTTTGGGAAAAAATCGGCTAACTTTGACTGACGATAACTCTTCAAAAAATTATCACAGGATTATGATATTTTTTTTAGATTATAGCTTGAAGCTTTGACTGTAAGATACTATGCCTTTATTTTAAATTTTGTACATCTATACTACTATAGCGCCTTAAATCTGAAGACATGTTTATGGTATTGAAAATTCCAAAGTTTGACGACATGTACGGACTTCCTAGAATTTTTTTTGCCGATGCTGTTCACAGGAGCATAAAGTTTGATCCTTCCCCTGTAATTTAAAAAAAAGATCAGGTCTCTACGATTTTTTTTCGCAAAGTTACAGCACTTCAAAGTAACCCTTGCATTTTTACAGGACGTCGGATAGTGCCAACACATGCAAAATGCAGGGATTACTTTGAAGTCCTGTAACTTAGCGAAAAAAAATCGTAGCGACTTGATTCTTCTTGTACATTAAAGAGGAAGGTTCAAGCTGTATGATACTGCAAACTGCATCTCCGAAAAAAATTTTAACGAGTCGCTGCATTTTGACAAATATTGCAATTTGCCGTATTAAAAATTGCCAATTTTGACGGGATGCACAGACTTGGAAAAATTTTTTTCGAAAATATCGTTTAGAGTACCATAAAGTTCAATCCTTGTCCTTTGATTTAGAAAAAGAATCAAGTCGCTACGATTTTTTTTCGCTAAGTTACAGGACTTCAAAGTAATCCCTGCATTTTGTCATGTGTTGGCACTACCCGACGTGCTATGAAAACGCAAGGGATACTTTGAAGCGCTGTAACTTTGCGAAAAAAAATCGTAGAAACTTGATCTTTTTTTTAAATTACAGGGGAAGGATCAAACTTTATGCTGCTGTAAACGGCATTGCCAGAAAAAATTCTAGGAAGTCGATGAATTTCGTCAAATTTTGGAATTTTCAGTACGATAAACATGTCTTCAGATGTAAAGCGCTATAGTAGTATAGGTGCACTAAATTTAAAATAAAGGCATAGTATCTTACAGGCAAGGCTTCAAGCTGTAATTTAAAAAAAAGATCATGATCCAGCAATGATTTTTCGCGGAGTTATCGTCGGTCAAAGTTGATCAATTCTTGCCCAAAATTTTTCTATGCCATCATTCTTTAAGCAGTGTATATTCTACTGGGGTGAAATTCTTGAATACATGGACGCATGTAAACATATTCAAAAAGATGGTTCACTCATTGAGGCCTTTCACATTTTAGGTGACCCAGGTATTGGGACATTTACCTTATACATTTCCCTCTGTTCAGCAGTCTCGTTCCTCTAATTTCGTTCTAGCTAGAAATTCTGGCTCGCTAGCTCGCAATGGCACCTAAATGCTATATGTGTGGAATGGATCGGAACTGTCCCATTGATCGGGCACACACGCTAAACAGCTCAGATAAACGTGATGCCGTCACGCTAACAGGCACGGGAAATTGGATTCGATCCCTCTGTTCCGTTTAAAGCCTGGCCAGGTTCGACAGGACTTTTTACACGCCCCCTGCTGGGGTGTAGATGTAGAGACCACTGTCCGACAAGGCTTTTTGGAAAGGAGGACACAATTCGTCGGCTTTGCGAATGCTGCTCTGACGTGGATTTTGGGGGAGTTTGCGCGGTTCTTGGTACAGAATCAATTGCGGTTGTTCTTTTGAGGGTTACTTTGCGGTAAAAGGGCCATTTGGAAGGTGTAGCTGTAATGGAAAATTTTGTGGGTTTGAGGCGTACATAGGGTTGAAGAGGTGAATTAGGAGAGTCTTTGGAGGATTTTGTATGCTTTTAGATTTGTAAAGGAAATTTGAAAACTTGAAAATTGAAAGACTTGAATAGTTGAATATTTAAATCTTTGTATTTTTAAATTTTGGAGTTTTTGAATATTTCCATTTTTGAACATTTGAATATTTGTATATTTGAATGTTTAAAAATTCGAAAATTTGAAAAGTTGAACGTTTAAAGATCCAGAAATTTGTGAAACTAGGAAATTTACAGATTTAGAGCCTCCAAATTTAGACCATGAAAAGAATTGAAACTCCGAAGAATTTCAACAACGATCCCTTCTACGTTAAAAAATTCCCCCTCACAATACGTGCATCATCCAAAACAGCTTCCACCAAAATGCTTCAAAGCCCACCCCCGCTTAAAATCTCCCCGAACTATCCCACCTCCAACCGAACTCCTGCGCATTCCACGAATACCAAAGCTCCTGGAACTCGAAAACCTAACAGAGCTCCCCGAAGCCACTAAAAACGAAAGCTCCTCTGAGGCATTCGTCACGCGTTTTCCGCATTACACGTACGCAGCAAGGCCCTCGGTCGGCCGAGGGTGATAATTCGAACGTTTTCCTCGCGCGTGCCGTGTAGTCTCAGTATATGCAACATTGCGACGCTCGTCGCCACGCAATGCAGTGGCGAGCACGAAGTCACGTCAGAGTGACTTCTTAATGCGGTCGTGCACGAATCGCACGAACGCCGAGGGTGAAAGGAAGCGTGCTAGGAAAAGTGGGCAAGGGGCGAGGCGCAGGGGAGGAGCCACGGTATTTCGCTACTGAATCTCTGTGCCCTTGGCGTCCTTCATCCCCAGCTGCTCCCCTGAGGCTCTCTAGGTTTATTTGGTGCATAACCCACGGAATTTCGCGTGGCGAGTTACGCGGAGGAAATTAATCCCGAGTAAGCGAACCGCCACTCGGCGAGAATTGCTCCTCGACGAGACGGAAACGTGGCGAGCTGTGCTCGAGGGAAAAGGGCGCGAGCGGGACCGGAAGTGGAGGCTGTGCCCGCCGTCATCCGGCTTGGTGTTCATTTTTCCGCGACGTTTCTCGCCCACTTGGCTGGAAACCTTCTGATAACCTAATCGCCACTCGACTCCCCATTGTTATTTTCTGGCTCGTTAGCTCCCTCGTTTCTTGCTGATTCGATGGTCTACTGATCTATCTGCAGTTTCTCTCTGAGTAGCTGAGATTCGTTAGGGTCTTTCTTTCATCAATCTGATGACGTGGTTGTGTACGTTTGCTCGAGGGTTCATATTGTATCGTTGGAGCTGTTTAGTGCGAGGATTGCTCGGCACGATGCTAATTCCGCGAATTGCCTTTCCCGAGTTAATAACGACTTGATTTGTGCAACGAAGCTAAGTGCTTGCAACGCTCATTGCGCAATGCCGCTGCGATTGTATCTTCAGGCGGTTTCCGTTTTGCGGTGTTTATGGGGAAACGTCTGCTTTTATTAATTAAGTGCTGTATTAAATTGCAATAATTCGTTGTTATCGTTCTGTGACGTCCTGTTTCTGGTGCGTCTCGCGGAAATGGGGTTGACAGCTTTTAACAAGGCTATTAGATTAATTCATTGCATTATTAACATTTAAAAACAATCATGTGACCAGTAAAAAAATATTTCGAAGATTTACATTACTCTACACATAACACGCGATTCTCTTCAATCTCGAAAAAAATCTTTTTACCACCCCACAAACATTAAAAAAAATGGCGAATTTCTTTAAAAACCAGCGAACTAATACACCCCCGAATGTATTGAATTCGTCTGAAAAGCATCCTCCAAATTAAAATCTCACAGTCCAAAGGATCCTAATGTGATATCAGCGTACCAAGGATTTGCATCGAGTGTTTCCCCTACTTTCACGTGCCGTTTCGCTCGAGCTCGATGCATCTGGGCCGAGTCGGCCCACGGCAAGCTCACGCTCGTCCTACCACGCTTCCGGTTACGTTTTTCTCGAGGCGTTGCGCTTAAAAGGCGCGTGCTCTCTGGAACAGGCCAGAGATAACGTTTCAGAAGCGTTAAAGCGCCGCTTGGGAGCACGTCTGCGCGTTAGGTGTTGGAGCACCCTTCCTCGATCAGAATACAGTTTCCCTGGCTAGCATAAATTTCGAGCGTCGCTCGTTTCCGGTAAAGTGCGCGACTTCGTATAGCACGTCCCCTCTCGACGTCCTCCGCGTCCTTTAGCTTCTCACGATGGAATTTGAAATTTCACGCTAGGAAAGAGGTCGTCGGGAAATTGCAAAATTTCGGGGGAATTTACTGGCCATTGCTCGCTGCGAGTTTTTCGGGGAATTGGAATTCTTCGGGGTGGCTCGGGGTGATGGTGGAGATTGAGGGTGATTCAGGAAGAACGTCCTTTTTTATGACTCCTCAAATTTATTTCTTTTAGAACTAGACTCAATTAGTGCTTCAACTTGTAATTCTGTCGTGAAAAATCAGTAATATTATTATTATTATAATTTATCTCATAGATTAGCGGGTGAAGCACCCTTCGTGTACAATGGAAGATTAGTATGACAGAAAAGCGTACAGTGAATATTTACGCATATATTAATACTAGTGCTCACTTACCTTCCTAATTATTCATTTGTGTTGCAAAGTAAAGTAAACCTTCTATTTATTTATCAGGTGTTCCATTAGCCAGGCGATCTGGCTTGCATTCTCTGCCCTACAAAACGTATTGTCATAGGCAAATATCTAGTCATCTGTTACTCTGTTTCTGTTAGCCTCATGTATAATCGTGCAGATATACATACGTACAATCCCTGTATCTCAATTCCCTCATCTCCCACCTGACATTGTCCACCTGCAGAGTCCCTTCAAACTCGCCTCGTTCAATATTTACAAATACTCGGGAGGCTTTGTTCGTCTCCGAACAGAGATGCTCGCAGAGACACCTGAGCCACGTACACGTCTGCGTACGTGCTCCTCCAGGTGCACCTGAGAGTGCACTGAGGTCAGGCATGCCCCTTTCCGAGGGGCTTGTGAAATATTGTTACTGCAGTCGCCGCAGCGTTGTTCGAAGGGCCGTTCTATTCCCAGCTACCCAGGAAAACTCCTGTATGCAGTGGTGGTCAAGGGAGGGCTCGTTGAGTGAACCATGGCAGAACCATTGCGGAAGGAGAAACGGAAGGTGTATGGTCAGCCAACGATATGCAGGTTTCAGAATGCTATAGGAGTATCGAAATATGACGTGACGTGATTTAGCTTCTTCTAAGTCTAAATGTAAACAGGAGTGATATACATTTTGGTCCACAAGTATTAGGATACTTATTATTTTCAATGAACTTTAGTACTGCAAGATAAATCGTCAATGATCAAAAATTGTGAGGGATGATTCCGTATGCTAAAATAAGACGAGACTTTGCTGTGTCTGACTTGGTACTTATTCTACTTATTTCTCTGTATCTGTCTTGGGACCTATTCTACATGATTGTTCTGTGTCTGCCTTAAGTCTCATTCTACTTATGTCTCTGTGTCTGATTTGAAATTTGTTTTGCTGAGGTTTTTGTGTCTGACTGGGGACTTATTCTACTTGTGTTATTATGTCTGACATGAGACATATTCTCCTGATTTAGTGACTGATTATTCTACTGACTAGTGTACGTCTGTAGTAGAATGAGATCTAAGTCAGACACATTTCATGCAAATTTTAGGCGTTTTAGTGCGATTCGTTACTGATTTTAGAACTTTTTCCAAATACGTATGATGTGACCAAGAAAGTGTTCTAACATTTTGGATCGGGTGTGTAGGCGTGATGGTTCGAGTTCCTTTTGACCACCACTGGGCATCGATGCGATGGGGATGCTCCAGACCATCGACTGGATGCTTTCCACGTTTTACGACCCTCTTTACGCGGTTTACCGCATGCCCTTTCGTCTGACCTTCTCTTCTTCCCTGCTGCATCTTCTTTTTCCTTGCACCTCTGCTTCTCCTCCCACCTTCCTATCCCCTTCTTCGTGCACGGTTGGCAAGCCTACCTGAGGAGTCCTGGGGAAGTTATCGAAACTAGAACTGGCACTATTCAAGTTATTCAATATTCAAAAATTTTATGAGTACTGTATATGAGTCGAAAATCCAAGTTTTTAATAGTCGACAGTTTGACTATTATTTTTAATTATTTGAGCACTTGTAAGCAAAAGAAAGCAATGAATTTCTTTCTAGTATCTCAGATGCTTAATTAATTTTCGTATTTATTGGGAAATAGACTAATCTAAACATCCGATTCAATTGCAAGGAAAGAATGCCCAGAAAAAACATTTCATCTTCATCCAACGTGGCATGAACTGGAGACCCTCGATTTCCAAGATAATCTCTCCCTTCAACGATCAGATAACCCCATTCCTTCGTTCTCTTCCACAAGAAATAAAACTCGACCGAGCTCATTCACTAGCCTGTCCCGTTAATAACCAGCTCGTTAATAAATCAAATCGATGGTCGCGAAGATGACCGTAACTGCGACTCTCCTGTCGTGCCTGTGAACCGAGGATTATATTTAGCCCCCGTTCGATCGACTCACTATCACCATGCCTACAGGGGTGATAATCGTTAATTGACGCGAAAAATTCACCCTTGCTGCCTACGTGTCTCTTCCCCTCGAGGTGAACCTTTGCCACCTGGAGCCTAAAGGTTTTCGCAGACTGACATGAAATGTTCGTGGAAGACGTTACTCGAGAAAATACAAAAATAAATTGAGGGGGAGGTAAAATAGATTAATGATACAATATAGATTAACAATTGAAGTAACTTCCGTGTTGGTAAAGTATTTAATATGTATTGAAACGAAAAATAGATTTCCCAGCAGAGTAACCAAACATACTAGTTTATGAAAATATTCTTTAATTAGTAATGCTAGTTTTTTATTAGAATTTATTCTTAAAATTAGCATTAATGTCCAGGTATTGGGAAATGGTACATTTCTGGGACATTTACTTTGATAACACATTCGAGTCCGATGACCCATCCATTGGGTCAAAGGATAGCTCTCCTCATTAGCCAAGAACACAACATGTAAGTCATTTTTATTCTAAAAAGACTGTTACCATCCGCTGAGAGCAGTCTTGGCAAACTACACTGGTCTCGACTGTGCTAACAAACGAAAGCCAAACCACGATCGCGATAATACTCAATTTTCTTTTTATTTTAACATCCAAAATCAGTCTCAAATTTTCCTCCATCTGTAGCCAACCACCCCTTCAATTTCCTCCCAAACCCACTCCCCTCCCGAATATCTCACGCTTACCTGGTCGCTCCTTTAACCCCTCAGCCCAGTGACTTTCTAAACCACCGCCACGTTACCCATCGTCAACGAAACGGTCGGTTATCGACCAGTTATCGAGCAACTGCAGCGTTGCTCGGCCGCCAACGCGCCGAATGCCCGAATCCACGCAAAACCGCGGCCGTGTTTGTTGACAGAAGCCTACCCACCCCCATAACCAGCCACGAAACCGAGTGATTTCCCAAACAGACATCGACGCTCTGTTATTCGTGCCTAGACGGCAATCAAACCAGTTTCCTCATCCGCGAGTCAGCCTGACCCAACCTTGACACTGAGAGAGGGGGTGGCTGGTCGTTCGCGGGTGGAAGTTGCCCCTGGACGCACTTGGGGGTGGGGAGGGACAGGTGGGAGGTGGTTGGTAGAGGGTGAAAGAGGGAAGAGAAGATGGGAACGCGGGGGAGGGAGCTGAGGGTAGAATGAAAGTGACGGAAAGAAGAGATCGTGGGGTTGGAACAGAGTGCAGGGGGTAGAGAGGGTGATGGTGGAGGATAGCGTCTGTCTGCGAGGGAAAGTGACGGAACGAAGCGCGGGCTGAGGAGAGGCGATGGAGGGGAGAGATAAGGTTATAGTAGGCGACGGAGCGCGCTGGGGGTGGGGGTTGGGGATAAGGAGGGACGCTGTGTGTCCCGTGGCGCGAGGGTGGGGCGATCAATACTGCAGGAACACCCCCCTGAAGCCGGCTTCATTCAGCAGCTCCCTTTCCACCGATGCTCGTACCTCAGACAGAGTCGGCGCTACTATAACCGACTATAGTGACCTGTTAAGAACGTGGGGGACCACCGGCGCCGATTGTTTCGAGATAATCGCTACTTCGATTTAATCGAGTTAAAGGGATGAAAGGACCCGCCAGGGAAATGCCTCGGTTCCAGCCTTCAGGATTTCTTGTCTGATCGATGATCTTTCCTGCAGGGACGCCTATACATCTAGGGGTAGAAATCACTTCCAAAGTAGAGTAAAATACATCCTCACAAAAATACATAATGCATGTTTTTAGTAAGCAATGACATGACGTAAATAAATTTCGAGATATTTGTGAAAATGCATTTTCCATCCCAACTTTGTGGACCTTCGTGGACGTTTCACCCCCTGAAACATAAATACCAGAATCTAAACCAACTATATGTCTAATATTCTTCTATTCGATATACTACTGTACTATAATCATATACCAAGTTCCATAAAAAATCTGAAAACGACACTAAAGCGATGTCCCTTGCTGCTCAGACATTTAGCCACATTCAAGAGCGATTTATTCTCTCATACCAACGCCTCGAGCAATTTGTCACGGGCAACAAATAATTATTCAACGCGTCCCCCTAAATCCACATTAATCCCGATAAATTTAAACAGATGTAGTTAGATCCAGACAAATTTGACCCAAGACCGCACACATCGCCGCGGGGGACGTGTTCGTTTAACGTCCAAACTCGGAATCGATCGTCCTCCGTATATGAATTAAATAGCTGCTGTCGATTCGGCGGCCGATCGATGGCCACACGAAGCACCGCGGCAGAGGTTTGCATACTGTGCATTTGCCGCGAACCGGATGACTCCGAAATTTCTTCCGGCGGTAACAGGAGGCTTCCTAACGCTATTAGAACCATACCGCGCCGATAATGCCGCGGTTGCTCTAGAAAATCGGGCCGTGGACGGCGTCGAAGCGTCCCACCCCTTCGAAGATTGATATTTCACGCGGCTGGAATTCCACCCCCGATTACGTCGCGGTTCAGACCGCCCTTTGCTTTATCCCTCGTGGTCACGAACTCGTTCGATGGCTCCCTGTCGCATGTCTGTGCCACTGTGAACGTTTAACGACGGAAATGTTTAATGTTTAATGTTTATAATATCATTCATGGGCACACAAACTATTACACAACTTCTTCCATTAATTTTAATGCTCCTTTCAGAGCTACCTTACACCCTCTCTCATTTCGACCGCCAATCTTTGCATCTAATTTCAACTTTCTAGACCCATTCGTCAGAATCTGCCTGATGGTCATTAACTATAGTAACCAGGATGACTTTTTTTACTAGTAGCATTGATATTTTTAAATATTAACTATGTACGAATCTACATGATAGTGTATAATATCGATTTTCTTTGTATACGTTTTTTGTGATCCTTTATTGTGTTTTTTTCTTGTACAAATTGGGCTTTCTTGCTCGTTAATAAATACAATAAATAAAGATAAGTGTCTTGTTCAAGGGGTGGGTCGCGCAGGGGGTGAGCGGTCGATGACAAAATTAGCATGAGGGCATGGGGAAATTTATTTTGCGCCACGTCTGAGCGGATAAATGAAAATCGATGGAAGGCTAGACGACGGAAGCGTCGTTGGGACATTCTCGATCAAAACAAGGTCGAGTGGGGGTATAAAAGGGGCGTCGCGGAGGCACGACCGACACATTTGCGCTGGGTCCGTCTTCGAGTTAATCTCGACGTTGGTTACTCATATTTTTGAGGAGTTGCGTGTCGTAGGTGAGAGATGATCAATGGACCCTCTTCTTCATTGGTGTATTAAGTGATGTAAAATCGAATTCAGTATTATTAAAAATACAATTAATGGTACTTTTACTAATAAATACTTGAATAAGAATTTTCGAAATTTTTCAAGCCTAAAATTATTTTTACGACTTGTCTTATCGAACATTTGTTATTTTGAATTTATCATCTATGTATAATTTTGAGTCGTGAGGAATTATTCTTAGGGGGTTTTATGATAATTAACATGAAACCTATGACTCGAACTATACATATCTTGTGTTCGAACTGTTCTCAATTTTCGTCACTATATTATTCCTCAAATGTCCATTTCGAACGTCGATTTTATATTTTTGAAGCTTTCAGCGTCTCGTCCCCGTTTCCCTGAAAGTTACATTCCCTTCCAGTTTCGAGTTACTTTGCAATTTCAACGTTCACCGTGAATCTCAATGCGCACGGAATCGAGCGGAATCGTTTTCCTGGAGTCACGAGCTCCTTCGAGGTATCAATTATTCACCATGCTACTTTGCGGAGCATATACACGATTACACTGTGCGAGTTAACATCGTGAACTTCTTATTTGGTCTGACCCCTTAAGTAGCAAAGACAGTCTTACCTCGTACTCCTTTTTACTGCTTATCTTCATTGGCAGGGACGAGCTAAGCCCCCCCTCAACCTTATTCGTTTCGTAATAGCCAACAGTCACAATAGCCAACAGGATGGCTTTATTAGGCAGTAAGCTTTCTTGTTCGACACGCTAGTACATTTATGATTCTGGACAGAGTGATTATTGCATGTCGATTCATCTTCTTGTGCAGTCTGAATTTCTAGAGGTATATATAAAATCATTTTATTTTATTAAAAAGAAGAGCGTTTTATAGAATGCTTGGGAAATAATTTCGTGAATCGAAGGGTTGGTATATTAATGTTCCGTAGCTTTGTTGTGTATATACGATAGGATGCTAATATATGGAAAGGCAAACATGGAATATTGTGCAAAAAGTATCGATTCCATATTCTCCGATACGCTATCCTGAATATCGATGTGGTATCGGGACAACGAATTCTGTCATAAAATATGAAATGCATAGGAAACGCGTCACTGTGTTTTATAATGCATGAAACGTCGTTGTGCAGGGAATATTCAATCAATAAAATGTTTTAATAAGGAACTATGGAATATTATTTCACATTACATGTTATTTCGATGGTCTATGACATATTAATATTATTTAATATTCTCGGAAACAATGTACCAGGCCTCGATATGAGCTGTTACCTATTCTGTCGTAAAATATGAAACACGACGGTCGCCAGCGTGGCGGTATTCCATAAAGCACGAAACGATACCAAAAGGGTAGATCGTTTTAATAGATGTCTACTATATTGTATTTCAAATCAGACTTTATTTCGATGTCTATTAATATCATGTCGCACAGCCGAAGAATAAGGACGATATTCTGTGCAATATGTTCTCCCATGTTTCATTAAAAGTAGAATAAAAATAGTGCAGCCTCTCAATAATGTAAAAAGTTCTTTCTAATAAGTCTGAACTTCTCAAATAAAGAATATTTCTTCATTATTAATTACATTTTTTTGCAATATGAAACAGGTTGGTATAGAAGAAATACTGCAAGCAATTGAAAGTCTTTCACTCTGAACAATTTCAAGTTAGCAACGATCTAATAACGAAGTAATACTATACATTGAATCACTGAATTCCTGAATAATTAATCGAGCTTCCACTGTATTTATAAAGCACTTGCCCCAATTTCCAACAAAACTGAGACTCGTTAAAATAACCACACCTTCTATACGAAAAAAGTTCTTGGGAACTCTCATCTCTAACATCACCTAGGTGTACAGAGTGTTTCAAGAGTGCATGAGTGTCTTTTAAAACGTCCTACAGACATACTGATTCCTAATGTTAGACGTCTCAGAGACGTCTTGGACATTTTTAGAATTTTATTCGATATCTTTAAGACGTTTCTAAGACGTCTCTGTGCTACGTGGGATAGAACATATATTAATATGACATTTTTTGCCTACACACTTTAGTGTGCAGATTCAGCTCCTGAAGTATTGACATGTATTTCTGAGGCACCCCGTGTGTATCAGTCCCAAGGAAGGAATTCACCCTCGTGGGGAGGAGCGAGTAAATCGACGAAGGGAAGCGTGGGCGTGTTTGCATGAGGCTTAGTGCCACGAACAGGGGAACTTTCAAATTTCTTCCGGCGATAATGGCCGGTTTCCTAGCGGGATTATGACATCGCCCACGCCACGGAAAATCACCCCGTACCCCAGGTATCACGTGAAGATATTATCAGGGACAAGCGAACGCGCGCGATAAGGAAATTTCACCCCCGATGAATTTCATTATTTCGTCGTTCGCGCGCGTTAACGTGGATCGATAACGTCGTGATCGGTCGATCAACGACCTGGCTACGACGAGAAAGGTTTCGATCGTTTGCAATCAGTTTTCGAATGCTATCAGCTCGGTTCACTTTGATATCAAGATAAACGAGAACATTTGAAGCTTTATTCTGATCAGTTATTCAGCGATTTTTATTATTCTCCTGTTTTATTTTGGTTCGATTTTAGTGGATGGAGGATTTTAAAAGTAGAATAATTTCAACTTTAATAATCCTTGAAAGGCTTGAAATTAATTTTTTTGGTAATATTATTTTCTAGTAGAGAACTGATTTTGGCTTGAAAATTTGGTAATGTTCATCTTAAGGGAAAATAGAAGCAGAGTTAAATTTAGTGTCTAAGTTTTAGATGCAATAGACGTGTAATTGATTTTGAATTTGCTTGAAGTGTAATCGCTGGAAGGAAACACGTTAATGGGTAGGTGCCAGGTTCAAAGATGTTCACTTCAGATGAGGTTAGGTTGGTTCGACCTTTTAATGTCGTAGAGAGTGAATATCATATACATGCGACGTTAAAACACCTCCATGGTCTCCTAAGAGTCTCAGCTAATTTATGAGGTTCTGGTTCGACGTCGCTGTCGCTGAAATTCAGGTCGTGCCTCCCTTCAACCCCTGCCAAGTTGCTTCGATTATTAGCAATCCTCCCCTAGCGCGTTACCTGCTAATTGTATTCATTCTCACAGCTTCGAAAATTGCTTCCTTTGACGAGGAACTGATATACTAAAACAGAACAGAATCGAGAAATTCAATTATATGGATTGCCTTGTGTTCCCAAAAGATATATTATACATTATAATATATTTACATATTATACATACCTTTACCCCACAGAATATCCCCACAATCACAGAAACATTCGACATACTGAAATCCAATGAACTCTAAAAACATCTATCTTTCCCAATCCAACACTCCCAATACTCTTCTTTTCACTTCTCAAATGAAATTCCTCCATCTCCATTACCCCGTCCCCAGTCTCAGTCCCCCATAAGCAAAGAACAATATTGTCAAATATTTCCAGAGGATATCCCAAAGAAGCCACATCCCATCTGGCTGGAAATCCCCCGTGATGTCATGTTTCTAACCACCCCTGATTCGTTTCACAGGTCTGACAAAACGGATCCCAGAGGCATGGCCAGCAGCACGGAGGATTACGGCTCGGAATTGCAGGAGTTGCAGTGGGGCGGTGGTACAGGGTCGCACTTCCTGCGCAGCGGCCCCCACTTCCTGAGGAGCGGCGGGGGCGGTTGCTACGAAGCCGAGGATTTAGAACCCACCAGCAGGCATCATGGTGGTCAGCACAGGGGATATTACAGCCCTCCAGGCACGAGTTACACGATCGTCGAGAGACCGCCGAGCGCCCCTCATCATCATTCGTCGCACACCACCCCATATAGGCACAGAGGGCACACCACTGGAGGCAGCGGTGCCATTTCGCCGGAACAGGTGCTTAGGTATGTCCCTGCTCCCTGACATTATGTAGCATTTAGACTGTCTTTATTGCGGACCCATTTCTGGGCGATATTTAACCCTCGTGCGAGGAATGCAGGGTCACTTTCATTCTAAATACAGTATAAGTAATGTTATTTAACTGACAGTAACTAACAGTATAATGTGTTTACACAGTAACTAACAGTATGATAGAAGTTTTGGAAATGGAAATGTATAAAATATCTACACTCTCTTATTTATGTTAACTGATATTGAATATTATTTTCATTAGTATTTGCAGACCTTGTACAATCCTCTGAGATGAGATTTCTAGGCAAAACTGTATTACAGAATTTTACTTGTTGCATTTCGTGACACGTATTTTCAGGCTGTCTTACTGTGATATTTGACTTCTTAACCCTCCAAGTATTAGGATACTTATCTTAATGTATCTGGAAAGAAAACTCAGACCACACACTGAATTCAAATTTCCTCTAATTTTTCCAAAGGAATCGTTTTAAAGAAAGAAAAAAAAATACTTTCTCGCAGACTCTTCGGCAATGGCGTATCCGAGCGTCGTCAGGGTGACCGAAGGACGCCAGCGTCGTCGCCAGCGAGCGTGGCGGCTGTCAGGACGACGTCGTCCTCGTCGTCGCAGCAGCAGCAGCAGCAGCAGCAGTCCCAGCAATCGCAGCCGAATCCTCCCACGTCGCCCAGCTCTCAGCCGCTGAGCCTTCAGGAGCTCACTGTAAGGACAATCACCATGACGAGAGATCCACCGGACTCTCACCATGGCTTTGGGATCTGCGTGAAGGGTGGCAAGGACGCAGGTGAGATCCGAAGTACCTTCAGGCTACCCCCGTCGCCGTACTTCGCGCCTCAAGATCGAGGTATCTCCCGACAGCTGTGACTTTCATTGCCGTTTCTCGCCGTTCACCGACGTTTTAGGTCGGGGGTCATCGACTGCGATTGTTGGGTGGTTAATTGAGGGTCGAAACGACGAAACAGGGATTCGAAAGTTGATACCTCATTTTTTTTAGAATTATATAGAATTTAATTCTTGGGGTGGATTCAGAAAGACTTTAATGATTTTCTGTTCTTCTTTTTCTTTTTTTTTGTGGAGGTTTTGAATTTATTGAAAAAGGGGATAAAGATGAATTGATGTCTCAGATTTGTTGGTAGAGTTAAAAGATAATTGTTTTAGTAGTAGAAGTATTGTTAGAAAAAATTACAGAAGTGATGTTATTGTGATTTAGTTGAGGATTAAGTACAGATTTTTATGTTTTTTTATTGTCGGAGAATATGAATGGAGTTGCATCAGGGATTAGAGTCTTTTTATAGCACTTGACTGACAGGATAATTTGTTTAGATAGTCTAACAATCGCAATCGATACCTTGGCATCACAACGTCATTGCGATCTGCTCTCTCGTATTTCTACCAGGTTCACTCTTTATCGTTGGTAATCGTCGCGTCACCAACACCCTCTGCTTCCTGTGTTTGAACACAGCTGCCGTATGTTCCTGACTTCCGGTACCACCACCCCCGAAATTATCTCTTACGTACAAACTAATATTCTTCAAAATTGAACAAAAAATTCGTAACTATAAAAATAAGAAAACTGTAAATTTTTAATCAATATTAGTAACTTTAACTTAAAGGTTTTAATAACTGAAAAAATAGAATCGATAATTAATTCTTTACTAATATAATTATCTGATACTGTCACGTTTTTAATATTGTTATTTTTATTTTAAATGCAGTAGAGAAGTTTGAGGTATCTAAAATGACCATTGATCGTACGTATTTGAAGGAAGTCTTTCTTCGAGTATTGAAAAGTGATTGAAGTCGCGGGGGTGGAAACCGGAACGCAAGGAAATGACGGGAGAGAACATATTTTCGATCACTAAACATCACTTCCATTCCAGCTACGGTTCTCCCCTTGACCGGATTTAAAGAACCGAACATTCTGATCGCGTTTCGACTCGATTTTCTCCCCTCTTATTGTTTTCTCCGCGCGAAAGGAATTCGCTAGTCGATGGCCAGAACGATGATGAAAGGAAAAATCATTTAAACCCGCGGGTTCTTTCTTTTTATCGATATTGTCTTGTCTGCGTTGAATTTCTCTGGAAAACTTAGAAACTATATAAACCACTCAACTTAAAAGACTCTTCAATTTATTAAATGCTAAAATATTAAATTTCAAACTTAGAACTCTACAATAATAATTTTCAAATACTTTGGAACATATTTAATATCGAAATTGTGTCGTACACTCACAAAAAGATGGAGAGTATAGTACCTTGACTACTCATAAAAAAGTGGAAGTCCCATAAAAATGTTGAAGCCTCACAAAAATATTCCAAATCTAGCTTCTCAAACCTCGTCAGCCTCTAAAAACATTCTTATTTCCCACGAGTAAGTACACATCTATGTATATTTTTAGTATTCCAAGAATTAAAGTGTCACAGACGTCCCAGACACAAAATTCTCGAACCCAACTCACCCCCCTCGTTTACATAATCTTGAGTAGCCAATTACATCCTTTTTCCCACACTCAGCAGCACTTAGTAAATCCTCCCATTAAACAGAGATACCCGCATCGCTTCTTCGCGATCTTGGCCAGCTGTCTGCTACCCGCTAACAAACGATACGATTTCTGGAACTGATTACACCAGCCAGATGCACAAGGCGTAATTATGTTTCAGCCCGATTCGTTGTACAAGCCGCGGGATAAAAATTAATGCGACAGGTCCTGAGGGCAATTAGAATCGCGTCGTTAAACGTGCGCCATCCTATCGCTGGTCAATTAGCTGGTATCGCTAATTACCCAAGTGAATGAGCTTCCCATTGTAAATACGCGTTCGAGCGCTTCACGCCTACCTCTCTGCGCTCCCTGATCCTCCGCGCGCTTTTTGCTAATCAGCGATAGAATCCTCTGGTCCAGGAGATTTAATCGTGGCCCTTCAAATACAATTTGCCAGTGATTGGGCGCAATTAGCGGTTCCAGAGAGGTTACGCCAATTCAGGGGGCAGGGGAGGGGGCTCCCGTGTCTTTCATTGGTGGCTGGTAGCGGTACTCCTGATTCGAAGGGTTTTTGCGTAGGATTGTATTGTGGCTCGTGGGGTGAGGAGATTGACGAGCATTTGATTTGAGAAATTCGCTGTGAAATAACCCACTTTTCGCTCCTACAACTTTTCAGATATCTAGATATTTGAATCTCTACATTTCCTATTAACAAGTTTCAATGAATTGCTAGAAAAAGATATTTAGAATTTTCTTCATATTAAATAATCACTTTCTGGGATCTACCAACTCCACTTTGCTAATTTCATAACTCATTTCAGAATTATTTTCACAAGAGAGCCCCCCGTTTATACACGTAAACTTGAGACACCTATCTGAGGCTATCTCGACAACTCACCACTGAATAAATTCTCGTCTCACACAGTGTTCCTGTAAAACCCTAAGATAGAGAAGCAGAAAATCAGACCAATCGCATATCTTCTTGTGAGTGTACAACAAACTAACAAACCTGTCGCAGATAAAAAACGAATTACGTTGGATCCCTCGCGTAGAATCACCATGCGGAGAGGAAGGAATTTGAAAAATCCTGGTTCGAGGAAATGAAGATCGAGAAGTCGTCGCGCGGTCTTCCAGAGAGGTTCCTCGCGCTCGCCGAAGATAAATAGAAATGTCCCCAGTCCAGGATCCACGTTCCGCGGATGCCAGGGAGCGAAATATCCCCGACGCCATGCGCTCAGCATCGTCGGGGTCCGGTTTCACGGTTTCGAGTCTCGTAAACATCACGCTTGATCACGACGTACGCGCACGACGCACGGTAACGATCTCTCGCTTCACGCTTCGTCCTCGTCGAGATCTCGGGCGTGAAACCTTCGGCGCGAGGTATGCGCCGCTCGCGAAACCCCTCCTAGCGCGTGGATCCTCTGCCTGGGGACCTTCTGCAGGAAACGAGGCCCCTCGAGTGTCTCTAGGGCCCAGGGTTTCCTCGAAAGTAATCTCAGAAATTGGGATGTTAATATTAGGTGCAGATAACAATTTTAAAATTGTGTATTTTGGGGTTTCAGACTGAGGATTATGTGATGTCTTTGGGGTATCTGGGGATAGGGAAATTTGGATACGTTTTGGGTAGGGGTTAGTTGAAGACTTTAGAATTCTATTGAAATTGGTTTAGAATTTTCTATCTGGATTTATCTCATGAAGCTTGATATTCTTTTTTAATTTAACTCTGATTTCTATTTCGAGAAGTGAGATCAATTTTTTTTTATCTGGATTTAAGTTGTCGCTTGAATTCTCAAAATTCGGCTATTTTGTTTGGGGAACTGATATCCTTGTGTTTTTATTCTTTCTTTGTATTGTAACTCGAGTTAGCATTCGACAAGATCCGAGTGGCGCTCGAAAGTGGCGGCCGCTCGGGAAATATAGAAAATCGAGGCGTTCCCGAAGCACTCGATCCATAAAGGGACGCGAACCCATTTGAAGAATAAACGTTTGAGCGTACGGGGAAAGTAGGACAGGCGATCGTCACGCTCGAATGATCGATCTCTTATTTTCGAGGAAACCCTTCCCCGACACCTTGGCGTCGTTTCGAACAGGCCGAAGTCGGAATAAGCCAACTGGCGGTGTGTCTTTCTTGTTTTCTGTTTCGCTGTACCAGAAGCGCAGTCAGGTAACTCATCGACAGTAACGAACAGAAAGGCAGAGAGAATGTAAGAGAGAGGGGGGAGCGAGAGAAAAAATTAGCATACATAAAGGAGACCACTGGGAAGATTGGTGAATCGAGCCAAAAGTTTGAACGAAAGGGAACCTCATTTTCGTTTACTTCCTTCGAGCATAAAAGGATGAATTATGAGACCAGATCTGGTCCCTCTGAAGAAACTTTAGCTTCTTAAAATCCTCTATAAACACGGAGCAACAAACACAAATATTTCCCATATTCTCCAGTTTCAAATTTCCAGAAATATTGCGCCATTGGAACATGAAAAACAAACCTAGACTTTTTTCACTTTTATCGCCTCTCTAGTTACCTGAATTTTTTGGAAAAACATTTTACCTATACAAAAAAGAGTGGGGCGTTTGAAAAATCCAGAATCTAAAAGTCAAATTTTTGTATTCCATTTGTCTACTTTTTCTCTTTATTTAACCAAAAAAGTGGTAAAAAGCTTGGTAATATTTAGAAGTACCAAGGTCCATGGTATCTTACAAATTCTGGAAGGTCGTCTCGGTGACCCAGAGTGGGCCACCAGGTCCATCGTGACCATAGCCTCCCATATCGTTCGAAATTCGTGGCCATCCCAGTCTCCCCCCGTGGTTTTCGAATATTCATGTACACATACGTACAGACACACAGATACATACACACTGAATACGATCGATGTCGCATGAAAGTGTTATGCGCAGATCGGCCGGGCTTGGGACTAGAGGGCGACGAGGAGCACGGGGGAAAGGAAGTGAATGATAAAACTGGAGGAGCGAGTGTTTCCTTCAGGAAAAGATACTTGAAAATTTTCCCTGGCTTTATTGAGACATCCAAGAAAAATTAGCATTTTTTAGTAACTTCAATTCCTGGTTTTTAACTGACATTATTTTGGTCTACTTTCTAGGGTTAATTAGGGGCGAGTAATTGGAAGCTATAGATTTTGAGGGTTGGTAGCGAGGTACTCAAATTTTCCTCCATTTTCGGTACATTAACACGTGGAAATGAGTTCTTTTCTTGGCTGGTATGGCGAGGTCAGATGCTGATTCAATTGTTAATGTTTGACAAAGAGAATATATGTATGGGTAACTAACAAAAATTAAAGAATTAAAAATTCTAGAGAAAATTCTCAGGAAATAATTAAGAAATTATTATTCTGACAGCATACCAGTTGAGAGTTCTATACAACTACAATTCCACCGCAATTTTTCACACGCCGATGGAGACTTGTTTCACCTTCTAATTAAAACTAAATCACCGATGGTCACTTTAACCCCAATCTCCACCAGGCCAGATTTCCCACAGCTTTCAAATATTTTCCAGAGTCTCGAGCACGATTCGCGTGCGGTTATTGGAATTTTTCCCGAGCGATGTTCAAAGGCGTTTAGGAGCAGATTCCCTGGACGCTGAACGGGGGAACAGGTGGTCGAGGTGACCTCGCGTGACCCATTCTTCGGAGATCAGAACGCGCAGGTTCGATTTGATCTCTTTGAATCGAGTCGACGATTTCTTTGCAACCTGCTTCACTCTTTCTTGCTCTTCTCGGTATTATCGAGTTCTTTCGCAAGAAGAATGGCAAACTATAAAGATAGATTAGCCTCGAAACGTCGAACTTCAGTTTCGACCCTGTGTGTCGAGGGTATTTGGTTCTCTGAGGCTTAGGAGATGGAGGAAAATTTGACTTCGAGGAATATACAGTATCTCCAATTTTAGGGGGACAGTTTAAACACATTTTAGCGTGTAAAATTATTACTGATACAAATTTAGATACCGAGTTTCTTTTTGATATCGTAAAAACAAAAATTATAATATTGAAACTAGTGGAATAATTGTATCAAAATTTAATCCTTTTCTTTATCTAAGAATAAATTCTACTATTACTAATTTTATCATAATTAGCTATATTTTCTCCACAGTATTTTTTTCAAGTTAAAAGCTGAAAAGGAGAAGACCAAAAAAATGTTTATAAAAATTTTTCCCTCTCGTGCTCCGCTCCTCCAACTATTTATCGTCAGAATCTCGCAATTATGGCATCCAAGAATTCCTCTAGGCTTAGCACGCCGGCGTTTCGTTGCATGACAGTGTATGATGCATATGCGCATAGTTTATGAATTCATAGAAGAAAATTTACACACCTACAGACGTGACTTGGTGCACACGTATACGTAATTTGCATCTCATCTCGCTGAGCAGGAAGCAAGACCGTGGAACTTGGAAGTATTAAAACGGAGCCCTTTTAAGGAGCAATCTTTTAATTGATCTCTCGCATTCAATACGATTTTTGTTACTCGAAATTAAAGAGGAGCATAACAAGCTTGCGAAAAATTACCAATGCAAATTAATTCAATGCCCCTTTAACGAAATTTCAAATTCGTTTTACTTATTAATGGCGTTTCTTCAAAACAGCAATAAGGCGGGAAAATATTTAAATTTGAAATAGCTAGTACAAGCAGTAAGATCTGGAGGCATTGAATTAATTTACATGCTCGGTAATTGAAAGCTTAAAAATTAGAGTAACGCAGTTACTGAGTTCTATTGAAGCTTTATTTTTAGTGGAACGTATTTCAGTCGATGGTACTTCTATCAGTAATCGCTGCAATAGAAATAAATGAAACAGCTGATCTGAGGATAAAGATCTGTCCTTAAATGGGCTCGCTAAACGAACGAGTTTTATTAACCCGTAGCGATGACACGAGTTCGAGGCGATGCGACCCTCGCATAACGAGCTCATTGTTCTTCTTATCTCTTTTATCAGCTGGATTAATCCTTGCTCCCGACTCGACCTGTCGGCGTAGAAGGACATCAATTACAGAGAACTTCTGGGGTCGAATCGAGGCACACACACACGCACAAACACGCGCACATACACTACACACTAGTACACGTAAACCCCTGGTTTCACCTCGTTTGGACGTCCACCGTGGTCCAAGGAAATTTTTTGCTCATCCTGAATCTGCTTATCGATTACACCCTCTCGCCACGTGATTACCCTGTGCCCTGTTTCGTGTCGGGTGCAAATATCTGGCTGAATTAAGTATTCACAGTGTCACGTGCTTTGCAAGTCTAACGTTTTGTCCCTTTAACTTTGACCTGGTGTACGATATTTTGTCACGTCTTGTCGGTGGATGTCGCTGACATCGAGATGGACGATTAGAAGGTGGCTTTTCGCGGCAAAGGGAACAGAGTTAGTAGAGATTCTGAGATAAGAGTTAGACAAATCGGGAAGGAATGAAGTTGAGTTTTATTCTGGAACACCTGATATCGTGCTTGATTTAGAGTCTCAGATAAATTAGTTAACGAGTTGGCTGCACCTTCTTTCGCCACCAACAGCGAACCAAACGTGGTGTGAAGTTAATTGATATGACTTATAGTCTATTCGAGTACACGCAACGTGGAACTTATTCTACTACACTCGCAGTTTAATTGGTACTCTTTAACGAAGACTAATCGTGGTTTTAGTATTCAGGATTCTTCTTGCACTAGCAAAATTTAATTCGACGACCTCAGTATAGCCTCAGGAATAAATTTTCTTTTCTAAACAAGATAAATTTCTAATAATCCTTAATATAGATAAATTTAACTCTTAGTATAATTTCTATTACTTTTCTTGACTAATAGAACGTCAGTATAAAAAAAAGAGTCATGAAGCTTGAAACAGATTACTTTCCCATAAACTCTTCAATCATGAATCCTTTTTTACTAAAAAAAAAAATTGTTTACTCAATATCAGTCAAGAGTCAATATCAAAATTCTTCTTTCCAAGATGAAAAAAAATTGTTAAACATTTTCCCAACTCCAAACCTTCTGAATACCTCAAGCAGATAGCAAAAGCATCTCTCGTGTCAGCGATCTATTATCAGCCAGTCCACGATTTCGCATAATGAAGGAAAATCCAGATATTTGCTCCCTGCTGTCAGGCGGGGCAGAAACTAATATGTTCGTCGCGACGATCTCTCCTCCCACGATTGAACGTCGAAGGACGTGTTTGCCACTGGAAGGAAGATTTTCTTGCTGCGTGGTGATTTGTCACACGGAACAGTAATATATTCGAGCGCGATTCGGGCCTCGTGGATGTCCATCGACTCTGACGTTCATTGCGAATTCATGACGATTTTCGACCAAATACTTTCGCCGAAAATTAATTGGGCGCGCGTTGTTCGCTCGATTAATGTGACATGGATGCCTGCTTCAGAGCGTTCCATGAATTCTCGCCGCGCACATGGCAGCAAACATTAGTGGCATCGGTGGCTCATGGACATTACGTCACATTCACTTTTCCTGCGGAAATTGCTGGACGGAATTTATAGTTATTCGTAGAATCAATTTTTGGGGAATTTTCACTAAATTTACACTAGAATTCTCATTGCCAATAATTGAAATTAAGGTATTTCTAGTTTTTACGTTGCACAAGAATGCATGTTGATGAATAATTTTATGCTGCAAAGAATGCATAAGCTGTTTTTGTTGTAGGTACTGAAAAAGGTTGAACTGCATTTAGAAAATTCTAAATTCTATTGCTGAGCGTAATTGAATCTGAGGTCGCGTGAGAACCAATTAATTTCCATTTTATAGTATCCTTTATCGTCCAGTTTCCGCAGGAAAGATGCATCTTTGCATGCGCGAGAGACACGAACACGCACCGGCACTGAATCGTAATCTCTGTTCGAACAGTTTCACTTTTGTGCATCTGCATTTACTATCCTTCTTTTCACTCGTTTCTGTTTTTCATTTTTGACACACGACGATTTCCACCCATGGCGTCTCCACTGAGCGCAGATAGTTCCTTGGCGGCGTCGATAAAAATGGGAGCCTTTACGTCGTCACGTTTCACACCCAGCCACCTTCTTGCATTCTAAGTAGATCAATTTCCCGAGTATGATTTATGGAGCCTTGAAAGCGGCTCGTGATGCGAGCTTGACTCCTGGAACCACGAGTTCCTGTAGGATTGAAATATTTGGGGGTGTGTCACCTTTTTCTACCCTAATCGATAATTCAAATAATTAAGAATGCTTGAAAATGTTCAAGAGACCCTTGGTCTCTCTTCTTTTTATTAGAATTAATGGCACCAAAATGAAAAATTAAATACAGACACTTAAAGAAATTTCAGAGTCCATGCAATTAGATGTAAATTCCATTTTCTTTTTAATTTCACCGTAGTGTGTCATCTAAAAATATTTGCAAGTATACTTATACTTCCATTTTGATACTCCCTGTACCAAATTAGTACCCAAAACTAATTGAAAGCCAAGGGATTGAAACTGGTGCAATGAATAATCCCCCAGATCTCAATAACACACCCCAATGACGAGAAAAAGCGAGAAGAGGAGTTCAATTAAATCCTGGCTCTCATTTTTAATCGCCAGCACGAGCGTCAGCTGCGCCAGAGCGGTTTCCAATTCAATGTACGAATTAAAAAAGCGCGCGGTGGCGAAGGGGGCGGGACCAGTCGAGGAAGTTTAAAACACGCGCCCTGGGTGGAATGTGTTAGTAAGCACTGGTCGTGGACCAGTCGCCAGGCAGCTTCCGGCCTGATGGAAAGTCTGTGAATTGTTCTCAGGGGTGGGTGTCTACATTTCGAGGGTGGAGGAAGGTTCGGTGGCCGAGCGGGCTGGACTCAGGCCAGGAGACACCATCTTGGAGGTGAACGGCACACCCTTCCGAGCGGTGACCCACGAGGAGGCCCTCAAAGTGAGTTTCTACTTTCGTTTTCCAAATCGGGGAAAATCGGGGAAAATCGGGGAAAATTGGGGAAATTTGCACGCGTCAGGAAGCCGCGACGCGTGCTCTTGGCATCGTTAATCGCCTGTCGATCACTCGAGAGATCTTGCGTTGATAGGCAGCTTGCTGTCAATCAACGTTTGAACGAAGAGAAGCGTTCATGTAGAGTGCTTATCTGCGATAAAATTTAGGGTAGAGATATTTGTGCTTACCTATGTGCAGTACCGCTCATAAGTATTCGAAGGGTGTCACATGTTGAGTAGAATGCAAGTTTCTTTGCAGTACCTGATGTACACTTTTTATATTTGTTTCGTGTTTCTAATACATCCTAAAATTAAGAATACAGCAATTGCTAATGCTACCAATACATCTGTAATTTTTCAAACTTCTGAAATCGTTCAAACACTTATGAGCTGCACTGTATATTCGTTGAGGACTGTCGAGACTTTTCATCAAAAATTACGTTGCAATTTTCAAATTTCTGAAATTTATATTTTTAAATTCAAATTCAAATATTCAAATATTCAAATATTTAACCTGTCATATCCGCCGCTGCAGCCCTCTGTGCATGCAACTAAAAACTTTCGATTCAGTAACCACCCATTTCCAAGCCATTGGGAGTCAATAGCAGCGACCTAGAATCCTGAACGTCGATTTCAGTGACTCTGAACTCGTGGGAGCGGCCAAACGCCGACTCACCTGATTCGAAATCGTTGCTATAGATTTCCTAGGGATACCGAGATCGCTGATAACCGCGTCCCACGACCTTGGATTCGCTAGAAGCTTCTCTAACACTGTGCCTATCGATCTGAAATTCCTACGAAGTCGTCGTCATCGACTAGAGCTACGACTCGTCCTCCTCGCTGTCTTAGAAAGGATCTATTATTGAGGAAGACACTCCAGATGCTCGGGCAGATAAATAAGTTCGCGAAGATGAAAAATCGATGCCTCTGATGATTCAGGGGAGGAGGATAGATGGTTGTTGTCTTGAGAGCGTCTGCAGCGCATCCATTACGTCTGAGCCTGTCCTCCTCTTACCTTGTACCGAGGCCTTCGATTTTGGAACGTTTCCCCAAACACGAACGCCTGGCTACGTGCCTGATCGCGATTAAAAATCGCCGTCAAATTATCCCCCAGTCAGATGGCAATTGGCGTGCGATCGATCGCAGTTGTATCATATTTATGAGTGACCTTAGGAGCCGCGGTGACCCCATCGATTCTGGATACTGGCTCTAGTACATAAATTTTAAAGGGTGGGTTGAGCCAGCAAGTTTCATTTATTAATAAGAGAATTGTTAGGAAAGTATATGAAAGAAATAGACCTGTTAATGAAAAATGTTTGAGAGATGTTGTTTAGGGGGTGATTTAATACTTGAACTTTTTTTGATTTTTATGTGTACAATATTTTGAGAATTTAATAATTCTTCACTCAGTCGTCTGGTTAGAGATTTCGAGAGATACATATGTCTCAGATAACACTAATCAAGAGAATGCTACTCTAGCTCATTCGAAGATTGCTTTTGTATCCACTGATTCCGATTGGTGCCAGGAGGGTGGTCTCTGTGACGTGAGCTGACTATCTCTGATCTATGTTCTCAATTATTCGAAGAGTCCTTTACCACTTATCGTTTACGAGCTCTGTATTCCCTGTATCGCCTTTTTCGAGGGCTTCCATTTTCAAGATTGCAATTTCGAATGCTGCAGCTTTATATCGTATTTTTCCTTTTACCAATTCAGTTTTTCTTACCTTTGCGTTATTCCTTCGCTTTTTGCACTTTCCTTCGCCACCTTTGATGTTGCCTCAACTTCTGCTGAGGAAAGCAGCTCTCGCGATATTTTCCCTCGTATTTAATTTAACTTCCTAGCTACTCGCTGAGATTATAGAAAACTGGAGGGTCCGCGAAGCTGGTTACGGCGAAAGTTTCAGGCGATATTGCTAGCTCTTGTGAACGAGGCCGCCCTCTTTTGAGAATTTTCTTACGTTATCACTTCTTTGGAAATACATATTCTCTTAATCTCTTTGTACAGAGGACCTTTATAACCACAACGATAAAAAATAGTTTAAAATGAAATTCGAATTTACAACTTGGGTATTATTACTTCAGAAGTAGTAGAGTATTGTAGTTAAGAGGGCTATCAAGGGTTCACTTTTTCTACAGGTTTTAATATTTCTAATTTACAATTCTACTTCAGTTCCGTTATTCCAGGTTTAATTTCTTCATAAATTTCAATACTCGCTTATGACTCCATAATTCCGACCTTAGAAAATTTTAAGATATTCTATTCAATTCTCAGTCAAGATAATGTCAAGATTGGTCACTAATAGCCTGCTCAAAATCAGACTCTACTACTTCAAACCCAATAGTAGCTTCAGAAGATTCTAAGACACTCTATTTAACCCCTAGGTCATATGATATTAATACTGGTTACTAACAGTCTGCTCAAAACCAATCTTTACTACTTCCAATCCAGTTTCTCGCTTCAGAAAATTCTAAAATACTCTATTTAACCCCTTAAGATATTCCATTTAATTTATTCTATCAAATCTGGTTCCTAACAGTCTACCAAAAATCAGACTTCACTACTTCCAACCCAATTCCCTCTATCCTAACCCTTCTCACTTCCAAACCACATCCCCCAAGAATTCACCATTTTTCTAGCCCCTCAGAAAAACTCCCCTATCTCCCCCAAAAACGTCCTCAATCTTTTCATCCACCCTCAATGAATTCGAACGTTTCCCAGTGAAAGGGTCGGCAGTTCAAATAGGATGCACGTATATCCGACGATTCTCTAACAATGTTCGCGATAGAAGACACGAGCCCGTGTCACTCAATACGGGATCTCTGTTCGTCGCCGAGGCCAGAAATCCCGCGGCTTGGGGATGAAAAAAATTGAGGGTTGGATGGAGGGGAGGAGATGGACTATCGACTGGCCCGATGGAAAGAAGCGTCGCTCCGAGCCACGCCGCGAGTAATCTTTGGTGTAAACGCTTCTGATGGGTATCTGGATCCGGTGGCTCGTCATGCTCTCACAGTGGCTGCTCGCGAGTTTTCTAGACAAAAGCCCGTCGACAATGGGCCATCAGGGTATCAGGCTCGCTCTCTGTGAAGAGGCACGTAGCTGCGCGAAAACTGTCTGGGAATTTCGAATCTACAGGCTGCCTCTGCTGATGGGACCCATTTCAGGCTTGAATTTCGCGCCACAGAATAGTTGGGGAAATGTAATCTTGCCTTATCAACGTGAGGGTGGTTTGGTATTCGAGTTCCTCGAGGGGAAGGAGTTGGGTTACTGAAAGTATTTGGGAACTTTGAGGGGGTTGGATATTAGATGTGGTAGGCTTGCTTGGTCTTGAAATTGGGCCAACAGATTTTGATGAGACTGTAGGAGAACCCATTTTAGCTAAAATCCACCAGGCTTCGTGGATTGTATTTTCACGGACAATATACCTATTGTAAACGTTTGTTCGAACGTTCTCTATGGGTAGAATAATGCGACAGGAGAATGGGGAAATAGTTTTTGTTCCCGTCCTGGTAGTTAGGGTAAAACATTTAGGGTAAAAATTAGAGGCATTGTGGATAAATAGTTCATTCGAAATTTTTGAGAGTAGAATTTTTTCATTGCTAACTGGACACAAAGTATATGTGGATGGTTGTCATAACTTCAAGAATGCAAGGTTCTGACTACAAAAAAGGGAAACAAAATTAATTTTTTTAATGAATATTCTTATCTCAATATTTTGAAGTTCGAAGGTTAAAAGAATTGTTTTACAATTTTTTCTGGTTATTATGTATTTTGTCTTATATGTATTTCCAATAATTACTTATTCTGAATTCAGACGATTTCTCGCACAATCTATCTATTTTTGAAACGTTAAATTCATTTCTGTGATAGTTATTGATCGCGAGAGAAACGTCCTCGACTTCTCGAAAAGAATCTATTAAAGCGCGCTTTCAGCAAATAGCATGACGTGGATCCAAGCTAACACCGAAATCCCCTGAAATCGACAGTTTGACGTTCCCTCAAGGCTCCCTGTTGTTGTTCTGTATCCTTCACTGATATTGCTTCCTCTCCGCAAATTCGCTTGGACCCTGTGTAGCATCTCTCTTCTCCGCCGAGACTTATTGTACTTCTGAAAAGTAAGAGAAATTCAATTCCGAGAGATGGGGAGCGGGGATTTTACGCGGCCTTGAAAACTTACCTCTCAAAGTGGACACTCGAGAGGGTAAGTCGAGCAGAATGAACCGAACGCAGAGAAATGGCAATTTGCAATGGGAAGGAATTCAGTGATGTAGTTAATAGAGGTGTCATAAAGGGAAGAAATATTCAATCGACAGAGATTTGTTAATTAAAGGACAGCTCTACCTTGACCTAGGTGTCCATGGAAATTGAGGAGCCTTCTGAACGATAGGTCAAATGGTTGACCTAGTTTGACAATCCATGGACTCAGTTTCCGGTGTGTTCACTACATGAATGATCACACATAGCTAGCAAATCTACTCGTTATGATAATCAGAAGTTTTTTAGAAGAGGTTCTTCCGCGAGCTTTCAGTTGTATGTACCCATTGTTCGAAGTTCCATTATTTTTCAGGAGAGCGGTTTAAAGCTGACATATTTGTCTGCTATCTTTTGAATCTTCAAAGTTTCAACTTTTTAAACTTTCAAATTTTTGAATCTTCAAACTTTCGAATTTTCAAATTTTTGAATTTTCAAATTTTTAGACTTTCAGGTTTTGAAATTTTCTCAAATTCTGAAGTCTTAAAATCTTTAAAAGTATTTGAAGTTTTGAATACTTGAAAATTCAAGTTCTTCTGACTTCTCTATAAATATCTATAAATATCTTTCATATCAGACATACAAATTTGAGCTACTACAAATACCTACCAATATACCAACTATGGCTTAATAGAAGCTACTACTTATAATTCCCATCTCAAAATATTGAAAGTAGTCATCGTGTCGTAATCGATGTTGTTTATCTCAGAAAGTGCAGGCTCCATATCAACCTGCCCTAAAAAGGGTCTAGCTGTAGGTCAGGAGTAGCACACACGCAGGGTTGTTTGCTGTTTCAGTCTAGTTTCTTCTCGGAGACTGGTATCCAGACCCGAGTCTACGTCTTGTCTGACATCGATCGGACATAAACGTTTGGACGAACCAGGCAGGATTAAATTGCCACGACTGTCGTAAAGCGTAACGGTGGCGGCAGCTCGTTATTCCGTAATGGCTCGTAGACGCGCAACCGAGAAGTGCGAGCAAACACACACGAACAGGGGCAGGAGACACACGCACGGGGAATCAGGCTGCGCGGAAAGTTCGTCGGAGTTATGGCACGTTTTTCTCCTGAATTCATTAGGACGACAGTTAATTCAGAACGGGAGCAAGTTTCGAGAATATTTCCCGTTTAATATTCCTTCAGAGTAATTATTGTTGCTGCAGGGTACCCAATTTGCTCGCTGAATGTGTGGGTGACATTTTTCATTAGGACTTTGGGAAGGAGAGTGCTTCTGATCGATGATGAAGGGGTGTATTCGTGCAGAGATTTATAGGTAATTTGGTAAATTGTTTCGCTGTGCACTGAATGTAATCTCTATTGAACTGCTAGTAGAATGGTCTGTGTGTGGTCAGACACGAGTAGAAATTCCGTATTAGCTATGTTAGTATTTTGAACTTAATTAGGGATGTATTTATGGTATTTAGATATGTACTAAGGGTTTTATCGACCTTCAATTTACCTAACTTTCTATACATGTTGTAAGGGCCACCTACAATTTAATTTAATTTAATTCAAGTTAACAGGTAGAACCCATTTTTACATAGATGAATGATATAAAAAGAAGCACACAATAGAAAGTAGAATAAGAAAAAAATTACTTACAACACAACTCGATTTAATAATCAGATGGGTGAGTCTCCATAGCAACATAATACAATCCACATCTTCAATTTCGCTGCAGACTCCAACTTTCCCAGCGAAAGAAATCGAATGCAGCAGCAAAGTCGGTGCATTTCCCGAACACGTGCGAGCAAACAAAGTCACCATTAGCCTCCGTCTCAGCGTCTCATTTTTTCTGCTCCGCCGTCCCTGGCTCCGTCGCGGCGCCAGGCGTCCCGGCGTCCTCGGGCGAATCCCCCGTCATCTATTTTCCCTACATAATACACGAAGCTGCCGCGGAAGCTGCTTTAGAATCGCGTCGCTGCCGAGATCGCGGCTAGGCAGAGGCGTGCAGCGAACGCTCGAGCGGCCGTTTATGCGTGGCGTGGGTGTACGCGCGCGTTGAAGACGATAGATCGATCTGAAATTGCTTTGCTCCCTTGCGTCGTTTCGAGAAAAGGCTGTTTGCCGACGCTGCATCGAGCCTGTTCTTTTCTGTTTCCGGAAGCGCCTCCTTTTGGGATCCTCCTTTTCCGTGCTGCCTCGACGATTATTTAACGACGCCCCCGCACGCTCGAGTTTGACACACGCCTTTGCTTCTTTGTGGATCGTGGCTTTTCTGGGTGGCCATGGGTGTTTGTTTGCTGAATCTCTGTTGCTGTCCCCTTTTTGGGGCTTTGTGGAGTCTGAAATGGTTACCTGAGGGTCACTTGGAATGTATTTCATTATGTGAAAGAATTACTACAGAGCTGAGGAACTGTATATCAAAATTCTGTGCAATGGAAAACATAGATAATACAGGTCACACAGTAAACTTTCGATAACTGAAAAAGGTTAACTTGAAATAAGTAGATACTTATTTTTGAGATATTCTACTTGCATAAAACAGTTTCCATATATTGAACTGTACCATCCTCGTTGCTCCTCAAATTTCTTTTAAGTCACTAGCCTGTAACTTTGTCAGTAGATAAGTATTTCTTACTGGAAGTAATTCTTAAGATAAAACGTACATGAAAAGTTATGGGGAAGTATATTCCCAGTGACATGAGTAAGCGGAGTGTCTGACCGCATATGTCCTACTTCTACTGTCATCTCAGCCGTACTGCTGCTCACGCGATATAACAGCGATTTCACACATCAGCTGATCTACCCACATGGATTATTAACCTTGAAATGCAGCAATTTCTCAATAATTCTTTTTTATACTCCCTTTACCACATAAATTGACAATTCGAAAATATGTACTTTATCATTTCTGAAAAAAGTCGTATATTTGAAGGCTGAACATAATTAATGTCATTATCAATTCTTTGTATATTTCGATTTAGGGATCATTTCTGAAGGCTTGCAGTACATGGTTTCCTAGAATTGGATTTTCCGTGTAATATCTATAATTTCTGCAATAAAAGGATAACATATCGGAAACAGCCGAGATAGCCAGACGTACATTCTCTTGCTCGCTGGAATAAAAGTTCGCCAGACAAGATAGAAGTGACTTTTTTCACGTTTCATTGCTCTCTCTACCGGAAGCTCGTAAGCCCAGTTTTCGCTGGAACCGAGTTACCCGCGCTATTGGGAATCGGAAAGTGTTACTTTATCGGTCGATTGAAGCCCCCGTGGATCAAGAGAATTCTTTCCATCACATTTGCAAAATTGCAATTCTGGTCCCTGAATAGATGAAGGGAAGAAAAGACGCATCGATAGCCTCATTCACCCACACAAATTCCTTCACACTTTTCAATATTTCTATACTCCTCTTTACTCAAAAATAATTTATATAATTGAAATACTTTCGTAAAATAATGCTGTATAATTTTATCAATAGAGGTCAGCAGCTATTTTGTGGTATTTAAATAAGAAAATATACGTTGCCTTATAGTGGATCCTAAAAATTTAATACTTCCTCAGTCAGTTGCATTTTTATAGAACTCAGGTCCTCCTTTTCAACTTCAGATTAATTCCATTTTCAGAGGTTGACGATAGTTTCGATATTTATAGACCACTTCCGTGATTTAGTGACGTATTTCTGGGTTAAGTGCCCCTTAAACAAGCAAGACAATAAAACTGAGCGATATGTTTTTGAGAGGTTGCAATCGAAGGAGGAAAACAGGGGCTAGGGGGTTCGCATGAGTCGCCTGGAACCTCGTAATACGGTGGCAGAATCGGATGTCCATTTCCATGAGAATCGGTATTTAGTTCGCTGGGGATAAGGATTCGATCACATTCACGGATTCCCCTGCGACTTTTCTGGGTCAAGTATTCCCCGCAATAGGGATAAAGCGGGGGAATTTATGGACGACCATCTCTGGCGTTCCTTCGTGGGGGAAATTCATGTCTCTTGAGCCTTCTGGGTAATTTGACGAGACTTTATTTTCGTATTATTTACAATTCTTCCAATTTTGTGGCAGATATGATTGCCAGTAGTCCTTGACGTAGAGGGTGTCCCAGAACTGATGATAAAGGAAGAAAGAGGGTAATTGTACATGAAAGAATAAAACGAAAATGTAGAATAAAAATGTATGATATTTTCTAGTTCAGTATACTTATACATGGCCAAAATCCAAAGTCAATTTTCTCAAAAAGAAAGCATGATATCAAAAATTTCAGTATCAATCACCTTCTTTCCTCTTGTACCACCAGTTCTAGTACACCCTGTATATACACTTATTACACTAACAGTACTGATATATCCCACATTGCACAGCTTCAAAAACGTAGGAATATTCAAATATTCAGATATTCAAAAGCTCAAAAACTCCAATATTCAAATTTCGAACCTGAGGCTCTATTAAATCTAGTTCCACTTCACTCTCTCGTGGCATAGTAAATTAGAATAGCGTCAAGGCCACTCGAAAGAAGTTTAGAGGCCTCCATTTCATGTCGTCCGTCTTCCGGGGTGGGCCAATGAAATAAATAATTCATGAGGTCGAAGGACGCGCGAGCCAGTGAGAGCCAAGTCGGCCGAAACTCGTTATCGTACTCTGGCCAGGACTATTTCCGTTCGACGTCACACATCGCTCCTTACAGGAAGGTCTCTTTGAGTATACGTACTATTTGACCTCCCGAGGACACCCATCCTCGGCCTGACTCGATTTCAGACCTCCCCGCGAACAAGGAAGTCGTTTCAGGATGTTATACGGCTGGTTGACGACTATCAGTACGGACACTTTCGTGATTTCTCGCGATATCTCTCTATCGATCGTTTTCGAGGGACAAGGGACAGCGGCGAGTATCAGGGGGTGGGTTTCTGACTGGTAAACAAGCCTGAGCACGATCCTGATTAGCGTTGGCGTGAAGCGTGTCGTAGAGTGTTGTCTTGATACGAGCTGGCTGGTATTCTTTCAATTTAACTAGTCAGCAGCTTTGAGAATTCACATCGAAGTTACTGGTGGGTAGATCCTGAGTTTAGTGTCTTAGTTAACCCTGTTCTGTTGAAATTAGTTTGGTCTACTAGTAACTCTAACTTTGATTAGTGTCGCGGAGTTCTACTTGCTAGAAGTGAAAGTAGACTGAGCGATTAATGTTTGAAGTGTTTGGTCTAGAAATGCCAAAAAGAGGGGACAGATTGTTGACGAAGTGACAAAGAATTTTCTGAAGTTGCGTATTCAATATTTGAATACTTGAATATTTAAATATTTGAATATTTGAATATTTGAATATTTGAAAATTTGAAAATTTGAAAATTTGAATATTTGAACATTTGAAAATTTGAATATTTGAATATTTGAAAACCTGAATGTTTAGAATTTTGAATATCTCATTATTTGAAAATCCCAAGTGCATAGCAACTAATTCCTTTCTGTAGACAAATATAATTAAATAAGCCCCTTCTTTTTTGTTAGCCTTATACAAAAGTAATGTGGAATAGCTTCATTACTTTTCGTACCCTGATGAGAGAGAAGTAGATGAAGACTTTCTGATACCATAAGTAAGGTTTTCTCCCTCGTTTCGCGAGTCCTTTGTTCGAAGATTTTTCAACAGATCATCCAGAGGATAGATTAAATCGCGACACGTAATTTCGATAAGCCGATCCGAAGGTTAGCAGACAAAACGGACGCAGCGAACCGTGTCAAGAGTTCACGAGGAACTCTCATCGGACAGATCGACCTGCAGTGAAATAACACGCTTCAAATTCAGTAGCTACTCTTTTGGAATGAGCAGACTAGGAACAATCTGCTTATAATCGAAAACAGTCGTCCTTATAAAAATAAGAATTCATTTTCAGTAGGTAGTTATCCAAAATTTCAGAAAAATTCGATAAAATCTAAATTAAAAAATATCACATCTATTAACCTTCTATCTTAGATGCTCAGAAATCATATATCACTGAATTTTTTTTATGCTAATAAAAATGTGCAAACACCTTGCGAAAAACTAGCTGTCCTCTATAGAAAGTTTTCTGGAAAAGGAAGATAAAGAAATTTTCAAACACCACGAGAAAAGAGCGAGCTTAGCAGCAATATAATTGGCTGGAAAACGTACGATTTCGAACAAACTTCCTGCGGGATTATTAACGATAAGAATCTTGCGGGAGTTTTTAATCGGCGAGAAGCACGCGAGCGAAGGTTCCGTTTTGCATTTGTACCAGCAAAGCGACGACTATTATGCTGTTTCGCGTGGATATACCCACGATAATAATGTCCCTCCTCATGAGGCAAAAGAATAATGCTGTTCACGGAATGGATCTCTGCCTCTTCTGTGTCTAAGCAATCGTTTCTTCGTATACTTCCAGCTGGAAAACTTTTACATGGACTCCAGTACTTATGCAGGAAATTGCAAGCTGAATTGCAGCTCTTCTGTAAACTCATCACTCTCTGTGTGAATATGTTTCTCTTTAAGATTTGCTTTAAAAATTATTTCTGAGTCTTAATATCAAGGTTCAGGTTTTTAAGAAACTTAAAAAATTAGTTTTATTTCAGATTCTTTTGTTTGTTATTTCACAATGAATTTTCTGTAGGTTTATAGATAGTACTGTACCACCTATCTATTTTCTCCTAGACTCAATCATCGAATCAGTAAAAAATTCACAAACTCGAATTTTTGACAGTGGAAGATTCTTAAAAATACATCCCCTAAGACTCTACTTAATTAGTCTCATAAAACTTGTTTATTTTTCTACTTTAAAATTCCTTTTTACTCATTTATCTGTTTATCATAAATATAGCCAGCAATCACTCTCAATCCTTCGATCGCTCAAGTTGCAGTGATTCATGTTCCCTCATCCGAAAAAGTTCTCCTCTTTGAAGATCAGAACCCCTAACAATGGACCAAAGGCACGTAGTTCGCATAGACACGACAGAATTGCATCTTTCGGGTCCAGAAACACGGTATCCTAAGGACGTGATCCGGGCTGGGTCAAGGATAGGCAGGATGTGACGTCACGGACCGCCAGAAGATCGATATCCTAGCTACCGGGTGGCGTCACCGCAAAACGCACTGTCTACTCCTTGTTGACCTTACACGTGCCAATTTTCCTCCGACTCGTGCCACAGCTGCCAATCCCTGTTGGACGATCTCTCCTCTTTGCCAGTGGAACAGGTGTCCCTTCTATATGCACTGACTTTTCACCTTGCAAGCTTGGGAGACTCAGGGACTCTGATTTAGAAACTGTAACGTAGTATTTAGTAAATCTTGTCGTAAGTATTGCCTGACCCCTCAGAATCATTGAATCATTCAGAAGACCCTGTCTTTAGAAGTGGCTTAAGGAAGGTCTGACTTTTACTAGGGTGACTTTGTGGGGGCTGTAAAATTTGCTGTCCCTGAGGATTCGCCTTATCCCACGATGTACCATTTTGGGGGTACTTTGTCTTCAGAACTGTCCTCTTGAAGATCTGATCTTGATCTAGGTGATCGAAGTATTTTGCCAAGTCCATAAGATCCTTCAAGTCAGGCTCCAGTTGGAGGCAACTTGCTCGGGCCACCCTCTAGAAGTTGTAGAATTTTCAGCCAGTGGGGATTGACCTTACCCCTAGGTCTGTCATTTTGGGGTACTTTGTCTTCTGAATTCTCTTCTCCAAGACCTGATCTTGATCTAGGTGATCGAAGTATCTCGTAAAGCCTCGAGGTCCTCGATAAGATCCATCCAGGCTGGATCTAATCGTGGACCAAAGGACTCTTTGTAATATTGCTGAAGGATTATCTTCTCGCGACAGCTTTCATCCTCGAGGAACGGCATAGAAACGGTTTTGCTCCTCGTTGACCTCACACGCGCCGATTGTCCGTCGTTTCGCTTGTCAAGGTTGCTCTGGAGGAAACCCTTCACGGACAATGATTTCTTTCAGATTGCTGAGGCACGACATGTATAAGCGATCTATTCTGAGGCCGACAACGAGGAATCCTCTCCCCGACGATATGTATCGTGGATTCTTTTGCATAAGAGCACCGCCTCGGCGCCTTGAATAATATTTAAAGGCAGCCTTAGTCCCCTGACGCCCTCTCAGCCTCCTTTATTCGTGCGCGAGGCACGCCACTCGCTGTCTAAATAACGTAGTATGTTTTCCTCTAGGAGGAAATTGAACTTCATTTTTTAGCCGAGAGAATCGCGTCGAGAGTTCCTTTACTCTAGAAGAAGTTCCGCATTACAATGGGTCACGTTGAATCGTATTAAAAACATCCAGCTACTTAGAAAGAAAGAGAACTTGAGGAATATCTCTTGTAACAATTGTGTCGCTGATTAAGGAAGTGGTCTAAGCAAAAAATCGAAGAATATTGAATTCAACGTGACTCTCAGGTACAGAAATATGAGTAAGGAACTTTATTTTTTCAGAGCTTCCATTGAACCTATTGTCATAATTGCCTTCTAGTTAATTGATCTATATACATCTAACAATAACTTAACTTCAGCACCTGAAATTTAAAAAAAATTCTGGGCAAGAAATCATCACACTCTTAATTACCACTATATCTTAATTAATTCAGTTTCTCTTCAAGAATCATCTCAAATTTTCGCTAATATCTTTCTCTTCTGTTCCCAGATGCTGAAGTCCTGCAGGACCCTGAGTATGACGGTGCGTGGACCAGCTTTGGATCCTCGTTGCAGAGTGGGCCATCCTGTGTGGTCCACTTCCGGTCGACAGCAGTCCTGCAGCTGGATGGACCGTCAAGGTCGACCAGCTTCTCCACCACCTGTGTACCCTTCCAGAGACTCGAGGTATTGTCCAAGGACAAGAAAGGTCGAGCTCTGCATCGAACCTGGCCAATCCCTTGGTTTGATGATCAGGGGTGGCCTCGAGTATGGTCTTGGGATCTACGTCACTGGGGTGGACAAAGACAGTGTGGCTGATCGGGCTGGACTGTTGGTGAGAATTATTGTGACGACTAGAGTACTGTCACCACGCTTTTGAGTTTCTATTTCTACTTTCAATTTTTCAATTTTTTATATTTTCATCTGTTCTGTTTTTCGTCGACCTTCAGTTCTCTGGATTTTCTAGTTTTTGAAAGGATTTCAGTTTTCGATATACAAAGGGAGAAAGTTATTTTCTGTCTCCAGGTGGGTGATCAGATCATCGAGGTAAATGGGCAGAACTTCGAGGAGGCGACACACGATGAGGCAGTGCAGATCCTGAAGACGAATAAGAGGATGACGCTTCTGATTCGAGATGTGGGGAAGGTGCCTCATTCCTGTACCACTAGCCAGCCTATCGTTATGCCAACGTCTAGGTACCCTGACCACGACCCCATGCTCCTGGAAAGCCCTGGAAATCATCGACCACCTAGCCCTTCGTAAGAAATAACCTTTTTTATTCAAATTTGCGCAGCCTGATAATTAATAAGAAATTTTTTAGAATTGATAGAGATGCAGGAAATATAGAAAATATAATTAAATTGAAAAATATTTACAAAGTGTCCATTAACAATTTTGAAGGGTAGAAACAAGTGTTAAATTCCCTATTGAATAATAATACCTCTTTTAACTAAAACTATCTTGCACATTATTCTTTCTTAAATGTCTGTATTCAAATTTTTTTTCTACCATTTTTTCAGTATTGCCAGCGACTGGAGACATCGAGGCGGTGTGCACACAGTCTCAGCCGCGACAGCTGCAATGGTAGAGGAGAAGGCGAGGGTGGTGCTCGCTAGGAGCGAAAGAGCAGCACTCTCTCAACTTCTTGCTGACTACAGGACACGCAGATTGACAATCGAGGAGCTGGTGGTCAGCTTAAGCGATCTGCTGAACACACACGAGAAACTGACTCTGCTGACTGAGCTTAGAGAACTCGTCGATAGCAAGGACAGGGCTGCCTTTGACGATCTGGTTTATAGGCCTCGCGTTTCCATGACAAGGGTATGCTTCTCAAAGTTAATCTATCTATAATAAATAGAGTGGAGATGAAGATCAATTTTCAAATTTTTGAATTTCAAACTTTTAAAATTTTCGAATCTTTAAATATCAAATTTTTTCAAATTTCAAACGTTACAGTTTTCAAATATTTATATTTTGAATTTTTAAATATTCATATATTCAAATTTAAAAACAATCGTTTTGAATTTTCAAATCCAGAAAATCTTGAATGCTCAAATTTTAATAATTTGAACTTCTCTAAAGGGTAAGGTAAGTGTCCCAGTAAATGACCCTGTCCCGATACGTGGACATTAACGCTATTAATTAAATTCTAATATAAAACCAGTATTACTAATAAAAACCAAAGAATATTATCATAAAATAGTTCAGTTACTGGGACACAATTCAAGTGTTGAGATATATACACATTTTTCGGTTACCCATTTACTGGGACATTTGACATCTTAAACGTCCAGGTAGTGGGACATTTATTTACTTTATCCACTTCAAGAGAAACCCAAAGTGGAACGAGTCTTAATGCCTGTTTCAGAGGAAAGGTGATCGTGCCCACTCGGACCTAATAGTGACGCCATCCCTCCACGATCTCCCGGTAAGTGAGCAACTTCATATATTCTAACTTACACACGTCTACGAATCTCACTTGTCACACGATATTTTCTCTCTGTTTATCTCCGTCTCTCGGGACCTGTATAGAAAACTCTACTGTTGTCTCTGTCTTTTTCTCACTCTCTGTTCTGCGTTGTCCACTGTAACTGTTAGACCCGTGACTGTGTCTCTACCTTCCCGTCCCTGAAACCCGCGAGCAGCCTGCTCTGAAGACACCTTCCTCGTGGCTGGTTTCCAAAGGTGCGATCAGTCCAGGTTTCTCGCGGGGAGAGGACGATCTGGTATGCTCGTGACCCCCTCACTGAATGTGTCCAATTAGAACGCAATGAATCCTACAATAGCTGCCAGATACGAACCGAGGAGAACGATTCGAGGGGTACACATTTGAAAAAAAAAAAAAAGAAAAAAAAGAAATAAAAGGACTGCGAAAGAAGGATAACTGATAATCGTTTGGAGAGGTGCGAGGGGAGATGGATACATGACGTCAACAAGAAGCCTGAAAGGGTGGAGGGAGGGAGTTCCTGGAAAATGTCCAGGAGGATCGTCGAATTCGCAAGACACGTCTCGCGATTAAGGGGAAATGTCGATCCGAGAGACGAACTTTTGTTTTTGCTTAATTGCTGCCGCGGTGACCTGTGAAGCATGTCTCGGAAATCTCTTCCTGCAACCCCTTCTTTCTTTTCTCTTTCAAAGTAGAGGCATCTGGTCTGTCTTCTATGGCTTCTTCTACTTCTCTCTCTATCTCTCTTCTACTACTCGATCGCTAGCACCTTTGTATCTCTTTCTCTCTTTCTCTCTGTGCTCTGCTTGTCGTCTCGCTTCCGCGCGCTTTTTGCCAGCCACTGTCGCATTTCCGGTCTGCGCTCGTCGGTGTACCTTCTGACAATGAGCAACGTTCCGAACGAACTGTCTTGCGTAGTGCTCGAGTGTGCAAATATTCGAAGCCTGACGATGGAATTTATGAAAGCGATTTTCTCTGTTATGCAAAGCGCTCCTTTTTTGTTCTCTGTTTTTTTTCTTCTTCTTTTTCTTTTGTTGGAATAATTTTGAGGGTGAATGTGCACGAGGGTAAACGTAGGCTTCGAATATTTCAGCATTCTCTGTGTGTCTGGATGCGTTTGGATAGATGCTTGCAAAATTAGGAAGCACAGAATGCGCAGTTAGAATAGTTTGCCTCTGGGTTTCTTTTTCACGCTGACTACAGCGAAGGAGACAGTAAAAAGTGCGACCTTTTTCGAACGAGTTCGCCTGAGCTTTGCTGGATTTCTGTTTCGTTCTGTCTTGCCTTGATCGCGTGCGCGATTAGGAACCTAATTAGCGAAATGCTGAGCAGGAAATTAATAATAGTATACATAGAGGCATACCAGTTTGGAATGATCCACATTTTGGAGTGAATTATTAATCTACTAAAAATATTTCTCATAACGATGTTTATCTATTAACAGCTAAAACAGCTTAAGTATGTTTAATAAAATATACAAGCACTGCTCTAAAAATTTCAAGCTATGAGGCCTCTAAAATTCTTAACTAAAAACGAACCTTCAGCTCAAGTTAATTTTCTGAACCAAAAAATGAAATTTTCTAACATTTTCTAGAAATTTCTCATTATAAAACCAAAGATGAAGGTTTAATTCTAAAGTATTTTTTTTTAAAAATCAAGATCTTTCTTCTAAATCGCGCACTCGATCGCAAGATGCTAATAATGAGAGTAGTAGACCAGAAATCGGCCTAATTTGATCGCATCTCGCGCTGGAAAGTATTCGGAAGCTTCCTAAGCTCTCGTCCAGTCGTCGTTTCGCGCTTCGAGATCGGGGAAGTGAGACAAGATCCACGAAAGAAGGTGCCAGCCTCGTCCAAAGCTCGGGCAAGCTCGCTGACCGGCCGGTTTCGTAGCCAACGAGTTTCAGAGCACCGCCAGCGTCAGTCCCAGACGATTCCTCGACAGAGTGGTCCCCGAAATTTTCGCTTTTCTTGGGTTCCATTAGCTTCAGTCTTTAACTCTTGTTTTCCAATGTCCCCTTCCATGGATGATATGAATACGAATATTCCTTCCATATGAACGAAGGTTGACGAATGTTGGTCCAAGAAGGGTAAATCAACTCCAGTATTGGAGGCCTGTTTTAAACAAAGTCAGTCGAGAAATCGATCGAATGATGCTTGATTAATGATCCCAGCTTACACACGCTTTCACGGTTCACGGTCCTGCAAATCGAGGTCGCAGACTCCGTGATCTTTGAACGGAAGAGGGCCGCCGGAAACAGTCGTAAATCAAGCGTCATCTGCGCGATGACAAACGTCATTGCCGCGACGATCGATGACAAATCGCTGCCAAATTGGCATTGTGGTTAATTAGTATGAATTGGACCAATAAACGGAGGATGAATTGGCACTATACAGGGAATTGATAGTTGATGTGTTTCGGAAACGAGAGGTCTTAAAAATTCTTTACAATTTCGTTGTAGTTTTGTTCTGATTAGTTGAAGTTTTCAGTTATTTTTTTGTAGATAGAAAATTTGGGAATTTCAATATTTGAAAGGTTCAGAATTTGAGAAGTTTAATATTCAGAAGATTCAAGATTTGAGAATCTCAATCTTTAGAAGATTCTAGATTTGAGAATTTTAATATTCAGAAGATTCGATATTGGAGAATTTCAATATTCAGAAGATTCAAAATTTGAGAATTTCGTAAAGTTTTATAACTTCAGTATTTAAATTTCTCTTAATTTGACAGTTCTCAAATTCGTCAGTTTTGAAATTTATATTCGAATTTCTCCAAGTTTAACAGTTCTGAACTTTGTAAATTTCAAAACTTCGAAGCTCCAAAATTTACATACTTGAAAATCTCAGCGTTCGAAAATGTCAAGATTTAGACACTTGAATATTCAAAAATTGGGAATTAACTACTGTGGGGCATTTCTATATTTGACACCCTTGTCGAAGAAAGATGCTAGAATGAAAAATGCTGGACTAAACGAAAGGGAAAAGAAAGAAACATTGTCGAAGAAGTGCTCGTTGGCGATCGAAACCGGGTGCAAAGTGGCAAACGGCAAAAGGCATGACAAGGGGTCTGGTGATTTCTCGCAGAGGGGTTGTTGCCGTCCTGGACGACTGCTGGACGTCGAAGGAGACCCTCTCGGAGTGACAGGACCTCTCCTGCCGAGGGATAACCAGGAATATAGATCGCCCAGCGAGGACAGCGGCCTGGGGGCCGACATGCCCAGGACCAGGTCGAGAACATTTCAATTCGATCTCGCCATTCCGAAAATCAGACTCTTCTTCCCTTTCTATCTCCCTAAAATCTCGAACATCAAGACTCTCTGTAAATCGTCAACCAGGATAACTCCCCTACCATCAATCTCTGGCAATGTCTCGTACAAGTCTCTAAGCTTCTTGCTCTGCTAATTGCAGCCGCGATATTCGATTATCGCTACAATCGAACTCCCACGAAGTTCGCCTTAAAGTCACCCCAAGCCTCTTGCCAACTTCAGAACCATAAGTAACTCGATTTCGCCTGGAAACGCACAGACAATGGAATCAGTGCATCAACCTGATTTCTCGAATCCAACAGGAAATCCTGCAATTATATAACAACATGATAATCCCAGAATCTTCATCTCCCAACCCCTTCAACTCATCCTAATTCCACAGACAGTCAATCCAAATTGATTTCGCTCGTCCCTGAAGAAATCACTCTTGGTTTCCTCAGGAACAAACTGAACACCAACCCCTCTCAGCCCCTCGTATCCCAGTGGCGAATAATTCCCTCTCGTGATCCATTTCTCGCGACTCGAAGCCGAATTCCTCGACTTCCGCAGCGTGCTTCGGGGAATCCCTAATTGATCTTGAATTCAACGCTCGCGCGAAGAGGGGCGAGGGAAAAAACGGTGGGACACGCGATTCGGGGCGAGGAGAGGGGGAGGATGGCAGTAATGGCGTTTCTGTGTCGGATATACGAGGTACATCGATATTTCATTTCCTAGCAGGCCTGATCTGGCTTTAGTATCTATCCCGCGTTCACGAACGCCCACCCCTCCTCGACGACCCACCCCCTCGCTGGTAGCAGGTATGTACACAGATAAGCAGGTACGCGCGGAGAAAACGGCTGGTAACGCGCGAACATGTGTGTCCTTTGTGTCGGCGCGTGGGCGGCGGTCGGCTCGTGTGTTTGGCGTGGGTGGGCGCGGGATGTATCGGCGGTCAGCTTTGTACGGATCGTTCGATCAATTTGCGAGGGACGGGCCATGGGATTTCTTCCCTTGTCGCGGTGTCGGGCACGTACAGGTTCCTCCAGGCGAAGATTGATTGGAGTCGGAGCGTATGAATGGAAGGGAAATCGATTCTTGGCGAGGGCGAGATTTTTTTTAGAGTCCCTGGGATATGGGGGATTGTTGGAGGTTCTATTTGTTTAGGGAACAGGTTCAATTTGTAATAGCTGTTTGTGCAGAGTGTCGGCTACCGATTTTAGTATTCCGGCATTTCTGAAGTTTGATAACTCAGTGTTTGAATATTTGGATATTCAAAGTTTGAATATGTAGCTCACTATTTTCATATTTGAATGTTTGAAAACCTAGAAGTCAGAAAATTGGACTATTTTAAAATCTTTAATCTTGAAAATTTAAATATTTGGATATTTAGAAGCTTGAAAGCTTCAATATTTGAATATTTAGAATCAGGAAAATTTGAAACACTGAACATTTAGAAATTCAAAAACTTGGAAACTTGAAACACTTATGAAAAAGTAATTTCGTCGTAAGTAAATTCCCCTGAATCGATATCCTTCAGTGGCATCACGAAAATATAGTGTTAGATATAGTTCGCGGATCGAAAACACACAGAAAATGGCATTTGCATATTTCGGCACGATATCAGATTTTCGGACAGCATTCGATTATTGGACGGCGGATTAGGCGACGATGAATGGTCCGTTTCCATTGAACGTTTGACAGGATTCAGATTTGGCTATCTGATCGTTTGTATTGTTCGATTCCCTCTTTCTCTGGTTTTCTTTAGCTCATGTTCCATTGTAAACCCCGTCAGTTGAGGGATTGATCGATAATTCGAGGCTAGCATAACCTGTGTATTTATTCCACGAAATTTACCAACTGGTAGAGTAGAGTTACCTCAATGTATTCATGACAGTTTGCATTATACTTCCTCTATGGCGCTAAATTGTTCTGAATTAATATTGAGGGTTGTAGCTCGATACTTAGTCTATTGTCTTTCCAAGATTGCCCGCGTAGAATTGAAATACAGTGTTCCAGAAATTAGAATTCAGAAAATTAAAACAAGTGTATGAAAAGACTACAAATTGCTGAATCAAAGATTTAAATATCTAAAAATTTGAGACTTTGATACGCTTGAAAATTCAAAATTTTTAAAATTTAAAACGTTGGAAGTTATGTTTCAGATATTTAAAAACTTGAAAATTCAAGAGCTTAAAAATCTGAAAATTTATAATTCAAATATCTAAAAATTTAAAAACACAGATTCGAGTTTCCTGGAAAATATTTTATTTCTGTTTCTCATGATCAGATTATGGGTATTTTTTGGTCATTTTTCCCTCCATAACTGCCATCAAATTTTTCGAGGTAAATAAAATACGGGCAACCCTCCTCGCCCCCTGACTGTGGTGCAGCAGAGCAGTTCGTGCCACAAAAAAGGAAAATCAACAAGCAACCCTCGGGGCACGTTACTGAAGTCAATACTCAAAATCTGCCCACTGCAGTCAAATATCGGAGGTTTATGCGGCGAAACGCGCACCTACGTTAACACGAATGGCCCTTGAAAATTTAGTCGACCCAGGTTCTAACACCAGGTCGTATCCCAGGCAACAGAATGAAACAAATGAGCTCCGGGAGAGTCAGCAGTGTCGTAATCGTTCCGTGGGTGAAATGTTCGTCGAGAAAATTGTGCGCGCCATTCTTCTCGCTTTTCGATAAATTCGATAAAATAATAACCGAGTATCGTCGCGGTTAAAAAGGAAAGTAATACACGGTGGCACCTGTATCTACGACAGTGATGTTATTAGAGATCGTTGATCGTTGATTCGGTTGATTAATCGAAGAGGTGTTCGAAAAATCAGTTTTCTCGATGAATCGAAGCGACAGTATCCTCATGACTGAGCATTCGCGCCCTCTTGACCGATCGATGGGCACCTGCGACTCTTAAACTTCAGCGAAGGACGAGCCAGCGAACGGAAATAGATTTGGCTCGCGCGACTTATGATCATCCGCAACGGAGCACGTATCGATGCCCGACGTGTGTGGTGCTCATTAAATAATCGATGGCAAACGTATAAATAACTGCAACAGGGTCCCTCCACTGTGACTCGAGCTCGTATGTGTTCTATAATTCTCGCGAACCTGTCTGGGTAAGCTATTCCAGTCCTCTTCTTGATTCAAGTTTTGTAAATAATGCTAATACATGTAGATATTTCAAATTATTGGAAATATATTTGGAGAATTTATTTAAAGACTGTCGTCAGTGGCCTTCAAAGATCGAATTTATTTCTACTCTTAAATTCGAAACGGTAAGGGAAGACGAAATGCATATTAAATACTCGTATTTCAACCCTTTCATAACTACTGTACATACTTCAAATTGGGAGGTCCAAGTTATCCCCATTTTTAAATTCGAACTGGAAAGAGAAGCCTCGATCATATACCTATATAATCCTTTCAGCCCTTTCATGACTATAATCCTTCATAGTTGGTAAAAGTTTAAACTAGTTCAACTGGATATATTTACAAGCTGCAGCTGTTTAATCCTTCTCCACACGAACCAGAGAAAGAATTAAAACCTGAAAATCCTACGTAACAAACATCGAAAAAATGTCACGTAAATACAAAAAAAATTCAATATACAAAGAAAACAGCAATTGCTTATTCCTTCCTTAAATAAAAGCGAGTGGTCACGGTTTCACCCTTACATAATTCACCCCTCGTTTCTTCAAGAGCCATCCCTCGCCCCTCACCCCCTCCATCCTACCATCCCCTTACCCCATCTCCCCAAAAAGCTGGTGTTCGAGAAATCAGTCTATTTCCGTAAACGATAATCGATAGACCGCGTGAAATATTCAGTCAACGACCCACATTCGCTGCAAACCGATTAACGAAAGAAGATCCCAGCCGGGACAAAGGTAGAAGGAAATGAGAGTCGCAGACGATCTAGAGGAAAGGGAGGATCGAGGGCCGAAGGGGGTGGGTCTCAAATGGCAATTTTGGCAATTCCAGAGCGGGCTGCAGGCGAGCGCAGCAGCACCAAGTGACGACCTCCGACCTCGCCCTCTCCAACGACGACGAGTGTGACAACCAGGTAGAGAATGTCGTTCGACCTCGGTGCACCCCCGACGCGGTCCCCCGACGGTTCTTAGGCGAATCGTTCGTTGTCCTATCCCGTGACAGACACCCACGATCTCGGTGAACGCGGTGAAAGGTATCTCCCATCGATTTTCTTTTCCAGGACTACGAGGACGAGCTGGAGAACGGCCGCGGGCGGAGGCACAGCTCGCCAGGCGGGTCGCGGGGCAACCCAAGGGACTACGGCCATCACCATCTTCACCCGGACAATTTGGTGAGTGGATAAGTTCACCTCGTTACCCCACGGGACCCTGTTTCTTTGGGAACCTCTCGTCTCGACCGAACGCAATTAACCTGCTGCCTCGAACAGCGCTTTTTCTTGGGGGTATCGATCGAGGACAGGAAATAGCTGAACTGTCTGCTCGGTCATAACTCTGTTGCTCCTTCGTGATTTGGACGTGACTGGGGTGAAGACACTAGTTGGTGCACTTGCGTTGGGGTGTATTGAAGTCCTTGGTCTAGGGCGCTAGGATTTGGAAGATCTGAAATTCATAGGTTTCTTAATCTCTTTTATTTGTTTTCATTTTCTGTTTTTTCTTTTAATTTTTTGGTAAATGTCGTGGAATTTCAATATTTGACTTTTTAAAGGAATAGTGTTAAAATATACAAATATTCAAAAATTCAAAAATTCAAATATTCAAGTATTCAAAAATTCAATATCTAAATTACAATTTTTAAATTACAACTGTAAAAATTTGTAATATTTCAAATCATCAAATATTTGAACACGCGAGTTTCCAAATTTCAAAATTCGACATCAATTTCTACCTTCCAATTCCTGGAACAGAACCTGTAGCCACATACCTCTCTAATCAGAGCAACCTTTGATGAAAATGTAGGAACGCCACAGTAACGTAAAATTGTAAATTTTGAATGCGTCAGCGGAAGTTATTATTTGTGAACAGGTTATCGTAAAACTATACTGTTATTTGTAGCTTCGGGTGGAGTGTTTGAAACAGTGGATAAAGTTTTGTTGGGAGTTTAGGAGTACAATAATCGAGCGACGCGTAACGCGAAAACTGCTTCCGGAAAGCTGTTTAATTATGCAACTGGAATTTAAAGCACTAATTAATTAGTTTCGATGGCGTAACGAAAGCTAGTAGGAAAAATGGTAGTTGAACGGTTGCATAATTTAACGCGTATAAAAATGCTTGCAAGTACTTCGTTCTATCGTAACAGGATATATAATTAAACCCTGTGCTTTAACGTGATTAATATAACAGTGCAAGCTACATTTATTGCTTACCCTACGTTTTAATAGTGCCGTCGTAGTTTATGATGAAGTTATACGAATTTAATTTGTTGCAAGTTGCAACTTCTGAAATAATTGTAAAAACTGTCTAGGCAACAAAAACTGAAATTGCATCCGATTTAAAGGTGGTAGAAATGCACATAATTACTAACATAAAATATAAATGAACGTAGACAATTACAGAGTAGCTCTATTAAAGCATTCTGTCCTTAAGATTATTCTCTTCTTTAGAATCAAAAATTAGAATAATAATTAATCTCAACGAAATGATAAAAATAATTCCTGCAACTACTTGAAACGTTCTGAAACAATTTCACTCAGCTTTATTACGTTCTCATTATTATAATCCCCGAAGTAAATCCCGAACGATATTTCTAGTACGGCAATGATTATTAATGATCCTCAGTTTTGTAATTATAAATCATCAACCGTGTATGCATTAACTGTCTTGGAACATAGCTCGTACCGCCTCGCATTTAGCAATAAAAAGAAAGAAAGAGTAAAGGATAGGCGCGCGGTGCGCATGAGAGCAGAACAAATGGATAATTGAGAGACGGCAGAGAAATTTCTCTGAGACTGTTTCTGGCTAATGGTCGCCTGGTCTAGTAAAATAATAGTGAAACTCGAAAAGAAAAAGTAGTCGATAATTTTAGGGAGATCGTTTCGAAATAGCAATTAATTCTTAATAATTATGAGAACTGACCTCATCTGTGTAAGAAACAACAGGAATAATCGATCCTGCGCTCCCATAATTTTCACCTTCATTTCTGTTTTCAACATCGATTCGAATCTATCCTTTTCACTTCGTCAAACATCCCATCGAAGGTCTTTTATATTAATTGTTATCAGCTAGATACCCCAGGCGTTTAACTCGCACAATCGATTCCCCCGATACGATAGATCGCCGATCCCGATAATAGGATTGATCGGAGGCAATGAACCGCGGCATTTAAATGAACAAGGTACCGTTAACTCGATCATTGTCCCGCAAGAATCGTCGACCAATTAAGGAACTGTTGCCGACGAGCCACCCTAATTAGTCAGCAAAGCAAGTCGCGGCTCGATTCGCAGTGCCAGGCGTGGACTTCGATTAGAAGCTTTTAGCTCGATGACTTGCTTTCAAATGCTTCGAGGAGTGTCTGAAAAGGAAATCGAACGCCTCTCGTCTGAAACCATTCAAATTACCATGTGGAGGAATTCCGTGCAACCAGCTTGATTAAGGGATTTTACTTGGAATTAATACTTGCTTGTTCAATTCTTTAAGAGCCATAGAAGAGAACAATTTTTAGTTTCATTTGTTGAATAATTTTCAAATATTCGAATTTTCAAATTTTCGTACCATGAAGTTATAAAACTGTCGAATAATGAAATATTGAAATTTGAATTTCGAATTAAATTTTCCAATTTTTCAAATTCTTGAATATTAAAGTAAAACTGAATTACTTATTAAAATTTATAAAAATTGAAGAATTTTCGAGCATTGAAGTATCTTAACAAGTTTCTTAATGACTGAAGTTTCTTAAAATGCATAAAAGCAGTCAGTTTTGAATCTCCTCTCACGAGAGGGTTAACGCAGACTGATCCTCGCCTCCATTTGGTTCGAATAAAAAGTGCTGGAAGATAGCATCAGAAATTAGCATCAGGCTTATCATATTGATTCCCCGCACATCCATCCCACCGCTGACGGGATCTCGTTCCCATCCAGGTGATCGAGACCGATCGACTGGATCTTCTCACGGGTCCATCTCGAACGAACTCGATTTATGGACGTTGATCACGCCAGGTCGACTCGTGTTCCCCGCGCCGCGTATATCACTCGCTTGTACACACGCGTATCGCCTCGACGAGATCCTGGAACCAGCTGAAGAAGGTCTACCGAACCTGAATTAATTATCGAGGCGCGATCGATCATGACGTAGAGATAGCGACCGCGAAATGTCTCTATTCCTCAATGGTCGGCGTGGATGGACCTCCGTCGGCCTTGGGAAGGGATCGACGACCGAGCACGAATAGCTCTTGATATCCTTGAAGAAGAGCTTGAGATTGGGGGAAGGCCTCCCTCGATTTTCCTTTTTCCTCGTGAGATCGTGAAGGGGGGAGGATCGAGGATCGTGGACCTTGAGGATGGGAAGTTTTATGAGATCAAATTTTTTAAGCCCTTAGTTAATACAAGGCTGCAGAATATAGTATTTATACTAGCTTGTACTTCAAGTAATTATATCGCCTGAATTTCCTTGTAAACTATTTATTGTATGACAAAATGTTTCAAAAACGAAAGTTGCTTCATAACGAAAGAAACGTACTATCGATACTAAACAATTTTCGATTAAAGTATTTTTTCATGCAACAAATAATTTACAAGATAATTGAGGCGTGCAGTGGCGTGACTCACCCTGTATATGCGAGACTAATTTACAAAGTTATGAATTATCTTTTCTCATGAAATATCAGTGATCACATTGTGCTCTGTTATAACTCCAGCGCAATATCAATTAGGGGTTAATATTCCTTTCTACATAGAAGTGTTCTCATGGGAGATAATATTTTATAGGGAGTTAAAATGCTGCTAGTGGAAGGTTTTGATTAAGAAAAAGATGGTCGTGGATATCCTCAGTTTTGTTTTATATGCAGGTATCGTTTGTACATGTTACAATAATTAATAGAAGCTCGTTCTTTGTTACACTAGATAAGTAATATAAAAGGGCCGTGAATATAAATGGACCTTGCTAAGTCTTCATTAACTTTACAAATGATATATTCAAGGTTGATTATTAATACTGACACTTACACGTGTAGATATGTAGATTCGAAACAGAGGCTCTCGTGTATAGTAGAGCTCTGATTATTCGAGCGACGCTTGGGCAGTTTCGGTAGATCAATACTTTGTGAATGCTTCCGTTTAAATTGAACTGTATTGTTGTTTGCCCTGGTAGAGCTTAGAATAGTGATAAATATTGTTGACACGATCCTCACGAACACTAAATTTTGTACTGTCTATAGTACTATCAAATTTAATTAAAATACAGCTAAACAACATCTTGACATAACATTATCAACATATCCATTACATGTAATCAATATGCTACTGTATACTAGGGTGGAATAAAAATCGTCTGACTTCTCAAACATCTTAGAACTCGAATGTTCTTCAGCTTCTAAATCCTCAAAAATTGTATAAAAATAGTTCTACATAGTTGAATGACACAAAAATCAATAATGAAAAAATTGTGCTCGAGACTTCATTTTCGAGTTATTAATTATAAAACATAAGCCTAAAGTCGCGTAAAATATGTCTGACTTAAGCTCAATCTACTGTCGACGCGTAGCCAGGTCAGGCGCAACAGCGACAGTAGATTAAGCGAAGTCAGACACAGACATATCTCTAAAACAAAAATTCAAAGCTGTAATCTTCGACTGACGACGTGGCGCTAAATCTACTTCATGCTTACAATACCATAATCCCAAATGAATGTATTTCACCCTTAAATTCATACTAAAATTGACGTATGGTCACCATTAGCGAGTTCACAAACTGACGTCGCCAATCGAAGATCAAGCACCAAATCTCAAAGCTAAGTACTCAAAAAAAGAAGCTCGATGCAATCTCGTCTAAAAATCACAGATATTCCATTCCACCCTACTGTACACTCCTCGAGTCGAAGCATCCCCAGTTCCCCATACAGTGACGCGTCTCGATCACTTCTCCCCTTCTCGCGCACAGTTCAAACCGATTCATTGAACCCGGTTCGATCCCCGCCGAACTCGATTGTCCGTTTCGTATGAGAAGCAGCAACTCCGTCGCGGTGAAGATAGCAAAGAGACGGCTCGTCCTCGAACCACCTGAAGAGGGACGCTCGACGTCGGGGCGCTCGTCCGCGTTCGTCGACGATCCTCGAAGGGTGATTCGCTCGGCTCGATGAATTACGGTGCCCCTCAGCGATGGTTCCTCCGTCAGAGCTTGTCCTGGAGCGCCTGTCGGAGCTCCTCCGTGGCTTTCGCCACGTCCTGGCTCGGCCTCGAGTGCACTTCCGGTCGCACGTGCTGCGCCGTCGAGTTCGACCGTCTGACAGAGTTCCCGCTGCCGAATTTCGGCCGTGGAATTCTCACGCGCTGCACGTCGCTCAGCCACGATTCCATGGTTGCTCGCCTTTTTCGGAACGCTGCAACAAAAACGAACAGACGATTCTTCTTGATCAAACCTCCGCTTTGATACGTGACCGTGAACATGTGGGAGGCTGGGGAAAAGAGGGTGTGGAAGATGAGTTTTAGATTCTGTGTTAGGGTGGAATATGAGGGCACGTTTTTTTCTCTTCTTTTATTATTTGTGATTTCTAAGGGGGATGAAAGCTCTTTTCTGAGGAGGAATGAAGAACTGTCAATACCTGATGAATGTAATACTGAAAAAGATTCGAATATTTGAGAACTCGATGAACAAACAATTTAAAAATCAGACTTTGTAAATGAAGTATCCCTGTCACTAAGCCTAATTAAAATTCAAATAAAAAATCCTGACTATCGCCCTCTATGTCTCTAATATCATACTCCAATTATCCGAATAAAACAGCTGCAAGAACCCCTCAGAAATTGAGCTCTGCAATTGCAGGCTGGAGCAAGCTCGCTCGGCGGCGCACTTAAATCCAGCACACTGTATAAATAATGTCTACTGTTTGGATATCATTATTTCCACACCGAGTCGACCATTTCTCTCGATTTCCCAGCGCGTTCGCGAGGGAACGCGATTCCACGAGAATATCGCGGGCTCTGGGTAGAGCAGCGTAATTTCCGCGGCGGGATCCAGAAATCCAGAGCTTTCTCGGCTCTCAGCTTGCGATACCATCGAGATATTATTCGCGTTCCTTGCACCGGAAAGGCTGGACGTAAACAAGATCGTAAAACTACCCCGGCGGATCGAGTCGTTCCCTTCGGCTCGAACGCGACTCGCCCGTGCCTCTGAGCTTCAATCTTTGCGACCAGTTAATTGCGTCGGGCTCGCTTTTGCAGCCCGACGTTCCAGCAAATTAAATTACCTTTCGGGGAACCGCGGGTCCGACGAAAGCGAACTGACAGGGGTCGAAGGAACTTTCAATTTCTTCTAGGAGATAAACGAAACGAGGCTCCCATCACGGGCAATTAGTTACGTGCAGATGCGTACGTCGAATCGTTAATTGGATTTTATGGTTCTGATGGTCTTATTGGGAAATTATACTAAAGACTTTGTCGTTTGTTTTGTGTGATAGTCGAGGGGAGAAAGAAATAGGGCAATATCGATTTTATGTTTCCTTTACGTGATACAGGGGGATCACAAGTTTCATAGGATTCGACTTTTACTATTTTCTATGAGGAAATATTGGTGAATGATTTGCAGGAATTAGTCTAAATTTAAAAGTCGTGAATTTTTTATTAGGCACCTGTTACTACCATTGAATTGATACTTACTTACATAAATTCGTGCCACATTATTTTTTCACTTTTTTATATTATAAAATAATGATAGTTTCTTGCTTCTATTTATAACTTGCTTCTAATTATAACATATCTGATATAATAATAGTAATAATATGTTTCGATGTGTATTAAGAATCCCAAGAAGAGAAGAGAAAGAACTGTTGTGGCATGAATTTATGCATCAACCTAATATGTAGACCACACTGGGAACTTAGAAGAATTCGTTTGACTCATTATAGAATTAACGAAGGCGACCCAATAATGTTGAAGGCTAGCACACTACTTTTCCAAGACTGATTAAGATTCAGATCAGGCTACTGGAGTGACCAGCTGGCCCAGTGACATTGTTCTTTTTTCTCATCACGCGCTTTGCGTGACCCATTGCCCTCGACTGGCAATGACCACGACGTTTCCGTTCGTTCTCTTTGCTAGAGTCACCAGAGGAATTGTGGACGAGTTGTGTTTAAAGAATTCCCTCAGATTTAATAAAACGGAAATAAAATTGAGAACCATGGAGAAACGAGTTGAACGAAATGTTCACTTAACGCAGACTATGAAGAGTAGAAATTAAATCTCGTCTATGGGATTGCGTCATTGAACTCTCATTTATGGGGATTCTGGGACGATAAGAGTGGCGAAGTATGCTTTCAGGAAAATGACACCTAGAAAGTTGCTTTTACACTGCTATAAAGATAAAGTTGATCGTGAAATTTGAATGTGATAGAGTTGTAATTCCATGTAAAAGACAGATGTGATGGCCTATTCCAGGAAGCTTTAATGCCATTAATAGTCCTCTCGCGAATGAGAGACATCCCACTTTTATCGAAGGCTCGTTAAAATCTCCGTGACTCTTGTTAAATCTGTGGAACTTCATCTGCTAAGGATCTAAGGGATTACCAATCACTTAACATAAATTTTCTTCTCTGAATTCCACTCGAATACTACCTACACGTACTGCAAAAATTTTAAACAATTATAATTACTACAATTTAAACCAATTACATGTGACTTATAGCACGCAGGAAACATTTCATAACTGTCTGCTCATTCAACTTTTTCTCCATCTCCTCATCACGCTGATTGCCCCTATTTTTTCCATGTCTGACTCGAGCGGAATCATTCCACTTTGCATTCATTTCACGGTAGCATTTTTCCTGTAAATAGAGCTGTCATCGGTGCACGAGTAACATGGCAGTTAAGCTCGAGTTAAGTAATATAAAATCTCAATCGAGGATCGGGGCAGGTCCCAGAGTCCATGTATTAAGCGATTCGATGTGGATCGATGTCTTCGGTTCAAATTTCACGGTGGCAGTTCAGCTGAACGGTGAAAGGAGCGTTTCGAGTGGACGATAAGAAGAAACGATCAAACCGGTTAAAAAATATGGATTCCCACAGTCGGCGCTGGGATACCGTACAGAATGAACAGTTAGACGTAGCCGAGAGAGCAGCGACGCTGAACCGAGTCAGAAACTACAAGACGGTGCGTGAGGACTGTCGTCGAGGGGGGGCAGGGTCGTTTTAATGAGCAGGAAAAAAGAAGTTTCTTATAGACTTTTTTCGAAGGAATCTGTTGGAACTAATTGGAGCTGAGATTTTACATGAATAGCAGAACCTCGATTAGCAGAGATTCAATTATTCTTATTGTTAGCCTCTTTTATTTAGGATTTTATAGCAGAGCGTTAATTGAGACGAGATTTCAAATTGTGAGCCTCTAAGTTTTCCACATTTCGAATATTCAAACGTTTTGTATTGAATATTTAAATATTAAATATTTGAAGGTTCAAATTTAAATTTAAATACTATATATTTGAGAGTTTAAATTTAAATGTTAAGTATTTGAAGGTTCAAATTTAAATCTAAATACTTTGAATAAAAATTAAATTTAAATTTAAATTTAAACAGAATATTTGAAGGTTCAAATTTAAATTTCCAAATATTCTGTTATTCAAGTACTAATCTTTTTGAAGTATTGGAACCTTCAGAGTATTTAACTCAATAATTTTTTAATTTTCAAATATAGTAGAGTACTGAATAACCGAATTCCAATTGAAAAATTGGTACACAACATTAGGGGCAAGGCAAAAAGAACATGAAAAACTTTGAAGAAACGTGAAACAATAAATATGATTTCGAATGTCTCGACAGCGACACAGATCGTTGCGAAACGAGCGAGGTCGGGATTGCAACTGTTCGCTAAAACAATAACGAAAAGCGCAGAAACCGCGACCGAACCGCGATAACGTTGATTATTATCTACGATTAAAGGCGTTCTAGTCGCTCCTCGACTTCCGTTTTGCGTCCACTGGTGATCTATGATCTTTGGATATTTTTTTTGGAAGAAAAACGTCGATCGTGATCTTATTTTTTTGTAGGTTTCAGAAGACTAATCACGAGTTTTCGCCTTCATGCTGAAAAGTGCTAATAAATGTTCAACAAAGAACGCTGTTGGGTGATTAACTGAGCATTATTATAGCACGGCACGTTCGCGCCTTGGTATCAGTCAGAAGATAAGAAACAAAGAAGGAAAAAGTTGGTTTCTTATCTTTGGAATAATCTGTGAAATTATATTAATAATTGGGTGAGTTTAATCTCCCGCGAAATGGAGAGTGAAAATCTGCATAATCCACAAGGATTCATTTTTCCAGAGGTTCTTGGCGTATAGGGTGATACAAAAGTCTGCAGAATTTGTACAGAAGTTCTATAGAATATCCACAGAATCTCAATTCCACAGAAATCTAATTCCTATAGAAAATAGTAGAATTTCGTAAAAGAAGCATATAATATCTTTACCTAGTAAGAATATTTCCAACCTCAATTTATTCTTCAATTATGATAGAAATCCCCTAAAGCTAAGATTCTGAGACATCTACTAACTACTAAACCTGTCACACTAATTGCCTAAAAAGGCAACCAAAATTTATATTCCTTGTGAGAATCCCGTCAATTTGCATAGTTATCCAGAACTTGGAAAACAGATAATAAATGAAATATTATATCGTGCTCAAGATGCGAAACGAAGCTCAAGGAAACGTGTTCTACTGCTCCATGCTCGATCGTCCCTACTTGTGAGTCACCCAGTGTATTTCAAGCTGACAAACAAATCGCCTTCGATAAATTTCAATAATACCAAGATCGTCTAAGCCTCTTGCGAAACAGCGTCGCTGACTTCGATGCTCCCGGCAATTAAGATGCTCGCCTCGGTAGCACGACAACAAACAGGCCGATCGAATGGACCGAAGGGGGAGAGAAATAGAAGCGGATCAGTCGGTGCACGTGCATCTGCACGCGCATAATGCACGCACCTGGAACGAGTTGCGAGTCGCGGCTTTAATGATTTCTCTACGGTCGAGATTTCATCAGACACACACTCGCCTCGAAGTTTCTTAATCGAAACGACGCTGCACACAGTAAGCTGGAACGAAATGCAAAGTTCTTTCTTACGATTTTTGATCCCTAGAAGCTTTTTCAGACGAAAGTTCCTTTTTGTGAGAATATTCGATATGGCAAAATTCCAGTTCTATGAAGAAATATTTGTTAAGGTGTTAGGAAATGGGAAGTTTTGCTAGACGTAGAAAAATAAGTTATAGAATGTAACGTGAGATCCCCTGACGTTACACTATGTGTGACGTGACAGCTAGTGAATGTCGTTTTCTTCTAATGAATTGCAATCGCTACTCACGGCACAAGGGAAACTGCATCGAGGCGGCTGTACGATTTCCGCTGCGCAAAAATAGTCGAGAGAAACGCAGAGGCGGCGAGGAAACGGGGCGGCCCTGTTGCAGTACGCATAAAAAAATCTCGAAACAGACTGGTCTCTTGTGCCAGGCCGATCGAATATCGCTGGAAATACCGTCAATCGATAATCGTTGAGAGCGTTATGAAATCGATCGCCAATCGAGGCTCGAGAACGGGACCGATGGAACGTGTTATCTCGCTGATTAGCAAAGGCGAGTGTAAACAAAGGCTCGCGATTCTGATATAACTTTTACAAGACGCTATAAAGTTTGTGTACTCTGTCTTCATTGATAAATTATTTTTAAGAATTCAATTGGTTGATAGAAAGTTTCTGTTTTCTTTTTCTTTTTTAAATTTTATATGGAGTTCTATTCTTGGGAGATGCTTGAAGATAAGATGAAGATTCTGAGTGAAGGAGATTGAAGAGAGATCTGACAGATCGTAGTGATGTAAATTCTTGAAGTCAGTTTGGAGAGGAAATCATTCTTAAAGAAAATGGAGAGGATCTTCAAATTGGAATTTTTGGAGGAGATTCAAGAGATGATTGAATGTTAGTAGAGTAGCAATTTAGGAGACAATGGCGAAGATTCTCACAGTTTCCAAGATTCACCTACTTAGGATTTAGTACCTCAAACAAGAAGATTCCCAGAGCTGTAGTAATCTGACGACTAATTTCACGGAGGATAAATCGGTGTCAACTAGTATCTTCGTGACAGTGGTTTCCCAAATAGGCTCACTTCTTCCTTAACTGAAGGTCTCAACACGCATTCAATATTAGCAAGGTTTACCTAGTTTGAACATAGTTTCTGGAAGGAATTTAGGACAGGTCCCCAAAGCAAGAATTGCTCAAGAATTCAAAAATCCTTCAATTTAGAACTCCAAATGTGAAATAAAACTCAGCAAAGCGAAAGTTTAAACTCTACCTCTCTCTACAAATCAGCACTCACAGGCTCAAATTCCAATTGCACCTCAATAATTCAGAAATCTTCAAGAGAACAGATTCTCCAAATCAGAAGCAGCAAGAACTGAAACACAACATTCAACATCTCCAAGTCCCACCTACAGCAGCTCATCTTCCAAATTATCTTAATTCAGAAAACACCCACACCTCCCAATTACCCTAAAGCCTCACATTATTTCAATACCCAAAACTTCCCCTTTGATTCATAATTCTTTCTACAGAGACCCTCAAACTCCACTGACCCTAAATCCCCAAGAACCCTCAGACCCTCCAAAAACACTCACCTCACTAGCTCCCAACGCAGACCCCAACCGATTCACTTGAGTGTCAAGACCAGAGATGGAACTCCTCCGCCAAAATTTCTGAAACCTCCTTCGTGGGACCCTGTCCCTGGATCCAGCGCTCGCGATCGAGATGTAGGAAGGAAGGTCGACCAGACGGCTCGACTGCGTCGCCTCGACTGATTCAAGAACCGAGCGTGAAGTGACGGTGCGCTAGGGCCTCAGGTTTACGTTTACCTGGCCGTCTGCGTGCATCGACGAACAGGGACAAGCGGAGTCCTCGAGGTGGAGGAACAGAGACGTGCCAGGTGCAACACGGTGGGGAACGTTGGACAGGTAACAGATGAGAGGGGGCAGAAGGTGGACGAATGGGTCTTACGACGTTGCCAGGTTGTCTGGCTATCCTCAAATGCGGGTTACGTGGACGACGACGAGTGGAAGCGTCGATCTCGTCGGTGGAAGCCCGAGGAGGATGATAACAGGCGCGGCGGCGGACAAAGGGGATGATGAGACGACTGTCTGCCACCCGAGACGTTCGACGTGTAATGTACACATTAGCGGATGATGCATCGATACCATCGACTCGATGCCTCGTTGCAGGGCTCTGATGTCTGTTTAGATGGGAGATAGCGAAATTCGCGGGCAAGACTGTCAGGGAGTTCGACGCGTGACATGGGTAGAATTTGTGTAATTGGATGGATGGGAGGGGATTTGAAGGTGCAGTGGCATGAGGAATCGTTGGAGAACAAATTCGATACTTTGGGCTGCTTTGTCATCCTTTTTATGATTGATTGATGGCACTTTGGTGGGGTTCTGTTGCCCCTCGTGGACTCACTGTTCGAATATTATATGGAAGAAGGATTCAATTGATTTGTGTCGCAGAAAATAGAGGATACTGAATTTTTATGGTAGAACTATTAAAAAGTGGAGTTATTCTACGAATATTCTCCAAAATTCCTGCTCAACACTCTTCCAAAAACAGTCCACAGTGAATCTCATAAAATAGATACCAATTTATAGAAGCATACCACAGTATCTACCTATTAAATAACAGAAAAAGAAGACTCAAGAGATAACTAATAGGAGCGATAAGTACCTAAATAAATCAGAATTTCCAGGAAGGGATCGCGATTTCCAAGAACTGGAGTCAAGGTTCCCAGTGCTGTGGGAATGATAAGGCATACACAGAATAAAGTAGAATAAAGTAAAGTCTGAAGTAGAGGTATTATATTTGAAGAGACAATATTGAATCGACACAATAATCCCAGAATAAGGAGCCAAGACATACAGAACTTACGTTAGTAGATTCTCGATGGGACTGAAGGAGCTTGGATAATATTTCTCCCGAAGATCGAGGCCTTTTTCAACCGAGCAGCGATGGACCTAAGGGTATAGGCCCTACTTTACTGTAATTTATTTCAGCCGCTCAATACTCGTCACTCGACAACGTACAAGACACTTCCTCTCCAGGATAATTTGCATGGACAGTAAATAACAATTTCAATAACGTTGCTCCTTCAAGGATTTCCTTATTCAAACATTCATAAGCAGACAACGTTAACGTCGCCATCAATCAGGGCCCGCTGCAGTCGGGAAAATTGGAAGTCGCGTACTCTCGCCACAAAGCGAATCGATTTATCCTCGAGCCGCGGGTTCCTGGGATAATTCAGTTACGCTGTTCCTTAGAACCTGACTGCTCTTGCGAAATCTTCGGTTCCGAGGAAGCGCGAGGCCGTCGCGAATCTTAATGAGCAAAACGTCGAACAAGACCCGTCGCCTCGAAGATTCTCATCGGGAGAAACTGCGATCCTTTTTGTTTCCTGGTCGACAGGCGATCCGGTCCACGGAACTGCTTTCCTCGCTGGGGAATTGGCGCGATAAGTCGTTTCGGGACGACGATAATTGGCTCTGGGTTTGGGCAATATTCACTGATGCAAAATATAGAGTTAGGATATGGTGAAGGATTTAGTGGAATAATACTGAAATCTTTAAGTATACAGGTTTTGAAATATTCAGGTACTGAAACCCTGAAATTTTCAAACATTAAAATATTTCGATATTCAAGCACTCAGGTACCAAAGTCTACAAATTCTCAAGAATCCAAGCATGCAAATTTCCAAATTTTAAGTAACTATATTCAAATATCTACTTACTCTTTATAAACTTTCTGCTAACAATTCACAAGATCGCAGCCAACGAAGCCTCACATTGCCATCTCTAAGGTATTCTTCTTAACAATCTGCACCACCTTTTAACTCGATTACAACGCAGCCCTTGGCATAATCAGCGAGCACAAAGACGGCCGATTCTGCAATTAAATCGATTCACCGTAGGCTTTAAGTCGTCGATTGCCTCGAAAGAATCCCCCCGAGCGTTTTTCTTCGTTCACGTGGCCCCTTCGTTATTAATTGCGCCTATGCATACACAGTGAGTCATCGGGGAGGCACGCTATAAAGGGTAGCCGCGAGATAGAAGGATGATCCGCGGGACGAACCGGTTCGGAGATAAGAGATACGGTGGCGCGCGAGATCGATCGAGAAACCGAACTCGTTTCGATTTTCTTGCAGCCACGAAAGCCGACGCGCTCCGAGGCGAGCTTAACTCGCGTCCGGTTTTTCTTTTCCCCCCGCTCGTCGTTCGCCACTGGCCTCTGACAATCGCCAAACCGACGTAATAAATTCTCTGCCACTTAAGTCATAAACGCGAACCGGGGATCTGTAAGGGTACCCGCCTGCAACGTCGTTTATGCTCGATTTCCTTCTTCTTGCGTCTCTGGGAGACGATAATTAAGCAGTGATTGAAAGTGTAGCCGATGAGAATTGATTAGGAAATCGGGAACTGGAGCGGGAACACCGTTTGCATCTTTGCGTTCTTGTGCTAGGAGGAGTCGAGGTACGAGATTGAAATAGTAATATAAGTCTGAATTATGACTTGATGATTGTACTTCAGATGCTGTCGAGAATTTGTTTGTACTTGGGTATGTACTCATTTGAGAGTAATATTATTGTGAGTTACTGTCGAGAGTATTCTCAGATAGTGTATTCATTTTGAACAGTTACTCTTAATTACTTTAAATGCAGTGTGATAGTAGATACACTATCTGAGAGTACCCTCGACAGCAACTCACGATAGTTTTACTCTTAAGTGGATACTTTAAGATTATTGGATGTTAATTAGTTAAGTATTTGTGTATACATTTTGAAAGATATTCAATAATTTAATATGTAATGTAAGTAGAAGATGTAGTTGTATAAATGACGTTTACGTGCAAAATTTCTTGTATTGCTAGAATCGACTAGCATTCGCGGAATCGATACCCAGTTCTAGGCGAGGTCCATATCGGTGTCTAATATCGTTATCGTTATGTCAACATTTCGTTGCGCCTTTATGGCCACAGAATTTCTTAGAAAGTCTCTCCAAACACTTACCTATGTACATATGCACATCGAGCTTAAGTTCTTGACATAAACTATGAAAAATATTTCTCTGTATAATGTAGGCAGTAAGAGTTTCCTTCAGTCACAGTGATGTTGAGTGAAAAGACACGCAAGACAATTACAGTATAATTTCGTAGCAAGGATACAGGGCAGAAAGATAAAATCTTTGTGGTGAAATCTCTATGAGAATTTTGTTCAGCCTGGGTGGCTTTCCATAGAAACAAATTTCTCAAGTTGCCTCCCTACTCCATTTTACTTGACACTTCTTTTCGTCAATTCGATTAAACGCTGGCCTAGAAGAAAATGTAAGATCGCTCGTGCAATTAATTCCCTGCACTTCATCTGCGTTAGAACGTAAGATATTTATTATTCGGTTGTACTACTTAATTTTCTCCGTAGATGGAACATATTTTTACAAGCACTTCTTGGAAGACTCGGAGCATCGTTCCACTCTGAAAAACGTCAACCTCGTTTAAGCGACACCCAGCTCATAATTCAGCGACCGCGGTTACCCACTAACCTTAACCGACTCCGCGAAACAGCGATAATAATGGCGAGAGCCGATAATAGGTCAGCGTCGGAGAAAGTTTTCGGCGCGTTGTTCCGTTATATGTATATCAGGAAGACGAAGCAGGCCGCCAGACAGCTCGCGGCTGGTTGACGCCCACCGTCTCACGATCTCACGATTCTGTGATCTTCATGTTTCTCGAGAAAAATGCAGAGATCAGAAGAGATCGACAGAACGATTCATACTCTGAATCACGCGAGAATATTTAGAATGTAGTGAGTGAAAGGAAGAGATAGTATCAAGTAGAAGAAAAAAAGAAATTCGTGAAAAAATCTCTTAGTGAATGTGACGTTTTTATTTCATGTATATTTACATTGTTGAAGAAAAAGAAAACCTTAAAACTAAGGAAGGGAGATCGGGGCTACTTCTAAAATAAATGTAGAATTAGAAATATAGCTAAGAATTTGATGAAAGAAGACTCACTGCCTATAAATGGGGTCCAAGGGGGTCCAAAGGGGTCCAAGCGGGTCCAGACTCATCAGTAACCAGCGCTGACCAATGTCCAAGGTAGTTCATCCCCTAGGGGTTGTCCATGGCCCAGGGTCCAGGGAGTAGGAGCCCTCCAGAGGAGGTCCTCCTCCAGGGGGTATTTATACCTTTGACTGACATTACCGAAGAAGGAATATTTTGTGAAAAATTAACATTTCCGATAAAATAACAATTCCTGCTACACGTATTGTTAACGACAATGACACACAGTGATCTCCATAAATGATTAACAATTACGATTGTTAAATAACGAGATTTTCAATAAAAATAAAATTTGTCTGGAGAAATTATTCAAAAGGCTCCAAGTGTTTCTTATAACAATTATAATTGTTAATAATTTCCTAGGGTCAGTGCATGCAATTGTTGTTAACAATATACGCAGCAGAAACTGTTGCCAAAATAATTATTTTATCAGAAATATCAACTTTTCGCAAATTATTCTTCGTTCGATCGATCTTGCAATTTCGATTGTTGGTTCCCCTTCTTCTGGTCACAGAGGTATAAATACTCGTGGGGGACGAAAAATGTCTCACTCGCTCCGGGGCCTCTGGAGGGTGAGGATCATCTTGGGGGTCCTCTGGAGGGCTCCTACCCCCTGGACCCTGAATCCTGAACCATGAACAACCCTTGGGGAGTGGACTACCCTGGACATCGGTCAGCGATGACCACTGGCGAGTCTTGACCAAATTTTCAGTTTTCTTTCTAATCTTAAATCTATTTCTTAAGTAACCCTCCCACCCCTTTATCTCCTCACAGTCCTTCACCCTCGCCTGCCTCCTACGCTTTCCCACACCGCTCTCTTAATTTTAAGGTTTCTCTTTTCAGTAACGCCTAGGTACACATCAAATTAAAAGTGAAAACATGGCATTTACTAAGTGATTTCACCAGGACTATTTCTCTTAATTCTACTTAATTCTGTCTCTCTCTATTTATATTTTTATCCCTAAATTATAAATATTCGAGTATGATTGTATATAAAAAATATCAATACAATTAATATTTAATTTTGACTCTACTATGCTATAAGAAACTACTTCAAAGCATTTTACGTGTTAAAACGAAGAGAAACGACCCAATATCGTCCAACATTTTCCCTCACGTTTCATACCAAGAAAATCGAGTCTGCAAACAGCGACGTAGCACCGCGTCCTCATTCCCGCCCCAATGACATTCAGACTCGATTTTCTCGTAAACGTAGTCGCCTCCCACTCAGAGAATTCGTCCCGCGTTATTTTTTCACGCGAAGAATCGCCCTCGTTCGCCTCTCGCCGACTGCGCTCCCCATTGTGCCCGATTCCTCGAAAATCCGCGGCACTTGGCCCAGCGATTCGATGCTCCTCTCTGTTCCACGCGCATGTCACTCGTTTCTATTTACCACTACCGTTAATTAACGCCATTCCAGTAGGCAGAACGCGAGACAGCTCTCCCAGTGTGGCGCGTGTTACGTTCTCGCGCGATTGCGGTACGACGAATTACCAGCGCGTCCCGTTAGACCAGCGATTGGCGGCCTCGAGGTTCCTCGTAACGAGCCAGGTAGGACGGTTTACCGATCCTCCTCTCTTAATTACGATTAATAGGCGGTCGTTAATTGCACGGTCCCGCGGCGGGCGACAGACGATGCTGTTTTCCGCGAGCGCGAGAACGACTTCTCGCGATCGGTAATTGCGGACACCTGTTCTAATTTCGCTGAACAATCGGGGAATCGCGACGGGGAACGATCGCTGTATTGCCTGACTCGGTGCTCTCTTCGACGAGTTTGCGGCGAACGACCAGGGGAAATGGTAAATATTTAACCCTTGCTGGTGTGTTTGAGTAACGGTATTTGTGGCAATCTAACTTTCTGTGTTCGGTGTGAAAAACATTTGCGAACGACTCGTGGGAACTAATGAGCTGGGAGATTGGCAAATTCTTGGATGGTATTTTAAATTATTTCTTTTTAATGAAATTGTTGGAATATCGTTACATATACATGACTATTTATACTTTAGAGATATTGAGAAATACTCTAAATTATCTGTACATATTGGGATTTTTAATTTCTGTTTTTGGTGAGTCTGAAGTAGTCAAGAACTTCAGTTTTCTGGTATTAAAGTACTGACATTGGTTTGTATTTAAGTTTTTAAGTATTGAAAAGTAGGAATATTGGTTATGTTACAATATGTACACCACACTAGCTGAGGGTTAAATATTTGTTCGAGGGTACGATGTTTAATATAAGGGTTGCTCGTTTTAATGGAGTGTAACATTCCTCTAGAAAGCCATGAATGTAATGTAAGTTGAAGAGAAAAATATTGACCACTAGTTGATGAAATTGAACTAAGTTTATTGACCACATATTAATTTTAATCCACAGACGATATGAGGACTCTACCACTTTTTTATCACACAATATTTATAGGTGTAGAGTCGTCGCCGATTTCGACGGTCCCCTCGTAATTTTTCTGGGAATAGCATTGACCTTTCTCATGTTGAAACAGGTTTCTCCGAGTGACCCTTTTTAAAATCACCTTGACCGTTTCCAATGAAGCGGTTCTTTTTTAAAAAATCATATTATTAAAAGTCCCCCAGAATTTCATGCTCTAAGCAGCTTAGAAGCCCAATCCTCCCATAAATATCGCAAACGATTATTTATTATTCTATAAAAATTAAAATTCAAACTTATGTATATTCAATCACCAGTGCACTACTCCGTTCCATAATTCCTCAGCTCCTTTTCAAACCCAATTTCCACTCCAACAAAATACGAAATAAGAAACTGAATAGATTAGTACTCTCGCTCGCTGAAACATAGCTGGCACAATAGCCGCGCAAAACCCACAACAAGTCACAAATTACATTCTCCAGTAACTATAATCATCCTTCGATTGCAAACAGAACGTTTCAAGTAAGCCTTAAGGCCACAACTGAGCTCTGAAGAGCAGCCCTAGCTTCCATTTGCTAACAGACACTGTGATCTGTTTAAGAAAGAAAAGGGAATACTGTACACTCCTCTGCAATCGAGGAACCTCTATTCGCGCTCGATGAAAAACCATAGAAATCACTTATGACTATCATCGCGCCCAGTTTCTCTGTAATCTTGAATTTCCTGCTCGCAGGACGAGCCCTTTTCTTCGCCATGGGATTCCGCGTACGCGAGAGATATCTGATGGGAAAGGCTCGTTCGAATTACGCGATGGAGACGCGATAATGATGATTACCACGTCACGATCGCTCAGTGACCATGGACATTTTTCTAAACGCTGTGAAATTGTACACCGCTGCTATCGCGATATAAATCAATCGGTTACTTGCGAGGAAATGAATAGCAAAGGGGTAACTGAGTCGAGGATATTGTGGAAGGTTGAATGATTTGTGTCTCCTGCCAAGAATTTTGAATCGTGTGCTTGTTTGGGGTTGAGAGAAATGATGAATCTTCGTATCTAGTTTTTGAATAGTAAATCTATACTTGAGTTTTTTAAAGACCTGGGAATTTTTAAGATTTCATTTTTATTTGTAGAGAAGATAAGATGTACAGTAGTTTCTGAGTGCTACTTATTTTATATCTACATATTTCAGCAGTAAATTTCGAGTATCCTTTGCGACTCATAATTTATTATAAATATATAGAAACACCCCAACAATTAAAATCTGCCCCACCACTCTCGTCACCAAGTCTCCCCAGTGCAGAAAGAAATCATCCCCTGAGAAACCTCCTCTAATCACCCCTTAGAAATGTCCCCTAGAACCCTCGAGAAAAAGATCCTTTCGCCCAAGACTCAGTTGAATGGCACAAGAATGTGCCAGTGGTTGAGAAATACGAGAAAAGCGAGGAGGGGTTGCAGCCCCTCAAGGTTTGTATCGGCTGACGGGGCTAACACGACGCTTTCGATGTTTTTCTCCTGGCGTCGCGACGCAGGAAAGCGACGGTGGTTGCGATGGTAGCGACGCCGAGATGATCGGTAACGGGAGACGCGGAGGCGGAACGGAAAGGGATCGCGATATGGAGGAGGATGAGGACGAAGGAAGGGAGGAAAGGAGCTCAGAGGGTGGAGGTGGTGGAGGTTTCGGTGGTTGGAGGTCCCACTTGCTCGGTGGGCTAACGCAACGTGTGAAATCCTGGTACTGGGGCGCCAGGCCCCTCGTAAGTTTTATAATCAAACGAACCACAAACACACAGATCTACCATGCACAGATATACTCCCTTTCGTTCTTTCCGTCACGAGCTTTTCTTCCGTCTATTCTGTTACTTTCGCCGAGTGTCGCGTTGATCTCGATACTCTCTTGCGGCTGACGCTTAGTTCGAATCGCTTCGAGTACTATAGGTCACGTTAATTAAACAAATTCTAGCGTGGGAGGAAATTACGTACACGTTCTTTAATACTTTTAAATTATATGGACTCTATTTTGAGCTGTGCTCTCAAGTTATTTTCAATTCTCTTTTAGTTCTTTGAAAAGAGTCCACAAATCGGGATGAGTGGTGGACTTCTTTCGAAGTTTGAAGAAGTATGTATAGTACAGTAATAGATTGAGTTATACAGGGTGGTCCAGCTAGGTCACCTAAATATCTGTTCCAATTGTGTGAGTACAAAAAATATTTTGTATACTATTTGATTGGTTTGAAGGAAACATTATATCGAAAAAAATATTTGTTGTACCCCCACAATTGGAGGAGATTATTTATATAGACTACCCTGTATTTTTTTTATTTACTTATACTAATTTTCATCTATTTCTGTTGATTTTTTAGACTTTTCTAAAACACTTGTTAACTACTTGCAGCGATTCGAAATTTATTACTTAAAAGTCAGCAAGAGAGGCAACTGAGTGCCCATCACTATTTGTGGCTTGCGTAAGGGTGGGAATAGAGAAAGATACGAGGGTTTTTGCGAGGATTTTCCGCGAGGAAATATTTACTTTGGAATTTTCTTTGAGTCCCTCAAAGTTGCTCGATAAATATGTTCCCAAGGTTCTGCATTTCGCATTTTGTATTGCATAACATACAGCATGTCTTTCTTAACTAAAATCTCATACTATATTTTTCATTGAGAGCGTATTTATCGAACAAATCTGGGATTTTCTCGGTAAAGCTTGAGATCGGAAGTGTTCCGAAATGCTCCAAAAATAGCTGAATACAATAGAATCGTGCTTAGTCATGGTTAGACTCCCTTAGACTGAAGCAATAGCTAAAACTAAGATAGCAAGCTTAGTTAGTACATTTAGACTGTCCACTAAAAGTTTCACAGATCAATCTCGATAGAAATCTTACCAATAGCGAGTAGAATCGATAGTTAGACAATTCAGGTAGATGATAAATGTCTCTAATGAATTTCAGTTTGCGACAGATAGAAGGGAAACTTCGAAGCAGTATACAAAATTCAACGCCTGAATCGAACTCCTGATTAACAGACTACAAAATTCACTTCTTAATTTTCAATCGGCAGTTAATTTTCCTTTTACAGCGAATTGCAACAAAAGACCTTGCCTGCCAGAGTGCGTGATGGGTAAAAAGAAATACGAAGTTTTTTTTCATTTCGAAATTGAAAAGTGTCGCGGCGGATCCTCATTCGATTCGATCAATCAGAGTCATCGGAAACGATCATTCTCTTCAGCATGAAGTTCTCCCACTTAGATCTCTGTCTTTCTTTTACTCTCTCTCTCTCTCTTTTCTCTCTCTCTCTCTCTCTATCTCTCTATCTCTCTGTCTCTTTTCCTATTTTTCACCAAGATCAGCCTCCTTTCTGCTCTTAGAGCTAGCGAACTTAGTCGAAATAGCGTTAGGTGTGTACGTGTTTTTTCTTAGATGTCTTGCACATGCTACTTTCGATTTGTCCTTATATTCAAGCACGACTATCGTAATACCGTGTACGGACGCAATTACACGCTCGTCGTGTGTCGGCCGTGTAATTGTGCCTGTACACGTTTGTACATCAAAGTATATTTACATAGATGTCTTGGCATGCACGATCACTTTACTCACATCGATTAAATGAAACAGGAATAACGTTATTCGCCCTCCCCACCTTAACCCCCTGTCCATCGTCATTCACCATCCCCCTTTAGAGGTATAGCAATCGAGGAAGAAACTTCGCGGAGATTAGAACGTTATATTAGAGACGTACGGTCGTAGATAGTCGCTAGAGTGTCACTGTAGTAGACCTTTACGAAAGAACATGGGCAGGAAGAAAGTTTCGATCAGTAATGGAACGCTATCGATGACGGTAAATCAGCAGAGAAAGTCCAGACGTTTTTCGCCGAACATGGAAACTAGGGGAACGATTTCCCGATTCGAATTGAGTTGAGACAGTTGCACGTGGAAAGCAAGAATTTTTGGAAGTATTGCATACTTGCAAATGTAATAGAATATTATATTCTACTTTCATTTCTACGCAGTGAACTAAAATCTTGGACCAATTTTATTTATAAGTTCTTTGAAGAAACGCGATAGCAAAAACATAATTCCTTTTTTCTTTCTTCTTTTATCAGTTCGTACAATATGAAAACACCTTTTTTGGCCAAAGTAAACGCTTCAAAAGCTAAAAAAGTTATGGTTATTTATTCAAAACGTGCACATTAATATTAACAGCTTTCTTAATAAGAAAGAAACTTTCAAAAGGTTGTGATTATTGCTTCTCATGTATTAAAGATTTTATTCAAATTTTCTAAAGATACTACACTTAAAAAATGAAATTTTTATTCACATTCTATAGCAACTGAATGATCACTTTGTTCTAATAAGACAAGATATGTGTAAATAGTCTGCAGACCATACAACTATTAACCAACATGCACGTGACGTGTGTCTGACCTGGTGACTCATTCTACTGCAGGCGCGTTTTACCCAGACGCAATGATGTCATTAGATTAGGCTGATTAGAGTAAATCCCCAAGTTAAACACATACCATGACCACTTAAATTACACGTATTGTTAAAAATGAATAATTCAAGGAAGCCTGAAACGCAGCTTCGTCACTTAAAATCCGCCTCATCTTGGCACGTAAAATTTCTTTCTCTGACATATGTTGTCAGACTGTTTTCGATATTTTGTTATTTCGACCCACAAAAGCGGCGATTTCATATGGCACGAGCTGACCTTCTCTGAAAGCGTACTACACCGAAAGCAGGTAGAATTGAATAAGATTTCGGCCACCTGGATAGGAAGAGAAATTCTGACATGGAAAAGGCGCGCTCGCGCGTCCCGCACGCTTGCGTCCGCGAAACACTTTCACCATTCGCGATTCACGTTTCGCCACGGAGCGAGCCGCGAAACTTGGTCCGCGATTAACTCGATTTCCATGCCTGTCGACCGTGACCTAGGGTTCCGGCTACCGAAGCATTCGCGTCGACGAGGGAAACACGAGACAGAAGGAAGACCAAGGAAACTCGACCAAGACGCTCGACTACCCTCTTTTCGGTGATTCGAACGAGAACTCTCGAATTTAGGCGCTTTGTTATTGAAATATATTCAGCCGTCTTAACGAGAAGCAGTAAAACTTTTCTTCTGTGAGTTTCGATATTTGATTAAGGAGTTTCGAAAGTCAAACTTGGTCGATTTCGTCGAGGCTTGTTTAACTCGGGAAGTTAGCGATTCGATGAGAGAGCTTGAGTTTATCTATCGTTCAGACTGTCTAAGATCAGATACATTTTCATTATTTTCTGTAATCGACCCCCTTTGTAATTGTTTGTCAATGAGAATCACGATACTTGAATGTAATAATGCGCGACAACACCACCACTACCACCACAACCACCACTACCACCACCACTCTGTCCGAGCACCACCAACACCCAACTGCTACCAGCCTATCAGCAAGCATGACTTAATTTTTTAATATACTTATCGTAACCTATATCGATATGTATTGTCTCATATTTGCGTTCTTCTCTACACGATGTTTGTGTACGATTGCATTTAAGGGTGGAACGAAAGTTAGAGGATGAACCTCTTTTTTGTATTCTTTATTATCATTCTTATTTAATAGTAGTTGCCTTATAATGGTACTTCATGTGAAAAATATTATTTCTATTGATTGGATATTTTCTTTTTTATTTTCTTCTCCTGGTTTTGTAAAACTTGATGAACTTTCTTTTAAAGTCACTCAAAATTGCAGTGATGCTATATCATACGATATTATACTTTACAGAGTCTAAACAGATTTGAAAAATTTTTACAGATTAACACTTGCAGAGTCATCAGTAAAAAATATCGTTTTTAGACTCTGATATTTCTGTGTTAATATTTACGTAAAATTGTTAAAAAATGTTACTTTTATTGATATGTTGTTCAGTATGGAAATTGAAACTTAGAAATTCTGTGGTAGTAGGCAAGTTTATTTGACTATTAGAATTATCGCTCATTTATTTTTATTTTTTCGTTCCACCCTATTGCATATAGGATGCACCAAAACCGATATGTGCACCGTTGTGGGGAAGTGAAGCCCGGTAGAGGAACCAAGTTGGCTGCGGACAGAGACGACGAAATTTGATTAATCAACACTGACTCCTTAGCTTCCCTCGGACTGCCATATCGAAACACAGAGGAGAACAGAAAGAGGGAGTCGAAATGAAATTTAATTAATTCAAAGCGAGGCATGAAAAATAGTATTCTAAGACTCTGCTGAAACTGTGATTCTGTGGTCGTCTGAGGGTCTCCCTAACTTCTTCTAAAAAAGAATGATTATAGCTTAAGTCTTCTTCCTCTATTTCTTGAAGCAATGTTCGACTTGGAATGGCACACTCCTTAAAATTTAGAGGTACATACTTTTACATTTTTGCTCGCGAGAAAAAGCGAAATTTGGCTCGTGACCAACTTCACAGACTACCAGGACTCCCTTCGACTACATCGTGCACGCGAATCTCGTCAGCATCAGCCTCCTTAGTTCTTGTCTGCTGTCATCGTGCGCGTGGCTGAGGTAGCTTTGTCAAGCTACGTGACGGCGTGATCCCAAAAATTCCAAATTCCACTCAAGTCTTAATAAAAAAAAATTATCCACAAGTATTGAAAATATTGAAAATTGAAAAAAAAATCGCAAAATACTCTCAGTGATTCCTCGACATTACGTTTCATTATTAACACCCCTCAATTAAGAGTTAAAACCTTTGTAAAAAAGGAGAGAATAGAATAATCGATGATTGAAGGGGCGGTCGTCACGAAGCTGCAAAGTAAACCGGAAGTGGGACCAGTGTTCATCCCCCACCGGTGAAACGTAGCTCTGCCCATTCCAGGAACTCGCGCACAAGCTCTCGCGGAGCTTCGACATGCAGGAAGCGCAGCTCCTCGAGGAGGGTGGCTCCAGTGGCGGGCCCGCTGGGGCAGGGGGTGCTGGGGGGCCACCGCGTCGGCACCACAGCGCTCAGAGGCTGGCCAGAAGCGAGATGTCCGAAAGAAGGGAAGAGGATGGCGCCCTGGTGGTGCCTGACCATCAAGGCAACCTGAGGATCACTGTCAAGAAGACCAAGTCGACTTTGGGCATTGCCATCGAAGGCGGTGCCAACACCAAGCATCCACTGCCCAGGATCATTAATATACACGTAAGTCAATGAATTTGTACATTATGATGTGCAAATTGACGGTTGAGCGTCACTGCTCCTTTAGAAATTCTAGCTCGTTAGATCAATGAGCACTGATGAAATATTTTGTTCGTAGGATAATGGAGCAGCCTATGAAGCTGGGGGTCTCGAAGTGGGCCAGCTGATTCTGGAAGTTGACGGTCATAAAGTCGAAGGTAATGAATTATTTCTTGACAAGAAACTTGTTCCTCTTGGAAATTGTACTTTTGTAGGGTAAATAGTGTACATAGGGTGGGGCTAAATATGGAAGTAGAATTTTTTTTATTAGTTATAACTTACAGATATAGAGATATAGAGATATGTAGAGATATAGAGAGAGATTATAACTTAGAGAATATAGAGAGTTTGAAAGAGTGAAAATTCAAAGAATTAAAAGCTTGCAAATTTTAAAGTTTGAAAGTTTGAAAGATTGAAAATTTGAAAATTTGAAAACTTGAAAATTTGAAGCTTTTTTAGTCTTCAACTCCTGAAACCCCAGATTCAATCCACGAACTCCGTCTGCCCCCCAGGTCTCCATCACCAGGAGGTGGCAAGACTGATCGCGGAGTCGTTCGCGCGGCGCGACCGCAACGAGATCGAGTTCCTGGTGGTGGAGGCGAAGAAGAGCAACCTTGAGCCGAAGCCGACAGCTCTGATATTCCTGGAGGCGTAGCAGGAATCTCCCACCTCCGAGCCGGAACCACCGTAGCCCAACGTGACCAGAGCTCGGCCCTTAACGCGCTTAGAGCGCCGTCCACGCTGAAGAGAAGCCTCGAGGAAGCTGAAGGGATCGAAGAGGCAAACCGATCAAGCTTATCAAGCTCGTCGATCTCTGACAGAATAGACGAGCTTCCTCTTCATCTTCATCGAACGGTTTCGCTCAAACGGTCGAGCTCTTGGTCAGGTGCTAATCGAACCTGGCCCTGGTGGTGGGAACTCTCGAAGCAGTAACAGAAGAAACACGGCGCGCCGAGGGGAGAAGGCGAGAGGCTCGCTTAGCGAGTCAATGGGATGATAATTGCGCGATGGTCGACAGCGTTGTTGCCTGTCCTCGTTGCAGAGGAGCCTGGAGGCTAACGGAACCAGGATGGACGCCTCTGGGCTCAACCTTTCAAGCTCCAACACTGTAAGGGAGCCTGATAAGAGTGAAGAAGATAGACGATGAGAGACGCTACTGAAAAACGCTCTAGAGTGCGAGATTTGGAGAATTTGAAGAGAGTAGGGGTTGACTGTGCCAAACTATTAGGGATTGTTTCGTGTATAGCAATTATGATACTATTAATCGTAAGAGATCCAAGGAGGACGCTGTACGGAGGATCCAGCAGTTCAGGTACCCTTTTGGGACCTTAGTGACAGACTCGAATGCTCCCATGGTGTCACGAGAACGTTCATCCCACGGACGTGTCCAAATACGAACACAATCAGTTCTCACGTGCATGGACTCGAGCGTACTTCAACGAGCACTACTGACGTGAGACACCAAGATTCACTGTTGACTAATGCGTTATCGGAGATCCTGGCGAAGATCGTTGATCAGGGCTTCTGTCGAGAGGTCTAATAGCATTTTGATGATGCCAATTGAGGTAAATTGGTCGTGGTTTAGAAATCCTTTAGGAGGCTGAGAAATTAGGACTTGAGAGTGGGTTTTTGTGGAATAGTTTAGTAATACTTTAGGATTGATTGGTTACTTTTTGTGATAGGGACTTGGGCTGGATTTTCTGTGAGGATGATGGCTTCTATATTTAGCTTTGAGAAATTTTATTTTTAGTATATTTAGTGGAGATCATTTAGATAGGATCGAAGAAGAAGAAGAAGAAACTAGAAGAAGAAAATTCAATTCTTAATTTGGGGTTAATTTAAAAGAAAATTGTTTCGTATTCTGGCCTTTACTCATTGCCACTAGTATTTTTTAATATTCTCCCATTTACAATAACCTGAATTCTACTTAAAAGTCTTAATCTGAAGTCTCAATAAGCTCAAGTTTCAAACTATAGAATTTTCTTCAAAGTCTCCTTAAGGATCCAGAAGCTACCACCAAGAGAAACCGAAGAAGTTGACAGAAGCCCTGACAAACGACTCCCCCGCGACAAACACAGACTTATTATGGGAATTGTTGAGGCTTAACAAAGTATATTATATATACATATATATTATATGATAATATTATCGACTATCGTAGTGGAATTGCAACTTGTACCTACCAAGGGGTTTGCGCGCTCGCGAGCGCTATAAAAGTGGCGAGGAAGAAAAAGTTATATAAATATGCGATATTTTCAACAAGTTAATAAACATAGAGACCGCGTACTTAGTTAATCGGGCCTGATCGTTCAAACTCGAGGCTCGAGGGATCGCGGACGATCGCAACGACGCGAGAGAACGTGGGACAAAGAAGAAAGCATTTGCACGAAAGAAATGGCGGGAAAGTGTGAAAGGAGGGGAGATTCTCGCTTGAGGAATAATCGTTTGCATAGTGGATCACGCGCTAATTTGACTATTCTTTCATACCAGCACGCGCTTTCTCACTCACCAATTCGTACCCTCGCGAGGATCACTGTTGATAATTTTTTAAGAAAAGTGTTCAAGTTTTTGAGAGGTCAGATTTTCCAAGGGTTGCGTTTTTCTGACTGTCAGGCATGCTTCAGTCGAAATTTTGTTCTAGCTGCTTTAGAGCGGCGGTTCCTGGTTTCTTTTGAAACCCTCTGGAAATTTCTTAAGGACTTTATACCTTGAAAAATAGGTTTAAATTGTTAGTGATCCACTTGTTGTAGTCTCTATAATTTTACTACTCGCTTCATTTTGCTAATATTAAAATGAAGAACCTTAGTAAACTCAAAGATAGCAGTGAAAATGCATGAATATTTCATTTTCAAGTAGTGTGAATTTAAATTTCCCTTCAGTGGGAGTAATCATTTTAGGGACCGCTTTGTTAGGAGAAAGAAAGTGTATAAAATAATTATGAGAATAATTGTACGTAAATTAGTAGTTACCAATGGGTCATTCGTGAGTAAACGTAGTAGTATTATAGTAGTCATGGTTGACAGTTGTCTTGTTTAATATCTCTCTACCTGTTACCAGTTTAAACGTAATTTTACGATATAGTTGAAGGAGTATTCGCGTGGTCCCAACGAAACCGATCGTCCGCGATCGTCTCGCTTAAAATCGTACAAGCTTAAGTAGTATTATCGTGTAACAGAACAGCCGAACCGAGGGGCAAACTGATAGGAGTCACAATTGGGTCAGAGGCACCAGCGATTCAAAAATTCACGGTATTTTCACTTTCAATGCAAATTTTGAATAACAAGTGCTCTGAAGCAATATTAATTAATTTTTTTTTATTAAAATTGCTCCAAAAATTATGAAATCAGTCAATTTGTGCACTTTGGGACCTTCTGTTAATGTGCTTTATATGACATCAAATTGTCAACGATATATTTACAACTCGAACAGCAATAATTATGCAGCAAAGTGTTTTACATGAGAACACTCTATTTTGTTAAACAGAAACTTCTACAATCGATTTACAATTAAAGACATGTTTTCTGAATTTTTTCAATTCTGAACATAGAATCTTCCCAATAAAAGTTTATCTAAATTGAGGAAGACATGCTCTGGAAAAATTAGTATCACTGATTTGCACTAAGAATAATGTAATTAGAAAATTCTCAGTTTTGAAGCTACCTAATCAATGAATTAATTTTATCATTGGATGTAATATCATCCTAGTCGTGAATAAATGAAGATTACCGAAGTTTCTGGTCGTTGGTGTGCCATCGCCAAGAGGATGCACTTGGAACGATGCAAGTGGACGTGTGTACCCTGGTAAATGTGCCAAAACGAAAACGGAGAAGACAAAGGCGAGGAAGATCGAGTCTTGAAGACGTGTGATTAAAAATCGAAACGATAAAATAGACAAGAATGAATATGTACATATTTCATTTGCTACTGTGCACTGACGTTTACTTCGATGTTACTTTGTAGCACGCACAAAAATGCTATTGCACTCGCGAGGAAACCACAGTTAAGAGATCGAGGAACTTCGGGAACACAGAAGATGAAAATGTAGGGAAAAATGAACGACGAATGTGACTAGCTATCTCTTCTTTTTCTTAGGAAGCGCGTGTTTATTTTTGATCCCAAAGGAAGGATAGAAAATTAAAATAAAAGGTAGAAAAAGATATGGACAATTGGGGCATTTAAACAGAAGGAGATATTTTTATAAAAGTCTTCGATGCACTGCAATCACAGAATTCGAAGATCTCAGCTAACATATCTGACAATGCCTTACTGCTTAAAAAGAAGAAATACTTCGGGAAACCGTGAGGAAACGTGATCGAGGGCTCGAAGGGAAATGTTCGTCTGAGCTTCCACAAATGCGTTGGAATAATACAATTCTTAATAAAAATAAATTCAGAAAATTCCCTCATCATAAATTATATACCCAAGGCGATAGAAATACACACTGATACTTAAAAAAAGATTTGCACAAGTACATAATTCTCGATTTGAATTATTAAATACAAGCATATTCAGATATCCAAAAAGAAAAATTAATTTTCAAATACACTAAAAATATATCCACTTACATATATCAGTGTGTCTTCCCATCACTTGGCCACATAAAAAAGAATGAGTTAAGGCATCATACAAAAAACTGCCAAGCATTACAACTATCTCAGAAATCAGCGTCTGCATTTCGCAACAACGTTTCACGGTCGCCGATCTTCCCCTTCGATCGAAGCAAAAGAATTAAAAAAGTCAACTCGCCAGCAAGCATTTTCCTCGTAGATTTCCCTAGTGGACGGAAGTTACGAGTATTTACAAGCGTTCACTCTCGATCGATCGCTTTCCAACGCTGAAAAACCCCGATAAGAGCACAGCAAAAAAGAAACCACGATCCAGCGTACCAATTAGAAACCTCTCTTTCGAGCATACAGCCACCGACATCGACGAAATTCTTTTTACAATTAAGAGGCAGCGGCAGCTGTCGCGAAACCGAACCGCGATAATGAATTCACTTAGGAGGATGAAAGCGTTTCGCGTGGTCTGATACTACAAAAGAAGAAACGCGATGCACCAGGTGCCGATTTCTACGTGAAAATGTTATTAGGCGGGAGACTGACCACCTTTCTCCGACAAAATCGACCAGTAGCTTTTCCAGCGCCAGGAAAATCGACTTTCAATTTTCCTGAAACATTGAGACCACTCTACGCAAATTGGCGGCGAAGTCCACGTGCGCAACCACGCGTTGAAGTCTCCAGGTTAAGAGTTGGGCGCTGTTCGAATAAATTGACGAATTAAATACCTTCGTGAATAGTTGCATACAGTTTCTCTAATATTAAGATATTAGTTCTGCGTCACTGAATATTATTTATGGGTAATAACTAGACTGCAGATTTCTAGGCATTTGAGGAAAATTTCAGCGTGCAAAAAAATACGGAATATGCGTAAATAAAATAGAGAAAGACGAGTATAGTTCATGATATGTGGAGACTGAAATGATTACCCCATTATTCTAATAGCGCTTATGAAAACTTGGATTTGCATGAACACAGAACTCGCAAACTGTTTGGTAATAATTTTATGACTGGGTATTATGGAATTTTAATCCACTCTCTTGCATAAATATTTAATAGAATCTATCAATAAGAATTTTTTTTCAGAGAACTGTTTCTCACTTTCCAATTTCAATTCGACGTGATAGAAGCCATTTCTATAACTATTATAATAGGTACAATAATTTGAGAATAGAATAACTTTTAGTTCCGAGAAATTTCAAAAAAGAAAAGGAAAGTCAGCCCAACTCTGACACCATCAGAGAAATTCACGATCGAAGGAAACATACTTTCGTGGAACAAATCTGTCCAATTCGTTCAGAGTCCTGAACGCTGGTGTTGAGGAACGAGGTTCTTGCATAGCGTAGAGGCAGAAGCGAGACGTAGGCGAGTCGGACGCATCGAAATTGGACTTTGAAGAGGAACCAACCAGCCAGTCGCGATAGATCCGTAGGTATTCCGATAGAAGAGCATTAGACGAGGCAGGGGCGAGTGTTACACGAATCGACGTTTAGTGGTGTGTCTAAATAACGTAGTTGTAGCTCCCGCAGAAGCCGAACTGTCGAAGCGTGCGCGACAGAGAAAGAGAGAGTAATACCTAGCAAAGTGATTTATTTTTTCAAAGAGAGAAAGAGACAAACCCGAGACACGGACTCGTACCACGTTAAACCTGTTCAGCTTTCGCACGTTCACCAGCCGCGCACTCGCGTTTTCTCGATCGACCGTGGGCTCTGTGGGTGCAGCGGGCATTGAAATCGGACCCTGTCTACGATCCAGAGTGATTGGGAGCGTTGATGAAAGGCGATCGAACGATTTTGTGGTGGATATTAGAAACACCTGCGCGGTGAATGTTCACCTAGGTTTCATACAACACAGAACTTAGCTGAACTAATATCGAATGAAGACCACAGAAGAAGGACTTGATAAGGACATTTTTGTTCATTACTTGTGTTCTATGTTCTCTGGTAGGAAGAAGAGAGTACTATGTGTCATCATCAATGAATCCTTTAAAGCAGCAAAATTTCAGTCCAACTTCAGCTAACGAGAGAATGTCGAAAGAAAGAATTTTTGAGAGAAACTCGAAAGAAAAAGATTTGAAAAATTCTGAAAATGGAAGGACATAGTTGCACCCATAGGGACGAGTTCACCCACGTCGATTAGAGAATAGAAGCGAGCCTTCTGCTTAAGCTTCGTTCATATCCTCGCAACCGAATCGCTAAGTACGTGAAGGAACGCTAAAGGACGAGGATCATCGAAACAGGACGTGAAACCAATCCGACGAGCATCGAAACAAACGCTAACCGAATTGTAATGCAGATTGTAACTGTACCCATAACCGTATCAAGGGACACTGTACATATGTGAGACGCTCATTCATACGCATTTCATTGGTCATCCTTTTTGCAGCCGATTTCGTATACCCTTAACACCGTTAGTAACACAGGTTGAACACGAACACGTATGGCAGAGGGGAACGACGAGTCCCGCGTTAATTAACAGCTCGTCGATTAATACGCTCATCGTCGTGGAACGAAGGTGGAAGAAAGCGCGCGAATGAAATTGTCAGACGATGAATGCATGTAAACATGGGGAGGGATACGTACAGGGTGTCAAGAAATCTTTTTCTTCATTTTTAGGTGGAAGAGACGATAACTACGATATAACATGATATAGAAAAATTCATGAGCCTTACTTGTTTTCAAGGTTGAAGATTTATTCATTTTTTAACCCTTGTGTCAATCCCCAAAAGTATCGAAAGTATCAGTCAGTAATTCTTCAATGACTTTAGTAATGTTATGTTAATCAGATATTAAACTTCAAGTAAAAATAATAATAAACTTTAAGTAATAATGATCTGGTTGGGTTTAAAAATTTGTTACCGAAAATATACGAAATTTTGAGTGAGAATATACAAAAGGGTAGCTGGGTATTTATATAAAGATTGACTAAGTGTTTTTTCTTTTTTAGTAATTGATTTTCTTGGGTATACTTTAATTAGGTATTTGGTTATAATTAGAATATCTGTGGATTGTGATGGTATTTAGTTTTCTTCACACCCTGTAGATAGAGGTGAGATATTTACAGTTATAGCATATATGTATGTAAGAGGACAAGGAAGATTCATGATCTGAGCGTGCAAATTGCACGATCGTGTTGTTTAATTGCTGTTAATCGCGAACGCTTTAATTGTCCGTTCGATTGTTGTCGTTCATCATTGTTACAGTCATTAATTATCACTATCGAGAATTATGAGTGTAATTATTATCACCGATGGTGTGATTACGTTTTTGCGTGTCGTTATTATGATCATTATTATTATCATCACTGCGACGATGACGATTATTGTAACTGAATAAAACGTTCATCACGGAAAGCTCGATTTTTTTAATACTCGTGATTTAATACTCCCCTTTAAAATTTAAAAATTGTTTTATTGTTTAATAGTTTAAATTAAAATTTAAATAAGTTAAATTATTTTATTTTAATTTTCTTTTAATATTGCTGTTTTATGAGCTGAAACTTTAAATAGATCCCTTGCTTATCCGACTACAGTAATCGCATATGATCGATAAGGCAGAAAGCAAGTAAGTTTCTAGCTGCAGTTAATTCAGAACTCTGTTCTATACCTGCTCACATTCCTGTTCTTTCGCTAAATAAAATCGCTAGTAAAAAATGTGCAATAATATGCGTGTATCGAAAAATGATCAATAATTATCACTTATTTCAAGGTCCTCATAAAACGTGACAGGAATGTCACAAATGAACCAGTGAGGTAATTTAAACCACAATTATGTAACACAGTGATGGAACAGGTTATCATTAACAACTGGCAGGTGTTAGTTACACTATAACACCTTGCTTATTACAGGAAATGAAACTGACCCTTTCATTTCTCGCGATAAGAAAAAACTATGAAAATAACACCGTTCCACATAAAACTGGTGCACAAATAATCGTTCCAAAATTCCCAGAAGCAGATTACGTCAAATTACACTCCCTCCATTTATAATCAAACAGAGAACGCAGGTCTACAAACGTTGCTCTCAAAACCGCAAATAATTCTCCTGGTCAGATCAATAAAATCGCGAGCGTAACTCATAAATCTGCTGCAAAATACACAAAGGATGCTACTATTCGATTCGAATGATCTAAACGCTCAGGTATTTGTAACGAAACGAGTAATAAATATATCCTGAGTACTGAAATGATACATTACAGTATCACAAAACAGGGATTAACAATATTCATTGCTCGAGTTAATATAATGGGAGTAAAATTTCATCCCGTCTTTTTTTAGTCAAAAGTTCCTGGAAATTTTCAAATGCAGGAATTTCTCTCTACACTGTTATACAAATGTAAAGAAAACGCCCACTAGAATTTAGTGCTCATCTGCGCCTGCCAAGAATAAGTGCTCGCCTTTGCGAAACCGCGAGGAGAAGATAAACGACGGCTGGCTAAATGTCAAAATATTCTAACGCCTATTCTGACTTTCCTTTTCGACTCGCGTCGACGTCAGATACTGACTGTATTTCGTTAAATGTGAGCGAGAAATTTCGATCTTTGATGGGAGGACTATTTTCTAGGTATTTAGAAAATGTTTAGATTTAAAAATTTCTTAATTTGCAAATATTCAAATTTTTAAATTCTTGAACTTTCAAATAATCAAATTTTCAAATATTCAAATTTTTCAAATATTCAAATTTCATATTTAAAAATTTTTAAATATTCAGATTTTCAAGTTTTTGAAGTATTCAAGTATTCAAATATTCCAATTTTCAAATTCTCCAATATTTAAATATTTACCTAAATGTTCAAGGTTCTCAATTTCTGAATTTTTTTTTTCATTTATCCTAACTCTTCACACTAGAAATGTCACTATAAGCAGAAATCTCTTATTATCCTTATCTAAATATCTAGTACATTTTATGGAATACTCTGTACACCCTCGAATACGGGTCGATCGCGGGGGTGGCTTACGCAACGCTATCGCGCGAGTACAGAGGGTGTACGTAATACGTAATCTCGTTAAGAATCTCCAAGGGGTTTGCTGTCCGTCGTAAACCTCACTCGAACCTCTTGTACGTCTAGTTTTGATATAAGATGCCTCACGCAAACTATTTATACCTCAGACAGCACGCTGCCATGGGTGAGTAATGGATCGATGAAAAAGGATGCTACTGGGTCCAAGGATACCCATTCGCTCCTAAAATAAGATTCCATTTAAAATCGCTGTTTACTTCCTCGTTATATTCTCGGTTCTGCGCAAACATTTCGTCTTCCACCGAAGAATTCTCACGCGTAATGGGGTGTACTTTGCTCCGCTTACTTTATATGCTTCGTTCCTTTAGGAACTAAGGGGGAATTATGTTAAATGCAAATGAATCGATGCAGATTTCGAATTCTGGAACAGGATTAAAGCAGAGCGCATTTGAATAAGTTGATTAAGTTTGCAAATCTTTCTTGCAGCCTTTTCGTGCTCCAATTTGTCCAGCTGTCTTAATTACAAGTAATTAAATCTTCTATGTATATTATTCTTTCCATCTTTTTAACTGAGAAATCCAAAAATCAATATTCCTAGATATCTAGATATCTGTATACCTATTTTCTTATAATAGTATGTAAACCACCAGTAGGTTAGTTCTAGATATAATGGTGGTAACACATTGCTATCGAGTCCCTCGCGATCATCCCCCATTACGATAGACCAGGAAGTCTAGGAAATAAAAGCGAATTAAAGATCCAATTTCCCCAAACTTCGGCAGAATTTGCGTATCAAACGAGCCATGACTAGTCGCACATGTCGCTATAATTTCACCGAACGCGTGCCCTAAGGGCTTCGTGCCACCCTACTGAAGGGGTGGATCAGGGTGCAAAAGACCGCAGGGTTACTCGTGACTGCGCACCGAACCGGATGCGATTTTTTTCGTTTCAATACGGAATTGCGCACAAGACCGTGCGTTACTGTTGCACATCGGTTAACAGGAATGCAAATATTAAGTGAAAATCGAGTCAATCCTTGACGGTGGATAATAATAAGCGAAGCGAATAATAAGAGCAGAAGAGAGTGGAAGAAATTAAATCAGAGATGAAATATGGGGAGAAAATATGAGAAGTGAAGAATAGTTTGTTTTCTGATTGGTACTATAAATATTTAGTCGAATAGATATCATTGAATAATTTATTTTTATATTCTGAAGTTTAATTTCTGTTCTTCTTTTTTTTTGTATATTGGAGAGATTTTAGAGCTATGTATCCCTAACTCTAGGCTAAACTACTGAAAAAATTGTAAAGAATTCTTAGACAATGCAAAATTCCATAGAGATCTTTCCTTCATTCAAGAGTCCCTCATCTTCCAGAACTATTTCTAGCATTAAACTCTATTACTAAAAGACTCTAAGCAATCTTTACACTGCACAAAATTCCATAGGCCCCTCTTTCTCCATCCAAGGGTCTCTCACCTCCTCTCCTCAATCAAAGCAAGTCTTCCAAATCTCTTCTTAAATTCCTCAGCCCCTCAACTGCCCAATCAATCTCTCCCAACCAAGTACCGCAATACTTATCCCAAGCACTGCAAACCAAATAAATTCCCTCGGCCCAGGGGGTGTGACAGTGTCAAAACGGTTCCCCTGGACGCGTTCCTCCCTGAACGACCTCGTTCGCGAGGCACGTGTGCAGCAGCTATGGCAGATGCTCGTGAGCGTTTCCTGGTCCTCGAGACATCGGCTCCCAGCTCGAAGCCAGAGTCCAGGATCTCCTGGTTGATTTACGAACAACGGGGGATCGATGACAACCGGTGGAGATCCGTGGAGAAAGGAGCTTCCTGGGACGGCGCAGATGCGCGCGAAGAGAACGCACGTGCCATGGGACAATGGGGCCAATCGCGTGCTGAAGAGACCCTCCTCGACGCTCCTGTAGCCTCTCCTTGAACAATAGCAAGGAGCTTCTTCGTATTACCTGAGAGAATGGTAAGACGACACGGAGAGTCGTCCGGCGATGGTCTAATAGCGGATGTCCATCAGACAGGGTGGACGTTGGGTGGTTCAGGGGAGAGGGTGCAGGGGGATGTGGTCGTTTGGAGACTTGATGGGCAGTTTGGGGGTAGTTATAGGTTGAGGCAGTTTTCTAATGAATTTGAAGGCGTTCCAGGCACAGTTAAATTAGTAGAATTGATAGTAGTAAACGTTTGAAGCTGTAAAGTACTAGCTTTAGATATAAGTATTAGGTAATTTGAGGAGCAGAATCCCCCATCGTTTTTCAAAATTAATTTTCCAAGCATCGAAAGGGACTGTCGAAAACCTGACAATAGAGAGTCGAGATTTGAATGGAACTCTTGTCAAGGTCGGCCAATTACCAGAGTCGATACATATGGAGGATTTAGGGACAAATGTTTCATGGTGATTCGATGGAAAAGCGAGTCATTGAAGGGCGAAGGCGACAGCTGTCCGATCGATCTGTTCAATGGCTTAAGATCGGGAATGAGGGATTAAATGTGGAAATGGTAGTAGGGAAAATGTGGAAACTGTGATTTTAGGATAAGCCTCGGGCATTGTTGCTCAACGAAGCCATAGTTGGCTCCACTGAAAAAGTATTAGTGGTTTGTTATATAATAATGGGTACCAAGGTGATTGGAGTACAGGAATAGAAATAAATTAACAGAGTTTTAGGATTCTTTAGCGGATTTAAAAGTTTGTGTGTGTGGAAGTGCCTATGTTTGAATATTTCAATATTTCAATATTTCAGTATTGGACGATCTAAAAATTTGGAAGATGGAAATTTGATACCACTTGGATTTTTATCCCTCTCTCAAACCCCAAAACTACCCAAAGAAACAAAAATAAAAATACTTATTTCAATTTCCTCAACTGTATCTTTCTCAAATCAATGCAAAACCAGCACTTCTCCAAGCAACCCTCAATAAAAATAATCTCAGATGCTTCATCCCCTATCCAACAACCCCACAAGACCATCCCCGACAAAGAAGCAGCCCCTGCCAGTAATCCAAAGAAATCGAACACAGAAATCAAAGAAACTGGTGCGTCGCGATTCGAAAGGAGCAGCTGTCGAAATCGCGGGCCGATCTTCCATGAAAGAAACCAACGATTAAAGGGGAGGATCCAGGGCAGGGGGGAGGCCGACGCACGACTGTGCCCCTCTAACACCCTTCAGTCGAAACGCACGTGCTGTTGCAAGGGTGGCCCCCTAAACCAGAGGATCTCCGAGCACTCGAGATTCGCGAGGAACTCTGAAATTGCTTCTGAAGACCCTGACCAGATAATTAAGTGTACAAACTACTTTGTATAATTAATCACGTTCCCTTCCCCCTTCGTTCTTTCGACTACCATCTCTTCTTCGATGTTCCATAAAGTGGGGGAGCTTTGGAACCTATTTTAATGAAACACCACGTGTTGGTCGCAGAAGGTTGGCCATCGCTGGCGGGGGTTGCTCGCTTCCGGGGGTAGCGTGGACGCCAATGGCTCATAGGATTCGCTGTTTAGGCTGTCAATGGTAGAGGAACGGACTGACAGCACGCTGGTGGCACAAGGCGACGAATGGTCGACAGGAGCGGACACTGTGCCTGTTTCCTCAGTGACGGGCACGACGCCAAACAGCACGCTTGCGACGAGTGTGCACGCAAGTTTCTACTTTGGCGAAAGGGCGGGAAGTGAATTCATTTAAAAAAGCGGTGAATTAATCAGTGATAAAACAGTGGAAAACAGGATTACCCTTCCCTCGTTTCTTAAAAAAAAATTGGAGCAAAAAATTGTGTTTAAGTGATGCATGTTTAACCCTGCAGATCAAGGAACCCCATTTCACTGGAAATTCAAAATTTCACAAATATCTTTCTTCGAGAGGGAGTGCAATTTTTTCCGATTTTTTTATGGTGATTATAACAGCGTTTTTGTGGAAGTGAATGGGTTTAATCCCCAAAATAACACGATTTTGCCAACCCCTTCGTCAGTCTGCTATCACTGAGCTATCACTGCAGAGGCTGTAAAACCGCTCTGTTATCTTGACGAATGGGCACCGTTAGCCGACGCTGTTTCCAGTGATTTATCACAGCGGAACGTGCTGGTAGTTTTGAAGGAGTTTTATTTTCTGCTGGCCACTCTGTGCCGCGGAATTCTCGCGTTCTGCTTGAAATTTATGTAGAGACGTGGAGAACAGCCTGGGAGAGATGGTACGAAAACAAACGAGGTTTTAGCGAGGAAACGAGGAATCCTTCGAGATGTCGTTAGTCGAGGCGCAAAGTGGAAGCTGAGATCACAGAATGTGTGTGTTTACAGTGTGGAAATTGTTGGTGGAGGAAAGGCAGAGAATGTTGGTCGACAGCGGTTGATCTAGAATTGGATTAAAGAATCACGGTCAGGGATCGATCTGTGCCTTTGGAAAATTCTGTCGGGGCGAGTGGATCGCTCGTGAAACAAGAATTTAGTGAAATTTCAGTGATCGAAGTTGGTTGTGATTCAGCTAGAAGGTCCAAATTGTACAGAAGGTAGCTGGAGAATTTCATATTATATTTTTTGACGATTATTTAAGGAACCATAGAAGCAACTTAATATATTTTGATACAAGAGGCTGGAATATTAATACCTCATAACTATTTTTCTAAAACGCTCGAGAGGCTTCGAACACATCTTCAAGAATATTCACAAAATACCTAATTTATCAGACTACCATAAAAATTGAACTTGAAGCAGTGGCTGGTTCCCAGTGAAACAAATATACGTACAAACTATCAGCCACAAACCTGGGAATTCCTTCATTACAACATAACATATGCATAATATATTCATAACAATTGCACGTGAACCTTGACCTATATCAGCAGTTCCAGAAACGCAACCAAATCCTTCGGAAGTCCTCTTCGGTTCGAAAATATATTTCGACCTAAGGCTTCAAAAATAAACGGGAGGATGCTAATGGCAGACAATTCACTCGGAATTGTTTGACGTTAAACGAAACATGCAAAAGATCCGCGGAATCGCAACGCTACTATTCTAATCGCGGCCTTGGGGAAGGAGCAAATTGTCTAGAAGCCTGGAACTTGGCCGTGGCCGATTGATCGTGCACCAGGGTCTCTTCGTCGTACCAAGAGGCCTCATATTAGCGGAGGGAACCTGAAGAACACCAGAGACCGACAGGCACGCGGGCCGAAAATAAAGAGAGCAGCGATTTTCATCGAATAATCGTCTCTCTTCAGTCTTTCGAAGCTTTGCCGACCTGGTGGCCGTGTTTGCGAGCACCCCTTCGAGATCTGAGTGAACGAATCTCCGCTGGAACCGACAGGAGACGGGGAAAGGTGAAACGCGTGGCTTCTGTGATGTAAGCGTTAAGGGGACACTGCTTTGTAGGACTGAGGAGATAGGTAATTTGGTGGAAGAGATAGTGAATTGGTTATTGAATTACTTTTAAGGATAAACAGATGGATAGACAGACTGAGAGGAATATTACGTGGTTTGTCTTATTGAAAAGGTAGTAAATTGGTTATGGGATTGATTTTAAGTAGAAACAGACAGATAGACAGACTGACAGGAATATTACATGGGTTGTTTTATTGAAAAGTTAGTATATTGGTTATGAAACTAATTTTAAGTAGAAACAGATAGATAGAGTGACAGGATTTTGTTAGAGAGAATCGAAAGGAATTGGAAACTGAAAAATGAAAAATTTGTGAGAGCCTTTAAACAAAAGTGTATTTTATACAATGTATGTAGAATCTGATATTTATTATATAATTTTCTAAAAAAGTGGAAAAATTGTGATCTTTGGAAAGATTCTGATTTCAAAGATCAACTTTCAAGACTAATCAAAATTGAACAGGTTCCAATACCCAAGATTTTTTCTAAGTCGACAAAGTGGTGCATTCTTTAAACTTAAACCATAATATAAATATTAACTGGGAAGGTATTAAAGGTGTTTGGAAGCTGTCGACACAATTCCTCTTGGTGTCCATATAATAAAATTGTGAGAGTGGAAAAATATAGTGACCTTAAAGAGGCAAAAAGGAATTCTCACAAAGTCAAGATTAAAAAAAAATGAACAATTCCAAGAAATCTCTCCACCTCATAATTTCTTTTAACACACCACTTCCAAACACTTTATCAAGAACCACCCAAAGCGCCCACCTTCCCACGCCCTTTACACAGTGCACGTTCACAGGCCCAGGGACCATCGACCTTCCACCGTGGAGTAGGTCTCGAGTGTCCAAGCGCGACTTGGAGGACCAGCAGAGCCTTCGTACAAAAAGCAGAGGCCCATCGAGAGGCCTGATCTTGGTCCAGCGTATCGACGCACTCGAGTCCTCGAGGAGGCTAATTTTAAGATCGGTCTCGAGAGGACATCCTTGACCTCTGTGATGATCAACGACCATGGCGCCAGGAGCAACGACCCTGACGAGTCTCTTGCTGGCCCTGATGATGATCGCCAGGTGCTCAGCCGTCTTCGTGGCTGCCCAATCGCCATTCGCCAAGGTGCTGAAGAGTGTCAGGCTACCTGGAGGCTACATGGAGGTGGTGCAAGAGGAACGCTGCTCGCATGGAGTCGTTCGAATGACCTGCAGGTCCCTGAAGGCGTTCGTTTTCGTCTTGGAAGCGGAGTACTTGTCCAACCTCACGCGCATCTGTGGATACGAGGCTCAGAGGCTGGTGGAAAGGAAGGTGACCAGGAGTGGAGGTAGCATGGCGCTGAGGAGCGTAGAGCTGAGAGGAAATTACATCGATGATTCTTATGAAGAATTCGGGGTGGTGGACTTCAGGAAATCGTTAAACAGAAAGTATGTTATTTTTTGGTAATCGTTTGTTGGTTAATTTTTGAGATGCAGTTAGTGTTGAAGGTGACTAGTTGAGAGAGTGATACCTCGAGGTTGTGTTTTCCAAAGTTTCATGGGTTCACGAGGAGACATTGCTTTCGCATTTCGACATAATAACCGCCTACCATGGGTAATACGAGTCAGCCACTAAGCGCAAGAAAAGGAGAGAGTGAGGCAGATTCGGTTACCTGTGTAGACCACAGAAGTAGAAAACCGCTAGGGTACATTGCGATACAAAGTCGGGACGAGACTAGGTCTTTTTCCCATGCTGCTCGCTAATGCCTATAAGACTGGATTACTAACTGCTACTTAGTATATTATGGAGAAGTATTAATATGGTTAGTATTAATATGGAGTACGTGGGTCCCAGGGTTCAGTAATTAAAAAAGTAGCTAGAGTCTTAATTTTAAAAATAGGTTCGTATACTTGTTGGCAAAATGAAGGGAGAGATGGCTAGTTAGGTTTTTCAAGTTCATATGTTCAAATTTAAGAAAATAAAGAAATTGAATATTTGAAATTAAGAAAATTTCAAAATTTGAAGTTTGAATATTTGAATGTTTGTCTATTTGACGGTTTGAATATTTGAATATTTAAACATTTTGAAAATAAGAAATCGTTCCCAGAATCTTAATTTTCATCAATTTTCCTCCGTCTAACAAATTCAAATAAAACCCCCCTTCATCTACAGACCATTCACAGAACTTTTCCCATTTTCGCCAGCACGTCTCACGCCACTGCCTCGACATTATACTCGCGCCATTATCGTAGTTCGCAGAAAAGCACAAGGGTAGCGGCGACAATCGCATGAATGGGACCCAACCACCACGGTCGAATGCAATTCCGCGGAATTAGCCAGGTCTCGATCGGAGTTCGCGCGAGAAATCGGCTACCTTCGTTCACCCCCGTCAAGTTCGAGCCTTTGTGTTGCAGCCGATCATCGCGTCGGCGACGGTATCTTCGAAAGGGTGGTTGCAACGAAATCTCGAGCCACGCGAAATCGTCGTTTGATGTGCGCCAGCAAAGCGTGCGCGAGGTTTTAATTGCCTTTTGAGCGACGTTCGATGCCCGCCGAAGGAGAAATCGCTTATGGTAGAGTGCATCCCGCGCGAGGAGCACAGCTCGATGAACTTTGCAAATAAGGGGTTGCAGCGCGATTACGAAGGGCGCGCCACCCTCTCCTCGCCCTTTGGGATCCAGCTCCCGCGACTGCCTTGATGCTGGATGAGAAAATGAATCTTTTAGCTTTTTGGAAAAAGGTGTAGTCATTGAAATGTTCATCGATAGATACCATTGTGGAAGTGTTTATAGAGTACTCATATTTTAGGAGATTATAGAAAATATTTATGAATGAGAAAATTATTTTAAGTCAAATGTGTGCAAAGATTGGAAAAATAATTTTTATCCATAAGACACTTTGCACTTCAAAATCAAAAAAAAATTTAGCCACCCACAAATTTCTCTTTAAAATCCCCTAAAAAATTCTGCAAATTTCCTGAAATTTTTCTATTATAATCCAGCATCAAATAAACGTGTTTAAACGGATTTCTGCGTCAAAGAAGCATCTCAATGGAAGAATCGCGACCCCAGTGGTCGCGTCAAAAAATTGAAAGGGATTCTCTGCGTGGGTGGCACGCGAAACGTTATTTCCTTTTTATTTCCGAGAGGGTAGCGAGAGGATAATATCGAGCGAGAGAAGGAAGGGTGAGCGCCGAGCGAAAGGGGTGGAAATCGACCCCTAGGACCGTTCCTCATGGCCAGGCCATTCTCGATCCCCCGCGCAACAATCATTTCGATCTGAAAACAATCGCGATTTCTCTTTTGTTCCCCAGGCCTCGCCCTTGCGCTTTCGACACCCGGTAGACAGTCTAATGACCGTCGTTGCTTATTTAATTGACGACCCTGGAGCGAGGAATCGATACAATCTCGAGCGTTGCGCCATTTGCGATAAACAAATCCTTTAACGCGCATATTTCGCATGTGCGCTGGAATTCTTTGGAATTATTGGCATTATTTGCATACGTCCATGTCTCGTGGACCCTTTTGTCACTCTCTTGCGTAAACTTCTGATTTTATTTTAATTTGAACATGTTTAGAGTCCTATGACCCATATGTGGGTCAGGGTAACTTGATGATCTTTTTATTATTCACTCCTATCATGTAAATGATACAGATATTTTATAATCACGTATAGGTATTATAAATCTAGAATATTATGTAAAGATTCTCTTCATAAAAAAAATAATACAACCAAAAAGTTGTTAATGACACACAAAAATATTCTTTTGAGGCTTAATGTGGCGCAAATATTTGCATATAATGTTTCCAAAGTAGCTTTAATGTGTTGCCCGAAAATTTAAGAGAGTGTATGTATGTTAATTATACTAAGAGGTTTCTTGTTCGTTTTGCAGGTGTTCTGGACAGAAACATTGTCGCTACAACTTCACTGCAGAGCAGCCTGGCACTGGCTACTGGAGTCCAGGCACTTTGCGGCTAAAATACGCTTGTATTCCTGGTAAGAAGTATTTCAAATCAATTTTTAATGCATTCACAATATTTAAGCAATAATTACATGCTTATTTATGAACTGGAAATATAAAAGGAAAGGAAATATAAAAGTCGAATATAAAATTTTACTACAGAAACAAGAATGTAGGAGAGGTAACTCTGCAAAATGCTATGCTAATTTTCCTGCGATAATATAGTGTTCTGTGTAGAAAAAAGGTATAAAATTTTTATTCTGCGAAACGATATAATCGTTTTTCACAAGGGTGGAAACGCATTCGAAACAGGAAGAGTAAGCACACTATTTCTCACGCGTGCAGTAACTTCCTGTTCTAAGGGCGCAGGCAATCAATTTCCAGTCGTGTCGAATCGATAATCTACAATCTAGATAATCCGAAACAAAAACGAGCTCGTTTCGATCGAACGTGGAGAGCACAGAAAGCGGCACGTGCAGCACGCTCGTTGATTTTTCGTTTACCCTTCCTGTCGAAAGGTAATTTAAATTTTGATAGCTCAATGAAGACTGCAGTTCCTTCAGATTTAATATTAAAATGTACAAGTGTCAGAAAAAGAAGAAAAATTAAATTCAAAAGTTGAAGAAGCTGGAATTCTTATTAAGACAAACATTACCTAATAATTTTGCAATTTTAAATAGGGGTTGTTCACATGTTTTCTATATTGTAAACATTTTTTTAGATTTTTTATTTGCAACTAGATCACATTCGTAATTATTAGTAGATACCTATACACAAGGACATTCTGGCAGTCGAAGTGTGAAAGTTATATAACGCCAAAAAATACTTCCGGAAACCTAATGAACGCCACCCTGCATACAAAAGTAAGAATTTTCTTGAAGAACACCTTAATCCATCATTCCTATGCCAGGACAGGCACAGAGGAGCTATAAGAGACGCGAGAATGCTCCTGCATCCTGAATACTAAATTCTCAGAGACCCACTTAAAAAAATTCGTAGCCTTCAGTTAGTATGGTATTAATATTATAATACTAATTCCATTATAGAAAATGATTTATAGCAGTGCAAAGACAATTTACAATTCTTCAAATATTCTTCTTTGCCTAATTCTATAATTACGCTTTACAAATATAAGAATTTAAATACGAATATCGAGACTCTATTATAAACTGAAGACAAAAAAAGTCTCACAAGGCAGCTTTTCTGCTTCCCTCGACGACAAAAGGAACACAATTTTCCCACCCTGAAAAGGCAAATTTTTTCCTCCACGATCTAGAAACGTTCCTCATTTCTCAACGACTTTTCAATTCCGTCGTCGACAAAGCCTCTTTCCGCTCGTTTCATCGAGCAAAGTCAAGAGGAAGAGTTCTTTCCCTAAGGGAAGAGGGTGGGAAGGGCCGAGCCGCCCCTTCGACGCTCTACAACCGTCAGCCCCCTCCAGGTGTGGCTGACGGTGGTTTCGCCCCTCCAGTGGAAACTGGAGCAAGGACACCCTTGCCTCGCTCCTGACGCTGTATAACGGCGGCCACAGTCACACTCGAAATCGACAAATGGACCGAGGCGGATGCAGATGTTGAACCGCGTCCTTATGCCCTCCGAGGTGTCGTCCTCCCGCGTCCCAACGGCGAACAATAACGCCCCTGGGGCTCGGGGGTGGTAATTCGATCGAGCCGTATCGAACCGGAGAAAATGGGATTCTCTCGCGTCGAGGGATAATTTATACCCTTTTTTTGCCCCCGATAATTCATTCCACTATTGGGGTGGAAATTTCATTTCGCCTCGTAATACCTGGGGTTGTATATCTAGGGTAGACTCTCTTTTTTTTTCTACTGTGAAACATGTTTTAATTTGTACCTTCTCGGGGGTGCTTCCAGAGGCTGCAGTCAGGAGGTACTGCAACGAGGAGCTCAAGGTCGTTCCTGGAGAGGGTGGCTACGTGCATTCGCCAGGATACCCTTTGTACTACGTCGGAGAGAACACGTGTGGATGGACCTTCAGATCGGATCCTGGGCAGAGGATCCTACTCACTTTTTACGACCTGAATATACGGGGTGAGTGTCGATCGCGGATTCAGGGGAACGCTCGTAATTGGGCCATTCAAAAATTATGAGGATGTTGGGGAAGACGGATTATCTTTCTCGACTGTGATCTGTTTGGTATCTCTGTACCTCAGAGTCAGACTAACCTGAGTCTATTTTCTCAAAATTAAGGTTTTTATTTATATTTATTTCTAACACACTCAAATAAGTAACAGACAACAAACAATAGGAAATTTCCTATTGAATATCTACCCTTAAGAGCTTTCACTCTATCTTCTAAAAAAGAATAAAACGTCTGAAATCCATTTTCATTTTCATTAGCATTCCCATTAACCATTTCACTGTATTTCAGGACCAGAGGCAGACGGAAGTTGCGTGGATGTCATCAGGGTGCGTGAAAAGGGACGAACCCTCCTCGAATTCTGCGGCACCGAGGCTGGCGTCAAGGTTATTTCCAATTCGAACCTAATCACCCTCGACCTTGTTGCCTCGCAGAGGCTGTACGCCGCTCGGGGATTCTTCTTGCACTATCAAGGTCAGTCTAACAACGGGACTGTTTTTTGAGAGCTGTGAAACGAGATCCTGATACATAGACATGGCTCAAAGACCGATGGAACTCGAGACGAACAAACACCGATGATTGCGCAATGAATCCTTCGCCTAGAAATAACGTTCGACTGGGTTATTTTCGGAACAGGAGCGTGACGTGCCCTGGAGACTCGATCGACGATCTTTCTTCAAGATCAAGAGCCAGTGCTGTGCTGCAGCAGCGAGTCGTTCTAAATATTTAGCTCTGAGCATTGTCGTTCGCCATTTTTAGAGCAATTCGTTTACTATGTGATGATGAATGATGTTTTAATGGTGGAACTGTTCTAGTGAATCTTTTTTACTAAAGTAATATCAGGGAGAATCAGTGAAAAAATGGAAACTACTTCAGTATTATTAGAATCCTAGATATTTTGAGAAACTTAAATGCACTAGGTTCTGTTCTTCTTAAGAGAAATAAAATTTCAACCCTCGACTGGTATAATGTCTGTACATTACAAATATTGTAAAATTAACCATTTGTTACTTTATTAATTGCTGCTAGTTTCCCATGAATATTTGTCATGCTACAGTCAACTCTACTACTAGCCATGCTCAAAGAAAAATAGCAACACTGTGAGAGTTCGATTTGGCATTGGATAGACAGAGGCACACAATGCTGCATACTCTTTCTATCATCATCATCATATTCTTTCTATCGTGTTGCTGTTTTTTATACCAAACATAAGAGGTAGAATAAAGTAGATAGAGTATAGTAGTAGAGTAATACTAGTAGAAGAAATAGTAGTAAAGTAGTAGCAGAAAGAAGTAGAATATAGTAGAATATCGTGACCCTACTATACCAGTTAAGTGTCAGTCTCCTCAATGTTAAATTACTGAGATATGTAATATTAATGGAAGAACCGAGCTTCCAGGGTATATACTTAGAATATTCTAAATGTAGTGACACTTTAATGTCACAGTGGTGGGCTGCCCGGATATCTCAGCGCCGAACGGAAGTTTCATATTGAATACCACTCTGACCTCGAGGACGTTCCGCTGTGAATTGGGCACCGTGTTCCCTGACAGCCGAGAAAGAATAAGGATACTTGAGTGCAGAAACGGCAAGTGGAACGAGAGCGTCATCGCCATACCAAGTTGCAGAGGTAAGGACCATTCTCTTTTTATGACACTGTTCTGGCTGAATTAATCCCTCTTTGGTCATTCAAAGGAGATTGTAACCCTTAACAATGGATTCTGAGTGCTTAAACAAAAATTGGGAGAGGAAATTTCTTGTAAGCTTCTAAATATTAAAACGAGGTTTTAATATCTGGATAAATAGAGATACTTTTGTTTAAGAGTTTTGGGATATTCTAGCTTAAATGGAAAACCAAATACTCTACAGTAATATAATTACCATTCACTGTGGCCTAGAAATTTCGAACCTTCTTTTAGATAAGGTATCCCAAGTATCTAGAAAATATATTTAAAATTATGTAGAGTTCTTTTTCTAATTCTGAGCACTAGAAGTGCATGAACCTGTATCTGTTAAATAGAGCTGAAATTGAATTGAAGAATAGCTCTGCGTGAAGCAGCGCATGGTGCATAGTGCAAGGTTCTCGAGTCCCCAGTTACGTCCCTTACGGGCTTCCCAGGAACCTATGGCTGCCCATCGAAAGGGGAAGCCTTTGGGTGGGGATATCGTGGTAAATGGGAGACAAGAGTAGGGGTTGGGATGATGTGGGGGTCTGGTAGCAAGAAAGAAAAAGACGGAGGGAAAGAATCTCGCGGCGAAGTATTCGTGAAGGCACTATACATCGGCAGCGTCGCGCACGTAACGACGCCAGCCGTCTCGACGCCACGTGTCTCTTGCCCGAGCGATTTTCTTGCAAAACGGACACCTAGATCGCGAACCTCTCGAAAAGTACATGTCCCCATCGATAGTTTTATATCGTCGCGAAGTGTCGATTAGATAAATCAGTGATATCACTCAAGAGTATTAATATTCCGCGAGTCGTTCGCCCGAGGAGGAGTCGTTGCACGCCTCTGCCCAAAGACGTTCCAGGTCGCTGACAACCGCCAGGTAACACAGTAAATGCAGATCGAATCAGCATTCCCTTTTTGCTAGTGAATTGGAGAATCGTTCGATAATTCTCGAGAGTTATATGATAATTATTTCCTAGTGATTCGGAAGCGATTTCGCTAATGAAGCGTGCTCTGAATGTAATTAATCAGAGATCGTACGACCGCTTATCGGATATTTTCTTCAATCTCTGCTTTTTTCGCTTTGTTCTTTGATAACGCCGGTCTTTTACGAGTCAATCGTGAGTGATCGATGCGAGGTCATTGGTGTCGATCTTCCTCTCGAGCGGGCCGAGCTCGATACAAGAATTTCGAATTAATTAACGTCACTTAACTGCGCTTCCGCGTCAATATCGTGAAATACGATAGTTTCAGCGGATTATTAATTGGCGAGCTCGCTGACGAGGCAGAAGGGGGCTCTTCGGGAACTTCTTCGACTATCGATTGCTTTGCTCGTGATTCCCTAGCGGGAAGTTGATGCAATTTTTGAATCATATTCGTTGGGACGAATTTTGAAACACTTCTGAGCTTGAATTTATCATAAAAATATCTACTTTAAATACTAGAATATTTATAATATAATTTAAGGAGATAATATTACCTAATAAATGAACCGCTTACGTTCATAGGCTGAAGTGATTAATTTCACTTCTCGAATTTTTTAAAATTTTAGCGCCAAAGCACTTGATTGGTGCTTAACCCTTTACAAATATTTCAAATACATATAAATATTATTTTGTAGAGTTGATCAACTTAGCAAATGAGTTGCTCAAATATTGTAGACGTTTATTTTTTGCTTCTAGGATATATCTACCTTTTTGTATTTGTTTTTCTATTTTTTTATTTTCAATTTATTTTCGCCACAGACGTCTCTCACAAGAAACATTTTCTCCACTTTTCATTTATCCTCAGTTCGTTATCAGCGACACTACATCGCGTGCGCTTCGATACTCGCTCCTCTCGCCCCCCGCAACTTTCCCTTATCGTCCCTCTGCGCAAGCGTTATCGGTTCGACCGTTTCCTCCCGAAAATCGACCAATTTCGCCGACGATACTGCTCGGCTAATTTGCTCGGTTATTCTGAATGAGCCCTTGTAAGGAAGTATAAAGAACGGATTCAGGGCAAATGAAAAAGTCGGCTCGCGATAAAAAATTGCCCGCCGCGCGCCGCCTGAATCTTTTCACGCCGCGAACAAAAGGAATCGAGGAGAATGTGTCTCTATTCTTCACGATTCCCTCTATTCTCGCTAATAATTCGCGGGGAACCGCGGGGAATTCCGCTGGCAGCATATCGTGGAATTTTCTCCTTAGCTTTCACCGAAGGCGAAAAAAAAAAGGAGGCCATTCGAGTCGCTTAGAGGATTGCTCCCTTAATCACGGGATTCGAGTGTATTGTAGTGCATCGATGACGTAGACCTAACATGGCCGCCGGCGGAACTTTTGTCAGCCCGTCTCGCAACTTTTTCTGCGCCTCGTTCCACGGGACAGCGATAAAATGGCCCACGAGTGACAGGAAACGGCGCAGAAAAATGGCTGTGGCTGGTTGCAGCCAGTGCTTTCTGTATATAAATCACGAGCTTCCAACATAACCTGAAATATTTTTCAGGATTTTTGTTCTGTCACGAGGAAACACGTTTGAAGCAGAATATTTTTATCCACAATGCTGTGACTAATCTCTCTTTTTAGAATCGCCATATATATTAACGAAAATTTGAAGAATCGCCAAGGATCTTTTAAAACTCGTTTCAAATTGTCGCTTTCTTCGCGCGCAAATGGTCAGTCCATTTCCGCCGTTTCATTGTCGCCTCATGAGCTTCTTAAATTTCTTGCAAACAGCTGCATAAACTTGCAGAATCGCTGGTACAACTACGGCCGTGTTTATTCCGAATGGGAATGCATAATTCAGAAGCCGCGCAGTTTCGGGCATGGCGCGGTTTATAGGGACAAGAAACCTTGGGAGATGGGGGAACCAAGTTGGCTCATTCTTCTACTGGCGAAGGAAGTGAAGAGGGAAGGACGACAATGGAGGGGATGATCGTTTCCTACCACTATCCCTACCATCTCTTCCTCCTTCCACGCGCCCGAAGATAATTTTAGAGTCGACAAAATAAAACAATGTTACAGCTGCACATGTCGAACGAGCATCGGAATGGAGCTGAAGTTGAGAAACTCGACTGCAGAGTATTTGAGGGTTCTTAATAATTGATGAAACAATTGACCTTTCGCTTTAGAGTTTTGTTTAAGGTTCATACTTGATTGTTTGCTGCTGCCAGAGAGTTCCTCACTTCATCTTTCTTCATTTTATTCATCACGTTGACTGTATTTATTAAAAACTCTGTCACGTGCGGACTGATACTAATTTTAGATAGCATGATTGTTCCTCCGCTTTGTAGTGGTGTTTCATGGTCCTATTTTTTGTTGTAGCTTCCATGATGAATTTTTGTGAGGCTCATTCGTAGACAAATAAATTAAAAAGAAGATTAGTTAAAATTGTATTATTCTTGTCTTAAAAAAGATCAGAGATATAAAATTGTAGTCTGTAAATGTTGAAGCAACTCGTCCCACGCGCCAGCTCCGTTGTTTTTGCTCTCGGTAGAATTTCAAATAAGTATTAGCCTGATTAATATTGATGAGGCGTCGAACATTATTTGACACAACAGTGTCGAGGCATAAATTATTTTCCTTGACCATCCATCAATTTCTAAGTCGAAAATAACCTTGTAGGGGAGTCGCGGTCAGATAATATAAAAATTAACGTTACTTTATCTGAAAAGCAAGCATCGAGACATAAGGTATTATTCAGATATAACCTGCATAATACACATATGTTTCCTTAAAACTATTCTTTGAGTAGTGTGCTTACATCGAGACAGTATTCTAGTCGAGTGTTTTAAATTAATCTGACAGAACAAAATTACATGAACTACGTTTTAATTAAAAAAATTTTAATTCATGTTGTGTTCAGTCCTAATAGTCTTCAGATAGTATTTATATTTTCAAGAAAAAAAGATCGAATTAAAAATAACAGTCAGATAATGCAAATAATCGAAGTTCTACTATATCTTCTGGTTAAACTGCAAAATTATATAACATCTAACAGAAACTTCACATATTCCAAAAGTGACACTCTTTCGAACCACAACCAAAGAAAAATCCCACTTTGAAAAATGAATTCCTCAGATATCTAAAAATCGAAATTTCTCTCTCTTTTCCCCCAAACCGAAGTCTGACCTATTCTCCTTCACCTAGCAACCCGAGATCCAACAATCCAAAGGGGGTGACCTCCCCAAAGGCACCCCCGTCCTCCATCAGAAGCCCTAAACACAGACAGCAGAAAAGAACCGTTCCTCCGATCGAAAGAGGACAGCTGTTTTCATCCTGCTCAGAATCGGCGTGGGAGTGGGTCTCGGTGGTGGGGGGGTTGCCCCTGTTTACTCCCCCACCACGCAAGCTCCCGAGCGTCGCGGCGGGTCAAAGTAGGGACGGCTCCTCTCCAGTCGTCGTCGGCGTTTCTGATAGTGGGACCACGCGACTCTTGCCGTCTTATCGCCGTCAGCTTTTTATCAATGGAGAGCTCGTGTCGCCGTCTTTCACGTTTACGTACGCACGCCTCGCGATTACGCAGAACGACGCACGCGCGGTATCGTGAGGAGGCGAGGAACTCGAGCTCGAGGGAAACGAACCTGGGAACCAGCCTCGCCAGGACGAGCGTCGACTCGCCTCGAGGAAAGTCGATGGAATAGAGTGGGTCCGGGTGGACAGCTGGACTGGCGTCGCCTCGTATCGGCTCCAAACGCGATATGCGTCGCGTCGAGACGCTGGACTGATCTTTGTTCCCGCGACGTGGACAGAAAGAGACCAGGAAAGAAGAAAGGGAACCGCTCGAGAGGCTGAATGCTGTGGCCGAGGCTCCTCTGCTTCGGTTCGATGGAGTTGGCCAGCCTGTCGAGGAAAGTCTCGACCAGGGCACGAATTTGATACTGGTCCTTCTTACCCGACCAGATTCTCCATTGGGAACCGGACCTGAGATCGGTGGAATCACGACTGGCCCGACTCGTACGGACGTTTCCACTTGTTCAACTGGTGGTAGCAGGTTCAAGAGACACAGAGGCTAGTTTCGCGATTTGGCTCGAACGGTGATTTAGAGAATGATCGAGCGGGGGTAAAGAGTCTGAGAGAAAATTAGACCTGGACAGGGTTCAAGTAAAAAGCTACCTTGAATTTGAAGCGCTGTGGTCTTGAGGAGAACAAAGAAGCGATCTGGGAGACGACGTAAAGAAGGTCCATGATTGTTTGACACTCGTGTAGAATACGGAACTTTACTCGAGATAGAGTCATTTGAAGATTAGAAGCAAAATTTGGGGAAGATCGAAGGACACGAGGATTAAGTAAAACAAGACGATTTTGGTCAGACCAGCGAGAAGATCACCGAGATCAGGTATTACTCGCAGCAGGTGTATCGAAGGAAACAGGTGCTGGGATAAGAACGAGTGGTTCACTCGAACAGTATAGCCGCTCCTTTCTGCCTCTTCGTCGTTCTTTCTCGCTTCAATCCTCGATCTTTCTCCTTGAAATTCCTCCAGCTGACGAGCCTCGTCGATTCATGCGCTGTGTTCATCCGTCAGCAAGGTTGATTCGGAGCATGGCGAGCACATATTTCTCGCGAGTCTTTCAGGGAAATTGTGGCCATGGAAATGAGGTTTCAAGTAGGTAACTATCAGAAAGAATTCCACTAGTGTTGAAGCTAAAGATTATCGATTTCTAGACGAAGATCCCTGGAGGTGAGTGTTTGGCGAATGATAAGGAGGCTTATCGATTTGAAGCCTCATGAAAAACACGTTTTAAAATGCGGCGAAGTTCTCGACTGCTCTCAAAAGCGTTCCTTGTATGAAGAGCTCGAATGTGTTAGGCCAAGAAAGGGGGGATAAGGATAGGCCATGTGGCGTCGTTAAGTCAGGGTCGTCTTCAGCGTTGGCGATGCCCTGCACGAGTGCTGGGCGAGCTGATAGTGAATATTAATTTTGATAGTGGGTGGAGGTTTGTTTACAGACACTTTGGTATCGGGTCAATTCACTGGGGCTTCATTATTGATGGTAGATCGCTGGAGGAATGTAAATGGGTGGGTCAGAGTTGATTTTGTGAATGGGGAGAGTGAGAATATGTTCCTGTGGTCTTAAAGGAAAACTGTATAGGTCATTTCAAGAATGTATTTTTCTTTTTTCTTTCCTGCTACAGTCTTGAGTTTTGGAAGAAATCAAATTTTTATTTTTCAATAGAGATTTTCAATTTTTCGAAGATTTCGAGGAAATTAAGATTTTTTTTTAATTTTGAAATGTATTTAAAGGAAATAGGTCCGTAGAATACATAGATTCAGTCTAATGGAAGTCTCTTCTAGCATGTTCTGTTACGTTAAGTAGTAAAGATAGCGGTACAATTCTTTTTTACCACTGTACAATCTACTTGCTATCTAGTTTACCTCTTAAAGCAGTCCAGAGTGCTCTAAAATGCCAAGAAAAGTTTTTTATATCACACTGTAGAAACTCTGATTTTCACTTTTGAAGTACATTCTAAAATTGTCTTTTATTACAAGTTCCCTTAGCCATCTTAGAAATCTACAAGTCCCACCTTTCATTATCTCAAAAAACTTGGTTATCTTCGTCAAACAAACCACGTCAGTCCATCAGATAGAAGACACCCATTGCTATAAAAAAAACGCACTACGAAATCCCTCTAAATATCACTTAAACTTTTATCTACAGCTGAATTTTCCTCAACACTGTATCTCTATACAGCAACCTTTAACGCAGATTGCACGTAAATTGTGCATGACACTTTCCACTATGACATTACATCGGAATAGAGTTGTAAATGAATAAATTATAATTTATACATTTCCATATAAAGAGTTCGAAAAATACACAATAAGGTAATACAGACAGAGTGAGCCACTTCAGTGGCATACCATTCAAAAGCATAATATCCACGAAAGCCACTATAGTGGCTAAAAGGTTAATTTTTCTCTACTAAAAAAGATTCTTAACACCACTAAATCAAAGTTTCTACCCTCAAAAAATTGCCTGGCCTTCTAAAAAAAGGAATGAAAGAAAAACTGAAGAAATCGCATTCTATGGTAGGAGACTTTCGCCACAGCATCATCAGCATGCAAATGAAATTCACAATGAAGTCTTTATCAATTCCGCGCGTGGAAACCATTTGAAAGCAGAGCAGCAGTGGTAGGGTCACTGCTGCTCACTCTAGGGATGCACCGAAGAGGATGGTCGATAAGCGATAATGAGTAAGCGAGAATCTTGCTCTTTTTTCCTATCATGCCCCGTTTTTCGCTCTCTGATTTCGCCGCGCCAGGGTCAAAGGGCACCGTGGCGGCTCGTCGGAGGCGTCGTCCCGTCACGCGACGCGCTCCTCGCGGATAAAACCGATGGAATAGCAACGATCCCGCTCAGTTTGTGGCATCTGGTCCGCGCGTCTTCAGCTTCTTATCAACCTATGACAACCGAGAGTCAATGACGTCACTGGTCTTCCGGGGGAAACAAAAACTAGGAGTCTGTGAAAAGGAATCGACGAGATCTTTCTTCTCATTTCTGCTCTACTTATCGTAGGGCAATCTCGTGTCATCCTACAATAGAACCCTTAAGAAGATTTCGAGGTTTCGAATAGTTCAAAGGTCATTTCGTGGAGTGGCTTCATAGGTGTCGACCTATTCGCTGCTCAAGCAATTTCCTGTGGTTCGATCGCTGTCGAGGACCCAGCGTACCTCTCAGGACACTTGTGCCAGTAAGTGAGGCAGTTGGTGGTTGAGTGCTCAGCGAGGGACGCTTTTCGTGAGCAGGACACGTGGATCGAAACGAGGGGAAGAACAAGGTCGACGAGGCAGGCAGAGAGGAGAGGTTTCGGGGAGAATCGCGAGTCGTTTTCACGCTGATGCTATAGTAGTATAGTTGGAGCCGGCAGGAGCTGCGCCATTTAACAGAAGTGTCGTGCAGGAACGCGTTATGGTGGCGTGTGGCAGCTGACAGCGTGCAGCCAATACGAATTCGGTGCAACGGAGGACCGAGGTGATTCTACCAGATTCAACATGATACGAATATTCACGGACACCTTCAGACACCTGATAAGTGAGTGTCCTGGAGATTCTTTCTTGCTTTTTTCAAATTCTTTTCTCCTCTGTTTATTCGCGGATAAGACCTGATGCAATAGATAAGGAGAAATTGCTCTTGAACTTTACTGCCGCTTGATAAGCAGAGATATTTTTAAGTAACTGTGCCACTGAGTTTATCTTTTATCTAGACTCTATTCATTCAAGAGAATTGGGTGTTATTAGCGTTCATTCGTAAGTAAAGTGGGAAAGTAATTATTATTTAATTTGATCATTCGGTGGGTCTAATTTTAATATCGTGTTTTGAGAGTGCAGGCTCGTCGAAGGAAGACACATTTATCGAGAGCCAGAGACGTAAATGTTCTAACTGTATTCGACCACTGCTTTGTTAACTTTGAAATTGACAACGTCATGCTTGGGAGACGTCCATGGAGCGGTCATATTAATCAAATTATTTATACTCGGTGCAAGAGATGCCATCAAGTTCGTTACGCGGAATCACGTGGATCTGTTCTGTGTATCGCATCCGGCCAAAACAATCGTTTAAAATGCTCGTCCGCGACGTGTGTATTACGTCACTGTGCACGTGCTTATCTCTTAGCGATGACTCAAAAAAGAAATTAGCTCGACGATCTATCGTCAAATAAAATATTCATCGAATTTCCTCCTACTCTCGTTAATATTTGAATATTATTTCCGTGGCGAGAAATCGATGGCTGTAGCGTTTCGTCAACCAGAATCGTCTTCGGCTGACGTTGCGCTTGCCTGAGAATTCCATTCGTTCCTCTTTAATAATTCTGCCACGTCGTTGGAAAAATCGTTTACTCCACTCTTATATAACTTCTCTTGTTCGCGATGAAGCCAATTGTTCTTAGTCCTTTTTTCGTTACGAGATTTCCTTTCACTTAATTCACTCGCTTTGAGAAACAGTTTTTACAGTTGTAAAAACCGTTCTTTGTTTTGAAATTTTATGGAATCGAAATGTTTTATTTTCTTTTTTCATTGGATTCTGTGTCTCTTGTTATTTCTTCCTGAATCATTCTGCATCATACTCGCACGATTGACCTTGCGTTTTCCTCGATGAGAGACTCTTTTCCCTTGTGATACATGGTATACGTGACTGATACAACGTATATGTATACCGAAAGTTGCGCACGATTCCGCTCTAGATCTCCATCTCCTCGCCCCTTTTCTGCTAGCAATATTTTTCACCGTCGCTTTTCGATAGCTCTAAAATTAGGTCCACTCGTGACGCAATTCGGGAGGAACTTTTTCTTCGATCATAAAGACGATCTATTCTTGCGAGAGGAATTTGGATTGACGTTTCTCGACACGTGAGACCTTCTGTCTGCTTCTGCTCGAATGTTCTGAAGAGCTGCGAGTAATTATCGACACAAAGGTGACAAATTTCGAAAGCGCTGCTACTCATACAGGCATTGTTTAACGAATGATGACTTGAATGAGAATATAAATAGAGGTTCTGTAATTCATTAATATCGTTGCTTATTCTGATATCAGATCAATAGTAAAGTGAAGACAGAAAAATATTAACTTCTCCCGCGAAGAACATTTGCGCACATCAGGTTCACACCTTTTATTAAATTAAATTAGACTTACAATTGGACACTTTTTTTCCTGAAACGACTCTGTTTCGTATTCGAAGAAACAGTGGGCCCTTACAAGGAGTATTTCAGTCACTTGATCATTCAGGGATTAACTAGATTAGAGGGCTACCGACAATTGTGGCTGATTGGACGTCCACTAGAAGGACCCTTGACGAGAGTACTGGAAACAAGCCCGTTTCAGTTCGTGAAAGTGTCTTGAGGGTTTCAGACGGGCATTGGGAGCCTTTAAACACAGTACGTTAGAAAACATACAGAATCCAGTGATTAATCTCTCTAAAGGTTTTGTTCGATCCAGACATAAATAGCGAAAGCGTTGCAACTTGAAAAAATTGTTTTTGAATAGTGTTTTTACGAGGTAAGATAGTTCTGACTTCATTAACATCTCAGCTTATAAAATTGTTTTCTTGGAAAAAATTTTGACACCTCAGATTTGTGTTTTAAATATTCGAAAATTTGAAGAGTTCAAAATTTAAGAATTTCTATATTTGAAACATTTTTTTATTTGAAAACTTGAATTCTCATTGAAGAAATAGTATTTAGTGTCTCCAAATGATATCATTTTGTATTCTAAACGTTGACAGCGATTCGCTGATAGCAGATACGAGAAAGAAATAATCATTTTTGCTTGCATGAGAATCGAACGATCCGCTATCGCCACCGAATGTGGGAAGATTTTGATGAGACATACTGATCTGCCACGGGTCACCGACTATCACTGCTCCATTCTACGATTATCGTTTTCCTATTCACGACAGAAGCACGCGCCGTTCACGTTTCCCACTCTCTTACGCCTCTTTTCAAACAAGAAAACCATTTGCTTGAACAGAAAAACCATTTTCGTTATCCTTCGAAGCTGAAGAAAATCATTGAATGACACGTTTGTTGTCCACGCTTGAATACACGCGTTGGCATTCTTTTTATCTTTGAATCGTTGCTTTTTGATAAACGCCTTGGGTTAAATATTCTTGGGTCACCTTTTATCTTGGCAACGCGAATTTATTTTTCTGAATTGTGTTTATCTTGGCGAGCTGAATTTATGTTCATTTTTAAAATACTGTTTTGAAGTCACAGAGAAAGCAAAAGAGATGTGAATATAACGAGACATAGAGAATGTTATTCCAAACAATGTTGGACCGAGAAATTTTTCTCTCAGAAGTTGGAGTTTAAAAATAATAAAATATAGAGGGTCAGAATTGAAAATAATATCGATGGAAACTGATTATCAATGACAACGTTCAGATATCATGGCTGAAGTGTGTTTAAAGTGGACTCTATTCGATAAGAAATTATGCTACACAGAGCAATGACATTAGAATAGGAAAATACAAAGTTTCAATTAGCTCCAGATAAACCGCGATGAAAATAGCGCAATCGATAGTACTAACAGAGGAAAAATTGCTACAACTGGGTCAACAGCAATCCGATGAGGCACAAAAGTTCGACTATCGACAAATTAGCTGGGATAAGGACGGATTCGCGATCTCTCAACTAAAGGTTACTCGAATACTGCTAAAATTAAAATCTGTCCACTTCTTCAATCGCTAAGTACAGAGAAATGCTCCAAAAACTGATTACGTAATGGTATTTTTGGTTTAGTGACGTTTAATCGCTATGCAAAAAAATGGCAAACACGTCGGCGATATTTTCGCAACGTCCGCCAGCCAATATTTTTGAGGGACACTGAGACGAGTGTCTCTTCGACAGATCTGAGAGAAAAGTGGAACGACACAAGTGCTGAAGCAGCACAGTGCACAGTCAGTATTGTTCTCTTTACTTTTTTTTACCAATCATTGCATGTGGAACGGACTTTGTACCCTCGATCTTCGTGTTACGTTTCCACGAGTTATTAAATCATTAGAGGACGCGGAACTTTAATTAGTTTGTGGTGTTACGTGTGGTTCAATAAACTGAATTTCCTCGATACGTGGTAACATAATCTTTTTCTATTTTTTTTTTTTTTTAATAGAACTGAAGATTCGTTTCGAAGAAATCTAACCGTGAAAAATAATTAAAAGCTGTATTTTTACGCTTTGAAATGGAGCACTTACAATATTAAAAAAATTCAAAATTTAAAAATTCAAATATTCAAATGTTCAAATATTCAAATATTCAAATATTCAAATATTCAAATATTCAAAAATTCAAAAATTAGTACGTTGCATTTAATATTTTTAATAATTTTTAAATTTCTGCACTACTTATTGTTAACTAAAATGCATAACAAGAAAGGACTGAATATTTTTAAACGGTATTTTTAATAGTAATTTGTTAAATTTGTGATAAATTGAATATTCATGAATTATTCTCAGTGCAAACAACGCAACTTATGTTAATACCTGATTTGAATTGTATTATGAGTATTCATTACGGGTGAGAGACTCATAAACTGGAGTTCCATACTCGATAAGGACGTGTGTCTCATCGTGCGAATATGTAAACAGCAGTGGTATTTATAGAGTGTCGAATTCGTTTCCAAACAGTCATTATTTCACGATGAGCCAAAGACGGAGACAGTATCTGACCGTGATGGAAACTCTTTAATCAAGAATTGACTTTAGAAGTGCAAATATTTTTAACAACTTCGTCCACCTTAAAAACAATCAAGACTAAAATCTAATTTTTTCAATATTTTGATATACCCTGTTTAAATTAAAATATTCTTTTTCAAAGTATTCACCCTCAAAAGTTCTCAATAAAGAAAAAAGAAATATGTGGACAAATTTCACTCAAATTTACTTAAATTGTCTTCAAAAAAATTAACGAAGTATTCAGTGCAACTAGTAGCACCATTTTACTATTTAATATAATACTTGGAAGTTTCAAGTCACCCCTCTGGAATTTTTCAGCAGAACAAATGCAGCGAATCAACAATAAGTTACATGTATTAAATACTCTTTTTTTATGTTTCTTGACAGCCACCTCGGCGGTGATCCTGAAGACAGAACACGACCACCGTCGGTTGTCCAGCCTTTCTGGGGACAACGTCCTTGGCACGGGGGTTAGAATCGGTCGGGGCGAGGACGCAGTCGCGACAGACAGCGGACACATTATGGATTCGACGCAATCCACCACGATGAAGCAATCCGACTACGTCGTAGGTCAGTGAACCAACCTCGAAGAAATTCTTTTTCAGTCTAACGAACCTTTATTGTGTCCAAAAACCCTTTTTTCTTCACGACAAACTACGTTATTATCAAAGTTAGCAGTCTGCTCTTGGGGGTAGAGGGTGGTTCGAGTTTGTGCTGTGAAATTCACCCCGACGCCGACGTTCGGCGAGTGGATCGCTGTTGATGCTAGAGAGCTTCTTTGGGGTCGATGTGAGAACTTAGAGATTTGGGAATTGCATAGAAATGGAAAGTTGCGAAGTGGGGGATGAATAATAGATATTTAATTCTGGGAGTATCACATTGGTAGATTAAATATTCAATTGGTGCATGTCGAATAGCTGCTTTCAGTGAAGAAGTTGATATGTTAATGGCAATTTCATGTTCACTGAGATCATTATCAATGTCGTTTTATGCTAGTTTGGTGCATAAGTGGTTCGATATTTTACTAAAGAAATAAATTTGAAAGAAAAGTGGAAAGCAAAGATCAAGTTACGTTGTGGCATGTTGTTACTTTAGTGATAAGATAAGACGTGCAGTTTAATGAACAAGTTGGAAATAATTGCTGACAAGTGATGGCAAAAACTTTCAAAGGAAAATTCTTGTTTATGTGCGTGTTGTGTAACAGAACAAACTCACTCTTAGAATTACGTAATTTAATAGATAGTTGTGTATTCTATTATTCACTAACATTTAACATCCTCTTTTTTCTTATTTGACATTTGAGTTAATGAATGGATTTTTTGTTACAGTATTGAATCTTATAAAGTGCAACTTGGCTACTTGTTTCATCATTAAAGAAAATATCTTCATTTGGAGTATCATTTCTAAGAATTTTTTATAGAAAGCCTAACATGCAATATTCTCAATTTTTTGCATAAATTTGTATTATATCAGAAGTACAATACTCTAGAATTTAAAATAAATGAGCGACTTAAGCTTTCTTTATATTAAAGAAATTCCCCTAGGCCAACTCAGAGTTTAATTTTAAATTTCTCCGCTTCAATCTGTTCCGTCAAGTTGTACGAAGAAAACTAATCAGAATTCATTTCCCCTCTTCTTGCTGTTAATGTCCCTATTTGAATTATCACAATGTCCAGCTGAGGAGTCGCGTGGAAGTTTCTTGATTCGTCACCGAGCGTTGGCCGATATTACGGAATAATTATCTGGGATATTGCAAGTCCATTGGCCTTGCTTTGTTGAAATTAACGTCCTGAGCTTCCCAGATAACGACCGCGTTTAACAATTATGAAAACTTCCCAGTTCATTATCACTTCTTCATTCTTCACTTTACCCCGTTTGTATCGCTCATTCCTCGGGCAATTTCATTGTAAAATCGTTTGATACCACTTGCCTGTGTTATAGACCGCGACGTGATTTATTATTAATGAAACTATAAATCAGAAAAGCTGACATGAACGGAGAAAGAAACTAGGACATTGCAAATTTTTGCTATTTCTTTTTTAAATAAAAAATTCAATTATTGAGGATGGTTAATGAGCTCTGAAAGTCTCAACGAAAAGTATTTTCAATATTGAAAACTGCACAGTACGATACGTGAAAACAAAAACGAGAATTAGATACTGTTTCAATCAATAGCATAGTCGTACGTTGATTTCTAATTATCGATTTCGTCTTACGTGACAATCCGAGTCACGCACAGGAGGTAGAAACAAGAATGAAACCATTCAATTTGCATCTATTAAAATTCATGTCGAATCGGGTCCAATAAAACCAACTCAAGTTCAACAGGAGAATAAATCTTGATTATATAAGTGCCTGCAGTTTGGCACTTATTTATGCAGCAGAATATTTATATTCCTTCTTTTTATATTCTTTAATCATTTCTTAGGTTTCCTATTCATAGCATCAGTAGTACTCTATATCAGATTTGATTGCAATTGGATTTTGAACTGCCAATGCATAATGCAAACACTTTCAATAGGTAACATTTTGCATTGACTCCAAATGGCCAATTGCAACGATGACACAGCACGGCGATAAATTCAATTTCCCTCAGTAATTCCAATTGGAATATCCTCGATTATAAGGGACAATCAGCACGAAAATGATCTCACGTAAATGCAAACTTGGATCGATTAGTCAGCCTTGTGATCAAAGTTCACTATGCCATTCTGCAAGACGTGGGCCAAGACGAATGGCAAAAGCAAATGGGAATCTGCGCGTTGTTAAATAATATTCATTTTAAATCGTATCTCTATCAGTAGGGTAATTCATAATTAACATTTCTAATAATCTTTTTTCTTTGAACTTTACAGACGTCGTTTTGCCGACTGTCCTAATTGCTCTGCTGTTCGTTGGCAATGCCATCATCGTCTACATTATCTTCCAGTATAGAAAGAGGTGAGTAATATACTAGAGAGAGTTCTAACAATTTTTTTAAAAACTTCATAAATTATAGAAAAATCAAAATAATATTATAATATGAAGCTAAGTAGATTATTAATTAATGGAATGTAATTCCAAGTAATAAGCTATTGACCTATAAAACGTGCAAGAAATATAGAACAGGTTAACTACTTAAAATTCACTTACAGAAAAGTTCCATCGATGCAGCAAACTGAGGAGATGGCCTTACGGAACCCAGCAGACGTGCCCCAAGTGTGATTTAGTGTGATCGACAATTAAGTTCACGGTACCAGCAGAAAACGTCAGTGAGGAGGCCTACCTTGCATTTTTCTACGAGGATGATCTCCAAAAATCGATCTCCAAGAGGGTTATCAAGTGGCCTCGACCTTCTTTCCCTTTGAATGTTAAGCCGCGAAAAATGATTGTCGACGCGTTGAGATGTTCGAAATTTGTGTCTACTATTTAGTTTCAAAGTCACTTGAAAGAACAAGAAAGTTTCATTCACATTAGACATGGGAGACACTTTCAAAGAAAGACTATAGAACGCGGTCGTTGCCGCAACTAATTCGCTGTCAATATTTGAACTCGGGCGCCAATTGAGTGCTGCCAATCTTACGTTCACATACACACTTACGATAATGTATTATACTATAAGGAAATAATATATTCTATATTTCGTCCAAATTGTGACTAAGTTAAGAATAAACGGATGTTTTCGTAATATTCCTACCTTTTTTGTAATAGAAAGGTATATTTAAATAAAATTAATTCCGTGGAAGATTAAGAGGACAAGAAGAAGATAAGAGAAATCAGGTAAAACTTAATTACTTATTTTATTGTTTAGGTTATATTTATTTATGTACATATTTAATTGAGCTAGTTAAATGTATATTACAAAGTTGGTTTAGAAATACTTTTGCAAAGGTTCTCCTAAAATCTCTTCAAGTGTACGAACTGCATCTTGTGCACACTTTTCTGTAGCTTCATCTTCGTCTTCTAATAACTCTGCTAGGAACGGTATAGTTTCTGGTAATAAAGGCATGAAATCTTCTCCTAATTTTCTTACAATCTCAACCTGTGTTAATAAAAAACAACGGCAAACATTAGCATTCAAGTTACAGAGAAAAGAATAAGGAAATTATAAATACAGTTTTGTCTTCACCTAAAACAAAAAGAACACTAGCTTACCAAAGCATTCAGTGCTGCGCTTCTAACATAAGATTTCGCATGCCTTGTCTTCAGCAGTACTTGGTAGACCAGTTGCTTATGCAATGAATCGTCAGGTATAGCACTAGCAAAGGCTGCAACGCAAGGAACAACAAGTTCACTGGCTCTTTTCTCATATTGTTCTCTATCTTTGATAGTGTTCTCGAGTTGATCCACAATAGGTTGCATCAGGGTCTCAAACCTCTCCTGATTCACAAAATTGTGCGCATCATAACTGAAGACTCTGTAAAGGGTCAATAAAATAGCTTCCACTAATTCAATCTTGCTAGACTCTTCAGAAAGAGACATTTCTTGAGGTTCCTCCATGATAGCTGGATTATTGCTACTTAATAACATAGCTGCATGTTTGAGGAAGTGTCCAGCAAAGAGCACAAAGAGCGACTTCAGACATTCAGCAATGTTAGCTGATAATCTGTAGAAAGTAATACTGCGTTGCTTATATTGTGGATTCCTAGCAGCCCAATCAAATAATTTGTAGTATAGAGGTCTGAAGGTGGTCTCACTCAGTTTCAAAACCAGCGCGACCAAAGCTTTGCTGGCGCTCTCTTCCACCATTACTATATCTTTCATCGTTACTTCCGCACCATCCACTTCCATTTCCTCTTCAGACATAGAAATGTCTTCACGAAATTGTAGCACTTTCAAAAAGAATGTGCCTAGGTCTGGAATAGCTGCATTGAGATCACTCGGTTGCACGCTGTTAAAAGAATCTGCTAAGACGGTCATAAGAGCTGGTATACATTGATACAACTTCTTCGTCAACAATGTGATGTATGTCCTGTTCACTGCTGGCAATAGTACTCGAAGGGGTATGCAACTAGAGAGTTTTTGCGTTGTCGCTTTGAGACGTGACACTACTACGCCAATCTTTGGATTTTCTGTGTCAGTATACAGAGAGTTCAGCCTTGCTAGCTCAAATAGTAATTGATCTAGGTATAAAGACAGGAAATTCCCTACAGATTCAACTATCTTCTGCAATGCACTGACTATGCTGACGACTATTACATCAGGTACACCTTGATGGCAATGACTGTCCAGCAAGTGTAAAATCGCTGGGAAAAATTTGTTCAAGGAATGTATGGCATGTATACGCATGGAACTGCATAATTCTGCAACACAGAGTGCAGCGCTGCCTAGCACTGGCCCTTCTCTTGTTCGTAGAAGCTCGGTAGTCATCTCCAAAATCTGAAACAGAAGATAACAAATTTGTTTAAAATTTCTAATTGAAGAATCAGAGTTAACTCTTCACATTGTCTACGTACTGGTTTGAATACTGCAGGATGCTCAGTGGCTAACAATTTAGCTAACAACTTCAACGTGATCAGTACAGTCTGTTGAACAATTTCCTGTTCTTGTGTCTCAGCCTTCACCCGAGCTTCGGTGATCGTTAACAAAGATTCGATTAGACTTAATAAATCAATGTGATCCTCTTCTCCGAATTTTCGTTGCTGAAGTCGTGTGTTAAGCAGTTCCAAAGCTTTCCTCTTAACTGTCATTAGTTCATGACCCATCAGACGTTTAACGCTGATTAAGAAGGTATTATTGGGTAGTAAATTGTTAACCAGATCCAGTACATCATACAAATGGTGTAAGAGGACTTTCCAATATTTTCCAATCGGTTTTCCTTGATGTCGATCAGCGTTCTTTGAAGTACTCTGGATCAGCAGGATTAATTCAACAATCAACTGGTCATAACATGGTTTCAAACTTTCTACTTCGGCAGAATCAAGCTCTGCAACTCGGTTGATAAAATCAGGTGATGACAGTAGATTGCTTAGAAACTGCACAAGAGTGTACTTGTAGTGTCTTAGGTGTTTAGGTCCACTGTTACCTACATCAAATATGTGTTTGTATTTGAAAGACATTGCAGCCTTCCTGTCTTCCTCTCCTTCTATATCTATTGGTAGTTCTTTCATAAATTGTGCTAGCTTCACACATACTTGGATGAGTCTTGTAGGTGGGAACTCTTGAGATACCTGTAGAGCAAACTCCAGTCTCTGACTAGGTGATTTCTGATTCGTGATTTGCATGACTCTGGACACAACGTGGCTCTCAAAAGTCAGTAAATAATACAAATGGAAGTGATTCTCCAATAGTTGTAAAAGCTTCACAAATAGGGGTATCCGCCTGTGCTCAGGAATGTCAGGCAAGGAAACGATGAAAGTTCTCAAAAGCTCACAAGCGTGAGTCTCATTTTCAGCGGCGTTTATTATGGGTACCACTGTTTCAATGGTCTTGGAGATGATTTGTATAGAATAAGCATCGTCTTGACGTACCACCGAGCTACCCATAAACGTGAATATGGGCATGATGGTGTAAAGAGCGCAACGCACGTCGACAACTTTCAGAAGTTCCACAAGAACCAGCAGAGCATGATGATGTGTTTGAGGATTTCTCGACGTTCTAATGCACTGAGTTATTAAATCCACCTGCAGATGAGCGTCTCGTATAGGCAGCTTCTTCACAGTCAGTCTATGAATAGTTGACAACAGCAGCTGATTAGTGTACTCGATGGGGCTCTGTTCTTCGAAACTGAGGCACATCTTTAATAAGTCAAACAAGATTGGATAAAGCAATTCTTCGCGTTCAATATTGTCGGCCCGTTGAACGAATTCCAAGAGAGTTACACCACGCTTCCATTCCCTACTGTTAATTATCATTGGATTAGGTAAGGAGCGTACATGGCTCAATCGTTTCTTAGTCTTTCCTTTGGCATCGTTTGACTCAGAGTCTTTAAGATTCTTCATATTTTGTAACTCGTTGACAACGAGCTGTGCATCCACACGAATTTTCCTGATTGCTCTGTTCGCTGCAGAAATGACGTTACCCATGTCACAGTCAGTGATCACATCGACTAGTTTAGCAAGAATCTTCTTCTGCAGATCAGAAGACACTTTTCCAACGCTACTAAAGAAAGTATCTCCTAATTGTTTTAAAAGAATAACGCTTGGCGGTTGTTTAGCGCCAGTTTCTGTGATTATCTCAGCCTTGTGCTCAACTATACTGGTCTCAAATAATAACCATACTTGTTGCATAACGAGCGCTTTCACAGTTGCGCTATTAAATCTCTGAAGTATGTTCTTCAACACGTTTCCAGCTAATTTGGTCTTAGAGTCAGTTAATAGAGTCTGTAGAAGTTCAAGTCCAAGAGGAGCTAGTCTGTGGACTATTGTAGGTCCGTTGACGTGAACTAAGATGTCTAACAGCTGGGATTTGATGTGTATAGGTGTCTCTTGGTTCATCACAATTTCGAATAGCCATTGTTGCGCTTGTTGAAGCTTATTTCGTAAACTAGACCTTAACTGTCCAGTCACATCTGGATCTGGTGAAAGTAAAACGTAAAGATTTAGCGACAGTTGATCAGGGTCTAACGATATCTCTGAACTTCTAGCCACCAGTTGCAAGAACAGAGTTGAGAATGGATCATTTGGAGACGCAGTTTCTGTAACTTTTTTGAGGACATCCAACGCTGCTATTCGACATTCATTATTCTCCCTAGCGAGTGAAAGTAATAAATTCGTTACAAAGATCTTGTTTTCGAACGCCCATTCCATGTGCCTACATTGATTCAGGAGAACCAATGCTATCCTCAGGCAATGGTAGGATGTCTGTACTTTCACTGGTTTTATGAATAGTTGAGACAGAAATTGAATCAGGTCGTTCACTGTAGAGAAGTGTCTTTGGAAGAATATCTGCAAGCATCGCGAGTAATGTTTGCACCAATGCTTATTGTCCATTCCCTCAAAAAACATTTCGAGTAGCCGCACGATCAAATTACTACGATGTGGATTATTTTCAAAGTCGCACTTCGAGTTCAATTTTAAGTCCAAACGCCTGTGAACCATTTCTAACACATAAGTGCCTACTTGTAATGGCAGATATCCCTGTGATGTCAATGCAATGGCATTTTGTATATTATCTCCTGTTATGTTGTTACAGTTTTTCAGCACTTTTACTCGAGGAAACTTCTTTATTATTTCTGTGGCCATTTCTATAACTTCTCTGGCTATCTCTGGATGTAGAGACCCAACAGGGACTCTGCATACTGATCCTAATAGAATTAGATTAAAGAACATAGAGGCTGCATCACCATGGGCAATTTGTTGTCTCATGGCACGCAATATACTATCACTTGGAGGCAGTAGTTCCCAGTTGAGTATATTGTGAAAGGCTGCAGAAGAAATTGCTTCTGCGTTAGGCGATTTTCCCAGGTCTAGCTGCACCTGGTGCATGTAAGGATTCTTTTTGGCAAATTTCGATTTCAGTACTTCCATCGCGATATTCACATCTCCGTCTTCGTTTGGAAATAAATACGGTAGAGATGTGATAAAGATACTAGTGTCGTCTCCCTCCTCGCAAAGCTCTAAAAGGATATTTAGTGCTGGCTGTGCTAATATTTTCCTGCTTGGACTATGGCACGTTGATAGTAACACTTTCAGCTCGTCAATCAAAATATCCACGGGAAGTAGACTGGTCAACCGTTTTGTAGGCAAAGACAGCAGTGTTTTAATCACGTTTACCTCGCTATCACTAAATCTGGCTTGTAAGGTGTTTGTCATCATATTGTGAAAACTTTCTGGAATATTTATATTATTCTTTGCCAGAGCTTCCAATGCCATGATTCTCTGTTCAGGGCTGATATGAATCAGTCTATCAAGAATCCCCAAGGAGTCTTGTGTGTCTCTAGCTCCATAATGCCAGGATGTTAAAAATTGTAGCGCTAATTTAGAATCTTTATCTGTTTCATTACGTTTCATAAGATTCTTCAAATAATCATCAAATCTTTCTGGATATGTCTTTTCAAGACATTGATACAGTCGTGTTAGAAAATCTTTGGATTCTTGTGCGATGTCGCTTGTAAGAAATTCTTTACTTAAGATATTCCACAAAATGGTATCCACTCCATTATCATCTAATGTAATTTTTGTCAGAATTTCACCGACCATATTCTGTACACGCGTTGTTCCGGATGGGTCCTCTAAAATCACGCGACAACTGGTTTGCAATAATGGTACAATGAATTTTAGTTTATTAATATTGGGTGATTGAAGGTTGATCGTAAGTTGGATAAACCAAGCAAGCTCTGATAACCGAATGACCAGGCTTTTTGGAACAGTAGTAATTTGACAAGCTGGTGCACTATATGCAAAAAATAATAATGTCAGTGCTTCTTCTTTTAAATGTGTCTTCTTAAACATTTTTAAAAACAATTTTTCTGTAGTATCAGCATTGAACTTTATTTTAGTCATTAATTTTGCTAAAATCATGTAGGTGCTAGCTGCAAAATCTGCTATAGGACTATCGAGTCCTTTTAGAATGGTTGGTAATATGTGATTTATCTGAATTTCAGTAATAACAGACACTTGATTAATAGTTCCTAGTAGAGAAGTAGTATAAAATGCATACAAGGTGCTTAGACAACTTGCTTTGTCTGAATATTGTCTTGTAGCAATAACAACATGATTGCAAATAAGCTTTAAGAGGCCATTGTCAGAGCTAAGATGATTAATTAGTGTCATTGAAGGTAATGAAATACCAGGTTTCTGAAGAGGTTCCAACCAATGCCATTTATCAGCTGCATCTGATAAATCTAATAATTGTAAAGCTCTAACAAACATTCTAGTCTCATGGTAAGGTAGTATCAATAGTAGAAACTGATCTCTGTTGAATTCATGTATCCGAAATCTGTGTATCAACCATTCTAGTGCTTTGTGAGCATTATTGAGTAAAAAATAAGGAGATAGCAGAATTAAAAATCTCTCAATCTCTCCATCTAACTTCTTGTTAACTTTAGTATCCTGTACGGAACGTTCTAAGCTTAAGGAGCTTTGCGCAAAAAGTGTTGCTTCAAATTCTAGAAACGAATCTGATAATTTAATTAGTTCTTGCAATCCATTTTGACCAATACTCAAAACTGTTTCTTTGTCTAAGTTAGCAGCTTCCTTTGGATCAAACAGTAAACTAGCACACTTTTTATCTTGAAGCAATATACTAGTTTGCGGTGCCTTAAGTTTCTTTAATTGTTCTGCAAGAGATGTAGCCATTTTGGGTCTGTAAAAAAATTAGCTGCCTATTAAAATACAGAAATAATTGAAAAGAGGTCAAGAAAACAAGAAAATTAGTACAATTTAAGTATAACCTCACCTTCTCCTTATATAGTGTTTACAAATTCGTCAGATGCAGTCTCTTGTATTTTTGAAAGTATTGTAAAATCTATTTCTAAAACACTGAAAAATATTACAATTACTTATAAGAAATTAAAATAATTATTATCATAAATGCCCACACGTGCATACACTGTAAGCAGCCATCACAGAGCATGCGTATTTCCGAAATGGGAAAACGAGTATAAATACTAAAACTCTGTACATAACTCTACTTCAGCTGAATGTAGTATAGAATATAACCCCCCAAAAAAATCAGTGAAGTGGTCAAAACATTACAGCTTATTTCATTCTTAGAATGTTTTTTGTATGATGTGAGTGGGTTCATAGAAAGTTTATAGTTTATACTTTACAAATAAGAAGACAGGAGAAAATATTGCAACAATTGTCATTATTGGTAGTGTTGCTATTGACATAAAAGTAAGTTACTTTCATAGTTGTAAACACCAGCGAACTTAGATTTTGCGTAGCAATGTTTATTTGATGAAACGCAATGGGTGATACTTTGGAAAATATTAATCCTAAATTATACAAGAAAGTTGATGAAAGGCAAATTACCGCAGCAGATGAAGACGAGGATCTCGCAGATGAATTTGACGCTCGAGAAATTTTCGGTACGTTCAATTAAAAATGTTACTTTATGCTTCTGAACGAAGCATTCGGTAATTTGAATTAATTTATAGATCTAATTAGAAATATCAACGATCCTGAGCATCCTTTGACTCTAGAAGAACTGAATGTAGTGGAACAAAGTCTTATAGAGGTAATGGTAGTACACTAATAATGTTAATTATTTGAATTTCATATGTGTGTCTTCTTATAGATTGATGATAAAGCAAACAAAGTTAATGTAAAGTTTACTCCTACAATACCACACTGTAGTATGGCTACACTGATTGGTCTATCAATTAGAGTACAACTTCTGCGAGCTTTACCATCAAGGTTTAAGGTCAATGTTGAAATTACACCAGGCACCCATGTGTCAGAAGCAGCAGTGAACAAACAGCTTGCTGATAAAGAAAGAGTTGCAGCAGCTCTTGAAAACAACCATCTTTTGGAAGTGATAAATCAATGTGTTGGTATAAAATGTTAATAATATTGTTATTGTAAAATATATGTAATATGAATCATAAATTAGTTTATTTATTTAAAGATTCTTAATTGCATTTATTATTACTTATTATAAGAATGGAGAATCTTTGTAATATCTTTACAAAGTAATCCTTGAACAGGTATGCTGGATTCAGTTAGAAACATGAGCTTTTTGAGGGTTAATATTGTATAATCCTATTTACAAATGTTTATATACAAGACTTTATCTTTTCTTTGTTAAAACTGTCGCTGCGGATGGTGTTTTTGTTGGATCATATTTGAATGTCTTCTTCAGAGGACCCTTCCCTGCCTTAGTAAACTGTACAGAATCTGCGTAAAATTGATCTTGTACTTTTTTACTTATTTTCACGTTAGTCCAAGCTGAAAAAAGATTTTAAATTTATATGTTAAGTAGTAAGTTTAAAACTTCTATTCAAACTTACATTCTTTCAATCCCTCCATAAAGTTTTTTGGTTGTTTTAAGACACTTTGTTCCTTCCGAATTATACGTTCTGGGATATTAAAGTATTTTCTTACTTTAGGTGTTTTTAATAGTCCAATTTGAATGATGGATATACAGTTTGTTGAGAACCAGTAACATAAAATAGCCTAAAATAATATATGTCTTAAAACATTTGTGTGACAGATATGTTAATGTACTGAATGTAATTTATACATCTTACCGCAGGAAAATTAATTAAAAATGGAAACGCAATAATTGGTATGGCTCTGAATAAATATTTTGCCATTATTGGATTGCCTATACCAGCAGATGACGCTGCACTGAACTGAAATATTCCATAGAGTACTACACTGGTCATTACAGGCAGTATATAGTATGGATCACAAACAGTTAAATCTGTGAACCACCAAAGCCCACCAGTTCTTAAGCCTTCAACAGGAACATCAGCCATTCTTTTCAAACCCCAAAAGAACGAAAGGAATATTGGCAACTAACATGCAAAATAAATTTAATGTTCAGTTGCCCTTACATGAAACACAATTCAAGATTATTGAAAATATTTTTATATATATTCTTACATACATACTTGTGCCAAAATTACAACAAAAGATTTTAAAGGATTAAGTTTCCTTTCTCTCATGTACTTTGCTATATCATTTGCATACATAGCAGCTGAAAGCAAAATTATAGTTAATTTTTGCTACTATTGGTACACTGGAATATTTGTTCCATACCTTCATATTGATTTCCACATTGTCTTGCTTCTGTCATTTTTAGTTGTAATCTTTGCATTCCTGGCATATGATTGGCCATGTGCGTACTACTCTTTTGAGATATTACTACCAATGGGAACATTAGTGTCCTCACAATTAATGTACCTATTGTAATTGCTGCCCACCATGGTACATCACAATAAATATGAATAAATTCCAAAGATGACTGTGCTAGTCCAATAGGGGAATATCCACCTAATCCTAGACTTTCTAAAGTAGGTTCGCCATTTGGATGCAGCTTAACAACAGTGTCTATTATTGTATCCTGAACTGGTGGTGAAGGTATATCTGTACAGAATATTATAACAATTCATTAGCTCAATTGTCAGTCACTACTCAAAATATTAAGAATGTAGCCACCTGAAAATTAATAGCAAAAGTATTCAATTCACTATACATTAAGTTATTTCACCTGGTATTTCGCTTATAAAAGTTTCTTTTGCTCCTGTGTCATCAGCTATGCTCTTTATTATATCCTCAGACTGCGGTATTACTGTGTCATTTATATTTTGTACTGTTTTTGGAATCTGTTGTGCTGATGGATCTAACAAAACCATTCAATGTTTAAATATATCAACTTTTAATGCAAAATTACCCTATTTAATTCTGTACAATACTTTACAAAATACTTATTGAATTAAAAATTTCATATAAATTAGTACCTGTTGAAATATTTAATATACTTTGAGTTGTTGGTGTATCAATCGTACTTTGATATCGAACACAGAGAATTCCGAGAACTTTCGAATGCTTGTGAACATTAAAAACATGATTGTTCCTTAATGAAACATTCACCACATTACAAGCGAGTTGGTTGAAATTACATTTTGCTATTCTCTGAAAATATTTATAGTTACATTGAGTGCATTTTGTTTATGATAATGATACGAGTCGCACTAATGTAACCTATATGCACAAATAGTCTCAACTTACCTGAGATTTCGTATTTGTACTTAACAGCAATTTTCGACCAGCATTTGTAGACAATCGTGACAACATTTCTTTAATAATGTAATATACTATCAGTACGTAGATTTATTATTTTGTAATTATCTAAAGCATTTACCGAAATTTTCGTGCGCACGAAAACGTATTTCGGTACACATGCGTGCATGCGCGCTTTGTGTTTTACACGGTCGGTAATGTTGTTCGTCATTTTTAAATTTTGTACAGAAGTTATGATTCGTGTTAATCCTCTTTGTTTAATTTTTATGAATTCGATATTTAATTAATCGCGAATGATTTATTTCTCACAGAAGACATTGAAGTTCTAGTTTACAGGATATTATATAATATTTGCAATAAAATCTTTCAAACATAGAAATGTTTTTTATTTTCTGATACTAAATTAGCATTAAGTAAATATTTCTAAGTAATTCATCTAATAATTAATATTAGTATAATATTTGTTTACAGATTATAATGTATTTGCAAGACAAGTATCAGCTAATCAAATTTTGGCGGAAATTATATTTTGCTTTTGAAACTTTAAAAGCGCCCCCTACTGGTTCGTATTTGCAAACTTCAAAATAGCGTCGACGCCGTGCCAGTGTGTAAACTAATTTTTGTAAGCTGCAAAAAGTGCATAAAAAGGGAAGAAATCCATTAATACAGTCTACAATTGATACGAGGTACGTTCAGCATCAAATATACTATAAAATTTCATGGAATATCGATTTGTGGAATTCTAAATAATTAGAAATGCAATTGTATAAAATACATTTTGAGCAAATAGCCCTGAATGTCGACATTTGTTATGATCGTATCGTTATATTGGCGCAGATGTAACCAAATGTATTAAAAATTAATAATATTCGGGTCACGATGTTCTATTGAAGATTTTTCGGAAATGTAATTTCCGATACCTCAGTTATCCCCACCCAACCCTTCCTCTGCTCACCAGCGCCAACTTGGGCAAGGTGGGGTGGCGTCATTTGTTCAATGGCGTTCAGTGGTATTTGAAGTGATAAGACACGCGAGTGATACTGTGAATATTCAGGTTCATATATTCTACCTGTTGACTTTTAATCACGTTCTATCGTTATTAGTGCACTCTATGGTTACTTTTATATAACGATAGTACACATTGAAATAGAAATTTACATAATTTATGCAAATTAGTTTTCATGGCGTTCTTTGGTTCTTTACTTGGCATTTATGTATTTATATTTGCATTGTTTCGAATTTAGTTATAGTTTCTCGCCATATTTTCGGTATTAAGTGTGGGTTAGTCACATCATATAATAATTTTGTATAATATATGTGCCTAATACTTGTGTTTTCTTTGCGTACAGATTGCTTGTGAGATAAAGGGTCAGATTTGAAAAGAAAGGAAATGCGCGCCACTGTTGCGCCGCCATAACAATTTCAAATGGAATTTCGTGGAGATGAATTAGTTAAAATGGGATTTGGTGCAATAGAATATGTGGTAATGTAGTAATTTTTTTAGTATACACTTATATATATATATCTTTTCTTATTGTTTATATATGTTGTATATATATTTCTGTGTCTTTTATATTGATTTGTGTTTGATCGTACGCATATTTGATTTTGTATTACATTAGTTTTGGGATAAAACGACAAAAGATTTGTGAGGTAGACGTTTTATTAAATTTTTAAGTAAGGAGGCATAATGTTAGGTAATAATTAAGACCTTAATGTAATTAAGTTAACTAAGTTAATTACACTAAGTTACTTTCGACTTATGACAATAATATATATAAAAAAATATGCAATAAATAAACCACAGAGTTAAAGATAAGCATAAATTAAGATACATAAGTTATGCTAAGCTAAGTTAACTCGCGTAGGTACTTAGAGAAAAACTTCTGCAGCTTACTTGCGCAATGATTAGTAATTAATCATTGTGCAAAAGGGTGTAACAAAAATTTGTTATATAAAGAGCAGATATTCCTATATACTAGTAGTAATAATTCGGGTGTAGTGGTGAAAATTAAAATTATAATACCGACAGGAAATCACAGACGAGTATACAGTAACTCGTCTGTCGTAGAGATGTCTCCTTATGGATTGTCTCCTCTCAAGATAAAACAGTAAATAATGTAGTCGATAAAGTAGGATGCAGTAGGTCGTATTTTATCGACAATATTATCGACTTGATTACCTTTTCATTAGGATTCAAACCAATTTTTTATCCGTAATACATATTTTATTCAATTTCATTATATCATTTAGTTTAAATGAGATATTATAGATAAATAAGATAGAAAATCGAAGAGGGTATGTACTTTATACATATCGAATATTTTTGCTGCACATCCGCACGGACGTTTCAATACTCGAAAATTGTTCAACCATACGTACCACCGTAATAAAAAATCTGCAGAGTTGCAAATTGCAATTTACAGTGCTCGCGAGTGCATATTTTATTAGATTTAACGCTGATTTATCGAAAACAGTTCTTCTGGATTATTCAACCGTATAATCAAATGAATCCAATTAAAACTGCCCTACCAAATTTTTGCAGAATCTTTATATTCTGCAGAAAAATATCATTCTCAAAAAATACCATGCATAGACATATATTTGACAAATGTTTTGGAATAAATTAAAACAAAAGTCTTGTATAAGCTGTACGTATCAATCAATACATCCCACGTACGCTTTTGGTTATTTCAATCTAATTACGTAACACTCGAAACCGTGAGTGTCTGATTTTCAATTTTCATCGATAATTTCTCTCTGACAAGAGACACCCTGCAGTGGCTCTTTCACTCGAAACCTTCGCGTCACTAGCTCTAGAGGCCGCCCTGTCAGACACAAGTGCGCACTTCACACGTCAATTTGCGTAGCGATGTGTAAATAAAAAACCTACACGATGACGCGTTTCAACATCAACTTATTTCCCGATTGTCCAAACAATTACTATCGATCGATGTGACAAAATTAGTCCACGCCAGACAAGCAACGACTTCCATCGGTTCTATATATTTATTCTCTTCGATGAAATGACATGGGAATGCTCTATTATTAGAATATTCAGAGAACCAAAATATAGCAAAAAATAATAAACACTATAACATTACATTAATCACCCTATTACTCTTGCAATTTAGAAAATAGAAACATATACCATTACTATTCTTCCAATTTCTCAAGTAACACTAACTCAAAGATCTCCCAAGAAACTACTTAATTATCATCTTACCAAAAAATTGTAAATTTCCATCTGTAATATTCATTTCTCCTCAAGCTGAAAATAAACAAATTCGTCAACCCCGAATCAAATGGAACAGCGTTCCAATCGATCTGTGTTCGTCATTAAATTGCAACCATGTACGGAAATCGCTTACCAGTATTGCCAGGAATCACAGTATCGGTGACACACGTCCCAGATATCGCGCGCAGATAAAAACGTCACGTTTCACCCTTAGCCCCGGCTAGGGGGGCGTGACACGCAACAGACGGGCGGAATAGGGAAGGGTGTACGTGCAATTCAGAAGCTATTATAGGCACGCGGTTTATTTCGACACGTGTCTTTAGCGAGTCCCGAATTGCTATCGTTTGGTATCCTAAGTACGGACTTCCGACGTGTCGCCGCAAATCGTGCCGCGCATTCTCACTAATTGTCCGCGGCGTGATTTATCGGGAATCGTGTAAGGAATCGGACTTTCGACATCAGAAGTGGAGATTGCACCTTTACGTCTGAACACGATTTTTTGGTGGTTATTTAAAGCTAGTGACCGATAGGTTAAAGTTGCAGTGTTTTATTGAAGAGCTTTTAGTAAATGAAATTTAACATTTGTGAACCTCCAAGCTACACTAGCGTAGAGTATTGATTATTAATGTGTTATAATGTATTTTTTGATTCTTGTTTCGTTTACTCTGAATTTATTGTTTTTTAGAGCTGCGTCGTAACACGATGAATATGTTAATTTTTGTAATTTTTTAATTAAAGTAGACCATTAACGAAGACCAGAACCCTATTCAGATGTTTACGTAAAATAAGTAGAAAAATTACTTGCTGGCGAACGTGTCAATGTTTAATTAATATTTAATATGTGTGAAACATGATAATTTTCGTATCCTTCATATTGATCCATTGAAGAGATTCCATGAACTTTCTTAGAACTCAATATTTCCATTAGCAAGATTAATAGCTTTCCTTCATCTACCATTCATTAGTCTTGAAACGAAGTCCCTCGAGCATATGTTAGAGAAATCCTGTGCAGATGCTGTTAGAGAATTATTAATAGATATAAACTACTACGAAACCCTGCGATACTGAGTACACATAATCCCTAAATAGAAATATTTTAGACCTCACGATTGACTACCAAATATCAGTAGCACTCCATTCAACTTGTCAATGATCAGAATTCGAGTCTCCCTTCACACGCCTTTCAAGTAACAAATCTCTCCCGAATCAATATTCCCAAAATTAGGAAACACACGAGGTCTAATAATCGAGACCGATCTAACTGTCCTCACTAGCTAGTAACAACGTACCAGGGGAAAAAAAGTATCCTCCAGTAGGGGACGCAAGACGAGTAGAAAAAAAAGCATATTCCAGCACGTATTAGCGGTGGAGGCTTGTAAGTTAACCCCGCTAACTGGTGGAGGACACGAGCTCGGAGCGTGCCCCCTGTGGGGGTTACGCCATTGGGGGTGTTCGTTATATTCCAAGTCCCTTTGAAAGGGTCACGTGCCCGCGGCGTCCCCCTCGAGCCGATATCGTATTTGTACAACACGCATCCATTATTGCAATCCGGCTGTTTGTGTGTTTTGCGCACTCTTTGTCCGACGATCCTCCGCTTGTGCCCTCCCTTAGCGCACGCTCACGCACGCCTTCGTTTTCTTTTCCGTGGAACGGCGCCCTCTCGGCTTTTCGCACACTTGTCCTGCCGCTGCGAGCGAAACGCGGGCCCATTATTGTGCCGTGAAACAATGAGCTCTCGCGATCGACGGACCACTCGACGTGAAGAGAGAAAGAGAGGCCATGGTTCTTTCGTTTCGCTGGATCACGTGGGAAAGCGTCGTCGTCGTCGTCGCCTTTTTTCGCGGATGAAAGGGGAGAATATCGATGGGAGTGCTCGAACGCACGCATGTGGGAGAAGTCAGGTTTTCGAGATCTTCGAGGAACGTTCTTGCCAGCCCCCCCTGGGGGGCTCGATGCACTTTGAGGATTCGACGGGCCTCGCGTTTCGCTGCTCGAGTACGCATTTCTGCAATCGGTTTTCTTCGAGTGGATCGAGGAGGGTAAAGGCGATCGGGCTAGGTTGTGCCAGGTGTATCACGTTGGGCTTGAGGGAGATAGAGCGAGCGAGGATCTGAGTTGCTCTTATGCAGCCAGTGGTTGGTGCATTTGAATCACATGCGATAATTGCATAAGGCTGTGGTTACAGTGGTTGAGTTTTCTGAGGAACTGATGTTCTGAGGAATATGCCTCAACTATTTATCGTACAAGCCAGATAAGATCGGACATAGTCGTCAGAACATCAGTTCATCTGAAAACGCAACCACTGTAACTGCAGCCTAAATAGCAAATTGTCCTACTTCGTAAGCAGATGATCATATGTAGATAGCAATTCATTTGTTAGCTACTATCTAATTTTAAATTACTGGCCATCAACTGAATCGGCGAGCTGGAGAACAGAATAAGTCCAAAAGCTAAATTCTAAAATATTTCATCCCACTGTATAATTCTGTGCAGTTTAGATATCTAGGTTCCAGAAAAAAAATTCCCCTGAAAAAAGTCCCTATTTATCGACCTCTCAACTAGAAGACCCCTTTAATCACCAAAAATAATACAAAACAAAAATTACAAAAGATATCAATCTGCCTCAGCCTTGAATCTAAATAAAAAAATAAAGAATAGGTACTGAGAATCCCCTAATTCCTCGAATCCTAACGAACCCCAAGAACGAACTCGCCGATCAGAACTCGGTCACAGATCGACGCAATGGTAACACTCGTGGATCGGCGTGCTCAGCCCCGAGGGATTCGCTAGGCTCTCCATGGGTGGCTGCGGGCATTTCGAAGTGAGCTCCATCGTCTAAATAGCGGAACATTATCCTATCTCCCGCGGTGGAGGATGCGCGGCCGTGGTACCTGCTCCGTCCGCTGGATATCATCTTCCTTCGTGCAGGACGGCCGCGCCGGTTGTCGTGTCCAAGCTCGAGCGTGGATGATGGGATGACGGACCGCGGGCGTGTCCGAGTAGCCGATACCGAGGCGCGTGATCGGGAGACCTCCCGGGGCCGACCACCCTCGAGGGGCCACGAGGGTCGACTTGTTAGCCAGACACAACGGGCTCTCGAACTAACGGAGCGCTCCTCCAGCGCGACGACAGCTCCGTGCCGACAATGTTTCTGCGAGGACGCTTTGCATCGGCCGGCCTGCATCCGTTCCAGAGTATTCCACGGCTTCGTGACTCTCGAGATCGACGATTCGGTCGAATCGTATTGGAGCACTGGGAATCACCTGGCGAACTTTTGCTCGCCTTCTGGGATCGTGGGTGGTGAGCTGGACATCTGCCAGGGACCTGTCGAGGTGCTGGAGTGGCTCTGTGGGCTGTAAGGTAAATGTCCCGGTAGTTGACTGTGGCCTAATACTTGAACACTAATTTTATTCAATTTTAAGCTTCGATTCTAAAGTATTAAGGAATGTAATTGAAAATAAAATGTGGTGTCGTGAAACAGTGTCCTCAGTTTCTGGGACCTCATGATTAGAGTATGGGGACGTATAGTTTTAGGACTTTTAGGCTGTTTGCTCACTGGGATGTTTGATATTTTAAGCGTTTAGGTATGGGGATATTTGCATTAAGTTCTTTCTTTCTATCTTTCGAAATTCTATCTTTCTTTATGGAGTTCAATTCTTCTCCTCTTGCTCTCCTTCTACCAAAAATCTTCGCCATTGGTTCGCGACTGTTGAGTCCAATAACGAGCAAGCATTTTCAAAAGGCCTGTCATTTTTTGAATACGATATGAGATGGAAGTTCCAGAAGCGGCGGTGAGATGCTAAGGAAGCAACTGAAGATGTATTGTTCGGTGGTTAGCTATTGATCGGCCGCGCTATTTCAAAGGGTTTCGGCGTCGTTAAACAAATTTTTAAGGCATCCCAGAGGACTCCTAGGTCTCTACGAAAAAATGTTATTATTGGACGGTTTCGACCGAAAGCGAAACCGTGTTCGTCGAACCCAGCTTAATGAAGGTACATTCTTCGCTCGCCCTCCGATCAAGATATCTCCCGTATAAATTGAATGCTTTTCACCGAAGCTCAATCAAGCCGTGCGCGGTAGTCGAAAAAATACTACTGGCGAGTACGATCTCGATTAGAGGGGCCTCGACGGTCGTGCCGCGCCGCACCGAACTTTGTCTCTTTTACAGCGATTATCTTAAAAATGAAACGAGTTGCTACTCACAGCTGCATCCACCGGCGATCTATCTGTGACTCGAATCAGCCGAAGTAGAAGTCGATTGTTGTATGCAAGCTGTTTCATTTCTTTCGTCAATCCCTTTCATTCGATTCTGCGGCGAGAAGCTCCTTTACAAATCGGCGTCCACGTAAGTAATGTTATCGTTTCATTAAGGGGAAGACAAATTGTAATAGTCTTTGGTCCAGGGTCTCGAATTGTTCAGGGTTGAAAATATGACGGGAGATATGGCTCAATTTCGAGTCGATGCGATGCGATAACTCTGTGGTGGAATTAAAAATCCTTGGTGGAGATAGAAGAGAGTGGCCACAGGGGGAATAGAGAGAATGAAAGACAAGATTCAGTTTAGTCCCCGAATACCGCACAAACGGAATGTCTTAGGACACCGCCCACGGGTATGCTAACGAAGCTTAAGGTCGTTATGCTCCTTTTAATTAATGGCCACTCTCGACTTCTTCCGCTCAACCTTACTCTCGCTCTCCGTCGTTTGCGATGCCAATCGCCACCTTCTCTGGCTTCTCTTTTTCTATCGAGTTCAAGTGCACCGCTGGGATGCGGCGAACTAGTTTGCATCTCGATATTGGGTCGAAGTGTCGTTTATGGATACTGACTCTAGTAATGCATGCAATATTTGTATTAGTACCAACTGCAACTGTTTCAACCCTTAATCCTTACCATACCATGATGGGGATGCTTAAGGACCTAAATAGCTTTCTCCAATATCTTTCTTCAATATTTTCGAATATTGAAGTATTCAAACATACCAACATTTAAATATTCAAATCCTTCAAAAAGTTACAGGACAGCAAATTGTCAAATTCTGCAAATTCTTAGAAATTTGAGTGACTCTTAATGACCCTGACTTAATTTTGATCTACTATAGGGCTAATCTTCAACTGGTGATGTCACTTTATAGTCTCATTTGACGTCACCAGTTAAAGGTTAATATTACAACATACTGCAATTCCATTATAAAAAACAATGACCAGTAGCGCACGTAAAGTTAATACAAACGCAGTGATCCCACTATAGTGTCCAAAGGTTGAGCACCAAACACGTGGTCAGACGCGTGTGTAGCATCAACCGAAAAGCCGCTCCCTCGTCATGGTCTCAGCGGAGGCCGCATTTCACGACGGCGGTCGGAGCGGGCTAAGCGTAATCAGCTCAAGCACGCAAATTAAAGTCTCGTCAGGCTCGACCTCCCTTCGTGCGTCCCACTGACCTGATTTCGTTTCCGCGGGAAAAAAGGAAGCCGACAGGCTGGGTCTGTGGGGCTACGATCCGTCGCGAAAGAGGGAACGAAGAGAACAGCACAGGAAGAAGAAGAAGAAGCAGCGAGTCGGATGTGAAAGGAAGGCGGAGAAAGATCGCAGAGGAGGCCGAGGAAGAAAGGACGAAAGGAGACGAAGGAGAGGCGGAAGGGTGAGAGGAAGGAAAGGAGAGCCCCGTTCGCGGAGAAGGAAAGGGAGCAGAGTAGGAGGGGTACAGACGGGGGGGCGCTGTTTAAGGGAGAAAGACGCGACGAGGGCTGGCGGGGCGAGGGAAAGAGAGAAAAAAGGGTCAAACTCGTTTTCGTTTTCGTCGCTAATTAGACTCGTTAACCGCCTCTTCTGGCGTAGCAGGCGTAGCCATAACTGGGCGACTTCTCTTCGACTCTCTGAGAGGCCGCCGAGAAGCGAACGGAACGGCCACCAATGCTCGGAGGCTAGTTTGTTCTCGTCGCCCAGTCCTTCAGGGTGCGTTTGCCTTGATCGCCCCTCTTGGCTATTCGACATGCGTGCAGCACGCGAAATTGCAGCTGCACCCGGGGCTCTGTCCGCCTCTCTCCAACTTTCCCTTCTGTCTCTGTCTCTCTCGCTTCCTCCTTTCCCGTGGTTGTGACCGATTCCTCCGCTCGTGTACACGTGTGTCAGAGAAAAGCTTCGACGCGGTGCTCTGCTGGTGGTGGTAGTGGTGGTGGTGGTCACGATGGTGGTGGTGGTGGTGGTGGTGGTGGTGGTGGTGGTGGTGGAGTTGACGCGGCACGGTTATCACAGAACTCCGTTGGAGCTATCACAACAGCCCCCAGGTTATCTGCCGCTGCGAAACACCGACGATCCCGTGCTCGCAGGTGGCCGAGTTACGCGTGTGATGGAAGAACACTTAGCCCTCATTACGTCCACCTGGACCGATTGCTCATCCCGATGACGTCCGTGATTGTATCTGTACCTTCGCTCTCGAATCGCTGTTATGTCGCTCGGTGACGTTAACACGGGTGCCTCGGTTCGCTTGCGCGCGAAAACGGTGACACTGGCCTCGTTCAGATAACCTCTGATACTACGATGTACTTGCCTCGTTACCGCTTGGGAACAGGAATTCTCGTTTGTCGCGGCACTCCAGCGAGTAAGGGCTTATGAAAATTCGCGGAATTTCATGAGCGTTTCGAGTCGACTGATAACGAGCGATGACTCGTTAGGGTTCTCCAATTGGAACACAAGGTAACCTGTTCTTGAGGATTTCCCGGAGCCAGGGGACACGAAAATGGCGGTGGAAATATCTGTTACCGACTCCTGCTCCACTAGGCCCCAGCGTCCCTTCGAGGAACACACAGATAATGATCGCGTCAGGACGCACGAACTTGTTATCCCGAACATCGGCCACCGCGATGACACGCGTAACGACAGCTAAACGGACCATCCACTGAGAATCCCGCGAACCAGCTTCCCAGCAGCGACTCATTCAGCCGATCGCGCGCAGGTAATTGTCGCTTCACGCTGTCAAGACATGGACCTGCAATCTCCTCCAGCCCCACATTTATCGTGAAGTTCTTGCTCCTCTGGACAGGGCTGACTTCAGAATTCTGAAACCTTCTATAAACGTAGGGAGGCATCGACGGTGAAGCTGCCCGAAGCTTGACCAGTACGTTGAGACGAAGGAGGAAAGGGAGCTAGCAAGTGGCGCATGGGTACCGTGAAAATAATTAATCACGTCGCCGATAAGAACGTCGATGCTGACAGACGCGGATTGGTTTCACGAGGGATCGGCTATCGTCCCTGGAGGGAAACGGTTATGCCAGATCGGCATGCCATCGGGAATATTCGAGACTAATGGTGGCTACCTGACGAAGAAAACGAAGCGCACGAGTGGAAATCCCCGTACGTCGGGGTCCACGAATCGGCGTTACCGATCTGGAAAAGTGACGGGTCACGCGTACTCGACCGCATCGCGCGGCGAATCTCTCTTTCTCTCCGCCACGGGAGAGAAGGGGTCTCGTCTCAGCGAGAGAGGTAGATTGAGACACTCGCGGCTACCTGATTGCCGATAGAGGAATGGTGAAATGCACAGGCGAGCTGAGAGATAGGGCGAGAGGGGGGGAAAGAGTGAGAGAGAGAGAGAGAGAGAGAAAGGCCAAGGAGATAAGGATCATTTTTCAAGGCGTTACACGATGAAGGGACTCCGTTTGATAAATGACGCTGGCTCCCGGCCGATTTTCCAACGGTGCGTCCTTGACAATCGGTGAATATGAAAAATGAACGTCAGACGTAGTATATCGAATCGTCGCATTTTTGCCCGGAAACCGAGAGGTAAGACCGTGCTGCGTGTTTATCTCGAATAACCATCATCTCCTACAGTAGATTACATTACCGCTGAACGCTCGAGTGATGTACTGCAAATGGAATCGCGGGACTCATTGGGCCCGCGCCATTTTTCCCCGAGATTATCTACAAGGGCGTCGATAAATTGATCTGGCCTGTGATCTGCACGTTATTCGATTCCATAGACGATGGATTTCTGTGTCGATCCGTGGATTCGTTGAAGACACTTGGTCGGGCAATTTGGCGCGCGTTTGGGGCCCGCTGGAACAGCTGGGGACCGTAATTTCTGCGCTGGTCACGGCTGTCCTTGACGGGGCGTCCGATGCCACGATATACCGTATTTCTTACATAAAGCGGACGTTGACGTTCGCCATGGGGTCTAATACTCGCGGTGGGCGGCCATATTGGATCGTGATATGGGCCCGCAATTAAGGCCGAGTAGGCCACCCGGACGAGGGAGCGCGATAAGGTGAGGCTCAGCGTCTCAGGGCTAAGCTTGACCTTCTTGGCCCCCTTCGCTTCGATGCGCTTCCCAAAGCGGTCCGCGCTGGAGGTTAGGTCACGATTAAGCACTGATTGGGTGGGCCTAATAACCGGGGACCGTGCTGTATGCAGAACTTTCACCGAGGGAACGTCGCTCACTGACGGATTAAAAGAATGATTTCACGTGCGCCAACCTTCGATCGAGCCGACAGCGTTGTTCCCAGATTAACTGGAATACTTGGTGAGACTACATTGTAAGGCCCAAAATTGCGTTACTAAAGGGGGGATCTTTGGCTTTGAGAAAGTAGCTTCTCGCTTATGTTAAAGCACAGGATCTGTGTAAATTCCTAAAGTAATAGTTTCTTTAAGAGACAAGCTATTCTTGTTTCTCAAATTTCGAAAATCGATAATCAGAATATTCTGAAATATATTTCAGTTTCTATTAGACTTATTTGCAGTAAAATCAACACTATTTTATGTCGGTAGAATAATTTGACAAATTAATTAAAAATTAATATGGGACAGATTCGTAACTTCCATTCAAGGAATTAATAGCACCACGCTGAGCAACCTCTCTCTCCTTCCCGTAATAACTTTCTTAGCAATAACTTGTTTATTTCACTATCAAGAGGCGGTAGCAAAACCCTACAATTCGTATATCATGCCTGGCCGTCCCAACCTCAATAAAATTCCAATTTAATATCTTAACGCTGACGTATACGAACATCTCAATCGACAGTCCCCCAAAGTTTACGAAACCACTGTCAAGCCTAGCTCCTGCCCAAGCAGATCAAGATTTCTCAATCACGGCGTTTCAGCAATAACGAAACGAGGCTGAACCTCCCCTAGGATCATCGGGCAAGGACAACGGTGAAGCTCACGGTCCTTCAACTCTTGTCGCTGCCCACGATCAGATAAACGAGCGAGCCTCTGGTATGCAAATCCTAAACGAACTAATGAAGATTAAGAATGCCTCGGGTAAAGGAGTTCGCTTCGTTTCTAAAACATTCTACCTCCCTCTCTCGTCTCGGGGGAGGGCCCAACAGTTGCGATCGCGGGAATTCCTGTAAAACGGGCCAGTGGCCATTGTCTGGTATCGTTTTAATAGTGTCAACCTGGCGGACCTCCTACGGCGAAATTTCACTGGCTATGAGGCGAAATCTATCGACCAGGGGCCCTGTCATCGGCCAGAGTGCCCCTCTGGGCCCTAGGTTACGGTAGCCGTCCCGAGATTATCATCTTGAAACGGTAGCGGGCGCTATGAGGGATTCTCTCTTAATAGCTCCTTGAATTTTTCGGAGCCGCGTACTCGCGTCTCTCGGATGCTTCCTCGTGTCCCTTCGTGGAAACGGCCCGTGGATCTGATCATTTTGTAATATTTCACTCGCCTCTATGGTCCCCGTTCCGCTGGGGAACCTAATTTGGTGGCGCGAATAAGGACGTTCCTAGCTGGGGAGCGCGGCTAGCGCACAGTGATTTTGAGTTAATGAGGAGTCGGAAGATTTAGAGGCCGATTCTGACTCCGAAATATGGGAAGTTGAGATGTTGGAGGGGCTAGACTAACTGGGTGAGGAAGCCTGTTGATGAGTGGGGACTTTTGGGGTATGATTCCAGGGAATAGTTTGAATTGCTAAAGGACTAAGCTTCTGGTTTTAGTCTTGAATCGTGGGAGTGTCAATTTGATAACTTTTGTTTAACTGCTGACTAAAAAATATTAAAATATTATAGCATTTAAATGGTACAATATTTAAGTATTTTGAATATGTGTATTTTCTAGTTTCTCAACATTGAAGTTCTCAAATTTTCAAATATCCTTGTATTTAAGTATTCAAATTTTTTGCCAGTGAAGCGATCTAGAAGAATATCTAGTTCCAACTCTTCTGCTTTACTCTCTGAGCAAAAGTTTGAACAACTACCAAAATATGTTTACTAATTCTAAGGATATCACGATCGTTTTCGCATTATTTGTTAAGTTTCCAACAGAATGCTTCCACATACGCCTCAAAATTTCTTCATCCTCAAGGCTGACTCGTTTAGTATCTTCTCCAAGCAACCTACATACTTAGAAACTTGTGTAATTATTGTCCAAGCGATCTTCCTACCCGCATTATTTTCCTTTCCACGTTACGTACGTAAGGTACGCGAGTGCTGCCTCTTGCAATTCAATGGTAAAGAGTCAATCAGCCGTGGAAAGGCGATAGATTATCGAGCAGGAGTCCGATAATCCAAGCAGACTCCTAGCGAGCGGGCTCATCGACGTGCGCGCGCAACTATATCGCGTCATTATCCTGTTCATGCCGCTGCATCTTTATGCAAAGTTATCTCAAAGCGTTTCCCAAGTTGACAAGTGCCGGCGTCTCGCTGAATGATCTCTACGCATCTCTTACGAGACCTGACAGAAACTGGGACGCGGAAAGGAGCGACAGTACGCCTCCGAAGGAAGCACAGTCGAACGCGACTCTAAATCAAACATTTATTATCCAACTAGCCGAGTCGCCAAGTGGTCATCTACACCCACGGTGACCCTCGCTGTCCTATTCTCGCCCGATTATCCGCGAGAATTTCTGCGGCGCGTGAAGGCAGAGGGAAAGTGAAAGGGCACGGCCAATAGACAGGCAGCGCGGGCAATTTCTCTACCGCCCACGCAACGAGGCCAATTAAAAAATGCCGATAATTCAAGGCAGAGCGCAGCCTTCGAGGGAGAGTCTATCCCGAAGGAACTCGGGCCCCGCTGACGAGACATTACTTATGGAGGGGTCTCGGGAGAAGGGAGGGGGGTGGAGGCTAATCCTGGCGCAATAATTACACCCACGGTGGAATTTATTCGCGGTTATCGCGAAACAAATGCGCCATCACCGTGCGAGGGCCCGTCCTTCTAAGCGGCGCTAAGACCTGGCGCATCGAGAGCTCGCCCGAGGGCCGCGTCGGGCCCCGACTCCCCCGCACGGCAAATGAACCATAGCTGAACTTATTTCCACCGGGACCCATCCCAGCCCTCTCCCCTTCGTCGCCCCCTCTCCCTCTCCCCCGTCCCCTCGAGTCCCCTGGCCGTTTCGCTAGCGGGCCCCGGCGCAGCCGCGCGAGGTGATAAATCACCGCGCCATAAACAACCAATATTTCTCGTCGAATGTTTACCGAGTACGCTTTAAATGCCTTGTTAAAACAAACCTACGCCCGTGCGAGGTGGACTGCACGCCCTTTTTGCCCTTGTTGGGCCCTTCCCCCGTGCCCAGCCGACGGGTATATATCACGGGCCCGGCGTAAACTCTTTGACCCCGCGCGAAACACTCCCGGGCGCCGATGGAAAAAGTCGACAGTGTCCAGCGACCACGTCCCCGTTGCTCCTCGCTCTGACTGAGGATCGCTTCCCACGGGCTATTAGGGCCCCTTTTCCCCTTTTTATGGATCTCCGGTGAATGGTTCTGGAAAATGGATTGTTGGTATTGATGCGTTAGATCAGACTAACTTGCTATGTAATTGGTCTTCGTTTTTTGTTTCTTTCTCGAGCGTTGAATATTGACACGAAACTGGGACCCACCCTGGAGAGGAGAACAGGCCCATAAATTACCTCGTCCTCCCATCACTTCCACGACCATTTCTCAAGCAATCGAATCCTTCCGTGACCAAAATTAATTCCTCCATTCCTATTGATTTTTTCCCCGAGGATTACCCTGCCCCGCTCGACGCCGCTGTTTATTATCGAGGATGATGGTTGGAGGGGGGGAATCGGGACGATTAAATTTCGAGCATGGACGAGCGGGGAGGGGCGCGCCACTTTGTTCCAAACCGCGACCAGCGCAAGCAATTTGAATGTTAATCGACCTGGTCGGGCCTGTCCAGTCTCATTTACGACTTCTTAGGGGGAGGTCAACGATCCTCGGTTAGTGTGCCCGTGTCCTTCGTGGAAAGTCCGAAAGTCGTTGGAAAAAGGGCTCCGGTGCATGTGGGCGTTGCCCGTAGCTCATCGGACGATTGAGTTATAGCGCGTTCAAAAATCTAAGTTGAAGTTTGAAACTCTGCACGCCAGGTTGGAATGGATGTTCGACCTAGCACGAAAGGAGGTGATGCAGATGCGGTGGAATTAGTGACGAATAGCCTCTCGTTGATAAACGACGTGATCTCGAAGGAAGTCTCCACGCAAGATCTAGTTACTTGATTGTATGGTGAACAAGGAGAAGTTACTTACTTGATGTGTACATCTATCGAGGCTAGAAGACAAGCTGGTTGGTTCTCGCGTTGTATCGTAAGTGGAAAGAGGCAGGCATGTTTGACAGTGTTTGAGAAACTTCGATAGTCCTATTATTTAATATTTCTTTGGGTAGAGGAATCGAGTGTTGCTAAATAACTTTATTTAGGATTGAGTTTGAAGTGATTTGAAGTGGTTTGAAGAGGTTTGATAAGTGCTAGAGCAGGATTATAAATATCATGGAATTAATTAGAACAGGCTGGTATTTACACTCAATTTATGATAGCTTACTTCTCTGGAATTAGAACTCAAGTTTATAGCAAGCAACTTTATGTGTTAAACTAAAAATTGTATTTCTTATTGTACCCAGTACAACTCAATATTCATGTTCGGTGTGTGAACAAACTTCACGCGTGGCCTCAACATCTTTTAATCGAACTTTCACTTCAATATATTTTTCTGCGCATATTTCTCAGTATCCACCTTCGTGAGCCGTAACCAAAGTTACCCACGCTTATCCAAACCAAATCAAACGCCAAGAAACCCATTCTTGCTTCGAAGCATAATCGAGTTACGATTTCTCCTTCAGTTTCAAGCGGCCTGTAAAGGGCAACGTTTCGTGGATATCTGATTTTCGAGCGCCGGTGCAGAAAATAACCCCGTCGAGGATATCCCCAGCGTCATGTAGCGATAGTTTAATGACGCGTCGGTGATTTATTTCGCGTTTCTCGCGGCAATAAACGGTCGATTAAAAAATGGGAAAGATTTATCATGCCGTCTCTCGGTTACGAAGCGGGGGGATGGAAGAAATGTCGAGAAGGGGGAGGAGAGGGGCGCACAAGTCGCCTAGAGGTACACTCGTGCTCGGGCGAGCATCGAGACTCCAGATACAACTTTGCTTGAAAAACACACTGTAGACATAGCAGACATGGCCACTGCCGGGTTATCAACCGATCAGGAGTAAATCTCTCGACCACTGTCAGCCAAACCGTTCGACAGGCACGATAGTGAATTAACTTCGGAATAAATGGTGCCTCCTAGGACGGAGATTCCATTCACGAAATTTCTCTCGCCAGCCTCGTCCTCGCCTCCGATAAGAAAAAGAATGCACCTACTTCGTGGAAAAATTTTGTACACCTTTTTTTCGGCCTGCTCGCTACACTTTGGCTCCTTGGCGCGCTCGGGGGATCAATGATCTTGATAACCAGGCCAGCAAACGCTGACTTTCCTCCCCTGCCCTGTCTTTCGCTGCAGCACCAATGATTAATTTTTGTAGGTGTTTGTTTGATGGATCGGTGATCTCTAGACCTGTGTAATAAATGATCGCTCGATTCGATGGGTTCACCGAGTTTCTTGCACTGGGGAAGAACAGTTGAGCAAGAGTAGATCAGAAAGTAGCTTCGGTTTCAAGGGTAGTTTAGCTACATCAGGTGAGGATTTATGATTGGAAATTGAGGAATTAGTGTCGAAAACCTTGCCTGACTAATTGCTTGACAAAACGAGGAAGAGGAAAGTTTCGTGAGGATTTAAATTTGCTAATTAAATGTAGCGTCATCTGTTCTCGATAACTTTTCGAGCTTCTCGATGGGAGCTCCCTTAAACGCTAATCCAGTCTCGTAAGTCCCGTGTCTATCGGTCGCGAAAAGTCGGTAGACAGGGTAGCCACGTACGAGAAAAAACTTTCAATTTGCATCGACCGCCATTCTTCAGCTCCTTTGAATTCCGTCGCTATAGCGACCTTTGTCCGGATCGTGCCACAATGGCCACTATCTTCTCCCTCGGCTCTCCGCTCTTCCTGGAGAAACCGTCGCAAACAAAGAATCCTCCCTGCACCCCCGGGAGAAAAAGGCCAAAACGGCGAAAAAGGTCGATACACGAATAAGCGATGCGCCGGTTGGATAATCCGAGAAAAAAGACCGCGAAACGTGAACTCGCACTGTGCACCTTCCCCTTTCTTCTTGCCTCCCTTCGACCGCCATCGTACCATCTTGTGTGCACCGAGTGGATCGAAGAGCAGAGCAGATTTTTGGAAATGGGAAATGTATTTTATTCGAGAGCTTTTCTTAAAATTGAATTTACTTCTTTTTAATCTTCATCTGGTAGAATAGTAGATCAAGGCATTATTGATGAGGTCATAGTGTGGGATTACTTGTTATCAGCAGAAGAGATAAAAATATGTAGAAGATCTGTGGTAATTTTTGATAGCTTATTGGATTGGAAATTAGAATAACAGATAGTTTCATTTCAAGAGTGAACTTTTTATTGAGATTCTCTAGTATCTTTTTCAGATATCTTGAACTATATGGCTGACTATAAATTCAGCCAGCCATAGTTACAATTCCTTTCTCGCCGCAGTTTCCACGTGAAGCGGCGCTGAATTTATTCCAGAGTAGTATGAAGGAATCTTTCCGCCGTGAAAGTTATCACACAGGTGTTCGAGCATTAAACTATAACTGCCACTGTAGCTGTTCTCTATGAATAGCAAGTACTCGTGTTCGAGGTAGTTATCTACTGCATCTACAGCGTTCCTTGTCACGTGGAAGCTTGTATGCAAAATTCACACCGTTGACATTTTCCCTGCATAAGCGATTTCATTCACAGGTGATTATCTTTCCTCTGAAAGCGTCGACCGAGCTGGATGCAGTCACTTTTTCCCAACAATATCGCGAATAATGTAGAAAACTCGCAACTTTACATTTTGATGTCTTTCAAAGCAAAAAAACAGAGATAGTACAGAATTCACAACTTTGATTTCAATATTTTCACACTAAATATAAAAAAGAAATATGCAAAGAAATTGAAGTCTCTTTTTCTCAATTTTCTAAAGCTGCTAAATCTCGCTGATCTTAAAATAATCCTCCCCCTGTGTGCGTACAAAACTTTCCTTATTAGTTTCTAAAAATCGTTCCCAGTTCAGGAAAGGGTAGGCCCACCCTTGGTGGAATCGAATGTTGAAGAGCAAGCGTACGAAAAGCTCTGGTCGCGTCTGTGATGCTCAGCAGATCGTAACGATGGGTCGAGCAAGTGACTCGTTACTAGGGGTGATGCGTCCACCCTCGCGGCCGCAATCGTCGCGAGCGGCGATTTACGCGTGGCTGATAAACCATTCCCCCAAGTGGCGCGTAACTTTTGCGAAATATTCATCGGCGTGGAGAGGGTGGTCCAAAAAGGAGGATGAGGGTGGGAGGGGGGGGGAGGATCGGCGAAGATGACAAAGGGAACAAAGCGAACGGCGTGACTGCGGTGGCCAATGGGAGTCCCGTGCGAGGGGACATCGGGACCGAATCAGTTTATGCGCGACAGGTTCTGGAAAGAGAGAAAAAGAAGTCGGGACGGTGGAGAAAGGGGGAGAGACGGGAGAGAGCCGACGGGGGAGAAGGAAGAAGACAGAGGAGGAAGAGAGTCAAGGGGCCAACCAGACCGTATAGTTTGCCAACTCTCCAACCTTCTGGTTCGCCGCCATGGAGAGACATTATTTACAACGGAGGTCTTTGGTAGACAATGCTGGGGTACCCGCGGCCATCTTTCGTTCCTTTTCTGTTCTCCATATGCAACAGCATCTGCCTCGGCCATCCCATCGGCTCTCTTCACCGCCAGAGGAAAAGGGAAGCTGTTCTCCTCTCTTGTCTCCCGTTCCTAGCATGAAGAGACGGCAGAGGAAACTTGCGGCGTGCTATCATTATCATAAACTCGCGGCCCCGACGTCCGCCGACCGTAAAATATATCGAGCCGCCGAGTGTCAGTTTCCCATAGAATCGGCCGCCAACGTTCGCCAACTTTGGCGAAACCTTATTGTCCTCCTCCTTCTGTCTACACGAATCTATGGAAACGCTTCACTGCCGGCCATCCTTGCCCGTGAATCTTCTCCTTCCCCGTCCCTTCAGAAAGATTTGCAATATCGACGAGCAGACTTAACAACCTTCAAGAACAACGTGTCCCAGAGTCGGGCCAGCTAGCATTGTCCAGCTGAAGCTGGTGCAGAGGAGCTTCAGCTTGTTCCGATTCAACAGATAGGCTATGATTAGCCAGAACATGGACGCAACGAGGATGACGTTCCCCGTTCGCATTATAGATCTTATCACAGATCTATCCCTCAGCGAGGCGCTCCTTGAGCAGGTGCTCTTCCGCTCGCCAGTTCCTTCGAACTTTTTGCCCTCGGTGAAAGCTCGCGCGATCACCTGGTCAACGGTCGTCCCCGTAACTCGTCGTTAATTAAAAGGCAATTTCTCATTTTTTCACTGGGGCGCGGTTTCAAAGCGGTCTTCTTTACTGTCTCTCTTTTCCCCTGTTCTTTTTTTCTCTCGTTCTATCGCCAGGAAAGGAAGGGTTGCCCCCGTAGCTGACGGTAGGTCCGTCTCCTCCGCTTGGAACAGCGCCGTATACTGGTTTTCTTGCGATCGGAGCAATATACACAGGTAACGCGTGCCTCTGTCACCCTGTCGGCCATCTGCCGCGTCCCAGCAGCTTCCGGCGAGCGGCGGCAATCGAATCGGCCGCGGCGAGCTTATTGCGACCAGGGCCAGGAGCGAGGCTGGCAAAGAACGAGGGGAAGAAGCGGATACAGGGACGACGACGGGCCCCCGTCGGTTGTATCGGCGAAAGCGTCCGATGCAATGGCGGTGGAGATGCGGTAGCAGCTGGCTGGCCTGGCCTTCTTGCAGTCAGAAAACGAGTCGCGGCCTCCTCGTGTAACCATCCCTGTGTGCGCCTGTCCACGCACACACCGAGGTTCCCTCTGCCAGAGACAGTCGTGTGTATATCGGGTTGGCAAGGGACGATTGCCGGACTCTGCAAGAGCAGCCGCCCCAATAAAAACTCTGCTCCTCGGGGCCCTCTCGTTGTCTCCTCTTCTTGAGCTGCTCGTCCTCGAGCGCGTAGGGATAGAGGCAAGGAGAAAGAAAGAGGGAGAGAAGGAGAGAGAGAGAGAGAGAGTGAAGAGGGAGAGGAACAAGGAAGGGTGACGAGAGGAAGGCCTCCCTTTCTTGCCCCAGCTCTTCGGTCCGTTCTCCCTCTCTCCGAGGAACCGGGCGCGGTCCACGTTCCGACGTTTGACAGAACAAAAGACTATCGACCGAACCCGTGAACGTCGAAGGCTTCCTCTTCCCTCGAAACTGGCCTTCTGCTAACCACCCCTCGCGCCTCCCCCTCACCCTCTGTCTCTCTCTGTCTCTGTCTCTGTCTCTGCCTCTGTCTCTGCCTCTGTCTCTGCCTCTGTCCTCCGCGCTCCCCGCAGCCCTTTACACCTTCTCTAGGTGGCGACGCACGCATGTGCGCTACCGTCGTCCTCCCCCTGACACTAGAGGGTCGAGGGGAGCGCTCCCCGACACGAACGGATGCGTGCACATCCGCGGCGGCTCCACCGCGTACAAATTACTGAAAATTGGTCCACTTTTTAAGCGGTCGGCCACTTCGACACCAACCGGATACCAACCAGCTACCGACGACCGAGACGTCCGACGGTTGATCTTTTCCACCCGTTCCCTCGACCCCAACGATCCGCGACCGAACCTCCTCTCGTTCTTGTTTGCGACAGGGTCCTCGGGAATGCGACGATTTACAGACAGCTCCCTCGGCCACGCCACTTCCACGCGAGGCTTTCACGGTTTGCGGAATCATTTCGATGATTGTCGGCCAACTGAAACCGAGGGTCTAGGGCTAGGGTAATTGGCGGATGGGATTTTCTAGGACTCGTGGCTTTGAGGAATTGTTGGCGGGGGGATTGTTTCGGGGCGAGGGTCTTGGGAGAGGTGATGCTTAAGGGAGGAGAGATAAATGAATAATCGTTGCATTCATTTGCAGAATACTGTAAATAAGTATTTTCTGACGATGTATTTTATCTTCTGATGGTAGATATTTTCTCTCAGTTTCATTTAATACGTAGAAATTTGGTGAATATTCAAGTTCTCGTTTATAGTTGGAATGATTCTCAATAGGGGATGTCTGACTAGTGACTGCGCCGAATCTACTGGCTCGGTGAGAATCCAATATGAAAATTCAAATTATCTTCTGAAGTTATGGAAGCAATCAGCACTGAGAACTGATTGATTCGTGATCCTACAAAATCTCCAAGTCTGACTACAAAAAGTCCTTTTCTCCTTACAATTAATATCTTTTACTAATTCCTTCTAATTTTCTTATACCTACCAGAGATGCTCCATCCTGCAGAACAAAAAGTCCAAACTTTTACTTCTAGTTACATTCCAGTTATACCATAATACAGTAAAATTAGTACTCGCAAGTATTCATTCTTCAGAAACTAGCAATTTACAATCCCCATTACCGCAGTCCCATTTCCAGCTCCCAAAAAGTTCCAGAGAATACCTGAACAGTGGAGGAGCACAGTGCACACGGGAGTTCTCATTACACTCGAACCCTTCATTACCCGTGACACTTGGACGCCCTCGCGCGCGATTTAACGACGCTTAACTAATTAACGTAAAATTCGATCGGTCATGGAACACGGAGATCCCCTCCCACTTTCTTCCCCGCCCTGTCTCTCACTCTCTTCGACACTGGCGTGTACACCGGCGGACACGGACAACCTGTTACTCCAACCTCTCTGTCTCTCCCTCTGTCAAAGGGCCAGATAACACAGCGCTATCTCGTCGAGGTAGCTGGTGTTAAAGGTCGACCGATTTCCACGGGCAAATGAAGTTGGCTCGGTCGTGTGAACACCTGTAAAGCTACTGTGTAAGCTGCAAATTAACTTGACCATTTCCCCACTGTCTTTCGATCAGTCTACGTGGAAACATAAATTTCCCTCTTGTAAGTCAGCCTCGATCTTTCCAAAGATCACGCCGCATCGCTTTCGATCAGCGATACCAGCTTCTACCCTCGAAGCAGGAAGACGCGTCCCCCAGGCGTTTGGCGACGCGTGTTCCTCGAAATCGGGCTAATCAGCGGAAAAGAGAGCCGAATTGAAGCGAATTTATGCCCCTCCTCGGACGCGTCGCGGGGAGATAAAGTGCGCGAGGCGGAGGCTCGCGATCGCCAATAAAAGGGGAGGACCAGATTCTGGGAGAGCAGCTGTCGCCTCTGTAAAAGGCAGCAGGAACGACGACAGCTTTTCGAGCGGGCAGGAAATACGCGGAATCCATGGATGCACACGTCCCCGTGTCGTTTCGGCGCTTCTTGCGCTCCCCTCCCAGGCGTCTGCCTCGTTAAGTGTTTACACATATGCCGTGGCCGGTCGCAAATTAGGTGGAAATAGGGCGTCAAAGGGGACGTAAATTGGGCCTGACTCCGCTGTGTCTCCGATCCTCGGGGCCAACTAATCGCGAAGCTTCGGTCAGAGTTCAGCCTGCGTTCCCTCGACGCGCGAACGCGGCGTTCGGCGCGCACTCGCTAGGCGAGGTGATATTTCGAAGTCCCCGTGGACTGGGGCCCCGGCCATTGTATCTCCTCGCGCTCATTAAATATTAACGAGAGTCTCAATTTCTTCATTTCGTTGATGAGTCGCCGCGCGCCATCCGAGAACCCGCATATAGATTGAAAATTAACTTATATGAGCGCCGACAAAATATATATACGGCGTACGCGGCCACGGCCGTGCGGCGCGCTGCACTTATACGACTTCGGGGCCTACAATTTACACGAGAGGTCCCTATGTTGGTATAAGCCCTAAGTAGGATACCCTCTTCTTCTTTTTCTCCCGCCTCTCGACCTTCCCTCCTCCTCCCCCTCCTCCGTTTCTTCTTCTTCGTCGAAATTCTCTTCCCCGAGGCCCTACCGTACTCCCACCCCTTCAGCTCCCCCTCCACCCCCACTCCAGCTCACGCACGAACGTGAAATCCCTTAAATACCTAATTTGATGCTAATTAGAACTCGCACTTGCTCCGCGACCGGATCTTAGCGTGCCTCGCGTGTGGCGGAAACGTCCGAGGGGGGGATAGGGCCTGCTCGTAACGCGGTTATTGATATTTCAAGGGAACACAGACGTCAGGGGGACCAGGCCCCACGATCACGCTCGAAGATGTTCAATGTAGCGCGGGCATAACACGGCGCGCGAATAAAATTCATGTTTCATGGGAGTGTGGTCAATATTAGTGTCGTGGACGTGTTTTAACTTCGTCGGGCTTGAGAGGCGCGGGCTCGTTTCGAATTGGCCCGAGTTTCTGGTCCCACCGCGACGCTGGTTTATTTGTGATTTAATTAAGCGGGGACTTTGCGAGGAGCAGTGATTTTAAGGACTGCTCGTTGCTTGAAATTCATGATTTTACTAGGGTTTTTGGAAATTTGTACTGATTTGGGGCCTGTGGGCCCCTGGGCCAGCTTGAGGACCATCGATTTCTTGGGTATTATATTTCAACTATGTAAAAATTGATTTTTGTTTTATAAAAAAGGAGACTCGAAAGTTTGTTCAATATTGAAATTCAGAAGAGAGGGGATAAGTTTGTGTCTAAGGAACATGGATGAAAGGAGTGTGATTTTCAAAGTCCATATGTACGTAACTATTTATTATACGATAATAGTCGCACTCGAATGCAGCACATTAATTCATCTATACAGTTTTACATAATTGGTTCACGCTTTTTCTTAAGACGCTGACGTACATTAAATCATCGCTATGCTACACATGCCTAACATGCGACTGCCGCCACTTGCCGACTATGCAAAGTATGTACGACTCGAGCGTACCGTCGAGACCGCTTCTGACTTGGGTCCTGTGTTGCAAAATGTGGAGGAAAAAGTCGAAACAAAAAGATCGCGAATGCTACCGAGATAATTGACGAGATCTCTGATTCCTTGGTTCAGGAAAATGGCACGATTTAGAATTCTCTCTCGACGAGGACACTGCTCGAGTTCTCGACTGCAATGACGCATATCAAAAGTATAGGTTCTCGTGAGTTCAATACGAATTCTCATTTCTACCGTTTCTAGGTTGAAAATCTTCGCAAATACGATAGAAAGTGACGTTCTCCTTGTTTTCGTTCAGTATACCTTTCTTACTACGTTGAGTTGCACTTAAGAAACTTAACAGCTAAATTGACTAAAACTTCTGCCAGTTCGTGGTCTCTGCTAATTTTCGTTTCGGCTAATGTACATACCGTGTCGTCGGTGGTCGAATAAATGTGTTTTGTACCGATCGAGTCCAAGAATCGTAGACTTTCAAGTGAATGATAAATGGGCCTTAGGAAAGAAAATCATTAGAAATCATTGAAACGGTGTTTAATAATCAACTATGCAGCACTTCAGCAGAGTAAACTTTCTAAAGTATAATTTGGGATTCGAAAACCTTGTTTCAAGGGAGAAATCAGATTTCCTCAAAGGAGCTACAGACAAACGACACTTTGTGCCGAGAGATTCTCAAAGCACGATCACTTCGGACTCGCGCGGCACCGTAGAAAAAGCTCGTATCTTAGCTACGTTTTTGGCACGAGGAGAGGAACGCTGTTTTAACACACGTGTCGCTTGTTCGCCCGCGATTCTGTCCGCGAATCGCCGTAATCGATATCAAAAAGTCTCTGCATACGGTTCTCAGCTAAAAAGGAAGAGAAGCAGCGCGCGAAGTTGGGGCCACGTGTTGGGAGGGGAAAACCAGAGCGAGGCCAACAACGTCTAACACAATCTTTTGCTAAAGCGATCCTTCGACCAAAAATGAGCTGTCCCATAAAACAGAACTTTGAACAGGCATTTGAAACTCAATATACATTAAATTATACACAAAGTATAAAAGTTAACCCTTATCTGGTACAATAAAGTCACAGTATCTATTCTTTATACAAGTACACTATTTGTACATATTCACTATAAAAAATGAGAATAAACAAGTTACAAAGAAAAAAATAAATCAATAATTTGTCACTTTTCTGCAGCTAGGAACACAGTAAAACCTTAATCAAGCAACTGAAGACTAGTGTCCCTCCAGATACCTAATTTCCTAAATATCGTTAGACTGTTGCCAATCCATGCTTCGAGTTTCCCACCGAATAATTAAAATGATAAGTACTAAGAAACTCATATAATCAATGCTCTACGTTACTCTTATAAATACCTAATTATTCATAAAAAAATCGTCAGATCTGGTGTCATACCAGCTGAGGGTTAAACGCGTGGAGAAAAGACTAGAATGATAACCTATCGTCTAAGAACGATCGTTCACAGGACTGGCCATCAGCCAATGAACAATCTCGCGATATAATTATAAGCTGATACGAGGTACGCCCATCCCGTCGGGCCCTCGTGGAACTTCGCGAGCCGAGGAACGCCGCGCGACACTTTTGCAATCGTACGCGGCCTTTCTCCTCTTTTCCCGTTCTCCGCACACATACCCAGCTCACGCTAGCGAGACAAACTATCGTCTAGTACCTTTGGTAATTCGGATGTGCATGGAACTATGATTATTATCACTGATTACTTAAACATAATCCATCGCTGGCGACGTTGTCCACCGATCCGCTTCCTGGTGAGAACTCCCCTAATTGCAGAGCCAGATTTCTCCGTTTCTGCTCGACCATTGTTTCGCAAAGTGATTGAGGTGTAAATCGTTATGGGAAATAGCTTGTAATTGATGAACGGCCGTTTGTTCTCATTACGCGTGATTGACGGTCGGCACTGGGATATAGTAGTCGGTGTATCATAGGAAACGTGTAGGATAGTCGAGCGAGCGCAATTATTGAGAATTCGACAAGTTCGTGGCAAGAACGGATTGTCTTCATTTATGGGCGCTGCACTAATCGGCGAAGTTTGAAAACAAGCCTGCCAGCGAGCTGATAAATCTGTGGCTGCAGGGTGAAACGACATGAGTCACATTTGAGAATAATTTCAGTTTGTGAAGTGGTATCCAGAATATAGAATTTCTGTCTTTTGTGAAAGAATGAGCCAAGGAAAGAACCATTAATACTTTGAAAAATAGAAATATTAGTTATTCTTGAGGAAAGGAACAAGAAAATTCCCATTTGGAATATGATTTCGTTACAGAACATATGTAACCCTTAACGCCTCAATTTGTACCATGTTTTTTATAAGAATACATTTTAGTAATCAGAATCAAGAGTTGCGATAGGTATAGTGGAACCTAGACCTCCAATATTTCGATGCATAAAATAAGTATAGAGTATCCATTTCTACTGAAAAAAGACAAAAATTGACACAGTAAATTTATGTATTAGAAGGTATTTTAGATAGGGTAAGAGACCCTGTTACTGTGTCTGAATCTAGTACTCTGCTTTACATAGATTTTACATGAAAAGTGCAGTAGTAGGTTCAGACACAGTAATAAGGTCTCTCACCCTAATAAAAAAGACTTGAAAACTGTTAACTCCTGACAGTTTCTTCGGAGCACTACCATATCAGACTCACGTCGTTTCGTCTCACAAGAAATTGAATTCTGTAGGAGGAACTGAGCCTCGGCATCCGGGTGCCGTCCAGTCGCGATCACTCACCAGGAAGATCGTCAGCGGTTCAGCGAATCTCGGCGAAGGTTCGCCGTGCTGTTCAGGAGAGAACGAAGCTCGATCGGGAAGATTTACCTACGCTCCCCGAACTGTACGCAGGCCGCCAAGTCCCCTGTCGATCGAGCTCGAAAAATATAAAATACGAGTGAAAGAAAACTCGGGCTCTCCCCTGAAAGGCAACGCGTCGAAAGTCGTTCCCAAAGAAGGACGCGCGGCGATCCTTCATCCAAGATGGCTGGAAAGGCTGCTGTAGCCGTCCTCCTCCATCTCAAGCCGTCGTCAGTAAAGATCGGAGAAGGAGACTTGAGAGGAAACGCCGGAATGTAGGTGATGAAGAGCGTGGAGCTCCTCCATCGAGGTCGACGGCATGCTGTTGCTGTCACCTAGGATGCTGGCTGCTGGCCCCACGTTCGGCGAGCCGCCTGTGCTCGAGGGCACTGGTGTGCCAGGACACCCCACGTTGCTGCTCGTCGTGTTGCCCTCCTGCCTCATCATGTTCCGCCGCCATTTCGCGCGGGCGTTTTGGAACCACACCTGGGTCAGGAGCCAAGTTAAACACTGGGGCTCGTACGAAATCATTGAAATCGTATTACGATTGTGACTGGGTTTCATCGTTATAGGCTCGCGGTTTTACTGAGGCGTTTAAAATGAGAAGCAGGTTTCTGAGGCTTACTCCTTCGTATAGACGAGCGTGGTCGTAGAGAAGGGCGTGGGTGACAGTGTGTGACAAGTGGAACTAAATAATTCTGAGATATGGTAGAGATTGTAAGGAGCTTTTAACGAGGGAACACTGTAGGCTTTGAGCGTAGTTGGGCCTTGGCAAGAGGGAGGAAATTGAAAATGAAATTTATGTCCCACCTGAAGCACCCTCTTCGAAAGCCCCGTCTTCTGCGCCAGTTGCTTGAGGTCCTTCGCGTCGGGATTCTGATTTATAGCAAAATAATTCTTCATCGTTCGCAACTGATGGTGCTTGAAGCTCGTTCTCATCCGTTTCGTTCGCTGGCTCTGATGCACGGGGCCGGGAGAGCCGACAGACGCGTCGTACGCTGCCAGAGATTCCATGGACGAAGACAGTTCGGTGGGATGGAGGAGTTCTGCAACAGAATGTGCTTCTTTGTCATCCTCTTTGCGGGGATTCATGAGGTACATGCTTCTTCTCCTAAGGAAAGGGAGGGACGACTTAGGAATTGTCTTCGTGGTCCTGAAGGATTAGAGAAAACTAGATTAGGAAATATTACTAAGTTTTTTCTTCTGAATTTATATCAGTTCTTTTTCTAGTATTTTGTATTTCTTCTTCCTCTGAGAAAGGGGAAGGAAAACTTGAAAAGTGTCTTCATATTCTACTTCTATTGGCGTCTTCATTTTCTAGAATCAGTTTCTTTAATGCAATAAGCTCCAAATGTAACTAAAGTAAATGACCAAGTAGCCAACCATGTCCTGATACCTGCACACAATCCTGGACACTTAGTTTTATTTAACGTTAAGCTTAATCTAGGTAATAAGGAACAACGAAACCCAAGAAATAGTATATTTAGTTCCTGGAATGCAATTCAAGAATCAGGACATGCATCTTTAGATTGCCAATCTACTAGATCACGTGATATCTTAAAAGTCCAGGTATCGAATCAATTCCCTTATTCAATCTGCAACTTCTCACAGATACCAAAAGCAAACTCCACTTAAGTACGCAAAAATCGAAGTGTCAAGAGTCGAACCTAAACCAACCACAAGTCCAAAACTCAACCCAAGTCCAACTCTCCCAAGCTTCTCAAAGCGTCTACCGGATCCCCATCAACAGATTCTACCTCTCAATTCCATTCCACCTCGCAAAAACAGCTGAAACGAAAGTTCCCATCATCGGCGTACAACGAGTACCAACAGTGAATCGAAATCGGCCTGGGATCAGCGGCTGTGCACACCGGTTCGCTGGCTCTCTCAAAGCGAAACGGAAACCACGTCGGCTGCAGGTTCGAGCGAATTTCCGCGCACGTAACCGTGGAGGCAGCTCCTTGGCGGAATAAAGGAGAGGCATCGGGGACGACGACGACATCGGTGCAACCGTTCAGTGCCGTTGCAAGTTGCAGTTGTTGCGCGCCGCCGGAGCGAAGGAACGCATCCAATAAATAAGACGACGAGGGTAACCATTGAATTCAATCGAGAGAAAGAACGGGTTCCGGCGACGTTCGTGGACAGCCGCTGGGCCCTCGGAGATGCTGGAGGGCAGGGGGAGGGACAGAGTCACCCAGAAGTAAATCCCCGAGCACGTATCCGCCATTACTGTTTATTGTCCCGAACTTCCATTCCCTACGGACGACGGGCTGTTCTGGCTCGCGATCCAGAAAAGAGAAGAACCGCTCTCGCGCGCGGCCACACCGACAGAGGAATTCGTTTTGTTAGCCAGGGGTGAACGACACGGATTTTTGTTTCCAGGTCGCCTGGAAAACTGCGCGCAGAGACACGAGAGACAGGATGGGTTTTGAGGATCTTGGATTATCTACATGAACCTCTGAGGGGTGGGCTTCATGCATCTAGAGGCTTCCATCTTTTTTTGTGTTATCTTCAAATACAGGGTGGTCAGTTTAACTGGAAATCCTTTAGTCGATGTTGGAAGCACTTACAATGCTAGCAGTATTTATAATGAATGATGCCAACACTCGGAGGGTTTCCAGATAAACAGCCCACCCTGTATACCACATGCTGTCTCCCATAATCAAGGAGGACAGTTGAAGAAACAGGAAAAGACTTTTCTCCCCCGTTCAGATTTTCTCCCACGGCTGAAAAAGCTCGCCGTCGCAGAACCCGCAGCCACGCATCGAATTCCCAAAAGAATCGCTTTCCCTAGAAACCAGCTCTATCAATAAACGCAACAGAGGCTCCCTGCAAAAGGAATACGCTAGTTTTTTCACCGAGCTGGCCTGGTTCCCAAGCGGAGTCGCTGGTTCCGGCGGCAGGGGCGAGCGGCGAGGGCAGGGGGACGGATTTCGTGGTTCAAGAATGAGATTACAATTTGTCAGGAGCGGGCCAGAGGCCGAAATCACGCGGATGGTTGAACTGGGCCGAAGAAGCCGAGCGAGGGACGCTCAAGGCCCGCAAGAAACTCATGCAGGCGGCATTATAGTGTTCCGCCGGCCATTCTGCTGGCAGCGGCCACGTATTGGCCACGGCAGCATTCTTTTCCGGCCAGATCGGCCAATCGATGCATCTCGCCACCGATACCCATCTGTCACTGTCCACGGGGCCTAGCCTTTTCTCTACCCGTCCAACGTTTCAGCACGCTGGACTGCCAGCGAAATTGCTCGAATCGACGCGGCACGACGGTTCTTCCGGGGGTTGGAAAAAATTTCGGTTTCGCTGGGCTTCGCTCGGGGACCCGAGCGATTGATGGCCACGTGAAATTCTCGTGCTGGAGGTTTCGGTATTAGGTCATCCGTAAGTTGTGCTTCTTAGTTCGTAGTTTGGCTCGAGTGGATAGACATCTTTTGGTGAAGGAGGGGGATTGAGAGGAATTTAGTGAACATTAAAATTGCGTCTTTTTAATCTTTTGCGTATTGAGATGAGGTTGCTGAGGGATTTGAAATTTTCAAATATTCAAGTAAGATAAATGTCTCAGTACCTGTTAATAAAAGTTAATAAAAAATAGAATCTACAGAACATAAAAAAATGGTGTCATAAAATAAAATATTTAGATTTTAAAACCCACAATATTTTTAAGTAATTTTATATCGTTGAGTGTGATCGAAAACTTTGCCAGTGGTAGTATAAATCCCAGGGGTAGTATAAAATCCAGTAAATACATTTTTCAAAGCACTGGACCAGAGAAGTGTAATTATCGCAGATGAATCTCAGCACTCCATTATCTCCTATCTCTCACAAGTTATCGGGACATAGAGACTCTGTTTTAATCGAAACGCTTCTCTGGTTAAGCTTACCAGATTACTACAAATCCTCATTGAAGTTAGCCATCGAGGTAAAAATACCTCCCCCTTCCACGTTTTTTTCTCCCCCTACGAACAGCAGACAGTTGACGAAGATAATTGTCGAACAAGAGCCGTAATCACAGCGAAAGCATTTTCAATGGCCGAGAAACGGCGGGCTTATCGCGTCCACAATTCCAGCGATTCATCGAACGCGCCGGCGGACGTCCAGACGGAATAGTTCGAGAGCTCTCCCGAACGGGGCAAAAAGTGTCCCAATTATATATAAAGATAATAAAACGCGAACCAGTCAGTCGGTCGGTTCCCACCCTGACCAAGGCACAGCGTCGCGTCCTCACCGACGATTTTATGGCTGTTGGTCGTAAATTCCAGCCGGTAGTCTGAAAGTGATTCCCCGTGATCGCTCGTCGATTATAAAATAACTGTGATCCGCGAGAAAATACTCCGAGGCTCTTCGAAGACGTCGTAAACAGCGTGGTACAAATGAGATCTCTGATAACGTGGCCGAAGATAACGCTGGACATGTATCTCGACAAACGAGGGTGTGTTAAGCGAATTTACTGCTAGATTCGCTCGCTGAATTAACACGTCGATTTCGTGGACCTTTCGTAATACTGTTTTCAATCGACGTGATCTTGCGAGGAGTTAGAGAGTGTAGGATACACGGTTCTGAGATCAGTTAGCTAATTGGTGACTTGTGTTTCGGGTATTGGAAATAAAATTGAAGTGGAATGAAACGAGCAGAGTCAGACGACGCAGAAACTAGTGGACAGATCCTAAGGAGTGAGTACTATATTAAGAAAATGTAGTTTATAGAAAAAAATAGTTTCAAACCAGGTCACGTAGTACACGAGTAAAAGATCACAGTATCTGAACTAATAATTAGATTCAGAAGAATCTAAAATATATCCCACACAGAAAATATCAGCCTCTACGCGAACACAGATATCTAAAAATCGTCTTTACTTAAGATTCCACTTCCAGATTATCAAACTTCTAACTATTTACTAGAAATCTCTTGACAGAGATTCATATTTCCCATTGCACCCCTTCCACATGAAGAATCCCACCCAACCCAAGTCCACTAACCCCAATTACACAACCCATTTCCCTCACTCGCGTCATTTCGTCGGAGGCTCCCCGTTTCGGATGGCCCAATTGAAATCGAGGTCGTCGGGGAAAAAAGTCAGCGAGGAGTCGCGGGTCTCGGGCATTTGCCAATGCGACGACAGACGCCCGAACGAGTTATTTATTCTGCTCTCGAAAAGGAAAACCGATTGACCGGCTGGCACATGTCCTGGGGACAAAGCGGCGGCAGTTCCGCGCGCAGCCGTCCAAGGATCAATTAGACAGCCGGCGAAATTTCGCTGAAGAATTCCGTGTGTGTCGATGAGGGAACGACTAACGAGCGCGAACAATCTCCAGTCGAATCCGCGGGCCGCGATCTCTCGAAAGCTCCAGCAAATGTTTGCACACCGAAGGAACCAGCCATTATACTCATTGCTCGGCAAATAATGCAACTCCCCCGGCTAACCTGTTCGATTCGGGGGATGGAGGAGCCCTGACGAGCGAGGGAGAGGGTTGGGTATGCTCGACGGAAGGAGAAAGAGATTTGCACAGACGTGAGGCGAGAGGGAAAGGAGGGAAAGGAAGGAGACGGCGAGTGTACCACGTGTTCCCATGGTTTTAATGCGAACGTTTCAAAGCACACCCCCGTTTACCATCCGGCCCAATTATCCCTCTGGCAACCCCTTCCATCCCTCGCTTACGTTCCCGCGTTGTTTCACCACTGCCAATTACACGTATTTGCGTCCTCGGCCCGAGGAGAGCCGAGACTGGATTCTTGTGAATTCTTTATTGTTTCAACTGCGCGAGACGAACGGAACAAAGAGCCCGCTCGCGTTTTCTTTTCGCCCGCCCCTCCCCCGCCGCGCCGTTTCCTCTCTTTTGTCGCACGATTAATCAATCGATGGACGCTCGGGGGAGGCGCGATGTCGTTACTGTCGAACTGGGAGATCGAGTCCTTTCTGTTGGCTCTGAAAGATCTTCTAAAAGGGATTCTTTCAACTTGTGTATTGAAGGCGCGAGCCCTCCTTTCTACTGTGATGGATATATTGATCTTGGAGTTAGCCTACCAAGTCTTGGGCTTAGTTTTTAATGAGTCCTTGTGAGCTTATGAAATTTGTTAAGGTAAATATGCCAATAGTTTTTTTCAAGGAAGTTACTACGTATGAGTAGTGATTGCGATGTAGTACCTAAGAATTAATATTGTTCTTTACCTTTTTAAGGTTTGAATATTTTAGGAATTTTCAAATTTTCACACATTCAATTTTTTTAACATCCTAAAACTTTCAAATAAGTATTCACAATTTCAAATACTAAAATTTGTCCAACTTCGTCAATTTAATGCAAAACAGTTAGCATACTCTGAACTAGAATTTCGACAACTTTACCCATTAAAGTATTCTCAAGCATATAAAACAATATTTTTGGTCAAAAAAAATATGTGGGCAAAAGTGTATAAAACATTTGATCAACATGAAGTCGTAGGACCCGCTTGAATCCGCTCTAACTCGCTTGAACTCTCTCGAACCGGTTCACACGAGTCTCGAGTGACCCAGCCACCGCCAGTTAATTCCCCTAGCATAAAGTTTAGGTAGGAAAAGAGTACTCACCGAGTGCTCCAGCAGCCAGCCTCATCGTGACAGGTAGCTCAGAGCCAGTGACTTCCGAGAGCTTCCTCTTCCTAGGCCGCCCCTTCTGCACCGTGCCGGAAGGGGTGATCGGGCTCTGCTCCGCGGCGCTGTAATAAGCCGGAAGCGGCGACACTCCTGGCGAGCCGATGTCCTCGATGCTGCCAGCCGCGCTCCCATAATCCCCCGCGCAGCAGAGCAACTCATAGTGAGGTCTTGGGACCGACCAGCTCGTCATTCGTGAACCTTGCTGTCGAGTATTTCAGTGGCGACCCTGCGTTATCCTCCGAGTTTGATGAACAAGCGAACGCGATCTCGCTCGCGAGAGAAGACAGACGAACGACCAGAGAGGACGTCTTCCGCTCGATCGGACCGATGGATCGATGGATCCGTCTACCGTGGCTCTAGGGAGCTTTATCTTTGTCAGTTTTTAATCTGACCGGAGCGTGAAGAGGGGGTACCTGCCGATTGACTGTCTGATTCGAGCTGACAGCGGTATGCTAGATTCAATATCTTTCTCGGCTGATTGAGGGTGACAATCGTTTTAACTCCGCCGTTGGGACGGGGAGATAACACTGTGAACACTGTGAAGCGATAGGGCTGGGGAATGTGAAGACTTTGGTCCGTGTTTCTGGCTTCCTGAAGAGGATGAAACGTGAGTGATCTGGGAAGCTTAGATAGTCGATAATTTAGTCGATTGAATGGGTTCAGCCTTGTGTTTTTACTTTCTCCGGAGCAACACGACTGCGCGGGAAAACTATACGATTCGAGTTATATTCCTCGCTTGTTTGTAGATGCTTTGATAGTATTCGATGTTTCTTTCATAAACAGCCACCGCAAAAGGCGTTGCAGTCTATCAGAACGTTCAGACAAAATATCTCCCCAGCGGACTAATTTCCCAGATACGTTCCCTATTTGTCCCCGCGACTCCCATCACGATCGTCGTTGAACAAGGATTAATAAGCGCGCGGGACAGGCTGTGATAAGCTGTAACGACCGATCCCATCGATCCAATCGGAGCGGGAAGCGGCACCGCGACGTCTTTTCCCTTTACGAGAACGCGCGTCGAGTCTCGGCCCCGTTTCTCAGAATTGCAGAGACCGGATTCACCCGCGCCCCGGAGGGCTGTCATTACGCGACGGAACGAAGGATAATAAGTATCCTACGTCGACGCGCCTCGTGTTTCTGTCACTCTCGTCATCAAACTCGTTGATAACAAAGAGACGGCCTTCGGAGGATGGTAATTCGGGCTCGTGTTTCTCACCTACAGTAGACCAGGCCGTCCCTCTGCCCGAAATGATCGCCCTTATTCAGGGGGGTGCCGCAGGAGGCGCAAGTGAAGCAGGCCACGTGGTACACCAGGTCCCGGGCGCGCATCACCAGCTCCGAGGCGGAAATACCCGCTCGACATCGCGAACATCTCGAAACGGCGAACAATCTGGGGATCAAATTAGGGAAATTAATTAGAATCTGGTGTTTATTAGAATGTAGGACAAATTTTCGAGAGTTTATAGGTGTTTGGGAAAGTTTGAGAATGTTTGAGAAAGTTTGAGGAAGTTTGAGGAAGAGTATGGAAGTCTGAGTCCCTTTTTTCAGTGAGTTTGAGGGAGCTTGATGAAGTTGAAGGAGTTTGAGAGAGTTGTATGTAGTTTAGCAATCTATAATGAATGTATGCTTCTAATTTTATTTTCAGTGGTCCTGAAATATTCCTCATTTTAAGATTAATATTTTCGAAAATTGAAATACCCTATTAATCAATTTGTGTGAGTTAAATTTCTAGTAGATTTCTTGGGAAACATATCTGAAACAGTATTTATTAGCAAAGTAACCATTTCATATTTTTCCCAAAATTGAGTAAATTGTTGAAAAAAGTAAAAACCATATTTAAACTGGAAAAAAACATCGAGAATATAGTAAAGTTAATATTTTTCTGTATTCTCTTGTTTTATTTTTTATTGTTGTGTTTATTTTTGTATTTTGCATCGTTACCTTCCCTATTAGCATTCGGCGAAGCTATTATCGTTAATTGTTTCTGCCAATAAAGTCGTGTAAATAAATAAATAAATTAGGTCAGTGATGGTTAAACAAATCCGAGCTCTATTGACTTATCTCCGATATTTATAATCACATGAATTTTATCGGATACGAATGAAATCATCAACGCGTAGACTCACGGAATCGTAAAATTTAATTATTTGCAACGCTCTCCTTTACACATTTCACGGTTCCCAACCTGCAATGACAGCACAATTATTCGTGAGCGTTAAGTGGAATGAGCCATGCTCGTAGTCAGACATTGCTGCACGAAGCTCCGAGGAGTTTACGTTCCGCTATATTGCATTATAAAAACTGAGGCAAAGTATTAATGACGGCATAAGTTGTAACATGTTGACACGTGTATTAATTCACACTTATCATTTTTTATGCTAATGTTTCGAACTTTTTTGCGGGAATTCTTCGTTAATGACAGGAACTTGTACTAAGTATTTACTTTGGATGCTAATTCTCGGGTAATCATAAAGTACTGTAAATTTTTATTCAGAATTTTAAATACTTGTTCAAATTTTCAATTCCGAATTTAAATTTTCAAAATTTTTGAATTCTCAGATATCAAAATCTTTAGATCTGTTATGAAGGTAAAGTATTTCAAGCAACTTTAATTATAAATATCTCTTAAAATGATAGCCACGTGTCTCTAATGTGAGGTATTAGTGTCTATTCTGAGTGGGTTGTGCCAAATCACTAGAATAAAAAATTCTACAAAGTTTTCTAATGCTCTAATAAATTCCTATAAAAGAGAGGGTACCTAAGCCCGCCACCGAATAACAAGAGACTCGAGAGATCCTTCAGATATCCTAGAACCAGCAGCGAGCACGACTCAACAATGCGATCCCCTGGAACTACGTCATCCCCGTATCTGTCCACCGAATCAACCCTCTCCGCTTGCGACAAAACCGTTTCAATTCCCCAGCAGCGGCCAGCGAGCGCAGAGATTCGTTCGGCCGTCGTTCCGGGTTCTTCAAGGATCGCCCCGTTCCCGATCACGCGTTCTTCGTAGAATCCCCTAATTACAAAATCAACGATCCCGATCGTCGCTCGAATTCATCGATCTTTGCCTCTCTTCCCCGTTCGCGCGCACGTGACCCCCGTTGTTCGTGACTATCCGCTCGGACCAAAATCGGAGAACAATGCAGCCTCTCCTCTCTCCCTTCTCCATCCCCACCCTCTCGACGCGCGTTTTTCTTCCATCGATGCACCATAACGCTGCTCAGAGGAGGACTGAGGCGGAGAGGGAGGGTGGGGGTTTCCTTGCGGGCTCTCATATCGGTCGTCGACGATCAAGGCAGCGTTACAGTTTCCGAAGCGCGAAAACCAAATAGAGACAAAGGGGTTGGCCTGGATATGGATCGTTGCATATTGCATGGGAGCCGGTTGTATTCTTCTCTAACGAACCAGCAGCCGTTCCAGCCTGGAGGAATACCGGTCCTACGTGTGTTCCACCCTCGCGTGGAATCCTCTGTCATCGGCTGGGCAGTGGGGGAGGGGCGTTGGGGGTCTTGGAAATAGGAGGGAGATAAGGTGGAATTTTTCTAGGCTTTTCTTGGGTAACTAGAATTATTTCTGAGTGGAGTTGATGAGACACTGTGGTGCTGCTTTTTTTCTAGATTTTTGGAAGTTTTAAAGGTTAACTCTTTTGATGTATTATTCGTGTCTCGCGAGAAGTCCCCTGGAATGCATTCAGGATTGTATTCTCTCCAATCTCTTCGAGACTCCCTTTCTCTATCGTCCTCATAATCAACATTAAGACTTTCATCACACCTTCCGCGGATGACCGCATACTAGTTTCGCCATTCGATTCATACAATCTCCAACTTTTTCAAAGCACCCCGCTCGCATTACTCGCCGACTCCGAGCAATATTTCCGTCGGTGAATAATTCATACAGAATTGAATATTGTATGAAGCTCGTCAATTTAACAATTTCAATCCGCTTAACGCGAGTCAACAGACAAGCGAAAGGGACAGAAACGGGGGACGGGGTGGGAAGGGGGTGGGGAGAAAGAAGAGACGCTTCTCACGCTTTTGAGGACTCGGGAGAATTATGCAACGCATGCTTCTCCGTCGCGTCCGTTAACTGAGCTCTGAATTTCAACGAGAGCACCGCCAGGTCGGTACGCAAAAACACAATAACAGATTCATCGCATCTAATTACCGTTTCCACAATAGCCGCGTTTAACTTAATTAATTTCATTCATCGGGACTTTGCATTTTAATATCTTAATCTACGACGCCGCGGACAGCCTCCTCGTCGACCCTCTCGCCGCCTGGGAGCGCGCGATGCGAGAGGATAAAGCGCCGATCTGGGATCCGCCTCGCTTCAACGACTATCGCTTTTGTGGCGAACAGTGGCGCGAACTTCGAGCAATTTTTACGAGTGTTCCATTTTCGGAGTGCCGCACTCGGTTCAGTAAGCAAGGATTAATTCAGACAGCGTATTTAGCGACTGTTGTGTGGCGGTGGAAAACTCGGTGTCTGTGTTTGTGTGGATTTGTTGCCACTTTTTTCTGGTGGTTCAATATTCAGACTTGAAACTCATCTTTAATACTTTGCGACAGTTCAAGTGCTTATACAAGGCGCAGAAATTTTAGAATCCTGTTGGCTCTCAATGAAAATTAAGTTGAAAGTGTTCTGTATGAGTCTCGTTGAATAGAAGCGCGGTGCGTATTTTTATGGGCATATTTCTGAGGGATATTGAGGTATTCTTTGGTTTCACACGAAAGCATTTTTTACAATACAGCATGTGTCACGCAACTGTGTCACCTGAATTTTCTTGTAAACTATTTGTTCGTGATTCATCCTGTATATTAAAATACTGACGCCTGAATAATTGTTGAGATAAAACTCAAAGGGGTGGAAACAACCCCATTCAAAATTCAAGATAAAAATAAAAGTCCTACTTGATTCGAGATACGTGATAGAAATTGTGTACCAAGACAGCAGAATTCGTCTATCCAAAAGTAAACCGATTACTGGCACGATCAGTTCGATTCGAGACAAACCTGAACGAACCCCATGAAAAACGAAGTGTCGTCCAGTGGCGGAAAGGCACTGCCGAAGATCGTGACCGCGTGTTTTTATCGCGGCGAGTATATCACCAGCGTGGAATTTCAGGTCCCGGTTCGAGCTACCTAGCTTCCACGGCTTAGAGCCAGCCATTAGTAGACATTTTGTGTGGTCCTTGCCGAGTTTTGAGCGGGGCGAACGCTCCTATGCAAATTCGCGGATACCCCAATAAATACTGAAACGGGAAGCCGTATGGCGGGCCAGAGGAACCAGGCCTGGAGGATTTTGCATTAATTCCGGTCGTCATTCCGGTAATTCGATGTATAATGGCTCACAGCGCGATCGAGGTCGCTTTGTTTGCAAGATGGACGCGAGGAAAAGCCTGAATGGACTGTGTCTCAAAGGTAATGGAAATGAGAGAGTTAACCGAGTTGGCAGGTGTTGTAAGTAGGACTGCAGAATATTTGGGCTCTTCTGTCTTGATGTTCTTGAAGCAAGAAAATTGGAAATTCTTCCACACAGGATATGTTTCTAGGATAATCTAGACAGACTTCAAAGAATCATCTTTATTCCAAATTGAATGTCAAGATGACCTACTCCTCGGTGAATTAGCACTTCTCTAGACACTTTCCACAGCGAGCTGATTCTTCTCTTCACATCAACCCTCTTTTCGTTCGATTCTCTTCCTAAATACCTGCAAATAGTATCAACTTCGATACCTAACCATTCACCAACCATTCATCTCCTAAATACCCAGCGCATCAAAGTCAAAGGAATCTATTAATCGTCAGAAACGCATGTCAACATCCCCTAATAACGAGGCTTCCCAGCGATGACTCCTCAGATTTCGTCGCGGGATAAAACACCCCTTGGTTAGCGTCCCCAGCGTAATCCTCTTACGACTAGTCGTACCAACCTATAATAATCCTCTTTGCAGTAGATGTTGCCGTCTCTGGCAAAGCACGTCAGCTCAGCAGCGAGTGGTACGCGACAATGGCAGCAACGCAAGCAGCCACAGTGCCACGCACGATCGGCGGCTCTTAGGTACCATCGTTCGGCTATCTCTCTGCCGCAACCCCCGCAGCCGAGGGTGCCATCGGCGTTGCTGTTCTCGCTGGTGCCGACCTGTCGATTGCTGACAGCACCATCCCCTGGCGGGGGTGTGCTGCTGCCACAGCCAACCTCCTTCAGCATCTCGAGGCGAAGGGCCACGGCCACCGGCGCATTCTGTGGACAAACGCTGGGATGAGGTTCTCTCTGAAATTTCTCTGCGTTTGCAGATGTCAGAAAGTACTTTCGAGTATATTTTACTGTCAGTGTTAGCTTAGATATACAGGACCGACGATTTCTTCTGTCTAAAGATCGATTACAGTCTCGACAGAATTTTATATTGAAAAATAAGGACCTTCAGTCTGTAATTAACCTTTACCTAAACTGGAAAAACTGTCGGTCATGTGCCACTATACTTAAACTACGTCTACACTGAGGCAACAAAAGAGACCTTCATGTCGCCTCAAAGATCATCAAAACTTCAACCTGCACACTGAAAACAGCTATCTCGACAAGGTTTCTCACACGAAATTTTCCAAAGAATGCCACCATTCCACTATCACCTATTTACCATATAACTCCGCCAAGTGTTCGCCATTTTTCACCCCTTTCAGGAACGCCCTGTATCCAGCAGGTTAGCCCTCGAGCCTACTTGTCCCCCATTTCACGGTGAAAATCCTCCCCTCCCGATCGGTTGTCGTGACTTTTCCTCGTCGTCATCGCGATGACGAGGTCCCAAGCTGGAGGACTCGCTCCTCCAGGAGTGGCAGCGTCGCAAGCCAGCCGCATTCATTCAGGACATTTCTCGGCGGAGCGGTAGCAGCAGCAGCGCACGCAAGAACCGATGAATGAAAACAATTCGTGACTGCTGTCCCGTTAATGAATGACTCCCGGGGTAGTGGCTCTCGGTTTCGAATCGGCCGCGAGCTAATTAGTAGAACCTTGCGGATCGCCACAATAACTCAACGTCCTTTACGAGCCCCGGCCGCACGTGATTTCCGTAAGTTAAATGGAAGGTGACGTCGCCTGGAATCACCGTACACCTCGTTTTACCAAGGTGACGCCGTTTTGTTGCCGCTTGTCGCCGACGTATTAGGCCGAACGTGTGCGCGCTGATTTACAACTATTCTCCCCTTCTTCTCTGTCCCCTTTCTTTCTTCGCCCTTTTCGATGTTCGTTGCGTCACCCCCGATCGAGGACTCGGGAAACTTAGAATCGACGGAGGAAGTTTGCCGCAGGGGTGGTATAGAGCGACTGTTTTTGAGTTCGAGTTGAGGGAGTTGTGTCTGAGGGTGCTGGAAGGTGGAGAATCTCAGAGTTTCATCTTTGACTGTAGTTTCTTGTTCCAGGAACTTGATTATTCTCAGTTCCTCTGGAAGCAGATTCTTGCTCAAGTTGCAGTTGGACCTGTTCTTTTCTTAACAGTGGCCTCTTGTTTCTTGTGTCTTTTCGGTTTCAGTGGGATCCTTGCGGTAGCTTATGTGTCAGACTACTGTATAGTTTGTACTGAGTGGACGAGTAGGCAACAATATTCAGAAATATAAGAGAACGATAAAAGTAGGGCCAACTCAGACAATTCTAGCTGCATCGATATTTTCCATCTCTCTCTGTTTCTTATTCAATGGTTACCATGTGAGAAACAGACATATATCACGCGGCCAGATTCGTCTGTGCTGAGTGTAGATCTCGTATTTAACACTTGACACTATTCAATATCTTCTTCATTTTTTATATTTGCCACTCCTGAATAAAAACTATGTCTTCTCTATCTCTTATTCTTTAATACTGTTCACTGTTATCATCCAGTGTCATCAGGATATCTCTGGTCTAGTGTCATCAGACACTCCTATAGAAGGTCCAAGTTGCAGCAGTCACAGTTACATACAAATATCTCAATCTCATCACTCGAAGCACAGCGGTTTTCACTCCTACTTCCCTACCTCGTAAAATGTAGTATCTATTAGCTAACTAACTGTGTGACAACCTACCTGAGCATCAGTTTAACCAGCAGAGAACACAGCGGCGAATCCCGCCAACGCTGACACCGTCGACGTCCCTTCGCTCTTCCCGTCGCTTGCCTATTCCCGTCGCCGCGAACGATCCCACAGCACGAATTCACTCCTCGAACCTAGCTATTTCCATCCGAATGGCCTTCAGCGACCTTGAACCAGCAGCAGGGAGTTCCCCGAGTGTCACACTTCGCGTACTCGATCGTCGTCTACGCGAGGAATCGGTGCTCCGAGCCCGTCGGAAGCTGACGCGACGGCGATGAAGGTAGACCGAAATCGAGGCCGAGGAAATTGGACGATCGAAGTGAATCGCTTGGAAGAAGCTCCTTGAACAATTCCCACAACTCGACTTTATCAATCTATCGATAGAAATTACCCACGAAATGGAAGCTTCGCATAAGACAACGTCTGCATCTATTCAGAAACTTCACTGCAGGTCAGAGAATCTAAAATTACATGGAATCATTTAGAAAGATGCTCTAGATATTAACTACGCACGTAATGGAAGCTTAAAACAGCATCGGCATCTATTCACAAACTCTACTTCAGGTCAGAGAGTCTACAGTAACATCGAACCACTTGAAAATACGGTTTAAACGAGTAGCTTCACAGTATCTTCCCAAGCAGAGCACAAAACAGTTCTCTGGCTCCCAAGATCACCAAGTCACGACGGAAACGTCACCTCCACCGTAATTAGAATCTCCCCACAGTCTGCAGAATCCTCCAATCTCGTCGCAGCAGGAAATCCCCATCTCCACTCATAGAACACTGCACCCAACTGTCAATTCCTCATCTCGTCACCTCGATCGCCCAATCCTCCTCCCAAGCGTCCAGCTCCTCGAGGTCCACGCTCCTCAGCTTCGTACCTGTCCAGCGTGTTCCACGTCGCCCAGCGGTCCTCTATCACCTGGCCCTGATCCAGATCATCGCCCGTGTCCTAGGTGCAGCTCGATCACGCCGTCACGCGTCACCTCCCGTCGGCGGGATCGCGGGCGGGCGTCAGTTTCGCGCGAGGAGCGCTCCTCTTTTTACCCGGCGAGGGAAAATTCTGTGCACGCAGCGAGACGTGGCTAAGGTCGAGACAGCGGGCGACGTTGCCCGCGAGGGAAGCTGCTCCCCGTCGGCGTAATAGTACGATCCTGGGCTGGCCAGCCAGGGCCAGGGGCGGACGTCGACGCGGCAGCATAGAGGGGTTGGACCCCGCGTGCAACCCGTCTCACGGGGTGGGGTTTTCGGTAGCCCAGACGAGGGGTAGAGGCGTCGGGACGCCTGGCGTCTGCGCGGTGAACGGCCGCCCTCCCTTTCCTCGGGACGCGCGACGCCTCGCGACGCCTGCTCGACACGACGTCGCGACGGCCGCCGACGGTGCAGTCGAGCCGACTGCTGGACTAGAGGAGCACCAATTGCTTTGGGAACTTGCTTTCTTCGGTATGTCTGCTTTGCTAGTTCTTCGTTCGGATTTGGCAGAGTTTTCACCCGTGGTTGATTGGCTTCGGTGCTTCCGCTGGGAGGGGGAAGTTTTGGGGAAATTCAGGAGATTGTGGAGGGGGATGGGGTGGATTTAGGTGGATGCCGCGTGGGATGGGGAATTCAGATTGTGCGAGTGGATTTTTATGGCGAGGGAAGGTTGAGTTTGGGAGCGATGGTTTTTTGGAGGCGAATTTTTGAGGTGTCGCGAGAGCTTTGAAGGTTTTAAAGGTCTTCAAATATTGATAGCCTTTTACGTTTTTGGGGGTTTGTGAAAAGGAGTTCTGTAAAAAAGTTTGTAAAATTGATGGAAATAATTTTTGAGTGGATTGTGACACTTGAGAAAGTTTGTTGATCGAGTACAGAGTTTTACAGCTGTAATATCATTATATGAGGCAATTTTTATTCATTATTAGAGATCAGGAATAATAAAAATTATATTTCTTTCGTTCCATCGTATTATACCTAACTATAACATTCATTTTTAATAATATCTTTGATGTAGGTTTTTATAATTTGATAAGGGAGAGGCTGATAATATATGTCTTGAAAATATAATTAAGTGTATTGATTCGTTGCTTATAATATTTTAGTTCTTAAGATATTTAAGTTAATTCAATACTCAATTAAGACATTTAGCTTAAAATAAATATCAGTTTGAGACATTTAAGAAGCCCTGATGATGCCACAGTCATTAGATTTTTTTTAAGATCAGTTTTGGAATAATAAAGGTAAAAATATACAGGAATGAAGTTTCGTTGCAATTATTTAGCCTTCCTGGTATAAAAAAACAAGAATCTTCGCAAATTACCGTAAGAAATTAACTTATTACGTGAATGGCCAAAAACTTTTAGCTTTTATCATTAAAGAACTTTCAAGAGGTTGTGAATTTTTATGAAAAAGTTATGTGAGAATATATGTATTGCCTCCTGCCTCTCTTTATCGACCCATCTGTATTTATTACCAATTACATTATGTCTCTGTTAATTCCCTAATAGAATTTTTCTTATTAACTCCAATGAAGGTAATTTATAGCCTAATAGGCTCCTGGCATTAAATACATTCGCTTCAATAATATATAGTGTCACTGCATTAAGAGGTGTCTACTGCTTTATCGATAAATGACATCTTTATTTTATGTTTATTGCGTTTGTTCATTAATTCGATGATATATTAACTCTTGAGTGACTCAGTGGACAAATGCGTCCACATGAATACACTACATTGATTCAAAATTACTCGATTACTCTACTTTCTCGTTCAGACAGCCCAAAAAATTACTTTTGCATACAAATTAACGAAACTACATCATCTCATTGTAAACTCATCACTATCGCTTGGATATGTTACTTAAAATTATCTTTCTCTTTTCGTTCCCTACGTTTACAGAAGAATGTGTCATCACTGTTCAAATATTCTTTATGAACTAGTTACTTCTACCAAGTAGTAAATGCATATCAGATAAAAATAAGCAGGTATGTATCTTTCTATCTATAGATCTTCATAATCAACCCCCTTCCCAAATAATTACAATCTGAAACCAAGCCTCTCAAGACCAAAAAGAAAAGCAGTTGCTCCTATTTTCCCACAAAAAGGTCCCTGAATAGGATCGTTATCTCTCACGATTCGAAGCTCCTCCCGCAGGTGACTGGCGCAAAAAATCGTCGTCGAGTTAGAACTTCCGAAACGAGTCGGCGCGCTGTCCCGAGCGTATCTCGAGCAGGGCCGCGTGACAAACGGTCAGCGATATTAAAATCGTCGCGGGACACGCGTTTTTCGTCCGCGCGCCCGACTGGAACATTGCCTGGTCCGTTTAAGTGACAATTTGTACCTGTATGCGTGACTGACGCGTGACTAACCATTCGCGTGTCACGTCATTTCTCTTTTGCAGAAGCGCCTCTTGCTCGCCGCCCCCTCTCGCCGCCCCCTCTCTTTTCGTTCCACCATCGAGAGGCCCCGATTACAAATTAATTGAGAGTGAAACGCGGCAAGCGGGAGGCGGCATGGAGCACCGAGGCGCTAATCATGAATAATGAATGCTGGCCCGACGTCAGAGTGCTTAGAAACGATCGACCAACAGATTTCGAGCGATCGTTCCCTCCCCCTGGATTTCTGAAAGTTGGCATAGTGTGTCGATTGAGAGAACTCCCGACCTACCTTCGATTGCTACGGAGCTTCTGGGAGAAGCTTATAGCAGGTGATTGAATGGAGTGGAAGTAGATAAGAGTAGAATATTCTGGTTGATGGGAGAGGTGGTGGTGAGTGGAGTATAGCGATTCACGAATTCGTCTGCAGAGGGTTGATGGCTTAATGTGGCGATAGAATTTGAGGAATGGTAGTTATCATGAGAGATAGTGATAGTAAGCAGAGCAAAAGTTCGCAACATTTTAGTTTATTAATCTCTGTCACGTAGCTGTGGGTGTTTTCCTCGTTAATCGTGAAAAGCTGAGTTACTGCACGTGCTGTGACCCCATTCCACCAATTGAGGATTGAATTCATTTATTCAGCTTCTGGAAATATTCTGCCTTTTTGTACTGAAATTTAAAAAATTGATCGAGAGTTGAATGTAAAAAGTCGAAGTAAGGTAAACTACTGAGAGTCACTGGATATGTTTATTTTGAGCTTGTTTAATGCTCGAGAATCCTCTCTCGACGAGTTTGATTTAAATACCATTTTCCTCGTTTTCACGTCAGTGAGTTGAGAAAGCTAAACCACATGATTACTAAATAGAAAGATAGAAGTATCTGCTTAGGTGACAAAGGTGTAGAATGTTGCCACTGTGCTAGCGAAGAAGCCAACGTTGAACTCCGATGGAATCTCCATTCAACATTTGTAACAATCACATCTGATATTTGACCGCGATGCTAGCAAACATGCATCTGTTTAATCCAACAACGCGACCGATGATTGTAAATGTAAATGAGCAATGAGTGGACTGCGTTAACCAACATCCATAACGATAGGAATCAACACGTTATGCCAGTGGACTTTAATTAAATTTTATATCGTTTTACATCTCTGGCTCAGAACTCCAAACGCGCGCATTCGTCTGTGGAAAATTGATTCGTTGACTCGAAGAAAGATGTGATATTATTTTGGGATGAAATAGTGAACCTTGGCTTCATTAATTACTGTTGAGAAACTTCTTAATAAGAAACTAGTATTTTCGTAAGAAAAACCAACATATAAACAGTCTAACAAAAGGAGAATAATAAAAAGTTAGAGTATCTCAATTAGAAATGCATTTTGAAACTCCCTGTGTAGGTGTACCATGTCTTTAGTTAAAAATGATGCCTCACAGTTATTGTTCTATTGCGTAATCAGCGTGAACATGTTAAAAGATACACAATGCCGTACCACTCATCGCCACTACCATCAATTATGTCTATTTCCCAACTTTCTGTCTACAATTTCGCCTACAACCCAAAGTAACTTATCAAGCTCGAATCTCTCGCCAAAACTCCCGAGAAACGAAACAGCTTTCGAAGTCTGCCAAAGAAGTGACACCAACAATGAGATCTCGCGTTTCTTGCCAGGCTGCATCTATGCATTTCTGTTTTTACCATGCAATGTATCATGTAATTTGTTTTTGAAGCAAGATAAACTACTAGTACGTGAAGAGGTTTACGTTCTAGCCAACACTAGCACCTAATTTGCTATCTATTGCTCTCCCTAAAATTATTAGGTACTATCATTCATCGATTCCCTGGATCTTGAATCGCAATCGAAAGCAGCACAACGAGAACTAGATACTATTCGTGTCACATGAGAAGTCACCTGTGAAGCACTGCCTCTAATGCTGTCTAGGAGACATCTCATGAGATGGACCATGATCCATGTATAGTACTGTGCAAAGCTGGTAAAGTTGCACCGAAGATGCATGCTGATATAGAAGTATTTTTTTATATACAGGACATACATCGATTCAATTACTAGTTATGATTACTTTGACCAATAATACGCTACACCAGAGACTGCCTGTGAGATCAGGCGGTTCTAGACAGCACTGTAACCATATGGATCCACATTTTATCCAGATAGAACCTCGCCAGCTCTGTACAGTACATTATCTCCCGCGACAAGTAGATTCGCCTTGTTGCGAACAGCCGCCTATATTTGGCTGGTGTCGCGAGCCAGTAGAGGCGCTCGTATTCGGCGCACCGACAGAAATTCATCGTCCGCGACACGGAATCGTGTCCCCCTGGTTAAAGAGAGAGACGAAGAACAGTGGACTCTCTCTCTCTCTCTCTCGATATATCCCATTAGGTTCATTAACCGCGGGTGGCACAATCGTGTGCACGAGCCTCTACAAATCGGGCCTCGCCTTTTATACGCCGTTACCACTGGTCAACAGCTTCTTGCCCCGTTTCGGGCGGTCGCGGTCGATCGCGGGATTTCACGGCAATTACGTTCGATGACTTTCTTCGAATTAATAGCGGAGCCCGCGCCGACGGACGTTTATGGAAAGTGGAACAATAGGAAAGCACAATATCGAGCCACGTCCGAGTCTGCTCCCGAGAGATTGATCGCTCCTAGCAAACACGAACTTTCGTCTGATCGATCCTCCCGTATTTACGGTAGACGACAAACACTGTCGCGGAAGCAATCGTCTCGAGTAGGGCAGCGACAGAGGAGCCAAAACGTGACGGTTAATTTAATTGTATCTCCTAGTCGAGTCGCTGCAGACCTCCCCCTGCAGAGTCTGCTCTCCAATCGCAAGAACCAATTCCACTCCTCGAATCTCCTAAGAATCAATCGGCCCCGCACAGGTCGCAACCCCGTTTCCCCGCAATAAGGGGCAAAAAAGTCCGAAGACCTCTCAATCAGCGGACTCTCGGTCTGGCAGTCTCGCAATCTGGGGATTACAGACGGGAGAGGATCGTAAGACGTCGAGAGAGCGAGGCTGTCACCCGGGGAGGGTGCACTCGAAGATACAACAGGGATGCGACGTCATATCGATCAGGGAGTTTCGAAACGGCCTAGCGGAGGGACGGCTGGAGGCGATATTAACGAAGAAGAAGACGAGTGCTAGGTCTATCTCCTCTCCCTCTCCCCTCGACCACCAACCGTCCCTCTCTCTCTCTTTCTCCTCAGCTCTCCTGGCCGCGCGCGTCCCCCGGCATCCTTACTCGGCCAGCTGGAGGGGAAAGCGAAGGTACAGTAACCCCAGATCCGAAGCAGCAACCTCACCGCTAGGCGCGGCCTTCTGACGCCCGCTCGATAGAAACCTAACCGGTTCCAGCCAATGGGAGGACAGGGCGAAGATAAAGCCGTCGTCCCATTGGTCGACTTGCTATTCAGACTGACACCGTGCTGATGGGAAACGGCGAAGGAGAGGAGTTGGAGATGGAACGCTGGTCCCACCAGCATCCACGGACCGTGCCGTGAATGGGAGTCATCTGGTGGATGCTGCTCGAGGCTGTTTTCGACGACGCCTCGACGGACCGAGGTTGCTTCCTTTCGCGAGCCGCTGACGGGACTTTTGGTCATTTGGGATGGGTCGGCGTCGAGGGACGTGGGACCCTTTGGCACCCTTCCTCGAGCTGGAAAAACTGGAGCTCGAGACACGTGGGCTCTCCTTTGTGTTTCACTCGGGGTGAGGCCCTTTGGGACGTTACGTAAGATGATGAGGCCTTTGGGAGCTCATCTTGGGCTGTTTTTATTGTTATGCAAGTAGGTGTTGATGGGAAGTGGAAATCTCTGGGATTGGTTCTCCAAGTATGCTATTTTGGTTGAAAGTTGCACTCACTTAGTTCTCACGTTTTTAATCTGAAGCAGGTTTAGGCTGTGATTACAGTGGATGCGTTTTCTGGCGATCTGATGTTCTGACGATTATGTCTGTATTTGTACTGAGTTTATAAAAAAATAATTGAGACATATTCGTCAGAATATTATTACTGTACTCACAGCCTTACTGTTTCCTTTTGAATTTCCTTTCCTTGATGAAATGAAACCCTGAACTCTACATTATGGTGTGTATTATTTATTGAATCTACTTATTCTATATTATCTGCATTCCTTAAATATTTTTCTATATACATGTATGCTCGTAAAACAACAGTGTCGTGGCCAGGTTGGACACTTGCATGATTTAATGGCAAGTTCTTGTTAAAATAAATTCACGGAGGATTAGAGCGCATTGGAGCAGAAACAGCTCGTGACATGAAACAACAAAAGCCGATGCTCCAAAGATACTGTAATAAAATGAAATTAACTATCACTAACGTTTTGTGCGCCATGTCTTATCTTCTAAGAAACTGTCAGAATACATCGTTGGATAAAACACTTGAGTAAGTCAGCATCAAATAAGCCACCTTGGAGCCTTCGTTGGTTTCCTGATATTGCGCTGACCCAGCATAATGAATTTCATAACCTGGCAGCAGATCAAGCTAAACTTGGTTCACTCGAAAATTCATGTTCGGATGTTCCAACTCTGATTTTAACGTCGCCAGTAAAAGTAATAAAGGGATCGTTCTGAAAGAAGGGAGGAAAGCTTTAAATGTTTAATGAAATTCGACGATGAAAAGGAAAATAAGACACTGTTAGTACAATTTCCTTTACACAGTCTCTGAAAGTAGACTGCTACTATCGTAAATTTTGTTTGAATTTTATCTGTCGTTTAGTATCGTCCAAGTATCTCAAAGAAGCAGTGACATATCCTGTGGTCATTCCAAAATACACCGAGGCTCTGTTAAACTTGGACTTGCTCCTACGTGCTTCTACATATCATTAATCTGTTTCATGGAACCGCTTCCTGCACTCAGACTCAATCACTATACCCTTCATCTCATGCCGCCGCTCAAATCCAATTCACCAACCACCCTCGAACCGAAACCTCTCAGCAAACTTCCTCTCTTTGCAATTACCATCACTTTTCTTCCGTAAATTTCATGAGCTGGAGGGTTCAATTCTGCTCAAATTTTGCCTCTTAGTTCTTAAACTGTGCTTCAAAGGACTAGAGGACTTTAGCTAAGTGTCTCAAAGAACCTCCAAAATCTAGAAACTACATCTGAACTCAACTTGACTCACCCTTCCTAAAGTGACATGTCGCTCAGGTACCCAAGAAATTCTAATAGAACCATCTTCTCCAGTCAGAATCAATCACGATAGCCCCACCTCATAACACCCCACAAATCCAACCCAGCAACCACCTTCCAACCCAAGTCCCCAAACCTCTCCAACTCCAGGTGACCTCAGAGTCCCTAACGACAACCTACACCCTCTCCCAAACCAGGCAGACTCAGGGAAGCCAGTAACGGATCCCGTTTCGGGCAGAGCCTGTCCCGATCGCATTATGTAAAATACGGCTTGGCGCTGGCTAGGTTATCTGCCGGCGTAAGAGTAAATAAGTGCAAAGATATAACGGTTAATTTCCGTGTTAACCGCGTTTTATCGCGACGTCTATCCGCAGTCAGCCGCCCAAGCAGCAGGATGCCGGCTCTTCCAGTGTGAATCTGCCGCGGTCGCCTCTTCCACGTGTGCCTACACGGCCACACGCACAATGCCTGGTCCTCGCTCACAGACGAACCGTTCCCCTGTCAGTGTGAGCGTGTACGTGCGCGCCACGCACACCTGTCCACTGGCAAAGGTCCCTCTTTGATCACGGAACGTGTGTTCCACGCGGTCTCGCGTGTACCGTGCGTTCCTGTGTTGCTCGAGCTTGCATCTCGGAGAAGGACGCAGCCAGCGACGCCGCGCCGCGACGAACGGAGAAGGAAGAGACGAGCTGCGGAACGGGGACAGGGGAGGTAAGGGCGGGAAGGTGAGGGGGATGTGAACCGCCGCGGTGCGTGTGCGCGTGCATCAAGTATATTTATGTGCGGCACCGTCACGTGGGTAAGGATCGTAGATTGCGGCCGAGACACCGGTGTTGGTGAATGAGGCTGACGTGGATAAATGGTGCGTTTCCCCGCGGGAGACGTATACCCGGTGATCTTCCGGGCCCTGGACGCCGTACAACCAGGCCGATCGGTGCCACGGGAACTTCAGGAAGCGGACTGGCCGATGCTCCACGCTGATCGCTACCGAAACGCTGACCGTGAGGAGGTGGGATCAGTGGTCAGAGTTTGGGGTTAGGGGGAGGATATTAGGAAGATTCAGCTGAGGTGGAGGGGATCAGTACTGCTGATAGAAGATTCGAGTGCGTAGGAGTCTTCGAGGTTGAGGCGAACGCTGACCATGAGGAGGTTGGATCAGTGGTCGGAGTTTGGGGTTATGGTGAAGATATGAGGAAGATTGAGCTGAGATGGAGGGGGCACTGCTGAGAGAATGTACAGGTTACTAGGATTGTCCTAGGTGCAGGTGAACGCTGAGCACGAGGAGGTTGGAACTGATCCAACCACTGGGTCAGAGTTTAGATGATGATGATCACTCAAAATGAGAAGCTTAAGTCTGTATCAAGAGATACTAAAAATACCAAACACTGGTACGTTCCAAAAATCACCTCCCCTGGAATTCTTCTATTTAAAAAACTCGGCAACTCTGACGAACAATATTCGAACACCGAAAAAGGCTTCAATAAAGAACCGACACACCGGCTCCGCGTGAATTAGTCGGGTTTCATTCAGCTCGTGACGAGGCAAGGCAGAACGCGGCCGAGCTTTCACCGCAACGTTCTTCGAAATCTAATTAATCCATCCTCCCCATTCAGGGAACGGTCGGCCACTTCATAAACACAATCAGCGCCGCGCAAGCTTGTAGGCAGTGAATCAGATCTGGCCAGATAACGATCCGTTCCGCGTTCGGCTTCTCACTTTTTCACGGATCCTGTTAAGTTCGTCTCATTGTTCCCTGGGCGATATGCCTGCCTGTCAGGCGAAACAGGAGGCGACGGTTGGCAACGGGGCCAGGACGAGAGGGGGCGGACGGGTAGGAGGAATAAGAAAGCAAGGCAGGTCAGGCAAAGGCAGTGTAGGGTTATCTGATCGCGAGCGCGCGAATATCTTCTCGGCTTCCGGCGCCCAACCCGTGATTACCGCGTCGATTGTCTGCAAATGGAAGCTGAAAAATGCATCTCACACTCTATAAGAAAACCATACTTCCCTCCCCTGCCCGCCCATGCGGCACTGCCGCGTGTTCATGGTACCGTATCTCGGTTAGCATCGTCCCGACCCACCTGCTTCGGGTCTCGTGGACATGCTTAGGAATAGGGGACCATCGCTGCTCAGGATCTTCGAAAATTGCTCTGGGATAGCAAAGCTCGTCCTTAAGTAAAAATAGACGATGAAGTAATGAATTGGCTCTGCTCAATCCAAGACTTGGCTCTCTGGAATTCTTGTTCTACGGGGTGATGTTTGGTGCGCAGTTGTCCAATAACCTTGCGCTCTTGGCTAAATTTATAGTTACTTAGAAAACCGCTAAGCTAAGCTGACAATACGCTGAGCTAGCAATAGCCAGGATGTGACAATCTTCGTACACGACAAAACTCTTAAAGCTTGTAGATCTTGAGAGGGGAGATTAAAAAATTCATGAGAAGGTTACGTGAGCTGCGGTGAACAAGTGGAATAGGGGAGTGGAGGAAATTGATCTACCTGGCGGCAGTGGAATGAGACGGTAGTCGACAGACTGCGCGAGATTGTAGATACTACGAAGAATTCTACTTAAAAATTAAACTGACCGTGTAGTAAAGGCAACAAGGATATAATTTATAATTTTGTTTTATTTCTGATGAATTTGAAAGTGACTTCGACTTATGTATAAATTTCACACCTCACTAGGTGATTGATCATCGACGAGCGAAGTACGCATAGCTTCTGATCTTATCTGTACTCCAGTAATTGTGTACTCCACATCTGTACTCCAGAAATTGGAAAGGTACGGTCACGAGTAAAAATCGACTTCCATCCTGAAGTCGCTAGTGAAATCGCAATTGAGAACTTCTCATTTCACTCACAAAACGATCTCCGCGAGTCGGACAGGTATTTTCTCGAAGCACGATCACGTTCAACAAATTTGAAATTATAAGTAACAAAGTATCAGGGGATCTAAAACAAATGCTCGACGTCTTCTCGAGGGGAAGCGGAAAAAAAGGAAGGCTATCGCGATGCGTAGGCCGTCCACATTTTTCTATCGCATAAATATGAATTATTCCTGCCCGATACCGACGTTACACTCTGTGACCATCGAGTTCCAGCAAAAATGAGTCGAGGTGAAAAGAACGATCTCGATGAGACGAAGCGGGGGGGAAAAAAAATGAAATGGAAAGGCGGCTGTTGGTAACTGTCTGGCTGTTGGTATCTTCGCGCTGTCTGCTTAATACGAGACGCGATTCCTCGCACACTTCGTTTCGCTCCTTGAACCCAAAGTCTCGCCTGAACACCGAAGTGTTCTTGCCTCTGATTCGTGAGATAGGCAACTGTAACTGGGCCGGCCTCGAGTGGATGCCTTAATTGATTTCCATTTAATTATCGGCCTGAATCATGGTCAGAAACTTTCGGTGTCCTCCAGCCCTTTCACCAGATTTTTGGAAGTACTACGGTAGGACAGTTGTTCGAGGATCCTGCAGAAATTTCGCTGGGAGTTTAGTAATTATCACGATTCCAGTTTCGCTGGAGTAAACTAGGTACGTACTACTGTCAAGTAGAATTTGGGATAGTGTTTGGAACCTGCTCGAGTTTCACATTACGTCGAATTTGGAAACTAAAGGAATCTGAATAAACTGCACCTGAGTTAATCCAGAGACATCTTAAATTCAGAAAACATAGTTTTAGAGTAGGCACCTGTTTGAAGCTTTAGAAGCTAGGCAATCTTCTGAATCCTCATGAATTCTCCGACTTCTAAATCAAGGAGCAAAGAAAAGGAGAACTAGCAACAAAGTTACAAAAGAACCCAACCATAATTCTTCACCTGCCACCAACCGCCACTACCATCCATTCAGAAGAATCCCTTCGTAGAACGGCGAGCAGTTGCCCAGCGCAAATGAAAAAAAGAACAGTAACATAACCGCGGAAGCAACAAGCTAGATACACTGTTACGATCACACTTCGCAATGGCTCCATTCCCGCGTCGAGTGACCATAACTCACTTTATCATCGAGCCCCTTAATGAGTCTTCGCGTTTATTCTCTCCTCGCTTTTTTCCTTCATTTTTTTCCCCTTCCCCTGCGTGAGCCACCCACCCACGAGCATTTTCGCGTATAATAGGATACGGGATTCGCCGAGCGCGAGGAAGCCAGTCGACGAGCGCAAAGTGGTTATGGTCTATATCCTCTTTCGCCCGTGATCCTGGCCTACGATAAAGACGGAAGCTCAAATAAATCGCGCCGCCGGATGCTCGACACCGAACGTACCGCGGAGAGTAACGAGGATCTCGTCCCTCCAGGGGCCTCACCCCGCCTAGGCCTAGAGGATCGCCTCGTTTTCAGCGTCATAAATATGGCGGAGAGGCTGCCGGAAGGAAAAAACGCGCGGAAGGACGCGTATTTATGGGCGAGGGAGCGCGTTACCTGCCGCCCGCCGCAGTGTCTTCCAGGACACGTGATTTTTCGCGCGATCCACCGGCGGAAAAAACCATCGGCTAGGGTGCGCTGGGGTGGCAGATGGTGGGGAGGGTGGAAAAAGGCGATTCAGATAGGAAAAAACGGTAGGAGGATCGCGTTGCCTTAAATGGGGGAAAGAGGAAACGCTGGAACGTATTGCGTTCTGATAAATGGCTGACGGTTAGAGGCGGACCTGGTTAAGGTACGAAGGGAGAACTGTTGCTGTTTAAGGAATTTTTATAATTTCATTTGAGACGGTGCTCGCCGTTTGGAACTGACACGGAAATCCATTCTCGCGGTGATATATTGTTCGCTGGTTGTTGCAATGTTGTTTCTTTTGTGCTCAGTGGTGGCATAATTGAGGAGGATTTTCTTGGGGAAGTGTTTCCTAGGGAAGGTGTTGGGTTCTGGAGGTCGAAGAGGTTTGAAATTTTGTGGATTTGTAGAACTTTTCAAATACTGGTTTTGGTGTTGGAAAAAGGCTACCGAACATAATAAATTAGTTTGGTATAGAATTAGAGGTTTCCTTTGCGCCTATTTTTTGAAAAATTCGAATATTTGAATATTTGAATATTTGAATATTTGAATATTTGAATATTTGAACATTTGAACACCTGAACATTTAAATATTTGAATATTTGTCTATCCATATCCAGTTGCTCAAAATCTTTATGCAAAACACCCCAAAAACCTCAAAGACATCTACCACCCCTAACTTTTTCCTCAACTTCTACAATCCTTCCCACTCAGCCCACCATTCATGAGCATTCATAAATTATTCTTCGCTTGTCAGAGGCCATAAGCGACATCCTCATGGCTCACCACTGTTTCTACTTGCTACTATATTTACCTAACTCCAAAGTCAGAAGTTGCCAACGCAGTGGTGCAGTTGGCTAACGACGCGAAGGGTGTGAACAAGGGGTACATCGAAGACTAGAAATCGACGACGAAAGCTTGGATAAACAAGTCGATGCTGCCTCATTCATGGCTCGTCAAACGTGGACAAACGAGGATGTCGTGTGCCAGAAAGTTGACACGAGCCAACGCGGGTGTCGGCGCTCCTCTGAAGTCGTTTCATCGTTCTAGCTAAACAATACTGTGCCTTGTATTTTTGGTCTCTATTGCGGCTTACGACAGTGTTATTCTTACGTCGAGGGGAAATCATTTTCAGGGGACTTCTACCGGTCTTGCTTCTTTAGCGGGTGCTTCCTTGAGTCTTTGAAATCGATGATACTGTAGATACATGGATATGCGATACTTCGTTCTTTAAATATACAGTACGACCAATAGTGTATCACTATAGAATTGAAGTGCAGTTTTCAAGAACAATTTTCAGAATTAAAATAAATTTCTTAAACCCCAGCTGGTACAGTATTAGCATGACCTATAACTTTGCATGAAAAATACTAGTTTTATTATCCCCTGTCTCCACCATACCAACCAAGGGATAAAACCTTCATTCAGAAACTCCAATGACCTCGAAAATAAAAGATTCTCATTTCCCATGCCAACAACTCCATCACATACAAAGTAAAACTTATTTGCATAGCAACCATCTATTGGCCCATGGTCGTAAAATTTACAACCCCTTTTAATTGAAAAAAAAAGTTGAAGAATTCTCAGGTATCAAAGGATCACCTTCACAATCTATCCCCTTCAATCTGTCCTCTGATTTCACACTAGCAACACCGTGAGCCACTGTGCAGCGTGCATTCAGGCTTTCCTTACCGTCGACACTTTGAACTCCAGTTTATCAAGTCAGCGATAGCGTCCGTCGGACTCTTCTATCCCCGATAAATCCACGATTTTATCTTTGTGTGAGTTCGGCCCAGGTCCTCGTATATAATCGTCCTCTGGTCGGAATGGTGCCATGGCGTCATATCCTTCGGCACGATTAAAGGACCGACGACTTTTAATCCCTGCGCGGAACGTCCACGGGGAACGCTGGAATACGATTCCAGCATAAAGCGACGACTTTATGGTTATTCGACGTACGATTCGCTGACGGGTTCACTTTGTGGAAGACAACGGGCAGAAGAAGGAGGCGGAGGAAGACGATGACGAGGAGGTGGACGAGGACGACGCACGAAGGACGACAAAACGCAGCAGCCACGCCGGTTTTGCTACCTGAACGCTTGCCCCCAGCGCGAGTTTTCTTTCGTCCAACGGGTGACACGAAACGAATGGAGTTCTGCGATATTCAGTGTATGTACCTTAGACGTTTCATATCTGTGGTTGCAAGGCAAATTGATCCATTTCACACGTTCCTGTTTTCGAGATATTCACGTTCAAGGTTTTCAACTTCAATATTGTCTTATGGATTTGTGTGTCTTAAAGACACAAACATATCCTAATTTTTCAGTGAAAAAATTACCTTTAAATTTTTGTTTTTAAGAGAAGAGATTCTTTCAGTGTCTTTTCTTCTTTCTGAAAATATAAATTCTGTATTCTAGATCTTAATTAAGACTTTAACTTGATTTTTTTGAAAATATGACGTCATTCTAGAGTTTCATAATTTATTCACTGCTTCAATTCTATGTAACTATGTAAACTTGTTTAAAAGAAGAAAAGTAATAAGTGAATTAAAAGTAATTATCCACATATTGTATAGCAAGTAAGTATTTAACAGCTTTAGAACAATTACTATGATTACATTACTAGCTGTAGCGTTAATTATAATCAGAAGTATCTGGTGCATGGCTGATACAGGTTCATAATTAAATGTAAAAGTGTTTATTACACGTGTTAGTTACATTCATTAAGTAATATATATGTAAAGTACTAATTATTAAATTGAATTGAATTTTCATAAACATTCTTTGTACTTACAAAGATTATTTCCTTGCAAGTATAGTAGGTATTAACAAAAAGAGGAATAAATGGTTTGTTAATTTAAATGAGTTTGTTAAAACTTTATCCTTTCTATGAATTTCATTCTCCAGTTACGTTTAATACCTGCTCGCGTATAATAGTCTACAGTCAGGCAACATTTCAGAAATAAACTACGAACTTCACCGTCACGTGTAATCATACATCAAAACGAACTTCGCCATTTCTCTCTCCTTAAATGAACTTCTCGGGTATCCAATGATCCAATCATTTCCCACAACCTGATACCTGAATATATTGATATTATTTCTCGACTTTAGCTTCCCGACGCCTCTACAAATCGTTAAACATACCTTTAATAACTCCACGCACAAATAACGACTCGTGTAAATGTTAATCGTGATCCCAGGAATAATCATGTAATTAAGAATCGAACACTTTAAATTAGTTTCTGGTCTATCTATAGTTTCCTTTTTACAAACATTTCGTAAAAATAATAAATCTTCTTCTACTTAATACTCAAAATCTAATTTATACTCTGTAACATTTAAACTAGCAAGGATTTATAGATACGTATTTCCATTTCCTTTCAAACCTATACATACAACTCTATATCCAAAAAATGAGAAACCTGCTAAAAGATTCAGAAAACTAATTCTCAATCTACAGGTAGATATTAAAGAAAAAATAGTCACACGATTCTTAAATTTTTAAGTAGCAATCCGACGAATTATCAAACACGTCATTATCTGTTAAAAAGTTAACCAAACAAATCACTTCTTTTTAATCCCATAAATATTCATAATATTCCCAAGTATCTATTCGAGAACTCATCAAGAAATTATCAGCTCTCTACCACGGTAATATAATCAATCTCAAAGCAGGTTATAGAAACATTAGCCACGCTGGAACGAAGGCATCAAAATTGGGTAAAAAGATCTTGATTTAGTATCTCAGGCTATGCCTATAAAAGCTTCTTTATTCATGAATAATACAAAGAATGTTCGCCCTTATGTTCCGTTCCAGTCTGCTATTCGGTAAGAAATTAGAAAACATAGACACACCGTGTAGAAAGCGCAACAGAGGCGTAGACGAAGGGGAAACACGCCACGCTGGGAGTTGATGTGTGGCCATTGTGACGGAATTTTGATAACGACAGAGAACGCCACGGGGCATCCCGCGGCGCTACCCGCGATTCGGACGTCGGACATAATTCTCGTAAAATTCTCGGCTTTATGGTAATGTCCCTCTCCGTATTACCGTGGCAGGCCGCGTCAGCTTCGAATTTGCCCCCTCTTGCCTCGCTGTGTCGTGCCCGAACCGGCTCGATGATTTTTTTCTTATCACGATCTGCCAGACTGGCGGATGATTTTCTGGCAGGCTGGTCATTCCCATCTTGCTAGTCCCTGAAACCTCGTCCAAGATGTCGAAATTGAAGTTTTTGGCCCTGAAGAGAGCAAAGGAGAAAAAAAATTCATGGAAAAATTACTTTTATATGAACATTAATTTATCGTGGTTTAGTGGTGGTAGTTTAAAGAAACTAGGTCGAAGAAGCTGAATAGACACACTCTGTAATACTGGAAATTGGAGAAATGGTAGTGGCTATGATGAAAGGGTGGAAAAGGGGTGAGTAAGATGACAAGAAAAATTGAGAGGTACCTAAATAAGCTTTATCCCTAGCTGGTTTCCATTGATTCACTCTTTAACATTTAATATGAAAACTATTCGTAAATATAATAACTTACTAGTTATACATATATTTTACTAGCATGAAAAATTGTGAATTTTTCAGGTAGGTGTATCACACTAACTGAGAGTTGAAAGATGTATTCTATGTATCTGCTACATATCTATCACAAGTTTCTCCAACCCTTCACATTATTAATGTAGAAAAGAATCAAATTTCAGAATCTCATGTTACGATGTATTTTCCCCAAAATAATTCTAAAAATTGAATTGTTCGACCTCAAGCCTCGACCCTGAGATACCCTCCTCTACATCTTCCACTCACGCACAGAGGTTCTCACGTTTAGGAATCTCAGAGACGACCTCGGGGAAAGATTTACCATCGACCTTAAGGTGGGCACTTAGATCGTGAAGAAGTTTGAAAATCGTTGCGCCGTCACACGCGCGCCTCGATTTACCGAATTTCTCATAAAGCCTTCCTCATGGCCGAAGTCGTAACGCGCGATAAAATCTCGCCGGGTTACACGTAACGCTGGAAAGTCCGCGTTCCTAGCGTCCAGTCTTGATTCCTCTGTCTAACCGCGAGTATCAACTTCATCTTTATCATCGTCCTTATGGCGTCGCCGCGGGATGTCGACCCTTTCCAGTTCTAGCCTCGAGGGCTCTCTCGAGGAAACTATGGAGGAGATAAGCGCCAGGAAGATTGAAGATCTTCGCGCTACCCTGACTTTCCATTTTCCTGCCTCAGGAGAAAGAATCTGACGTCTGACTGTTCTCTCGTGATTCGAGTTTCCTCACTAATATTCATTTTTTTAAAATCAATTTTAGACTTGAAAGTGGTGTCTGCTATAAAAATTGTAAAAATATAAAATAGTAATTCTCCTACTTTCCAAATTAGAAGTTTCTACTTGTCCTATAGAGATTTACTATTTTCTTAACTAACTAGATTGACAAAGAATTTTTGTAAAATCAGATTTTGATTTTTATTATTCTGAGTATTAAAAATGTTGAACTTTTTTCGTGTAGACCATTGTGTTAAGACTTTCATATTACTAACTTTTTAATGGATTACATTTTTCTGTATAATTAAAGACGGAGTCTCAGTAAAATTTTCTCTCATTTTTCTTGACTCATCTATCAATTTAGGATGAAGACATTTGGGCCGATGACCCAAGAATTTTTTGCGACAAAGCGTCCTTCCTTGATTGACATTCGCCCCGTTTCCCGGACTCCTTTTTCGTATCTCTCTCTCCAGTAAGGGGTAGGGGAAAATCGTTGGCTGATTAAAAGGCCGCTTAGTATGCTCGGAGCAGGGCCACTGATAAATAGCTCCGCTTCTTCCGCGCTGGCAAAAAGCTCGCTAGCGCCACGACCCATTCATGCCGCATACGAAACCATATGTGGCGTTGTCCATGACGTTACACTTACACGGGATTCCAGACCTGGAGGAGACTGTTGCTCGTGCAAAATTTACATTCCTGGTGTGATCTCTGGTCGTTGCTGAACGCGACACTCTCACCTGTTGGGTCGCTGAGACATTTTAAGGCAAGTGCATAGTCAGCGATTTTTGTGATTTCATGAAATATCTTGAGGAACAGAGAAGATATATCTAATATGTAGCTTTTTCAGTAACTCTAGATTCTTGTTTTAAACAGCTCTCTCATATAGCACAGAGACGTTTTAAAAATGTTTTAAAGATCAGTGAAGTCTTAAAAATATTAAAAATGACTTTGAAATGTTTGAAGCTACAAATCAGTATGTCTTTAGAACACCTTTAAAGACATTTATAAGATGTATTCGAGAATATAAATTATGTATAAGATATGTCTAAGCTTATATAAGAATCTTATATTCTATAAGATGTTCAGATAGAAAATAGGCATCTTCAAGACGTCCAAGAGCGTCAGTCTTTAAGACGTACACTGTCGAATGTTTTCAAGATGTTCAAATTATGTCATAAGACATTCAGGCATAAAATAGACATAAAATAGACGTCGTCGAGGCTACTGCACTATCTGCTCTAACACTTAGTTATATTACAAGTACTGCTTCGTGGTTATTACAATTTTTAAAGCAGCATCAGCCCTTAGAATACCTCCAAAGTAGATTACTCAAACAGAAGATCGCATTTTTGAAGAAATGATTCACAGCTCCACTTTCACACCAGAGAACTGTATCACAGTAGACTCTTCACCTTCCATCCCCAGATTCCCGCGAACCCGTCAATTTTCGTGGATCGTCAACAAAGGTCGACACACTTCGCGTCGTTCCCTAACCCAGCTGCTCTGTCATTAGAAAACAACACGATGAACAGAAATAGTGCGGTACTCGTGCGTCGTCTCATAGCGCGTTTCACTCGTTTGACGCGTGATACGCGGTTTCAAAAGCGCCTCGAGGCAGCGCGGAGCGCTGGAGCCGCGGCCTGAAAAATTCAAACGATTCAGAGGGGCAAAGGGGAGAGGTGGAGGGGGATTAAAAAAAAATAGAAACTACTCTGGCTTCCTTTTCCGTTGGTTTTGTGCGCGAAATTGAAATATACCCTTTCATCCCGTGAAAGGGAGGAGGATCACGTGGCGGGGGTGCAACGAGAGGAAGTTTCGAGGGAGGAGGAGAGGAGTTCCTGGCGATGGAGGCGTCCGTCTCGTCGAGGCTAATAATTAAAATGCATTTCGAAGGAGGTATAAAGCCCTAACGACGTGCGTGCGCGACCGAGTTTTTACCACCGCGCCCTTTACGATACAATTTACTGCTTATTTAATTTTCCCCTTCTGCCACCATCGATTTGGCCTCTCAATACTGGCCCCAGTGTCGACGGCTGCCAGTGACTTTGGGAACGTAGGCTTCTTCTGGGAACCCATAATCTCGTCTTCTTTTCTATATAGTGATTAGAGAGATCGAGGACTCGCCTCCCACCCCTCGACCATCAGTAATATAGCGTCTCGGGTTGGACGCTGGAATAATTCGTTCCACGTAGCAATGGAGGTTAGCGAAGTTCCTGGACAACAGCAGGAGAGATTTCCAACAAACGCAGAAGCCTCCATCGATAATCTCGTTCGGCGAGTCGTCTTTTTTTCTCCCCCCCCTTCTCGCCGCCGTCCCCCATTGGCCTCTACTCGATTTCTTACGGATGCGTCCCGAGGATGTGATAAATCATCTCGTTTCTCGAACGAGGTTCGGAGAGCATTTTTATTTGACAGCGGCAGCCATGTAGCGACTTTCCAGAGGCTACGTGCGCGGCGAATTAAGTACACTGTACCCGCCCTCGGGAGAGGCTGTCAGGTGTTCCCGATAGACCGACGACAGCTTATTAAAAAAGCTGCTCCCTCACGGGTGAGACGCCTCGTTGAACTTTCGTGGGAAGCGATTTTCGCTGCGAAAAATTTCGTGAGAATCGCGCTTCCTCGTACGATACTGGGAACCGCTTTTTCCGCCTGTTAATCGAGTCTCGTTCCTGGATGCTGCGATTCCTTCCTTGAGGATCGTCGACGAGGATTTGTTGCAAAAAGAGAGTAACCTCTGAGAAATATCAAATATTGCTTCACGTGTAAGATTGTTTTCGTGTTGAAGGAAGCTGGGGGTCATAAATTGGTGGCTGATATGTATCTTATGTTTGAAAATTAATTTGGGAGATATTTCTGTAGATTGTTAGACGTCCTCATGGAGAGAAATATCTGTGGACATTTTCCGAACTTAATATAAAAGATAGAGTGAGTAGAAAAATTGTCACCCTATGATACCACCTGAGGGTGAAACCCTCTCTTACTCAGAAACTAAAAATCTGAACAGTAACTACTAAATTCGTAGAACATTCAATGAGTCTCTGCTTCCCAAGAATATCAATTAAAACCACTTCACCTGGAATCGCTGCAAGAGAATAAAATCATAAACTCGTAAAATCATAAAATCAGGAAATCTTTCCTGCCACGTGCACCCCCATTCCGCCAATTAAACAAACACGACACCCTCTAAGCAGCTCACCTGCTCCATCCCCAAGCTTGTCACACCTCGACTCATCAATTACAAAAATTCACTCGGTGTCATCGCGAGCGATTCTCGAGTCGCGAGTAGATCGTCAGGCAATGCAGAGTTTCCCTAGCGAGTTCTCGCCCTTTAATTAAACGAGCCGAGCTCTCGCGGGAGGGACAGGAAGGTCGACCTGCCGTGGGAGAAGGAGAGGAGGACGAGGGGGGACGAGGCGAGGCGCGAGGAAGGGAAAAGAAGCGGAAGGAAAAAAGAGTAGAAGGAAGAGGGTGGGGCAGAGCAATAATTACTACTGGGCTCACAGTTTCCAGGCCCGATGCCGGCGAGCAGTCATGTAAAAAATTCAACGCCACCCACACCGCGGGCAGCGAGGGGCCAGAGGTTAGTTATTCATGCGTCAAGGCGCCACCGCACAAGTTATTCGAACCAGACCGTGCGTCTGTAATGCATGCCTACGAATTTCTAAACAGCTCTCCTTCTCTGCTAACTCACCCCCCAGATCACCCTCGCCGAGGTGTCTTTTGTCGAGGGTGGCTCGATCTTGAACAGCTCACTTGCACACGAAAAGGAGAAGCGAAGGTTTTCGTCTATGGACGTTTTCCAATATTTCTCAAATTCTTGGAAAAGGAAGGGCAGAGGAGGGGAAATGATTTGAGGCGTTCAGGGGAGTAAGGGCGAACTCAAATATATGAAATTCTTTTTTAAGTATATCGAATATATGAATTAATATTTTATTGTTTCTGCTTGAAGAAGATATGATTCTATGTACCTGAGAGGATAAGAATCATAAAGACTATTCTGTTACTAAAAAGCAAAACAATATATGTCAGAGTTCTAAAAATGTGTGTTTATGCTCTGACCCTTTACCCTGCGAGCACGTTATGGTTCCTATAAGTGTCACCATAACGGTGCAAGTAGAATGTAAAAGGTTAATTGAAGTCAAGGAGACAAAATTTATAGTTCTGACATAAGAAAATAGACTTAAAGGAACTTGTTTCTTAAAAATCAAGAATATAATAGAATCCAATTCTGTAACACAGAATTCAAATTCAAAAGACCGTAAACATCATGATTCCATAATTGAAAATGACTGATAGTCTACAACAGATTCGATCCAGTGGAAACTTCTCGTACCGCAAATTAAAACCTGAGTTTGCATAAACGAATACTATGACCCCAGTAGCCCTACTAGGGGTTAAAAGGATAAATAAATAAACAAATAAATAGGTAAATGATCTCGCGGAGCACGACATAGTCAAGGGTATCGCTTTCGTTTTTTCGTCCGAGGTCGCAGTAAAGCTTGCAGAAGTAGCGCCGAGGGAACTAGGAACAGCCCTAGCAGCATGAAAGTTTCCAGCGTGATGAGATGCGAGGCAATCAATGCACCATCAACTCGCCTCGATTTACAGCTACACCGTCAGAGGCCCATTCGAGCGCTGGGATCGTTTTCCTTCGAAGAGCTGCCCCTTACACGTTGCTATACCTCGCCTGGCCGACGGCTATTCTCTTCCCCGAGAATTATTTCAATTTACCATCGTACCCCGTGTGTCTCACCTTCGGGCCCTTCTCTCCCAGCTACGGCCCTCTTAGAAGCCATCGAAAGGAGAACGGGATGATTTACGCAGACGCGTCTATTATCACGCTGAACACTTTATCGACCCCTTGACGACTGGCATGGCGGCTGTCGAGGTGTCCACAGTGGGCCTTCGGTCCCAGGGGACGATACATGGTGATCATTTGCTTCTTTCATATTCTGACGCAGGGACGCGTAAACAGAAATCTATGCTGAAGCCACTGTGCAGTGGTCTGATAAGGGCCACTTCTGGGATGATATTAATGGACACATATTTCTGTGTTCGCTATTTTTAATAGTAATTTTATTAGTTACTGTAAATTGTGACAAGAGAGGGCAATTATTTTACTCGGTATAGAGAGTGGAAAATATCGAGAGACGCTATATTTTATAGTTATTTAAACACAGCGAAGAACTCGATTATGTTTTACTTCGTGTATGCTTATTGTTAATTCCAAGCATCCCGAATGATCAAGTATCAGTAAATTCTCTTCTCGATATTCTTCATTAAACATCCTCTTTAAACTTCTTTAGTGGACGTCTCCTTCCTCACTAGACGTGGGTGTCAATGGTTATGGCTCAGAAAATAAAGCAAGCTCTACTTTACTACTTTTCCTCTCTTTCCGAAAAAAGACATCACTGTATAAAAAAGAATATACTTAAAAATTCGGCTATTCCCAAGGAACTCTCCACTGTGCACCGAGAACACCTGTACAGCATCCACCACTGGTCAGCCCACCACAGTTCCAGCAAGTAGATCAAGCCAGCCCAGTCAGACAATCCAGTACTCGCCCATTAGCCCTGGACCGTAATTTACGTATTTGTTCTTCGGCTTGTAAATCTTGCGTCGATGCGTGGACCGATCCTCTTCCTCTCCTGTCTCCGTTCGGTCGGGGTTGGAGGCGCCAACGATGGAGCAGCCTGAGCGAGCCAATATGGATAGGAATGCGTGACGTTACCATAATATTAATAGTTTATTTACCCAGGCCCATACGTCACTGTGTCTCACAGTCGGCCTCGTGTATTAGTTAACGTCCGCTGCTCTTGCTCCGGGCGACTATCACTAAATATTCCTGTTCGCGAGGACGCTGACAGGGGGTGAGCTCGCGCAGGTATACGTGCACGCGTTCTGCACATAAACTTCGTCCCTGTGTGCGTGTAGCCCTTTGCGCGTGGAATAGTCGTGTGGAAACGCGCGGACGCTCTAGCTTCGAATGTTCGACGGTTAATATTGATGGCGGGACAGGGCATAGTTAAACGATCCGAGAAGAATCGGCATGGTAAATAGCCTGCTCGAGCTCGTGGGCGATTATTTATACCACCGATGCTAATACTGGCCAGCGAGAAACAGGGGGGATTGGAAAATTAGAGAAAATCTTGTTTTAATATTTATTTTGCGACTGTTTAAGTATGCCTGACCCTAGGAAAGGCGAATGGTTTTCAGCGAACGCGGGAGACGAATGCAGGGCCATTCTGAGGCTTAATAGAGTTTCTGTAGCCAAATCCTCTTAATAGGTAGCAATGTTCTTGATATCTGACTCCCTCTATCCATAATCTGCCCCAGAGGCTCCCATTCTTTTCTTTGTTTCACCACAAATGTTCGATCATCACCCAGAAGTGGAATTCCGGAAACGCTGGGTCCAAGAAGCCCCGAAGAAACACACTCCTGTAAGAATTAGCACGAAAAGAAACCGTAACCCATATTACAACTGCAGTGAGGGGACCAGTTCTTGACAGTTGTTCCAATTGGGCCTCGTCAATTTCACAGCCGCACCCTGTCTTTATCTCCAACATTGTTGCAGTCTGGGTCTATAGAGAACCGTTTCTCGAACGATTCAGCTTGGAAATCAGCGTTCATCTCTCTAGATCGCATGACGGTTTGTTTATCTATTATGGGCCATGAGGCCCCGAAGCGGGCTCGCTCGAAATCGTCGTTGCGTGCATCTAGATAAAATGGCGGGGGTCAGACTTCTTCCTAAAAGTCCTTTCCTGGCTGTAGGTCTGCTCGCCCAGTACAGTTTCCCAGAATATGCGATTGGTAATTGACGAACGCAGTGGAAAGGGCTCACAAGGAAGGGAGAAAAGGTCGCCCAGTAATAATATGTGGCGATGCGTTCAATTATAGTGCGGTGCATCGCGTGTCACGTTTAATGTGTCGCTGCTGTGTATTTGTATGATACGTGCTGCACACTTCTGAGGTGTGTTTTGTGCTTTTTTCTTCTTTTTCTTCGACGGGGTTGCGACGTTACAGGGGTCGCTGAAATGAAGTGTTAATTTTCTGGGGGTGAGGTTGGGGTTCTATTGTATTTGGACACGAGAGGGTGAACATTGGAAAGTGAACTGTAAGAGGTATGAAACGTTTTATTTATTCAGTAGCAATGAGGTAATATTCAAATACTCAAAAATCTAAGTTCTTTACTGTATTATACTAAAATGTTTAGTGTAAGCTGCAAGTTTCCCAAATCCAATTTCAAATATCCCCACATACATCTTTGTCACATTCGCTGTATTCACTCCATTCACTGCAAAAAGAATCCCAGCAATTTTAAGAAAGCCAACATTTTAAAATCCTACCAAAAGCCTCAAACCTACACAGCCACAGTGTTTCCACAGTTTTTAGCGACAGTGGCAGGACGGTAGGACATATGTAGCTATGACTGGTGATCGATTGCTGCATACAGTAAGAGACCTACACCAGAGCCAGGAATTTGCACTTGCGTGTTTTCGTATAAATTCCATTTACTGCAGAAAAGCCCACTTGTCAGCAAGAATCCCACCAGCAATTTAAACTCCTCCCAAAAACCTAAAACCTAAATTATCTTTAGCGACAGTGGCAGAACGGTAGGACATAGCGATGACTGGTGACCGATTGCTGGGTACAGCGAGGGACCTGGTCCAGGGTAAGGAATTTGCCGAGTAATAGCTTCGAGCCTCCGACTATTAAACCGCCTGGTTACCGTCGACTTTCCTCCGCCTCGTTTCTTCTCTGACCGTCCTCTGCTGGCTCCTTTTCTTCCACGACGGGCCCCATGCACGGAGCGCCAAGGGAAGCAGGTAGTCAGGTCCCCACAATCGCCGTGCGTGCCCTCTCACCTTCTTTCGTGTCACCGCGGATTGGAGTCGAGAGGTATTAAAAGGCAGTTTAAGGATGACTGGACGATGACTCATGACGCTTCTGCCATCGACTGGGTCCGTCTCTTTTCCCTGCTCTTTCACCGTGGCGAGAGGCGTCGAGGAGGAGGACCTCTACACGGGCCCGTTGACATCCTCCCCAGAAATTTGCCAGTCACCGTCGCTCGTAGCCGGGACCTGTGCGATGACTGCGGCGATTCGAACGAGGCAGCGTGTCCGTGAGAGAGGAATCCTGCACACGGAAGCTCTGATCGCTGATTTCGACCGCTCCGAGGATCCTTCGGGCCCTGGAGAGGGTCTTATCGAAGGCCCAGCCTTTTCGTCGCGCTTCGTTTCTTCTTTTCGTCCTCGAACGGGAGTGAAGGGAAGGCAATAATTTATGTTTGCCTCGTGATGGAAGAAATCTTCTCTTCGGTCCCTTTTCCCAGTCGAGTTCCTCGAGGTTCTTGAAGACTGTCAACCTTCTACGTTTAACGATCGCCAAATGAACAAGTAGATTAGTGGATCTTCGACTGCCTTCATCTTGGAGACAAGCATTGCAGCTATCAATGATAGAATAAGTAGTTGATATGAGCATATTCACTAGTAGAATACATATCTTTTGAAAAAAGTATTTTGTCTAGGAGATCTAAAATATAAACTCGTATCTAAAATTCGACCATTTAACTCAGGAACACTCAGTATAATAACACGTACAATTTTGGTGGAGAAACTATATTTAAAGTATAATTACTACGTGTCGAAAAAAGATCCAGGATCAGTCTCTTAGGTCGTGGTCAAAGGTCGACCATTCAAGGGGTAAAGATTGATCAGAGTTGCGTATGATTCACGCAATCGCCGATCCAAGAGCTGAGGATCACCTATCGCTAGGTTGAATCAGCATCCAATGCCTCCGAGCAAGTGTCCATGTTGGTAAATGACCGAATCGAAGGGTCCATTTGTAACTTGGCTGGATCGTCTTCGGCTTCTCTGGCCGATGATCTACATCAGCTCCCCTTTCTCTGTCAGCGGTATCAAAGGGAGCCGCCTGGCCTTATCTTGCTGCGGGGTCAAAACGTCCTGGGTGGACTCGGGACGAGCTCCCAGGATGGAACAATGACGGACTATCCGCGGTGGCCACTGTGCGCCATTGTTCTTTGTTGCGACGACCGATCATCCTTCGCCGGACCAACGCGAACGTGATCGCGTAGACCGATCAGAGTAGTAATCTAGGATCGAGTCTGCTCTTGGTGTTTTATGTTTCAATCTGTCTCTTCTGAATGGTAGCTGAAGAAAACTTGTTGGATCCTGTTTGTACGATTTATAACCTATGGTGGAGGTGAAAGTTTTGAGGTGGGATGTTGAGGAATTTGGGAAGGGATTAGGTTTCAAAATGAATTAGATCAGGGTTAGGTTTAGACCTCAAATTTTCAAATTTTCAAACTTTCAAATTTTCAAACTTTCAAACATTCAAACATTCAAATTTTCAAATTTTCTAGCGTGTAACTTCTCAAATTCTTAAATTTTCTAATTTCCAATATACTAAATTGGTAAAATTTTAGAGTCTCAAAGTCCCAAATTTCCAAACTCTCCAATTCCCAAAGCTCCAATACTCCAGACTCTCAAAGTCCCAATGTTCCACAGGCCCAAATTCTGAAAACCTTACCCAGATAAGTACCAACATCTACTATACACGTGTCAAGACAGTAGTCAGAGACATTCCAACATTAATTTTCTCAAGTTACCTAATGGTGATCCCAACGCAACTATGACAAGGTCCAAGCTTAGAAGCAGTGAGGTAACCCTTCACCGAAACTGATATCGTGTGACAATCCTCGTTAGAGCTGATCGCTCGTCGAATTGGGTCGCGTTTCTCTCGCTGACGGTCGTTCAACAATGTGGCTACCTTTCATCGCCAAACAGAGAACCACTTTTGTGCACCATCGATACGGGAGGCTGGTCGGCTCGCTGTTTGTGGAAGCATCGGGCGGATATTGGTCGTTCGATTACGGATGCCGCGCGCGTTCCTTCTCGCGACTACTATCGGTACAGTTTCCTCAGAGCTGATTCATTTTCTAGTTCGTTCCCTCTTTTTTTTCCTGCGCCATAGAATCGCTGGGAATTTAGAACGTTCACATGACGATTATAGGAGGCTAGCTACGTGACATGTTTCATGCCAGTACGTTTTCGTGTTCGAGCTGAGTGAAGGGTGGATGAAATAGTTACGATTTTACGATGAGCGAAATTTTGTTTAGATAACAAATGATAGATAGAAATAGTGATTGAATTATTATTCTTCGAGACAAACAAAAATTATAAAATGGAGTGAGTGAAGTAGATGGGCAATAGTGAATGGGTTACAAAAGGTTAACATTGATTTCTCACTACTAAGCCAAAGTAGAAGGGTTATACAGGCTGTCAGGTGTGACCCAATTCTTTGCCCAAGAAATTTTCAAAGAAAAGTACACTAGCTGTAACTACCACTATTAATATCTTCCTAGCCCCCCTCTCAAAACACCAACAGTGTCATCTATCCCACACTACATCACAAAAGCCTCTCTACTGAAGTTACCACTGACTCCCAAAAGCACCGAGCCAAACCAAACCGAACCCCCCACTTGCACCCCTTCCGCCCCATCCCCGAAAGAGAACAAAAGAAGAACGCAGTAGTCGGTGGAATGCCAAAGGGTCTCAGCCGAATCTCGCCGAGTAACCGCGACGCCTGACGTCCAGAATCGACAAGAGGAGGCTAACGAACGTGCCTCTGCTTTCATCCGCGACGCGAGGCAGCGCCGTCAGGTTGCTCGTGGCGCAGAAAATCGTTAGGGCCATTATGTCGCGGAATTAAGACGTGAGCGCGGATCCGCTGAACATTAATCATTTCTGGACGCCTGGGACGAGCTTCGGCGAGCGTTCCGCCGCGCGTAGAGGCGCGCATTGTCCGCGATCGCATGCGTATGCCCCCTCAATGCGGTGTGATTACCCCGTGGCAGCGGGCCCGCGCGCGTTCCGCCGCCGTCGGCCATTATTATCGCCGTGAATCGGTCCTCCGAAGTTGAACGCGAGCGATTGCGCAACGTGAACCAGCAGGTGGTGCGATATAACAGATCGTAAAGGCAGCGAGTTGTTTTCACGGAGCCGACACGCTCGAGGTGCGCGCCGAGGACAAAGAGGCGACGACTGCTGAGGAAATTTGATGATCCTTTTTGATCTTCGGCGGCATCGGCGGTTCGGGGTCTTGGAGGGTGGCTAGTTTTGGGAGGGGTTTGAGCTGGGTGGGGAGGTTTCGGTGCAGTAAAGTATTCTGTTTTTGGATTCGAGGGTAGACAGAGGAATGCGAGGGTAAGAGGATTTTTGGATAATACAGTAACCATTGTTTTGATGTTAGACTTCATTTCTGTACCTGAGCGTCAACGCGACTCTAGTTTTTTTTTTGCTATTTTTCAGGAGAGTTGAATAAATGTGACTGCAGGCTAATAAATATTTTTCCTTGGTGCAAGGAGAGGGCTTTGTCCCCCTCGACTTTTCACCGATAAATCAAAGCACTTGCCTTCGTAAAAACCGATTACAGTTATCCCAATGGACACCATTCACGCGACATCCCCCAGCAAACAAGCGGGGATCTCGCGGATCTAATCACGCCAGCGGGAGAACTCGGGCGCGAGTAAGCATTTGGCCAAACACATTTTAATCCATCGAGCAAACAGGCTTCAGATTGAGGGGAAGGGTCGCTCGTTTAAGAAGAGCACGCTAATAATCGAGATAATCGTCGAAACTGGAACACTCGAAGTTGGGTGATAGTTTTGTGCGAGTTGACACTTGTGTCGTTGGCTTTAAGTGTTTTTAACACTGAATTACACCTTTATCTAAATTTTCTAGAATTTGCATGAGTTAACAGAAACAGACCAGTGCTAAATATTTAATATTATAAATAATAATTACAGATAATAATCACAGTATCTTATCTAATCTTATAGTTCAATGTAAGAAATATTTTAAAAAGTGACAAAATTCTTCTCCATTTTTATTAAAAAAAACTGTGTGTCTCACACGCAGCTAAAAATAATAAGAAATTTCATATAGATATTAAATTGCACCGCCAAAGCATCACTCATAAAATTGAATTACTTTAATCCATATTAATTTCCTCAGAATCAACTCGTTGATTATCGTCCAATCACTCAACAGTGTCTTCATGTATGTACACTAGTAGCGCCTACGATGCAAACAGGGCGAAGGGGGCTGAATTCTGGCAAGACCTGCAGGCGAGTTAGAGAACCAAGCAGCCTCGCTGATTAATGATAGGCAATCAAAGACAGCGTTAGAGGATCAGCAGCGGATCATAATGGCAGCGTTTAACATCGCGCAATGCCTCATCATTCCTTTGCTATAAATCAGACTAAGCCGATCTCGGCTGCAAGGGAATGATTTTTGTCTTTTCGATGGCTACCCTGCTCCAAACACGTCCACTGTGCATCGGTACATCGAGCATACCTCTCGTCGTTACGTCACGTGTTTCTGACGCCTTAGAAATAATATTATCGTAACCCCGCGTGCAAGTGCACAAACAGCTAATTAAAGAGTCTATTCCCGTTACATTCCTGGACCTTCATTTATTATCCGTGAATTCTCTAATCTCGAGTATTCGTTATCTAACGAAGTTATTGAAATCGGAGGCGCAGTCGATGGAATTCATTACGACGGGAATTATGCTAGATTTATGTTGTTTGAATAAGTACTTAGATGGCGAGGAAAGTTGAATATTAGTTGATCATTATTCTGCTATTCTTAGTAAAGGGTTATTTGAATACTTCTCTACAAATCATTAGTGTGTTTGAAAAATTGTGAGTATTTTTCTGATGATTAAGTATACTGTTTTGTACTAGAGAGTCAGGTTAAGCCAAGCTCTTTTCTATCACCTTTTAGTAGCGCTGAGAAAGGATTGTGATCACATATTTCTTATGAACTTACTTGTACCTGAAACGAGTTATAATATAAAATTTCGAAAAAATTAGTCTAACTTTTATGTAGAATTAAAAAGGTGACAGACAGGTCTATGGTGATAAGTGAAGAGGCAAATCAATAATCAGACACAGACGGGAGCATATAAATAGTGCACGAGGGAGTGGCAAGCACATGAAAACAGAAGAGACATTAATCGCGTGTCACGAGTTGAATTACCCCAATGACTATAAACTCAAGAAACTTTGTTCTCCCTTTGAACAAACTTCTTCATACCCCGAGTGTTTAGTACTCCAGGGTAGCCTCTATGAATCCTAACGACCAATGTTAAAAAGAAAGGAAACGCAGGCTAAAGAGGGAATTTTTCCGCTTCTTAGAGAGAGCTTATTTCATTAAAAACTTCCTTTGCTCAGTTCGCGTCGCAAAAAGTAGCCTTTCTTTCTCTGCGCGATCCTTTGATCGAACTTCCTCACTTTCCGTGGAAAATCTCCAAAGGAAATCCCAGAACTTCCACCTTTGTCTCAACTTTCCCAATTCCCCTGCCTTCTCCTAGAAACAACAGACCTCGAATTGCTCCTCATTACATAACGAAACCTTCTCCTAGAAAAATTCCCAAACCATCAATTCGACGTTTCACTCACGAAAAAAGAGAGACAGCATTGTTACTCCTCGAATCGACACTCAGCCGCTGACATCACAAGACAAACGACAAGAACGACAAAGAAGGAAAAAGGACGAGAAAGGAGATCAGAGTCTCCAAGAAAAATGGATCCAATGGGTGGAAAGGAGGCTGGGTGGAAAGGAGAGCGTTTCCAAGGAAAACTCGCCGATTGAATGGTAGTCGGCGCAAAAACAAGGGTGAAAGGGGCGAGGGGAGAAGTGCAAGCGATTCGTCACAGATATTATTTGAAGGGGCTCCCTGTTGGAGCACCAGCACAATACAAGTCAACACGGCTGTCTGCGTAATGAAGTACTTTCTGGAGGGTAGATCCCCGGCCAGCAGAGAAGAAGAGGTCGAAGGGGAGTCACGGTAATTGGGGGGTAGGCCACTCTACCCGCAACCCCCAGGAGGGGCCACGAGAAAACCCCTAACATATGCTACCCTCGATCCAGGGTACTATCCTCTCTCGTTTGTCCTTCTGGCTGGTCCCCCGCGATAATCCCGTCGATTTCGATGTCGAGTCCCGTGTAATAGATAAATAAAGGCTGGGGCACTGTGCGCCAATGGCCGAAATCTGCTTCGCGTCGAGAGGGGCACGAAGAAGTGAGCAGCGTACGCGTCAAGGGTCTTTGGGATCTACGGAGCTTTCCTAGTTTTTTTTTGTTTAAGTCTTCTAGAATCCTCATTTAAGGATTATTTCTGCATACAAGAATTTTTAGAATTTATACATAAACAATATGCTTGTACATTTAATGTTTTTTTTAATGTATAGTTTGATGTATATGTATGTTGTGTTTATTTATGACAAAAGTTGGGCTGAATAAATTCAATACTTAAATTGCAGCTTTTTAGGAAAGAAAGGACTTAATGGATCGATTTGACGACGATTGTTTCTATGTTCAAGGATACCTGCAGCTTTGATTCTGGGGATTTTGATGGATCTTGATTTATGGCGTTTGATATTGGATTTTAGTGGCACTGTACGGCTATAAGGTTTGCTACTTTTGAAAATTATGTTTGTTTCAGGTGGAGGTTCGTTCAGCAGTTGAGGGTGAAACGAGAATTTTTAATTAGTTTGAAATTTGGTGTTTTATTTTAAATTCGTTTTTTAATTCAGAAGTTATACATTGATTTTGAGATTTAGTTTTTCAGAAGTTTGTGGATTTTTTAATTTTAGTTTAGTGGCGTGTTATTTTATGTTTGAGTTGTGTATTTGTATTTTATTGGCGCAGTGGTATTTTTCTTTCTGTATCAGGAACTTTTGTCAACTATACTTTGAAAAAAAAATCATGTGGAAGTAAATCGATAAAAAAGGAGAGGGATTTGTTTAGGTTTTCCATATCGATTCGTGGAATCGTTCCAACCCCAACCCTCCCCGTTTATCGCTGCTTCGCTGCGTTTACGTGCACCCCAACCCTTTTCAGATTCTGATCGCCAACATATGAAGACATCAAGGGAATTTATGGGCACCGCAATCAATTGTCACCCGACCAGTCTCTGTTCTTTTTTTTAAACTCTTAACAGGCCGTATGTCGCAGGTCGTGATCCTTGACTCCTTCAATTACGCTCTATTGTGCGGCTGGCTGGCTTAATTGCGTGAAGGGATTTGTTTCCGTCACGGGGATGGGATTTAAACGCTACTTTACCTTTCTTGTCTTCTGTTAGTGTGCAATAGTCAGTAAAAGAGACGTGTGATTCGAGGATTTAACCAAGGGAGCGTGTTTGATTATTGTGATGTTGATTTGTGTTTCGTAGCTGGCGATTAAACGGTGACACCAGATTGCTGTGGTGATTTTGAAAGGTGTCTTCATGACAATACTGCAGAATTATATGTATAATAATTGGAAGCTTAAATTGTTTTATGGAAGGTACAGTTTTCTCGTCTCGCAATGATTCATAAGAGAAGGTACGTTATTGTTGACTGTGATCTGAATAAATTCGTAGGGAGCAATAAAAGAATTATAATACAGTTACACTTGATAGGGAGCATTACCTTCTCTGTACCTGAGAGCCAGACTAATCCAACTCCATTTCTTCAAAATCAAGTTCTATACACCATCTCACTTTATCCTCATTTTGGATATCCTCAAATTCAGATTAAAAATCTAAAAAGTAACAAAATATGTACATACATGAAAACAGGGGAATTCCTCATTAATCTCAACCACAAAAGTGTACATATCATAGAGACATCGCGTTTTAAGGCCACCATGGTATATGGAAACCTTATAAAAAAGTTTACTATATTTTTTCCCGTGATTCACAGTCGACGCAAGCGTGCAGTCTAAGCAAAATCCCCAACCGGAAGCGAGCAATTGATTTCGCGACGGAAGACGGGGCTTATTAGCCCGGAAGCGAATCGAGGACGCGTCGGTTGGCAGTCCCGATCACCTGTCAGATCCACGTGACAGTCGGGGCTTTTCCGCGACAACGGCTCGCCTGTCCTCCTCCTTCTTCCTTCGCCACCCCTACGGCCACGTCCACGTCGTATTTCCACGTGACTTCCATGTGCTCGTTAGCGTCGGCTTTAGGTGAAATCGAGAGCGTCGACGTCACCGGTGCCGCGAGCCGAACGCTGTTCAGGGGAGAAAGAGAGAGAGAGAGGAGACACGCAACAGCGTGGGAGAGTCAGCGAAGGGAGGTGGGAGGGACGAGGGAGAAAAGAGGGTGAGAAAGAGAGAGGGGAAACGTCGGCGAAGTTCCTCCCTAATTGGGGTGGAACGACGACGACGAGGACGACTGGTGCCCGGGGATAAAATCGGAGCCGCCGTCCTCTTCAAGTACAGACCCTCTTCTTCGTGACCGATTGCGTGGCTCGGTGAACGGGATTTTCAATTTTAACCCGCGATCCATGGCCACGGAAGAGGCACTTCGATCCGCGACGGCGTGGAACGCGCTTGTTTCGGAGATCCGCGAGGGAATCGGTAGTCACCGAACCTCTGACTTCTGTTACTTCCTTTTTCACTTGGAGCCTGTGCTTGGGAGTAGGTTAACCTGGGCTTGGAAGAAGTTCAGAGAGGATTGATTAAAATTTAGATCAAGAGTACTTCACTTTTCGAGGCGTGGAAGTTTAGAAAATAAAAAGACCTATGTTGCAGAGACATTTTATTCTTTTTGGGAAAATAATTAAAATAGGGTCACTACAATGGGTTTTATATTAACTTAAATATGTATTGAGGTCTAGAGAGATTCGTGGATTTTTTTATGAAGGATCACTAAATTCATGTAATCTTCTAGTAATCTTTGTTCTTGACTTATGCGTTAGAATATAATTAGGTATTCAATTGTAACAAACGAAACTGAGCCTATAATTCTTCAGAGAACAAATATGTGCAGCACTGTTTCATAATACCTCTGATAAAGGCGGCCTCATTATTGGTAGAATTGTTGCAACTATGCAGCGGTTCAATTTAAGCTTAAAGTCCTCTTGATTTAATAATCAACAGTTTCCCATATAAATATTGAAGGATTCGTCAGAATAATCAGCAACATTTGGCGAATGCAAATGAGCGAGGCGATTCGTGTTTGCTTGGCGAAAAATCGAAGCAAAACGAAAAATGGAAATTGTTATCTTTCGCTGCGCAGAGGGGTGGCTGGAAATCAGAGACGCAAAGTCGGCTCAGATTTGCGCTGCAAGAGGAAGAGGAAATGTTTGCACGGTCGGCCAGCCGACCGACACGAAAATGAGCATAATATTTGGCCACGTAATCAATCAATTAGCACGAGCAACGAGCATCACTGGCGCGCATTAGTTTACCGCTGACTGGCTACCCCGGTTGCGATCAATCGAATAAACAACCCCTCGTGGCCGATACGCTCCAACGGTAGCTTGAGAATCGTGCAAACACTTTAGACTGTTGCTGCTGGAAACCGTGAGATTATTCTGTGATACAGGTTGCCATATTTCCAGCTGAAATTTAGAAATTAGATGGTATTAATATTTTAACACAAATACTTTGTTAATTGTCACCCTTTGAGGGTGGAAGTTATTATCTTTCGCTCAATTTTCAGGAAATTCAATCTGTAATCTGTAATCAGATAGCAGAATCTGATACATATAATTTTATAATTGTTCAGTATAGTCTTGGATAAACCGGTACATATTATAAAAAATTACAGAAATTAGATACGCATGGAACAATACTCATCTCGATTTTGAAAAAAATGTGACGTACCAGGTTTTGTCATCTGACTATAGAAATTGAATAATACCTCACTAGTTTACTCTTATAAAATCGTTAGTGTGCAGACACTGAGACATAGTCTACTGGAGCATTTACTCATACATTCACCTGTTTATTAAAATATAAAGTTCCCACTTCCCAACAGCTGTCAACATATTCATCGACCTCCAAACTCTAAAACTCACCCCTCTACACGTCCACACCTCTTTTGAAGCCCCAAATTTCAATGTTTCCCCAGTGCTCGAACGTAGGAAAATCATGCATCATCAGAAAGTTCATCGCACATCGTCGTGTTTATACTTAGCTGTCGGCTCGATGACCGAGCGATAATCGGCCGCGATTCTGGGGGCGCAAAATCGCCACGGATGACGGAATACGCTCTCACGACCCCTTCAGCGATTCAATCGCCTATTTATAAACACACGTCGCCCCGCATTAACCGACGGCGCACCTTTTGTGGAGGCCGAACGCACGAAACCGCCGCGAGACCTGAACCAAGCTCTCCTGGTAGTCTCTCTTCTCGGGACTGGCTGATTTGCGCCGGCTAACACGTGGACCTAATGCGATCACTTCCGCCATTTATGTTAAATAAGGCTCGCGTAACGGTGGCTGAGCCTTTTTTGCGCTGCCGTGAAACCGCGGCAAACGAACCGCGGTTTCGATGAATGCGAAAGGGTCGAACGCGCTTTCAAACGATTCTCTTCCTTTTATTCCTTTCTCGTTTCTGTATCATTCAGTGGCCAGGAGGTGTCAGCGTTGGCTGAGTGGCGTGCGTCGCTGGCATCACGCTCGAACGAGGATGCGCTTTTTCGTGGGACGGGGCGGGATTTTTCTGACTCTCTTTGCGAGTATTTTAGTCGAAGACTGGATATTTGTTGCGCAGTGCGCGGTGATTGAATTAGCTGCGGGGGACTCGAGATCTGAGCGCAATGGTTGACTTGAACTACTGTTTTTTTGTTGGAAATGTGAGGGAAAGCTTTGAGATTGCATCTTTATCTTTCGGTAGAAGAGTAGGAATATGGTTGAATATTGAAATGAAATATATTATTATTTATTGTTTTATATAATCGTGTAGAAAATAGTCCCAATACCTCTAGTAACAGTAATAATAATAATTCTATTCAATTATGAAGGTAAATGCAGTACTGTACTCGCTAGTAAAAAGTTCATTTTTCCAAGCATCTTAAAAATGAGTTTTAGTTAGCTATATTATTCTTCGAACAGATTCATTCTATCATATTTGCAATTCGCATTGTCTCTTCCAAAATTTGTCGCCCAACTACCCCGTTCAAATACCCTAAAAAAAGGCGAGTCTCTCTAAACAGAATGTACACCCCTATTTCCTTCACCTCCAAAAAGGTGATTCACGTTCGTCCTCCAGAGTCCAGTGTCCTTTGAGGTCGTCCAGTCGTACGTCCCCAAGGCACAATACGTCCCAAGTCCATTCGTTCCCCGAGCCCCGTAGTCAGCCAGCCACGAAACGCTCGTCGTCGTCGCGCGGCCAAGTCGCTGGCGCCCCATCCCCCGAGGTCGGGCTTTCCCTCCATTTTCCTCGCAGTTTGTTATTCTGAAAGTCTCTTTTTAGCCGTGGAAACTCGACACAGCTCGGCAGCCGTCAGCCCTCACCTCCCCGCCCCTTTACGTAACCTCCTCCCTCCTCGTCGCCCCTCTGAAGCAGCGCCACCACCGCCTCCCTTCGCCCCTGTGTCTTTCACCCTCCAGCTCTCTCCTCGTCGCGTTCTCTCGCCTCGTCGCTTTTTCGCTCTCCGCCTCGCTCGCTCCTCAGATCCACTCACCCCCTTTTTCCTGTGTAGATTTCTACCACGCTTCTGCTACCCTCTCTACCCCTGCCCCCTCCCTACGCTCCTCATAGTTCGCAGCAGTTCTCACCCTTCGTTCCACAGAGGCTAACCTTCCTTACGAAGAATGAAATTACCTTCGTTACGCGAAACTCCGTCCGCCCCAACCCCCGAACCCGATTCCTGCCCCCCTTTCTCTCTTTCTCTCTCTCTCTCTCTCTTTCTCTCTGGCTGCAGTCTTCGTTTCCCACACCCCCGGGGTCTCTCCTCGACCCAGGCTATGTAGAGGGGGCCGTACATACACCCACACGTACAGCAGAGCGTGTATTATGTGTACATGGGGGGACCAGGCGTACACCAGCGTCAGAGGGACGATTTTATTGCGCCATTTTTCCCTCCGCCCACCCCACCCCTATCCACCGAGTCGAGTAGTCGCTCCTCACGGGGATGCTACGAGAAAGTAATGGCTCCTTCAGAGACCCGCAACTCAACGCCACGTGACACTCACGGGATTTATGGTCAGTCGCGCTCTCGGTGTCTCCTTCGCTTTCCTTCTCTGCTTCGTCGTCCTCTGCGCCCTCCTCCCACTTCTCTTTCACTCTGCACCTACGCTTTCCACCAACCCCCTTCTTCCTCGAGATTCGTTTCTTGTCGGAGCTGTTCAGGCATTCTGAGGGAGTGGATGATGAGTGTCTATGAGGTTCGAGATCGTTCAGATTATGCTGTATGGGAATGGTAATAGAATTCTACGGGTGTGAAAATGTTGATGGGTTTCCTTGGAAATTAATTGGTTGTCTTGATGGAAGGAGTTTGCTTAGGCTTCAGGCGATTGTTGGTGGATCTGATTTGGTGAAACGTAGATTTCTCTATTATATTACAGAAGCCACTTGCTCTTCTTTTATAATATAAAGTATTTTAATTTTTCTAGACTCTAGAATTTTTTTCACATAGAGGCATTTTTATTTTTCGAGCTTTCAGAATTTTTGTTGCTTAGTCAAGTATTTTTTCATGCTGGTAATAAACAAGTTTGACTTTTAGTAAAGCGATGGGGAAGGTGGTTAGAAACTATCTCATAAAAAATCGTATACAATTCCTCCTTAAAAACAGGGTACTGAATAAACAGTACATAATAAAGAAATTAAAATGACTAATATTTTACGGTCCCCAAAATCCTCGCAAATATTTATCCCCCGTGAAATCAATATATCCCCGCCATGAAGGGATGAGTTGTTACGAAACGATCGCATCCGGTGACTTGCATCCCCGTGCACCTGGGCCCACCCTGGTATCGCGTACCAGAAAGAGAATTATTATCTGTTCGTCGGAAAGATAAATGGAGCTCATTGATAGACGATCAATTGTGTGCTGAAGGGGATCGTCGTAGGCATTGTCCAGCGGAAAGTACCTTGTCAAATCTGCTACACGGAGATTTGCCACGCGATGCGTCTCTCGCATTGGGGTTGAAGTAACGAGCCCAGAGGGGGTGATAATCGCTTCCTCTGCTCGTCCAAGTGTATCCACTCACCAGTTGCTCCTTCAGCTCCTCTTATAGTCGATGATATCGATGTGATCAGTAGACCATTATCGTTGATATTTATTTATTACAGGGACGAGGTACAATTATTTTAGTTGGGTGGGTCGGTCTTGGATGGAATTGTGCACGATGGTATTGTGGATAACGAGGTGGTGGTTTGAAGTTTTAGAGGTGTAGAATAAAACAGAATTTCTTTAAACGGAATTAACACTTTCAAATATTCAAATATTCAAATATTCAAATATTCAAATATTCAAATATTCAAATATTCAATATTCAAATATTCAAATATTCAAATATTCAAGTATTCAAATATTCAATTATTCGTGTATTTAACTGTACAAGTATACGAATATTCAAGTACTCTTGGTTATAAGCCATTAACTCTTAGCCAGTATAGTATCACTATTAAAATCACTATTAAAATCTCACAGTTCTTGAGTTGTTCAATTTTCCCAAGTTGAATAAGATACAGCTACTGTACCTCCAGCATACCAACCCAAGACTCAAACCACGCAACGCAGACCCACCGAAAGAACTTCAATGCAATCTCGAAGCAGCAACTCCTCGCCGATAAACCAGCCTTAATTTCCCCTCAAAAGGACATAAACCGCCTAATCGTTCCCAGAATCGTCCCCAAACTCGCGGGGGTGTTCCGTTTACAAGGACACCGCTCGGCCGCAGTCGCTTTTGAAAATAGCTCGAATTCCGCAACAGGGCCTCAGTCTTCCTTCCTCCACGCGTCATTAGCCGTCACAGCGACGGCGAAGGAGGTTGAAGGGAGGAGGGGAGAGAGGAAAAAAGGACGACGGGGTATCCCGTGGCTGGAGTTCACACCCCTGCAGACGGATCACGTGTCAGCCACGCAACGACGTGGCGCCAGGGCTCATCTTGTTTTCGGGCCCCTTTTCGGTGGCCCTTTGAGCCAGACCGCAAAAATCATCGACTCCCTGTGAAACCTTATGCAGAACGATCGCCACACGTGCTCGGCTTCCACGATCGACGTGTCGACTTTCATTGTTGGCCAGAGCGGGCGTGTCGAGGACTGGCCAGCCGAGACGCCTCGAAGACGCTGGCCTCAGACACGAAGGGAACACGGGTTTTTCGGTGTTCCTGTCTCCAGTGAAACGAGATCCTCGAGGCAGATTGATTTGCGATGCCTCGGCACGCCGATGCATGCGGTTGTGACAGCTTCTTTCACTTCCTGCTTTCGAGGCTACTCCTTTCGACTCTCAATTCTTTGGTTCCTTCGGCGATTATTTATTGAGCTGTGTTACTTCGTGATTGTGTTGCTGCACGCAAAGTGACTGTGTAATCATCGTTTCATCGTTTTTATTGGATTTTTCCGTGACCACCAAGAATAATATATAAACACATACGTGAACAGACGACGAGGCGATTTTTAAGAAATTTAATTTCCACGCTGTTATCGAACTCTACTGTACTCGCACTTTAATTTGTTCAGGATGAACTGTAGAAATATTCAAGCTACATTTCATTGCAAACCACTTGAGTCTAAGTAGCTAAACTAGCGTGAACACAAACTTGACATCAAGCTGCTCGAACCCAGCTGGCTTGAATTCAAGTAACTCGGCTAATCCGAACGAGGCTTATTATCCAACACTTCCCTTATCCGCACACTACTGCCTCCTTCTTAACTCGAGAGGCTCCCCCTAAGAAATATTACTAATTACTAATATTACTATCTAACATGGGACTTTTAGAACCTGTCAAGATAGAAAGCTAAAAATCATCCCGGTAATACAGCAGGTTATTCGAAGGGGCGAAAGAACCTCATCGGATTAGTCCTCCGGCCGAGGTCGCCAGCGTTTAACGAAAAAGAGCGATGCGAGTGGCCATGAAAAACGTATACCGTATTAATGAGAAGGCCGGAGGGGTCGTTTGTTGGCATTAGAACAAACATTTCATCGCAGGAAATCGTTAGAACGCGGACGGGGATCGTGTCGGTTCACTTGATGCCCGCCGGACGTGTGCATCGTGCCTCTGCCTCCTGGCCACGACCGAATGGATCGTAAAAGTGAGGCGTAAAAAACGTAGAAACGCCCACCGTACGCGGTGCGCCGACGAACGTTTTCTTGCGACCATTATTCATAAAATCCTGGCTGCCTCCGCGCCGTTTACTGCGTTTTCTTCCTACGGACAGGGCCCACGATGACCCCGTCATTCCCGCGAGCTTTCTCGCTCGTTTCGCCGGCATGTTAGTCCCAGGAAGCTTTAAAACGCTCCACTCTCCCACTTCATATCTGAAGATTCGTTTAGAATTTGGCTGGCGAAGAGGGATTCTGCGAAGCAAACATCGGGACACGTTAATGAGTAAAAAGGAGGATGTAATGAGGGGCGGGGGCAAGGTTCGGAATGTGGACTGGTTGAAACTTAATTTACACGATGTGACTGGAATCGAACAAGGAGTATGGCCCAAGGGGCGCGAGAGTTCGATGAAAGCCCGCGGTGAAGTTATTTCAATAGTTCGTGGAGAAGTTGGACTGTTCGTGTGATAGTAAGAGACTCTGTTTCAGGAATTCGGGCAAACAAACTGACTTCGTTGACCAAAAGTTTAATGTGTGGATAATTGAGAACTTGAAGGCTTGAGTACATGGGTAATAGAATAAGTAAATACCCTGAATAACTGAATAAGTGGAAATTTGAATAATTTAAATCTTGCAAGTTTGAATATTCAATTAATTGAATAATTGAAGAAATGGACAACTGAGGGAGTGAATACGAGAATAATTGAATAACTGACTACCTGACTAACTGAATAGATACAATATAGATAAAATAATTGAAAATTCAAATATTTGAATAATCAAACAATTAAATGCCTAATTATTTAACCAAATAACCGATTTAGTGACCAAAAGTGATAGAATAATTGAAGTCTGGATACTTGTGAGATTCTGAAAATATTTATCACCATTAAGTACCTATGTTTCTGCATTCTGATAACACAATTCTTACCACTGTACCAGTAAACCCCTCAACTCCGAAGATCCATTTCACGAAAGCCTTCCCAGGTGTGACTAATCACAACAGAGAAAATAAGTCTAGCCAGAGGAGGGCCTCAACAAAGTTTCAGACGAGGCGCGAGCCCCGTCGATAGCTGGACGATCTCACACAGGGAGGGCCAGAGCCGCCACGCCACGGGGTTCTTGCTACCCGCCAACTTTACAAACCTTTTTACAGATCGTTATTCGTCTGATCGGGGCCACACATAAATCGGGGCCCGAGAGGGGGGGAACTGGCTCCCACTAGCACCTACGTGCCGTGGCCAGGGAATATATCTGGACGAGTGGAAAACTTATTCCAATCGGCTTAGCCGGGGTCAAGGGCTGTCATAAAATCAGCCTGGAACACCTGCTGCGCCCTCGCCGATCGGTGACCCCTCGAACCTCCATTTCGCAGATTTTTAGGAGAGTTCTCGGCCCTGTCTACGCGGGAGGATCGCCGTTCGAGTGAATTACGAGTGCTCCTCTGGAGAGTCGTCGCTGAAGAGTGCTTTTGGGATTGTGTTACACTGGATGACACGTCTCGTTGGCAAACTTTCTTGCATGCTTCTTTCTTCCTTCAGAACTTCCCATAGTTGTTTGTATTGGTCGAGGGGATCTCTGGGAGGCTTGAGAGGGTTCATGGATGCTTTCAGTGACTGAATTCATAGGTGGTCTTACTACTTACAATCAGTCGAGCTGAGTACCTTGCACTTGGGTTCGAAGTGAAGTATGAATAAATGCTTCTCTAATTATTTTTAAAAGTATTTTCCTTTCAATCAAGTAAAATTATATATACATACTTATCTTAAGTTAAAGAATATTGAAAAATTTAGAATACAGATTGAAAAGAAAATCATAGCAAGTGCTTTGCATAGTACCTACTTGCATCTTCCAAATTTTCAATTCCAAGTATTACGTAACATTATAACTTACTTTCTTTGAAAGTAGCCCCAGTAAAAAAATATTATTCGCCATAGAATTGCCCCCTGTGGAACCCTATCAGTGCCCCATCCCTCATCACAACTGTCATTCGAGCGAAAGAGTCCCTCGTCTTCGCGACACATTTTTCAAAGGGCACCGAGTCTTTGTGAATCCCAGTGTCAGGCGTCGTCAGCGTCGCCAAACAGCGTCCCCGTCCAATTACAAGTCGCATCGGATTCTTTTTCACGGTTCTCTCCACCCACTCGAGGCTCCGACATGAAGGACGAAGGGCTCGTAGGAAGCAATCTGGTGGGGTGATAAGGAGCAGATCGGGCACGATAGCGTCGAGAGCTTTGTGTCGCCTAAGAGCGACGCGAGATCATCGATCATAGCTCGGCGGACATGAATGGTCGTGCACTGGCTCCCTCGTTCCTGGTGGTTCCCTGGCACCGAGAAATTTGCAAGTCGAGGGAAAGGAGGGAAAGACGACGTTACACGGACCACACGCAACTGCAATGCGCAATTCGCGATTCTACGTGGTCTGTTAGAGCGAGGAGGAATTCACGTTGCTTCCGACGGAAGAAGAAGAAGGTGACTTTTTCTCAGATGCGTGGCAAGTGAAGATTTTATCTGGGACTAAAGAAGATTTAGAGAAATAAAATAGTATGTCCATTATTGATAATTAACACAAAGTTTCTTGAACAGTTTATCAAGCATCAAAGATTGTTTTTCTGGAAGAGAACGTGTCGATAATTTCCCCTACTCCCACGCGAAAATCTGAAAAAGAGTCACGCTCTGCTATCTGTCAGATGGGAAACAATGGCGACGAAAGGGTACCCTCGTTCCTCCATCGTGCCCTGGAAGGCACGCGTCGATTCGCGGCGGATCGCGTGGGGAGTCACGATGCTCGCGTCGGGCGTCGAAAAGTCGAGGGAATCCCTGAAATCGCGGAGGTGCTGGGCCATTTCTGCACACCCACACAGCGTGGGCCCTGAGACAATCGCCACCTACGAGGCCATTCTTCCGCGGCGGGCCCGCATGAGCGAGATCGGGAGATTTACTGTTTTCTTGAGTTATGGCCAATTAATTAAACCGCGAGGAAGAAGGATCGACCAGCTCGAACCGTAATGATCCATCGAAGACGGTTTCCAGGGCTCCGCGATTTCGGAGATTAACCCCTTTCGTGTCTGCCCGCAGTTGTTGAGGCGTTCCTGGTATCGGTGATGCAGTAATGACGTGCTTGCTTAATGAGTCCTGCTTTTATGGCACCGATAATTACTTTATTGCGGGCCTGATTGTTCTCGAATTGATGGTTCAAGAAATATTGGTAGGAAGCTGCAGTAGGCTTTTACAGTGCTTTTCAAAGGTCTGAAGTATTGTTCATTAATGACGAAATGGGATTTTCCATGCATATGCAATAGGTTAATAGAGACATTGGATGCTTATACAGGGCGTTTCATAATTCATGGTACATGAAAAGATGCTTTATTTTAATTAGGCTTTTAGGTAACGCAATTTCGTTATTCTTGATCTTCGTCTCATTTCCAGCCATAGAATCTACCTAACCCACTTTGTACCATGAATTATGAAACACCCTGTATTAACACTATGACACTCCTGTGACTTATATATACGCCAGAGGAATTTAAACAATTATTAACTCGACTTATTCAACTCGACTCTTATTGAATCTCCCTTAAAAGAGTGACTAGATCTTGTTAACACTGCCTAATAGAACACAAGAATACTTCTCACTATCTTTTACTGAGTATCCCCTTCATCCTCTCCGCGAGCAATCTAATCGAACAACAATACACGCCCAAAAATAGAAGACCCCTGACACTTCCCTGACAAGCAAAAAGTGTCCGCGATAAATCCTCAGTCCCAGAACCAGCGTCTCCACTAATTACGTCGACTAATCAGAGCGCGCGTCCCTGCACCACTTTGGCGAAAAAAAAGAAAAGAGAAAGAGAAAAATAAACCGAAGGGTGATCGTCCCAAGGGCTAAATCACGGTCGACGAGTTATTTCGTCCACGCCGCGGTGGATATCGAGCTACCGGGTAGCGATAGACGGAGAGGAGTCAGCCGCTGGCTGGGTGGTCCAGAAAGTGGGTATTCCTGTAACTTCCTCAATGGAGCGGCTCCTTACGCCGCGTAGGAGATCGTTTTCGGCGGGGATCGTCAGATTTCGGATGTAGGCGCGACCACGTCTAACCGAAGTGCGAAGGTCCGGTGACGACCTAATGAGCAACAAACCCGGCTGCCATCTGGTCACCAGCTTCGGCCTAGGCCTGACGTTGCTCGTGGTTACGGGAAATTAATGTACCTCGAGAATTAATGATCCGACCCTCTTCCTGGAACAGAGCGGGACCGATTCGGCCGCGGCGGCTGGCTGGACTGGTGAACCGAATTCTCCTACGCTGGCTGCGACGACGCTGCGCTTCGAGGCTCGCTCGGTGATGTGGGTGTTCGGTCGCGGCGTGGGCTACTACTTGCGATTAGCGATGTGACGGGGGTGATTATGAGGGATTACTGTGTCGTAGATATGATGTAAATGTTAATCCTATTCGTTTCATACTGAATTTGGAGTTTCTGGTCTAGTTTAGGGAGATGTTTAAGGCTTGAATTGATAGGGTCGTAAGAAATGTTAGGGAATTGTTCTGTAGTTTCTTAACGACTGTGTTTTCAATTATTCAAGTACTTAGCTACTTAGCTACTTAGTTGTTTCATTATTCGCTCGTTCAAATATTGAGATATTAAATTATTCAAGTTTTCAATTATGAAGAGACTTAAGTATCTGTTCAAGTATTCAATTATCCAGGTATGTAAATATTCAAGTATTCAAGTATGTAATTATTAGGTAACGCAGGTATGCAATTATCCAACTAGGTACATGTTCAGGTATTCAAGCATTCAATTATTAAGTCACTCAAGTATTCAATTATCCAAATGTGTAAATATTCAAGTATTCAGGCAATTACTTTATCACTCAATTATTCGTTCATCAAGTTATTCAATTACTCAGCTATTGAATTCTTTAAGTACCAATGCGTTAAGTTTCTAAATTATTCAATTATAATGACAAATTACTGCACTTTAACCGACCTGAAACCGACGAATTTCTTTGCCTCTTAAAGAAACTATATATTACAACCGCCACGCACCCTCATGATTCAATTATACGGAATCCTCGAGTGACTCCAATAAATATTCCTCCCCAAAATGTACCACCAACAGTAAAAAAATGTACTCAGAATGTCCTACCTTCAGATACCAAATCAGATACCTCATCCTGACGCGTAATAAATATTTCACTGTTGCAAGACTTTGCAGCATTGGTTCCTCAAAGTTGCAAAGGATCCAGGCGATTTTTAATCCGCCGAGGGCACCGCGACGAAATCGGAGTGCGAATCCAATTGCTTTCTCGCTCGTTCGCCGGCTATCTGCTTCGGGTTCTGGCAATAAATTCAGCGGAATGGTAAACACAACGGACCGGCGAGTGCATCGAAACCCGAAACCCTAAATCACCGCGTAGATCAGCGAAAAAAGGAGGGAAGGAAAGGAGCGATGGTGAACGGGCACCGAGAGACCGGACCTCGTGAGCCCGACATCCCCCTCTCGTCTCTCCCCTGGACACTGTTTGACTAAATAAACAAATACAGATTAGTTCCACGACGGCCACGGGGATGTAAATCATCGCGAAACTCGTTACACGTTGCATATGTATATGCAGGCGGTCATTCCTGCGCTGGGATTCGTTGTCGGAGGAATCGACCGCCAACGGAAGAAGAAAATCGAGCAAAAAGACTCGAATTATTGCTTCTCCACTCCGTGCTCATTGTTCCTCCGTCTGACCATGATGCCCACTTCCCCTTAGACTCTCAGCGTTGACTTTTTTCGATGGCTCGGTTCATTTTGTAGAATATTCTTGTTTCTCCCTACGAGGAGGGGTAGGACTGCTTGCTCTCGATATAATTTCATTACTATGTTTGCTGCAACTTAGAAGTATTTTAAATATTTAAATCTCCAACCTTGTGAAATCGTTCGAATACTTACGAGCGCTACTGTATTCATAATCTTAAATTTTCATTTCATCCCTCCACCCCCATCAAGAATCCCAAATTACGAGCCCTTTCCTTCGTCCCTGAAAAACGTTCAGGGAAACACAACCAAGCGAAACGTTGAGCGAATTCAATCTACCAGTCAGCCATCGAAACTCGGATGCTGAAAGGTGGCGCGGGGCGCGGGGTCAGGGGTTGGGTGGGATTATGTCATTAAAGCGGTTACGGTTCACCGAGCTGTCATCGAGGATCGAGCCAGCGAGCGTATGACGCGCATGACAGGGAGCGCTGCCAGCGGTTGTCGCACCTGTGTTCCCGTTGTTATCCCCGCTTTGTTGCGTCGCGTACCTGCTCCACTCGGCTGAAATAACACATCCGAAAACACCACGTGCGCGGGACACGCACGCACCGATGCCCCAGCGCTCTGTGCACGTATGCACGTTCACGGTGCCACGCTTACTAACGAGGGTCCCTCGCCTATAAGCTCCCAATTAACGGACTATGAATCTCATACGAGATTGGCTATCAATTAATTTAAATTCTACGCCACCCCCTAGGAGCACCGCGTACCATGGGACAGCAAGTGCGCCCTGTTAGTCGGAAGGCGAACGCAGGTGGTCGTCGCGACTATGATTAGCGTTCGACGAGGATCGCTTTGTCGCTTTGATTGGTTCTGCGTCCTCTGCGTCGATTCGCTGGGCCCTGTTCGTTGCAGAGGAAAAGTTGATTAGCTCTGAGGGTTTCGTGTTGCTTGTCGATAAGGGAGGTAGGAGGGGTGATAGAGTACATATTGTGTTTATTTTTGGATAATGAAATCACGATTGAGTAGAGTGTTCTAGTGCATAGTATATAATAGTATTCAATATTTAATGTATTGCATATATACGAAAAAAATTACAAGGCTTGAAAAAGTGTGTTTCTGAGGGGAAGCAAAAGATTATTTATATGTTTAGGAGAAAATTATTTATTAAATATATAATATTAAAAGTTGTATAGATTGAAGTTATTTTGAATAATTAGTCTAGAAAATAGGTACGTGTTGCTCGCGTTAAATGATTAGTCTAATCAGTAGTCTAAATAATAGTAGAATAGTAGTAGAATAAGTAGTCTAAAAAATTGTTACGTGTTACTTTCATTAAATGAGTACCTATTGTAGTACCTACATGTGCGACATGTGTCATAGTATTAAATATTTGGATATTTGATAAATGTACCACTTTAATGACCTCACCTCGTCAAAGCATAAATTAATAAAGGGTTGAAACGTCTTCCCAATCACAATAGCGTACGTTTCTTAACATCTCCAATTAACTATAGTCCTAAACAAAGGCTTCCACTTTTCCCCGCACGTATTCGCGGTAACGCGAAACGATGCGAAATATTTGAGCGATTGCGTCGTCAGAATTATCGGGAGGTCAGCGCTGTCGCGAGAACGAAGAATAAGAATGGTCTCGCCTCGTCGGCGACAGTCGCCGTTTCTGAGCAATAATGCATTTCAATTAATTAGCTAATAAGCCACCTCGTTAGGGATTAATGGCATCTGCGTTGGTGGCGCTCGGTTGCGTCACTGGCTGACAACTGACTCGCCCAGGCTGCGCATCAGCTTCTTGAAACGATTTTAAAGCTTAATTTAGAAACAGAGTAGTCAATTACAAACACATTTTATATCCTGATAATTTATATAATATTTATCAAGTTAGCTAGTAGTTCAAAAACGTGGGGGTGGTAGAAAGAAAGTACACAGAAGAAAACGGAAAAAGAATTTTATCTCGAAATTTGAAAACACCTGTAGTTGCAACTTTGTCACAATTACCAGCGAATTTGTATTTTTCGAACGACACTGCAAGCAGCTCGCAAGCGAAGGGAGCAAAGCGGATCCGCGAAACTTTCGGTTTCACTCTAATAGAAACGTTCAGGCGCTTATAATTCACAAGTAAACAATCTGGAACAGTTTAGCCGACCGGTGCTGAGCACTTCATTTTCTCCCTTTGCCGCAATTAACACGTTAATTTGACTGGCAGAGGCGTGCTGAACTCGGACCGTGATAAAGGAGAAACGAACGAGAGGCAGGCGGCCGCCTCGAGTTCCTGTTATAATCCCTGTTACGGTATCTCCGAGATCCCGCGACCGGTTTCTGGACGAATCCATTTCGATATTCATACGTTTCTATTGCCCTCGGACGCTTATCAGGGCCCCGCGTACTCGTAAAACGCCATATTTACGTAACGTCCAGCGTATATTATTAATCGTTAATTAAACCGGTACAAAGCGGCTCGATAAGATATCGTTAAACAGTGGTGCACGGTCAGAGGGGGCTCGTGTCTCCTTCAGAGATGCTACAGAGGAACATGATACCGAGGAAACTTTCATAGTGAGTGAATCGTGAGTGTGTGGTAATTAAGAAGCTACTGAACTTTTAAAAGTATTTCATATCTAGTTAAAATTAAGTGTAAGGACAAGATCGCGATGAATACTAAGATGTGTAAAGCGTAGTTTGTTTCTTTGATTTTAAGCGTGTTCTATCTTATTGATTCAGAAAACAGTGATATCCTAGATTGCATGGATTCTGTTTTTGTATTTGTGTAGTGTTAGATCTAATAGAGAAATTAATTTTGATTGTAACTATGTTGTAATTCATTTCTGATTGAACTAATTTTAATGAGCCGCCTGTATATTATCAAATCTCAAATCTATAAATTAGTGGGCTGTTCAAAAATTTGAATATTTGAAAAGTGGTATATCTAAAAATTTGAATATTCAAAGGTTGAGATATTTGAAAATTTAAATATTTAAGGATTGGAATATTTGAAAATTTAAATATTAAATTTAAATAAATTTTAAATTTAAATTTAAACATTTAAGAATAGAGATACTTGAAAATTCAAATATTTAAAATTTGAGATATTTAAAAATTGAGCTGTTGGAAAATCTGCATATTTAAATATCAGGAAGCAATATGTTCAATCTCTCTACAACATTTGCTTCAAGAGCACTCTGAAAAATATGAAGAAATCTATAAATCTGGTCCTCCCTTCCGTCACGGAAACCTCGCCACCCAATGATTACGTCCCCTCGCAGCGATCCACCCCCGAGATCCAGCGCAACTCATCCAACTAATCGTCCATCCGGAGCGACGCGTTCTCCGACGCGGCGTCTTCGACTAAAAAGAGCCGAGACGGAGCAGCCGCGAATTTCGCTCGTGCCTCTAACGGCGTGACATCTCGCAGCTATTACACTGACTCGCGTCGGCAGGTGCAACATCGCTCACTGTCCCACCCCGATATATTCAAATGGCCCGTACGGGCTGCCATCCTCTCTCCCCTCTCCTCTCTCCCCTGTCCCGCTCACCAAGCTTCTTACTCGGGTTTCTACTTTCTATTCCTTTCTCTCCCACTCCCCCGATCCCCTCCCACCCTCTGTTTCTCTTATTCGGCTCGTCGCGCGTCGTCTCTTTTTCGGCACGGTCGTGAACCGCTAATTAGCGCGGACTTTGCGCGCCGCGTGGATCTGTGGAATCCGCGCAGTTGTTTGTCACCCGCGCTGCACCGTGCAGGAAGCTTCCTCCCTTTTCTCCCGTCTTCCGTCCCCCAGGCCTTCCTCCTTCTCGGCCACGCTTTCTTTGCTCGCGTTCGCTCTTCCGACGTAGCCTCGCCATTCTGTCGAGTGTCTGTCCCTCCTCCCCCCCGAGGCCCTTCAGGACTTCTGTGGGGAATAGTGTTGGGACTAATTTTAGTGCTGAGGAGTCTGAGGGATGCGCGCTATCGTGAGCATTTGGACGCTTTTAAGTTATTGGAAATGCATGAAATATTTTTGTTTCTTTTAGACTGAGTGGTATTGTGATAATACTTTGTTTTATGACTTATTGATTTGCTTTTGAAGGTATCACTCTCATCATTAGTATGAGGACTTCCTGTCAGACTGATTCTGAAAATAATAGAAATTGAATCGGAGAAGTTGGAAATTGAATATTATTGTCTGAAGTAGAAGTGGCATGTCATGGTCAGACAAAGTGGAATCAGTATTCTTATACATATTTTTTATTATATGAGAAGGATTCTGTGTTCTCACAGGCTTACTAAGGTAAACCAAGTCTAAGAATACAAATTTCGAAGTCATGTCAGTGATTCTATTGTGTATATCCTCTTTGTAGTACGTATTGTCTGATTAATCTATCTGCGCTACTACTTGCTAGTCAGACATCAAACAAGACGAAACGAACAGATAAAAGATTTAATATAATTCAAAAACCTCTGACGTCACTCCTACCACATCATTACGTATCTAACAATAGGAACTATAAAAAAATAGAAGATCCAATGACCAGTTCTCCACGATTCTCGTTTCCCTGAATTCTGAACACGCCTCATACCTCAAACTAAATGATCGAAATTCGGATCACTTCCTCTTTTTATAAGCTCATATTCCACGGAAAATCGCTGTTATTCCACGTTCAGCTGGCTTCCTCTCGCCAGGGTCGACGAAGAACGGCGTCTTTGAGCGCGGAGCGAACGGGGAAAGGGGTAAGCGGGAAGTGCACACGGCTTTTGATATACCGTCAAGGCGATCTTCACGCCCGCGCCTTGAAGTCTGAATTATTGGCCGCGAAGAGCGGCGCCCCTTGTCGAATGGTATCCGAGCGTGATGCAGGGCGTCGAAAGTGCTCGGCGGCAAAGAGAACCGGTGGCTGGATGGATTTTACACGAGTCCACGGATGGTTTCACGTTCCTGGAGCGGGGGCGCAGCCTCTTGGAATCTGCACTCCGAGATTCGTTAGTTCGTTGGGTGTCCATGACTTCAGAGTGGAAATACCCTTTCTGGAAATTTATAAGGGATCAATTTTGCTTACTGATTCAGAAGTTTCTTCGTGGTAGATTATTCGATTTCCATGTCGAGATTCTGGAGACACTTTACGTTTGTATTAACCCTTCATGTCCTGGAGGCACTTTGAAGTATTGTATTCAAATTCCACCGTGTTACTTGAAAGTATATAGTGAAACTTGATTTTTCGATAAAGTCCCAGTTTACGAAACTAGTCACTGCTACAATTATAAGATGAAAGTAGATAGTCATAGCAACGACCTAGTTAAAAGCCTATATGAACAGATGTACCTCAGAGACAGCATAGGGAGCATCCTAAGGACCTTCTACCCTAATCACATCAAGTATCAGTAGCTAATCTCCACAGGGATTCCATTTACCTCCTCATCATCCCTACTTACTACTAAACAAAAAAAAAAAAAAACACCAAAACGAAACCTGGAGGTACAAACATAACACTTATTTAACTCACGATCCCCTGAAAGACACCCCTGGCATCTCAATCTCAATGTTCCCAACTCTCGTCACTCCCCAATAGCATCTCCAACCTCAGGACACACCTAGAGTCAACCCCTCTTGAACCCATCCTCCCCAAAGCAGCTCCGCGGCGTCGTGACGCAGAAAGTTTCGACTGCATCCACGAGTCGCGTGTGTGCCCCGTTCTCCTCGAAACCGCGGCGGAAAAGGGAAGAAAAAACGGGGACAGAGAGGCGGCGAGGAGGGCGTGGGGAGGGGGGGAAAAAAACTTCGTCGCCTCCCGAATCCTCTTGTCGAACGGTATTCGAGCGTGTCGCGGGGCGTCAAAAGTCCTCGGTGCAAAGGGTTGCGGTGCTCGGCGCGCTCAGAGGAAGCGTCTCTCGAAGAGGACCGCACAAACGAGACGAGTGAGTCCCCGACTCGCGAGAGCAGAGTCAAGAGAGAGAAACACTGGGCAGAGGGGGGAGAGGGGGCAGGCAGGCAAGGGGGGCAGGGAGGGTTCATCGGGGCGTGGACGAGGAGACTACGGAGAGCCGCGCGCGCGGAGGCACTAAAAAAATCAAGGAGAGGAGTTTAATGAGCGGGTAGCGGCGAGAAATAATAACGTGACGAGGTTTATATACAAAAAGGGAGAAAAAGCTCGGGGAAAATCGGCGCGACGATGGGCGGAGGCGCGACGTAGATTCGTATTTTCGTTCCCGCGGAACGAGGCCTCGCTCGACTCGCGGGGACTCTTCAGACCATCCATAGTGCTGGTCCAAAGAAAGTTTTCAACCTGAATGACGGGTGCCGTGATGTGAGAAGAAAGAGCTGTATTCTGTGTTATCCTGAATCGTATCACGGTCGTCGATCTCTGGGAGGCGTCACAATTATTCTCAGTTGCAATTATTTTTATAGGGAATTTTGTTTCTTCATGTACCACTTGGGTATTTACTTTTATATGATTGTATAGAAGGGTTTTACAAATGTAATGCTAAGTTGAACATTGATTTTTGATAGAGGGAGTTGTTTACAAATGTATGATTTTTAAAGTGTTGTAACATTGTCACTGGAAGTCGTAGTACAGTCTCTCTGAGCTCATTTTACAGAGTAAAGCCTCTATTTTTATACCCTCGAATTAAATTTTATTGGGAGAAGCTACTATACTTGGGAACAGAGTAAGAAAGTGAACGTAGAACGTAGAGCCTAAAAAAGTTTGTTCGCGATTCATTTTCACAGAGAATTTGAGGACAGAAACCTCCCCTTCACAACAACCCCTTAACAATCCATGCACGATTTTATATCTCTCTTTTATCTTTTTTTTAAATAAAAGACTGTATCGTCTCCGTTAGGTAACTTAATTTTAATCTCTCAAATATTTCCTTAATAACAGTACACAAGACTCGAACTCTTTATATTCTCCTAGTTATTTGTCTCTTCTAATTTCTTAAGTATTCTTCTTACCCTGTTCACAAAATAAGTACTATTTCTAATTTACTATCTGCTGCTTCCAAGCAATTTGAGAATCCATACGAACAAGTCCACCACAAGATGGTCGCCAGGTTCCTCCAAAAAAGATTTCTCTTCAAGGCTTAAGAGCCATCGAAAATCGCGAGGCACGGTTGCATCGGCCCCGCTAAGGTCACCTCAAGGTTAACGAAGCGAGAGAGGGTTCCCACATTTTCTTCTCACGTTGGAAACAATGGCCAGCGGATCGTGGGCTTTCGTCGAGCGATAAAACGAGAACGCGCGCGCCGTTCCGCTCGCATTCGGGGACCGTTCATTCTCGGGGCCGATCAGGCGTGATCGAGGGACGACCGAGAGATTCCTAGATCCTCCCTGCGCGATGTCAGGCCCCTCTGACCGGTTCCAGGGGATCGAGATGTCGATAACGCGAATGATCGATGCTGGCCAGTGTGCGACAGCGTCGAAACTCCTCGTCGTTGACAGTGGTACCGGTGTCGATCCACGGCAACGTCTCATTTACTTCGTTAAGTGCATCGTGACTTCTCCGTGGACCCATCCGCCAAGGCGGGTAACGGTCCAATGTGTCCACTGAGCGAGGATCGTTTGTTAAACGCGCACACGCTTTCCGGTATTTTTGGATATTCTTGAAATATTAGCCCTCGCGTTTTCCTTGGACTCGGGGCCATTATTCTTTTGAAATCTTAGCGTTTGAATTATTTAATATGCAGGGGATTCAGATTCAGATTGCGAGAGGGGAGATCTTGTACTCTATTCTTGAGTCATTGCGCAGTAGTAAATATTTAAGAGTGAAGGTTTTTGGTTGAATATGTGCACTGTGAATATAATTTGAAATTTTTTGATATTTAAACTTTTTAATTTCTCTGGTTTCTTTTTTTTAAGGCTTCCCATAGGTTCCAGTCTTCGATTTCAGTTACTCACTTTTCTAGTTTCTTAGATTGAACATTTTTTAAGTATCTATTTAAGTTATCGAATATCTGTACCTGAGAGCCACAATGAGCCAAGTCTTTTTTTGTTATTTTTCAGGAAAGCCGAAAAACAATTACAACAATAATCATTCCTGAACGCAGTATATGCAGTAGTTTATATTATTAAATTTACTTCACCTATAACGTAAGTTAGTCTGGCTCAAGTACAGATATATAAACAGTCAAGTTTCCAAATGTTCGAATACTGACTCCAGAAATAATTCAAGTGGGCACTAACAAGTAAGTCCTGGCTGTTACCACATCCTTTAAACACGACTTTAATCTTTTGAATTTGCTCTTATTCCCAAGGTTCGCTCCTGGTTGGTACAGGGTTTGAAATAATCTAGGAACGGCATCGTACAGTTGCAAACGTGACTGGGAACGGAGAACGTGAATCTGCGTGGGTGTGCAGAAGACATTCACTGGTTCCTCAGTTTCTCACTTTTTATTTGTACCGTCGAGAAATAATTGAAGCTGTTTCAAATATCACGGATAGCTAAGTATAAATAATACAATATTTTCTCATATTTTCTTTATCGAACATCATTCACATCAAGGATGATCACGATTCTCCTTTAAACCTCGCATCCTCCTTCGTCCCCGATTTTTATCGACTCAGAAATGCAGCGAACAATCGCCGTTCAAAATCGCATCGCTCCATGCGTCAGCTCTCATTCAGCGTCAGCGCACAATGCAGCTGAATGCATATTGTATGCGCCGTCCTACCTTGCATTCTAGTTTTTTGCATTTCCGTTATCCTTCTCGGCGTAGCGCTCTCTTGTAATAATTAGTACTCTGTCAGCAACAAAGGATCCGATCTACAGCTGATTCTCATCTCCATGCACTTATTGAATAAAAAAAAAAAAAATCAATTCTCCACGCTTTAGCTTCAAAAAAGCTTGACTGATCAATAGAAAGCGACGTAATAAAAATAATTCAATTACGCGTCATTATTTTAATATTAAATATATATTTGCTTTTCTCTCTTACCTTTTTTAACGATTGAAGTATCCTCGAGATGACCTGTTATCAAGGGAGAGGTACGATCAGGGGACAGCTGAGGGCGTAAAAGAAAGAAGTCGACAGAGACGGCGAAGTATATTGTCAAAATATATTCAATGAAAAAATCATCTTGTAAAATTAGACAATCGTTCCATTCGTTACAAGGATATCGATAATAGGAGTGATAATAATAATAATCGTCGTCATCATTATTACCTTGCCTAAAACAGAACCGCTACCGAATGCAATTATAATCCCTACAACCTATAGCGGTGCCTTAAGAAACACGAGGAACGTCCTTTATTTACAACAAATTACGTGAAATTACGATCCAAGGATTCGCGATCGGGCGCGATTTGATTCATCCTCTCTCTCTCTCTCTCTCTTTCTCTCTTTCGTTCTCTCTCTCCTCCTTTCTCTCTCACACGCACTCTAACTTCTCACCCCTCTCTAGCTCTCACACTCACCCCATTCGTTTCTTTGAGCAATAATTATAATTACACCCGTCGTTCTCGCGCTCGACGCGCCCGAACTCGTTTATAAATAATATATCTATATATATAACTATGTATATATATATTTATATATATATATATTCGACGTTAAAACCCAACGTTTCGCGCGCGGCCCACCCTCTTTAATTAACAATTCGCCTCCTCTCGATGGCTCTCACGCCGCCGAAGCTCTGCGTCTCGACACGCTACGACTCCGACGATCCTCGCGTCGGGACGCTCGGGATCCGAGAGAAATCGAGTCGAATCGAAGCCTCTCGAACGAGCCTTTGTCGTCTAATTCACCTTGGCGGTACAAACGCTAATAATCGTATATATTATTATGTACGTACATATGTATATTTATTTATATCCTCCGATACCCAAGGTACTGGCGTTCTCCGCTAGCCCCCCCCACCCTCTACCCCTCTCGCACACCGCACACCCTAGAAACGTTGGATTTTCACACAGCACTGGTAAAGTTCGTAACCCTTAGCTAGGCTTACCTTCAAAACGCTTATAGCCAATAAATAGACGTCGACAGCTAATTACAAAAAACGCTCTTCGGGGGCTGCGTCGGCGCCCCACTTTAATTTGGGAGCTGCGCTACCAGTCGCGCGAATCGGCGCGTGTACGAAGTTTGGATATAATAAATACAAGGTATTCTAGCCCCTCCTGCGATCGTCCTGCAGCAGATTTTAGTGTTCTTATTGGAGGCCCCTATCGTCGAGGTTGTTCGATCGAGAAATGGGGATCTTGGAGAGTAAGTAACCGAGGGTTCTTGTGGAAGAGATGCGAGAATAGTTGACGAGGCTCGTGGAGTAGGTTATGGTTGAGAGTAGCTGAGTTTCAGGGGGAAAAACGCTACTGGCTTTTCTGGAATTGCGCTATTCGGTTTAGACTCGCGAGGGGGTAAGGAACTTATAGAGGGGGATGTGTTTCTGGAGACAGTTCCTCTGGTAACTGCCCAAGAGCACGTGGAAGCGGATGCTAATTGCTCTGAGTAACTTCAAGATACAATATCGTAAAGCGAGTTTATAACGCGAGGCTACCTGCTGCTGCCTCTTCCCGAGTTCCTCTTGATCAAAAGAGACTCAACTGGGGATCGAAGTAAGACCCAATCACTCCCAACTATGATACCAAAACGCTCGGTCCTCGTGATGAACACTACTCTCTGCCCCCACCATCTGCAATCCCACAGAGCGAATGGCTTCAAGGAACGAGTATCGACAATCAAGTGAATTATTTCGCGATAGAATATCGCAGGTTTCGATCGAGCGTTCTTCGAGTAGATCCCCAGGACGAGTCGCCTCGATATTAGCCCGTCTCCCAGACGCAGAGCCCCCGAACGCTATCTCGCGACAAAATAAATTATTCACAGCGTCGCGACGCTCCACGGAGCAACTGGAACCGCGGGCTCACTCGTGAAAGAAAAGGAGCGCGCTATTTGAACGCGAACCTTGGCGAGTCGAGCATCAGTCAGTTCGATAGGCCTGGAAGCAAGATTCTGTGGATCACGCGCAGTCCAGGGACGCCAGGGACGCGGGACTGTGAGGCCCACCAAGCATGAAGGGAGGACTCATCGGCGGCCCACCGCTTCCAGTGCTGTTCCCATAGAGCTCCAGGTCGCCTAGGGAACCACCCTCTACACCCCCGTCGCACTTGTCCGACTTGCCCTCCTGCTTCAGCACCATGCGCCGCCATTTTGCGCGAGCGTTCTGAAACCAGACCTGTGAACAGAGGAGTGGGTCAGTGAGGAGATTTTTGTTATTTTCTTTACAATGTTGGGAGAAAAGACAGTGAAGAGAGTGTTGTTTTGATACAAGTTAATTAGTAAGTTGAATCTTTTTACAAGCTAGGATTAAGAATATGAAGATGAAGGATATGTACATACAGGGTGATCAGTTTACTTGGAAACCCTCTGAGTGTTGGCAGCATTTATTCTAAATTCTGTTACTGTTAGCATTGTGCTGCCAACACCCATTAGAGAGTTTCTAGTTGAACTGATCACTTTGTAGATCCAAGTAGATCTAAGTGTACCACTGGCCTCTTATTAACATAATGTTGTACATACTTATATTGTGCTTGTATCGAGACAACACTCTTTAATGGAAAACATTCGAAGAGAATCACTTAAAATAGTAAACTAGTTCTAAATAGATCTGAGAGCACCTCGAACCTCCTACCAAGGCAGAACTACAATCGACGTCAACTCGCAAACTTATATCAAGACACTGTCCTTCGCCACAGCTCCGAGCAAAGCAGTTATCTCGAGTGTTACATTCAGGACGAAAAAGCTTTCCCTTGGCGTACATGTATCTTCATCGGCGTGGCACCTGAGGGGGTTGGAGGGAGTAATTTAAATGCAACACGCTCGCAGGGCACGTCACGAGGCCCAGGATAGCTACATCGTCCATACAATGCGACAATATATAATGCGAGGACACACGAGTCTCTCCCCTGGTCCCTTTCGCCAGCAGCGATTCTCTCGTCGGCTCTCTACCCCCTTGTGTTCCCGATAGATAAAAGACGGGCCCGATGCACGGGATCCGCGTCGCCATTTTCAAGATAGTCTCCTCCCCCGCGGACTGAAAGCCAGGAGAGACTTCCAACCGACACAACGTGGGCTTCCCCTTCGTGGTCGAAGCGTACGAGTGTTTCTGCGGCGAGCCCGCGACCCCGCGCACCTACACACTTGCGTGCGTGCGTGTCGCGAGCGTGTGTGGGTTGTAGGTTCCGCGTAGAGAAGAGAGGAGAACGGCGACGAACGCAGCCGCGGCGAACGAGCGAGTATTCGTGCGTTTCGCGATCAATATCAAGCAAGATGGCGACCAAGAACCCTACGCCGCACCGAATACAATAGGCTGGCTTGCTCTCCTCCTCCCCTGGCCCGCCACACCGACCCCGCTGCTTCTTTTCCCTTTCTCTATATCTTCTTTGGCTGCTGCCGGCGCCATCGAGTCACCGACGCGTCTGCATGGATTCGTAGGATACAGATTGCACTCGGCATAAAGGATTTTCGAGGATCCCATCCCTTGTGTGTTTGTGGAAGAGCCTTGGGGAGGCTTCGTGGACGCTGAGGAAGCTGGGAGGGGTGGAGGTGTGCTGGAATTTTTAATAGGGATGAGGACAAAGCGGATTTCAGTTCTAGGGGAGGGAATGGAGACTTGCTCTTACGAGGTGGCTTCACAGGGGGGTAGAAATGTGAAGTTGGAGATAAATAAGGATTGTTGAGAGCTTAGAAGTTCTCAGTGGATCTGATTGGCTACGTGGAAGAACAGATGAAGATGGCACACACGTATTTTCCTTGTTGTCGAGTTGCTCACACTTATTGTTACTACTTGTAGCGAACTGAGCACCCCTTTTGCCTCTGTACCTTTTCGCTGACAATTTGTGAGCTTCTAACAGCACTAGGCTACTTGTCCATATTTTTATGCCTTTGGATTAACATTATTTATGAAAAAAGGAACTTTTATTAGAAGCGTAATATCTTTTTCTACATTTTTCACAGGTGTAAAGTTCTAAGCTATAGTCCTAAACTATAATAATCCTAAGTTCATTTAAAAAAATGTTTAAAATAAAACATCTACCTACAGAAAATGTATAACCCTCAAGATACCTCCCCCGAAAGAGGGAATGTTTCCCTTAAAACATTTTTTAAAACTACCTATAGCCTAAAAGATAACTACGTGTAAGCTTCATACGAGTCCCCCTGTACGTAACAAGAAAATTAAACTACCGCAGAAAAATAAAAAATCTTCGAATCAGTTCTCCTCGAAACCCAACTCCCTTCAATCTCCAATCAAGTCAAATGAAACTCAACCCCGCCCCAAACTAAACGCAACCTTAATCCACTCCCAGGGCTCCCAAAACCCCCGAAGGTACCTTCGCAGATTAATTCCCCATAAAAGGGCGCAGGTACCTCGAAAACAACCGGAAGCAATTTGCCGTGGCTCGAGACGAAAGACCAGAAGCTGGTCGCCTAATCGTCAGTGTTCCACGACTCAGTGGCTCGAACGATCAGCCGATCCGCGATCGATGGTCGGCCCCGGGCGAATTAAAGCGCGACGGTCCGACGAAATAGATTCGCCTATGTAATTTAACGGTAGCGGGTTAACGAGGGCGCGCTCGTTACGGCAAAACTCGGGCGGATTTTGAGCGGCGGCGGATTGACGGAGGGCCATAATTACGGGGAAAGGCCACAGGCTCGTCGACGGAAATATCACGCGTCCCGTGCGGTTCTTTTACCTCACCGCGCCGCCAGTAGCACGCACTAATTGGGAGAAGCGCGGCCCGCGCGGCCGACCGAGCGGGTAAACGCGCGCGTCTCGAGCGTCCGCGCGTGAATATTTTTATAGGAGCGACGCAGCGGCCGCGCGCCCCGACGCCAGAGGGGAAAAAGAACGAAAAACGATCGAAACCACCGGCTATCCATCTTCCAGCCGCGATTTTTCTCTCCACCTTTTTTACAGAGCCCTGGAAAGCGGAGACCCCCTCCGCCCCGCCCATGGAGAGCTGTTCTTTCCGAGGAGACCGATGGATATCTGAACCGAGTCGCTTCGAGACTTTCTACCGTCTGCTTTTCTCGTTTTATTCCGGGCCATGGATGGGGGAGCGCTGCGAGGTTTCGTGAGAGGGACTGGGAAGGTGGTGATAACGGCTTCTTGCTTTCTGGATTGCTTTCTGGATCGCTTCGCGGGGAGGATTCTGGGGGAGGTTGCTTGTAATTAATATCTTGACTTGAGATTCTTTTGAGATTTCTGGGAGGAAGTTAGATGGGAAGGAATTCATTGGTTTGTGGGTGAATAGTTGTGGGAGGAGAGGGAGATTCGTGGTTGTCAGTGGTAGTTGAGAATTTGAGTCTTTGTTGGGTGGAATGGTGTAGTTTCTTTTGGAATTTTCATCTTTTAAGTGAGTGGGAATGAAATTGTCAAGTATTTGAATATTACTACTCAGAATTTCGCGACTCTAAATTCTTCGATGCTAAACCATCCAAAATTTCCCTACTTCTATCTATCTCCATCTTCTTCTTTTTAGCATGTCCCCATGGCCTCAAAAAATATTCCACAATCTAACAAAAAAGGCTGCCCCAGTATCTCTCGATCACCCTCAATCTCAGGTCCCCATCCTCAAAAATAGCCTATCCCCTAATACTCTGAACAGCAAAAATTCATTTGAAACAACTCCAAGAAAACGTTGCTCTCTCCCAGCTCGTCGCATTAATCTTGCACGCTCCGCAAAAATGATTCACCGTTCGTCCAAAATCAAGCCAGAAGATCGCGAAGAGATCCCAGAAGGATTGCAGCGGAGGATCTCGCGGAGGAAGGGCCGGTAGAACGGGATCGTGAAGATAACAGTTTTCCCCTGGCTTCGCGCGTCCTAACAATCCCTTCTATCTTTAACCTGCCACCGTGTGTTTCAACGTTTGCCGCAGAAATAAACGCAACACGGTCGTAGAAATTCCAAAGACACCGCGCTGTTGGTAGATCGACGCAACGCGAGTAGCAACCCGACGATACGATCTGTCCGAAAGCAGCGGCACCCAGGGACACTTTTAGCGTCTATGAAGGGCGTCATGCGTCATTGACGGGCTACACTAATTGGAGGAGGCCGGACGCGAATATTTTTCCCGCGAACCGACCCTGTAAATTTCGTTTTAATTGCGCAGAGAGACGATTGCACGGCAATGTTGCTCGCTTCGGGTGGACGCGATTGGTAAGTGATGGAGATGGGAGAGAGGCTTCCTTGGTGGCTATGAGGATCCAGGGAAGTGTTTCTTACATACTTTTGAGGATAATATCCCTCAGAGATCTATCAAATTACTCCTATCACCTTTTTCATGTTTCACTTACGATTAGATAAATTAACAGATTGCTTAATTTATTTTGATTAAATAAATTAACACGTTCCTTATGACTCAAGATGCTCAGATTCCCTATAGAAAGGCACTAGAACAAGGGACACTAGGGCGTAGCTTACCTGCAGCACCCTCTTCGGCAAGCCAGTTTTCTGGGAAAGCTGCTTAAGATCCTTCGCGTCAGGGTTGTGATTGATCGCGAAGTAACTCTTCATGGTCCTTAACTGGTGATGCTTGAAACTCGTTCTCATTCGTTTTGTTCTGCTGTTCGAGCCAGGTATGCCGGGAGTCGCTGGCCCGCCTCTACCGAACGGCATATCTATGTAGTCCGCGTTCAAATCTGCAACATAAATCCCCAACATCCGGATTATGCGTCTTAATTAAACACCGATGTCGCGAGTATTTTTGAAGCCGCCCGTATCGGGTGTATCAGCCTGGGGGATCTTTTCCGCGGGCGAAAGGGTTGGATCCGCTCGAGAATTTATGCCTCGGGTGGAGGACCGTGCGTCTTTTCGGTACCATTCGTGTCAATATTGTAATAATCGTGCAGCAAAGTCGATTACTTCTGGGCTAATCGTTTTCTGTCGAACTGATGACAGTATAAAGAGAATTCACTTGAGAAAATACGAGACTTCAGAGGGGATTGAAAGTAATTGAATTGGGGAGTTGGAGGACAGTGCAAGTCCAAAGTTCACGTTCTGAGATATTTCATCTTAATGTGTAGTTCTGTGTATTTTAGAGATCTGGATAGCAGAGCAGGTATCTAGTAAGCAGTGTTGCTAGGCGTAGGGACTGTACAGAAAAATAGTATAAGCAGTGAGGGTATAAAAATAGGGAATATGTATGAATAGAAGTCTATGTGATGTTATGTGTCTCTGTACGTAGAGTCCTTCCTGGCAATGCTGTTATTAAGTTCACTTATCTATGAAACTCAATACACTTTGGCTCTGAGGTCTAAGTCTAGATATAGTTTTAAAATAAAAATTCCAACCTAGTCTTCAATAAAAGCACAATCTCAAATTTTTCCTATATACAACTTATATCATTTTGCCTCACGTTTCGCCACAGACTTATCCAAGCAACAATGGCCACAGCCAAGAGGCAACGCGAGGAACCGACCGTCGGGAAGCGGCACTGCCGCCGGTCGCGACTCTAGCGCTGTTTGATGTGTATCACAGCTCATTAGCTCCTCGAGTGCAAACAAGAAGGGTGATAGCGTATGCGAAAGACCAGTGGATACACGACCAATTACAACTCTATGCAGCAAATAGTTCGTAGGCACGATACCTCATTCCGGTATACCTATCTTGTCCTCGGGACTTCACCTGTCGGGGAAGATAAAGCGACGCTTGACAGTCCTGGAGAACGATCCTGGACTCGGTAGTCGATGAATCCGCAGGATCGATAAGATCGAGAGCGATACGAGGCTCGCCATAGATCTGAATCGATCCTTGGAAAGTGGAGTACGCGATTTTTCTCGGGGGACCTAGCTGGATCGTGCGACTTGATGAACTTGATTGGGAGAGTTTCTTGGAAAACTAATTAGTGCCTCTTTGGGTATAGATTTATAGGTGAATTTGGAGCCTGGGATAGAATTTTGAGATCGATTTTGTGAAGACAGATTCCAAATACAAATTTTCAGGAAATGGAGTTCAGAATATCGAAACAAATACCTACCTAAAAAACTAAAAATTTGTAGATTGAGGAGTTAAATATGACAAATGAATATGCAAATGGAGAAATTCCAATTTGATTGTAAAAGAAACAATATTATGGAGTAATAAAAAAATAGTCTTTAAGTAACCCCGCCTTGTTATGCTAAAAGTTAAACAAGAGCTCCAAGCAGCCTCCCAACTCAGCCTGCAACATCCAACCCATCACTACCATCCCGAGCCAACTCTATCAGCGACCCAGGCTTTCGAGCCAACTTCCTCCAACCGAGTATCTCTCACAGCTTCTAATCTCGATTCCCCAAAAAGAGCCGCGATGTCTCATTCAAGAAGAAGCCCAGATATTACCAGCGCCGCGGAGCAAAAAGACCGAGTCCCAAAGTGGAGGACGGTGGAAAGGCTCCAAGAGACCTGGTGACCTTGCGCGAAAAGAGGCCCAGTGGACCAAGGCCCCCTATCAAATTATTTTATTTCCGACGATAAATTCTCGCGCCTGGTCCAACCGGCCTACCACGACCACCGACCAAAAAGAATCGTTCCCAGTCATCGGCTGGTCCTCGCGCAGGATGATCCCCGCGGATGCGCGATCTTCTTCACGGTACAGGCGAAAAAAGGAAGGGAACGAGGAGGAAGAGGGACTAGATTCGCTCCTCACAGTCGGGTGAGCCTGGTCGTTCCCACGGTCGGTCAACAATCGAAATTAAGTCCTCGCGAGGAGGAAGCTGCTGGCGGCGCGCCGCCCACGCGCGACACGTACACGCTTCGCTGGGATCGGGATTCGTGAATTTATGTCGCGGCGACAAATTTTATCAGGGTTCGGTGGCAAACACCGCACGCCCACGCGCGCCAGTAAATCACCGAGAGAGGAGAGAGTCGGACTCGTGTATCTCAGCGTGCGCGCGCGCGCGAGCGAGCCCTCGGCGGGGCAACCGCGGTGGAATTTTCGTACGGAGGGCGATTGCCATCGCGGAACAGCCGCGAGAATAATGAAAATCCTGGCAGGTAGTGACAGAGAACCGCTACGAGCCCCACGCGCGGCGCGCGCAACAGAAAACTTGATGATACCGAGAGGAAGAGCCGATAATTCACCGCGACTTCCTTCGTTTCGCGGTTACGACGCTTTGGCCGAGCGACGGCGCTAAATTAGCCGCGTTACGCGGACAGCTCGTCGTGCAATATAATTAGAAGGCTCGTCCGCGGCGATAGCCGAACACGCGACAAGCGGACTCTTTCTGCTGGCTCGAGACACCAGGAAGCTGATTTACTGGTGTCCTTTGTGCTCTGGGGCCCCGTCGGGCCTGCTAACTGCCTGTTAGACGAGGACGGGGAGGTTTCAAACTTCTTGCGAAATTCAGACGAGCTGGTTAATTTTGGGCGACGAGGATTTGGAGGTAAGACACTGAAATAGGATGATGTGGGTATGTTGTTGGTGTGGGAGAAGCTAATGTGACTGGATTGTCGCGATATTTAGATACTCGAGGTTTCCCCTATACTTAAGACATTAAATATCCCAGAAAGTGAACAACCTTCTCAGATATTTTTGTATACACACACTGAAGCTTCAGTTGCCACCCTGTTCCTGCACAAATTTCACCGAATTCCTCCCCAGTATCCACCCCTGAATACACTATTTTCTATTTCTTACCTAAACTCAAAATCAAATATCCAAGATCAGTGTCTCATATCTAGTGTTCTAGCACCAGGACATGGTTGACCACTCAGACATTTACCATCGACGCAGGATCTCCATCCTCACCCCTTTCTCACCCCTACCCCAGACTTTCCCCAGGATCTAATCTCTCACGTCACTCACCTATATTAGCGGTCATAGCTTCAAGATCCTTCGGCTTCCTCTTCCTGGGCCTGCCCTTCTGTCTCGGCGGCGGAACGACGGCGGCGCCATTGAAGTACGGTACTTTGGGGGGTGAGCCCGCGTCAGGCACGGACGGCGTGGAGGGTTGCAGCGGGACAGGGCTCGCGTGGCTGTGAGGATGCTGCGGGTGCATCGAGTGATGAGGATGCGGCGGATGGGAGGGATGGTGGTGGTGATGATGGAGGAATTCTGGCGAGGGGAACGGCTGACCGGGGTAGTGGGGGCCTGGTGGGTAAACCGGAACTGGGGGGCTCTGGGACGGGTGCAGTTCCGCGCCCATCTCGTAGTGCAGCCGACAGAGCACCGCGCCGTCCCTCATCCCGAAGTGGTCGCCCTTGGTCAGAGGCACCGCGCAGGCAGCGCAGGAAAAGCAACGCACGTGGAAAACGAGCTCCCTGGCTCGCATCACTAGTTCTGACGCTAGGATCGCTGCCTGGCAGCGGGCGCAACGTTTCATGCTGCCGAACATCCTGCAAGAAAAGAGCAAAGGGTTATTTAAAGATATAAGAAGATTCTCATCAGAGTTCCATTGTTAGTGTGATACCTCTGGCTAGAAGTTTTCGATCAAACCCACCAATATGAAGTTATTTAAAAATAGTGTAATTTTTGAAATGTAGTATTTCAGTAGTATTTCACATTTTGAGTACATTGGTTAAAAAAGTAGGTGCAAGAAAGTCACAAGTATCGGGACAATGTTGCATCACTGTGCTAGTATCGAGGCAGCAATAGAATCAAGGTCCTTCAAAATTGAAGGACCCTCTTGATGGCTAATTTTATTATTTTTGAAGTAGGGCAGTAGTAGTCTGCTTGGACATGTCAGATCACAGTTCAAGTTTCAAGACGTAGTTATTCGAGGTTCTATTATATACTGAAGCATCCTTGTATGTACAACTACTGCGTCCATTTGTGATTAAAAAAAATGGGTCCAAGGAGACATGAGTATACCATAGAACTTGTATGGAGGCAACATTATAATTTATATAGCCTCTCTATACGTATAAACTGGGTCTACTGTGAACACTAACAGCGCTCTAATAAGCTACACCTGATTTCCTAAACCCCAATTCCTATTTCCTATTTCCTAAAACCACCCCATGACCCACAACACCCCCCACTGTCTTCACCCAAACGATACTCCATCCCCCCAAAAAAATCCCTCAACCCACGCCACACTTTCCCCACAGAACCCGCGCAAAGCTCGCAACCGAGCATATTTCCTCCATGTAGTCGGCCAATTAACGATCCAAGAAATCGAGCGAGGCGCAACGTTCGCCGACAGGGCGCGTCGGGCGGCCATAACAAAAATAACCAAGAAATTATCGTAACTGCGGGACACAGGCGGCGCCCATTTTTCCATTCACTTTAAACGATGCAACTACACATCCACGGGGCAGAATGTTTCCCATCGTCCAGATATCCGCCCTGTCCCCCAGATAGGGTTCCGTTAAATCGAGAAAAAAGGCCGCGGGGCGCAGATAAAGAGCGCCAGACGGAGACAGCGCGGAGAGGAAGATCACCTCGGGTGGAGGCCGACGGATGGACCAGGGGACGAGACAGAGAGAGAGGAGGGACACGTAGAACTCTCGGTGATATCGGCGAGGTAAGAAGGGACGCGTATGGTAAGCGGAGGAGCGAAAGGCCGGAAAGGGAAGGAATATACCGATGCAACGGGCACCGTGACATCGCTACTGCATTAGCGGCACCCTGCAGTCTCCATTACCGAAGCCGGTCGACTATCTACCCGACATCCACCAGGGCTACCTACCTAACCACCTATCTCACTCTCCACCTACCAAATATATTACGTTCCCTCGCTGCCGTACTAAAGAACCTAGATAGAGATGTGGCCGATCTTATAACCCTGATCCGCCGCGTCGGATCCAGTCCCAGGGAACTCGCTCCACGTATTTACACGGGGACGCCCTACTCGAGGCGCCTCGAACACGTACGCACGAGTTTTCGGCTGGAGAGCTCCTGTTCTTGGCCTGAACTGTGGCTGGAGCCTTGAGGTGACTCCAAGGAGTCGGGAGAGGAGACAGGAGACTGAGTTTGATGAAGTTTGAGTCTTTGGTAGTGTGTTGGCTGGTTTTAGGTGGGGTTGAGGGTGTTTGAGGGGTTTGGAGGTGTTGGCGGGAGGATGTGAAGTTTTCTGAGGGAAGAACGTGTATGGTTGCATCAGAAATAGGTTGTGGTTTTGTTAGAAATGGAACCTATGATTGATTCAACATGTTCCTTTTTTTTTTTAGGTGTAAGGTAGGTTTAAGGTAGGTCTCTGTAAGGTCTAAGGTATCTTACAGGGTAAGGTACTTTCTGATTGGCACAGTGATTTATAAATTTGTGATGGAGGATTATTGAATACATGGAGTAGAATTCTAGAGATGTTTCAATTTTTGTGGAAGAGTTACAGCAAGTAAACTCAGACCTAACTTTCTAAAATATGTAACAAAAATATAGCATATAATATTTAGTATTGCTACTGTATTATTAGCATTACTAATTCCAGCCAAAGTCCCAGGACGGAAAAGACACCTGGACCCGGAAGATTTCCTTAAATCACGTCAGCACGCATCGCGGAACAATGATTTGCAGAGATCACAGATATCGACGCAGCGAATGTGGAAACATGTGGAAAACAAAAGGAGGATGTGGCCACGCGAAATCGTGCACGCACCGCGGAGCAACGATCTGAGCGATCGGAAAACGAGAAAATGGAGAGCAATGATCAGATATCGCAGCGGGAAAAGCGAGCCGAAGCGGCGTAACGAGTTTCGTTGTTTCGGGATGGAATAACAACGCTGCATATTTAGAATCTAAAAGGGAACACGTCGATCCAGTGTACGCGCTGATACACTCGATACAGAGGCTAAATAAAGTAAACAAAATTAAGAATCGCTCGTGGTTTTAATTAATACCATTATCAACCTTCCCAGCTCCCCTTTATTCAGTAACATCCACATTCGAGCCACTAGCAAACTTAATTAATCCTCTTCTCTAATTTCACGTCTCGGCGAGCGAGCCAACGCAGTCGAATCGAACGAAAAAGCCTCTGTCTCAAAGTCCCATTAGAATGTACGTCTATAAGACCCACGGGGTCTTAAGTCCCATTCAAGTGTCCACGAGAGTTACCGTCAAGCCTTGTCAACACCTCTTCCCAAGGTGCAAAGGTTCCAGGGACTCAGCCAAGCAAAACCTAAACCTAATCTAATGGATTAGCCACAGCGGGTTTGCAGGGCTGTCGAGGATCTCTTGACTCGAGGCACATTGTTATCGTTCTTGATCCTATTGACAGGCCCAATCATGGTACACATCCTGCGCGCACAATAGCCACGGTGGTCTGGTTTGCACCCAGCGGGACCAGCGGTATTTTCACCTAATCGGATCCGTCGAACCGTGTTGGGTAATCGAGTGACCCTATTCTGAACTCCAGCGAGTTCACGTTTGAGGTGCACGCGAGATCCGCCTGAAGGTGCACCGCAAGGGGAACTGTCTTTTGTGATTCTTTGTTGCGTGCTGTATTATTGACTGTTTTGCTACTGGACTGTTTTATTTGCATGGCCCTCCGCGGTGGGTTCTTGCAAATATTTTGGGACAGAGGGTCTGTAGTCATTCTTTAGAATTCGAATCCTCGTTGAATCTCTATAGAAGACTTTTAAGGAGAAGTAAAAGAGCAGATACAAGAAAAAACAAGAAAGTAATGAAAAAAGTTGTTAGTTAAAACTAGATTTTCCAAGAATCTTGCAGCAAAGCAACAGAATAATCTTAAGTAGAATAATCCACATTATACACAGACACCAAATACAGCAAACCCACACTATCCCCTCATCACAAATCAATATACACCCAAAGAATTCTATTCCTCTTCTCTATCACCAACATCCTCAACCAGTCGAAGCTAAGCAACGAGGCAGTCCCTCGCCTTAAACTCGTAAACCCCAAGACCGCATAGAATCCTCAAGCTCCCGCCTCGAGTCAAGCCCCAAACATCCTGCAAGCCTCCTCGCTTCATTAAACCATCACAGTTCCCTCCGCTAATCGCGTCGCAGGTTCGAACACCTCGGGGCAAAACGCGGGGCCCCTGAAAAGCGAGCCAAGGAAAAAAATGCCGAATGGTGAGGAAAAGGAGAACGGAGGGGGTCAGACGGTGTTATTCGGCGGTTCCTTGCTCGTCGAGCGTGTCTTCGGCCTCCCTATGAGCCCCGCCGACCAATGGATGAATGAACGAGCCCTCGTCGACCGGGAATAACCTTCATTCACAGCTTCCATCCGTCCTTCCTCGCACATCCGCGTCCCAGGCGGAGGGGAGGACGCCCGCAGAGTTTTACAAGATGCGCCATATGCGATACATTATTATACAATGCGAGCGCGAGAGTATTCTAACCGGGGACGGGAGGGTCGTGCTCGTCGCTCCTAAACAGAGGAGCGGAGAGCAACAGTCCGCCACAAAGAGTCGGAAATCTTTTATGACGCGCGACTACTCGCGGCGGGGACCACTTGCCGCGCGTTCGCACACTCGGCACCCGCGGAGCACGTGGATTTCACGATTCTTACTCCTCCCCTTTCTTTTGGCCCTCTCGCGCTGCTTTCTTCCCCCGAGGCCTCCTTTCTTATTGCTAGGGGAACCTACGAACTGTTTCGCGAGCATTTTGATCAGATCTTTTTGAGTTGTAGTGGGGATCGTCCAAGAGGATCGTCTCAGAAAGTAGTAAGGCGCAAATTTCTACTCTTTTTGAGAAATAAATGATTAAAGATATCTTTCGCGAAATAATCGACTTTTAATATGTAAGAATATTCGACAACATGAAGTTAAATATATCATATAATCTATTGCATGAGTCTTGTTGTGTCTAAATATTTTTTCCATCCCTTAATACACCCTACCTCCCTCGCCTAAAGTAGAGCAACACTCAGTAATATTCTACACCACTATTAATGCTGTCATAATGAAACGAACATTCTCGAGGATGATACTTAAAATACCGATTGTTACTTTATATCATGCAATGGATCTTAAGTCAAGTCGTGTCCTCGCTACGCTTCTGACAGACCGCGGCGTGGTTAAGCCTCTCTCGCGCGATGCTGTAAATTATTATTTCCACGATAAAGCTTGTCCTCCTCGGCTCGGGATTCCCGTGGACGGCGTAATTAATGCATCTCGCGATAAACGTTCCGCTGCCGCGTCCTTCCTCGCAGCCGCCAGTCTCTAATCGAAAAGATTCGACCGATCGCGAGGTGTCCTCGTCCGAACGGACGTGACCAGCGTTCGCAACGGGGAAAACTGTGCTTCGAAGTGATTTTTCGAGACGTGAAACGTGTCCTGCTTCCTTCTTCGTGACACCCTCTTGTTGTTGCCTTTTTTGGTACGACTACGGTCGATAGATAAGAGATTGTCTTCGTGTATACAAGGCGTACAGTAATGGTAATAATTTCTGTGAGATGGTGGAGTGCTTTCTGGTGAGAGGGACTGTTGATGTCAGTGATTGAATTCTTGCATGCTACTTTAAAGGAAGGTGAGAAATATTTTTTTTTCTCTGTGATACACTACACGCCACATACACTGTTTTATGTAAGTAACAAAATCAGTTTACACTGTTCTACACTGTCTTAAATAATCGTACAGTATTCTATACTGCATTATTTTACACTGTTCACTCTACTATTTTGCACTATTCTATATTGTATACTATACTACTCGGAATTATTCTATAGAATACTACTAGATGCTATTTTTCACAGTACGCAAGACTACTTTACGCTATTCCACAAAATACGATACACTGCTCTACTCGACACTGTTCTATACAACACACAACATTACTCTACACAATTGTACACCTGTTACCTTATTCTACACTATACTGTTGCAAGCTTTTTCCTCGAAGCACACAACAAAAACGCAAGAATATTCTAAAAAAGTGGAAACTGTTGCACAACAAACTGATCTCACTGTTTTCAAAACCCTGGCTCCAACTTTCTTAAATTTTCGTGTGGAGTCATTTGCAACAGTGTTAGTTCTGTGCATCCTAGAAGCTCCTCCAGTTTAACATTTGTTCTCCTCCTCACACCACGCTCTCCAGAAACTAGTCCACCACAAAAGCCTCGTTTCTAGCGCAATACACACAACAATGAAGATCGCCCCAGTGGAATGCCAGAGAATGAAGTAACGAAAGTCACGTCGTCGGTGACACAGAGAAAATCCGAGGATCGGTGGCTGCTGCAAAGGGGACAGCTCAACAAGACGCTGGGATAATATAATGCCCGTGATCTAGATTAATGCAAACGCCGGCGGCAGCGTCCCACGCGCAGCGGTGTCCAGCGTATCCACCAGTAGGCTGTCGCTACATTATTCATAAAATAAAACACGCCCAGCCGACAGGCAGACGAGAAAATCAACGAAGATGCAACGGGCCGAGGCGAGCAAGCGTGAGCGGCTCGCGAGAGAGATTATGCGAAAATCGTTCAACAGCCTTCGCTTCCTGTATCGTCCAGTAATAGAGCGATACGTTCGTGCCGATACCTCTCTGCCTCGCGACGTACGCTCGACGTTTCTTCGATGTTCCCCAGGAAATGTTTTATGGGTTCGCGTGGGAAGTGTGATCATAATTGGGGACGCTGTTTGCTTTTAAAGTTGTTCTAAATTTGTTGTGGCTTCGGGGATCACTGATAACTCGACAGGACTTGAGGAGCATCTACAGTACTGCTCTTAAGCATTCGAAGGATTTTGCAAAGTTGGAAAAGTAGAGATTTAATGATACTTATTGGCTATTAAAGTCCTCATAGATGAAATAGTCATACAAATATTTTACTTGAAACTCTGATAGGGATTAAAGAAATTTAACATTTTACCAAATTTATTTACATTGACAGTTGAGCAGCTAATTCTGTGGTAGCTAATTCTTGAATCTTTCATGTGAGAAAACATGTCAGAGAACAACTTATGTACAGTGGTTGAGGAATTTTGTTCGTGAAAGAATGCTAAATTCTGCGCTGGAATTATTTCTGAGGTACTACATGGAATCCTTCAGATAGTATTTGGATGTAGTTGACAACGCTGTCAATTATTTATCTCTTTACTAAACTTGTATCCTCGTGTCCTAGGGCGCCACTCTAATAGAGCATGTAATTAGTGACAATTCAGCTTCTTAAGTAAAAGTGAATTACCTAATTTACCTGTTCCACAAATTCTTGTCCCTCGCCAAATCGCCAGATCCCAATCTGATAATCTCCAGCCCGACTCCCTAGCTGTCGCGTTTGCGGGAGTACCCCCACAAGAAGTTGGCATAAACCTGTCATATTCCTTGTATCACCGCCAATAACTTAGCAAAGCAAACAAGCTCCCTATCGCGAGTCCTCATCGCCATTAGCATCAGCCGCGAGGCTCTCCAACAAAGAATACTCAAAAGGAAAACGTCCCTCGGTTCGTGCACCGTGAAAACCCGCTGATGTATCGATAAAACGCCGCGGCCGCTCATCGAGCAACCATGCCAGACAATAGTTGAGAAAACGGTGCAGAATTGCATCGTTACCAGCCTTACGCAACGCGACGCGTGCACGCGTCTCTCTCGGCGCAGTTGCAACTGTGTCGCGCTGCGATAACCGCGGTATCAGCCGATCCCAGAAAGAGGGACGCCCCCAACGATGGAAAATTTGTATCCAGATTGTCGGTCGAGTAGCCTCGCGGCTACCGTCGCCAAGACTATTACTTCCTAAAGGTACAAGTGGAACAAGAACGAATAACGAATCGATCCGTCTCTGGACATGGTCAAGCTGCCCATTTACGAACACCCACGGACCCAGCAGGCCTAATTTATTGTCCACGGTTTCTATCGCCTTAGGAAAATATCTGGAGACCATTTTAGGAAGAGTTCGGTGAGAATTGTGGGGGTGAAAATGGTTTAGAAGAGCTTCTTGCACTGATTTCGTGGTAAGTAGATTAGGATCGTGTTAGCCAGCCTTAAGAGGATCTTCTACTTGAGAGGTCGAAAAACAGGGACTCTGAGTTCCTCTCAACGCAGTGTCTTATAAAGAATACAGTATCTTAAAATTAATTTGAAAGTGAAATTAACCCTAAAAGAGCACAAAGGGGCAACCATCAGCCAGCTCAGTTTTTGCTAACATTGGAAGTGGAAATTCAATATTTGTAAATCATCGTAGAGGTAAAGTAGAAACATCTCACATCGACTACCTACCAGCACACGTACTGGAAGACTCGCTTGAGTTACGGTCAAGCAATATTGTAATCACGTGTATTTATTGCGCTGGTGGAGATGAGCTACGTACCCTCTGGCTAGGTACCCCGCGTATCACGCGACGCACCGTGTCTCCCCGTCGAGTTTATATTTTCTCGCCGCGTTCCTCCTTCTCCCTTTTTACCTCTCCTTCGTAGATCAATAATCAGATTAGACTAGTCGGAAGATAGCTCGCTTCCTAGTCTATTCCGCGATTATTATATCAGAAGGAAGGGTTTTATGGTCGGTGGTTAGGAGTAGCGTTGGTTAGAAGACGTCGGAGATTCAAGTGTCTACGGAGAATGTTTAAAATGGAAATTATGGAAAGAATTCAGACCGCTCTGGGCCGTGAAGCAATGATCGTCGAGATATTAGTTGGAGCCTTCGTGAGGATCCCCTGAAGTGTGGAAGCTAATCCCGAAGGGGACTCTAAAATACTTGAGAAATTTAATTTTTTCTCAAGCAGCAAGATAGACTTCAATCGGCACTCTCAAACACTTATTCTACTGTGTTCGCGTTATTAACCACAGTAATAAATGTAGTTCTAGAATACTAGTTGAGGGCTAAGCCTCGAGTAGCTTGCAGCGCTACACGATACTTCAAAAAGAGTACCTAGCTAATATTAACATTAGAATTATTTTCCCAGGAAAAGAATATCAGAAGTGTTTTCATTTTACAACCTCTATACACACTCCACCACAGTCACATAAACCCACCCTTGTATTTTCACCAATAAAAACTGAGAGACATTCGTGTCACCTTCTCCAAGGCTAAAGATCCCCAATCCTCCTCGAAGTTAAAAGTGACGCAACCTTCCATCCAATTAAACCACTCAAACAACCACGCGAGAAAGGAAAACTCCAGAGGTCGTAGGTAACTTAGGGACGCCTCGAGCAGCACCCAGCGGCAATCTAGCCATTCATCTGGTCGCTGAAGGAGCGCAGAGAGCAGGAAGGAGAAAGAAGGGTAGTCGGAGGAGTCCAGGATCGCAGTAACCCGATACTTTTGCGGGGATGGTTTATATGGTGACACTCGCAATTCCGTGGTGGACACACGACTCGTCGTGACCTTGCGGGGCCCCGCGAGATGGACCCCCTGCGGAGCTACGCCGAATCCTCTTAAGGAGTAACGATGAGCAACGACCCAGACACTCGTAAAAACCCTGTACGAATCCCTGGCGAGGCGTATGCAGAACGGGGTTTATATGCGCGAACGTGTCGCTGGCATCCTGTACGAATTAAGGGCCATGAAACTTCGCTCGTCGCCTGATGGAAGATGACAGGGGAGGCTGGTGCGAACTGGAGGACCACGAGATGCTTCAGGGACCAAGGAATTCAGAATTTCTTTCGGAGTATGCCTTCGAGAATAATTATTGATACTTGGAGAGTGGTAATACTGGGGACTGTAGAATATCTTTTACGAAGAGAATTTGTTAAATACTTCAAGTTCTCAAGTTTCAAATATTTTAAGTTCCATAACTCTCAAACTTAAATTCAAACTTATCGAATTTTCGAATTATCAAGTTTCTGAATTCACACATTTTTTAATATTTGTAACTTTGAATTCCCTCACTTCATGAATTTTAAAATTTACATCTATTCTTGACTTGAGAAATTCTCAACAATTAACACTTTAAGGTCCTCGTCGATAAAATGAAGAACCCATCTGCCTGATCAAGAAAGAAAACGAACATCTTACTCTATCCATAGTTCGTAAGATGACTGTACAGCAACAGCCGCGCAATATTATCAAGAATTAATACCACGGGGGCAAAAGAATTGATACGACGGTAGTTGTAACACGAACGGTCGAGTGACTCTTAGCGGGGCGTCGTTGCTTGTGAATCTGATAATGGCGAGAAGGTATATCGCCGCACAGAGGAGCTATCATTCGTGTTCTCGCTGCGTTCGGCCGCATCCCGCGGCTGATACATGAAGTGTCCTGCGTGCAGGTGTCGCGGGACAAATACGCCTGGTTCAGCTATCTCTCATGGCATCTACGACATCGAGATATCGTGCTCCCTTTCTTTTTGCTTGAAATAATGGAGCTATTTGTGCCTGGGGCGTGGCCCCATTAAGCCCTTCAAATTTCTTTATATGTCTAATAAAGAAATTTAAATGTTTAACTCAAGTGCAAACCTTTCTCATAAGCAGACACTTTTACTCAAACAGATTCCTTCCAAATCTTGCATGGAAAAAATGATAGTAATAGAGAGATACGTAAGTAGTGGAGCTAAGACGATTATCACAGTGTTCAGACACAGTTCTACCGTGAAGCCCTACAGCCAACTCGACTCCGCAGTAGAACTGTATGTGTACATGTATGATGACGGTCGTCTTGGCTTCACTAGTTGCGTACGATTCATGTCTCATGAAAAGTCCACTGAAAAGCATTAAGGGTAATGCTTTCCAGAAGACTATTCATGAAACACGACTCGTACCTTCTCTACTTGCATACTATTATTTCCATACTAGAGACTCTTCTACCCAACCACTCTCATCAATTCCCCAACTCCTCACTCCTCAACTCTCTCCTCCCTAATCTCCACACTGTCCCTCCTCCCGAAATCTCAAACCCCAGCCTCCTCTCCTATCACCTATTCCCTCTTCCCTCGAAGCATCTCAAGCCACAGACAATCCAAGTCCAGCTACCAAAAGGGAACCGCCGCGACACTCGATAAGCCCAAAGGAGTCCAACTGCTATTATCCCCGAGGAATGCAGCGTCCCGAGGGTATCTTCGAAATCAGGCCCTAAAGCGCGCGGCCTCGGCGGCGTTCGTTACCCCTCTGCGCCCCCTAATCGGCTCCTCTCGAGGGGACTGATTAGACCGCGGCGGAGATAAGAGGACGTCCCATCGAAGATCGTCGTTTATCTGTCCCCGGATCTACGGTCCACGTCCCTCGGAATTTCGACGTTCCTGGGGCTCAGGAACGACCCGGCTGGGACATAAATATGATAGAGTCATGACCTGGGCCCGGGGATGCACGCACGGTAGACACGGAGAGCGGTGCGTTGCGCGGTAACATAATACGCGTGCACAGGCTCTCTCGCACTTCTGGGACATGCATCATCGGTAGCCGTCCCGGTGTCGCAGTATTTCTCGGCCCCTTTCTTAGATCGTAACACGGTGGAGGCACCGAGTTATGTCCCACGGCCTCGTTATCGTCGCGTCGCCCGATCTCTGGGGGTGGCTGCTCGCTGGTCTGATTAAAGGGTATTCTTATCCTCGGGATAAAGAAATTGTGCAAATACTTTTTTCTCTTGGATGCTTATGAACGTTGTCGAGAACTGAAGTTTATTGTGTTAGGTGCATCCAAAGTTAGTTTCTTGTTGGGGAAAATTGAGCATCTTGCTTGTCGATACTTGCAGATTTTCTTTTTGGGGGAAATGAAGTTTAGTTTGAGAAGTTTGTGGGTTCTTAGTGAGTGAGGAAGTGAGGGAACAGTTCCTTATTACGACCTATTTTTCTTTTTTTTTTTGAGGATAATCTGTGCAAGATCAGTCCTACAAATTATTAAAATGAAATTTGTACAGTAAATAATCACCCCCTTTTCACTTGCATCATCAGTTCTAGAACAGCCTGTATAATTTTTCTAACCCACCCAACACTCCCTTCCAAAGCAGCCTAATCCAGAGCCTCTTGAAAAAGCTCCCCGAAAGACCTCGAAGCTCGAGAGTCAGAGGCTCAAAACGGGTCACATCTATTTTCGTGAGAACGTTCCAGGCGGACTGGTCGTGGGTGCTCCCGCTGGTCCTTTTTCAAGCAAGGATTCTCGCGCGTACGACGCGAGCAGGGGGTTCCAGCGGGTCCCGGAGTCCGCGCGGCGCATCTTAATTATGAGGGCTAAGTTATGAGCGAGCTCCCGGCGCTGAAATATTTGTGTGTTCGCCGGCCGAGGGTTATGGCTCAATTACCACTCGCCATTTCCTTTGCGAGTCGTTGATTTAAGGCGACCACTTCCTGCGCCCGAGAGGACGTCCTTCGTGATCGTCTCGAGCGGCGAAACCGCGAGAAGCTCGCCCGATCCCCGCCTCTAACGAGCCGAGCGCCGTTTGATCTTCCTCTGATCCACGTCGATCCCATTGCGCCGCTGATCCACCCTCGTTATCCCTCGTGCCGCGGATCGGGGGCGTCGCTTCCGCTCCGAGCCGCCTGACGATTGTCTCGCGTGTCTCCGCGGTTTATTCTAGGATATAAATTCGGCAGGATGGCGGAGACGAGACGGTCGAGGGAGCGCTGCGTGAGACGATTCGATGGATCTGATAAGGGGTAATTGTGAAGCGGCGCTGGCTTCACGCGAGTTCGTCATCGAGGGATTGAAACGTTAAGTAGGAGAGATCGCAATCGAAATTTAACGCGATCAGATACGGGGCTAATTGCAGTCCACTTCGGTCGCATCGGGAGGAAATCGTAAAACTTAGGCGCTCGGCCTGCACGCACCTGGTATCGCGATCTAAACACCGACGGCGCGTAATGTTTAACTTGTTGCTGCCAGATAGCATCGTGCCAGCCGAAAATTTTATGATCGTCAATTGATTCGTGCTTGGAGCGCGGCAGGTTTTACTATTAAGAGTTTCTATGAGGGTTAAACTGCGTTTATATTAGACAACTCTTGGGCCGCTGAGTGAGTTGACTGATTTAGAGTCGTTCAATTGAGTAGTTTATACTATTCTGGAAAATCGTTTCAACTTGATTGAAGTTGTATTTACACGGACAACTTTAATCGACTTCAGGATACCTGGCCAGAAGTTGCCTCATGTAAATGCAGTTTTAGAGAAATATTGTCGATTTGACTTGGAGAATAACACACATGCTTACCCAAATAGTACAGAGACGTCTTAAAAGGGTTTAAAGACACTCGATGAAGTTCTAAAAATGTCCGAAAGACTTCTCTGACACGTCTGATGTTAAAAATCAGTATGTCTACAGAATGTGTCATGATAGAATGTCACTGACAGAATGTGTGCTATCTGGGTATATAACTATTTGGTAAATTTTCACTGAATTCTTATTTGTAGAGATAAAAGCAAAATATTACGACTCATATATTCAAGAAATTTAAGTTCACAGCTCACTTTTGAAGTCCACGCGATGAAATTAATATTTTCATAATAAAAGAAATTAAGTCAGAGAAAAATTTCCCTTAGAAAATTATCTTCTAACAAAATTCAGATTCTAAAATACTACCAAATAATTCACTCAAAAATAGTTATAAAATTGTCACAGAAAATAGTCCATAGTTTGCATGTCCTGAATTCGCCCCTTCAGAACGCTGAAATTTCAAGTGTCTAATTGAGGCTGGCGGGAGCAGTAGGCGAATTGAGTCGTTGCAGTGGCAGCACGCATGCATCCCTATTTGCCGAGACGTTTACAGCGATATATATTTTATGACTAATATCTGAGCGCGACGAAACACTGTGCACACAGCTGGCAACCGAGTGTGCGCTTCTAGGCACTGTTGAATCGCGCGCGAGCGTCCAACCACAGCACGCCATGACCACGATGCATGACCATTGCCACTGGCCGAGGAGCCAGACTCCAGGAAGTCGAGAGGGACTCTGATCGTTTGGCTTCAAGCTCTCTCCTTTGTAATTATGAGCGTCTCTCTTGTGAATAGAATCAGGTGGTTTCCAGTGTCCCTGGGGAAGTTGTTTTCGGGCAGAAGAATTTTAGGTTAAATTAAACTACAGGTGAAAATTTTAAGAGTAGAAAATACCCTCTGAATGAGAAAATATTAGCTTTAGGGATTGAAGAAGTAGAAGAACTCGATAATGGAGACTCAGAATATGAAGCTAAAAAAAGTGAGAAAGATTCAAGTTACAATATTCGCAGGACTCTAAGAGAGCTAGAATCCCAACAAGGTAAAATCGAGTCTAAAAGGAAGGACATTAAGATGTTCGAGTGGCGGGATATTCTAGCAAACCGGTTCAAACTTATCGCTGCTTCTACATGGAATAAGTGAATTTTATGCGGTCATGTATCTTCCACGGGGGAAATATGATGACGTTCCAGAAATTGTAACTTATTCTCGGAATATGAGAGTATTAAAGTCTCAGGAGTTGAGACTTCCACCATCTTCCTCGGCCATTAGAACTTGAAACAATATTCCCCCGACTTTTCCCCTCAAACAGTAAAATTCCCAGTAAAATCAACCAGTAAGTTAATATCAACACTAGGACTGAATAATCCCACTAGTATCATGAAAAATAATTAATAAAAGAGTCTGCAAAATATTCACAACTCTATACATTTTTCATATTAATCATTAGAACTTTGAACTAACTTCGAACCGTGACCCTATTACCCTAGGTCTTCAAAATGTAATCAATTTCCCCACGTGAATCTAGATTCCCATAATAAATCTTGTTGCATAATTCTTGGTCTGTACAAATTCGTTCGACCCCCACCTGTTGAGAATAATTCAACTCCCAAAGTTCACAGTCAGAAATTCGTGCAGCTCCTCGGACTCCAGGTTCATACGTTCGCCGTATGCAAAGAGCCACGCGATAAATTATGCGTGTCCAGCGTCCCACGTGGCGCTGGTACGAGTTTGCTCGATAAATAATGAGTGGCGGGTCCGTGGCTCCTCGTCCCTCCCCCTCGAAAAACCATCCGAGGCAAGAGAAGGAGGGAGCGACGGGTTCCCCGATCATTTCGACTACCAATAGCGAAAATAAACCTGCAGGAACGTATGTTCCGGCAAATCCGATCTGACGTACCCTTCGGTACTTGGAATCGTCGGTAAATTTAACGACCCCTCTGTTCTTTTCGTGCACCCGTGTCGCCGAATATGCAAGCTCGCCTTCTGTCCGCGACACGGTCCGACGGGACGCAGACCAAAGTCCTTTAGATCTTTTCAGACCGATTTATCTCAGTCAGATAAATTATTAGATATCTTCATTGAGAATTCCAGTATCAAGTGTGGCTAAATTGTAGGTAGATACTGTCTGTGTAGAAATTTTTTGTGATTTTTTTTGGCCTTGACAGGGGTTAGAATTAGTGTTTTCAAGATAGAAAAAGTGAAGGTGGAAAATTTAAAATTTTGTTAACATTTTTTTAGAATGATTAGAGTCAGGAAATTGAAGAAATTTCAGAGCTGGGGAGTATCTTTGAAAAGTGGAATCACTTATCAAGGTTTCCTTTCTGAACTATAATAATGAATATGTGATATTTTTCTACTGTGACAGGGATTAGAATGAGTAATCTCAAGAAAGAAGAAGTGAAGTTAAAAATTTGAAGAAATATGGGAACCATGAAGTACCTCCGCAAAGTGCAATTTCATATCAATATCCAACTCGTAAATCATTCTAAATACGCGACTCAAACTGTTCTCCCTCGAAGTCGCAAAAATTAGTCCCCAAATTATTTAAGCAAACAAGAGGGATACCGCCATGGGAGGAGGGCGCAAGTGAAAAGGAGAAGCTCGTCGAAAATGACCTAACCCTTTGCCCCATTAATTATCCTCGATCCCGAGGCTGCCTCGCGACTGGTCGCCGCCCACGTAACAAATCTGCATCGTTTACGGGCGAATTTGCCCGGCGTGGGCAAGAAATTCCGAAAGGTCCCTGAAGCGAGACGGGGACCCGAATTAATTACCAGCCGGCATTGAACTTCCCCAGCGTGCTCGCGAGCGCGTGGAGCCATCATCGGCCGTCTCTCGAGCATCCGACGAAAGCATCGGCGAGCGAACGTCCAGGAATCTTGTAGCGGGTAGTTCATTAGTCGCATTAGAGCAATTTATCAACGATCAGGGGCTGGACACGCTTCGATTATCCGACGGTGTTCATATTAACAGCGCTGCTGGCCAGGCCGAATCGACGCGAAGAGAGAGGCGAATCCTCGGGACGAGAGGAGGGAAAGAGGAACGGAACTATCCAGGAAGCTCTTTACTGCGGCGTGCAACGATCTCTTTACGCGCAAGCAATTTTTACGACGAAGCCACCGGGCCGGGCCGAGCTAACACGCGAGGTGACGAGGTACTTTCGACGTTCCACGCTCGCGAGATGTGCTCGTACTTCTTGTGGAATCCGCGATGGCAGCTGTGGAATGAATAGCTTATGGAGCTGGAGGCTTATTTTCATAGCGCTAGCGTAGACTGTGGGGAATGTTTCTACGTGTTGGTGAATGCGGTTAAGGGATAGAGCTGTAGAATGTCTGCGACCTGGAGTAGAAATGCCAATGGTTTGCTGGAAATATATCTGCATACTCGAAAATCGATGTACGTACTTGTTGAATATTTCAGAATTTGGGTGCTCGATTTAGTTATAAGGATTCCAAAGTATGTGCACCGAATTTTTAATATTTTTCTATTTATAGTGCCTCTAGGAAATATAGTGAATTCGTAAAAACAGTAGGGTTGAAGTTCTCCATGCCTCTGATAGTAAGTGTCTTTTATATTCAGACGATAGCATTCTACATTTGAAAAATCACAATATTTTTAAATAACTCCATATTCTTAGGTAAGATCGAAAACTTCTTGCCAAAGGTAATACAATTGTCCCTCAACGCTCACGTGTCCAGGCTCCCAGTAAGTCTCACCTAAGTCACTATACTTCCAAAAGACACTGTACCCACCCGAACCTCCAGGCTCGTCTCATCCTCTCCTTCATCTACACCTAACACGATCCAAACTCTCCAGCCCAGCACTTCACCTCTCCTGAACCTCCAACACCATCCCCCCATTCTCCAAAGCACAAATCCTCGAAGGCGTGAGTTTCCGCGTCCAGGCATCAACCGCCATCAACATCATCATCTTGTCACCCTCCATCGATGCTGGTAACTCGATACTAGAAATCCTTCCCAGGTGAACGCGTGGTCGCGCCCGATCAATCGACTCGAGGAGTTCCAGGGCGTTGGGAAAGCGGTCCCCGTGGCGCTGCTGGAAATAATTCCTTCCGATAGCGCGGCGTCTGTTGCGAAAGGGTGTCACGCGCGCAAAGCCGCGGGTTCAGTGGACGGACACGCGAAGGCGCTGCCTAATAACAGCGAGGGGCGACGAGGACGACGGCGACGTCAGATCGCACATGCGAGGTAGAGAGATAAGAGAGAGTTTCGGGCGCCGAACGTCGCTGTCGTGACGGGATGTCCGCGCTGTGTCCCATCTCGGCTGTCAGCCTTGTATGACGGCGTGCGCAGTCCGCGAGCAGACGGAGCGCTGCACACGCGGGTACGCGCGCCCTCGCCGAGGAAGCGTGCTGAGGGGCCCGGTCGCTCGCGTGCAAGGGCTGCTCGACGTGTGAACACGACTCCGCCACGCCTTCTGCCTCCAGGTAGTGTCCTCGCCAGGTAAGAGATCTCTGTACGCCGAGCTTGTGAAATACTGCGCGGACGATTTCGGTTATTTCGTGTGGCACGCTCGGAGGATCTGCTCGCGATGTGCTTCAACTCTCGGGGAGGGTTGAGTGGGTTTGGGTTTCGTCTGGATTCGAGTGATTTAGAGGTAAGGGCTAACGTCTGTGTTCGAAGGGGTTAGGATTCAGTACTCTGGGAGGGAGACTAGGTAAATGCTCGAATTCATTTGCAGTCGTTGGACTGTGGTTGTTGGAATGTGAATCTGGAGTGGGTTGTTTAAGAGTGGGACTCAATAATGTGAGTATTGGAGTCCTATGAGGAATGTTAAAAAAGCGTTGAAGATGTACGATTTGCAGTGCTAGCTATAAGTCAGGCGTCACCTGTTAAGTTTTTGGGACTTTTAGAAATCAATGTTTATTGTGTTAGCGAGATACTCTCGCGTCCACTACACTCGATTATATTCAACTATATCTAATTATACTCGAGTATATTTTACTAAATTCGACTGTACTCGATCATATTTGACTATACTCAGCCAAACTACCTCGTCGCTAACTACACTCCTTTTGCCAGGCCTCTGAAAGAAAACTTCTTGAAATCTTCCCTGATCAACGATTCGGAGCAGCGAGCAGCGCGAGGCGGCTCGCGTAATCGTCGACTGCGACATTTGCATCTCGGGCACGAAACAACGAATCGGCTTGGTCTGTGCGCGTGCAAAAAGCCACGAAGGGCTCGTCTTACACAATCGCATCGCCGGAAAATCTACGTTCTCAAATTTCAAGACTTAATTTACGAGTGCCGCGAAGGCAAATCACGAGGAATTGCGGCGCGCGCATCGCTGCGACGAATTTATTCCTTCTCCTAGCGGATATCGCGTATCGCGGACACACTATCCGCCGCGAATAGAGTTCCCCTTGGAACGACAATGGTGAACCCCCTGAAATCTATGAACCATCTTCAAAAACGCGCCTCGAGTTCCAGGGTTTCGATGAAGACGCTAGTAACTTGATTCGATAGTTCAGAAACGTATGTCCACTTCTTCTGAAGCTGCTTAGACGATTCGAGTATTCGATTCGTGAATTTGTGTCTCATCGTTGGTAGAGGGTGTCTTCCTTCAGGCGTTCTTCGCGCGATAAAACCAGCCTCTTATCGCGGGGAATCTCGGTCGTGAGTCTGGAGATCGCCTGGCGTGATTTTCGAGGCATACCACCGCGTTCACGAGCGAGCAGAAGCGGACAGAGGAGTGAACAAAACGGTAGAGCATGAAGGGAAGCCTCTGCTAGGTACATGATATACTTGGCTGCCGAAGTTGCGAAAAATTTAACAAGCACCAACAATCAGAAATTCCTATACCCTTTGTAACAAAACAAGAGAACCATTTACAGAAACCTCTTTGCAGAAATTTCAGTCTAAATATTTCTAAAAAATCTCAGAAAACCTAGCTTCATTTATCAGAAAAAAATATCTTTCTCTTCTTTAAAAATGACTGATCTACCGCATGAAATAAACTCTCGAATCCCCTACCCTAATTAAACCACAAAAAGAAGACTTGCACGATGGGCAGAAGGGGTCAAAGGGTGGCAGGAAAAAAGCGGAGGAAGAGAAGGCAAGTGCAGCGAGGACATCCGGGGATGACGTCTGGCCGCTGTATATCGTCCCGTCGCTCGTGAAATGTAGATCGACGGTGATTTACTTATCAAGAATCGACGCTTCGCCGGAGGTAAATGGTCGAGTCGTGACCATTAGTCCACGAAGCTGGCCCCGACTCCATACAGGCTCTGTGTGTGCGAATCGCCCAGCGAGGGAGTACGCTAATATCCGCGCCGTGTGAGGCCTTCCACGACCGCGACACGATGTTTCTGTCCCTCCGCGAACGTCCCATGATATTGCCGAGATATTCACTCGTGGATCTTTAAATTATTTTGCCTGGTGCTTGGGGGAAGAATCAGACGATGAAGGAGCGAAGAAGAGGGAGTTGATAGTTGATAGTTTCATTCTTGAGGAGAGCTGGGGTTTGAAAGATTTGCGACTGATAATTTGGGATTGGTGACAGTATTTTATAGAAGGCTAGAAGAAACTGGGGACGTGAAATGACTATTATAAATAATTTATAATAGAATAGTTTGAAGATTGAAAGTTCGATGAGGAATCCTCTGGATTAATGCATCCAAAAATGAGAACATTGAAAAGAATTCGACTAGATCACTTTCCAAGCATCAGTTAAGAGAACTCTAGCAAAATGATAGTCGTCGAGGTCTCTCTCAAGAGAGATTAATGCCTCGAACTAGGTGAAAATATGGCAAGACAGGTAATTTTCGCGTATATTTCAGCTCGTCAGTGTCGCGATTGTTTCTCGGAATGGAAATCACTAGAGCTGGCGAAACGTGAGAGAATTCCCGTTAAGCCGTGCCAAGTGCACGCGCGTCTATGGGAATATTTCGTGTGGTGAAGGAGCCGCTGGAATTTCCGCGACATTACCGCGCTCGAGGTGCAAAAATTCTGTATCTCGTCCTCCGGAAATCGGCTCGTTGTGCAATTTCCAGGGGACTATTTACCAACGTCCCACGGAGGAAAGTTGATTAATAAGAGAGTGGCTCACGCAGGAACGCGGGGAATTGCGTTGTTTCTCGCGGGGAGGACATTCGCGAGTGGACAACTGCTTCGCTATTTACAACGAAACGAGAAACTAAAGCAATCTCTATTTTACACGAAAATAAGAACGTAAAAGAAGAAAAGGAGATCTAAAAAGGAAGCAAAATGAATGGACAGTATAATTTTATAAATAAGGGATGTTGAATATTGGAAAGTTGTGCAGAGTGAGGGGATACGTGTTAATAATTAGTATGAATCTAATCCACATAAAAAGAATCTAAAGAAATTGAAATTCTAAAATTCTAAAAAATGGTAAAATTCGATATTTCTACATTTTAAATTCAAATCACCCGCACAATCGCTAGCACATGCCCAAATAACAATTGAAATTTTTTTTTCAATTCTCACAATAGCTAGACACAGAACTTCCCCAGAATTTCCGCAGCGATTTTTCACGGCAATCTCAATTTTCGAGCTAAGTCTGGCCGTGCACAGACTGGTCTATCTCGTTGTTTCCCGTGGCTTGGCTGTGTCACGATAATTTTTTATTATTCTGCGCGGCCGCGAATCCATCGGGCAGTGAGGCAATTTATTGTCAATCGCGTGCACGCTGATAAAACGGACCCTTATCGTCGCGCCGTCGAACAGAGGACTCGAGATTGCGGTTGCGCAAACGCGTGTCCGCGTTTCGAATAAGCAGTGGATCCTCGAGATCGACTTCGAACGCGAGCTCCTGGAATCGTAGAAAATTGCTTCGCGGTTGACTTGCTGGCGTGACGAGCACTGGGCCGACTATTCTTGGCGAGGTTGCAACAAGCTGACCCCATTGCGTGGGATTGCTCGTTATTGAAACCGTGCGACATATTGCGGAAACGAGGTTTCGATGAAAATTGGGCGAGACAGAGGGGATAGAGAAAGGACGAGCTCTGGCGACAGTCGTTCAGATTCTAGGGAATAGTGGAGCAGAATTAAGAGGTATTTGAAATTCTGTAGTTACCTCTAAACACTTTTCTATCAAGTTAGTTAGCGATTAAGGATGGATACTATTAGAGGCACAAGAGATACCCTATTGAATATTTATAAAGTTAGTGTAAGAGTAGAGTGAGTGGGTGTTACAAATGTTCTTTAGAAAATATATCATGACTGCAATCTTATCCTCTTCTTAACTTGCAGAACTACTGAAGGAACACTATTAAATTTTTTAAAGACACAAATCTCTGTTTCATAAAATCCCTCCCTCTATCAAATATACGATATGAAACACATCGAATCTTGCCGTTTTAACTATAAGAAAAATTAATGCAAGCAAAAATAATAAAAGTATCACGTGGAGTTTGTGACGACCAAGATGAAAAGTGAATTGAGAATTAATTATTCCACTCTGTGAGTGTTTTCTTAGGGAGCAACTGAGTTCACTTGTCTATCTCGGCTTTCAAAGCTTGTAATTAATTTGATATCCTTAAAGGACTGACTCCACTTTCGAAGTTAATATCAGATTACGAATAGTCAGAGGAGAGAAAATTATGGTGAGACCAAATGCAGCAGTGATATGTACTTCAGTAGGGCATACTGCATCTGGAATCGTCAAGGTAGCAGAGATAATCGTTCTGGAACAACGATACAAAGGCAACCGCAAAACTTCCTCGGGAAACATTCACTGATAAGCACGGAGACACTACACTTTGCGGTTTCACCTAATTGGTTCGCTGGAGAAAGTTATCAGACCACGCGAAGATTCAGAGGTATCGACGTATCGAGTACAGTTTTTAGCAGAGATAAGGCAAAACTGTGAATTAAGTGAAACGTGGGAAACGCATAAAAAAATTCATGTAATGTCAGATTTCAAAGCTTGTTGCACTTAAGAGTAGTCCACTACCTACTTCGCGATCAAAAATATTAAACACTGACTGATAAAAGGAACTGATATCTAATTCAAAGTTGTTCAGCTTAATTGGCAGAGTGAATCCCAAAAGTATCAACGCTGTTTCAGTTGAAAAAGAACACTAGTTATTGTTTGAAGATAACCTCAAGATAATTCGAAAATAAATTCTCAGGATATCTAAAATTTGAAACTTGGACATTTCTTGAACTACCCTCCCGCTTCCCAGAGTTACTAAATAATATCCCCCATTTTTTCCCTCGTTCTCTCACGCACCCCTGGACCAAGTTCCTCCCTCAGTGTCAATTTGACTCTCCAATATTAATTATACATCTCAATTAAACTAACTCACCCTATTTAGACAAGGGTGAACCACCTTACAAACTACCTAGCAAACGTGACAGTCGACTCACCGATAGTAGTCCTTCTTGCAGTAGATATTCCCGTCCCTGCTGAAGCAGGTGACCTCGCCATCGAGGCCCTGACGGCAGTGCGAGCACTGAAGACAGGCGGCGTGCCACCTCCTGTCGACAGCCTGCAGGTAGAACCTGTCGGATATCCGAAGGCCACATCCGGCGCAAACGACCCCTGGAACGTCCTCAGACTGCGCTGGCGGTGTGGGTGGTGGCTCCAGTTTCGGGATAGCGTGCGAGTGTTCCGTGGTCTGCTGTTCTTGCGAGTGGGTCTGGGGATGCAGGTGGGAGTGGTGGTGGTGGTGGTGGTGGTGATGGTGGTGGGTCGTTTGGGGTGGCATGCTCAGGTCGCTGGGGTTCTCGAAATTGCTGTTGTTGTTGTTGTTTGTCCTGTACTCCTGGCCACCTGAATAATATTCAAATTCTTTACTCGTGTTTTGATGAAGGGGCTTCAGAAAAGGAGGAAAAATGTGAAGCTAATGAGCACAGTGTTTCCTTGATATAGGTTCACTAGTCAGTGGCGAATGTCTGACAAGGGAAGTCTCAGATATAGTCCCCACTTCAAAGAAATTTGACAGGGTAATAGAAGTATGTATCAGATTCAACTCACAGGATTCTCTGAGACTTCTCTCGTAAGACACCTGTCTCAGATCAACTTCACAAACATTGTGACTACTCATAGCAACCTTAATACCAAACTTATACCAAAGAAACACTATACCAAATATAAACTCATCGTACAGATACACTTAGAAGACTCTTCAGCTCCAAAGACCGCGTTTAACACGAAACTCGACATTAAATTCAACCGCCGCCAGAGGGGGCAGTTCTCAGAAATTTGGATTTACAGAAAGTGACCAACCTCCAGGAGAGTCGTAGTCCCTAGAGTCGTAGGGGGTGGTGGGCCCGTCGTAGCAGTTGTTGTTCGTGCCACAATGGGTCTGATGCAGGGGCGTGTGATGGGGCCCGTGATGGTGGGCGGCAGGAGGGCTGCACGGCAAGGTGGTGGGTCGTGCAGCGTCGCCCATGGACGCGGGGAGGCAGGGACTTAGGTCCCTAGCCTGGTCCACTGCACCGGGCCCCCCCGCGCTACCGGGCCCCCCTTGACGCCCCACAGCCAAACCGCTGCCACGCTCCTGCGAGCTGGCCGGCTGCTGGAACAAACACCGAGTCGAGGACTTTAGAAACTCCGCAGCAGAGACTCGGCGCACGGTCACCGCGTTTTTGGGTACGCGGTTGCCCAACCGATCATCGACGATCGCCGCTCGTGAACCACCGCGAAAGACAATTGCATAACCCCACCTCCGACAAAAACGACAGGCAGACTGGAACGATTTCGAAGCGAGATCTCAGCGATTACTGAGCAATCCCTCGCTTCTACTCTACTTCAACACACGAGGCTGTGTTTCAGGGAGCCTCGCAGGTGGCGGTCCAAACTCCTCTGTTCATTAAAGCAGATCTACCGTAACCTAGCAGAGGAGCAAAGTAGCTAATCCACTCTCCAGAATTTCTATCCAGTACATCTACTTCGAGAGTTCACCAGGAGTGTCTTAGAAAAAGAGCAGCGTGAGAAATCGATGACCAAAGGCAGGAAAAACGGCAGTGAAAGTCTCTGAAGGAGCAGGCGATTAAAGGTTCAGAGAGAAAGGTGCTCCCGATCGAAGGCACAAAAGTCCTCAAAAAACGTCGCGTCAAGAGACACTGGGGCTGGTGTCTGGAAACCAGTAGCCCGGAGACGCGCCTCGAGGAGGGGTAGAGAAAAAGCTCGCGCTGGTAAAAGTAACCGCCGTAGGTCGGCCCAACAAGGAGGAAGACACTTTCCACTCGAGTGGACGGGGAGGGACTGTAAAGGACATCGTTGGAAGACGTCGCGAGCGCCGTCGCGTCGGTCGACGCGGGAGCTGGAATAGGCGAAATAGGACAGCGAGCGAGGCAGCGAGCGAGGCAGCGAGCGAGGCTGCGACGACGACGGGGACAGGACGGGGACAGGACTGTGCCGCGTGACAGGGGATTACGGCTCGGTTGACATCGGCATAGGGCAACGGGGGCTAGAGAAAAGAGGAGAAAGATAAAGAGTGGCACGCTGACGGCGGTAGCCGGTCGCCGCTGATGGATGTCGTGAGCCGGTGTGCGCATGCGTGCGACCCTATAAGGCGCCCAGAGTCGACCAATCCGAGTCGCCGCCGTGTTTCAACTGTCAACGCGGCCGCGCTGCGCCGCAGACATAAATTACGTGTGGCGAACTGCCCTGGTCCTCTCTTCCTCCTCCCTCTCCTTCCGCCTCTCCTTTTTTCCTCTCTGCCTCTTTCTCTCCCGCTTTCTACCCCGTCTCTCCTCTCCCACCATCATCTTTCTTCCCCATTTCCCTCCCGCTCCCCCTCTGCTGTTACTCCGCTGTTCCACCGTGGAAAACCAATGCTGCACTTTACGACACCAGATACCGGTATTTACTGCGCCTTCGAGCGGCGCGTTTGAGATCGACCCGCCAAGGGTGCCTCCACTTCTGCTCGACAGATGTCGCTGAGGTGGACTGTGATTCCCCTGGAGATGATGAGTTTAAGATGGGGCTGCGATTCATACCTGCGCGCGGCGAGTGAAGAGCCTAGGGGATTCCCTGTGGATTTCTGGAGCTGGGGAATTTTTGAACTGTAGTACTAGGCATGCTGAACGAAAAGCAGCAATAGGGTGAGAATACGATTTTGTGTTTGATAGGAAGAGTAAGTAGCTTTCTGTGTCCCTGCTTATTTTTAGGAATTTTTAGTGATTTATATTGGGTGGTAGTTTTCTTACATTCTCCAAAAGCTCCAGAGTCTCCAAAGCTTCCACCCCTTCCATCTAACATACTCCCTCCCATATTTTGTCAGAAAATCCTGTTACAAAGATCTAGAATTCCTTTCGATCCCCAGAAAAGAAAAGCTTCACCCTCCGATCTTCCAACACCTAATTGAAATGTCGCATGAAGTAATTCATCTAAACAAGTCCAAGAGAATGTAATATTATTTATTCCACGCTTCCTATAGAATCTACATACGCATGGTTATGAATAAGCGAGCACGAGTCAGTAGCTCTGAAAAGTAGCGAATTGAAGCGAAGCTGACTGCGACACGACGAAGGACTCTGCTTCGTTTATTTCAACTGACGCCTCTTTGCTCACGCTGAACTATTCTCCTCGAAGAGACCCGAACAAAGAGCGTCATTTCTCGAGTGACTTCGCTACGCGAGGCCACGCAACGTTTATTTTCCACCCTCTTGCACGAAGAAACAGAGAGACTTATCCCGATTATCTTTCCACCTGATTCACGTCCTGTCAGCAACACAATTCTTTTTTTATCGATGCATCCGAGGATGAATATTTCCGAAGGACACGCGAGCCACGCAAGGAGATCGTTCGGATAAGGGGTAGAGGAGGGGGTGGGGGCTCCTAGAAATCGCTGAGTTTGCTCGTTACAGGGATTTTCACTGCGCGGCGTAACAGTTACGTGGATAGATGGCCGTTGTTCGTTATGTAATAAACCGGGTCGCTGGAAGAATCCTAGGAACGCGCATTTCCAAGATAGCTCATAGCGCGCGGCGTATCGGGAACTCCGCGAGTTTCCATCCATGATCCATTGATTAAGCTTCGATTGGAACTTTGATTGGGCGACTTTCTTGCGGCGCGCTTTATCCGGGACGCCCCCCGCGGACCTGATCTCGATTCCTCGGGACAAATATGCTATTTTTTTCAACCGGTTCGAAATTTTCACGCTAAGCACCGCAAAAGTGACCATTGTTGGCGACGCCAAGGGACGCTGCTGGTGGAGTTCTTATGAATCGGATGGCGATGCAATTAGTCCTCTAAGGACTGGATCAAGGCGGTTGGTTGGATGAGAGACGTGGTTTTCTAGCTATTGTGACTTCTGATTTTATTTCTGTGACTGAAACTTTGAGCCAAACGCGAGGTGAATTGGAACATCAGTTCTTAGCCTAGTCTTCCATAAAATTAAATTTCAGTTTCGAACTTCGCTTTCTTATCAGAAAAAGTGAAGTCGCGATAGTTTTGAAAGCACCACTCTCCACTTTAAAATTAGCATTCGAGTTAAATCAGAATTTAAACTCGAATTTAATTTAAATTAATACAAATCTAAATTGTAATCTTATCTGCTATTAAATTTAATTCCCAATGTTCACGTTCTTAAGTAAAATTTCACGTTGAACGTCTACAATTTTTATTTGAAACGTATCCTACCTTTTCTGCGAATACTTTTAGTGAAGAATCACTTGTCACATTGAAAAATCGTATAATAATACTAGCAGACGATTAACGCTAATTCCCAGTAAAGTAGCAATTAATATTCATCACTCGCTACAATGAACGAAGCAAATGGATTACAGTTTCATTTCTGCTTAATGTCATTATTAACCGCCGTGAATTATCCGAACAATGCACAGTTTTTCCAGCAGTCAGGCGCGTTTCTTAACACTCCATTGTGCAAAGTTGCACTTGTAAAGAAGCGCGAGGATGTTCCTTGAGAGCTAGCAATACATACTTTGCCATTTTTCTTACGACGTCTTTCAGTGAGATTTCCCAACCTTTCCTCTGGTATCGGGCATCGGCAGAAGATTCGCCAACAGCGTATGCAAATGAAGACGCTTCTTTCAGCGGCACCTATCTGGAAACCGTGCCTTCGTTCTTCATATTTATGGCGACTTTCTCACGAACGTTTTTTCCGACCCTTTTTTGGAGCATGAATGCACTGAGTACCGAGAATCACTCGCAAATAAAGAACTTAAGCCTTATATGGCGGAAAAGAAGAAACCTAAATATGTGGCTTAAACAGAGAGATTATTCGTAGGAAGTTGTGGGGGGGAAACTGGAGAAAATGGGATAAGTTAGGAATTTAGGAAGAAATTCCTAGAAGTCGGAAATTTCTGAGTTAGAAATTCAATTGTTAGAGAGATTACTACGATTTCTTGTAAGAGAACGGAGAATTTTTTTGGAGTAGAGATCTCTATAAAATTTCTTCGAACTGTTGAGGATCGATCTAATGCACCCCCTTTGAAAATTTCCAGATTCTAAACGCAGACAGTTTTGCACCATGACAATTTACTTTTTAACATTCGAATTAGTTTGAATTAGAAAGAAAAGCACACAGCGCAGCCTCCAAGAACGAGAACAGAGTCTCGCAACGAAAGTCGTCGCCCAAAACGGTACTTTCCCGTTTCGTTACATCAGCTCGCGTCACGAGGAGAGTCCCCATTAATATTCCCGAGGAGCTCGGCGCGGTTTCCGCGTACGGCAGCGGCTGGCCAGGGCAGAATGAACGCCATTTCCAGAATTCGTTTTCGCAAGTGTCGAGAGTGCGTCTGAGCTGCTAGACGACCATCGGTACGCCCATCTTATAAATTTCTCACGAAACGACCCGGGTCGATCGATCTTCCTCAGCAGGCCAGAGGAAGAGAGGCGCTTATCCATCTCTCTCTGCGTCGGGAGTGGACCAAGCAAGGAGACCGCGGCGCGGACTGCAAGGCAGACTTTCACCGCGAGCAGCAAACTTACACAAGACTCCGCCTTTTTCATTTTCGCGAAACGTGAAGTAAATAACGAACGAGCGCGGAATCCGCCTCGCGGGATGCCGACACGGGAAGCCGTAGAATGGCAGAAATGTCGCTTGGATTATGCCCCGTCTGTGGTCCAGACCGTTTCGAGATATCGACCGCCAATTGCGACCATTTGTGCCTCGTTCTCCCTTCCTCTCTTTCTTGTTTTTCTTTTTGTTTTTTTTATTGTGGGCACAGGGTTGGGAGAACTAGTTCAGAGCTCAGATGAAGCAGTTTTTTGATCGATTTGGTAATTTAGACGAATTGATTATGAGGCAGTGCATACATGATTTCGTATTTTTATCGAGAATTCAACTCTGCCTACATCCTTTGGTTGTTTACACAGAACTATGTGAACTTTCAGAAAAATTATGAAATCGATTGAAAAACTGTATCGTTTAAAACAGCTGAGCTGTGTCCGTGTCGCGATAACATCTGTGATATAGTTAGTGAGTTTGTGGTGCAAGTCTGGGGATGATAAGGAATCAGGGGTTCACTCTTGCGAGGGTTGAGGAATTTTGAGAGATTTTGAAGAAGGGGATGTAGAGATCTCTTGAAATTAAAAATGATTAAAGATTAAAATGATTAAAACCCTGCTTGAAATTTATTTAGGAGACTTTTTCCATAAAGTATTCTATTTTTAATCTTGTTTCTCAGATGATATAGTAAAAAGGAGCGAGACAGAAAGCTTTGTACCCATTGAATTATATGAAATGAAGAAAACAAAATACCTTCAGTGGATGAGGAAACTCCTAAAAATTAGAAACTTCTGTTCTTCATAAAACTTGCAAAACGAGACATGGTTAAAGAAAATTCTAGGTACTTCAATAATTAGATAGAAGGAACATCGAAACCCCAGAAGCCTAAAAAAAGTAGCACCTAAAAGAAAGCGAACCTCTAGCAAGCTCTAACCAAAGGTTACAACAAAATTCCCACAATAGAAGGCGACGATAAGGAGGCTCAAAGCCGCGGGAAATTCGCGCTCATAAATCAGCGAAACAACAAGACAGACGCAACAACAAACTCTGTCTCAACAGGCCAGCAAAGGGGAACCAAGCAACGTTGTTTCTCCGTTTGCACGAGCTGCGTGCAAAACCGACACCCACGCAAAAAGCTCGACCCTATTCGCAGATCCACGCGAGAGACCGTGGCAGCCAGCGATTCTTTGAAATGTCTTCTAAACCGTATCTAATGAAATTTATTTCACGGTGTCTTATCGCGCCCGAAGGAAAAACCACCACGCAACAAAGTGTTAGCCTTTGCTTCTTGCCTTTTTCCCAGGCCTGGCTTTTTCCTCCTTTTAGCGGGCAGGGAATCAAGGTAATTGGAGCGCGATTCTTTTTGTCAAGTCGCCGCCAGTCTCTCATGATTTACGAGGAGCCGTCGGTGTCGTCGACGAGAACTTTTCCGAGTACGAGTTTCCCCTCGCTGGAAAGCGCGGCTGTTATCAGCGTCGCGAGCGACTTAACCATGGGAAATCTGCTGGGATCGATCGCCCCGCCGCTGCCACTCGCCACTGGCAGCCGAGCTGCTTTGTAGAAAAAGTTTCGAGGACCTAGAGAGTTCCCAGGTAACCGGGTGAAAATGTCGAAGATCGATTTCGAAGTCTGACATTGATTTTCAAGCTTGAACCTCAGTTATTGATCGCTTTGGATAAAGAATTGAGAAATTTCAAGCTTCCTACGGAACGTTACGCGTCGGTCGAGAGCGAAGGTTGACAAGGAGAGATCACTTTAAGTTTTCTTATAAATATAGGCAATGCTCAACGTAGACACTTTCTTATGAAAAATAAGGGTTCAAGAAGACACAAGTCCATAAGACTGAAGCTGTAAACTTAGATCGTTTTGCCTTGCAACCACAGATTTATCAGAAGTATTTCAATTGGTTCTATACAATTTATTCAGGGAATTTTGGTAATTAATTTGGAACTCTCAAAGTAAAACTAATGTAAAACCAACACTCAAAGTAAACCTAAAAGTAAAGATTATCGACTCTAGCACCCATAGAATTAATCATCACTGAGATTGCAAAATGACTTCTTTCAGTTTAAGAATTAGAGACATTTGGGTCCGAAAGGGGCCATCTCTACGATTTCATTTTTTCATTCCTCTCTGCGCTACCGTCGCTGAATGATCAAGGCGGCACAGTAGCGGCGCGAGTAGCCACAGTCCAATATTTTTGTCCCCTCGATCCCAGGGCTGTTGGTAGCCGGTCGGCGCGGAGAAGTGCAGATAGCGAGGCGGTTTATCGGTCCACCGCGGTGTTAACCGTCGCCCACGCGTTTTAAGAGAGAAACCACAGCCTCCAGCCAGTCGTCCGCCGGAGTGGACGAGGCTGTTTATTGTTATCACTATCATGGCCGGCCAAGGGAAGCTGATACGCGCGGACACGCACGCCAGAGGACATGCGTGTTGCGTTGGTGGAACTGAGAACGCTTAGTACAGACTTCTGAAGGAATTCTTTTTAATTATTCTTTTTTTATGATGAATTTCCATTTGAAAATTTCTTGTTCTTGAGTGATTTTTGTTGGGATTCGACATAATGACAGGACTTAAGCAGTATGTACTAAATATGGCGATAAATAAATGCGTTGACTGCCAGATACACGTAATTGTCTTGAGTGACGGGAAAATATTAATTAAAATCGAAGAAATTTACTCTTGGATGAAGCAAATACTTTGTATAGAAATGTTATTAGAGGAATACGCGTGCAGTGTTAATATGTTTCTTTGCCACTAGACGCCATGGCGTTTATGTCGAACCCCAATATGAAGGGGTGAGTTCATGTGTAAGTTGTCTCTAATGTAAGTGGGTGGCTAAGGATTAGATTTGAGTTACGTTTAAATTTGGTATAGGTTCAAGCTAGGTTTACTTTGGGTTCGTCTACATTAAGTCTGAATCCTGTCAAACAGGGACGATTATGAGTGATAAGATATTTGCACAGATGAAATATTTTAGTATTAAGTAACATAAATTTAGGATACTCTTTAATAGAGTTAAAATGGGAATGTTAATAAAAAATTTAGAACATAATTTAGAGCAGTAACAAGTTTTATTATGGAAATCCAATACTTTGCGATCTTAAGGTTGCTGATAACACTCGAGAAAGTGTAAAATACGAATGTCATCAAATTGTGCAGACTTCTTTCGAGGAAGTGTCGCCACAAAATTTTAAAACTTTCCTCATCCTTCTTTTATGCTATTTGGACCTTTTTAACATGCTTATGGGTTTTGAATTTGTTATGAATCATTTCGATAAAAAATATTTTAAGGATATCACATTGCGTAAGTTACGCAGAGTTAACTATACTTCAATTTTTATTTAACAGCCTGTTTGTAAATTTTAAAAAAAGTGCTGCAACTTTGTAGCGACGCTCACGTGGACTAAGTGCCGATAAATAACAAAGGAGTATTTTACTTTTGAGCACCTACGAATCGTGAGGGAATGCCTGACGTCCAGACATCCTCGTAAAACAGTTTCGACTGTCGATCGCTTCTCTCGCCAAATTTAAACGCGCTTATCTCGTCGACTGTTTCGATCACTGTGAATATTAATTTCTTTAAAACTCGACAGTCTGTTGCGCGCTTTTATGCGCGATTGCGAAACCTCGTTTTGCAAGTTCGATGAGTCAGCGAAGCCCGCAGCGAAGTTACGTTTCCGCTTCGAATCGCCTCAATAATTTTTCGCTACTCGAATTTATGTACACCGATCTGGCGGGCTACTTTCGACCAAACGAATCGAGGAATTTAGACAAGGTTGTGCTCAGTCGATAGCGACGAAAGCAAGGAGCTCGAACGTTGAATCGAATGTTGCTGTCCTTGCGATGCATCCGGTGCATTATTGCACAACTAGGATTAAGATGCAATGAAGGACTGGGGGAGATATTTGATTGGTCTAGAACGAGGAATACGTAACTATAATTGAAAAATTGTGGACTTTGATTGTTTTCACTTTGAACAAGTTGGCAACTAAGTAGTCTTATGTAGCAAATGGTGTAGCATTATTCTATTTTCTTCATCGTGAGACTGTAATTTATATTACAGAAATAAAAATGATTCAGTTAGTTGATAGAGATTATGTGTGGAAGATTAAGGAAACTTTGTTCAATAAATGAGAAATCTAAAAAGTAAACATTGTTTTTTCTCTTCCTACAATTTTATTTGTCTTAAAATTCTCAACCCTTGAAGAAGCACTTTTTAATTTCCATTTTTTCTATGTACAACAATTTTTCAATTTCAAATAAGCGCCAATCTCAGTTCGCTAACTTTAATTCTAAACGAAAGAAGAATTCACAATCCACCGAATAAATCTTCCCTCTAATCTGGAAACTCCAGTTTATCTCCCTCGAGGAAATAAAGAAAGCTGTTATCAGAATATCGAGCAAATATAGATTCCTCGAATGCAGATCGAGGAACTTTATTGTGGGAGCTATTTAAAAAAAGTCAACGACTGGTTAATAATCGCAGAGGCTGGGATCGAGCACGAGATCAAGTGTTAGTAGGTGGATGGTTCAGCGCAACGTCGTCGAAATGGAAACGCGTGGTTGGCTGGGGACAGCAGAGGACGATTATTTAAATACTGGGAGATGCAGTGACATAAAGCGGCGCATGCCGACCAGGCCAAGAATCACGACCCGACCCCGAGATATTGGTTTCACTCCGTCCACGTTGCATTCCGCGAAATTTCAGATCGCCTCTGCGCTCCCAGACATCGCGGTTCACCTATAAATTAATTGCGATCGAGGCCCTAATTGATACGCTGAAAGGGCGAACGAGCGTCTAAATGAATGACCAATGGGACCATTTCGAAATTTTGCAAAGTTTCTCAATATCGAAGCGAGGAATATTTCGTGAAGGCGATGATGAAAAATAGTTTAAGCTTCCCGTAGACTGTTTATCTATTATTTTCAAATACTATGGAAAACTTAAGAGGCAGGTAAGTTAGGGTAACAACAAACAGAGCAGTACTGTAAGGTAGAAAATAATAGGAGAGAAAAAGCGTAAAAAGTGTACTCGTGATCCAAAATCGCTAAGCTCTGAATGTAAACCATAGTCAACGATATTATTTGTTTCTCCAGGCTGTATCTCTTAAAGACTAAACAGTTTGTCTCGAACGATACTCGATGCAAAGTAAACCGCATGAGTGGACCAAGAGGGACAAAGGCTTTTCACTTTATTACACTTTCTGATATTCAAAAGAAAGGAAACATTGAAATCTGTCACTAGAGTAAACCCAGTCTCTATATCCCCCCCATTTACACAAAAAAATCCTAAAAAATTCCTAAACACTCCCCACATGACGAGAATGTAGCTTAATCAGAATTCTACGGTAAGAGTGCAATTTTACTTGAGAATCTCTCGCTGTAAAACGAAATTCTCTTCAATATCGACGTGCTATAAATTGAGATTTTATTTAATTTCTGTATACTACTGATAGTTCCTATATCAGCGTGCAAAAATCGACGTCTCCGTCGCATTTTGACGTGTTATTAAACCGTGAGATTCAAACGTTCGGCCCGCGATGACCGCTGTGGCGTTGGCGGATATATCTCGGCCCGGCTGGTTAATAAATTACGCTTGGCACAAACGGGCCACTATCACCAGCAGACACGTTCGTGGCACGATGCCCTTATCTCATCGAAGTTACAATAATCACACTCTCTTCGGCCGGCTCCACGCTGACGCACGCGTCCAGCGTCGCGCGCGCAATGGAAATGATCGAGACCGTCCAGAGACTAAACGACGCCGAATCGAAGCATGGTATCAGGGATACGTTCTGCTTACAGCCTCCAAACAATCTGAGAAAATTGTCTGAATCGAAATAGAATATGAACTGACACTGAGACTATACTAGATTCTACAGATTTGATAAGTACTGATTTATTTTGACTAAAGACTTAAGTTTTGGTAATTCGATGTCAATTTTAAGAGTTAATTGGTGGGAAATCATTTTTACTGATTTTTGTGTGTCTATGGAAGATTTGAATTCTTCTACAAGACAAGAAGCTAAGTAGAATGGGGATGAGTAATTGTTATTGTAGCGGAGCGTAAGAGTAACATGTAGACTTGAATATATGAGATGCAGTTGTTTCGTGGTTACAACAATGTTATCAGACGTCGAGTAGATGTTGAACACAGAGGTGGACTCCTCGTCTGGTTACAGGTTCTATGTAATTTAAGGCACCTGACGTGTGACTACTTCCATTGAGGATGCTACCGTTTCCTGTAGTTCTGTTTTCAGCTACATTTCTCATTCAAGAACTTTATCTCTTTTTCCTTCTTATTATCATTAAAGTTACATTCTTAGAACAGATGAAACTCAAACGATTTGTGTTTAAAGAATGTTAATAATAAACAGAATATTATGAACTATAAAAAAAAAGAATCGCGAGACTCAAATTCCTCAAAGAATTTTGACGAAAAAGATAAACCAAAAAAATCCTCGAGTTTAAAATAAGCAAAGCAATTTTTACATCAACACCATTAAATTTCCTTCACAAATGCCTGAATAATGCTAAAAAATGCGAAACGCCTTAGAAACTCATAATTCACAGCAAAATCGTCGTAGAAGAAAATCATTTCCATATTTCCTTCTCTCTCTCTAAAATCTCAAAAAATGAGACTAACAGAGGAAAGCTAACAAAGCGTTGGAAAAATCTCATTCTTCGTAAAAATCTGTCCAACTGACCGCAGCCAGGCGGAGCCCAGTCAAAAGATCGTTTGTTCGGTCGGCAGTCCATTTCACGTGATAAAATAATCGCTGGTCGAAGGAGATTAGGACGTTCGACGTACGGCGCCTGTGGACTTCAGTGATAGGCCTCAATCGGCCACGATATTTTGGTAAACAAAATATTTACGCCGTACGTTCGGTCGCCTTTTCCTGGAAATTGTATTTCAGACTTAATTCAGCACCTATCGAGCATTTTTTCTCGGAGCAATCGATTACCTAAAATAAATGACAGTGGATTCGAAAGGAGCCTGTGGCTCGAGAAGGCGACGGCCAGCGCTACTGGTTTCCACTCGCTCGATGGAATTAATTCCTTTGGGACATGGACCTGACCCATCCTCTAACCCAAATTACTAGATTGTGAAATATGAATCATCGAATTTGTCTAGGTGGGCAGAGAATAGTTTATTTTTAACTTAAACTACATTTTATGATGTATAAGAGATAGGAAGAAGGATAAAAAGAATTCTACAGGAGATTAATCACTTGATTAATTTGTGAATTACTACAACCCTGAGATTTTGTATTATAGGATCCAAATAAGTAGAATAAGACAAAAGATCTCGAAGCAATGTGAATTCAAGAATCATATGCAAAAATTCTGCCTTATTCTCACTTAACAAGAGCAGAAATAAGTGCAGTTATATACTGCATAATCTACATAGATCTAAATAGATCTGAATTGATCTACATAGCGATGAAAATATATTTTACAGAAACGCTACAAAATGTGACAGAAACACAAGAAACTTCAATTTGCTGTCACGTAAAGTTTTTTTTCAATTGAAAGACACCATTTCTACTGACAGCAAGTGTTACTAGATTTACAATAATTATTTTCAAATCACCCTAGCACCCCATATCTGTCTAAAGTAATTTTATAAGAAGGCATAGAATATTTTCTTCCCTTTTCCAAAGCCGAGTCTACATTCTTCCTTAACGAAACAACGTAAAATCAGGTGGAAGAACGCTGTTAAGGATTTTCAATGGCGGCACTCATTTTCACTTCGCGCGAGCGTTTCGAATGCTCGGACAATGTACGATCGGCGAAACTGGCGTTCATCTTCGAGGAATGTTAATTCTGTTTTAAGCGGCTGCTCAATGGCCGCCCCGTTAACGGGTACACCTTGTAAACAAACGTAATTGATTGTTCCGTGTCACCACGTTGCCCGCTAATTGAACCGATGCATTAACCGCAGCGACGCCGAAGGAGGTGGATAGAGAACGCCCCGATGCTCCTTTCCCCCTGCATTTTTCATCAATTTGCTATTCCAATAAGCTAAACGTCCCCGAGCACTTTGAATAATCGAAGGGAAATTTGATCGAGCAACTGGGCATGATCTCGCTGCATTTTTTATCGCTGATGGGACTGAGACTTCGATGAACTCGTGAGCACCTTTTTAGAGCAAGTTCGAAATTCCTGAGGAAGGATCTGTGGAAATGTGAAGCGTTCCAAGGAAATATCTCGAAGTGCCCCGTCTCTCTATGAATATGTTTCAAACGTGATAAGCACTCTGTACGTGAAATTGTACTTTGATTTTAATTAACTGTTTATTAATTAACTTTTTAGGAGACTTTGTTAAGTATTCACGGTGAAAAACATCTTTGAAATTCAACGTCGGTGCCAATAAATATTGACGAGAGATGTCGTATCTTTAATACTTTGATATCACGATACTCTGAATGCCTCAGAGCTAGAAAACAAAACTACTATTCTAGGTATCCTTAAGACAAAGTCCACTGAGAGCTTCTAAGAACAAGGATCGATCATTCTCTGTAATGGAATTATAGTAATCCCAACATATATCATAATACTGATACTAAAGCAGTCAAGGGTTAGAGACCTACAACTGTCTGACTACAAACCAGTAACTTCTACTTGAAAGAAATCAAATCTTCAACGCACGAACTATTAGAGTAGTCAAACTTCAAGATCACTCAATTTTTCTTAATTAAATCTAAATAAAATTAAAGATTCTATATAAATACGTACTTCCGTAAATTTATATAATTTTGTCATATTTGTAAAAATAGATCCTGCACCAACCTCAGTAGATTTATTATTAAAAAAACCTACTGTTCCTCGAATTAGCACACTGCTTCTCATCAATATCTATGACCAGATGGCCCATTCAATGAGGAATCACCCATCACCGAAAAATCTCTCGCGCCTCTATTCATTATACCATTGACACTCGAAAACTCGCGATCTTCCCAGCGATCCGTCAAGACCCAGCCTGTACACGCACGCGTCCCGTCGTTTTTCTGTCGCCATCGATCTACAATGTCGCGGATCAAGAAACCCGTTTCGCCCGTGTCGCTGTTGCTCGGTGAATATATCACCCAGGCGTTACGTCGCCGATAAGCGTCGGACTCGTCCGCGACCGGTCGCGCCACGCCAGCAATATTCCAATTACGGAATCAGGAGCAATAAAATCGCTGAATCGAATTACCCACGGCTGGGATTTGTTTCCATTAAGAGGTACATACGATCTGGCTGGGCGCTGGGTCCGACTTGGAGCACGATTCTTCCTTGTCCCCCAGGACCCGAGATTTCAATTAATATGGATCTAGTGCTAAGTGTCTGGGAGTCTATGGTGAGAGGAATTCGAGGTTTCGCTGATTTTTCAGAGGGAACTGTGAAGATTTGCTGTGCGGGCTGGTTGAGAGGTAATGGTAGAATGAGTTGAATAGTAAGTGAAGGGTTAAGTTTGATGTATTTTGAGTTTTGTCACTGGGAGGTTTTTGAAAAGGTTTGAAAAATTTTGAGAGTTGGACTATGATGAGTGGGTGAATAGAGAAGCTGAAATGGATTAGGTCTGGATTAGAAATTGTATTATGTGGGACACTTGGGAGGTAGTAGTAGGCTAGGTTATGGTAGGTATAGTTTAGAGATTGATGTGTTTCGTCACTGAGATTTCATTTCTCAAAAGTGGTAAGATATATGTCAAACTTTAATATTGAGTGGATTGGCAAATGGGTATTGAGAAACTGACATGGATTGCATTTAGATCAGAAGTTACTATGATACTTGGAAGTTTAAAGTTTGGTGTGATCTGGGTTTCGTCACTAGAATCTGATTTCTCAGAAGAGTTAATGAATATGTCAAAGGTTGATGCTTAAGTGGATTAACAAGGTTAGATGTGTTAGGAACCATACTCAGCAGAATTAATTAAAGCGACATCACATAGATAAAGACATTCCTAGTCAAAATTCTCCATCAAAACCCTGAATTCTAATCCTAGAAACAAATATAACCAAAGATATAAATACTATCACTGAAGATTCAAAATCAATCTTGCACAAAATCTCTCCAAAATCATCCATCACACCTAAACTTCCACATCTCAAGAAATCAAACACACAGAATCAATTTTCAGATCATCCAAATCTCTCACATCCCCTTAGACGTCACCACCCACTCATAAAAACCCAAAAACTTCCAGCCTCGACTCCTAATACCCAGTAGTACACCTAATCATTCCTGAGACATTTCAATCCTGAAACCATCGACTCCTCCAACGTCCACAATCCTCGATTACCCAGTGACACTCCGAGCAACCCTTCCCGAGTCGCAAGCGTGAACCCGCGAGAGTCAGACACGAGGATCAAAGAGCCTGGCGAAGAATCATCAGCCGTAGATGATCGAGGGCACAAAGGACCCCTGTGCACGGCCAATGAGCAAAGCGTAGAGAACAGAGGGATGACACTCACCCAGTGCATGCCGGTGGTAGGAGGGGCGCGCTCCTCATACACTCCCATCAGGGTGGCTGCTGTCGCGGGGTAGTTCCCGCCGAGGGTGCGCGACGCCGAAGCTGCTTGGGGGGGAGTCCCGGGGGATCCGCTTGCCGATAACGCGGAGATGGCGTCCGCTGCGCAGGTTCTCTTCTTCTGCCTCCTCTTCCTCCTGCACCACTGTCACCTTGCCCGCTAGCTCCCTCGGTCCAGCAACTTATCCCGCACTCGACGTGTCACAACAACTCCCAGAGACCTAGCTGAACCCTCCCCAAAGATTCCACCCTATCTACAGAGCCGTCGGTTGTCCAGAGACGGAAGGGTAGGACTCGTGCCCTGTCGGGCTCATTTACCATGAAACGAGAGCACCCCGAGTCCAGGTACAGGACAGCCTGGAACCAGAGTCACGTCTTGTCCCCGATCTACACCCTCACTGCACAATATCACTGATCAGGTTCATCGACCAGGCGCAGTCACCCCGTCGCGCGATCCTTGGTCCCATAGTGAAGCTGGCCCAGGACGTGTCACTAACCACCACGAGCTACGGAACGATCGAAGTAGGCGAACGACACCCGGCTAGCCCGCGCACCTGCACTCGAGTACTCTCTGCCGTCGTTGGAGTCCCTTATCGAAGGGGGATCGATCTCAGTTCGCCCTCGGACGAGCGGAGGTATCAGGCCCGTTTCATGGCGCATGTGCCCGGAACTCGACGAGACCCGACCGACGACGACGACACCGTCGACGAGAGGAACGACGCCAGGGATCGAGGTGAACGCGCGAGAGCACGCCGCGCCACGGTAAATACACAGACCCGTCTGCCCTGGCGAAGCCGCGATGCGGAGTGAGGGAACCGGCACAGCTGCAACTGGTTCCAGCCAGAGCCAGCGCCGCCGCGCGGAGGAACCCTTAACTGCGACACAAGAGGGGGGGCGGACACAGTACCTAGGAGGGACGTCCCATCGGCACCCTCTCCACTGTTCCGAGCGAAGCACCGCCCCTGCTGCGAACCCTCCGTGGAACCCTCACCTCTTTGCTGTCCCTGCTCTTTCTGTCTTGTCTGTCTCTGTCATCCCGCGACTACTTTGCTCCACGCCGCTGCTCCGGAGAACCGTCTGCGCCGACAGGACGGCGGCTCAGCTGCGGCACCCAGTGGCGTAGGCGCCTGTCCGCGTCGATGGGCGTGCTGGCTGACGTCTCGCGAATTTTTAATCAATTCTACTGTCGTCCTATTTTGTGATCTCTTTGGGTGGAGGAGAGCTGTGGGTTTGGTCTGAGGGATTAGGGAGCTTTCAATGGGAGGTGGGGTGGGTTGGATCTATGATGAGGTTGTGTGGGTTTTGGGTTGGATATGGGCTTGAGTTGAGGATTTTGAGCTAGGTCTGGATTAGGCATGAGTTCTTTAAACTTGCTCTGAGTTGAGTCTGTGTTATTCTTATTTTAGAATAAAGTTGAATTGGGTCTGGAGTAAGACTGAGATGGGCCTGAGTAAGACTTGGGTTAGGAACGAGCGTTTTGAGTGAGGTCTGGGATAGACATAGGTGTCTGAAGTAGGTGTGGGATATATTCAAATCTATACTATGTCTATACTGGAGTAGATATAAACTTTTTCAAGCTAGGCCTGGGTGGAATTTGTGGTACACCTACTCTGTCTTCTTGTAGATTCGAATTAGGTTCGAATTCTTCCTATGATACTCTTTAATCAGATGTGAGTTAAACACAAATCTTTTCAGCTAAGTTTAAGTTGTATCTATATTGACCTTGTGTAAATAACTCCAATCCTCCAAACCACTCCAAATCCCACTGGACACATCCAAACTCAAAACCAATAAAAATCTCAACTACCCTCAACGCTATCTTTTTTCTCCTTAACACCTGTGAAAACGTTACTCTCACACTTCTACCCTCCCCACCACATTCCACCCTGAAACCCCCCTGTAATTTCTCGCTTCAATTAATTAACAATCAATAAGGAGCCCCCTAAAGCGGCGAAAGACACTCACCAGGAGGCTCAAGACCGCAGACACCTCGTTTTCACTCCAAATTGAAAGCTGACCGTTCACGCCCCATCATTACGCTCGTTTTGTACGTATTTCGGTACAAAAGTGCGTCTGAGCGATTCCCTCGGCCAGCTGGCATTTGCATAAACAACGAAATTACACAGAGAGGCGTCTCTCCCTGTTTTGTCACGCGAGACAGACCAGAATCGTCCGAGATTTCTTCTCCCGTCACGAAACGGCGCCAACGTGCACAGAGACGATGGGAGGAGGAAATGGGAATATCTGGTAGCGGTAAAATTCGCGTCATCGATGGCTCGAAGGGAGACCAGGAGTCAGCGGAGCGGGCAGTTGCATCCGGCCACGCTTTCTGCGGTCTCCACGGGGCCTTTTTATTTCGCTCGCTGGAAAGTCGATTCGGCGGAACAACGGCGGCCTTCGATCTTTTTGCCCAGCGCCGAGCGAAGCCTTTGTACACGACATTATTCGACCGCCACTCTATCCACGCTCGACGCTTTTTGGCCACGATTTTCTTGCCGTTACACAATCGACGGGTCTCGCTCCGATGTTCACCACAGACAGATATTGTGGAACGTTCCGAGCGCTCTTTTCTTCTTTGCCGTCGGCTGTGTGGACTCACCCTTTCAGAATCGAGGGTGGTCATTCTACTCCAAAATATTAAGGCACATAATCACGAGAAATGTATGGAAGAAGTTCACAATTCTGGAAGAAGATCACAATTGCATAAACTGATCACAGAGACAATTCTTCTACAAAATTCTACCACCTGGAACCTGACACCAAATCCCAAACATGTATCAAAACAAAACTGTACAGAATGATCAGTTTAACTAGAAACCTTCTGAATATAGGCATCACATATCGTAAATGCTGTCAGCATTGTCAGTGCTGTCAACACTCATTAGAGCAGACATAGGCATCCTTTCTTAGTTCAGGGGTTAAATTGTCATTCTATCTCCGACTCAAGGGCCAGACCAAATAACTAAATAAAACATTAATATTAAATGAATTAAAACAAGTTTCTACTTCGTGTTTTCTACTATCATGAATCGGACATACTTCGTTATGTGCATTAGAGAGTTTCCAGTAAATCTGACCACCCTGTATCTCTCAGTATCATCCCAGACGCAGCCTCGCAGTAGCACTGCATCGCTGGATCTGTTAACCCCGATCCACCTAAGGCGACCAAGTCTGCAGCAAAAGGTCGAACAAAAAGGATTCCCATTCTTTTTCTCGCGAGCATGGCTCGAGCGTAACGTGTCCGCCGCTTCCTTCCTCGTCTTCCCGGAGCGCGTTCCCGCGAGGCGAAAAAGAACGACCAGGTTTCACCGAGGATCTGGCCGAGAGAGGCTGGCAGTGAAGCGTGGATGGCAGAAGAAGAAGAAGACGAGGAGGCGAGGTGGGTCGGCCGGGTGAAACAGAACGACGACCGTCCGTCCGATATTCCGTCATAAAAAGGAACCGGTTTCGTCTGCAACGTAGACGGAAACCGTCGCGTCGCTGGCTGGATAACACCGTCAGATGATGGAATCCGCGAAAACATCTCCTCTGACCCGGCTTCGTGACGCGATTAAAATCGAGTGTTTACAGGGAGCCGCGCGAGGAATGCAGAAAAACACGTCGACGGAGCGAGATGGGCCCGAGCGGGGGACCCTGGTGTCGTCTGCCTTCATTCTGGGCCCTGTGTATTCGGATTTTACGGCGAGATCGATTGCCGATAGAGCAAGCGCGAAACCGGTAGCCGAGGGAAGATGAAGACCGCGAGGGAGCCTCTTTTATCGGGAACGATTACTCCGCTTCCCTGGGACCTGGCTTCTTTTTGTCGCCCGAGGACAGAGCCCTCTGGTTTTATGGCCTCTCTCCACGTGGTAGCGGAGCCCTTATCGAGGAAGCGATAGCGGTCCTGGAGATTTGGGCTGCTCTGGGACACGGAGGCTAAGGATCCTGAGGATGGTAAGAGCGGTTGGATTGTTTGAGGGGAGATTTCAGGGTTCGTGGCTTGACCTCTTTCCTCGGTGAGAAGAGGTCAGGGAGGTTGAAACGCTTTTTGAGTAATTATCGGTGGTTTCTACGGAGACACATGGCTTTTGACTCGTGTGTGAAACTATTCGCGAGAAAGTAGGTGATTCTGTTCTCGTAGAAATTGAGGGAAATAGAGAGCACAAGAATTTTTAGAACAGATAAATTTTCATTTTTCAAGATTTAGAGTACCTAACAAGTATTTAAATATTTGGACGTATGGAAATATCAGAATTTGGAGATTTAAATAATTGAAGTTTCCCACATTGGAAGCTTTGAAAACTTCTATATATTTGAGGATGTGAATATTTGAAAATTCAAGAACTTGAAGATTCATAAATTCGAAAATTTAAAAATTTGAAGATTTGAGAATCCGATAAATTAAACATTTGAAAATTTAAAAATTCAAAGATTAGAATATCTGACGAGTTAAAAATACAAAAATATTCAACTCAAGATACACGAGATCTGGATTAAGAAACAATTCCTCACAGAACTCAGCTCACCGCAGAATCACTGCCTCAAAAGCCAGCTACATCCCAGCTCCACCTCGAATCGTTCCAGATCTACTCGACCCTGGGCCCCCCACGATATCTTCGTTCCCATTAAATGCAAATAACGTTTCGCGTTGCTGGCATAGAGAAAAATATCGGTAACACCATTAAGCAACTGGCCCAGCGGGCTGATCGCTCAATTTATTTCGAAACGTAACAAATAGACCGGCAGGGGACAGGGAAACCAGGCTCAGCAACGCTCCCGAGGACGCAGCATTGTGAGCCTATCAATGAACGAACACAAATTTTAACAGTTCATCCGGTTACGTTGATCCCGAAGGTATAAGCGGTTTCACGGCGCGACCCCGGAACGCAAGGTTTTGCGCTCTCTTCTATGGGGCTCTTTCACGGGCCTGCGGATCGAGGCCCGCTCATGGGGGGCTCTCTACGGGCGGGGCCCCATTCTCCATGGGGCGCCAATGGTTCATTGTACCGTCACTGCGTGTTTAGTACTCACGCGTCAAGTTAACAGCGTCCCTCCCCTTCTCACCTTGTCCACCCCTCTTTCTTCCCTTTTTTCCCATTTTCTATTTCTATATCGAACGATCGAGCCCCCCTCCAACCTACCTCCCCCTTATCCGCGTCTTCCTTCACAGATTTTCTCAGACTGGCCCGAATGGTCGCCAACTGTTTCTTTATACCGTTACGTTTGCATGTTTTTCTACTGTGCTCGATTGAGAAATCTTGAGGCGGTTGGAACGGTTGCTGAATACAGCGATTTTGGGGTCTGCTGAGTCTTTTAGTTACTTAGTTTTGAGGCTAGGAGCAGGATTGGGGTAGAGGAGCAGGTTTTCGTGAGAGGAAAATTGAGAATCGATTGTGTAATTGTGATTTTTACACTGAGTTATAGTTATGTGCGATAAATATATTAAATATTCGAGTGATTTTAAATTTTCTAGTCCCCAGTTTTCAAGTATTAAAATATACAATTCTTAAGTATTCGATTCCTCCACTTCTCAATTTTTTAATTTTTCAGGTATTTAAATTTTCAAATTATGAAATGGTAGAATTATTTGAATGAATATCCCTTTTACCTACCCTTCTACTATCCCACTAGAAGTTTTTCATAATGAAACTACCTCAAAATGAAGCTTCTTCTACATCCTAATATCTTCTAAAACACTTTTTAAACAGTACTTCACTGTGCTCCAGCAGGGAACCTTGACCAACTTCCGTAGCAGCAAAATTACTGAAGTGACAGTACGGTCAGCTCTTTCGCTCTGTGAATTCGCAACTCGTTTGCCACGATTTCTATAGAACAAGCAACAAACATCAGAATCCTCGAATATTAAAACTCGAACGAGCTCGTGGAGCGTATACCAGCTGACTTGAGCTTCTGGAGTAGATAGACGTGCTCGAGGCGGAAGAAAGCACGAAGAAAGGAGGGTAGAGAGAAATTAGACGCTCGAGAGCAAGTACCAAGCTGTTCCTTCAACATTTTCAGTGAAAACAACGTACCACGCGAACGAAATACTAAAGCTTCCCACCCTTTGACCCGAAAACCGCGTTTCTCAGGAACAGATTGCGCTAGAGACCACTGCACTTCCGGTTTCACCCTCTATTACATTATTTTCTTCCTGCAGGTAGAGAGGACTAATGAAACTTGCAGATGAGAATTCTTTTTATTACTGCTGTAGGTTCCACTATGGTATAAGAGAGGTTTCTAAAAAATTGTGATGTTCTTACAAGAAATCGTAAATCTCGAAAAGAATACGAATACTATACTAAACTGCTGAAGTACAAAAAATGTATACTATCGTTATTCTAAAATAATCTCAAACTCCTTTAATAAAAAGCAGCTAAATTCTATTTTTCCAAGAAATGTACTTTCAAAAATATTAGTAATACTTAATACCCTTAAATTTTCTCAAATTCCCAAAAATTTAGAATCACCTACATTAACTATTCCCCAGTAATTCTACTGAAATCCAGTAAGGTAAATGTCTCAGTAAGTGAAGAACTCAAAAATATATATCCCCACACTTGAGCATGCGTTCCAGTACTCAAATATACTATTTTACGGTATAATTCTTTATTTTTTAATAGACACATTAAAATTAAATAAAATTAATGTCAGCACTCCGGTACCAGGACATGGTCAGCTATTGGGACATTTACCTGAAATCACTAAACTTCACATAGCGGAAAACGAGTCGAAGAAAAGGGTCACAGGGTCTCCAGTAACACAGACATCCCAGAAGGAAAGCAGCGATCTGAAATGCGGCAATTTGAACAGAGGGTGGTCGTTTTTCACAAAGCGATGGGGGTGCGCCCTAAACGTCCACCCCGAGTGCATTGTCGTCATTGTCGGGGTTCGTGTCTCGCCCACAAGCACGCGTCTCGCAGCCAGTCGTCGGAGTCGAGGCGGATGAATGACCAGCATGGGCCAGTTACACGCGCACGCTCGACAACGATATTACAATGTCCAAAGGGGCCCGTTCTACTCCTCGGCCTGCTGGCTCTTGGAAAACGCTCCATTGTGTCGAAGAAACGGAAATCGTTTTCACCGAACAACCAGTAGCGGCCAGGCCCAAAGTATAGGAAAACGCGTGCCGATCAATGGTCACCGCGGGGATTACGGGATTTCGTCGACTCGCCACTACTCCAAGTGGACAGTCGACGACGCTGGTCCCTTTGTCGCTGGACATTTTCCTGCGCGTTGTACGGCACTTTGTTAACCATCGAGAGGCACGCGTGGGCGTGCACCATGTGTCGCTGGGAATTAGCCTCAATCCGATGGGATAAACAAACAGACGAGGGGGTGGGTGTTTGGAGGTGATTAACGTTTTTATTGCGACACTTTTCCTGGTTTTCAGCTGATTTTATCAGTCATTTTGGAGTCACTTTTCTAAGGGACTTGTTAATGGGTGGATTTTAGGGAGTTTCAATTCTTCAAATTTTTAGTTACTTGAAATTTAAGGTATTGTGATATTCAAATTTTCAAATACAAAAATTCAAATATTCAAATTTTCAAATTTTCAAATGTTCAAATTTTCAAATATTCAAAAATTGAAATATACAAATATTCCAGTATTTAAATATCCAAATATTCAAATTTCCAAACAATCAGAATTTCAGTTCCCTCACTTATTTCACTTTCCAGGCTACCAAAACTATAATCATACTTCTACTATAGCCGACCACCTCGACTATTCAATTCAGATTCCCCCAAATATCAACCTCTACTTCATTTCACCTCTAACACTTTTATCTTTCACTTTATCCATATTTTAATCCTACCACACTCTCCTCTCTTCATAAAACACCCAAAAACAACAGTTCTATTTCTCCAAACGCATCGAATGCAGTCATAACCTCACACCAACCCCGTCCACACCCCTCAAAGAAAGAGACAAGGTCTCACAAATGCCGAATTCGCCACGACCGAAGGATTAACGTCCACGATCGCGTACCGCGTGAAATCCTCGCGCAGACAGTGTTCTCCTTCTTTTTTTTCTGCGTCCCTTCTTCCTCTTTCTCTTGGATTACACGGTGCATCGCGCGACGAAGAGGCTCGAGAACAGGGAGGAACGAGAAAGGATCTGAGGCACCTGAGACCAACGTGCAACGCTGCCAGTGCCCCCTTCGTTCCCCGTCTTTCTCCCTCGAAGGCGGTCGCTTGGGGTAGCAGCGCCGACGGATATCCTCTTACCGACACGTGCAGGCCACGTGCCCCCTTTGCCGACCAGTCCTGCAAGAGGAGCGCGGAGAGGGCCCTTCGACGCAACGGCGCCCCTCTCTCGGCCCCTATAAGGCTATTAATTAAGCGAGATTCGGGACACGTCAGATTTTTCGAGGCTCCAGTTGCGCCCGCTTCGCGGATGGCTTTGAAATTCGGCACGGGGGGATTGACGGTTCCTATTCGCTCTGATCGATCCCCATCGAAATCTCGAGTTTTGCTTCTCAGCCCTCTCTGGCGCGATTTGTTCTAGACGCTCCAATTTTCGGCTTCGATGGATAGTATGAGAGAGTTCTCTCGTGTGGATTAAATTGAGGAGCAGCTTTTTCTTGTGGTATCCCGGAGAAATTTGTTTTATTTTATGTTTGGCTACTTTGATTTGTAAGAACGTCCCTATACCTAGAGGTATTCTATAATATAGTTAATTAATATGGAACTGAATTGAAAATCTGAAAATTTGAATATTTTTTTATTTTTTATTTAAAAGTTCTTTTGTTGTATTTTAGGGATCTATTTATGAAACTTTGGAGACCAAAACATGGAAATAAGGTTCCAAGGTAAGCTAAGGGTGAAATAACGTGGAAAATCTGGTGAAGTGTGTCAAGGCAAATAGTGCTTGGACAGCTTGACGGTTTAATCCTCCGTGCAGAGCGATTCGAGATGCTGACGAGAGTCGATCCGACGTGTAAGGGATACCCCGTAAAAAAAGCTACATTCTACACCCCGCAATGGGCTCACGTGCGGCCTTTATTGTGGGAAATGCTTCTGAAACCTACCAGCCACCCGTCACGATGTTCCTTCTGCTAAAAAAAGGTCAATTTGCGACCACAGAAGAGGGGGCTTGTCATGGTTTACGTCATCTCTATAACCAACGAATAGTTGAGAAAAAAAGATACTAAAAAAATGCATGTATAAAAATAGTAAAAATAATTCTGTCCTCTAGAAAAAATAATTGGAAAAGATTGTACGCCTCAAAATAATACTCTGTACTGTACAATATCATTAACGTTAAAGAAAAGTGCTTACGTCAGCATTTGTGAAACCAAAAACACGTGGACAGATTAAGTTCAACAGGTACAGCAGTTCATAAAAAAAATAATGACGGTTCATCAACGACGATATCTCTTTTATCTGCGAGGGAAAAAGAGGATGCTCCGCACACTAATTATGGACCCTCGACAGAGGAAAAAAACGCCTCCATGATTGCTCGACATTTTATTATCCGGCTTATCGCGAGAGGGTGCGCACGTTTTCCCAACATTTCGCCTCCATAAAAATCTCATAAACAATGCGATCAAGCCCCTGCACGCAGCCAACATGCGTCCCTCCCACCCTCGGTCCCCAGTCTCGTGTTACAGACTTCCAGAATTCATCCATCAAGCCAGAAAAAGCCGCGCTACCCGCCACGTAATGAAAACGACAGCACAGTGGCAGCTCGTGATTGATAAAACGTCAAATTAGTTAGGCAAAATCCGATGATAGCCTTGGATTGGTCCCTTTCGGGGGTGGAAACAATTCCATGACATTTTGAAATCATTTTGATGGATTTAAAACTGTAATAAATATTTTAGAATTTATAATATTCAAAATATTGAAGTATTTAAATTTTTCAAGTATTCAAATCATTTAAGTTTCAAACGCTCAAAATTTTTCAAATTTCATATATTCATATTTTTCGACTTTTAAATATTCCAATATTTAAATTTTTAAATATACCACTACTTAATTTTCCAAATCCACGTATTTTTCAAATTTCAAAAAAATGTCAAATGTTATAACTTTAAATGTTATAATTTAAATGTTAACCTTTAAATGTTATAATTTCCAAATTCTCAGGTCCTACTTATTTGCCTCGGGGGTATGATTGCAAGATTACACCCAAGTACCTTTGTATTCTAAATTTGCGATGAGATTGAATTCTACACAAGGGGGTGTGGAATAATAGAAGACTGTCAGTTTTCCCTGGTTTCCCCAGGATGCCATTTAACGGCGTTTATGAGCCGCTAATGACACTGCATTGTAGCAGGCCAAAAGGTGGGACGCTATTTCGAGGACAGAGACCTTTCGATGCGTCGACGGAGGCACTTAAGGACAGAGATTTACCAAATTTCGAGGATTTTAAGCCGTGGGCGACACCTGGATCCCAGGATTGCAGGTGTGCCCTCGGGAGGACCTCCTAGAGATCATTGGATTCAATAGCTTCGAGGGTACAAAAGGGCGTGACGACACACTGAGCGTGTCAAGGGTAAACGGGTGATTTCACGCAAATTAACCAAAGCGTGCCCACCAACCTAGCTTCTCGACTAATGACGAAGTAACGAGCCTTTCGTATCGTTTACCAACTTTTTTCTTCATTTTACTATTAATTCACAGCGACTTTTGCTTGATAAGTTTGACAGAAACTTCTTGAACAAAAAGTTAACAGAAATATTTTTAGCTACAGTAGGGAAACTTCACAAAAAGGGTCATTAATATTGGGTTGACATGTGATCTCTAAAGTTATGCTACAGAACAGTATCCCTGATCACTGTGTAATATAGTGTCATTCGAGAGAATTTAAATACACTGACAAATCACGCAACAAGCATTGAGTAGTTAAAGCAGCTCATAAATAAGGTTATTCTACTTAAAGACACGAATTAAGGTTACTCTACTTACAAAGTTCTTCAAATATCCAATTGAACCAAAGAAACCACTAAAAAGGCACCTAAAGCACTTCTAAATCCACTTTAAACGCACATCACAAATCACGAAACCCCGAATCCTCAGCGAAACAAGTATCCAACACTCTAACTCTCAACTTCCACAATCCAAATCCTACAAACGAAACCGAACAAAGTCCCTCCCCTCCGCTTCAAAAATCCCCGAAAAAAGAAACGCAGCCACGTCAGAGCAGCTCGTCATCGTCCCAAAAATCGCAGGTTCTGTTCAACGTCTCACCTCGAGTATCCTCGCAGAATCCACCTCCGCCTCGGCCCGCTGCAGGGTTCGCGCCGCGTGCAAGCTTCGAAGTGGCGCGTTATTTATGGCTGGATGTATTAGAGGTGGATATAAACGTCGGTTATTGCAAACACTTAACAGTCCGTATATCAATCAGACGCCAACCGCGGTCTCGCGAGAAGGCGCGGCAGAGCGAGGGGGGTTCCTGCACAGTTTCTCCGCGCCGTGAAAGAGCGACGCCACGTAGGTGTGGGCGACGCGTTTCGGCCTGGCCGACAATGTAAACGCGCGGACGGTTGCATTAACGTCGACGGGCCCAGGGGCGCATCGATGGGAGCGTGATAAATAATCTAAGTCGAATGGCGGATGAAGCGAGGCGAACGTGCACTCTGCGCCAGGTGATTTATGGAGGTCTGAGGGCATTCAGGAACCTGGCTCCTTTTAGGGACGGTCTGTGGGCTTCTTCCTCGTCGACGCCGAAACGAGGGTGTAAACGAGATCGAATCGAAATGAAGCAGTTATTGCTGGTTAACCCTTTGAGGGCAGGCCTCGGGGCGGGTTGGATACTTGTCGCGTACAGTGCGCGGGAATTCTATATGCTTGTGGGTTAACTGTGGGTACAGACACCTAATGGCGGTGTTTATACGAGGCTTTGTATGCAAAAGGACACTCAGGCACATTTTTTCTGAAACTGGGTTAGTAGCATTAATTTACTACAAAGAAATCCTATATTGTAGATTGCCTATTTTTTAATTATTTTTTCAAGTAGTGGTGTTAGGTCGTTGTTGCTTTCGTTTTGAGGATAGTACTGAAAAACAAGAAATTGGCAGCCCCGTATAAAAAATGATTGTCACTGTTTCCAAATTTTCACCACCTCCGTTGAACACGTTACCCGCAGCTCGCCGAGTGATCCAGCTAGAGCAGAGGCGAAAAAAAAGTAAAGGGAACGACGTTTCTCGGGCCCCGTCCGGACCCCCCGTGCCCTTCGCTTCGGTGATGCTCGTAAATAACACGGTCGACGGAACGGGCATCGGGGCGCGAGAGGGGAGGGAATACGCTTGGAAGCGCGGAGAAAGAGAGAGGAGAAGGGGGGGCATCGAGAGTTGGCCAGAGTCACATCACTACCGGCCATTTGATAAGCCCGATAAGACGCATAAAGAATGCTTGTCCCTCGTGTCCCTCTCTGCGGCCGCGCCTTTCCCCCGTCACTCTTGCCAGCTAGTGTCGGTATCTTAATGTTCCCCTGTCTTCCCCCCCTCCTCACCCCCTGCGTCTTCCCCGCTGGCCCCTCTCGCCCATTCTCTTTCTCGTGTCCCTCTGTTCCTTCGTGTTCCTCATCGGCATCGCAGAGCGCCGATCCTCCCCTCCTCTCTGGGCCCACGATGTTTCTCCTTTTTTCCATTTCTCTCTCTCTCTCTCTCTCTCTCTCTCGCTTTCTCACTCTCGTCGCCTTTCTCTTTCTCCCTCTTTCTCTCGCGTCTCGACCGATGCTATAAATTATGCGACTGCATCGCGAGCACAGCTGCGACGACGGCTTGTCCTGATCATCTTTCCCTTTCGGCGGCCCCTTGGAGATCCCCGCTAACAGTCGGACGTCGCTGATACCATGGAAATTCTTCGTTGTCGACCGGCCGCGATATGATCGATCGAAGGGGCGGCGGGGGGCTTAGTTTCGCTCGGTGGTTTTGTACCATTGATACCCGGGGACGATTGGATCCCGATTCGGAACGCTTCGGGAGCTGGACGACTTTGGACCGAGCGATACGTGGCTTTGGACTTACTTGGGGAGCTGCTTCTGTTTGGAGGTCGTGATTGGGGGGATTGGTGACGATAATGGGAGTGGGGAAAGGATTGGGGACTGTGGTTATCTCCTTTATGAACTATTATTTTAGTAGGTATCTGAGACAGTACTCTGGAAGCAAAGTTTCTCTGCTAATTGGCTATCTTAATATTTAGGTTGGAGTCTGAAACTAGTTGAGGCTGCTAGAAGTGTTGAATATTGGCGTCGTTTATGTAAAATTTTGTCAACTACAGAGAGTTTAAGTTATTGTATAGGAGCTTTAGAAACCGCTTACCAAAATGGCGGATCACTGAGCTACGTTACACAGTTCTTCCAATTTAAAATACAAAAAAAAAATATCATACGCAAAAATCAAGGACAGTGTGACAATTCTTCACTCGCGAGCAGACTTTCTATCCCTCCCCATACCCATATCTCCGCATCTATTCCGTTTACTCGACCATCAAAGTCGCGATACAGGAGCTGCTGTTCCTCCATTAACCAAAGATGGCGTCCCGAACGGTGGCGCTCGAGAATCGAAGCCGTTCCACGGATCGATTTGAATTTAAATTGCCACCGAGTACTTCTGCGCACGCGTTCCGTCCAGCAGCCGCCACTGTGCTCACGCGCGCGCCTTTTAATGGTTTCCAGGGGAGCAGGCCGAAACGGGCAGCGAGGACGGTCGTTAAAAAGGATTTCCCTACGATATATCTTCATTTACGCGCAGTAAATAACTCACGGTGCCCCGGCGCGTGTGTAGCGGCTGTCGAGAAAATTGTGTCAGTGTGATAGGCGTTGGGTTACTTTTTTGCCGGATCGTAGTCGCTCCTTTCGAAAAATCCTCCGTAACCGGGGAAGTCGCGACGAGTCGCGTCGCGACATTTACGATCCAGTAAATTAAGAGCGGAGAAAGCACACGGTGTATGCGGCTTCGGATCCTTGACGAGCGAAAAAAAATCCGAGGTTATCGCGGCGACATCGTGTTCGAGAGCTGTGTACTTCGCTCGCAACCATCCTTTTCCCTGCGTCTTTATCGCTCTTTTTTTGCCAAAAATTCTAGATCTCGTTTTCAGCGGCCACGACTAATTTTCGAAGAGCGCGTGAGGCTAGTTTATATTCCCTGACGTCAGTCGAAACGAGCAACTATATGGCGAGCCTGGTTCCACTGGGGAATTTTGCAGAGGTCGAAAAGGGAAATGTCTTATCGCGATTTTTAGCGGAGATCTTAGGAAAACAGGCGGAAGACGAATTTCCTGCGATGGAAGCTGCAGAGTCATCCACTTCGCGCCTTTCTTTCGAAAATTAGTAGGTTGGGTCGGGGATGGGTCGGGCGCCGTCTGTAAATATTTTCTTAGGTCAGGTCGCCCGTTTCACGAGCCTCGAGAGGCTCGTAATGGAGACAATGACCGAGTAAACATCGAATTATCCTTTGCCTTTCGGCTTTTCTTCACCTGCAATTCTTCCTGACGAGTAGCAATTTCCTCGGTTGTAGGAAGATGTGTCATGACGATTTTGTCTAGGACGTCTAATTATCGAGGTAACTCGAAAGCAATTAAATCTGCTTTGGAGTCCCAGCACAAACGCTAATGATATTTGGTTCAACAGAATATTATTCCTGAAGCGTTGTAGCGTTAATTTTATATTGAGTTTCAGAACAATCCTGTTACAGGAGAAACTAAATTTTAATTGAAAAACTGCGCTAACTGGATTTAAATATATATATTACAGACCCGCGAGGAAAGGGTTAACAGTCAGAAATGTTCAATTTTCATTTAATTACATGGAGGATCTCTCGATGTTTAATTTAATTTATTTAATCAGTGTGCACAGTCCATTTCATGTAAAATATATAAAATAAAATAGAAAATTGAATAATATATTTAAAAAAAAATTTGTGCTGTAATTAAATAAATAAAAATTTTCTTTTCCCTTTATTTAAGAATCTTGTTTTCCACTATTAGCAAAGAAAAATTCTATGGGTCTCCTAGAGGAGGATAATATCGAGATAAGAGTACCAAACATCGTTTCATCAAACTGCGACAAATATTTGTACCCTCCGATGCATCCAAAAAAGTGCCAACAATAACTCCCCAGAGTCTCGTAGACGGATTAGAAGTGAGCTGCTGTTATCTGGGAGGCGAATCACTGTTAAGCCTTATCTGCGTCGTCTCCCGCTTCATGGGCCATTGACTGAGGACTCCCGAACATCTGGACCGTACAGATAGTCGTGCTTTGACTGAATTCTAACTCTACTCCGTTTCCCGGAAGCATCTATCTTTCTGTGGCGCTTAGCACCAGAATGATGTGGGGGGAGGAGCTATTTCAATCGACGGAGGCACTGGGGGATGAAAAAGTGAAGACTGGGGGAAGACAAAGTGGCCAATTGAATAGCAGTAGTTCAGTTAATAAAAGATATTGTTTATAGGCTGTTGAACTTTCAAAGAAATTTTCAAATCCACCGCTGAAAACGATTACGAACCAATACAAATAGCATTATTCTAGAAAAAATATGGCGTCTAATTTTGAGGGCAGAAGAGTTACTTAAAATAGTTGAGGTACTGTGACGGCTAGGTCAATAAAGACTGGAAATCCAAGAGAAGCTAAAATGTTCAATCGGATCATAGATATTAATTTAGATAGTAATATAGATTGTTCAAATAGAAACGAGACATGCAAACTTCCCGCCCAGAATTATTACAGCACCCTATCTCGTAGAAAATATCACATTTTCTTAACAATAAAGTACGCCTACACGAAATGAAAGATACTCTTCTGTTAACAATGTCACTGCCCGCTGCCAAGTTGCATTATCGATGATGGATGCGCGCGCACAGTGGCTAGCGTTAATGTCGGCTCGAAATTGCTTTTAATCAAATGGTTACGGTCGCAACACGGCTCAACTGCAATTTACGAGAGGCCCAGGCGCCTGACCGCTCTTCAAGGACCGATTAAAGTCGTTATGTTGGGAAAGAATGATAGGCGAGACGAGTGCGTGCCGAGTATTTTCGACCCTTCGCCAGCCGGAAATGATTCGGTGATTTTGGCGAAAATGCTGGAACGCCTGACACGGTCACCATCTGTTGCTGCTTGACTCGTTAACCATCCTTGACGGGGGGAGCTAATTAACTCCTTTGCTGTGACAAATGCGACGAATTCACGCGCCACCTCGCGAAAGCACTTGCTGCCGCGTTTAAAGTCCAGGTGAAGCTTAATGCAGTCAAAATGCTTCGAATTCATATACATTTACACGTGTATGACGATTATTAATGATTCACCCCAATCCACGCGTAAAATTACTATCGATAAATATTATTCATTACCTTGTATGAAACATTAGTTCTAGGTAAAACAACCTTCCCTATAATTAGAATGTGGTGGGGAATCGTAAGAGTTCCAAGAAACTTGAGCCCTTACACCTGACTGACCTGACCCATGTCCCTAGGGTCTTTTAGTCCTAGGTAATGCTATCTCATCAGAAAATCAATTTCTTTGAATCACATCTATAAATCTATAGGGTAAGTTAAAGACAGATGGACCATTCTTTTTAAAATACAATTACATCTAGGTATAATTAATTTAATAAACGAGCAGACATTTTTTGTGAGAAAGTATGTCAAATGAATTCACAGTTACAATGTTCAACTTAACAGAAATACCGTATTTTCAAAAATACAGATACCTGCAAGAAATTGATACTTCAACTCACCCCTACACTATGTTTTAATTACTAAAATATGTATCCCTTGAGTGATCCTCCTCCCCTTAAAAACCTTCAATGCAGAATGCTTCAGAGGTCAGCAAAGCGTCTCCACCTCCATAAAATCTTCAAAAAGCTCGTCTCAAATCACACACAAGTGGCTCAACAAAGCTCTGTCCCACCGTGAGAACAGGGGTCGTGCGAACGAGGCGCGAGACACAGGTGTAAAAAAGGATTCCGCAAACAGGCCAGAGAAACCGAAAAACTCGTGAAAGCTGGCCCGATATTACGGGGCCAGGGTAGCTCTGGGCAGGTAAGCGGGCATCAAACCCGCTGGTCCCTGGCCCTCTGCAGGGGGTCTGGTCACGCTGACATGTTTATCACGCTCGTTTCCCCGAGACTCGTGCCATGCGTTATGCGAGCTCTCCGTGTTATGCTCGAGAGCGCGAGGTCCGTGAGGTTTCACGTTACTGGCGACACAATGCCCCTATACGCGTCTCCGAGCATTTTTCATCCGCGGGAACCTCCCAGCGTCCACCAACAGTGGACCGCTCGAAGACGCCTCCCCTCTCGTGGGTTTCCTCGAAAGGAACCGAGATAACGGGCGAACGTAAATGCTTCGGCTCATAAACTCCTCTGACGTACGAATCTCTTGATCAAAGAGCATTTTGATAGAGCAGTAAAAATTGTTCACGCGCCACGCGGCAAATTTAGAAGCTGTGGCCAAGCGCCCCGGTTAATTGACACTCGAGTGAGCGAGGTGGGGCAACCATGTACGAGCAATTATAAAAAGTATCGTACGTATCGAAGAATTCTTTGAAATAATTTAAGAAGATTACGAAGAATAACTTTTTCCGAAATTTGCCTTCCTTGCTTGGGAAATTCTTATCGAATTTCGGTGCGCGCGCAGCTGTTATGGCGCGCGACATTTGAAGCTATTGCGCGTGACGGACTTTGTACACGAATTACTAGGATACGAGGGTCTCGTTGAAAGAAAGTGTCGCATGGAAGATCGTCGTGTTAACGCCGAGAGTGTTGTGGTATGAATAATTTTATACGCAGGCATAAAACTTCGTTCTCATAGAGGCGCGAAACGAGCCAATGCGACCAATTTCATCGCATAAATTACGCCCGTGCTACATTATACGTTCATTTGCATCATTTTATGGGATCGTATATTCGTTTTTGAATTCCCCGCGTAAAGTACAGTTTCGTCAGCTCGCGTGAATGTTGTTTTGCTGCGTTTCTGCTAGACAGCTCGTTTCAACGGCGCACTGTGAACGCGATGCTTTTCGATTGTAGTCTCTTCCCCACGTAAGAGGTTGTATCATTCATTTCCCGGTTTATCACAGTCATTCATCTACGCGAGCAATGATCCTCGAGGAATTTCTTCCCCTGTTTTCCAGATTCCCGTGAACGCACACTGTGCCTGCTTTTTTCATGCACACACGAGCGCATCAGGCACGGAACAAGTCGACGGCCAGTTTCACAGAACTACGACACAGTTGTTGAACCGTTATAAAATCCTCGGTTGCCCTTTGTCCATCGGATTCTTTCGCATGGGACTAACAATAATTTGAAAAATAGTAGAAAAATGAGATTTCTTGGCTGGGTACACAGAATTTCACTACTACTTAATGTCGTGGTGGCTGCATCGAATCTGTGGTCCCACTCGAGACATCGGGGATCTTTCCATCAAAATTCCTACTTGGCATGCCTTTTTACGATAGTTTTACGACCCATACGCGAGAACTTATTCCCTGAAACGATCTTCTCGCCCAGATGACATATACCGTGCATTAATGTCTTCATTATCGAATATATGGAACAAAACGATAATAGCGGTTTGAAGCAGTCCAAGTTCCGAAGCTCTGACACTAAATTCCTAAAGTCTTGAAGCTCTAAGGCTTCAAAGTTTTTAAGGATCCAAAGTTTGAGACTCTGAAAGTTTTGAAATTCCGAAGATCTGAAGTCTCAAAGTCCTAAAGTCTCAAAATTTTATAATCTTAAAGTCTCACAGTGTCAAAGCTCCGAAAGCTCAAGATCTCAAAGCTTCACCGTCTGAATGCCTCAACGTCTCTAAGTCCCAAACGTTCCAAGCTTGAAAGTCTCAAAATCTCAAGATCTCAAAGCTTTAAGGTCTCTAAATCCCAAACATTCAAAACTTCAAAGTCTAAAAATCCGAAAATTCGAAAGCTTCAAAATCCTATCCCACAATTCTCGAAACTCAAAAATTGAGATATCTTTTTACGATTCTTTCAGAACCCATGCAGCAAGTTATCCCTTCAAATAATCTTCCCATCCACATGACACACATCGTTCTCCGCTATCTCTTCGTCATCGTCCAAACAGAACGAAAGGACCAAAGAGACCTCGCAGAAAAAACGTGTCGCAAATCGCCTGGAGATTTTTCTACCACTATCGACACTTCATGGACATATGTACATACATATGTACCTACATACATGTGCCCATCGCGTAACGGCGAGGACAGCACGGGGAGGTTAAACAGCCAGGCTAATACCCGATATATCTCCACCAATATCGACGTGGATACCTCGTTCCCTCTGTATCTAACTTCACCGCCAGTCGATAAGGCCCCTTATTAAGTATCCTATAAAGTGCGGCCGTGCGTTTTCCCGTCCTCGACGCGAAACTTTCGCCCATCCTTTAAGGACCGACGGTAGTAGGGGAGAGCCGATCAAGTCGGGGCTCGAGCGATCGGTGATCGACGTGGAAGGCCCCATAAACGCGGCACGGAATGTTGGTCATCGTGCCGCGCAAGGGAATCGAAATCGGTGGCAGTACAACAAATCAGCGATTTTATTCGGCATAACTGCCGCCTGCCCCGGACCGACAGCTCTTCATATAGGTTATCTCTCTGCATTACGTGGCCGCTCCAAATGCAGTCTTCAAACGCTGCTGCGGTTTCCAGCCGGGAATGCGGTCCCAATCGTCCAGTGATACTCAAACAGGTCTCTCTGTGCGCCTGCCGCGATCGTTTCGGTTGTGAAACAACGTTAGGTAATGCGCTCTGACGGATCCTGGCTGATCGTTCGGTACTGTGATTAGTGACGATGGGACGAGAATGGGTGGAGCTTATTACGGGTTGTATCGTATATTGGGGCTCGAGATCATGCGGACTGTTATGCGGATGGTGCATGGTTGCTCTTTGCTGATCTGTTGCGATATGATTTTAGCGATTTAGGGGATTGGAGTTTATGTAATCCTAATGTCTCAATGTGAATGTTAACTGAAGTTGAACGAGTAAAAACTTGAAAATCGTAGAAGTTCAAGATGCACAAAATTTTGAAGTTTCTGAGTCCCAAAATTCAAAGATTTTAAAGTTCCAAAGGTCTATAGGGTTCAAATCTTCAAGATCTCAGAGCTCCAAGATTGGTAAACTTCAAGAATCTCGTAATGCCGCAGTTGCAAGGTCTGGACGTCCCAGAATCTCACAGTCACACAGTCTACAAGCCTCTGAATCTCACAGTCACGAGGTCTCAAACTTTCAAAAGTCTAAAATTCCAATCTTCCAAAGATCCAAACTCCCAAAGCATTAAAGTCTGAAAGATTCAAAGTGCCAACGTTCCAAGGTACCAGACTTCACTAGTCCTAAAATTTTGAACTGCCAAAGTGCCAAAATCCTAAAGCTTCAAGAGTTTCGAAACTGTATAGCTCCAAACATCAACGTACCCAAGTCCCAAAGTCTCAAATTCTCAAACCTTTCCTCCGAGTTCCTCTCCCAAATACGTAGCACAGAGACGTCTTAAAAATCTCTTAAAGACATTCAGTACAGTCTTAGAAATGTCCAAAAGACGTCCTTGAAACGTCCAAAGTTACAAATCACTATGTCCTTAGAATGCCTTTAAGATGTCGAAATTATGTTGCTCAAAAAAGACGTTCAGACAAATAATAGACGTCTTTAGATGTCTTTAGATCTAGACGTCTGGGTTCAGTCCTCCCAAGCAATATCACCTCTGTTGGTTCCAGTTTGAGAAGCGCTGCATGAGTCCGCCGTATTTCGTGGCGGCGCGCTGACGTGCTGCTAGCGCAGCGGGTACAGCGCGATGCCGCTTGTAACCGGTGAGCTCCGATCCCGACTACGCGACATACCACCGACGATATATAACACAGAGCGTATCGTGTGCACGACTATTTTCAACAAATCGACCTGGTTGCCTGGCCAAGGGATCGTTGCGAGGCCGACGTCCTTGGATACCACCGTGCCTCGAGTAACGAGACCTTCCGATAAGGGTTGATGTTCCCTCGTCATCCTTACTGCCTTTTGCACCGCCGACAACTGGGAAATCTGTCCTCTCTTACTGAAGCAAATTTAACCAAACGAAAGAACAAGAATCCTCCAGAGGAGCTACAGCCAGACTCGATTCCACGACCCCTAGGGTCTAGAGACAGTAGAGACCTGTAATCGCAGTAGAATAAGACGACACCTGGACGAACAGTTCCATTGTTCCATTCCTCCCGTTTTCCATCACATTAAAACAATTTCATTCTGTTTCTAGTCTCGTTCCATCGCGCAACTGCGTTACTGTTGCTGAATGAAACCAGTGATGTGTCTGTAGAATGCCTTGTGGTAAGTGGGCAAACAAGGCGCCGAGTGAAAAAAACGCTGAGGGGGTAATTAAATGAGCCGACGACCTACAGTAGAACCGCTAGATGGATCTACAAGACCTCTCAGCAATTTATCATGTAATGAATCCCCAGCGTTGAAGGGCCTTTTGCTCCCATTCAGGTTGCCCTGTTTCGATCCTTGCTGAATGAAGCCGCCGCGATCTTCAGCCAGAGATCGCTGCCAGTTTCCCACTGACGAGGCCGAGAATGATAGGCCCGCGTGCCGCGATCGCGATCCTCGCAACAAGGATTCCATCGTGGCAACATCGAGTAACAAAGGAGGAGGGAAGGTAATTCCAGGCTGTGAAGGCGAACGGGAAGCAGAGGCGCGCCGCGATTACCACGGGGATACCGTGTTCCTGTCATCGACGGATCGAGATCTGTTATCTGATGCTGATTACGTTCGCGCGCTTGTGTGCGCAGACAATGTATAATAAAAAGGAGCCAGTCGCGCGTTTCAGCTCGACTGTAACAAATATACCCCTTCGCCAGCGTGCACGTACACGTTTACCACTGGTTCGACTGGCTATTACGCATAAACACCGCGTACAGAGTTCCGGTCGGGGGAGGCAGCCGTGCCAGGAATCGACCACGTGATCCTGGCGTTTCTGATTGGTAATTAAACGCATGACATCCGACTGGAGCGTTCCATCGACGCTTGAGACCGCTGCCTCGACGTCGCGAGAGATTCTTTGGCCTGGCTGCTTACAAATCCATCTCAATTCGATCGTAAAGTGCGTTATTTTCCTTTGGATTGGAAAATTGTCATTGGATCCAAGTAAAAGGGACAAGACGTTGCCCAGGTGAAATTAGATCGAGCTCGTTCAAAGAGCTTTCCCAGCCACTTCCGGCGGGGCATGGTCTCCCGGAAGATTTACGATCGCACATTGTTTCGTAATCGTAACCAGGTTCTCGTCAGGTCAGTGAACACTCACACGAACGCTATCTCGAGGATAGTCCGGATGAAGAGAGCCAGCCCCGACGTCGGACAACGGAACCAGGGAGCCGGTACACCCTGGCTGGCTGGATAGCTAGCGGTTCGTCCAGATCTAGATCGCAGATTTAACTGCAAATATTAATTAGGCTAGGCTGCGCTCGTGAGTCCTAACGGATTGCGTCACTCTTGCGCCTGGTGAATCCTCCGCCGAGGATCCGGCCTTCACGAAATTCACTCAGGTGGTTAAGTAGACCACGAGGTGTCTCGCGATTCAGTTAGTGCATCCTGATGGGACTGCTCTGCTCGGTGCTTTGTTTTCTGAAGGGAACTGGTGTGGCAGACTTTCACGCTGATTGAGTAGATTTGTGGTCGGAGAGTTTCGAGGTTTGGACTCTTAAAATCTGAAAGGTTTGCAGTTGTGAAGGGACGAAGTTTGGGGCACCTAAAATTGCAATCTTATAGGTTCGATATGTCGAAGCACCAAAGTCTCAAAGTTCAAGAATTTCAAAGTTTTAATATCTCAAGGTTTCGGAGACCCTGTCTCTTAAAATCCAAATAAATCAAACTCTAAAAACCTGATGGGTCTCGAAGTCCCCTAATTCTAAGCTCCAAGATCCCAACTTTCCACAGTTCACACTCTTCAGAGTTCCAAAGTCTCACAGAACCCACAATCCTACAGCTCCAAAGCTTCAAGCTCTCCCAATTCAAAGTTTCCAAAGTCCTCAAGTTTCAACGTATGTTTCACTTTTCTAAAGTCTCAAATTTCTATTTCCCAACTGTCTCCAATTCTACCCAGGTACTAATACTCAGTCCTCCACATTGAATAATCGAGAATCCAGAGAAAAAAGTAGTCAAAAAGGTAGTTCAATGGATTTTCACTCAGGGAAAGAACGTGCAAGTATGAAGCCGATGAAATAACACGATCTGCCTGCTTATGCAAGATAATTGCTTTCTGCTGCGAGTTATATCGCGTATCTGCGCGTGTTAACTTGCCCGTGGCGAAGAGCAAATTTTTTCGTCGAAGGAAGCGATTAACTTTCGTTTCACAAATGGAGCGGCCATCGAGATGAATGATGGAACGCGTCGGAAGCGATTGCGATCGCGAATGGTGTTGCAGAGTGAATGAGTATCGTCGACCTAGTGGTATCGAATTCTAAGGATTTTCCTAGTTACTCTTTCCACTAATTTCCAGAAGAGTAGCGATTCTATGAAATTGTTTTTAGCACTCATTGACGTAGGAGGACGTACAGACAAATTCCGGGAAATGATATTTGCATACCTTTGTCGGCTCTCAGACTCGAATAGTTTAATTTCTAAGTTCTTTGTGGCATTAAGCGTCGTAATAGCTGGTATCATTAAATTTCACGCGCGAGCTGCTTCCTGCTACCCGCAATTAAAGAAATTATTGCCGGGGAAGTGTTTGATCTTCGCCATTTCTGTTTCCCCCTTTTTTTAAGGTTGCTTCAGACGAAAAACGAAATAAAACAATGTGCCAGTTTTGTGAAAAAGGACTCGCGGTCCAACCAATGTCTTTTAACAGAAGAAAAGATTAGAGAGCAGAGTGTAACTAGAAACTATTTTAAATAAAAGTGGTACAAGAATATCTAAAACTTTTGTACTCTTTTCTGATCTATGTTCTGATCTATACCACCATATTCAAGGAATTAAAATTTCGTAGGTCGAATATCCTGTAGATATTCCCAATTAAAGTAATATGAAAAAAATCAAGGCTTCTTCATGAATACCATTCAATATCACTAACAAACAGATCCATACCACCTAGAAAATGATATTCCACCGGAAACTAGTAAATTATTCTCACAGTAACGACTCCACGTCCACATCCAGAGTCGACAGTCAGCGCTGTAAGATCATTTCTCATTTCGCCGCGGCATGAATATTCACGAAGGCATAGAATTTCAGGAATCGTCGTCTGGGATTTCTTTTCTCACGTTATCGCCGCGCCGCGAGTGAATATGGTGCTGGAGGGCCAAAAACGGCGAAGGAACGCGACAGCCGAGCAGAGGGTCGCTAATTGCGCGGAGGGGAAGGCAAGCGCGCATGAAACGCGCTCGTTTCCCCAGCAAATAAACGTACATTAGCCGCTATCGCGGCGACGTCCGGCACATAAGCAATAACAATTACGAGTATCGCTAATTTTATGCGCGAGCTATCCCTCATGTCCGCGGAGAGTAATAAATACGCGCGGGTGGCTGAGTCGCCCCGCTGCCTAGATCCAGTTCGTAGTGCTCCCCATTAAACCGTGGCGCGAACCGTGTCCCTTCTTGCTTCCTTACGTACACCTACCCATAAAGAAACCCTGACAAGAAACATCTACGCAACTGTTTCCATTCTGCGCGGATTTTAATACGGTCGTGTCGCGGGGGTCGCTAGTGGGGCAGTGTGGGAAAAACACCTGATTAATTTAAATGAGGATATTAATCAGTTTAATGGGGAAAGTGAGAATTTTGAGAAAGGAAAAATAGTTTCTGTAATCTATCATCCAGGAAGTACTTCGCAAAAGAAATCTGTGGTTGGATGGCAAAACCTGGTATGTCACTTTTTTTTCAGACTCGAGATATGTGAGTATGCTAAGGATAATACCAGGGTATCACGCAGAGTAAGAAAAAAGAAAGAAACAAATTCATGACTTGTTCAGGTATTTACTAAACCCTTTAGTAAGTTATTATATAGTATAGAGAGCATAGCGTAAATGACAGTGGAAAGTAAAATAATAGTTCAAGTAGAACGAGGCAAGGCAATTAAAGACATATAAAAAAATAATTATAGAAAACAGCTATTAAATAGCAGCCATCATCATGCACACAATATTCTCAACAAAGAATTCTTAAATTTTGAGAAAGATTTGCAAAATAAATAAATAAACCTACCTTCAAAGTCGCTGTAGGTACTGAAAAAATCGAAAACCACGACATATCAGGTTTCACCCTCTGACTACTGACAGAAATGAGAATCGATTTTTCCTATCATGGATATAAAGCTTCTTCCAATTGTCATTCACACTCACAACACTCAAATCTGTATAAATCTCCATCCCTTGTACCCAGACCTCTCTTAAACCAGCTCAATATTCTTCTCCCTCGCCTTCTTCAACCCCCACAATCCCAGAATGCAAATAGTTCCGCTAGTTTGCATAAGAAAATTCGCAGGGACATCCCTCAGAGGGAAAAAATTTCACAGGGGAGCATGGAAAAGCGATCGTCGCGATTCGACAACGCAGGTAATGTTTTCCCACGCACGGCATGCATATCGCTTTGAATTATTATACACACAGGCAGATCAGCCGATACAGCGGGGCTGGTAAGCGCGAACCAGAACACACTCGAACACGTATCCAGCCGGTGCTCCCAGAAACCTCGACGAAAGAAGGGGGTTATGTGTATACGTGCGCGTCGTGTATTATTCTATCGGGGGAAGCTACGCCGGAGGTGCGTCGGTGTACCACAGCTCACGGGTACAACTATGCCCGCTTCCTTCCACATTAAATCCCGCGAGCGAATCGCGGATCTACTCGTTGAATTGCCCTGAAACACGCACGAGAGTCCTCCGTCGAGGCGGGCTCAGCCAGCGCCACGGACCATAGCTCCTCAGGGTGAGAACCGGAAGCGTTGCCGTTGATAACACGTTATCGATAAGCCGGATTGCGTTCGGAGCGCTAATATACAAAGTAATATTCATGGAAAAATGTGATGAATGCGCGAGTCTGAGAGCTGAGGAGCGGAGGATGCGTATCTTGGGTATGCTCAGGTTCACCCGCTTCGATTCACCTGCGTTGGCACTGACAAGATGAATCCCGGCTGATAAAAAAGTACAAGAAAAGCCACTGCGCCGATGCTTAACTGTGGGTGAGATCTACTATGTGGTTTTCATTTCTTGCCGCTATGTAGGTCTTGACAGATTCCCTCGGGGTGTGAGGAGTAAGTGTATTGGGAAATTGTAGAAGAGGTTGTTAACGATGGAGGATGTGAAGTCTAGCCTTTGGGATTTTGTCTCCGGTTTCTGTACTGATTAATGTGTAATATCTTAGAAAGTAGGGAAGGCTGATCCAAGGGGTTCAGAAGGGCAATGGGTCTAGGACGACCAGGAGACGAGGGTCCAAGGAGGTCCAAGGAGGTCCAAGGAGGTCCAAGGAGGTCCAAGGAGGTCCAAGGAGGTTCAAGGAGGTTCAAGGAGGTTCAAGGAGGTCCAAGGAGGTTCAAGGAGGTCCAAGGAGGTCCAAGGAGGTCCAAGGAGGTCCAAGGAGGTCCAAGGAGGTCCAAGGAGGTCCAAGGAGGTCCAAGGAGGTCCAAGGAGGTCCAAGGAGGTTCAAGGAGGTTCAAGGAGGTTCAAGGAGGTCCAAGGAGGTCCAAGGAGGTTCAAGGAGGTCCAAGGAGGTCCAAGGAGGTCCAAGGAGGTCCAAGGAGGTCCAAGGAGGTCCAAGGAGGTCCAAGGAGGTCCAAGGAGGTCCAAGGAGGTCCAAGGAGGTCCAAGGAGGTCCAAGGAGGTCCAAGGAGGTCCAAGGAGGTCCAAGGAGGTCCAAGGAGGTCCAAGGAGGTCCAAGGAGGTCCAAGGAGGTCCAAGGAGGTCCAAGGAGGTCCAAGGAGGTCCAAGGAGGTCCAAGGAGGTCCAAGGAGGTCCAAGGAGGTCCAAGGAGGTCCAAGGAGGTCCAAGGAGGTCCAAGGAGGTCCAAGGAGGTCCAAGGAGGTCCAAGGAGGTCCAAGGAGGTTCAAGGAGGTTCAAGGAGGTCCAAGGAGGTTCAAGGAGGTTCAAGGAGGTCCAAGGAGGTCCAAGGAGGTCCAAGGAGGTCCAAGGAGGTCCAAGGAGGTCCAAGGAGGTCCAAGGAGGTCCAAGGAGGTCCAAGGAGGTCCAAGGAGGTCCAAGGAGGTCCAAGGAGGTCCAAGGAGGTCCAAGGAGGTCCAAGGAGGTCCAAGGAGGTCCAAGGAGGTCCAAGGAGGTCCAAGGAGGTCCAAGGAGGTCCAAGGAGGTCCAAGGAGGTCCAAGGAGGTCCAAGGAGGTCCAAGGAGGTCCAAGGAGGTCCAAGGAGGTCCAAGGAGGTCCAAGGAGGTCCAAGGAGGTCCAAGGAGGTCCAAGGAGGTCCAAGGAGGTCCCCTAGAGGATCGCCTAGACGATCCATCCTCTCCGGAGACCCTGGAGAGAATGAGACACTTGTCGTCCTCCAAGGGTATTTATACCTTCATAATCAGAAGGAGGGGTATCAACAATTGAAACTGCGTGATTAATCGAACGCAGAATAATTTGCGAAAATTCGCATTTCCCATTACATACTCATTACAGTAACAACTTCTACCACACATATTTTTAATAACAATTGTACGCAGTGACTTGAACAAATTATTAACATTTATAATCACCAGGTATTAAAATATAACGAAATTTGCAATATTGTATTTTTTGAACAGCTTCCCTGTTTAGCAATATTTTACTCACAATGTTCAATTTTATGTTATACTTTTAATATAATATTGCTTAAATAAATTGAAACAGTTATAAAGAAATATCTTGGCAGATATTTGTGGAGATAATTTAACAAGATACTCTCAGGTACATAATTTCAGTTGAATTATGATATTTCGCTATTAAGTTTCATTTCACAATAATTATTTCCCTAACACGAATTTATTTAACCCATATATGGTATTAAATTATAATTACTTCTTTCTCGTAAACCCCTTCCACCATCAAATATGAATATTTTTCTTCTTATTAGTATTACAAAATTAGTATACAAAATGAGAAACGTCAAGTCCATCGATGAATTTGCTAAGAAAATTTATACTTTTTAATCTCACTAAGCACGTACAGGTCTCTGCCGAAGCAGTATCTATACGTCGTTAACGCGTTGCCGCCGTTTCACCAAAGCGAGTTCCATTAAAGCTCGCGAGCCATTTATTATCAGAAAATCGCGGATCGTCGGGCGTGCACACGCGAGCGAGGCATACGGTATAGCTGTGTGCGAGCGCGCGTGCATCCGCTAATGGAATCATCGGAGCAGACCGAGAGATCGGCGGGAATTAGGCGCAAAACGCATCGCAGATATACAGACTTGGCGGGCCTAGGCTCCGCGGCACTGTTGCACTCGCTGCCCGCTCATAATCTCGCGTATTTACATTGGCCGCGGTGAATAAAATTGTTACATTATGCCCTGGCATTCCCACGTGCGCGATCGCTCGGCCAGTGGATGGAAGGAGACGGAGAGAGGCGAGAGACGGGCGGGCAGGATTTTTGTCGTTGCCGACTGTGCAACAAGGAATCTGGTCCCCTTTTTCTCTTTTTTCCGAACGAGAGGAATAGAAACAGGATTATGACGTGGAATGCGTTCTCTGGTTATTTTGTCTTAACGATTTCAGTCTTTGATACAGTCAAACGTGCTTTTGGTATTTCAGGGAGAAATGAGGAGGCGTGGCGGGGATCGAGTTGCAGTAGGTTATCGTATACTCTGAGGGGACAGGACGATATGAATTTTTGATTAACAAGTTGAATTGTAGGCCTCGGAGGACATTTACTGCAGAGGGAATATGAATTTCGCGGGGTTGGATGATGGCGCCAAATGTGAACACAGCAAAGTTCTAATACACTAGTATATGAATATCGTTCTAAATCCTAATATACCTAGTGTTACCATTTAACAGCATATCTATATTCCTCATCCATTTTGATCCAATTTTTTGACCCATTCATTGGCTATGTTTTAAAACTACTTCGTTAATTTCACTAACTTTTAGAATGTAAGGAACGACCCTGACCTCGTTTCATCCACCCATAACGAGCCTTCAACCACCTCTATCAAATTCACACTTTAAGCGACATTAGCCCCTTGAGCGCACCTTAAATTCCCTAGCAAAGTGCCAAGAGCCACCTGCAAGACAATTCATAATGCCCGAGCGTATGCGGAAAGTTTGCTTATCCGTCGATCTACGCGCAAAAAGGGGATAATAAAGCAATGTAACACGAACCGATACGGAGTCGAACACGCTTTTCCGCGCGATGGAAACGCGAACGATCGTGGTCCCGCGCGCGTTACTGTAGCGGCCAACTGTACAGGACAATACGGGCATATCTGTTTCGCATCTTGCATAGATCACACGCCTCTGACCTCTGTAAATGCTTGCACCGCGCGGAGAAAGTAACGTGTAAAAGTCGTGCTTACGCGTGCACGCTTATCAGATTAATTACAGGCAAGGCGGACACGAGGAACACGCTCGGTCAGATCCGTTTTCCGCGTATCGCCGAGCCGAAGCGTATTTAATTAAGACGTGATTAGGCCAGCCCTTGGCCTTGCTCCTGCCCGTTTAACTCGACGGAAAAGGAATCGTAATTGCGCGGAAAACGAGTCCAGATGATGTTCACCAACGGGTCTTAAGCTCGCCCTGTTCTTTTTTTTTCGTTTCTTTTTCCTCGCCAGCGTGACGCAATTACCGCTTACAAAACGGCGAAAACGGTAGTCGTGCTGCAGACGAGCACGTTTCGCTAGAAATTTCAGTTTCTAAATGTAATTTCTCTTTAATACTGAAGTATTTCAACGTTTTGAAGGTTAAAAAATTGAAAATACAGAAGTATAAAAATTGCAATAGCTAAAGATGGTGAAACCTTGAGTCACTAGTGCAGAAAAAATAAAACGAGTCATCCACAACTCAGTTCTCATATGAAACTCTCAACTACATCAGGAACCTCTGTGTGCGTCACACATGGTTAATAACGAGCCATATTTCATTGATGTCCGGCGAAGAACTCTCAAACCCCAGACCGCTTTCGATCTTCTCTCCCTTATCTCGCTCCCCACTGGCCGCTGCTCGTCTTTTTCTCCTCATCAACCCCGTTTCCTGTTCGCCAGCAGATACCGCAACGCTAGGCGAGCCCAGCGACGAAGCTCTGAGTCGCGTCCCGTTTACGCCAGCAAACATGCACGTCTTATTTCTCGGCGAACGAGGGAAACTGGCTGGAAAAGCGAGGGGACCTCGGCATAAACAATTCGCGTTTGGGCAGAAAAGGAATTGGCAGGGCGCGAGGAAACGTTACAGTTGCTTGTTTGCTATGAAGCAACCGCGCGCCTTCTACAGAGAGTTTAATTACACGCTCCAGCAAAAGGTTGATGCACGTTTGACGGTAATCTCTCGAAAATTATGCCAAAGCAACACGCTACCGACTTTAGGCACATAAATTTCACGGCGACGCACGGCTACCGACGTCTTCAGCCCCGATGCCCGTTTCGAGGATCGCGTTAACACTTGCAACGCTCTCGTTCGTTGATTTCCGTCATTGATGTGCCTCTTTCCCGTTCTTTCGCCAACCAGCGGACGTCGAATCATCGCCTCGCTAGTATGTATAACTATTTCCTGGCAGAAATTAGCTGCAATGATATTTCTTGGTTAATGGGACGAGTGCTTAGCCGTGGTTATCGTTATTGGTCGACGAGAAGGGGGCTAAGGCTGCGTGGCTAGAGATGTAGTCGCGAGGAGTTCCGTTTTGTAAGTTTTACGACTTAATGGTGCTTAGAACTCGGTTAAATAGTGATATTGGGGATAGTAATATTGGGGAGAAATTGGCTGTGAATGAGGTAGTAGAATTTTACTAGGAGACTGAAATGTATCTGTGTTCGAAACGCTTTGAAGTTTCATTCTTTAAGCAAAGTATACTACCCTTGGCAGATGGTTTTCGATTATAGCCAACAATATGAAGTTATTTGAAAATCTTGTAATTTTTCAAATGTAAAATGATATATGAATATAAAAGATATGGGAATATTACATGACTTTAGTACAGTAGTATTTCACTCAGTATCAGTATCAGTAAGGACATGAATCATTGTATGCCAAAGAGCCGCTGTCTCTAAATGAATAAATAAATATCAATACAACGATAATCATCTGAACTCGTCACTTCTTCCTTCACGCACTTCCTCCAAAAACGACCACACCAAACTCTCTCAGCGAAGGCAGGCCTCGTGCTTCCACGTACCTAGGTCGATTGCCCAGGTTCGAAGGGACATCGCGTCGACCACAGCTGCTCGAATCCCGTGACTTTGGGAAATTGCATGGGCACGTAAGGCGCGTGTAGGTATCGCGTACGAAGCAGGCGTGGCGCGTCACGGCGCGGCAGGTGCGTCGCGATGCGCTACGCTAAGCAGCAGTAGCATCGACGAGGCCCCGGTCAACGAGCCATCGACAAGAGTCTCCTTAATAGGAGGCCCCCGGCTTTATGGGCCACTTTGTATGGGCAATTTCACTTTAATGGGTACGCTTCATTCGATGCTCGCGTCCCATGCGTCAGGGAAATATGCAAAATACAGTAGGTCGACGCGCCTCTTCGATTCGCCTCTTCCGCGATGCTGTCAGCTCTCCTGCTCCTTTTTCTCGCCTTTTTCCACTTAACGCGTACGGACGTCGGTCAACGCGAGCTGTTTATCAAGATGTACCGTAAGAAATGTATCTCTCCCTGGCCTGCACCTTTTATTACGTTTAAATATGGATCGGCTGGCCGATCGCGTGACTTCACACAATGTAGTAACGAGTGTCGCAGTTTGTTCTGGGGCATGTTCGATTAAGAGACTTTACTCGGGTAGGCCCTGTAATGGGGAAGCGTGTGGATGTCCTCTGGAGCTTTATATGGGGTTGAGACCTTTGCTGTTATGCGGTACGTTGTGTGTGTTCTGTGTGTCGAGGAGTTATTGGAAGCTGCAGTGAGTTATTAGCTGATAAGCTGGTCTTAGGAATCTATACCTCACTCTATCAGCACTTAATGAACTTAAAGGGAGATAGAACTGTGCCTCTACAGGATGATCCATAAACTGTTATACTACTTAAAAATCTAAGGCTGGGTCTGCACTACATGTTATATAACAAAGTTATATAACTTTTTAGAAAACAGAAAAGAGAAACATATGTCTTGTTTTTATTCTCTTAAAAATTACATAACTTTGTTATATAACATGTAGTGCAGACCCAGCTTAACACTCTGTTTTCTATTATACAGTACTTAATTTTTGCTTCAAGTTTTGAAAAATAATTCTTCGAGAATTTCTTATGGAAGAATTTTTGATGAAGGATGATATGAAAGTAATTACATTTGGTTCCCAAAATCAATTCACACTAAAGCAAAAATTTATTTCAATGTTAAATGCTATAGCAGCTTGAGTACCATATATCTACCCAAACGTTTTGCTTCTCAGTATCAAATTTCTTTAAATTGTATTCTTTTAATTTCCGTATATTCATATTACTGCAGCGAAATGTTTGCAAGGAACAGGTTCCATCAGGAAAAAGGTGACGGCCGTTCTCTCACGAGGGATGGGTAATATGTGAAGATCGCATGCTGCCTGAACATTTAGCATTAATTGCATATCGGTTTTGGCAGGTGGTTGCCAGTCATATAGGATAAACATCTCCACTCAGTGACCGGAACCTGTACCAAAGATGAATAATTATTAACTGTAACGTACGTCTCGACCACTGTATTGAACATCTCCATCGGAACTTTTCTTTCAGTGTTCACTATGTTTCTACATATGTAATATTCCTTTTCCACAAACTTGTAACTCGCTGACAACCACGAAATACATATTCAGAAATCCACTCACGTACTGGTAAAAAACAAATAAAATTCCTCAATTGCTCTAAATTTAATTCCCACGTGAAATGAACACAGTAACGAGCTTATAACGAGGGAAACTACACTAATGGTATGAAATAGTTTCAGAGGAGGATCAGAACAAATGAAGTGCTCCATCTCTGAGAAATTCCACACAGAAATCAGTAGCTTCGACTGAACCACTGTTCTCTGTGGCCTCAAGAATGATTCATCGATCCGACTTAGGTTATCCAGCGATTCTCAAGAAATGTACATCGTCAGTAATGATTACTGAAAATTCCACGAGTAATAATGGCTTCAAAATAGCAGAAACAGGAAACAAAGAATGCACCCGCAACCGACAGCGAAATGAACAAGTTCGAGGCGGCGCGCGAGACCGATGAGTGCATCAAATGATGATTATTATTATAAAAGTGCCTAGCATCGAGGAAACTGCGGTTCGACATGGTTTGTCGGATCGGTGCCACGGGAACTTAACGAGATCCCAGATTTTTAATTAATGCAGTTGGCACATCGAGAGCTGGGAACGAGGAACTTGCGGAGAGCGCTCTAGCCTGAGAACCACGAAATAATGCCGCGATTATGTATGCGCCGGTATCTGCCTCATGAATCGATGATCATCATCAAGTTCAGACGATCGCAGCCATTGTGGGCTCGCGCGTGCACTCTAAGTCGCGAAGCTTTTGCGCGCTGATGGATCCATCAGGGTCATGTTAGCGCGATGATCGACAAGATCTAGCCATTCTTTGATCGACAATACTTCCCTCTATGATTATGGATCTTGATGAATGGAATAATCAAGCGAGAAGATAAAGAGGAGACTAGTGTGAATTGAGGCTTGTCTTTAAGAGAAAATATATTTGACAATTTTGGGAAGTATACATAACTCCTTGGTCTCTAATATTATTTTGAATACTTAAATTTGAGTACACTGATGAAAAAAAAATTATTGAGCTGAAGTTATTGAAGTCTCTTGTAAAATTTACAAAACTATTTTAACAGGTCTGAGTTTAATAAACTCAGTAAAAGTCGAGTTTGTAGATTTACCACACTGCTCTTGCTGTAATTAAGTTACTTTCGTCAATTTTACAAAGGTCTGTAACAGATCCTACAGAAATCTACTTAGGAGACTTCTGCAAGATCTGTACGACCATTTTGTTCTATGTACCGCCTAAGAATTAGACATTCCTCAACTTCCTCTGGTCACCCAAAGGTGCACGTCCCAAAACTCCTAAATCAATTCCTCAGACGGAAGCGCAGCGAGTGCAACATGGTGCACGCATCAAGACTGTAAGGAACCTCTCAGGGAATTTATTACTCAATAATGTCAAGCCATCCGCTTAATTATTTCGTGGCTGGCGAGCTATCTCGCTACTTCTTGCTCCTTCCGTTTACATTTTAACGGTTCTCCACTTCCTCCCGGTCTCGATCGGCCGACTGGTCGTCCCCGCGCGTCCTGGTCTCCTCTGCGCATGGAAATCGGGGATCTAGCGCGCATGCGCCGTCGGTCGGCGCGTGAGCGACCGCGCAGCCGCGTTGCTTGCCTGCCCGGCTCGTCGGCCAACCAGCCGCGCTTCACGTGTGATCTCAAGCAGAAAAAAAATGGTCTGCCGGTCCCGATAAGATCGTCTGGTTAAAGCCAAACAAACTATTCCATTAATTCGTAAAAGAAGAAATTTTTCGCTGGTCAGTTCGACGCTGGGAGGGCAGGAGGGGGGAGGGGAGAACGCGACCATTACTGTCCTCGTCGCTCCAGAGGGCAGGCCACGTAACAACGTCCTCCTCTCGTCGCTGTCCGCTCGAAATCCTTATCTAGACGAGCTTAGTCAGCGTCTGATAATTATTCGGCAGCGGGAGGGAAGGGGATACAGCTTGTGCACCGGATACGTCGGAAAGAGCAGCGCTCGCGACGGCAGGAAAGCGTAAAGATGCGTATGCGGCTTGTTTCCTTCGGTTCGTGGAAGATAGAAAGGTGGGGAGGGAGCGAGAAGGAGACTGTCAAAAATCGTGAAGCTTCCTGACAGCCCTTCCTGGGCCCCCGACCACCGTATTCGCTTGTATATCGTGTTGTGATCGCTGAATATATTAAACAGACGGTAACAGTATGATACTGCTTTATAACGCTTCGACGATAATGCTCGTGTTCCTTGTAATATTCTGAAACAAGCGAGAGGGACGACGCCTTGAATGTTAAAATTCCACACGGTGTTTTCTTCATTTTTTTATACACCGAAAAGGTGTTTGCCTTAATACCGAAGCTTTGGACGCAGTTGTTTTCTGACGAGATACGATTGCTCCAAAGATCACACAGTTACACACAAATAACTCGCTCAGATTTGTTTATATGTATTTAGAGTTAGGTATTTAAAGAAGAATTAGAATAATGGATATTTTCCATTAGGTATCTTCTTTATTCTCAGCCCTTGCGACTTAACCCCTCAGCGATGGGCTTTGTATTTTATTCTGACTTCTATTCTGTTCATTTACATCACTATCAGATAACTTCTCAGTAATTATAAAATTTCGTCCAGCTTCCTAATAAAGATACCTCAGGATCGAAGATTGAACCAAACTCCAGTTTCCTTAATTCTCCCACAAGACAAAGTGCCTATAAAATCTGAACATGCGAATCCAATAATCTTTCACGAGTCCCGTACAGTCTCCGAAGCCACAACGACCAGAAGATAAAAAGTCCATTTTTCACCAATTCTAAATACCCTCCGAACTCGAGATTCCACCCCCCAGCCACGCCCCACAATTATCGGCTCCCCCGAGTTCCCGAAATGGTCAATGGTCCGTGATCTGCTCCTCAGCGCTTTGAATCGTCGGAAATCGGTCCCGTGAACCACAGAAAAGGCGTCGAGAGCAAGCGGCGGTCGCCTTTGACGACTCCGCATTCCGACGAGAATGGCCGCGAAGTAGGAAGCCAGCCACTCGTCCAGGATCCAGTAATCCGGTCATTTGCAGGTTCAGCCGTGAAAATGTGTCCTTCTTAAATGTCATTATACGCGCGTAGCCACGAGGCCGTCCTTTTTCACCGAGCGTCCATTGTGACCGCGGATAATCGTTCGGAGGAACGGGGAAAGTGCAGCACGCGCTACCCATTCCCAGCCCTTTCGCGTAAAGTCCCTTGGAAACGAGCCACACCGAGGCTTATCAGGCAAAAGCGATTATCGGCAATAATCGTGCTACCAGGTGGCCGCTGATCGGTCATTGTTCGGCGATCGTCGAGACTCCAGTTTGTACACGGCGGTGGTGTAAGGTTTATTGGGTTGTTAGGGAAACCTTGGAAGCTCATCCGTACAAATGGCTCGAGAGACTTGGAAGACTGATGGCCTGCGAGATTTTGCATCGATACTTTCCAATTAGGGGCAGCCTCACAAATTGGAAGCAAATGGTGGGAAATCTGGGGGGAGATTTGTATTGGATAGGGGAGGTGTCAGGGGGTATTGGAGGGCATTCAATTGGGGAGATTAGGGATGGTGGAGTCTAGGAAACCTATGTTGACCTAATTTTAGTAAAATACACTGGATATCTAGTTTACTTCTTTTTTGTAGGGGTATCTACTGTTTTTCGTTGCATGGTCTTTGAAATTAGCTACACATCACATTATTAAAGTTTGAAATAGTAATTATTTTTATGTATAAGTTTAATTAAACAGAGATACTTGGACTTTACTTTACTGAAAACTAAGCTTCTTCTATTGCCAAAGGGTCTATCCCTAATAAAACTACTACTTTATAGATACAAACTTTATACTAAATCATTGTACAGCACCTTCACAATTCTTTCCACAGACTCTCTAATACATCTTAATTAAGAGACCAGGTATCGGGGACAAAATCCAGACTATCTCAGCGAAGAACTGTACCAGCACCAGCCAGACCAGTGAATCACTGTCTAACCTGCGAAACGCGTTCCGAGGCAACCAGTAAACTGGAAAAGGCACGAGAAACGAGTGGTCGGGTCATCGGCGCGGTTAACCTATTCCATGACACGAGTTTCTCCTACGAGGCTTTCCACGTCTCCAGGATTCCTGTCTACCTGGCGTCCCACGAGCCGCAAAGGCGAAGGTTCATTGGGGTGGACGGCTCATCAGATAGCGTTTAACCGTGGCGTCCTTTCGGGGACGAGGACCCGGCAGTCGCAGAATATAACGCAACGTGGTGTGCGTGGCCATAGGTAAAATGCCACGCGACCAACGGGGCCAAAGTTCCTGTCGACCTAAAAGCCCATAGTTCGCACTGGGCCCGTAGATGTCCGACAGATAAGACGACAACTTAAATTATATTCACCAGCGCGACCCGGGTACCTATTCTCGGGTGAGTTTCAGTTGGCGAGATAAAGTTAATAGCTTTATTAACTGTGGGAAAGCTGACCACGGAGACGGGAGCTTTCCTTTTTCTTTGTCGAGGATACTGGAGAGATGGGAGACAGTTTCACTGTACTTTCTGGTTTTTTAGAGATGGATTGGAGGTACAGGTTTGGGGAGAAGTTGAGGAAGGGGTTATCGATTCTAGTGTTTAAGAGTACTTGGTATGTAGGATTATTTGATGGTTTTTTAAATAATTCAAATGTTAGTTAAACTTTTTAAGCATCGAACTTTCAAGTATTTAAAGTTTTATAGTTTTAAGTATTTGAATATTGAGGTTTTCAAATATCTAATTTTCGAATATTAAATTATTCTAGTGTTCAAATACTCAAAGTTTGAAATATTCGAATATTCTGAGCGACTATATAAATACCAAGCACAAATAACATTATCTTGAGAGCACTCCAAAGCAGAAAAGGTTTGAATTTATAATCCTACTCAATAGGGCTGAGGAATCCTAAAAACACCGAATTAATTTACACATCTAAACATGTATACCACAGATGACACGCAGAACCACTCTTCCTTCTCGAGAGGTGAGACGTTTACAAAGGGTGTAAAACGATACTCACTAGGGCGGTGGACGTTGTACGAACACGAAATTTGAAGTGTCTAAGGGATGAAACCGATCCACACACAATTCAACAACACCCACTCACTCTCATCCAAAAGCTCAACAGCTTCTTCACCCTCAGACCAAAATAAAAGATACTTCTGCGACCACACCACTGTAACACTATCATCACGCCACACTGAGAAAATTCCAACTAGAATACCAGATAACTAATACAAACTTTACCCACTTCCCAACCAAACAGACCGACACCTCTTATTCCAAAGAATGCACTCACAAGTCGGCAAGATCAAACCGACAAACGAAGTAGATTCAGGTAAGCAGGAGGGAAAAGCATCGTGACGGGGTGGAGGGTAGGCGATCGAGAAAATCAAAGATCCCGATCTCGGGGTTCTCGTATACTAATTACCGCATTAGCGCCGCGGCCATTCCCAATTTGTCTACCTTAAGACTGGCATTTTCCCTCGGCCGAGCGTTCCACTCCGTTTAAATAGTTATAAATAAGCCGTGGCCTCGTCGGGGCGGGGAGGGAGGGCCTCTACCTGCGAGTCTAACCGTAAAACCCGCCCGCTGATATACGATTTCGCGCGATATTAATTGCGCTGCTAACAGCATCCGCCTTTTTACCCCGTACAACAACGGCCTGGTGCAGCCACGTAGCGAGAGCGAGAGAAAGACGGAGCAACAGAGAAAGAGAGAGAGGGAGAGACAGGAGGCATGCCCGTAGCCCGTGTAAAAGCGGAGAATTATTGCCACAGGAAATTCAATCAGACTTGCCCCACGGCTCTTGATATTCGCCTTGATTTTCCAGCTTGTAAGCAAGGGGTTCCCTCCTCCTCCTCCTCCTCCCCTGCCCACGTTCCCCAGCTCCTCTGCCCCCGCTGGCGGCCGCAAGGGTCCCGATATCTTCGTTAAGGCCACTTGCATCGCGTGGCCCCTCGTCGCACAATGGCCCTTCGCCGCTGGCCCTCGCTGTGTGCCCAACACGCGTAATTACGCGCGAAACTGATAAGATCGATGATCCGGTGCCTATCATCCCGATCACCCTTCGATTTCATGCCGTATCGACTCATCGACGGGCCACGTCGACGCTCCCCCTTCGACCTCCCCGCGCCATGGGATTTCATTCAGCACGGGTGAGAGTGTTGGCCATGCGAAGAAAGGATTGGACGGTTCGTTAGCGGACCAGAAGGTTTCGGCTGCGACGAGGGCAATCGGCGCGGAGGATCTGCGTGAAAAGTCTCGATCGTGATTGCCTGGCAGGCTGCAGCCATCGGCGAGGAGGACTGCTTCTGTGGGAATCGGAGGTCGGAGGTCGAGTGAGACTGTGGGCCTCTTTGGATAGAGTTCAGGGGTGAGAGGGTTTAGGGAGAAGTTGGAAGGATGTCAACAGAAATTGTTTTTTGTTCAGGTGGCTTCTGACTTTCTGTGGCTGTGAGGGATAACAAGTTTGAGATCATTTTTAACCCCTTGCTATACTTTGACGAGTGCTTTGGAATATTACAATCCATATCTTAGTTAATTATTCGGAAATGATAAAGTAAGCAAGCATTTTTTACGTAAATATTAGCATAGATCAGGGTCTAAGAAGACTCTTTTTACTGATAACCTTGGTAGTGTTAAAAGAATTTTTCTAGGAAACAGAGCTTATATGTTAATAATCTAAAATCAAAATTCAACTATAATAAATCTTAAATATTACAATTTTAAAAAATTTATGACAGCAAATTGCTCCATTGGATATTTGATTTCTCCAGATCAAGACACTTAATACTCAATATTCAAGAAATTACAATGAAATCTCAATGAGTAACGCAGCCAACAAGTGACCAAAAATGGTTCCTAAAGAATGCTCCCTTGTAAATAAGGTGGCGAAGTTACGACAACCAGCTCGTAAATATTTTCCCCCTTCAACGTCCAATTTTCTGACAATACCATTCAGGAGGCTGTCAAAAACCGAGCAATATAACTAGAATTTACAGCACGTCGGAGGCCGCCAGAATTTTCGGACCCCTTTCACTGATCAACCTGTCGGATCGATTCTTCTCAATGCAATAAACGAATAAAGTGGTAAATTTCTCTTGTTCGGGGCTTTGTCGTGGGCCCATCTTTTTTCGTCAATTGCCAATGATCGTCTTAACAAAGTCACTTTGGACGTCGTCGCATGAAACAAGGATGCGGAATTTCTAAGTTATGGCACGGCTGACGCGTCTCGCGGGAAACTGAACGATCGTTGTTGTTAGATGCTACCTAAATTAATTTATGATCGCCAGAGAGCCGACTTTTCCCCGAAGTTATGGCATTCCTGTTGAAATAATGGTTTCCAGGAACGATATCCTCCTTAAGATGACGCGTGTTACTTCGCCGCGTAACAACGCGTTTACGTAAGTGGTATCGTTACGATGTTGTGTAACGTGATGAATTTGAGATCGAAAAATAAATTTGTTTCAGCGACGGGAGACTGACTTTTTATTAGCCTTCAACTAGGGACACCAAGTTTTAGTGAATGAAATCGAAACATATCGAAATTAAAAAAAAAAACTATTGTAATCTGGATCTCTATAGAAAAAGTTCTTTTAATTAAATTTGCTTTTGTCAAAACAGAAATCCTATCTCCTATTCATAAATCCAACGTTCTAATATTAAGAAAAAATAAGTTTATTATTATGATACTAACGTAAGTGCAAATCACCAAAGAAACAAAACAATCCATAAATTCCAGAGTCTCCAAAACGCAAGCAACAAAAAAACTCAATCGCCCAAAGTTCCATCAATCATTTCACATTACAGCACAGATGTTCAAGCGGCCCACCGAGGAGCAACTTTCATCCAAGAAAGTGTTTCGCCAGTAGAATCGAAAGGTGCGAGCACACATTGCAGTTGCGTGCACATAACTGCATATCCAGCACCGAAACAGAAAGCTACACCAGTTACAACCATAGCGCCCCACCTTGCGTTCTAAAAAACAAGGATAATTTAAAAACCGTAAACGAAGCTTCACAGAGCTCCTGAACCGCTGCAACTACCTAGCAAATTCTCCCTCGCAAATTCAAAGCGGCTGAAACGAGCTCGCCTGCACCGGGTCGAAAAATGCGAAAGCAAAACTAACGAGCACCTTTAGCGAAGATTACCGCTACCCCGTGCTCGGCCAGGGGAATTATCCGTGGCCTCCCTCGTTTTCACGGGGTTGCTTGGTATAATCATGCCGTATTATTCAGTCACCCCTGTCTGGTATCTGGTGGGATCGAGGCAACCGAGCATCAAACTGGCTTACGTTGGCTAGCAGACAGGCTACGGGGCAAACACGACCGCAGAGGTGCGTTCGTGTGCGCAACGAGCAACTTCGCCCGCGGAATAAGCGCAGGCTGCGACGGAGGCGAAAGGATTGCCTCTCGGGGGTCCCTCTGTTAGCGAATGTACCGTCACGCATGGCTGGTGTAGAGAATCGGTAATCTTCGGGTACACATCACCGATCGCGGTGGAGAACACGCCCTGACAAGTGGCGAGAGGGCGACTGGGAATCGAATTAATCGACGACGGGGGCGGCACGATTTTCTGCTCTCGTGGTTAGTGAAATGCTAGGTGGAGGGGAGGTCTGCGTTTGCAAGTACAGGGCGCTTTGAAAGGAGATAGTGTACACAACAGGTAGACTTTGTTTTCGTGAAGGGTTTCGTGTATGCTAAGTAAGTGTGGGGAGATGGGATTGTTATGTGTTGGGGGCTTCAAGGAGGGGTGGAACTATTAAAACACGATTGATATTGGAGTACTGTTTGTTTATGTTAGAGGTGTTGAGACGTGACTAGCGAGTGAGGTTTAGCGCTATTGTTTCTGTAAAGTTTAGTGAGGAAAATATGTGCTGGTACTAAATAATTCATAATATAGTAATCGATGCATCTCTGAAGTTGAGTGCCATCTGTGTTTGTGCATATGTTAATATGTTATGTATGTTCATGCGTGCTCGTTATCTCTTATTCTTGTTGCGATTGTTGAAACGTAAACACGTGTCTGACACCAGTGTTATATTAGGTACAGATAGATTGAAAAGTGTATCCAATTATTTTCTTACACAAATTCAATTTGTGTGAAATATTCAGTTCCTTAAATTTTTAATATCTTTAATATACAATTTCTAATAAGTGTAACTATAACCAGTCGTTCCTGTATTACAATACCTAGTACAAACAATAATTAAAAGAAACTCCATCTATAAAGAGACGATATGAGATCTAAAACATTTCCTCCAAGTCAAAATAAATGCTTTCTCTGCCTTAATTTAAAACTACCATCATATCGCGCGTAAAGATGAAAATCGTTTAGAATACAATAAATTTCTCGACCCGACGTTTACAATAAAATCGAGATCAGTATTTGGCAAACCGTTTACAGTAAGAAAGATAAGATAGAAAGGTTGCGTTAGGGAGAATTACGAGCAGTAAATAATTATAAGCATGAAAAGTACCTCTGCCCCTATGAAATAGTACTCGCAGTTAACAAGTCAATAAAAGTGTACCCTTCTTAAAACTTTCCCTGTCTTGCTGATAAATTCGTACGAAACATAATCCACAGTGAGTACAATAAGCTGCGACTATCATCGTGCTAATTATTTTTTACGGCCTTTACAGTGAGCTATTTTTATTACTGATTTATTTCCTAGATAATCAAGGCGAGACACATAAAACGCAGGGAAAGAGAAAAGGAGAGAGAGGAGGATCGTTTCAGCGACAGGACACGTCATCGTGGCTGTCCGCCCGTCGTGGATCAATCTTCGTAGATCATCAGCGATCCACCGAAGCGACGACAACGACGATCTACCGCGTCGTCGTTTGAATTTCTCCCGCTGAAGTCGCCAGACGACAAGGTATCGCCGCGAAAATGCATAAATCGTGTTAAATTACGCTGACGAAGAAAAAACAGCGACGACTGAAATGCAAAACGCGAGTTGGATCATTGATTAGACGTTGGACCCGTGGCTGTTGATTTTACAAACGATCGCTCGGCCCGAGGCGGTAAAGCGTCATCGTGCAAAAAGAGACGATTTCACAACAGGAAGACGACCAGTCTGGCAGCAATGCTAATGCAGGATTTATAAATTTATTAATCAGCCTGCGCGACTAATTTACGAAACATCCTGTCGGACGCTGACACGCCAAAACTCGCTGCTTTGGTTCACCCCTAGGTTCCCCCAATTTAATAGTCTCCTGTTCTTAATTTTTTCAAGAAAAATAATAGCTGAAAGGAAAATTAGGTGGAATTATATCTACTTAGAATAAATCACGTATTCAAAAGAACTGAAGTTTTATCTTAATTAAAATCTAAAAAGTACAATTTATACTTTCAAGACAAGGGAATTTCATTAATTGAGCTTCTTTCTTCAACAAAGTCCGAGAATTATAATAACGAAACACAAAGCTATAATGCTTTATAGAATAGAGATCGAAATCTCAGAACGTCAGTATTCCAAAAACAAAAACTGGACTGTGATTTATACTATATCGCTGTACAATCACAGACGCTTTATATTCGTCTAAAACTAAAATTCGTACGAATAGAAATTCTTAAAATTCGTCTAGATCTATGAAAGGGTTCCCAGGGGAGGTCTCGATAGTATCGAAGCCAGCGCAGTCTCGCGATACTTTCTCCGTCGTCGCTCGTAACACGTGTCCCTCGTCTCCTCGTCGGCGAGGCGGAGTGAAACGAGCGCGACTTGACAAATCCGCCGGCTTCCCGTATTTATAAACACTCTCACGCTACATGAATTTAAAGGCACCGCGAAGGAGCACGGTGACGAAGCACGTCTCGCGCGTCGCGAGAGCTCCTCTTCGCCCGGCGCTCTCGTCTCCCTTTCTCTCCCTCCCCATAAATCACCCAGATTTCTCTTCGGCTCGTCTCGCGCGTCTCGGTTACGAGATCTGCTCGGATCCTCGATTCAGGAAGTCAGCCTCTAGAGACGCCGTGAAACTTTTTCTCCGTGGGAAGACACTGCGTGTCCGCGGCCTAATCCTTGCTTAATTAATTCATCCTTTCTTATCCCACCTGGCTACCTTCCTCCTCTTCTGCTTTCTCGCGGATGAGGGATGCGCATGATTAGCGAAACATTTGTCTGGGATCGCGGGCGACTACGAACGTCGCTGTTTCAATTAATCGCGCCTCGGGACTTTGATCGGACCGCGTGATGGATGCTGGGTAATTAGATGGAGGCTTTTGGATATGTTGTGAGAGGTTCTTGAGAGAAGTTCTGTGGATCTAGGATATTTTATCAATCAGCTTCAGTAGTGTAAATACACGTATACCAGGGAGAGGTCTTAGAGACTTCTTAAAAACACCCAGTAAAGTCCTAAAAGACGTCTCTGAGACGTTCGATGTTACAAGTCAGGATCTCTTTAGGAGGTTGTGCAAGACATTCATAAGACGTCTTAAAGACATCCAAATTGCGTATATAAGATATTCAGACAAAAACTAGACCTCCTTAAGACGCCCAAAAGCGTAAAGGATTGCTTAGAATCGCTTACAAATTCTTCTTAAAATCACCCTATAGATCAAAGTATTTTATCACTCAATCCTAGTACCTGTTTCTAATAATAGTCTCCGACTTTTTCATCTGACAATCAGTATAGTGGAAAACATTCCTACAGTCATTCATCAATTATTTATACTTGAATTATGTATCCAGCGAAGGAACATTATACTCCTCGACATAGAAAGTGCTTCTAAACCTCCAGCCAGTACTGCAAATATTCTGAACCCCTTTTCCTCCCACATCTCCCGATCCCTCGAACACCGTAATCGCGAAACTCTGCCGAGAATCGACACGTGGCCAGCACCGGGATCAGAGACGAGCTCTCTCCCGCTAGTAGAGCTTCATCTCTCGGAATAGATCGCCGAGAGCGGAGCTTTCGAGCGCGAGGGAGAAGGTTGCACCCTCCGCCGCGTCTCCGTTCTATCAGGGCGGGGTGCACGAGCGTTTGAGCGGTACGATTCCGCGGCTACGACCCTCTCCCTTCTCCTCCCCCTCCCTTCTATCACTCCTCTCTCCTTCTGTCTCGCTACATCTCAGCCGTTTTTACGACGCTTTGAGTCGCGGGCGTCGCAGCGGAATGCGCTAATGAGGACTTGGCTACCGTCACACTTCCCCCTTCGTCGTCGTCGTTGCACCCCAACTGCACAAGCGACTGCAACCTCCGCGCGCCACCCGCGGATAACTTGTTCTCGTTTTTCCACGAGACCCTCCGCCTCCCCGCGGCCACGCCGATTCCGCGCGGTATTGATACGCGGGGCTAGTTAAATTTGGGCGTCACGGTGTATTTATGGGCGCGAGAGGAGAATATCGACCTCCTGTTGCGATGTGGAGCAGAGAGGCCAGAAGGTCTACTCGAGACGCGAGACTTTTCGAGAGGAATGTGATGGATTTTGATGGGGCAGAATTTTGGGGACTTTGGGTGGTCTGAGAATTGATAGCATGAGGCCTTTGAGAAATGTTGCTTACTGGTGAAGGTAATTCAGTTTTTAATAGAGGTATTATAGTATTCGTGTGAAATTTAGATAATATGTAATATAGATAATTACATATGTAATATAGATATTTCTATTATTATATAAAAGTTGGTATTAATAGATAGTAATAATATTCTTTTTATCTGAGTGTTGCTAGATAATTAACAACAGTTATAATTTTCTACAATCTCTAATATCTCTCAAATCTCTATTACTCACTCCAAGAATATACAATAAGAATACAGTAGGATCTTCTTTGAAACTCAAACCTTAATTTAATAATAATCTGCAGAAAATTAAAAAATTAGCAGTTGAGAAGAAGCTTGAATTTTCAAATCTTTAATTAGAAAAGTACACATTTCTTTAACTCGAATGTCGATAAGAATAATTTTCGAGTAAATCCATTACCGCAGGCCTGGTTCGACGAGGAAACGCACCCTTCCCAGAGTGAGAGGAATTTTCTTTGGAGCGGTGCACGAGAAAGGGAAGCTCGAAAGCGCAACGCGACTGCAGCAACTGCATCGAATGCAACACTTAACGCACCTTTCGTCGAGCGGCCGTGTCACGGCGTGAAATCATCTACACGGCCCTCCAGGATACGCTGAATAACGAGCGCGCGGATCTTTGCCTTTTTTTCTCCTTTTACTTTTCGACTATCCGCTCGAACGCTCGTGTACGCGCGCTTCGCCGTCTGGCCGTGTCGCGAAGGGGAGTGTGTATCGCCGACGAAGAGAAAAAAGCAAGGGAGTCTCTCTTAATGGTACTACATTTTAGAGTGCCCCAGGGACGGGTAGTAAGAAACCCTCCCCAGCCTTTAAACCGATCCTCGGTTTCGCGATAAATATCTCCCACCGTGCAAATTTCAAATTAATGAGGAGGAAGAAGGTTTTTAATGTTAAAGTGTTACTTTGAAGCTGGCGAGTTTACATCGAAATGGGGTGATTTTGAAATGAGTCAGTTTTAAAATGTGTCGACTTCGAAATGAGTTGACTAAGAAATGAGACACTTCGAAATGGGGTGATTTTGAAGAGGGTAGATTTTGAAATGGATCGACTTCGAAATGAGTCAACTTTGAAATGATTCCACTTCTCAGTGAGTCAACTTCTCATGACATTGGTGTTCAATACTTCTCAACACGTTAAAAATTCTTTATTTAAAGAATATTTAATTTAAAGCACGCCTTATTATTGTACCTAATCCTCCTTAGAAATGTGAGAAAACCATACTATTCTTTTTCTTATTCTGGCTCCAAGATTGTAAAACTCTTCTGTACATCGAAGAAAAGTTAATAAGTACACACCTACTGAACTAACAATACTCTGAAAAAGCTAACACCAGTGCAATGCACAAGTATAATGAAGGAGCACATGGTCTGAGCACAGTATTCTCCATGCTGCTATTCCAGGGTTAATCATCCCCTTGAGAGAATCATTACACCATCCCACGTCTCGATCACTATCATCACCCAATCTCCGCTACTTTCCAGGTTCCATCATGCAATTTCCTCCTTACATTATTCCTAAACCCGATTCACACCATAGCCCATCGTCTTGTAAGTGCCACTACCGTGCAATTTACACCGCATAGAAATCAAACCTCTGAACGACTCTCGAACTCTCTGGCTCTGGAAAATCCTGATTGCTCGACGCGAAGTGGCAGTGCGAGCCAGCGCGAGCGTGCATCACCTAGGCTAAATATTCATGAGTCGGTCCCGTAAAAACTTTTTATAACGCTTCCAATATTCCGCGGCCGCGAAAAACGCGACTCCTTCGAGCTGTGCTCGCGCGGGAGTGAATATTCTAATTTATGTAAGCGGCGCGCAACGGGATTGGCCGTGCCGTGTTCCCTCGCAACGTAACTTTCCATCCGTCGCGTCCCGCGGATTACGGTCCGCTTCAGCGCCAATAGCCCCTCTAGTAATATAAAATGACGTGGAAGAGACATCACCAGCGGACGGCGCCAACGTTCACAGCGCTGGAAAAAATTATAATTACTATTTCGCCGAGGCCGCCCATTAGTATTTCAGGAGATCGCAGAGATGTCCGTGTCACGATTATTTATCGTCGATAAAATCGAGCAGAGGGTGTGGGGAGACGAGGTACCAATAGTCGATTGACGTAAAATTAAAACTGGTGGAAAAGGGGGTATGGTTCACTCAAGGCTTCAAACTTTTTACTTGGAGATTCACTTGAAAACAGGTACTGTTGAAAGTTCGAGTAACGAAAATTCAGTATTTTTAGTAAGTATTTTATTATACAATTATGTTAACGCGGTTTTGGTGGAGTTAAGGAGTTTCCTTACCGTGACACCCTCGAAAGTAATGAACACGTTAGGTATTAATTCTGAAAAAGATTTTATATATTCGAATTTCGCTGGGGTGGAGAAAGAGAAAGTAGCTACGAGTAATGTGGATTTTAAAAAATAGGAAATGATAGTATCATTTCATGTATCAAATAGTAATAATAGGAGTGACCAACCACCCTTGCGTATCTTTCCACAATATTATTCAGACCTTGTCCAAATATTATAATCTCTGCTCTTGGAAAGGACCAGATCAATAATAAGAATATCTGTCAACTGAGCTCACTCCTGCACTTAACCACAGTCTCTCATCCCCGTTGCCAACTTCACAATTTCATCTGGATCAGGAATTCCTAGTTCCGCTGTTTAACAATCGTTCCACATCACAACGCTACGATTCGACTTGGCCACTGGCCGCCGCTCCGTTTCACGTGAAGTTACATAATGTAACTAGTTCTATAATTAATAATCCAATCCGTCGAAGCAGAATTTCGAGGGGATTACGTGTAAATTGCCGTGGTTCACGGTCGGATCCTCTCGTCTACAGGCTCGCTGTGCAACAAATGAATTCCTTATGTAACGCATCGAGCCCCGTTAGAACGGTGTTTACTTATCAAACGCGCACTGACACGGGGCTTAATTGCCGCGGAGTGCCGATCGAATGAATTATTCCAGCGGGAAGGCGGTGGCCCCGCGCGCGATGCGCGGCGATACGCTTTCTTACTGCCGGACGATGGTCAAGGATACACCCGGGCCCAGACAGGGTCCACTTTGTCATGGCGTATTACACCTAAGCTGCGGCGCCTATGCCCGCTGCTTCCTCCCAAAGGCGCCCATTACTCGGCTTAATGCACCGAGTTCGCTCATTTTTATGCGCACGATACGTGCCCCGACGCGGCCCCAGCGTTGGGCATTACACGGCTTACCGCATCGAACGACACGGGTGCACACGAAATTTACGAGACAGCACGTCCGACTTTGCTCACCTCCGAGCGCTACTGCGCCGCCTTGCTCCTGTGTCTTTGGGCCCCTCGCGCGTCCAAAGGGCCCGCTGTTCGCCGTACGCGGCTGCGAGAATTGCGACTACTCGGGGCGTGAGCGGCCAGGCGATATCTCGCAAGGGTACAAGCTGGGAAATGTGATTCAGGCGTTCGGTGCCATAGGGAGAACTTTAGGAGCCAACTACAGGAGGGTTCTCACGAGGAACGCGCGATAGGGTGGGTCGATGGAATTGAAAGTGTGAGATTGTTGCTTGATTGTGGGAAGAATTGTAGAGGTGTGGAATAGTGAAATAGTAGAATGGTAGGATACTTGGTAAAATGGCAGGGCACTTGGTAGAATGGCAGAATACTTGGTAGAATTGTAGTACACTTCGTAGAATGGTAGAGTAGTAGATTTAGATAGAGATTAGTAGATGGTAGACTTGTAGAATGATAAAATAGTAGACTGGTGGAATGGTAGAAAGGTAAAGCATCTAGTAGAATTTTAGAGTTGTAGAATAGCAAAATAGTAGAATGCTAGTATACTTGATAGAATAGGAGAACATTTGGTAGAATGGTAGAATGAACGAGTTGAAGACTTCAAGAATTGAATATTTCAATATCTAAATACTTGCATACTTGAACATCTGAACGATCAAAAAATCGATTGGCCATAGGCATAACTAAAACATACACAAATTGGATATTGAAAACTCCAAATCCAACAACTCAAGTGCCACTAAACCCACACCCCAACTCTCCCCACAAAACCAAGAAGTCCCCCAGAGATCTCCAATCTATCTCACCAGCATCAACCCATTTCCCCAATATCTCCAGTCCGACCAAAGCATTCAAAGAACCGCAATTAGCATATCAACGAATGAGCAGTTCCCTTAGACGCAGAGGTCTCGCATAGCCGCTGATCGAATCAGGCCGACTTCCATCCAGAACCGCGCAAGCTCTTCTTTCCTCCAGCCGTTCTTCCCCCCAGTTCTTCTCTCTCCTTTTGCTTGTGTCGGGGTCGCGGTCGCAACGTCAGCACCGGCTGCGGACACTAGTTGCATGTCGCTTAGCTGTAAACGTGCGGTTACCCGGCTTCGATTAACGTCGATCGTCTCGCTGGCTGGGCAAACGGGTGGTTATCTCGCGACGGATCGATGGCAAAATGCGGTGGGATAGCAGGGGCAGGGAAGGGCAGCCCCGAGGGGAGGGATGGTGCCTGTTTGGCCGTTTGCGGTTTCGCGGTCCCTCCACTTTGTAGCAAATTGATTGGAGAAGACCACCTTCTGGCTGGCAATTTCAGACAGTTTGCTTTGGCTTGAGCAAATGATTAAAATCACTGTCATGTACTCGCTACTTTTTCTGCCACTCTTATCTTCAGTAGCGCAACAACGAATCCTTCAAGCAGACACCGAAGTATGATATGTATGTCTTGTGTTTTATGAGTTTGTTACACAGCGGTGAGCTTATAATAAAGAAATAGTGTAGGGACGAAGCTTTTAGTCGATTGTATCGCTGCAATCATTCTCTGCTGCTCCGCTTAACTAATTATCGCGGGACTATTGATTGCATTACGGTACGTGTGCAGTGCTCGATGGATACGTTTATAAATTAATTAATAGCGCGGATAATTTATGCGTGACACGGCAGATCGATCGGCAGACGATGATAAAACGTTACACATAAAGGATCGTCGGAAGAAGGTCGGGCAGTTCGTCATTAACTTACAGGCTCGCGCAGGGGTTGATAAAATCGTCCGTTGGCGAAAACGAGCATCCTCGAGCTTGACTCTCCTTACAGGGGAAAGGTCGTTTAACACGTGTCTGTAGCACGTACCGTTGTCCAATTAATTATTTCACGTTGTCGATGATTATTTATCAGTCAATTCGTCTGGAGATTAGGTCCAGTGTCGAACTTTCTTCATTCGTACATCGATAGTGCAATTTAATCTTCCAATAAATGTTGATTGTTTGCGAAAACAATTATGTGAAATCGTACGAATACTTATGAGCAGTACTGTAGATGCATAGAGATTTAACTTGTTATAGCAATGTGTTTTTACAAATATTTGAAAACAATTTTGAGGAACCTAAATTAAGAATGTTTATAAAAATCGTAGCTATATCTTTACAAAGCATCCCTATATCCCCATTAACGAAGAATTCTCCTAAAATTAATTCACACTAAAAGTGCAACTTCCTTGTTATTTACCGGGCCGAAGGCGGTACGAGAGAACAAATAAAGTAAAAAGAAGCGTAATAATAATTTTTTATCCTTGATAATCTCCAGCAAGGAGAAACGAATCGTTAAAAAATGCAAGTGCAGAATCGCTGTGTAATTTCGGGCGCGCTGGGAGGAAACCGAAAACCTGCTCACAGATCGATCTAGATCTGTCCACCGGAAATGCATACGTTTCTATGATATATACACATCCGGCGCCACGCCTCCTCGCCTCACCTGCTGCATGATGCCTTGCACCCGTGATCATAATAATAATAATAATGCTCATCCGCATCGTCGCGGACGAGTATTCATAACACACATCTCTGGGGCACGTGAGCGATAAGCCGAGGCTGTTGTTAGACCCGACTCTCTCGTGGTATAACGAGCACAAAGTTCTTCCAACTTGAACCGATGCGATAGTACTTTTAATCTTCAACGCACCAATATAGTACCAAATTGGATTCGATCTTGACAATCCCGCTTTTTCCTTCCTTTCTACATATTCTATGGAGAAGCTTGAGAAGCAGAGCCTTGAGAACTTCACAAATTTTGGGAAGAATATTTTGCTGCTCGGAACAGTGTAATATCTAGGAGTAAAAATTTCCAGAATTGTGTACGCACGTTAATTATTCGAATTTTTTTAATGATAGCTTTTTCACTTCTTATATACATATATAAAACCCGATAAAACTTATCTACTGTGAAAATCTTGCATGCAAAATGATTACTTAGGACACAAACTATATTTTTGAAATCGTCGTATACGATTACAACTTCAGATTGCATAATTCTTCAAAATGAACATCAAAGTCTGAGTTCAAAACTGACCTTGCCCAAGCCAAAAATCCCTGTGCAAACTGTCATCACTTGTGGATCTCTAGGAGAGTAAAATCTCTACTAAAATACCTCTTGTCGTTCTTGCAACAAGACCCGAAGAATTAATCAAGCGATTTCGCAAATGAATCCCGAGCAAGTTGACACGATTATTCACCAAGCTTCTAATTAGTCGCTCCGTTTCCTGCAAGTAATCTCTCACCACTCTAACACACAAATTACCCGAACAAACTGGATAACCTTTCATCCGAGTGTAATCCCCAATAACTATCAATTTAAAATCGCCCCGAAGGAACTGCAGCGAAGAAGCGCGACAGTTTGCTCCAGTTCGCGTCGCTTCTCTCTTCGAGTTCGAGGCTTCGAGAGACCTTAGGAAGACGACGGGACATCGGAGGGCTATTTATACACGGTGTCGCAGTATTTAATCTCACTGGCAAAATATCAATTCCGTGGCTCGTAATCGTTGCGCACGATTTCCTTTGTAACTGCTCGTCCACCTACGTTCACGTCTAATTTGAAGAACACCGGCGCACAGCGGCCTGAAACGGGACATTTCTTGGCCAAAATCCAATTTTCCTCCTCTAACGTTTCGACAATGTGGTGGTTTCAGTGAAACGGCGACCCTCGAAAATCTTTATTACTGTTATCAGATGATAGAACAGATATATTGCTAAGAAGAGGCTGGGAATTTTAGATATCAGTTCTTGCAGCTCTTAAAAATATTTTTATTTTTATAGGGGAGTGTGACTTCACAAGACGAGAGAAATATTAAAATTTAATGACAACGAGGAATTTCGAAGAATGCATTGTCTCGTAAGTTTCCTGTAAGTAGCTGAATGTCACTATCAGAAGTAAATTTCCGTCCAAATTATCTTTCATCAAGCTGTTTATTAATTTCAGCCAAGAAATATCCCTTTTCAAGCCACAGTGCGTCGTGTCAATTCTGCGCCAAAAATATCGTCGCGCCCTTTAACATTTAACACCGATATGTCGTTTCGTCTCGACTGGAATTCGATATGGAGATTATTCTCTCAACTGCCGTTAAATGGCCACTATTTTTTTCTTATTCAAGAATCTCTGCTGACCCCCACCTCGAAGCGCGATAATTGCCTCTCGAACAAGACTGTTTAATTCTGATCGAGGGGAAGCTGAATGTCAGACACCCAATTAATAAGTGGGGCCCGATTTATGGCCTGTCTGTGAACTAATTAGGCACGACAAGGAAACAAAATTCGTCTAGGAGCGTTTCTCGATGATCTTTTGAAAACTTAATGTCCTCGAAAAAATTTTCTACGCGAATCCAGTAGCCAGATTCTCAGGTGACCGGAACTCGCGAGGGGATCTTGAAGAAAAAAGTTCTAGATCGTCAGTAAGGAGGGTATCGGTGAGCAAGGACGCGAGGAGGGATGATCAAAGTCGAGCATCGAGGAATCTGATCAGAGACACGGAACGGAAACAATTAAATGCTCGTCGACGCTCGATGAAAACCGGGTCACCTTTAGTTCATTGTTGCTTCGGCTTTCTGCGCTCGTGAGTTATGAGCTCCACTTCAATAAGAATGTTATGTCTAAAAATATACATTTAGTGTAATGACATTCGGTACTCCTTGCTAACTTATTTGACTCTGTTTCGATGGAAATTTATACGTGGCTGGTTCATCGAACCACAACTTGAATAAAGAATATTACGAATACTGAAAATAAGTCTATTAATGCGCCTCCTTTAATTTACAAACTTCATAACCTGTATCATTCAATGTCCAATTTTAGATTGTCCAGAAACTGGGTCAAAATAAAGGAAAAATACACTTTTGAAAATTCACAAAAGATCACATAAGCTATCTTTTATTTTCCTTAATTTAGAGAATAATTCCAAGTTTACCATCAGTAATGTACATATTGTACATACCCTCAAAGTTCTATTTATTAGCAGAAATTTCCACCTCCATAATTCAAAATATTACTAATTCTCAGGACTCAAGCAGCAGCAATGGTTTGAGACACATGCCCAGCCGAACGTCGTTAACGAGCGACAAAACGTAAGGAGAAACGAAAACGGGACATCGGCGAGGATGGATCAGATCAAAGAGTCAACGAGCGTGCGTCACGTAAAGCGGAAGCATTGTCGGTGGTGCTGTCACCCCTTCCTGAACCGCGGAATCCCACGGCGTTTTCCGGTCGAGCGGCGAAGCTAACAAACGCAGCTTTTCGTTCGTTAATCCCTCCCCCGCCTTTTCCCCTTTTTTGTTCCCTTCCGCGGTTCGAACGCGCTGCCAATTTGTGGGAATATTCTCGATGCGAGGAAACGCGGGCCCGCGCATCCTCGAGAGGGAGGTCTTGCTGATCCCACGAACGCTCCTCCGCGCTGGTTACACGCGAGAGCACCTCCTCGCGACCAGCATTAAGCAAGCATTATGATAAGTGGCGTGTTCGCGAGCCAATTCGCGGCCTCCGCTGTCCCACGCGCGCGAATTTCAGCGCGACGCGTCACGCGAGGCCCTTGGGACTTCCCACCCCATGGGAAATTCTGGGGACTTTAGTGGAGCGTCGAGTCACTCGTATTTGGAGGTTAATTTGGGGACCTTTTTGTGGGTTAGTTAGGGAATGATTATTTTGAGGAAAATTAGGATTTGTGTAGTATGAGATAGAGCTAGGAAGTATTGAATACTAGTTGTTCACTTGTCTGAAAATCCTAGGGAATTTCAGTGCATTGATTTACCTTTTTGCCTCCCTTACGGATTAACTAAGGAATGACTAAGAAGAATAGGCTGAATATTTCCAAGATATTAGTCCCAAAAAATGTTAAAGGTATATAAAAAACAAATACACACAAGCGTCGCATAATTCCCCATAATTACATGGTGTACACAGTGTTGGGGGGCCCCGATCTGCTGAACTACATTCCAAGTTTTGCAAACAATGAATCAGTGCATCGCAGGCGCGTTCATAAAAAATGATAATCGAAAAATTTCTCCCAGTCTGACAATGCCGAATCCACAGTTAATTGCGAGACTGCGGCGTTCCGACGTCATTCCCCAGTCATCACATTTAAGCATTACCCCGCTCTAGATTCTACTCCAGATCTCGAGGAAATAAACTACTGCTGTTAATTCACAAACTACCAATCTTTAATTCCATTCCATCCCATTCAACATCAGACACGTGATACTGAATCCGTACCCACGCAAAGAACACAAACTTCTATTACTAACCATACACCGTGTGAAAATTATGATTCTAGAATCAAATTCTTTGCGGCCTGCAGTTCTCCGCTGATTTCACTCTTTGAGACAAGGAGCAATTCATATTGTAATAAGAATTTGGAAACAAATTTGTATACTAAATTTTACCTACATTGGCATCCTGATTACTTGTAAATAAAAATGTATTTACCGACAGAATGAAACTCTAATAACAAGATAAAATAATATAGTACGTAAATTCTGTCTGGATATACATTAGTCATTTTAGAACCAATCGAAACGAAATTTTTGAGTACAATTACTACGATTAAAAAATTACCCAAATTAATCTCCAGAGATGCAGCTAAGTTTCTTCGTTCGCGTGGCGATTCCATAGTCATCCAAAACATTTTCCAGCAGAAATTGCTTCCGGAGTCCCGTTAAGCCTCCGAGCGGATCGGTTCCGCGGAAGAGTTCCCTCTTTTCCACGGAGATGATGCTCGCGCAACGATAATCGGGCGTAGGAATCGTGCGACACTCGCGATGAAGAAACTTAGTGAATGAAAGGAAACCGGTGGTGGTTCACACGAGCCTGAGCACGCACTGCACTGCCTCCCCGACCATTTACTTTAAAGTGAAGCGATTTCCTTTTGCGCGTTATGATCCCACAGAAACGCTGCCCGCGACTAGACATCGCCCAGATTATCCTTCTGTACATACCATTGCCTCGACACGCGAGCCAAGAGGAAAACAAGGGAGCAGTGAACGGTCGCCAACGATCAGGAAAAATTGCGGCTGATTACTCCGATACGCTGTTCGAAATATATTTTTTTATAATATCTGCTGTATTAGTTTCGTTTTGTCTTTAGAAGAAATGTTGCTTGACTATGTGAAATATTATATTTAATTCTGCTAGTCGTGATCGATACTTTCACTGAGTTTTGTATGAAACTTCTTCCACAAATTCTAGAAACTATAACAAACAGAAACCCTTCACTTTCCTTTTCATCAAGATTCAATCTGCAGATTTCGATTCCAAGCGTCTCGATCGTCCACTGGCTCCCCCTTTTCAAGGAAGTCATTAAGTGCATTTGCAGGGGAACAGAATCTCGTTAAGCGAATTTCGTTTCCGGTTACGTAAACAGCGATCTAGTAGGACCGCAGTGGGACAGAAGAAGGGAAAAAAAGGTAGAAACCAGACGAGTCGTTTCACAAAGCAAGAGACGCTTCGAAGACCTCAATATCGATAATTCAGCCAACCCTTCTCGAAAAACGACTCGATCCCTATTTCTCCACAAAGAACAGAGAATCCCCAAAAATCTTATCAAGAGGTGTTGCAGGAAGCTTGGTCGAGGTCCCACGGTTCTCCACAGATAAACCAGTAAATCTGACTTTTATTGAGCAATTTCTCGAGAACCTGTCGGACAGGCAGAAAGAGAGAGAAAGACAGCCTGGTCACAACGTCTTCGCCACAATGTCATACTTCCTGTCCAATCACGGCTTCATCGGTCTCTCACGAGTGCGTGCTAGGCACTAGCCACCTGAGATCCCGCAGATACGAAGAAAGCAAGCAGGCAACGAAAGAAAAAAGGTCGTACCTGCTTCCACGGGCGTGTTAACAGCCGAAACTCATAAAGACGTTTAAAGTGGCCTAACAGAGAGAGACGAGAGGAGACGGGGCCGTCTCTCCTCTCTACGCTTTGCCCTTCGATTTTTCGGAGTCGCCAGACGCCGACGCTTTGAAAGGCGGCGACGATGAATAGGCCGTTCACCGATACTCATCTGGCTCTGTGTATACCGAACGATTCCAGCGAGGTGACTTCGTGACTCAAAAACGACCAGTCCCCAGATTTCGGCCCCGAGAGTTGGGAATTCTTAAAAAGAGGTGAAAACGGGATTCGAGATTCAATCGAGCTTTCGTGATACGCGGCGATGGTCAAAAGGGATATTGAAAGCTAATGATGAGTTATCATTTTGAACTTTTCGAATGATTTTTTCTTGTATTACTACTAGATGGAAACTCGTGAAATACTGTGCACTAAATTTTGAAACATAGAAATATTATTTTTAAATATTTCAGATCTCTTTTACTGTAGCTACTGCGAAAAAATACATAAAAAAATATGTAAAACACTGTACATTAAATAAACCTAATAACATTCAGAAAACAAAGTGTGCCTAATTTAAGCTACATAGTATTACAGAAAATTACTTTGAATTAAATTAAAAACTTTAATACAAATACAGATATTTAGAGGACTATTCTACTAAAGAACCTTGGCAGAAGCTGTTAATTATTAAATCTAGAGAAAAGGTGTGATGAATAATATTAAATGGCTCTAAAGAAATAACCCAACAAATCCAGTTTTCAAATTATCCAAGTATATACAACCAACAAGATTACGTCCCCCAGCAAGGCCCACATTTTTGCGCTTCCTTATACAATGTCCATTGAATCGTCTTCCCCTGGATACTAGCAACAATTTTATAACACGTTCGACGAGGACGCGGCGCAATTAAAAGTTGATTTACAACAGTCACCGAGTCGCCCGTTCGCATCATCATTAACAACATATCGCGGCGAGGGCAGCATGCAAATTTCAGCGATAATTGGCGAACACGCGTAATTCGCGGCGGCGGTAATATCGCGATGAAATCGTGTCGAGGGAATCGAACGTCGCTTTTACAGCTGGGCACGGGATTACGCGCAATTTGTCATAGACAAGATCTTTCGTTTCATCGAAATCGTCTATCCCACCAGAGACTTTATGATCTTATTAAAGCGGCTCGCGATCGCAAAATTTCCTGTGTAAAGTGTTGCACACGAATTTGCCACAAGGTACTTGTTACACGTAGTCCTTAGTGCCATTAACGAAACAGCGAGAAACGTAACGAGCCTTCGACCTGTCTAGGTGTCCCTCCATCAGATTACGCTTAGAAGGGACGAAAATTTCTCTAGGACTGCACCTTTATCGGCGCGATCAAAGGAATTGCGATACGACATTGACACGAGACCGACCCTGGTGTCATCTCTTTCCCTGTGACAGCTTCACTATCTTGTTCCTTTCGGGGAACGGTCAATCCCATTATCTAGCTGACTGACCTGCTACCCGTAAAGTGGGCAGTCCTGTCCAGGAAGCAATCTTCGATCTCGAAACGATCGATCTCGGTTTCTTGGGAATCTTCGAGGAAACTGAGCTCTGGTCTCATTCATTCACTGTTTTTGGATGGGACCGGGTTGGGTTGGCCGAGGACTGCTCTGAATGGGACGATCCCAAACTCTCTGTGACTTTGGACTGCGGGTGTTTCTGCATTTGTGGGGAACTTATACCATTCAGAATATTTTTTTTAGGAGCTTACACTTCACTAGAAATAAACTAGGTCTTGCTCATAAATTTTTGAAATTCTATTTTGTCATTCAATTTTTAAAATTTAGTTTTTCAATTCTTGTACTGAGCAAGACTACTGTGATTTTTCTTCCAAAAATACTTGTCACTCCAAATATTCTGCCCTTCCAGTCTACTCTGCTCCTCTCACGAAACATTAAAGAGAATCTGAACGATCAAGCGTCGCCTAGAAGGACACCAACAGGTACATTGACAGCAGGATGATTCTACGAATCGATTCGTGGGTCGAGAACGCCAGCACGGTAAATAATTTGACTCACGTACGTATAATTGAACGTTAGTGGCGTAAGAGGAAGACGATAACAACGAGGCCGTCGTTGCGCCATTCAGAAGGCGAGTCGTTACCGAATTATTTCGAGGAGAGACTGACAGCCGGTACCAAAGCGCGATGGTTAGAGGGGCCTTCACGGACAATGCGAATCTGTAATTATAAGCGCGCCGTCTTCTACTGACCGTCCCCTCCCCCTGCCCTTTTTCCCCTTTTTTGTTCACGTAAAATCTCTTGCAGACCCGGTATTATCGCCTTAAATCAACAGAGCCGCTCCTACGGTACCAACGTGGCCGAAAGAAGCCTCGTGGTCTGGAGATGGAGCAAAGGGGGCCCCCGAAATCGGGGAGATGGCACGAGAGGGACTTTAATAGTAGGCCTCGCTTAATAACCCACGTCCCAGGGCCCAAACTGATTGTCATTGCAGTAGATTCGATCACGTGAGTCGGCACTGTCAGTGTGACGTCAGTGGCGTAAGGTGGGCTTTGATGTTGCGGAGGAAAATTGGACTGGGGACTTCGATGGTCGATGAGTGGCTGACGTCGGTGATTGTAATGCTGCTACCCTTTGGAAATGAGGATTTTTCGGGAATTATGGAGGCTATTGGAGAGTGATTTCGTTGTTTTGTTTAATGAGAGTAAATATGTGTGGGATTTTTTAGTGAGTTATGTTGGTGAGGATGTTGGTGAGGATGGGTGTAGGACATGGATGTGTAAATTGCAATATACAATTATGAGAATAATTTTTGAATTACTGTTATGTAAGGTTTCTTGTAAAATATATGATAGTGGTCGATGGTCTTATAAAAACTGAAGGTACAAATAAAACTAGCAGTGCCATCTGGCAAGAAACTGGAGCAACATATTGAAAGACTAATTTTTTATGAAACACTGACATCGAATTCTATTCATTGAGTAACTATTAAAATTTCTTACACATAACAACAATATGGAAATCAAAAAACAATATAAATCTAAAAATGTAATACGATAAAGCAGGAATTGACTTTAAGGTAAAAGGTAAATGTCACAAGAAATACTGCTTTACCGATGATAGGATGTTAAAGCACAGACGAGTATGCAGGATAGACTGGACATTCAATGGACTTCCGTGTCTCACGTTCTGATATACCGACGGCTCGAGAAACCTCTGGTTTTCGAGCGTACTCTGCGATTTTTTAGCGGTGGATGTAGGAAACGTATTCTTTTCACGCTGATAGTGCAGGCAAACGAGAAAATATTCCTACCATACCACCCAATATATAAGGTGTCCCATTAAACTATGTTGTTGCAGAAAATATATACCAGAGTGATGACATTTATTCTAAATAAGATGCTTATTTTTTTATGGATAAATTCAGTTTGTACCTGCTTTCGTAAAACTAAAACCAGTTTGTTATTAACTTCTTAGGACATCCTGTATTTAATTTCACGTCGGTATCATAATTTGAATTCTTACCACTGACAGCGCTGCATTCTTATTTCATGCTCAGCTGATAACGTCGAGCGTAACATCGATAACGTGCGGTGAAACGTGTAAGAGGAAAATAATAAGGGCGCTTGCTAGTTCCCAAAGTATGGTACAAAAAATTAAATTGAGCGATAATTCTGTCTTATACTTCGATTTTTCCTGTACGTCGACTGTGAAAATATATGCACTCATTTTAATTACCCTTTTAATAGCAATACATAAAGTAATTTCTTGAATTAATCACTGATTAATACATCGCTTATGTTCATCTAAGAACTTCTGAAATAAGTAACTGTACATATTAAAAATTGTTTCAATATGTACTAAAAAGGAATATTAATATGCAACAAGCAATTACCACACTGTAAATATAACTTTGTGTTTCGATATTTGTAAATGCAACTCATTGATTTTTTAATCAACTGACTACATACTTGACGTTGACTGCTATTTGGAGAACAAATAAACGTTATACTACCACGAAGTCCATCAAATATCGAGTTTATCGAGACACGATGAGTCCTAGAAAATATCGGGCTAGCTCTTATCAGGTTTGCATAACGATATTGGAAGCAAGGCATTTGCCGCAAAATGCCAATCCCTTGGTGGTGGTTAAAGTTGGAAATCGAAAAAGGAAAACTGTGGTTCGTGAAAGGACTGACACGCCTATTTACAACGAGGTAACACGATGAAACATTTTTCGCAAAATACTATTTAAAAACGTTAATATTTCATGGATTTCAGTACTTCGTATTCGATCTTTTCTGCGAGTTAGAAGAACTGTTAAGTACCAAAATCATGATAGCTGTGTATTTGAAAACTCATGTACGCCTAAAGTTCCATGCAAGCACAAGCTTCGAAGTTGCACTTGTGTGGGAACAACCAGGTGATGTATCCTAACTTTTAAATAAAACAAACATTAACGATTTCGTATACATCGACACATTTTTATCAGAAAATACTGTCTCAAAATATGAAATTAATTTTAATAGTTTTATAAATCTGTACAGATCGCCAGTACCATCACAAGTGGGCAATGTTAACCAACCCGAAGGACCTTATTGCAGGACCCAAAGGTTACGTTAAATGTAACATCGCAATTAATGTTAAAGGGGAAAAGTTGAAAGTGCATCCAGAGGTCGAGGGTGAGGACGATATCGAAGGGTAATTCTAGGCCATGCAGTAATTCATAATATTTACTAAGTCCATATTACTAACAGACTCGAATCTAAAAAACTTTGAGTTCTAAATTTGCATAATGTTCATATCCTTAGTGACAGTAAAATTTCTTAAATCTAAAGACCTCAAAACTTAAGGAACTACGTAAAATATTTTATATAACTGCTATATCTTAAATCCCTCATTTTAATTAAATGAAATTGGCTCTAAATGTACCCAGATGTCTATCACATTAAAATAACGTCTGGAAATGGACAACCCACTGATCAGTCCCTCCACGAAAATCCCATTAAAAGCTACTCTAATATTTATCGCATTAAATTTAGATCTCGTCTCCAATCCTCCAGTACTTTCCACAGAAATTCCACAGCGCTACTCTCCTCCCCAAAAACGATATCAGGACTCTCAATATTGCAAATTTAACATCCTAAAGCCATTTAAATCAAGTTAAAAAATATTGAAACGTCCCGATGGATGGCTAGGATCGTTCATTAAATCGATATTCAGTCCGTGGTATTTTAGTAGCTCCTATTAAAGGGCACTCGAATATTTATCGCGTCCGCTTTCCAGTCGAATTATCAGATTTATATTCCATAAATCCAAATTCCGTATTCAACTCTGAAACTATTACCGCAGACTTTTTATACGTCTCCCGTAATTCCTTGGCGTAATAGTTCATCTACATACATATTGCATCACCAGGTGGATCGTGGCGGGAAATATCGTCGCGTTCCAACGTCCATTTTAATGGGTTACACATCGCGTTCCGCGTCGCCAGGTGTAGAATCGATTCCGAAACCAGATAAAAATCACGATATATCGACTTGTCGAACGTTTAACGAGGGTCGTATAATTACAGGAATCTCTTGTTACCTGTGGGTGGCGAGTCCATACCATTCAGGCAGCACGCGCGATACATTTTTGTGATATATCGGGCGGATGGGCTGCCCGATATGAGCAGCCTCTGTGTGAAAAGTGATTTCGAAAATATTAACCCATTTGTGCAAATATCGTTCGCTGGGATGAAGGTACGTTTACTGAGGCGGTGAGAAAAACCGATTTACAATGAACGTTATTCACATGAATATTCTACTTCATTGATTAATGTAGTTATGATTTTTCCTTTTATTTATTCTGTTTCGTATAAACTGATCACCCAGTAAGCATGTTTTGCAGAAGTAAGATATAGGCTTTCCCAATTTCCACCCCTTCTTACATATGTAAATATGCACCCCTTCGAATAATTTATTGGTGGTTTACCCTAAAGGCATTCCCAAGTCAAACAGTTCTTCCATTGATCTGGTTCAACCTCAGGGCACATGTGTACACGATCAACAATTATTGAGAGAATATTTGCAGGCATCGACGAGCGAGGCATGGCAAACCTACGGGCCAAGGTTTAATGAGAAAATTACGTTCAAGGAAATGTTTCCATCTCTTTGTCAACGCGTGAGGATCACCATAAAGCACCGTATAGATAGCTGCCGAACGTGTGTGGTGGCCTCTCATATCCTCGACATGAGCAAGATATCAAATTCCGGGGAGCACGGTGAGTTCTTGTCGTCCATTGTGGGAATTCCAATATTTTAGCAATGGAAACGCGGAACAAAATGACAGTAAATAATACAAAACCGTACGATATTGCGCTGGAGAATCAAAGAGACGAAAGTGGATTAAAAATTGTGGTATGATACAGACGGACTATATCCAGTTCATGGAACAAAGCCAATATGTCATAAAATGAAGTTATTAAGAAAAAATATTTCTAGTAGAGATACTAGAAATAATCGACTTCCCCCAAAGTAAAAGTTACAAGGTTTAATGTAATTCAAATCGTCATCTTCATTAGGTTTCCTGCCCACATTTGGACCGTCGTTCCTTCATTTCTACAGCCACGAGATAACAGAAAAGAGTACCTGCTTCGGTCAATTTTTCACAGCCCTTCCAGTTTATCGTGGTAGAGTCCTCTTTTCCTTAAAAACGGAAATGGACGACCCAGAAGCATCTTCTGGTGTCGGCGCCGAAATAGAACCCATTGCACCCATTATCGAGGTAAAGTTAAATCAATTTCCTTCTTCACCGAGCTTTCATTACTTCACAACTTATCAAAACCTCCAGCAACCCTTAATTACTGTTACTTTCATTACTCATTACCCATACTTACTCATACTTTTATACAGGATGTAACATATACACGTTTCAATATTTTAAGGGGTAGTATGGGACCTCAAAATGTCAGACTGGACACTATGTTATAGGACACTTTGTGATCCAATTGTAGTACCCTACCACCCCTAAAAATATTAAGACGTATACATGTTACACCCTGTGTATGTAAATTTTGTACATAGTCATCCTCCAGCAACAACTAGATGCAATCCAGTTGCATCCAGCACTCCTCTACTAACAACTACTCACGTCTCCTAACCGAGCTCATTATTTTCAAAGAGAAGCTTGTGGAGCACAGAAGAGTACTACTTAGTAGCAGTGCTCTATGACGTAAGCCTGATCGACCGTCGAAAATTTTCATCGAAATCGATAAGCTTCGAGGTTAGCATCGGGAACGCAGGCAATAGACGATTCCCATACAGCCAGTGTTTCGAGGACAGCAACGAAGGTATCGACTTTCCCACGAGCACATATTTTCCTCGACGATTCGTTTCGTATCCGCGCCAAGTGACGGGAATCCCTATCCGCCACTCGGTGCTCGCACTCCAACTGTCCACGGTTTCCCCAATTACTTGCTAATACACTTGGGAAGTTTGCGTTCCATGCGGCCTGCCCTCGTAAAATGTGATTAATTTCCAGCAGGAAACCGGATGCCAGAGCGGCGGACGGACTTCGAGAGCGGAACCGTGCCGCGAATGACCGGATCGCTGGATGGCAAATATAATTATCTGCCACTTGGCTCGAGGAAACCGTGCCTCCTCGTCAAGTCCTACTGGCCTAATCTCGAGTGGAGGATGCACAATAGCAATAACCTGGCCTTCGTCGCCGATTTCCTCGTGAGTTATGCTTGTTCCATGCTCTCCACGATTCCTACCTTCGATGGGAAAGATTTTAACGAGCACTGAGCTCATCGATGTCCAGATTAAATGGACTCTTAGGATACTGTTGTGCAACTGAGTTGCTGCAGAGAATGGTTTATCGGTGGATACATGGATGAGATGTAGGGTACAACAGTTTGCGGAGTTAAAAGGTTTCCTTACTGTGACTCCCTCAGAACTAGTGAAAACTTTAGGAATTAATTCTGAGGAAACTACAAACGCGAGTTTATTCATTTTTGGCGACTTACATCTTTGTAAATGTACGTTGAAAATTTGATAAGAAAATGATGATATTTCTGTACCTGAAAGCCAGATTAAGCTAAGTCCATTTTCTTCAGGATTGAGTTCTTTACAGGATCTTATTGCTTTTTCTTCATTTTATTATATTAATAAGAATTTAGTTACGTTACTTTATAAGTTAAGGAAATTGAGTAGTATAAACTATTTCAAATATCATGTTAAGAAATGGGGGTAATTACATTTGTTTTTCAACTCTCCTTAAAAGTAACAAAAAAGGACTTGGGTCACGTTGGCTTTCAGGTACAAATTGTTGAAGTCATGCAACCTCACGTTCAACGTCGTCCTTCACGCGATTTTGATCAAAAAGGAAACCACCTTTGCAATTAAATATATAAAACAATTCTAAAAGAATTGACACACAATTTTTTCTAAATCATCCTTTTAATAAACGACTAGATCATTTATTGATCAGATCAGAGCTTTCTCCTCATAACAATTGATCAGTTCGACACCCAAATAGCATCATCGCTTGAATCAGATGTCCCACTTCTGCCCCTGCAATTAAACCTCCAAAACGCTCCTAGAATAGTTGACACACAGCGGCATTTCAAATTCCCGAAGAATAATAAGCCCGAAGGCCTTTCAAGAAAAGTTCACGAAACTGTAAGCAGCAGCTCAAATGGCTGAGAACTCGTTAAAAAATTCACCGACACCTGACATTCTAAAATAATAAAGTCTCGTAAAGTAGCGTAACCACTCGGCCCGAACTTCCAAGTCCCAAAGAAATATTTTATTGCGCCCTCGAATCGAGTTACCGCGAGAAGCCGCGGGAAAGTTGCCTTCCAAAGTGGAGCACCGATTCCAGGACGATTTTAATTCTCTGCGACAGGAGCGGAAGTTGGAAGAACTGGAGGAGCTCGTGGAACTGGAGGACACGGAAGCTTATAAAGCCTATAACGAGGCGATCCGCGAACTGAAGGGCCATTGCATCCACTATTTGCATACGCTGGACGGGGGACGATACGACGAGGACGGCGGTACCACGAAACTGGATCGACATCGCGTGAATCTGTGCCGTAAGGAGATCGAGAACATCCTGAAGAGGATCAAGATCAACGGGGAGCTTCCGAGTAATCATTACATGAGGATCGCAATGGCGCACGCGTATCAGTATCTGAGGAGGGTGAAGAGGCTTAGGGAGGACGTGAGTAGAACTCATTTCACGGACTAACTGTTCGTTTAGAGGAGTACACCACCTCGAGAGATTTATAAAGAGCTTTTCTGGGAAAAGAATTTTCTGTGAAGTGTGTCTGACTTAAGGCTTACCTATTCTACTGCAGGCGTGCATTAACCTGGGCAGACACAACGAAATCAGTAGAATAAGTCTCAATTCACACACATGTTAGTCGATTTATTTTAGGAATTTTTTCAACTATGACTAAGAAAGGAAATCTGAAATCTCTGATTCCTGTCAGAAGAGGCAGCAATAGCTGGGAAGAAATAAGTTGCGAAAGTAGTTTCATTTCATTTTTCTTGAAACTATGTTCGTTAGACACTTTCAGGAACTTTACTCCTTTAGAAAAGTTCGTTCTCCAAACGACAAATGCTCAACTTCGATCACGATCGCGTTTAAGGTAAATTAATTTCCTGAACTGCGTGATATTTGTGAATCTGCCTACTAGCGCCTGTCCTCGAGAATTTTCAAAGAGCATCCCTTTTGGCAGAGCGTATTTAATTTAAATTTCAGTTGTTTCTCGTCTGGGGACTTTTCTGGGGAGCCGGAAGAGCTCTTAAACCACGCAAACTTTCCTTGTTTTCGCTCTTTGTGCTTGGGCGAGATATGAAGAAGTGATTTATGAGATGGAAAGGAGAACGAAGTCATAAAAGTTTCTTTCCGCGTGCTCCACGGTTTCCAACCGGAAATCACCGCTGAGAGTAGCATATTGAGACATTGCCCGCGTTTCTTCGCGGAGATTTGAGATTCTCGCGCATTTCGGCGTTTATCGGTCTAACGAGTGCGGGCTCTGCTGTGGAAATCGCTTTTCAAGTTGCGTCGGGTCTATATTATAGTACAGACAAAGTAGATAACTCTAATGATTAGGTACGAAATGCATATAATATTAAAAATGAATTCTTATTAACCTGTAACTGGAATTGTGTCACAGTATTTATATTAACATATGGACTATTATGGACTATTTAGAGAAATTAATAAATTGAAAAATTGTGAATGTTCAGGACTCTACTATATAAGTTCTAACTTATAGTACTCAGTCTCTCCCTCTCGATCTTCCTTTTCCATTACACTATATTATAATTCTGAAACTATAGGTACCAGCTGAGCATTAAATAATATTAATAGGGTTTGTTTAAGAGGGCTTTCGGTACTCACTACTCAGACACTTCAGTGCAAAATTTTCAAGTTAAGTAGAACATAGTCTCCCATAACTGATACTATCTCTCCCCAGACTGAAATACAATTACTCCCCCTGCCTTACAATTTTTCATTCACTTCTTAGAAAAACTTCTAAAGTGTCTAAACAATATTCGTTTAATTTCTGATTAATATCCCAAAATTTACTATTTTATTTACCTACATGTACAGTATTACAACCCCCAAAAGCGGTTTCCACAAATTTGCTCGGCTTATCTAAGTAAGAATAGCTGGAGGACCTTTATGGTGAACAACACACACTGATTACGAGTTTATCAGCCCCAGCACAGTCTCCCAGACGTTTTCGTTTGGATGATAGCGGGCTCGAGGCGCGTCGCCTGTGCGCGATTGACGGCTGATGAGATCATCTACTCAGAGGAGAAGAGCCAAAAGGGGAGCAAGTGTGGCCAGAAAGTAGACATTTTCATGAGGGATCCGCGGGAGGACGACGAGGCTGATTACTCCGCCTGCAAAGTCGAGCTTTTTCTGTGGCTCGGGAACGCGAATTATCTTGGAGCCTGTTGGTCCTCCATCCCCCCAGGGTACGAGGTGGACCATGAAAGGGGCATCGACTATTTCCCGATGCATTTGGAGTACACTCGGTCCTCGGTATGGCGAGCTCTTTGTTAAAATTTTGGGACGAGGTCGAGACTCTACGTTTCTGGGTGGCACGGTTTTAATTAATGGCAGAAGTCGGGAGAACCTAGAGATTTCATTAGCGATTATTTTGGGGGATTATTAAGAGACTGCTTGTGGGCAAAGTTGAACGATATTTTAATGACTTGCTAAATCGTTTTATTAGAATAGAAGCATGAAAAATGGGAAATGTGTTTGTAAAATGTGTAGACGATGTTAAAGAGGTTTCGAAACTAATGATACCATCCGCCTACTTTTACAGTGAAGTAGAGTATAATTGAAATTGTTGTGTGAGCGTAAAGTTCTGAAGCGAACACGCTTTTTTAAATCTCGTTGAATACGCGTTTTAATAATTAAAATTCTCTTCGTTTGAAAAGTTTCACAGTCCAGGTGACATGTAATAAATTGTCAGCTATTGTCGTTACAAACTTTTCATAATACCCTCTTTACGTATAAACTTATACGAGCTCGATATCAGCTACTATGGACCTGGCAGAACCAATAGCATAAATTTTCTGATTATAATCGTTAGTAGGAACAGCCTGGGGAATCGAGAAAACACATAACGACGATTCATGATAATTTTCATTATCAATATCCGTAATAACAGTCTGTGAGGTAGTTACAACCATTACGAGTTCATTGAAATCATCAACGAGTTACCAATGGTCTAATAACCCTTTAGCTATTAACTTATACAGGGCCAGCGTGCACTCCTATCTCGTGCAAACAACAATGGATACTTTCAGAGTGAAAATATTAGCAAGGATGATCCCTGGGTCGTTGAAACCAGTTACAATGACCCACAGATCGTTAAAAGCCTAGAGCAACAATTCGAAAGTGTCCAACTGTTAGCGTGGCGACTCTGAAAGTCGTTGAACGCGACCGTGACAATTTCAGTTTCCGTTCCAAATAGCTGTGACCCAGAAATTCTAGTGTCATCTCCTCCCCGCGATATTTCGAACGATACATCGCTTGGATATCCGTATTTTGCATTGCAGGCGTTCCAATTACGCGCCCACATATTCCAAGGTCGCTTTGATCCCGGGATGGATGCATCCGGCTTATTGGATCCTCTCGTACGTGTTGCGTTTCACGGTTACACAGCCACCACCAAAGTAAGTTCTCTGTGCTGATTATTCACCCACGACTCCCAATAGGCGAACTTTCTCAGGTTATTAAGCAGACCCTCGACCCATTCTGGGACCAAACTTTGATTCTGCCACCTAGAACTGTGCATGGCACGAAAGAGTACATCAAAGAGCACCCGCCAAAGGTGGTGCTGCAGGTTTTCGATCAGGATATAGGCGTAAGTTTCACTCGCTGTAATGGAGTGTTGTGTTTAGGTTTCCAGAGATGAGCAATTATGTAGCTGAAGTTAACGTTGGAAGTAATTTTGTGAATTGCTTTTGGTTGCAACATTTCAACGGGATATCAAAATTTTCAGGGCAGCAAGGAGTTCTGCGGGAGATGTTCAGCCATTCCATTAGTTAAACTCGCAGAGGAAACTTACTCGTCGCCTGATTTCCCTCCGAAACTGGAGTGGTACAAATTTAAATCGCAAAGGGATTGCAGCGGCTCCGTGCTCGCTGCTTTCGAGCTCATAGAGGTAAGAGTTGTGATACTGATCGATATTCACGTTGCGAGACTACTCTTGCACTTTTACCTGTGCTTTCGTTCCATGGCTTTGCTTCGCGCCTTTGCTCAGGGATTAAGGCTTTTTTATTACCTCGAGCTTTGTCGAAGAGATTTGTTGTGATTTAAAAAATTTTCAAAACTGAAATTTAATGTTAACGAAGATTTGATCAAAAATTAGAATGGACAGGGAAATAGCTTTGGAGAACTTGAATCATTTTGTTATTGTCTTTTATTTTTTTTCTTAGAAAATGTTTGAAATTTCAAATATTCAAGTATTCAAATATTCAAATTTACAGATATTTAAACATTCGAATATTCAAATATTCAAATATTCAAATATTCAAATATTCAAATATTCAAATATTCAAATATTCAAAAATTCAAATATTCAAAAATTCAAAAATTCAAATATTCAAATATTCAAATATTCAAATATTCAAATAGTTAAATTTTCAAATATTCAAATATTCAAATATTCAAATTTTTTAATTTTTTTACATATTTTAATCCCTCGATTTTAATGCTCAGCTAATAAATCAAACATAATTTTCAGGTAGTAGAAGATGAAACAGCAGACGAGCCAATGGATACATCAGAAGAGGCGACAGTGTACAATATACCGGAAGACATCAGGCCGAAGATGGCGAGTTACAGGCTCGAAGTTATATTTTGGGGCGTACGAGACATGAAGAAGATAAATTACATGCCAGTGCTAAGGCCTCGAATCATTATAGAATGTGCCGGGGTTCATGTCAAGTCAGAAGTGATGGAGAATGCTAAAAAATTCAGTAACTTCGAGGATCCTCACGTTATGGTGGAACTGGTAACAATCGTCATATTTTAACTGTGAACCTCAGATAATCAAATTCAAATACAGAAGATTTTCAAAGGAAATGCCGGAGCTCAATATCTACTATCCCTCCATCACGATAAAAGCTTACGACTCACGAGGGTTCGGCTGCTTTAAATACGCGGGGATTTGCATTATACCGAGCGTTTATGTCTTCTTGGAGCAATTAATCACAGAAGAGGATTACGATATCCAGATACACGAGGCGAAATCGATTTTGAAATCCCCCTGGTCGAGGAAACAGCCTACCACTATCTGTAAGTTTCAGACTATTTAGTAAAGACAATTTGTAGCTTATAAAATAATACAATAAGACGAAAATAAGCCTGCAGGTAATATATGTAATTCAACTAGTATTTGCAGCAGTTTAATATAGACACATGTTTGCATACTGAACCGATTTCCTTCATGACATGAGTAGTTGTTAAATATTTGAACTCAGACGTACCTCCATCGATTTCGAAACTTTCCTCGCGAAAGTTAACCCTATGGGAAAGCCAGTTCCAGCCAGCACGCGACTAGGAACTTTATTAATTAAAATTTACAGGGAATATTTATCCCCTTCAAGTATGCATACGCGAATTTTTTCACTCGAAGAATACTTGGGAACGTTAACTGTCTGGTTGTGGACTGACGTGGGCCAAAATTAACTTCTAACGTTTGAGTTATTAATGGATTGTCAATCAACCTATTCTAGATCCCTGCATCTGCGATTTCAATAATTCAAGCTTAAATATACGAGGCGTGCGAAGAGATTGTCAAACTGTCTCGTAGAGTCACGGGTTGAACTTTTCTAACATATCGACTGAATTCACTTGATGAATGAAAGTTTAATAGACTCCAATGTAATTTAAAGAATAGCTGTGATTAGAATACGGAATATTTTATTACACTTTTTCATATTTAGTTAACTGATTTTATGGTAGTCAAATATAATAGTAGTGATTTTCTCAGGAAAAAGTTTTTAAGATCTTCAAATAGAATTTTATCTCAAAAAATAAAAACTTTCTATCTTCTCCACTACATAAGCATTTTTTCTTTAAATAGAAATTTAAAAAAGAAACAGAATTTTCCAAAAACCCCTTCTCTATTTCTATCAATATGCTTTCCTTTCAATTAGATTTTTCTCAAAAAAAGAATTTTCCAAAATCTCCACCTTCTTCCTTACAAAATCATTTTTTTCCCAAGTGCCTTTACCAATAGACTACGATCCCTCAAAGGACGAGAACAAAGGACTGATCCCTTACAAGAGAATGACCGAGAAAAATTTCCCCTCAAGGATCCAAAAGATTCTGAGGTACGTGAAGAAAGTCCTCGCCTATATTTTCGGGAGAAGGAGGAAGAAAGCTAGAAAGAAGAAGGCAGATTCAGATAAGGAGGACGAGGACAAGTCGCTCGATTGGTGGAGTAAATATTTCGCTTCCCTGGAGGTATGCAAGCACGAGGGAAAGGAATTGGTCAGCCGTCTAACGCGATACATGTATATTGCTACGAATCCTGTCGTGAAACGAGACATTTTCAGGAGGAGAGGAGCAAACAGCTTGGCAGCTTTTCTCCGGAAGATCGAAAGCTCGCGGCAACGTTCAAGGTATCCGACGTCTTTAGTGCATTTTCGCGAGTTTAGCTGTCTCTTTGGACGGGAAACAGGTGTACGATGGTGAGCTCGAGATGCAGTCGCAGTTCGCTGCCTTTCAGGATCGTCTGAGACCATTTGAGCTCTGGAAAGGGAGGAAGTCTGAAGACCCAGACTATGACGGCAACAATTATGTGGGGAAGTTTAAGGTTTCACATGAACGTATTTAATTTCTAGGTTACTCATTTAAAATGAATAGTTCCTTTAATTAATTTTGTCTAGAACTAAATTTTATCGAAAATGTTTTCTGTGCAAAACCTAAGAGCAAAGAATTTTGAAATGTGGTAAACAGTGTCTGTTAAAAAATATGCAGGGTCACATTTGCGTTTATCGATGGCCACCCTCAGATAATGTTCGATATAAGACAAGGAGTGGGAGGAGTGTAATTGACGGTTTATTCGACGATTATCCATCCCAAGAGCCAGTCAAGGTTCTAGTTAGACTTTACGTTGTGAAGGGTAAATGTCTCGATAAAAATGTGAATAAAAAGAATAAAAATGGAAAATGATTTGGCCTCCTCCATAGGTCTCAATTTACAGCCTAGTGATCCTCTCAGTGGAAAATCTGATCCCTACCTGTGTGTCAAGCTTGGAAAAACGTTTATAAATGACCGAAAGAATTATATACCTAACCAGCTGAACCCTACTTTTGGACGGTAGTCTAACATTTAAATTAATTTAATAATCTCCAATTTGAACACTAACTTCGAAAGCTTCTGTTCGAATCCATCACAGAAAAAGATAAATAGTGAAACAATTTTCTTCAGATATGGTCTAGAACTCAACAGTCCAAGAAATCAATTTCATTCGTGATATCCCCAGGCTGTTCGAGCTAGAGGCTACTTTCCCCCTAGACTACATGATGATAGTGCAAGTGTGGGACTTCGACGCGACGTCGAGCGACGATTTAATAGGAGAAACGAAAATTGATCTCGAGAATCGATTTTACAGTCAGCACCGTGCGACCTGCGGCATAGCGAGGATATACAGCGTCAAGGGTTATAATCGCTGGAGGGATCGCGAAAAACCGACACAGATTCTTGACCATCTCTGCAGGAAGAACAACCTGCCACTTCCTGAATACAGAAACGACCACGTGAGAATCGGGCGAAAGAGATTCTTTTTCATCGACAGTTGGCCGAAAAATGAAGCTGGTATATTATATCTGTAATTATAAGACAAAACGACTTATCTTACATTTTCAACAAATTTGAGTCAAGCCCTTAGTTGATATCTAAAAAATAAAATATAGAAATAATATTTTAAACGTCAAAAATATCTCTAAAACAAGAATATGACTTAAGTCGTTTTGCTTTATAACCACAGATATATTTTATTAACTAATTTAAAAATGAATTGATCGAATGAATTGTTCTACCCTACCAATGATCTATGGTCTCCATTCAGATAGAGAGGAATGCATGGCGCTGAACGTTCTTCATCAGTGGCAAGATTTTCCCATTTGCGGGTGCGTCTTGGTTCCCGAGCACGTTGAAAGGAGGCCGCTTTTCAACGTCGCGAGACCTGGACTCGAGCAGGTTATGAAAGCTGCAATTTTGCTAGTTCGAAAGCTGAATACGTGAACAAGGGCGAGGCAGACATTGGGCGCGCGAAAGAACCTAGATTTTTGGACGTGTCGCCTCCAGTTGTCTCGGCAAACGGAAAAGTACATTCGCGGAACAATGTCGGAATGTAATTTTCGCGATTGAAAGCATCGCTGCTCGAAATTGACTTATCAGTGAGCGGATATTTGGAGCGTGATATTGGCAAATTGGACGTTCTTTCGACCACCTAAATATTCATTCTCGATCGATGTTCCAGGGAAAATTGGAGCTTTGGATAGATATGTTTCAATTCGCTGAGATCCCACCGAAACCAGCCATAGACATCAGTCCACTTCTGCCTGTGGAATATGAAATCCGCGTGGTCGTTTGGAATACCGAGGACGTGCCCCTTGTGGATAGTCAATTTCTTACGGGGGAGAAGTGTTCCGATATTTACGTGAAAGGGTACGTTACGAGAGGGAAGTAAATGTGCGTCTTTTAAAGCTGTCGCTCGTGGAACTTCAGCGACAGGATTTCGAGGATTTATTCGATATTTCGAACTCGATGAATTTGTTTCGATATACACGAACGGGGCGAATTGAAAATCAGCATTTGAATAGATGGAGTAGGTGGAGCAGGTGCATAACAGAAATGTGAACAGCAAGAATTCCTGAGAAATACGAAAAATATGAAATATTCATTTTCGAATATACGTATGTCCTCTGATTTTTTATTAAACGATTCCTTGTCAACCGATTTCAGATGGATCACCTACGACAACTATCAGAAGACCGACATCCACTATAACTCCTTGAACGGCGAGGGTAACTTCAACTGGCGATTCATATTTCGTGTCACTTATTCGAAGGGCGAGCGCGTTATGATAGTGCGCAGGAAGATATCCGTCCTTGCCAGGAGCGAGACCGAGGAGAAACTGCCCTGTAAATTGTATCTACAAGTCTGGGACAACGATCATTTCTCTCCTGACGATTTCCTCGGTACGAGGAGCAACTCTCGTTTGAGAGTTAATTGCCAGATATCCTGGAACACGACTGAAACGGTACATCGATTGAAATCGATTGTTTCTAGGCGCGCTAACACTGGATCTGGCGAGGATGCCGCGGGGGAGTGCAAACTCGAAGAACTGTACCTTGAAACTCCTCAAACCGAGCTTGCCAACCATAGATCTCTTCAAAGTAACGAGAACTAAAGCTTGGTGGCCTTTCGTGCGGAGCGTCGGGGCGCAGGACTACGTCCAGGCGGTGAGTGTCGAAACGCATGGATGTTCATTAAGATTTTAATGAGAACAAATGTTTGTTTAACTACCACGATTTCATTACGATGAAGTTTTCATAGTTTCTGCCAGTGGACTCGAGGAAATTTTATTATGCGAGTTTTTATAAGGAAGCAGGGTTTTGGTTTCTTTTCGAGGTCTTTGTTTGAGAGTCCCTCGGCTAATCGAGGTTGTGGTTAGAGTATCTATTAGGAAATGTGAGTGAAGTGGACTCACGTAGAGTAATGTGTCGATTCAGGGCAAAGTCGAATTAGAAATGTCAATATTGCCAGCAACGGAAGCCGAGGAACAGCCAGCGGGCAGAGGAAGAGATCCACCCCAGAGCCTTCCGCCCCCTAAGTATGAAACTTAATTATAAAATACGGAACTTAGTGCCGGTAGATAAGTAATACACCGCGCGGGAGATTTATGACGGGATCTTTTCGCTGTTAATTAAAATTAACGGAGATTTGATTAAACATTAGAACGGACAGGGAAGTAGGTTTAGTAGACTTGAATTATTTCGTTATTGCCTTCTGTTACTTTTTTTTTTTTAGAAAATATGGAAATTTAGAAATATTTAAATACTCCAACTTTCAAATATTTAAATATTCAAGATCTAAAGTATTCAAATTTGCAGATATTCAAATATTCAAATTTTCAAATTTTCAAATATTCAAATATTCAAATATTCAAATATTCAAAGTTTCAAATATTCAAATCCTTCAAAAAATCAAAGCAAACAGAATAACTTTAGCTGTTGGTATCTTAACCATTTCCTCATATACGTCCACAGAAGTAAATTATCATATTCAATTTAATAAATTTTTCAAACTTGCAAAAACATATTAAAAAGTCGAATATTAAACTTCGAAAAATCTGACCAGAGATTGCATGAATTTTAATCGTATAAAAACGAGCCAATAAACTCATAACAGGAAATAACCATCATAAAATGACTCCACAATAGACACCGTGTTTCAAACATTAATATTGACTGTACATTGCAATTAAGCTCGATCATCCTATCGGCCGATAAAATTACATTACACAGCTAAACGTGCATGTAATCCTCTCGGAATCAGGATTAATTAAACTGGTGGAGTAAAGGGTTCTCTATAAATGAAACGTACATTTCTCAATTTACAGTCGACCGGACACATCGTTCTCCTGGTTTCGAAACCCATGGAAGGCGTTTCGTTTCGTGGTGTGTCGCTATTACAAGTGGAGGATAATATTCTTCTTTCTGTTCGTGTTGCTGTTCCTGTTAGTTGCCTGCGCGATCTACGCTTTCCCTGGTTATTTAGTAAAACGTCTTCTGGGGGCTTGAGGCAGGTTGGATCGGCGAATCTCGATCGAATCGGAAATCATTGCACTGGAGCAGTGGCGAATCGAGAATTGGGTCGTTCGACAGATGAATTATCGATTCACGACCACTTGACATACCCTAAACCTGCGCTATTTGGACGCCGTTAATTGCAGGATAACACAATGGAGTCACCTGGCCAACGATCATATTGCCAATTAATGGCCAGTGTTTATTGTAAATCAAAATTTATGGCTGCCATTGGCACGTGGAACTGGAAGTGGTAGTGTTGGAAATTTCTGGCCAGATGTGAAATAAAAGGAAACAATTAATCAATGTATAATCTAAATAAAGTGGAAAATATGGAGACATAAGTAAGGTAAATCATATTGTGAAAGGATTTCACAGTAAAATGGGACAAGAGGAATGGAAGCAAATGTGAGGGATGGCAAATCCTGAAGAATTGTACGAAGATATCAAAAGGGATCAAATCGATCGTATATCTTGTCTGTCTTGTCTTTGGTTTGGAACCTATCCTATATTCCTGAATAAATCATTTCTATGATTGAAGACGAAATTTCCAATTTCTGGGTGAAACCGTGTGAAACCTGCTTAGAGGGGAACAAAATGAAATAGGGATGAGGGGGCTTTGGGTTGGCCACAAAGATCTTGGAGAACTGAGGAATTTATTCGAAATATTGAGATGGAGAAATATTCGGCAAAATCAGACTTATATAATTTACAGCTAAACAAGCTTTTTATAATAATTCAGATAAAAAATTTTACGAACTTTCTAAAAATTTTAGGAACCTAAAACTTCACACTTTTTAACCACTCCATAAACTCCTTCTAAAACTCTGTATAAAATATGCGAATAAAATTAATTTGTTGATCCGTATAACCGAATACATATGCTTTTAATTTTCTTTTTTTATTATCAAGTACCCGTAAACTCTCTCAATCTTTTCACCCCATTTCATACATAAGAACAGTCTCCTGAAAATGTGTTTTCGCTATAAACCCCTGAACAAGTGTCCCTACATTGTTCGTTCTCGGTAGTCGAAAACAATGGTTGATTGAAATTTATTGACAGCATCGCGAAACCTCTCCGTACGAAGAGTGCATTAAAACGAATCATTGGTCACAGGCATAAAATTTGGTAGCTCCTCGCGAATCTGATGAAAATGAAAACTAAATATTTCGTAATTTTTAGTTTCAAAGCACTACCTTATGCTTTCATGAAACCCTTCATAAGGATCTACTGTATTGGCCCACTTTCCCTATGGCGTCGAGCTCTCTTTAAAGCCTTTCACCAAATACAAATCCTACTCCAGTCGTCCTCACGTGGCATTAATCAGATTACAACAAAGTTTACGCGCTTCAAGGATTTATGTATGTATTACGATACATGTATCTATCGTCTATATATTCCAGCCGTTTGTTTTAATAAAAATTCGTGGCATATACATTATTACTAACTAGATTGGTAATTAGAATTGATTTCCAGAGAAAGCAATTTTCCCGGTTCAAAAAACTGGCATCATTTGCGCCATGCAAACGCGAGGGCAGGTCGTGGTTCGACTCCAGGTAGTTCAGCAGGTGGAAACGGGGTGACGTAACAAGAGGATCGATAATTCAGCCGTTTCATTCGGAAGTTTATTGAACTCGACTTTCCTTGACGCTCGTAACGCAGTTGTTTCGCGGGCACTCGACTCACCGAACATCGAATTTCTTCGTATTTTTCTATTGCAGTAAACCACTTTGCGTTCCGCGTGGACAGTTTTAAGTAATCTAATCTTCTCATCAGTTATCGAGAAAGACAACTTGAGTTTTGTAAAAAGCAATAACCGCGAGAGGGTGAATCCAGTCACTTGCAAATTAATTTCAAGATAATGCGTCTTTTACACGTCCGTCAAAACAAGATTCAATATTGAGCGATGTAATTACGCTGAATGGGTCGCGTTTGAAAGAGGAGAAAAATTAATTAGCTCCTGATTAAAGGGAAGTTGTATTTGCGACAGTTGATAGAACTGTCCCTGTGAAAGAAAGAGGAATAATGTTCAGAGAAATGCAAATGATGAAACATTCGTAATTTTTAGAAAAAATAAAACGAGATGGCACTTAGTGCCTTATTGCGTATAGTTTGAGCAGTTCTGTGTAGAGTTTAATAATACTTTTATTATAGATTTAACGAAGAATGATGGATTCATATCCCCAGATTGCGAAGTTTCTTGAAATGGTCTCCAATAAGGTAGCCGTGAAGTTTAAATGAGTTTCAAGCTGGACAGTTGGTCCCAGGAACGTATAAAAAGTTTTATCAGCTTCAGATAAGAGTTATATGTCCTCGTGAAGTGTGTGACACTATGTTTTTCTCCTGGATCCAGTTTTTATTACTATTACTGCTCGTTATTGATATCAAGGATCTAGCTAAGCTGGTTCCATAGAAGTCAGATGAAAAAAGTATATTCCCATATCCTGTTATTTTTTATTTTCATAAAAAAATGCAACAAACCCTTTTCCATTATAATTCTAAATTTAACCTCATTCACATATACTCGTATTTTAATTAAAAAAAAGACTCCCTTTCCAACTACTTCCATAGAAGCCCAAGCAGAAGGCAGAACACCGAATCACTGACCAGCGAATGAATGACTGAGTACACGAAACAGCTGCGTGCAGTTTACCAGCCGTAATTCGCGTTGCATGCAGTTTGACTAAAAAGCAGGTCCCTTCGTCCCAACCCTCCCTTAAATCGTCCGAAAACAAGGGAGATTTCGAGCCGTGGCGCGAGCACGGAGTTTGTCAGGCGAGCTTCTCAGTTTGAACGAACGTGAATTCACTTATTACAAGCGGCCGAGTCACGCGAGTGGATATGCAACTGGGGCTATGCATGCACCGAATTGCACCGCACCAACGTTGACTAAATTCGGTCTTAATGCATCGCGTGCCCTATCCGACTTGGTATCTCTCGATTGTGGGTCAATGACCTGGCCCGATGAAAAGTTTTCCGCGCTGAGTCCCGCGATAACGTCGAGATCTCGCCCGCGATCCTGTGCCAGGATCTTTCAACCCTGCGCGACACGTAACTTCGCGAATCTATTATGGGACCGTTCTGATATGCGCTGTTAAGGATTTGAGGGAAGTTAGAGGCGCCTAGAGCGGAATTTTACAAGTTTAGTATGCATTAATTCGGTGTTTCACATTATATCTGGGAAACTTTCTTAGAACTGTAAGGGGGTGAAATCTTAGACTTTCCTTGGAGTTATTTCTGGAACGAATGGTAATTTTGTAGGAACTTCTCGGGTATGTTTGTTTAAGGAAATGCCTGATTCACATGGAAATAGTTGATAAGTAGAGTGTAGGTATTCCAATTTTTCAAGAAGAATTGCAGTACACGGATCTGCAATTACTTAAATTTTTTTACATGACAAAGTATGAGCAAGAGACATTTTTTAAATTCAGTGGTTATACAGAAATGTATCTAGACTTAGCAGCGCATAGGGAGCAAGTGTCTGAATTTTTCAGAGCACCTGGAAAATTGTGCAGCTGCGTTAATGGTATCCAGGGGCAGGGCGTAAAGTATTGCATGGCGATTTATTTCGTTTTCCAGAGTGCTTCGTGTGAAAATTACACATGGTGTCTATCAGCCACCGCGTATAAGGCTGTAGTTACAGTGGATGTGTTTTTTGACGAATTGGTATTCTGACGAATATGTCTGAACTTGCCTCGCTCATGTGATAAATAATTCTGACATATTCGTCAGAATATCGGCCTAACACGTGGCGAACGTAGCTTGGTAATTTCTTCGTCCGTGGAATTTCGCAATGAAGTGAACCAAGTTGATTGTTGGCCCGCCGCCAGTTATATCGAATGTCTATTACACTGTGCCCATTAATATCGCAATCGTAGACACACGTTCGTGCCTCGGAAATTTAACGCTAAAAGTTCCTGGAACGGCAGCGACGGAATAAATTTCGCTACATTATTTAATGACCATAAATCGTCCCTCCTTCCGTGCCACTTCGCGAGCGAGGACTTCTGTGCCGCGACTTCACGTTTACTTTGCGCTACACGGTGCTCAGTTGCATGCCACGTATCTTTTTAGGGCCGAGGTAAATACGTTCTCATGATATCATTTGTTGATGAACTGTACATGACGAGGACGATGGAAGTTTATTACTGGGAATAAGTCGAAGCACATTTTTTTCTGCGAGATAAGTTTATGCTTGTATGTGTGGTGATCTTTAACTACATTTGCAGGGGTGAAAATAGTCTACCTTTGAAGTTGTTAGTATGTAAAGCAGCACTGCTTGTTTTTTCTAATTAAGCGATCCTGAAGGTTTCTTTGCTAATTGCAGGGAATTTTTACTTGTTACTAAAAGCCTGAAGAAAGGTTGCAAATGAGGGTAGCAGAGTAGCTGAAAGTATATTAGCGACCTTTGTGAATCATAAAAAGAAAGTCGAAGGAGGACTGAATATTTTTTTATAACCACACGTTGCTATTAAACTTTTATGAGATAAGTATTTACTGCGAATAAAGTTGAGTTAAATATACATGACCCTTCAAATGCATTTTGGAATTTGTATATATAATACTAGCTAACTTAATTAATACATTAATTTAGTACCTATAATGTCAGAACAGACCAAATGATTGATATCATACTGTGAATTATATAACACACTCCCCTTTCAATGTAGGACTCATATTTCAGTTTTTCCTTCAGATTCAGGGCTCATTCACAAAAAAGTAGCTTAATTAATTACTAGATTACAGATACAATTAAGGAAATGGAACCTAAATTTAGATTTCTCTCACCCTCTGAATGTAAATATCACAACGCGTACCTTACACATTTTACGTGTTAGAATTAGATACATTCAAAGTACCCATAAACTTTACTTCATTACTACATATATTCTCTCCCTGCAATGTTCAATGCACATTGCACTTCATCTCACTCTACAAGAGTCACGCAATTAAACTCAGCAATAATCCACGTCAGTGCCATGTACAATTTCGACTTTTCGCGTCTCTGCGAGGACAAATCGTCGACAAGTGGAAACCTGCTGGCTCGTCTGTGCTAGAGATCGTTAGAGTGTCACGAGACTGGGACAAAACTTCCAAGTCTCTGGCATTCGACGTGGGCAAGATTTCCTCTGTACGAAAGCCGACACTCGGGTCGCGATGAGGCTCTGTGCCTTGAAAAAGTTTCCGCCGTAAGACAAATTTCCAGCCACTTGCCGCAGCGCTCGCCGTTGTCACGAGACGGCCTGGCTGTGAACGAGGTCGCTTCAAAGTTTCAGGGAACTTCTGCGAACGACACCACGGAGGATCGCGCGCCGCGATATCGATAAAGCTCGGCACAGATTTAATGGAGAACCAATCTCCTTATAGACTACGGCATTTTTCTAAGCAAAGACCGCGAATACTTATTCTCGCTTGGTTAACTTCTTTTCGAGTGTTATCGATGAAACTTGCCAGGCATTTTGGGGCTGAAAGATGAGCAGTTTAGTCCTGTGAAATTTTTTGGAGGATTATGTCTTGAGAACATGGCTCATCATTTTTAGAAACTGTTTTCTTATTTCGAAACAGTCAGCTCTGATGTAAGCAGAATAAAAAGTCTATGTGAATTAATGATAGATAGGAAATTTGTTGTATTTATGCCTTTTGAATGTAAAATTGATACATGCTTAAATAAGTATGTATATCTTTAATCTATTTTAAAGTAGGAATCAACATTCAAGATCTAATCTTGAGAACCTACTGTAAGATTTATGCTCCAGATTTATTGATGCTTTCTGATAAAAAAGTAACATAATACTTTTACTTTGGCAGAAAAAATATTTTTCTTTTTATTATGATCGATACTTCTCAGCGAGTAACGAGATAATACAAAGTATAATACTTGATGTGTAATTACGAAAAGTTTTTAACCGAGAGAATGATATTTAAATTGCAGATAAAATCTTTCAATGCTTCCATGTTCTTCTTTGAAAAGCGTTTATACCTAAGAAAATGGCACCCTATAATTTGTTTACGGGCTGTTTCATCGAGAACACTTTGAGTGCATCCTACAAGAGTTCGCGCGTTTTAACGAGGGCGTTGTTTTGATGGAACTTAATACTGTTTGTAAGATAAAAGCTCCTGTCGTGATGATGCTTCATGTTCAATTATTAGTGACGACATTTCGCAGAAACACGCAACGAGTTCTTTCTTTTTACGACAGGAAAGTTTGTGGCTACTTTGGACTATTAATTCTAAGTTTGTGGGATGACTACTCCCATCAGAGAGGTTTCTTACATATTTTATAATGCAAAGTACTTGTCTCAAAGTAGCTACCTTAGTACAAATTATCACATATTTTTTTCAAGAGAAATAGGTATGTAGAAATAATCATTATTATTACAGGGTGATCCATTGTAAAAGTAAATTGATAGTTTAATTTAATAAAAACATGATTTTACATGAGAAAAGCGAAATATTCCTCAAATGTGCCTTGGAAAATTTTAGCAAGGATATTAGAAAGAGTAGGACACGGTGAAGTATGTAGCAACATGAACGAAGGATACCACAAGGCCACAAATCTTGCAGTCAGAATGGGCTCAAGCTGGCATGACCCAGGCCCTATTAGTAAACAAAACCAACGAAGCACATATGCACTCATAACTAGGAAATTACTTCACTAAACTCTGAATAACTTTTTCCCCAGAAACTTCATTCCATGCTCTCAATTTATTCGTTTTAAAATAATTCGTTTTATTCCTACTATTTTCGCAAATATTTTACTGTAAATCTTAATTAAATTTTACAGTACCAGATACATGTATCCAAATATGTTCAAGAAAAGTATTAATAAATTCCAAGTTAATAAATATTACTTTACGCAGAAACAAATTTGTAGAGAAGTTAAACATATTGTATTTCTGTGCTAGAAAATTTGAATAATGGATCACCCTGTATTTTCCACACATTTTTCAGTAATAACAAAATCCAAATCAATTTTCCTTAAAATTTCAACAGATACAGAAATTGACTCACCAAATGGAGATTGAAATTCACGGGAACACATTTCACTTGACTATCTCGAAAACGAAGTGTCCTTAGAACTCATGGCAAACCTCGTTTGCTTCTGGTATCGTTTTCCAAGGGTTGCGTCGCAATCCACCGGGAAATCTTCTGATATGGGGTTAACCCTGTTTCGTGAAGTAACGTTATTTATGCGTAGGATTCGTAACGACAGAAGCGACAGCTTTATGGGGACCCATAAAGTTCGATCATTTAGTTGACCTCACAATTCTACCAATTTGAGAGAACAAGAAACAAGACAAATAAAAAGACTGACATTTTCCTGTACGTTATGAATTATTTATTAATCTAAAAAATAAATTAACTTACCAGAGAAAGGAGTTCTCAAATAATCCTCCAAGTAATCCAAGTCTAATCTGCATATTCATTTTCTGAAACAAGGATCACCAAGTCTATTAGAAGTATTACAAAAAATAAATTAAACGAATTTCAACGATAATACGTTCTTTTAATATTCTGAATTAAGTATACATTCTTGCTTTTACTTTGTCTATCATAGAGAATAAACGAACAATTGAAGGACACAGGGGAACGACATTAATTTGTACATTAAATCTAGAAAACTCATATCCTGCCTAAAACTATCATATCCTCTCGATCCCCCCGTTCAAACATTACCAATAATTACAAAGAATCTCTACATACTCACCAATGACAACTAAATTTCCCAATTATTCACGCAGCACACGCATCAGCGTCTCCCACAATCCGTCATGGCGTCCCAATCTTCAAATTCCGCGGTCACATGACCTGCCCAAAATCCCGCGCCACCAAATAACCTTTCTCCCATTCAAACACCTCCAACCGCGACGACGATTTTCAAACTGCATACGAGCGTCCAAACACAAACCAAACCACCATATTCTCACCCCATCCACAAGTCCAATACCCCTCGGATCCCAATCACACTCCATAATTCTCGTATTCGTTCACATCAAGGAAAAATTCATCGAGAAAAGTAAGTGGCAAAAGCGAAACGCTACAAGGCGGCCTTGTCGTCTACTCTCGCGCACGGCCACGTGACCCGAGCGCCGCCGAAGCCGAGTGCGTCGGCCCTGAGCGTGCAGCGACACGGGACAGACGACCGCGGCCGAGGTTGGCCGAACCGCGGCGACGCGGCACGAAGCGGTCGCGACGGGTAACCACGCTTTCTACCCCCGTTTTCAGTCTGTCGTGGTGTGTCCTGTCGGCTGGCTGGCACGGTAGCACGCGTGCCGCCCTTCTCTCGTTCTCCTCCCTCTCTCTCTCTCTCTCTAACCCCCCTGAGTTCGTCCTCTCACGTTCGCTTTTCTACCCGCGCGAAAACACGCCGCGGAACCGTGGACAGAGAGAGGAGGCAGGTGTCTCGCGCTCGATGGTGGTACGCGGCGCAGTGGCGAAACGGCGGTCAGTGTTGTGAGGTTCGTGTGGACGCGAGAAGCCGACGATTGAATCTTGCCGCGTAAAAGGGGACCGCCCGAGCGACGGCAGGGACCGCCGAGGGAGACGGACGCGTTCACGCTTCGCTGGGATTCGATATATCGTTGCTGTCGTCGAAGGGGGCGAAGAGGACCATGCGTGGCGAGGAACGGCGTCCCGCTGACGGATGAGAACGCGGCTGGCTGACTCGGTGCAGAGGGACGCTGAGGTAAGGGTTCAATGTACGACGTCGACGCTGTTGGCACGCGAGACTTCGCCCGGAAAAATAAACTGCCCGACAGGTATTTCGTTCGACTCTCTCGCGCGATACAATTCAGACGTCTCGAATCGTTTTGAGACTGTGACGAAATATTCGAATCACTTCGAGCTCTGCGACGATGTTTCAAGGGTTAGAGTTATTGGAAGTCTTGACAGTTGTAGAAGTTTCGGGAGACACAGTAGGTCTTGGGAAATGGGTAACAATTCGAAATCTTAGAACCATTTCCAATGTGTATTTCTGTCCAATAATACTATGAACACTTTGACTGATATGTCACCCATATGTGGGTGACTATTTTTATGTGATTTTGAGTAACAATAACTTACACTATTATGATAGTAATATACAGAATTTCTTTTTTGAAAACACTTTCAAATAATTATGAAAATGATTTAAGAACAGTTTTCTTTAAATGTGGACTCACTATAGATACAATTTTTCATGAATTTGAGGTGGCAGTCAATGTGTTAACAGTTTAACTATGAACTATTACACAGAATTTGAAAAGTTTGAATTGTCCTTCAAAACTTTCCAGAGTTTCAGGCTTCGAATTATACTTTAAGTGATTCGAATCTTTACAGTCTTGAAAAACTTCGAATCGCTTCGAATTTCTATCGCTACCCACATCTTCGCTATTTTAAATATGATTCGACTCTAGATCCCTCGTTTCGGGCGATTGTTATCGAGGACTCGCTTGTTTTGTGCGAGTTGCGCAATTCGTTTCCGCGAAGACGATTTCTGTGGAGGTTGACGCGCGGCATTGGCACGTTAGGTTAAATGCCGGCTTCCCGCTGTGCAGTTTCGATCGCGCAAATTGATCGACGCAACATGGCGGAGCGGCTACCGAATATATTCGCGCGAGTTTTCATTTTGGTTTCTGGGATCTGGAGTATAGGATGGGATTGTGTTTATGTTTTTTTTTGAAGATTTTTATCATGTTTTTTTGTGGGGTGGTTTCTCTGAATTCGGAGTTTGAAATGAACCATGGTTTTAATGTTTCTTTTTCGTGTTCTGGAATAAGTTATGACGCAGTTTTGCTGTACTTATAGCGTGGAAGTGGCGGTAGCGATGAAATAAAATTTTAATAATGTTCATGGATTACTTTTAATTTATTCATTGCACGCTGCGTTCGGTTTGTAAATTATTTACGAGGGCGGGTATTTGGGCTTGGAATATGGTATTCTCTGGGGTTTGTGAATGTTTACCGACGAAAGTTATTACATTTGGTTTTATATGAGACTCGCGAAAAGGCGCCATGTTTATTACAATGTGTTGTAGCGGGGGATATGAAATAGGATACAAATTAACAGATATTGATGATGATCCAGTAGAAACGGAGAAATTATAGAGATAAAAATAAATTAATTATTTTGCTACAATATTTGCATAATTATACAAACATATGCTCCATAATTTTATGATAAGTAAGACAAAATAAGAGGGGTAGGTAATGTTTTAAAAATCATTTTTTAGTTTAAAACTAAATATCATTAAATTTTTTAATCTAGAATATAAGCCAATTTTATTTCTTTAATTTGCATGTTTGTTATATATAGTAGAATATTTTTACCTTAATTTATTACAGTCGTTGATAAATTTAAAACCGAATTTTCGAGTAATTTTCAGAGCTTTAGGCACTCGAAATATTCGAGTATCCACTTTTATTTCTTTCAGTCTCTCGCAACTGACTTCGGATTTTATTTTAAACCTAAATAAGAAGTAGACAAATATTTGTATTCAGATATTAAACAATACTACTAAATCTTACTAAATTGAAAAATATCTATATTTCTACTAAAATTAGAAGGGCGATATCTACAGTCAAAAGTTCCAAACATCTCTAATTAATTATTCTCGTAATTAATTATTTTAATGAAGTACTCTGCTTCTATATCGACTATTCTATATGCACTACCACCACGATTTCGCATACCTCCATACATCTGTTTCGTGGCGAGGTTAATTAAGAACCGTTGAGTTTGGTCGATTTATCGCAGCAAGTTTTCGGGTTAACGTACCCGATGAGTGGCGCGAAAAAGGGGCGGAATTTATTAAGGGGAGCCACGAATAGATAAAGTTACTGTTAGCAACCAGCAGGGAAACTCCTAGTGTCTTTCCTCGCGTTGAAAAGAGCGCAAATAGCGACTGGTAGCACGTAATTTATCTCGTCTCACGACGATAACAGCGAAAGAAGCGCGAGAGAGACGTGACGAAATAAGGGATTAGCTGCTGCTTCATCGCGCGGCTTGGAAAAAGAGGTTACAATCTCATTGCACAAAGTTTTTACTCTCCGTTATATTCTTAGTAAAACAGGAGCTTTCGATAATTGTACTCTGACCTTTGTAACCGTTAAAAGTTTCATTCTAGTTGGCTAAAAAGTTGGGCGAAACTACAGCGAGATAAAATCCCTTTCGATTAAAGTTCTCCGATACGCGGAGTAGCTGGGAATTAACCCTTTAGCAAATTAAATAAATTGTCAGGCTTTCGCGTTCCCCGCGTTCGTTTATTAAACGATTCCAGGGGATCCAAAAAAGAGAACAATATTGTATGCATCGCGTGGAAATATTCAGAGCTTCCTCCTTGTTCTCGCGAAATTATATAAAACAAAAGATTGCCTCAGCCGCGGTTGAAACACGCGGGCGTTATTGCCCTCGGTTGCACGATAAAGCCCCTTTGAAATTGTAACACTATCTCGTAACCGTTGAGCTCAGTGATATTATGTATTAAATACTCGTAGAATGTGTTAGGACGTTCGTTAATAATTATACAATATATGTAAATACGTATTTACGTGTGTTTTTAATGAATAAACACGCCTGAACGACCACTCAATCATTTGAAATTTGAATAACGCGCGCCGGAAGTTGTGGCTCCAGAGACTCTGATCGCTCGTATTTTGGAAACTAGAACTCGTTTTATAGAATACTAAAGGACTTTTCGATTCGTTTTGATATCAAGAATTTATTGCCAGTAAAAATTATTATAAATATGGAGGGGAAAATTTACGTATCATAAGATAAAAGGAACAGATTACTAAATTCAGTGGAAGAAATGTATGTTTAAGGAAACAAAACGCGTAAATTTTAGTGTACCAGTGGGCGATATATCGATAAGCAAAGTGAAGTTTTTATTTCCTTCGTTAGATTATGACCTCCCTAAAAGGAGCGGCAATAAAGGAAATAAAATACATTTTTGGAGGGATGTGTCAGGGGCCATAAGCGAAGAATAATAGTCGCTGGAACACCCCTGCGAAAATGTATATCCGACAAAAGCGATATGTATCCGTTGGGGCGGTTGTCGAATAAGAAACGAGCGAGGAATCACTGAACCTTGAATTATGACGGTGGAGCAATAATACGATGTTAAGAATAATTGGGGGTGATTTATTTGAAAGGAAAGCTCAGTTTCACCCTCTTGCACTAAGTAGCTACTATATCTATATGTAGGTAGATATACAGTGTCGCTTCAAAGCTGAGGGACAACTTCACTGTTGTATGTTGTTTTAGAAATAATTTCTTTAATCATTTTTACAACTATATTATAATTTAAACTTTGACTTTAAATATATATTCATTACAACAGCAGAATAATTTTCAGAATATTACATTTACTTTCTCGAGCAAAATTTGATTTCTTCCATCTGTTTTGTTACAAACTTGCAGGCGACAGTATAGAAAAATAATTCAGTTAGTCTTCGTCGTATAAAATGTATCCTCTTAAACAGACCATCGAAGATTAAAATTAAATTTCGTGGCAATTGCACAAGAGTTAATCTCATAGAAAAAAGGATCAACCTTGCTACTCGAAAACAGGATTTCCCTTAAAATTCTTACGATACTCATTTCCCGAGCACTGATCTATTTCCGTATAAAACAGAGTGTAATTAAGTTGCGGGAATAACAGTCTTTCTAACGAAGTTCCTCCGTACCATGGAAATTTGAAATTCTAGTTTCCTATCGTGATGAACTTTGGACCTTTGTTGTTCACTTTCTTCCATCATTTCCTCCCCCGTCTGTAAGACGATTTATTTCTCATCACTGATCGAATCGTTGAAGTCAGATTCACCTTTCTTACTCCGAGTGTGCTTATCTGTACAATACCTTCGTTCGCTTGAGGTTTTCCCATCGAAATAACAAATGCAGGGCAGAGTAGAGTAACAAAGCATTTCTTCGTTCGGTAGAAAAGAAATTTAAATATTCCATTTAAGAGAAGCGGCCCCCTCGACGAGACCACCGACAGCCGAGTTCGATCACAGCTCTGTCCACTCGGGCCTCGAGCTATTCTCGTATCGAAATGTCACGGTTGCTCATCAATCTTTCTTGCTTCAGCTCATAGTGTTCTTTCGCGCGACTGGGTATTATTATGAGTAGGGTTGCCATACAAATTCCCTCCTTGGCTATAATAGGACAAATTCGTAGGTGGGGAAAGAAATAATGAATATCCTATTCTACTGTGTTGTTCAGAGTCTTGTTCTAGGGCCTAGACCTACACTGTCTAGCTATGGAGAAAAGTAATAACTACAGAAAAATGTAAAATTCAGATTTTTCCACTTGTCGATAATTTTGAACAGTTTCCATCATGTTTTAGCTCAAAATAGCAGTAAAATATTTTTAGTAGATGCTGCATTTTTTCATAGTTGGACAGTGTACCAATAAGACACTTGTTATTTCTTCCTCCATTATACCCAGAGGGTGTCGGTGTGCCAACTCTGATTATGAGACCTTGAAACTGAGCCTCGAGTGGTCTGTAAACGTGGCAATCGCTGTTCCTGCGTTTCGAAAGCGATCGTTGGCAGGAGGGGATGATGACGATGTTAATGCGTGCTCCTCCGCAGCTGAAAGCTCTGTTTACCTTTGGAAAAGAAGAGAAAACATATTCAGGCCGGAGCGAGGTAATCGCAATATGGTTGCAATATGTCGTACGCCAGGATGCATGCCTCGTTCCTGCAATGAAATAGACTACGAGGAGATAAATTTAAAAACTGTGTTTGCCTTTCGTTGCGGTGGACCGTTTCGGCTCACGTGTTGCGCTTCATTTTAAGCTTTGGTGGGGTCGGAAGCAGAGATTAACCTGTTAACTGGAGTAAATGAATGAAGTCGTTATAATTTCAAGCTGAAATTAGTAGATTAGTATAGAGGCATTTTATATGTTAATTTCGTACGAATTGAGTGGATATTCATACATTTTAGATTACTAATTCGAATAATTTTTCTCTCCTCAAATTTTATCTCCTCTCAAAAAAATATAAATCAACAGAAGCAAAAAAAGAAACATTTACTTTAATAGTTTACTGATAACGTAGTACGCTTCAATTTTTTATTTAGTTAAACAAAACTTTTCAGGATTTTCATTTAAAATTTGTATACAAGAGATTGATGGTACTTGTCAGAGGAAATATTCCAGTTTCCATGCAGATATCTACTTCAAAGAGGACAATGGGGATTGACACCCCATGTCTTTGGTATTTGGAAGGCTGCAACGATTTATCATGTGTTACGATTTCGAAACTCTTTGCTCGCTGTTTTTTTTATATAACACCACAGACAAGGATTTATCGAATTGGATAGATGATGCAAGTTAACAAAGCTAAAATTGTCTCGAGTTATTCCAGTCGCTTTGTGCCCCATTGACGATTTCAGAAAGAGAATATTTCATGATTGAGATCTTCAAGTATCAGAGTGCTGTGCTGTTTGAATTTTATGACAAAGCTTGAATAGAATAGCGAGACGGTGGAATACACGTCTGATTTGCAAGGCATCTGGGGTTCTGATTAAAAACTCAGAGTAGCAGTGTGGAGGAGAGAACGAAATGAGCTGATAATGAAAAGTAATACATGCAAGCACGCGTATGCATTTAAATTGAGCTGGCTGGAATTTATGAACGTCGAGGCATACGTTGAGACCAACAATTCCAGGCGGTCTCAGGGGAAATGTGTAAACGTAGCCAGACGGGCGAAGTAGAAGCAGAGCCAGCTTCAAAGAGGAGGGGGGAGTGAAAGTAACTTTTAACAATTTGTACCACGTTTCTGTCATTTCGTATTCGGTATCGATTGTGCTGTAAGTCAAACAGTAGAAATAGGAAATGAGTTCACAAAACGTAACAAAACTGTAGGAAAAGTTCCTCCTTATTAAAATATTCAGAAACTTTAAACAACCAATATTTCCTCAGTCTTCTTCGTAATATGGTCTTGGTCACTTTTTTCTGGTTTGAGATCTTAAAATAGAAAGGAACTAAGCCACGTGCGGTTTTAACGTAATAAGCTACTTTATATGTAGAAACGTAACATTTTAATGGTTTTGTAATAATTAAGCAGAAAGAAGAAAGGCAGCGTTACCACGTGGAGCTTTAGTATAATAAGCTTCCTTTTTACATAAAAACGTACAATCTTTTTATGAAACATATTTCACTTCTGTTTTAAATTCTACGTGTGACCTTTCTAAATACAATTTATTTTAATTGATTCACTATATATTTATTTCAAGGATTTATCATCCTATCTAGTGATTTAAGTTTCACTGCGTTTGTCTTAATGAATTTTCCGCTTCATCAACATCTGTTCTTCCCCATTTACAATGCTACCGTCGTATCGAGAAAATGTTTACGTTTATTTACGAGCAACAGATCGAACTATGTATGTACCAAGATTTATCTCGTAACACCAGTGTAAATAATAGCGCAGCATAAACGACAGATATTTTAACGGCGGCAGTAAACCGAGCTAGCGGCAGCTTTATTCGCTAAATAGCGTTCCGCGAGCGGCGATATTTTTCCACGACGTGAAAGGGGGCGAGATGCTGTCGCGACAACGAAAACCGTGGCGAAACGTGACAGCGAAAGGATTCAAATTTAACCGAAGGGGAAACGTTCCCGTGTACCAAACGACGTCTGGCATAATGGGAATCGAATATCAATTGCAGGATCATATTGAGCCACAGAGATATATATAAAATCATTTGCCCCCGTAGGAGAGAAGAATCCAATTTGTCTCCCTCTGATTTTGACGTGCTGTGGTTAAAAAATAATCCGTACAATTACTGTTCACAGAATATTATATGCAAAATAGGTATTGAACAATTTTGGAGCAGAAATGTTATTTGAGAATTTTTGCTCGTTGACGAAATTGAATTTTTAGTGCGTTAGTAACAAAATAAAAAATATAGAATTGTGGTATAATATTAGGTGAACGAAATAAAATTGGAGCATTTGAATTTTATGTAATTTAAAAATTTCAGTATTAGTCTGAACTGTGTTATATAGAGTAATATAAACACAGGTGGTATTTCTTCAAAACTTGCCTCTAGTCATCTCTAAATATACAATCCTAAATACACTTGTAGAGGTTTCTGTGTTTCTACTTTAAGGATACCCCAGGCTAATTACCTACATCTCCAAAATGGCTCATCCAGAATCTTAAAAAAAGCACGTCAAATATAAGCATGAGACAAGTCGAGTGCATAAACATGTTAAAGCTTCAGCGTTCTCAGACTGCAGCCATCGTAGGATGTTTTGATCATGCAGATTCACGTCAGGCCAAAGGGGGAACGTAAATTCGAAGGAAGGTCGTATACGTGTCTCGGTGCAGATCAAAGGACGCCTAGTTGGCGTATTCGAAGATCGCGCTTGCGCCGATGCAGGCTGTAATTTCTGCGAGCGAGACGCCGAGGCGTCCTCAAAGAGCACTCGCTGCTTTTGCACGCAATTTTTAGGAGTCTCGGGCGGAACAACAGAAACGTTCCAGCGTGGCAAAGCCAGGCAGGGCTTCTCGAGGATAAGACGAGAGGTGCTTTGAACTTTCTCCCGGGGCCACGACGCCCTCCTCAGCCCTTCGCCCTTTGCCCCGTCACGAAAGCTCTCAGCGGTACCCGAGACCTTCTGCATCGAGCAAAAACTGGTGGCTTCCGGCGCCGCAGCCAGGGTAAAAATAAATCGCGCCTCTTTCACTCTCGCTGCTCGTCACTTCTTCACCCCTCGTCCGCGACCTAGCGTTCTCTTTCTTCTCGAAATTCAATTTGTTCCGCGGGAGGGAGCGACCTCACAAAAGTCCTGCACCCGTTTCTCTCCGCGCTTTCTTTTTTCGGGGTCGAGTCGGAGGATTGATGAGGCGGAAGATTTTACAGTTTTCTGTTGCAGGCTGAAAATCAACGGTGAAATCAAACTATGATGTCTGCTCGACGATTTTCGTTCTGCTTGGGGTCAATCTTTTCGAGAGAAATGCTATTGGGAATCGGCTTTATCCTTCTCGAGGTAGGAGGGGATTTTCGGGGTTAGTTGAGGCGGAGACGAGAGAGATTGATCTTGGGAGGAGATTCGATTGTCTTCATTCGCGTTCTAAGAGTGCTTTGCGGGATTTTGGCGTGGAATTGGCATTTGTGAGCTCTTCGGTATAGGTTCTGAGAAACTAAGTAGAGAAACGGTTTTTTGAGGGTATTTGACATATTGTTGTTGCTTTTTTAAAATAGGAGGGTCAGTCTAGGTAACTATATTTTGTTATTTTGTGTACTGGGATAAGTGAGAGTTATTCTGACTTGTGACTTTGTTTAGGTGTTCCATGGAAGAAAGTTATGATATTGTACCTCTTGTAAGCAATTATCCAAACTCACGAATTGATCCAATGACCATTCATTAGCTAAACTGTCAATATGATTAGGTGTTCAGCTGATTGACCACCTGTGCAAGCAAATAATTGATTAAATGATCCAGTCAATTGCCTACTTGTCAAAGCAAATGATTGAGTGATCGACTCGTATAATCAAGTATGTAACTAATCGAGTGAGCTACTGATAATATGCACAATGGATCAACCCTTGCAACTCCAGTTGGATATACCCCGATTTTTGCCTATCTCGACGTTCACTCAGGCGATTAAATTTCGGGTCAACTCCTGTCACGTTATCCCCATCTTTTGTCACGACATTGGCGCGTTTCCTCTTCGCTAAACATTGCACAAGTTATCAGTCTTTCATGCGAGTGTGACGCGACAGCTCCCTATAAATCTCTGCCGTTCTATTTGCATCACGCAGAAGGTGTTCTTTGCTATCAGACCTTGTCAAGGGAATTGACTTCGTGGATGTCGCAAACGACCTCGAACTGATCCAAATTCGTATTTTGTAAATATTGACGGAGTAGCCGCTACCCCTGTCGTTGTCATTTCCACTGGACGCTAGCTGGCAGAATCTCCACCCAAGGATAAACACTTTTTGCCTCGCAAATCGAGGTCTAGCGTGACTCCTTCGCTACGTGTTGCGTCGCTCAGTGGGTGATGTTGTTTTCGTTAAAAGGCACCTGAATGTTTGAAGGCGTAGCTACGCAAACGCGTAATCGAGGGAAAGGTCGCGCCAGGGCGGAGGGTCGTTAAGCTATTAAAGGGTAATTCGAGGTTGTGCCGGTTCTGTCCCCTTAATACTCTAAATATCGCGTGGTTATATGAAGTTTGACCTCTATTGCTTACTTTGGACTCGCCACGCGAGATTCTGGGTGGATGCTGACTCTGAGTGCTTGATCGATGAATCATGCGATTACGTGTGGGCTGCTCGGGTGTTTGGTGAGGCAACAAGATTCTTTTTTAGTAAAAATGGGAGAGATGTATGGGGAATTTTGTTTTGTATGGTACTCGTAGCACTGGTAGCAATGGGTTCCAAAGGAAAATTAGTATTTGTGGGTTTTTTTTAGGATTTTTAAAAATTGCAAATATTCAAATATTCAAATACTCAAATACTCAAATATTCAAATATTCAAATATTCAAATATTCAAATATTCAAATATTCAAATATTCAAATATTCAAATATTCAAATATTCAAATATTCAAATATTCAAATATTCAAATATTCAAATATTCAAATTTTCAAATTTTCAAATATTCAAATATTGAAATATTCAAATATTCAAATTTTCAAGTATTCATATTTTCAAATTTTCAAATTTTCAAATCTTTAAATATTTAAATATTTAAATATTTATTTGAATATTCGAGAATTTGGATATTCACCTTTCAATCATCGATGAAATCATCGACCCTCGAAGAGGCCGCGTCACATCTCCTTGGACGTGGCCACGCACTCTCGATCAATAATTCATCTTGCATCTAATTTGCAAATTAATAGGCGTTTCAGCGTAACCTAGCCGTGATAACGATCGATCCCAGGGAATGATTTACGCGATGGAAACGGTAAACGGGACATTACTGGCCATGAAATATTCACTCTACCATGTTTCCTTTTCCCTTTAACAATGTGTGTTTTGCAAAGTATCGTCAGCCCTCGAACCGACGTACAATCAAGATGTTTCCCGCCTCCTCAGAAAACGCGAACAGTAAATAATGGTTCGCTGGATCGATTCGATATCTTGCTCGACTAATTACTCCCAACCTAGTACACAATAGAACTTCATTATCAGCCAGTTCTTTGACTTTAGCCTGGTGCTATTGGGCCTGGGATGTTAATGCACGATTACTTGATTGTAAACAGGAAGCTAAAGATTTATACATAATTCAGGCAACCCTCTGGTCTCGCACGACTCATTTGCACGTTTATTTCGTGACCCTAGAAACCTATTAAGTTAAGTTGCCCGCGGTGAACACCGTTTCACTGCGCAAAGCGTCGCTCGATTTACGTGTCCCGTTCTAAACTGGGAATTCATTGCATCCCTTATCCCCCTCGGCGTTTGTTTATGTCGTACTTATTTATTTCCATGAGGCTGAGTTCGAGAAGGAACTCAGGCCAGAGGAGAGACGTCTCGGAGCATCTCTAAGAGACAATTAGCTTGATCACGATTGAAATTTTTCTATCCTCTTTGCGAGTACATCATAAGTGAAACTCAATTCGCAGAATCCAGTGAAATATTCGTCTTTCAGGTTGATTCTGGCTCTGACGTTTCAATAGATTCAATAGATTCCAAGATTATAAGTAAGCCATCTGGCTGAAGAGCTTCGAAAAACCGCGAATTCGATTGCAGGTTTAATTTCTAACTTCCCTGATCGATCTCATTGTTATTGAATTCCGCTTCGAACGATCTCCTTTGTCGAGACTTGAGTTCTTACTTATTGCTAGACCTCTCTCGTTTGGCTTCATAGAATTTTATGGAACTCAATTTTCCGAGTAATTTAAATTAACAAATTCTTCAATATATTCAAATACTGAATCACTTCAATATTCGAATATTGCAATTCTTTAATTTTAGAACTGAAATGTCAGAGTACTGAACTCTTGAAATACTCGACTTCTCGAAAATGCAATAATTTAATATTTAATAATTTAATCTGCCAGTTCTCCAGTATCAAACATATTTAACATGATTCCACAAATTTAGGACAGTTCTTGTGTTTCCAAATATAGAGAATCGTAATCTAAGGGAAGGTACGAGTGTTATCTTTGCCAGAGTTCAAGAGGGCCAGCTTTTGCGATGATAATTTGATCCTCCGCTTGTTAATTGCCACTCTGCTTGAGTTACAGTGTCTTTTGATGTAATCTTTGCTTCAGACGCTCCGCTTGGGAAGAATAATACGTCTGTCTTCTTGATGAGCTCATTACGCTCGTATGCAGATGGGATAAAGACGATTTATGTTGGCTAGATATTCCATTTCTAGATGGAATAAAAGTGCATTGTTAATTAGCTATACATAGCACAACGAGCTAGTTCGAAACGTGGAGAAACGAAACGAGGTAACATAAAGTCTTTTATATCTTACAAGTTTATTGAATTTTTCTTCAGTTTTTGTTTAGTATTCGGTGGTTCTAAAAATTTTTATAGCACACAGTCAATGCTCTAATTTTAGATCAAGTTTTTCTGATTCTCAGATTACAATATTCTTAAATTCATTGGTTGCACAAAATTTATATAATATTGATTTTAATATCCTACTTGAGCAACATATTTAAATAATTCAAAAATATCGACACACCTTATCACTACATCGACAACCACGAAACGAAATCGCGGAACAATTGCACGACATTCGAATGAAATATTCGCTCGTGAAAAGTGACGATTTCAAACACACCTGTTTATTGCGACCAACAGATACAAACGCCGATGCATTTAGTAGGATCGCGTGAAATTCAGCTGTGTAAACGTCGCGGACGCGAATAACGAGTCAATAAAACGTTCCGCAGAAGTTCCGGCGAAGTTGCACGAAGAGTCCCTAACTCAGGAAATTATAAATAAACGAACGTCGTCGGCGGGAGGGTGAGTCAGGCCTTGGCGAGTAAAACTGGCTGAATCGATAAATAAAAATTTCATCGGGCATTCTCGAAAAGCAAGTTCAAGAATTACGAAGCGCGAATAGAATTTCACGAAGGACCGATAGACTCGTTTCTTTCGGTTGCATCGCGGTCGATATCACATTTGCGGTACGATTCACGAGCTTGACCATAAAATTCGCCATTTATAACATTTGTCAAATTTTTTCGGGAGCAAGCTGTGCCAGAATATTTCGAATTCGCCTGTGTAAATTCTAGTTTGTCAGATTTTCATACTCTATTGGCTTCTAGCGTGATTACAGGAAACTCGGGCTGTAAACACGCATCCTTTCCACCTCTGAATTATGATTTCGTTAATTCGGGAACTGGGGGAGCTTGAATAGTATGTCTGGTAGTATTTTTAGAGGAGTTTATAGAGGTACTCTGCCGTAACTCAGTGTTTGCTTGCTATTTTTCCTTCTGTAATTTTTTTGGAAACAACTACATTAAGGGTGTGAATTAATCCGATGTTTTTAGATTAAGCTGTTTCTAGTAACAATTTTCAAATTCAAATATTTTTAAATTATTATTCAAGAACTGCATACAGTCTTCGTTTACCGATAAATAAAAACACCTAAATAAAATATTTAGTGCTGTTCACTTAGTTAGTTTCCTGGGGCTTGATAAATATAATGAAGTAATTGAAAAATAAATTAATAATTTATTCGAAGTAAAGGTGGTATCGTATGTAATTTCCAGCGATAGAAAAAGTTTCTACCTCTGCGTCATAAATAAAATTTGAGTTTTTATACAAAAACGTCAAATTAATGTACGAACTAAATACGTAGTGTTTATTTTATATAAATTACTGCTAATATTACTAAAGTGAGCGTGTACAGGCTTATATCATTAAAACGCTACACCTGCTTTAAAAGTTCAGAGGCTTTCCTAATCCACCCTGAAGACAAAATTGACCCCATTAATTATGATCCAACATTTCGGCGAACTTCGCGATCTTAATTAAGCTCTTTCACCTAGAGAGAAGTAGCTGGATTTTTTGCACCCTCTTGCCTCGTCCCACCGGTTCGATGTTTCAGCTAGTGCAAAAAATTTGTCTCTCTGAAAGGGGAGCGTTTGATCAGGTTTTTTCCCTTCCTGTTTTCGCGAGGAACTTTCCGCGAGCATCCGCCAGCGTTACGTTGCAAAATATTAAAGCGCTACTGGGGAAGGTAGAAACGCCCTCGACTGTCGCGTTCAGGAATAGTCGATCCTCTCGAACATCTTAGCCCAGGATTTCTCTCTGTTTCCTTCCCGACGCGTCTACCAACCGTCAATCAGAACCACACTCGCTCAGATGGGAATGCACTTCAATCCTTGAATAGGAGCGCTTTCTCATGGCACCTCAACCTCCTCTTTTCATCTATCGACGTTCTGCCACGATTTCACGGGGCGAAAAGTCGCAACCCCCTCGCGAGTTGCGGAATTCGGGAATAGCTTCGGGGAATAGCGTGCAGAGAAGGCTTCCCACCACATGGAATGACTAATGATTTAAGATTAAGGGAATTACAGGGGAACATTTATGAGAATTGGGAATTGGTTTGGGGAGATTTATGAGCGTGAAATTCTCGAATATTCGAATTCAATCCTTTAATTTTCTAACATTAAAACGAGGTGTTGATTCCTTGAGGAGTTGGATTGGTAGCTGTTGTATCTGTAAAGGCTATTTAGAAAAAGTCTGTGTTCTATAAGGTATGCCCCAACGAAGGTCACATTCTTCAAAGTCATGTTCCTTAAAAAGTGTGTTTGAAATGAGAAAAACTTTATTCCATGTTTTTCCCCCGTTTTATGATGAAGAATAGCTCCTTGTCGTGTCGTATCGCGAATCACGCCGCGCTTCGTATTTTAAGCTAGTCTCCAATTTATAGGGTCACGGAAGTATTTGACGTTAGCAAACAGAATGGCAAACTAGCTTATAATTAAAGGTTCTCAAATATTACGACACGTGTGGCGCAGTTGAAACGTTCGTTTCCAAGATCAACAAATGCCTATTCCAGGCGACATTAAAGCAAGAGGCTTTTGATGGCGGTAAGGAACGAAGGGGGCAGACAGAAGGAGCAGAAAGATTTTAGCGATATGAGATGTGTTTCGTGTTTCGCGACGCTTTCAGCGAAATTTCGTTTATTTCTCTAGAGAAACGTGCATCGTATTTTGAACTTTAAAATATCAAACGTTCACAATCGGCCGTGAAACGGAGCATGCAAAAAACGCGACTTTTTTGCGGACTCCGCGAGGAGATCTTTAGAAACACCTTTTCCACCTCCTCGCCTTCTTTTTACCCCTTCTTCTCAATTATGCAATCTAATGGGAGTTTTTCTCATGCATCGTGCACGCCCGCTCTTGTGCAACACACGGTGCTCCATTTTTTTCAAATGCCGCGAGCATGATAATTAATTTGTCGGGCGGAGCGTAAACAACGAGAGTACTCAATTTTCAATACTTCAAACCGACGCGTTTATTTTCTTTGTCGCTGCCTGTTTCAACTCGAATATTTCCAGCACAAAAACTGCCTCCAAGATTTGACCGCTGAATTGCTGCATTTATTAATGCAGTTGGTTGGGTATAAACATAGTACATATTTGAAATATTTAGAGATTCTGCTGAGAAAATATCTTCTTGGAATTTTGCATAATTTCGAGTTTAATCAACGTCTAATCCTATTTCGTGTTTCAGATTTCGTTTCGAAACTTCAAAGTTAAGCAAAACTTTGGAGGTCTGAACTTTATCAGATAATCAGCTCTCAGCATTGAATGATTGTGAAAATGTTATCTGTCAGGAACCTGCAAAAGTCACGGATGCACATGTAAGTTGCCCATTTGCGAGAAAAATTGCAGACATTTGTTTGAGATTTTGTAACAAATGCCTATGAAACAGTCTAATGAGACTAGTCGGCGGAAAGCTCCTCTGAATATGAATATTTCCTTCAAGTGAGCAATTTTAAGACGCGAATGTATGGGAACAGTTTTTTATTAGCTTGGCTTGGAAATATTGTGGATGGAACGCAAGAAGCGAGGTTTCGTTATTAGGGAATTTCAGGGGAGATTGGCTTTTGTGGAAAAATTGATCCTTAAGATGTGATGAAAGAATGCTTTCTTGCGAAGTGAAGTGGAGCTGAGGGGAATTTTTAAAAAGCATTCCACATTTCTGCAGCTAGAGAAATATTCAGACTTTAAACCGAGAGCTGGGAATTTCTTTTAAATAATTTTTTTAATGTGCGTACCTTAAAAAATAGTATTAAATGCAGTAATAAATTACGTGCCGAGTGAATATCCAGATTTCTTACATCTAAACATTTTTTAATCAAAATTAAAATGTCTAAGGAAATTTTGAATGTACCCGATTCTTTAGGTCTAGAAAATCTTGTTCCCTTCTAATTTTAGAATTCCACAATTTATCTCTCTGCAGTGTCCATTGAACACGTAAGAAACGGCTTAAATCGACATACATTGCACGTGAAGCTACGTGACAGAGTGGCATGCTTCAAATGCATCCACTTGTTCCACCGAACTCGGCAATATTTTATCGCAATTAGAGAGTCTTAATGACTACTTCCTCACGAATCACGAAACCCTCGCAAACTCCAAGGCAACGCTTAGGAATTTTATAAGCGAAAATCTGTTTCGCGCCATTTAGCTCGTTGATGGAATCTATAATGAGAGAAGGGGGATGGAATCCACAGTGGAAGTCGAAATAAACTCGATATCTGAGGATCTCGGGACTCTTTGCCGCTGCTTAAGATTCCAATGTCGTTTGCCGCCAATCAGTCGAACGAAAATTATTTGCCTCGAGATGGAACGTTTCCAAGTTATCTGTGTTCATCTACCAAATTGTACAATGTTACGTGGCACTTAGTATTCCTGCTGAGGAATTTTTGGCTCCTGGGAGGGCCTGTTTGGTGGAGTATAATTGAAAGGAGGCTTTGCTACACAGTTTTATTTTTCTGCCCTAGTTTCTCCTGTGTCTATCGTGAATATTGGAACTCTACCGTCTGCTTACTTATCAATCACGAGATTAGAAGGTATTTTGCCTTGGCGAAGAGACAGAAGAAAATTAGATGTAATAGGTTTTGGGTTTCAAAAGTTTATTTGCAAGTGTTACAAGAGAAGATAGAAGAAGGAATCGGTTTGTCATTATTTTGTGTTGAGGCGTTAGTAATTAAGTTTGCGTATGTTTGAAAGATTTATCCTCCTTATTATGGTTGCTTCACGTTTGATTTATTTCTGGATACGCCGCTGCGCTTCTAAGCGAAGCTCAATTGACTTTGACAGGGCGCAACAGCTTGTTGAATGCTTACGCTAGTAAATAAACCGGACGATGCATGCTAAAGCTAATGTTCGAACTTTCAAACTTTGGTGAAAGCGATACACAGTGTATCGTAGTTGCGTAACATAAATCGATGCTCTCTGGATTCTTTGAACCTCGTGCTTACGTTACTCTCATATGTTCGCCGCTGCAAGATATAATTTGCTTTAGAAGGCATGTTGGAACCGAGGATTGCTTTTCCTGAAATTTCAGTGTAGGTACTATAATATTTGAAAATTTTGGAAACTAGAAATTTTCAGATATCAGAATTCAAATATTCAAATATTCAAATATTCAAATATTCAAATATTCAAATATTCAAATATTCAAATATTCAAATATTCAAATATTCAAATATTCAAATATTCAAATATTCAAATATTCAAATATTCAAATATTCAAATATTCAAATATTCAAATATTCAAATATTCAAATATTCAAATATTCAAATATTCAAATATTCAAATATTCAAATATTCAAATATTCAAATATTCAAATATTCAAATATTCAAATATTCAAATATTCAAATATTCAAATATTCAAATATTCAAATATTCAAATACTCAAATATTCAAATATTCAAATATTCAAATATTCAAGTTTTCAAATATTCAAATTTTCAGATTTTCAAATTTTCAAATTTTCAGATTTTCAAATATTCAAATATTCAAATATTCAAATATTCAAATATTCAAATATTCAAATACTCAAATATTCAAATATTCAAATATTCAAATATTCAAGTTTTCAAATATTCAAATTTTCAGATTTTCAAATTTTCAAATTTTCAGATTTTCAAATTTTCAAATTTTCAAATTTTCAAATATTCAAATTTTCAAATTTTCAAATATTCAAATATTTAATCTTTGAAATATTTAGATTTTTGATATTGAAATTTGGAAATGTTTTCTTCACACCTCAGACCAAACGAAAACACGTAGAACCACACCATTACATAACATTCTTCATTTAGCCAACAAAATCATACATCATCCCATTTCCTTCAACTTTTATTTACTTGAAGAATCCTTAATATACACATGAGACAGGTAAAGCACCCAAAGGTATTCAATCCATGACCGCACGAGGGATTAGGAAGTTAGAATTTATTCCGCTGGTTGAATGTCGTCATTCAGATTCTGTAGAATTTGGTTCACGAGGCGTGTATCCCGTACAAAAGACGATAAATTACTAGAATCAACCCTGGGGCTGGAATTATTCGATTATTCGAGCGTTTCCACGCGAAAATTGAAGCGGGCGACGCGACGTGAGCGACGTTATTCGTTCGACTGTAACGCAATGGTTAAATTGAGCCAGTAGATAAGGTGAAAGGCGATAGTAACGAGCTTGCAAGCTCTGAATTCGTTTACACGTCTCGTAAAGAGACTGATATGAAGCTCTGCAGGCTTTTTATTCCGATTTTGTTGATCCAACGACAGCGATACGACTCCAAATCACGGAAATGGCTATGGCGCGCCGAGATTATTTACTCAGTAGTTACTTCCGGTTACGAGGCGTATTTAAGAGGTGGATCGTTTACCAGCATCGAGGAAAGGGAAATGCATGTTGATACAGATTGTACGATAAGTAGATTAGTATCAGTGATTAGTATCAGATTGTACGATAAGTAGAGTAGTATCAGTGAAATATAAATTAGGGATTTTATTTCATTTATTTCCTAATTTTGCAGTTTTGAAATTTCGTTATATAGCAGATTTCTGTACGTTGAGGTAATAGGTCTCTCTGCACACTTTCTCAGAGGCCACGCGAGAATATTTTCCATGTGAATGACAGAACTGCAGAGAAAATTTGCGATACGTAGCTAAATTAACAAACGCCAGAGAAGTTGAAATTACTTGCAAGTCATTCGGTTAACATTCACTTCGAAGGAAATTTATTTTCACCCGGTCCTCAATGGCGTCACTTTTCCACAAAATTTCACCTCCTACAGCGTGAAATTTCACGCCGACCATATATTTCACGTTCGACGAGATTTATTCTCGAATTCGAATACATATTTCTCAGTGGACGTAAACGGAATCCGACAAGTGCACCGTAAATATCAAATAGACGATATCGGTGAAAATTTATTTGCACTCTGAACTCGCCGTGGCGGCTGTCGAAAGAGCAACAGCCTTTCTGACCCGATACTGTGCGTCGTTCAACGATTTGGCAAGCTTAGACACTTGCTGGTTCATGTTCGCCGTGGGCGAGAATCGACCGTAACTGGAGAATGAGGAACGTGAATTCTGGTAGAAGCGTCGTTTTTGGAACGCCAGGAGATTATTTGCACAGAGTCGAAACGTCTTCCAGAGTCAATTGACAGGAAGTTCACGTCTTCCTCAGTTCGATGATCTCGAGCGTGAAAATACCCGCGGGTTACAAGGTCTATTAGCTCAAGTCTTTGATAATCTTCTCACTTTGGGAATTAAAGAGACAGGTGCTTCGTTATGTCACTTAAAAATCAAGCATTCATATATTTAAATTTCAAATATTCAAATATTCAGGAATTCTTCGCTCATTCAGATGACTGCTAATTATAATTAGATCCCTATTTAGGGACGTGAGAGACTCATCGAACTTTTAGCATTACATTTAGCTATCTCTCCTCCTAGAAAATATTACTCTTTCAATTTTCGATTTATTCATATATAAAATTTGTCCAATCTCACAGAAGCGGAACATCATGCTCCCGATTCCGCGAATATTCCTCATACTCTCTTTGATAAGAGAAATCAGGGACTGAACGGATTAAACCCGCCTGAACGACACAAAGGAGACACTCGTTCAGCCTTTCGTTGTTTAATGCTCGAGAAAACTTTGTGCCTCGTATCGTTTGTACCTCGTCGAAAATTATATTGATATAACTCGCCTCTCGCACCGAAACGTAAAGGGAACCGCGATCGTTTCCCTGCTGGCAAGTTAAATTGAAAATGAAATTACAGTGGCGTAGGCGAGAGTAGGCGGACCGTTGACAGTAATACAGTCGAACCAGTTAGGAAGACTCCAGGAGCCTGGTGCAGCCTAAAACTCTCGATTTTAAGGCGATTATGAGCCCAGGCCATGGATCGGATTCCACGAGCGAAGTCGAGAATGCTGGCAGGAAGCTTTGAAAATTGAACTGCCGGATTAATGGCTTGCCTCTTCCTTTTTTAACTATCCCCCCTCGCGTTCTCGACGTTGCAAAAACGATTGCATATTTTACTATCATCCGGTTTTCTCATTTCGGTGCAGCTTTATTAAGAATGGAATGAAACTCTGAGATTACGCTTATTAGTTCATTATGAAGTTGCTTCTCGAATCACCGCGAAAGTTTTCGTGTGTCCATTCTTATAGTCGGACAGCACGTTTCTGAGAAGCTCATGAAACTAAGCCTTTTCATGTCTTGAATTAAGCCTTTCAGCAGGGAGAACTGTACAGATGGAAATTAAAGATAGAAAAATTTTACTGGATGACAATTCTGGTGCACACTGCAGTGGGTTAAGATTAACACGTCTAAACGTTATATAATTAGTGTGTTTAGTTTAGGTAATTTTTATTGCAAGGACCGCTACCTACACAAGAATGTTAATATGCAATCAGTTTTGTGAATGTTTAATTCACGAAGTTATACTCCATTTATTTTCTATTCTATTATTAATGCGTTTAGACAGGAATAAATCACTGAATTCGTTCAGACTCTTCCCAAGCCACCGATCGATGACCGACACGTTGGTCCGACAGACCCGATCGACTGTTCATTAGCAAATGGATTAATGAAGCACATCGATGACTGGAAGCGTAAAAATCGGTGTAACGCGATCAACCATCACACCATCGGCCTAGTTCTGTACACGTTCTATACACGCCTGCCACTTCCACCTGACGTGTGCCGTGTTGACTTGATTCGTTTGACCCCGTGACAGCATGTTCCCGCTGCTAATTGCGCCTCATCGACGCGTGCCCAGTCTCCTTCGTTAATATTATCGTTGAAAATATTGTCGCTCCGCCCTGTTCCGCAAAAAATCCACGGATCGAGTTTTCCCACCCTACCCCTGTCGCTCTTTATTTTCCTTGTACATTTTCTTCCTCAGGTTTACACTCTGTTCTCCCTCTCCATTTTCCACTCTCGACTCTACGTCGACATTTTTCATCCACCTTTTTTACTTTCTACGCTTTTTTTACTTTTTTCACTTTCTTTACTCTCTTCACTTTTTCGTTTCTTCCTTCTCCCTCAGCAACGCTCCCACTTCCAAAGTCTCAGTCTCTCAGCTGATGGGAACTACGCCGACGCTAACCCCATTTGTTATCAGTCTTCGTTAATCTCAATTCCTCTCAGCAACGTCAATTCCACGTGCAACTCGTCGGAATGCGGATAGATTTATCGCGACATGCATCGATGTCTGCTCCCTCTGCCTCCTTCCATCTTTCATTAATCTTGGGCCACTTTTGCACGCGTTTCTGGGATTCTGAGGTGTCCTTAGAACGAGCTAGGATCGTTTGCAATGACCGTTAGTGGGAAAGTTTGCAGGGTGTATTACTGTCTATCGTCGAAGTTCGGCGCAAGTTGCAGATTGCGATTCGGGGGCAATGGTCTGGCCAAGTGCAAGCTGCGGTTGAGGCATGGGGCAGTTTCGGGGAAATTTTGGGGATAGATGAACCCTGGGGGTAATCGACCGGCTCATTTGAGGAATTCGATACTCCGTGGAATGCAGCTCTGTTCCATTTACTCTTTGACTGTAATGCAACTCAAAGTGCATTTCTCTGAGGAGGGAGCAATGCGGTGGAAAGCAACTATGTGGCAGCAGTTGCTTTTAGGATCAAATTTTGGTGATACATGCCTCTGTATTGTCTTTAAGGTTGGATTCAATTACTTGGAAATGAATTTGGCTCGTGGTAGAACAAGGTTTGAGCTCGAATTTCGCGTATAGTCTCTACCAGAGGGTTGAATTTTAGCTGTGATTTTTTCCAAGTAGTATACGTGTACAGGATTTTATTTCGAAAGTTATTGCTGTATTTTCTGGACACTGGCTTATATGAACCATTCTCATTTTTATTGCATATGGATTAGTGAGTTCTGCCCTGAAAAACTTTTATTCCTCGTTTATTGTTTCTCATGTCGCTTTTTATGCTGCATGCCTCTTAGAATAATGGGTGCTGGACGAAATGGGACAGTTCCAGGGGAATTTGAAGCGGATGCCTTGCGTTGTAATTGAATGGACTCTTTGAGGGATTTTATGCGAGTGGGAAATTAATTTCTCGTTAGAGAATAAGCTAGATGCTCTTCATTGCGTTTCGTTCTGCTCAATTTCCGGTTTTTAATGTTTCGATGCTAATTTTAAGCGTAATTCGGATTCTGTAATTTCCTGTATTACTATTATCCAACAATTTTAAGACCATCCAAGACGCTATGGAAGAGATATAATTTTTATTTCGCTATTTCCTGAGAGGAAGAACCTTGTTCTTACCTATAAAAGTATAAAATACTTACCTATAAAAAAATAATACTCATAGATGGACATTACGATTTACAGGATTATATGTAACAGAAGCTTATCGTACAATATTCATGTATAAATTCGCTGAAATTTGCATGCAGCTCGATCGGCGCTTGCACAGCGAAATAAATACGCCGTGAATTTTTCATTAGACTGACATAACGCTGCATATTCACGTCAGTTCGAAATAACCGTTCCGATACACGCTGTAAATATTTGAATGACGGTGCACAGTTACAGGTACCAACCATTGATTTCGTGGATTTAATGACGCAAATCTTTGTTGACCATTACTTACTCCCCGATGAAATAAAACGCGAGATCGTCCCTGTTGTGCCGTTCCCTTTTTTTAAATCCATATTGTAGAGCAAACAGCGATGTTGCACACTGTAAATTGTAATTACAGACTTAGTTACGTCCCGACAAACAATTTCACGGTTGCGCGACCGTGTTCCATTATTTCACCTCGTAACGCAAATTACGGATGACTGGTGTTAATTATGAAAGTCAATTTCGCCAGTGTCGCGTGTCAGCCTTTCTTCTTCGTGACCAACTTTCACAGCGCGCACTTTTCCTCTGCTTCCTTCCGCTTTTACACCGCGTGGAACTTCTGTGCTTCTGTAGACTCGAAGTTGAACTCATTATGTAATAATGATCTCCTGAAAGCTCCTGTTTACATGCAATAACAAAATATTAGTTTACTGTTCTATGTTGTAAGTTCCAATTGGAAAGCTATTCACTGTTTCTCATTAATTAACATAGACGTGACCATACTTTGACTGTGTTGAGAGAGCAATTACGACATTAGCGTGAATAGTAATTTAGAATTCTATAGAATAGTGGTAGAGGGAGATTATATTCGAATATTCCAATGTCCAAATATTCGGATCGTCAAATTTTTAAATATTCAAATATTCAAATTCTCAAATTTTCAAATATTCAAATTTTCAAATATTCAAATATTCAATTATCTACAAATTTCATATCCTTCAATAAGATAAGACACACGAGGTAACTAAATATTAACATCTCAGGAACTATTACCTCGTAGCGAATATAGGAATAACCCTCTACCAAAGAGACACTGGACTCCACATCGACGCATGAAAAATCCCGAAATTTCGCTCAAAAATCGCTCTCCCTATCCTGAATTTCATTCAAAAATCGAGCTCCTCCAAAAACAGTAAAAAAAGAACGTAGCATGAAAGAATATCAAGGATCAGTTGCATCCAAAACATGGCCCTCGAGGGAAGTAGAGTTCGGTGAAAGCCGAGCGACGAAGCAACAAAAAACGATATTCTCTCAATTCCAGTTTCCTCGTCGCTGGTCTGCCATGTGTTCGCTAACTGCAAACATACGTTGTGCAAACCTGCTGATCCTGTGCCTTCCTCTCATCGATCTATTCATTTTTCCATGGTTCCCTCGATATCCTTCTGCGAGGCGAAACGAGGGACAAAAAATCAAGGGGCGTTAGAAGAAACTCAATGCTTCAGCGAAAAGATTTCCATCAGTTCCATTGATTCGCGCTTTTATCTAGCTTATCATATTACCGACCACGTCCACGTCCTTGCGCGATATTACGCGAGTGAAACGACGATAACTGGCCGCTTCTGTCGCGCATTAAACGTAATTGCGCTGACCAAAGGGAATTTGTGTTTGCGTTCTTTATGCGTTTTCGTCGCGCCCCTGGCTTCGTCACGGAAGTCAATTGCATCAGGGAAATTACGTCGCGCGGCTGTTTGCTGCGCTGCGATGGGTCACCGACGAGCAAAGTTAGTTTCATTTTTTCCGACGGTGATAAATTGAGACACATAGTGATTCGAGCGTACATTTGTCTCCTGAAAAGTCGAAAATTAGGAGTGATGGTATTCTGGATTGGACTTTATTCCCTTTTTTAATTAGAGGACTGGGGAAGTGATTCTTTCTTGGGTCAGTTGATGGATGGTTAGATGGGTGTCCTCTGGATTGTTATACTGTGTTTCGTTGGTAATTCGTTGATGGGTATAATGTTCTTTGGAAATGTTCTGAGAGAGAGAGTTGTGCTTGGAGAGTTGTGTACATATTTTCGTATATATTGTAATAGGTGAAGTGATTTCAAATATGAGTTTGTATTGATACTTATCTTCCTGCTATGATCTATGGTGTCTTGATACTAGGATCGAAGTTTCGTATGGGTCAGGTACCAACTGACTGTATTTCACCAGTATACATATTATCAAGTTCAGGACGATCGTGCATCAGGCGACCCCAGTCTTATGATTAAACCTCGATTGAACTCCCCCTCATACTGTGTATACATTTAATGCCAAGGCCGTTCAATCGAGACTAATACGAAGGGGTGTACTCTAATTACGGAAAGTGGCCTCATTAAAGGAACGTCTCTCCACTCGATTCTCTCGGTTTTGTTTGTTTTAGTCATGTCATCCTCCACTCCCATTCCACTTCTGTAATTCAGCTTCTTTATTCCTTGAAACACGTCTGTTATTTTTCCATCTCTCTAAAAGAATTGCTCTAAAAAGACTCGAGTTATTCCAGAGGAAATAGACAATTTTACTTAAACGCCTAATTCTGTGTTGCAAATTTCCGCAAAGAAACCAGACAAGAAGTTTCGAGGATACCCTTGAGCATCCCTGCAACGTTGTCTTGACTACAGACTTCCCTGAATTTCGAGATGACAGAGTTTGAAGGAAAGTTCGACGAGAACTTTGGAACACGGGGGTCTGATTAAAATTGTTCTATTCTACTTGTTGTTATGAAGACCCTGCAGAATACTCTGCGAGAAATGGGAAATTATTAATGTGGCGTATCGTTGAAGAGGCTTCTAGTGCCTTTGGGAGAGGCTTAAGATTAGATGATGTTCTAAGAACGTTTTGACAACTGTCTTTCCCGAGAAGTTCTTGCCAATGTGGTCCTCTGCCTCGGGGGAGCTTTAGAACTTCACAGACATGATCAAACTGCTTGACGGGACTCAATTTTCCCAAATTGTCTGCACGATTTTAACCAACTATGACCCTACGTTCGATAACATTATAGAAGTCGGTTTTGCTGAATGTAGAATTAGTTGTAGGAGTTTCTACTTGTGACTAAAATTATTCAAATGTAATGGATTGCAAGTCTGAAGAAACTCGAGATACATTATTCTTGCGACAAGGGTAGCTTCAGATAGAATTCAGAGGCGTTTGAAAAAATAGTTTTTCGTTGAGCAGTGGTGTTACTTCGCACAGAAATTATGAAATATGAAACTCCTGCAGTGACGAGTTTTACTCGTTCGTTAAATATGCAAATGTCATTCAGCTTTCAAAATAAAAAATGTATTAGTGTACCTGTTCGTATTCTGGATACTAAAAAAAATTTTTCCTGGGTTCTTACTATACGAGTGGCCGCTCACTAGTTTCTGGCACACGTCCCTCGATATAAAGAATATATGTATTGTAGAATTCATTTATTCATGTAGCTTTAAAGGAGAATTACAGGATATATCTTGTCAGACGATGGTGCATTCATTTTTAACAAGATAAATGGTACAGCTAGGTCTGAGTTCAACGTGGTCATCAGAAATTACGGAAAATGTAATTCTTACAGTGTTTAAAGAGAAACTTACGCGGTATAGATTTTTTTAAATTAACTAGCATAAAGTAGCGCAGCATAGAGGAAATATTGGACGCAATAAAATTAGCTCGAAGGAGAAGCACAATTTTAGCACGAAATGCACACACCGTGGTCTAAGATTAATAGTCTGAGTTGAATTGCTGTTCGTTAAAAGTAAATGATCCATAATTAAGAGTGACACTAATTTACCAATTTGCATCGTCTTTATCTGTAATTCTGTTCCGAAAAATAGATAGAAACCAGTGTTGATATATTTATGTACAAGGTGGTTTAATAAAAATGCATAATCTATCTACCTTACAAATTTATTCATACAAAATGATCACAAAAACTCGATCAAAATTTCAGCACACGATCTCGCCTCAAAGGTTAAATACTGCATTCGCCACACTTTCAATCTCATTTCCATTTACAATCCACACAGTATTATCAGATTACACTTTTTTCGACGTGCTTCAGCGAAGCTTTTCATCGAGGCATCCGTTCGTCGATTGGCGCACAACTCGATACACTCCCTCTTAATTAATGAACATAAGGTTCGGTGGTATTCCGTAATTTACGAAATTGCCACAGTTTATGCAAATGCTTCCAGTCGAGTGACTCCGTCATTCGTTGCTTCATATTCACCAGAAAACCCCGAAATATCTAGCTTAAGGTAATTTTCGAGCAAAGCCCTCGGGGAGTTTCATCTTCCGAGCGGATTCACGGGAAAACGTCGGACAGTTTTAAATTTGGCGGTCGGACATCCTGTCTTCTGCTCTGGTTGACTCGCTATTCAACGTTTTGCGTAATTTGCTTTATCGAATTGTGCTGCTAGATGTCTGGCACGAAAATGGGAGACTATGGTTACAAGTTAATTCAATTATGAATGGAAATTAATTAGTTATGGTCATTTTCGTAACACGAAATATCTATTTCTGTTTGACACTGTGGTTATCTATCCATTTACTTAGGAAATTAAGACTGTGAACTCTGTAGATTGTTGAAAGAGATATTCATATTAATATTTATATTTAAAATAGGATATTACATTTAAGAAGAATTCTATTCACCAGGCTACACAGAATTTTGTAAGCTTTTATTTTCTTTATAGAATATTTGAAATAAAAGGTATCTACAAGTATTTGTAGGTATTAATTTGCATTAATTTTATGAGAAAAATCAGCTGTAGCTGTAGCTACAATTCTCTTCGTGTCAGATTTTATAGGGACTTCAAACTCACTGTCGAGGTGCCTATTTCGAATGTAAGGAATGTGACAACATTTCTGTGATTCAATTCGGCTACGTTGTTCCGAATTCCACAGTGGCGAATGGACGTTTCGTGTTTCCACTCGATGTACAGAGATCTCTCTCAATCGTGGCTTTAATGGCCGATTTTATGCCCCCTCAAGGGGATATTTTTAACGGGTTACGACGATGAAGGAAAGAAACAGTTTTCGAGCGGCATCGAACTGCGCATAATTAGGTCAGCCGAGGCTCTGGGTCTGAATTATTTATACACTTTGGAGAGATCAAGCAGTCGAGAACACTCGAATGTTCACATCCTGGACGTTCGATGATCCACAGGGTTTGTGGGATAAAAAAATAAGCCATGTGACTCATTCGAGAATTTTAGGGAATAGGAGAGTTCGATTTAAACCATAAAACTTTTTGAGAGTCTTCGTTTATTTTTTCGAGAATTGAAGCAGACTGAATTTAGGATCTCTCTCAAATATGTATCATATTTATCAATAAAGAAAGAATTAAGGGAAAATTCATTTTACTGGGCGATAGCAGACCCATCGATTTAAAAAACATACGACCAGTGTCTGTCAATTTAAAACACGAGAACGATTGAATTGAGTTATCAACTGGTCATAAATCAATATCACGAGCAACCTGCTGCCCAACATACCGCGAAATACGAACTGTAGCGATCTTCCATAACGAGCACATTTAACAAGAAGTAAAAACGGGAGGAAGATAATTGATATCGACGTTTCCCAATCGACAAATTATTCATTCCTGCTGTATCGAACCTGTACAAAAATAAACATTCGTATTTGCGCCGCTGCAGGATAGCAAGGTGCAATGCCGCTTCTGCGATCGATGGAATAGGAAATCTAAGAAATTGTTCGGCAAACACCGTGACGTAAATCATGCAACTGTGCGATTAAGTTCCCTCCTCGTCACGCGACCACGCACAACTTTTACAAACATGAACTGGTTCGAGCTTCCGCGAAACAGTTGTGAAACGCTTCAACTGTCCCTCCCACTTCCTCGACACGAAATCACCCTGCACCTCTTGGCACCGATAAATTTTAAACCCCCCCAAAAATCCACGTTCGTTGCTTTTCATCGAGGATCTATCGACGCGTGGGACTCCCACTCTTATGAACGCCGCAGCGACGCGAGCGAGAAAGCGTCAAACCTGCGATCATTAGAATCGATGTCAGCCCGCCTACGTTCTGATCGCTGTTAATTGGAGCCAATTAAAAAGCAGCAATCCACGTGGCGCACTTGGGACGATTCCTGTCGGTGACCTACTTGGAAGCGAGAAATCGTTTCTAGCCACTTGCTAGGTAGGTCTCTTTATGGATATCTGAGCGATGTCGAGTACAAATTTTAGCGAGACTCGAAGCGTCGTGGATCGCTAGAGGTTTCGGACTTCCCTTGACTGTGTTGATCAAGAGCTCCACTTGGGGATCAGTTAATCTCCTTTTCTTTTTGAGGATCTATTAGAGGGTCTGTTTCTGATATGTAGATGGGCTTTTGATGGTCCTTTGATGGGAAATTGAAGGTCTCTAACACATTTCGTAATATAGTCACATTCGGTACTTGACGCAACTTACACACACGTTTCGGCAATAAATTCAGCAAATGTTATAATCGAACTTCCCTCATAAAACGAAAATTATATCGTGTACAGATGGTTCAATAATTCTCGCAATTTAAATGCTTGAAAGTTTGAAAATTTGGAATTTTGATTACACCGTGTCCGACCACTGACGGTTCAGATCTACTGCGAAATAGGAGCGTCCTCTTCACTTTGCATATTTCTCGAGTACCACAGAGTTACATTTCGGTTCACGTACTTTTTTCGTAAGCATAAAGGGATGTGAACGAATTTGAATGATTCTCGATTTATTTTTTCACGTAGAATTATTTTGTAACGTAGATTCATTTTTTCGCTGGTCTGCTTCCACCACATTTTTCTTTACTTTGGTATCTATAGCCGATCCTAAAAACTTGTCCCACATTTTGCACCCTGTACATGTACTTTCTAGATTATCGAACTGGCCAGTAGTGGAAGTAGATTGACTAGACACAAGGTTATCCATACTCGAGCGATAGGTATAGATATCGTTGCTGGATGGGTAGAGGCGAGCTCGCCATATCATGACGTACGAGCTTTATCGTTGTTGCCCATTTTGTTGAAGAATCGAAACGTCGACGTGTATCGGCGATTGGATTGGGGATGCGCTAGTACTTCGTCGCTGAAACTATTCGTCGTAAACCTTGCGTTTGATTGAACGTTACGCGATCGATTAGATTAGTTTTGCTTGGAACTAATTTGATCAGGCTCCATTTAATGCTCTCTTGTCTAAAATGTCTTTACCTAGTGTGGAATACAGAAAGTTCGATTAATCTAAACGGAATTTGATTTATGACACATTTTTCGGTGACAGCGAATTGATTGGTTCTCCATGAATAACGTTCCCAGTGTGTTTTTTAAATAACGATGATCGATAGTGTGTATCGCGTTCATGGCTGCTGACCCGTATTATCAGGGCCCTGGAGGCTAACAAATTTTTGGGGAAATTGGGAAAAGGCATTGTATCTCGAAACTGTCCATTGTTCACTTTTAAAAGCCATAAACGTTAAGGAGAAAATTCTGTCCACATAATTTCGTGCTATTCCGCCACACAAGGCACAAGAAAATAGTACAGCAATTCCTCGATCCATCTTCCGACGCCTCCTCTAAACTGCTCCCCCATAACCCAACAGGAGTTCCTCTTCGCTAAAAGAACTGCTCCAAGTGAGACGCATTGTTCCCCGAACGGACTTATATCCCGTCGCATAAAAAATACAATGCATCCGTGAGCTTAGGAAGCTCCCATTACTCTTCCAACAGCGCGCATTGTTCCACGTTTAATTATTCTCTCGTCCCAAGAATTCGATGGCATCAGGTATAATTCGTTGCCTCGGGGGGTGAAACATTTAAGGGTGCAGGTTGCAGGCAGGGGTGGCTCCTTGTCAGCCTCGTCGTTATCCTTCCTTCGATCCGCGCGTTATAAAGAATTTCCTCGGCCCGTGGCGCCTGAGCAGACGAGAATATAAATATTTCAGTTCCCTGAAACTTCCACGAAACCAAATGGAAACGACCAAGAACGTGTTCCAACGACTGCCGCGAAAACAGTCTGTTCTCTGCTTCTTAACGCGCGTTTCTGACCGTTTCGAATGCCTTTTGCCGCGCTTGGCGGAGCAGGAAAGGCGCAAAAGGGAAACGCGAAAAGGGGTGCAGGAATCGTGGACTAAAGGGTGGTTTCGCGTCTCGCGCGAGCTGCCAGGCGTTCTTTGTTCTTCTGCACGCCACGAGCACAATTGGGAATACGACTTTCTGCCGATTCGTTAAGCGACTCGTTCTGCGGGCAGGTCTTTTCTTCGCCTATTTTCTTGCCTGCTTTTGTCGACACAGGGGACATTTCCTGCTCGCTGGATCAAGATAGAGTCGAGCAGGGTTTCTTGGGATTTTCGACACGTTCAGTTACGTGGAGTGAACCGAACGATTCGCGCTCGAACAAGTGCATCGAGAATGGAGAACGACCTTTCCTGGTACGAGTGGTTAGAGTGGAGAGAATATCGGAAAATTGAGTTTGAAGGGGAAAATGCGTGACTGGTTGAGTAGGGCTTTTCACGCAGCAACAGACTCGATTTTTGGGAACAAAGAGGCGATGAGTGGTGGTCTCTTTTTGGGTTGTTTTTGGAAAGGAATCTTTGTGCTATGTATCCACACTTTTGTGCTAGAGATGCTGTGTAATTGAGTAATGGTTGATGTATCTTTCAGCTGGATATCTGAGTTGTCCAATAATTTAATGAGAATTTGAAACTTTGAGAATTTAAAGATTTGAAAATTTGAAACTTTGAGAATTTAAAAATTTGAAAATTTGAAACTTTGAGAATTTAAAAATTTGAAAATTTAAAACTTTGAAACTTGGAGAACTTAAAAATTCTAAAATTTAAGAATTTAAAAATTTTTAAATTTTAGAATTTGAGTAAGCATTTAAATATTTGAAGATATTAATTTCAATTTAAACATTCAAAAATTTGAAAATCGTTAACATTTTATTTTTACGATTTTACGATTATGAATTTATAATGCAGTTAAAGCGAGTAACACTGTCGGTGAAGCTCTTCTTATCTACTTATCAAGTTCAATATACATAAGTGTGTATATTGCGCCTATGTATACAGAGTGCACGTTCCCAGTTCCCCAGCTGCGGCAAGAAAATAAGACACAAGGAAATGGAATGGGAACAAAGACGATCTGAAAATTTTCCGCTTCATTATTATTTACACGTCGTTGATTTCGTTTTAATATCAAAGCGGGCTGGTGAGACGTTAATCCGAATGCCAAACGGTTTAACTGGAAATGGAACAAGGGCAATTTTTGTGTAAATTGTGAATAAAATGGGGGAAAGTATTGTTCGCAATTTTCCTGAACAGTCTTGGCTCGAATCGAAACTCTTAATTGCGACGGAAGTGTCCGCGATGCTATGAAAGCATTTGCCCTACGTTAATGAATATATCGAACATTAATGTAATTAGTGCAATCATGCTCTGATGTACTACAGATAGTCCAATTTGAATATGAAATTAATTGCTTTTGATTGTAATTTCGAAATTTGCTAGTGATTGCGTTAAAATATTCATTTCATCAGTTTCACCAATACTCACTAGGTTTCGATTTAGACCATTGTTAATCGTCCTACATACAGTGTTTGAAAAAGGTATTCATGCATCACGTACGTTCTAGTTTCAATTGGAATATAGCAAAATGGTTTTACTTATATACATAGGTACTACTATTTTAATAAGGCCGATGTTCAGGGATTTGTTATATAACAACCATTTTTTAACTAAATACCTCTCTTTCGGATCGTTATTATGTTGAAAGTAGTACGAAGGTAAAACATCAATTTTCTTGGCACTGTCTCTCAAATTTGCTCTCAAAATATTTAAATATGTATATTTATTCATTGCTGACGTACAGCTCCAAGGTATAATGCCACCATCACTATGCTTTATTTTCGGTTTGCTATTTTTATTACTAATGCTTCTTTTTTCTTCCTCCGCAGTAATTTCAGTACTTTCATATATAATATAGAATTAACAGTCACATTTCATTTCGACAAGTTTACTGCTATTTAAGCTAGCACATGCGCGGGGCGTAAGCACATCTTCAAACACGACATAATTTCCAACGTTAATATATTCCAATCCATTCAATTTCCATTATTATTTAAACGTCCACTATGGTCCTCGGCTTCGACTCATATTTCTTCGAAACGCACAATGAATTAATCCTGGCAGCTTCAATGAGCGATATCCTCGCAAATTTTTTGTCACATTAGCCAAGCAAACAACCAGTGAACACGTTAACGCAAGATGGGAGAGAAACTCTGGGCGCATATTCGGTGGACGATTAATTTCACCACGATGCGCCGATGTCGCTCGACTGTGCGCCGATAAATCGATGGAAGGGTTGCTCTTTGTTCACTGAAAATTTTACAGCCGTCCCTTCGACGAAACAACGGACGACGAGGGGGCATGCGAATTCAATGCAGGCTTACGTGTCTACTTTGTTGAATCGATACACTTCTCTTCGAAAAATTGATTCGGGGGGAAGTTCGACGAAATTAGAATACTGCAGGAAATAGATATACTGAGAGGGTCTGCTTAAGAGAAGAATAAGATAAATGTCCCAATACTTTTGAATTCTTAAGACGTCAAATATCCCAGTAAATGAACAATCCAAAACTGCATGTCACAATATTTGAAGTGTAAGGTGCAGGTAACTGAAGATACTATTTTATGACACTAGCTTTTATTTTTAGTTAGTAGACTGCAGATTTTTGTTCGGTTTCATAATTAAAATTGTATAAAATTAACGTTAGCGTTCAAGTATCGAGGTATGATCAAGTATTGGGACATTTCTTTCGTTCCATGTTTGATGATAGTTGCAAGAGAAATCAGTTTAAGAGAAAAATAATCTGCATTAACTTCGCTATATATTTTACAGTCTCAGCTCAAAAAGTACTTCAAAATTTTCGAGCAAATATAATGCCACCCTCGCAACAGTAATCGTCCCAATTTCCGATTTAATATACCAGCGCCAAGCGTCGTTTCTATGTAACTCTCCGATCCGACTCGATTCGATCGCCTCGCGATTGCCTATTCTGGATTGCGTCCTACAACACAGGTCATCATCCCCGACTCCTCCCCCATCGCCCAGCTATCGAGATTTTTTCCCGAGCGAACGGAGTGGGGCACTGATTGGATTTAGTTCTTGGCGATTGAGCCCACCACTTCATTGCATTAATCCTGAGGCGTTCAATCCCAGAGCAGCGGCAACTTCTTGAAAGGGCTTATTACCAGTCCCTTTCCAGACATGATCGCTCTATTTGCACGCGGCGGGATCAAACAGGAGTCCGCGAAGTGGCACATAAAGCGATGAAAAAGCTCCTTTCTGGGAATTTAGCGCCAGACTTCTGAGAGGTTCGAGTGATTTGTGGTCTGACCGTATCAAGTATTCCCCCTTCGTGCAACCACCTTTATAATTCAGTTCGAAAGTATTTAAGTAGTTGAGAATTTGAATATTCTAAAATTTGAAGTCATGGAAATTTTGGTATTTAAATATTTAGATATTTGAATATTTGAATGTTTGAATATTTGAATATTTGAATATTTGAATATTTTAACATTAGTCTAATGATTCCAAGAACCCTATAAGTAGTCCCAAATAGCCAGTGATCCTATAAAGCTATCGTTTTCCATCTGAAGATAAAAATTAGCCAATGCATCAAACTGGTTCTTTGTGTTCCCCATATCTCCTTTTCTCAAAAGGTTTCAGAGAGAATCCTTTCTATTCTCTGTGAATATTTCCCTAAAAGTGGTTGAAAAATAGAGACGTCAACTCCTTTTCTAGCCGCGAAGGGGAGAGAAAAGCAATTGATTCGATGGATTACGAGATAAAAGACCTTTCACGTCGCCTTGGATAACTTTATATCAGTTGCCTTTCGCTGTTTGGCAGAGCGACGATGAATAGTGGTTGGGAATCTCTAATTCGAGTCCTATTGGACGCTAGCACGCGCGTTCGGGTAGAAAAGGGATCTGATAACGAATCGGATGAAAAGAATCGCGGATTGGCTGAATGCGAATGCAATAGAAAAGGAATTCGTGTTTAATGAGATGTTCGGGAGAAATTGGTCCTGTCTTTCAATTCTCTCTGTAGTCTCCCTCGTTTGTTGATCGACTAACCTTCTTTGCAATTCGAAAGGAAGAAAAGAACATTGAAGGATCGATGGACAATCGTTTGTTCCATCTCCCAGTTTACTCGCGAACTAGTCTACAAACTCGTTTCAAAATCATAAAACAAGACCGATTCGTCACGTATTACAGGACCATCATTTCTTGACATTGAATTTCTTTTTAAACCTGCATCTCCCATGAATCTTCTTTGAAACTTTCGCAAGAAGTATTGACATCATTCCAAGCAGTCGCTACTGTGAAATTTGGCCAAGAACCAAACCCTCGGGTAAACTATTAAGAGCCATCCGATGACGACGAAGAAAACTTCGTCGGTAATGGGAGGGGAAAGTTTTCGCCCATTTCGGGACACTGGTGTGCTCGTGAGCTCTGAACGAGCAACTTGTAGCTTCGTAAATTGCAAACATAAATTGTCCACCTTCCCGTGGAAACAACTGTTTAAGCCCCTGGCTGCGTTTTGCAACTGATTCGATCCAGACGGGTCGATGCTCGCGTACGCTTGTAACCTCGAAACCCTGCGCAGACACGTGACCTTTGCTCCCAGTATTTACTCTTCAGGATGTGTAACGAGTTCCGTTCGCAAGGTAAACGACGAACAGGGGATTAAAACGAGGAGGCATGTCGAACACCAAGATCCCGCTTTAGTGATTCACAGGGCCAGAGGGATGCTATCCAGAAGATGTGTCTCTTGGATATTTAAATTTCATTAACAGGGAGAATGGTCAGACTGGATTACAGGAAAACAAGGAATTCGGGAATTTCTCTGCAAATTTCGCTTCTGCAATATGAATAATGAATTTAAGTAGCTTAAGGTATTAGAAGATTTCAGCTTTAGTTAAGAGAAATCAATATTTGCATATTTGAACACTTATTTAAATATTTGAAGGCTTGAAGTTTTAGATATTTTAATATTTCAGGTTTTAATGAACTTTTAAATCCTGAAAACCTTGGATACCTTGGAAATTTGTGTATTTCAATATTTAAAAAGACCTGGAATTAATTTACACGCCTATCTTATTCGTCATTGCAAAAATTAGAGAATTCACTATTATCACCAAACACTATTGTGAATTGCAAATAATTCAAGGCTTAAAGATTACTTCGCAGCAAAGATTGAATCAAATAAAGATCACTGTGGCCTCTCTAAACCATCAATCCCACCCCAGCACCCTCAAAGAAACCCACAGGCGACCGCAGGTGTGCAAACGTAGTCTTTGACCAACGACGTCCGTAACCGTGCTAGAATTTGTATGAAATTCGCTCGGGGTGGGTCACTGCATAGAGGTGCAGAAAGTGCAGTGGGATGATAAGAACCTTTTCAGAAACAAGCGTCCACGAATGTCGCTGAAAGGGGAGCCATTAATAAGAATTACGCGACTGAGGTGTTTGTTCTAAAACGGGCGTTCGCGATATTAATGGGCGGGTCGGGTCTGTTCTCGTCTTCTAGCGGTTCCTTTTTCGAGGTTCACGGGTTTGTTTGACCGATGTTGTTCCACAATGAGAGGCGTGTCCCTTGTTTCGCTGGAGTTGATCCTTTAAGCACTGACATTGGAGGGTAAACATGTTTCTAATGGAGGGAACCTGCTTTGTGTGGTTAACCTGCAAAGCAGGGCTTCTTTTGTGTACTGGACTCTGGAGAAGATGGTAAACTACCTTGAAGCGAATTATGAGCATGAGTATAGTAGTTGGTACCTTCAGAATGTCTATAAAATTGCATTACCTATGCATAAAATTAATTAATGTTCGTTATGTGCATTTGAAAATTTGAATATTTGAACATTTAAAAATTTGAATATTTGAATCTTTAAAAATTTGAATATTTAAATATTTAAAAACTTGAATATTTAAATATTTAAACTGTTTAAAAATTAGCGTACGATTTCTCTGTTCGTATTTTCTTAAATCAGAACCCCGAAGGTGGGGATTCTCAAGGTTCCAGTCATCATCTTGGCCAACCGTGGGATTCATAGCTGCGGGCAATGTCGTGTCTCTCCCAGGACTCTTGGACACGTAGATTCTGTCAGTGTACAATTTTAGAAGCGCTCGAGCGAAAGTGTTTTCTGCGAGGCAGTTACTCGTCAACTTTTCTCAACGTCAAAATCAGAAACTCAAGGAAAATGTCTCCAGATGGCTAAGTTATCAGACGTTTACCTTTTTCTCTCCCTGAATCTTGCTCTGGACTCCAAAAACTGCTTCCAAGGCAACCTGCCACTGGTCACACCCAACAGACCATCAACTCAAACACATCGATTCCCTAGTGAATAAAAAAAGAAAGGTAGCGAAAGGCAGCTCCGTTTATCAGAAAAAGACTCTTCTTTGACGCGAGGAGACTCCAAAGCTGGAAACCCTCACCTGATGGTATGCATCGCGTTCAGCCACGATTCTGTTGGCTACGAATGCACTTGTGACGCGATACGCGCAGATCCGACGATAGAGACGCTATTACAACGCATAAAAGCCTGCACAGTCGAGAGATGGTCTATTTTTATACACGGGCCCAGGATTCGGATGATAAAGCATTCTCGGAAATTTCATCCCTGTCCCTATTTATAAATCCAGAGAAACGTTTCAGGGTCGTAAAAGCGAATGTTACGCATCGTTCGCGAAGCCTCGACGAATCGATGGGGATTGCATCGTAGAAAAACGTACAGTAAAGCAGTGAAAGTTTATGGTGGGACTACATGAGCCATTTGTGTTTGACTCTCTCGTTCGTGAGGATTTTTGTTTTAGGGTGACTCGAGAAGAATTTAAAGTGGGGTAATCGAGGCCACGTGTTAAGTTGATGATAATTTCAAACACTTTGGTCTTTATTACTCTCTGTGTTAGTAAAAGTCGCCCTGAAGATTTGTCAGTCTCTGGAATTCTTCTTCAAAGACGAGTGAAGAACATTTTTAGCTTGAAGTATCGAGCGAGGTAGCAAGTATTTAGGTGATGTTAATATTGAATGAAATTGAATGTTATTTTGGGGCTGCGATTTAAATTTCAGAGATTATTAATTGAGATTGTGGGTCCTTTTAATGGATTGTATGCCAGTGAAAGTCGCGTTGATTTGCATGGATACTAAACAAGCTGAGCACTTAAGAAGAATATTGCCCGAAGTTTTATCGAAGAATAACTCATCTAGCACGTTGGCAAAGCTTGTATGTTATCATTTCTACATTTTAGGTGGTCCTAAATCATTGCTTTCGGATCGTATAATCGAGCTACAGAACGTCTTAACTGTTGTCTTTCAGAGCCTAATTGACTCTATATCACTCGGGACTCAACCTGTCTTAGCTAACTGCCCTGACTTAACCCTGTTTTTAAACCTGACTACTGAATCTAAACCTACTACATGCTAGAGGCAGCCTTAGAGGAAATTGTTACTATCATTTCTATGTCATCTAACACGACGTATGTTAGATTCTATTCGCTAATTTTATGTCTGTTAACATCATTTATTATTCAAAGCTCTCTCGTAGCATCTGAAAGCTCTAAATTTTGGCTAGCTTCTAATATCACGATGCTCTTCGCTTTTCAAAGTCAGAGCCAATAATATTTATTGATTCACATTGAAATGCTCGTGATTCCTCTCGATTCGACGTTCCCTCGGGCTTCTTTTGAGACGTTAAACCACTTCGCTGCACACGCTCGAGTGGACAGCTATGTGCCAGCGTAGGTAATAAATGAACGAAACGCTGCGAGCACATGTCCCGCGGAGGAATCGATCCTAGGACTCGTGACGTTGTATACACACGTGCACGTCAAGTTTATAGACTAATTAATGTCTGGGATCCCCTCGTGCGTGGCTGTGATGCACAGCGCACAGTGACACTCCGAAACTGACGTTGCTGCTGGATTTTCGAGGTTATTCTACTGTACAACACTCTGAAGAGCAATATTTTTTTGTGAAATTTCTGAACACTTTCGCGTGGCATACTTTGAACGAAAATTTATTTTTTACAGTGAAATTTTATTGCTTGCAGTATATTATGTATGTCAAAAAATGATAGTAATTTTATTTACAATATGCTGAGAAATATTGCAAGTAATAAAAAGCTGTAGAGACTATTTCTGGAAAGCTGGTGCGCGAAAATTTAGTGGCAATTAAAGTTATCAGTAGGATCTTCGAATCACGCAGACTATCTGATCTACTTTGCGTGTTCTCACTTATTAGGTGATTCAATTCTCGCGATGGGAATCTCAATAGTAATCCTGTCATTCGTTTACTAGATTTAGGCGAAGGTTTAACGTGAATCTATAAACTGAGAGGCTCTTCTATGTATTCAGAGTACAGTAGTCTCTCGCTATGCGCTCATTGACGTATTCACTTAGCCAGGTACAAATGTCCTAGCTGTGTTAGTACGAACAGAGACGCTCTATAGTCCATCTAAAGTCTAAAACACTTATTTGTTTATTCATTTAATAAATCCCCTTATGACACGATTGACATAGAAAACTCCAGAGTGATGGACGTTGATACGAATACAAGATTAAAAAATTGAAGCACTGTCACAATGTCGAGATTATACATGACCTGACTGTTAATAAATCAGACACGAGAGGAATGGCCATACTGAAGGCTGTAAGTACGCGAATGTGCTACGTGTCATCAGACGATGTCAGTTGACTTGCGTCACTCCACTTCGATTGTTATTTAAAGACTTCCCTCGGTACGGTCCCGAAATAAACGTTTATGACTGACGTCGCAAGAGGCGGCAGGAAATCGCGTGGATTTCGAGTAGCGACTTTTAATCGTCGACTGTCACTGGGAACAACGTCTGATAAATGAATTCGTCGCGACAGCGCACATTTATCTCACTACGGAGGGTTCATTAGCCTGCGTAATTTATTTACCAGAATTTTCAATCTGGAGGAACGAATTAATTGACTCTGGAATAATACACCACAAAAGAAGAATAATATTCCTAATTTTTTATTAACGTTAAAAATTGTAGAAATTATTTTCTTTAATATAAGAATTATAGTTTATGAAGTAGTGTTTGAGCATGGGACTGAATCTGCACAGATGTGAATGAAATTGAGAAGGGTTTCTAATGAGGTCCGATGAAACTATATTAAAAAAATTTTATGAATGTAGTGACACAATTAATGACAAAATATCAATGAAAATCGTAATGAATGCTGTGACAACGTGTCGAGAGGATAACAAGCTTACTCGGTATATACGATATTGAGATCTTGAAATGTCCTAGACACCTCACTCTACTGTATTTTTCTCTAAAATTTTAATGATTCTCTCTATTCGTTTTAAATCCCACAAACTCCACTTTTTCTATTCAATATCCACAACGAATACAGCCTCGATACTCGCTTTGGGGTCGAAATGGGTCATCCTGTATATGTATATTGCGGCTAGGTACAATTGAAAAATAATGAAAGCAATTCGGGAAACGTCGAAGTTAAGCTGAATCCAGAGAGTTAATTACCACTCTCAAATCCTCGTTTTTCGAAAGGTTAAACCAATTTCTTCCCTCGACATATAGGCAGCTTCAGAATACACATAGGAATTAATTTCGTCAAAGCAGATTATCACGTGGAGTCAATATTGTCGAACCTAATCCATTTACAACCAGCTCATAAATTATTACAAAAGTAGCTCCAAATCCAACTGGCCTGGAAAACACCTTTACTGCTGTTGCCAGTACACAGGTGAGCTGGGTCAGGTCAAAGGTTCAGGAAACCATTTTCCAATGCAGTGAATCAGTTTCGATAACAGAGAAGCGGTCAAACGCAATGTTTGGAGGAGGTCAAGTTTCAACAAGGAATATTTGCTTCAGGGACGACTGTTTAGCCAGTTTGTACCACCTCGAGTCGAACGTCTCCGAAATTCATTGCACCCCTGCCTCAGACAGCACGTACCGTTTTAATTCGGTTTTTTCAGCGATTCCACGCGTCGGATGGTAGGATTAAAGCGAGCTTAAACGTCGGCCACGGAATTAAAGTGGAACGAGTACGAATAGTCGGGATAGTACGTTTTCATTCGTCGAGTATTCTCAAATACAAATTTCAGGTCTTCAAATACTCGAATACTCGACCTTTCAAATTTTTGAAATTTCAACTTCACAAATATTCAAAATTTCAAATACTGAAATATTTCAATACTTAAATTTCTAGAACTTCTATATTCCACTTTTAAAGTGCTCCAATATTCCAGTACTCAATGTCTGCCAAATTATTTCAATTTAAATCATCTTCCAGAATTAACCCTCATGTGGCACGAGTATAAATAATGTCAACCGTGAAAGGGTATTTATGTTTTTCAAATGACCCTCTCCAAGGCCACAAATCTTCGTCCACGTCAGTAAAAATGCCGCAACACAGGCATATTTATAACCGCTGAGTCTAAAAGGTTGAAATCCCCGAAATCCTATTAAACTAATCTCGCGACCGACCACAACGATTCACGAAGACGAAGGATACCACCCTCTCTGAGGGGAATCAGATTTCGAGTGACTGTCTGAGAAGCGGGTCACTGCCGAAAGCATATTATTCCAGTGCAAATAAAAGAGGCCAGGAAAGCAATAGTGGCGCTTTCCCTCGCTTTCCCTCGCTTTCCCTCGGTCCCGTGGCAAGTAGCTTCCGCGGCGCGCCAACACCGTCGGCCTTTCGCTGTCAATCGATATCGCTAACAATTGTCCGTCGTTTCGTTCCCAGCCCCGTCGTCGTGCCGTCCCGAACTTAATCTTCGACGTATCGATTCGCAACGCGCATTACAATACACGCCGCGCTGCCAGACGATCCGAAATAATCGAGCGGGGGTGAGCTCCGAGGGTTGCCTTCGCTCGTATAATCCTATTGTCTATTACGGCTGCTCGCCGCCATTTACGTGCATCCTTGACTACTTCTGAACTGTTCATTGTAACTGTATCGTGCAATCGCGTGGTGAAAGTGTATCGTGGGATATTTATTTTAATATCTGTTCTAATTGTGTATGCGTAACGCTATTATTATTCTTCACCTTTTCTTATAAGTTTTGTTCTCCACCTGTCTGAAGAAATATCTTTCTTTTTTTTGTACTCTTTATGTATATTTGTATAGTAATGAGTTTTTTACACATTATTGTTCATGTTACGTAGTGTACTTAGAGTTGGACAATAAGCTTCACAAATTTTAATTGGTGATTCTGAGGTAGTAATTGGTAATACTTTGTACTCTTATGTTAACTGACTCGACATCAGAGGAAAAAACATGTTTGGAAAGGAAATTTGAAACATATGTTGAGTTAAAGGGTGAAAATAGAGGGAATTCTTATAGAGGAAATTTTGAAGAAATTAAGGATGCGAAGGATTGAAGTATAGGAAGTAATTTGAAAGATGTTTAAAAATTGAGAGTACAAATAAAGACAATTTTTAAAAAATTAGGTGTGCAGGGGGTTAAAGTATGGAGAATTCTTGGAAAGAAAATTTTTTAAAAATTGAGAGTGCAAGGGGTTAAAGATACATCTAGTATACGAGTAGAATGTCTGACTTGGGAACTTATTCTACTGCCACCACGTCTGACCTGGTTCATGCACGTCTGCAGTAGAATAAGTTCGCAAGTCAGACATCCCACTCGCATATTATATGCGTCTTTAATAATAAGTAACTTGAAAATGATCCCATAATTCTTGATCTTTCCCCTATTTTGGTAAAAAACTCCTTTGAGAAGTCTCTGACACTTGTTGTTGGACCCCATGCACGAAAATATTCAGCAGACGCCTCTATTAGAGTGGAAGGAAATATAAGTAAATGACCTGAAAAGAGAAAAACAGAGTTTTCTTATAGGAGTATCTGAGTATCTAAAAAATAGTCATAAAAATTATTTTTACTTCTCCAATAGTTCTAGTATTAGTTTAAAACACCCCAAGCTTTTCCGCTATTAGCAAATAGTCACCCCATGTTGACTTTTTCTTTCCACCCTACTCTCGCCACAGACATTACCCTTTCCCCAAAGACATTTAAGAACCCAAACACTCGTGTCCAAACGTCACTCTCACATAACAACCGAATCCCTAAGGAGGAACATACCCTTCCATCGAAGTACAATCCCAATCGCAAGACACTCCTGTGATTGATTCCCTGTGCGTCAGTCGGTGGCTTTAAAGCTTTCCCTCGTCTCTGGTCGCTTTCTGTTTCGCTTCCTTCGGCGAAAACGAGTGAATGGAAACTATCTCCGAGCGACACGGTTCACTGGTCGATAAAGTGTTAGCAGCGCGTTGCCTTCGCTAGTAATCGATCGAGGTGGCCACAGGGCGCTGCAGAACTTCATTTCTCTCTTCGATGCAGGGGTAAAAAACAGCAACTGTTCGCTGCGGCGAGGGGAGGTCACGTGGAAATGTCAGGGGCTCCCCTTGGCGTTGTCCCCTTGGCGAAATTAAGACTCTCGTATGTGTAATTGTGATTCAGGAGAACTTGTCTATGTTTCCTTCGGCTTTAGAGCGTCCATGGGTTCGAGGAACCTCCCCCAAGTCGATGCAATCGTCTTCGACGCAGGGTTAATGGCTTCGACCCTCTCGCGGTGCTTGCTCCACGCTCTTCGACACGGTTCCTTCTTGGTCGATCAATTGTACTCTGCGAGCGGCGTGAGGTGGATCGTGACCCTTCTAAGGGGTCGAGGAACTGAGCCTGACTCGTCTGAGAATTCTAGACGCTTTGGTGTATTTATTGGGATATGTGCGAGTTATTTCTGGGGTGGAATTCGAGGCAGGGATATTACTTGATTAAATATAGAGTGGTTTATGAGGCACTCTATTACTCATTATTATAGTGAAATTGTTGCTATATATTTTTATCTGTCAACAACATTTCAAATACTTCAAGAATCCTTAAATAGGTAGGAACTCAAAATATGGTAGAAGTCCTTTTCTGGATAACATTTTTTCTTAGGTCACTATCTTTTAAAGAATCTGGTAATTAGTTACTTAATTATATGTGTAAATGTTTGTAGGATTAACAGGGTATCCGAGAAATCCACAGTATCAGAGAACAAAAACCCCATCTGATTAATTACATTTGGCGAGGAGTGAAATTGATTCTGGACCATGAAAGGCCTCTAGTCCAGTAACTCAAAGTATTGTGGAACAATGGCTTTGTTCGCGAAGGATGAATTTGGATTGGTAGCTTCTTCAAGTCTCTATTTCTCGAGGAACTTCGTGTAATCCAGAAAATGGAGAAACTATAGAATATTGATCTTCTTAAATCAATGAGACATTGTGAGAACAGTGAAGTCATATAATTATTATTAGACATGTAGACATATTTTTCGATACAAATTTTTCTGCAATTCTATTTCTTATTGCCTTATGTTTCTCTCTTATTGCCTATCGTACCTTAAGTACTCAGACCACAGTTGTTACTGTAACGAGGAAACGTTGGAGACCATTATACTGCTCTGAATACAGAAACGACTGCAAAAACGGTTAGTGTCTAGCTAGCAGTTGGATAAAACCGTGGCTCGATGTTCGAGGTGCTCCTCGTAACTGAATAATAATTATTCTATAATAGCCATGATATTACGTTTATATCACTACTTGAGTGCTCGAGACCCTTTTAGCAACTTCAAATATATTTGCTCTATAGATGTGGAAACCCTAGGATGTTTTATCTTAGAATTTATTTCATTTTGACTTCTTGATACTTTCATGACTTCGGCAACATAAGCAGCGTTTCAACCAGGTTTTTGGATTCTACATATATTATGGTTCACTTTTATAATACTTAATCACATTTGCTTATTTCACATCATTATGAGTACAAAATTTTCTTTAAAGAAACCCCATCTGAGAAAGGTTAAAGACTGATAAAAAAATTCCCCAAGTTCTCCAATTTAACCAAGAACCCTGTTTCCTCTCATTAAGCATCGTCTCTATTAAATTTCTCGTGTCTCTTTTGATGATCACAAACATACTGCTCGCTCACTATGTGAGCACCCTGCAGTACCAATACTGTCTGTCTAACTGTGTTGAAATAGCAACCCCGCGGAGAGGAGTTCCTGCTTCTTCGCGGCAGGAGTGGCACTCGTGCTGTTCCGGCCTTCTTTCGACGCCCTCCCTCTTCCTTGGTTCTTCAGCTTCCTCTTTTTGCTTTCGACAGGGAGGCTGGGTTCAGCTTCTCTGCAAAGTGCGCGTGCACATTGTAACCCCTCAGCAGAGTGCTACCTGCAACGCCTGTGCATTCGGTTCGAAGGGGCCTCAGAAAGCATTCCCTCAGAGATATCTTGCTTGGAAAACGTTTGTCAGTCGTAAGAAAAATTGGAAAGGATTCTGGGGCAGTGATAAATGGACCATCACTGGCGAGAATCTTCTCTTATCCGAGGGTTGACTTAGTTAACATTACTAATTTAGGGAATTAGTTGTGAGTTTGGAGTGTCATTGAATTTCAAGGGAATTTAGATAGATTTCTCAGAAAATGAGCTTTTTAGCGATTATTTTAGTCAGGGTAGGGAATGTTTGAGGAAGTCAGTGGGCTTTCTTATTTTAAAAATTACATGGATGCAATTTTTTAAATTGCATGAGTTCCAGGGAAGTTGAGGTTATAAGTCATATCTGGGCGGACATATCAACAATGGGAAGCATTACACAAATTGAAAAACGTGCTGTGCTTGAAAGCATTCTTCCTTGGTGCACCCATTCATTGCAGACCTTAATCTGCAAAGAGAACCTGTATCAAGTACAGCAGTTAAGGGATGTAGTACCTCTGATCGCAGAAATAATTATTTGTTACATGCTGATGTACAGTATACAGGATTTTAAGATATTGCAATCGAGTGGATTCCTGTTCCTGAAACGCTTAAGCAAAGTGGCGAAGAGAAAATGTAACACCTCATTCCCCTAAACATTAAAAGAAAATTCTATCTACCACTGTAAAATTGATATGATTTTTCTAATAGTAAATACGATGTGTAGAGTTTTTTAACAAATATTATTACTGAATGTTTTCCTCGTATCCTCCATGAAAAGCTTCATTTACCAAGGTGGAAAAAAACGGCGAAAGTTTCGGCGCAAAAAATTTGCATACTATTTTCACCCTCTAATGCGAGTGCGCATACAGTTCGAAATTGGGCTTCTGGATTTCCGTGTGGAAATAAATTGAAATCATATATTCTCTACGCGATCGTGATAGAGTCCTGTGAAATAATTACGAGCTTAGAATCCTTGGAAAAACGTGGCAGAAAAAAATACTTACGTTTCCGCTATTAATGATGAACGTTTTACGCGTTCGAACTAAATGAGAGGCCAGTCGAAGCACCAGGGAAAGAAGAACGCAACGTTTAATTAAAATCTGTGGAAGAGCGATACTCTCGAGGGCGAGGGGGTTGGAAAAGAGAAAATATCAAGAACAGCGGGAGATAATGCATGTGTATGAAAACAGTGTATGGAGCTGCTCGTGTGTAATAACGTTTTCGAAACCGGAAAACGGAAACAAATGGAAAGCCAGCTTGAAGAATTAAAAGGTCTGAATACATGAATATTTGAATATCTCAACCTTCGAATGTTTCAGAATTTCACAGTTCGAATCTGCGAATAATTCAATATTTAAAAATATAAGAGTTTAGATATTTGAAAATTTGTGTCTTCTAGGATACTTGAATATTTAAAAATTCAAGTACTAAAATATTCAAAAGCGTGAAATTTTGAATATTTGGAAGTCTAAGGACTTGAATACTTGAAATAATTCGTGTTAAGGTGACAAGTAGCAAAATTGGGTCAAATGTCATGCGAAGAAGTTAAAAATCATCGAAGACTCGTTGATTCACTCTGTGACCGGAAGTTATTAATAGTAATTCCGTGTGCATCAGTTCGTTAAAATCCACGCGATGCTCCCGAGCATGAATAAATCAGGCACGCAGTAATGAGTGTCGGGCAGGGGCGTAAGCAAGAGATTTCCGGTAGAGAGAATTCATGAATAACAATGGCTCCCCAGATGCTGTTTCGCGAAATGCGCGAGGAGAAGTGGAGACCGCGTCTTCCTCGCTTCAAGATTAATTGGAGGCTCGTCGCTCTTACCGCGACGCCAAAAATGATCGAGCAGAGATGGGGTCAAACCGATCGACCTTTGCATTATGTATGTTCTATTTCTCGATGGAAAGTCTGACTCTACCTGTTCGTTACAGCTGATGGATGTGGATTCGATTAAAATCGTACTCGACGTGTATTTACGGCAATATCGTGATAGTGTCGAGAATTATTCAGTCGATCGTTGAAATTCCTGACATTTGTTTCTAATTGTGATTGAGAAACCAGCTGTCGCATTTCATGGTTCAACATAGAAAATCCTTTATTGTAGTAGGTATTTTTAAGAGAGTAGTCTGAGACTCTTTTAAATATTTTAGCTGCTGCAAGACGTTTTATTTCTGCTGCTATAATTCTGGAATTACCATACCGACTAGACTGAATATTTCTGGCTACTTGAGAGATTCATAAGGTTTTGTTAAAATTAGCACATAGAGGTTCGTCACGTTTCCTTACAATTCGATGTCTGACCACATACGTGGTTCTTCTACTTACATCGTGTTTATCATACCTCTTACTTTGAATCTATAAAAATTTCTATATACATGTATATAGTAGCATGTAAGGTATATCTATGAGATTACAAAGATTTTATTACAGTAATTAGACCTGATTTGAACAATCTGTTACCATCATCCTGTTCTCTTTGAACCTCTCTCCAAAGGTGGCTGCTTTTCAATCGACCAGAAATTAACAAACTCAGTTAAAGAAAAAACAATTTATGCAGCCATTTCGATGAGTGATGCCAGTCGCTGCGCCACGTCGGTAGCCATTCTTTTCCAATATAAATCGATCCGATTGTGGAGCAATCATTAATTCTCGAACTTTTCCCCATCCTCGTTGCCTATAGTTGCTAACTGAGAGGATCGATGAACTTCAGCCGCTTTGGTTTGCCGAATTATGACGCAATCTGCTTCGTGGGTGAAAGAGCCTCTGCTTCGAACCATAAAGGGGCCACAGGTGAGAAGAGGTTCCATTCTCCGCTCGCCCATATCGCTTAATTAAGTTAATGGACGCTGATTATGCGCGGCCCCTTGCGAGGGTGGCTCACCAATCACTCTTCTCTCGATAGTATGATCGATTCTCGACGATTACTTCTACTTGACTTCGAAGCCCCGCGTACGTGACGAGTCCCCCATCGCGGTTACTTCGTTTCTGTCACCGTGCCGCGGCCCCTTTAATTTTATTGTTTAATCAAGCGGTTTAATTGGGTGGCTAATTGAACGCAATGGGCGGACACGAGCTGACTGGGCGACCCGCGACACGGTCACTCGAGTAGAACAGCTCCTTCTGTGTTTCGCGAGCTTCAGTCACAGACTAGACGTTAATTGCTTTCGAGCTTCTTTCGAGGAGATGGGATTATGGACAATTCTTGCCCTCGAGGTTTAGCCAGTTTTTGTTGGTGAAATAAGAGGATTTTTAAGATTTATAGAATTTTAAGAGTGAAGTGTCTAGAAAGCTGAAAATTTGAAAACTAAAAAATGTCTAAATTTCATAAATTGGCAATTTGAAAATTGAGAAGTTAAAGAATGTGAAAATTTAAAGGTTTGACTGCACATAAATTTTCTTTAAGCCTGTTTCTATTTGACTTTGTACTAAGAAAGCCTTAATCCGGAAGCTGGAAAACGGAACACCGAACAGATCGTGGAAGAGCCATTCTTGTAGTCATGAATTGTCACAACTTCGAGAACATGGGAAGTTTTGTTCCTTACGTGGCTTCTATCTTACAGCTGCAGGCTTTCCACGATTCTTCGTGTCATCAGTGCTATGAACTTTCACGCTGGAGAACTTCAGCATTGAACTTCCTTATAAATGTAAATCTAGGCTATCGAGCGCGCTTCATACGCGAACTTCCCCGACCTCTGCTCGTCGTATTTCGTTTCTGAAGTTACTTCAACTAAATACTTAATCCTTCTAATGACATTTTTTGTAATTTTAGAGTTTTAAGTGTGAAATTTTGAACTTTTCAAATTTTCAACTGTTTAAATTTTCAGCTTCCCAACATTTCAATTCCTCAAATTTTCAAATTGTATAATTTTTAAATATTCAAATTTTCAAATTTTCAAATTTTCAAATTTTCAAATTTTCAAATATTTAAATTTTCAAACTTTCAAATATTCAAATTTTCAGTTTCTCAAGTTCTCAACTGCTTAAAATTTCACCTTTTTAACTATTGAAATTTCATAATTTTCAAGTATTCAGATTTTCTGCTTCTCAACTATGTAACTGCTCAAATTTTCAAAGTCTCGAATTCGCAAATGCTCAAATATTCGAGGTTCAACAAAACGATATCTCGATCACAACAATTTGAATTTCCCTCCTCTTATCGAATATTTTGCAAGCGTCGTCGATCGTGAAAGAAATTAAATTTTTTTCAGTAGATATCCAGTGGAGATTGAGCATACAAGGGACACGTCGACGTGCAAAACACGTATCGCTGGATCGCAGGTGAACGCGAATGCAACATTACGTAAACGAGAAATGGCAGCATATCGATCGTGGCCCGCACCATTAGATAGGCCTGTGTAAACATTTCGCGCGTTTCATCGGCGACGTTTCGTCGGCGTCGCCCGACGAAGACGCATTAAACCGTTCGCAAGGATAAAAGAGAGACCAGTGAACAATATCTAACCGCGAGACAGAAACAATTTCAAACATCGATGCGATAGCACGGCTGATGAACATTTCTATCTCGTTGAAATTGTTCACAGTCGCGGAAACTTTGCGATGAAACTATCGCTCGAAAATATTTACTCTTGAACCTGTGCTGTCAAGCGATTTGTTTTACAAACCATGAGATTTACATTGCAGCTATGTGTGGTGTGTAACTGGTTTGTATAATGCTCCAATTGCGTGAAATTGATCGAAACACTTGAATGATTAATTTTATTTGATTTCCTGTTTCTGCTCTTAGTATTTGGTTCTTGTATTAGTGTTCGCTATGTTGCGCATTATTTTCACTTTGTTCACTTGGGTATGTCACCCAGAAAGTGTATTCTGCCATTATAACCTTCAATTTATGTAATTATCTTACCCTTTTAACTTTCACGTAGCTTAGACACTGTAGTTAGACCTACATTTTTCCAATCCTGCCAAGCCCTACTTTTATCCTCTCCTCTACTTCAGAAATCTTTTAAAACTTAATGCTATAAGTAGCCAGAAGCTGGTTATAGAACCTTCACGAAGTTCCTTCATTGTTCATTTAAAAGAAGAAAATTTAAATATTAGAAAACTTGAAAATTTGAGAACTTAGAAGTTCTAAAGTTTGAGTATTTGCTTGGAAATTAATTTCCCGATGGAAACACAATTTACCAATCAGTTATCAACTCGTTTCTCATGTGAACCACAATTGCTGATTAGTACATTTTAGTTCCTGGCCAACTCAATGGAAATCCCGAAACTGATCTACCAAACGTGAGATTCACGAAAACGTGTGTCGCGTTATTAATACTCTACGAAACTTTCGTGTTCGTTTAAACTTTCCAGACAGACTAATATACGAGCTCCTCGAATTTGCAATTTAATTTCTGACTAATTTAGATTCAAAACGACACGGTGTACGTGAACAACGAAAACTTGGGATCTAAGGGAAGCGTGGTTGAGCATACATCAGGGAAAAGGACTGTTTAACCAAGATTTCCTTCTTTTTTGGAACATGTAAGATCTAATTCAATTTCAAGTGAAATATATCGAATTTAAGACAGCAGTGATAGAATTTAAAATGCTTGTAACAAATTCTATTCAATTTTATCAAGAATTTTATTCTAATTATATTAATAGACATCGATCACTTGAAAGATAGAACCTTGTTAGATAGAACGATTACAATAAAAATTGGCAGATGAACTTTTGGCTGACAGTGTATAGACTCGCCTAATATAGCTCATGTCCTTGTGTCTACTTAGATGTAGACTGAATAAAAAATGGGATCATTTTCAATGCCATCATCAGGGAACTCTGTTCATTAAAATCATGTGTTACACATAAAAGTATTCTCCGATTACAATTGTTTCAAAGAAGTAACAATGTAAGACTAGTGTAGGTGTTGAATGCTAACGTGACGCATAATGTTCTGAAGTTGGATAACAAAGTTTTTTCCTATTTTAGCGACTCGCGTAATTCTTGTCCACTCTGTCACAGCTGACCATGCGCTTTCTTTTTCCCACATTTTCCTAGCCAGTTAAACGGACTCCCTAACGTGACGTGAAACTAGAGTTGCGTATTAAAGCAAAGATACGGCAGACTGAACACGTTTTTGTGGGACAGTTTTAGCAGTCCCTCTGAACACGACGAAAATTTTGACTTGCAAATTAGACAGTCTTTTCTGTCGCTTATCAGCAGAGTAGCTCGTAAAACTGAAGCTTTGGATCTAATTGAAAAGTGATTGTCTTAATTTATTCTGAATAGGGGTGCAGAAAACTTTACACACTTTCGATGAAGTTAGGGTAGTACACTTCTTGAATATTATTTGGAGCAGATAGTTTTACATGCAATTTTGTAATAATTGACTATTGATATGTCAGTGATACTTTTTAAAAAAAATAATGCATAAATAAAATACAATTCTCCATTAAGGAAGGACTGAATTAATGTTAATAATTAATATTCAAAGAGAAGTAGCTCTTCAAAAGAATAAACTCTTTTCACGGTAGCTGCAATTTTTTCGTGAAATTTTCGTCAAACCTTTTCCCCCAGATGATACCAGAATGGTCTATCCATCGCTCAAAAATCGTATTCCTTCCACTATTTCCCAAGTGTGACGCTCTCAACTTTCTATTTCCGATATACCCCAAGCTTCCCTTCACATCTCTGTTCTCAAGAGCTTCTTGAAAAGAAAGCTCTCAGGTTCGTCCGGCGACCAATGTCAGCGGGCGATCGGTCGTCTGCCAGGTGAGAAATTCCACTAGCGCAGCTGCAAGCACCTCTATCTAATCGGCCGTGGTTCGACTGGAAGTATCTGGAGCGTCGTTTCAGATAACGAAAGCGAACGGAAGTGGAACGAAAGACATCCACGGCGGCACAGTGGAACGCGCTATCGGCTGAAATTCCGCCACCCTTCCATCCGGTTCTTCATCTCGGGCTACTTTACGGCCACGTCCGCTGTTATCTATCCTCCCCTCGTTGCAATCTGCCTGGACGCCAGTCGAATCCCCTTACCTTCGACCCCTTTTATTGGCGGCTGCACGAGCATGGACGAGGGTGAAAGCGTTTGGCTTCGAGACTCTTCAGGATTTTTCCTCCGAGGACGCTCCGCTTCCCTCGCCCGATGACCGTGTCTCCGCCAGTAACTCGAGGCTTCTCCCGTCGCTCGATGAAGTTGGCTTTGCTAAGTTTTATCGACGTCGAGTTTACGGCGGCGGAGGAACGTGGAGATGGACGTTGATGGAAACTGATGTGCCTGACGACTCCTGTGTGCACACTTCATATTGTGAAACTAATGAGTTCTCTTTTCAATCTATGGTTCTCCTTTATGAGGAAGGAGAAACTGTCTTTTTAGAAGATTGTTGGGGTGCAGATTAGTGTTAGTGTTAGGAGAGATAGATTTGGGGTTGCAATCTTTTTAGATTTTACCTTGAAAGCTATTCACGAAGTAGATGATACTATTTTAGGAGATGGAATTCAAATATGAAAGCAGAAAAAAGGGGTTACATGTTTAATAATTAGTCGAATTTGAAGGCTTCAATGTTAATCTAGTATTTTTGAATCCTGCAATATTTTTAAATTTTTGCTGTTGAGAAGTGAGACTATTTGAGAAGATGAATATTTAAAAATTTGAATATTTTAATATTGATATATTTCAAAACTGGAACACAATTATATTGAAACATTGAAACCTCTTATTATAATACCTACTTATGATTCAGGTGGAAAATTGGATTGAATTAAAAATTTTATGTTCCTCCTCCCAAGTTAATTAACTATCTAAACCTACTCCATAAATGAGTAACAACGTCCATATCAAGCAGAAGCCCAAGACTGGAGACAATGACTATTGTTCGAAGACAATCTTCCATTTAGCGGTTAGGCTTTATCTGTTTCGCGACATCAGCAGAGCTGGTCTTGATGTAAGCAGCGTTAACTTCCAGTAAATGTAATAAGACTGAACTATATTCAACACGACTCGGTACAAATTTCCTCAGAATTACATCCAGCTGAAAGGGCTAGCTACATTTGTCAAACTGTCAAGCTTTTATTAGCCAGATACGTCAGAGGAAACGAATGATATCCAATTAGGAGTTGTAACGAGCTGGAGTTCTTTAAAAAGTGCTCATTAGCGGTTTGCGTGCTTCCTTAGCAAGCAGTGGAGCTTTTGTACCGTTCCTTCCAAAGTGTACGTAAAAGTTCAGTGAAATTTGGGACCTTCACGCAGCAACTCGAAAATAAATTCTAAGTATACAACTTGTAGCAATTCCTAAATGCTCGATTCCAGGGAGCTCGAAAATATGGAGCATAAGAAAAGAAGGGAGTTCGCTGGAACATCAACATAAGGAAGGAAAAAGTCTTCCTAGAAGGATGCTTTTAATAAATTAATTGAAGAGGAGAGGGTAGAACGTCAACGTCTCTCGAAGGAACATCCTCGAAACGAAGGTCGCCCTTTGGGCTTTCCTCTGTCGCTCTAATTAATGGACAGCGATCTCGAACGAACACGACGTCCAAGTGCGCCACTGTGGCCGTCCTTCGCGTTTACATGTCCCAATTCCATAATGCCGCGGAGAGCACCCTCTAAGAATGCTCTCGGCTGGCTTCAAGGCGAATTAAAGCGGTACCTGTTTCAGCGATTAATTCGTCGCCCCTGCTCTCCGAGGCTCATCGCTTGGAAGGCTTTAACGAGCCTGGCTGAGGTCGTCCATGTGACGAGGCGAATTTCCATCTGACAGGGGACTGTGCAGCACTGCCTTGCTACAAGCTCACGACCTGAAATCAGTTAGAGACCTGGAGACTGGAAGAAACTTGATTCCAGGATCAGTTTACACAGTAGTAAATTGAGCTTGGCTTCTCAAAGGCGAGGATCTGGTAAAATGGAGTGGTTCGAAGGGAACATGAGTTACAATACTGTTTCGATATATATTCATTATTTAGAATCAGTAAAGACTGTAGAAAATATAAAAGACTAGTTTCTGAATATTTTGCACAGCAGCTAGGTGAACTTTCTTTGTCAAAGGTGAGAGCAATCGAAAGTGAAAGACCAGTTCCAGGGAAACAATAGTACACCGAGCATGTATTCAGACAGTACTGTGTCATTATGCTCCTAAAGGGATAACACTGTAATGAAGACTCCCTGTACTGGGAATGAGTAACTCCAACGTCCACTGAATAAAAGAATAGTCTTAAAGAAAAATCTACCACCGTGGTTGTATCGAGGCAACCCTGTATTTGCGTTGCCAAGAGCAACGACTCGAAAGGGAGCGCTTCGGAACGCGAAAGGGCTTCACCTCTCACAGGAAACGATTTGTTGCGATACGGTTCCAGTTCCCACGTTGTTGCAAACGTGCTGAGTTTATTATGGCGGAGGTCGAGGAAAGCGTTTTCGCTCGACTGAAGTAAAAGGTCAAGTATCCCACGTGAGAGTTGTTCTACTGCACCGAGGCTTCTGCTTTGCATTGAACGCGTTTGGGGTACGGTAGTTTGCATTGGAGAGGAGCGTCTTCTATCCTAGGATCCTGAAAATTGGATTCTGCCAAGAAATACCTCGAGTACTGACGAAGATGCTTTCACAGTGACAAAATCAACGATTGGTCCTCCATGTTTCATGTAAGCTTCTAGTTGATGGAAACAAAGTTATGACCATACTAGGCAAGTGTTATGAGCTCGATATAATATATGGAAGCCCACTGTATACCAATTCCACAAACTCACCACTGTACATCAAGAAAATACTATATTACTATATGTCTGACTATGGCGGCACTTTTCTACTTCGGCGAACAAAATACACAAAATTCACCTAAGTTATTATTCTACCCCTGTCGTCAGAGGCAGCTGGCAAGTCAGCCTTCTTCAGATCGCAGAACAGAGGAGTCCTGTTAGTTTTTCTGTCGAAAGCTTCGCAGACAGCATGAAAACTTGCGCAAACACACAAGAAGTTATTTTCGTGGCGGGGCGAGCGCGATGGCGCTTGGTGAGGAGGCGAACGAGGGGCATGTTTTCAAGCAACGCGTCTCGTACACCGTTTTGCTCCTAATGCGTACGGCTTCCTCGTGACAATATTATAAATAGAGAAACATTTCCGTGGAACCGTTTTCCCTTAAGGAGCTTCGCTTCGAAGCCGTGCGCGATAAACGCCGAGGCAATTGTCTCGGCGACTGCTGTGGTGCTTCTGGCGTCCTCTTTTGTCGATTTCTTATATATTCCAAATTAGTAACAAGAAGCAATTTCGTATCGATCTTTTATCTTGCAAAATTTTTGGAACTGTGTTTCTTAATATTTTTGTGTACTATATTTATTCAAAAATTCTAAACTATGGAAGTAATTTCCTTTCCTGAAAAAACAGACAGAAATGATACATTTATCTTTATACTTTGTCTTTTTAAAATACTGCTCCCCCAAATATTGTCTGAAACAATTCGAGTCACCGCACACGTGCATTTTTACTACTGTATCAAATTTATTTCTACGAACTTCCGCTACTGGTTTATTTCCTATCCAGGGAATAGCTTCCAAAAAACCATAAACTTTATTACAGCCACTGTAATAAAGACGACTATAACTTTATTAAGAAAAAACAAAGTCAAGCAAGAAGCATGCAGCAAACATTCACTCGCGCAACATTTTCTCGAATATCGTTCCACGTCGTGTTCACTTTTTCGCAACAGCAGGGAAACAGCTTCTGGCAAGATGCAACAGCGAGAATGTTTAGGAAGTTGGCACGCGAAACGAGGTGTTTTCAACTCTTCCACCTGCTCTTTTTTTCCGTCCCAACAAATCTCCCGCGAGTTGCTCCGAACGCAGCAGTATTGTCCGCGGTGTCACAATGCGGGCATGCAGACGAGATATTTCATAGAGCTCGACGTGTATCGACGTCTCGAAGGCGCGGCAACGCTTTGCTGCTTTCGAGCCAGCGTGGTTTATAGGCTCGTTTGGTTATTAACAGTCGTGAACGTTTGCAGGTGGTATTGAAACGCTACTGTTGTGTAGGTGTATGAGCTTTTCGAGAGTTTCGATTGTTGGGGAATTTTTGTGAAGCACCTCTCCGACAATTGCGTGTTTTCACGTGTTTTGTGAACGTCAGGAAATTTGTACAAAATGCAGTAGTCGGATTATTTTCGAGAAATGAGTATAGGTGGTAGTTTCAAGGGAGTGGGCTCGAAACAAAAGTCTGCTAGATAAGGACATTTATGTTTGAGATAAAAAGCGAAGATTTATGCTGCCTCGAGGGACTTAACTCTTCTGAGGTGCAAGGTGTATTAATGTAAATGTGCTCTTTTGAATATTCTGAGGGAACAATTCCTTTCGTGTTTACGTCGTGGGTGAAATATTGCGAGAAACATAATAACGCGAACCAATTATACGGAACAATAGAGTAAAACAAATCTGAGTTGACCGAGACGCCTGATATTTGAATTGTGTCTGCAAGTAAGTTTGTGATGGCTATCTGGGCTGAACTTTTTAATTTTCTCGACAATTGAAGAAGATTTGCTTTGGAGAATTTTCGATATTCAACGTAGTAAAAGAATTATGTAGAAACTCTTGTCTGACTACATTCGATCATATTCTACTTGATTGTGTAATTTCTTGCTGCTATACTATATTACAAATTTTATCGATGATCGTGTCGAAAATTTCTGATGCACAAAGTACTGAAATTATCTTCTTCATCAGAGTGAAGCATAGAATATTTTTTATCCTTTGAAAAAAGGAGTACAATGGAGCTATACCTTCAGTCAAATTTCGAAAAGTAATTCTTGTAATAGACTTCGTAAAACATTTTTCATATTCAGCAGGAAGATGTACAATAAACTCTACTGTATCCTTCTTTTTTATTACACAATATTGTCACTCAAAGAATATTAAAAATGAAAAATCGCCTGGCTTAACGTAATTACCAATGTACGTTAAATGAATAACCAAAATGAAGTTCTCGTTTGCCAGAATTCAGCGAACCTAAATGAGGAATAATGGACGATGCAAAAGGCTGTCAGACCTTTTTCGTTCACTGACTGAAAAACTATTTCGAAATGGACGCCACGATTCGAGCCGAGTGCAATTTGTTCGAATACCGATCGCTAACCACACGAAAATTCGAGGCTGATAGAATTGCAGAAAAATGGGTCGCAGTATTTTCTTGTCTCTGTGAGGCCAGCAGGTGGTATTAAAAATAGTTTCGCTTCTTCTATACATGCGCATCGTCCATTCAAGAGTGATAGAACTTCCGATTGATAACGTATTGTTCCTCGATCGAAGTTTGCTCAATCGGGTTTCGGATCGCCAATTAAAACTGGTCCAATTAAAACTTGGACTGGTTAGAAAGCTAAGACTCACTCAGACCAGGGAGAATCTTGAAAGAAACAATCTGCTGGAGTTTATTGCCCAAGGAACGTGGAAAAGTAGTAATATCCTCGGTATAACACATTCGCCGTCAACTGTTTGTCAAGCTTCACCTCTGAACGGCTCTATTTGCCGCGAAATCTCGACAAAATTCACGAGCAGCGAAGTCCTGGTCAAGCCCGTATTTTCACAAATACGTGACCAGACTGCGCGTAGAAACGGTGGCAGACGATAAATCAGCGTGAAAGCGCTGAAGAAGAAAACGAAGAGCGCAACCCCAGCAGCAGGCTCGTATGTCGATACTCGAGCCTGTTAAGGACGACTATATCCAGCTACTTTGTCCATTGAAATTAGAAATCGATATTCACCTCTAGCTCTGTAGCATTGATCCTCGGATTCCGCTGAATCATTCGGGGTGAAGAACCCCGTGCCACAGTCGCCTCGAGGGAATAAGGAAATCGTTTCAGAGAGAAGTGAATGAGCTGATTGATCGTTTGGAAACCTGTATGAACGTGAGAACAGTGGCTCTGGGACTGTAGGTTTTGGAGCTGAATATGTTAGAGGCACTGAAGAGAAATCTATTCTTTCTACTGTAGTTACTTTTAAATATAAGGGAATAGAAATAGGTACTAAAACATTCAAAGTTTACAAATAATGAAATAAATAGGGTAAGAGACCCTATTACAGTGCCTGAACCTAGGCACAGTAAGGAAGGTACAGTGCCTGAACCTAGGCACAGTAAAGAAGGTACAGTGCCTGAACCTGGGCACAGTAAGGAAGGTAGAGTGCCTGAACTTAGGCACAGATAGGGTAAGAGACCCTATTACAGTGCCTGAACCTAGGCACAGTAAGGAAGGTACAGTGCCTGAACCTAGGCACAGTAAGGAAGGTAGAGTGCCTGAACTTAGGCACAGATAGGGTAAGAGACCCTATTACAGTGCCTGAACCTAGGCACAGTAATAGTTCTGGGTTAGACAGTGCCTGAACCTAGGCACAGTAATAGGGTCTCTTACCCTATCTAAGTATCGAAAATTTCACATACTAGAATATTGCAAATTTCTGATATAACACAAATATCACATGTAATTTACTTCATCGACACATGACCTGCAAACTCACAAAACCTTGACCGATCATTGGATCAACCACAAGCCCAGTCATATTCCCAGCCCCAATGCGCGACCCTCGGAATCCCACGAAGAACAGAACCGACACTAACCAGTGGGAATTGTTTCAGGAAATGGCCACGTGACGGGACACAGGAGAACCCGGGCGCAAGATGAATACAAACAGCAATGTCGGCTCTCAGGAGGGTGGTAACGGTACCGATTACGGTTCCAGCGAGGAGACGGCGGCCCTGCTCAGCAGGGCGCCACCCCCGCCGGTCGTGGTTGCCGCGGCGTCTCAGGGCAAGCCGGTGCTCACGCGACAGGATCGGGCAACCTTTTTGGTTGCCTCGCCACAGTTGTCCGTCTCGGGGCTCGGCGGCTCCGAGGAGAGCGGCACCACCGAGGATCCAGCGACCAGATCGGTACCGGACATCGAGCTGCACTGCAGACTCGACGGTGAGGCACAGCTACAGCCACAGCCGCCACAACCGCCACAGCCGCAGCCGCAAACGCAGGTCCAGCAAGTCGTGCCTACTATTTATCGCTCCAGACAGCCAGCGCACCAGCACAGGTGTCGGTGCGACAGGAGGGACTCGTTGGCGCCCTCTTCGGCGTTGCACCTGGCTAGGAGTGTCTCTAGGTGAGCATTGACTCTTCCCAAGCCTCATGAAAATTCAGCTACCTGGAAAATCGTTTGCTCGCGTACGTGGACGAATGCTGCTCTTGGTGTTCACGGAGAAGTCAAGTAAGGGCGATAAAGAGCTGCTGCAGTCATTGTTCGCGAACTGTGCGCTGGTGTTGACCTAGATTTAGATTATGGAACTGTAGAATTATTTATGAGAGGAGGGTTTAGAGCAGGAATTGTGTGATAGTCTTGGGGCTCATTTCTGAGGTTGGATTCTAGTAGATCGGTGTGGTTTTAAGGCGCGTTTATATGTATTATATAATACTTATTTCATCTATTGTGTCTCTTAGGGTATGTGCAGAAGTTCTTTAGTTCACTTTATAAGTCAGAGCCTTAGTGTAATCTATTACTGTACATCGGACTGTTCGCCGCGCAATTAAAGTCACATTCGGTGGTCATAGCCAAGGCTATCTAACAGCTGCTTCCTGGAAATATTTACGCCCTATCTGTGGCTACCTCCACAGTTGCAGGGTGAATCTCCGGCGAAACACAATGCGAGACACGAGAATGTTTGAGATGATATTGTTGGGAAAGTTTCAATTTATGTAACTGGTAAAGTTTAGGAGTTCCGACACTGTACCTGGGCACATCGAAGGAGAGTTGCAATAGAATGCAACACGACGAACCTCTTGTAATACAGTTTCTATTATTTGTGTGTTGATGAATATTATTTTAATATTATTTTAATTGAATTTATGGTAACACAATCTATACAAAATGCTGAAATTTAACTTAAGCTACCTATTGATTCTGTGGAGATGGTGGTCTCTTTAAAAAAGAATTATAACTAAAAAAAAACAATAGTATTTTATTTAGCAATAAATTCTTCTTAACCATGAACAGGTATTGTCTGAAAAAAATCGTCTTAGTTGCTCAGACACTGGTTATTACTCAGTTTCATAAGCGCTACAAAATCGAGTCCAGTTTTTTCCTCGGATCCTCTGTTGAGTGGCACGAAGGTTTTCCAATATACTTGAGCCAACATCTTTCACCGACAATAAACGTTAAATTCTTCCGAGAGAATTTAGTTAGCCGTTCATCCCTTTCCTCCAATAACCTCGGCTGTTTTCTTGAAAGGGTTTTACGCGCACGGGTCTTCACAAAACTTCACAGTGTTAAGCCCCGACCTCGTTTCGAGATCCACCACGATCCAGCAACTTGTATTGCCAGAGCTGGGTTGCTATTTCCAATTTCCGAATTTACGATGGTCGCCTGCCTCGTCGCAAGTAAGGCAAAGCGCCACGTGACCTCTTGCACAGAGTATGTCGCTATAATTCAGGGAATCGTGCATTGGACCGTGCTTTAGGGGACGTGTCTGGGGCTTGGAGAAATTTGTGGTTCTTAATTAGAGAGGTCTCCTTGATATATTTGGCTTTAGTACGAGGAAATGGTGTTAAGAATGGTTCTTGTGTTTAGTTTTATAGACGGGTATATGAGAAATGGATTTCTAAGTCCATTTTCTGATTGCAAGTACTGTATTTGGATGATGAAAATTTAGGAAGATCTTCTAAAACAGTTGTAGACTTTGAGGTAATTGATCTTCTCATACACTAGCTTCCAAGAATTTTAGCACACAAATTATTTCTAAATATCACCATTACTGAGCCAGAACACTTATTACTTCAAACTTTAATTTTTTCCACTGTGGAGGTTTCATGGTTGACCTGTACTACTTACAATTTTTTTTCAGCTTCAAATTCTCTGGTTAAAACAATTAAAATATTTCTCTATTTATAGAGGAGACAATGCACTAACATAATATGTATTAAAATTTACAATATTCATCGATATAAAACATATTACAATTTGACCAAGACTTTTCAGTAGTACAAGTCAATCACTACACTCCGTTCGCCACTATATCTGAAACAGTGTCCCTTAAAATGTGAGTCGTCTCGAATTCCAAGCACAAAAAGGAAATGCAATACATAACCCTCAAGAAATTTGCAAAGAGCAACAAGTATGAGTCAGAGATCGTAAACTTGTCGCGGCAAAGTACAAAGTTGGTTCAAAGAGAACGGAGTGCGATGCAAGATTGTTTAATCATCAGTGATATATAGACGGCAATAATTTCACCAGTTGTCCCTGGTCGGCTCGTTCGAAGCCACTGAGCCGTCAGGAAAGGTCTCTCGTGTATACAAAATATCCCACGCAACCCTATTTCACGTTAGATTCCCGCCATATATCCTTCGAAAGCCATCTTCACTCGCCTCACCGACTGAAACTCTATTTACGGCACTGTATCTCTGGAATCGCTCTCATTCGTTTGCTCGCATTATGTTCCTTCCCTTCGTCGGAAAGTTATTTACTGGACAATATTTCTTTTTATTCCGTGACTACGTGGAGAGGGGAGAAAGTGAACAGGAAAATATGAAATCTAAACGATACTCACGTTGAAGGGCTATTTATCGCAGAGATACAATGCCATCGATCTCCCTTCGGACCATTCGAGGCACTTTTGAACTCCCTTCGACCGTGAAGGGACTGAAATTTCCAACACCATCTCTTCTGTCGTACGAATCGCTGTGATCAAAGTTTCAGTAGAAATGTAGAGGGAATTTTCATTTTGAAGGGTTTCTTTCGAGACAATCTTTGTGAGTAAAAGTTTATGAAGGAGCTTTAAATTTGTTGTACCTCCTAGGTACTCACTTTTCCAACATTATACCATATAGGATAGCAATAAAAACGAATCAATTTCTTAACCCCTCCTGATCAGAGTACCTCTCTTAACAATTGAACGACGATTCGTGCAAGCTGCTTCAGAAGACCATGAAACCTCCACATGAAAGGTGGTCGAGGAGAGGGTTAAAAATAGCAATTTTCACCCGTATCCTTCTCTAATTCCCACGGAATCGCAGGATGAAAGTGTGTTCCTTATCCTCGGAAAACTGTGTTCCGCCAGCATCCCCGCGATTATCGTCCATGCGAAAGTCGATTCCCCATTTCTAGCCGAGTAGAAGAGAAACGAGTCTCTAGCGATCCATCGCGTATTTCCTGCCCTTTGAGGATAAAAACATCCATCCTTAGTTTTTCCTTTTTCAATCGATTTGAGGAATGTTCCGATAGTATATCATCAAAATTTCTTTCAGTGACAATAAATCGGGTTGAGCGAAATCTCTCTGTCTGCAATCATAAAACATAAACGTTATTCTTTTGACAGTAAAGCACAAAGTCGAACGTAATGCACGTCATCGAGTTTACGAGGTATAACGTCCGCAAAGGGGATCAGTCGAAACGTGGAGCACTGGGCCAGCATAGAGCCAGCACGGTGCTTCCATTGAAATAACATATGGACTAGCATATAATATTCAGAGTACCTTGGAGTAACGTGGGTACAGCAAAGGATGAAGTAGGCTTTTCGAGGTTCCTCCACGATATTCTTTATCGAATTTATCTTGAGGGTCTTGGAAAAATTGAGAGAGAGGCTCGAGATAAATCAGCTACGCCTACGTGTGACTTCTGGGTGAGTACAGAGAGAAATACTGGGGAAAAGAGCACTGGGAAATTCGATACTTTACATAATCGTAACTGACTATGGAAGGAAAAACAGTATAGACAAATTCGACACTTTATATAAGTGTAACAGATGGAACAGAAGTTTACTATTAACAGTAGAAGTATAAAAGCAGTCAAAGTAATGGATATGATTATTGTCAGTATTATAGTTGAAAGGGTTGAATTTCTACAAAAGGTCTCATGCATCGTGTCTTGCACTTGTCTCATTTTTCGAAAAAGATGCACTTGTACCACTTTTTCACTGACGAGGAGAACTCTTGAAACGTAACGCACACTTTCTAATGAGTCTTTGCGAGCTTGAGGACTCGTCAAGCTGGATACACCAACACCCTCTTTTCGAAGAATATGGCTAATAGTGTGAAGGATTTGAAATCTTGAAGATTAGGAAATTTGAAACTTTAAATGAGTATTTGAATATTTGAATATTTAAATATTTGAATATTTAAAATTTGATATACCTAAGTATTTGAATATTTCAAAACCTCCAATTCTCAAAGAAGTTTCACGAAGACAATTCTCAAGTCTCTTTCAACCATCCCCCTGTCTCCAGCAAAGCTCATCTTCACCATTGGAGACAGGGATGGTTTCTTCCAACCGAGTTTTCGCCAAATGTGCCTGCAACGCCGTCAAGGCGCGAACAGCGCGTTCGTCAGGTAATCAAATGCGAAAAGTTGTGCCCAATTACCATATTCCAGTAACGCGATCCACATTTGTACCCCGTTAACCTCCTTATTTGTAAGCTAATGTTTGCTTGCGCGAAAGTCGAAGTGTGTAAGCGACTTGCAAATTAGTCGCAGCGGATGGGCCCATTTCGTACACGCGTACACAACGATCTTATTCGCGATTAATAATACAACTTCGTTAAATTTCGGCTCACCCTAGCTGGAGCGCAGTCGTGTGAATTATTCAAACAGGTCCTCCTAACAACGTCCGTCGTATCGCGATTTGCATATTCAAATTCTTCTCGTGTCGGTTATTATGCCTGCATATCGCGATGGTTTGCATCGATACTAGGCTACTGGCTATTCCATGCGTCAAGCCGTCGTTGAAATCCATGGGTCCGCCTGTTGGCTATTGTAGGTTCCATCGGCATTCAACGTGTTTATCAGTTGTACAAGGTAATTACCTCCCAATGGCCGAACTTGACAATGCTGTCTCCCGTTCATTAGGCGAAATTTCATTAGTGCAATGCGTTCAGCTGATCGATGTTGCCGTGTTAATATTATAAGGTTATTAAGTGGAGCTCTTGGCAATAATCGAACCTGTCGTCGGGGGTTGGTGTTTAGCGGATTTTATGGGATTTCGATCGGACGTTGTGTCATGCAGAATCTGCGTGGCTATTTAATAATGGACAGTGGATTTTATTTAGGGATGTCTTAGGTTGGAAAAGCAGCTTTCCAGAAATGAAATATGACAGGATTACTTGGAAGGATGAAGTTTCGGAGCTCGATTTAATTAAAGTACGATCAAAAGTGCTGGCTGGGGACTCAGGCGAAAGTTAGTTTCTTGAATAAGCTCAACTTCTAGATCTTTAACTGCATTCTTCCCTTGATGATTCTAATATCGTTGTAACGATTCCTCTGTTGATTCTGTGAACCTTATTATGAGATACTGGAAGGTAGTTTGATAATTGAAGCTTTTGGTGCTGTCTGATACATTTTGGTGTATTCGGTACAAGCTTGGAATTGTGTCTAGCATTTCTTGGACTTATCTACTTATGGATATATAACTCTAACTGATTTCGTCTGACGTATTTCATTTCCTTGCAATTTTTATTGCTCCTGGCGTGTCTGACCATATTTAGGGTTATACTGCATGTTGAACGTCTCATCATAGCCAGGGTTATACTACTTACCGAATGCTTGCCTACAGTCAGTGTTATACTACTTATCGGATGTCTCGCCTTAGTCAGACTTTCACTACTTACCCAATATCTGATCACACTCAGGGTTATATTGCCTACCAAATGTCTGATCCAAGTCAGGGTTATACTACTTACAGAACTTCTGATCACAGCCAGGGTTATACTATTTATCGACTGTCTCATCATAATCAGGGCTATACTACTTATCGAATATCTGATCATACTCAGTGTTATACTACTTACTAAATTATTCTCTACATAAAAGTTTATACAATTTATCCAAGTTTTCGAAAGAAATGCACCTACATACTTAATCACAGACAGAACTCCAAGAAGCAGAAGTTACCTCTATAACATATCCAAACACCTGTCAGTACTCATCCTGTCCTGTCGATACACTTTTCATCCCCTCCACCTCGAACAACCCCAACCTCCTCTCCTCACGATCCACCTCGAAAATCCCCTAATCAAAGGCTACCGTTGACACTGTAAACCCCTTCAGCGCCTAATTCAATCACTCAATATTCACTTGACATGTTCCTTAACGCAGACTGTCAATAACACCGTCCCTACCCGTATGTTACAGAGAGAGCGTGAAGAGCGGCCACCACTGTTGCCCCTGCCAGGCCCCCCCGCCGCCAGTTCTCGTTACAACCTCGCCCAGCGCTCGCATAATACGGCAGAGCTCGCAACCGGAAGCGTCGGCGTGCTGTTGTTCCGGATGTTGTTGCCCCCTGCACGGCGGAACGGCGCCGAGTGCTGCCTCCCTGCGGCAGCTGCGCGAGCCAGGCGACGGAATCGCTGGCATCGCCGCGGACTCGTTGCGGATCAATGGCGGGATTCGACAGTTCCGACAGGTAAGCCTCAACCACGCTCGATACCGATCAAACAACGGGGTTGCCACGCATCCACACAACCCCAGCCGCTAGAACCATCCCTCGACCATGCACATGCCTCCACTCGTCGTCGTTCACAGCCTCCTTTGGTCTTGTTCGAAACCACTCTCCCTTCTTTATCTCTGCGCCACGTTTATCATGCTTTCACGCCGCGCGATAAGAACCTGGATGCTGTGAAAAAGAATTCTGTTCGCTGGGAATCGTCGAGCCGCTTTTAGGGGGAGCTACGTGAAAAATGAGGTGAGAAGTGTGGGGCTGCGGAGAATGCTGGAATCGCGCTGGTTTGAGATGGTTTGAAGAGGTTTGAGGAGGTTTCAGACGAGGATGGCTTTCTCAATGTTCGAGGAGTAAAAAACATATTATGATTTCTGTGATAATATTTTCGAGATGAACTTAAAATCGTCCTCAAGGTTTTAAATACACTGCTATTTCTGCAAGCTTACAACTAGTTTCTAATTTTATATACTGTGAAATCATAGTGTGTCAGAAAGTCTAATTTGTTTTCAATTTAGCACACTATTATTTTGCTATAAACTTGTTACCTCATTATTTCTCATGTAAGATCACGATCAATGAGTCAAGGTGAATCTCTCTGAAACCCTCTGAAAACATTCTGTCCTCATTTCAAAGTTGGTACAGTCCCAAATCAAAATTCAAACCCTCTACAAAATCCTCTCCACAATATTCCTCTCACTTCTTTCCACGTTTATTGCCCCAAAATCTACTCAAACGAGGGCCACGAGTCGTCCTCAGAATCTCGATCGACAGCATCCAGGATTCTTTCCGCGCGAGCGTTGGTCGACAAATCACCGAGTCTGAAAACGAAAAGCGTTCTGTTGTCAGGCGTCGCTGTGTCGTTGTCTCTGCTGCTTGTATCGTTGATGATCCAACCGATCGTTGTTCCGCGATCCAGAGCACGCGTCTGTTCTGTGTGACACAGACCTCCACGCGATGCACCTAGTTGGGCTGCGTTCCATGTTTTCTTCGTGTTTGGCCTCCCGTTGCGCTGTCACCTTGTTAACACACCCACCCACGGGGAATTTCAATTCCCTGCTTCGCACGCGAGACTGGCCGCCCAGCAACCCTCCCCCTGGGTTTTTTCTTGTCCCTTTCTTTACTCTCGCCCCTCAATAAACGCGAGCTCGTCTGGCTCGCTGGGATTGCTTCTTCCTCTGGTTCTCAAACTCTTCTGTTTACTACCCCTCTCCTGCGACTGGTGTACCCTCTGGCCTTGATCAGTTCTGAATTTTCGTTCCATTGCAAATTAGGATCCGTTATGTGAGCACACCCCTCCCTCTTTTAAAGTTCTCTAGGAGATGTAACTTCGAGCAAGTTTGAGAACCAGGTGTACAGATTGTTTAGATGAGGATAAGATTATTCGTTAAGCCTGTGAGATTTGTAATGTAATTGTTTCCATATCGTAAAGTTTGTGTTTCGTGGAGTTTCGAGTATTTGTACTGGGGGTTGACAAGGGTTAAGGGGATGCAAGTGTTTAAAGTTCGTTCCCCGATCGAGTCTTCTTGTCAACGAGGCGCTGGTGCTGCCACCTGACTGGGGGTTGGAGCATCAGACGGAAGCAAGCTCTAAGCAGCGAAGCCACCCCTGTACCGACAGATACTCTACTCTGAAACTGAGGAAAAAGCCAGCTGACGATAAGAAGCTTATCGAGGACGATGATAAAACGCCTGGGTAACGTCCTGCATAGTAGATGGCACCGTGTGCAGAAAGTAGCTCGCTTCTGGAACCATAAACGTCACGGGAATGCACACTATGGGGCTGCCATGAGTTACGTAGAGAATTGCACGCGTGTCTTACCTGGAAACACAATAGATCTTGATTACAGTTTTCATTTCAATTATTGGAAAGGAGATTGATTACAGGGGATGTGATAAGTGAAAGTTACTTTGAAGACAGATTACTTTAATGAAAATCACTTTTCTGATTAGTTTCTTGCATCTGTAATGAAATAGCTGTCCCATTTTATTAAAAGTTAGTTTTCCAAAAGAAAGATAAACGTTTTTTGACACTGATAATATATCTATTCATGTTAGAATTCATACATATGAAAATATACAGAGTATTGGAAAACCAGTGGTGGGAAACAGGAAGGTGGTGATTGTACAAAAAAAGAAAGGAAAAAAGGAGGTTCAGATCTGGAAAAAATTTGTTGACTTAATTTTTCTATTCATTTTCTATTTCTTTTACTAAAGGAAATTGAGATTAAATTACTTATTACGAGATCAGGAAAATACAAACTTAAAACATTTGAGATATATACATTAAAGGGAATATTTCTACTTTACAGTAGATTAAGTCACTTCACTAGTCAGACTACAGTAGTAGTCAATAATTATTGATTTAATTCTTGCCACAAAATCACCACCTTGTCGCTCACACCACAGTCTTTAAAATATACTAATTCTAAAGTCTCACGATGGTGCCGAATACTACGTCTGGTATTCAAGGATTAACGCTCCTTCGATTCCAAGAGGTGAAGATGTTTCCCAGTACCCAATTCAGAAAATTAATAACCTAGAATAATTCCTCCCGCAAACAGAGATGCGAATAATAATTTTCACGGTGGAACAGCTACGATTTAAACTCAAAGCCTAAACGAGCCCACAGATTCGACACGCTGAGAACCTCAGCTTCGTCGTGATCGCGCAAGGATGCGCAACCACGAGGAAGGAGCGGTAATTTGCTTATTCTCAAGAGAGCGTGCTCGACGTGCACGAAACGAATCTACTTCCGTCGTCATTAAGCGAGATCCGGGCCAGGAAAGAAGGGGAACGAAAAAGGGATGAAGAGCAGAGGGAAACGGAGAGATGCCAGGAAGGATCGCGACATTGTTAGTTTAATTATCTCTCCTCAGCGCGGCGAAGCGTCTCGTATCGTATGGATACCTGGAGAGTATCGAGGGAGGGCCACAAAAATGGCTCTGCACGTGATTTTGGCTGAGAGCCAGCGGATTATAATCGTACTCAGGCATGTCGTGCATGGCTTCAAGGCAAGCCTCGACCGTGACACGATGGGTAATTGGGCCTTTTTCCCCCGCGAGCTGGCGAGTGGCTTCTTCTATTTTTCCTGTATTTTGTGGGAATTGATGGACGAAAACATTTCTGGGGAAGTCATGTGGGGGTGATGTAATGTGAGAGTGATCTCTGTTTTTTGTTATGAGAGGGAGGTGACTGAGGGTTGGGAGGAATTAAGGGTAAATGGATGGGGCTGCAGAAGAGGAAGGAAGAATTGGGGGAAAATAATGTTAGAGAATTTCCAGTTAGATTTAGTTATCTGTGGACTAGTAATACAGAACATAGTATTTTCCGATTAATGGTTGAGCTATACTACTTGCAGGGAGCAAGGAATTAATATTCCGTTCTCTTTCTTTCTGACATTACCCATTTCGTTGCTTTTCTTCCAAGTTGTTAAAATAAAGGGTTTCAATTCTGCTGAAGTACAATAAAATCGCTGAAAAGTTTCAATAGATAGGTAAAAGCAAAAAGATCGCGAAGTTAGTTTCATGTCTTGTAGCCATAATAATGCGAGTCGTTATAAATCTGAGACGGTGTACGTGCTTCCTATCCGTGCAGTCGCGCATCCTGGGAAATGAAGCGAATGGGATTGGGGAGTTTAAAAGCAAGGACAGCAGTTTTTACGTTTTTATCGCGTGCAGACGATCTTAAGCACGCCCCGCGTCGCGGAATTCCGTTTCGTATCCGCGGAAAGTCTATCAGGCGCGTTGAAAACGATCCCCGCCTCGCGGATGCAATAAACTCTTTGTACAATGAAAAGCAAAGAGCGAGATTTCCAGGAAAGCCGCGAGAAATGCAGAGTAAAGTATAATAACATTTCTTGAAATTTTCCAGCAACGAGCAATTTCTCAATATCTTCAATATTACCTTTTGGACTGATTTCTCCCCTTATTCTTCACATTCAGTCACCCTTACAATAATCTTCAAAGCACTTCTCGGAACGATACCAAGTCGCACCCCTTGAGGTCCAGTCAAACACTTGCCCCAATTTCCAGTAAACCATCTGAATGTACTTTCCATAATTTTCCATATTTAACCAGACGCTTTTCTTCCAGAAGCTCTGAGGCCTGCAAATTAATTTTACTTATAAAATATATAATTCGCCTCGCATTAACAGTATTCAGACCGAGTTTGAAGTACGAAACCTACCTCGTACATTTTCGTATAATATCCTCTTCGTGGAACCAGTGGCTTCAGCTACTAATATTCGGCCTGCAACGAATGATATACTCAACAGCGAATATTCAGTTTCAAGGGCTGAGAACAATCCTAATCGCCCCCGAGGATCGTACCAATCGAGGAGAATAGATTACTCGCTGATTTGCAGCGATTCGCTGTCATAAATTTTCGGGGCTGCTGAAACCGAACTCATATAGAGGTTCACCGAGACAGGCTACAATCAATTGCAGTGTCTGAGTCGTACGCCTTAATCCGCGGATTAAGCCATTCAGCTATTATCCTACTCGAGGCTGCCACGAGGATCCGTGGCCTGCGCTCTCTCCTCTCTGTGATAACGATTGTCCGCGTTATCGACACACGGCGAAACTGATGCAACCGATTCGCATGTGTGGAATATTTGAGCACACGAATGCTTCTAGTGCACCACTGTGCAGGGTGATTTTGGAAAGTAGGACCATAATTCTTCTTTAAATTACCCTTTGGATTCTGGGGTGATGTTAGAATGGTTATCAGATTGTCGAAGAATCTATAACTCTGGGAGTGAATTTATGTTTATGGCTGGGATGAACTGGGAGTTATTTCTGTTAGACTGTGGGTGGCTTTTAAGGGATGGAAACTTGAGGGGAATTCTTTTCTAATATAGTGACTTGGTTCCATGTTTTTCTGTTTTTAATTTTTGTTTTTCTAAGGCTTAAATATTTTTGTAAGATGGTGGATGGTCTATGAGGTGTAAAATCGAGGGTAATTTTTTTCTAACATAGAGGCTCGATTTCATCTTTTTCTTCTAATAATTTAACATCTTTTTTCAAAGTTTAAGTAAGAGAAAAAATTACTTTGAGAGAAAGATATTTTAGAATTGTATCTCTAGTTTCTTCAGGAAATGAATTTTGTCGAGCATCTCCAAGTATTAAATCATTTAAATCAGTAATATAAGAATTCCAAACTTCTAAATTTTTAATATTAGTTTTCTAACATTTGTACGTGTAATTCTCTAGTTTCAATATCTCCCAGTTTTCAATCTTATTCTCCTGAAATATTCCCCAAGAAAAAGTAATCCTCTTGAAATTATTATTCCATTCGGAGATTAAAACTAAATGAAGCAGAGTCGAACCAGTTCGCGTGTACAGGTCGTCGAATAATGAAGGAGAATTACTAATTTGCGGAAGAGGGCCTCCCTTCCGGTGAGAGTCGATATCAATTTCCCTTTCTCCCATTGAATGCCTCTCATTAAAAGGGATCGGATAAAAAGCGTCGGTCTGAATCCACCGTTGTTCGTTTTTCTCTTTTTGCGCTCTGTAGACGCTTCCCACGGCGCGTGGAGGGCGTAGAAAGCAAAAAGGACGCGTTTAATCGTCGATGGAAACAACCGAGTGCGAGGGACAATTACATACGGATCGATTACTTCTAGCTTTTGGATCTCTCTGTTTACTCTGACTCTGAGTCTCGGTTTTTATTAACGAATCGTTGGTTCGTGGGAATGCTCTTCGATTCATGGAATAATTCAGAAGCCCAAGGTCGCCGACTGAGATTGCGTTCGATCTAATGCTACCATTGATACCGAGCCTCCTCCCCTGCCTTTGCAAATCTAGATTAATAATTAATCCGAGCGTTGTTTTGCATAAATCGGATTCCCCGTGGGAGATTGAATTTTTGAAAAAATGGAAGGAGGGAAGGTTTGCATTCTGAGAAGAACGAGAATTTTTAAGCTTCTTGATGAGGATCAGAAGAATAAACATTTTTATTCATGAGGACTCTTCGTGATGAAAATTACTATTTGAGACTGACGAGAAGAAATTAATGATTAAGCTTGGGAACGATTTTTACCCTCCACAAGATTTTATAAAAATCGATAGCTAACACAGTTACGAAAAATGATAAGTTGTACGATAATGTTATAATAAATGTCTCTAACTAAGATAAACTAGAGAATACTTTGAGTTGATGGATTCAAGAATTTTCATGTAAATCGAGTTTCCAGAATTCTGTCGAATTACAAATTCCATTAGACCGTGTCGAACCACCGATTCTACCATAGAGAATAATGCTACCCTCGAGAGGGATCGATCTTCCTCGATCGCCAGAAATCGAAAGAATCGCCTCTGTTGCCTCTCGAAGCAGAGCTTGTTGGAAAATAATGCGAAACACGTACCGTTCGTTTCAGACTAGATCGACTACGATCCCGCTGAAATCCGAAGTGAATGTTTTCACGTGTGGCAGCAGTCATGTCCCCAGCGCGAATCACGAGAGTATCGTTGTCCGATGAAAAGTCGAATTCCTTTAGCTGACAGTCGATTTAGAAGCTGTTACTGTCCCATTTATTCGAAAGAATTTAGAAAGCCGATAGATTTGATTTTGTTGGGAAACACTGCTTCAAATACTGTTTCTTTTTGTGGTGAAACTTGTAAAAATTTGGAGATTGGTTTCAAAAGAATTTAGATAAAATTGAAGTTCTTTAGTGGTCACATTTAGGGAACGTGGTGAACTTTCTCTCAGGGAATTTATATATTTTCTAGAAGGTTGAAGAATTTTGCAGAAAAAGTTTGCTCGTGATAAAGTTCAGTAACAGGAAGTTTAACTACAGATTTGGACTTTATTATAGGTATTTCTGGAGTCCTTGCAGTTTTTTCGGATGCATATTTTATGAGGAAGGAATAGAGAAGTGGGGCGATATTTCTTGACAATTTTTATGCAGAGTTGTCAGAGGGACCTATTAGTGTAATAGATGCAATATCCCTAAACCGATTAGTGGTTAGTTTTTATCGGTGTTAGAATATTGTTACACCGATTACGCTGCTATTAATAATTAACATTATATAATGGTGGTTTTATTAAATGTGAGCTTATAAATAAGGCTGAAAGTAATTGCCTAGAATTCCCTCTCGCCTGAAAAATGTCTTAGATCTTGAACCGCTTATGCCCCACTCTTTAGATTATCGAAATCCCTCCCCCTGCTAGTATAAGTTAAACCAAATACACTAGCGCATACTGAATACTAGTACAGCCAGGTTTAAATTAAGCTCATATATTAGAGCTTGGAATTATCTTGATAGTAGATACAGAAATATAATAATACAGGGTTCTAACATATGACTCAGAACTCGACAAAATTTTTTATTACAGATTTAATAGGGCAAAGGTATGGTACATAATTCAAATAAAAGACTGAAAATAAAATTAATTAAACAGAGATTAGACACACTTAAAAAATAATCCAGAATATTCATAATTAAACTGAATTAAATTTTATTTGTTTAAGGGATGAAACCTTTGTTACAATAACGTATACTGAATAAAAGAAAAGTTATTCTTTTTTTATAAAAGGAAATTAACAATTAAGAAGATTAAATTAGTTAAAAAATTTTCAATTAATTTTTAAGGAAAAAAAATTGAAAATTGAAATGAATAAAAAGAAACTTTGTCTTCAACGAGATTGCATAGTTGAAGGAACGACAGGGTCCTTAGTTGATCGTTTCTGACAGATTTCCCAAGTTTGCTTGCAAATTTAATCCCGGAAATCATCGACAACCGTGCTGCGGAACTTCCCCGCGGCGCATTGCACTTTCGAAAGCAGACAGGAATCGGTTTCAAATATTTAGGATCCGGCGCCGTCACTGCGACCCAGTTCCAATGGTCCCAATCGAAACTATTCGGTTGCGTTCGAGAGCTGCGGATAGAAAGTTTCACGGGACTCGGCGCGTTCGATCGGGCATCCCAAACACGCCGTTTCGTCCTTGGCGAAATATTTTCGCCCCTTGAAGCATCTTTCCTCTCTGGTTTTACCACCCCCAAACTGCGGACAATGCCGTGACGCGCGTAATTCTTGGCTCAGCATCTGATGGAATTATTATACTTCTTCGTTCATTTAGATGCTGAGCGGAGGGTGAATCAGGGGAGTGAAGCATACAGAGTGTCCCGAAATTGATGGTACAAGCGGAAGGGAGGTGATTCTGCGTGAAAGAATAAATAGAAAATACAGAAGATACTTTTTTTGATATCTTGCTTCGTTTTTGAGAAAATTTAGTTGGAATTATGGTCGAGTGCAAGTGTATGGAAGTACAGTTTTGGGTGCTTGAAGGGTGCACAGGTTAAGGGAACACTCTCGATCTGACTACTGATGGTTTTTATAGTACGCTAGAAGCATTCCTCTTTCCCCTTTTACTCCTCAAACGCCTAAAACTGTGGCTCGGTACACTTGCACTCGGTCAAAGTTCAAAGTCAATTTCCTCGAAAACAAAGCGTGATATCAAACACTTTTAGTCTACATTTTTGTTTTATTTTTTCGTGTAAAATCACCTCGTTTTCTGAAGTGGTCATAACTAATACATCGTATCCCCTATGTACGAAAAATCACCACTGTGTTAATACCTGTCTCAAGTGCAACCTTACCAGCCTTGCACAGTACCTGTATGTAACTTACCTAAGAAACCAAATTAAGTCCCAGAAAACAATGAATGAGCCCCTTAAAAAATATAATTAGATTTCATTAAAAGGTCTTTTCGTTTATTTTCTGAGTCATTAAGTCGATACCATCGACTAGTCGTAGGCTGTTAACCTCGATTGCCTTCCTGCCTTGAAACTCCAAGCGCCGATTGTGCTGGATTATAGGCAAAAACGTTGACTAATCGCGTCTCGAGTATCATTCGAGCACCCTCTTCTAGTCAGCCTGACTAATCGAATCCTAGATGCAAGGAAAAGGGGGAATCCTTTCGAGGAAAGCGTTTCAGTCCCCTCTGTCTCATAAGGTGGCCCTTCGTCGCGGCCAGACTAGCGAACTGCCGCGATTCTTCATCTTGGCTTGGGTTATTGTGAGCCGAAACGAGGGTATTTATCACGCTATGTGGTTTCCTGATCCAGTCGATCCCTAAATAAGAAATTCTGGGGAATTAAGACGAATTGTTTCAGAACTCCTCTGCCTTTAATTTTACTGGACTTGAGTTTTCATTTCTGTAGGAAGTTCATCAATGAATTGACATTAAGAATTATTTAGGTTGAAATTGTTCTGTCTTTCGAGAATGTAATATTAATTAGCCACTTGGCACAATCAATCCAGTGCAGTATGTCAAAGGTCGTTCTTAAAGAAGCACTGCTCTAGTCGATTCTGTCGTGTACACTATCATGCATAAATATTTGGACATTCACATTATTCCAATACAATAAAATACGTCAAATAAAATTGTATAATATAGTCTTGGCTCTAAATCTGATCTCAGACGATTATATGAGATTTACAAATATAGATGAAAATAACATCTGATACCAGTTAGTACAAATAAAAGAATATAGGTATTTCATGCCTTTCCAATATTGTTAAAGTGTCCAAATACTTATATAAGGCAGTGTATGTGTAACTTCGTTCTGTAGTATGGACCTTTTCACTGAACCCCATCAGCACAAGTATCTCTTCTGTTCTCAACGTCGTAAAACACAGGAGGGTAGAAGCGTTTGGATTGAAGTGGCAAATATTGTGATTGCTAGAATATTTCTCGGAGGACCTTATTTCCTGACGATTCGATGACCTCTCGAATGTGTCGACATATTTTCCCAAGCCGTGTGGTTGCTGATAGTGAAGATGTATTTCAGCATCTCTAGCGATTTGTTCGATCCCTGGAGTTAAAATAACAGTGGGAATACCTGTAAACACGCATTTGAATGAATTCCTTCTTTGAATACCATGGAAATAGGGTCTGCAGTTTCGTAGATTCGCTGACAGGCGAGCAGCTATTGGATTCCCAGTTCCATCGAATACTTTCCAGCAGGGGTCTACGTCCACTTTTCCAAGGTTCTTCTTTAACGATGTAATTTGCAAGCATGTCAGCTCGTGTCTTGGAATTCCCGAACTTCCACGTTTACTTAGCTGCTTCTTGAGATATTCGAAAGTTTCGCCCAAGAAATATGTACTACCCCAGATTCGACGAGCTTATTCGCTGTAGACACTCTCAACCCTCTTTCGTGACCGTAGGACTAAAAGAGGATTCAGCGTGGAAAAGTTGAAATTGTGGGAGTACAATTTTCATCTGGATAAATAACTTATTTATTTTACTGAGCTACTTAGTTTCTGTTGAAATATTCAACTTTATAAATTTTGGGGTACATAACATATTTTAAATTGCAAATATTTAAGCACCTGAATTTTGAACACTTTTCAGTCATTCAAGTATTCAAATATTCATGGTAAGAAATATTTGACTATTCCATTGTTTTAAATATCAAGTTTTAAAATATTTAAAGTGTTAGATATTCGAATATTAAATTTTTTATTGTTTCAAATACTCCAATTGTTAAACAGTAAACGAGTAATCAGATGTGTAGATTTTTGACTTTCTATATTTTCATAGCTCCAAATATCCCAGTACTCAAATTCTCAACTTTGATAACACTTTAAAAGAATAAAAAGAGACAGAAAGATAGAAAGTCCAATTCAGTGTAACAACTTAGATTACCACATAAAATATTGTCCTACAATTGATTACAGCCCCACACTTTCTGCTATCTTTTCCACTGCATCAAGTTCCCCACTTTTCCCCGAACGGAAAGACTAGTCTTCTCGACAGCTCTCATTATCACCGGGAGCTTATCTCAGCCTCTCAATCTTCCCACTTCACTGAATCGCCGAAGCTCCGAGCCGGCGTCGGAGGCTTCAACGATACAAATATCCGCGCGACACAGTCGGTCCTCAGCAGCATCGCTCGCTCGTCGTTCTCGATCGTCCACTGTGCGCCATCCCTTCCGTTCCTCCGTTCTCGAGTCACCTCCCTCCCTGTAGACAGCAACGTAGTTGGCAGAGATCTAAGTAGAACACGTTCTCGAACAACACCATGAATCTGCCACACACCGCCCGCTCGTATCATCCATTAGCGTTCTCTTGCATCGTTAAGCTCCTCGGAGCTGGTCGCCTCGTGGGTTCACCTCGCTGGAAGAGTAGCCGCGACCCCGAGGAGCAATCCCATTCGATTCTTCGCCAGAGCACACCCCCCCCACACCCTTCTGACTCCACCCCCTCGTCGGAGTAACCGCCGAGAAATCTTTAGCTCCAGCCGAAGCTAAAACCGAATCTCTCCTTTAGTCTAGTGGTAGCGCTGAGCGTAGTGGTCAAGCTTAGATGATAGAGGAACGCCAGTTGTCCACGCTTGTCGTGTCCACAGTTCACACTCACCACTCTTCCCATTCACCCCCCTCCACTCCGCCACACCGATCGCGATCGAAGAGTAAAGAAAGACAGGCCTAGAGAAGGATTGACGGGGGACGGGGCGGAATCGATAGCAACGATCACGCGTCCGACACACGTCTGCTTTCTCTATGAACGTTCGTTTCACTGAGCCGACTGCCTGTCTGGCTTACACACGATGCACAGGATGACCTGCTCCTGCGAACGACCTCGAACTTTCCTCGCGAACCGACCGATTCGTTGTTGCTTCTTCGACTGGGTCCTCCTGTGCGCGGCTGCCTCAGGGGCTGTGGTTCGTGAGACGGTGGAGCAGGAGACCGTTCGTGGGAGTGTGTCTGATTCTGGGTTGTGGTGATGAAGCTGTTCGAATGATTTGGGAGAACTGGGTAAGTGTATTATGGAGTACCTAATTGTTTTGGGAGAGGAGACTGTGGGTCTTTATTAGTTTTTATGGGAGATTCGTTCTGGATTCTTTAGATTTTTATTGAAGTGATAAGTGAGTAGCTTTTGGTTTAAGAATTGTTTTCTGTGGTTGGTATTTTGGTAGAGTATTTGAATGAATTTTTTTTCATTGAGTTTCAGTTCCTCAATTAGTCTATTCTAGTTTGAAATTACTAGTTTTTAAATGGCCCTGTTGTAAGTCTAAGTTACTAATTTTTGACCGACCGACCACAGTATGTTGCTACAAGAAGTTCTATTTATGTTTTACATCTGTTTTAACCCTACTACATCCTTGTTATAAACCTTATGTTCACTAATGTTTTTTACCAGCAGAATATTATAAATGCAGTTTATACTTTTTACACAGCACTTTCTATTTCAAATTAATCTCAAAATTAAGAAAATTTCCAAAAGGAGCTAAAAATCCTCCTGACTTGAAACTTCCTTTTAATTCAATTGCTCATCGAATTCATCTCCTTAAATTATCTATCTAAATACAGGATGTCCACGCTGAATCAGGCCACCTAAATATCTCCTCCGTTTTTAATAACACAAAAGTCGTCCATGTCATTATTTAAACGATCTCAAAGATCATCACAAAAGAATAATCTCCCGCGTAATATCATCTCTTTTACTTTCTTAAAATTTCGCGTCATTGAAAACCGAGGAGGCATTTAATTACCCTGCTTCGGCCTGCACGCCCTACACAATAAACAAATGCCTGTATTTCCTGCATTTAAATAGAACCACTAAAGGGATTTGAATCCTCCCAGTTCGAATAGCTTCAACCCCTTCAAACCCCTTCAATCAAAGAATCAAACACCTTCCATCGATCCCTCTCCCAACAACACACCATCGTCTATCGAAGAATCCAGCATTCACACGTACGACCACCCCGTGTGCACACCTTGTCTATTCTCATGTAATACGTAGCCGAGCCTTGTCTTTTGTCACACGTTAGAACACTCTGCACCTGTAACCACCTACCATCTGTGCCTAATGTATGAGTTCTGTGTCGAATAACAACGTGATAAAAACACGCCCAGTTCCCGTGGTGGTGCAAATCGTCGTCGACGACAATGCCGACGACGCCTCCGCCGCCCTTGGCCACGATGGCTGGCACCGCTTCTGGGTCTGCTTCCGGTGCGCAGGGCGTCGTACTCTGTCCACGTACGCTGTCGCAGGTCCGACGATCACGGCTGCGGAGGGCCCTCACCGAGGCGACCGCCGAGACCGTCAACTACGTCAAGACGGTGGGCACGATTAACCGATAAGCCGTAATGCCTGATCTATCTTACCACCCACACATAACGTAGTACACACGTCCAGTCGGAGACTAGTCACCCTTGGGAGCTGTGATCTTCTGGAACTCTCTTTTTTCTTGGGCGAGGGTGAGCAGGCTCTTGAATTAATTTGGGGATTTAGTGATTTTGCTGAAGCTCAATTTTCGAAGAGAATTTTTCAAAGTCAATTTTTAAGTGTAGTAGCAAGGACTTATTCTAACTTTAAAGTCGTAGTAAATGTAACGAACGTGATTTTATGTACCTTTTGTGCTCTGCATTTTGTGGTGGAATATGTTTCAATTTTTATGTTCGTGGATGTCTAATCGTAGAGAGTTTTTTCAACTGTTATTGTGTAACCTAATTTAGATTCAGATTCAATTAACTGCAATGTAAATTTACCTAGAGGGGATTTAATTCTAAATGCGCCAATTAAAAAAAGTATTCCAGAAGATACCGCCATAGAGTACGAATAACGATGCGTCTATTGGCTTAGATTCTACCTTACAGTAGTAGTTAAAAAATAATTAAGCAAACATTTAGAGTGACCTCAGACTCGAGTTTTTCTTATTGTTAAATAGAATCTTAGAACAGAGAATGAAAATTTCAAGAATTTTTGAAATATTTTTAAGTCGTATCGTGGTTTTGGCCTTACTCCCAACAGTAGTGTACGCGCGATCTTAATGCAGCGCATGCATTTTATCGTGCGTACGTGCGGTTATGTCTCCGACCACGTAGTTAGCGTCACCGACCTATAGAACGTGCCTTTCACCACTCTTCACCAACCACGCTATAAAGTATTGCCGCCAATCCAGCAACTTACTTCTCTCGTCCAGCCATGACCCGCATTCTCGAACGGCCGATATATCGAAAGGAAGCGTCGATAAAATTTCGCGCACCGATCCGTTCTTTTATTAAACCTCCCTCAATAGACGCGTCGAGTTTGACGTGGAAAGATACGACGATTTGACGAATTTATTTTTCAACGCATGCGATTCTAGTCAAGGAGATTTGATAATTCAAGAGAGTGATTACACGCTTCTGATTCTTGCAATTTCAGTAAGTAGACGTGAAAGCCAAGGTATTTTCTCTGATTTATTATTCAATATTTTGTCCATGTACAATTTTACGTTTCTAAAAATTCGAGATAATTTTTTTCAGCTAAATTAAATGTTCTCTAATTTTACTTTCCCATGAAATATGGTACAATTTTATTATTCAAAATTTGTTCCGTGATTGGTAGTATTTTTCTTACAAATTTTAATAGAAATGCCTTATCTAATTCAATTCGAAATATATTACAAGATTGGACTCTCTAATAATCTTCTAAGCATTAAAATTTCACTTGCAGTAATTACCGAATTCAAGCAGCAATCGTTTCGGTCCATCGTACTAAAATTTTCATAGTAGTAAGTGTAACTACGTCCGAAGTGAGCATCTCCATTGACATGGAGTAAATATTGCCTCTCGTCGATTAGTCCTCGAAGCATCCGTGCGCCGAAACCAGCGCGTGGGAACAGGCGAACGATGGAAATTTAATTGCGTTTTATCGAGCGAAACAGCGTGCAAGAACAAAGACCTCCAGAAGATTCGTGTATCCAACATTTTGGAAATTAATTAGGAGTGACGGATTTCAGAGACGATGTCGCACGAGAAAACTCAGTTTGCCTAAACTGTTTTGGGAAAAATAGTGAATATTCAAAAATTGACAGGGGGTGACGGAAATCTGAACGTGGGACTTCGTCGCGGTAGTTTTAGGCGATTCGTGGGGATCGAGAGTGAAGCTGAACGAGATTGCCTCGAAAATCAAATTTGGTGATTTTTCTTTTTCGGTAATTCGTGCTACGTATATTTCTGTATCTATCAAACTATGTGCATTTCGAATAGTTTTATTTTCATTCAGTAGTGGAATTTTTCTATCTAGGGTAGAACGATTTACGATTGAAAGTGTACTTCATGCGTTGTAGAGTACAACTGGTCGATTGTTATGGCTCCAGGGACATGAGATCGCCATTTAAACTAATCGCAAACGTTATCCGGGAGCAATTAATCGGATTCGTTAATCGTTATTTAGGTAGTTGAACGTAATGAATTTTATCGGTTGAGTAATTGCAAATGCGCGGATAGGGATTTTTCAATGAATCGATAGATGTCAGCTTCTGGGAACAGAATTTAATGTAGGATAGAGGATATTACACTTAATCAGTATTTTCTGGATCTATTGTAAATTGATTGAAATAGATTGAAATCTATTGTAAATGGATTGAATCTATTGTAAATAAATTTACAGCAGCCGAAATATAATTATTTAATAGTTGAAAGGTTCAATTTAGCCCTGCCTGATACAAAATAAAACATACTACTTATTACACGCGTTATAATACGAAGACAATTCTACTTATTCGGTGTCTGACCATATCTGCGGTTATACTACTTAGCACCAGATTGACGGTATATTAAATTATTATTTAGTAGCTGAAAGTTTCTCTTTAGCTCTGTGTGATCCATAGTACATCATATTACTTGCTACACGTCTCATAAAGGAAAGAGAATTCTACTAATTCGACGTCTGACTATATTCGGTATTATACTACTTATCACAAGATTGACGCTATACGCACAGAGGCTTCAAAAATTCCAAAAATCTGTATCCAGATATTCATTACTAGAAACATCATTAATTATACTCTTTTTAATAATACTAAATTCATAACTCCTAATTCAGTTTTCTGTGGGTTAATACACCAATGCAGAACAGGGTCCAATTATTCCTTACCTCGCCAAAATGGACCACGGCGTCGAAACACCTCCACAAAAACGACTCCCTAAGATCCGCAATTATCGTCAGCCCCTGAACACTAGGATCCAAGACACCCCTGAGGCGTGACTACTGGTCCCTGTTACTGACGTATGATTCTGCCGCCAGATTTCCATAAAACGCCACCGCCTGTTCGCTGGTGGCTGGTTTACGAGCAGCCTGCGCGCGTTCCACAATTATTCGGCCATGCTGGAGCTACTTTCCGATAAAATCCGCGTCTGGTCTATTACCAAAATTGCCAGGGGCAACGTCGCCGCGACGTGCATGCCTAATAAACGCGGCTGGATGATGCATTACGGGGGTTGGTAATACACCGCTGCTCATTATAATTTCTCGTAAACTAACGCGGCTCGTTGCGGGGCATGTTAATGGAAAGCAGAGGACCCGAGACTGTTTCATCGCCATCGCGAGGGCAAGAATTGTGGGGCCACTTTGACATCTAATTTTACGCTGGACAAATTTCTAGGGTGGTGCACGCGTGGGGGTGGGAAACGCCTGAAGTGTGAGAGGGCGGGGGCGTAAAGCGATCCCGCGACAAGTGACACATAAGGGGAACCGTGATATAAAGGTGAAATTATCTTTTATTTATGACTTCTGATGAGGGGTAAACGTTGCCTTTTATCATATTTATTTGATGGCTGACTATAGTTGGGACTACCCACCAATTATAAATAAAACACTTATTATTTAACATGCATAAATATAATGAAGTGCAAATCACCTGCACAATTCTCCTACAGTAACATTTATAGTATAAATATTTTCTTTACTTAGTGACAAATATTACGTAATATGCAAATAAAGATTGACATTCTTTTTTACTTGTTAGGTGCATTTATATATCTAATAACTCGTCACTAAAAGCTTGTAAAAATATGTCGCCATGAAGTTTTTCAAAATGAACGGCTGAAATCACTTTCAGAAGGGTGTCGACAAAGTGTAATAATGGGGATCTGGAAAGGCAAAGGGAAATTAATTAATCCATCATCACTAAAAGCTACAATAATCGAATTTTCAAGTATTCAAATTTTTTAGTACTGAGATCATCACATTTTCAAATCTTTTTAAAATCCCTCAAATTTTTCAAAAATTAGGAAGACAGATTCGAGTAGGAAGTACAGTCTGGGATAGTAAATTTCTCAATAACTTGTCGACAAAGTGTAATAGCGAGCAATTGAAAAGGACCAAAGGGAAATTAATCCATCATCCTCGCGGTGGGGAATTGTCTCGCTTAAAGCGACAGGCTGAAGGAAAGAATTCAGAGATGGCTCGCTTTTCCTCTATGAAAGTCTTCGGGTTACGGTGGCCGATGCCTCGAGAGATTGTTCTCACAAACCTTTTGTCGTCGCGGCGACGCTTCTCTTGGGATAATAATCGCGGAGTAACTGTGGCGACGGGACGAAAAAATGAAGATGGTCCACGGCCAAGAGATTAAGAAGGCGAGAAGGCGCACATGGCACAGGAAGGGAACCTGGAATGGTGGAAGGGAAGACGTGATAAAAGAACGCTGTGAAATATTGTTACTCGACGAGCTGAAATCTTCTGAAAGAAATGCATAAGAGTTAGTGAATAACTTTTTGCAATTTTGACAAGACTGAGGACCCTCAGCATTTTTCAGATTTATTTTTAATACATATTAGTATGCCTTCGAATCTATTATGTTATTGATAAAGTAAGTGATTTATTCCTGGTCACCATAAAAGATAATCCACGAAAGTGGTCGCATTTTCTTCATGTATTTTACTGATATTATGGGTCTCCTCATGCAAATTTTCAAGTGACACATAGGGATACTAATTTCATTTGAATTCAGGTTACGTAGAAATGATAGTAATATGAATTCTATTCAAAGCTTCGTGTGCGCGTAAATTGAACGATCGAAAATATGTTTCGTAATTACATCTCAAAATTGGTCCATCGAGTTTGCATACGGTTATTAAACGGAATTCACGTGTGCGATTGCGGTTAGTTAAATGTGGTTGATTAAATTATGCTAATTGAATTTAACCAGTCAACGCTTGGTTTTAGCGAGTTCCATATAAATATGATGAAGTAATTGAATCGACATCTCCACTAAATAATTCATTACTTTTCAACGCATTCATCAACCTCGAATCATATAAAATATTCTGATGACAATTTTAATCACTTGTGTATTTCTATTAACAAAAAACTGTTCTTCCATAGAATAGTCAGAGTTTCTTCCCGTATATTCTTCATTTCAAACGTTCAACAATTCTTTAGAAATAACATAATGTTCCTCCATTATTTTCTACCATATTCACCGTGAGATACAAAAAATCCCTCGTAAAATTTTATGCCAGGACCTACAAATATAGAATCATCGTGAACTCTTAAAAATTGCGCGTCAAGGCCTGAACGTTAATAGTAAAAGGAAGCACCTATAAATGAGAAACGTGTCGATACAGGGTGCACTCACTCGAAAAATTATCAGCCTTTTATATGAACAATAAAAGACACATGCTCGCGCTTTATTATAACTGGACCCCTCACATCGTTATTTCGCCCACAGTACAAAGGTAGCCTGCGTCTGACACGTTGCCTGATATACTACTGGCTGACTAGAAACTACAGCATCTACTGCGCTGCACCTCCACGCAGCGCACAGACACGCATTGATTATAGCTCTCTTGTTTTCAGGGAATCTAATTCCTGTCGAACAATCAGCTATTTCGGCAAACACTAACTGTCGTCTAAAATACGTGAGCAAGATTGACTGGTAATGGAGGTCGACTAATTCATTGAGAAAACTTGATTCAGTGTTTCTTGTGATTTCTGTGCCTAGCTGGAAGCAAAGTTGAAAAATGAAATTAGGCAGAAGGATGAAGTGTAAAGCAACTCCTTGACAGATTTTATTTAGAGGAAATATTCGAAATTAGAAACTAACATTGACGTATCGAGATTGTCTCTCAGAACACGTACTAGCTCCTATTTCGGTTAGCGAACAGTGGTTATGTAGGCACTGACCAGACGAGAGTGCAACGTCGACTGCATCACGTTCCATTACATGCACGCGGGCAGAAATACTGGTCCAGCTACACGCTGCATTCCGAGGTGTACGTGACACTTGTAGTTAAAATTACAGCAAGCACATAAATCGAATAAATCTCTCGTGTTCGTTGGACGCGCGCAAGCGGTGCTCGTTTTTAATGGGGTTTTAAATTCTTGTCTTAATAAAAAACGATTCTAGAAAATCGTTTTTAAATTCTTGCCTCTGTTGGGCGAGAAGGAGCGTATGGTGTTGCAAACTTTTCAACCATTCTTATGGCCGTTTTAACACTTGTGAAATGCGTTGCTATTTTTTCTGAGCTTTATATTCGTTTAAATCTCGAGAGGTTTTCTGAGCTATTTTATGATACCCTCCCTTCCTGGGGCAGGATTCGGTGTAAATCTGGTCTTTTATAATAGCGTTAATCATCCAGAATAGTTATTCGGTTCGTATTTTGCGGGCGAGATAAGGCGCGAAATATTAGGGGTGAGTGTGTGTTAATCTTAGCTCTGTATTTCAATGGTTTGTTCAATGTAATAGTGTTTAATTCACATTCAACTGTAGATGATAAAGTTTTATGACCTTTGAAAGTGCTTGTATCTGTTCATGGCTTCGTGACTCTATAACTTCACACTCTTTAAAGTTATTTTATGACTCCATGGAGCTTGTTGCTATATTCTGAACATGTATACTCCATTTAGAAGGGATTTTTATATTTTCGTTGTAGAGGAGATGTTAGGGAAAAAGAAATCCCGACGACTTGATTTTACCAGGGATACACTTACTGTATCTCTAAGGTTACTATATGCTATGGTTTCCAAGTATGTTAAGGGGAAAATGGCTAACAGTAATAAATCACAAATTCATCAAATTATTATTACTAATAATAATATTGCGTAAAATTATGGCTACATTTCAATGAAATTATGGTTACATTAGAAATAATAACATAGTGGTATCGTGTAGAATTACTAGAATTATTATTAATATTAATTACATATTGCATTAAACTATGTCATCAATTTTTGATCGGACCATTTCTGTTATTGAGATTTAGTATTTCATGCAATCATGGAAATTCTGTTCAGCTGTTAAATTAATAACATGTACCTATATTATTAATACTAATACTAATTATAATATAATACACTTTAAAACAGAATACCAAAAGTATTCCCATAAAAACTTCGAACTTCAAAAATCGAAATCAAATTTGAGTCCTGAGTTAGTACGATTTATCTCCACCCTCCGTATCAATTTATTTTTTCAAAAACTCCCTTAGAATTATTTGCACCCTTTGCAGTAACTCGCAAGTAACCTCTTCACTGTCTGACCACTCACAGATTTACTACTTGCTACCCAGTGCTTCCACAATAGCATAGAAAATTGCAGTCTCGCCTCTTCCCGTGACGAAAATCTAGGTAAGCCAGTAGTCGTCAGTCACATTTACCCTTGTCAGTCCCAAAACACTCTCTAAGCATAATACATTACAGTCTGACCAAAAAACGACACAATCCACTTCGTCCAAAGTCACGCACTCGATCAGAGGACGACGTATCTCCTTGGAGGCGTGCCACTAGCCAAAAACAGCTCCCTATGTCCTCGCCTGGCGTTATTTTTCCATTTCTCTGCTAACACTAGCTGAAGGGTGAACCTTGTCGTAAAATAGCATATCCACCCCTGGTTGGCCGACGAAAGGATTCCCCGCTGAATTATTAAGTGGATGTTTCTTAAAGTCGCGTTCCGCATCTCCTTAAATACCAGGTAGTCGAGCTGATCGATGGGAATTCAACAATGCAGCTGGTATACTACCCGTGAAATATTCAACGACGAAATCGATGGCGGAGATCGCGATTCTGCCAGTTCACCATCCTCGGACGGTGTATAGGCGAAGCCCTGTTTCCTACTCCCAGGAAATTATTCAGTGAAATTGATCGCATGGCTGGGACCACGAAAATCTCTGCTCCTTGCGTAATCGACTGTGTGACTTGTTACTTATGCTTGGAGTTTTGGGAAATGGTCCCCAGTGAGTGCTTTATTTTTATAGTTATGTTGGGAGCTGGTTTGATGGAGTATCCTTTCATTGTGATATCATAGGCTGTTAGAATTTATTCAAAAAACTCTTCAAATGGAAATCGCGAGTTATTTAAATAATAACAAGCAAATTATTTAATGCAAGAAGCCCACAACTACTGTTCAGACTTTTCAAATAAAATAACTTTCGTTATATAAAACTACTTCTTATATGAATATCATGTATTCGGTAAATACTTTTCTCCTAAACTCATAAATAGTGTTCCGCTTCTCCTGAAAATTATACTTTTTGAGGCGTGTCACCTTTGAAATCTATTTGCAATACGTTTTAATCAAAACGAGAGTAAACAGAAAGTAGTATACAGATTAACCTGAAGAAAAAAGGATGAAAGGATGAAAGGATCCGTCGCTTTCTTTCGAAGACTGTCTCCCGTCGCCTCGAGCGTCGATATCCACTACTTAAACTCCGACAAGAGGCGAGAAAAGTTTCCAGTTTCGACTCTTAAAACGAGGCACGTATTAAATACTCGGTTCCGAGGCGTTGCCACGTGACGTTATAATCTTCAACGATTTACTCGATCTGTCTCCGTATGGAGCGAATTCGTGCAAGTTCCTCCATTAAAAAAGTTTCTCCATTGTGTGCCTGACGAAGGCCGCGATTCCTTCGATGCCCCGCGGGCTTCGGGGAAATCAATTTCTTTCCGTTGACTAAGTGCTCTTATTGAAACGTGGCATGAAAGTTCCTCTGGGCTATAGGAACTTGTCGTTACTTCCGCGACTTCGCCAACAAAGATGAATCGCCCTGTATTATGATTAATACTTCGAGACTCGACGCGAGTCAACTAGCTACGATGTATTTTAAAGTGTGGCAGAAATTGAGTGCCGAAGATCGCAGTACGATCTTAAATAATTCTGGACGTCGGGTGAGTAGTGATGGATGTTGGGGAGTTTCTTTGCGTGGTAAGTCGTGATCTGTGTGAGTGCACCTTGGATAGTTTCGAGAGTTAAATGATCATGGATCATTGTAGATGGATGGCTTTTAGTTTCCTTGGAACTTGGACAGTGTCGTCTCGATACAACCTCGAGTAGCAGGTTTTAGATTATGTCAGGGAACATTCTTGGACATTCTGAAACACTCGATCTTGATTTTATTTCGGAACTTAATTGGACCCTTAAGAAAATTCTAAAAAAATTGCTCGTCAAGAAATGTCCTTGTTAGTTTCCTTTCAATCATCCAGTCTGCGTTATGTGACTCGTCTGTCAAGGTTATTCTAGCAATTAATGCTATACATCCGAAACAGTCCTCAGACTCCAGCTGAAGGACACCTTTTCACATATGGGCGTGTATAAGAACCAGCTCGTTAGCTGGCGATGCACTAATTGGCAAAATAACTTTAAGCAACCTCTTCTAATTACGAGCCATTGTCTTCGTCTATTCTGAGGCCACGATTTCACGCGAAATCGTAGTCGAATAGTGTCGACTGTTTTTGGATCGCTGTGTAGCTCTCTGGCGAATCATTTTCGAGTATTTTTCGCGTCTCTTGGAAATATTTTTTCACGCCGATGAAACGACTGTATATTATGCTCAGTTGCTCACTCTGTCGTATCAGAGCGTGGCGTATCATCGTGACGAAGAGAGTCGAAAGCACCGTTAGGGTCATTAATTCTTTCGCTGTCCCCGAGCCGCGATACGCGGGCTGATGTAACAACGCGGAGCCCGTTACATGGACGAGCCCTGTCACGCAACGCGCGATGATATATTGCACGAATGCATCATCGTTCCGCGTCCGTGTATCGACTGCTCGCGATGGATCGATCGACAGCTGATGAACCATGCCAGTAGACCAGCCTTTCCGAGGAAAATAATTTGTTCCTCAATAGTGAGATAACTTTTCAACGATCGCTTTTATGCAACTTTCTGTCTCGCGTCTTTGATCAAAGGATTTTTTGTCGTTGAGATCACTTATTTTCCATGAAGGTGGTTTCATAAGTATATTTTAAGATTGTTGAGAATAAACTTGTAAATTTGGTTGATCTTTAAAGTGTAGTAGTAGAGATGATAGAGAAATATTTGTTTTGTTTTCAGTGAGTCCTGAGTCCTTAAGTTTTAACTTCAGTTTTCTTGATCCCTGATTTTTAAACGAAACAGTTCCTTCAGTGCTCGTTTTTCTTTCTAAAAAAATAAATTATATATTTTAGACGTTAATTAAGGTCTTAGCTCGAATATCTCGAAAATGTGACATAGGTCGTTTTGCTTTACAACCACAGATATATGGCCGACTACGTATGGTTTTATCTACTGATTATTCTTTTCTCCTGGAAACTTCACTGAAAGCTTTGAATTCAGAAATGTGGAAATCCTTCAAAGTCCAGAAGCTAAGGATATCGATATTAAAGTACATCAAAGTGATAAGAACTTTCGTATCCCATAAGCAACAAAAAAGTTGTGAAGTTATAAAACCTACCGTTAAAGGTGTATCAAACAAACCAACAGGACATATATGAACAACACAATCAGAAGTTTCTCTATACAATCAAATCGAAGGAAGTATCAAAGGGACATTTGCAAAACAACATTACGTGGCGTTGTTACAGCCACTCGAAGCAGAACTATCGCGTCGATCTGCCGCGTAATCCTGCGGAAGAGTCTTATCAGATCGAAGTTGCGCAAACATAATGGAAACCGTCGCGAACTCGCGTTCATCAGTGTTCGATAGAGAGTTTTATCGGAGAACTGTTGTTACTGTGTTCCTCGATAACCCCGTTTTAAATGCGTTTCGTTCGTTACTGTACCGTGAAGCGTTATAACGGGTCCTGGAACTCGATTGCATCCGATCGAGACGCACAGTGGCATGTAATTCACCGTTAATGCGGTTATTCGTTTCGTAACGAGATCTCCCAGCTCACGAAGGCTCTGATCTCGTGGGAATTTATCGTTGCAACCATTGAATCATCCCTCTACTGCCCCACCCTCATTGGACTCTCTTTATCCAAGACGATGGGGCTGTCTGACCAATTTCAGGGCTATTTCACTGAATCCACTTGCTACGTTTAACCCTCGATATATCAAGGTAGGGTCACTCAGACATCAGAATTCTATTCTTTTTAACATAAACTGTTTTAAACTTTCAAATCTTCAGATTTTCGAGTATTTAAAATTCTAATTTTCACTTTTTCAACTTTTCAAATATTTAAAATTTGAAGACTTCACTTTTTCAAATTTTCTAATTCTCAGTTATGTGACGTACAAATTTTCAATATTACAAGTTTTCCAGTTTTGAGGTTTCCATACCTTTATGCCTTTAAAGCTACCAAATCATTAGTTTTTAAACTTTCACAGTTTTTTTTATACATAATCGTAGATGACACGATAATAGAACCATTTTTAATAGCAATAAATCTAATGTCTATAAATTCAAAATATTCTCTAAGTCATCTAATACACACTAATTCGCGGTTCTTCGTTGTTCAAAAAGTGGGAAGGAGTTAACGTAAACTTATGTCACGGACGCCTAGTTTCCAGAATCCAACGATAAATCTCGCCCAGGAAGATGGCACACCTGCTAGCGTTTACAAGCGCCTCCTCAGAATAGAACGTAACCAGAGTAGAATGTAGAAGGAAGCGTTTGCGAGCATATACTTGTGCATATACTTCCCCATCCCTTCTGGAACGTAGAATCGATCCTGAGAGGTACCATTAAGTTGCACGTTAACATTCTGTACATCAAGATTCCCTAGGGGTTGAAGCGTGCCTCTATGAAAGTTTTTCCCTGGGGCATGTTTCTTAACACAGGAACTAGCGATCCCAGGGTCCCGAGCTGTATCACCAGTGCTGAGACTATAGAAGAGACTCATCTGGGACCTTTCTGTAAATATGGTAACCTTGATTGAACTTAAATGGACACTAGGGTAATGAAGAGCGTGCAGCGGGATTATTTTCTGCTGACTTAGGGACTTGCAGAGAGTGAGCTTATCTTCGCGAATTTCTAAGCTCGGTTATGATGAATTTTCTCTCAAAGGGCACTCAATTAATTTACATATTAACTTATTATATTATATTATAGTTAATTTATGACTATATATTGAGTAAAATAGAGATTCTATTCTAGAGTTAAACGAGTTGCTAATTTTTCAGTATTTTTGAATTTGGATTGAACAGCAATCTACATATGAGAAAATATAAAATATTATTTAAAGTTAATGCCAATGAGAAAATTTTTCTACCACGTACTCTTACACACTTTTTCAAGTCATCATAGTTTCAGTTGTTCTCACAAGTCCCTTACTATAAAGTCATTTTCAGTGAGCCTCTATCGAGGCAACACTGCACCCCGAGTGGTTCAAATGAAACGCACATTCGCCCTGTATGAAAGGAGAAGTGTGCAAGTGGCCCTGGAAATATTGAAACAAGACCGAGGGAGGAGTTTATAAAACTGTACAGGTCGAAAGGAACCGGGGCCGAGATTACAGTGGGAAATGAGAAAAAATGAAGAAACAGGAAATTATGTGGAAGAAAAATGGAGACGCGGGCAGAGGCGAGGATTACTTTTCTCTTGAGGTAATCTTGGGAATGGGAATGAAGAAAAAGGATCGGTGAGAAGGGGCGAGAACATTGAATTAAAAATGGGGAATAACTGATATAAAATGAGCAGGGTGCACGGAGGAATGTGAGCAAGGGTTTCCTTGTCTCAGATAACAATTTTACTCACATTGATAAAAATCCAGGCTTCTACTGCATTTTAAAATTAAATATATAATAATAACAGTAATTGTATTTTTAGCAATTAGTCTAAACGATAAATATCGGTTGCTACCGAATCTCTAGTTTTCCAAACTTCTGAAATCCTTCGAATATTCATGAGTACTACTCTGTATAGACACTGATACAAGAGCAACTAAATACCCATAAATTTATTCTGATAAACTACCCTCGAAACAAGTCAGAAGCCCAAGAACGAAACGCACGAAAAACAGAAAGCCCTCGAGCGAAGCTGAAATAATCATAGCATGAAAAAGCTGCTTGCTCTCCGAGGAGCGCGCATCCAGAGGCCAGAACGTTATCGAACATGTTCATTACACGAGCAATACGAAACAAAGGGGAGGCAGGGCGATGAAAGACGACGCAGAGACAGTTACAAGGGACGAAAGAAATGGTCGAACGTCTGGAACGCGAGTACCCGGAACTCTGCTCCATAAACCTTCCCGTTTTTCCTTCGCGTTGCGTGCAAAAAAGCGTTACGATCGTCGGCTGGCAAGGAGGATGTCGTCTAAAAAGACCAGGAGGTGGAAACTCTGGTGGCAGATCCGTTCACTCCCCCGCTATTCCGTCCCCCCTTCCAGCCTCGAAAAAGGAGAAAATCCTGCTGTGAAATTGCTCTACGAGGAGCCATAAAACTCCCCCGCCCCAACGACCACGATTCTCGAGCAGAGCTGAGCGAACTATAATTGTTCTGTATCGATGCTCACGTTCTCATACTGTAATCGAGAATTTATGTCTGATAGGGCGATTGCATTGCGGGAAAGGGTAGGAGGGCGTGTTTTGTTATTTCTTGGGGGACTGTGATTGGATGGGTGGGGGGTGGGGGGCTAAGTGGATAGAAGCTTTGAACAACGAACTGTAGGAAATATCCCTAGTTTGTGTAGGAATTATGCTCACTGATTTATTGGGTAATATTTCTAATAATAATTGTTATATAAATTCCGCCTGAAATTGCTCCCTGCAAATTCGAAATGAAACAGAGCATCCTATAGAAATTGTCTTCAAGCCTAACAATGACCAGTGCCATAAAATGGCCTAGAAATACGTACACATTTCCCATCGTTCACTTTTATCAGCCGCTGATACGATCTAAATAGCGTTGCCAGCCGTAATTCACCTGTCTTTTGTTCCTTGACTTCCTTATCGATTCCACAGCCACATCGCGCGCCTTAAAGGGATCGATGGGCTGGGTACGAACACACGACAGACTTTCTTCTCCTTTGATATAGATTTCAGCCCCGTGACGATCTAGTTTGTACCTATGTACCTTTGAATAACATCGATACGTCCCAGCCATGAATTATGGATGCCGATACGGCGGTGACATCGAATCGGAACCGCGTGATTGCCTTTCCTCGGTCGCAGTAATTAAATCTCGATATTCGTGCAGCTGTAGGAAGCAAATCTTCGAATACACCATGATATATAATTAGGAATAAAAGGATCAGTGAACGCTTCGTTTCCCCGCGAATTTTCTAGAAAAATTGCGCATCTGATCACTCTGCAGAAAGGAATCCTATTATCCTGTTCCGTGTGCTGTTACGGTGGCCACGGAGAATAATTAACACTGTCAGAAAAATAATTAGCAACGTGCATTTACAAATAGATATGCGGGAACTGCCTGGTACGTACTTTCTATGGATAATTCTCGTAATGCAAACCGACGGGATGCAAATTGTACGCGCATTACCGTTTTCCTGCTCTCGTTACTCTCGTTTTGTGGCACATCTCTTTCTACTTTGCCGCGAAATTTACGTATTATTCATGCTGTGCCGCATCAATAAACGTGATCTTATTGAAAACATTTTCTTGATCGTTGTTATCGCAGAAATCGCTGGCTAAAGCTGAAGCTTTTGGTCTGGGTCCTACAGTAATTGAGCAATCCTTTACACCAGGGAGAGAACTAGAAAGTTGTCCAAGATAAGTTGGCTCGTAAAATTGAAAAATTCTCAGGAACATGGGACTTAATTAAGACTGAACGAATTTATGAATAGTAGAAAGGCCACGGGATACGTGCACTGCGATTTATTGTACCGCTGAAATTATAATTAGCGTCTGACCATGTTCGAGGTTGTACTACTCACTTGATACCTCACCATATTCGAGGTTATACTACTTGCTAAATGTTTGATCGTATTCGTGGCTATACTACTTACTAAGTATCTGAACGTAATCGAAGCTATCCTACCTGCTCTTTGCCTGACCATATTCAGTGCTATACTACTGCAGATGTTACGTGATTCATAACGATCTCGATGACCAGCTGATGTTAGCTGGAAACAGCTGATGCCTGTCTTCATAGCAGCATCCACTGGGACTATGGAGTTCCTATTACAAAGTATTTTTAGCTCATGATCCCAGAAGCTTTGGAGAATTTTGGGACACCTGAACCCATTTCCTTGGGGTTGAAAGAAGATGGTGCTCAAATTGTGCTTCTTAATTTTTCAGATTAAGCTTTCTTTGCTTCTCTCAGCTGCTCATTTTTTCTCAGACTTTCTTCATCTTGAGAAAAAATTTACCAGCATCCACTGCGATTTATAATTCACTTCTTCAAGAAAAACATTCTGACATAATTCTGAGGTATTTCCAAAGAACTCAGGTTGATCTCATCGTCACGCAGAAGGGGGTAGTTTTTATGCAAGCTAGAAGATTTATAAAATTTATCGGATGCCATTTTCGAGAAAGAACGAGGATTTCCTGCAAAATTTTTGACCCCTCTGGTGCGGTTGGAAGAAAATTCAGACGCTTGAGGGAAATAAGGGAAGCCCGACTGTCGTGAGAATAAGTATTTATGGCGTTCAAGATGGAAGAAAGTGTTCTAGAAAAATGAGTGTATTAGACTGTTCAGGCTGGAAAGTAGTGTTTTGCTGAAATAAATATATATCATCATCCAGGAACAGAATAACAATTTTGGGAAACAACGTGCTAGTCCAGAGAAATATTAACCTCTATGCGTTGGAAATATTTTTAAAAAGTTATCTGACACTTTGGAACTAGAAATCAGATATTTTATTATTATTATTATTATTAGAAACATTATTATTGATATGAGAATGCTCTCTGGTTACCTAAAAAGTGTAACATACAAGTAATAAATATTTTACAGAAAATCAGGAGTTTGTAACAGAGCTTGGTGTTTTTATTCTCATTTCGTTCTTCAAAATGAGAACTTACGTCGTATTTTATGCAGTTCAATTGTATTCAAAAATCGCGAGGCAACGAAATCTGCTGATTGTGTAAGCAACTAAAGATTTAGCCGACTACGCACGACGTAATGGAACATTGTAGTTTCCAACTTTCCCCGAAGCTCAGTATCTTTTTATCTCCCCCTGCCTCGCATTCAATGGACCAGCGTGTCCATAAAAAGCGCCAAGCAAAGTTCGTTGGCTGGCATTTCCTTCGTCGAGGCTTCATGAAACTTCGAAAATTCCCTGCGTTCCTCCTCGACGTCTGATTCACAATGGCCTCATGGATCTCTGAATTCCGTCGTTCGAGACAAGCTTCTTATAATACACCTCATTACGTTTCGCCAGAACTTGTCAACGCTTCTCAGACCCATTCGGTCTTCAGACGATTACGCATTTTTCAATTGGATATCGCAGTTAAAAGACTTTCCTTGGCGAAGATTTAAATTGCTTTCTAAACATGACACGCCCTTCGTGAATGGCTAGTCTGTCGAAGGACAAGTGTTTGACATCTGCAGGCTGAGATGCTCCGAGCTTCTTTCATTCTTCCATTGTTATTCTTTAATTAAGAATGCCGCTAATTGGACGCCACCTTGACATTGCTCCTAATTAAGCCTAGGGCAGTGGATTTATTTTTATAAGAGTTCACGCTGAAGAAAAGTTGATAAAGGGTCGAGAAGTCTCTTTTTCGATGTGTCTGATACTTAATATTAATGTAAGTGTACTTAAAAAGTAGCTTGTAAGTGTTTCGAGCTTTAAAATTTAAATATAGTCGTACTTAAAAATTTTATAGTTCTCCTTTTTGCATACTTTTAATTATGACTAACCAATTCCATTCTTCCAAAAGCAAGATGACATAGAGTCAAGCTTATGAAACTATGAAGAAGTAATTAAGGATTAAATGTAGAACATGGAACCTCTACACAAGGCTCCCAATCAAACTTCTAAGTGCATTCAACTTCCAACTTACTTATTATTCAGCAGCCTCACTAATCTTCGACGAATATTCATACTCGAATGTCGAGAACAGAGTTATAGATCCCACATCGTCTAAAAAATCTTAAAGCAGCGTCCACAGATCATTTCAGCCTTCCTCATGCTCGTTGCCGCAATCCAAGATTAATTTCCATCGAATCCATTCCACTTTCTTTTTGCTATTGGTCACCAGTAGCAATATGAGTTGCGTTCAACCGTCCCGCAGAGTTGCGGACGAATTCACCGCAAAGGGAACGACGCGACTGTTCTAACACAGTCCCACATGTAATTCAGAGGTGCACGATGTTATCGCGGTGTGTGTGAACCGCAGAGCAGAGAAAATTATACTCGAACAGAACATTTGCCACGTGACGATCGGTAAAGGGGACTGGGGAAGAAATTTGCTGCGTTTTGCTTCGTATAGGATTCTGGTCTGTGATTTGGTAGCCTTAAACGCGATGCAAATTTCCTGTACCATGTGCTGTTTGGAGGTGCGATACCATCAATTGGAAATTCGTCGGTGATCCTGGGAAAAAGCACTATGGGAAATAAAATAGTAATTTTTTCTTTGCTGTCTCTATTGGAGAAGTTTCTGGGAAGTTTATGAGGAAGAAAATTAATTTAATATTTCAGTGTAAGAAAAGTAGTATATTTATGTATTAAAGAATGAAAATTTTTAAATTAGTGTATCTGAAAATTTGAATATTTGAAAATTTCAATATTTAAATATTTGAATTTTTGAATTTTTTGAATTTTTGAATTTTTTGAATTTTTGAATTTTTGAATTTTTGAATTTTTGAATTTTTGAATTTTACAAATCGTTTATCCTACAAATAAAAAGAGTGGTGGAAAATGCCTAATCCTTTACAGCAATGTATTTAAAATCAAGATCAAGATTATTAAGCCACGTCGCGAGAGTAAATAGCCAATTATCTTAGCGACACGTGGGCGCACGAAACGTCGAGGCGAACCTCGTTCGTTAGAGGCTGGAAGCACGAGACACGACACTTTCCAATTTGTTTCGCGAAATTGTTGCCTCGCAGTCACCGAGACGCGACGTTTAAACGTCCCCTAGCCCTCCCAGTATTTGTTGCGTTTAGTATACACGGAACATTTCGATTAGAACGTCATGGGGGTGAGTTGCCTCACCGTGAGATCCTCCCCTTGTTGTTTTTGCAGTGGCCCTTCCCTCCTCTTTGTTTCTGTGTACATCACACCGAGAATTCCAACCAGAGTTACTCTTTGTTCAGCGATTGAAGGGAACGGCAAGTTGAAGCATCCCTTCAGATGAAATTGAGTGAATTCCTGGAAGTTTTTTCTTGTTTTCTGCTTGGGCGAAGGGAGAGGTTACAGGTCAGCAGCGAAGAGCGAGTCGGTTTTCTTTTTGTCGTTTGTCAGCTGGATCTTCAAGGAATACTCGAAGGGAATGCTGTGGAAAATTTTTTGAATACCTTTCATTGAAAGATCTGTGAAATAATCTGTGAGATGAGTTAGAAATCTGTTTAGGATTTTCTCTACTAATTTATCTCCTACATTTATTTATGCTAATATATGTTAATATTTACCTCTTAGTAAAAATATCGTCAGAAACGGTCGTTCAAGTTGTCTTACCCCACTCATGGACTATGAACTACGAACTTAATTAGGTTTTATTGCACAGTTTATTTTTTCTGCTTAACTAACCATCTTATTTCGCTTAAGGCTTCTCGTGTTAAAGAACAGTCCACAAAGAAAAGTGATTACAGCATAGTGCATGGAAGCTAATAATAAGGGTTTGGTCTTGACGCTTTCCTACTGTTCCTCAAGGTGAAGCGCAAGATGCTTCAGGTTTCAAGGATCACACGTGTCGTGTCAGGTGACTTCTCTGTTTCCTGTTTGAGCCACTGCATGCAACAATAACGTGTTACAGTTCGAAAGAGTCCCAACGAGTCAATTAGTTGAGAGAGATCCTTGAGAAAGTAACGAGCCAGTTCTTTGAAGGCGTTGAGACTCACGAGAAAGCAGTAGAAGAGTATCTTGAGAGGAGAGAAGTGGAAATAGTTGATGAGAATATTTTCATTTTTTCGAGACGAGAAGAAGGATCCACCATCTTCGTGTTTCCATTGTCTCCTCTAGCTTAAACAATTACAGGAACAGAGAGAAAAATATGGAAAGAATGAGAGGAAATAAATTTTTTAATTTTAGTTATAGCGTCACTTTAGTTCAGTCATCAATCTACTATTATCTGCTATCTATCTGCACTATGTTATCTGAGCTATCGATTAATAGAGTGAAACAGCGTCCAACTCAGCCCAGTTTTTGCTCAAAATCAACCGTGAACGTTAACACTGATAAAACACGTTCGATGAACACAAAGCGATCCAGGATTTCTATCGGTCGCGCGATCGACAGAAGGGTCACGCTGCCGTTTTTATTGGCAGAATCAGTCCATCACAACCTGGTCGTTTTTCACCCGCTCGAATTATATTCTAGATACAAGGTAGAGTAATTTGAGATTTTAATAGAAGCTTGTACAATATGCTTCAAAGCAAAGAGATGAAGCAAAAAATTGGACAAAAAGATACAAAATTATGAATTAAAAACGAAAGTGTTTGTCAATTTAGAAAAATATTTAAACTATTCGTTTAAGAAATCTCCCTTCCGTTTACTCATTCCACAGACACTTAAAAAAAGTCTCTAAAATCGTCAGTATGCCTCTGCAATAAAAATTCAGTAATTACCACCTATTTCGTGGTTACATAAATCCTCTGCCACTTCAGAAAACGCTCGTAAAAATTCCCAAGAAAAGAAATGAATGCCTTTGAAAATGCCCTCTTAAATCCGAATAATAATTTCGAGCGTCGCGTCTTGTGCATCGGTCGGGCGCTCAAATAACTTACTCGTGCAAGCGGAGGCGACGCGGGAATCGGGGCGAATCATTGCACGCAGGCAGGAAAAGGTACACAGCTTTATGGGCCACCCCTAGTGCGAGAGGAATCATCCCCTAGCGTCGGTACACGTGTGATTCCAAGTTTACGACGGTGCACGGTATGGCCAACACATGAGGGGTGGATTAGTCGGTGGTGGTAGTCTGCGAAAAAGGGAGCCTGGGTAGTGGTGCGAATAAACGAGAAGCTGGAGTTTGTCGCGCAGGTTTGGTGAATATCGCAAGAAATGTGCAATATGAATATTGTGATCCTTTGTGTACAGAATTTTGAGCAGTGTAGAGGAGTTTCGAAATTCCATTGGCGAAGGACAGTATTTTGTGTGGAATAATCAGATCGTACCTTTAGACATGGGTGAACTTTATTTGAAATGAAAATAATAAAAAAAGATCATTTGTTCTTTCAGATAAATTGAGTATGATCATTTTTATGATATTCAATTTTTCGGTGCGGTGGAAATGTTAATTTTTGATTTTTCATTTGTTTTCGTGAGTCAAGTTTGGAATATTTTCTGAATAAAAGATTTGCAATCTTGGTAGAGAAATGTATTGTAAATATAGAACACCCTTTTTGCCCTGGCATCAATTATGCACCCCATTTGTTCTCGTTTATCTTTCCATCTTTCCATCCCTTATATTCGAAGTCAGGTCCTCGTTCATCGGTGAAATCGCGTGTACCCTCGTGACTTTTTGCTCTCATTCAACTTTCATCAACGCGTAGCTGCAGGTTTATCGACACTCATCAAACATTTCGCCCGCCCAAATTTCACCCCTGTTTCGAGATCACAGGTAGCGTGACATTACTCACCACATACATATGTTATCTCTAAACATTCGAAATTCTTCTCGAATTTCATGGTAAATACTCCTTAAACAATAAAACTACTGTCAATCTATGGATACATATTTTTTAGTTCTTTTTTGGGTCGCGTTAACGTGAAAATTTTTGCTACCAAGAGAATGCGACAGAAATGTGCTCAGCTCGAGGTTTCGTGGCGCCAGATCGATCTTTCAATCTCCTTTCCACAGGTTCGCGCGGGAAATGGTAATTCATGGTTAGGTAACGTCATGCGATCGAGAAAGATCCTACGATCGGCGTGGAAGCCTCGAATTACTGCTTTCCAGCCGAGATTGCACTTTTTTCCCCATCCGCGGCCACGACGAACAGCCAGCGAATTATCGACAAACATAAATCACACGGTTCTAAAGCGTTTCCTCTGCATTCTACACAGCAGAATGCATTTCCTCCTTGCACTCTTTATGCGATTTTAAGTCACCGAACGAGAACACATATTTATTGGACTATATTTTTCCCGCGTCCGACCACAATCGGGTCTATATTACTTAAGAATGTCTGAAAGTATTCGAGGTTATACTACTTGCAGAATGGCTGGCTGTATCTGAGGTTATACTACTCACTCAGTGTCTGACTATATTAGAGTTTCTATTATTACTGTATTTCTCTCATCTTAATCTGTACCTACTTCCAAAATTAATGTTCCTGATGGATTTTCATAAAATGACGCAATTTCCTGGTAGACAAATCTGCTTTCTACGGTTTGTAGACGTCATTGAACACGCTCGTAAATATTTCGCACTTCGTCGATTCGCTTCCCCCAGTTTTCTCGCGTTCCACTGCTCACTAAAGTTTCAGTTTTGAGAAGGGTGAGACTCGATGCCGAAATTGGGGGCTTGTGCTACTTGTGCTATCTCATGATCAAAATTTGCAATTTTTGAATACGTGGGAAGCTCTAGGACATTGGATTTTTCGGATCGTGACATGAATTTGGGAAGAATGAATTTTTTAGTAAATTAAATATTTGTGTCATAGCTGGTCTTTTCGAAGAGAGGAAAAATATTCTTAGATCCTCAGATTTAATTAAAAAATAACAATTTAATTTAATTTGTGGGATATACCTATTAACAATAATGCAATTGAAGATCACAAAGATAATACCAGTATTTCTGTATCTCAAAGCTAGCCTAACCCAAATCTATTTTTTCCAAAATTAAACTTTTTACAGGATCTTATTGCCTTTTCTTAATTTTATTAGAATAATCGGAATTTAGTGAAGGAAATTCAATAGTGTAAACTACATCAAATACTGTGTCTAAGAAACATGTAATCTCTTTTATTTTTCAGCTCTTCTGAAAAATTAGAAAAGTGAACTTGGGTAAGCCTGACTCTGAGGTACAGATTTAAATAATTTAAAATAAGAGAATTGCTTTCCTAAAACTTCAAAACAATTTATTTCTGCCACAATAGTTTATCATAGTAATTTTTCATGTTCGAGGATTACCGAACTCAAATCACGAGTGGTTACGGATACCATATAGAGATTTTCGATAAACAAACTGCGAAATCGAGACACGTAATAGACAAACGGAGCAGTGGTTAACCGAAATTGCGTCGAACTGAGGATGTTTACGAGGTGGACTCTGTTGAAGCATTCTCGGTTGTTGAAGGTCCTCGAAACAATGCGCCCAGAGAGGACAAAAGCAGAGGTTCCTCGATGACAGTATGGGGCATCGTTTCTGCCGTGGCTGAAGGAAATAAATTATTGAAATAAATTATTTACTCGTTATACAAAATATACGAGTTCTCGATATGAAATTCAGAGGGATGTTATTCTAGACTTAACTGAGCCTACAACTTAAATATTTATTTGGCTACTGTGTATAAAAAAACCCATTTTGAATAGTATACAATCATGATTCCCAGCTGGCCCCTACTTGTAGAGGCGACTAACGTCACTCACTGATCTGTACACGCATAGTCTACTCAGCAACCATGTATACAAATTACTCCTCAATTTCCTGTACACCTGATACGCGAAATAAATATATTTCTCGTATGATTCTTGCAAACAAAATTACACTTTCGACATCTTCCACTATCAAAATCCATGATCGAAGTGACTCTGCATTCGTTGCACGAGGGTTAAACTTCGAGACACAGTTTTCTGCGAGAAGTGAAATCGTCGGCACTGAAGCTCTCCGCCAGCCACTTAGAGCGATAACCAAAATTAGCCGGCACGCAGATGTGTTTACACGCGGATGCCGCCGAAAAGCACCGCGAGGGTGAAGCAGGAGGGGGTGAGTCGAGCCAGAATCGGCGCGAGGAAGAGGGCACTCGCTGGGAAGGGAGTCGAGCAGAGGAGGACACCGGATTGGCAGGGAGGGGGTGAACGGCGTGTGCGTGGTACACAGAAGGCAGGAACACAAAGGGGGGCAGCGAGGGCGCAGTCGAGGGGGGGTAGGGACGCGCGAGGGTGTAGCAGGCGGAAGGGGAAAGGAGGAATAAATGGGGACCGACGCAGTCCTGTCGGGAGCGTCACAGCGGGCGGACGCTCACCACCGACGCTTAGAGAAGCGCTCGCCTCGCCTCGCTCATTCTCACTCCCTCCCCGGCCCCCCGCTCACCATATCTCGTCATCTCCATCCAGCAACAGCCGAGACGCGGGCCTCACCCTGTCGTTCACGCGGAGCCGCCTGTCAAAGGCGCATCCTTTCTCCCATTGTCTCGTCCCTCCGCCAGGCGACCGCCTGTTTACCTTCCTCCCTCTCCTCCCTCTCGTCCTCCCCACCTTCTCTGTCTTTTCTTTCTTTTCCCTTTCCCTCGTGTCCCCTTGTTGCTCCCCGTGTGCCAGTCCCTTCTCTCACGTGTGTGATCGAAGGATACCGAGATGCGCGCTCAACGACTGTACCCGCGGCAGTGTCCTCCGAGGTCGCCCAGTGAACTTGTGATCGCGAGTCAGTGAGGACCCGCCGGCAGGTCCCGCGCGAGCGTTGCCAGTGCTCCCTCCGCGTGACAGGACTTCGAGGATCGTTCGAGGATCGCTGAGCTAGGGACTGAGGTCTGCTCGATCGGTCGATGCAGAGTCAGATAAACGTCGGTGGACAGGGTATCCCCTGAAGAGTGAAGGCTGGAGGAACTTCTTGGTCCCCTGTAGGGAACTGTGATCGAGTTGAAGACAGTCGCGATGAGTCGACGGTGAGACACGTCTCTCTGTGGCCAAGTGCTAGGCGGAAGTTGGACTATGGAGAAGTTAAGGGAGTCTTGTGCTCCGGGGAATTCGGCTCGACGTGGGAGTCGAGGGTAGTTGGAGAAGTCGGAAGTGCCAGGTGGTGATACTGCCCCGAGTGTCTCTTGCGCTGTTGCGAGGAGTATAGTGACGATCGGGAAGATGGATTCTGAGTGCTGTGGAGTGGTGGTCCCCGGCAATAGTTGCACTGAGGCTAGCAGGAGTAGCAGGGAGGATGGGAACTCGGGAGTGATAGAAGAGGGTGACTCCGAGCTCTTCATGGCTACCTTCAACAGTGATTGCACGTGTCAAAGGTATGGGTAACGTGTTCTGACTCTCTCTCGAATCTGTAGATCTTTAGGGTCAGGGCTTTCTTGGGGAGGCTGGGTGAACACTGATGAGAGCTGCTTGGTAGCTTTAATTCTCTTAGGAGTATATTCAAATTCAAATGGTCACTGGAGGCTTCTGAGCCACTTACCAATCTAGAATCTCGGGCTTTGGAATACTGATAAGTGGATTAAAAGATCTCTTTTGTGGGTGATTCGGTGAACACTGATAGGAGGTACTTAGCGACTTCAATTTCCCTTGGTACACCACCGTTCTAAAGTATTAAGACACTTACCATTTCCAACGAACGTTTCCTTTATAATAGAAACTATAAATGAGTCGTTTATTTGCTCGATCGATTCACTCCACAAAACAACAAAGTTTCTATTTGTTTGCAATATCATCAATCAAATGCTTGGACACTACACTTTTACAGGATTCAAAAAGTGGAGATTATCACTTAAACAATGAATATTAAAAATTCTGAGCAGGGGTGTATACATACACTACTATGCATAAATATTTAAACACTTCCACGTTATTGGAAATTCATAAAATACCTACACTTTTTTATCTACACTAACTGCTATCAAATATTATTCTCATCAGTATTTGTAAGCCTTATATAATCATCTGAGATGTGGTTTTTGGCCAAAACTATATCACAGAACTTTACTTAATATATTTTATGTACAGCAATAATGCGAAAGTATGCAAATACTTATGCAATGCTAGAGTATACCTACTCCTCAGCATCGAAGTTTTCCAACCCTCTCAGTGATCCAACATCCTTCCCTTCAAACCCCAGCACCTTAGATACAACAAGAAACAACAGATACCAAGCGTTGAAACCGACAATGTGGAAATCACAACACGTCTGTTTATAGATCGTCCTGAACTCCTTAATGTCAGGGTCTGCAGGTATTTTCACGGCTGAGATCTCCGAACGATTAATAATTCAGGATCGTGGCATCCCCAGTGACGAGTATAAACGTTCTCGCGCGACGATTAAAAGTTCGAGAGTGGAGGGATTGGCGGTCAGGCGTTCATCAATTATTCGTGGGAACTTGCCAGTTCGATTCGGGCTGATTGAAACCTTGGGGTATTAATAGCCTCGGCGAAAGAATTTCCCTTGATGGGACCGAGGAGCAGATCCCGTCGGTGAATAATTAAACCACCTCCTGGTGAAAGTTCTAATAACAAGTTATTTTAATTAGGTGGGATTTATGCGTCGCGTTGAATATTTGAATAGAGCTGCATCTACAGTTGAGGACAGTTTGCGGAGCATTTGTCGCGAAAGAGATTTATAACATGTTCTGTGATTGTCACGGGGATGCCGTGCTAGCTTTCTGCGGGGCTTTCTATCAGAAAAGTACAGGATATTTGATAATTTCGTATCAGTCTAGTGAAAGTCATAATTATCGTAATTACTAATTACGTATTAAACCGAGTCAATTAAGGAAAATTGTATTTAAGTTTTAGCTGTAGAGAGTCTGCACTCTTTAATCGTTAGTCGATAATCAAATCTCTTTGCATCCGCGATGCAATTAATTAGATTCAATCGATAGTCACGTTTTGTGTCACATAGTTTAGTTTGTTCTCGCGACTGTATCCGAACGATTGGATGAATGATGAAACGCTAAGATTGTTTCACTGTACTCTGATTAATTTCTCATGGGACGCCAAGCAGGATCATTTGCAATTATTGAAAAATTCATAAGATATCGATATTAATGCATTTTAATCAGATAATAACGCAATATGATTGGTATGAGCGCAATATTCACAGAGAATAATGGCATTACCTAATTCGTCGATTCAGGATAATTGATTAAACAGCAACATTAATGTCCAACAACAATCTCCGTGGAAACACGGCGACTGATCTTGTTCTATCTTTCAAGGGCATATAATAATTCTATAAAATTAGAATATTGAAGAGCATTAAACTACTGTTTAAACTGAGTGAGTCACGCAACTGTATCACCTGAATTTTCTTATAAACTGCTTGTCATATGAAAAAGTATTTCAAACGAATGTCGTTTCGTATAAAAAATAAGTATTGTATGATATGCTCGTCTCAATACCAAACACCTCTCGTTTGAAGCATTTTTTCACACTGCAAATAATTTACAAGAAAATTCAGGTGATACAGTTGCATGACACACCCTTTAGATCACTTCTAAAAAATGTCACAGCGGTCCACAATAATTATTTTATCTATTGTATATCAGTATCGTCCTGGTCACCTATTCCCTATTCCCTAATAAAGGCATCGAACTGTTTATAGAGTAAATCAAGACGCCCTGTCTCGTTGCGTTACATAACTTAATTGGCGAACAGTGGACAGCCTTCTGCGAAATCGCCGCGAGCGTGTATGTTTATCCCCGTCGACGACGTCAGGCTACAACAGATTTTAGCAAAATTGCCATCGTTGCTAATGGTCATGGGACGACGGACTTCCTCTCGTGTACAGCCAGCTCGATATCGATGTATCAGGGACGCATTAACTTTAATGAACCTCTGGCCAGAAATAACGATTTGAGTTTCCTGTATCAACGATCGCGTGACATTTCGCCTTGCAATTTTTAAGCGTCGCGAGGGAAAATCTGAGAGGGGAAATTAATAGAGTCTTATTGAAATTGGGTCCTCTGATATTGCACAATTAATTGTTAATGAATGATTTAATGTCTCGCAGAGATATTGCGCTACTGACACGAGTGTTAGGAGCTTGTAGATTTTTTTTTCAAAAAATTCTTTAATTGGGTATAAAGATTGTATTATCCGAGCTCTGAGAAACTAGGATGCATAGATGGTGGTTTTAGGAATTATAGTTTACTTTAAAGTGGAATAGTATGCTTCGAGCAATTACAGTAGTAGGTATTTTAATCGGCGACCCAGTTTTTTAAAGACAGCTCAACCATGATCTCGTTAACCCTCCATTAGGCACACTGCGTCTATTAGAATACGAATTAAGGCTTTTCTCTCATTACTTAACTAGATTGCAGAGATACGATCATGGTGGTTTTATCCCACCACTACACGTGGACACTTTTAGTGGCCTTTAAACCATTATAGTGGAACTGATTCGTTTACATTTGCAACGGAAACTTAGGATAATGTGACTGAATAGTTCACTTCATTAATATCCAGATGATCCAACTTCGACTCCTCGTTTTTTATTTCAAAATTTGAATATTTGAATATTTCAAGATTTTAGTGTTCCAATATTCGAAAATTTGAAAACTAAAATATTTGAAAATACGAATATTTAAATATTTAAAAATACGAATATTTAAATATTTGAAAATTCAGAAATTTAAATATTGAAATACTGAAATATTCAAATTTTAAATTTAACCAAAAAAGAGTCCAATTGAAAGCGCAAAAGATCGCCAAATCCTTATCCAAAGCAACGCAAGATAAGTAGATGAAAAGTTGGTACAGTATTCAACTTTTCCCTCTAGATTCCAGCTAAAAAAGATTCTTTGGTCTCGTCTCACCGAGGACGATAACGATAGCACTGAGAAAAAAATCCTCCCTTACTATCAACACGAAGTCGCTCTAATCCATCCGTGACACCTTCACAAACCACACTAACACACACACTCCACTCTATCCCTACATCCCTTCGAACTTCAGCTTCGTCAGAAGCAGAGATCAAAGTGAACTGACCTTTAAACCAACAACTCCTCGAGACTATACAATTCACTGTGCATAGGCACACACTGAAGGTATACGACCATGAACCACCACCAGATTTCCCACGGAACTATTATTATCTAGCATCGAGCTTTTCCTTCTTTTCCATAACTCTTTCCTAGCTTCAACGTCCAATTGAAATACTCCTCGCGCATAAATACCCTCGAAAAGATGATACACATACACTACTGGCCAGCGATTCAGGGTTAAAATCTTCTTTAACGAGTCTTATGCGCCTCGCTAGATCGATAACATTCTTGTAACCATTTTTATTCGAGGAAACCGAACGTGTATGCCAGTCACGTACCCATAGCTAGCCACATACATCGACGAAATCGCTCGACACGCTCGAATTTACGACACCGATCGGAAACGGATGCGCCAGCTAGTAAAATTCGGCGGGGTTGATAAAAAATTCAGAAAGACGTTTTTTATGTACGAGCGACCGCGACACGTACCAACCATTATCGATACTGCACGACCTTCGAGCGACGAACGAAAAATTGATCGTCCGAGTGTCATCCATTATTCGACGCGAAGATTTCGTCACCGCAGTGATATATCATACACAGGACTGAAAAACGTTCGGGACGATTCAATTGATCGGATTTCATCGCGGGAACCAGAGACTCCAATGAATTCGTTGATCGGTCGCGCCTCGATTAAGCCATTTACTACCTCGCTTTTCCGCGGCTTTTCCTCATCTGGTCGCGATTCAACGAAGAGTTTTTTTATGGTTAGAAGGTACAGTTAGATATTTTCATCTTCAAGAAATTGGATAATCTGAGCAACCAGAAATTTTCTCTAAATTTTTTCTGCATTGTCTCGGTATCTTTTTTTCGCTCAACAAAATTTTTAAATAATTTCAATAATTTCCAGTGAAGTTTACTTTACTTTACATGTATTCTCTACACAATATACTTAATAATCGTTGGTAGACTCTATTGTCCAGTTTCCGCAAATTCTCTAATTCATCATCGGTCGAGAAAGTTGCGACAGTAAATCAGTTCTAGGCCATAAAACTCGCCAAAATTGGAAACAATTCGTGTTCTTTCTCCATTACACCCTGGCGTAGACATAAATAAGCTCTCACGGAGTCGACAGGACAGTTTGACTATAATCTATAGTAAAAATTCTCTGCTCGCTGTCATACGGTTTACGATGAAATAAGACCAAGCCTTTGGCCTCGGAACTCTTAAATATTTTTACACCCTGACTACGGCTTTAACGCTGAGTTCTTCAACGCTCAGCTATCTACAGACGTTTCCAGTACGTGAAATTCTTCTGTCGAAATTCGTCGACGTTTCTTAGCGACCCTAGTTAAATGGAACGACACTCGAGTAGTAAAAAAAATGAACTGGAGACAAAGAAAGTTCTGAAGAAGAACATGGCGAGTCCTTCCAAGGATCAGCAGAATTTAATTTCATGAATATTCCGTATGGTTGGTCGGGAAAAAGAATATTTAGGCGAAGGGAGCTTAACTTCGCGATGGGAGCTTCTTCAGCCAATGGTGGAGAAGAGAGTAAGAATATGATTTGTCATTAAGCTTAGAGTATCAGAACAAATATAAATAAAAAGCTTAGACGAAAGAATTTAGGAAATTTTATTCGAAACGCGTTGCATGAACACAAATGTTATGACTCTTGCAAGACTCTTAAACTTTCTTTTTAAAAAAGCCAAAACTTTAGTGTACCAAGTCCTAGTGTGAAACAGCTTAGAGGAAAATAAGGTTTAAGACCGTACTAAAGTATTTCTACGCTCTCTTCTAGTGCTCCAAAAATTCTAAAATCGCAAATTTGATTACCCTATTCCAACTACAGTAATAATTTTAAAAATACCCATTTCACATTAAGTGATTTTTTTGACAATGTAATATAAAAGATTTCGCGACGAAAGCGCTTATATCTACCTAGAGATATTTCACGAATGACGAATATCTAACGATCACACGAACATATAAATGTTTTATGATCATACGACTATGCATTTTAAAAACGCTTCACGTTAATCCGCAGGATCTTCTGGCTCCTGTGCACATACGTGCGATGAAAGCCATTCGTACCGTCACGGAAGTGCAGGTGATACTCCGAAGAGTAATTTGAATCACGCAATTTTTCATTTCACCATTGAACGAAAGAAGAATTCTATATTTTTTTTTATGATAGGGGGTTGAGTTATGGTTATCGGGGAATTCGAGTGATTTACATATTTAAAACATTTAGCTTTGATTTCTGACTTTCGTGGCTAGTCCCAACCATGCCTTTGCATAAAATAATAATTTTTCGTAAAAGGGGCGCCGAAGTTTCAGAAAATCGTAACCCCCAGAGAATGATCGTCACACTTAGGACGCCTAAGACAAACGATGCCCTCTTGGAACAATTTGTTCTATATTTTAAGGTAATGGAGACGTTCAAGCAAGCAGAGATAAAATACTTCTCGTATATCTGCCACATTGAGCTGCGAACCCGCGTTTTTAAACCCTTCTCCAGTACGCCATTCTCTCGTAAATCACAGCGTGATAAATGGTGTGACTCGTCGAACGCTGTCACTCATATTCTATTTCGTTTAATCCTGTCGTCAAGAGATGCACCTTCGGCCGATTATCGCTGACCTATACTACTGTCAATACCTAATCGCTCGTCAATTTTTATTCGAGCTGTTCTGCGTGATAAAATTGAAAATAATTGCATCGAAACCATTCTTGTCCAGTATTGTCAAGCTTCTCTTGAATTTCTCAATTGTAAGAAAATCTACATTCCCAAATCAAAATAGCTTGAGTTTAATATTTGTATTTTTAAGACATTTGTGTTTCAAATTTCGATCCTAAATTACTATATTCTTCTTTTTTAAAGAAAAAAGTTTTTTGAATTGAGGTAAAAAAACAACAGAAATAGAAATTCCGTGTTACAGATATTCAAAAAGGGATCGTCGAATCGTTAGTCTCACAAAGCGTCCATGCGACACTTGTTCAGGGAGAGCCATCAAGGACCAATGGACAGTTTTTCCTAATCTGCCAAGTCTTTGCGAACAAGTCTATTCATGGACGCGTTGTGCCGCGTCGCGAATCAATAAAATTCTAAAATATTAACGAGCAGCATGCTCGACGTCCAAGCGAGTCGAGGACCGCCTTGCAGCGAACGTTACTGGCATTGAGAGGAGAGAATCGAAATACTGTCGATTGCCATTGACATATTCTCAAAGGAAAAAATTTGAAATTACAGTGAACTCATTCTACAAATTCTGTATTAAAGTCTCAAATTGTTCATCTTTATATCTACCTTATAAAAAATTAATAAAAACGATCTATATCTGCTCATAGAAGGAAGAACGCCCCCTAAAAAAATCCTAATCATATTTCTCAAGCTTTTGTTACCTCGTTGTTATTTCCATAATTTTAGACAGTACTTCTGATTTCCAGAGAAATACTTTTGAACTAGTTACCACTGACATCTACATTTCCTTTTCCCTGATATTCTATTAAAAACTTGCAAGCTACATTGCTACATAAGCCACGTGCTAACAAACACAGTTACACCCAAGGTTTCCAAGTGTACTGTAACAGGGTTAAGCATAAGCGAGCCAGTGAACCTTGACAAACGATTACACGGTGCATGCAGCCAAGGGAACGGGGTACGTTTACCGAGGTGCATCCCGACAATAAAGAAACAGAGTTACGTAACAGTTACTGCGACATCCTCGACTCGAACCCCACTTGAGGACAAAGAGGGGGTGTAAATGTCAGCGAGAAGGTTAGCTGGCTTCGCGTAATGAGTTCGCCATCTCGACCTACGAAAGATTCGTTTGGAGAAAATTAAGCGAAAACGAGAAGAGATCCACCCCCTCGTGTCCACCTCGACGCAACCTCCCTAACTTGATATAATAAACTTGTCGCAGTAATTATTTCTCATACCAGCGTTGCCTCAAAAAACCCAAAACCCTTGGAAGCATCCCCGCCACCATGTCCTCGTTCGCAATTTCCATCAGACTCGGCTAATATCTGGTGAAGACTGCGTCCGTGGACTTGGGTCACCAGTCTACTTGGCGTCGCGTTCTCCATTTACGAGGTCCTTCAGAGGAGTACCAATACTAATTTTTTTAAAAAAGGAAAAGTGAGAACATTGTGTATCAAATATTTGCGTTATATGATAGTCATAACTTCGCTTTACGTACACTGAAATTTTTGGCTCGTCAGCTTTAGTAGGTTTGACTCTACAATTACGTTCGTAGGTGCATCATGTCGTGATGCATCCTGAATATAGAGCAGCGTGAAATAGAGCAACATTATGGGATAAAATTTTCCTTTAAGCTGAAAGACGTTAGAATAAATTGAAAAAGGCTTAAGAGATGGGGTTCTATCTAGGTCACGAGTTTCTACTTCGACGTAATTATGTATACAGATAACGTATACAGAATTATGATAATCTACATACAGATTCTCCCACATTTTTCCATACATCGGTAGTATGTTCTACATGTAAAAATAAAACTGAAGTGTCTTGTAACAAAAAGTCTATAAATGAAGTTTTTTGAGCGTTAGATTATAGTTTGATTGTCAGGGACTGTGAGTACGTACACTCCACTACTAACTTAATTCCAGTTTCGTTTCATTTTATATGGAACTGAAAGAAACATCATTACCTTAGTAAAGCATTTATGAACGTTTAGTTACATGACATTTTAGTCCTATTTTTGCATATAGAACACACTAGGCTGAAGTATGTACAGCAAAATGTGTGACACCCTATACTTATTAGAAATTTCAACCAAGGACAGTTCGCCATTAGAGACAGTGTTCTACTTACAATTACAATTTCCACACTCGACCCTAATTCGATTACCAGGAGTTACAGTAGTGGCAACAAAGTCAGCCATGTATGGCTTCCCAAGGGATCTACTTTGAAGTAGATAAAGTTGATTTGCGGATAAGTTGACCGACGAAATTTCTACGCTATCAGGATCGTTCCTTCCCCGAGAATTCGTCCTCCAGCAGGACGGGCACAGTGGTCCGCCAGGAGCAATTGGTCCACGAGAGGCCTAAAGAGGGGTCGCGTGTCGTGCCAAGCTTCCCAGTAATTTGCCTCGGTCGCTGCGGCCCAGGCCTAACATCCCCAGTCAGGGCACGTGCGCCCCTGAACAGGTCGAGGGTGGTTCGGGCCGAGCCTCGCGCACTTCGCCTATGAATCAGACAACTGGGACGTTTTATCATTTCGCTGCGACACCTCAACCGGTGCTCGAGGATACAAGAGACGCGAATGGGGTCGCGGAAACAATGTTACACTTATCGACGAGCATCTCGCTGACGATAGTTAGAGGAAGTTGCTGGGCGACGCGACGCTTCCTTCTTTCGCCCACGTGAAAACTCTCAACCCAACCCCTTCTACCCTTCCCCGTTGACTAGGCGAGTTTATTACTTTTGGTTCGCGGGATTTTCAGCAGACCTGGCGATATTAACGTTCGACGACTTGTCGTGTTGCCTGGTCTCTTTCCTGTCTGGTGGAGTGGAGTACAGCTCGAAGATGAGTACAGCGAGGGCGAGGGAAATTGAGGGAGTGGAAAATTGACAAGAGTGGTCTTTGTCTTTTTTTCTATTTTTTAATATTGTCATCGCGAGTAGATGTTTTCAGAAGCTTATTCTACGCTTTTGTTTTTTAATAATTTTTGTTTTCAAACCAATGTCCTCTCTTTTTTCTCATTGTCACGATGTAATGGAGTTTCCCTACGCCTCCACACTGGTAAAGGCAAACATGTACTTCGTCTCGAACTTTCGATATTATCCCTTATGAGGAAACTTTCTCCCACGCAGTCCAGCCACGCAGACGACACAAATCTTTCAATGCTTCAATTCTTTTGGGTAGGATAGAACAGTGATAAATAAGTGCGACACAATAGTACAAATAAGGCATAAAAATTTCTCTAACTTTTAGACAGATAATCTATACACCAATTTAGGTCTCCAGTCCACCCACGGTATTTACTCGTAAATCCTTCGTTGCCCCTCCAATTTTTTTCTATTTTTCGCACGTATTCCCACTCTCTCTCTCATTCCCGTTTTTAAGAAGGAAAAAACATTTTACTGGTAACGACACTTGAGAGAATACTGAACCTCCCTACACCCCTCCAATATTTCCAAACGCTGTACAGACTAGTGCCACTTTACCTCCCAGGCACACAGGAAAAATTAAATTTAACAATAAAAGTTTATTGAGCACAGCTCTTGTGATATTGTACATCAATCGTGAAGTCCAAATATTTCAAAATTGCACCTCCGTAACAGAGTTAAAGTTCCACTCTTTTGAATTATCTCTTTTTATCACCATGTGCAAATTGAGAGCTGCAACGAGTTATTCACAAACTTAAATAAATAAAATTTCCACTCTTTCCAAACCTTATAAATAACCTGCAGATTTTTATACATGTACAGGAAATTGAAATGTGTAAAAAACTGTAAAATTTTCGCCACACACAAAAATATATAAAATATCGAAAACAAAATAGGCATCACGACGTTTAAAGAATAAAATAAGTTTCTCCTCAAGTTCTATTCTCTAACATACACCCACAAAAATCCACAGTCTACTTACAAAGACCTTGCTCCCCTTGTTAAGCTCCTCGCTCTCCAAACAAGTTAACCAAAAATTTTCTTTGCTCTCTGAATTGTTCCTACAAAATCTCGCCGACGATAGCCAGCGTCAGAAGTGCATTTAGGTACGTCACTCAGATCCTCGAAGAGCTCCCAGCGAATCGAGGCTCTCTCCATCGAGCATAATTTAACAATCGTACAGCGAGGACCACTTCTCGCGGCCATAGAGGGAGAACGGTGGAGGACAGCCGCCGCGGCCTTCTCCTTATTTACTCTTTTTGCCTTGGCTAACGGATTTCATTCGTATGCAGATCAGAGCCCGCGCCCCCAGCCTCGTACAATCTGGTCCACGGCACAATAGCCTTTCGCTGATTGTGTTAGGCGCGAGGCGCGGTGGCCAGCTCGGTTGGAAAAAGTCTCGCTGGTCGGAAAAACGCCGAGGGGGATGGTAAATTCCTATTCGTGCGCCTGGCGTCGAAACCACCCTCTGTTCGGCGGGATTACCTCGCTGGGCGGAAAAAGAACGACTAGCTTATGTTTCCAACTTGGGAAATGTTTGCTACAGTAATGTCGTGAATGGAGTCGTTATTTCGACCAGGTGCGCGATTGGGAATCTTCTGGGAGTCCCTGAAGAGGAAGTTGGACCGAAGGGGTGCCTTTTTGCGGGAAATAAGTACTTTAGTCGAGTCTCTGCGGAGGCAATAGAGGAAATTGTGGGAAATCAATATTATTGTATTTTTTCTTGCATAGTGAAATGTGTTTTAGTGAATTTTCCTTTTATTTCGAATTTACTTTTTTTTGCCAGTGTAGGTATAATTGAAGCGTTTTCTCTGGCTTTTATTCGGAATTCATTTTATTTTAATATGAGCGTTACAGGTACATTTTATGTTATTTTGTTTGCGTTTGTGGAATGTTGCTTCTTTCTAATTTGGAATTTATTTTATTTGGATGTGGAAACTATTGAAGTATTTTAATCCCCCTTTTTAGGTTAAAAACCGAGAATTGGTGAGTCGTTTTTACGAACTTGGGGAATTATAATTGTAAATTAGGATTGTTGAGTTGGCGTTAAAGTTCCCCGAGAAAATCGCGTTATGGCAAAAATTCTAGCCCCCAGTTAGCACTCAATGTACCTTGGAAGTTTCTTCTCCATTTGCTAGGTCGTTCACGGTAGGCCAATGAAATTTAATTAATGTCGAAGCGATCTCGTTTGAAATGTGTTGCTCGCGAAAGTCGAGAGGGAAATTCCGAGTGCGTCTGAAAAAGACGCGAGTGCAGCTGCAAATAATCAGGCATTTGGTGCAAGATTACGCTAATTAAATTCCCCCTTGCTTTGTAGAGGCGCGTGCGAAGGTTTTCTCTTCTGGGATACAGCTTCCTGTTACAATCCAACTTTCCTCGTATTCGTCCTTAGCCAGGTCTCCTTTCATTTCTACTTTCGTTTCATTACAGATGGAAACTGGAAGTTTTGCCTTTCGTAAGGAGTAGCCCTTTGAAGATTAATTTCTTTTCTCAGTTTAACTACTGGTAGGTCCCCATGGCTTTCTACTATGGCTTCTGTTCTATTGAGTATTTGAAATGAGTTCGATAGTGTGGGGGTAGCCTTTCACTTTGAAAGTAAGACGAAGTTTATGACTTTGGAGGTGGACAATTTTAGATGAATAGGCAATGGCGCTTTTTATAGATTATTGTAATTTTTATATCACAGAAAAGTTTGTCTTTCTTTCTTTTGTTACCATCTGACTTAGCATAGGCGCACACAACAGACAATTTTGTCGATTTGACTAAAGATTACAGACTGAACAATCCTTCTTTTTCTATCTAATGGATAAGAAGACAATCGATGTATAGAATTCTGTTAAAGCTGTAATTGGCCTTTAATTAGACCGACCGAAATTATCAATTGTATGCACCTAGATTAAACAGCCAAAATCTGATGTTACAAAAATGTTGTCTTCTTCAAACTTCTCTTCAGAGCTCAAATCAGGGACGCTTCCAAATGACTGTCCTTCCCAGAAAATGACCAAAATTACCATATTATAAAGCTGAACCCTTTCCCATCAAAATGCCCTCTTGCTATCGCGGAAAATCAACTAAGAACAAAAGGCACTTAGACCCACTTGACAATTGAACTGCAACCTCCAGCGCCCAAAAGCAACAGCTATTGTTCCGTCAAGGCTTCCTTTGTACTTTCTTGTCTTTTTTCGAGCTTTCATCCCCCACGTTTCAGGGGCAAACACTCATCGTCCCACTTCTATCTCGTCGAAGGAAAGCGATGGCAAGAGGGATCCTCGTCGAGGAAAACTCGAACAGTCGATTCTTGACCATTCCAACGTTTGCGTCGGGCTCTGAACAACCTATCCAACGACTCCCCCGAGTCGTCTTCAGTTTAATTGGTCGGGAATATTTATTAAGACGACCTGCCCTCGCGAATTACCTCGTCGTCGTTGCACTTGGCAAACTTAATTAACGCGTCGGCGACTCGGCGTTCCGCCACTTCTTCGAAGGGGATGCAGGGTTCAAAGAGGCTTCTCTGCTCGAAAAAAAAGGGGGTACATGACCATCTCGATGAATCTGAGGAAAAGCTGATAAGGTAGGTCAGCAAACGTTGCTAATTTGGCGAAAGTCCTCGGGGATCGGTTTTGGAGTGCACCGTGAGTGCTTCCTCAATGTAACTTGATCCAAGTTGGCACAAATTGGTACAAATTGATGGAAATTGATGCACCAATGGAAGGTAGAGAATCGACAAAACTTTCCAATTAACCTAATAATTACAGTAACACAAATTAATTTTTACAGGGATTATTACATATCTACATCCCATAAATGTTAGTCTTTCTGATTCATATTTTGAAAGATAAATTATATTTTGTAATTTCCAATTTTTGTTTAATCTATATTTTATGAAATTCATTAATTTTATTGATAATCTCATGTAACATCTCAGTATTACTACTACATATTACGAAAGAAAACCTTGAAATCTCTCCCAGCATAAATTTGAGAAACAATTTTCGCTTCGAACTGGAAGAAGGATAGGGTATCGTTCAAGTTCAATGATGTAGATTGAGATAACCTCGAGGAACGCTAGGCGGTCGGGTTCCTGGTTAGAATTTCAACGACCCTGATACAGATCGCGCAAAAGTATTCCGTGGAAATCGAGAGCAATGAGGAGTAAACGAAATATCGATACAACAAATGCGATAGACGATAAAGCCTGCCTAGGGATTGCATCCAATTTTCCTTGCAATGTGCACTTGAAGGAACAAGACACAATATCCTCGATACTCTCTTTCTTGCATCACTGGAGCTCTCAGACGAATCTGCGTGTACTTATTCCTAACGATTCATAAATAGCTTCACCGATAAATGAAAAATCGAACTCTGCATTTCTCGTTTTCTTCGAGTGGCTCTCATGAAATAAATCTGCTGGAAAATATACATACAAATTAATTCCCTGCCTTCATGCAGATTATATCCATAAATCACATAATATTTAATCGAGGAAAATATTTGATTCCAAAATAATAAAAACAGGACACTCTAAGTACTCTAAATTAATTTTCACGTGAAATAATTCCAAACGTCTTAATTAAGATTCTCCAGAAAAGTATTTGAGCACTACCAGGCATAATATTTAAAAATACTTTTAATCACAAAGAAGGTATATTTATAGAATCCTCAAGGAGCACGAAGGAACTGTTTGCTCCTTCTTCCTACAGTGCACTCGAATAAATTAAAAGGCGAAAGGCGCTTCCAAGGCATCCAGAAGCATCGCGAGAACGGCAATCGAAGAAGTGGAAGAAAAAAAGGCGAGCTCGAAACGAAGCTTGGAATAACGAGAAAGATTTCGAGAAGGAAAAAACTTTTCCCTGGAAGATTGCAAGATTGCACGACACTTCACAGTCATCTGACGACTCCAGCGGTACTTGTTAGCTCGTAACTAGTCCTTCTGCATAAACACCTTTATGCAAATGTTGCGCTAGCCCGAAGTTAACAAGCATCAGGCGAGTAAACAATCCTCTGGGTCGATCATTGAATTATTAACCATATATCAATCTCGGTAGTCCTAATTAAGTACGTTGACTTGACCGTCTGGAGCTCCTAAAGCGTTTCGAGATGAAGTTCCTGTGTCCTGCCATATGCGCGCAAGAGCAGCGCATATTAAGCGTATTAGAAACTACTTTAGCGGAGAACAGACGGATCGGTGCCAAGAGGCGACCCAATACCAAGGCGAGGTCTGGGAACATAATTGGAACTCTAGAAAATAATTGACTGCCGGGCACTACATTGGCACGAAGCAACTGAAATTGTCACGAAACTACCAGAGACAGCAGAATAATATTTTGCAATTTATTTGGATGCAACCGTATCTTTGAATAAGTAAATTGAATTTCAAAAATATCGCAATTTTATTACTTTCGTAATTTTCGTTTCGAATAAAAAGTGTCCCACTCTGGTCATCAGTCTATATGAGAAAGAGAAGCTTCAGAATCAATCACATCAAAGGAATAACTTCAATTCTAAAAAATAAATTAGAACTGCCACTCACGGCGCTACAACGTCTCTCGAAAAAGCAAGGTGCTCTTTTGCTAGAGAAAAGGTGAAAAGATATCGAGTTTCATGAAAGGAGAACATAGTGGGTTCAAGAAGAAGGTATCCCGAGACCACAGGTAAGAAACACGAATGCTCGTTGTTGCAACTCGCCCCTAATCTCTCTAACATAGAGCCGCGAAAATGAAACGAAATGACCATTAGTAAAAACGGAATAGCTGGAAAAGCTGGTACAATAATTGCATCCCTTGTTCGCAATATTCCGCAAGTCCACGCCGCTGACCTAAATCCCGCCCGCGGCGACTCGCGAAAAAGGGATGAAGCGAGGAGGGAGAGAAACGAAACGGTAGTCTTGGTTCGCCGAACGAAACAATCTAGTGACTGTTATGACATTAAGCTTGAAATCTGGTCCGCTCATTTTGATGGCTCAACTTTAAACCAGATAAAACTTGGAACACTTCACCGAGATGATGGAACTTGGGACATTTCGGGGAAATCTTGGAACAGAAGGTCGTCAAAAAATTCGCGGAGTATGCAAATGAACTGCTTGGATAATGTCACGTATAAAGCTGTATCTGCATTATACAGGGTGTTTCTGAATAACATGGACAAACTGGCAAGACGTGATTCTTTATGAAAGAATAAGAAAAATATCTTTCTACTGATTCTATCTATTTGATATATAAAAATATATATTCTACTGATTTCTCTCTGTCTAGTTTAAGCCTCATTCTACTTATTTGTCTGTGTCTTGACTTGGAATTTATTCTACTGGGGTTACTATGTCTGACTTGGAACTTATTCTACTGGTTTTACTGTGTCTGACCTGAGGCATATTCTACTGATTTCGCTCTGTCTTACTAGACTAGGGCACGTAGAAGTAGTAGTAGTAGAATAAGTCAGACATACTTTGACGCAAGTTTTAGGCGTTTTAAGTGCAATTCGTTACTGATTTTAGAACTTTTCTCAAACACATATGATATGACTCAGCGAGTGTCCTAATACTTTTAGAAGGGAGCGTATTTAATTTCGTCAAGTCAAAGATTCTGTTCTTCGAGTTAACATCTGTGATTTTTAAGGGGATAGTTTCTAGGAATTCATTCAAATCGATGGAAAAGGAAAAGAACACAGGAAATCGAAATTCAATTGGTTTCACGGATCGTTGGCAGGCGCCTAGGGATATATTTCGTGTAATTGGGATAACCTGACGTCGCGACGTTAATTGAAAACGATAGAACGAACGTACGAGCGAATTTTCCGCTTGGGGAACGTGTCCGCGTGTCGATTACAAATGAGTCCAGTGTCGAACCGAAACGTATACCTGTTTCGCCAGTTTTCACAGTCGAAATTCCTGCGAAAGCACTATCCAATCTCCACTTCAACCTCTTTCATGCTATTCACACGAACGCACGTGTACCTCTATTCTTTTTATTCGAAAGAACGAAAAATCTTATAGAATACGAACAAGGAAATAATCGAGAAGATGATTTCGCTACGAGCTGGCATTCCTTAATATTTGCTTTAACGAGAAACGATATTAATTTCTCGCGCGATTAAGTCAAAGGTGATTTTACTTATTAAACTCTGGAATGCTGGATCGAGCATTTCATTATTTCGGACGTAGATTAAGAATATTAGGGCTTCGTGTCTGCAAAGCTGGATCATTCACTGATTTATGAGGAGGGATATTGAGATTTTGAATTTTCATTACTCCTGACCAGTGTAATTATCACTTTGAGCGCAGGTCTCGGTGAATGTCAACATCGAACAGCGATATTGGCCAATAATTTCTTGATGAAGCTCACAGGAATTTCATACCATTCGCAGGAGACAATTCTGTGTAGGATAATATCTTAAATTGGAAGGTGGAATTTAAATGATCAGTGCTACTGTACTCCATTATTATAATTATATATCCCATCTCGTTTTCACATTCAAGCGCTAATGTCTTAAAATTTCGCACTCTGAATCCATTAGCAAGATTATTTTCCCCCCTCGAAAGGCTGATCGTCGCTAAGTAGAATATCACCATATTGACCAGATAATGGTAGATCATCAACCTATTAGCGTACAGACATTAACTTCCGGTAGAAATCGTCGTGCAAATGAGATTTCCAAATCAAATAACTCTCCTAAATTTCTCTGTTAAACTGCAACAGCTCTGGCTCGCTCGCAGTTAGTTAATTACATTAGTTAATTTATCTAGACTAGCTTGATCATTGCATTCCACTTTGTACCGAAATTTATTTTCTCTGCCCCCGAGCAAATTATCGGCCTTCTATAATTCACACCAACAAAGTAATGCGATAAATTCGCTGGTGCACTGCTCGCAACAGCGATACCATAAATTCCATTCAACCTCTATTATATCTCATCCAGCGATGAAATAGAAAGATGTCTGAAAACCCGAATTTCAATAAATCACTGGAATAATTAGCCTGATTCTTTGCTTCTGAAATCCTGGCAATTTCGAAGAATCGCTTTTGATTTCTTCTGGGTTACTTTTTATTTCATGTAAGTTTCAGTTCTGAGAGAGGAAGATGGCTAGCGAGAGAACACAGAGGCTAAAAGAGCAGACTCGATCTACGTAACCCTGTCACTGTTACTTTGCTTAGGAATTACTAATCTGGTGGATACTCACACGCATTAAATTAGCAAAAAAGAAAAGAAACGAACAAAAACTAAATACGTCGACCTATCTTACATCATACTACAAAAATCTGGAAAAAATCATACTACAACCAATCTAAGAAGATGATACAACAACCAACCAAATTATGTCTACCCCTCACTTCACCAGAGAACACTATTTGCACCTCCTCTGCCACTCTCACACCTCAACCCCCAGTTCCCCTAACACTCAGTTTCCCCACAATAAAGCGAAGTGTTCCGCGAGCAAGGTCGCAGTTACTCAAGGTGCTCTAGCCTCCTCGAGCAGCGTCACGTTTGATCAACGATCGCGTATAAACGCGTCACAGAGCGGCTTCAAAGCTTTGCAGGTGAATCACGTCGAATCCCGCGGCAGACGACCGAATAACAAGCGAGCAAATTGGCCATTGATCAAATTTCTCGATTACAAGCCGAATCTTCGCAGACAGTCGTTGCTCAACAGCTAACAGAGGAAGTTTTAGTGACAGGGGGTGTCAAACCCGCGGCGTGGTGCTTAGGTTCGCGACAGTATGCTCTTTCGACGATTGCGGAATTGAAATTGAGACGGGGTTGAGTTTAATGCGATCTGAGCACGTTTTGTCGCCACTTGGGGAGGATTTACTGCGTTTAACGGAGTTTGCCTTTTATTGCTAAGCGAGCGGAAGTGAGATGGGAATTTAGGCGAAGTTGCGAAACTCGCGCGGCGAGTCGATAAACGGTGGCATATTTGAATTAGGTTTTACTTAAGGTCCGTTGACAGTGAATTCATTAAGGAGAGTTTGAGGTTTTAATTAACCGAGGGCTCTGGAGATCCTGACTCTGTTCTGGAGAATGGGTGATGAGTATCGTTTTGGGAAGTGGTAACAGATTTCAAGAAAATTTAACTTGGAAATGGAAGTTAGAAGTGGAGATATCTGGGTGTAAGATAAACCAGAATCTGGATAGTGGTATCTAAAGTGTACTCTAAGTATTAGAGTGCCTAAGTATTAGAATATAGTATTTATTTATTTGTGATATCTGTAGTATTATCTGAGCAGTGTCTAGAGACTTTGAATATTAGAGGTATTAATATCTGGATACTACTCTAGCTTTAATTATTAGTAACTTTAAATATCATTCTTTGTAACTACATTACTATTATGCAGGAAGACCTCAGGGAAAGAATCTGATAAGTCAAATTTCCTAAATTTTACAGGAGAGGAATTTTAGCAATAAATGCTACCAACATTATTCGATAAAATTGTTAATAACTATTTAATAATTTTGAGTTTCTCGTTGACTTGTTAAATTATTCTCCTGTTTCACATGGATCAAGCTATTTTTCTGTAAGCTCACTATGAACATGCTTATATCTTGGAACTCATCAAGATGTCCATCTCAACTCTGACATACGAATGCGCACCCTTCTAGCTACCAGATGACATAAAACAAAATCTTGGCAAACATAGACTTATCAAGTTCTCCTGTGGTCTTCAGTCAAGTAACAGTGTTTGTTCAGCATTTCCCGCGATATAAATCACCACAAACAGAACAGGAATGTTAGAAACGATTTCCTAACACGAGTTTCCCCAAAGAGAGTGGATCTCTGACCCACTGATCATCGAATCGCGCCCCCAGGGGGCGAAAGAGGGTAGGGGGAGAAACAACACCGCGCGTCCCTGTAATTTCGCCCGACGAATCTCGCCCGACGTTTTGCATCGACACTTGACAAAGGCCCTGGTCCCGTGTCAGGCTGGAAACGTCGACGTGAACGCAGACGATCTGATCGATTCCCCTTCTGTATTCCTCGAGCGAGCTAGCCTCTCCTTTATCCACGTTCGAGTAGAGAGGTGGCGTGGCCGAAGATTGTCGGGGAGCTCGATAAAAGAGGAGCGATCGGGAATCGTTCGATGAGACCCAGGCCTGCACGAAATACTAATTACCCGAGAGTGACTTAAAATCACGAGCACATGGCGCGGCCGTGCCTTCGTCGGGGGAATGTCCGACAGGAATTTAATTAAGTGCTCGCGCGAAATAATCGCCGATCGATTCTGCGCGCTGTGACAATCGTCCTCCTTCGAATATCCAATTATTTCGTCCGATTCGAGCGCTTTGGACGCTGGAATTTGGTATTTGTGTTGCACACTGGGTTCAGGGGAAAGTAATTAGAGGAGGCAGTTGCGGAATTTTTTTTGAGGACTCTTTTATGAAGTTTCGAAACGATTTTTTGAGAGCTACGAAGCTTGAAGCCTTGTCTGGGACGAGTACCCTGAAAGTAATATTCTTTGAAGTTTTAGATAATATTTGAAATCATTTTTGAGTAAATGTCTGTATTCACGAAATTAAATCCAGTATTCAGTAGAAGAATATTTACGGGGAAACGTAATTTTAGTTGAAGTTTAATTATTGTCGCTATTTATTTTATAAATCTAATTATCGTGAAACAGAGGTCTCGAGTCTATTCGTGTGGAATGTGTAATTTAGTCTGGTGCACTTAAAACTGCAGTTCAATATCTGAAAATTGGGTGGCAGGGTTTCAAGAATTTAATTTGCAAATCGCTTCGAAGTTAAATGTACTGAGATATTGAAAAGAGACTTCTGTTTCTTATTTGTATGTATTAGTCCCTTGAAACTTTTGCTGCAAGCAATACCTTCACTACATTTTTATCAAATTTAATCATCCCTGAGGAACGCAGCCCTAAAAGCGCACAAAAAACGTCTCCCTACAAGAAAACTTTCCAATTGAAACACCGCGCAAAAACTGGCATATCTACATTTACCCAGTAATAGGCAGCAGTTTGTACAGTTCTTGAATGTTGTTTCAACCCAGATTCCAGCTGAACGTTGACACAATTTTCAAGTTTCTATCACCGAAGAAATTGAAGATCGAGGCAACGCGAGGCGCGCTTTCGTCAGAGCGATCGGGTCCCTCGCGGGAAGCTCGATGACCATAAAGAGGTCGAAGAGTCGAGTCACGACAGTAATCTCGCTGTACAAGGCTGTTAAGGATTCGATTCGCCCCTTGGAGCTCGCGAGAACTCCATATTTACTGGCGTAACAAGCCGACGAGTGTCGTAAGACTTGGCAAACCCGAACGAGGTCGTGGTTTCTTGGAATTCCCGTGGAATTTTGCACAGAATCATTGTATTATAATAGTACCACCCTGCCACCTCTCCTTTGCCAACAGAATTCCTTTGGATCGGGACTGACCTTTGACCCCCTTCACAAGACGATCTCCGAAGGATATTCCTAGTTTCCGATTATGGTCAGGTTTCTGGAATTAAAATTCAGAAATTTCAACGAATACTAAAAATTAAGAAAATAAAAAAGTTTGAAAATTGGAATATTAAATATTTCCAGTCAGCGTTTCAGGACTTGAAATTTTGAAGATTTTCAATTCTGAATTTTGGAAATCACTGTAGCTTTGTTTCAAGTATTCTGAGACTACAGTTGCTGTGGATCAGTTTTCTGACGAACTGATATTCTGACGACTATGTCCTAACTATTTATCTTAAAAGCGAGCCAAGTTGAAACATATTCGTTAGAATATCGTTCGGCAGAAAACGCCTGCAGCGTAACTGCAGCCTAATTATCTGGGCTTAAAATGGTGTGTAATAATTAAGACATTTAAGCCAAGTAGAAAATTTGATGATATTATCACCTGGGATAAGTTAAGTAGTAGACGAAGAAATTCCTGGAAGTTCCGTCGATAATCCTGTCTTAAAATGGGAATAACTCTGTTGAAGTATGAACCACCGCCAACACGTTTCCCGCGCTCGAAAATCGCCGAAAGTGGCTTTAAGGTGAGAACTTTATCGCGGGCGCAAGTTTCAGATTACCTTAGCCAATCAAGGTTTAGATTGAGGAAGATGTAGTCTCTCGGGATGGTTTCCATGACTACCATCCCCATTTCTGTATCCACCTTTCTGTCCTTTCCCAATAACACGACCCATCTTATCACCCTCCCCTTTCGGCGTCGCGCGAAAGGTCACAGGGTCGGCTATCGCAAAATCGTTCGCCGTGCATTCTATAATCGCGCGAGTATAATTGTCACCATCGCGGACGCGAACCATGTGTCACTTTCCTATCCATTTCCTGCCGAAATCAATCTCCCTTTGCTGACTAATCGGAGGGTGTAACGAATGGAAATTTAAAATTCACTCTGTTGGAAAGACGAGAGGTTTCTAAGTGGATAGTTTTTCACCCACCAAAATCAAGCAAAAGGTTAATCTGCTTATTCTACGAACTACCTAATAAAAGTTTTCACTTCTCCAGAGTACATCTGTCACTTTCTGAAAGAATCGTCTCCTTGGAAAAGTAGAATCTGCAGTCTACTGTAGCCCACCCCCACAGCTTCCCACGTATTCCAGTAGAAGAATCTCCCTGCACAGGATTCCACCCTTTAAACGACACTCCAGGGACGCGGAAAGTTTTCCACGAGGCGCGAGACCAGCTGAAGGAAGCGTTGTTTAAATTTCGCGAGTCGAGAAAACGCAGGGAATGCCTGAAGTCACTCGAATTTCTATTTCCACCGCGATAAAACGCTCGCGGCCGTGTGCAATCTCGTATTGCGCGAATATTCGTGCGCCACGGGCCGGGGAGGATCCGCGCGCGATAAAATTGCCGCGGAGGAAGAAGGGACTCTCATTTTCCGCGAACGTCGCGGTGCAATCCGCGGAACAGCGGCAATTTACATCGGAATGCTTCATTTCATAACCGAAAGTTGCCGCTGTAACAGTGAACTATTTCAATTACACGCCTAAAGCTCGGGATCATCGCAGACAGCGATTTACCTTCGTTACGCGCGAGCGTGGTGCAGGGGAGAATGTGAACGATGAATTATTAAAAGAGAAAGGGAGGGAGATTTTCGTCAGCCTCGTGGTTGGGATATTACGAGTCGCGACAGATTTTTGGCACTTGTTTTGGGCGATGTTGCATCTCGATTGCATTGGTAGTATCTTGTCTGAAGAGGAACACGAGGGGATCCTGAAGTGCAGTTGGGATTAATTGAAAGGTTTCCTTAGAAATAGAGTCAGGCTTCGATAGGGAAAAGTTCTCCCAGTAGTTGAAACTTTGTTGGAGAGATTGGGAATTTCTGATCTGGTTTCGAAAACGCAGAGGAGGAGTCTGTGGAGGAGCATTTATTGTTCTGTTTTTAGTTACGATGCTATCTTTCTCGTATAAGCTGTTACTGGTAGGGAAAGTATGCATTACTTTCTTTCATAGACAATAGATCCTTATGGAACGATGGTTCCTCGCGTTTCGCGATTGAAGCTACTTTAAAGGGTCGTGAAATTTATCCTGGATAATAAAGTCGAATCTGGATTATCCAGACTAGCCACTGGGACTACATAATTCGTTTCTCGTATAATCAGACGCATTTCTGTTATGCAGTATTAAATTTACGAGCGAGAAATTATGCAGTTAAGTTCGTTCTGCTTTTCAACTTTACAAGCACTGTCGGTTCTAGCGTCGAATATTTTTTTAGCAAGTGTTGCATTATTACCTTTTTACTAGCTTCAGTGACATCAAATACCTTTTTACTCTTGTCGTGTATTTAAATCAATATTTTCTTCGCAACAAAAATTCTAAAATTTTTAGCTTGAGGTGAATTTTCAGAATTCAAATTTTTAAATTTTCAAATATTCAAGTAACTGTCAAGCTTCTTACTTTTCAAATATTCAAATACTTTTCAAACTTTTGAATTTTCAAATATTAAAATAATTTTCAAACTTTTGAATTTTCAAATATTTAAACTATTCTCAAATAACTGTTAAGCTTCTTAATTTTCAAATATTCGAAATTTGAATTGTCTCCAAAAATCCCACAGCACTTTCATCTATTTCGTTTCTACCTACTTGTACCTCCTTCAGCGTGCATAGTCGGACTTCTCCGCGCGAGGAAAGTAGAATTGAAGTAGGTAGCGTCGCTGCAACAGGAGTTGCGATTTCGAGGTGTAATTGAGAGGGACAGGTTGATATTCTTGGGAGCCAGCAAATGAAGTCGCGTCTCGGTGGCGCGGTCGTTGCAGCTCCAGCTGCATCTTCCGCTCATTAGACGGAGAGCGGGCTGTTTAAGTGCTCCTGCTGCGCGCTACTTTCGGAATGAAAATTCATCACCGGGAATTAAGTTTTTAGCTCAGCGCCCGCGCGTTTAACTTGGATTACTCGTTGAGCACGGAGCATTGTGCACGCTTAGATCAGAATTTCTAGACTTCTGTAGACCTACAACTCGCTTCCACGCTTATGCTCATCTTTCTCTTAACTTCTCATATTTTCGGCTGAAATCTTCGTCTACAATTTCACTAACGCAATTCTCTTTGGTTGTAATTCCCTTCCTGGGCGAGTTCAAGAGAGGATTCTCGTTTTTTATGAAGCTTGGTACAGTGGTCCCCATTTTAGGTGATTAAAAAATATTTCATTTTATTTTTTTATAGTCGGTATATACTTCTTTTTCGTACTTATTGTCTGGTCGAAATGTCACATCTTGTGCAGAATTTTTATTGTGTAATTTTGAAATATGACTAACCCAGACTACTTTGTTACTCTTTCACATGGGTTATACGCATTGCAATTTCGACTATGCACTTGAATATACACGTGACTCTTTGTTGGTCGGTTTCGCTGCTTGAATGGAAGGCGTGTTTTGGCTCAGGTTATTGTTTCACGAGTACCCCTTTGTCTGTATACTGTCACGTGGTATTAAAAGCGCAACAATAACTTTTGAATACTATACTGCCTCGTGAATTTCCACCCCCTTATTGTTTTAGAAATCGGGAATGGCCCAGGTTTTCTGCCCTCTCATTTTGCCAGTATTTCTATTCACACGTCAATTTTGCACAATTCGAGTGATAAATTGCTCAGAGTTCCATAAAATAATTCAAATATAATATAACAAATGTTATTCAATAAATCTACGAAACAATTCTATTGGAAGCCATCATTGCGCATAGCCTCGTGAGACTTTTAATAAATTTAGTTCCTCGTAAATTTATTAGAAACTCCATTCGTTATAGTCTCACAAGTTTAACTCATATTCAGCTAGTAGTAAAACTGAAGAAAAGTCATACAATTTCAAAAAATAAATTCTCATATCTTGCGAAATCGACAAAGCCATTTTTACAGCCAATCATCAAGCACAGGCTCACGTGAACCTCTCACCGACTCGATAAATTTGCCCTGAATCATTCAGAACACCCCCGCCCCCCGCAACCACCACTCAAAGAGACACATTCCCTATTGAAGTCAATAGCTTTCGTTTCGCTGAATGCCGTTTACCATTTAACGTGGCCGCCTAAGCGCGATCGATCTCTTCGAATCGAGATTCCTCGAGACACACACCGACGACGATCGCCGCCTCCTTGACCGGATTTCCGCCCGAGCCGAATCGAAAGTCGCCTGTGAACGATGCAGGCCATCGTCGATCCTTCTGCACAGTTTTGTCCCTTTTTACGCTGCACCGAAAACCGTGAACCTCGGTCTCCCTGACAGACTTATCTGTTAACCCTTAGCTGGTATTATCCTTGGATCACTGTATTCATACATATAGTATGCAGCGACGCAAGTTTTTCAAGCTTCGAAAAGGAAATGCTTTCGTGCGTCTTCGTTTATGAGAACACTGCAAGCAGAAGTAAATGGAAATTATGTTATCAGAAAGCTTGTGTCTTTTGAGATAAACGGTATGCAGATTAATTTGCAAGTTTTTAGAAAATTCTACTGAATCAGGTCACATTTTTCGTAGGAGAGATACGGTGGATTTACCATATTTTGCTATAATACTGGCATTTTGCTGCTGGAGAGTTAAATAAAAACAGGAGGAATCTGTGTGCCAGACAGGGGATGTCAGCTACCCGCGCAAAACGAGACACTGTGTCCCCTTTCTCATTCGTATTCCGACAGTGAGTTTGTTTCTTCCTTCTACGTGGCTCGGTGCAGAGGCTGGGAATAAAAGGAGAAGAGGGACACTTTTTACGGCTACTTCCCGTTTTATTGCCCCTCGCGACGCAAATTTTAAAGCGACGTCTGTGCTGACAATGTAGGAAGCCGTGAGTTTGCTCATGTGAACGGTTTAGTTGATGGGAATTCGAAAAATGTTGATATTATGGTAAATACGAGCGAGGTGAAATAAATGGGGGTGAGAACTAAGAGGGTTACTACCACAATATATCTGTACCTCAGAACCAGACTAACTGAAGTCCATTAAGTTTTTCACAGGATCTTATTGCTTTTTCTTTAGTTTATTAGAATAATAGGAATTTAGTGAAGTTACGTTATGAGTGAAGGAAATTTAATAGTATAAACTACTTCAAAGACTATGTTAGGAAATATGTAGGATAGAAGACCCTATTACTGTGTCTGAACCTATTATTGTGCTTTAGATAGATTTAATATGAAAAGCGCAGTAATAGGTTCAGACACAGTAATAGGGTCTCTTACCCTAATTGTATTTGTTTCTCGGCTGTCCTGAAAAATAACAAAAATACACTTAGATTAGCCCTGGCTCTGAGGTACAGATATTAAACCGAGGAATCTAACAAAATATAAAATCAGGTGATTTCCACCTAACTCTCTGGCAGAGGGTTAACACTAAACCTGCTCCCAGTCTTCGCGAGACTTCCCCATTTCTCAGATTCAAATACCCAACGCCACGTAGAAAAGAGGAATAAGTCACTCTTTCAACACCACTCGCAGGCTATCAGAAGAATCCTACTTTTAATCTCCACGATTCCCATCCCCACCGCGTGAAAGAGGAACAAATCACACACTGAATAATATCTCCCCCAGTCAGTCCCACGACCGCAAGAACAATAGGCAATCAGCAGTCGCGGTGACCATGGTACCCACTTCCAATTACATCTCCATACCCTCGTCCTCGGACTCTCAATAACCGCCACAAAGACCCCAATCAACCAAGAAGCAACCCTTAACCTTCAATCCGGTCGAAGAAGATTTTCCCATGGTCCAATCACGGACACTGCCCCCTAATCAAACCCCTCGATCCTCCTCGCACCTCTTTCGCCCCTGCCCTCGAATTATCCACCGAATCGCCTCTTAGTCGCCCTTTAGGGGCACAGAGACAGCGCTGTCCCACGATTGAGCGTGATTGCTGAAAGTGTTCCCTGATTTTTCCAGCTACGGAAGCCAGTGTCGACCCTCTCGATCCCGGGGGCGATGAAGAACAGCGGCGGCGTGGCCGGTGGGGGCGGCGTGGGCGGCGGCGGGGGTGCTGGCTGCGGCAGCGGCGGTGCCGCTGGGGCAGGCGAGGACGCCGGCATCGCCCTTGTTGGCGTCCACTCCGAGTACCCGCGGTACATGGAGGACCGCGTGCTCGCTAGCGGGGGCCAGGTGAAGGGCCCCTCGGGCAGCATAGGGCCTGGGTCCAAGCACAAACCCAACGTCGGCTACCGGCTGGGCAGGCGGAAGGCCCTGTTCGAGAAGCGGAAACGCATCAGCGACTACGCCCTCGTCATGGGCATGTTCGGCATCATCGTGATGGTCATCGAGAACGAACTGTCCAGCGCTGGTGTCTACACCAAGGTGAGTGGTTTTCGTTCCTAGGGGCGCGAGAACTGAAGCTGGGGTTAGAAGGGGGAACAGTTTGGGAAGAGTCTTGGCCAAGTTTTTGTGATCATTAGTAAGGGAAACGTTTCGATACCTAAACGGTTAACACTTGAACGTCTGGCGGCATATTAATGTGTTCTTTTGGTAGTATCGGTAACCTGCAGGTAACATATTATAAAACTAAATTGAAAGGGCAAGCAACTTAATTCGTTTTTTATTGTAAATAAATATAATGAAATGTTCGTTTATCCAAGTTAGATAAGGAAATAATGGAATATTATATGTGTAAAATGATAGTACAATTTTCACTGTTGATGCTTTCGAGTTTAAGATGTGTCCTTTTGGAATTATTTTCCCATCGTTTCGCCAGAATTGTAGCTAGCTTTATGAAGGAGTCAAGAGACACACTGATACTGGTGTGTGCTTTATGGTATTTTATTATTATACTGGAATGTGTTCATGCTCTGGATCACTGCTCACGAATCAAAAAGTATTTTAATTGGCCAGCTGAAGAATTAAAAAACAGGGAGGAGGGAGCTCTAGATTGGGTTCAGGTGGTAGTCTGTATTATTTCCATTGAACGCTCCCAAGCTTGAATTAATTTCTATTTATGAAAATATCGGATTACCAAGCAATTAATGTAAAGTAGTTTTAAGATTGCTCATAGCAGGTCTGTCTCGACGACAGGGGAAGGGGTTCATAGAGATTTCTATCCCTCAAACTCGGAAATTTAAGCAACAAAAGCGTCGTGCACTTCTTCAGTAACTTTTTAATTGACTCAGTCAGGAAACTCGTGGCGGCGTACAGTTAGTTGCGACTATCTCGTTAGGAGCGTAAAAGTGAAGCGTTTCTTATGCAAATTTTAGACAAAAAGTTTCAAAGTCAAACCGTCCCGAGGATTTAACGAGGATGAGAGCACGGTTACATTATAAGACGCATTAATCGCGTTACAGTTAAGTCGATACGCACTTTGTGTCTATTCTACTTAGGTGCTTATTAAATTTTTATTTTTCAGCTAATAAAATTCGAAAATTTAAATACTCAGGTTCTCAAATATTTAATCTGTGAAATAATCATTCAGAACTGCACTCGATGCAAATTTCATTGCTTAATATTCATAAACGTTATAGAATAGAGGTAAAAGTGGTGCTCTGTTACAACATAAGAGATACACGATCGTTCATCGGTACAGTGTAATAATTCACGTGTTAATGATACCTTGCATAATTCATGAATCATAACATATTAACATTCTCCAATGCACTAAAGCAGAAACCAATATTTTTTGCCAACAAAAATATAAATCCATATAACAGAAAAACAAGATTACCTATGTGAAAGAAAAATTGAATAAAATACAGAAGCTTCCCCCAACATAAAACGAACAAAATTCTGCTTTCCCTTCAGAGTAGCCCTTTACTTCACACCTCTTTACACCTCAATAATAATCACCCAAACACTTTAATTCTAAAGATTCTCTGCCTTCCACCTTCCACTATCCAGCTTCACAAGCGTCACGGAATTAAGTAGCACTCAACGCGCAGTCAACGTTACACAGAATCTCGTTCAATTAATTCGTCCTCGGCCCGCCACAGGCAGATCAATCGGTCTGAATGCCACTTCTGAAAGCGTCGCTTTCAGCATCCCGCGACAGGAACAAAGTCACCATTTTCCCTTGATCAAGCCGCGAACCGGTATGGTAATTAAGCGTTACGCGTGATCATCGGCGGAAAATGATCGCCCCACTCTTCCTTCCCCTTTTCAGCTACACTCCTTGTTGCCTGGTTTCAGTTTCACCCTAGCCTGCGGCTGACGTTCGCGTTCTCTGATCGCTGACAGTTTTCCACAAGCACAGGTTACTCGTGACGAGGCTAATTTCTGTTGGGAAAACGAGCGGATTTCTTCGAGTCGAGGGGAAAATAAATTTTGGTGGACTCTGGTTCCCTATAGCTTCAAGATGAAATTAGAATTTTAAGCGCTACGTCACGCACATATGGGCGACAGATTTTGCGGGATAATAAATGATAGAGGAATGATTTAGTGGAAGGTAATAAAAAAAGGAGAGCAGAGACTGAGAAGAATATAAAGGTGAATTCAGACTAATTTTATTAGCAGCTAGTACGTACTCATGACTGTTCTTATGGCAGAAGTTTGAGTCAACATACCGTGGCACTCAGGGTGTTAAAGACATCCAGCTGGTAGTGTCAGCGTGATGACAGCAGAGCTCGTATGATTCGGATGAAGAGAATACTGAGGGATTAAATTGAATTGAGAGCTTAAGTTTCAAGAGCACAGGTGTTGTCTGGAGAGTTCACTGAAAGCTGACATTACGGACTACTGTCTGTCATAAACTCGAGTAATGCCAGTACTTCGAGTTATCTCGTACAATTCATTCAATTGCTTTATCGTGTTCCTGCCATCAGTCTTATTTCGCGTCAATTTCACAGCCTGGGTATAATAAACGAGCGTACTTTTAATATCACGCCATTTGTCTTCTGCTTTTCAACTTCCTTGCACCCTTCTGACAGATCGCGCGGAAGCGATGCCGAATTGATGGGCAGGAAAGCCAGAATTTCGTCGGCTTGACACGAGCACATCCGAATCGTGTTTGCCAGCCACTGGCGAAAATATTTGCTTCAGTGTTCCCCGTACACGGAAAAAAGCACGTTGCTATTCACTCGTCTGTGTAAATCGCTGAATCGAGTGAACGTTTCATGCGAATGCAACTCTCATATTTGTTAATAACATTACACATACGATCGGCGAGTATTTACTCTTCTATACGTAGTTTCACAGATATCGCGCAAAAAAGCTCGCAAAACAATGCGACTCTGATCAGAAAAATGTTCTCTTTCAATCTTTCTACCCGAGCTCTCTTTTTCTGAAATCGAGTAAAAAATTGACCTGATTACAAAATCAAGTCAGCAGCAAAGGGCCCACATCCCCCAAATTCTAGCCACTCCTACGTCAGCAAATCCACAGATGTTTAGATTCCAACGGGATCGTAATTCGCCCCTTTACAGGCATGGGGTGAAATCGTACGAGATACCTCCCCAATCATGCGACAAAAATTGCGCACTCGACGAAATAAATTGGCTGCCACGCGGTCGAAATTACTGACCTGTTTATCGTGTCCTCTTGCAGTAGTCATTTCTCAGACTGCTTCGATCCAGCCTCCAATCTTGGGCTTTTCAAAGGATGCCTAACGAAGTTGACGATGCTCCTTTCTCTTACACGCATAATCACCCTCGAGCATCCAACTCAAGGTGGTTAAATCTAGCGTGAGCAGAGGGTCGTCGCTGACGACTGAATTACGTTGTTGACTGTAGCAATCTTTCGTCTGAGCTCGTGCCAAGAACGAACGAATAGATTAATAATATTGGTATATGGGAGAGGATAGGGTTGCTGGAGAGTTACAGAGGGTGGGGAAACGTTTGTGTGCCTCCTCGTGAAAGAAGGCCAGCGAGGGTGCATTCGATTGCTCCCTTTCTTTTAGCCGCGAACATTCTGTCGGCATTCTGGGCCAAATCATACATATCGGTGAAGCCTGGCCTGTGTTCACACACTGTAGGGGTGTCTCGGAGGTGACGGGGTGGAAATTGGCGCGTAAGGGTTACTGGAATCTTGTGACACGCCTGTGTATTTTCAATTCTTATGTGTAGTCTTAATAAAGTTTAATGTTCGAGGGGTAGGTTGTCCTTTGTCTTCTTTTTAATGAAATCCTTTGACAGTTGCGATGTCTTCAGTCTTCAATTTTTAGTCTTCAAATTCGTGAAGGAAGAACTGATCAGGGTGGTAGCGTTAACTGGCAATTCACCAAGCGCAATTCTCCGTCATTACCTCGTCAGTAATTGTCCACAGCGATGAAAGGTTTTCTGGTAACCTTAATAACAAAATCGTGGGTCACGCTAGCAATTTGTATCTGGCGATCATAAAATGTGACGATGTGTTTTTAACTCTATCGATAAAATCGTGAATCGCGCCAGCAATTTCTACCTGGCAATTAAATCGTAAAACCCGCGACGTATTTTTAATACTCATATTCGTATGACCGTGTCATCGAATATCTACTAAACCGAACATGCATGGGTCACGGTTGACCTGGGCGTAGACTTTAAACACTTCGTTCTTCGAGGGTTGAATTAAACACCTTTTCGTCGATTTATTTTCTGTATACAATACGTGATCGATTTTAATCGAATACCATATTGTTATGTGGCTCTGTGCTAATAAAATGAGCCTTTACATTTTTTTAGTTTCATCCGTAGTACTCAAAAGACCCAAAATTCTAAATAACAAAGATCGAGAGAAATCCAATAATCGACGCTCTACTGTATTGTTAATCAAGGGATTAAACCTGGCCATTCAATGAAGCGGAGAAGGTAATAATAAAATCTTATTAACAATTCAACTCGACCCGTTTCAGTAACTAGATTGAATTCGATTAAATATTCCAGTTGAGAACGGAATATCAACCACAGCAGAATTTCCTTTATCGTCTCATCGTTGAAAGCAGTGGATGATAATGCGCCCCATATACGTAATGTTACACTTTTTCTGGGTAATATTTACGCCTGTTCGACCCTGAGCTATCAGATTCGGCTGCCAACATGCAGCCAGCGGAAGAATCCGAATATTTACACCGACGTGAAGCTATGCATACGTACGCATCGACTTGCAAATGCCCAGGCGACTCTACCGTGTGAGGAAATTTAGAAAATGGGAAAGTTGGTGCGAACCCCAGACGAATATCTCATTTTTTATGCATCGATTTCTTGATGATGCTGGTATTCTCGTGTGCATCCTCTTGGAAAACAAACAAACCCTGTTCTTTATCCAGTTCGAGGTGACTAGACACCTCGATGAATCATAGTTAATACAAGGGGGTTGTTAAATATACTGTCAACACTTAAGTAGTCAGTTGAAATGTGGCACATTGTTTTAGAATTTTATTTTGATGGCGAGGGAAATTTTATCCTATACGATATTTCGAAATTGCAGAGAAGATAAAAATATGAAAATTTTAGTTCGTGTAGCTATCGAGGTATGAATAATCGAACTTTGGATATCGAGTTTCCATCGCGAGGGGTTCAAATGTCAACTGAAAGGTGAATTCTGGAATATTGCTGCGAAATTCGTTGTGTGTAAAGTATGTAAACTAAACAGCTCAGTAGGTGAATAAAATTTACACTGTATATTATAATACACACTCAGAGGATAACAGATAAAACTTGACGAATTTTTTTCGTGAGGAGCTATACCTACAATTCTAAAGATTACATTAACTTAAACATGAAAAATTTGAGAAACTAAAAAAAATTCACTGTGAAAGTAGAAAATAGATGTGCAGGTGAATGGAAGAAAAGAGGAGTCCACAGTCTCACGAAACTTAATATCCTCAATGTGTGTGAATAAATCTGTTAGTCACTGTGAATGTACATATGCTAATAAGGCCTCTTCGAGGTTGTAAGTTGGGGCACACAAACGTGTTCTGTGGGGGGCCTGGGTCTCTCAACTGAGGGTGGGAAATACAGATATGGCTTGTGGGGGGCCTGGGTCACCTAACTGAGAGTGGGGGACACAGACGTATCCTGTGGCGGGCCTGAGTCTCTCAATTGAGGGTGGGGGACACAGACGTGTCTAGTGGGGGCCTGGATCTTCCATCTAAGGGTGGGGGATCCCAGAAGCAGAGGGCCCTCCAAGAAATCAGTCATTGCCCAACCCTCGCGTCGTAAAGATCAGTGGAAGTCATTAATGTCTCTTCTTCACCCTTGTGCAGTGACCAAACAATTATCATACACCACCATAACTCAAATCACTTCTACAACACAAGATAATATAAAACACGAACTCATACGATAACAATAAATTTAAATATTACTACTATTTCAATTTTATGTGAATTAAGCACTCGTCAAAGCAGCACTAAATATCAAACTTCATTTTCGTGTCGAATTGAATAATGCAGAAGTGTTCAGGCGTACATAGTGTGTGTGTAGTTAAAATTCGTTTAACCATAAACTTCATCTGCATCACAATCCGCGCGACACGTGACAAATTATTTGTCTCTGGTGACAGTGGTAAATACATTTGAATTTCAATGACAACGCTTTAGTGGAATAGATGCACAGAGGGAGGACAAAGAAACCGTGATGCATCATAGTTCTTGCCGTGGGTATTCTGCAGCCTGGTCATGTACACAGAAGTTCGATTACGTGTTGTTGCTCCACGATGTTCGTTCTGCAGGGCCCGAGTTTTTTCCCTGCCAGATGAGATCGTGCTCGGCTGCGAGTGTCTCTTGCAGTGCTCCTGTGTCTCTTTGTGCTACGAATAAATCGTGAACGCGTGTGAGATCCCGGAAATGGGCGACGTGCCTTTGGAGAAGGGACAGAGAATTAAGTTCCATTTTTCCCCTTTCTTCTTTTCTCCCTTTGAAGCGCTAAATGTGATTTTCGTTGGGCACGATACCCTTGTCAAAGTGGCTAACATTGTTTCCGAGTAACTACGGAATTATTGGCAGCAGAATTGTATTTCTCTTGCACAGTGATGGTTAAAGTAAAAGTATTTATTTGAAGAATCGTGAAATTCAGTGAAATTATATTACACGCTTCAGACATTACCATTATCCTAGTATTTTTTTAAAAAGTAGTCTTTTGCTTCAAAATTAGTCTTTTCTATAATCTGAGATAATATATCTACACTACCCAACTATCAAGAAAGGCAGCAACTGTGAAGCAATGTGAAGTTAAGTACCTGCATTTTTGGATATTTTTGAACATTCTGCGTCTTGTTTTAGTACGTAATAGCAATAATATATTGTTAATAGATACTGTTTCTCTCTATAATTGAGCAAACATTTCAATTAATCCCAACATATCAATTAAGGGTTAACTGTGTGATAGATTTCTGTTTCACCGAATTTTTCACTGTTTTTAACGCTCTTGTGGTTTCCTGATATCCACCATAAATTGTTGTAGAAATAATATTCTCAATGAACCTTTAGCAAAACAGCCTGTTTACCAAGAACTTGAAGTAAATTTTCGGAGCACAAAGTAAAATAAAGTATCGGTGTTCTGTCGTGCGAAATGTTTCGCAGTATTCGATGTTGGCACGGTTTCAATGGTAAGGAGAACTCTTGTATAATTAAGTGCACAGGCTCGATGGAATTGTTCCCGATACTACGTCGTGTTCGATAAGCCAATACTTATGATACTAAACAGCGATGTCGATATTCGAATGACCCGATGATATCGGTCTGCTTCTTCATATCAAAATGTCCGGGGCACAATTAACGACCGAAATAAATCGAGCCATTAAACGTATAGATTTCTGTCGTTATCAATGTAAAAGGTTTGAAACGAAACCAAATGGAAAATTCCTTCGATCTCGATTCTAAATTGCACAGAGAAGTATGTCAAATTTGTACAGCACAGCAGAGACGTAAGCCGATATTTCGAATAATTAACGATGCAATGGACGAAGTAATCGTGAAAAATCGTGAAAGTAGATGAACTAATGATATCAGGTATTCAACGTTAATCATTTAATCATAATTTCACGTTTATTTGGTTCTAAGAAGGTCAATCGTTTTATTAACCATTCTACGTTAATTGATTAGTCGAAAACAGGAACTCAATATTTCTGAATACCATCGCCACTTACTTTCATCCATGAATAATTCATAGAACGGTATTTTAAATTAAATTCTTCGGTTCGTTTGGAAAGCCCTCTTTCCACCTCACCTCGAGCACGCTCTTCAAACTTGAAGACCGTTCGAGTTCTAATTCGCTTAACACCATTATATTGAGTACAGTAATTATGACAGGTGGCTAATGTTGTTAGGAAGTAGAGCTTGTCAGCTGGCTCGTTATAAGAGAAGCCTCACTGGATTAAGTAGATAAGAGAGTTACAGTATTAACTTTTCAAAGTCTCGTGAAGGAATGCATTCTTTCTTAGCGTTCGACACTTCTGTTTCACATCACTTTGAAGCTTAACTATTGCAAAAATACTTATTCATTTAATAAGAAAGTTTGTTAAATCTAAAGCAGAAATGTTCAGTGATGAGGGAGAATATTAAAAAGGGGGTGAAAATTCGATACCACATGACAGGGTGCTCCACTTAAGCAAGGCCACATAAATATCTCTTTTTCTAATTGTGATGACACAAGAAATATTTTATGTGCAATTTCAATGGTATCGGGGGACAAATATACTGCAAGTAGTGTTTTTCTTTCAAAATCTCAAATAAAATATATTATGTGGAGCCTTATTTAATAGGACCATCCTGTATAGTTTTACTTATCACCCTTCACTAAGGCTCACCTAATTAATTTCTAAATTATTGCTTGTCCTCAAAGCTTGAATCATCTTCAAATTATTACCAATTACTAAGATGCCTTATAAGACTATCGATTTCTGCACCCCCATAGAGTAACCTCGAGGCACCCTTTAGAATTAACCCTCAGCTAGTAGTACAGTAGCGGGCTATTCATATACTATTAAAACAAAACTGATTTATGCAAACATGCGAAAAATTCGCAGCAGTTGAGTATATTAATCCTCTAAACCTTTCAAACTACTCACCCCAGATACGAATTAAGAACTGCAAAAATTCGGAACGATCGCCAAGAACAAAGTCAGAAAATCAGAATAAAACCACCCCCGAAAAAACGGTGTGTACCTTCGGCAAAAATATCGCTAAGAGGGTATCGAAGAGTGCCCAACAGGGAGCTCGTTAATTGCTGCGGTGTAATCTCGGGGCGAGGGGCGTTCCTGCTCTGTTTGTTCTTTTTTCGCGAGACGCTCTCGCCGAGAACAAACGCGCAACTCGCCAATTAACAAAGTCAAACAGCTGAACGCCTCGTGAAACAAGGATGAATGTTTCACGGTGTTTGACTACCCCTGGCCCGACCTTCGCGCGTTATTTGCGGCAGGGGAGTATTCCACGAGAACGATCGTCACCGCCCTGTACACGCGCCGATTAAGATCCAATAACCCGAATGCAAGATCGAGCATCGAGTTATGGGGACGTTTGCTATCGCGGTTCAGCGGATACGCGGCGGTGGGTCCAGTTTATCTAGTTCAGTCGAGATGTAGACAGTAACTCGGTTTCTTGGCAACTGGCTACGACAAAATGAAGCGAAGTCAATATTCGTCGCGATAAATCCACCGTATGTGTGTTTACAGAGGTGCCTGGTTGTGCATCGAGACTTATGAGCACGCGACGCGCGAGAGTTTTAAAGCGACCCTCGCGTGACAGCACTGCGATACAGTCGAGATGTTTCATTCATATCTGTGAAATTTGTTCTGACTTTTGAAAGGGAGAGTTGCGATGAAAATTTGTTACTTAAAACTTCGACATTTCATTTAACCTGGAACTATCCTATCAGCCTGTAATAACAGGCAAAAGGTTATTTACTGTTAGATCAATTCTCAATCTCCGTCTACCGAGGGGAAGGAAATTCAGTTTCCGAACAGAAAGCTGGCGTAACACATATCATTATACGAGATTCCTGAGATAACCGCGGTGGATTGGTAGCAGCCACATGCGCCGCGTATCATTGGCCCCGTGCCAATGACGAACAGACGGTGGTGGGAGGTTGGTGGCGGTGGATTTAAGTAACTAGTTCATGTTCATTGGCGTGTACCCCCCGAAATCTCCCTGTGGCGCTAAGACCATGCAATCTAGCGACTGGACGCTTTTCTATTAATTTCCACCCTCCCTCCCTCTTTCCACGACCTTCCCAGCAGGGCAGCGCAACCCCTACGGGGGCAACAATTTTCCCTTGCACATTCCCTGCGATAAAATACGTTCTGCCGCGTGTTTACTCTCAAGTGGATCATAGAATTTTCCTCCTTATCTGCTTCTGTCCAGGGTGGAAGTAATGGCGGAAATTTCAGAGAACTTGCGCAATTTGTTCGCGTTTGAAGTGGCAAGGTTTTTCGAGGATCACACGCTGCGATGTCTGTTTTCCGTTTCGAATATATTTCTGGGAAAGTGGGTCAGTTATTGTAATACCTTTGTCCCTGTAGCACGGTTTCTGCGCGCTGCTATTAAAATTGTAATGGAATTAGCTATCGTATACGTGATACGATCATCTGGCGCACGTTTCGGTAGATAGGGACGCCAACTTTTTTTAATTTAAATTGAATTTACGCGGTATCTTAATATTCTCGACAGGATGAAGAAATATGCATGACAGAGCCATTAAACAGAATGTGCAGCCAAAGAATCTTTCCCATTTGTTATGCCTGGTAGCTAGAATAGTCATTACAAAAATGTTCACCGCTCAGTTTTTCACATTTGTATGCTCAGAAGTGCATATAAAAAGTGGAAGTATGCATTACGTACTGCATAAACACAAGGGCCGCGTAAGATGTAGGGTTTCGGAATAATTTGCAGGTAATATGTATCAAAGGCGGCTCGCCTTTGCCGCCGCGTATCCCTCTAGAATTCAATAATGGCTGGAAAGCGTAGTCCACGAAGTAACAGAATGCATTAGCTTTGATCCAGAATTCTGGTCGCGTCTTTCTCGATCTGGCTCGCGTTAGACGTGAGTAAACAACTTTAAGATGATGGCGACGAGAGTCGACGAAGGATTATGTCCGAGCACAAAAATACAGTATTATAGAACGTTCTTCAAACATGCTATAGTTTGGATGCCTATCGAGATAGGCACTTGCTGGAAAGCCCGAGGGAAACTTTAAGGCAGTCTTAACCAACCCATTCACTTATGTTTCACCCTCGATTACCTTTTGAATTATTTTTCACCCCGTGGTATTATCAGTTTATACTTTCGTTATCGTATTTATTGGATTAATGCAAGTGTTTTAGAGTTATGAGAGATGTAGATAACAGGGTGGGTGGTAATAATCTTAGTAGTCATAAATCTTATCACGTTAGCTGAGGGTGGATTGGGGAATTTCAGTATGGGATCATTTTGGAAGATATTTTCAAATTAGCAACGTGAAACTGTTTGACTTGAAGACTTGAATATTAGAATATTTGATTATTTAAAAATTTTTCAAGGATACTTGCTTTAACCATTAGTTGGGTATTTAAATATTGGTAAATTTTTATATTTGGAACTTTAAATATTAAAACATTCTTAAATGACAAGGCTTGAAGGAATGAAAAATAGTATTCTATGTTATATAGTAGTGTAACCTCGAATATGGTCAGGTATCCGTTAAGTAGTATAAGCCTGAATATAACCAGTCATGAAGGAAGTAGTGTTAGTCCAAGTATAACCGACCAACAGTAAGTAGTATTAGCCCAAATATAACCAGACATCAAGTAAGTAGCATTAGCCCGAATATAACCAGACACCCAATAAGTAGTATAATCTAAACAGACACTTTTCTATTAATCCAAATATCAATCTGAATTTCTTCCAAAAAATTTCAATTGAAATCCTCAAATAAGAAAATTCCACGACTCCAGAGCGCTGTAACCAAACATTTTCGTAGGTTCCAAAGATCAGCCATTGTCCAGAAACTATGGTATCGCTATCAAGAATTGATACGCAATTCTATTCGAAAACCGCTCTGGTCCCTGAATTTCTATAACCGTAATTCTGTTCTAGTGCTATTGGCAGATCAAGGCCCTCCACCTCCCACTCAGCCATTCAAGGACTCCACTCATGCATCCCAAATGCTCCCATTCGGTTTCCTCGAACCACAGAAAAGTCAGCCGAAATTTCCAGTACCCTCGAGAGATTATTTATCCAAGACACCATATCTCTGACGAATAACAAAAGCTTCGAAGAGCCAGCAATACTCTGGAAAGGAAATAACTCTGTGTGGGTGGACTGTATCCGTAGATCGTGCTCGTTCGTCCATGTATCTGGAAATCCTGTCGGAGTGGGTATCGTAACGAGGGATTTAGGCTCGAGCAGGTGAATTTCGCTCCCCTCCTACTCGAATCCCTCTCACGCTAAGACGAAAATGGTCCAGCATAGGAAAAGCGTCGAGGAAGGGGCGTGATTCTTCTCTAGTCGTTTAATGCGCTGTAAAAGGCCCACAAGACTGAGAACGAGAAGTGGCACACATCGGCTGCCTCCGTTAAGAGGACGAATCCATCAAACTAAAAGTTTTCAGGTCAGCTGTTTTTATGGCTGACTTCGGTTATTATATTTAGGACGCTCGTGCCTTCTTTCTCGCTCCTTTTCGCCTGTCAGGGTCATAAATATACAGGACCACTACACTGAGGAGACTTAATTGCTTTTTTTACGAGGAAAAAGGCTACAAAGCTTGGGAGGCCGAACTTCAGCGCATTTATAGTGTTAGTATAGCATAGTATATTGTGATACTGTAGTTAGTATAGGTAATTACTATAGTACAGTTAGTATAATAGTATATTTATATGTTGGTATAGTGTAATTGGTTATTATACTAGTATATTCACGGGAACGAAATGATCAAATATTCTCGAATAGTTGGGGAATCGAGTCGATGTAAATAATTGTAAACAATGATTCGTGATAAAGAATATGCAATCGTTTCTGGTGTGAAATATACCTTGATAAATTGCAGCTCGATGCAGGATCGTGATCACGGTTCGAGTTCGTTGAAAAATTGAGATGCAGAGTTTGAATTGTAGAGGAATTTGTTGTTTGTGCTCGGCACACATTACGCAAGAGTCGATGCAGTTTTAATCAGTTACGTGCACGCGCAAGAGCGTTCTCTATTGCAGAGTATTGAAAACCGTTTTTGTATATTTGCGTTTTCGCTGGGAATTATAAACTTCGTTCAACGCGACGGATTGTCCGTTGAGATTGAAATATCGCGGTGAGTCTAGAATTTGATGAGACATTAATTAACAGTAATATTCATTCCACCGACAGACTTGGAAAACTGTTGAATTACCCGTCATTGTTAATCGAGAGTTGTCAGTTATTTTGTATCAATTTGTTGCGAGTGAGACCGCCATGCTACTTAAGAATCCGTGTTCAGCTTCCATTCCCAAAAATGGAACAAACGCCACGTTGCTCGACATCGACGATTTTATATGTGCACATCCTGACAAATTCCAGTCACGCTTTCTCCCTATATGCGAAATGGCTCAAAGTTTCCCCTGATGACGTCGGGAAGGAGCGATGGTATAAGACGTTTCGCCGCCTCTGTTCTTTAATCCGTATCAGAAGTCAGGGTAAAAGCACTCTGACCTATTTTTATCGCGTTACTACAACGAGGACGCCGACATCCGAGGATCCTAATCCTTGCATAACGTACAAAGTCTGCTCGCCATCCTCGGAAGCTCTGCGAAAAGTCGGCGCACCGTGAAAGCCTTTATCAGCCGCAGAAACCGAAGTATCGAACGCGAGGGAGAGGAAAAGGGAAAAAGTCGGGAAAGAGAATGGAATAGGAACCCTACTCCTCGGGGGCTTATACTTTCTGGGTGTCTGACCATATTCGCGGCTACGCTACTTACTGGATGACTGAGCCTGGTCGAGGTTATAGTGCTTAAAGGACGTCTGACCATGTTTGAGGTTTTAGTGCTTGCAGGATGTTTGATAATATTCGAGATTATACTACTTATCAGGTGTCTAATTAGAATGAAGCTTGTACTACTCATAGGATTTCTGACTATGGTTACTGTTATACTATTTATGAGATGGCTGATCATATTCGAGGTTATACTACTTAATAGGTGTGTTACTATGATCAAGCTTGTACTACTTATACGATGTCTGATTATGGTTACAGTTATACTATTTATGAGATGGCTGATCATATTCGAGGTTATACTACTTACTACGTGTCTTACTATGATTAAGCTTGTGGTACTTATTTGATCTCTGACTATATCTGCTGTTATACTACTTATTAGACGTTAGACTAAATTAACTTTATGCTGCAATATTAAACTGTGTCTACAATACATATCATAACACATTATGTATACCAGATGTATAAAAGCTCTTCAGAAATGAAGAAAAAAGATTAGTATATAATATAGCAAAGTTAGAAATAAATAATTCATGTCATAATATTGTGTTACATAATGTAGATGCAGTTTTCCTTAAAACATGAAATATTTGTTCGATTCAAGGGAAAGTAACCGACAATTGAAATTACCATTTTCTGAAAAGCAAACTTAAATTTTCTATTAAGACCGACCTGGTCCACGAAGATGTGACTTTAGAATATTCTCAAGAGGATCTTGAGTACAAAGGTACAGGTCATAAATATGCAAATTTATTGATCACTGTATACTAAAGATACCAAGGACTCGAGGAATTTACAGATTTCCGTACTCCGATCTTGTCCTTGCATTAAACAAAATACGACATTGAAAAAAAGAAGGAAGTTAAGATATCCTCGGGCTCTCAAGAAAGGGCGATAGCTAAAAAAAAATTAATTTCAACCACCCCTCGCGCCCTCGTTTCTTTTAAAGCAACCTTCTTACTCGACAAGCGAAGTTTTGCAATCCCATTGTCGCTCGGTCGCAAAAACTCCCAGCTCCGCACAAAAGCTGTCCTTCCTGCAGACGTATCGATGTCTTTCGCGGGTCAGCGAAGGCTGGGGTCGAGAAGAAACGAAGCAGCGCAATTGTCATTAACGATTTCCTCCGCCCACGTTCCAAGACGAACTCCAGGGCGCGCGATCGAGGGAAATTTCGCGACCCTCTCGGTGGAAAAGTTGGAAAAACCGCGAGTTAAATCCCGTAACGAGTAAGAAGCAAATAAAATGAGGATCCACTCGATCACACGAGCACGCCGTCAAAGGCAATGTTTGTCGAGCAGTTTGTTGTTTTCCTTTCATTTTACCGCCTCTATTTATAACCCCATCGACCAAGCTGCCGCGCTTTTAAGTCCGACACATTGTCTTTTTCCTTCTTTTGCGTTCTCTTGCAAGATGTCGTTTTTTCTCCATCCCCACTTTTTTTAAATCACGAAATTTTACAGGTACACGCTTGTGTGAGATATGACTATAAAATTCTGAGAGTAATTATTTTTGAATTCCTGAATTAAAAAAAGTTAAATATATAGAATTCAAACTACATTTTTATATATAATTCTTTTTTAAAAATAGTTCATAATAGAAACTCTATTAAAGGTCAAAATGATACTACATTCGTCTCCTACATCTGCTGAAAACTATTCGCCTTCTGAGTTAACATTCCATTACTTGTGAAATTCTAGAATATGTTAGACTAATCGTCTTTTCATCTATTTTTTTAAGTGTCCCAAAATTTCACGAACTATTCGAAGAAATAAAAGACTTTTTAGACAGAGAAAGACAAGGAGACTGTACTCAATTCATCTGTTTCTTTCTGATTCAGGTTTATTCTTTCCAATAATAGGCGTAATAAAAAGAATGTAACGCTGGTGTTAAAACAGGTTTCGAGAAGTTAGTACCAAACAAGTTACGATCACTAATTCCAGCTATCAAATGAATGCGTACAACCTTAAAGGAACTACCTTTAAGGTAATATCCCCGTATCTACTTAATTTTCAAAATAAAATTTTTATATGAGCAATTGTCAAAACTTCATTACCACACTTAGAGAAGTACACAACGAAAACAAGCTTTCATCTTTTTCACGATACTCGAGGCACAAGAAGATCAGCGTTACAGTCTCCAAGATATTTGCGGGCGCTGTTTGGAAACTCGTTTAAAGCGATGAATAAACGAGCGAATTTATTTAGCCATCCGTCTAAGCTTCATTGCTCGCGTCATTGCTTTTTCCATCGCGAGAGAGCGCTCAAAGAGCTACAATTAGCGAGCTCGACTCGCGTTTTTGCGCACGACACTATTGTCCGAAGTACACTGGGATCGTTAACGTCTGCTAATGGCGCGATGAATAAACGGAGAAAACAAGGGTCTCTGTGAAGTCCATCGCGCAAAAACGAGCTAGGGCCGTTTGCAAAGGGAACGGGAAACGAGAAAACTCCGCTGGAAAGCAAAGGTCCCTTGATTCGTTCTACTAGATGGCAAGAAACTTCGACGAAGTTTGATCTTCTGACGGTCGAGCAAAACGGAGAAAGATTAATTCATCCCCCATCCCTATCGCCTTTCGTCGATCGTTTCTGTATTAGTTCTACTCGCTGAGCGAACCTGCTGTTTGTCTCGGATTTAATGCGAAAATAATGCTTGGATGATGTGATCGTTTGTCTTATTTATTTCTCACTTATGTAGGGCGCTCGGGTACGTCTGATACAGTCGAGGTAATTTTAGTGTTTGTATTCTGAGTCTCGTGAGTGCTAGAAAAATCGTAAATTATTTTTTTAGGAACAGATGCAGAGCTTTACATTCCCCAATATTTCAATAAATTCCTGCGAATTGTTTCGCGTAAAACAGGTCATCCTATACTGCCTCAGGACTATGATTATTCAGATATGTTAGCTCGATTTAATTTACTATCAATAAAACATTGCTGTCTTATGTCTGATTTATTTTTTGCCTACAAAATCTTGAACAGTGCAATTTTCATTCTACTTACCACATACAAGATCATCTGTATAGATACTTATTCATCCAAATCATCCACATAGATACTTCCTCACTGACCGACTGACCGAAAAAGTTTGCTTTACTTACTGTGCGTCTGACCATACGTACAGACACATCACTTACTGTACGACTGACATTAGATAAAGACGTACTACTTAGAAAATTACTCAAAATGTTGAAATAGAATTCTCAAGCACGATCTATTATGTCGTTTTGAAGATCCTCAGCAGAAGATATCAGAATAGGAAAACATTCGGACGCAATGGCGTCAGCACGCCCATGTTCGCCAGCTATCGGTCCGATTACTTCGCATTCTGTTTTGCAATTCAAAGTACACCACACTAGGAGGACTTCCAAGGGGACTCGACGACAATTTACGATTTTGGATGTCGAGCTAAGGGAATTGGGGAGCAGGGCTGAGATGATGAAACCAGAACAGGGCGGAGTCCTTCGGCGGACGTATATTCTCGTTCGAAAAATTCGGAGAGTCGAATCGGTTTCCAAATGCAGCTTCGAATCGAACCTTCCACGATTCGGGGCTTGGCAAAGAATACAAATCGGTTGGTTTCTGCGGAATGGAGGAAGAGCGAGGGGAGATTTATCGTGCTGCCCTCTGCTCGAAATTCTCAGCTCTGATCATAATTTCCAAATCATGGAAAGCTCGAGGAACTCTGCTTGGTTGGGGCAATCTATAAATAGAGTCAGTGGAAGTTATCTTATTCCTGAGAAAATTAACTACCTACTGCTTTCAGCCAAAATGTACAGCGATAATTTCTGTAAACAACAGAATTTAATATTTCAGGTTAAAGTACCAATTTCTTTTAATCTTGAGTAGATTGGAGTATAGTAATATTTGCAAGTGTTTAGCGAATAAAGATCGAATTTACAGTTGCTGTTATCTAGCACAATTTTGCATGCAGCTACTTTGTACGTTTAGTCCAATAAGCCAGTACACTTCCAATCTCCCAAGGGAGTGTTGTCAAAGAAAATAAGCGAACGATGCTCCGCATTTTTCCTTCTATCAGGAGCACTCCGAGAAACGGTCCATGTTATTATTTGCATATATCTTTCTCGATACAACTCTTTCTACGCGCCCTTTGATGTATCAAGAATCGTTCCCTGTATCATAGAATGCTGAACCGGAAATCGAGTCGTTGTAGTCTTCCTTTCGATACATCTACTGCTGTATGATTATAGCTGTGGAGGATTTCCAGAAAACCTTACCATGGTTACTGAGCAGTAGACGCTGTAGAAGATCCTTCTGTGAATTCGTAATATTAGTTCCTGAGTTAAGATCGTGGTAGATAATCAGCTTGCGAGAGGAAGTTGGTGAATATTCAGAATATACTCTTTTGGGATTAGAAAATGGAGTGGAACGAAATATAGAGACAACATTTTTTTAAATTATATAGAACTTATAATTTTAGACGAGACTTGGCCCCTATTTTTGCATCGATAATTGTTTTCAAATACACGAAACCTCTTCGAGATTATTTTTCTATGTATTTTCAAGATTTTATAGGTTTTCATTTGTTATAAAAGATTTGCGCAATTTTAATTGATCATACCAGATTCTCAGACAATTTATCAAATTCCAGCATTTTTCTCTCCAACAGAAACGCGCAAATAAAACCCGAATCGACATGAAAACTGCCTGTGACAGAAGCATCGCTTGTCTCTGCCTTAATTGCTTGATGTACACGAACTATGACGCAATTTAGATCAGTGGAGCCCCATTTGAAACGAGGAGAGATCAACATGTTCGAAGAGAACGCGTAAATCCAATCTGTCGTACGACGATGAAATATGGTCTGTTGCTTCGGATTCGCTTCGAAGCCCCGCGGGAAATTATTTAAATATGCCAGACCGTCGACGAAAAATTTCTACGACAGATAATAATTCTCGCGACAGTGCTTCCTCACGATAAACACGAGACCCGTTTCATTTATCTTGCCGCGGTAACGTAAGCGTCTGAACGCTCCTGTAATTAATTTCACATGCAGATCGAGCATGTTAGAGAGCGTCAATTACGTTTCCACCTTGTCTAGTGCACGAACACGATCGACGTATCGCGTAATATTTCCGCCTGTGGAGCATGGGAAGCGCATCGAGCATTTTATTCAATTCACGCTTCCAGCTTTTGGGGAATAATGAGAAAGGAAACATTGATAGGAGATATATAATATTGCTACGATACAATACATCATTTTGCTTGTGGAAATAATGCCAACAAACTTGATTCATACGAGGAATGAATAATACTTGGAATAAACGAAGAAAGTAAACAGAATATACTATTGTCCATAAAATCTATGCATTACTTTTAATCATAAATTCACCAAAAGAAGAAAAAACGTGACCTATACCACGTATGAATCATGGGACTCTAAACACGCCAAGCTGAATATCTCAGATACAATACCTACAGCTGTTCCAAATTTTTATTTTCCAAAAAATAAAAAATTCAAACAATTTTCGCACTCAGCTAATACCCGTTTTAAAGCATCACAAGCCTCCACAAACTCTCACCTTTAATCCCCATAAAATAACAGTTGAAAACTCGGCACGCGAAAAAAAAAATAGAGAATAAATTGCGGAACAGCGGACAGTTAACGATAGGACAGGCGTTATCGTGGAACCAATTTTATAAGACCGAGTGTCGAATGTAAATCCTCGATCGCGAAATTCCCACAGTCGCCTCCCCGAGCTCCCGCTTCCGCGGGAAAACTATTCATAACGTTTCCATCGGCGTCATATTTCATCCGATTGCCTGTCGCGTCGCAGAAAATCGCCCAAACGTGTCCCCCTATTCGCAGGCTTATTCTATTGGGCCTGGATGTTGGAATTTAATCGCGGCTTGAATGGCCGCAGCAGTCGCGGCCTGTGAAAGATATCCTTTTCGGAAGCTGACGTGCTCTGCCAGCGGACCTTCGATTATCTGTCCTGAAAAATTTTTAGGAGAAATCCTGCTCGATATTCGACGTTCGTGTAGCGAATGTGGGACAGGGGCGTGATGAATGCACGTGTGAAGTAAGTGGGTGACGTTGATAGGGGTGAATAGCTTGGATCGTTGGACAGGAAAATAATGGCGCTGTTTTGGAGGAGACGGAAATATGAAGCGGCCCACAGTTCGTGGTACATTTCCAATCTTCGTTTTTGTTAGGTAAATATGTAATCCAGAGTTTCCTCTGAATATTTTGAATTTGTAGAGAAAACAATGGAGAAAAGTTTCTGTTGTTAATGAAGTAATTTGTTCTCCATAATTTCTGGTTTTTTCAGATGAAATAGGGAAGGAATGGGTTTGCATTAAGGTAACAGGGATGTAAATTAGTGGTTTGGAGTAATATTGTTAATGAATTATATGTTATTTAGGGGTGGGTTTAATGGTGGTGTCCAGTGGAAGAAATTTTTGAAACACTGGACGAATCAGAAGTTGAACGAAGGAAGGTAGAATTTCAGTCAGGTAGATTTTCAAGCGTGTCTGACCACAGGCCGACAGTTTCCACTAGGTTGTGTTTCCTTCTCGCTTTCTGCTCTTGCATTATATTGCAGTGGTGTGTGTCAATTATAATTCCTTCTGTTTTACTGCAATTTTTTACGCATGTTCTCCAAATACAGTATCAAAGGAATATAATTTATTTAATAACTAAAGAATATTATTAATCCTGTTTAAAATAAGTAAAATCAATTTTTGTCAAAAAAATAAGCGCACCATGGTTCTAATATTTACTTTCAATTATAATTCAGTACACTTCCTACCATAAAACAATATTCTCAATAGCAGCCATTGCCTCGAGGCGAACACTTATTTATTTTAAAGCGTCTCAGCATGCTCCAAACTTTTATGTAATAAATTGCATTATGTCAAATACCATCCAAGGTTGTCACAGTATTCTGGAAAGAAACTTCCCAGCTCATCAAATTTCCCAAAGTGTTTCCATACAATATGGAACAGCAGTGAACACGTTAAACAATGCTTCCTCCACGAAAGCTTCTCCACAGTACTATCTCAAATTTGTCGAGGAATATAGATTAGTAACCAAGGCACGCGTTATAATCAGCGATGCAAACTAATTGTCCAGGGCATTGTTCGAGCTGAATACAGACGCTCCTGTCGACCCTTAAGGAAGCCATGACAATTAAAGGGCCTTGTAGCAGCCGCGACCGTTTGTCGAACAATCAGAATTCATCATTCTCCTGACACCCGTCTCTCGTTGGACAAACAATGACCAGACAGTATTCCGTTAATTTCCAAGGGCGTAACCGAACGCCACGGTTTTCTCGGTCGAACCCGACATGCGCACCGACAGATCATGCCGTCGCCATAGAAACGTTGTGAGTCTTAAAGCTCGTGGACCTGCATTCGTCAGATTATCACCTTTATTTGATAATGACGACGCGTGCAGCGTTAACTCTTTACAAAGTTCGCGGAGCATGACATCTCTAGGTAGTCGGTACTTATGCTAATTGAAACTCAGAAACATAAAACTTTCCGAAAAAGTAGTTTAACAGTGTCCTATAAATTAATCTAATTTTAATCTTAGAAATGGTATCAAACTTGCTGTAATTTTGATCTCAAAAATAGAACACAGAATCGAACAAATGAAAAACTGTTCTCATTCTCTAAATAAATATTCTCTTCATATTTTGTAACCACAGTCAGGCAACTGTATCACCTGTATTTTCTCGTAAACTATTTATTGTATAAGAAAATGTCTTAAACGAAAGTTACTCGGTATCGAGAGTATGATCCTCTTTGGTATGTTCCTCTAGATGCCAAATAACTTTCGTTTGAATTATTCCTTCATACAACAAACACTTCACAAGAAAATTCAGGTGTTACACTTTCGTGGATCATCCTGTATGAATTATTTTGAAAGCAGAACCAGCCAAACGATCACAAATAAAACATATCCAAGAACATTTCAGAACTCAAAATTGCTCAAAAAAATCCATTCTGAATTTGTATCTCAAAAGCAACCCAAGAAAAGCACCAGTACTCCCACCCCGTTTTCATCCCCCATAGCACAGTCTCATTTTTCTCCAATCGCGTGGAAAGATCGCGAGCAGTGTTCGATTTCCTCGATAGCATTGTCTCGACCAATGTGCCGAGTGTTCGCTATTGAAATCGATATCCGTCAGAGTAGAACACGCGGAGGAGTTTTCCTGTTCGCGGAACGTGTTAAGGACACTCGAGACTTTAATCAGGGATCCGCTCGGCTGCGTTCAATGGTCCATGTAGCGCTGGTCAACAAGCGCCGTGGAATTAGGAAAGTTTTCGACGATTCCAGGTCCGTCGACGGAAAATTGGCCAGCTTCGGATACGCTTAGCTACGTCACGCCTCGCGATCGTGCTCGCGCGACAAATTAACCGATTATTCGATTTCCATTTCGCGCTCGCTCCCTCGCTGATGCCACGAAACAAACAGCTGAAAGTGGCGGGGCTCGCTGGCGCGGATGAAACGATAAGGAACAGTTTGTTGAAACAACAGTGAAGGCGATGGCACCTACCCTCGTGTTTCTGACATATTAACTGGTACAGCTGGGACAAATTGAGCACTGCGATAATTGGTAGGGCAAGTTAGACGAGCCTTCAAAATTTTGGTTGCTGAGGGTAGTCTGCAGGAAGTAATTCGAGTGTTCTATTGTTGGTTTCTGAGAAGACTTGAGTTGAGTTGTACCAGTTATTTCATGCAGAGGAATTATAATTGAAATGCCTACTACTTTCTCAAAATTTTAATTATCTACATTAGTTTAACCCTCGTAGGGTGAATGCAGGGTCACTTTGATTTTAAACACAATACAAGATGTCAAAAGGATAATAAATGTATTTGTAAAAATTATACAAACAATACACCTACTTCATGTACCAGATGTACAAGAAATTAAAAAAGAAATACAGTGAATAATGTTTAAAATGCATTTCTCTGTATAATTCCTTTCCAAAATTAGTCTGCAAGAGGAATTCTATTATATGTCAAAATGACCCAGTATTTCCACGTCTGTCGAAAACTATTCGTCTTCAATTTTTGTGTAGAGTGATGAACTTCCCTTGCCCATTATTTTCAACATGTCCATAAATTATTGATCGCCACTATATCACTAACAGACTATTTAGCAAAGGGGATCAGGCGATCAGTGTACGCGTTTCAATTAGCAAAATCCGCAAGGTTAGAGCTGTTTCCCAGTATAATAGCGATCTATTGAATCGTGGAAAATTGCGAGTAGTACACAGACGTTCCCACTCTTTGTCGAGGCTGCGTCCTTTGCTTCCTTTCAGCGGGACGCCAATATCGACGTCGTGGTGAGAAGAGAAGAGAAACTGGAATTCAGGGTGGAAAATCAAAGCGAATTTTTCTCGCAACATCTCGCTTTGACGCGCTGCGAGTAGCGTGGAACGACGATAGAGACAATCAAAATTTCGTAGCAATTTGCGACTTTTAATAGCGGACATTTTTATCTTCGTATGGATCTTAGTCTAGAAATATATTTTTAACAAAAATATCGGTTCTTGGAAGCTTTGCTTCCAAATAACAAAACTCAGTAAAGACTTAATTACTTTTATGTTCTATATTAACCCAGCAGAAACCCAAATACGTGGCCTTATCCTAACCGCTTGACAAGAACTTCGTCTCGAGTTTCTCTGCAGACGAGAAGTCGACCACATTAAACGGATCGTCGGCGAAAGAACAGGGGACGAAATCGCGAAGAGTAAACTGGCGAGTGCAAGCAGCCCGCGGCGCGAGTCTCGTATGCACGTGGGAGTGACTTGAAGTGCTGCGTTTCGTCGGTGTGTACCTTAGCGTGAGCCTCACCGCGGGCAGTGCTCATATTAAAACGCTTTTAATTTCGCCAGGCCCGAGCGACTCTGAATCCAGTTTGTGTCCCTGAGTCCCGGCGAGAACTGTGCTTTTCTGATGGCGGCTCGGCCTAAAGCCTCTTCGATTCGAACTGGAATTCATAATCCACTTGGACCGCTCGCAGGAACAAGTGGGCTTAGAGAGGGAGGTTTGGAGCCGTGGCTAGAGGTTGAATCGATTCGATCAAGGCTGGGATCGTATCGTTATCACTCGAGCGTATTATCGGTCGTGGAATTAGGATTGATTTACGTGGGGAATGGCCTGGTGGCGTGGCCGCGATACTGCTAACACTGGGCGACGTTCTTTGAACAAACTGATACGGCTATCGTAATTGCGGCGATGGTTCGTTCGATAGTGGCCGATACTCGTGCTGGAATTTTAGATTTTGTCTGTGGTTGTTACATGATCGAGCAATATCGCGCTATTTTGATAATTATGTGGCAGAATTATGTGGCGTGATAGGGAGGAAAGTGTTGTGTGGATTTTCTGATAATTCTCCAGTTGCAGGGAAAAATAGTGAGTCACTTGCTTTATTTTTAACTATTATCTTTAATTTAATCTTCCTTTGTTGCAACTTGTATCCTTACAGACTTTACTTGAGGTTTGCACACGATTTCTTTTAATATGTAACTTGTGGGGATTGAAAATAGTTCTGAAATAGGGATTGAAAAGTGTTCTTTGCATTCTTTTAAAAAATGTTGGAGTTTTGATTTGTGCCGATTTCTTGCTATGATTTGATATGCTTTCGTGGAATTGGCACGAGAAAGACTGAACTACATAAATCATATTTTTACTGGGTGTCTGGCCCCCTACGAGGTTATACTACTTACTCAATGTTTTACCATATTCGAGGTTACACTACTCACTGAATTTAATTTAAAATAATACAGGAAACTTTATTATGACTACATTTTTAAATAACAGTCTTATTTCATCTCTTTTCTAAAATAGTTACTCAAAAAATAAAGGACCTAGAAAGATAAATTTTACTTTTTAGCACTCACATCGTTTGTTATTTAAACTCTTCAATTACAGCTGAGTGCTTCACACTTGAGATAGATTATCCCACAAGTTTTCGAAGTCCTCTCAGCCATTTTCCGCCTACTGTTACAGGATCTACATGAACTGAGCTGAATTGGTACGTTCAACAGAAACGTTTCAGAGGAAATGGATCCTCTGACGCGCAACGGTAGGCAGGGGCGAAACAAATTATTGAACAACAAAGCCTCGGGGCCCATTTCCTCAGCAATCAATAATTCCCTTTCATGAAGCTCGCGAGTCCATTCGAAGGAAAGTGCAATGCTGCGGATTTCGGATTAAGTCCTACAGTATTATCGACAAAAGGAATGAAAACTTGGTCGCTGTCCAAAATTGCAGTTCTTTGCGTCTTCGTGGATGCAATGATTCGCCTTCTCGATGGCAGGGGCAAGGAACCGAGAATTTTTGTGAGAAACGCTTGGAACACCGTCAATAATCGTCTCCCGAGACGAGCCTTCTAAGTAGTATAGCTAGACGCTATGTCTGACTACATTAAGGCTTCTCTACTTGCTCTCATTTCTTATCTTCCAGCTGTTATACTCTTAGTATTACAGTGGAATTAGGTTTACATAATTGTACCACATTCCCTAATACACCATTTATAAAAATTGTTTTAAATTAAAATTACATTCTGGAGTGTTAACTTTTTCTCTAAAATTGAATGAAAAGTAGTTCATTATTTTTGCGTACTATTTAGTAACTTTCACACCAACCATAACAGATTGAGTTAGCATGAATACTAATATTACTAGGGTTAACTTCAGCTAAACTACTAACCTGCTTCACCACAAATTGCTTTATTAACTTGGACATATATCGTGGGTAAGACTGTTATCACGATCACCGGACATCGTCAATCGATATCGTTTTATATGATGCGAGAGTGGCGGTCATCTCGCCTATTATTGGATTCAGCGTTCACGAGAAGTCGTTCGTGCTCGTTTATCGCGATAAATAAACTGTAACGAAAGTGAAAAGGGTATAATAGGATTAGGGCTGGCGCGACGCCTTACGCTTACCGCTATACGCTCAGTTTAAAACACTTTGCAAGGATTATTCTAACAACAGTTTTCCCCTTACATTTTTTAGGTAATTAAAATGTAGGAGAACAGATTATTGCCAGTTTACAAGGATGTAAAGTGTGCAAATTAATTGTGCTTTTGTTTGAAGAAAATTGGTAACTTTTCAAATTAAAAGCGTGGGTTACTATACAGGATGTTTCATAACACCTGGTACCCACTTCTGAAGTTGATTGTACGCTTTATTGCATTATATCTCATAAACGAAGACAAACAAGGCACGTGTTTATGTACCTTCTTTTCAACTCTTTTAGGCATACAATCAACTCCCGAAGTGGATACCATATGTTATGAAACACCCTATACAAATAAATATAACTAAAATACGAGGAAAATGGAGGTTAAATTGAGCTAAAATTGAGTTATAATTAAAGTGAATACAATTCATTTCACGCGTCATTATTTAGTACACATGAATATGCATTCGCCACGAGACGTTTCGACACCAGAATCAGGCGCCTCCCCTCTGCGGCTAATTTATATTCCTCTTACGTGTAACTAACTAATTAACTGAGTGGCCACTACTATGGAAGCCACAGATTCACCGCCGCGAAACCAGTGGCTGGCCACTGGACGCACGCTCCACTCGCGGGTCAATCAAATCGCAACATAATTCACCCAAATCGCTGCGTTTTGATCCCCCTTTGGGAAATAATTGGTACGTAGTTTGAATCGGTAATTCCCGCGCATTTTCCCCCTCCCCATTTGTCAGCTTAACTCGTCACTTACAATAAACGTAATTAATTGAAGCTTATCGAGCAATCGAGGGATTCTATTTGCTTAATACGTGCACGTTAGTAAACGATCAGAATGGGATTATGAAAGTTTAACAACTATTAAACGCGTTAACGACAGCGTTAATTCAATTATTAAAGAAAATCAGGTGCGTCGCTTTGACGAAGACGTTCAACCTTTGATTGCTTGCGCAACTGACAAGCGTTTCATCGGCTTTATTTTTCGTCATTAAATGCGTTTTATTTGCCCCAGTTCGATTCCTTTGAGCTACCGTTTTATGCAACCTCAAACTCCTAACGACGTAATTCCCGCGGAGGGAGGACACTTTAAAAGAAGTAATCAAATTCACTGCTTTCCATCGCGATCTTTCCAGAAACATAAACGAATTACGAACGATCTTTATGGCATCCCTTGATCTGATCAGTGGACTAATTAAAAACTCTGTCGTCGATTTTTGCCTCAAAGGATATGTACCTCGATATAGAAGGTTGTCTCTGGTGAAATAGAGAATTTAATAATAATTCTCTGGTAGGTGTTATTTGTCGCTGGCTGGTGATTATTCGTTCAGTAAAATATAATAAAGATGTACTTGTACATTTTATTCGAATATGATTTCATAATAGTAAAATAAAAATAAAATGTAACTAGGATGAAATCACTAGTTACCCCCTGGATGGTTGTAATACGATTTTCCATCCAGCCTGTATAATATTCCATAGAATAATTATTTTTATATTGATCTATAGCTAACAAGAGGAGTTAAATCAGAATGGCACATTTTGACGACAATTTAAAAGCATTAACTTTCCACCTGAGAAATCTTCAATCGTCTCGTCAGCCTCAAGATAATTACCATTAAGCTAAGGGATATTGAATTGGCACGCGGAAACGGAGAAAAAAAGAGCTCGAGTCCTCCTCACGATGAAAATTATGCTCTCTGGAGGACCGTTCGTTTTTACCGTTTCTTTCATTGGCAGACGTGAGATTAGACTGTCCCAACTTGACGTCCTCAATTTAATTACAGAGACAATACTCGTCGGCTGCTTCGAGTGATTCGAGAGCTCTTCGCTGGAGACTCTAGCAATTGTCGTTCCCCCCTTTTACGAATTCTGAGTCCTTGAATGCTCACTACCAGACGCGAACCTATTGTATCTTCAAGATAGTCGATTACATGGTTTTCAAACCGAGTGGCTGTTGGCAACGTTACTCAATTGCATCTTTAAAAGCGCAAAGTAAATTCTTCTAAAAATAATCCTGGCACACTTATCCGAGTATTTTCTTCCAAAATTACCCTCCAATAAATAAACTATAACTAAGTAAATCAATCTTTAAAAACTCAATTCAAAAATAATCGCGGAAATTAAATAAAATCTCCTGTCTGACTATATTTACGCTTATACTACTTAAAACTGCATAAAGTGTTACATATACTTACAGAATTGAAAGCTCTCGAGGGATTCAATTTTCGCCATTTCTAAAGCACCCATCGCGCTTTTTTTAAGGAAACAGAAAGCTATTCTCCAAGAGTACAAAAAATTTAAATAACAAGGCCCAATACACGCTGAACTTTTGTTCCTACGTGACATTCGCGGCACGTACGTCGCGTTCGTCGACTCCCTCACGGGTGAATAGGTATATGGCCAGTGATATGAAGGTTTATTTTTCCAAAGCAATACTCTCCATATGTCAGACCTCTTTTACGAGTTTCGAAGATGCACCTGGCTGGGTTAAAGTCGCCATTAGAAGCACAGCGTTCGACTTTTACGAGTCGGTAATAAGTGACTTTACAGAGACGTCTGAATATTTCATTATTCTCTGTCTAGATGCATACAATCGCGATGAACAGTTGTAATTAGAGCCTTACAAGAAGCTGTCACAAGAAGCGATAGCTATCTGGCCAGAGAGGAATGCTTAATTAATTGAACGGCATGAATGGGAGAGAATCATGGTGGCGACAGAGGATTTGTTTGATTAATTTTATGGAATGTGTAGAAATGAAGTATGTACTGTTCGTGGCTTTTAGTGTGAAAGTTATTGTACCTCCATTGTATTGAAACCAAAAGAAAGTGTCTAGAAAAATTTATAAATGTACCTCTTAACTAAATAATTTTCCTTCATCTAAAAATCAGAAAATTTTTCAGATCAGAATTCCTATTAATATTCTACTCCAAAGTTACTTTGTGATATATAAAATAATTGTAATCACTTCAACTGAGAGGTCCACTTTGCTGAGGATACATAAGAAACGTAAGATAAGTGGTTACGAATATTACAATACTCAGAAGATTAAACAGTCATGATCTCATTTATATGGTCGCTATGTCGTCGGCGAAATGAATTTTGATGAGGACGATTTTATTCTCGTTCTTTGGATACCACGAATTGAGTCAGCTATATAGGGTGCTTCTAAAGTATCCATGGAATAGTTATTAACATTTCAGATATCGATTATAATTTCTCCAACAATGTAATATGCATCATGGAGAAGTTTTATTATAGAAAGTTCGATCAAGTGTACCATGGAAGAAACAAATATTTATGAGACAACTATGTTTTATGTTGCAGGCCTCGTTTTACTCGACAGCATTGAAAACCCTGATCTCTGTGTCTACTGTGATACTGCTTGGCCTCATATTTGCTTACCATGCTTTAGAAGTTCAGGTATGTATAGAGCCCTAATATATGCAATATCTTTGTAGCAAGCATATAACATTTTTACATCTCTATAGTCGTGATCCTTCACATAAAATATGTAAAAGTACAATGTGGAATTGCATAGTTCCGGAAATCATACAATATAGTTCTAGATATTGTCTTTTTTATGAAAAATGGCTTAAAAACAAAATAAGATGAGCAAGCTGTTCTTAAATATTTCTTAAACAGATATTACACTAATAATCCTCTGAAATTACTACTTAGAAATTTATTTAAATAATATGACCCAATATTTCTAAAATATCATTACTCAGAAATTTGAAGCAACCCATAAATCTTCAACGATCTGCTTACAAATCATTCCCAGAAACGCACTCTCCCATCCACTCAGTCTAGAACTCCAAAGAACCAAATCACAACGAAATTACTTCCAAATAACCCTCAAGAAGAGTCCTCAATTATTGTCTACACCCTGAGTCACTTTTCCCAACATTTCCCCCTGAATCGCTCGCAACATTCTCGATGGCTCCTACAGGAGACGTTAAGAAGCGATCGAACGATAATCACAGGTACAAAGTTTCTCTCATGTAAGGAGACTGTAGACACTCCCATTTTCCCTCTGCACCCTTCTCAAGTGGATGCTGTAACGCCTACAGCAATCGTAATTCTCTGAAAGTGTTCCTAGAAGTCATCGACACGCGGACGTGTAAAATCGACAAGGCTATTAAGTACGTGTCCTGCCTTAATAATCATCTAACGATGATTAATCGTGTAATTGATACAGAACTAATTATCCGAGTACCCCCTCCACTTTTCGCTTTCACTTTGATTAAATTTGATTAATGACCGTGAAGGACGACGCGAAAGTGGCGCTCGCCTCGGGGCTTGAATAATGAATTGAGTGATAATTCGCCAACGTAAATGAGTGGAGATTTAATGACTCGGTGAATCAAAGCTACTCTCATTTGTGCTTGATTTGGGGAAATTTCAATGGGAGGGAGATGGTATAGAATGTGACAGAGGTAGATTCTGTGATCTATTTGGCCTTTTCCACAACCCTTTAAAATATCGCAAGTATGATTCATCCAGAAGATACAGTTTCATCTCAAAACTCGATCAAAATTTTCAATTTTCATTTATCAAGCTTTTCAGAATTTTCTTTGAAGCTTTATATATTTTTCAGTAGTTTGTTTAGTATACTTTAGTAGAAATATATTTTGTAATCCATTAATCAAATAATTTCACGTATGACTGAGATAATTGTATAGCTTCATATGAGGGAGAATGAGTGATACAAGGGTGAAACATTCTCGTAAGCATTATCGTTGGTGTATACTACTTATATACTACAAATACTACAAAATAACTCTAATAATAAATATATTTCGGTAAAATCGAATTTCAAACTTTAAATATTTCAAGAAATAACATTTTGAATGAAATATTTTCAAATTAGTAATTGATATAATAACAAAACAAATTTTCTTTCGCTGGTTTAAAGAATTTCACGACTATGTGACTAATTCCGCCTCATTTAACAAACCGTCGCGTTGTTTCGCGCAAGAATCGTCCTTTTTATGGTAAACCTATATAACAGTGTACACAAATGGCTCGTTAAATCCCTTCTCGACAATTACTCCACCGCTAACATGAATTTTGATGAAGCTGATTTTATTCAGGTCTCGCTAACACGGGCGAGACGTGTTCCCAATTAAACAGAACTTTACGGGCTCCCAAAACTACAAATGTTGGAAAAAATTCAAGCAGTTAACGCGACCCATTATTATTAATCCAAACAACGACGTCTCTGCCGCTATCGAGGGACATACATTATGGAGGCAACTGTGGACAGGTATATTCTCGCGACAATGGCCCGCTTTTATGCCTGAATATTAAAGCAAATCGCCCTGTATGCCACTATCGGGGCGAGCACTAAAGGTTCGGCTGCGAATCACAGAAACTGCGACCCATTTCGACCCTGTTTAATCGCGATCGAAAGTAACGTTATCGCGCTCGAATCGCTGCGAGTGACGATTCCGCGGACAATGAGATAACATATAGCAGAATCAATGTAGCTCGTGCGTGGGAACAAAAGGAAGGAAATAATGTACGTTGCTGCCCGACGGAGGTTTAATTATTGGGTTTTACTACTTGTTTCATGGTACCTGCTGGCGAAAACTTTCGGTTCTTAAGTTCACCCATAAATATGCCCTGGTACTGTAAGGAGATAGGATGGGAACGTCTCTAATGGCTTCCTATATCACTCGTGAAAGGTACATGGTGCATTTTGTCTATCTGGAAATTGATAAAAAAAAAGAAGAACAGGTTGCAGCTCTGGGAGAGTTCGTTTGAGTTCGAATGAACGCCATGGGGTTGTATTTCATATCGATTTATGTTCGAAGGTTTCAATTCGGTTTTTCGTTTATCGACGGCGCCAATATGAGATCAGGAAATATATCGAGCGTGTTAAAAACATGGCCGTCGAGGGAAAATAATATTACGATAAATTGTGTCTGTTATGGAACTGTGAAAGGAAATTGCGTTTTACTATTTCAATGAAACAGTGTTTATGTTCACTGTCTATGGGTCTGAAGATCCTCCTTCTCTCAGGCGAAGGTAAAAGCGAAGGTGCTTGTGTAGGGAAGATCGGTATCGAACGAATATCGATGCATCTCAATGCAATTTCATAGATGTGAATTTTACACCTGCATGGACTGAAGGAGCAAAAAGCAAGGTACTTTTCATAAATTTTATTTCGTGAAACACTCTCTTGATTAGAAATTGATGTAGCAATTAGGTGACGCAAAACGCAGAGATGAAGTCAAAATTCTCAAATTTCAAGTGCTCGAGTTTTCAAAAATTCGAAAACTTGAACACTTGACCCCTCTCGTGCAGCGTTCGAAAAGACTCTGGACCCATTTCACTCATCGACCCCTCTATTAGCGAAACAGTTCACTCAAACTCCACCGAAGAATCGCTTACACTCTATTTCAGATACTCATTCCTAAACACCGACCTTAAAGACTGACAGTCATTACGAGACTCGCCAGAGTTCCTCAGTTGCTCTAACTCGAAACCCAGTGAGATAGGTCCGAAACCTCAGCGTTCGTACTGCCAACAACGTCGAAGGGTTTCGTATGCCCCAGCAACACGAAGTTGAAAGCCACCTCAAAGGAAGCGGAACAGGGATTAATGGCGAATCCAACGACAACGCCAACAATGTGGCGCAATGGCCAGTAACCAGCCATATCGATATATCGCGATTATGAGGAATGCCAGGGCAACGGAAGCGTTTCGCGTCCATGGATTCCTATCGAATTACGCGAGGGGGATGGTTTAACAACTGAATTGCCACTCCGCCTGCGAGAAAATTGCGAATTGTTCGCGATGACGGACGCACTGCACGCGGTCTAATTGTGTTATCGCGGGACGCTGGTCTACCAACCGCACGATACCTGGAACAACACCGCAGAACGCTGCGACTCTCGTGGAACTGCTCTCGATTGAGCGGGATTAGTGCACGTGAACCGCTGACCGAAATCGGGGCGCACAATAGGCGTGGATTTTCTGAAAAATCAGCCCTACAACGGGGGCTCTTTGTTTCCTGGTTTCTCGGTTTTCTTGTACCGATATTCTCGTGCAGCGAATTCGGAGGAGAATATTTTTCCTTGATTGCGCTGGGGTATTTCTGATGCTCGTTAGAATTCACTTCTTTTCTTCGAGTGATTCGTTTCTTTGTGATTATTCCTGAGTGGAAATGAGATTCAGATGGGGGGATGGAGCACCTTTTCTGAAACAGCTATTTAACGAAAAGTTATAACACCCTCAAATTTAACTATTTTCGGATGAAAAAAATGCAGGATATACTCACAAGAGGGATAAATATACCTGCAAATTTTGAATACAGAACAGCCTACTCACCACTCTAAAAAAAAATCACAAAATGCAGCCACAGTTCCTTAAACCTTGGATACCCTGTACACAGATCCTCTGCATAAAACAGTTTCACAGGAAGAACTTAGTGGATTAATTACCGAGTAGTTTATATCTACAACACGAGCTTTCTCTGTTGTAAATGTCCGTTTTGGACACGGAAAGGAACGACTTCTCTTATCTCTGGCATAGTTGATGGATTCCGCCGCAATCGACGATAGACCACAAGGCCTCTCTGCAGCAGTCCATCCACAGTAGTACGACTCATCATAAGTCAGACGCGAGGAGCCGCGATAACGGGGGTTTCTTTGAATTCCCATCGGGCTAATCTCTGGACCGTACATCAGCTCTAATGAATTGCGTTATCACGCTTAACCTGTGACTCGGCTATCTCGTTTGACGATCGACGATAAGCGATATATGAGTGGGTGTCTTGCAGCGTATCAAATGACGTTTGATTTGCGGTAATTCAGACTTAGGTTTTTTATTTAAATGTTTGTTTTAGTTAAATGTTATTTATTTTAATATGAGAATACGCTCCGTTAATAATAAAAGTTCCACAATCTACATTGACAAAAGCCTTTGGGTTGTCGGTGAGGAATAATGTTGAATTTGTAATTGCAGTTTTAGAAGGATCAAGAGTAGGAGTGCTATGGGAGGAGTTTAGTATAAAGTAGGTCTATGAAGTCGCTCATAAAGCTTTATAAGTATATTTTAGGAACAATCTATGCAAACACTCTATGAGCAGAGTGGAAGCGCAGCGTAAATATACTTTGAAGATATTTAATGTAGATGCAGTAAAACTGAAGTGTAAATACTTTATAAAGTCACGATATGAGCGTGGCATGAATATGATATATAACTATCGTATAAGTACCCTTTCATTAAACACAAATACATAAATATCATAAAAAATATCATTGAGAGCATACTACATACATCGTACATTCACTGTATTCTAATTATTCAGCCTCGGTTTATTTTAAATATCGATAACTGCATAGTAGTATCAAATTAATATTGAATTAAGTAAAAATCGAGTGGTTATTGAAAAATTTAAATATTGAAATATTTAAAATATTGGGATATTGAAAATATTGAATACTGATAATTCTTCAATAAATTTATTGAAACTGTACATAGTTAAGTGGATATTCATCCCACAAAAGATAATTCTATCGATTAGCAGATTTCAAGGTTATTTATTAAATATGATTAAATTTATTTCCTGCCTCAAACCATATTTCATGGTCCATTTACATAGTGATTCGCTATCAGTTACTACATCTTATCTTATAGGCTCCCTTCGTCCTAGTTTTCTCGCGTTATCATCTGAATCGAAGGAACCGATCGTGATTTCCTGAAACGATTCGGAAAGCTGCTGCGCGGTTTAACTGGAAGAGATCTGCACTTTATTCGAAGACATTTCACTACCCTGCCGTTAAGTTTCACCGTATAATCGATGGAAATTTATTGCCCCATTTTCTATCGATTCCTCTTACAACTTCTTCATCGCAGGAGCGAAAGGACACTAACTCCACGCTATTCTAGTTCTAAAACCTGCTAGGAAAATAAAGTCCAACCTTGTCACATTGCCACATACCTACATTTTTCGTCTCCAAGCAGCATCATACCCTGGCAGACGCAGGAAAATTTAGGTTTAATATTGTCTTATAGACACAAAAATAATTGCTATTTCACTTGACACTTGTTATGTTAGCCTTAGTAATCTATGCTGAGATAATTTCGTGGCTTCACATAAGGGAAAATGAGTGACACAAGGGAGGGACTTTATTGTAAGCATTATCGTTGATATACACTACTTACAAAGACAATAGATGGAACGCCTCCCAAGAAAGTATCCCGCATCTATCATCCACTTGTCACTACTAAACGCAGATCAAACAGAACATATCGAAACCCAGGGAAAACTTTGGAAACTCATTCGATTTACGACTCCCCAGCTTCCCAACCGGATCGTATCGAATCTTATTCTCCTCGAACAGCCCCAGACGGCGAAGCACGTCCACCCCCGCGTTAGAAGTCTCAGGAAATCGCTGACTGGCGTTGCGTCCCGATCGAGCCACGTCGACGTCGCCTCCAACGAAGGAAGTGATTCCTAAAGCGGATTAAATAGTCGTTAGAAAGCCTGTTCACGCGCCTCGTAAAGCGTGCACATTCTTCCCGCTCGCGGAAACGACGAGGCGTGTTCTTTCCGCGCGGAACGACGCCGACATCGATCGTCGCTCGTAAACGGTGTAATCGTGGGGCTCGCGTGCACCGTGAAAGCGATTTGTTCGAGGCAAAGTGCCGCTCCGAAGTTCACGCGAGCGTGACTGAGACTTTCGGTGGGAAATCCTCTTTGCAACTCACGCCTCGCTGCTGGCAGGCCGCTCGACATGAATATTCCAGCGGGGACTGTCGCGTCTGCCATTCTTATCTGCGAAGTTTCTTGTAATCCGCGGGCAAATTGAATGAGAGCGCGGTTAAGCCTGTAATAAACGCTACTTCGCGAGCGGTTTATCTTAAAGTCAGCGATATCTTCGTTATTTGCTTGCTCCGAGTCACTGCTCTAATGGAGGCGACAGCGTAATCCCGTGAATAATTAAGTGGGAAAGCTGAAAGTTTCTACGTTAGAGAAAGGTGAATATTTAAAACTTTGGATAGTCGAAAATTGGAATATTTAAGCGTTTGAATTGGGGATGAGATGAATATTTAAAAATTGGAAAATTTGAAAGAGGGTGGGAATATTGAAGAAATTTGAATATTTAAAAATTTGAAATTAAGGAACTTTGGAAATCTTGATGTTAAGATATGAAAATTTCCAACCTCTCGTGTGTCCTATCTCTTAAACAACCCTAAAAAATAATCTTCTCCAAATTCTCCAACAAGGCTTAAAGAAAGGTGAATATTTAAAGCTTTGGATCGCCGAAAATTTGAATATTTAAGCATTTGAATTGGGAACGAGATGAATATTTAAAAATTAGAAAATTTGAATATTTAAAGATTTGAATACTTGAAAATTTGGAATTAAGAAACATTGAAAATGCTGAATATTTTAAAATATAGAAATTTCAAACTTTTTGTATGTTCCATCTCATAAACAACCCTCGAAAAATACAATGTGAACTAAAACCAATTTCCCCAACAAAGCTTAGTGACAGGTAATTATTGAAAACTTTGGATAATTGAAAATTGGAGTACTATTTATAATGAATATTTAAAAATTAGAAAATTTGAAAGAGAATCTGAATATCGAAGAAATTTTAATAAACACTAACTCAACAGCTTTCAGAATAACCTTTTTCGCCCACAGTTTCCAACAGATTCGATTCCATGTTCCTGTCCCCAGATTGGAACCCTTTTGACAGGATCCTAAGTAGATACACTCAACGAATCACGCGGCAAAATCATAATTGTGTATCGATCCCGTGATTTTCCATCTGAATTTTATTCCGACTCTCCTTTTTTCTGTCTTCCATCGTGAGAGTAAGGAGGGTGAAAGCCGCTGTCGATTCGAGTCGCGTATCACTCGCATATGCACCCTTTGTCGATTTTAATGCGCCGCATGGACGGGCGTGAAGGCGGTCGATTGGTCGAGCGCTGTCATGCGCGTTATTACATCTGCTGTGTTTCAACGAGAGAACAGAGAAAATATATGATAAACTTTATCGATTCCACGCGACATTCGGTGGGATTTTAACCGTGAAAACGTCCCCGCTGCGACTTGCAACCACTTTCCCTCGTCCGCCACTGTATTTCATTTCCCTTCGAACGAAGCGGATCACGTCCAGAAACTTTACCTCGCTTCAGTAGTATAGAACTTAATGAAAAACGCCTTCTAGGCCGGAGGAAACGAGCTGTAATGAAATTGTTGCGTCAAGTATTAAAAGAAGGGGCGAAGTTTCAGCTTGCGAAGGGCAGAGGCCTCGTTCGAGGGTTGACGATTTTTTACCCCTCGTAAAAAGTGGCGGAGGAAATTTGTATTATAGAGGAAATTGAATTAAAAGAAGATTAAAATTTCTGGTGTCTTAAAAATCGAAAAAGAAGAAGAGGAAGAAACGATTTAATTCAGCGTTTTAGTTAAAACGATAAAATAATAGAATTTATCTGTACTGTTAACGATAATGAGATGCTTTAGACCCCCGAATTCCAGGAATTATTATTTCAATTTTGTGTTCCAGTAAGGAGAATTAAAAACTCCGAAATTGTTCCCTGGCTATCAAGCGTCCCTTACAGCAGATATTAAAATTAATATCTAGAGAGCCCTTCCGCTCGTTTCAGATTTATTTTAATTACTACCGCGCACCGCGGAACACCGCAGGAAACAGTCTGTCGGGATTGTCGCTCTTCGGGGAAGGAGGCGAATTAGATGGAGGAGGACGTTGTCAGGCAGAGAGTTCGTTTTACAGCGCACAGTAGAAAATAACGTCGGCCCGTTGATCGCTATTAATCCGCGGCCGAGGATAAACGATTTATCCTGTAACGCAATTCCCGTGGTTATTATTTCCGAGTAAAGCCCTGTTTCCAATGGAGAGAGAAACTTCCCATTCGCCGATAAACACGATCGTCTGTCTTCCAAAATGCCACGCCGATTGAATCGTACAGCAGCTTTAATTGCGTTTTAATCAGTACGGGGACATGAACTGTGTTAAACGATGCAAGTACAATTGCAATGCATGTACTCCGGTACGATTTCGCCCATTTGAAATAAAATATAATGTGAAAATGTTGACGGGTGTTCAATGACGTGTAATCAAAATTTTAAAAGGTGATTCTGTAGGACACATTGCAATAAAATGGAAATCAAAAAGTCGTGAGCCACTAGAGATCCATATTTGTATGAAAAGTTTGTATGACAAATAATAACCTATTATTAAGCAATAGAATCTCGGTTTTGCTTCTGTTTTATCTGACCTGCCAGTGGTATAGGTCCGTTTAAGTCAGACAGTAATGTATGCCCCTATAAGTAAGGCCAGTAGCATATGTCCCTGTAAGTCAGACAGTAGCATAGATTGGTATAAGTTAGGCATCAGTATATGTCCCTGTAAGTCAGGCAGTAGTATAGATCCGTATAAATCAGACTGTAATATATGTTCGTATAAACCAGACAGTAGTATAGGTCCATATATGTCACACAATAGTATACGCACGTATAAGTCAGGCAGTAGTATAATTCCGTATAAGCCAGACAATAATATAGCTCCTAACAAGTCAGACTGTGATATAAGTCCTCATAAATCAAACAGTGCTATAAGCTATCTTTCTCTTCTTTTAGCATACACGATGGAGCCACCCCTATAAATTCCTGACACCTGTTGTGTACCCTATACGATACTTAAGCCTAAAGGGTTTCTCCGCACGCACAGTTCTCCAGGAACACTCTACTTACAATAAACGTAATTAATCCCAGAACCACTGAACGAAGCCACCCCATCATTTCACCCCTCGTCGCCCACGAAACCTCACAGCTTCGAAACAACTATTTGATACCGTTTCACGTGTAAACCTATCAGGAATAGAAATTTGACGCCAGCGTTCATCCAGGTGATCAAGCCCTCCACGACTGATTTAATTTTGCCGCTAATTTCCGTGCACGGCTCGATGTGTACGATTTCTCTGCACAGTAAATATTGACGAGAGCTCTGTACAGCAGAAACGCAAATTGTGTATTATTCTCGTGCACGGTGTTCACCGAGCACCCATTCCAATTAAAACCGTGCCCCATCGTTTACGATTGCTACAGCACCGCGCTGATCAGAGATCAGACGATGAAAAATTGTAACGCGAAAGCAAGCTGCCCGATTACCATTATTAATATCGCTCCTTATGTTACGGCCGACCAGTTAGCTATAATTCAATTTATTCAAATGGAAATGAATTTTTCGGCCGTCACAGCGTGTAATAGAGAGAGAAATTAATTGTAAAATATTGTACAGGGAAAGTAAAATTAACATATCCGAATCATGCAATAACTATCCTCATTGGAAGAATAGTCAGTATTTGAGTCACTGTCTAATATTTGTATCATCGATAAATTTTCGAATTAAAAAAAAGAAGTATTAGCCTATTTTTTTTTTTGCTAAAGCATGAATTATCATAACTACTTATAACTAAAATTACAGAAACGTGATTAGCTACAGTCTTCTCGAGGTACTTACGTAAAATTCAAATATGTTAAACAAGGATAGATTCTCCTGAATCTCTTCAGCGTCCTCAGCAAGTATCCATTGAATATTCCATGCCACTTAGCGCCCTTTTATCTCGAAACCTGCCCCCAGCGAGGCACATCGATATTTTTCACGACTACCTCTTCCAGCACCTGTTATCTGTCGCAAACGCTTTCATATCTCCCATCGCAAGGAAGTAACACCTCCCCCGCGAGAAAGAATGGCCCAGGCTCGCATGCAAACAAAGGCGATCGCACAATCGTTATCACGTTCATACGACGCTTACACAGGGGACAGCCATAAAGTTAACAACCCCTTAACAGTCGCCGATATGAATAACCCGAAACCAAATTCAAGGAAATTGCGAATGTGAACATAGAACGGTGCTAAAAGTTAAATAAGAAAGTTAAATAATACAAGGATGTAGAAATGTGAAATTAAAGTACTTGACTTTACAGAAACAGATAAAAAAAATTGCGCAAAAGATCATCCAACGAGAGTTGCTCCCTAAAACGAGGACAAGGCCCCACAGAGTTTGATGGAGCCAAAGCGATGGCATTTTTCGCGATCGATTTACTCCATCCTTTTAGTGCTGCATCCTTGCGCGTAACGAGCTGAAAGCAAGCGTTTTTCTCTTTTCGATGCATGTGAATTCGTCACGCTCCGTGTAGAATGAAGAAACTTATAGTGTATTCGATGGCACGAGCCACGGGCCGCGTGCACAGTGTTTGGCTTACTGAGTTTGCATAAGCGTCGGTCATAAACTGATTCAGAACTGTAACTCGTTCTTGGACGGTATAACATGACTAATCCCTTGAAACGGAGCGTTGGGAACCGCGGAGCAATGTTGGCGTTACAAATTTTAATGACTGTGATGTGATTGTATGCCTTTGAAACTCGAATTTAATTTCAGTGTGTTCGGGGATTAGGGGTGAGGAGATAAAGATTAAACCTGGAATTTATGCCTGGGAAGAGAGTTTTCTAATTGTGAAGATCATTTTTTAATATGTCGTTAACTGTCTGTAGAAACTGTCAAAATGAGTGCAACATTACCTAATCCTACATTTCTATATAAAATTTTACCAATTAACTGCTTCATTCTTGAGTATCTGTGCTTGAAAATTCTCACATTTGAAAATTTGAGAACCTAAAAAAGTGAAAATTTGAATAGGTAGATGTTTGAATATTTTTAAATCTTCGAATTTTCAAATTTTCACGCCTCCTTATATCAAATAATTAATATTTCATAATAGTATCAACTGTGAGACACACGAAAATATTAAAAAGATTTCCAAAGTGGCTAACAAACGTTTCTTTCTCGAAAGCGTAAAATTGAATAATATCCAATCCCGTTGTGTTATATGATCTGAAATTGCAGAAATGACCGTGACACAGTTCTCATGACTGTCTCGAACGCGACTCGAACGATATGATAAGTATACTTCGATTATTCGATCGTAACCTCTCGTTCTGGCGAACTTGGCTTGCTTTTGCCTTATTCAAAGCCAAACTCCGTGGACAGTAAACATTTTTCCATTTGACACTTCTTATGCTGCTCAAAGTTTATGTAAGAAGCTGTTGCGAAGGGTGGTGAATTTTACTGATTTTCAACACTGTGTAATAAGATATGTATTTCGCTTGAGTGAATACGATTTAAATCAAACCCTTACAAAGATGACAACAAAATTTCTTTTGAAACAGGATCAATAGTATAACTTTCTGTTCCATTTGCTTCATTTTTCGTGCTTGGATAATTAAAGTTATAAAAATTGAAGTAAATCGAGCAAACAACTGCGTTTAGAGAAATATTTCAGAGAGAGCAATATTCACAAAATTTCATACTCGTATATCAAACTGTTACGAACAGTCTGCGTACAGCGCACTACTTTCTTCCAAAAAGAGCTGCAAAATTCAGCTATTCATGTTACAAAGATATTTTACCGTTCCCAACAATTGAACATAGCACCGAAAAATAAACTACACTGCTCAAAAAAAATTTTATGGCATAGAAAAATTTTGGGCAAAAATTGGTCAACTTTAACTCACGATAATTCCACGAGAAATCATCGTAGGATCATGATCTTTTTTATAAATTCAAGCTTGAAGTCTTAGCTGTAAGATACTATTACTAGATTTTAAGTTTAGTGTACTCCTGCTACTGTAACTCCCTAAATCCGACGCCGTGTGTTTCATATTGAAAATCGCATAGTTTGACAAGATACATAGACTTGCCAAAATTTTTTTTGGAAATGCTGTTTACAGGAGCGTAATATTCGATCCTTCCCCTATAATTTAAAAAAAGATTCAAGTCGCTGCGATTTTTTTTCGCGAAGTTACAGCACCTCAAAGTAACCTCTGCATCTTTGTCTTGCGTTGACGCTACCCAATGTGATGCAAAACTGCAGGGGTTACTTTGAAGTACTGTAACTTTGCGAAAAAAAATCGCAGCGACTTGATTCTTTTTTTAAATTAAAGGGGGAAGTTGAAATTTCATTCTCCTGTAAATAATATTCCCAAAAAAAATTTTTAGTAGTCCTTGTAACCTCTCTAACTTTGCAGTTTTCAATACGATAAACATTTCCTTACATTTAAGTTGTTACAATAATAAAGATGCTCTGAATCTAAAATCCAGACATAGTATCTCAAATTTAAGACTTCAAGCTTTAATTTAAAAAAAAAATCGTGGTATAGAAATGATTTTTCGCTGAGTTATCATCAGCCAAAGTTGGCCAATTTTTAGCCAAAATATTTGTATGCCATCATTTTTTTTGAGCAAAATATATATAATTAACCCGAAATTAACCCCTCGAGTTCTTCAAGCATTGCTCCTCCTTCGACACAGAAACCCAACACTCTTTCTACTTAACCATATATACCAGCGTTTATAAGCATTCAGCGCACAGGTTTCATTATTCATCGAAAGCCCACAGGCGCGTAGCAATCAAAGAGTTAATTAATGTTCCAAACACACATGGACGAATTCGTAAGTCACTGTAATTTAAACCCACCCTAGACTTACCCTACAGCTCTACTCCAAACTCCAGGGCTGCAAGAAACAAATTATCGTTAAATTTCTCTGAACAGTATACTAGAGAAAATACCCCCAGTGAAAAGAAACCACAGAGAAGCCAGCCACGGGTCGATCCCTCGTCCAGAGCGTTTCGGTTTGGTTAAGCAACCGCACGGCATCCTTTCGCGACGGTTGCCTTTACAGCGTCACGATTAAGCGTTCCCCGTTTAATTAAGCGTAATGCTCGATGGACGTTGAGATGTACGAGCTGCAATCCCCGCCGAAAGACAGTGGAATGCCGAGTGAAACGCGTGCAGGAAAGCCGATTTGCTCGCGGTCGTCGCATAAACGAGGTCGGTTTATCTAGAAGCGGTGTAGATTCATAGGAGAACAAGGTTTGCGTCGTAATCCCTGGGAGTTGTGACTTTTCGGCTACTCCAGCTTCTGTGTTTTACGTTGTGCTTGCCCAGCTGCGATCTAGGCGCGAGAATTTCGTTTATCTTTAAAGTTTCTCGCCACTCCTTCACCTATTTCAACGAGTCTGATTTATGAACTTTTCACATCTTCGCTGCTGATTCTACGATAACCGATCACGCACTATCGCGTGAGGGATCTATGTTTCTTTAATGGGAGCTTTGTGGCTGGCAGTTTGAGATAGTCATCAGTTTCAAGTCGGCTGCGAACGTGGTTTATGATAGGACGTTATGAAAGAAAATTGTAGGTGAAGGGGTTAATTGCAGTGATCGAAGAGAGAGAAGTAGGATAGGGTTAACATTGTTGGAGAAATTCTTGTAACCTTGTTACGTCTCTGGTACAGGATGAATTCTGTGATACAGTTTTTGTTATGGACCACATAGATCGTATAGAGATTGATTCAGGTGTCGAGAACGTGACGACGAAGCGAAATATGAAGACGCAGGGAGAGAGATTCGTGTATGGTCAGACGCGACATGTGAACCAATGGGATTAGGAATATACCTGTTTGTAACTTTCTACGCGTAGGTTTCTTGCAAAGGTTTGTTTCTAGAATTTAGTTGAATTTGTATGAACTTGAGGAATAGCTCACGTTCATTAAAATTCTATTACAAGTACTTACTGTCAGATCATATACGAGGTTATACTACTTACTTAATGTCTGGCCATATGTGAAGCTGCATTACTTACTCAATGCTCTATACTCTATCATATTCGAGTTTATACTATTATATCCTTCTATAAAATTCAAAGTGGAAACAGGTTGTGTGTGGTCAGACGTGTATCAGGAACCACTAAAGGTGGCAATGATACTTTCCCCTAACATCTTACGCATTCACCTTCCAGAAATTCACTTTTAGAAGCTACTAAAATCACTGAACATATGAGCAATATCTAGTAGATTAAACGAGAATATTCATTAGAACACAATACGTTTACTGAACGGCTGACCATATTCGTGATTATACTACTCATAGGTCTAGTAAGTACCTGTTTATTCGATGTTTACTATACTACTATGTTTATGACATTCGAACTGGAATCTATTCCAATGCGTGTAAGCAAGCCTCACAAACCAACAGTATTAGAATTAATACCTCCTTTAAACTCTCCATGCATAGATTTCATACATATTCACTTTCTCTGAAATAAATAAGTATGCTTATTATAATAAATATTATTACTTATATATAATTATTATTACTATTAATATTATATAAGTAACAATACTTATAACAATTATGATCGGTATACGTATAATATTATTATAATAAGTACTAAATATTTATTCACAAGTAAACTAATTTATTCAAATTAAAGGAAACACAACCCAACTCAATAAATTAAGTGGCATACACTTACTAGTATCCTACAAAATAACCTCTAAGTAGAAGTGGTTCGTCTATAATCAGCCCGAAACAGTACCTCTCCCAAAACTCTCGACACGCGCGTTATTCCAAGCTCTGCTTCCACTCAGTATTCAAATGAACAGAGCCGAAACAGGGGCCACAAATTCAATCAAAATTCCATTCAAGATTTTTCACGTTCATCCCCCGTTATACACGTCCATTCTCAGGAAAACAGATTCGCCTCAGAAACGGTCTCTTCATCAGAATATGCCACAGGATTCAACGATCCAACCTGTCCCTCTGGAATACTCCTCTCGATCGACTTATCACGGGATAACGTATCCGAGTCGTTCCTGGCGCGACGTCTGCCTGCATAAAATCGAGAAACGTTCCTCGGTCGACGCGCCGCGACGCACCGTGTCCGTCGACGTCTCCCATTTCCAGGAGAAATACGTCGAAGACGGTGTCCGATAACGCGACTTGGGACGAAATCGAGCGAGAACTGCGAGAGCACGACACGTATCGTTTTTCCAATACGCTGAACGCTGGGATCGTTACCGAACGACTAGGGAACCACTCGAGGTGTTTCGTTAACGCTGATAACGGGCCATTTTCGTCCTCTTCGACCACGATGTCCTCGCTTCTGAACGGGATCATGGGAAACTTTCAGAATATTCGTGGCGACATGTGAGGACCATTTGGTGGTACTTTATGGTGAGGGAATTGTTTTTCATGTAAAGTAGCCAATTTCTGAATCTTTATTGCCACGGAAAGTTTGTACGATGGCCTGGAAAGGGCATTTTGTGGTTGAAATTGAATACAATTTTATATCAATGCTTTTCGTTGAAACTTTATTTCCTATATGATTCAGTTATTCACAAAAATTTATTTTAAAAAGACACGATTATTCTATGTGATACAGAAAAAAGGGACTGTTTTAACAGTACTTTAGTTATCAATACTCTGCAGAGTTTTATGGAAATTCATGTTTTTATAAACACTGTTCAAAAAGTGGAGTCTAAATAAAAGTTTGCTTTAGTTTTTAAAATACCACAGTTTGCACTCAATTTCTCACATGTTCAGTGTTCTTGAATATTATATACAGTCTCTGACTTTTTACGCATTTCAGATTTTCATAAATGCATAAAAATCTGAAGTCTAGTTATCAGTTATCTAGTTTGTACCACCATAGTCTTACCTTAAATTTCTGTGTCACAATAAAATTCCGAAACATAATTCCACGTACTCTTCTAGGGAACACAATCCCCGCCACGCTGAATAATTGAATTTTAAATAATGAAAGATGCAGAGGCATTTCGTTAACGAGCACCAGAGAGCGCAGCTCTCGCCTCGACCGCTTGGATTCGAGCCTAATAGCCCGTTGACCTTTCAGCACCTGTTGATTGTCGTTTATCAACGATTTGCATGCGCGCAGATTCCCCAGAATCACCTGGCCAGCTGAAACGAAAGGATTGTCCTCGGGGGCCACCAGCTGCGTGTTGATCGACGCGATGCATCGTTGTCCCTGTCTGTCGTCGGTGAATTCATTGATTTTCGATTGGGAGGAGCGCTCTGTCTCCCCTGGCCGAGTTTTCGTCGCTATCAGAGGATTGAAGTGCATACCAAACCCGTGAAAAAGTTGTGGAATTTCAGCATTTTCTGTTCGGTGGCTTCCAAACGTCCTAATCAACTTCCGAGACGGAGATTGTCTCGAAACTTGATCGTTGCTAATTGGCGACGAGAGGCATTTAATGAACTAAGAACGATAGTGGCGGCGGAAAAAGAGAGAGGGGCTCACGGTTCGTCGCACGAAAATTTATCGTGCCTTTGTGAGCCACTGGGGACTGAGTAATGTATCAATTTATGGAAGAACGATTTTTCGATAGAGAGCTAGAATTACTGCAAGAATGCAAATTTGTCTGCGAGGACAGTTACTTCGTTCTGGAATCGTACGATCAGTGTGACTGTAAGAAATCTTTGGGGAGTGTATTTGTATTATTTTAATGAGACTTTTGTTCTCTTTCTTCTTCTCCTTTTTTCTGTGCTGGCATTGAAGCATGTGCTTGAAGATGTTGTTACGTTGCTCGAATTCTTCTGGAAGTTCTTAAGCCGCTCCGTATCGATTATCCAGAATATTGGAATACCGTGGATGTCTTTGCTCGAATACTTCAAGCACGTAATTAGAATAATCGTGGGGCTTGACGTTTCTCCCTGACACGATGCAGATTGCATAGAACTTACGACGGAGAAGACATTTTCTGTATCACTTGTAGATGACGATATTTTCTGTCTTTGGAAACAAATTTATTATAAGCAGTTAAGAACAGAATCATAAGTTCACTTGTACACTAGAAAGACTGATCTCACAATTATATTTTTTACAGGCCACTATCTTAGAAAATAATTGAGAGGCTTATATTAAAAACAAGCTTTATACAAAAATATATAATAACAGAAATATAAAATGTGTCCTATGAATATCTTGTTAACAGAAATTGCAATCTATTGTAATCTAGTGAAAAAGAATTACAGATACTAGAGTATTATTCTACTCTCCCAAAAAGAGACAAAAATCGAAAAGAGTTGTTTTTGTATCTCTTCTCAATTAACCTTACCCCAGTCACGAAACCCTTAAAAAAGGAGGATCCACACGAAAAGCTATCTACACTTCAAAAACAAAGTCAAGGAGATTCCACGCTCGCTCCAATCCCTTTTATCGGCAGTAACTGAAGAATTCGAGTCCCCTCGAAAGTACACCCTTCGTAAAAGTATTCACGAAGTTGTAAGATAAAACCCAAGAAGGCTTTAAGATAGTAAAGAGTTTACGTTGCTTTCGGGCAAAGGCCCACTGCAAACAGTTTATGAAAGGCAAGCGTAGAATCGAGTCGCGAAAAATCCTGAAAATACGATCTCACTCCCAGCGACTGCTTCTTTCGACTCCTCTGTGATCTCCTCTCGCTGCGGTTGTAATTCGTATCGGCGATACGATACAGGGGATGCAATAAAGCGCAGCTATCTCGGGATTTCGCGATCCCATGCTATGTTCTCCTTCTAACGAATTATCTCTCGTAAAACACACGAGTCGATGCACCGCGAACGCCAGTAGCGATTCCTCGCGGACTTTACGAGCTACCCAACCCCCCTGCACCCTTACGGATTTAGGAATGAACACGTTCCTGTTTGTTAACGCGATACTGCCCCGTTATCGACTCTCCGATTTCGTTGAACGATTTTAGGAACTTTTTAGAGCCACGACGTGGCTCGTTGTTTTTAACCACTCTGAGTTTCGTTTTTTAAAGCCTTCGCTTTGGTCGAGTAACTTGTGCTTCCTGTACGATGACTGGCGTTTGGATTCGCGTTTATTTTGTGGTAGTTTTAGAGAAGGATCTTCGTTAACTAAATAGGGTTCTTTATTTCACACTTTAATAAAAAGTATTCGTTTTTTTTTTATTTTTAAACTGTAAAATCTCGTGCGGTATAGTAATTAGTTTTTTACTGTTTTTGTTTCTGTTCCTTTTTTATTTGTTCGTGAAAGTTGAGTTGAGGTCAATCTTTTAAAGTGTGACTATCTTGTCCTTTTTTATTTCGTTGGAAAATCCTTGAAGTGACACCATTAGTGTTTACTTTATCAAGCAGTGTGTCATGAGGGCTATGAAAGAAGGTGTAACGTGGCCGTGAGGTACGATAGAAAAACGGAAGCTTGAGGAACGATGGCGATGCGAGGGCGTATAAATAATGTAACTTATCTACGCTTGCCACGCATTTTCACTACAATGCCGCGGCGCTGGTGTATTATAATAATCCTATTCAAGGATATCAGATTGCATCTCAGCGACAGGGGGGATATATCGGTGGCAAACAGTGCCATGATGTCTCGCCCGCAAAAAATCCACCGATCTTAAGTTACTCCAGCCGATCTTAAGGAGTCTCATATTTTCGCTACAGCTGTTAATGGACACCCATTACAAGAATATACTGTATTACATTTCTAAAAGGAAACTCAAGGTATTGGTAGAAATTACAATAATACGTGGCCTCAAAGATCAGATAACTAATAATAAAATACCATTTCGATTATGTCTAAATACCTAAACGTACATAGATCCTTTAATAAGCACTTTGAGAATTAAAACACAAAAAGCATATAGATACAATTCCTAAAAGTGGGTCTAAGCTACATGTTATATTAGAAAGTTATATAACTTTTTAGAAAATAGAAAGGAGATATGTCTCTTTTCTGTTTCCCAAAAGTTATATAACTTTGTTATATAAAATGTAGTGTAGACCCAGCTTCAGATAACAAAGTTATATAACATTTTAGAGAACAGAAGAGAGAGATATTGTACATGTCTCTTTTCTGTTTTTAAAAAAGTTATATAACTTCGTCACATAACATATAATATAGACCCATCTTTAAAGAAGTATTCGTTGAATTCCTTCGCAGAATATAATAATTTCACATTGTAAATGCTTGTGAACTAATGAGTTATCCCGTAGACGAAATAAGTAAATAATTAAAAACTAAATCACATCTCTATTTCGTACCGAAATAATTTACTTCCTCTTTTAATAAACCTACTTTCACACTTTTTTAATCTTCAACGATCCTAGGTGTCCATGATTAATACCCCTTCAGATTGAAATATAGTTCCTCCCAGTGAAAGACTGTGCTTTACTTTCGGTCCATAAGTCAATGTGTCCATAGTATTAGTAACCCAGCGGACCATCGGCGCCAATACTGCAATAATAAACCGTCACCTCTGTCGACAGTTGTTCATGATCGATAACTGCGCGGACGATTGGCGGATCGCGATGACCTGGCAGAGGATCGCGCAGATCTCGCTCGAACTGGTAATCTGCGCGATCCACCCGATCCCGGGTGAGTACTACTTCCTGTGGACGACCAAGCTGGCGAACAAGGGCGGCGACTTCGGCTCGAAATGGGTGCCATACGACGTCACCCTGTCGCTGCCGATGTTCTTCAGACTCTACCTCATCTGCCGCGTGATGCTGCTGCACTCGAAACTCTTCACGGACGCCTCGTCGCGCAGCATCGGAGCCTTGAATCGTATCAACTTCAACACCAGGTTCGTACTGAAGACCCTGATGACCATCTGCCCAGGCACCGTGTTGCTAGTCTTCATGGTCTCGCTGTGGATCATCGCATCCTGGACGTTACGACAATGCGAGAGGTAAGAAAGAAAACAGGTGATTTTGAATTTTAGAGAATTTGATTCAGTAGTTTTAATCAGGGTTGCCACAGGAATTCCCCTGATGGATGCAATGGGGGAAATTTGAGAGTGAGGAAATGAATAATGAGTGTATAGTTGGACTTGCATTATTTCTTCCCCCACATAATAATTTGCCCTACTATGTCTGAGAAGGGGATTTGTGTGGCAACCTTGGTTTTAATAGAAAATCACAGAAATCATCGAGAATGAGGTAATGGAAAACAAGTGGACAGTCAAATCTCAGGAAAAATGTTTAGTGCAATTTTGTACAATATATTTTAGAAAACATTTTTAAAGTAAGGAATGATCTATTGGTCATCGTATAGTTCTACTGGAAGCAGTATGAGTTCTGGTATTAAATCAGTCAAATCGAATTACGATCAGTGCCGTGTTCGAATGAGAAATCATAAAATGTTACGAGGAATTGTTGTTCTATATTTGAGTAGTATCTCTTAGGCACACCTATTTTTGCAGAACTAAAACGCTACATATGTATACATACAGGTTACAAAACACAAGCTCTCTAGTAACATAATTCTCATTTCCACTTGCTCAGTGAATTTCCCGAGTGAAAATGCTCCTTCCTTGAATATTTGAAGATTTAATACAGTTTTTTATTTACATTAACTAATACCAAATATTATTTTGTATAATTAAGTCTGTAGTCAAAACTATATTACAGAATTCTACTTAAAGCGTATTTGATACATTTCCAATAATATAAAAGTGTTCAAATACTTATGCACAGTAATGTACGTATAAACCTGTGAATTTTTCTATTTACCAAATTCCCACAATCAGTAAAAATTAAAAGTATTAGTACAATTTATCGAAGCTAATAACTAGATCGCGAATTTTTATGAATTTATGAAAATTTGAAATGTGTAAAAACTTACAGAATAAAAATATAAAATGCATAAAAATCCTTAATCTACTAATAATGACACAGAACTACCTTAAAGGACTAGAGACACATTGGAAACCTCTACAGCTAGAATTCAAAATATTTTCTATTCTTACACCCACCCTCCGAAATGCGCAAGCACGTTAGCAGCATCGGGAAATGTTTCACCCCGAACAAACGCATAAATCTCCGCGCCGAATATCGGGGGCTGTTAAAACGAGCAATAGAGGATTTACTACGGCGCGAGATTGCCGTTTCGCGTATAATTAAATTCTCTCGGAAATAGTGCAACCGGTTTAGAGAATCGTGGAAGGCACAGAGGCGATCAATCTCGCCGATAGAAGGCTCTGCTCGCGCGAGTAACCACGAATCCTCGAGATTCTTTCTTTTCCCACCGGATCTCGACGAGAAGCCATGGTGGTTTCCCTCTCTCGGCCTCTTCCTGCCCGATGAATGGTCGTCTTCCGGTCTTCTTCCCTTAAATGAGACGTCGATCGCGCGCAGTGGTTCCGCTGCCTCGAGTCAAAATGGGCCCGTTGAATTTTCAATCAGTTACAGGGGTTGTATTGTGCAGAGTCGACTTCCTGTTCTTTGCCTGCTCGACGAAAGCCCGCACTAGCTGCGCAAGGACTTCCTGATTTCTCGTTGGATCCTTGTGAATTTATGAGGAAAGGGAGCGAGTCGATTGGAGGCTACAGGGTTGGAGAGCTTCGTCTACCTTGAAGCCAAGGTTATTAAAACGTTCGTTTTGCTGAGTCGAGATCTGGGAAAAATAGGGGAGCTTGCTCTTTAAAAAATGAGAATGTGATTTTCTTTTCTTTGTTTGCTCAGTTTTAATGGGGGAATTTTTTTTCCCTGCTTGGCTACTGAGTCCATAATCATTATCTACTGTAAATAATATTTTTCAAGATTTTCTTTAGTAATAAGACCTCTTCGACCTCCTTCCTTCGTTTTCTTGTTCCCCTCTTTTCCTCTCGAAATTCTTTGATAAGAAAGAGGCTATCGCTCCCAGAACAGTCGTAAAATCGAGTGCCCTTTTTCAACCCTGTATATCCTCTTATTCAGTTTCTCTTTCTGGTTATCTCCCCTGGCGTTCTCGCCGAATTAGAATTTTAGACTCGACAGGCGAGCCAATACACTCTCTCTTTCTACGAACGAGAAGCACAGGGGAACCGTTTGAGACCCTCAGAGGTTCACAGATTCGCAGGCAAATGCTCCCCGTCGCTCCTTACCTCGTCAATGTAGGTGGAAAACGGCGATCGAGTCTGTATTTTATCCTGATCTTTGCCGATGTGGCAGTAAAGTTCGAAAGACACTGTAAATTTCGCCGCTGAAATAACACGACCGATATCGATGGGATCGAGGTCTCTCGTGCAGAGTTCGATTTATGGGAGACTTCTCCTAAAATGAAGAAATTATGGTCTCCTTATCTCTCGAAGAGCCAGACGATGGGCTGCTCTCAGGTTTTTCACCGAAAAAAAATTCGTTCTAGATAACTCTTTTCAATTCCACTACTCGTCTGTATTTTATGAACAACGCGAAGAGTGTTCTTTCGACGACTCTTAATTCCAATTGGCGATACGCTTTTCTGAGTAACATCTAAAGGAAGTTTCTTGTTTCTTCGAGGCTACTCTGCGATCGTTTCTGTCGTAATTAAATAGTCGATAAGGAATTTAAGTTGAAGGCAAAAGTCAATGGTACAGAAATGCCTTTCTACGACACTTTAACGTAGGAAACCCCTGGAAACTTAATTAAACTTCATAATTAGCTTCCCTGTCGTTAGTCTGTCATTCTCTGATAAAGGGATAATTATTACATTATTGCTTCAGATTTTGCTGATTTTGTACTGTGTATCTGGCTGAAAGTTTCGAGTCATTTTCTAAATTAAGGAAAATAAATGTTACCTTGTTGAGTATAGTTCATGTAATATTAAATAACTGTCTTAATTTAGCTCTCATTATATTTTGTTGTACAGTATTACCAAATGAGTATTATTGAATAAATATTCCAAACTTTCCAACCAACAGTGCACAGTACTCGTATTTTCTAACAACATTTGTCTTCTAATATACCATGTGTATTGCAGTCTCAATCATCTTTCGAAATATTGCAATTTTACAGTAATAATTTATAGAGACAGAAAGTCGCAAACCAACGTGATAATAATAATAAATCCCACATTCGCTTCTCCACATTTCAATAATTATAAAACTATATTTTCATAATGCATTAATATCGTCGAACATTCGTGTTTGTTCATTTGAAACGGTTATTTAAAATATAACGACCCACGCGTTTTCTCTTCCAATTTATTTAACGAGAGGCAACCATTATCTGCTCGCTTCCAAAAATTTTACTATCGTCATTTCCGTCGTCATCATCATTCCAATTACTCCAAGAGGGTGGTACGCCCAGTTCTGTCTTCTTTTAAACCAGTCGTACATTTAATGCCCAAGGGTAATTAAAAAAATGAGAATTCGAGGCTAAAAAGAGTGACAGTTACTTTCAGCGGTGATTAAAGACGGAGGATTGGTGAACCGGAAGTGTCTTCGGGGGTGGAGGCGGCCAGCTGATTTAATTGACAGATTCAATCAACGGTTGAAGTTAGGAGTTTTCATGGGCAGTAAAAGGGATCACCTTGAAAGGAATCTGCTGTAACGCGATCCCATTAGTGCGTTCTCGTTTTAACGACGGGAATTAATCCGTGCCCATTATTTTGATGCTCGATTTCCGATAATGAATATCGCCAGGTAGAAAGGACCTCGTGATTGAAAACAGTAGCATTACTGTAACAAGCTTTAGAATTGATTCGGTGATCCCTGAGGTGATGTGGGTTTCGAAATTTGGAAGAAGGTTCATTTTTTTTGTAATGTATAATTGTAATTTATAAAATTTTTACTGATGTCTTAGAAGACATGCAAAAATTATTCTTCTGAAACAGTAGCTATCCTGTGTAACTTTCTGTGTAATAATCTACGAAGCAATGCCAATGTTAAGCATTGTAAGGAGTGCAAGCAGAAGAAAAGTGTTTGTGGTCAGACGCGTTTATTCTACTGTGAACTACTTCGCAAAGTTTTAAAATAATCTCTCGGAAGGCAAACTAGAATGTTACACAAGTACTTCCAGAGACGTATAAATATTTTCCTTGAAGATTATTTCTTAATAACTCAACACGCGAAAAATAGTGAGTATTGTAAGTGAAAATGGAGCATATGTTATCAGACGAGCTTGCCTTATGGTAATATTAAAATTCTTATATTATTATCACGATAAGTACATCTTCCAAAAATAGTGGAGAGAAAATATTTTTCAGAAGATTTCCAGATCCCTGGAATATATAAAAATGTCGAATTTTCAGCACAATTAGAATTGCACAATTTTTGTACGAACATTCACGCCGAGGTCGCATACAAATGGCTGCGTTTAAGTAAGATAATGTTAGTCAGTAGAAAATATGATAATTCGCTCGTGAGCGTCACTTGAACGTTCCCTAATATTTCACACTGTTTTCTCTTCTGTGGCACCAGGTTCCACGACGAGGAGCACGCGAATCTCCTTAATGCCATGTGGCTCATTGCTATCACATTTCTGAGCGTCGGTTTCGGCGACATCGTTCCCAACACGTACTGCGGTCGAGGTATAGCCGTTTCCACCGGAATAATGGTAAGGCTAGACTCAAAGTTTAATACTCGGGGAACCTCGCCCGAGATTTGTATGCGTCCCTTGCTTGCTCCTATTGCGAAGGTTCATCAACAGGACGTGTTGGTAATCGACGCACGATTATTCAACCCTAAGACGACTCGATGTACACTTTCATACGCCTAGCATCAAATTCTGAATCACTTCCGAAAGTATAGCGAGAAATTGAAATTCTCTGCAGGCCTGACTTACCTAATAAACAGAAAAATTGCAATACTCAGAACTGAGAAGCAATCAAAATAAAGCAATAAAATTTCTGAAGTGTCTAAAAAAAAATAATGATCAAAAGTCCTCTTGGGGTTAAATAAAAATTTTCCCTGAAGGTCCCACATTCCACAGACGCACCTTCAATTTGTGCTTCACGAGGATTAACTTTGAGCCCTCCTAAAAAAGAATATTCCATCTAATTTCCAGCTAATCCATTACTCTACCAACATTTCTCTGAAATTATAGATCGGAACAGAACACAGTTTCGTCTCTTTAAACATTTACCTTTTCGATTAAATTCAAGCGGCCCCTAAAAAGGTTAGACGGAAACGTGCTCGAGTCGGAAGCAGCGTAAACTTTAATACTGCGAAACTAGGGTTTAGCGAGCGCACCAATGCCATCGAATTACGGTGCACTTACAGAGACGCTTCGTCACGAACGCTAGTTTAATCCCGCCATTGGGAATACTCCGGTTCCTTATTGTTACTGCCTACTCTGCGCTGATTCGACGATGTAAGGGTTGCAACCGTGAATCGTTAGCCGATTTAGTCACCCTCCTGCCCAATTTTCCGTGAAATTCTGGCTAATGAGGACACCCGCTGGCATAGAAGCCGAGCAGTATTCGCAACTACTTGCTTTCGTCGCCCTCATACTCGTCTCATCTGAGAGAACGATCTTAGAAACTCATTGGTGTAATTTGTACACGAGTTCAGAAAAAATGTAGATAAATGGTATAGAGATACAAACGAATGAAAAATATAGAAAAATAGTCGAATAGGATAGCTCACTTCTCGTAGTTGATTAATTAGATTTTTAGTTGTAATTGCGGTCGATACAGAAGACAGTGTTTGCTCGAGATGCTGCGGCACGTCGTGAATGTAATTTTAGTTTGCGATTTAGAAAAGAGTAGTCTGTAATCGAGACAAAGTAGTCTGGGGAGGAGAACTCGTTATTCGAAACGCGGTAAATTCACTGGAAAATGAAAAAGTGTTGCTTTTAGCGATTCAGAAGGGGTTGCTCGAGAGGATGAATCTGATAATAAAAGAGGCTGAGGCAGATCTCGCGATTCAGCTCTCGATTATAAGTGACAATGTGACTTGATAATAAAGTGACAATGGCTGGCGATAAAAGGAATTTGTTATGTAACGAACTGTGAGGAAATTATTGTTGTAACAGACTGTGCAGGCCAGAGCTGTTTGAGTACAATATTGAAGCCAAGTCAAGAATTGAAGTAGCCAGAAAATACTCGAAAAGAATTCAAGTATGGCTAGTAAGAATATCTCTCATTCGAATGTATCTTAAAAAATCAATTAAATTTAAGTAATCAAATTCAAGCAATTCAAATAAAATTCACTAAACTTTAAACACTATCAAAATCTGTTTAAGTATAATTTCTCGGTAAATCAATCTGAAATCAGTGAATCAAAATTACTCAGTGGTCAAAACTGTCACGAACTACAGGAACAGCTCTGGGCGCCACGCAATGGACAACCATAGTCTGTTTCTTGTTTACAGGCGGACGTTGTAGCGGCAGGGAAACTCTGAAGATTGAATTAAATTAGTTCGTAATTAATGCGGCTGCTAGTCACGTAATTAAATGTATAACGGATAGCAGCTTCGAGTTCACAGGTACGTTTCACGGTGTTTTTAGGGAGCCGGATGCACGGCCTTGCTGGTGGCGGTTGTTTCCAGGAAGCTCGAGCTCACAAGGGCGGAGAAGCACGTTCATAACTTTATGATGGATACGCAATTAACGAAAAGGGTAAGACGCATCTGCTCGTACATCTTGCGAGGATCGTTTCCTTCAACGTACGTGTTCTGCTACCGCTCCTGTGACCGTGGTTGTCGATGGCAGTCCTTCGTGGACTGTCCACCAACTGTCAGCCGCGCAAGAGTGCAGCGAGGCTTCGTTCTGGCAGAAGAAAATTGTCCTTGTATTTTTTTGGGCTGTCTGCAAAATTTTTAGAACGTTGAACAAAGTGCAGAATTTGTGGAATGCATTTTATTACAGTAGAAACTTCAATCTTGATATTCGGTTTTTGCATCTTTTTCGTTGGACCCTTTCGCGGAATGTCTTTGAAAAAATACTTAGCTTATAGAACAAGCTTCAAGGAATATAGCGACATTTTTCCTCGCAGGATAGCACCGTAGCTTTTACGTGGCCAACAGTTGACGGGCAGCCCACGAGACTTGTATTTTCACGTGACCAGCACGATGTGTCTTGATATGTGAAATGTTCTTTGTGAGACATAATCGTGAAATGTTCTTATGTCGCGTTTATTTGTTATAAGTATACGACGTTTAAGAAAAATTGTATATTAAATCAGGTTAAAATAGCAATCAGGCGAATTTTGAAACGGAGTTCCTCAGGAACTGAGCTATTCAGTGCTGATCAGTAGTAAAGCAGTGGTTTTCGCAGGCAGTTGAATTCGTCCCTCGATAAATCAATGTTTCTAATAAATTACAATAAAACGGCGGCTCTAATAAAAAGCTGATATACCTTACTTTGAAGTCAGTGGTATAAAAATTGTTTCAACAGTCGATTCAGGCTTCCAATTAAACAGAAAAGTTATACAGCGGAGATCAGAGTAGTAAAACAGCGCTTTGGTCAGGCAATCAAATTCCTCGAGCCATTAAACGTTTCGGCAATCGAAGAACGACAGTGCCTTCCACAAAAATTATAGTTCAAAATATGTATCGTTTGATCCAGTAGCCATCGATTTTAATCAAACTCATTTGTAACAGTCCTCTGCTCGAGGAAACTCAACGTTGACCGTCATCACGTTCCCAGAGAAAGGCGCCGCTCGTATTTCCTCGTCAGACTCGAAACGACCGAGTCGTCCAATACGTCATTGTCATTTTTATCCGTTCCTGATGGCCCAAGTGTCGCGATCGATCGCGGCCGAGGCTGACCAGAGCAACCCTCGAACTAGGGAATCGCATCTCACGAGACAAAGGCTGCATCAACCTTTCGCTCGGCAGTCGAAAAAAAGGATGAAAAATGAGGGAAAGAAACTGGAACCAGCAAGGGACACTGGACCCTGTCGACCGAGCTAGAAAATCGTTTTCGATTCCCTGGAAAATTCGAGTCCAAGTGTGATTAATGCAAACCTCGCGTTATGGGGTGTTCTTGGTTTCTTTTTGAGTCTCGAGGAAATTTCGAGTCGATTAACTGGCGGAGAGGCACTCGTCTAGAGAGCCTATGAAGTATTCAGACTTGTTACAGTTAACAAACGGTATGTGAACGACAGACTCTACTTCTGGATCGAAGACTGGAGCTACTGAATTAAGTAGAAGCTTGCGATATTTATAAACCTCGCGGACTTAGCTGTGAGCAATCGACATAGGTAAAGTCACATTTCAGATTTGAGGAATTAGAGAATTAGGGAATTTGAAGAGTATACAGTAATGGAAAAATGTAAAAAAATTGTGTAGATGTATTGTAAGCTGAAAAAGTGCCTTAAGCTACATTCCCACGTGTGAAATCTACAATGCAAGTCAGGATTAAAATTCTTTTTTTGTGATCGAGAATAAGATATCTTTCTCGTGCTACCTGCAATTAAAAAATAATTCTATTTAGACACTTCAGATGTATACTTATTTTTATGCCATAGATTATACACGTGAGATAGCGGCTTTAAGCGCACGTGTTGCGAATTGCGCATATGGGAACTGGGAACGTGATTTCAGCGATTAGTGTCGCATAATTAAACGTGTAATCTAAATTGTAAATGTACTTCATATCGTTTAATTGCATATGTAGAAATGTCGCTTAAACGTGGCAAGCGTATGCTATTCTGTTCCCGGGACAACTCCCGAGTTCGTAGACTCACTTTTCATCAAGACAAACGCGCTTTCGATCTCTCCTCTCAACGATTTTCCGATTACTGGACGTTTCCAGGATTGAACTCCTTTTATCACGATTTAAAGGTATTGAATTCTTATCAGCAGTTCCGGAACTTGAATTAGCCATTGGTAAGAAAATCCAGAAAAAAGGAAGTGTATATCGTTCCCAGAAAAACCTTTCTCTCTCAATCTTCTAAAGAAATATCTACCATCCCCTCTGATTGAGAAAAAAAAAAAAGTATTTTCATTCCTGAATCATCTCGACCCTTCAATTGTTCCACAAAATAATGCCAAAATTGTTGCAAATATATAAATTTTCAGTGATGTTTAACGTAATAGAGGAAAGGGACCAGGTAAGAGCTGAACAAACCCTACTACTGCCACTAAATTAGCGAAATAGATTCTCCGAACACTGCAACCACAAGAAAACTACTGCACACTATCTGATTCAATCACCACTGTTATGCACTAAAGAATTGACTGCACAAACAAAACGCAAGACAAAAGTATATACAAGACGCAAACTAGTAGCACCTAAGGGCACAGGAGATTTAGTACATGATTAGTTTAATCAATAACGATTTGAAAGCAACCGGGTCCAAGTTCGAACTGTGTCGATACTGGAGCATCAGCCCCAGAAAGTTTAATCCTCCTGCCGATATTCTGTTTCAGTTGAAAAACGCCGCGGCGAACGTGCTGCGCGAGACGTGGCTAATTTACAAGCACACCAGGCTGGTGAAGCGCGTCAATCCTGGACGCGTTCGAACGCATCAGCGGAAATTTCTTTTGGCTATTTACGCGTAAGTCGCTATACGACTTTTCGATTGACACCCATTAACCGAGACAACAATCGGGGACAATTAACATCCTCACGCGTAACGAAAACTTTCAGACTCAGGAAAGTCAAGATGGATCAGCGAAAATTAATGGACAATGCCAATACCATCACCGATATGGCCAAGGTACCATCCCCATCCGCGACTAACTCGGGATTCAATTAAACTTCCCCGGTTGGTCGCGTCGACGAAACATTGTCTCGCGCCTCAATCGCGACTATCCATCAACCGCCCTTTGTGCCCATGGACAAACCCTTCGTTTGGGAATTGTCCTGCAGAAGAGCCTGGTAGAATCGATTGTGTCTTTCATTTGCAAAAATTTTACAGTTTATTGTGTTTGTTCTATCACTTCACGGTGTATTGATCGCGGAGGTCCTCGGACTAAATCCCTGGAGGTGTTGAGTTTGCTGCTAGCTTGGATCAAGTAGATATTTTAATGCTTTGACTATCTTCTTTTTTGAGAAATTAAGAAAACTAACAGAATAGGTGTTAAGTGTTGAATATTTTGGGCTCTTTTAGAGATCTGCAAAATTTCATCCAAAATGTCTGACTTACAAGTTTCAACTCAGACAGCAGACATTGAACACCTTTCACTAAAACGGAAGGGGCAATATTCCCCTACCCATACTCTGGTCCAAGTCAACAGCAAACCCAAGGTCCTCCAAGACTAACCTCCCACCTCCTCCTCCTCAGCCCTCCCTCATCGCACAGCTTCTAACTAACTCATTCCCCGCGGCCTCCAGACGCAGAACACAGTCTACGAGATCGTCTCAGACATGAGCACCCGTCAGGACGCCCTCGAGGAGCGCCTGGTGGGCCTGGAGGACCGGCTGATCGGCCTAGAAGAGAAACTGACCGGCCTCCAGGGTCAGCTGGAGCTGCTGCCAGGTGAGCTGACGAAGTGCCTGGCCCGCATGGAGCAGCGTCGCAACTTCCTTCACCCAGACACCGCGGTGGCGATGGTGACGACTGGCGGTGCTGGGGGCGTGACGACGGGGAACAGCCTCTCGATGGGCATCTCTGGCAGCAACGTGCACCATCCGCTGTCGAACTCGCCTCTGCTGCCGCACTCGAGGAGCGTGCCCAGCGCGCCCAGCACCCACCCGTGGCCAGTCAGCCCGGTCCTGCCGCCAGTTTCGAGCCGAACGCCGCACCTGGTGCCCGAGACAGGCAAACACCACGCGAACCTGGCACATTCCACGGTGGGCACGACGACCACCTCCCAGTCGGCCACCAGGCTCACCTCGCAGCCAGGAATGGGAGGACTGGGCAACAGCCAGGGGTCCGACACGTCTCCACACAGCTGAGTCTCGTCTTTGCAGCCGCAGCACTCGTACTAAGGGCCCTGACCCACGTGGTCCAGGGCCCGCGACGCCCGTACACCTTTCGAGTCCCTCCCACGCGATCGGTTAAACACTCTGTACACTACTCGGGGTCGGGAAGCTTACACAGGTCCATCGGTGGATCGCGAGGTCGGCAGTCGCGGATGTCTCTTGAATCGCGCTAGACGAGGGTTCAACGTCGGCGGAGGGTGGATTGTGGGGTTGGAAGGTCTTCCCCTGGGAAGACGTTCTTTCGGAGGATTGGTCTTGTGTAAAGGGTGAGAAGGGTGTGAGTGAGTTTATGTCCGCTTGGACAGACTTGCTGGAAAGAATGGTGATCTTGACTTGAGCCTGCTGGAGACTGCTGGCAGAAGAGACTTGGGTACAGTGTTCCCTAGGCTCGTATTCAATATCTTTAGAATTCTTTAGGGGAAACGAGGTTCATTTGTACTGCTCTATAGAGGGCTAGTACATGAGTTGATATTAGAAACGTGGTACCACGTGTAGCAAGGAAATACTGTATTTAGTATCTTCGAGTAGATTGAAATCTCAGAGCAGCAGGCTTAGACAAAGTTCCTCAACAAAATGCTGACCTAAAGGCCATTATTTTTAATTGACCCTCATTCTTAAATAAAAACTGAAGTAGCGGATAGAGACTTCATTTCTACGATCTTTTCCACAGATCTAAAAACTAGGGGATCAAGACAGCCGCCGATAGTTGAACCATCTCGCTCACTTTTATAATCGCAGATGAAAGTCTCGCAGTAGCATAAACAACGGGTCCAATCCTCTTCCCGATTGACTGTCTTCGTTATTAAAGGAAAGAAGGGTGCACACATACACAGACACACCGAAAGGGGGTAACGTCACGAAGTTTCGGAAAGGTAGGAGGGACTCAGAGGTACGGACGCCATCTTCCACTCGCTGCGGGCTGCTCCCCTGCCCAACTTGCGTGCCTGAAAACTTTTTTCTTAATATTTAAATATATATTCGACACACGAACTCCATCTTATCTCTGTATACCTCGTGAAGAAGGACGCGGACAGGCACAAAGGAAGTGTGTAAGTAAGAAGAGGGTGAACGCGCGTGGAGAACGTCTCCCCTGAGCGAGGGTGGCTCTTAAGGTGGACGAGCACAGTGAAGTTTCGAAGACAATGGACCGCGCCACGTTCCCGCCGATCCTTAGGTAATAAGTTAGCGGTTTTTGCGTTAAAACGCAACGCGTCGTGTTCACCGAGTAAGTTTTAAGTTCGCTCCGGGTGGCGAGGGGATGAAAAGTCAGGGGGTGTCTCGCCACCATTAGGGAAGCTCTGGAGGTGCTGTATAGTCGTTCGAACCGTTGCATCCCTAATTAAAAATTTAAGTTCTGAGGGGACCTGTCCCTGGTCACGTTCAACCCCCGTAGTATCTGATACACCCTTCGCGACCCAGTTCTTACATCTCCGCTGATGGAATGAGAAACAGTTGAAATTCTATACTTTCCCTGTGGAGCCGTTTTTAACGTACCGTAGGCTGAAAGATAACTCTGTAGCCACGAAGCAGTACGAACATTCTGTCTAAGTTTCATCAACCCCTAAAGAAATGATTTCCAAGAACAGTATTCTTAAATATTGTAGAAAAGAACACTAACTCCGAGGAACCTGAAATTCTACCCTTTTATTATCTGTCCCAAGAACTCTTAAAAAGTGTGAACTCCATTCTTCCTTCACACACTCATCGCTTCGTGGCTGCAACCCCCGCGATACTACCCCTCCAATAAGTAACTTCCACTGTCAACAAGCAGTCATCAGACCTTGAGCCAAAGAAGAAACCGAGCGACGCAAGACTCCTTTCACGAACCGACTACGCAAATATGGACGACTGGAGGGGAGATTCACTGTAACCACCCCTGAATCGAGTCAGAGGCTGGAGGAATTTTAAGGGCCACCGAGAGACCACGAAGTAATCAACGGGGCTGATGGAGGGAGAACTTAAAGTGATCTTATCCGCTTTAACGTCCGTAGGGTTACATAGGATATTATATTGTTAGTGTATATAAAGTGTATGTACATGGCGCACGGGTACAAAGGCTACGTTTCCACCGAAGGGGGAAATTTTTTATAAACGGGCTACGCACAGCGGTGTGGACGTGTGCGCGCGCGGGGTGGACCACTCGCGTGGCGCGCACAGAGACACACAGAGGCGGATCGTAAATATTGATTTTATCGAAAATTGTTGCCGACGAAAACAAGGTCCGAAAGGGATGCATACTGCAAGCTTGTTTTATCTTCGACTCCCTTCGAAGGATTTCAAAATTCATAAGAGATTCAGAAGTGTAAACGACGCTTCAACCATTTCAACTGTGCCTGACCTTGGCTTGACGTCTTGCAACCCTACATTAAAGAATTACTAATGCAACTACGTCCAGTTTCGTCTCATGAAAAAAACTGTGAAATCAGACTCCTTTATTTCAAAATTCGAACGTAGGGGATAATAAAATTACGAAGGTGATTTTTAATTAGGGAAATGTAGGTCAGACTCGTGTCTCTGAAAAATTCATGTACAGGTTGGAATGGCTTTCGATTCTAAAGGTTTCTTATTGAAATAAATTCTGAATGAAGACACTGTATAGGGTGTCGAACCTGGTTCTCATTGAAATAGTGTGCTTCCCAGAATGATTCTCCATGAAATTAATATTTACGAGGGAATACAGTTACGTGGACCACCCTGCACACGCACTCGAAGCTGTCGCCACGACAAGATAGGCTTAATTAAACGAAGTACTAGACAAACGGGAAGAAATCCGCCAACGACGCTCTGAAGTCTGCAACAGGGTTGGACGGAACGTGCCTCAAGCAGGAAGTCGTAAGTTTGAGAAACAAAATTCAAATTTAGATTAACTTAAGGAACTACTTGTTCCTCAAATGTATTCCTTTCATCCAATTCTAGTTTCGTTCTCTCAACTAACTCAAGAATCTTAGCTCACAACTTTACAGATAAAAACACCATCAAACAATACAATTATTTTGTCAGAAAATTTTCTTTACAATTATAAATTCGAGGCTTCTAAGTAAAATTCATTTTATAGTATCAGTAAGACTACTTAGTTCGCGACTTTAGAGGTAAAAGTACATTCAAACAATAAAAGTTATTTTATCATCGAATGTCGTTCAAAATTATAAACTGGAGGCTTCTATGTGGAATACACTTTGTAAGAGCAGTAAAACGACTTAACACGGTCCACCTGCTCGATACAAATTTCCCTTGACAAGAGATACATTTTCTTAAGGTAACTTCCGGTTGGCAGTTTCCTGTGGGCACCGTTTCGGCCAGTCCTGAAAGTCAGACACTCTTCTCGCGTGTTCTACTGCAGGAGCAGTGGGAGCCGCCGAGTGACCGGAAATCGTCGTAGCCAACGCTTGACTTCGTTGCGATAGATCGCCGAGATGGCTTGCGAACTTCCGATCACGTGACGCTCGACCGCACGCAGAGTATGGGCGCAGCGTTGGCGCGAGCGTATGTAAAGTTTAATTACGTTAATTGATACTAAACAGTTGAAATTGAGACTATAGAGCGATCGGGGGAAAACGAGCACGTTAACGAGCAACGTCGTCGAGATTAGTCGTCGTCACGCGACGCCGCGATTAGGGGATTACGTCTACTTTCGAGATCCCGAAGGAGGAAACACAAATGGGGAATTTCTGGTGAAATTTCTGAGCAAAAATTAAATCAGTTTTTCTTCACTCTGGTCTGCGATATCTTCTTAATAAGATGATGAATTTCTGGCACAAAATGTGGCGTAAAAGTGGCGCTAAATTGGATTTCATTTTTACCTAGATTTTTTGCGAAATATAGTTCTCGATCTGTGTCTTCTCTTTTTTGGACTTTTAAGATGTAATTTCTTGATTCCTTCAACGCTGGCGCAGGTATACATATATACATCTAATTATACACGACATACACGAACGATGAACACACACTACAAATACACAGACACGGATATTAATAATATATTATATCCACGAGACACTGTTCTCGTAACATATTATTAATTTCGAGCGTGATATGGCGTTTCACAGTCCATGCTCACGCATCCGACGTGCAGAATTTGTTCTTTCCGACATCGTGATCAGCGATGACCCGAGGAGGAAACACTACCGACGACTTAGCGAGAGCAAGCAGAAAACGAACAAAAAGAAATGAAAGCGGCACCGTGAACCTGAGAGAGTTCATTGAGATTTTTGAGGGCAGACGTTCGACATCTTGAAGGATGAAAATTCATCAGGAAAAGGGAAGATGGACTCAAGGGGTTGAAATAATCTCTGGACAAAAAGCTACAGAAGACACTCGTCTGCCTCCAAAAATATTCGAGCGTTCGTTTCCGCGATAAACGTTGGGACCTGGTTTGTCTTGTCCGTCATTGTTTCATTTCGAAAGCGTTGTTTCGCGGCTATTCCGAAACGCGAAACGGGACCAAAAGATAAAAAAAAAAAAGACACAATTGTCACCAATGTACTCATCCCCTTTCTTTCTTCCATCCCCTTCTCTGGCTGCCCCTATTCTTCTTTCACTACACGTCTGTTAACCAAAGAAATTCCAAAAATTCTTCCCCTTTCCTTTTCTATGATTCTTACCCCTCTGTAAGTTTCCCTTCCTCTCTCTTTCTCTCTGTCACGGCTCAACGTACTGGACACAACTCCACACGATATTTTTATATAGACTTCTTAAAAGTGCATTATAGTGCCAGGAAGACCACGCCAAGTAAGAAAAATTAAAAAAAAAAAAGAAGACAGTCTCAATATCGGAGCATTAGGCGATAGAGACAGGTACTATAAGTATTATGTAATGTATAAATATGGGAACTGTAGGTAACCAGCGGGATCATCGACGAAATATAGTCACGAGGGGCAACGGGGAATCGAGGGTAAAAATGGGGAAGAAGCGCGTCGTGCAGAAACGATCGCGTTAAATGTCAGTCGTTTTAGAAGAGTCTAGAAATGGGTCCCGACAAATCGAATCGGTAATTTTAGTTAATGGTTAGACTGGTGGGTACCATCGTTGCTTTGAGCCATTAATTAGCATCCGTAGACGTCGAGGATTTTAAACGATCAGAGGACACTAGACAGGATATACTAAATAGAGAAATTGCATAATCTTCCGAGGAAACATAATGTTCTTTAATCGTGACTCCACACTCGAGAGCAAATGATAATAAAATTCTTTAACCATAGTTGGACAAGATTGTAATAGAGGCCGTTTACACCGAGCTCGAGAGATTATTGGTGAAAGGATACAATAAGATTACAGAAACTGACAAACGTCCATACCTTCCACAAAAAAGCTGCAGTTCTTTCTGTCGAGAAAGGTAGGGCATTATCGTGGTTTCATTTCAGCCAGAAGTTTGTACTATGAAGTTGTGAAGACCGAAATAGGAACCGAAGCGACAAGCTGTACACACAGAGACTAAGAAAACTCGCCACCTGCCAGTAGATGTACCCTTAAGCCACGTTCCCACTTCTGCAGTGTACAAAGTAGATTCGAAATGTTTCTGAAATTATCTGAAACTTCTTCTTGAACTTTTCTTTTTACTGTACATGTTTTTGCAGTAAATGCTTCTGGGGGAAACGTGATTAATCTTCTGTGTTTTAACTGTTCAGACAATTTGCATATGTGGGGGCGTGACTTTAAGCCGCGGAAGAACGCGAACATTCCTTTAACACGATAACGAAAAGGACCCTAAAATGGAGACCATTACCCAAGAGAACTATTCCATTGACTTTCCTTCATGTATTCATACTGCAAAGAGAAGAATGTGTATATGGAATGGCACGCTTTGTTCTACTGAAATGCTTTCGTTACTTTGAATGACATCAGAGAAAAATTCTAATTTAATAATTGCAATTTTTACTTCATTTTCTGTTACATCTTTCTAATGAATAAATGCCAAATATATTGCAGAACAATTAACAGGAAAAATTCTTCCTGAATCTTCCATAAAAGTTACTTCTCCATGTCCCTCAAAATAACGAAACTATTTGATCTAAGCAGAGTCTGTCTCGACTACGCAGAGATTACTTTATATGTTTATACCTGTACATATGTGTATACTATATCATGTAATATACACAATATTATATAGTATATAATGTATGTATATATATTATATATTGAGAATTGTATTATGGCCTTTGTTTCAAGGAAACTTTGTACGTTCACATAAAGGAGCGAGAATTTCAGAACAAATTCGACCACCCCCTAGACGTCACGTTTTCCTATTCGTAGAACGTTGAATTGATGTTTAAATGTTGTACTTTATATGTGTATATATGTATTTTGTACGTTGAACGGATGTGAAAATGCTGGGACGAGGGAAGGGTGGTCGAGGGTGTCTCTGAATAAGGGTGAGTGTGTCCCTTGTTGCGTAAAGCGCAGTCTACACTTACAAGGTGAGACTTTCCGCCTTGATAATAATAAGGGTGCTGCAAATCTTAATTCTATCTTCCACGGCCCTTTTCTTCGCTTATTTAACGCAAACTTGGAGATACTTTGCTTTCTGAAAAACCCTTCGAGGCAAAAACAGAATGAAATTATTTGTGAATCAGTGGATAAACACTTTCCTCAAATTCAAGTAAAATCCAAATTACACTCATTTAAGAATCCTCGAAATACAACCACCACCCACGCTAAATCTACGCAGTGTTACCAAAACTTCACAAATGATTCCAAACGCCTGTCCAACAGCGAGTTTCAAATTCGTTCGAATCAATTTCGCCTATCACACTATATGTCACGGAAGCGTGCTCTTCTTTTCCCAATAGGAACACGACAGAAGTTCGTTCAAACGTATCCGTTGCAATATGTACATGGGCATCGTTTCACGAAATCGTGTCTAACATCGTCAGCGCTGTCAGTAAACATTATTCCTAAAGAGGCCAAAAAGAAGCGAGACAGAACCCAGAAATGGAAAGCCCCAAGAGAAAAGGAAAGAACAAAGAGTGACGACTAAAGCCACAGGCTAAAATCGGACTGTATCTTTGTACATAAACGTAGCGAAATCAGAGACAAGTTAACGCGTCGATCCTCGCACAATATCTTCCTTACTGTTGCGGAGTGAACTACGGCTCGCCGTGTCGACGCTCGTAAATCGAATTCGCGACTCCCAATGAGCAGGGGAAGAGCCAGACGAGATGAAAATCCTGGCGAAGGTGTTGCCCAGATGTCGGGGGTGGGGAAAGTGGATAAACGGGCGCGAAGAGCCACTCGAAAATCGCAAGCGGTTCGATCGATCGTCTCTGAACGCGACTAACGTGACGGCAACTCGAATCGGGAACGATTGTAACAGGAGGCAAGGGGAAACGGGAAACCTCGAGGAGAAGAGAGAGAGAAAAAAAAAGCAGAAATAATGAAATCGTTGAAGATAACGTCGGAGAAACGATTCTTCGAGGCGGTTTATACGTTATTATCGCGTCTGATAATTTATTACGGTTGTTATTATTGTGGATTCTTATTATTAAAAATTATTATTATTATGAGTATTACGATGAATAACGGTAGCGTTTAAAACGGTTTTAACTCTCAGACAATTTATTAAGATCTTTACCGAATATTACATAGCAGGCTGTCGCCGTCTAACTGTTAACGTAAAATGACCAAGAGATTACTAAATAATGTACTACCTATTAATCTATAGGGTGATCTAGCGACCACGAGTTAAGGGGAACTAGTCTTTTTTAACGAACCTCTATCTTTCTCTCTATCCTATTAATCGCCGTTGAAAGGAGACACACAGGACGCAGCGAAACGCTCGACGCGTCTTCGATGGTTAACTGTTGTTATAAACTGTTACTGTTTGCTGTGATTGTTAAAAGACATCGTCTATAACTCCACCTGATCATCATCACCCTTGGGAAGGAAAAATTATTCCATCAATTCGCCGTTTAAGTGACCCCTACCTGTTTTTTCCGCCTTGTGTGACATATGATTGACTTATACTACTTAAAACATAGTTTTCCTCTATTCTCTCGCGCTAAATATTAAAAACTTGAAGCCAAAAATATTCTCCGCTATTATTCGAAGTCTCTATTACATTCTAACGTTAACAAAAAATTGTACAACTAATTGCATTACGCGATCTTAATTTCCAGCCATTACGCTCAAATTAGAAGTTCTCGCAATCGCGCAATTTATTAAAATTGATCGAACAACACTGAAATTAATTGCTCCCCTTGGACCCATTGGCTTTAATGTATCGTTGAAAGAATGATCGCCCACTTACCTTGCGTCCCTCTCTATGGCAATGAATACAGCGTTTGATATCTCAATCATGTGCCTAGTTGGCGTGCAGCGTTTTTGTATACATTCAGCTGGAGAGGAGTGTCGTTGACGTTGCAATTATAAGGTTGATTATGTAAGTTCGCAGAGTTTCGTTGGCAGACTATCCGCGTGGAACATGAGCGTCGCTGAAACAGAAGCGTCCAGAAAGGATATCACTTCCAAATGTCGTGACAGTTCTAAATTCGAAATGGCTATTTGGCCACTTTAACGTAAGTGGCATTTCGCGGCACGGCCTTGAAATTTATATCAACTATGTGATACGAGGGGAAATGTTCGCGGATTACTTTTCAATTTCTTTTTCTGTAGAGATAGAGTTAATGAGGGGAAAAGAAAAAGGGAAACTTAAAGTGTTCAGAGATTCGTTGTGATATAAGTATTTAACAGTATAATACAGAGTGTTGGAGATATTGTCGGGAGTTGTATTGTTACTTAATTCGTAAGGAAATGATCGCTTTATACTTCGAAGACTATAGAATATTCAATTCTTTTGATTTTAGACACTCATACTCGCACAATGATGAACACTTTTTAATTGATTTATGATATATTTCATACTTCTCAAAAATTTCGTGAAATTCTCATTTTATATTAGATATATGTTAAAAATTTGAAGAGCCACACAACTGACCACCTAGGAATGACTAAAGGGATGATCCTTCTATCCCACTTTATCGCTCAAATTCGTATCGTACTGACAACCAGTCGTTCCAGAAGGATTCCTTTAAGCAAGTTACGTCTTATGTGTGTCCTTTCAACGTGTCAATCCTCATCCAAAGAAATCTAGATTACGAAGAACCCACAGGGTGTCGCGTTAGTACTTCTACGATATCGGACGATGGCTGGCGCGAAGCATGTAATGCTTGCTCAATGAAAAGATTGTACTTGGGTCGTTCATTTCCCAAATACTCGGTGTATCGAACTTTGAGAAACTATAAAGAATTTCTACTATTTTTTTATTAAAAGAACAGTAGACGTAAACTTAACTTTTTTTTTAAATGTCGACGGAAGAATAGGGAGAGAAAATTAAACATGAGAGCTTCCTAGAAGGAAATAATTTACGAGCAAAAGTATTGTGCGCTTAGAAAGGAAATATATAAATCGAAACATGTAGAAAAATACTAATATTCTGGAAATCTGGAGCTCCGCGAATTTTCCATTATGTTTCGTTGGATTCTTCGTACCAAAAATGGTGGCTCAGCGAGCACCAGTGGCTTCGCTATTGGAAAATGGACGATTCATTTTTAGAATGTACACCGGGGTGAATGAAACGAAATCGGTTAAACGAAAGAATACCTCTGTATTCTACGAACGTGAAGCATGCAATGATGCAGAATTATATCGAGCAAAATTGCATCGGTGATTCGAGGAGCAACGTATACCGCAAAACCTTTTCTCGCGGAAGTAAAAATAAGATTAATGTCTAGTAAACTGACCTAGATTTGAATAAATTTTTTTAATAGAAACTTCGTTGCAAAAATTGCTAGCATTCCAATTTACCTTTATGGCTCTTGAGAAAGTAGACTATTACACAATAAAATGTACTTTGAATTTTTTTGCCGAGAGATTTAAAAATTCTATTCATATTTAAATTCTATAGAAATCATTTTTCTGGGAAAAAATGGAATCGGTTCATCTCTCGAATCACCGATTCAGTTATCATAGAAGATAGCGTTCGCTCGATCGCAGCTAGAGAAATTTCATCGCTGAAATTGACGATACAAATGGTACGGAAGGAACATCGTCGAGTGCGAAAAACGAGGGAACGCTATCATCCGAGGATCAATAAAGTCTAAAGGAAACAATTCCCACGCAACGAATCTTGAAAGTAGTCAATATCTAATCAATTCTGAAGATACCGTAGCGGTAGGCAATTTAAAACAGAAAGAGAACAGGAGAACCCAGTAAACGTAAAACGAGTAACGCCAATAACTTTAAACGGAGGGGAAAAAATCGAAAGAGGAAACATGTAGAAGCGAATGATGTTCAAGAATGATAAAAAATCTTCCATTAGATTTGAATATCATTGCGGAGCATTGATTGTAAGACAAAACGAGTTGTTATTCTGAAACATACGAGGGTGCGATTCAACAACGCGAAATGTATATATACGTATTATTATATTATTAATTATAGCGATGAGGAAATGAAGGAAAAAACAAATGTAGCACATATTTTTAAAGAGAAACGACCGTGTTGAGAAAACGATACCGTATCGAGCGGATACGCGCACGGTGCTGATCACGGCACTAACAAATGAACAAAATGAAAACGATGAATTTCGATCCTGTTAATCATAGGCGAATTAATGATATCAAGCGAGCACCAGTCGATAAAAAGAAAACCTAATCGTAGCGTGTATCCCCGAAGGAACGCTGCTAAAATCGATCTTCGATTTAAGGAGATATAGGGGTATAACGATTACAATGTTTATGAACCAATGCATTTTCATGCCGAAAAACAAATAAAATTTGCAAATCGAGTTGTCTGTATTTCTCTTCCAACCATGTAGAACAGCCAGATTAATCCAAGCTCCCAACAACTTCTTTCTACAATAGATATTTTATAGTGGTATTTAAAAAAATTTCAACAAGATTTCCACCTTATCCATCTCATATTTATTTCTAACCTCAATTGAAAAATGCATAACTTCCTTGGATTGTTTCTTGGAATCTTACACTATCGTCCACAAATTATGTACAATCAAGCTTACTTTCTGCAATTCGTATAATACAAGTTCAGAATTTAAAACATCCGTGGGATTCAGATGTCGAGCAATATTCTTGTTTATTTCCTTGCTATATATTACTGTATTTAATTGTTTAAGTTCAGGAAGTTTTATCACGTAAACAAAAATATATATCTTCTTTGTCCTCATTAAACATGTACTACAAACACTGTGATGCTTTGCACAGATTCTTGTGTACAGCAGTACAAGAAGATATTCTTAAGTGATAGAATCGAAGACATCAGAGAGAAGAATTGGCTTTAATTATTGTCAGTCAGAAGCAGCCTTCTCTGGTTGAGAAACTTGTGATACTTCTTTATTAGATCCCTTCTCCTCCTGCACTTGCACCGATTTCTCAGAATCCAACTTACTATTGTTCACATTATCAACACTTTTTGACCAGGAACAGCTTCTTCTGTCAGGAGACTTCGGCATGGACCAAGTGCTGCTACGAGATCTTCTCTTAGGCGAATTACTACGAGACTTTGCCCTGGTGATTTTCACTTTCGACGCAGATCTATCTCTCCTACGTTTGAACCGATTTCTGCTATTATTCCAAGATCTTGATCTGGTTGGCGATCGAGACTTTTTCCTAGACCTCGACCGCCGAGATCGCGAACGTACCCTCGTGCCAGACCTCGACCTTGACTTCGACTTCCCTCGTCGTCTTCTTGATCGAGATCTGCTTCTACTTCGTCTGCGACTTCGCGACCTCGATTTGCTTCTCGATTTAGACCTGGACCGCGATCTTGAACGTGTTCTCGATTTACGCTGGGATCTAGAGTTCGATCTGGAGCTAGGTCTGGACCTGGACTTCGGCCTCGACCGTGATCTTGACTTAGACCTGGTCCTCGTTCTTGACTTGGACCTAGACCTGGATTTGCTGAAGGACCGTGAATTCCTGTACTCGAACGAGTGATAATCCTGGCCGACTAAATGAGCGAAGTACTTGTAGTACTGCTCGTTGTACAGGTGAGGGTTGAAACTCTGAAGTGCGCGAGGATTTCCGCTGTTACGCCACAAGAGTCCTCTACCTCTTCCACGGGAGAAGCGCCCTCCTCTGGACATACCCCTTGACAAAGTTGGGTAAATCATGGGTAAAGCTGCTTCGTAGTACCATGGTTGAGGGAATCGTGGGTAGAGGGTCGGATAAGGAAGAGAGTCCAAGGGAGCAGAAGCTGAAAGATAAAAGATCATTAGTAAAATACCTCTGAAAGTTGAAACTATATCTATTAGTAATGATCAGACTTCATACTTGTTGATGAAGATGGATATGCAACATTCTGTTTCAGAACACTTTTCAACTTTTTCGTTTGTTCTTCCGTCCCTGAGTCTTCGCTCAGACTTGCTGAGTTTTCCGAATCCTTTCCCTTTTTCCGTTTTTTCTGTAAGAATGATTAGAAACATATATTTAAGGAATGGAAACTTATAATTATAGATGCAACAAAAATAAAGAACAAGGATACCTTTTTTTTCTTTTCCTTCTTGGATTTCTTTTTCTTAGATTTTTTAAGCTTCTTGTCTTTCTTCCCATCCTCGTCTGAACTTAATACTTGAACGGTACCATCCTCTTTGCTATTTTTCTTATCATCACATTTTGTATCGGTTTTAGGGATTTCGTCGATTTTTATTTCGTTATTTTCCACTTTTATCTTGAAATACAGGACGTATATTAATTCAATTTTTCAACTATGAAGTGTTAAGTAACATTAGTTTCCTAGAATTTTACCTTTATTCTATCAAATAATTCGTCCAAAAGCCGAATACTTTCAAGTTGCCGCTGTGCTTTTATTAATTTCTGTCCCTCTCTAGCAATTTTCATAGACACTTTGTCCTCCTCTTTTTTCCGAAATATAGTTATTGCTTTTCGTTTGCGTTTTTCCTCTCTTTTTTGCCGTCTATTGTCTTTTGCTTTCGCGTCCACTTCTTCTTTTTTCCTGGCAAAAAGTAATACGTTGCGTAACTCGAATTAAATGTTTAGTCACAAATTCTATTCTTAATTACTTCAACTCCTCGCGACGTTTCTCTTCAGCTTCCTCTTTCCTACGAAGTCTTTCCGCTGCTAACGTATCCTGCGCTATAAGACGTTTCCTCTCAAATTCTCTATGCGCGATAGTGCTATCACTCATATGCTTTGTTTTATCGAACGTGATCTACGCATAGATCAATTAAAATAAATAAATAAGGTATTCTTTATTATTCCAAGAGTAAATAAAGTACATAATTGATATTTTGTAGCTACAAAATGTACATAGAAAATTTCATTTACAAGATGTACCTTAATGGCAGCTGTGAATGCATTCTCTCCTTCTCTTTTAAGGAGTTTCATCCCACGTAATGCATCCATAGCTCTAACAAAATCCATATATTCTACATACTGAATATACGCATCAAAAAATATCCCATCTTCATAACTGAATTTATTTATATTTGTGCCAAGACGCATTCTTGATCTATAAGGATCAGCAGCAGGTACATCAATTCTTCTAAGTGCTCCCCACTTCTTAAAGATTTTCGCAATCAAAGATTCACTAGGCATGGTTGCACCATCCTCTGTGAACCACTTAACAGGCAAGCCTGTTATGTGTATGGTGTCAGGCCTCTCACCAGGCTTGAGTTCATTCATATGCTTAGCATCTCTAAAGTAAGAATCCCAACTGTGTCTCGTAGGAAACTCATCTTTCGTCTCTGCTGCTCGAACTTTTAATACATTTGGGAATCCAGAGAGATTCAAACGTTGCGAGTCCAGCCTTGCTAGCACACGCTGTAGCCTGCATCTGTCTTGCAGGTCTCCTTCCAATCTGATAAATTCCAGCGTACTCTTGGCTACCTTCAGAGATGCAAACTCGTCCGGTAGTATAAGGGTACGTATCTTCTCCATTACTTCCCATGTTGATATTGTTTTTCCTGTTTATATCGCAGTTAATTTTTCTGTAAAAACCTATTATGCTAAAAATATGTGTAATTATAGATTTGTACAAATTTAAGAGAATGCCATACATTTCCTGTTAAAAGAATCAACGCTTATTGAATCAGATGATGTAAACCTAAGAGAAGGTGAGATTAAGCTTGTGGAAATAAATCTATTGCACTTGCTCTCTCAAATATGAGTTAGAACTATATTATTTGTACCATTTCAATAAAAAAATCATGAATTATTCATAAACATAATAAAATATGTAAGAAATGAAACTTCAAACTGATTAACTCTGTTGCAATTTAAAACAACATCTGAATACCAAAAGCAATGTAGTATTTCAATAACTCTTAGCATTGTTTTATGAGTACAAATATTAAAAAAATTGAAGAATCAAAAACATGTGTTGTAATATAAATATATTATATATCCCTACAGCATAAATACCTTTCATTTAATACATTCAATGCAATAGAAAAATATAACTCTGCAATGATGCAACCATACATCGCTTATCTCCTAAAGCTCTCCCAAATTTTGGAGCAGCTTCCTCAAGTTTTTACACGTTGCAGTGAATATATTAAACTCAATCACAGTAAAGGATTAAGATATTTAAAGAAAAAGAAAACATTATGAAGGTAAATTCATTAACTACTATGCTTGGTTCTTTTACCTGGTACTTTCAGTTGGGGAAGATTAACAGATACATTTATTTTCGCAACTGGTTTCAAATAAAGAGCGCGTGGAATATACAGAGGTACGATGTCGCTGAGATCCCTACAGCTCCGAAATTGGTCAACAACCTCACTACTGGAATTTTCACCTACCTTCTTACCATCGCTCATCATTAATATAAAGTACTCTTTTATATAGTAAAGCGCGGGACGATAGCAAAAAAAGGTTACAGCTATCGAGAAATATCTAAGATTATGAGAAAAACAAAGCTTGAGTGTAGATGAAAACCGTTCAGTAGAGAGGTTGTATATCCATTCAGAACGTCGAATGAAAATTCTTCCAGTTGTCGATTCTCCTCCTTCACTTTACACTTTAATATCCTTTCGTTCGTATTCACTCTCGCATGATTTACACAATTTTCGAATACGTTCGGTTCTCACGTTCTGTCAAAATGCACTGATCGAACACTGTACCGAGGAACGCTAGAGAGACACCCAACGCATCCTTCTAAATGGCACCTCTGTGCAGTCGAGTCCAAAATCAGTTTCACGTCAGCTTCACGGTATATAGGTAATAAGCTGCTATAAGAAATTTCGTTTTATTTCTTATGATTATTTTAATTACAGATTAATTAGAGTGTCATAAATGAAACGTGAATTATATGTAAGGGTACATGATACAAGCAGAAATATGATAGGAGGAAAAATTATGAAAGCTGAGAGTTTTGTTAATAATCTGAGTATTTGTTTGCATATTTAGCGTGTGCTATGTTTTTATGGTATTATTCTATGCGATTTTCTGTAGGAAATATTAAAAACTTATTGTTTTTTTAACGTTTTATGTTTCTTTCGAAAGGGCACCGATCAATGATAATACGGTCCTATTGTGGTGATATGCATCGCCACCAGATGACTATAAGGTTTCGGTGTTCATAAACTCATCAAATTCGATCATTAGAAATTTATAATCTTGTAATTTTGAAATAATTTCTGTGTTCAAAAATATTGTATACTTTTCACAATGTTTAGTCGTTTTACTTCTTTATTAAATAAGATTTGAAATTGTAATTTCTGTAATGTTTGATTCTGATTTTCAACACTCGTAGTGTTGCGATATAATTCTGAACTCGTTCGATAACGTCGAGTGTGATACAAAAATGATAAAGGAACACGCGAGGCCCCCAAACGTGTGACAAAAATGCATTAGATGATGAATGAAACTTTCAAAACTTTTACTAATTTCTAACAAACTAATTTTAATACTATAACAGTGTGCCTGAAGTATACGTAATAATTCTAGAACTCTTTTACAGAAACCATTTCCTGTTTTCTAAGCTAACGCTTCTTTATCATGCTCCCCAAATTGTATATTTAAATGTTTTAACATGTTTTTATACTGCATTTATATATCTAATAGTTTCAAATTGCGCTCCCAATTTGCATATCAATAGTACTAAATGGTGTATATATATAAGCTACCTTCACGTGATAACAGAAGGTATTTTCTGACCGTCTGCACTTTCGTATCTGACTTGCTGTTTATCTGCGGCTAAGTGGTTTGTGCGAATTTCTCAAAAGCGTGCGTGATTGCACTTACGCACGGAAACGTGGGTTAAAGGAGGTGTGAGATGTTCAGAATACGAATTTGAAACGATCAAGCATATCACGAGGATGCCAACTAGTGAGGAACCTGTAAGTGACAGTCTCTCGGAGAGGCTTGTCAAAAGTAACGAAAATGAGGTTGTGAACTGCCGGAGTAGCGCGGATAACATTGAAGGGCACAAATTAGGGCATGGCACAGACAGTTTTCCGAATATTAATGAGAGACCAGTCGATGATATCTCTATTGAATTCTTCTACAAGCCACATAGTATTACACTGCTTCTCATTGCCATCGGTGCTGTAATATATTCAGCTTTCACTAGGTAATTCCAATATTCAGCATACATTTTTCTTTAAAATTCTCAAGCATTGTAAATATGTTAATTTGACACAGGAATACTACCAATGTTGAAGACAATATTTGGGCTGGAATATTGTGCATCATATTCTTTTTCCTTATCATATCGATACTCACATTTCCAAATGGACCATTCACAAGACCTCATCCAGTTGTTTGGAGACTCGTATTTGGCTGTAGCGTACTGTATTTAATGGGCCTGCTGTTTATGTTGTTTCAAGATTATGAAACTGTTAGAAAGATTTTCGTTTGGGTGGACCCTAATTTGGCGTCGTTTCATATTGACATGGACAAAGAATACGGTGTTAATTGTTCAGACATCACTTTAGAAAAAATATGGAGCCATTTAGACATTTTTGCAGCTGCTCATTTTTTGGGATGGATGTTTAAAGCGATTCTTATTAGACATCTTGGTATTCTGTGGGCCATTAGTGTTATGTGGGAAGTTACAGAGATAGCATTTGCCCATCTGTTACCAAACTTTGTAGAATGCTGGTGGGATGCTTTTATACTTGATGTTGTTGTATGTAATGGTTTGGGTATCTGGGTTGGATTGAAAATTTGTTCCCTGTTGGAGATGAGGGAATATAAATGGGTAAGCATCCGTGATATAGAGAGCACTACGGGAAAATTGAAGAGGGCAATGTTACAATTTACCCCTGGCAGTTGGACTGCTGTTAGATGGCTGGATCCAACTTGCACATATATGAGATTTGTTGCTCTATGCCAGTTGGTTATTTTCTGGCAAGTTTCAGAACTGAATACATTTTTCTTAAAACATGTGTATGAATTTCCACCGTCACATCCATTTGTCGTAGCAAGACTGGTGTTAATTGGTGTAATTGTTGCGCCATCTGTTAGGTATGGGATCATAAATATTTATAATGTGATATTACTTTAAATATTTTATTATAATACCATTCTAAAACCTTAATATAAATTGTAGACAATACTACATGTATGTAACAGATCCTACATGTAGCAGAGTAGGAACTCAATGTTGGGTCTACGGTGCAATTATGGTTACGGAGGCATTACTATGTATACGACATGGTGCTGCATTGTTTGAGCGCACTCAAGCATTGAACATTCTCTTATGGCTACTTTGCCAATCTCTAGTCTCAGTTCTTTGTGTCTATGGCTGTGTTCTGTGGCACCAATACTTTGAGGTACGTTTACTCTCCTTTGGAGTATGATCACTGTCACTCATTTTGTAACTAACTGAATGATTATTTGCGTTTTCGTTTATGCATTTTCGTTTATGCGTTTTGCATGGCTGTCGCCCCCTCAGACGGAAAAGAATATTACTTCGAAACAGTCAGTTACCCAACTAAGCAACAGCCATGTGGATGTAACACCTAGCAGCGGTATGTGTTAATGTTTATTATGTATTTCCAAAGCGTATATAACGCATCGTACTAAGCCAATAGTGTACTGGGCTATTGACTTATATTTAACAACTACTAAATATAAAACGAGAGTGTCATTTAAACGTGTTAGAGTCTATTACTCAACTGACACGAATGCTATAAAAACGAAACAAATTGTGTCATGGGTGGCTTTTGTTTACATAAAAAAGTTTCATACCCTGTTGTTTCAGAAGCATTCAAAGTGTATAATACGTGAAATAATAGTTTGTCAACGTTTATATATGCAAACGCATGTTTAAAGATCTGATTTTTAATTAATGTACATGTTTATACCTCATCACTGCTCAGTTCATCATTGGTTGAGTAAATGGTAAAGTAGTGTACAGTTATAGTAACGGATGTGTGTTCTAGGGGGTTTGGTTCACTCTACAAAATCTGTGGACTTGCTGGAAAAGAAGCGATTGTGAACAGGTTCACAAGAAAAAACGACTGACTTAAGGGTGAAGTGTTTACACTATCAAACTTTCTAGTCGCATATAAAGAAACGTACAGAGGAGACTATTTAAATTTAGTAGGTTTGCCAATGAATGTATGAGCTCATCTGATTTTCGTACACTGCGCCTGTTTGCGTGTGAATGTTATGAAACAAAAAATCTTGTTCCTGAGAATAAATGGAGAGCGTTGTTACCACTTAATCATGGCTTTCTTGTGAGACAAGAAGGATCGACCGCTATATTATTTACGCGACATAGTAACTCCAGTTTCATCCTTAGACTCAAGATATGGGAATATACTGCAAGTAGAACTTGGAATTATTTGCGAACCTTCCGGGCATTTCCAAGCCTCGCCAAGAAGTCTGTTATTAGACGCAGAAACAAAAATGCGTATGCGACTTGGTAACTGTTCGTCCTCATATAACTTTACATACGACGACGTAAGTGGTGACTTCGTACAGTACATCTGCAAAAAAAAAAAAGGGAAAACGTAACCGTGATGAAAACGTTCAGCTTATGATAATTACCTTAGTATAGATTTAAAAAATGCTAATGCCATGAATTTTATTGTAACAAGAGTACCTGAGCGTAGGTGAGATAGAATAGCTGGTCGAAATTAAGTTCGAGCCATGGAAGACTATCTTCCGTAGGAGATCTCAATCGATTCAAAGTATCATAGGCTAATCTAAGTCCCATCGTCTCGGATAATCGTTCGTTTAGCGTCAATTGCATGATCTAAAACATTTTTACGGAAAAGAAAACATTGCTTTTAAATACTGTATCTTCTCGAACGTGATATTACTTTCAAATGACATTTTTTTACTATTATAACATTTTTGTAGATGTATAAAGGAATTGTATATGATTTCACCTGGTAAGACACGAGCTGTCCTGTAGACGGTAGCTCCATCGTTCTAGGATCTTGATAAAGAATGTTTCTTTGACAATCGATGTACTCCTTAAAATTTGAGTTCATAGAGTCGTTATCGTTCAGTAGAGAGTTCTCAGCTTCGCGAGTTCCGTTCCAGTAATAGATACCTGATTATTTGGATGATATTCTTAAAATAACGTATTTACTGTTATATACTTCTGTAATATTTACGTACCATTTGCGTCGAAGTGATGAGCAATTTGGTGCGCTATTATAGTACCAAGCGATGCTAATAGCATATAATCAAACGAAAATTCGTCATACATGAACGACGAGTCGATTGCACCAAAAGGTATCACAACGAGATTCAATCGGTACATCGCTAAGCCTTTAGACTGATATGGTGTTGCATACTGCGTCCAACTGTATAAGTGATTGCTTAGAACCAATAGTACATATTTAGTACATTCATTTTTAATTATAGACTCACATTTGTTCAGGATCGCCTGGATTTGTACAGAATTCTTTGTTCATTAGCATTCGATACCGGCTTATTAAAATCATCGAATTGTTAAAGTAATTGTCACTTAGAACTACCTAAAATTTCAGTCATAGTAGTTAACCACTCCTCATGAATCGCTATTACCAATTTTTATACATGTATATAAAATTAAAGTAGCTCTTTATACCTGATCCGCTTTGACTTGCTTATAAGTCGACTTTTCATCAGTGAAGTACGAAACATCAGGTACGACTACCTTTAGATTGTTTATCTTTGCTTGTAACGCGACATGTCCTTCTTCTGCAACCCAATCTGCTTCTTTTACTCTTAACATTAGCGTTTCTTTTAGTTTTTCGAACAAACGATGGATCTATTAATTTATATTCTGTCAGTTAGTTATTTTATAAATATTGTCAACAATCAAAACCATGTCTTACAGTTCTGTTCATGTTTGAAAGTTCGTCACTTGAGAAGGAGGAAATGTACAAGTTCGATGCTTCAGGAATTAATATGTTAGCAGCTACGCGAAGACAGTGCTCTTCAAGATTCTCGTGCTTTGATAAAACTAACTGGAAGAAAGATTCTGTTTAAATGAGGATCAAGGATGTTGATCACGAAAGATGAATATACCTCACGATAAAGATCATGTGCGTACAATCCTAATAATGCATTATTCAATTGCATCGGGCTTTTTTCTCTGACGCCTTCCAAGCTTTTCAACCCTTGTACCAAAGCGTCGTAAAAATAGACTTGCACGTGCGTATCTGGACCAACTTTTGTCTTCACTAGCGAGTAAAACAAACTCGTCCAGTTTACCTACACATGTATTACAAAATATATTAATGTTTTTGTGTTAGTTAAATATGTAAACTTGTCTTACAATTTTAGAATCTCTTTGTAAGTCTGTGACCGAAATACGAGTGTAATTCCTCATAAGATACGCCTCGTGAATCTTCTCTTTAGATGGGAAATTCTGCGACATAAGAGAGAAGTTAATCAAGAAATACTTAACTAGATAAAAAGTGGCGAATGGACTCACCGCGAAGAACGCTTTCACTATCTCCATATCGATTTGGATCACTGTGGCATTTATGTATTGGATGATACTGTGACTATTGTTTAATTCACTAAAAACGTCGAGCGCTGTCAAGGCTTCAGAGATGGACGCTAAGAATTTTCTCGTATCATCCTATTGACAAATAAGACATTAAAGGGTAATCGATTAACTTTTGTCAATAGCAGGGATCACGTTTTCTCTATCGAATGCACAGACATATCCGTACTTTGCACGTTTTGTATTCTTTATACAGTTTCTCCATGTCCACTTCTTGATCTTCTTCATTGTATTGATTCGCGTGACACGAATCCTTTGTTTTCTCTGTGTCGAAGGGACTTCTATATATGGCAGGGCCTATCTTAAGAGTTAGATATTCTAGAGAGTACTCGTCGAGATCCGGAGCGACATTGAACAGTAAAGCGCTAGAAAAGAAGTAAATGTTGATATATGAAATGACGATATTTTTATATAGTTCGTTTGTCTAGTTTATTCTACCTATTATGTAATAATAGTTTAGCAACTAGCTCAGTGAAGTTTGCATGATTTCTAGCTTCGTCGTCACTAGTGTAAAACTTTCCTATCTCGTCTAGTGCTCTTCTCGCTGCGGAAAGACGTTAAAATTAAAGATTGTATATTAAAAGTATATTCAAGTTTAAAATTATTTAGACGCTTGTTTTATCTACACGTACCTAGTCGTATCCTCTCTGTTTGATTGATGTTCTCATATTGTATGCAACTGTTGTAATACTTAACGAAGAGGGATTCACCACCTTTGTCTATTTCCTTTTGCATTTGTCCTACAGAACAAAGTGAAAACTACTGTTAATGTATATAAAATCTAGATTAGCACATAAACAAGATTTTAGTAATCTTTCACAGATATCTTTGTTACCCATTTTATATAGTGAATAGTTTAGGAATATTCCTTATTTTAAGGATAGAATGAGAACTATACTCACGTAATATTCGTTGATAAGCTACGTTTTCTAAGTTTTGATCCACAACTTGTGGATTCGCTTCAAAACCACCGCAAGCGTACTCGTAAAAATCTTCACATGGATCTGCTGTATGGTTCATGTAAAATAGCATTTTGCTGGCTATATTTTTACACTCGCCTGATGTACACACATCTCTTTTAGGTCTATAAGTGGAAGCTGTGGTTATAGATCTCTTTGGAATTGTACTTGTAGAATAGGTAGTTATAATTTGAGGATTGTCAGTGGTACTTTCAACTGAAGTCTCTTCTTTGTTTTTAGTTGTAGACTGGACAATACTGTCTGTTGTAATTTCGTTATTATCGAAAGAGACTGTTTCAGTGATAGCTTCATCTTCAGTAGTAGATTCATTAATATCTACCGTAGTCTCGTACTTATTGACAGAAACTGTCGTACTAAGACTACTCTCAATGGTAGTATCTTCTTCATCTTCGGTTGTAGATTCATTAATATCTGCCATAGTCTCGTACTTATTGACAGAAACTGTCGTACTAAGACTACTCTCAGTGGTAGTATCTTCATCTTCGGCTGTAGATTCATTAATATCTGTTATAATTTCATGTTGATTGAGAAAGGCTGTTGTACCAAGACTATTATCAGCGATAGTTCCTTCATCTTCAGTTGTAGATTCGTAAGTTGTGTATTCGTCAGAAGTTATTTCACTGACAAAATTTAAGTCTGTAGGGATGGAAGACTGAGTTGTATAGATCTTGGATTTATTAATACTCTTCCTGCTATATTCTTCCGTAGTTATATCTAATTGTATATCATTTTCCGTAGATGAAGTAAAGTTCTCGAGCAATGAATTCGTATTAATTGTTGAAGGATCTTCATATAATTGTTCTCCATGTGTACTTGTTAATAGTTCTTGATCTGTAGTTATAGCAGTGTTTATGAATCTTTCAGATGAGCTGTTCCTGGAGCTTGAAGTATCCATTGCGTTAGACTTCTCTGTAAATACTTCGAATTCTGAAGTTACAGATTTAGAGGAAGTACTATTGGTCTGATGATGTTTAACTGATTCCATAGTAGTTGTTCTGCCCGTATAATGCTCATGATGACGCTGATGCTAATCAGATATCGGAAGATATCATTATTTCTACCATTTCCTAGTATTTCCATTTTACTAAACTTACCTGCGTTACTCCTAGATCTTCAACTGGCTTTTCAGAATAATGGTAGCTTTTCTTCCATGGTAAAGCGGCGAGGATAAGAATAATACATAGGAAAAAAAATATTAATAGTGCTAGAACGCAACTTCTATAAGATTGATCGCGCTGAGCTGCTTTACCCTCTTCTGTATTAGCAACTTGATAAGATCCTCGAGAAGGCATTTTTACCGTAATTTTTACACGCGACAGTATCTTTCCTGGTGCGTAAGATCCCAGCACGTTTTCTAAACTGAACTTGGAACATTAGTACAAGGTGGAGATTGCGGTTTAGTAACCACTTCCTTTTAACTGTTATCTTGAAAGTACAATACTAACGATTACAGCGTATGATAATACTGCATCCTTTAACTGACTCGAGATGTTATAAAAATATCAATGTTCTACAGGAAGTTGGTTGGAATTAAGTCAAATGATTTTATAGACCTAAACACTTTTTCTTTTTCTCTTCTAATATAATATCCATAAAATCTATGCGATCTAAGGGAGGCGACATTAAAAATACTTAAGATAGATATAAGTTACTTATATTAATATATTTTATAATACAATTATCACAGATATGTAAACTACAAAATATTATATGCTATTATAAAATGCAACTTGCAGTTTTGCCAATGATCCCATTGCACGTACTATACGACGACTTATCTACAACCTAGACTATATTATGTATAATTTAAATACAATTAAAAAATATATTTAAAAACTCTATTCGCCTGTCTGTTGTACTGAATATATATCAGTGTTGCGTTTGATTTCATTGTCCAACGGATCAGATCTAATAAATACTTCGATCGCTGATCCGATCTCTTTTGATGCAGAAATATTCTCTATTTTTTTGGTACACGTTTCGTTTTTATAGTCATCAGACTTTAATGTTTCGGAGGTAATCTGAAACCCCCAAAGAAAAGACAACTTAAATACTGTAAGCTTATACTTAATAATAATTAGATTAAATATGCAATGTAATTACTTTTCTTTGTATTTCATCAGCCTTAAATTTCTCTAGTTTGTCCTTATCAGCGAGTCCAATTGCAGTCTTTGATGACGTTTGTCTCTTTGGAGTAGGTTTCCTTGGTTTAAATGATCCAGAAGCTTTCTTAGGTAACTGTGAACTCGTATGCTTTTTACTCTCGTTTGACTGGTCACAGTTGTGAGTCAGTAACTGCTCCTTAGTTTTAAACGTCTGTAACGAATAATTTAGAAGCATAAGTTCCCACTTAATTCTCGCTTATCGTTTCGTTTGAACATAACACTTACATGTGAACAAATTTCGCATTTTAAACTATGCTTATTCATTTCGTGATGCTTAAGAGCTTGTGCCCGATGGAAATTACGATTACAATGACTACAACTAAATCTTTTGATATTGCTGTGCGTCAAAAGATGACGCTTTAATTTATCAGGTCGCGAGAACTCGCTCATGCATCCTAAGTAACCTCTGAAGGGACACTTTAATCTCTTTGTCAAATCGTGAATCAGCATATGCCGACCTAAACGATCTTTTCGTTTGAATCTAGCTGGACAATGCTACAATAGAAAAAAAACGAAAAGAAATTATACAGAAAACGTGACGGAATTTTACGATTTTTAAGCTAATCGTAAAATTACTCACTGGACAGAGAAATGGCGTTTCCTCGCTATGTATCAACTTATGATTAGCTAAATATTGCTCTGTTTTGAAGGCTTTCCCGCAGTCTTCGCAGGCGAATCGTGCGGACGAGGCGTGCGTTTTCAAATGACGTCGTAAAAATCGTTCGATCAAGAAGCTTTTGCCACAATGTAGACAGGCGTAATCGTGCGTCGTGGTTTCCGTGTGATGTTGCAGAGCCTCCAGATTCGAAAAGGAGGACTTGCAAACAGAGCAGCAATAATATTTCTCTGTTGTTTTCTGTTTTTGGACGGAGTGGGCGTATTGATGGAGCCCAAGATCAGACAGAGTATTAAATACTTCACCGCACACGTGACAACGATACTCCGATCTCTTGTGGCTGCGAGTATGCTCTAAGAAATCTTCAAGTTCGGAAAACATCATACTACAGCTACTTTGCACACATTTGTACACTTTCAGTGCTAAGTGAGAGACTATAAGGTGGCCCTTTAGAGCTTTGTACGAATCGAATATCTCTTTGCAAAACTGACAATGATAGGTACGGTCTATGCTGCCGTCCGGTGGTGCCTAACAATGGTGATGGACTATTAAGAAAAACGTATGCAGAGGAGAATTATAAGTTTTTACAGAAAAATTGCTAAATACCTCGGGTGGTAAAGAATGTATAGCGGTACCAGGCCATACTTTATGCGACGACATATGTTTTTTCACGTTGGACTTTTGCGCGAATGCACGTCCACATACTACGCACTGATATGGTTTTTCCCCTGTGTGAGAACGCTCGTGTTGCTGCCAGTAAAATTTCTTTGCAAACTGTTTGTCGCAGTAACCACACTTGTACTGTAATAAAACACTTGAATGAAAAATACAGAACACTTTAAATTTCATTACATTGTACAAATACATACCTTTAAATTTTGTGTTTGATTAGTCATAGGCTCAGATTCTGTTATTGGATTTTCTGTTACTGACATATCAATGTTCTCTGCATCATTGATACTCTGCTCTTGAGACATATCGCTTTGCAGAACTTGAGGTACTTCATTTGAATCATCTTTCATTGGTTCTGTATCAGTTGGAATAGTGGAATTTTCAAAAGTATCCAAACCATCTGAATTTAATATAATTGGAACACTAAATGTGGAATCTGTTGTAAAATAACTAGCACCTTCTTGGTCCATGCTGTAATAAATGTATTTGTTAAAGAATAATTTCAGGAACATAATAAGTATTTAATCAGTTATAGCAAACCTAAATAGCATGTCTGACTCTTCGAGTATGATTGGCTCATTAAGTTGATCATTTTGAACAAATGTTTCTTGTGGATTATATTGAGATGTATCTTGACCATGATCTTCTGCATGAACATTTTGGCTTTCATCGCTTACCAAAAACTGACTTAAATCTATTGTTTGTTCCTGTGTCTTTTGGTGCGTCCTTTTGTGCAATACAAACATGTGTAATGATGTAAATTGGCTTTTGCATTTCCCGCATTGAAATATATCTTCTTCATCCTGATCAATTGCTGAATTCAAAATATAAAAATGATCATTAAAAAAGTCATGTCAATGTTTATGTATTATTATGTTCACTGTGGTTTACATGTAAAAATGTACCACAGATGTTATAAGATATGTAGATATGTGTCTTGGCACTAGGCAATAAGTTGTATTTTTCTATTGCAGTGAACATGTTAATATAATTAGAAGCTTATGTAAAATAATAAGTGCATTATTAAATTACGCGTTTCTTTGGCACTATATATTTAAATAAGTGATAAAGCTTGAAAAATACGTAAAAATTAATCGACAATAATCGTGTTAATTTAGCAAAGAACCCACCTGATTGTTCAACTTCAGTTATCAGAGTCTGGGACTCCAATAAAGATTGCACAGAAGGACTATCAAGTGATACGCCTATAAAAGTACGAAACATGGTAAAAATAAATGTACAAAATACTATCTGAATTCTGTTTCAGAAAGGAAGATAAATAGGATACTTATTGGTTAACCCCACCTATTTCTATGATGGAAAAGTTTTACCTGTTAAAGCGTCGAAAATAGATTGCGCCATAGTTTGCGAAAATATTAACGCTTCATTTTAAGCAGAATCGATGATCAGGCTTTCATGAGGTATTTAATGTGAAGAAAACGAGGAAATACCAAGTCGAAAACATACCGAGAATTTCTACACCCTGGCAGCGTTGTTGCTGACCAGGCCAGCGAATGATAATCGATATGTCGACTGCTGCGAAAAACGATTCTAACCTCAAAATTAGAAATCCTGCACAGTGGTGCCAATTTCAAACAAACCAGTAGAATAGGTAGGTTAGGCGAAAGACGCAGAGTGTTCGATTGCCTCCGAAAAGATCGTATGTGTTTTTCTTTGGTGCACTTTTAAAAGAGGAAAATTAGAGAAATGGCAGCAGTATTGCGTGTAAAACGTAGGTACGAAGATGAGCCCTCAAATGCACTAGTAATTGCATGTAAGCGACGTAAAACTGCGGAAAATGACGAAGTCGAAGAATCAGCTGCGTTCGATCCTCTAACCACTGTTTTCAAATTTGCTGGGACTGTTAAGAATCAGGTAAAATTTAATGAATTTTCCTCATAATAAATACAAATCAGGAAAATAAGATAATCATGTATTTTTTGTTTCTGCAATAGGAAGATAATGTCGTTGAACATTTGATTCAAACTTTGGGGAAAGACGAGTTAAAAGCGAATTACAAAAAACATCCTGTGGATATATTAAATAAAATTCGAGAAAAAACGAAACAAACTTCAGTGGAGAATCGTTACAAAGTAGTCAATTGCGTTAGGTCTTTGGATAACTCCAATGTTGAAGAATTTGAAGAGAAAGTGACATTGATAGACGTGGAAGATTCTATATCATGTGCCAATGGGAAAGAACATTCTACAAAACAGGTAGATATGCTTTTCTATGTACTTATTACACCAAGGTAGCATTAGTGAGTGTTCAAATACAGATTTCGAATTCAGAGGACTGAAATAAATATATCTAGTTAAATCCAATCACTTCTACGCTAACTACATTTAGTACATTCTTTACTTTGATTTCGGGTGTATATATGTCTGTTTTGTGGTCACAAGCTGATGATTCTATCAACATTTTTGCAGGATGAGAGTTACGTCTATGATTTATACTATGGACAAACTGAGAATGAAGTGAACATAGAGGATATGGTATCTGTACATCCTTTTGAACAAGAATTAGTTTACGACACCTATAGAGATAATGGATATTCCGAAGTTGAATGTGAGTCGGAAGATTCGAATTCAGAATCAAACTGGAGGAATGATTACCCTGATTCAGATCATTCAGAGGGATCAATTGATGACGAAGACATGAGAGAAGCTATTATGAAGATGAAAGTGGAAGAAGGCTCCGATTTATCTAGTGAAGATGATTTTGTGTATGCAATTGATGAGGATGATGTGGAAGCTTATGGTTATAAATATGCAAAATATAAGGCAAAAATGAAGAAAGAACTAGATGAAGATGATAGCAATCTTAGTGAATATAGTGGAGAATATATAGAGGAGGAACCAGATGAGGAGAATGATTCATATAGGGATAGTGATTAATATTAAAGTTCAAAGTAATCTTGAATATAAGTTTAACTTTTAGAAGTATGAAATGGCAGAGATCAGTTGTACATAAATTCTTATCTGCTGGATAAAAATGTACAGATGAACAGTGAATCTAGTACAGTTACGTTTTTACTATGATTATTTTTGTAATGACTTCACTTTCCATACTATTTAAAGCAATTTAATTAGACGAAGAAACATGTACCGTTTTATTAAAATTGTTTTCCAAACATGAACTAAATGAATTTCAATTATCCTTTTCATTATATACAAGCAAGAGTCGTAAAGATCTTAAAATTTTATTAATTTCTATATATTTATTACATATTTATATAGATATATCCTTCGTGTAAAATTCATCTATCAAAATAAAAACAGTAAAAGTAAACCTAATGACAGAGGAAGGTGTATAGGTATTTAGAAAAAGAACTGTTTCCGACGATATATGGCATATAATAATATACCAGATTTATAATGTATAACAAATGGTTGGAAGTATTGGATAGAGATTTACAAGTTTGTCTGTTAGCAATAAAGTACCTTCTTCGTGATGTGTTATCAAATCTTCTGCACTTTATTTTAAATGGAATATCTCGAATCCTGGTTTCATTTAAACAGCAATTAGCTAAGTGTACAGGCCCGTAAATAACGTAACAATTACTTTATAAAAGTATCCGCGAATGTTTCGCGTTCATCTGGCTAAGCTACGTCGTCGAAATACGTAAATAATTGTACATAACTGAGATTTTTTAAAAACGTTGTCGTTCGACTCTGGTTTTGAACAGCGACAACGAGCAGATTTGACGTTCTTGTTTCTTAATTTTTCTTATCGTCGAAACTCGCACGTTGGGAAAAAGTTGATGCCTTTAACGAACTCGTTATATGATATGAATAGTACGCTGCGTATACGTGTAACACTGGCCTTAATTCTAATTTTTACATGTTTCACGCGCTCCCAACGAATCGTTACTTGCTCATAAGTACACGCGATGCTTTTGATTGATACGTACGAAGCAAATGCGTTGGTAAAGATCCAATTTACATACCGAATCGTAAACTCTTAGCTGAAGAATACTAAGGAACTTCAATTCCTTCACTCTGCGAATAATATGAGGAATTTTGTATTCCTGCAACAGGAAGCGACCCCAAATTCTTTCCCTTATGGCAGTCTGGATACATTTATCAACGTACTCGCTCCATCGAAAGTACACGAGCGCGGTTTATGGACATGAAAACCTTTTCATTCATATTTATAATATATTAATTGTCATATTGCAACTTAGCGTTTTCACAAGCTGAGATTGGTATCATTCAGGAATAATTAAAACTATCGTTCCGTAATACTCTACTCGTCTACTGTACAACATTTTACACTCATTCATTTATTTATCGTAATTCCTTAGGTATGACGATTAATTAGTTACAGCTACGAGATTATTGAAGAGTCATGAGATTGCACACCTTTTGTAGATCAGCTCGATCGTGGGCATTCGAGACCAACTGCACCCTTTGCTCGTGCTCATTCTCAACCACGATCCTTCATGCGCAGGACGTGTGTCTCATTCGGCAGCCTCACTTTGGTATTATACTCCATTTTATCTCTCTCCTTGCTTATCCTTACCTTTGCCAAGGTAATCCAAAGCGAATCATACCAAACGCCCACCGCACGATCATCTAAAACGTCACCCTTACTAACTTCTACTTTTCCGCAACTCCGTGATCACTCATACGTATGTACACACGTCGGATAAATCAGCTTATAAGTACAAACAATTCCCTGGATCAACAGAAATCACACAACAGTAGTCAACTAAATCGGATAGTCGGTAAGTATACATATATATATGTATATATATATTTTTTGTATAAACTGGCAACAATTAACAGTCCCGTTGGCGACATCACCGCAGGCGAGATGCTTCGACCTGAGAGTTCTTAGAGTACCGACGCTTCAGTCCTACCGCTTGGAGGGGTCGTGGCGTGACTGCTCGAATTATTATTATTATTGTTATTGTTATTGTTGTTACTCGCCTCGCCGGCGTGACTCGAGCAGTAAAACTTTTTGTGAGCTATGAAGGTGCTCAGGTAATTGAAACTGATGTCGCACGACCGACAATAACGCGGCCCGCTTTTATTGGGGTCGAGACTTTCCTCTGGAGGCGGGGTGTCCTCGCGTTCTTGCTTTACCTTGCTCGTCACTGTCGGAGGTAGCGGTGGCGGCGGCGGCGGCGGGGGTGGCTGAGGACTCTTTCGAACCTCGGTCTTACCATTTACCTGCACCTCTCCAGGTATTTCTTCGGGCGTGGTCGCGGGGGCGGGCTCTGGAGTTGGGAGGACTGTTTCGTCATCCAGCACGCATGTTATGTAATTTTCCTCCTAAAAAGTAAAAAAATAAAATAGAAAAAAGCATCTAAAAGTTAATACAAACAGAATGACTTTATATAAATACAGGGTGGTTGGCTAAGGGTGGTTAAGGCTAAGGCTAAGGGTTGGCTAAGCTATTATTCTTGGTTTGTGTATCCTCTAGTCAAACACCCTATACTTTAACTTCTGAAGACTTCAGTATATTAAGATCATATTCTTACATCATCAACGATTGATTTCTCACCTGCAGATCAGCCCCCCGTTTCTCAAAGTGCATCTTGATATGCGTTCTCATACCACGCAACGTGTTTCCCTTGTAGCGACAGATTGTACACCTGAATGCCTTCACGCCCTGATGAGCGTCCATGTGACGCTGCGCAGCTCCTGCTGTTGGGCTGACTGCACCGCACACAGGACACCTCCAGCCACCAGTGGGTCCACTGGTGCAAGTGTGTGTGCCTCCAGGTTCGATTATAGCCTAAGTAGAAGAAAATGATCAATATGTCCTAGTTTCTGCTGTAAGATTATGGAGTGAACCAAACTCACTTTGCATTTGGTGCATCTTGAATGATGCTCCTGAGGTTCCGGCCTCTTGGGACAGTAGAATGCCTGATGAGCTACCAGATTGTCCATAGAAGCGAACTTAATGCCACACGCAGCGCAGATTAACTGGACCAAAGGAGGCGATGGCGTGCCAGGTGGAGGAGGACTGTTACTGACTGTGGTTTCTCTCGCTTGGCAATAATGTTTTTTGTGTGCGACGAAGTTCTCGTGACGACAGAAGACTATGTTGCACTCTTTGCACCTGAAAATTCGAGATATGTACATACTTATATAGAACTTCTACTAACAAAGGTTCTTAATATAAAAGAGTTTCTGATAATCCAACTCTTTTAGAGAGACATTCCATCACAAAATCGCTACTCACCTAGAGACACCCTGCTTAACAAGAACCCCAGGAACTGGCGGGGGTGGCAACTCAGCCAGTCTCAGAGCGAGTTCCGTCGGGGGTGGCACAACAGTTCCAGCTGCTGTTGGAGCAGCACCGATGGACCTCGCTCTAGGACTACCGCTTCCCCTGGATCTCGGGCTACCAGGTGGCGGAGGCAGAGAGGATGGCGCAGGTGATACCCTGTTTTCCTTCTCATCCTGGTGAGCTGGGGACTTCCGAACACTTAAATCAAGAGGTGCCGAGCCTGGCGGTGATGTAGACGACGCCACGATCGACGCAGGCGTCGTTGGCTTGTTTGCTGCTCGGAGAACTGGTGGAGGCTCAACCACAGTGTTCTGTGGAGTAGTAGCTAAGCCTCTGGTCATTGGCTGAAGGTGACCTAAAAGCAAGGGGACACGTTAGAGATAAATTCTATAAAAGGCAAACATCTACTAGTATCACTAAAGCCTATTTCTGACTAGTCAAGTTACTTGAATTCTAATCTGAACACGGCTTAACTCATCATAAAAACAACATTCAACTACAAACCATTTGGCAGAAGGAAGCACGCAGTGTCAGGTGCAGGCAGAGTCGGCGCAGCCAGGACACTGGCTCCACGGAATAAAGAGTACGGCACGATGAGAATAGGATTCGTAGGCAGTGCCAGGCAAGGCTGCGGCGGCGGGGAATCCCCAGGACTGGCGCTGGTCGGCGGCGACGTCTTCACCGACGAAGAAGTCGCGCTGGCCGCGGGTGGCGTGTCCTTGACCACGTGCCTGGTGCTGCAATAGTGAGTCTTGTGGGCTCTGTAGGTCTTCAGCGAGCTGAATCTGATGTCGCAGTTTCTGCAGTATCTCTCCGCCTCCTCGTTCAGCGAGCCGTTGGAGGCGGTCGTCGCGCCACTTCCGGGCGTGGTTGTCGCGGTTGGCGCCGCGGGTATCGTCGGCGGCGCCGGCGACGCCGCGTGCATCCTCATGTGTCTGTTCAGGGAGACCTTCTTGTCTGCGCTGTACGAGCAATGGGGACAGGCGTACGCCTTCCTCACTTCGAACTTGTTCGACTTCTCCTCGTCCTCGTCGTTCGTGGTGTCCTCCTCGAGTCGCGGCCGATGGGCGCAGTAGAAGGTGCGGTGCGCCTCCAGAGTGCTCGCCGAGCTGAAGCGGATGCCGCAGGGTGGACAGAACAGAGGGGCTGGCCTGGCTGGCTCCACGGTGATGGTCTCCTTGCCGTCGGTTGGCAGCACGAACAACCGACCTGACGCGATTGCTGAAAGGTTTGTTAATGAGTTACTTTGAGACGTATAGGGTACTGCAGATGTGTACATAACTGTGTACATGTAGACTGTAGGACCTCGATCAATCGTTTTTAATATGAGACTTAAACCTGAAATCCTCTTCTAAGGACTGGTTTTATTAATTTTGGTAGATGAATATTGAATCATATTTCAAGTTTCAGTCGATATTTTACTGTACTCTGCTCTTATTATCGTTAATACATTTGAGACTAGTAGTATATTTTGTCAAGACTGTTCTCAGCGATCAAGAACAGTCTTCTAAGTATAAAAATGGTTCAAATGTTGTATCCTCGACTGATGAGGAAAGCAGTCCCTAGATCCAATAGATTGGACATTGGCCTTCAATGTGTCAAGTTGAATAGACGTAAGTAACTCTAAATAAAAGGACTGAGAATAAATAAGACTCTGTTCATCAAGGTTCTACTGTTTACCTAACCCGTGAGTCTTTAATTTTAGAGTACTGAATAAAACGAAAGTAAGCTTCGAGGACCATTCTTACCATTTTGAAGTCCAGCAGGTAGTGGTGGCACAGGATTCGGCGGCGAGGTATTCTCTGGTTTGACAGTGAGCGCGGCCACGGCGGCGGGTCGAAGAGCGGGATCCGTCGCCAGACTAGCATTGAGTCTCAGTCTTGGTGCTGCTTCGTCGTCGAGCTTCAGCTTCTTCTCTGAAGGCGGTTCGTCCGCGTTCGACCGCCTCGAGGAGTCCTCCGAGTCTCTCCTGCAAACAGACTCCCTTCTCCGAGTCGAGGAGGACGAAGAGGACGACGATCTCGGTTGACAGTCTTCCTCTTTGACCACCACCATGCTTGACTCCTCGTCAGTGTCTTTGGGACTCGATTCCCGCGTTTGATTGCGCTTCGAGGGTGCATGTCGGTCTCTCAAGCTTCTAGCAACCTGGAATTTGATATTAGGTAGTCAGTATTAAAGAACTTTGGTAAATGCTCGATGTTTAGAATGAGGTAGTATTTATTATACCTCGATATCTTCGGTAAGACTAGCCAGACGCTTTCTAGCGTCCTCGGAGAGCACGCTGAGCCTCAGTCTGATATCCTCAGCCGCTGAATTGACGATGGCAACCGAGGGAGGAGGATTCAGTGCTGGTGGCGGTGGCAGACTCAGATCCTCTTCAGCCACAGGCGCGATGGGGCTGGAAACCGCCGATCCGCCACCCTCCACGCCACTGCTCACCGAGGGTGTCTTCTCCGAGTCGCTCCATTCCTCATCCTCCCCTGAAACGAGCAAACCATATTAGAAACATTTCGTACAAATCCAAGCATAAATCCATTTACACCCCTCAATAGACCAATTCTCCATTAAAAGAAAAAGAACAAAGCTTGGTATTATATTTTAGTTATTGCAGTTTGTGAATCTTCTTCCTACATTTCCCAAAGTTTCTCCATGGGTGATCCACAGTCTCTCGCGAAACAACCATAGCCCAGGGATTCACGTGGCAGGCACCGATGGCCAGCACGTAGCCGGAAGTCGAAGCCAGCGCGGGAAGGAACAGCAGAAGCAAAAAAGCTAGGACACGCACGTTCTACGATGCGTCCCTATGGCCGTTCGGCTCCCTAATGGTCGCTCGCCACGCCAGCCTTTGCGTACCCTCTGTTCCCTTCTCCCTGACCTTCCTGCCACCTATCTCTCTCTATTCATCTATCTATCCCCCTACCAGGGCCACCCCACTCGGCTGCACCCTTCGCGCGCCACTCGGATCCCCACCACCGTTCGAAGAGCGGCGTGGCGGGTCGACGCCAAAGGGGCTGTTCTCCTATCGAAATCTCGGCTCGATGGTAGGGTTGTTTGGGTTACTTGGCCACTCAGCCTCCTGTGAAATCGCCCCGTCTTTCCTCGAACTCTTCGGGAACACGGAATCTCTGCTCCATCGGTCGGCAAGATTTCGATGACTGATGGAGATCTTATCTGTCTCTTATCTGCCTTTCAGAGATCGAATCTTCGGGGCGTCTGGCACAGAGCAGGGGCTCGGTTAAGTGGAATTGCGCACTGTAGACCATGTGGTTCTTTGTGAGTTAACATGCTTTCGGAGCTTTGTAACTTTCGTCAGATCTTTCAGTTGTGTCAAACCTTGAAATAAGTGAGTGACCCCACTTTGGTATGCCAAGGGCTGAAACAAGTACAGTGTTCTCAACAAACAGAGCAGTAGAATTTCCATTTCTCCACACAGAGTGCGTGCAAAGTAGTCGATCTGCCTCACCGAAGAAACATTCCATCGCCAGCTAAGAGGACACCCCTATCCTCCTCAATCTTCCTCCTGCCGCGCAGATCTCGAGGATATCCGCGACAGTTCAACGTCCAGGTGGGATGTCCTCGAAATCGAGACGACACGCGTATCAGCAGTCGAATTACCCGGATGCTTTAATTGCCTCCTTGGGCGAGGCTGACAGAGGCTGGCGGAGCGAGAAGGGCGAAGGGGATGAGGCGAGATGCCGAGGGAGATTGGGCAAAGGGTTGCAGCGCACTTCTAGGCTATCCTGCCCTCGCATCTACAGCTCAGTCGTGTTCCTTCTGGCTCTCTGTAAATAAGCGGTCATCGATGGATCGGCAGCAGGCCTCGCCAGCACCACGTTCCTCTTGTCCCCTTCGTTCTTTTTCGCCTTCTCTCTTTTCTAATGCTATCTCCTCCGCTGCCTATTTCTTCGTCTCCTCCACGCTCCCTAGGCACCCGATCCCGCGAGCATTCTTAATTGCACGCGCGTACAAGCTACCTGGGACCGAGGGAGAGCCTCGTTGTAGATGTAGACGCGAGCTTTCGCGCGATAAGTCTGATCAAAATTATTAGTGGCTGAGTTAGTGACTCGTGCACACATATAAGTTCAAGTTCTTTACAAATTTCTATTGCAGCTACACCCTCATATTTTGGGGTAGGTACTATCAAATTGAAACTATATTCCTATGTATACGTACGCTAGCGATTGGAGATAAGCTACAAGCTCACTGAGCACAGAGACACATTTCGTTCTAAGCTCGTTACAGTGCTCAGTACCTGCTCATTTTAATCTACCAATACAAATGATATGATCTGAGAAATGTACCTGCTATATATACCTCTCGTTACAAGCTCGTCTCTAGTAAATTGCGAGGCCATAGCGAGAATACATTGTGCTGGTTATTCGCCTTCTGCCTTTCATTCTCGTTGCCCTCTCCGAGCATTCTTAATTGCGCGTGCATGCAAACGTTCCCGATTGAGAGGGCTGCACTTTACTCGCGCGCGCAACCACCTACAACAGCCCACCGTCGCAACCACCTCCAGGTGCTGAGGGTGTAATATATCTCGAAAAGAAGAGGTGGAGGGTGGGGGGAACACGGCCGCCATTAACATATCCGCGAGCTGATAAGCCTTTCTCAGAACCGATACCGCGCCCGTGTACACCTTCGGCCAGCGCTTTATACGAGAAACGAACAGCCGCGTGAGAAACGAAGTTCGGAAGCTCTCCTCTCTCTGCTCTCAGCTTTTTCCGATTCTCTTCGTTGGTCGTTTTTACTGCTTCAGTCGCTGCGTTTGCTGTAAGCTCCTCGCTACCCTTACTTTTCTACAGATACTTTCTTTTTTTAGAAGCATTCTGATTGTTTGACAATTTCGTCTCTGATAAAATGTCTGATAAATAAAAGCTGCATAATTGATGCATAAATTAACCTCGAAAGCTTTCTAGCTTTTAACTCTTTATAAACTTGTTCCTTTTAAGGAGTGAAGCCTGTATTGTAATCACTTAATTGCACTTAATCGAGCGTCCATGAGTTACAAATTGAATAAATAAGGTAGGTTGATGTAGGAGCAGTTAACGAAAATTGAGGAGTAATAGAAAACGAGGAGATTAATTTAACGCAACGAGCGTTAAAGTGGAAAGGCGTTCGATAGAACGTTTTTCGCCCAGTTTTCAAACATTGTAGCGTGATGACTCTGATAGGCCGCACATGTACACCGTTCGCGCTTAAAGCGTTAATTATGACGTGGAAATGAGATACCCTGCAGGTGGTAGTTAGCACTTCCACTCGATGATTACTTTCTTTGTTAAAGCTGTCGAGAAAGTGGCTTTTCTTAGGGGAGTGCTTTTAGTTATTGATATTATAATTCACCGAGTAATTTTTACGAGATTTTCAGTGTGTTTTTTAAAAAGACCTCTGGGTTCCGTGAGAAAATGATTATGGGAGAATAAATATATTACACAAGTGATCATTATATTTAGAGGGTAACATTTTATACCACACGACACGTGACTCACGTAACCCTTTGTGAATTATCGATTCGTTAAAATAGTGTGCTATTAACACATGAATTTCTTTTTTAATCCCGTAGATAATCGTTTTAACCTCTGCTGAACCCAACTGGTAATTCAATTTTTGAGATTGAGTCATGATTCAAAGGGTTTGATGGATTCTTAATTCTTTTATACTGTACTGAGAGTTAGGACCTAAGTTGAGACATGGGTCATGGTACCGAAGTCACACGAGCTTTAATAATTAATGAAGTTTTTACATAATCTTCTTCTTATCTAAGTCCTAAGTTCCTACGTCCCAATTTCAATCAATCAAACCATCCTTCCCACTTTAATACTTTCTCAACTTGAAACCTGAGTTATATTCTCCAATTCCTCCAAGTCCCAACCCCCAATCTGTTTCCTCCACACTATCAATATTTTCATAAAACTTTAAAGCCTCAAAGTCCTAGGTACTAACAAGTAACCTATTCTATTTCTTCCAAACCCAGCTCAAAAATTGCACAACTCAGTTCACGATCCCTAGTATAGGTCCCGAAGGTCCCTTAACTCCTTCCTATCGCTTCAGTCGTCTACGAGCCTACTCACTCCTCATAGATCTCAATTTTTAAGATTCATCCCATTTTCCTCAGGTCATCCTGCATCCGATACCCTCCCACCTCCCCCCAGGTCCTGTACCCTTGGAAGGTGGACGCGTATCAGGCATAAGGCGAAGGGCACACACATCGGTGGCAGGAAAACGAGCGCAACGGTAGCAGCTTCATCGGCGCTATGCAAATAGGATCCTGATCGTGACGCGGGTAGGCAAACACGCGACGTACAGGTAACAGGCAGGGCTGGTGAGCCCTGAGTGAGTCCTCTCCTCTTCTTCTTCTTCTTGTTCTTCTTTCCAGCCGTATTATGGTAGTGTGCGCCCTCTTTTCACGGGGCCACGACCCATGCCAGAGATGCATGCCAGTCGTACCCCGATGCATCCACGAACACACTTTGCTTTTCTCTTTCTGCCCTCCCGTCTTGGCCCTCCTCGTCCCTCTCGCTCGGCCTCTCTCTCGCCCCGGCAGCCAGCGTCTTTTTCCCTCTGCTCTACACGCTGCATCGTGGAGATATGCTAATGCACCCGTCCCGATCGTGACACTGCGCCCGCTAAGTGAGAGCTCAAGTCGCAACCTTCTCATCGGCTCCTACGCCGCGAGACCGCTGCGGGCTCTTCCTCGTGCTCTCGTCGATCTCGCTCGCAGCTGGTGGTTCCTACTCGACCCCGTCCCGTTCCACGGTTGACGATCGACCCTGCTTTTGGGTTCATGCCGCTGACCCAAGGGGTTCCTGGGTTGGGGTGACGTTGGTGGCACCTGATGGGTGCAGGTGAAGCGAGGGAGAACTGGAGGAATCCATCGCCTTTAAACAGGCTCTACACGATGAGACTTGCCTCGAGCGATGGGTTCGAGATCACTTGGAATTATTTCAAATTCCTTTACGCCTTCGAAGATTCAACGAGACAAAATGATTCGAAGTGGTCTCATCACTTGTCCTCGTGTCTTGAGGCAAGTCTCGTCACGGTACGAGCTTTCGCCTCAACCCAATACATAACTCCCCGACACGTTAACTGATCCCAGGGACATGTATCTCAAACTAAACAGATCCTTATATCGCGAAGTGCTCGAGAGAGTGTACCGAGTGAAAGCCTTCGTCCCACGTCCCAGGAGGATCGCACGCGACGCAGTGGACATTATTCACAATTTACCCGAGCGACCGCGGTTGTCCGTGTCCCGATTCAATTAGACGATCGGCGCAATCGATCAATTCAATTCGTCCCGTTACACTTAACTCCTCAAGATTCAGCGGGCATCGGCGCAAGCACACCTCATTAAAACGCAAATCTACCCCGATCGATCCGCTATCTCCGATCTACCTTTATTCCGTGGGCCTGCTACGTCCGCGTCGTTTTCTTCCTCCGCCAAGAGGGGGGGCGGGGGCGAAGGGGGCAGAGTATCTTGTACAGACCGTCCACGTTCGTCCATCCCTTCCAAGAAGTTCAGATCACGTCGCGGGGCACATTATTCATGCAAAGCTCTTGCTACGTCCACCTCGTCTCTATCTGCGTATCAACACGCACGGGATATACGTGGCAGTCATACGTGTGTGGTGTGACGACGTCCAGGCGATTCGAATTGAATCTATGGAGCTGAATTTTGTTGGATCGAGCACGTCGAAGTTGTCTTTGGTTGGACCGTCTCGATGTCTTTGGAAGCTTGATGGTCTTTAGCCCTGTGGTGTCCCATGGTCCATGGTGTCACGGTTGACGATGGTTCGGAGATCTTCTGAAGAGATGGAAAAGCGATTCTAATGGGTTTTGACTCGAGACTAGAATCCTCTTTGATTCTGGATAACTGTGGTTGATGGGTCCTTCGCTTGAGTCTGGGCTTCGAGAAGTGAAGATGAGGAACATGCTCCAAAGTGGAGAATTCTGTCACAGAATTGGTTTTTATGGTAAAGGATCCTTTAGAGACTTCGAAGTTTTCTTAACTTCTGCGCGATTAATTGAATTTAATCATATTTCCTATGCCACAAAATATAAATAGCACAGTGACTCACGCTGATCCAAGCTGAATTGCGCGTATCACGCTGGTTACATCATCAGGCAAGCTCGATCAGCTTATCCACTAAATCGATTTATCGAGTAAGCCGAGAGATAACCATTCCAAGCGAATCGCAAGTAGCTATCGCGGGAATATCTTCCACGAAATTAAAGCGTCTTTGCTAAGCTGTGGCTTACGTTGGACTTCCTGGGTCTGCACGATTTTTATTGGGATAAGAAGGAGAAGTCTAAGCTCCTTATGCCCCCAATTACACTAGTTTCTTATTTGCAGTCAATATACACTAATAATTATGATTATTGATTTCTTTAAAATTTCTTGATTATTTTTAAACTGTAAATTCGTGAAAAATGTAATTAAAATTTAAATAATTTCACACAGCAGCGTGATTAGTGGATTTTCCATGGCCCTGCGATTTCTCGCGAAATTTAAATCCGAACCATTTATTATACCACGGCACAAGATAAATGTTATAATAGATAACACTACATAAAATCCGAGTACATATCTCGAGGCACCATAAGCTTGTCATAAAAAAATTCGACATCTATCCCAGCAGTTAGCAACGCGTTAAGAGTCCTCCTTCCATAAATTTCGTGAGCAACGAAGAACACGACGGTAGGGATATTGCGCCGTGTATCGCGGTTCAGCCCCAAGATTTAATTATACCGATTCGATCGCAGATCAGGCAGCGATCGGATCGTCGTTTTTCGCCGAATGCAACACGAGCAAGAGGAGTCGGTCAACCATCACGTGTCGCGTGTTGGGGTGTCCATGTTCGCCTCGTGCACCTCCATTTACGCCGTGCTGCCGCGTGCGCGCACGTAGGACAATAATGATAGTAATTATGCTAAAGGGCAACGATAAATCCTAGTGGCCGATATCGTGACGAGATACCGCTACATTTCGACTTTCAGCCATTACCACTTAATTACTCGATCGGCCGCCACCGACTCCTCTGCCCGCAGACCGAATACTTGCCAATTACTAGCTGGGAATATTATTAGTTTATTGGGCAGAGTGAATAAAGATAATAGGCGATCACGCTGTTATTGGTATTACAGGTTATTACGTTCCAGTAGGAGGAGCTCGTACGATGATATAGCATTGCTGTGGGATTTCTTTCGTTAGACAAGTTTCTCCTAATGCCGAAAGGGGTTGAAGAGAAGTGTAACACGGGTTTTGAGTAATTTGGTAACGAGGGTGCTGTTTTTTTTAAATTGCTAACTTTAGGGTAGAATCTAGATTCTTTTGAGGACTTGGAGAAACGTTGATTTTGGTGCAAAGTTGTATGGAAGCCCTTTAGTAACTAATATTTATTTCAGAGAATCACTTCCAATTTTTATCATCATGCAGCGTGGTCCAACTTTGAAAGGAATAGTCTTTTGTGGCTCAAAGAGTAATTCTCCCTCGATATTTCATTGAATTCTTCAATCATTTTCTTCAGATTTCCCCCAAATCGCGATCTCGTTATGAAAGCTGTCTCCCACGCGTTTAACCGCAGTCCTCGGTGGCGGTGCCCCGCGAATAAATAGATAAACAAATGATCCCCATAAATTTCCATACGATTGTCCAACGTCGAAAGCATTCTGGTACGGGGAAGGAACCGATCTCCGATCAGCAGCGCCGGGACGCAGCTGTTTCTTCTTTTATCTCGCGACAGGAACAGGATCCGTGCAGGTCGTTTCGCTCGCTAGCAGGACCTTCGAGAGACGTTATCAGTACTCGCCATCTGTCACCGACTTGGTTTTCACTGCTTTTGCTGGCGATCTTTTTTCTGTTCACCGGCGAAAACCAGAAACCGAGCGCCCGACCGCACTATGCGCGCCTTTTAACAAGGGAAACGCTGTGGGACTTGGATTCCACCTTGATTCGTCCAATGGGGAGAACCATTGGACGTTTCTGACGCTCTATGCCTCTCAGGATATGCAAATTCGAGGAGAAAGTTCAACTATCGGTGGATACTGGGCTAGAGGGTCCAGAATTTCTTTCTTGGGGTGAATCTTTATTTGATAATGGATTGGAGGCTTTTGATTGTTCGAATTTTCAAATATTTCAATTTATAGGTATTCATATTTTCAAATATTTGAATTTTCAAATATTTGAATTTTCAAATATTTGAATTTTCAAATATTCAAATATTCAAATATTCAAACATTCAAATATTCAAATATTCAAATATTCAAATATTCAAATATTCAAATATTCAAACATTCAAATATTCAAATATTCAAATTTTCCACTGTTGAAGCTTTTGAATTCCTAAATTTTCAAGCACTCAAATGCTCAGATAATTAACAATATTTTCTTGAAACACAAAGAAGACTTGCTCCGCAAAGTTTTCAAAATTCCATGCACCATAAATTTAAATTAAAAAGTTACTCAACCGAAACTACCCCTTATAACTCAGACAAGGACAGCAGACCTACCAAACCCCTTTGTACCCTTTTCACACCCAGATCATCCTCTTCACGATTCCCCATAATTGCCAGTACAACAGTCGTGGTAGGCTCCTCGCGCCTCGATTTAAATTACCCGATGCAAAGTAGAAGAAAAAAGCGTCTGGACCGCGGAGGGTTGCAACCAAAAGGCGTGAGTAGCATGGAAAAAGGAGGTTTATCGGCGCGAGTGTCTCCGCGGTGTCAGCGGCTGCTATCTCTTAATGACTGCCCCATCTTTTAAGGCTTAATCGTCGACACGTATAAAGCATATACCAGCCCTTTGCATATTCAATGCGCGCGATGTACACGGGCTCGTGCTGCGTACACGCGTTCGAAATTATCTGCCGGCACCTTCCGATTAAAATTCCCAATTCCCGTTTTCTGGAAGGAACAAAACGTCCTCCTTCTCGATCCTCGACGTGCACACGCGTGGACGTCTTATCTCCGCTGTTTCTCCTTTCGTTGCACCTTTTAGCGAGTGACAGTTGGCGCTTTTGAGCACTGGGGAGCCTCGTTCTGCTCCTGCTTACTAATTGAAATTAACTTGACTCGATTCGATCGTTCTGGGCCCACACTCTTTTTACGGAATCGAGACGTGGGGTTTTCTTGAGCACTTAGATTGAATTCTCGATAATTCAATTAGCTAAATAGTTCTGTTTACTTTGTAGCTTCTTTAGAGAGTATAAAGAGATACTCGGTAATACTGACACATTTTTCAGATCAACTTAGATAGAATTTTTAGGTTTGTTGAATATAGCATCGCTGTTGCATGCGATTTGATGATTAATGAAAATAATTGGCTGAACGCTGTCAAACTGTCGCGACACGGTTCGACGCTTCGGTTGGGCAAACAACTGGCTCGCATCCGCTTTCGTCAGCCACCGAGGCAGAAGATAAACCCTCTCCAGCCAGTCCAACAAAGGGCCAAGGCTCCCCCGAGGATCTCACGGCGAGCAAATAAAACAAATCCAGGCAATTATATTCACAAAATATTCCGACGAGACGGCGGCGATAGCATCGAGCCCTCTTTCTTCATTCTTTCGATACAATCAACGAAAATGGATCTGGATCGAGTCTCATTGTGGCAGGAGAGGATACTACGGCGTGGCCCGAAAGATCTCTGCGAGGGCCCGTAGAGGGGAACGCTGAGGAAACAGAGAAAAAGGAAGGAGGAGCGCTAAAAAAAAAAGGAGGGAAACAAGGGGGAGAGAAGATGGCCAGAACTCGCTTCTCGTCTAGCTGAGATCTAATCTCTCGTTCCCGCGCTGCGTGCCTAATTAAAGATCGATATCTCTCGATATTATTGCACCCCCTCCCTCTGCCACCTTCCAACCTCCCTGTCGCCCCCCAGCCTCCCCCTCCGCCGCGTAGCAGGTTATTAAATTCCCCTATCGCGAGGATCTGGACTGGCCAGGTCCTACCCAGTCCTATCTGATCCGGTCAATCTATAGTCTCGTTACCTTTCGGCCCTCTCCTCGGCCTAGGATCCAGACGATTCGACTCTTTACAAATTTCCTCGGGGACCTGTGCGCTGGCCGCGAGAAACAGCTGAGAAATGGAGAACAGCGATATGAAGGAAGCTCTTCGTGATCAATAGGGTCAGGTGACTGTCAAAACGTGAGAGGAGGATAAAAAAAGGAAAAGAACTGGAAGAGGAATTCTTCGTTTTTGGATTGGACTGCTCTTGGATGATCAACCTTTTGTTAACCATACATTTTTCGGTTTCGATCTGGAACACCCTGTATTGTATCAGTTAAACCAGCTACAAATTTGGAAGATACGGATACACCCAATCCTCGATTACGCCACTTAGAATGCCCATGCTTGGATTACTCCAAGATACTCGCCTCTTAGGTCATGGACATGGGACAGTGACTTTCATAAAATACCAGAGGAAGAAAGCCCCGAGAAGAAAAGTCTGAGAACCAGCTCTGAATTAACTTTCACCAATTGAGTCATATTTTACCTCTCCACTGTTCGAACAACGACACCTTAGTCAAAACACGTTCCAAACGATACCTCGATAAGAGTCGAGGCGTTAAGTAGTCCGAGACCCCGACGAAGATCGGCCAATCGCGGCGCGGCGAATCAATCGGGGACACTGTGAACGGGGCTTAAACATTGAGACGTGACCAATGCTCGCTGCCACGAAGGCAATGCCACATCGGGCAATTATCGCTCGGCAGGACCTCGACGTGCATACATTAAGGCCGACTTGGTTCCTCTCTGTCCCGCCCCCTCTGTTCTATCTTTCGCGCGCTGCAGGATCGCCTGCCGACGACGACTGTGAACCGACACACCGAGATTTCGTATCTGACCAGGACACTTCTCGCCTACCTTCTGGACGACGTTTTAAGATCGATATCGAACCGCTCTGGAAGTCGACCGAATGAATAATTATCAATGGGAGGACCCAGTATATCTCGCCACCTTGCCCCCCTTAGCCCCATACGAGGTCCTTCTTTTTTTTCGATTTTCCATTTTCGATGAGGACCTCGACGCTCTTCGTTCTGGGTAAATGGAAATTGAGACTTCAGGATTGGTGAGACTTAGCTTTGCTAAGGCTATCTGAGGCCTGGAATTTGGAAATTATGCAGATACTAATATTCGCCCCTTTTCTTTAAATTGGCTACAGAATTTTCTTTGCTCTTTTTTTTGTAGTAAAATAGAAAAAGAATCTGGTTGCAGAAGATTAGTAATTATTGGGAGATCTATCGATGATTCTCAGTCGATTTTTTACTGAATTTTCTGAGTTTTCAGAGTGTCATAAGTCTTGATAGTCTAGGATCACTAGCTGTTCGAAAGTTAAATCGATTAAAAATTTGCACCGACTGGATGTCGTAAAATATCCGGACATCGACAGCTTCCAGGGCATTATTTATGGTCCTGTTCAACAACAATCCCCGGTGTGGCCAACTCTCACGTACCCATACGTGCTTGGCGTTGTACGCCCCGTTATATCTCGCTATAACCAGGTTGCACATCCAGAACCCGATGAAACGTTCTAAGAACCTTGTACACAGACCATAAACAGTTAAAGACCATGAAAGGGAAACGAGAGGGACGTGGGTAGTCATAAATCCTGGTAAAGAAAAAATATCAACTGTGAGGGGGTGGTTTTAGAAATGTTACTAAGGAAGACGATCAGAATCGCCAAAATGATTTAGAATAATTCTACTACTTTAAAATAATTGACTGCTAGTAAAGAGTATTCTAAATTAAATCTAATTTACATTTTTATTTTGAATTAAACTTAAATTTACTATTTCGATAGTAAGACAGGCGATTCTGAATACTATTAAAATAATAGAATTATTTTATTCAAAAATTTGTCCACGCTAAAAGTTCACATTTTCAAATTTCTATCTCCCATAAAATGACTTAAATAATCTCCACTAACCTTCCCCCTCAGACACCCAGAAAACAATCTCCCCACCCCCCAAAGTAGGATCGCATAAATCTCCAAATGAAGCATCGGTTAACCAGTATTTACGAGGGGTGATTTCAGGGTGTATGGGCTCGTTAAAATTATATTCGCGTTGCAGATTGCATTATGCATGCAGATGCACCGACTCCGAGCCAGGCACGTACGTTCGTTTGCGCTCGGGGGTGTAAAGTAGCGAAGACGAACACGGGGGTGGAAGTTGCTACTTGGTTCTTTTAGCGATCACAGCGGGGGGTGGAATCGCTCAATTCTGATGATATTGGGGCACGCTGGTGTTCCTTGCGCTGTAAGGGGCTCGAAGGAGCCGTAAATCGGCCCGCAGAGGGTAGATACGTGTGAATGGATTTTTATCGAGCGTCTGAGGAAGTCGAGGCGGGGGAGTGCCGCGAGTGGAAGTTAATTCCGCGCCGCTTATCGGCGTTTTCGCGCGAGTCGCCGTCTACACTTATTTTATTCCCCTTTCGATGTTTCATTGCCGCTCGCAATTGACAGCCGATTCTTCTGGGCGTTTCGTTTTATTCTTCACATTGCAGAATGTTGAAACAAGCCTTTCCTACCCTTATCGAGACTCTTAACCTCTTAAGCGAAGAGAGAATTTTTATGGATTCCAAAAAATTGTTTTTATCCCCCAAGCATGTTTTGTAGAATTTCTGTTTTACACTTTTATTGATCACCCAAAATGAAAACTCTAAATTCGCCTTTGGAAGTACTTTCAGTAATAACTGAGATCCACACGATAGCTCGTAAGAATGATAAACAATTCTTGTTCTACTTACACCTTTACACAATCCTTTAAACAATACGACACCTTCCGAAAGTCCACCCCTAATTATAAAATCAATGGATCTTCTCTCTTCAAAGAATGTTGACAAAATTTCATCAGAAGCTAAACGTCCCTTAACAGCGCCCACCGCAGCAACCACTCCCTGGCGCAACCCCTTGCGCGCGAAACGGGGTTAAGCGTGTCACGTCCGGCGCGGCGTAAAAGGGCACGGGGCCTTATTAAGAAAAATGGCGTTGGCATCGAGAAAAAGCGCCACGAGGTTGCCGGTAGAACAGTGGCTAGGGGTGCAGCGCGAGGGAGGATGGCAGCGTTATCTTCGTGCAACCCATTCGTGCGACCTTATCTACCGTAAAAACTTCGACTTTAACCACCGGGGATCATAATCGTGCTTATCTCTCCCTCTGTCTCCTCCTCCCTCGTCCCTTCCCCTCCCTACAGCCCTCTTTCTCTCTTCGACTCTCTCTGTCTCCCTCTCGACCGCCTCGTCGGTGCACCAAAGGCTATCTCCCCTTTTGCTCATCTATCGCCCCCTGACGTGCTATCGCGGATTTTATCGCGAAACTCTGAACCGACCCGGATAGACGGCGATCGCGAGAAAGAAAGGAGCTGCGACCAGGGGGGGAGCCGAGGGGGCAGGGTGAGTTTTATTGTGCGCGGGGGGTGGCCGACGCGAAAGGTGGACCGAAAACTGGAGAGCGAGGCGTTATCTTTCGCTGGGAAATGTTTCTGGGAGGATGTGGTCGGTAATCGCCCAGCGGTTGGAGGAAAAATAACGTGTAATAAGTTAATGTGGATATGGTGATTTATCGAATTACGCTTGCAATATTTAATTCGAGGCGATAAGGCGCTCGCTGCAACTGCTATGCGTGGCCTGTTTTTCAGAGGATATCTGCGGGATGTGTTGGCAATCGGGTCACTAGTTATCGATGGAAAAAGGGTAGGGTGATGCCTAGTTCCCTGTGTAATATCTATTAATGGAATTTAGGATCACTGGGAAATTTGAATATTTAATTTTGGAATTAATAGACAATCATTCTTTAATCTGACAGTGTATCTATGCAGATTCAGTAATTATAAAGTCCTTAATTTATTATGCTGATAAATGAGAACACCGAAAAAGCTGTAAATAATTTCTCTTATTTTAATTAAAATTATTTTAACCACGGATAAAAATATTTAAAAATGGATGGTATTAAAAAATTATAATTTCCTTATGTCACCTCGAAAATTCCTCTGCTTCCCAATTACCACTGACTAGTGATTGAGACGTGATTGAAATGGCCCCGGAACAGGGAACGAAACGACCGAAATCCGATTGAAAATTTGTCGAGCACGCGACAGGGGAAATCCCCTTCCATGCGGGAAAACGCGGTCGGGATCGACAGATGGAGAGGGAAGTTGTAAACGTAATCGTGCTTTTTCAGGCGCCGCCACTAAACCACCCCTTACCTGTGCCCACCCCCGCGCCTTCGAGAGCCGCTTAAAATATTTTTACAACGTACAACCGCCACGATGTCGCGATATTTCGTGCTTACGTACCCGTTGATAGCAACCCCATCCTCCCTCATCTTACCATTCTCGAAATAGACACCCCTTTTGCTTGGATTGAATTATTACAGCGTGTTATATACCAATCGAGAGAGCAGTCGCTGTAGATGAAATCGAGGGGGTGAGTTTAGAGATATAGTGTCTTGTGTTCTAATAAAGTGTGATTAAATTGGTGTGAATTTTTATGAAATTTTTTACCTTTAGTCCCGTAAATTATTCTTGGACTGGCTTGTGGACCCCCTGGACCACGTTTAAATCACGAAAACTCGCACTTAATGTTAGCCTCATGCCCCATCGTATACACCCACACCACTATCGCTGTCAGTCCATATCCTCGAAACCGTGGCCAGCGATCCAGCGAAGGCATGACTCGAAAATAAACCAGGAACCAGGAGGCACGAATTAACGACGTCGAAGGAGCGAAGTCAACCCCGTTCGGTTCTCCATTAGACTGACGGATGGTCCCCGATTAGGCTTCCCCGGATAACGAACGAGGCATCGAGGAAGGCGAAGAAAAAGGGTCAGCGCGCAAAAAGGAAAAGCAAGGAAGCTCGGCGAAAACGAGACAACAACGGGGACAGCGAAAAACAACGAGCTCGAAGAGAGACGAGGGTGACAGAGAGAGAAGTGGGGGGGAGAGACTCGAGGTAGATTACCCTATAGGGACAGGGAGAGAGAGGCATAAAGCATAAGCAATAACGAGGCCCCTGCTATCGCGGACCTATCGGAAATAATTATTTTCGTTCTATCGAGAGCCACCTCGAGCGGTGGGGGGGGATCGCGAAAGGGAGCAGAGGGAGGGGAGTATAAGTAAGTATAAGTGACTTTGCCACACGGTCCTCAGATAATGCCAAGGGCCACCTTCCAGGAATTAGTATTTATTGTGACGCGATTCAGATAGCGGTCACGGTACGCCCCTGGCCACGTACCTGGGGCCCTCCAGTCCCACGAATTATGGTTTTCAATATGATGACGGTTTCGTATCTGCCGACCGACCTCGCTCCCTCCCCTCTGTCCTCACCTCCGCAGCGCGCTGTCCTTTCTCTTCGGCAGCCTTCGAGATACACCTCGTCCGCGAGCTTGTAAACCGTCTAAAAGGCTTCGAGACTGAAGGGAGTTATGCCCCTCCACTATCCTCGCCTGGGATTCTCGTCATCGTCACTCGTTATAGTCTCAGGCTTGGTCGATGAGTCTATAGAGGCAGGCTCGTGAGATGAGATAGGAGATGAGATTTTGCATGAATTCGTAGAACTCTTTGTGTATTGTACTGATAGTAGGAATGTTTGCAGGTTCTCGATCTAAGTACATCGATCTAGGGATTATTTTATAGCATGGGATACGTCTTTTGAAGTTAAGGTACGCGTATCGTGGTCTGCTTTGATTGTATCCAACCACTTAATGTTGTCGAGTTCACATCGAATAAGTACTGTATCGTTTAGTGTTTCACTGGCGAAAAGACTCCTAGCAATGCAGATCTATTGTATCCAACTATGGAGAAAAGCAGTAGCTACTGAAAATATTTGACTGCTACATTGCACTAAAACGAGACATAAAATCTTCAAAATTATCCAAAGATGCAAAACTGTACTCAGTTCAACATTTTTCTGTAGTTGCTACATTTCTCCATAGTTGAACAGTATTGGCCATCTGACCAGGGAAATCTTTACCAGCACAGTACTACTTGTATCTACTGATTTCTGTTCCAACCACTCTCAAACTTCGTCGATCAATCTTCAAACTCCAGTACCACAAATACATGCCCCTAGCACCCATAAAAAGAGTTAAGTACTCTTCCACGAACGCGAAGAAGAATCCTATTTAACGAATCGCGACGATCCCTAGCCTCATCCGAGTGGCAGCGAAGAAGCGGCGCAAACAAGATCAGGGATCCGCTCGCGATTCACGAGGCTCGCCGATAAAGTTTATCAATCTGATGGAAAACGAGGAGACGCGGTCGCGACCGGTGGCGCGTCCAACAAAGAAAATCGTTCGGGTTTCGTGGAATTCTACGGGACGCCATGAAATATCCGCGATGGAGGTAGCAATTGCCGACGATTACAGTATCTCCGCAAGGGAAATAAAATTTCATTCCCCCCCGACGGGATGCATTATCGTAAGGGAACTGATGGAAGAACTCACTCACTCTTTCTTTCTCTCTCTCTCTCTCTCTTCGATGATTCATCGACCGACTATTCCTCGGTCTGCGCGCGAGCGAGTGACTGAGCGTGCGCGCGCGCTTGCAAGCTCGCGATATAACATATATTTTAGATCTTGACGCGGAACGATTAGAATCCCCTTCTCTTGGATTCCCTGGCTACGGACGTGAGAGATATCGCGCGATTTATCGCTCTATTTTTGCGCTGGCGACCTTCGATCATCGGTGGGTTCCGTATTGCGATCTGTTGCAATTTCAGGCGTAATGGGTCGAAGAGAGCTTAAGAAGCTGACTATCGGTGATTCGAGTGGGTGGGCGAAAAAAGTCTGACGTAGAATTTCGGAGCAATGCATTTGATGAGGAGGATGAAGGTGGATTGTAGGTGGAAATAATCGAAATGTATTTTCTGAGTAATATTCTGATCTTTCAAAAGAAGTAGCAGATGTGGGACAACTTATCGTTAGTGTGTGAAAAAGTAGTTCTAAGTTCCTAGTAATCTTCATCTCAAATTAAACTATGATAGAAGAATATGTCTTATTATTCCACTGTCATATTACACACTTCACAAATCCCCTAAACTTCTTATCTTTTATTTCCCTTTAATTACAGCTCTATATTTCTTCAAAGGCTACCCTTTCCTTTTCCACTCCCATGGTGTGAACGTAACATATGTACTTTTCTTTTCGCTAAGGCGAAGAAGGGTGCAAGAAAAAGACGATAATACTTTTTAACAAGGGAGAACAAGTACAACTTCCGCGTACAATAGTATTAGCATCGAAAAATTCAACGTTTCGTGGGTAAGAAAAAAAGGAAGGAGAAAAGGGAGGCCCCGGACTGAAATAATCCACGAGAAGCGAGCGAGTCACGCGAAATTCTTATCTGTCGATTAGAAAACTTTTTCTGCCGCGGTCGCGTCTAATCGCTGACTTTATCTGCCGCGGCGAAGAAACGAAGAAGAAGAGACTTCGTAGCGAACGGGTGGAAGAGCTGGCGGAAGAAAAGGTAGGAAAAGGGAGTCGAGGAAAGACGAGCGTCTGGACGCCTGCGAGCTGGTCCGTCGCCGACGATAAGACGCGACGCGCTGATATCTGCGATCCCTTGCACAATACTGCCTGTTGTGCATCCACCTCGCGCGAGATTTCGAATGAACGGTCCACCAGACGTCTTGACATGTCTTTCCTTTTGCGACGAAACACTCCTCTCTGTCCGAAAGTTATTTCTCTGTGGGTATACGTGCCTGTGTGTGAGCTGGGAACGAGGGGATGCTTGTTCCTTTTGTGATAACTCCTTTTAATATTCTAAGTACCCATATTTAAAAAATTAATACAAAATTTTGAATACCCATGTTTTGATATTCACCAAATTTTTGAAATCCATACATTTGAATAATCAAATTTTCGAATTGGCCAATATTCACTTTGACTAAACTTCAAATATTCAATTTCAAAATCTCTAATATTCAAATATTCAACTTTTCAAATCTTCAAATTCCCAGATATCTAAATTTCCTGAACTTCAATCCTGATATCCTTTCCAAGACACGCATAACTTCAAAATCAAGTGTCCCAATTTTCCCCAGAAGAATTTCCTCGAGAGACAATGATATCAGGCGATTCTGGACTTACTCCAAAAGACCAATTTCATTCAGTCACTTCTAAGAAACAAGGAAAAGCGTGGAAACGTAACAGAGAGGAAGTTTGGGCAAGTTTCTCACGGAGTACCGATACTCCTTAATCAACGACTGCGTTTCCACCCCCGTTCGTCGAGGGCCAACCACCAGCTTCGCCGAAATACGTCCAAGACCTGGGGGAGCCGATTCTTCGCAGATACCGAAGTATCTTCTTGCTGGGGACGCGGTTAATCTTCGGCCGGGACTCTTGGCCCTCATATAGCTCGATATTGTTTAACTTGCCTCGTTATCGCTAGATGCACTCTATAACCATCTCTCCAGGGGTGGAAGATAGCGTGCACCTTCGAACGTTCTCCCTCCCACGGCCTCCCGTTCGCGTTTTCCCATCCCGTCCCCCTCTGGCTCTTCCTCTCTCCTTCTGCCCGAGTTGCCAGAGGGGGTTGGGGAGCTGGAAGGGAGCTGCATCCAGCTGATAACACCTCCTGGACTGATAACGAGCCGGCCAGGCTCTCTCGTCCTACGTACACTCCAACCCCCTCAAGGCTCTCCTCTACCTACCCCCTCCTTCTGTGTTTCTACGACGTCGCGAATTCCCTACGAGCCTCTCACGGCTTCTTCTTCGCTTCCACCGTCGCGAACTTCCCGCGAGAGCCTCCTGGGGAGTAATTCCACTCGCATCGAGACGATCTGGGCTTCGTAGAAAAACTGTCTTTCGAATTCTTTAGGGAGATTTTCTTGTTTCTCTTCTTTTTTGTTTTTAGTTGGGAAGAAGAGGAAGAATGAGATTGAGTGATTTGGTGTTATGGATATGGAGAGATGAGTTGGGTTGAGATGCGTGGGAGATGTTTCTTTGGAGATGCTGAGTCAACTGGAGATATTGTCTATTTGGAGATGTTCAGGCAAGATGGGGAGATACTGGTTAGATTATTTGGTAAGCAGATGAGATGTAATTATGAGGAGATGAAGAATATTTGAAGACATGGTCTACATGGATCAACTGAGTCTCTACTGCAGAAGAAGATTCATCCAAGTCGTCCTAGATTCTATTGGATTTTCAGAAGAAACCTCCATCATAACTCAAAATCCCAGAAACGCATTTCCTCTCGAAAATCCTCCTCCAATCTCCTCGAATCTCCTCAAGAGAACTCCACCACAATCTCTCCACCAAAACTCCTCTTTCAGAGCCTCCCAAGTGCCCGAACAACAAATCACCAGGGCCGTTAATCGTCGGTCCGGACGAAGACGAATTCCGGCTCGCTGGCCCGGTGTGCTACCAAGCTACGTATCCCCAGCTCGCGCCGATATCTCGATCGATCAGACGAAGGAGGGAAGGAGGCAGGGGTCCCAGAGTTGTTCGTCGATCGAATCTCTGAAGAAGGGACAGGTCCCGCGATCCACGGTCCAAATATTGGGACGCGCCGAATCTCTTTTCGGAGCCATCCTCCGCGAGTTGGTGGAACAGAGACAGCCTCGTCACGGCCAGAGAGGGACAAGACGAGAGTACAATGGTGGAGGGGGGGGGGGGGGGGGGGGGGGGGGGGGCAAAGGGGGGGAAGCTGGTAGTGGAGTCTTCGAACGAGGGATTCGAAGTGGAAGAGGAAAGCTGGACAAAGACGTGGGGAGAAGAGAAGAGAAGGGTTCTCGATACACTTTGGTGTACGCTGCCACGACGGTACATACGAAACAGACGTCCCCCTCTCTGCCCCCCCTCTCGCTCTCTCGCGGCGAGATAGCCGTGGAGAAGCAGGGTAGCCGGGTTGCGCCGATATGGGGGCCGAGACTTTACGAGACGGTGGTCGTGGACGAGTGATTGATGAGCGGCCGAGCTAATGAGGAGCTGAGCTGCAGGACGGGGATCACGATAAAGAGGTCCCACCACCGTATAGCCCTTCTCGCGGGACATACATAGCTGCAACACCTCCTTCTTTCTGCCTCTTCCTTCCCCCGACCACCCCACCGCCGACCCTCGCCGCAACTTTTCTCCCCCTTTTATTCCGCTGACTCCCCCTTTCCTCGTTGTTTCGCCTGCCCCAGGTATCTCTCGCTGCTCTTACAAATCTGCGATACTCCCCCCCTCCCAGTCTGCTCTTCCTTTACCTCTGCCTCCCTGGATTTCTTTCTTGTTAACGCTCCGACTCTGTCGTTTTGTCGCCGATCCTACGTGTTCCGCGCTCGCACAATGTTGAGACACTTTGGAGAGTATGTCTTCCTCTGGGGTCTTTTTCGTGATGTTCTTTTTGCTGTTAGTGAAGAAAATATTTTGCAGATGGTTGTAGAGATTGATGGATGCACAAGGTAGGTATGAATTTGTAACTTTTTGGTGGGCTTTATTTTTTAAGAATTTTGAAGCTTTTTATTCGGGTAGACTTTTTTTTAAAATCCCTATTGCTTCAGTCTTAAGTTTACAATTTTATATGACTACTCTTTTGGCAGACATTAAGTTCTGTACCTCATAGCTACGCTAACTCAAATCCATTTTTTTCAAAATTAAATTTTTTACAGCATCTTATTGTATTAGAATAATACGAATTTAATGAAGTTATGTTATTAATGAAAGGAATTTAATTGTACCATCTAATGCGTTTGTTTTTCGGCTCTCCTGAGAAATAACCAAAATGGACTTGACTTAATCTGGCTCTGAGGTACAGATTTAAAACCCAGAGGAACTTCCACCGCTACCCTTTAAACGCATCGCCAAAAAAAATTCAAATCCCCTTTCCCCCTTCCCCAAGTACTTCACAATTCACACCGCTATCCGCCCTGAAATTCACTTACATCATCATCGTTTCCGTCGACGTGGCCGATTTAAGCGGCCGTTAAAAGCATTTGCCTACCTTATCTTGTTTTCTATTTACAGGATTATACTCGTAATTCGAGGCGGAAGCGCCCGGCCAACAGAGCAGCGAGACTAGGGGCGGCGAGGGTGACGCGGGGATGGCAGAGCAGGGCTTTGGCCGAAGAAGGAGGAAAACCGGGGGATGGCGGAGTTGGCGAAGGAGGAGGTTTATAATAAAGCCTGCAGGGTCCAAGATACGTGGCTGGCAGCCGTTATCAAACGGGTCCAGCGTTCGAGTCTCTCCGCAAAAGCCCCGTCTGGGAACTCGTGGTAACCTGGTAAGTGTTCCCACCGACGCTGAAACGCGCCACGGAATCCGACTGGCGGAGACGCGTTTCGCGGGATTTTCGTCAGATCAAACGCTCGGCGGTCGCCTGGATTCCTCTTTGGGCTTCAACCTCTGGTTTCAGCTGAGGGGGCGAAGAGAGCATCGGGATGACTGAAACTGCAAGTGAACCTCTGGGCGTGGGATTATACGTGTGTTGAAAGATGGGTGAGCACTGAGATGGATTATGGTTCTGGAATAAACGTTGATTTGTCTGGACTGAAGTTCGGAGAGCAAGTGGCTATTTAGTATTTTAAGCTGGATGCACCCTAGCGAATAGTTCGCGAACACTGAAAGTAATGTCTACAGACAGTTTGCAAACTTTTTATCAGCCTTACTCGGTTTTTCGAAGAACGCTAAGAGCAGTATGCGAACAGATACGCGAAGAAACGAGTTTTAGAAAATTGAATGTCCTTACTGTTCGCGAACAGTTCAGGAACTGTAGTAGACCTAGTCAGACAGAAGTAAACCTAGCTTAATAGTATTAATAATAGGCATTAGTAGATACTGATATTTCAAATTTTTGTGGTCTACAAAGGTGATTAATAAAGAATAGATTTTCATTGAACTGAAAATGTTTTCCTCATGGTCCCTCAACATCTCCTCATAAATTATTCTATAGATCTAAATCATCCTATATATTCTACTGTTTAAGCCAAGTTTACATTAGGCAACTTTTGGGCGGGCAACTGAATTGTTTAACCAGAAGTTGATCAAAGTTGTTCGTGTAAACCTAATTTTAACTAAGTGGAAACGAAAATTTTGATCGACTTTGGGTTGCCTAATACAAACGCAGTATTAAAGCTTCCAAGCTCCTCCACCCTATCCAAAACTGTACTCTATTAAGCTCACTTACAGAATCCACTTAATATTCTTTTGAATCACAATCACAATCCGACAAAAATTATATGATACTCTATCGAAAAGCAGCCTCCAAAGGGTCTTTAGAATTACCCTGAAGATAGGATCGCTATGAGCATTCATCATAAGAAAGGCCCTTAGCGAAGTATTTGATATCGCCGACATGCAGAGAAAAGGTCACGACAAGCATCAACGCGGAAACAAACGTAACTTTTTCCGCGGTTATACTTTCTAATCACCCTGTACAACCCTCCCCATTCATCCCTCCCATGAAAGCTATCAGAGCAGCAGCAGCAGCAGCAGCAGCAGCAGCAGCAACAGCAACAACAGAAGCCCGCGCGAGCCTGCTCTGGCTGCTGTGTATTATAATGTAGAGTGTGAGTTATCAGACATCGGCCTGTTATCAAGGTCTGGGATCGCCTGGTCCGCTGCTAAGCTCCCACCCGCCCCCTATTCAACCACCGATAACGAAAGGGTTATCACGCCACGCTCCCCAACTGCCATTCCTCGCCTCTAGAAAAGCCAGCCGGCCGCCTTTCCAACAGCAGATTATTATTCTTTTTACTTGCAGCCGCTTTTTCGCGCCAGCCGATTACGATCCCTTTGACCACTTTACTGCCTCGGCCACCACCTTCGACCACCGAGCTGGCATTATTTCTTTCTGCTGATATTCATTCCTATCGAGGCGGACCATGTCCAGGAATTTTCATACGGTTTCGAGATGAAGGGATCGTGGAATGAAGTTCTGAAGAATTCGAGAGGACTGGGTGGACGAAGTGGGCGGGGTGGGATCACGTGAAAGTTCAATTTTGCAGGGAGTGAGTCACGTGAATGGTGAAGTGTGCGGTGGGTGGATCAGGGGTTGAATTAATTAGGCTCCCACGTTGGTTTAACGCTGAGTAATTCAACCTTTAGTTGAGAGTGGCTTGAATTAAGTAGATGTGGACTTGATCGGAGTTTGGATTTTATAAAATAGTTTGTATAGATAAGATCTACTTATATAAGGAATTAAAGACTTATTTCTGAAAAATTCGTTTTGTGATTGATACTCTAAATCTGATTAAAGTAAATGTTCCAGTACCGGAACACTAACACGCTAGTTGTATTTCATTTGAAGGTAAATTCTAATGTACTGTTGGAAGCTCAGAAATTGTCAGTGAATCTGATTGGCTCTGCAGAAAAGTACACGTTGATGGCACACATAAAATAGGATATTCAGCTATCGTGACATGCATTTTTATGTTGTTTAAGCTTATCTTAAGCGTCCAGGTATTGGAACATTTACCTTGCATCTTCAAAGCACAGAACTAAATTCTATAACGCAATTCCAGAACTAAAGAATTGTAAAATTTCACTTGCAAAAATTACATCAAAAGAAGATCCTGTTAATTATTTTCCTGAAGCTTCAAAAAAAATTCCGCCACAACTGTCCACCCACAGCATCCGAAATCCAACCTCGAAGCACTCTGACCACCAGAGGAACAACGCTCGCAACTCCTGCGCAGCCTCACGTTAGCAAGAAGCTTCACCGAGGAGATAAGTCCTCGCAATGAGCTGAGAAGCCAGGGCAGCCTAATCCCAGTGGCGAGATAAAAAGCCCAGTTAGCAGACGGTCAGGGACGAAATTCCAGTCTCCTCTGTGGAGACGCGACGTGGGCACGTCAATAAGAATGCCCTTTGAAGGGAACGCGTGGATGCCGATCGCGGGATCGGTGTCGACCGAGGGAACGATTAGCGCGGAGAAGCGGGCCCGCGGACGCGCGAGTCGCCCCGCTGCTCTCTCGACGCTCTTCGAGCGATGTCTCGGGCGAACCTCGACGATAAATCCAGCGCAGGGAAAACGTCTCGTTAGCCAGTGAACCGCGGGGAGGAGAGAGAGAGAGATCTTTCGGAGATCGAGCTCGATCCTCCGAGGTCATCTAGGACCTCGTACCACTCGCGCTCCTTTTGCCCCTTTTATCGTGTCTCGATTGGTCTTGTTCAGCCTTAGAGCCCGAGATCGCTCGCTGGCCTTGTTCGGATGCGTTGCTAAACGTCGCTGTGTTTAGCCCTCGGCTAACTGATCCACCGCTGATCCTGGGATAATTAAGTTGTCAGCCTCTCTCGGGATGATTTTCCTCTCTTGATAGCGCGGCTTTTGGATGCTGCGCGAGGGCGATTTTGGGACGACTGTTTTTTGTGGCTGATGGCGGGCAGCGTGATGTGGAGTCGGGGAAGATTGATCGGAAGAGGGACTTGGAGGCTGTTGCTTCTTTGGCGAGAGGAGACTTCTTGTCGAGAGTTCTTTTTCTATTTTACTGGGGTTTGAGAGGTCATTATTGATCTGAGGATCTTTACGCTTTATCTATCTCTGACACCTCTTTTCTAAAAATAAGTATTTTTTTAGAAATATTAGGATCTCTAGGAATACGTGTTCTCAGCACCTAAGGTTCGTCAGAGTTCTTTTCATCCAAAATTCGCCAGACAAGAATATTCTGTCAAACTACTATGTGTCCCTTTAAAGAGTTTAAAGAAGCCATCTAACCAAGTCTAGAGCATCAGAGTAGAACAAATCCTGCTGTCACGAAATAGTGAAATTCCATCCAATTAAGATCACACAGTAACCATTGATTGCTGCCTAGTTCTGACATTACTCCAACAGCTCTCCCAAAGGGGATCACCACAATCGTCTCGAGGGTCAGTCATTTTCGCACGCTTCCTCGACAGAGGTCCCGAAAAAGGAGTGGCAGATGCTTTCCAAGTTCCCTGTGTTGCGGGTTCTCTTCTCTCCCACGTCAGATAGAGGACCTTTCCGCACGTGACATCGTCCCTCCACCTACGTCGCGTAAAGTGCGCTCAAAAGAACAGGGAGGCCCTTTTCTTCGTTCGCCAGGCTGAGGCGAGCCTGGATGATAACGAGGCTGCGAGTAAATTTGCTGCCATTAGCCGCGTGAAAATAAAAGACGAGGGAGATATTAAATTAGCGACTCGTCTGCTCTTCGCCTCGCGTGTCGCTTGAAGTCGTGGCTGGAGACTCTGGAGAAAAGAAGCCTTCTCTGTTCGCTTTGTCCCTTTAGGTCAGAGTAGGTGTGCTTGTAGCGAGTTGCAAGTTTCTGATATCTGTCATAGAACATCTTGTATAGTGGCATTCACAGGCTTATTAGTATTCATTTTACTTCTCGAAATATAATTACTATATGCCCTCTATTCAATTTTACTTTTGTAAATATAATTGCAGCCCCAAAAGTCACGTTCCCAATTCGACAATTCCTTGCAGCCTCCTCACAGACAGATCCCAAGGAAAGCAAGAAAATTATCCTAAGAACAGAGCTAATCTCTGGTATACAATAAGGGACTACAATATTTCTGAAGTAGAATTCGCCCGTTCCTGGTCAGCCTTCCGCCATCGTTAGTCGGTGCCCTCTCAGCCGAGGATAAAGCACCCGAAGAAATTTCCGAGCGGTATTTGTGTTACGCTGGCGATTTCATCGCGAGATCCCCGTGCCTCCGAAGGGCAAAAAAAAAAATTGGCCCCGCCGGCATGGAACGCAGCGTTTCTCCGTCGAAGGGAACAAATTGCGTACAAGACGAGGCGTGTGCACGCGTTACGATCCTCTCTCTCTCTTTCTCTCTCTTTCTCTCTCTCTTTCTGTCCCTCTGCAGAGAGATCGAGGCACGCAAACGAAAAAGGGAGGACGAACGAGCAAAAATCGCGTCCGTCTGGGCGGCGAGGAAGGCAGGGGGCGAGAGAGCTCGTATATCGGCGCTGATCAGCCGCGTATTTCCAAACAATGCTCACGCGAAGTCGACCGAGGGATTCGCATCATCCTCCAGCGGGGAGCGGAAGACTCGACGGGGCCGAATGGGGGACTCCATGGTGGAGGCTGAAGCCAACCAAGGTGGGCCGATAAATTCATTATCGCGGCAAGACCGATGAAGCGGGACGAGCGTGAAATACAATAATGGTGGCAGAGAGAATCTGATGAACCGATCTGCTGCCCTCGATTGCCCGTTTTGATTTAACCCTGCTTTCAGAGGGCTCGGCTACTTGAGGACTTGGATTTCGGGGGGGCTTAATTAGGTGGACACGTTTGTGGAATTTGTTGAAGTGATTCTGGTGGTCTTGTTTCTAGTAGCAACTTTCTCTGAAGTTTGGGTTCAGACTCTTTTGTAGCTGTGGCGTATGAAGGCAGATGAGAATGGCAAACGTGTTCAATTTCTGATCTAATTGGGTAAAGAAGTATGTGCTTTAGGCTAATGTCTGTTTGAAAATCTTCGAATGATAATTCACTAATGACAAGGGTCTATTTTCTAGCCCAGTATGTGAAGATATTAGTTGCACACACATCTCTTATCAGTAGTTAACCAATGACATAAGATGACAGATTTGACTTTAGACTCGAAAGAAACTTCTACTACTATCTCTTTGAAAACTGAAAACCAAAAATCCTCATCACTCCTCAAAAAACAATTCATTATCAGAAGTACAATATAGAAATACCTATCTTCATAGCCATGCCTTCACTTATTTAGATCCCGTAGATCCTCCTAAGATCTGCGTGGAATTAAATATTCCCTCACAGATCACCAGCCATTCATTTCTCCCGATTCCTCCCTCGGAACCATCCCTCAACTCCAATCGCCCCATCGACGATCATCACCCCTCGGGAGAGGTATATCGTGGCAAGAGCAAGCAAGGAACATCGGGTCGAAGATGAAAAGGAGGAAGAGGCGAGTAAAGAAAAGGGGGGAAAGGGCAACGAAGAAAAAGGAGACGGAAGAGGAGGCGGCCGAGCAGTATCTTGATACGAAGGGAGGCCAGAGAGAGGAGAGAGACCAAGGAACGATTGGTCGATGTGGTACCAGAGTGGTACCAGTCTCGACCAATCGGCACCGACGACCTCCTCCGATGCCTGGTCCCATTCATAGATCAGCCAGGCCAGAGAGGAGGCCTTCGAACCGTCGCCCAGGATCGAAGAGATCCTTGTCGATCTCGTTCTCTCTTCTTCTCCTCCTTCGAATCGAGCTTCTCGCGCCTTCTCCTTCCTCTCTTTCTCTCGTTTCTTTAGCGTGCACACGGTGCAGGTTGCATGGCGGACCTGTAACCTCTGCCAACCGATCGGCCAATTATCCATGCACCACCTGAACGAACCTAGGCTCCTGGCGACCCTTTCGAGCCTTCTTTTCCTCTCCTTGAATAATGAAACTGCACTAGAGGCTTTCTTTTCGAGATATTAATTGGTGGAAAAATGTCTGGGAGAATCTGCACGTGAAATGTGTCTGACGTAGGCATATTCTACTGACAGCACTAGGTCGTGCGTGCCTGGCTGATGCCCGACGTAAGTAGAGTAAGTCCTAAGTCAGACACCTTGCTTTCAATTCAATGTCAAGAGCAGAGGTGAGGTTACTAAGACTCTGGGACTCAGTTGAAGGCGAGGAGATTTTTGGATTAGGTTTTGAGAGTTAATCTGTGATTGAGAAACAGGTTAAAGATATGCAAAATTGTAGATAGAGTAAGTACAAGGTGATCAGTTACATTTACCCTCATTAGAGGGTTTCCAGATAAATTGATCACCTTGTATATGGTGAATTTTTTCTCAGAAAATGTTGTGCAAGGTGGTTACTTAATTCTTCCGATGAACTTCTAGTACTGTCATTGACTAATATTACTGTCTTGCCAGGCCTACCATTAAATCACTATTGAAGTCTCAATCCATCTTCTACTCTACCTTTACTATTATTTCACTCAGTATGCATAGCCCCGAGCAATAAAACTGCGAATAATAAAGATTCTACCACGCACCTAGTCTTCTACTTAAGCCTTCCAGCAGAAAAAAAAACCCTCCAACTTTCCATAAATAATTCCAGCGTACGGGAAGCGCTTCCATCGCGTTCCGCGATCGTCGCGATCGAGAGCAGAGAGAATCGACTATTTATGAGCGGCGTAGAACCGGCTGCGCGGCAGAGACATTACCAGAGATACCTCAAACACGCACCCCTGTGGTACGCGAGCTGTATATCAGAGTTCCCGCATCTGTCGTGCTTCCCGCGGCGAAAGGCTGAGCGGAGAGGTTCGGGACAGTTTCGCGTCGCGACGGAGATCAGGATGGAGCAACTTGCCATGTTTGGCGGAGGTGGACTCCTCCGTTTTCCTCTTCGTCCCTGGCGGGGCCGCAGCCACGCACAGAACCTCTTCCTCCCTTTTACTTTTGCATTCCCGGCCCATTAGTTATCGACGAGTTATTACTCGACGCGAGCACGCGCTTTGCATCCTCGCGGGATCGCTGCGCGCGATCAAAATAGGGAAACGTCGCTGGAGCGGAGCCTGCATCGCTAGATCGCTATCGAATGTGATAACTATTGCGCCGTCTTGGTTTTTCGTGTCTCTAAGCTGCGAGAAATTTCTGTAGACTTTGTCTTGGGAACCTCGACGAGAATCTCCCTTGTGCTAATACAGTAATACAATTTTTAATACGCTTAAATTGTAATAGAGTCGGAGGTCTACATTAAGTAAAGAATCATGAGGCAGGGTCAGTGGAATTGGTGTAAAAACTCTATTGGAATTTAAGCATACACTAGTACATCAGGAGTATACAGACTGTTCGAAAAGAGATGTCAGAAATTTTAAGGGTTGATCCTACATGTCAAAGTAGTAGTCAAAGTAGAATTATTAATTATTCAGAAAACACTTAGAACATGGACGAAATACGTCTAACTCAGGACTTATTCTACTGACTTCGCTCTGTCTCACCTGGTTAGTGGCCGTCAGCAGTAGAATAAGTCCCAAGTCAGACATACTTCATGTTTAATTTTCTTTCTTTTCAATGCATGAAATCGCCTCTTAAAATGTCTGACTGGGAACTTATTTTACTGATTTCACTGTGTCTGACCTGGCTAGTAGACATCAGCAGTAGAATAAGTCCCAAGTCAGACATACTTCATGTTTAATTTTCATTTTCACGTTTAATTGCACCTTCGCTTCAACCCTCCCATGCCCCAAGTAAATTCAAGAAAAAAACACTCCCTCCTCACTCTCTCCTTTGCCCAGCATCATCATCATCACTCCCCCATCAACCATCACGCATCCACAGTTCGTCGAAAGCAGCCAGGACTAACTACAGAAGGAAGTAGAAGCACAGCGTTTAGTAACAGCGAGGCGTAACGAGCAGGTGCGGTTTAGAGAGACGGTCCGCCATAAATCTCAATGAGCCTTACTACCGTATTACTCGGCGTTCGTTCGCCGAGTCGCCTGGATGCTCTGTTCTAATAACACAGTGGCTCGGCTCTCCTCGCTCCAGGGGGTGGCCAGGCAGACCTGGGCTGGCGCGAGCCGCTTGATTACAGGATATAGCCACAGATGACGTGATATTAATGTAATGAATACCGATCGGGCCCTGGTCGCGCAGCGGGCCGACGCATGCACGCGAAGGAGCGCGTCATTCCCGCCGCCTTCGCGAGGAAGACTACCCTTTAACTAGTGGTTAAGCGTCCCACGAATTTATTAGCGACCGATTGTCAAGCGTCGGACAGTCATTACGCAATCGTTTCCCTTAATCGTAACGGCGCGAAAGCAGAGGGTACCTGTAAGCGAGGCGCGAGTAATGGATAATAATTGAAAGGTACGAACACGCTGGCTATTCGAGGACTGCCACTGACCCGTCCACGTCGTTGAGAATTTTCTGGGTTAATTATGGAGGGCACCGTGACGTGGATAATTCGTGATTTGACTGTTGTTTATGGGACCTGAGATGCGCTGAATATCTAAGGATTCTCTGAACAGTAATTGATTCTCGTTGTTTTAATGAGTATTCTTGGAACATAAGAGGCGAGGTTCTGAATAAGTGGTTTACAAAGTCGATTAAATTTGCGAAAGAGATTTTGCCAGAATTTTTGATGTCTGTTATTTCTTTTTTTATTTAGGTGATGCTTGATGGAATTTTAGAAGTTCTTGAATTTATTTCTAGCTTCAGTCAAGGGCTGACTCAATTTCTTTGATAAAAGTAAAATAAACAATTTTAGTGTACCATACAAGCGTGCGGGCACATAATTTTACACGTTGCATGTCGCAATCTCCGATAGGTCGTAGTTACAAGAGGGCCCTTCGGTGAACTGCTCGGATTTTAATGCGGCTGATTGCGGTTGCAATCAGCCTCCAGTGCGTATTTCAAAGGCGGTCTCAAACGAGCCAATCTCGTGCTGGAGGAAAGGCTCATTTGTATCCACTTATACTGCGGCGATTCGCGAGATACCCTTTGGGTTTGCTTTGATTAACAGTTTGCAAGTTAAGTTCTTTCTGAAACATGCAATCCGCGGTGTAACAATGAGGAAGGAAAATTAGGGGTGGGAGTGTGAAATGCCTTAGTTGTTCAATATGGTTTGGGTATCATGGCTGTCCTAGTACCCTGAATGTCCTAGTGGTCTTGAATGGACTAATGTCTTGAATGTCCTAGTGTCCTAAATGTTCTACTGGTATAAATGTTCTAGTGTCATAAATGTCCTAGTGTCCCAAGTGTCTCACAGTCCAAAGCATCTTAGAGTCCAAAGTGCCTTAAAGTCCAAGATGTCCTGATGTCTAATCTGTCTAAAGTCTCCTAGCCTCTCAAGTGTGTAAAGTATCCTACTGTCCAAAGTGTCTAACCTCATAATTAACTACAAAATTATCCAATCGCTATAAATTACCCAGTGCACTGAATTCAAGCTTTAAATAATCAACTTCAACCCTAACTTACCCTACAAAATACTTTCCCATTATTGCACTTAACAACATACTGCTACCAGTACCCTAGTCCCAGCAACACAGTAGTCGCAGCAGACTTTCCTACACCCATCCTCAATCCCTCTATCATTAACTTCAGCCTTCTCAACGTCTCCTCGCTCATTTCACTAATAAATTCCAGCAAAAGAATACAAACTGATTTTCCGCCATCGAACCCCATAATCAGCCCTCAGCCTAACACCCAATTACAGCGACCACAATTTCCTCGAGAAGCCAAAGTTGCGCATATTACAGTCCAATCCACTTCGCAACCGATCGGTCCCTTAACGAACGCCTTCCCCGAAAAACGAACGAGAGGAATTTAAAGCAACGTTTTCCGCGTGGTTAGCGAAAGGTGGCGTTCATCTTTACGCCGTCCCGCCCATACTTCGATATTCAATTACAGATTTGCATACGCGCATGCATCTCCATTAAACCGCGTCCCCTCGCCAGCTGGGCGGCTCCCCTCGCACCGAAATTTGCCTCTGTAAATTTACTCGGCCAATAAACCACGGCCGATCGGGCCAACGAAATATTTAAGAGGGCGACAGAGGGGGAGGCAGCGAGCAGGGAAGAAGCTCGATCGTTTCTGCTCGCACGAAACGATTAACAGCGAAGGGAACGAGTAGTCGCGGTCCGAATAAATTATCCCCGCGGCGGGATCGAATAAATTAATAATTAAGACACTGTTCTCGGAAGCGACAGAGAAGGTTACACCTTCCGCGCGTCCCTTTACGGTAATTACAACGGTGAAATTCGGCGCGACGCGGAACGACCGAGACCAGGCCTGTCATCGACACGTTCGACTCGTACCGCCTGGGCATTAATTGCGCGCCGCGACGCGATCGTGCACGGAATTCGCGTGAACGCGTGATGGATCGCCGTCCTGCTGGAAGTCGTCGCGACGTCGTGACCGAGACACGAGCCATCCGTGGAATATAATGAGCCCGTGCCCCGTAACTGATCCCTATCGACTGATCCTGCTTCCTCTTGTCCCTGAATGGACCTGGACCTTTACGAATTACATGTTTAGGGACTAATAGATGGCTCGCGTCGACACCTTGCTGTTGCAGAGCCAGATGAGGGTTTGGGAGCTTTGGAGTACAGATTCTACTCGATATGGGAGGTACACTGTGTTTATTCAAATTTTCGTGCAGACTTCATTTTATGGACAGCTGACTACGGAAAGAAATTCAAAAATTGAATTTTGGGGGAAGAGAAGAGATACGAAGAATTTGTAATGTTGAGTTAGTTATGTTCATGTATACCGTCGTTAATAGTAAATATATTTTAGTGGGGAAAAGAGAGATCAGAATCTCTGGAATTAAATGGTTGAGGTATTCTTATCTTTTTCTGGAATCTATGATTATGTTCATTTGGGTTAAATATAGGTAATTGAAAGGGAAGTTTCTAAACGCGAGAGAACAAAGTCGCAAAGTGACAGAATAAGGCAGGACACTGGAAGAGAGGAGATCCCAAAGGAACAGAGACCCATCACCGTGAACCTTTCAAAATGACTGCTCTGACGGCGTACAAAGTGGCCATTCGGTTGAAGCTAAGTAGCCCTGCCTCAACCCCGGGGGATTCCACCCTCGAGGCTCGACAAATTGCCGCCAATTAAAATTCTCCTCTTCCGAGTGGCGCATGCCCAGCCTACGTATCCTTTCTTTCCTGCCCGCGAGCCCTTTCGCCCACCGAAGGGACCAGTTCCCTGCGTCCAATTAAGTTGTACCTGGACCGCGTGGAACCGGACAGGTTTCGGTTTCGAGTCCCAAATTAATTTAAACCGGGACCCTCGTCCCCGCTATGTTCCTTTCGAATGAAACTCTTTGTCACGAGATTACGATGATGCTCGATAGCGATAAGAATTGCCACTCTCTGTCTTCTTCTCTCCCTGCTTGCCCATTCCTCTGTTTTTAGTGCTTCTTTTTGCGAATCAGTGATAGATCTTAACTTTGACGACTGAGTTCGTTCTTGTTAGATGAGAGATTCATGTTGGGGAAGATATTTGCTTTTACATGTAAAGTGCTGGGGCTATTGTTTTTCTTTGGCGAGGGTGTCATGTTCTGGAAAGGATACAGAGTTCGAAGGGGGTGTAGGGAAATTTAAATTGAGGAGGAGGATCTTTTAATTGGCCTAATGCTTTAGGTTTCAAGTTCTTCTAGGTTCCAAGTTCCTCTAGATTCTACGTCTTCTATATTTCAAATTTTAGTTCCCATTAAAATTGACATCAAGGGTCCTAATGAAGACCAGAAAACTCCCTTACAGAGCGATGCAATGCACAGTAGTTTAACCCTACAATCTCTCAAAGAACCTAAAGATCACTCATACTCTCACATCACATCTATACAACGAGATCAGACTTCCAAAATCGATTCCTATTTCAATATTTGCAGGAAGAAGGTACACAACCCCTCCTCAACGAAAGAACAAACCTTATTCCAAGGAACGACTCTATTACTCCCTTCCACTAACTACCCGCCTCCAAGCTACTCAACCAAGCCGCTCAAGGCACACAAACCCAGACTCTCCACCCTTCCACTGAACTACCCCAAAGTAGGCAGCAGGTTCTACTCCAAAAACTCACAAACGCTCCAATTCCCTTTGAATCGTAATCAGACGATGCTCGGGCATCACGACGATCTCCGCTCGACTTGGGGTCCGCTTGGGAGGTGTCGAAGAGGGGCGTAAGCGTAGGGGTGGCTCGACAGCCGAAGCTATGCGAATCGGGCTTATCTCAAACTCGCAGACGCGTCGCAATCGATATATCTCGCGGAGGCTCTTCTCGATAGGTGACTACCGCCCCGACATCCTGGCGCGTAGAACGCCCACGCGGCCCTTTCTCGCTCCTTGCTCCCCGCTGGTGCGAGCGAGAACGTCTTACCGGAGCGTATGCGCGCGGAGCGACGCAGACACCGGGAACCGTCCCGCTCGCTCTCCGAGCCGCTGCAGAAAAGATCAATTTTAGATTCGCAGCGATTTATAACTTCCTCTAATATGGCACCGATACCATCTCTCTTCCTAGCCTGCCTCTGTCTGTCTCTCTATCCTCCCCCTTTTCACCCACACCCTCCTTCGATCCTTCTCGCTCACGGCTCGGCTCGCAGCTCGTGGATCTTCGAGGACCGCTTTCCGCGCGAGCGCTTCTGCATTTCAACCCTACCACCCCTCTTCACCCTGGATTATTTGTTTCCATATTCCGGGAGGGGGGCGCGTTAGGCTGCACGATTCAGTAGCTGAAAATGGCTTTCGATGGATTTGGCCCTCTTTGGGCTCCTTGGGAGCCGGCGATCAGCTGACTGCGGAAATGGATCTCGGAATAGGGTATTGGATGGAAGGGAGGAGGTGTGAAGGATTTTCTGATTTGGGTAGGGGATAGTTGTGTCCACTTCATGCGGGGAGTTCAAGTGACTGTGTAGTTTTGATTGGGATTTTCTGTGCTGGTTCAAGGGATTGAGGTTTTTGGAATGTAGAAGGTGGTGGAATCTTCAGTTCCTTTGGGGGGACTGAAGTTTTTGTTTGAAATCAAATTTGAAGGTCCTGGGTTCTAAGTTCTCACCCATAATTTGCAATCTAAAAGAATAGACTTCTTTTTCTTTCGCTTCTTTAAAGAAGACCTATCTACACTTCAAGCCTCCTCAAATTAGAAGATTCCCTTTAGTCCTAAGTCACTAACTAACCTCGACCATTAAAACATATTCCTCTCAACTCTCTCAACCCACTCTCAATTCTTCCAAACCCTTCTCAACTCTTCCAACCCCCCAATAAAAAGAAAATCTCCAAACTACTCAACCACCTCTTCACCTCCTTAATGTCCACACAGCAGCACAGCGTCTCAGCTCCCAGAGTGTCCTACCGCGAATATAATTGAAGTTGGTGACGCAAGCACACGCCGAAAGGAGTCGCGAGTAACATTGCGCGCGAGACGGTGGCATTAGCATAGGGGGAGGTGCTGATTTATAATTATAGCCAGCGAAGTTCGGGATGCCCGGCACGCAACTCTATCGTCCCTGCGCAGCGAGGATCGGTTCTCGCGCCAGCACCACCACCGAGAGCGCTGATTAACATATCTACGGCCGGACACCGAGCCGCTGGATAACGCTCAACACGTTCCTCGCCACGACTTTATTCCGCGGAGCGTGTGCACGGTGCACGTGGGTGTGCACCGCGAGAGAGGCTCTAGCCCAGTCCTTTTGTCGTGGAGGAGGCCACGGATCCTGCGCGTCCGGTTTCCGCCTGACTCGTGACTCCAGCGGATACGCGCTGGTAACTGGATCGCGGGTGGACCATCGCTATTGGTAATCAGAGACGAGACGCTCTGCTCTGCTATTTCTCTCCTCTCTCTGTCTCCCTCGCGCTGTCTGAGCCCGATAGGCGGTTCCCTCGCGCGTCGAGGAGATAAGGGACACCGGAATGGCTGGAAAAGTCGGACCAGATAGCTGAGTTTACGATCGCTATCGCGACTACGCGACTTCAGGATCCCTATCGCTGCCTGGGTGCTTCTTGACTTGAGAAGCGAGCTCTGGGGCAGTCGGGGGTGTGTGGTGCGTGGAGCTATGGATTTTTTGGATTTTTAGACAGTTTTTGGTGGCACATATAACACTCACGTAGAGAAACTGTGGTAAGTTCAGGTTTTCAATTTTTATTTCATTTCGTAGACTATATTTTGGGACGTACATTTAACACCACGTTCTTAAGTTGAAATAATAGGATCTTGTGTCAGTTTTAGTTTACAGAAAGGGGTATCCTCACGATCGTTCAGACAAGAAGCTTCTAAACTGTCCCGACAAGTCAATAAACCACAAAAGGATACTCTGAATCCTTTAGTCTTATTTCGAACATAAAAGAGGGAAACAATAAAATCCACAACTCCTTCGCTGTTATCTAACAGAGGAGCAGAGAGGATTTCGAGAGGATCCACACTTTGCCCTACTCCCGAGCGCGGCCGTTCGAAATAATTTATTAAATGTTTCGACTATCATCAGGATGTTTCTGATACCAAGTCCAGGAACGATTTAATGCGAAAGGGTGTTGGCGTGTCGTCCCGCATCGCGTAAGCGGAACATAAAATTTCCTCGAGTGTATATGCATGTAAACGCGTTGTCCGCGTACACACGACGACAGTTAACAACCGTTTGAACGCTAAACGAACCATTAAAATCGTTATCAGCCAGAAGCCATTACCCGAGGGCCGTGGGCTTTTTCTTTCCTCTTCACTCCCGTTCTGTGCCCTCTTCACGATGACCCCCTAGACATTAGCCAGTCTCCTGTTAGTCGTGAAACTTTAATTCAAGACTTTCTTCCGAGACGATCGATCGTATTGGTCGAAACAGAACTCGCGCTTTGCATTAATCTAGGGAGATTCGCCAGCGAAGTGTGATTCTCAAAAATAAGTGTAATTGAAAATTCTAAGAATTCTAAGAATATATATTTCTAATTATTAATTCTAATTATTCTTAGAATTATGGACAATAATTTTTATCTATAAGAATATTTAGATACGAATTAAATTCTTTATTCCTAATATGGTTATAACTATTCTTAGTATCTTTAGAATATTCACACACTGTTATTTAAAAGAAACACGAAATTTTAGTAAATAGAATAGAATAAAATCCACGCAGAATCCTGCTACTTTTAATCTACGAGATTTCACTCATAATTAGCTTTTTATCGCATATTACCCAACCCACAACGAATCTTTCTAATCTTCTTAGAGACGTAGGGTGAGCTTACCGAGATAAAGACGTCATCCCTCCCTGGCGACGGCTTTTTCGGTGCCGGTGCCATAATCATTTCATTAATATTCGCTGCACCAATAATCGTGGCCGCGGCTGAATGCACGCGTGCACGCGCACAACAACGAGAGCGATACACCTTACGTGCATGTAGCCTCGTACACGTAAACAACGAGCGGAGCTGCGGCGTTATCAGCGACGCGCAGCGTCGCGTCCTCGACGGAGGCGTCGTCTTTATCTCGCGTGCCGTGGCGTCTTGTTATCAGGCGGCCATTAGAATATCTAAATACCACCCCCCGCGCGTCCGAATCTTCGAGCCCTCGTCTTCGCTGCTGCGAGACGAGGCTGGGGGTGGGATGGGAGCTTAGTGAGACTTTGGGAAGACTCTCCTTCCCTTTTCAGGTGAAGATTTCGATAGTTTTCGCGCGTCCCACTTCCTGAGTTTCTTGTCTGTGTTTGTGAGGGGGTTGTGAGAGGCAATTGAAGGGTGCAGAGAATGGAGAAAATTAGCGGAGTTTTAAAGACATGTATAGCAAATATAAGATGTAAGAGGGAGTAGTTATAATATTTTCTATCTCTTGTAGAGCATTTTCTATTTTTCTTTTTTTCTGTTAGGGTCACTAAAAGTTATACATGTTCTATGACTAGCATAGTGATGTTTCGTTGGAAAAGGAGTTGCATCATTCTGTGGTGCAGAAAGAAGAGGGATGAGATCGCAGAAATTTTTTCCACCCCATTTTCGTATTCATATTCGTCAATACTGCCTTATCCTGGGGCTTATCGGGCCCAGGCAGCTCCTTGTCACCCAGGCTTCTTTTCAATCACGCACGCATCCCTCGTTTCAGACGCGGGGAAAAATATGTTTGCCTGGGCGACCGGAATTTATTTCGATCCCTATCGTACTTCGCCTCACAGACGATATCTTTCTCGGAAATATTCACTTTTCAAGGGATGATTTAAATGGCTCGGTATCAACCCTCCCAAATATTTTGGATATTATTATGAGAAATATGGAATCTACAAAACTGATGACAATTAATCACCTTGTGTTTATTTTTAATTGTGAATTCAAATATTGTAGTTTTCAAGTATTCCAATTTCTTAATGTTTAGCTTCAAATATTTAAGTACTCAAATTTTCAAATATTCAAATATTCAAATTTTCAAATTTTCAAATTTTCAAATTTTCAAATATTCAAATATTCAAATATTCTACTCTCTAAATTTTTAAATTTGAAGACTGTTCACTACCCAAAATTAACCACTTTTACTAAACATTCTTTCCTTCATGGAAACTTAACCCCCAACCAATAATGTTAAACTTCCCTTGGAAGTCCTCAGCGACAATTCTCAGTCACACTTAAATTTATAAAATCAAGTCAAATCACAACCTCATTCTCACCTTTCTCTTCTAATATTAGAACAATGTATGCTCTAACAATAATTTTCAAGCCCCACAATGGCACAGATAAAAGGACAAAAGCAACAATATTATCCCCCCGAATTAAAACGAATCCACGAGTCACCCTGCATCACGTCATCGAAATCTCTGGGAGCCACCAAAGTTCGGGGGTGAAAAGTGGAACGTTTCCGGTTGGAAAGATCCAGAGATGGGAAAGAGAGGGACGCCGAGAACGGGGTTGCAAAGGTAATCTCTGGGCTGTGTTGCCTTGGAAGGGTTAAGTTGTAGAACCTACGGCTGGTCGCCGAAGATAAGGACAGCCAGGATCTCTCTCGCGGAGCCGCAGGATCCGCAGGACTTCTCAGCCTGTCGCCAATGATTACCCTCGAGGATCGTCGCGACGTCGACGTCTCGCGCTCGGTGCACCCGCGTTTCGAAAAATCTCAGATAAAATCTGGCGAAATTGCTACGCGATGACTATTCTCGAAGAATGTGCCACTATTGGAGAATCGATCCCTTGATATTTAGGGATTTTCGAGACGAAACTGCTAAGTTAACTTACAGTGGAGCTGAGTTCCCTCCGCTAGGGGCTGTTTTGGAGAATCGTTCTTTGAATTGGCAGTGGCCTTAGCCTTGTAATGTGATTGGTACTTACCTGAAACAAAAAATAAATTTGTTAGTAGGTATAATAAAATGAGGGGACTTAGTATTTGGTGAAGAAGTAGCATCCTTATAATGCTACCCTTCATTGCTCTAAAATACCTTTTGACAAAGCCTACAATTTCCATTAGAAATAAAGTAAGACTAAAATGGAGCTTTTAATATTCCAATATGGGTGACTATGTCTGAAATAAACTTAATGAAATCCACACTACTCGTTATACTGTACACAATTCTACAGAACAGAAGCACTATAATAAACCAATTAACTAACAGATTGAATTAAAATTCTACTGCCATGAATTAATATTCAACGCAATTACAAGCATTCCAATTACCCAAAAATGGTTTCAACCCCCATCCATTATATCTCACGATAAGTGAACCTCCCCCGAGCATAATTCGCCCAGCCTCCATCGAGGATCCTCCGCGACGACCTGGTCTCGATAATCGAAGCCCCAGTCGATATTAGATTTGCTTTGAATCGCATTGAAACCCACCCCCGAGGACGGTCGCCAGCTATCGGCTGGCATAAATCAGCACCGCGATCTTAATAAATGCGCGGAGGACGACGTAGCCGACGGTGAGCGTCGAGAGAAGGCGTATGGGGTTGGCTGGGGGTGAGAAGCTCGCACTGGTGGGGCTGAAGCGCAAAGGGGGGAAGGACGGATCGTATGAAACGTCGCGTCGGGGCGGTTGGTAGGCAGCTAATATCCTCCTGGCCGCTATCCCTAGGCTCATCTCAATAAATTCAATATACTTGTGTAAATCGGAACCCCCGAACATCCCCCGTCCAACAGGAGAGTTCCTCCCTCCTGCTGCCACGGAGATGAGCTGCTAGCCCCTCCCCTATGCTTTCCACCCCCTTACCACTGGCCTACCCAATAATGTATCGGTTATTGATTACTCGTAACGAGCCGATCGCTTCAATTTTTTTCAGATGGAGGACGCTGTGGACGGGGTTCGACTTCTGCTGTTCTATAATATAGTTTCGGCTACAAACCTCATCTCAGACGATTATATAAGGTTTACAAACACTGATGAGAGTAATATTTAATATCACTTAGTATAAATATGAGACTGCGAATATTTCATACATTTTCAATAATGTGAAAATGCTTAAATACTTATGCACCATAGTATATTTTATTAATCTAGAAAACACTGACCTCATTTTCCAATTCCTTGTAATTACCCTAACCACAGACAGACTTCAGATTTTCCTTCGAAACTCTTCCCTGGAGTACTTCAGTAACTCCACACCGAAAATTCCCAGTTTATCTTGAAAATAGCGATGGGAAGGGGTGCTCGTCAGCAGTCTCACATTCCCAGGTAATTTCTTAGCAATCAATTGGAGAATTTAGCGACAGTCACAAGGCCCCCTGCCCCTCTCGAATATCTATCTAGAGCCCTATCTGGTCGGAAGCTCAAACGAGGTTTTCATCGAGTCGTTAGTTAACGACACCGCGACCACCCCTAACGTTTATCGACCACTTATCGTCCAGCGACGCTGGGATCGTATTTAACCGGCGATATTAATCGATTATTGATACCGGTCGACGTCACATAATTTCACGGATCCTTCCTGGCTCACTCTTATCCCAGGCTCGTTCCCTTAATTCGCCCCGTTCGCGGAATGGCCGAGATCTCGCCCGCGATTTTAATAAATGAACCTTAATAAAACGGTTTTATTTCGCGCGTTATCGCGGCGATTTCAACGAGTGGCTCCCTTCCCCAGGCAGACCGCGGAAAAATACGTTCGAGGGACGTCCCTCGCTCGACGAGCTTTTCATCGAGCCCGTTAGTTAGCGAGAGACTGGAACAACGTCTGAAGATAACCGTACGACCCACCCCCAAGTCGAATCGACGACCGTCGACGACTTATCGGCCAGTTTTGCACGCCACCGTACGTTCTCCCTGCCTAGGGAGGGGGCTAATGCGTCGCGATCGCGCTTAAACCGCCCCCGTCGACTCGCGATTCCGACCGATTACAGCTTCCGCGAACTGAGCAGTATTTCCTGCCCAGACTAGCCCCAGAACGAGGTGTTTTTCTTTGGTGGATTGTTAAGGATGCCTTTGAGGCTTGTTATTCTTGAATTTTGATTAATACATGGTGTTAGGAATTTTTTTTAGGCTGCTTGAATTACTGGTGAAGGGATATTGTTATATGGAGGGGTTAACAATTCACTGCTTTTTACAGATATACACCCCCTATAACAGTATTAGGACACTTGCTCAGTAACTTCATATGGATTTGGAAAAATATATTTCTAAAATCAGGAATGAGTAGAATATATCTCAAAACATAGTGAAACAGTAGAATAAGTCTCGAGTCAGACATAGTAAAGTCAGTAGAATAAGTCCTGAATCAGTCACAGGAAAATCAGCAAAATAAATTTTAAGTTAGACACGGAGAAGTAAGTAGAATGAGGCCTGAGACAGACACAGACAAATCAGTAGAATAGGTCCCAAGTCAGACACAGAAAAATTAGTAGAACAAGTACCAAGTCAGACACAATGAAATCTCGTCTTATTTTAGATTGCAGAATCACCCATCAATATTTGTAATCTTTTAGGATTTATATTAAAAAATAAAAGTTCATTGAAGATAGTAGATATCCTAATACTCTTGAAAAGGACTGTTCACCCTAGCCACAGGGATTCTAATTTCCTGAAATTAAGATCAAATTATACGTGTGTCAATATTTGCAATGGATCCTTTCTCTAGCTTGATAAAATTATGACATTCTTTTACATAATTTATGAAAAGGAATTGTCAAGTTTTTCCCTTTTCAATGCTCTATCGATAAACACGATTTAATATTAAAAATTGAGAGTATTGAAGCTGCTCTACCTGTGTGTAACAAATTCAGCCGCTAGTTTCGAATTTCATTGGGCAAAATGATCCTCCCCGATCAGGACATCCTTTTCCATCCCCCAGCTTCACCCCCTCAGCGCCTCTTTCTTCGCGGTAGCCCGGGCGAGGAACGGTGGTGAGATAAAAATAATAAATCATCCTGTGTACGAAAGGCGAGACGCACATACACATACATTGCCGATTTCTCTGGTATCACGAGTCGATACGGAAATGGTGGCGCGAAGCAAGTGGAAAGAAAGAGAAGGGGAGACCCAGAAAAGAGACTTAATTTTAGACAACGCTAGTGTTCATAAAAAATGAGATAAATGGGATTTATTATTCAATAGTAGTGAGAATGAAACTCCCTCTATAATAAAATAATAATACCTTTTCACACACTTCTCTGTCCAGTAGATAAATAAATAATATTTCTGAAATTACAAAAGACTATCTCTAAAATATTTTCGTGTTTGATAATTATAAACTGCTTTCTGTGTTTAACCAATAATCAAAAACCCACAGTAAAACTTTCACAAGACAAAAGAGAAAGCAAGAAAGGGCCACCAAAAGCTCAATGTCCCAGGAATAAATTTCTCCTACCCTTAACTTCTTCTCTCTCTCTCTCTCTCATCGATCCTCAGAAATCAGCAGATTCATCAGGGTCCATTAATTTCTCGAATTAAGAAGGTAACGTTAAGGGGCACTGTACCAGCGATCTCGATACCGCGCAAGATGCAACTCGGCCCACCGTTGCACCTGACGCAATAAATCGTCAAGGTACACCCGCGACGCAGAGTGTCTGCCCGCGTCGTGTCGAAGCGTGATCTAAAAAAGTAAATTGGCCACGATGCTTTCCCTACCCTAACGATCGTCAAAATTTACGCGAGCTTATCGACGATCTCTCGTGCTCTCAGCGAGAGCGTACACGCGCACACAGGGAAAGGGGTCCCTGTATGGAAATCGGTGAGCACAGAGCACACCTACACGTATCTGCTCGCGGCTCGGTTCTTTCACGGCTCTGGCCCCGCGAAACGAGTGAAATAAGAGGGGTAGAGGACGCAGCACTTCCTTATCTCCCGTAACGACTGCTCGTTATTAATCGGCGCGCACTGTTCGAGATACCAAAGCCCCTCTGCCATCCCCCACCTCGTCTGTATCCTGCACCCATCGTGCACACCACGGGGTTGCTTGTGAGTGTGCTATGTGGAGATATTCGCATGGGAGGAGGAAAAGTTTGAGGGTGTTCTATTTTTTCTGTACATGTATATGTATTCTTTCGAGATTTAAGAGGAACGAAAAGAAATGTAAAAATGTAAAAGATTTGAAAATATGGTACATACATGATTTAAGTTTCCTCTGACTAGTAGATCCATTTAGCAGGTTTATTTCTTGTTTAGTGGAATACGGTAGACTGATAATTTAATCAATAAATTCAATCACTGTTTTATATCGAAGACGACACTGAACTTTATTATCCACATCACTCAGGTATCGATATTTTACTGTAACAGGTGTAAGAAGTACGACAACGATCTTCACACTTCCACTACCGAAATCAAACTGACGCGTTCAGGTAATGCTCGACCTCGGAGTTTAATAGCAGTCTATTTCAAAGTACATAACAGAGGGGAAATGATTGAAAAACGCGAGGGACCATACCAGGTGGTTCTCGGTCGATTCTGCTGTAAAGTTTATTACCGTGTAAAAACTCAAGTGTTGTTTTTTCTTGTTCCTATGTGACCTTTCTAACACCTGCATACTATATACCAAGCCTAGTACTCTATTAAATCTGGGGAAAAGTCTCGAATAGAAAATCAGTAAAAAATTTCAATATTCATTTATCCAATCGTTTATTCGAACGAGACATATCCCAAATAATTAATCATCATTAAAACTAAGAATTATGTAGTCAGAAACGTATAGACTGTCACGAAAATAAAACCGAGACGGTTTGACATACAAAATTATTCCTTTTGTTTTACTATATATTTCGAAATACCCTCTACTACCTAATTAAATTTTCTATAAAAAGTCTCTAGTCTTCTTCACTGTAATTACTAATCATTTCCCTGTCACCAAGTACTACCAGACACCGCTCCTTTTCACACTCCAGTGCCGCAATTCCCGCTCCAATATCGATACCCCATTACACGACTACTCGGTGGTTCCGTATCAATTCGCAAAATAAAATCCAAGAGGAGGAAGAGCGCGCACGAGGCGTCCCGAGTTTATCTCTGAACTCGGCTCATCGGCTGCTCTGCGCCTCCATGCATCGATGTCCTTTATCGACTGTTCGGCATGTCCCGGGAACATTACCGCCCAGGGTTGATTGATATACAAAGTTGACAAAGTGCGCGACGTCGGTTGTCTGCGTCGTGTTCGTCGTCGGCGTTGTCGGGGTAATGACGCGACAACCGTATCTCACCATTGTACCACACCGTACCTCTCTGTTTCCTATCTTTTCTGGCTGCTGGGATCTCTGGGAAGGCAGAGACAAAAGTTGGCGCCAAGGTGGTAGTCTTGGGTTAAGGGGTCTTTGATAGGGCAGAGGGCGTTGGTCAATTCTCCTGGGACCTGTTTTAGAATTTTGTGGTATTTTTTATTGTTAGAGTGTCTTAAGTATAGGAGTAACTTTAGGAGTAACTTTAGTGGGTAGGTGCTGAGTTCTGAGTCATTGGGTGGAAGATTAAGGAGGAGTTTCTCGAACCTATACTGTTTATACATACAGTACAAGCTAAAAGTTTGGAGTCACTTGTAAGTACTGATTAAAGTTACAGTAAATAGTAAAGTATATTTGAAGTGAAGTTAGTATTTTTAGTAATAATCACAATATTATTTATCTGACTACAGAGGCAAGAATTCATAGGATTATTTATTGTTACTTGAATTGTGGCTCTAACATGGGAACCTTTGATTTTTTAATTTAGATAGTGATTCAAACTTTTAGCTGATAGTGTATATTTACTCTGTTTCAAGAGAAACTTTAAGAGCTTAAAAATTGTGGATGATAATGACTTATCCTTTGTTCTGAATTTTTTACAGAAAGGAAATAGACGTCGTCGTCAAGGAATCTCATCCTTGAGAAATATAATACTCAGACAATTGAAGAATACCTTTTCCCAGTTTTTGGTTAAGTCAACCCACTGCCTGAGTCAACTCACCAAAAACTGAAACTATCGAAATCATTAAAAAGATTAAGTACCTCCCCAAAATCGATAGAACCTAGCTCCCGTGCATTCCCACCCTCACAAAGAGAAGACCCACGTCGAAGCCATTCGATCCACCCTCGCTCAATCACGAAAGCTCACGATCCCAAAGTTACCCGTTTCCCCCAAAAACCGAACCATTACCAGTCACGATAAAACTTGCCGTAACGGCGGCAATGCGTTTTGAAAACGCCTCAAAACATTCCCAGTTCGAGGCTCGTGGGCGCACGAAACCTCGACAGGTTTCCTATTCCGCAAAAACCGAGCAATTATCGGGGGCAGATAAGACACAGCCATCCCGACCGCCTTCCTCCATAAATAAGCCAGCGCCGAAATCCTCTGGATCGTTTTAAAATTACCCCTTCTCCCGTCCCTTCCCGCCTGGTCGTGGCTGTTACACCCTCGTTCGCCCATCCACCCCTCTCCCATCCTCACCCAGTGAAAAGGAGAACTCGCGAGAGCTCGAATCAGATATATCGCGACGTTCGCGCGGCGGATGAAGATAAGGGAATTCGCGATGCGCGCAGATCGATCGGGCCCCAGGCTTACGCTACCAATGCAACACCCCCGAAAACTTTCACGAGGGGGCGAGGGTGCCTCGGTCGGGATGACGGTGGGCAAGTGGTTCATGGTGGTGTTCGAGGGACGGGGAGGGTGTTGGTGCCGGTTGTGGAGGAGCTTATCGCGAAGCGCACGCGGTCGCCACCGCCAGTCACCAGCCGCGGAATTCCGAGGAATTCACGGGCGGGCGGGGTGAGAAAGGGTGTCGAAGTGGCGGCTAGACCGGGGTGGCGGACATATCGTCGTTCGCCAGAGCCAGGTTTTCTGATTGCGATGAATTTCTTTGGCTGGTGGGAACCGCGAGCAGCTGGGTCGATAGGCCCTGCCGGTATGTATTGGACTTTGGGTAATGAGATGTGGGGGTGGAGTGGGGAGAGTCCAGGAGATTTTGTGGTAGATGTTTAGAAAGAGGATGTTAATGATTCAGCCTTTCGTAAAGTGTAGCGATAAATTACTATTTTTCAAATTTGTTACTTTGGCGCTCGAGCTCCTGATTAGTGGTTACTCTAGGCTTTATGCCTAGAAAACTAATTAATGATAAAATAAAATATAATTGACAAGGTTTACAGTTGTATAATACCTAAGTATGGATTAAAAGAATGCAATGAGAATGCAAACGACTCCCACCATAGAAATTATGTATTCAACAAAGTATTTTTCAGATTTTACGATAAAGAATCTCAATCTAAATCTTTATGATTTTTATTACCTATATTTCTATAATGAACTGAACGAAAAATTGTACCCCACTTTTTTAAAATCCCCATTGGCTCAAGAAACTCCATCGAAACCTAAATCCTCAAGTAATTCAATTTCAGGATGCCTGGTCTAGGCCATAAAATGAGGAAGATTCAACGAAGAAAGGAGAATTCGCAGCGTCCAAGCGACCAACGCCGCTAGCGACGCGCAGCTCGCGAGTTACAAGAATCTACGGGTTTTCATAATGCACCAGGGATTCGTGGCGGCTGTGCAGGCCCCCGCTTATCTGACGGTGGATCGGGATCCAGATCGATTCACGAAACGACGTGGTTCACAGTGGATTTTCAGGGCGTTTCGAGGCTCGGCATCGACGCTTACGAGGGTAGCGATGCCGAAGATGAGGGGAGGAGGAGCGAGAGGTGGGCCTTGGGGCTGCATCGAGATCGAGACGATGAGCACCAGGTGCATCGAGAGAGACTGGACCACGGAACGCTGCATCGATGCAATGGAGATACCTGGCCGATGAATCCCTGCGCTCCTTCCTCTCTTCTTCCTCTTCTCTCGCTGTGATCGTCTCGGTTTTACTCTCGTGATAGTTTATACGTCTCTGACAACATCATTCTTAATTTTAATGGTGAATAATTATTCGGTATATGTCTCGTTTAAATAAACGATTGAGTAAATAAATAATTGAGTTACGTGCTGGGGATTTGGTTTTGATTCTGCATGAATATTTTGAGCAGTGTTTGAAACTTTTCAGGAATAGCCACCTCGTTGACGCTGTTAGGATCTCGTGGTCCACTATCGAAGATCTAGAGCCAACAACAATTAGCTGGGGGTCAGAGTTCGGGACTCGGTGCTGGCCTGCCACGATGGGCGGGTTTGCATCGAGGGCGATCCGAGTAAACAAATCATGAAGCCGACGTGGAAGGTCTGCTCGATCTTCTGCAAGACCCTTGTCGATCTGATCTCAACGTGCATACGCGATTCGACCTCAATAGAAAAACTCCACAAGAAATAAATAAATAATTCTTGTTAAAAATAAAACACGTGGGATATGGGCTTAATACTACATATGTCGAAATTACATTAACTTTGCAAAAAAGAGACAAAAATTAGCAAAGTAGTACATTAGAAAGACTCAAAGAAGAATCACAGAACTCACAATTATAAATATTTCCTATTGGTAGTAAGAATTAAGCCACATTCCCACCTGTAGAATTAACTCCAATTTCTCATACACATTTCTATGTAATTGTATTTAAAAGGCAATTATTCGTAACTATTTTAAGTGTATTTCTCAAAAATGCTATATTTCTTATTACTGTTCATTTCTCTCCAATTTAATGATATTTTATGAAGAGTAAAAGTAGAGTAGCAAAACTTGTAGGTTGAAACGAGCCACCCAGTATGCTTCCTACGACTCGGATGTTCTTATTCCCCGAACGTATTGTCTTCCCTCACCGAATCCCAGTCTCGTTCCGATCCCTGTCTCTCTCTCCCTCTCTCGACCTGTCCCTCCTTGTTCCCTTCGTTCGGTCCACCTCTCTTATCCTTCCGCGGGATGAGAACCCGAGATGCCCTCCTACAGATACAAATGGGTACCTATGCCAACGGCGCAACCTGTTATTATACATTCCCCTATACAAACAACGTGTTAATCGGGGCCCGCACCCTGGCTGCACCGCGGTGCACCATAGCCTCCCCCCGTCGCGAGCAGGATATCGGATACACGCCGTGGAAACCGATTTATCGATCGTTCCGCGTACGCTTCTTCTCCTTCGTCGACTAGCATCGTCGCGGTAAATTGGAATACACGTCGGCCCCGTTTTGCGCCGCTCCTTTTGAATTTCGAACCTCTCGTTCCGATCCCTACGATCGTTTTTAGTTCTGCCATTTTATTAGATTCCTTTTTCTGTTGTGGATTCTGGTGTATGTAGAGTTATTATTCATGGTCCACTTGGATATAGAAGACCAAATTTAATTGTTAGGTAGTTATTAATAATTAGCTCTACGGCTATTAAATTTAACAAAATTAGAATTACTCATCCCCTCATTTATAGATTTATCTGTTTGTCTGTTTATTTATTTTGTTAAGTGGATTAAACAAACACTGACGTATCCAATAAATACCACCACATGTCTAATGGAACTCAGAACCACCCCTAGTGACCCCATTCCAAAATTCCCTCCACCAGTACAACCCCCTACAATCACCCCTCTTCTCCCCTCCAAAAAAGAAACTAACGCACCAGAAATCCGACAACGAGTGTCCGGCTATAACCAACATCGAAGCTCCCCAATTTCGCCAGGTCTCAGTCGAAAGCCCTCGACACGCCCTCTGGACGTCAGCGCGATCGAGAGCACGATCCAGAGGCTGGGATAGATCAGGATCGCGAGAGGTGACGGGGGTGGCGTCATCAGAGAGGGACAGACAGAGCTCTAGACCGCAAAGGGTGTAGGAAAAATGGATGGGAAAGAGATAGACAGCGGGCATGGATCCGGCGCTGCTATCTCTGCCTCTCCGCCAGGAGAGAGAGACTTATCTAGCAGCCGGACCCTCTCCTCCGCCGCCCCATCTGGCCGTTTCCGATATTAAAAATATCAGCCGGCAGATAGGCGCGCGGCTATCGGCGCTCGAGCACTCGAAGGAACTTCCATTAAAAATAGCTATCTCTATCTGGAGCCGGTACTACAACAGCACACCGTGGGCCCATGCCAGACGCGAACCGCCTTCCTCTCTCCTCCTCCCGAGCGACCCCAGCTCGATGTCACCGTCTCCCTCGCGCGGACGCCGGGTGCTTTCGCGGAGAAACGGACACGGGGAACGTGCAGCGGCATAAAAACCGGGCTTTCTCAGGAGATACGGGATCTTATCGGCGGGCAAATGTTTGGAGCCGCGCTATCAGCCCGGTTTATCGGACTACTCTGAGCCCCGCCGACGCTCCCCCTCCAGGGGCGATTTTTTTCAGGCTAGTTTTAATTGCCTGAGAGAGATGGTAGGGGGAAGCGAGAGTGAGAGTGAGGGGAAGGGAGAATTTTTGTTTTTCAGAGACATTTTTGTGAGGGGGATTTTAATTTTATGGATTTGTTTGGGGTGAGCTGAAAAGGGGGAGGGAAGGAATAGATTTGGGGCGATGAGGGGTTTTGTTAAGCTGATTCTTCTTTTAGGCTAGTTTTGATTGCTTGTGAGATGTAGGTTGTAGGCAAAAAACAAGCATGAGACTTCAAAGAGGGGAGAGTCTCTTTTTAGAGAAATTTTTCTCAGGATTTGAATTTCATATAGGTATCTATTTGGGGTGCTAGAGCAGAGAAAGGAATAGAGTTCGAGTGAAGAGTGATTCTCTTTAAACGATATTTTTTCTAATCTAGTTTGCTTACAGAACACAGAAATACTGACAGAGGCGACGATGAGACTTCGATATAAGAACACTTCCTTCAAAGAAGATCCACGTTCACTAAAATAGGTCCCCACTAAAATCTGTCCCCATTACCTCGCACCCAGTACTCCACCACCTTAACGAACCTATTAACGTACTCCTCCGCTAAAAGCAAAACCAACTATCCAGGTCGAAGGTATAAATTTGATGGACACCGTCTCTCCAGTCATCCTTCCGGGAAGGGGTTGCACCCCCTCCACCCGCCACAATTAATTTCGTTAACCAGAACGTACCCGCGCTAGGGGATCGTTCCCCACGTCAAGTATTTCATAAATAAAGATACAAACAGCCGGATCGCAAATAAACTTACAAAGTATTGGAAGCCCGTGGCTGTCGGTGCTCGCCTATAATCTCGATGGCAGGGCGAGGGCACGAAGGACGAGGGAAGAGGCACGGTGAGCGTACTCGGGGGATCGATAGATCGATCCATCGATGGGTCCATCCATCGGTAACACGCCTCTCCCGATCGCCTCGTGGCCCGTGAAACGCTTCGTGCGAGGAGACGAACGAAGAGGGCAGACGCGAATCGTCCGGGGAACGATCGACTAGCGTGCATCGGGGCAGAGTGGGGAGGGGCGATGGGGAGAGGGGGGAAGAGCCCCGAGGGGCCCCTCGTTGCACAATTATCTCATTTGCCGATCGGACCCTCCCACGTGTTAATTTGCTTGTTGGTTAACCCGGCGTCCCTCTTATCGTTTATTTCGTTCTTGCCTTTCGTGGAACCCTCCGCGCCACCCTCCCCTCCCTCCTCAATCTGTTCCCCCTCTGACCCCCCCTGCTTCTCTGTTTGGCCTTCTTCTTTACTCCTCGGCCTTCCCCTGTCCACGAAATCGCGGCACCGATCGCCTCGACTCGCGTCTGCTCGACCGACCGTTGATCTCGGCGAGAAGGAGAGGACGGGCGAGGAAAGCTTTGGACACTGAGAATTTTGGGAACCTATGGTAGCCATGGGAGATCCATTGAATTTTTTTATTTGAGTTCGATTGATCGTGACAGATTTCTGGGGAGAATTGTTATATTGTGGGTTTTGGAACTGAAATAGTCGATGTGCGTTCGAACCCATCGCTAGTTTTAGCGAGTACCTCGATGTTGAGTATTTGGGTTGATTGATGAGGAGATTTTTCTCATCTGGATCTTGAGAATGGAAAGGACTTGCAAGGTTATGGATAATAGTGTCTTGAATCTATGGGTTTGGGTTCAATAAGAACTGATTTTAAATGGAGGTTCAAAAACAATTGATTCGGCGGAAAGAAGAAGCAAAGTCCACGTACAGATAATCACCGATATCGATCAACGACCAGATCGATGCGATCTAGCCTATTTTCACTACTAATCGCGTCTAGACAACTTATCGAATCTTATCGTAGCTCGAAAATAAGATCATTGCTACCTCGATGCTCTGATAATGTAATAATCTCGCGAACTTTGAGAGATTAACATCTATCTCAGTGTAATCACTTTTTATCTATATTATCAATCGGAGAGGAATGATTGGTTCACTAGCTTTCTGTCTGCCCTTACTATCTATAGCGTTTTAGTTGCTATCAATCGTGAAACTTCAAATGGGTGCCGCCTCGATTTCAGTGAAAAGAGAATTCGTCTGGGAGATCTATTCCTAAGGCCTTTTTCGCATCGAGTTTAATTCATCGTTGTTAAAACAGAAGGAAGCACTGTGCAAGCTCGAATCCGAGGAACAAAAGTGTCGGACGGAAAGCTGGAAGCGCGGACGGAAAGAGAGGCGAGCGCGACGATGTTGGACACAGGGAGGAAGTGACGTCACGGCAAAGTAACGAGCCTCGCTTAGCCGCGATAAGCCAGTAATCGCGCGATCTTAATGAACTCCTCCCATTAACGCTGCGAGGGCCGCGACCGGCGACCGTTCGACGAAACCCGCTCTTTTTCTCTCTGTTTGCCTGCTTTCGATCACCCTCGTCGAATCGAGGGGCCAGGTCGAGGAATTTCGCGACGATAGATCGAAAGACCAACTTGAAAAACGTGAATCAGATCGCGATCTTAGTGTAATTGCCATTTGGATAATTTTCTTTTCTATTTTTATGAGGAGTATTTTATCCCTCTTTTTTGGGGGGTTTATAATACATTTAGGGAAGACGTGTAAGAAATGCAATTTTGGAAGACCTGCTGCGTTTTTTGATGGAGGTTTAAGGTTTTAACTAGAGTAAAAGCGGCACGTTTGACGGCGATGAATAACGAGCACTCTTGAGTTGGAAATTTCGAAGTTTGCGCGAGATAACGTTGCCAGGAAGATACAGTGATAACCGAGGGACAACGTAGGGAACGGAACTTTGTGTTGCGATCAGCTTGTGTACAGAAGGATATAAAAATAGCTGGAGGTGTCTTTTAGAATGACTAGTTTTGCAGAAGACTCGAGACTTACAAGCAGTTTGAATTCTTGGAAATTTGATGAGACATGTGATAGTCTCCATTTGATATTCTTGAAACATTCCTGTCACACTTTAGTTTCGAGACTCGGAAAATAGTAGTCTTTTCTGAGACTTGAGGTATGTGTCTCAGTAGTTGACCATGTCTCGATACCTGAACATTAACACTAATTTTATTCAATTTTAAGTTTAAATTCTAATGTGTTAAGTATACCTAATTAAAAATAAAAACTAGTGTCCTAGAATAGTATCCTCAGTTACTGGGACTTTATAATTCATGTATCGGTACATGCAGTTTTAGATTGTTCACTCACTGGGACATCTAACATATTAAACATTTAGGTATTGAGACATTTACCTAAATAAAAATTCTTCACTTCTAAACAGAACACCTTAAAACCCCAAAAACTCAGTTCATCTCTCCAAGTCCAATTTCAAAAACAAACTAATCTCATCTTTTTACAACCCTTCAGTACGCATTACAATTGACAATAATGACTTACTCGTCAAGGGAAGGGAGGTCTCCGCCCTCAGCTGACTAGCCCTCCGTTGTCGCCACAGCAGTATGCTCATCGCGAAGCGAGTTCACAGCACCTGGATCACGGGTATCATTTCTCGGGGCGGTCACGCGTTTCCACGAACCGAGGGCCACGTCAAGCGTACGCAAATTGGATGCACGCAACACGAAACATGGTATTTCAGTTCCATTCAATGCCCGCACAATTTCAGCTGGGTTAACCTCGCACGACTGTCGACACGCACTCCCGATTTCAAGGTGGCCCGATCGGATCAGATACCGATCACGTTCGAGAGATCACGATAGATACCGCTTCACGTTACCTGCACGAGGCTAGATGCTCTATCGCGATCGCGGGACCCGATTGCCAATCGCAAACATCGATCCCTCGTTTCGACACATGCACAGCTTTCATCTTGCGGTATCTGTTACCCTGTCACGTTTTTGGAGCACAGAGTTCAAAATTTTGACAACTTTCCACAGTCTAGATTATCGTTATCTTGACTGAAAGCTGTGACTGAGTCTCTGCGATCTTTGGTAATCGTGGAAGATGGTGATTGTTAATCAAGGTTAACTGAATGAGGACTCGATGTTTTTAACTCAAGAGTGTGATACATTCCTGAGAAATTTCATGGTCTTTATCGTGATCTTGACCGTATTGGGATCGATTGATCAATATTTGAACAGCCTCGCGCGAGTGGGTCAATCACCTCCTGAGATTATAGATTACACATAGTTCTCCCTTCGCTCTTCAACTTCACCAATCCTCCAACTCCACTCTTCTTAAAATCCTCACTAAAAGTCACAGCAAAAAATAGCAAAGTATAAACACTCCAAAATTCACAGTACTTCAGTTCTCCTTTCCCACACTCTTCAAACTAAAATCTACGATTCTTCAAACTTCATCAACCCTCTTTCACTTCCACCTTCCCCAGAATCCTCGCCAAAAATCCCAGATAGCAAGCAATCCTCCAAACCCAGCACGGAGAGCTCTCAAAATATATCAGCCCAGTCCTGCCTATCCTGGAATCAGGCTCCCAACGACCCTAATTTCTAGCGGGGAGCAGGCGGGGTCACGAGGAGGCTCGATAGGCCGATTGTCGTCGTTGTAGCGGCGAACGCGGGAATAAACGAGCCGCGCGGATAATCCGCGTATCGCGGCCAGCCTGCTGCTCGGTCCGACAGCTCCGGGGACCAACTCTTATCGGGCGCTCGTTGCCCGATAAGCCGCCACGATCGGCATCTTATCGATCGCGTGCACGCGCGCGCACGCCGACGATTCGGTCGGAAAACCGGCGGCTAATTGCGCGACCGCTGACAATTAGGGGGCCCGACTGCTCGGCGAAATTTTCGTCACTGGCCTGCCGGCCCGCGACTGATAACGCCTGGCACCTGGCAAACGATAAGAGTAATTGAATGCTGACTACCCACGCCGCTGTTGTTCGCTGAGTATTGATAGGAGGAGGTTTTGGGAGCTTCCAGAGTTTCTTTTTGTGTTTGCAGGTTCGTCTTCGTTGGATTTTGTGCACGTCTGTGGTTAGGAGATGTGATATGGAGAGAGAAAGATGGCAGGGTTTCTCTGTAGGTGGTCTCGAAGGTGTGATAAGATAAAGGATTTTTTTTTTCAATTTTTTCTTGCTCTAGTTTCTCTACCGTGCAGGATTTGATGAAGATTATCTGTTTGATTGTTATGAACCTCTGTGTATAGGTGTTTCGTTGAAGAATATAGACGGTTATCTGAACTCCTAGGAATGGAGAGAGTTTGCTCTAGTACGTGTTGAAGAGATAGCTCTCTAGGACTTCAACACATCCTGGGACTCGAACAGTTGGTAAGTTAAGAATTCTTCGGAGAGAACTGTGTTTCGTAGTTCCCTGTGTCTCTCAAACTCGAGTGAAGTGTACGATTAGCGGAATCCACTGTGCAGTGGGAAGGTCCTCAGTTGGTGCAACTGCAATCGGAGAGATCTCAGTGTTCTTAAATATGTCAATCATCCTTGACTCGGAACAGGAGAGATCTGTTCGCGGTGGCAACGCGTTCAGTAATAATAAAAACGATCGTGCTCTATCTCGAGCGGCGCGAATAAATCGCTCTCCATTCCCCAGCGAGAACAGTCGTGGCTTGCAGTGTGAGCGATTGTGATGGATTCCCTGATGCGAGAAGTCCGTGTGCAGCCTTCGCTCGTGCTGTAGTATCTCGGTGCTCTGGATTCCAAGAGGGCTTTATTCTCGGGCTAAACGATCACCTTTTCTTCTGTAATATGAGTCCAACTTTCTGATACTCAGCGCGATCCTCTGTAGCAGAAGACCTACGACTACCACCTTGCCCTGTTCGTCCAATGAGATCCTCCTATCTACTTTCACTCACTGGAAACTGGTCCGACCAGATCGAAGCTCAAGTTCCTGAGGCCTATCGAGCTTGTAGACTAAGTTGCTTGGAAACTAAGTTGCTTGCAGGCGAAGTTTCACTCGTTTCTCAGACCACAGTGTCCTACGCGCAGCAAGGATCGATCTTCCTTGGCTTCAGCGAGTCGCTAGAGGTAACGAGGTTCTGAGTCGAGCCTGCCAGGTCGAGTAAGCTCGCGACAACGATTCCAACGAGCAAGAAAGCTCCTTCCGACGGACTGTTTAAAACCGAGGGTAAGACGAAACCGCAGAGAGCGAGATGCTCGCTCCTGCGGGGAAGCACTATCACTGGTTTCCAAGCGGCACGGAGACCCATGCCAATGGCTACCTGTTATCACTCTCCTCTTCCTCCGCTTCCGTCCCCTGCCGCCAGCTTTTCTCATTCTCTCCTTCTCTCTTTCTCCGCTCTTCATGTTCTGTTACTCTACGATAATGCCGAGCAAACATTCCGCTTTTCCCTTTCGCGGCTACGCGCCCGACCGACCTGCTTAAGGAGACCTGGATCAGCTTCTTTGAAGGTTGCGCCTTTGCTGGGGGAAGATTCTTTTGTTAATGTAGTTTATTTGGAGCAAGTTTATTTTTTTCAGGATTTTTGGGGCACTCTGTGTGGCGTGAGGTACTCTGGGAAATTATCAACTCTAGCAAGCTGGTATCTAATTTTGGTTAAATTTGAACATTTGAAAATCTGGGGACTTGAAAATTTCAATAGTTAATAATTTGAGAATTTGTAAGCTTGAAGATTTACAGATATGAAAATTTGAAGATTTAAAAATTTGAGGATTTGAAGATTTCAAAACTAAAAAATTCTTTTCCATACGTCAGTCACAAATTTCCCCTATAATAGGTACCATACGTGTCCCATAGAAAGTCTCCTGAAAACCATTAGAAACGACGTTACCCAAGTGTCTCCTCATGGAACACGAATAGTACTTAGAACAATAAATCTAAAACCTAATACAGCTTTTAATCTACAATTTCTAGATCCCAATTCTAATAACACCTACTATTAAATATCTCAGCTCTCCCAAGGCGTTACCAATTCCGTCAGTCGTAGTGACAGCAAAGAGCTAACCATGACATTAATAAACAAATGCGTCGTGCATGAAGAAACACTGTCGTATCGCGCGTCATTGGCAGACTTCAGGGCACCAAAGCACCTCCTGTCACTGGCGTCACGAAGCTTGAGGTTCGCCGATAGCGTGGCCTGATAACGGATAACGATAACCGCTGGGCGATACTCGTAACGCGGCGCAGCGGGCTCCGTGACTAATGGCGATAACGATAAGGACGATCGTAAGACACGTAAGAAACGGCTGTTGTATCTAATAACCGTGCTCTTTGTGTCTCGATCCGAGCTATCGCCGACGGCTCGTTTCGGCACTCGTCGATTAGATTTTACAATATTCCACGTCGCTCCGCCGCGAAACACTAGCACACGTTATATTACTCCGATTGCTGCCTCAAAATCTACTGATCCACTGTGATTTCTCTTTGTGAGTGAAAAGTCTGATCTTCAGACGGTGATGGTATGGGTTTGGACAGGAGGAAGCTAGTAATCAGGAGTGCTGTAGTGTTTTTTTGTTATAGTTCGGTGAAATGGTAATAGAAATGAGTTTATAGCGTGTAGAAAGAATGATTTCTGAGACTCATAAAATTGTTACGAGACCAGTTGTTTAGATCACTGATCTAGACATGGAGGCCACTTTCAGAAGTTTCACATAAAATGGTAGGAAGCTAGAAGTAAGTAGAAAAATAGACATTCTTGTACAGAAGGCACTCTAAAAATATTCTAGAATACACGAAAACGCTGGTCGATCTAAAAAGGTACTACACTTATTCTAAAATAAACTACCAAAGCTCTTCTAATACCCAAAGCCTCCAAATACCTAATATTTGAATTATTTTTCTAGCAATGTGGACTCTGAGTTCTCATCAGAAGACGCTGTCAGATCTCAATCCAGCTTCGACAGTGTCCACGCCAACTCCAAGCACCGACTGCCCCATTTAACCAAACACTGAATCCTCAATTTTCACCTCCTCCAAAATCCCCAGCATGCGATCAAAATTCGCCCACGCGAAGCGAAACGGCAGCCCTAGTCCATCGCGAGCAATTAATACGTCACGAAGATCGAACGGTCCCTGATAACCCGTTGGCTAGCACAAATCATTGTCGGTGGATCGCAGGCGTCCAAGCGGGAATTAGCAGGACTAAACTGGAGCTTCGAAACCAGGCGGGCCAGCGAGCGTGAAAAAGCGTCGAAGGGACAAGAGATTCTGCGTAATCGCGTCGAGGGGACGTCTGAGCTGGGTCAGAGGATGGATCATCGACGCGGTGTCGGTGACCGTCTCCTCGAGCACCCTGAAGTGCACAGGGATTGAAAGGGAGGGGCGAGGGGGTAGGGGATAGCTCGCTGGCGCCGTGTTATCTTATTCGTTAAGATCCTCTGGTCGATGGGGAGGGGAGAAACAGATCCCAACAGTGGTCTCACTGTCTCGCAAGATTCTCTCTTGTTTCCCTCCGCCCCGCCCCCGCTAGAGTGTGCCGAGGGTCCCGAGGGAGAAAATCCAAGAACGGCTCTTCGAGTCTAGACGACGCGAGAGATAGCCCCCCTTTCTTTCTTTCTCCTTTGCCAGGCCCTCACTGCTCTCTGCTGGCCCTTCCTGCTCTCTTCTGTCCTTTTATCTCGCTGCTACTCTCATCTGTCCGAGGAGATGAACGAGGATAAACGGCACGAGCGAGTACAACAGTCACGGATGTTGATTCGCGAGAGCGTGGATGATTCTGGGTGATCTAGTTCTCTGGTCGAGGCTCGAGGAGGTTTGACTTCTTTCGGCGAGGAGGAGGTTCGAGGTCTTTGGTTTGGAGATTGTTTTGGGGGGAGTGGGTACAGGGGGAGGATTCTTGATGCTGGTCAGCTGATGGGTGAGCTCGGGGATCTTGGATTTAATCTTAAATTTGATCTCGAGGTTGCATAGATGCGGATGAAGTCAGATGGAGGTTTCGAGATGGAAGTAAGCCTAGAGTAGGATGAGGTTTTTGGAATTGAAGTGTATGTAGTGGGGTTCTACGATGACCTAATCTATGTCTGCCACAATAGTTAGGTAAGTATTCCATGACTCGGATCCTTAAGTTGTTAAATGTCCTAACAAGAGGACAATCTAAGGTTTGCTCCATTCCCCATTGACCCCAATTTAAACAGCCTAACATTAACAATTATATATAAAAATATAATTTAAAGGTCAGAAAACTCCACTTGCCTCATCTCCCACTAACCCCAATCCAAACAACCTAAAACTAGCAATCATACGAAAAAAAACACACTACCTAAGTATCAGGGACATAAAACTTCGAAATAAATACTTCCTAAATCATCGACTGGACTCTCCCATCTCGCCCGGAGTTCCTCCCCCTCGCTCAATCATCCACCCTCGGACTAGCCCCTCTGACGGCTGAGTCGCCGCATCGCGTTTCGAGGTCGATTACGCGGGACCATCAGTCGAGGAGCCGAGATACCCAGCTGCAGCGGTCTCGCTTCGTCATCGTCGAGCCGTGCCCCGCGGTGCGGCGGGTGAAAAAGCGCCGGACACTTTTTATCGGTCGGTGCAATTATGATTAGCTCCCGGTGGAGGTGTTGCGTTCGCAGCGGCGGCGATTAGGGCAGAGTCGCCTCGTCAAAACCGCCCCCGCGGAACAAATGGTCGCTCACGCCAACCCCTCGTGCCAGAGCTTCTGTCCCCCCCTTCGCTCCTCCCTCTCTCTCCCGTCTCCTTCTCGGTTCTATCTGGAGCAGGACCAGAGGGAGGGTGCAGGGGGTGGCGGCGGCGCGGAGGAGGAAAGGGGGGACACGCCGAGGGTACCGCGCACGGAGATTACGCAAATGAGAAATGACCATCGGACTATCGGAGGACTTCGGTGCCGGCTGCTCTCTCCGGGTTTTGCGACATCTGCGACCGAGGATATACACGTCAGAACGACTATCGCGGAGGCTGCGGCTTTTTTAATGCGAAAAGAACCGACCAACGCGCCTGGACGCACGCAACGTCTGGGGACGTTCCGATAGCGAGGCTGGCTGTGCTGCTAGGGGGTGGTGTTACGAGCTGGGTTGGGAGAGAGTTATGTTCGGTGGATACGGGAGCTGGAAAGGTTCATTACGTTGGAGGATGAATTTCATTTCGAATGTAAAAATTGGGGGAGAGAGGGGTGAGGGTTTAAGGAGGGGCGCACTGTGGGATGGGAGTGCTTAGGGTGATTTTGGGGGAGGGTTGTGATGGGAAAGTACTGATGAACTGCTAATCGTCTTTCATGAATAGAAGTTTCTGATTGGTCTGTGTAGTAGGGATAATATAATACGACTGCATTTCTTGTTTTCTGGCATTGAAAAGTTTGTATAGTTACTTTACTTGCGAATAAAGTTTCTGTTAATTAAGTTTGTTTACTCATTTTATAGTAAATTTCCCTTCTCAATTAACTTCCACTAAAAGTTCTTCTTTAGATCCTTTTGTAATAAAAATTGTAATAAACTTCTCAATCATTTTCGATACTAAAATTACTGATTTCTATTCTCACTATGTACCTCCTACTCTAGTTATCCCTTATAGAACACTTTAAGAAATTGAGTAATTTTTAGAAAAACTTTCTATTGCTTCGCCAGCTCAAGACCAAGTTAGGTTTTTATCTTCTCAAAAAGTCTACTTCGAACAATTACATTCTACCTCAATTTCTCCCTGAAAGAGACGAGACCAAGCTCGCGATATTAATGGATTGTGAGACGCGAAATTTCTCCGCGGGAAAGAAGCAGACAGCCAAGAGAGCTTTTTTTGCCCGGTACATTGAAGTCAGAGGTCGAGCCATGCTTTTTGCGGTGCAACGTTAAATATCGGTCCACCGAGAGACGGCATTGTCCTCCTCGTCGTCTTCCTACGTCACGCGGAAGGACTTTGACAAATCGTCGATCAACCCTCGAGGATCGTTTCCTATCTCGAGGACTCCTTGGAGCCCCACTGGCCAACGATCGAGATCTGAAGATCCTCTCAAGACTTCTGCTTCCGCTCCTGGATTTCTTCTACCATTAATTTCAACAAAAATCGCAATGGTTGGCTTCGAGATTACTGGACGTTCCTACGTGTACTACAATGATCAGAACAGAAGACTCTAATTTTGACTTAAATTCTTAGATAGGTATCTGTGGAATAGTCTGACACTTAGAGCTTGGTCACACGAGCACAAATATATAAATTCTTTCCCAAACCGACTACAGAGTGAGGGCCTCAAAGGAGGGTCCACCTTTTCCACTAATTAGAAATTACACGCAGCATGACACTGCTTTTCGGCAGACTGCTCCCACGTTAATAGGTTAATAATATCTGATACATGCTAGAATCCAAGGAATCTCGATATATGTATAACTTCCTAAAGCTCTATTCACACCAATTATTAAGCACATCCCAAACTTTCACAGATCTCCAAATTTCGTTGAAAATCATTCGTTGAAAACGTCGAGATCTACACGTATCTTAGATCCCCGCGACCTCCAGCCGTTCCGAGGATCGTCGATCTTTCCCTCGGCCTTGGCATTTGCGAATAAATGGATCCACTGTCCGTCAGCGGCGTGGAAGGACGAAGAGGAGGCGGAACGGCGAAGAAGCAGCCGACGCGACGTCGAAACGAGGGTTTCCGAGTGTCCGATAAGATAAAAAGCGCGGGGCTGTTATCAGCGAGCCATTTCGCGATATCGGTCGACGTGGTGCCGGCTACGAGAAAAGGAGCTCGAAGGAGCGTGTAATTGTCCCGTGTATTGGCGACGCGGCGTGAAATGTTGGCCCGTTCCCTTCGACATCGACTCGCCATTAAGCCATTAACGCTGCGCCAGAACGAACTCGAGGAGGCACCGAGCGGACGCCTTTTAAGGACGACACGTTCCTGAGGCCGACCGGAAGTTGCGAAACGACCGCAGAAACGTGGCAGGATCTGCGCCTGACATTCCTAGAGAGGACTGGGAACCGATGGAACCTGACTTCTCACGAATTCTGAAAGTTACAAATTTTTTTTAATATCTGAAATATCGAGGAAAAGGGATAGAGAAATAAAATTAAAAAGTAGCGCAGAGAATAAAAAAAATTATATAATACAGTAGAATATGCAGAAGGATTAGTGAGGCCTAGTTTCTGTCGATAATCGCTTAAATGATAACGGAAGGCGTTATACAACATTACACATAGATAGAATACTCTATCACTAGATACTTTATTTTTCTGTAATTACTCTGAACTACTTTCTCAAACAGGTTTTTTTTCCACGAATATTTGAAAAGATATTTGGAATATTTTCCTGTGTGGATTCCTGGAATTGAGTGCTCGGTGGAAGTTCGTTTTTTGGGCTTTTTCCGCTTTGGGGAGAAGCTTCACGGCGTTCGAAAAACAACCGGAATTCCTGTCAGGAGTGATCTAACGCCGCTAGCCGATCGTGTCAGGAGGTCGACGAGGCGCAGTTCATCCCTCACTCGTGTTAATACGCCGTTTTCAACCCCTGGACACGTGTCCACCGTTTGACGACGACAGGTGAGCATCGACCCTCCCCAAAGCCCCACCCTGATGGACAGTTTTGAACTGTTCGTGCGAATGAATTCCTCTAACCTTAGGCTTTTTGTTGGCCAAACCATTTCATTGAAAGCTTGAATATATTTGTTAGAATGAAAATAGTATCGTCTTAATAAGAGAAAATTTGAAATAGAAGAAAAGTTAAATTCCTTCTATTTTCAAATGCTATCTTGATTTGATTTTGAAGAATATGGGAATAGTACAAACTTAAATGTAAACTATTAATTTAAATAGAATATATAAATTGAGTATTTAAATAGAAAAATTCATTAGAAATTAAAATTATTTAAAGCAGTCTACCTCAGTCTCCTAAATAAATTCAAAGAAAAATAGTGTTGAACAAACAGTGTCGTTAGTCACACTCGAGTTGCTTCTAAGGAAGTGCTCCCATAAAGGATTCGAGTTTCCACCCTCTCAGACGCGTGTCCACCCTTTGTAACGACAGGTGAGAACCGTCCCTCTTACGCAACAACCGGTTAAGTACCGTACGCGAAGAACCCATTAAGTTTGCACGTGCTCCTTCCGGTTCTCGACCGCGCTAAGTCGTTCCTGCTTCCTTGGAAAGGATATATGGTGCCTCCTCGAACACGTGGCAGGACGTCTTCACTTTGAATGAGGGCTGGAGAACCAAGACTTCCTCAAGATACTGTTTCGAAGAGAGTCTATTCCTTAAGAATGGATGAATGGACATCCTTCCTTTTCATATTACAGTGACTGTGAGTATACTAATATTAATTACATATCTTCTACTGTATACCCTAGATAAACTGACCTCCCTGTATAATACCAAAACTATTAAATATTTGATCTCCTAAGAACCCTTAAAAGTCCTCCAAGGATCAAACTCCTCAACAGACGCCCAAATAGCTCAGCAATCCCCAATCTTCGAGGCCAGAAAGCTGAAAACTGAAAGCAGTGTCCCAACTCCGAAAGCCAACGTCAACCACGAGTAGAAAATCCTCCAGCAGAGACATCCAAAAATCCACGCGAAGTTCGCGCACGATCCCTGTCAATCCCTGACGGACGTAATAATTTCCACATCTCAAAGGAGACTGGTCCAACCTTGGGATCACCGTCTTGGAGCAATCATCCCCCTCAGGAAGTTTTGCATTAGTGGAGGATCGGTCTGTCGGTAGTGAAATGGACGAGAAAAGAGAGGAGGGACGCGGCGCGGCTCCTTTTTAAACGAACTGTCGAACTCGTGTCGAGCTGGTGCGCGCGGAATAGCGCCAGGGGAGGGTTTAATCGCAAATTGACTCGTCGTCGCCAATAAAAATTCAATAACGGCCAGCCCGCCGCTGGTTATTGTCGAAAACTTCGGACCAGGCCTTTTAACCGCCTCCACCCACGCCTACACCACCCCCTGCCACCCCTCTCTATTCCACGCTACCTCCCTCTGCGTCGCGAGCGCTCCCTCCCGCTTCTTTCTCGTTGTTTTTTGTTCGCGTTCGCTAACATTCGCTCGAAAAATATTCGATGTTATCGGCCACCGTGAATTGGCTGCTGACGCTCGTACCGAGACTCTGTTTCGTTTCCCCTCGACCAGCCCCAACCCCTGTTGCCAGCCGCCTCTCTCTCTCCCACGCTTTGATCCGCCGTTTTTCTCTCTGGCTAAACGGAGGCAACGTGTAAGCCCGCACGCGTGAATGGATAACACGTTTTTTTTTATGAGCTGATATTAGCTCGATGGGGGGGTGGCTTCGCGATCGATCTCGCCGAGCCGATTATTGGCGCCGTTCGACACCCTATTTTGCTAATTGGTGAGATCGAAATTAGCAAAATTTAAATAGTTTTATATTTTTCTAAGCTGAGGAAAAAGTTGGATTATTTCGGTGGAAAGGGAATACTTAGGAAGCCTGATTACTGCTTTAATTATTAAATATTTTTAAAGATAGTCGTAGATAAGTTTCACAGAAATTAATATCGACTAGTAGAAAATAGTATTCTCTAATAAAAGTAAAGATTTTAAAGAAGATCGCAAAATTCGAAGGTTGACAAATTTTAAATAATACTATAAATTATCTCAACTATACCATGGCATACATAATCTTGCGAGGCTCACCCCAAACCCAACAACAAAGAGATTAGCAAAAGACAATCGCGAAGTAGTTTTTTCACAAAGGAATTATTTACGAAAAAAGTGATCGGCGCAGTTGCTTGGCGATTGATTGGTAAATACAAAGTACAAAGATATCGAATGTTTCGCGATAATGCACGGCTGAAGTTTGTAATGCTATAAAACATAGCGTAGACAGGCGGGAGCGGATAACGATTCGCTGAAAGCGTCGTTAATTTCTGCGCACGTTATGCAGCACGATTTACAATCCGCCCGCCGAACACGGACGTCTTGCCGCGGCGATATTTCCAACGTTTCGAACCCAATCACGTTTCCTCGAGATGTGTACTCTGCCGTGGCTATCGTGCTAATCACCTTACTCCGTGAGACAATTAAATAAATTACCTATGATTACTGATTGGAGGATGAAGCCTTGTGGAAGAATTTAGCTTCAATTTTACCTATATCAACTTTTCAAATTCATTCATGTTGATAAAAAATAATTAATGGAGATAGAAAGCTGATTCATGGCTGATACAATAGAAATGTTTCAAAAGTGTACAGTATGTGAACTTAACAATTCTATAGTGATAAATAAACGTTTTTGAAATAAAATATTTCTGAAGGCCACTTTTGTAATTTTTGTTTCTACCATAATCTCCTAAAAATGATTTTTATAAAAACATATAGCTATCTCTAAAATTTGAAAATTATGAAACCCTACGAATGTTCACAGATTTTTGTCTTCAGTGATTCCTTTGTAGAAAATAACTTCGATATTGCAGTATCACTGAGCAAAGAAAAAAAATTCTATAATGTGCTGTAAAAAGATTTGGCACCCACAAAAGGAACGTATTTTCGAGAAGCTCTTTTGGTCTCGAGCATCGTGGTTGAAATAAATTCATCAAGGCTGCGCGGAATCGCGTTTTTCGTCGGTATAATTCTTAGGCGGCGATAATTTTCCCAACCATCCGTCGATGTGTGGGCTCGAATACTTGTAAATCACTGGGCGCGCGGTCGCACGGAATACCGGCGCGCTCGCCGATATTTATCTCGCAGAAACCGAGAGAGAAGCTTATTAGACTCGGATCCATGTACCCTTAACAGACGTTCCTTATCTCAGGTGTCGACGCCTCACGCGGAAAAGGTTAACGTCGGGACAAACGTTAACCTCCGATTTACGTTCCCCGCAGTTCGCGCCGATAAATAGCGCCAGCCTAGGATCGAACGCCTCTCCATCGCCGGCTGCAATTAGGATCGGCTCGAAAGTGCACACATGCTTGCGTAATTCCGCTTTCCTAATCCTGCTTTTTTCCTATCGCTGGGAATCGCCAGGTTGAATGGGTACGACTATGAAACTAATACAATGTTTTTTCTTTTCCTTTTTTTAAGGAAATAGTGCTGAGAAGTTGAGAGGTGGAATTAGAGCATGAGAGATGGGAAAGTGGAAACTTGAAAAAGAATTTTGTGACTAAGAGGCAATATAAAGTGACTCACCTAGGTATTGTTAATTTAGAGGTACTGGAATTTGAAGTCTTGAACTTGGGCTTGAGTCTTATTACACTCTTCTTTTCTCTTCAAATGTAGGGACAAACGCAAAATTCTATTGTGTTATAGACTTAATTCTTCAATTTTAGTAATCCTAATACGCTTAATGGTTCGCCCTAGCGACCTACTTTACTTCGTTTGTCGTCAAAGACTGCCCTTGTTCTCGTCTTCGGTACCCCCTTTAATAATCATCCCCAATATCTTTGTTTTGTTTATATCTGAAGCTCCTGGAATAGACCGCCAACATACCCCTTCTCTCTCCAGCATCGGTATGTGACTTCCCAAAATATCCCAAAATATACTTGAAATCAAACTGTACTATGCCAGACCACTCGAGTCCAATATCAAATTCGACACTATTTAGTTAGCCAGTGAGGCTAGAAAAAACCAAACCCCGAACACCAGTATCATCCCTCCCAGCTTCTCAATCCTCTTCAACAACTGTCGACATGTCCCACGTTCCCTGGATCGCGAAACAGGAAGACCGATCCGCGTGGAGGCAGCAAGAAAAGAGACCGTCTAAAAATACACAGTCTCGGCTCTAGGTGGGAATGATTCGGTATCTCGTACGACGTCACGGGGGTCTGAAATATGAGAGATACGACGGACCTCGCCCCCATGCCATCCCATTCCCTCGATGGTGCATTAGCGCTAATCTCCGCTCTTTAGTCCTCTCTTTATCTTTTCTGCCCTCGTCCTCCGCCACCTCCGCCCTTCCACCTCCGAAGAAAGAGAGAAGGAGAGAGAGAGAGAGAGAGAGTCCCTGCTGCCTTGGCTCCCTTTCTCCCTGCGTGTCGGTTCCTGAACCAGAACCGCCTCGCTAGAGTGACGAGGAGGGAGGGAGGGGTGGCGTATACCTGTTCGTTTCGAGCCCACCTCCGGGACACCTTTATCGGCTCCATCTAATCGCCACGATCCGTTATTTGGTGGCCACATTGTACGTCTGCTCGGGGGGAGGGCAGGGACGGGCCCTGCTCGCCTGGAGTTTTGACACTCGGAATCTCATTAGCGATCGTGAAATCCCTGGGCCCGAAGGGGATTACAGCAGGCCCGGCTCGTGGAGGGTGAGAGGAGCGGAGAACGAATTCCATGGGATTTCACGCTGCTCTCTCTCGTGTTTCGGCCCGACAGACTGGCTAATTATATAATACAACTCGATGAAGATGGCCCGAGTCACCGCTCGTTTGGGCCAGTCCCGCAGGTTTAATGGTCTGTTCTCGGGGGGGTTTATGCGTCTTCATTTTCGGGGACCAATTTGTCCTCTGGTTGAGCTTGGGAGTCTGTTTGGGACACTTGCTAGCAGGGGTGTTTAGTGATTTCAAAGCTGAATGAGTGGAATGTGAAGCAAAGTTATATGTTACAAGTTTCGTTCATTAGAATCTTAAGCATAGTTTTCAGAAATCAGATAATGCAGCTGTTCTCTCGTTGAGCTTACGAGACTGTTTGGGACACTTGCTAGCAGGGATGTGTGGTGATTCCAAAGTTGAATGGGTAGGATGTAAAATACAATTATGGCTTAAAGGCTTCCTTTGTTATGATCTTGAGAATACTTATTAGAAATGAGCTAAATTTTATCTTCTTTTCTTCTTTTATGGGAGATAGAATCTCAAAAAGATGGAAGAAAATTCGGAGAAATTGTATAACTGACAGATTCCTTGAATTTCAGACTTTTCATTTCATCTATCTTTAGTATGTACTTCGAACCACATTATCCCCTAGATAAGGTATCTCACGCAAGGATCTCTACTTTCGACGCCTCTCAAAGCACACTCGATCAAAACCATCCACTGAATTCCGAGTCCCATTGGGAAGACACTTGAGCAGAGGAAAGAGGCGCGAATCTTCGACATCTGTCGGCGCGAATTGCCTTTGCTCCACAAATGGTAACTAGTTGAAAGTAGAAGTGTCGATATCACACATCGTAGGACACCACAGTCTCGTTCAAACGCTCAGATAACGGCCACGGTAATGGCGGCAAGTTCTGCGTCCCCTTCGGCCCCTTCCGCGACGTTCTGGAATCAATGAATCCGAACACGATAATGCGAACTTCTGCCAAGAGGTACCCAAGTCGTCGGCTAATCTGTGCCTGATACCCTTTCGAGAAACCAGGCGTATCCCTCTTCAACCATCGGCTAAAGAACACACCCCCATTCCGCGGTAGACAGATTGGGGAACGATAAGCGTTTTCCTGTTTGCGCCGTTTAAACCGAGAATCTTTCGACCGAATTATGAGGCTGGGAAACTTTGCTGAGATGTGGAACGAGTGGAGAAACCTCTGTGAATGGTTAGGGATGATATCTTCCTGGTGATCTGGGGTTGATAAGTAGCTTAGGGTGTTTAAAGAAATACTATTATATTATATTAGGAGGGTTTGCTGTACATATTGAGAAGCATTTGAGCTATTGGGAGGGCAATTTTGAGTACCTAGGATATAGAGACACTTAGATACATTTTCTGAATCAAGCTTTCTTTTCGAAGGTTGATAGAATTTCTTGCAATCCTCTGACGGATAGAAAAGGATACAGCTATCACCTCCAATCTGAAATCCACAATCCACAGACAAATCTACTTTCCACCCCTTTCATAACTCCCGAACTTCCTGCCCCTAAACCAGCGACACTCAAGGACCGTCTAGACGCCAAAAAGCCCTGACCCAGCCAGGGTCCAGACAGCCTCGCCCGTCCAGCGAAATAAACCACGAAAAAGTTCGCGCTGAGATAAGGGCGAAGTAGAGATGAGAAGGAGAGGGGGCAGGTCAGAGGTGCAGCGTTTGGCTTCGACGTGCGCTAGATACGCGATACGTCATTACACCTAGGCCCGCAACACCCCGCGATGGAGCGGCACGAGGGAAAGGAGGAAGCGAGAGGGGTCTCGAAGGGGTGGAAGAGAAGAGAAGGGAGAGAGGGAGAGTTTGACAGATCTTCATAAAGGCACACACAACTGTGCCGCGGCGATAAGGGAATCGGGAGCAGGCATCTCGTCTCCCTCTCTCGCGCGACCGCTCCACCGACCCCCGCGTTTCTCCACCCACCTACCGCCAGCCAACCCCCGGCAGTCCACCCTCCAGCCACCCCCCAAGTGGGGGCTTCGAAGGGGACTGGAGGGAGGATAGAAGCGCGGGCACTCAGTCAGTACGCTGCTATCATTTTTCCACACGAGTGGGCGGCGGCGTCGGTGGTTCCTGGGTGGTACTACGCTTCTACTCTCTTGCCGTGTTCTCTCCTCTTTCGCTCTGATACCCTCACGCAACCACCTCCCTCGACCTGGACGTCTCGCTGCACCACCTTCCGAGAGACCCGGACGCGACACTCTGCGGTCTGATGCTGTGTCTGGGAGAGGGATCCTTGGGGTACGACTGCGGGACCCTCGCAAAGGGGATAGTGGCGGGTTTATGGGGTGCGTACAAGAGATGGAGCCTCGAAGATAGGGACCTGACGGAGGAGGCGTTGCGGAGACGCTGGGTTTCGAGACTTCGTGTTAACACTTTGACTTTGATTATTGTAGGGGGTGTAGAACGATTCTTGGTCATTAAGATAAGATCATTAGAAATTGGAGATGGGTACTTTCTTAACTGGAGTAGACTGTCTTAACTAGCAAAATAATATTGTTACTAATATATGTAGACCAAGGTTTCTCAACTCTTTTTAGTTGATTACTCTCTTTTGAATATTGATCACCTCTATGGTCCCTTCTGTCCACATCTTTCTTTCATGTGGCCAAGAAAATTTACTCCTCTTGAGAAACCCTGATGCAGTCTCAGATACATTTCATCTATAATATGTAACAACTAGCCAAGGTGCTAATTGTCAGACAAGAGTCCCTAATCCCACTTCCCTCCAGACATAATCTACACAGAGAAAGAAGAGACAAGATGAGAAGGCAGTAGCCCGCAGTCTTCATTTTTCCACCATCCATCAGTTCTATTTCGCTATTATTTTCATCGCGAGAAAACCGTTGATAAATCGAACACCCCCGACGCCACCCCCCGTTCATCGTCCCGCGTTACACCCTATGGCGTTACAAATCGCTCCAACTGTCTGGCCGGTGTTCTCTCTGCAAGATGATCGAGCGCGCCTGCACCAGAAGGATTCCTGCTCTATGGTGATAAGGGACGGGGCGATTTCTTAAGGCGGATTCCCTTGAAACCCGGTGAAGAACGAGCCGATGTCCTGTCCGTGGCTTTTTCGATCCCCCGGCCACTTCTCATTTCTACCCTGCCACTTCTCCACCCTTCCCTCTGCCTTTTCTTTCCTTTTCCTTTCCCTCTGTTCTTTTTTCTTTTCGACCGAAAGACCTGCTCCGTGACTTATCGCTCGCGATCGCGATTTATCGAAAGCGACCGACTTCCGTTAATTATCGCATTACGGGTGAAAGCTCGTACTTACTCGTTTCGATCGATCGACATATGACGCGAGAAATTGGTACAGGTGATCGTGCGGACTTACCTGAAACAGAAAAGGAAATTGAGTTAGTGTTGCGGAGGACTGGGGAGAAGTAATTAGATAATTGTGCTAAGATTGCTGTCTAGGTGAATGTTAATAGTGTCACTGATGGTGTTGGTGTTAGAACTAGGAATACATAGGAAATTAATTTTGAGGAATTAGAAAAATATAGTAGAGTCAATTATATATAAGTGAGTCTCGCAACTGTGTCAGCTGAATTTTCTTATAAACTATTTGTTACACGAGAAAATGCCTCAAAGGAAAGTTGCTTGATATCGACACTAAAGAACTTTCGTTTGAAACATGTTTTCATCCAACAAATAGTTTAAACAAACCTCAAGTGATACAGTGATTGCGAGTCTCGCCCTGTACATGCAAAATAAATACAATATTTTCATAAAAATTGAATCAATAATAGAGTAATAATAATAGTCTTCTAATATATTCACACATATTCGTACACCCTTTCTGAAACGAGAATATCTCAACAATTATATCCGAATATTCAGATTACTTTAAAGGATATTAATTATCTAACAACAGAAAGGGTTACCATGGACCTCACAGGGTCTTCTAAGAATCTTCGATAAATCACGACGTGGACCACGTGTCCAGGATAAGAAGGTTCGAATAAGAAGAAAGCAGACGCCCTCGAAGTTCGTAGGGCGCGTGTCCCGCATCGTGGATTCGAGTCACGTGTCCTATCGGAAATTAGAGCCGCGTCAAGTCGAGTGAGCCGACCACCCTCCGCCCCTTCATCGTCCCAGGCGACTCTAAAGTTACGGGGGTTGCAAACGACCACTTGGAGACGTCGAAAAGGGTGAACACACCTCCTTCCCCGTCGGTTATACGATCCAGATCGTTTTTCTCGCACGGGCCACCTCACGCTTACCGAATCACCATTCTTTCACCCCTTCCTACACCCTTCTCGATGGCTGAGCACTTCCTGTGAATCTTCTCGGGGAATACGTCTTCTGACGCTTTTGTAGCTAATTTGCAGGAAGCTGCTTGAAGAATATTAAACACTAGTCTGTTAATAATAGCTTTGAGTGAGGTGTTTATGCTGATGCAAAGTGTAATTTTTTATAGAAATTTAGAATACTTGAAAACTTGACGATTTAAAATTTTCAGAATTTGATACTTCTAAATCTCTCGAAGTTTAATAATTTCAAATCCTCCGAAACTTATTAATAGATATGAAATTTTCCTCCCTGGGACACTAAATAAAAATACTGCACTGAAACGTTCACACCTCTCAAAGTTTTCCCACCCCGTCCACCCAGACTGAAAGCAGTCGAGCAACCACCTGAGTCCACCACACCACCTCGTCCCTAAAACCCCTCCCAGCAACCACTATTCACAGCCATAATACGCTCAAAGAGGGTACGCTCGCCTCAAAGTCGCGATAATTCTAAAAACGTCACCGCGTAGGGTGACAGTCGTCGAGGAAAGAAAGCAAGGGGGGTGTGAGGGCGAGCAGATCGAGGCTGGCTCGCGACAGAAAAAGCTGCTGGCGTCGGCTGGATGGATTTCCCAGCGCGAATCGACAATAATTGTCTGAATCAGGCGCTCGTCGAGCCGCCCCCTCGGCGCACAACGGCCGTGAGGGACGGTTCGAAACGAACGAAAGACAAAGGAGCATCCCGTTCGTCGAATCGCACGCTCCGCCGTCGTCGAGCATGGCGTATCTACATCCCCCTGGCACGGCCTATTCAGAGCATCCCTTACACGCTCTCCGCGGTGCCACTCGAGGCATAGGCCTGGCCACGATTATTGCCGATACATCCACTCGGCCTGCCTCTCTTCTTCCCCTTTTCATTCCGTTACTTCAGCTCTGCTGGCTCTGGTCAGAGATTACCAGTCATGGACCTCCACCCCCACCCTCCTCGCTCGATGGTATAATGAAGAAGAGAACACGCCGAGAAAAATGTGAACACGAGGAGATCGATTCGCTCCAGGCGGCGAGAAGGGTGGAGCGTGTTTTATATAAAGATGGATGGGAGAAAAGGGTTTAGGAATCGAGGATACTAAAAATTGGAATGATTCAATAATAGTATACTTGAGAAATAATCGAATGTGGATACACATATTCTATGGCAATACTTATTATTATTATTAGTATTGCTGTATTAGAGGGTTACAACCCTTTGGTAGAGATATAGAAGGTGTTCGAGGAGAGGGGTCAGAGATTTTAAGAAGCGATTCTACGCCTTAAAATGTAAAGAAAATACGTTTATTAAGGTTCTGTTTCAGAGTTATTCATTGCTGAGGGAAACTCGAAAATTCATCTGAGCTATGTCTGATTTGAGGCTTATTCTACTGAATTTGCTATGATTTGGATCTCATTGTACTCACTTCACTATGTCTGACTCAAGACTAATTCTACTGATTTCTTTATGTCTAACCTGGCTAGTATACGTCGACAGTAGAATAAGCCTGCATCAGACACATTTCACATAAATTTTAGGCGTTTCCTCAGCACTTAATAACTCTAAAACGAAGCCTTAGATCTAATTTTCTCATTCTTTATTTTCGTTTTATATTAGCATGTAGAATCGTCCCATAAAATTTCTAACCCCTGTCATCAATCACCCCGTATAACATACAACACTAAAAGCAGCAGTAAAGAACAATTAAAAATAAAAGAATTCAAAAAATTATACAAATCTTAGTGTCCGAGTGTCTCAAAACTTACAAATACAACTGCGCGAAACTAAAGATCCTCGGAATCCCTGAATCTCTCGACCCATCTAACACCCCAGGCGCAACAGGCTCGCAGTAGAATAGCCCTGCCCTAAACCGCCAGATTCCAGGAGTCGCAAAACTCGCAGGGAACTCCTCAGAGCCTTTCTCGGTCTCTCGAAACTGCTCATTCTTCCAAAGCACCGATCGCAAAAAGCTGCTCGTCGCGCGCAGCATGGGATCGGCGCGTGCGATTCGTGGAAACAGAAAACGCAGAACAGAAGCGGAGAAACGGTTTCCCCGTTAGCCAGGGAACAAGCAGTCGGCCATTACCGACCGCCGCCACCGCGGAAAGGAGATTTACGATTTCACCGAGAAGGCTTTCCCTATGGTGCACGCCACCTAACCGTTTTTGGTGGCACGCTGGATGCCCTTAAATGGTCTCACCCCGTCCTATCTCTATCGTGATACGCGGCCACGCACACCCACGCACGCTCTGCGACCGACCGCTCGCGGATGTTGCACTCTGCGCGGCCTTAATGTCTCACGATTGTATTCAGATCCCCCTCCAGGGAGTTTTTTCCACGCGCTGGGTCTGTTCCAGCATGGTGCGCCCGCTGGAGCACCGCTGCGTTCCCTCGGCCTCCTTTTTTGCCCGTGGAAACGCCGTTTTGAACTGTGCAGGCACGTCAATTTTCCGTTAACTGTGAAGTCACTCTTCATGCTCTTTCAGAGAAGTAATTACGCTTTTGATCGCGTTCAGATCGTGCTCTAATTATGATAGAACCTCGATCTACTGAATTCTAGGTGGTTAGTATGGAGGCCTACATTGTTTAGGATTTTGATTCTTCAGTGAATTCACTGTGAGAGAACAGAGTGGAAGAGAGAAGATAGAAATGCTATCATTGACAAGATCTACATATTTCTTTTAGTAAGAATCTGAATAGAAATTTAATTAGAAATTTAGTTAGAGTTTCTGCAAAATGTTCTTCAGAACATCGTTCGTCAGAGAACGTATCCAGTGTAACTGTAGCCTAAAAAACAGATAAAAATTTCACCCACATCTCTTTCCAATCCACAATTACCGATTTCTTCTTGTTCTCCCAGCTTCCAGGAGAGCTACCTCCCACGTTCCTTTATTAAATATCCCCCTAAGAAGGTCCTAAATCATATCCCCACGTATCTGGCACACGCCTGTAAACATCCCACACGTATCGACATCGAGAGCTTCCCTCGAAGTTTCTCCCGACGAGAACAAATCCTCGTAGATCGGCTCTGAGTAGATCGTAGCTCGCGGAGCCATCGATTCATCTGCGATATGCAGCGGGCGATAGACGAGCGAGAACACGGGGAAGAGAGATCTCATCTGGCGGTCGTGGAACACGGAAACCGATGAAGCGTCGAGAAAAAAAGACGAACGGACACGATTGGTAGAGAGCGTGGAACACGTGGAATCGTATGGTGCACGGGGATCGATCGAGATAAAGCGATCTCTCGCGTAGGAGTCGATGGAGGGCCCCCCCTCTGGCAGCTCGCGGAAAAAAGCTTTCGAGAGTTGAATTATAATTTACAGTTAGCCGACGCGACGATACCGAACAGTGACTCTCGTATCTCGTTTCGCGTCGAAGAAGACGAGAGAACAGTCCGGTGAATGGGAGAAAGCCGAACCCGCGAGATCGAGTGGATCACGATTTCACGGAACTAATTTTTCTGGGGAACTGCGATCCAGCGTGATGAACGTCGATGACTAAATTCGTGTTCTTTGGTGGGAAGCTGATTCACCGTAGATACTAGATACGTGCTATTGCGGATTTTATAACATGAAACATTCAGAAATTTAAACACCTACGTATTCAGAATAACTGATTTAATTCTCTGACAGAATTGTCATATTTTCAAGCAGATGCAATCTCCATCATATATTACCATATATAAGTACTTCAGGTTGTGATAAGGGCTGTTAGTTTCTTTACAGAGATCTTCCTGATAATGATCTTTAGAGAGGTGTTGCTTCTGAGGATCTATCTATAGATAAATTGTACATTACCATGCATAAGTATTTCGACACTTTCACGTTATTGGAAATTCATGAAATACCTACACTTTTTTATTTATATTAACTGCTATCAAATGTTACTCATCAGTATTCATAAGGCTTATATAATCGTCTAAAACGAGGTTTGTATTTAAAACTATATCATAGAATTTTACTTGGTCTATTTTGTGTATTACAATAATGTGAAAGTTTACACATATTAATGCACAGTAGCGTATATCTGCAACTCCAATATTCAAAGAAAACATTCTTCTCAATTTAAAAAGAAAAGGCACCCCACAGATTCCAATCTCATTTCCGACCCCCTCTCACAAAAATCGCAAGCAAAGTTCCCAATGTTCCCATATTCCCCAGCTCCAGAACGCTCGTTTCCCCGACAGGTCAAAAATTTGACAAACGAAGAAATTAAACCGCTTATCGTTTCCCCGCGACCCAAATTGCCTCCTGTGACAAAATGGGCGTCGCGAGAGAACAAGGACGCGAGGGGTTAACACAGCCAAGATGAGAGACTCGAATTAATCGCCCGTTGAAGGTAGAGGAGCCGCTGTGCCGCGGCTCCTTCAGCCCCGCCACGGAGTTTCGTCCAATTTGTCATCTTTAGGAAGTTTGAAAGTATTTAAAAAGTTCGCCCACCCCCAGGCAACGTCCTGCCGTTTAATCGTCCCCCTCGACCACCCTCTTATCCTCCCCCTCGGCGATGTCACGCTTCTTAACATGCTCGCTTAAGTCATCCCTCCCACGGTCCGCCACGGGGAGTCCAGAGATTGCTTTTTGACGAGCAATTTGTAATTTTTTAGGAAACGGAGAACCTGGCTATCTACTTGGACGATGATTTAAGTTTGATGATCGAGGAGATTGGGGGGTCTTGCATGTGCGTGGATCATGGCACAGTATAAGTGAGTTTTAAAGTTAATTAGATGTTCTAGTGTTTGGATATTTGAGGACCAATTGAGACATAATCTAATAATATACCTAATTTATTTTCTACGTGTGCTGGAAGTAGAAAAGAGTGTGCAATGTTTTAAGTTTGAGTAATGGAGAGTAGTCTAGGGTAAAGAGAAAGGGCCGCTAGAATTGAAATTAGAAGAAGGAATTTAAGAAATAAATGAAATCATGAGACTTGAGACATTTCAAAATTTGAAGATTTGAAAATTTGAAAATTTAAATATGTGGAGAACTTAAACATCTAAAAATTTGAATATTAGATACTTTAGAAATCTGAATCTTCAAATATTTACATATTTTTCAATTTAAAAATTTCCTTCTGTTCTAAAAAGTAGCATACAGAACCACCTCTTCTCAAAATCGAAGAAATGAGAGTAGCAAATGATTGACAGAAGTCCTCTCCAATCAACAGAGTTCCAGATCCCGGAAATCTCAGAACGAACTTCCACGTCGCTTCATTCGGCGTCGATTCTCTTCTCGCATAGACGGGGAATCAGTCTGGCATATCGCGGGAACGCTTCCCGAAGAAGACGAGAAGCCGCGTGACGAAGGGGACTGCTCCGAACTTGCCGCAGAAATCCATTATGAACACGGCCGAAGAGGGAAAGGGGTGGAACGAGATTCATTAGGGGCGATAATAATTAAATGAACGTCTGCCTGTTGGCTGTGGTTTCGCCTCGAACCACGGATTCTCGATTAAGCTTTTCGACGCTCGGATTCTTCAGCCTCTTCTTTCCGCTCGCGAGAACTTTCATGGCCACTCGACTGTGAGGCGCGTCCACCGGAAATTGGGGCATGAAACAAAGCTACTTTGGAACGAAATGTGAGTAAGAAATAGTGGCCTGTGAAAATAAAATATTCACTCCACTTTTCTCTCTCAGCGGAAGGTTCCCGCGAGGTCGAACGTGTTCCAGCAACGAAGAACAGACGATCAGAACCTGGAGCTTCCGGCAGGATGAAGGTTCCTCTTGGACCGTTTCCAAAAAGTGCCACCCCAATATCCCCGTCTCTTTGACCGATTCAATCGGCCACCATCACTCTGACAAGCTCCGCGCAGAGGAGAGACAGAAATCCTCTCCTCTCCCTTCTCCCTTTCGCTCTCCAGAGGTGCGCTATCTCCATGGAGATAGGGGAAGGGAAAAACACTCATTTTTATACCGTCAAAATGTGTTATCTTGCCCGCGCGGCTCGTCTCTGCTGCCCCTTCCCCACCCTCACCCCCGCGACCCTTTCACCCCCTCGCCCACGCTGCTTTTTTACCTCTTTTTCCCTCCTGCTTTCGGGTCCTCGTCTCTCCAACGTGTTCACCACACACACAGACACATACAGACACCCTGGGGGCGGAATTAACTCGCTAGCAGATATCCACCCTCGAAGCGAGCCGCTCACCTCACCGCCACCCGAGCACCCTCCACCTTCTCGACATTTATATTGTCTGCTGGTCGTCTAGGGGTGAAAAAAGTCGCTCGCCCTCCCTCTTCCATGGGTGCAAGCGCCAGGGACCAGCCAAGGATTCCTTTTTCCGGTTCGACACCTTCGTTTAATCTCCAGCCACCGTTATTGCGGGGCTGGCGCGGAGCAAGGTGATTAAAGGGGGAGGAAGGCGAGTGGACAGTGTCTGTGTGAGGGTGGGAGGATTGCAGGTGCTTTCTGGACTATTGTAAGAATTATATTTGCTGTGGATGTTGTTCTATGTTGATTTTGGGAAGTGTTAGGACCATTAATTGTTTGAGATTTAGGGCTGAATTGAGTATTGAGTATTGAAGAAACTATACTTGTAGATCTGGGATAACGTCATAAACGAAAGAAGGACTTGGGCCACGATGGTTCTCAGGTACAGATTCGCCAATTTAAAAATATCAATATTTAAAAATTTGAAAGTTTGAGTGTCTACTAACTTGAACGAAGTTTAATTAATTTAGCGGTACAGAACGGATCACTACCCTTAGCCCATTAAGACTCAAAGTTGCGTAAACGTAAAGCAACATTTATGCAATCTTGGGCCTGATTATGTTAACTCACCCCATTAAAGAATAATCAACAGTCCTCATATTGTGTGCTCCCTAATCCTTATCAGTCATGAAAATTGTTACTCCATTTAGCAGAGGATTCGTCCAAAAGTGAGATGCGACTCGCTGCAGTGTTACAATTTCAAATGCAAAATTATCTACAATTCAATCCACCCCGGCAGAGGTGATAGACGGATCATGGAAATAGACGGTGCATCGATTCGACGTAAAAGCATATGGAAATTTCAGCGTTGAACGTTCTTAGAGGGGCCGACGTTCAGGATGTGTATCGACAGGGGCGTATGAGCGATAGAAACAAACCGTAACAGGCTGTCTCTTCTTTTGACGAATCGATGCACGCTCGATATAGATGTCTGGATATCGATTACCGCCCATGTGCACCAGCGATATCTCGATCCTGTGATCCCTTATTCCATCCTGCCTCCTCTCCAACCAATCTTTCGCGGTGTTCTGGTTGCCATACTCCTCCTTCCCATCCCTCCTCCCCCATTTCGATTTCGCTGTTCGTTTATTTTATCTTGACTATTTTCTTCTGAATCCTCGTATTCTACTTCTACCTTCTCTTTTTTGATTTTCACTATTTTCGTTCACCTATCTTGTGTATTCTGTTCTCTTTACGTCTACCTAGGGACGTCTTCTGTGACTCTGTTTGCTGGATTCTTTTTAGAAACTTGGCGTGTACCTAGTCGATTTACATGGTCAGAGGTAGAAGCATGTAATGACCTGCCAAGTGTCAGTCCCCCCATGCAACTTCACCATAGGTGCATATGGTAGCCAGTCACTGGACCGTCAAGGATTATCGGCCAGATATGTTAATTTCCATGGCGCCCAGACGAACGTTCTTCTCCTCCCTTTCTTCCTCTTGCTCCTTTCTGTGCACAGGCGTCATTTAAATTAGATCGTCGTCCTACCACTCGCCTTTTCGCCGTCTAATGGTTTCATTCGTGGTTCAATATTGTGACTCGATGTCGATGGTGATTGATGGAAGTGACATTGTTACGAAAGGAATCTTGGAAATCGTGACAAGGCAGGCTACATAACTATAATAACTACTGGATAGATTTCCTCAATAAAGGATCATGAGTCACTAAGCTCAAAATAGAAACTCTCGTTCCATTCTCAAGAATTCAAGAATTTTCTCCGAGCGACGTGAAACATGTATATTAATAAACGATTCCTCAACATATCCATATTTCTATTACCTATCATTATCATCAACCCATAATAAATTACTTCATTTTTGCCCTAAACAACAATATCCTATATTAACTCATCAAAAGATTGCAATGTGAAATATCTTAAAATGCAACACTCTCAAGTATTTAGGGAACTCTCTCCGACAAATCGGCGAGAAATAAAAGAAGACTGGCGGAAGGGGCCGAACAGACACGTCTTCATCCTCTCCAACTTCCTGCGCGTTCCAAGAAGCGACCGTGGCCGCGTAACTCTCGATCAGCCGTAGCTGGTATTAGCCATAAAGGCTTCATTTTACTATCAGAAAACATTCCCAGAATTCTCGGTGCCAGAGATCTCGACGGCGATACCTCGTCGGGATTAATGCGCGGCATCGAACGCGACGGAACCGTGAAAAAGAGCGCGTCGAATGGCGGGGCGAGTGGAGCGAAGGGATGCAAGGGGAGACGAAGAGGGCTAGCATCCAACGACCCAGAGCATCCTGCTGTCTCGAGGAAACGCGTTTCGCGGTATCCCACTCTGTTATCGCTGCCCCTGCTCGCTAATAAAAGAAATGACATTATAAGATCAACCATGCCGCGCGTCACGCAACTGTAAAAGCTTGCTCGTGCTATCGGACCCGCTCGTAACTTCCGATCCATCCTACCCTCACCCTTCCATGAGTAATATTAGAGGATAAAGACGTCCACTGCGACAGGTGTTGCTCTGGTTTGCTCTTTTATTAGGTTCCTCGAATATGACATGGAATTTATTCTTTGGGATTCGGATTATGGGTGAGGGGCTGGGGATCAGTGTCGTTTGAGAAACTTAGGGGTTTGTTGAAGTGTCTTGAAGGTGGTATGAGAAGGGGTAGAAGAAACTCTGAGGTATTAGAGTTCCTCTGGCAGTTCTAGATTAATTAGTATAGCAGGTCTATACCGACATACCTAAACAATAAAAATGATCAACTACTGTATTGTACTGTATTGTACTATCTGTTATTATACATATAATACAATACAGTATCCTGTTAATATATTATCTGCTAATACACTATGTACTGTGCTACATTACCAACTACTGTAAACAGGATGACCAGTTTATCTGGAAACCCTCTAATAAGTGTTGGCAGCACTTACAATGCTAACAGCAATTACAATAAATGCTGCCAACACTCGGAGGGTTTCCAGATAAACTGATCACCTTGTAGAGTATAAAGGAACAACCACTTTACCCTAATGTCCTCCTTAAACCTCCATGTCAAACTGAGCTGTCTACCTATCTTTGATCCTCCATTCTCTACGCTCACACTAGCTCCACTATAATTACCCAAACACCCCTAACTTAAGCACCCCCAATTTATAAAAAAAAAGAAATTCCCAATTTGAATCGAAATCCCCTCTGAACTATCACAGTCCCTGGCAGCTTTGCGCAAGACAAGTATATCGATGGATCTCGTTCAAGGGATCGCCAGCGCTAGAAGCAGCAGCAGTGGACGATAAAGACGTTGCATCGGGCGCGAGATTTTCGTGCGACGTCCCTGGTCTCGGTTGGCGGCCCTGCTGGGTGGGTACGCGAGATAGAATCAGTAGCTGGAGCTAGTTAGATGATAGCATCGCTCAGCCGCGAACCGAGGCTGCACGAGGTGGGGAAGCGGGGGTGTGAGCGAGATAGATAGAGAAACAGAGAGGGGCCGCGGGGAGGGTTGAGGAGAGGAGAGGGAGAGGCAAACGGAGAGCGCGATCACTGATAAGAGCCACCGCGCAGCCGATAACGCTCCCTTATCTCCATCCAGTGGCGCCGCAACTCTCAAGGCTTTCCAGCCTCGACACCACTCGTATATATTCCTCTCCTTTTCCCCCCTTCTCTCCTTCTTTCTCTCTCCCCCTCTCTTTTCCTCTATTACGCTGCTCTCGTTTCTGCAAAATGTTCCGCGATCTTTTTACCCCCTTCCATACCCCCCTGGTCTCCTTCTCCCTTACCATTCTATTTCCTTTCGAGGCCTGTTTTCGAGCGACCTCTCCTCGATGCCCTTCAATTTCGAAGGGGTTGGTCTAGAAATTTTTTGAGAAACGTTCACTTTAGCCTTCTCTGGGGTGTTAATATTCTGAAACGCACCATTCTTTTTAAATCTTACATTAAAAACACTCGTTAGAAAAGAGTTGGCTGATAAAACCTGGGTCTCTTTAGACCCGCTTATAACTCTCCGAATTTGATTTCAGATGGCCAAGAAATGACAGAGTCGATTTCAGAAAAGTGTCCTCCCTATGAACTCTGAACCTACCACTCCGAAACGCTGCACAAACGAATCGATTAAGTGACTCCGATGAAATAAAGTTCAACGACGCAACACCTGTTCCAACCCTCAACCCGCTCTCTTCCCCTGCTGCGACTGTTATAAATCAAAGGGTGAATATCAAATCTCCTATCTGCCTCCTATATCTCCGAGTCTAGTATCGATTCCCTCGCGCCGAGAATAATTCACCAGCAAATGAGATGCAACAAATTCACTCGGCGAATTGAACGTTCCCCGCGAAGGAGGGGTTTACTGCCTCGCCATGTTCTTGATTGATCGAACGAATCGGTTTCGTCGAGGAAACGTTTCCGGGGACGTGTCCAGTCGGCTGAAAACGGTTTTACGGCCAGCCCCCTCGATTACAATAAAGATAAACAGCCTTTAATCAGCCTGGTGGAGCGCGCGCGCGCGCGTCCTAGCCTCACGGAAAATATGTTTGGATCGGGCGTATCGAGCGGCGATCATCGATAGTTTCCACGTTATCTGGGTCGAGAGATCGCGAACGATTTCCTTATCGGCACGCCGCCGTGGCAGCTCCGTGAATATTCAAGTCGACGGAGCGAACGCGTTATTTCAAGCTGGCCTTGTTTGTTCAGCGTGTTCCGCTGCCTTTATTTGCCTTCCATTTCCCCCCCTCTGTCCACGGTGGTCTTCGAATTACACCTCGTTCGCGCGTTGTAAATTGTTACCGACGTTACGGCGCTCGACGGGTTCGGGATCGATGGGAGGATCGCTGGCTCCGGGATCATGGTAATGATGGAGGAGTGGGCGAGCGCTGGCCGCTCGGAATTTATGAGCCATGGTGTTCGAATTTTTCTAGAACGGGGCTAGAAAGTATGGAGATAGAAATTTCGAGGGGGTTGAAAAATGGGAAGTGAGAAGTAGGAAATGAATTTTTGAGTGTTTTGGGTACTGAGGGGTTTCTTGGAAGACTGTTTGTTAACTGAGAAATATATAGGGTAAGGTATACAGTTGTGAGCCGCCATACAATGATTGACCCCCCCTCCTAAACAAGCAATAAATATAGTAGTCATTATATTTACTGCTTTTTCGAAAAAAGGTCAATTATTGTATGAGGGTCAACTTCTGCACATAGCTTTATTAAGGTTTTGTCAATGTTTGAAGATTGAAATTTAATCTCGATTTAGGAAAAAATAAAGAGGGATTATAAAATTATACTTCCAGGTATCAGAAAATTTACCTCACAAAACACAAGCTTTCTATTGCCATAAGTTCCATTTCCATCAACACAGTCCACCTATAAATAACAATGCTCCACCCTTACAAGGTTCTCTCAAAACTGTCAAAACCTCTAGATTCCACAACCCCCAAGCCCCACCTCGAAACCAAAAAATCCGCCTCCGCCGATCTCTCTCCAGCATATCAACCAAGCTCCCTTTTCCATCTTCACTAACAAAGCTCGCGTGAAGTCGAGCCGTCCACTCCACCCGAGGATCTCCCATCGAACAGCGGATTCACGGTGTATCGAGACATCTTCGATTATATCCCAGTTATCGTGTCGTAGGATCTCGCCGAAGGATCGATAACCAGCCGCTCCAAACATTTTTATCTGTCAACAGTATCGCTGGCGGAGTTGGCGGGAGGGCGGGGGTGGTCGAGGCGAAAGGAGAGGGAGGACCATTCGAGAAATTGCGAGCGTTTGTGAACCCGACGTTAGCACCAGCGCTCTGCCAGACAGAGGAGGTAGCGGTAGGAGGGCTGAAGGAGGAGAGGGGGCTGGCTCGGAGCGTTATCACAAGGATATCGAAGTGTGTATAAACTAGGACATAGTCAGCGCTCAGATACCAGGGGTGGACTGGGGTGGGGAGGTAGGGGCGAGAGGAGGAGAGATTCCCTAAACGATACCGGTATAGGATGCCAGATTCCCGAGGGAGATTAGATCCCAGTCGTGGATAGAGGCTACCTCGGCTGCGTACAACTCTACCGTCTCTCTTCCTCTCCCTCCCACGCCACCCCGCCGTTCCTTTCATCGTTCCAGAGGCTTTCTCTGTCCCGTCGTCCTCCCACTCCTCCCTCCGCAACAAATTGCCGAACGTCTCGCGAGCCGCGTCATTGTTCTCTTCTTTTGAAGGCTGAAGAAGATAAATAGATAGATAGAATTATTGCGCGGCCTCCTCTCCCGACGACGGTGACGTAAATGAGAGGGAAGCGGGGATAGGGCTCCTGTTCCGCCGTGTTTGGGTTCATTGAGAAGTTGGCGAAGTGGCCTGGGGAGACAACGAACTTGCCGATACCTTCAGGACTCGGGGAGAATATCCTGGAGACGATAGGGTGGACTTTTATGCATGTGGTTCTCGTTTGTTTAGGCTTCCGAGTTGCAGCGGAGGTTTTCATACTTTTGACAATCGGTGGACGTTATCTGGAGATCTGAGGAAGTTTAGTGATAACTGTGATGCCGTCTGGGTGAGGGATAAGATAGGACATGAGTCACTTGGGAGGGTATCAGTCAGATTCGAGAGTCTTAAATACGTACTCGCTGTCGGAAGTAGAGGTCTGAGTAAGTGTATTTGTCAAGGTGTTATCTGGTATGCAGATGAATCAGGAATTATGTATATAGCATGCAAATGCTTTTTACAGGGAAGGTGAGAAGTGCTTCCTTTGTTTTATGGCGTCTACTCTTCAAGATAAAGCTCATCTGCTTCCAGTACTTAGCAAGGTAGAGACTTAGGGATCTAAGAATCTAGGGATTCAAGTATCTAGGGAGGTAGGGATTTGTATCACAGATGAATTCCAAGAATTCGAAGTCCTAGCTACTTTCCACGTAGCAATGACCACTATCAGTCAATACTCTCGTAGTACAGCTGAGTGGCCAATGCACTGTCAGCTGAGTCACCCGAGGATCTATACTCTTGATAAGTCCCTAACAGCCACTACTAAAGCACGTTACACGTGGCTCACTTTCTAAGTTGACAACCTAATCCATGTCTGCAGCTATAGATAGGATGGAGTATATTGTATGTAGGCTCGAATCTGCCTGGATAATATCGAATACTCCATGAACTCTTCCAAAAGAAGAAGAAATGCTTTTAAGTAGATTCAGTAGATACTTCATTATTTCAGAAGATGTATCTTTTAGTAGATACATGAGATAGTAAGTAAGTATATTTTCAAAACTCACAGATATTAACTTTAGACCCTCAAACCCAGGTTCTGTTCCAGAAGAAATTCATTGTAACTACTTACATCAGTACTTTCTTGATATAGATTCACAGTTTACAAGAAAACACACACTACAGTTCATTATCTCATCAGAATAAAATTATAATTGACTTAACTTCGTAAGTACACATTGAACTTGACCCCACCCCTATCTCCAACACCGAACCAAGATCAATGGACTCAAGAATCCCGAAGACCATCTCGGCATACAAAGAGCCATAATCTAACCCACCGATTACAAAAAAAAAAACCATCTCGACAGCTCCTCAGGAAGATTACACGTTCCCTCGATCCACTCATCTCCATCATCCGTCAGTTCCGCGATCGGCAGTCGGTATCGCCCCCAATTACGTCTGTTCGCGTGACAATTTGCCCTGAAAGTGGACGTTCATCGTCGCCTCGGCGCGCTCGTCCGGATCTATCGCGTTTCCACGCCGTGATCCGCGATTTTCTGAGGTTCGCGTGGGGCAGGCCGATCCCGAGATCCCCGACGTGCAGGTATAAAAGCGATGCGCTGGCAGTCGTTTGACGACGTCTATGAATTATTCATGGACGGCGTTTCCTCATACAGCTCGAATGCTCTTCTGAGAACGTGGCAGGACACAGGAAAGCCTCGATAACGATCTCCGTCCCCCTCCTCCTCCTCCTCCTCCCTTTCTCCACGGTCTCCGGTAACGATCTGTCCTCGTTGCTCGAGGCGCGTTCATCCCGCTCCGATCCACGCTATCGAGCACGGGCGGATGGCTCGTCACGATGCGTCAGTGCGTCAGATAAAGTCACCGTACCTCGCGTCCTATCCCTCTCGTCATTCCCGCTGTTGTGTCAGACCCGTCGCGGTGACGCGTTCCCTGCGCCCCACATCGACGCTCCTTCTTTCCCGCTGGCTCGCTGGATTCCGAAAATCGACCGATCACTCCACGCTTGTCGATTGCTGGCAACCAGATACCGATCGATGCTCACTTTTGGGCTTGCCAGCTCGTTTGTGGCGACGGGTGTCAGCCACCACAGATTTTCCACTTGTTTCGGAGGGTAGGACGTGGCGTGTGGGTACTGTGGTTTGGGGGATTTGATTGTTGTAACGCTGGACTTGGGGAAGAGGGTGAGTATTGAGGTCTTGTGGCAGGTGCTTGGAGATGAGATGAACCGATTAACAGTCGTTTCTGGTATTTTTAAGTAAAGCGTGGTATCTAGGGAATTTTCTTCTGTGGTTCAAGTATAGGCCTAGGTACGATAGTCTTCTCTAGTTTAAGTTTATCTACTTCAAGTTGATATATCTTTTAAATTTATTTTATTTATAGAATCATCTAGGGTAAGAGACCCCATTACTGTGCCTGAACCTATTACTCTGTTTTCCACATAAAATCTATGTAAAGCACAGTAATAGGTTCAGGCACAATAATAGGGTCTCTTACCCTAAGTCTCTACTTCTACATCATCTAAGAATTCTTCGATTAAATTTCGTGTGTCCACCAAAAATTGTGTCTTGTGGCAAGGGCCTCGGTCAGAGTTTGAAACTGCGAGTCCTTGTTGGAGATACACCGACGCAGCCTCAACTGCTGCACTTTCGACACGTCAGAGCGGGCAAAGAAGAGAGGGGGAGGGAAAGAGCGAGACGTTGGTTATCTGGCGCACGTCAAAACGGCGCAAAGTTGTGCCGGTCGAGAGAGGCATATCTCGGTCGCAGCAGGTTGTACGCTGAGACTTGGTGGCACAGATACCGCCGCCTCAATGTCACAAGATAGCAGTCTCAGACTCCGCGAGAACCGTCACGACGTGCCACGAGGAGCGACTACTGTGCGCCTTTCGAGCGTGTACGCGTCGTTGCGGCCCTCGCGTGGACATTTGCTGGGTCATCTTGGTAACCTCGATCCTGCCTATCGACGACACCTCGCGCCGCCACTTTTGCTCCTGACACTGTCGCTGACAGAGATGCTCTTTGCCTTCCCTTCGTTCATTTCTTCTGGCCCTTAGCGTATTTAGGTGAACTCACTGAAGGACCCAATATTATTTCTACAATATTAACAATTTTGAATTTTTAAATCTTTAAATTCTCAATTATTTGAAACACAAAACTGCAATTTCTAAAATTTCGAAATCATTAAATTTTCAGAAGAGAGTGAAATCAACAGTTTGGATTGAGCTGCCTCATGCCTTTCACACAAATTGATTCTGCACTTATGAACAATTTTTCAAAGCGAATAGGATCCACTGTTTAATAATTAGAATATTTCCAGCGGAAAATTATTTTTTAAGCTCGTTACGTGATACAGCTAGCCAGCAGAATCAAAGTGAATCTTTGTACTCCGAAGGGAGATAAGAATTGACCGTGAGGAGATCCGAGTCTTAATCAGACGCGAGCTAGATCGTACAGAGATACCAAACTATTTACAAATCGACCTTTGTACGTTTGCGTCACCGCGATGGAAAGGATCTAAATATCGTTTGAATCGCATTTCTAGCATTATAGTAATCGTCACTTTCTTATCAATGTAGACCTAGTCAAAGGCACTTTGTGAGTTGAGCTATCGCTAACCCTGACTCACTCTGAAAAATACACTTCTGGAATGTTAAAATAACGTAAGACATATTTTTACACGAGAACACATTCTTTAACTACTATCACTAGAAACCGAATAACAAATTTTAAATGATTAAAATTTGTATCGTTTCAGGTTCTGATATTAACGAGTGCTCCGTTAAATATTTTCGACGAAGATTTTAAAATTTTTACCTTATCGTTTCAATTTTATTTTCCTAACAATTCTAGACTTCAACCCGATAAGAAAGCTTACCCGTCGTTAAGCATACCAGACAGCAGCTGTTCGAGGGGAAGGGTACGAGGCGATTAAGCGAAAAGTGGTCCAGACTGGTCCATAGATATTCTGATATAACCAGGCATGAAATTCAGAGGCCAAGAAGAAAGGCCGACGAAGGAGAAGCCAACCCTAAGAAGGACGAGTGTCAAAACAGTTGGACTTGGTCATCGTGTTCGTTTCGCCTGGACAGTCCACGATGACTGGAGCTCTCTGTCGACAGGGCAGCCGATCGCAAACAAGTTTCTTTGTCTACCTCGCGATTGGAAAAAACGGGCCTGGCCAAAGGAGCGAATCGGCTACCTGGAACCATCGATCGCCACTTTTTTTACTGCCCCCGTCTTTCCTAATAACTCGTTCCCTTCGCGGAAATGAACGATCCACGGTCGAAGATTTCAGGAGGGTCGAAGAAGGGGGTGAGAGCCAAGTTTATCTGCAATTCAAATTGTATTTGGTTCGGCTGATATCTGCTCTCAACTCGGTCTTGATTATCGCCTCATTTCACGCAGATAAATCTCGAGTAAAACCGACGACGCTACCCGTCGGTTGTCGAGCCGAGTTTACCGACGACGGAAGAAAGTTATTGCCGCTGACGCGCGTGCGTGCGTCGCGTGAATGGACAGGAAACCGCGAGGGAAGACATGGAAACGTATTCGAGACGGTCGTGCCAGCGGTCCAAGTCCAATCACACGACCAGCTGATAACATCTGATCGCTCCGGCTAACGCCACGCTCAGCGACTCACGGAGCTGCGGTTCCAGTCGTCATATTTCCCCTTTCCACTGTTACTTCGATGCTAATCTTCGCCCCTTCTGACAAATTATCGGACTTCTGGGTCTCCTGGCGATTTGTAAAATTGGACCATTTCGAGTGATGAGAATCTTGTGAATTTTATAGGGATATGTGGAGAATTGTGGTTCTGTTGATGAGATCTGCTTTTTTGATAATTTTTTAATAATTGGAGACAGAGACGATGACGAGTAGAAAATCGAGTGAACAACTTGTGGTCTATAATACTTTAATAAATTATCTGTATTGAATTTTGGCTTATATATAATCTTCTGTTATATAAAATTTAAGGACGTAGACTATGCAGTGCTTAGTCGATTTATCGAGCGAAGTGATCGAACATGCTTACATGAACACGCAGTGAAACATACAAATCTGCACTGACTGCCACATTCAAGCTTGACTCAACAGAAGATTTGGTTTGAAATTAATTATACTTTGCGTCACTTGATTTCCATGTTAAATATAGTTTAATTAACGTGTGATGAAATATGAGCTGCCCCAAAATTGCCATGAAAGAAAAGACATATGCTCTTTTCGATCCCAGACGATTTTTTGGTTCACGGTCACGAGGAAGTATCGCGGGGGCCGCACGTTATTTGCATAATGGCGTCGCGTCGGTTCGAGATCGTTTACCACAGCCTAAGTATGCAAATCTCGGCGATGTTTAACGGTTGAATTAGCGTCGATTAAGTAGCGAATCGGTGGAGAGCATTGCGTAAAAGTTCGACCGTCTTTGCGACAGGATGTTGCGAAACAGTATCGTGACTCGAGTTTACTCAATGATTGTCTAAAATGTCTTTCAGATTGTAAAGTCGATTGAAAAGGAGGAACATCTTCTAAGTGTCTCTTAAGCACTTAAACGCATCTTATCAGAGTGTCCTGAAATCTCAAAAAATTAGAATCCTTATAGCCACTGTATTAGATAGGAAAAGCATCTTTTACTGCCTTTCACTGATTCTCAGAAAAGCATGTTACTAAGTGCTAAGTGCTGTTGATGGACAGCTGAAATTGTGGCTCTAAAAATTGTAATAAAATTTAGATGAAGTCCATCCACTGTGTTCTAAAAATTAGTTAGTCACCTACAGTTATTATCACATTTAAAACACACTCAAAAAGTTATCATGACATATTAGAAGAGAGGTAGAAAACACCAGTATAGTGAAGACAGCATTAACTCTTCAAGGAGATGTGGACGTATGTAGTCAGACACGACGAAATTTTTCTCACCTCTAATATTAGGCATGTAAACCAATATCTAATAGTTAATAGGACACCAAATGAACCTAACTTTGAACCAACTCCCCACAAAAATTGATCAAAAAACAACTTTACCATTATTCTTCACGATGAACACACAAGTAACTAGCCACACTGTAACAGAAATTCAATTGCCCCTTCAAGGCCACACCCCCACCCCAAACCACCAGAGGCAAAGAGAAGCGAGGACGAAGCAAAACCAGGGGGGGATGATACCCAAACACCGTGGTCAATTTTCCCTCGGTCGGTAAACGTCCGTAAATACAGCCCCGACGAGTTGTCCGCGTTGCGCAAGGTCAGCTCGCGCGCGTGCACCGATGCACCGATGCACCGAGGGCCGCGCTTCCAGGCACACAAAGTAAATCGACGCCGTTCTAGATAAAGGCCTCGCGAGCGAGCGTAGATACCCGATCGATTTCGCAATTCGCCGTCCGAACCGGCATCAAAATGCAAATATCGGAGCCGCGGCGAACGACTTATCGCGGCCAGGCGATCTGGCTCGATACGGGATCGGCAGTTTTTTTCCTCGCTCTCCTTTCGCCCAGTATCGCCGAGCCAGGATCGCTCCTCCGCGGCGTTCCTCGCGCGTCTCGCCCGTTAATTAAATCGTCCGAGGATCACACGCGGCGGCGCGAAAATTCGCGTGCTAAGAAGCGATGCGTCACGGGGGCGAATTCCGTCGCGGCGGTGCCGAGCGCCGCCTTAATGCAATATTAAAAACGTTCCCCAGTCGGCGGGGGCTTTATCAGTCATTTCCATTTCGCGATAACTGTCTCTACGCTTATCTCTCAGCTAACCCTCTCCCCCTTGCACCGAGGCTCACGAACGCGGCTCTCCTCGCTCTCCCTTCAGCAGAGACAGACCTCTGCTCCCCTCTGACAGGCTCTTCCGCGTCCACTCTGCTCCTCGGCGCCACCCCTCTGCCCCCCCGCGCGGGAGGTGCTCACCCTCTGTTTCTCTTTTTCGTCCGTTTCCGTCTTCGTCCCAGCCGCTTCCTCTATCCGGTAATAACTTCGACTATCGCCTTCATCGATCTCCCTATCGCCGTTTTATCTCGCCTGCAACAGCGTCGCCGCTCCTCGACTATCTCCCGCTTCGTTTCCTGTCGGCTTAGCGGCTCGTCCACGCGCAGGAAAAAATCGTGACCCCACCAAGGGGGGGACACCGTTTTCTCGGGAAATTGCTCGAGTCGCGAGCCACGGCGAGCCTTTTTTTTTCCCCCCCTTTTTTTTCCTTTTTTTCTTATCGGGCAGAGGTATCTGCGTGCGTCGCTGAAATTTACGATAGCGCACGATGGCCGCGATACCTGGTTATTACGACGATAGTAACTCGAGCGCGGCGAAAGAATTCCCGCGGATGCGATTGGGAAAGACACGTTGCGAAACATGGCTTCCTGGCTTTCGATGACAGCCGCGGTTTTCGGGTTAAATGGTTTGTGTGGTTTTTTTTAGGTGGAGGGGGTGGAGGGGTTAGTAGGGCGACAAGAGTGAGTTATCTGGATCGCGGAATTATATTTAGAATATGCTGAGTGGGAGATTCGGTTTATGTCACAGAGAGTGTCAAAAATATTTCTTCATTTGTTTGATGTAGTTCGAGTACAGTTAACCCTCATTTTCCTCCTATTACTATAAAATCAATTCAATCAATAGATAAGAATTAGATATGCCAAAATACCTAGGAAATTAAATTAATAAAACTTAGTCAAATATACAAACCAAATTACTAAAAAATTAATCAGATCAATAGATAAAAATTAGACATATTATCCTTGGCAAAAAGTTTTCGGTCAAACCCACCCATATGAAGTTACTTAAAAATATAAATTTTGAAATGTAAGGTGCTCTCGTAATGAATAGTAAAACACATGGGAATATCAGATGAGTAAATACAGTAGTACTTTACAGTTTCAAAAACTACTTGACTACTATCGAAAACTTCTTGCCAAGGGTAGTATTTAAATACCAATCTACATAAAAATTCAAGGTACTAAAGACCAATCAAATGAAAAACCAAGTAACTAAAAATGACTCAAATTTAAGAACTCCACTTGTCCATACCCAAATCAGTCCATGACCCACGACACCCAATACAAGACGTATCCCAGAAAATACGGAAGCCCATCCACCCTTCGACGACAAAAGGAATCCCCCGGTTTCGGACGTGAAAGCGATGGTCCCGGGCGTGCATCGGTAGATAAATAGCAGACCATCTCTATCCCCGATGGACAGAATAGACGAGGGAGGGAGGCTCGAATCTGCGGCGAACCGAGCGGCGATCCGATAAGTCGAACGGGGACGAGGATATACCTAATCTTTCGGCGATCTTTCGCGAATGAGCCAAGTATCTGCGAGAGCTCTCTCGGCTCGGCCCAGCCGGCCGTTCGAGCAGCCTTCGAGGTTATGCTGATAAAGGTTGGCTACATTATTCAGGAGAGGACTCGCTTGCTCGCGCACGCATGTGCGCAAAAGAGGCTCGCGGAGTCACGCGAAAGGCAATGCGAGAATCGGATTTATTCTTCTTTTTATCGGCCACTTTTTCCTCCCCCATCTGCCCGTTTTCAGCCACCTTGTGCAGCGTTGCAGGAGTACCCGTGGTTTTTGCGAGATCCCGCTGATGGAGCGCGCTGGCAAGTGGAATAGCTCCGTGCAGCGCGGACCCAGCTGGTCCTGGGGGAAGTGTTTGCGTTATACGTCGTGCACTGTGCTTTGTCCGAAGGGCGATTGTTCCAGGGAGCTTGCGAGAAGGTGTGCGAAGGTTTCGCGATTTCAGTGATTCCAGGGTTTTAATTTGTCTTTTTGAAGTTCACCTTGGCATTCGCTGAGGTAAAGGCAACCTTCGTTGAAAACAAGTTTTATGAGATGGTTTTGGGGTATCTGGATTCTTGGCTGCTGCGTGGTATTTTTCAGGCGAAAATAGGTCTGAGTTAGAGTCTGTAGAGAAGTTATTAACCCGCCATAAAGCAACCTTTCAATCTTGTAATTTTGAATACATGATCAATATATTTACACATTCCAGAATAAATGAAACTCGAACAGGTGAGGCAATTTAAGAGAGGAAAAAATGAGCAGAAATGCCTGCATAAGAATTAATCAAGAGTTGGAGCTCTAAGCTACCTTGATTCCAATTTCACACGATTACCTTATCTCACCTCGTTGACGTTACACGACGTGTATCAATCAATTTCTATAGCGAGGACTCCGTCGTGATATTCTCCAAAAAGTCGTGGAAAAAGTTAATTGGTGTGCGGGCAGAAAGCTGATTCCCTGGTTGAAAAGTTGCCCTCGATGCGAGATACCTTCGGCAAAGTCGACTGCAGAGGCACAGTGGCCGTTGCACGACCATCCGAGACGAAACGATACGTTAATTGAATAGTAACTCGACAAACAGCCCGCAGGGAGGAAAAAACGAAGCTCCCAACGATAACCGAGTCATCGAGGCCGAGCACTCGCAGCCAATTACCAGCTAAATCACCTTCCTCTCGATATCAATTTATTAACTCACCGGATCTTAACGTCAAAACAGGGATCTTGCGCGAGCCTCTCATACGATCATCAATGTTGCAATTTCGCACGGTCGTCGATCCAATGGACGGCCATTGTGACTCCCCTTGTATTTATAATATAAAAAGATTGACAGGAACGTAAGTGGAATTCGCTGATAAGATGTAACTCTTCCGCTTATCTCGTTGAATATCTAAGAGGGGTAGATATGAGTTGATAGCTCACGAGTCAATTTAAGTGAACTGGGATAGCCTACGACTTAGAAAGTTTCTTAAGATCGTTATCAGAGGGTAGATAATATACATTTCACTAACCACGACTATGTGCTCTTGCGTGAGCTGGTCAACGAGTCGCTCGAATTCAGGAGGGCTGTTCGAATTTGAAATTTAAATTCAATTCGAAATATTTAAATTTCCAAATACTCGAGGACACTTTTCTAAGACACTGAATCTTCTCTCAACTTACCTCGCTTTTCTCTCGCTTCTCAAAACCCTGAAACACCCCCAAACACCTTCGAACACACCCTCGCCCCAGATCGTAGCATCTCTCGATTTTTCATCGCACGCTACCAGCAGTATCGTTAACGAGTATCTCTCTTAATACTTCCATCTCCTCCGAACGTTTTATTACCCCTCTATCCTCTTTTTTCCCCCATTCGTATCTGTCTCCCTCCCCTTTTCACCCGAACGTCACCATCTTGCTCGGTCCTCGGCGCGACCCTCTCCGTCCCTCGAATCCTCGATCCCTCGATCCCCGGGAGCGGTCCGAGGCAGGGCACGTTTATCGGTCGGTCCGATCGCGGAACGGCACCTCGTGATAATTGTGAAATATTAATAATAACGAGGAAACGGGTACGCCGCGGTAACGGGGCCGTTTACGCGAATCGGATCTAGACATCGTAGAATCGCTCCCGTTTTTCGGTGCGCCGTCGAACGATCGAGAGGCGACGACGATAGCTCGATCATCGTTAAGCTCCCTCGGCCCTCTGCCTCGTCGTATCTCGTTTATTTACGCGCATCTGCCCGCTAATAATATCGTTATGTAAATCCGCTAGGCAGGCCAGCCGCGGCGGTATCGATTTCGACGCGCGGGCAGATTCGATCGCGAGCGTAAATCAGTCCGAACGCGGGGCCAACGTCAAGATAAATGTCGGAAAATTAGAGGTCTCGGCCGGTTAATGTTGCCGCGCGCGGTACGTTAATTGAATATAGAGGAGGAAACAAAAGCGACGCTCGCGAGTGTTGATCGATGGCGCGCGTGCACCTCGCCACTTCGGCCTTAACCGATCGAGATTTCCGACGTTTCCTCTGCAGCCACAGATTAACCGCGCGGTGTAATAACCCTGCTACTTTGCGTCCTGATGGGACACCTGCGAGAGGGAAGAGGATCGGAGAGAGGGCTACGGGTAGTTGCATGCAAATTTATGGGAGACTGGGGTGTGATCAAACTGTAGCTAAAGAATCTTGATCAATGGGTAGTTATACAGGGTGTCTCGTAATATGTGGGACCAACTTCGGGGGCTGACTGTATGCCTAATATTATGAATTTTATGAACAGAAAAAACTCTCTCTTTCCATGGACTGCAATGCTTTAGTAAGTACGAACTATAGTGAAAACGAAGGACGTTAGTGTCACTAATTATGATGCTAATAATAATACTAATAGTAACACTAATAATGGTATTACTAATGATAATGCTAATAATTAGTAATACTAATGTAGTTCGTAAGCAACACTTTACTGATGAAACTGGTTTTACTAGAAGTGGTATATTCAATTTTTATGATAATCATTATTGGGGTGACGTAGACTCACATGTTATTGTGCAGTCAAGACACTAACAGCAGTTTAGATTAAACGTATAGGTAGGAATAATTAATAACTTCTTAATTGGACCTTTTTTCCTGGCGAAGGGACTTATACTACTAGCGCATAGTTACTGAGGTTAGTAGCAGTGGCGGCAGTAGAATAAGCCCTCGCGTCAGACACACTGAAAATCTTGATTTAAAAAGAAAATTCCTAACTTTCAAGTTTAAGATCAAGACTGTATCTAATTGTGAAATTATCAATCTCACACGGACGAAGAAATTAATCGATTCAGCGCCAATAGCCGCATAATAGTGTCATTATTGACTAATTAACGACTAATTAGAATCGTTTCTGGTAAGCGAACGTTGACAAGAATAGACTGCTTTTATTTATAATAGAATCGAAGGCGGAGAACCGACGGCGCTAGACGCATGGAAGATGCCGTAATTGCAATCAAGATAACGATCGTTCGATTCAAAGATCGCGTATTACAGACTGGTTTCCAGCTCTAATCGGAAGAAACTCGGCTGATCATGTTGCATAATCCTTTGACGTTACGATATTCTGTGAACTACTCTGCATCGTTGCTCGAACTTCGATCAGATCGAATTAATGAAAACAGTCGATAATGAAACTAGATTGCAATTCTCCAAATAAAAAAAAAAATAAATCTAAAATCTAATCAAGAATCTTTGAACTAGATTTCCCAATTATTCCAATCTTTTCAAATCTTTGAGTGTTTTTAACACTTGACTATAATGACTAAATTAAGAACTCCTTGTACTCCACTTCCTTGCACCTCTCACACTATCACCCTTCTCTCCTAAAGTCTCCCAATTGAAGAACCGCTAAACCATAGAAAACCGAACAATCGACACGTGCTCTCAAAGCGACCACCCACAGCTCTGAAACTCGATTACTTCCGACTTTTCCTTCTCCCCCTTCCACGTCGTCTTATCAGAAACCACTGTGCGGTTATTGCACTCCGGGTACCTCGACGCACACGCTGCAGCTACACACACAGCAACCTGATATTTTGGCGAAGAAAGTGAGAGAAGTGCGCCATCCCCTTTCCCCCTTCCTCGCACTTTTGCGAGACTTAATGGAAGGCTAATTAGGGAAGGAGCTCGGAGCGATGTGACCGGTGGTGTTACGAGAGCGAAATGTAATTATGCCAGGCCCGATCGAATGGATACGAGGGACGGCTGACACGATCGATTAATTATCGGTGAACGACTGCTTTGATTATGCTACGAAAAGTGTTCGTCGGCTGTATTTTGTTTCCGGTCGCCGGACGATAGGGGCCCAGCGAAGCGTCGCGATAACATCGATCGAAGATATATCGGGGACGCTGCAGCCACGTCAATCGAGATCTGGAAGATAGGCGCCCGTTCGATATCTACCGACCGGTATTAACCGGCATAAAATTAACTGATGCAATTAAAAATGCGCCGGCTGCCTGACTGACGGGATTGCATCGTTTTCAATGCGTTTAATAATATATTTCAAGGGGAAAGAAAAAGTCCTGGAACGTGGGAAAACAAGTTTCGTTCAGGGTGGAATTCATATCTATAAGAGGCTGATATTGTTACTCGATAGAAACTCGTGAGACTGGACAAGGTGCACGTGGTAGGGTTGAGGAGAACAGGGAATACTTTTTCGATCCACGTGATCGCCAGCTATGACAAATTAGCTTGGATTTTGTGATGAAGAGATACTCTCAGATATTTCGCTAAAAGATAAATTTCTAGCGAAACTCAGAAGAGGAATTCTGAGTATTCCTTATAGCTGCACAGCTGTGGACTCAGATGTTTCAATTCTATTCACACTCTGAGAGAAATGTCAAAGTAGTGAACTAGGTCCTGGTACTTGGCTACGAACGCTAATTCTATTGAATTTTAAACTTCAATTTTCATGTATCAATATGGTATCCATTATAAAATAGAATATTCAGCTACTGGAATGCAATTCAAGTAGCAGAACATGCATTATTAGCTAATGCATTTAGTCTACTTACTGGGACACATATATCTCAAGCGTTGAGGTATTCAACTCTCAGCAGGAACTCTCCAAAATTTTAAAATGTCCCATACTGAACTTGTTAAGCACCTAACCTCCTATCAGTAAGGCCATCCCACTTGAATCTCCCTTGCCTCTTCCTCCACCGATCGATTAAATTGGCAACGCACCCACAGCATTCCAGACCGAAAAATCCTCAGGTTCCTCCCGAACCGAGAGGATCTAGCAACTCTCATCGATCCCTTATCAGGCTCCAGCCGCTTTCATCGGCGTCAGCGAGCGTGCATCAAGGAATAATAGCAATCATATCCCAAAAATCGGGCCGGCAGAACAATCGTAGCCGTTATCGCGGCCGCGTCTCGATCATTCTCGTCCGCCAGCTCTCACGGCCTCCCGCATCATCGTCGTGGATCGAAGGCCCTCGAACGGGCCTACGATCATCGGGTAGCCAGCCAGGGCTCGCCACGGAACGGTAACGCTTCAGGCTGTGTGCGTTGCGATCCCGTATCTCTCGTTACACTTATGCAACCCGAGATTTATTGCCGATGATTATGCGCGGATGGAAGTACGCGGCGGAGGAGGTGGGGTCTCGCCCTCGGGTGCTCGCCCGGTTCGAGATATCGAACGGTCGCTATCGATTGACGTGGCCACGCCGTCCTCGATATATCCTCTATCGATGGTAATACAGCTCTCACTCACTCGACCTCCCCTCGCCCCGTTCGCCTTCCTCTCCCTGGACTCTGTCGGGAGACACCGCTGGGATATGATTTCATATCCACTTCTCTGGGAGCCCCCCCCGCCCCGACAGCGTTAATCAGATCTATTGGTCACGAGGACGATTGGTCCCCGGCTCCTCGAGCTCGAGTTTTATTTAATTTCCCGCGGACGATCGTGACCGACTCTCGGCTGTCTCGGGATTGTGCAAGCGGAGAGTTTTCGAGGATGTCTGGATGGGTTTGGTGAGAAGGTTGCTTCGTCGCGCGGGTGGGAGGCTTTGGTGTTATGTCATTGCTGGCAGGGTGTTATATGTGTGGAGGATCGTGTTATGATGGTAATGGGAAAACTACTTTGCGTTGGGAGCTGGTGAAATCTGGGGCAATCTGGGACTGTTCGTTCACATTCCAATAGGATTTTCTTTCGTTTTTATAGAGCTGTGGGCTTAGAGAGTTTTTAGGAAACTTGATGTGGTGGGTGAGGATGTAGACAGAGAAGTGGTTGGTGATAGATAATCTTCTCGTCCGCAATGCAAGAGACTTCAAATTTTCAAATTTTCAAATATTTAAATATTTAAATGTTCAACGTCTGAAATATTCAAAATTTCAAATACTGGAAGTTTCAAATATTCAAAATTTCAAATATTTAAATCTTTATATGTTCGTATCTTTAAGTATGCGAATTTTCTAATATTTAAATCTTCAAGTATTCAAATTTTCTAATCTTTTGATATTTAAATTTGAGATACTGACAAGCTTTTAGCAAATAATTTACATAATCCTTTCGCACTTTTTTCTCTCACCTATCGCTCACGTACACTTGTCCACCCTGCAATCATAAATTTTCACCTACTTTCTCCTCTTCCAGACCCAAAATACTCGTATCTCTCGCATTCTTCCATCCCATCTAATCATCAAATTCTGCTGAACTTTTGTGTTAGAAAACACAAATTATTTTCTACTCCTCAAGTACCTACTATAGAAATCAGTATTATTCTGTAGCCTCGTAACCCAATAAAAGTCTTCAATTAATCTAGTACTTTAAAGTCAGTGTATAATCGACGTTAAAACGAAAGGATCGGTGGAAAGGGTGCATCGACAGTGTGCCGTGAGCGGTGCAATTAGGAAAACGTGTTGCACCGAGGAAGAGTCAGGATACGCACCGTTAACGGGTACCTGAATAGAAACAATCGACCCGAGGTACAATGGAAGCGACAACGGACCCGCCACTTAGACGGGCTTGCATTTCGAGCCCATCGGTATCTACGAGATCGGACATATTGTGAAGCGCGTGTGCACCAGCGAGCGTAGATACGCGGAAACCGTCGATATCTCCGAGCATATTATTATTACGTAACGCCCAATAACAATGCAAACGCGACGGTATCTTTGCCCGACGCTGTGGGCACGATAACGACTTTAGCGAAGCTTTCTGACCCCAGCTCTCTGAATACTCGAGCGTTCCCTTCAGGATCAGAGATTGGAGTTGCGATTGAAGGAGAATCGAAAGATTGCAAGAGGCCCTTTCCTTTAAATGTCGAAGAGATTAATTAGAGAATTATAATGAGAAGTAATTTATAGCATGAAATTGAGAACAGGCTGCTCCAGGCAGGAAACAATGAAAAAAGTTCAGGCTTCTGTGGTTTCTAGTTATCTGAGATTGCACAGGCCAGATACGTACATAGATTTCATTAAGATTTATCTATGGAGCGGGATCTATCATCGCCTTGGCAATGGGAAAGAAATCGAAGAGGAAATTATACATCTGATTGCTGATTAGAAACTCACCTACTAGGAAAAGGAGTATTCTGCTAGAAAAATTCTGTTTCTTCTCAACCAGTGCCTATTAAGTATTCCAACATCTGGATCCAAAGTCGGTACTGATACTGATCCAACTGCCTCGACCACTGTCCAATAATGCACTCTCACAAGCTCTCGAAATCATTTCAATTCAACGTTACTGAACTTCGTTGTACACAATCAGTGATGACAAAATGATTAAACGAACTTGAATTACATACGGAGTTCAGTCTTTTAAAGACACACAAATTTCATGTCAGCGACGTTCGATCGTGTCAGGGGTCAACACTTTGCTATGACACATGCTGCATGTATAAGAAAGCAGTTGATGGTCGAATATTGAATCGATGTCTCACAGGTCACCTGGAAATGCCATGGAACTCGATATCAAGCAAGCAGTGCGTTTCGCGTCCCGAATCGACGGCTATCACTGTCAGCGTGAAGTTTATCGCGAGGCTAACGATGAATCGTAATCTGCTCGTGCGGAGTTCGCGATAGGAAGAATAGGAAAGTGGCCTTCTCCTATGTAGACGTGGACGCACGTAGGCAGACGATAACTCAGCGACGGTGAGCGTGATACTGGTGCGTGGACACCTTGGCAGCGCGATAGCGTTGAAAACGCGGCCGAAGGATGCCTGAAAAATGACTGAGCGCCCTGAGATAGGGTCGATAATGAAACGGATGAAATATGACGAAATGTTTCCGTGAAACGGAAGAAACGACGTGGATGATATCGATAACGGTGAAACGTCGATTTCTCAAATTAATGAGACATTAATTGCGAGTTGGGAGATAATCGATAAGAGCCCTGGCTGCGTCTTGCCGCTTATCGACGCTGAATATTTCATGATCCGGGAAAAGTAGGAGGGAACGTCTCGAACGATCGAGTATTTCGTTTACATTTATCAATCATATTAACCAGAGCAAGATTATTATAAAATACCTAATTTTAACTTCGATTTAATTTATTGAATATAGGGAAGACGTCCAAATTATGCCATAAGACCTTCAGGCATGAAATGGGCATAAAATAGACCTCTTCAAGACGTCATGTGTTATCTAAGAAAATTCCACCAAGTTCCCCCAAAAAATTCCTCGCCACCCTACTGTCCTATTCATTAACAAAAGACGCAGCCAAGACCCAAGGTTCACCGCGCTTCATACGCGACATCACACGCTGCGCTATAAATTTCGTACACGGTGTCCCGAAGAATATCAGATACACTCTCTGGTAATATATTTCCTCCGCGCGGCTGGCCACGGACGATATTTTTCGAACGCATCTCTGCCCATCTAAAGCTGGCTTTTTCGTTCGGTCGTTAAATTCGATTTCAAGCAAAATGATTGGAGGTAACCTGGAAAAAATAAAACAGGGACAAAAAAAGCGGCGCGGGTCGGGGAAAGACCGCGGCGGGTTTTAGTCAGTCGTTGCAGCGATTAATAAATCCCGCGAGCGGGCCCGTAACTCTCTCCCAGAGCTATAACTCGAAATAGTTGCCGCGGCTTATCCGAAGCCCATCGGCCGCCGTCACACGATGCGTCGCGACGCCCGAGCCTCCACCCGCGACGCCGATTACACCCCTCCTCGGACAGACTCTCGTGTCGGTGCACCCTCTACCCCCCTGCTCGCTGCCTGCCAGATAAAACCGCTCGAATTGAATCGATACGGAGGACCTGATGGATCCAAAAACGTTTCCCGCTTCGGGAGTCCCGTGTCGAATTTATTGACGCGGCTGATGCGTCGACGGGGATGACGAAAGGGGAAACGTTGCTCAGACGATCTTTCGGAGCGTTGTCAGACGGGCTGCACGCTTTGGCGGAGGCGTGAGTGACGCTGGCGCGATGAAGGGATGGGGCACAGTAACGAGTGGTTTTATGAATCTATGCTTTAGAGATAGAGTATGAGAGTAGGCCTAGTACACTGTTTTCAAATGGAAGTTCTTTATTTATTCGAGTAAAAAGATTTAACTATTTTTATGTAGGCTGTTGTATCGAGAATTTTGCTGTACATAATAAATTTCCTGTAAAAATGTTTGCAAATTTGATATAGGAATCCAAAGACTTCGTTCCTATATTCTGAGGTACTGAATTTCTAAATGGTAGTAGAATTCTAAGGGTAGTTTTTAAAGAGTAGTAAGTAGTATCCCGAGAAACATTAATTATCTTACTAATTGCGAGAAATATTCAAGATTAATTGACTTATCAACCTAGAGTCAGAATCAATATAGAAAAAACGTTCTATTATCCATTAATTTCAACTCCACTCAACCCCCAAAATTCTATCACCCACACCTAAGACATCAATCTCTCTCCATCCTTCCCAAAAAAAATTCTAACTTGCTCACGAAAGTCCTGGAAGGTTTTCCCATGAAAAGAAGACGAAGAGCAGGAGCCGCGTCGTGTAACAGGGTCGACCCACACCTGTTGCGGCAGGCCACAGCAAGCGGCACTGTGCTCGGTCGCGGCGATCGATTATTTAGCAACAAGCCGCAGAAATTGGAAGGTTAATTTCGCCCGCTTGTTTACGCTCGTCCACAATTTGATTGCCCCCCTTCTTTCAGCCAACCAACCCCCTATCGTTCTCTCGCCATCTCTCTTTCTACGCGCCCTCTCGCCGTGCACAGTGGAGGAACAGGTAACAAGGGTGATCAGACAACAGTGTATAGCGTCGATCCCGATCCCTGGAATGTCTCTACTTGTTGGGAAACTTGCTCTTCTTGGTACAGCGTTAGAAAACCTGTACCAGAGGCGTTGATCATGGAAAAGATAAGGTTTTTTTGATACCACAGAAAGCAAAAGTAGTTTCAGGAAGTCGTTTAATAGGGGACTGTGCGAGAATTCTTGATTAACTTCTACTACCTGTTAGCTTTTTTATGGATTCGAATTTATCAGGAAACTGACGCCAAGTGGACCTCAGCAGGTGAACTCGTGCTTGGATACATGATCTATGCCTGATGGATCAAATGTCTGTTTCATGGATATTAAGTGGTTGATTGGATTTCTTACGAGACAAGAGTTTTGACACTTAGAATCTGTTTGCGGATGGACTTCGAACTTCAGAATGACTGTAAATAATTCCAAGTTCAGAATTCTAAATATTCGACTCAAACCATTTTCGAAGATGGAATATTTTAATGATTAAATCAAATTTTGATTACTCATTTTTCTTTGTTCCTCTGTATCTTTCCATTTTTTATCGTCATGATCTTGGTGAGAGATTCCTTCATCACTGGACACAAGGAAACCTCCTAGCCATGGCTTAACGAAACAACGAGCCGACTAACGTTCGCGGTGAAGAAACGCTAATGAAGTTCGACACTTCGATTTAGATTATCGGTCGACAGCCGATTGATCGATTAAGTGGTCAATGAAAACGAGCGGGTCGATGAACGCGGTGAACGAGCAGTTTCGAGTCTTTTTTCATGGGTGTCTTCGACTTTATGGTAATGAATTTTCTCACTCTGAATTTTCAAATATAACTACAGATAATTGCTTATAAGGTCGCAGCTAATTAAACTCTTCCTTCACATTCATCTCTGATATTGCAAATGTGTAATACAAACATTTCTTCTTTTCACTAGATATCTGAGTATCATCCTTAATATTTTTTTAAACTAAAATAATAAATTCTAAGAAATTCTAATTACAGTGTGAATATTATCAACATGCCAGTTTCGAAAGTAAAACCTTCCACTTAGAATTATCAGATCTCATTACTTTGCCCACATGTGACTTACGATTAGAGTATACTCCCGAAAGTATAGCGAAAAGATCAAACCCTCCGCAGGCCTCCTCTAACCTCTCAAACGACGTTCTCCTGTTTTTCCGCGTCTCAGGGACGTCCCCGAAAAAGCCTGAATACGGCCCTGGCATTCCCCGCGGCAGCCAGTGGGCCCAGTTGGTATCGGAAAGCCATGGGAAAGAAAGAATCCGCAGGAAAGTCATCCGGACGCGATGGGACCGTCCGATATCGCGGGCCTCGCATAAAACTCGGCTATCTTCGCAATCTGATGCCGCACGAACCAGTTTTCGGTACGGGCGAGGATCCGCGAGGATCTCTGGGACCCAGAGGAGCACCGTCCTCGCCCCTCTCCGCGGCCAGCCAGCCTTTATCCGCCTTGGGCCCTCCCCCTCCCGTCGCGGGCCCTAGTCGGGGCCTGAGAAAAGAGAAATACTGCCGGGGATCGATACGAGGCGAGATCGATCGCGAGGAGAAAGCGAATCGTGCGCGCGTTCCTCGCCATCGAAAGTCGAACGTGCTTAATTGAAAAAAAAAGCGGCCCAGGATCCGAGCATGGCCGCGGCTAATCCCCCCAGAGGGGTGTCGATTGCCTCCTGATCGGCCGCGCTGGATACGCGATATTAATCGAGCGATTTTTGCGGGCTCGCGTTTCACCGAGTTTTTCTTGCTGCTCGACTGGGCCCAGGTCTCTCGGGCCCCCTCGCTTCTGGGCGTTTATGGAGTGGGTGTTGACTGGGAGTGTTTTCGTCCTGATTCTTGGGGGACTCTAGAGGACTCATGTACAGTGGCTCTAGGATAGTTGGCCGTCGCTATCTCCACCAATTTTTGAATGTCACTTCGCCCAGGGTCTTCAACGAATTTGTTCAACCAAGTGCCTTTGACGAATTTAAGGTAAATTAGAATGACCTCCCTGAACGAGATTGTACCTCGAATATCTCGATATCTCGAAAACAGCAACATGTGACTCAGCTCGCCTTATAACCACAGAAGTAATAAGTTTGTAGTAGAATGCTTCTTCGTGTACCCTTCACCCATGTCTCGTTCCCCGAGACTCGTATCACGAGGAAAGCGAAAGAGGCCAACAGAGGGGCGAAGGAGCGCGTTACTCTCGTAAAGCTTATCGGCTCCGTCGCGAACGACGCATGGAAACGAGCTATTTCGTCACGACCGATTTTTTCCACGGCGGCTTCCTACATCGACGTCGTCCAGGAAGGAATCGTTTGCCCGCGATACACTGACGACGTTTCCGACGCTACCTGCGGTTCCGATCGCTCGTCTCTCATAAAATATTTTGATACCCTGAAGTCGAGGCGGGCCCTCTGAAGACCTCTACAGTGAGGGACTTTGCAATTTCTTGTATGGAGAAGACACAGAAAAAGTTATACGTATAATTAACTTGTCTTGAAATTTAAGGGAATTTTTGTTGGGGATCTCGCGTATCCAGTATATTATTTTAATAATTATTTTGGATTCTATACCATCGAAATGCACAAAAAAGAGAGTGCATATCTTAATACTCCAGAGACTGAAATAAAAGTCGAAAATTCTTGACTTATGATAGCTACTCTTACGATTGTTCTATTTAAACGAATTCCAATATACCTACGTCCAAAATAATAAAGAAAGAATCGCAGAGCAGGGGTACAACAAGAAGAAAAAGTACTCCAATTTGTCTGCACCGTGCCGAAGGTTTCCTATGCATACAGCTGGCCAATCTTAATTAAATTCGATTTTATCAGCCTTAATGTCCGACTCTGTTGAACAAACAACCCGGCAAAGAAATAAGTACACGAATGCATAGTCGAAGAAGCATGTTTCCGTTCGTTTAGAAAGAGCCACAGATAATCGGAGACGTGGAAGAGGGCCTGGGTCAGATGAGATTGTCCCCGCATGTGTATCGTTCGAAGCTTATCAGGGGCAACGATAACACTTGGACGCCCCCCAGATCACTCGATAACCACGATATCGTCATCGTCCTCGTCCATCGGTCATCACTGACGATGGGCCTGATGGAAAAAGACCAGGTCCCCTTGTCCACGACTAATAACAGCCGAACCGATAACGAAAGCAGCCAACGATATCTGTTTCATCATCGAATGGAGTGAGGAGAGTCGCGAGATCAGAACGATGCGAGCCGCTTCCTCGAAGTCGAAGCATCGCGATAATAGCGAAGCGTCGAGGCTTATCGGAGGCTCGAGAATCGGTATAAATAGTTCCATTCCGCGATATTTCCAGCAATAAATCGAGAAAACGCGGGTTTATCTGCGGCAAAGTAGTCGCGCCGACTGACGATCGCCAGAGCGTTTCTGATGGATAAAATGCTCGTCGTAATGAATGCTGGTTGTGAATTAACGAAACTGTACTGTGACAGGGAAAGTCGCCAAACTCGGTGAAACCGTTTTTCCGTTTCAGAGTGGGCCAGCGACTCGCTCTTCCGCCTCGCGGCGCGCGACATTCTTTCGAGAGGGAAAGCTGCTTATGCTGGGTTACGATCTGACCACCTTCTTTTTATACCTTCCTCGTTTATTATTTCTTTGCAGGATTAATATCGTGTGTGGGAGTGTTGGTTGGTAGGCGTTGAAGTAAGTAGATATTTCTTTTTGTACTGAGGGAATGTGGTTAATTGGACGAGCGGGTTGTCACTAGGAAACATTGAAAATGTAGTATTCGATAGTATCTGTCAATACTTCTTAACAAGTCAATGGGACACCTATTGTACAATTAGTGTAATGAGCAATTAAGTATACAGAGTGTCCCAGTAAAAATTACCATTTTAATTATCTTTTAAACTTCCGTGCTTCGTAACAAAGGCATATGAATTTTTCCAGATGTTTACCCACTAAAATCTGTCTCTACTAAAAAATAAATAATCAAGGATTACAGTTCAGAATTACCAAAACTTGCTCTTGTCCCCTCTTCATTTCCTTGCTTCATGCATGAATTTTACACATAACTTTTTGAAGCCTTCACAATCTTATGTTGTCTCTTACGACTAATTATATATATCTTGAAAATACACCAAGCGTTTACCACCCGCGAATAAACAAGCAAATAAAAGACAGTATTCCGAGTGCCAGTTTTCCCCGTTCTTAACTACCAGCACAGAAATCCCAGTCCGATCCCATACACAAATATTCTTATTGCGAGTGTCGGCAGCGATATTTACAAGCATCGATACGCTTGTTATATAAGGGATTTCGAGGCGCAGCAAAAATCCTCCCCGACGCAGGAGATTAAATCGAGATTTAAGCGGCGAGCAGCGTCCGCGCGTCTCCGCGACGCGAAACTCGATAGGAATTGCAAAAAGAGGCAGCCGAGTCGATGCGCGCGATCGGGATCGAATTTCTCATCGGGCCGAAAAACCCTTTTTCATTCGGGGGCCCCGTTGCACGGAATCCTGGGCCCGCGCTCCGCTTCGGCGAGGTCCCCTTCGCCGCGGCCGATCCTCCCCCTCGATCTCGAGATCGCCAGGGATCTCGTCGTCGTCGCGCAGCGCTATTGTAGCGCGCATTCATGCGTGCTTGCTGCACACGTCCAACTGACTTTTCGTTCGGCGACACGCCGCCTTCTGTCTCTCTTCGTTCTGCCCGCCACGAGCAGAGTTTGACAATCTGCCGTGTCGGAATGCAATTTCGTAAGCGCGAACACGCCCAAAGAATCGAGTATTTATTTTCGTCGCCGATAAGCCAGTATCGCTCGACGAAAAATGCGCGGTTGCGGCGATTCGGTGATAAGATCGAGGCTGCTCGAAGGGGAACGAATTATCGCGACTGTGGCGAGAGGGGATGACGAGTGCAGTCGTAATTCTGTGGTTGTAAGGTAAAGCTGCCTATGTCGTATTTTTATAAAATTTAAGGTAAGGTCTTAATTGAGATCTAGAATATAGAATTTATTTCTGCAGGAAGAAGAAAAGGCATTAGAGGAATTTCGTGAGGGACATTTTTCTGGGGAATTTTAGAGAAACTGATTTTGACACCAGTTGGATGGCAGTGAAGCTTATTTAGTTGGAGGGCTGATGGGAGAGACATTAGAGGAATTTGATTATTACTGCTACAGGACTGAATATTGCAGTTTTAGGGTCAATGCACAGGAGATATAGTTTGTCCCACGATTTCGTTTCATTTGTTTTCCAAAATACAAGTAACGAAGACAGACATATGATTGCAACGAAACTGTGTGTCAAAATACTCTCCTGTGCATTTACTGGGTGCTTTACTGAGGAAACTGGACAAATTTCCTGGTTAAGTTAAGTTTAATTTTTCTTGTTATTTCTTTGAATAAGTGTACTAAAACAATTTTTGAATCTTAATTTGAAGAGAAATATTTTTATTTTTGTATCACACTGTATGAGAAACTTGAGTAATAAAAAGAACTGCATACCCACGTATACACATAATAAATACTCGTATTATATAATATCCCCCACCAGCTACAGAATGTTTTTCCTGATGCAATGTCCCAGGCACAGTAAAGATATGAGATATTTGATAACAACCTTCGTTACTATGTTCAGAATAATTTAAATATTTTGATGCAATTAAAAATAACACAGAAGTATTCTCGATTGCAGTGTCCAAAAATAAATTTTTATCAACCTGTGTTAAGAAAGATTTCTCATATCGACTACAGGAAAAAATCGTAGTCGAATTTTATTGAGAGAAAAAGGCTCGACAAAATGATCTTTTTCAGAACGATTTTTATGGAGTCGTAAAAATCGAGAATCAAGTGGTTTCGTTGGCTACTTATGTCTGAGCGCGTTCGAGCCATGGTTCGGCGAGGATCAAGAGACTCGCGAATTCGCACGCGATTGTCTTCTTTTTCTTCCCATCGCGACGTATGTATATATTCGCGTTATTGCGGTAAACACGGTCGAGCTAGTTTTTAGACGTCAGAGCGTGGCGATCGAGCCGCGTGCTCGTTCCCAATTAATCGATTTGCTTCGATGGCCAGCCGCTGTCGAGATCCTATCTCGGTACACAGCCTACTACCTACTGTCTACTGCCTACACTGCACGCAGAAGAGGCACGACCCGACCGAAGATAGACACACAAGTAGAATAAAAGACAGAGACGATTTTTAACGCGTTCGTGATTTAAAGGTGTTTGAGAATTATGCAATTAGGGAGAATTTTAATTTTGACAAAGATCAGAATGCACGTATTAAAGACGAAGCGTTTGTAATATTTAGAGAGGGATACTGATTTCTGGTTTTGTTAAAAAAATATTTAATTTTCAAAAATATCCGAGGACTACTTTTATTTTCATAATCTGAAATAATCTGATGTATATTAATACAAAAAAATGACTGAAACCAGAGAGCCAGCAAGATGTGACTTGATTATGACGAACGAGTCTTACAACCTGTTGAATTAATTTAAATGAGGGTCACTGTTCGATATATGTGACTCGAAGTCTCGAAGTAGTGAGATCATCGTTTTCATATTATCTTCGAGACCAATCTTTAGCCTCCAAAAACACTTTGCTTATAAATATTTATTTACCCTAGAATTAATATATCAGTGTCAAGTGTATCTAAAAATAAAGAAAGGTTTATGTTTTCATAAATTCATTTAAACAAAGTATTCAAATACCCTATATACCTAACACCCAAATGAATTGCAATGAAGTAAATGAGCAACAATTGTAATATTTTAAAATAATATTTACAAATTCCTGACGCTGAAGCGCGTCCTTAAAACACGTTCAAAAATCTCAACATGATATGCATTAAGTTTGCATTACACAATGCTTCCTCTTTGCTTAAAAAATAATTAAACATAACTTTACTCATGCTTCCAAATACAGACAAAATTCTCCACGCTTCTCGTTCCAAGAGGGTTTCCCGTCCAAGCACTAGCAGTCCCACGAAGTCAGACTTTTCCCCGCGTGGAAAATTCTCAGGCGAGAAAAGCAACTCTTGATCAGCGAGTGATTAATGCGTGCCACAGCAGAAACGGGTCGAATGCAATGAATATTATCGCATCGCATTTTTACACGGCCGTGTAACATGGTTGACTTGTATTAATATGTTAATGGGGTGGGGGGGGATCGTCGATTATCATAATATAATTCACTGGGCTCGCGAGCCCAAGAAAGAGAGCTCAGGAGTAGCTGCTTATCGTGCCAGGCTGTTTCCTCGCGATTATCGACCGTGTTCTCCCGTTATCTCGCCGAGGTGTTAATCGATTGCAGATCGATATCACCTACCTGCGATTCAGACCGATTATTGTCGTTGGATACGATCGATAAACGAGAATTATTCACGTTATACGCGACCCATTACTACCAGTTCTCTAGTCTTGTTACTCGTGCCACGGTGTTAATCACGCTGCTCGACTGTAATGCGCTGTAAGTATATCCTGAGTGCTACGTGATGAGAATACACGCAAATTTCTGTTAGAGTGAGGCACGGGTACGTGCAAGTGTTTTATGCCCGTTGCCATTTGTTACTGGAAACGAGGTTTTGAAAATATTCTGCTTATGAGGAAAGCCTTACTCAATTATTTAAATATCCAAATATTCAAATATTCAAATACTCAAATATTCAAATATTCAAATATTCAGATATTCAAATATTCAAATATTCAAATATTCAAATATTCAAAGATCCAAAAATTCAAATATTCAAACATTCAAACATTCAAACATTCATACCTCCAAAAATTCAAATATTCAATGTGGACCGAGTTACACACACATTACACACCAAACACAGTACCAAAAGACTCAACTATTCGAAAAAGCTTTCCAAATTCAAAAACCAAAAATCCCACACATCTCTCACAGCCCCAAGAAATCCATAAATTCCATCCACCCAAGCCACACGACCCTCCCGAACAGTTACGTTTCACCCTCCCTGATAAATCACCAAGAAAAACAATAATTCGTCAAAACATAAGCCGACATATTTCAAACAGGAAGCCATCCACTTCGCCATCGATCTTCGTCGTAGAAATTCAAAGCAACGTAAACAACCGTGGCGCGATGTAGCGAGCATCGTACCACGAAAAAAAAAAAGAGAGAGAAAAAGAGGGAGAAAATTTTACTCCATAAAACGAGTGGTGTTCGATCTCCGTCGAATCGAGGGGCACGTACACGCGGCCATAACGAGGATTTACAAGCGGTAGGTCATGCGCCAAGGTAGCCAGGAAAGCATAAAAGGGATTCGTCTCTGGTTGATGGCGCGCAGCCAACAGAGGGGCTCGTTGCGGCCGAAAAAGCAGGGGAGGGTGGAAACTAACGCGGTGCAATGGGGCGGCAGTCGCGTGCCTCGCATCCCCTAAACCGTGGATCGACGAACGGGGGTGGCCGACGGCGGTGGCGAGGCGAGTTTATGCTTGCGGCAGTCCACCCTCCTTCGCCGACACCTCGATCTTACTTAGCCCGAGCTATCGCGATCTGCGATCCCGCCAAATCACCGCGAATGCCGCCACGAAACCGAACGGAGCTCCGTGCCAACCTCTGTTTTACTTCCCCCTTTTTCGCTTATCCGTATGGAATCGCTGTTCTCGGGCGGGAAAGCCGAGGGCAATGATTGCACCCAGCGTCGATCGCTGGCGATAGATGCGGGGATATTTTGGAGATACGTGTCAACTGAGTTTGATTAACTTTAGGAGACAAAGCAAGTTAGAGAATAGAAATTTATACAGTGAAAATATATTTGAAAATTAGTTGAGTGGACATGCACCTAGGTAATAATTGAACTGCGGATTTTCATGCAATTTTATATGTTTAAAAATACAGTTAATTTTTCATAGTTCCTATACTGTTGAGCATCATATGCATTCTGTAACTTTTCATATATTTCAGATTTTCATAGGTGCATAATAATCTGTAGTCTAGTAATAACTGATATTACAGATTTCTATAGATTTATAATATGAATCGTCAATGATCAGAGGTTTCAAGGGGTGATTCTAAACGCTAAAATAAGACGAGATTTTTCTGTGTCTGACCTAGGATTCATGCTACTGATTTTTCTGCGTCTGACTTGGAACTTATTTTACTGATTTCTAAAGAATCTCCCAGAAAAGGACCAGCCCCGCGAATCCATCCTTCGGTGTTCCCACTGATAAGGACTGGTGGCACTAAAAGTACCAGTTACTGTCCCCACGCACACCGTGGCTTATCGTCGAACCGCGACCGCTTAAAATAGAACTCCACCTGGATATTTCCGAGTTGGCTGGAACACAAGCGCGCACGCGGTCGTTATAATTATCAAAAAGGGGGAAAAAATGCCTAATCGCCGACCGATTATTTATCTCGATAGGTTTTACAAGGCAGCCCTACGGACTCCCCAACGTGGGTTCGTTTCTAGTAGGTGGACCGATAAAGAACCGTCTTAATCGCTATGCAAAACAGCAGGCCCGTACGTGGAAAAATGCCCGCGCATAATTTACTCCATCGATCCCGCGATCAGGGAAGCGTGATCCACGTCGCTCCGAGCTCCCCCCCTCCATCCTGCTCCAGCGATCGCTCGATCGTCGCCGAGTGGCGCGAAAATACGAGTCGGTCAGGCGAAGTGGAGCGAGCTGGAATGGACGAGACGATAAGAAAGTCGCCCACTCGTTATCGCTTATCCTTATTCCAGCGCGGGGGGGAAAAAAACTATCTGTAATACGCGGTCGAGATAAGTATCTGCGATCGTGTCCGCTCCGATGAAACGCGACACGGTTCCAGGGCTCGCCACGCTCGCGTAATTAGAACAGAATTGCCCTGGTGAAAGAGACCGTACGAACTTCGCGGGCAATCGATAATGCTTAAAGCGATGATGCTTATCGGGGAAGGGGCATTTGTCATCGTCCAGGGGAATATGAAAATTCCTTGCGTTGTGTAATGACTGAAGATTACGGTTGATTGGCGAAAGGACTGTTGCCGCTGACGAGGTTGATATTGTCGGTGCTGATAACAGCGGATGCCTAGATAGTCCTGGTCGATTGGAGCTAGTTTAATAAAGTGGGGAGGCTTGTGAGGTCAGAGTGTATGTTTTTTAAACGATTTAGCGATAATGATAATTGTGTATATCTTCTTAACTATTTCTGTGGTAGTGATAAGAAATGTACGTTTTTCTTGAATAATTTCAATATTGATAGGGATTGTTGCTTTTTCGTTTATGGGAAAGTAAGTTGTTAGCACAAAGTGATGGTTCACGTTTTAAATATGCAAGGACTAGTTGGTACTGTTATTAAGAACACCTTAATTATTCCTGAGAGCATAAATTTTGAGTTAGAGCTAAGTATTTTAGTACATAGTATAACTTAAATGAGAGTTAGTAAAAAATTCCAAACTATCACCCACGTATAAACACGTACATAATACACACTACCCTCCAATTGAACCCTAAAGCAGTTTTCAATAACCCAGGAAATTTTACAATATTTCCAGCTCCATAAATACACAAATTTTAATAAAAACCCGAACCCATTTCCTCAGAGTTAAAAATAAAAACCGAAACGACTCCCAAGTTGCCCATCCAAATCATCAACCCCAGCTCTCAATCCCCCTCAGATTCTTATCGCAGCCCTGAATGATTTACCATTCAAACAACCAAAAATATTCTCCCTAATAGCCATCCCCGTGATCAGCATTTCGCGATTGAATGCAGTAAATTGTTCACCAGAGACTCGGCGGTACGAAAAATTGAGAGGGCTGGGGGGTGAAAGTTGGGTCCTTCGAAGGGGGTAGTCCGTGAAGTGGCGCGAAAATACGAGTAGCCAGGGCGAAGTGGAGCGAGCTGGAATGGATGCGACGCGGAATATACGTACAGGGCGAAGCAGACCGACGCGGCGATAAGAGCGGTGGCGAGCCGTTATCACGATCGCCGCGCGGCCACGTCGCGCGATAACGATAACAAACTCTCCCTCTCTCGCTCCCGACCCTCCTTCTCTCTCTCCCTCGCCCGCGAGCCGCTTACACGTACGTGCACGACCACGTACGTGTGTATTATGTGGCTCGTCGAGGGCGAGAGGTGACTCGTCGTTTACCGCGTTTGCTGCCTTCGCCAGCCAGCGCGCCACGCTCGCGAAACTCGCCAAGATAAACGAACCGATGCGAAAGCCTGATGGCTTGGCCGAGGGAAAAGAATTGGCGCGAGGAGTGGGGCTGTTGATATTGTTACGCTGAGTGTCAGCGTTCTTTTAAAGTACTTTGTAGATGGAAAGTTAGTGGAAAATTATTAATACCCACGGCTCGAGATCGTTGCTGTTCCATACGGCAGTCTGTCACTACGAATTTGCTCATGTTTCTCGTGTTTCTTAGAATTACTCTCACTTGATTTTTTTCACTTATATATTCGATAAGATAGAAATTAGTTATCGGTGAAGTGAGGTCAGAGATATATTTCCTAGTGCTTGTAAAGTAGTTACTTGTTAGCTAGGGAGCAGTCACGCTCGACTATTACTACTGATCGTCAGGCACCGACTGAATTTTAAACGTAGAAATTACAGGTTTTATACAGTAATTATATCTAGAGAATTACTGATAGTAGATAATTTACAAGTAACATTATTATTATTTCTCAGATATAATTACTGTATTGAACTTGCTGCTTCTACGTTTGAAATTTGATCAGTGGCTGTCGATCTGTGGTGATGGTTGAGCGTGACCGCATCCTTGCTGTGACGTTTCATGAACTCATTCCTAGTAAGTTGCTAAACTATAATGAGTGAAGCTTGCTGAATCTGAATTTCCAGCTAACACGAGAAACGATTCGAGTGGCGAGCAGCAGTATGCCATGCTCCTGAAAATATAGCGAATACTTGAAACATCCCGTGTGCCTGGCCTGAGCAAACAAGGACGAATTAGCCCTCGCTGAAAAATGGAACCACCAGAGAGAACCCAGAACTCCTAACTTGACTCCCTGCCAGTGAGGATCTTCATTCTGTACAGGACTTGAAGAATAATGGACCACACACAATCCAGCCCCCTATCCCATACACAATCTCCCCCTCGCCACCCCCGTCTACGTGCTTCTCCATCCCCAAACAGCACCACCACCCAAGTAAGAAGACCCTCCCACGCACGTTTCTCGCCAGAATTCATTTCTCCCCGATAATCGACCGCGAAGCCGCAAGGATCCCCTGCTCCTGCAGAAATCGGCAGCGGGGCCATTCTAATCCATCCGATAGCGAGGCCGCCATCGCGTCCCATCCCCAGGACAGCCCCACGGTCGTGGTGGCAATCTCGCCCCGCACCTATTGAAATTTCCAGCGGCTCCAAGAGGGCGAGCGGCAGCGTGCAGTCTCCGCAACCCCCGACCTATATGCGTCGCCGTGCACCCACACCGAGGTGGCGCCGTTGCGCACACACCGCCACCTGACCCTGTGGGCGTCTGTGCAAGGGTCTGCGCGGGGGTGGGGTGGAGAGGAGAGGGTGGTTGGTCCGTGGTCGGCGGCGGTGTTATCGCGTCGGCCCAGATTGAATATATTTCATATGTTTTCATAACTACCGCAGCCGGGCCGCTACGTCGTCCCGCTATCTGCTCCACCTACAGCTACACCTCCCGCTGGAGTCGCCTCCCGCGACGGGGGTGGCGCTCGAGGGGTGAGAGTCGAGCGGAGGATGGGCGGAGGAGGAGGCTGAGGGGCGCGGAGAGAAAGAAGGAGGACGATGGAGCGAGAAGGCGTGAAGATCGGGGCGGAAGGGGATCCAGGGGGTGAGGGCCCCGTGGCTGGGGGTTGCCAGAGAGAGGGAGATCAAAGAGAAAGAGAGGAAGAGAGTCGGTTCCGCGGCGGCCACGGGAAATCAACCGTGAGGAGATACCGGTTGACTGATGTGCGCCTTTCTGTTGTAAAACGATAAAGGCGCCGTGGCATTGGTCGGGCCGAGGGTTTCCGATAGCCACCCCTTTCCCTCGCCCCCTGCACACCGGGGCCAAGAAGAGTCTCGCGGGGAAAAGAAGGGCGCGTCCACTAGCTGGCGTTTTACATTGTGCGCGACTGTGGAAATGGCGGGGGCGAAGAAACGAAGGACGGTGATCCTGCCCATCGGCTGAATATTCATCTCGCGTCGCCGAGCTGCCTCCGACGCGATAACGACGTCGCGGCGCTTATCTGGGGACTTGACGCGCTGGATTCTCATCGAGTGTGCGATTGTTCTTTCGCCTTCTTTCTTTGCAGGGAATATTGCGCCTTAATTTATTAGCTTTAAGGGACATTTCAGGTACATTCGTGCAACTGACGAGCTGAGCCGAGCGATTACAGCGATGAAATACATATTGATTTTTTTTATCATTTGTAATTGAGTATCTGTGATTTTTCACTAGTATATATATTTGCTCGGCTCGGTGGAGTGTTTTTCCAGCTGCTTTCGTAGCACTCTGATATTTTAACAGATTTGGTTGGTTTATGGCTGAATGACATAATATTGGGGCTTTGAAGTTTATGAATTGAAAAAAATTTTTAAAGAAATTTAAAAACTAAGAAGTACCTATAATAGTTAGTAGTTTAGATTATATGAATGTAGGGAAATATTAAAATAGGGAAAGTGGGGGAGAAATGACCATTGGTCAGTATAGGTCAATGCTTACCAGTGGTCAAGGGTCAGACGTGGAGCAGGGGGTCCAGGGACCATGACCAGGGCCAGGAGAGTCCCTCCAGGAAGCCTTCCGCACCTTACAAAGTCCTGGAAGCGACTGAGAAATTTGTTGACCTCAAGGGTATTTATACCCTTGCGATCAAAACAGAGAAGTCACGGATGTGAAAATAGCGGTCGATTCAAATTGCAAAGTTGATCTAACAGTGAATTATTTGTACAAAACTAATATTTCTCGCAAAACTAATAATCCTAGCAATCCCAGAGGATTTAATCTTTTTCTCAGCATTAATAAATACGTGCCTCCTTATCGAAATATAAATATTTCTAATGTTTAAGTATTTTATAGCTGAGATTCTGAGTATATCTAGTAGATACGTGTTTTTAAAAATACTTGCGCGAATTTTTACTAAAATAAAACCTTTCGATTCAGATATATTTTATTCCTATTTCCAGTTTCGATACCAAACAATTATTACTCTGTAATCGACTTCCAATCTCCTCGAGACAAAATGGAAATAGAATCCTTGAAAGGTTCTTAGACACCAGAATCCAAAAATCAGGAAAGTGGAATCACCTATCTGAAGGGGTACTCTCCATAATCGTTTTGTAAGTAAATCGAACTCGTTATCCAACATAGCATTACGCAAAAATACCCAGTTAAGAAAATATTCGAGACTTGGTCAATCCACATCGACTCTCAGTAGAGAGAAAATCAACGAACAGACATTATAGAAAGAGAATCTTGAACGAGAAAGATCTAACGTGCAATTCGCTTTGATAAACCTCGTTTCTTCACGGCAACCTTCTTTCGTTCCATATCGAAGGCAAGGTAAAGATTACAATGTACACCTACAGATATAGAAACCCTGAAAAGAAGTCTGCCTCAAGTATGCTCAAGAACCAGAACGAGCATATTTTAATGGGTCAACTTAGGGCCCTCGATTTTTCCCACCCTCGAGGAAGAATCTTCGCCTGAGTCTCAATAAGGCTATGCTGATTGTGAATCGTAATCTACCCTCCTGTTTCGTCGCTGTGAGACGCTATTTTCTGATCACGATGATGTTGCCTGCCATCACCGACGCAAGTGTATTAAGAAAATGCAGCGATAACCGAATCTGTAACGAAAACCTGATTGCACTCGCGTGGAAGGACTTGTCGAAAGGTGGCCAGAGCAACTATGTATGGAAACCAGTCCTCATAATTTTCACACCTGCTTCGTTCTTAATTACTGCTATATTATTGCTGAACGTTCTTTTATGCTAATTTATTACGACCACTGGTGGAATGTCTTCAGCGGCGATACAAGACGATAAGTAAATCGTGAGTAAATCGTCGCTGCCGATTTTCCTCTATTAAGTACGAAATTTGAATCTAGTTTCGCGAAATTTACGATCGCCTGAAGAGATACGAAATATTCCAAGGGAAAAGGTCCTGGTCGGCCTTCGGCTCTGAACCGCGTCAAATCTGGACTCGTAATCAGCGTGCATGGGACACACGTTGTTCGATGTATCGGCCGCGAGATCGAGGGCCATAAAGCTGGCCATTCATTCGATATCGGGGCAATACCTCCGTGGGATGATAACAAGAATAGGTGAGCATAGGTGGCCCATTCTTGCCGCCGCTTTTGTCCAACGACAACCCGCTTGCCGGAGACGGGGTAGCGATTTTCTGCGAGGGAGGCTGGGGGATGATCACCATCCATGTTTAGGGGACAAATAACATCGCATGAATGGAAAGAGGAATTCTGTGAGGACTCTGGCTTTTATTACTCAACGCGAGGTTTTATATTTGGAAATGAAACGAGACTAATCTCTTACTCAGAGTTGATAATTGAAGACTGGACAGAAAATAGATTTGAAGTCTCTATAATTAGAATTTTTAGAAATAAAGTAATTAACAAAATATTTCAAAATGTATTTTCTTTAATTATGAGGTCTCAGACACTGAGGATACTATTTTATGACACTAGTTTTCATTTTTAATTAGGTATACCTAATATCTTAGAATTTAAGCCTAAAATTAAACAAAAATAGAATCAATATTCAGGTATCAGGATGTGGTTAACTACTGGGCCATTTACCTTACTTGCAATGAAACAGTAGTGTGTAAGATATTTCTTTTTTAAGAGATGAATTAATGCAATCACAACTAGCATTTATATTATTCAAAATAAAATTAAAAAATCTGAATAACTTGAATAGTAATGAAATAATTTGGTAAAATTGTGGGATTTTCTAGACACAGCTGGCGATTTATTCTAACACGGCAAACATGTCTCCCAGTGACTCGTCTACTCGTGAAAATTGCTCCGCTACTCGTAACGGAGCCTGAAATTATTTCCAACACGCGAGATATTCAGCGAGGATAACGGGAACGCCAGACTAAAGACACGTTCGATCATCCGCGTTATTTTTACGCTGGTCGGCGATAATGCGAGTTAAGTCATCAGATTGATTGCTCTCTCCCCGCGACGAACGGGCAAGGAACAATGCGGGCAACCTTATCGAATCTCGACCTCTGACCCCTTATCGCCAGCTCTTCGATAGACATTCGCGACTATCGCGATTCGAATTGCTGCCTTTTAAGGATTCTGTGGATCTCGTTCATCTCGCCAGACTGTAATTAAAAGTCGATACAAAAAATACGATTGTTCGGAATTTTCTAGAATGACTGGCTCTCGGAATCCAGAAATATTTCCTCATGCGTATTTTTCTATAAGCGGTGAGTCATGAGCTTATTCATAGACTGACATGTACGTTTGTAATCTCATGTATTTAAAATATTCGAGATTTAAGTACTTCAGATTATTTATAAAGTAATTACGATAATTAAGAATTGTTAAACTATGTGAGTAATCCTGAAAATTGTCATAAAAAAATATCTACTTAAATTAAGATTACCAAAGTAATTTTAATATTTTCCTTCAAGCTTCTTGAAGCGGTGCACATATAGAAGAAGATTTTATATCTCAGTTAGCCTGCCTTGAAGTAATCTAGGGATACTGGAAGGTCTGTCGACACAGAATGCATTCGAAATTGACGATTTCTTTCTAAGACGTAACTGCCATCCACGCTAGGCCAGACGCGAGTCAACAAAACTTCCTCAAAGTTTCGCGTGTTTCCGTGAGAAGTACATAATGGTTGGTCGCCGTCTTTGGTGCAATTAATTAGCGTCATTAGTGCCATTGGCTGAGCGCCTGCCTCGTTAAACAGTCTCTTCTCGCTCTTCACCTGCCCCCCTCCTCTCTGCTCCTCTTCTTCCCTGTATCGCGGGTGCAACGACCGTTTTCGCGCGACTGTTTCGCAACGTTCGAACCCCTTATAGGTTTCTGTCGAAAGTGAAAAGGGAAACGCTTGGTTCTCAGTGCCAACTGTGGATGAGAACAGGCATCATTATGCCCTGTCTGTTTCTAAATTGGATATAGAGATTTCAAATGAGATAGTTGGAGGAGTTGTTATATTTTAGTAAGTGTCTTTCATTTGTGTAATTAATAATGATGGGATAAGTAACTACTAAGCTTGCCACCTGCTCCGTGTACAATATCTTTATATGTATATTTCAAATTTATGCATGTGCAATATACTTATCTACATTTATGTAAATCTTTGCTAATAATCTCATAAAGTGCTCCAGCGTAATAAAAGAAAGAAAATAATGATGAGAGCTATGGAAAGGTTTGGAAGATGAAATTAATTTCAATTTTAATCCCTAATGTGTCTGATACTAATAGCACTAGAGAACTGGCTTCCACGTTTATGTGTAGTTCATACAATATCAGAAAAAAAACCAAAGGCACACATGTCCACATGCTAGCACACCTAATTCCTACAAAATTCTAACAAAACTTAAATTTAACCGAATTTAATTGAAGTCCCAACTTCTCAGCAGTGCTAATGCTAAGAAGATTTTGCTCCCACTTTTAACAGAAGTCCAACTCCTACTTTTCATTACCAAACTCACATCTTCTCTAAAAAAAAATGACCAAATATAAAACATCGAAATCAGCTTCCCCAAGGCGCAAAAACGTCGAGCACAGCCTGGTGGATCCTTTCAAAGGTCCTTGGGACACGAGAGGAGATTAAGAAATCTAAGATTTACAGGGGTGATAATTATTCAAGGCGAAGTGGGCCCAGGCCAGTGGTGAAATATAAAATCCGTCCCGATTCTAGCCGTATCACCGTTAAATACGGGTTGAAACGCATCTCGACAGATGTTTATTTGGAGCAATCCCTCGGATCCTCCTTTCTCCCCGTGCGTGGCCTCCGCGCGGAGGAGATAAAGCACCTGCATTCTCGACCAGAAGACGGCACTCCGAAACCCACGCTTCGTCGATAAACCAACGGTTGCATTCCTCCCCTATCGTCCTCGAACCACCTCCACCGCCAGCAAAGATAACTAATGCAACTCTTACACGGTCGGGCACGCAGATGCTTCGACAGTGTGCACGCATTCTCACGCGAACGGTTCATCCACGATTGGAAACGACGTGCATCGAGACGAGACGTCTGAAAGATGGGGAAAACTCTGATTGAGTTATTTCATGAAATCAACGATGCCCTAAGCTGTGTCTACACTAGGTAATTATTGGCCGAGAAGTGCATTAAAGTTGTCAATGTAAATCCAGGTTCAATCGAGTAGAAACGATAGTTTTGATCGATTTGGTTGTCCTACCAAAAGTTTCATTAGGTAAACGTAGTATAAAGAGACACTTTGAGAGAGTTTTCTGAGTAATGTGAAGCAGTGGACTTTGCTATTATTGAGAGGGTATAAATGACACTCAATGCACAAAAATTAGAATATAATACAGTGTAGGTATTTTGAGCACTTCGAGAACATCAGTGTATGCGCGTATGTAAACGACACAGTGAATACGTGAAAGGTCGAAGACAATTGGAAGTCGTCGACAGAGAGTGCCATGCCAGTGAATAAACAAGTAACCCTTTTACAACAGGATGATCTTAAATTGTCTGAGATCGAGGCTACACTCAGAGGATTAAGAATATTCGTTCCTGTAGGTGACAGAAAACTTAATGTTATAATGAATATGTTAATACAAATCTACTACATTCTTTTTCGACCACATCTCTTTAATTTATTCGTGGAGTTTGGAATCCCGATTGCCATATTTCAAGTAGAAAATTTACCGCCAAGCAGGCCCGCTATTAAATTCATAATCTGCTTCTATCTGTCGCGCCCGAGCGTTCTTATCAGATCGAGGGAAAATTTATTTACGAACGGCCCGATAAACCGTGTCTCCGCGTCAAGGAATTAACGAACGGGGATCGAACGCGCTCCCCGAAAGCCCCTGTAGCTTTTCCTGGCCGATCGATACCCAAAGACCTGCGTCAATTAACGACGGGAGCCGATTTACATAATCGGACACATAAAAAATTCTTAATTAGAATCGCGATCGTTAATTACAGAGTGTGCATAGCGCCTAAATACGCGCGACGGTCACGAGAGATCGTGAAGGGGGACGTTACAGATTCGTCAGCCGATCGGCCGCGGATAGATTCCAGTCCATGGATCGAGAGAGGGGTCACGGTTCGATCAAACTTTCTCGAAGGTCACGACGAAGGGGAGATCGAGCCTAGGCCTTACCTCGGCCAGCCAACAGGTAGGTTTGTACACACCGAGGAATACTTGTTAATGCTTCGAGCGGTCTGTAAATTGGGAGAGCAGGAAAAGAGGGAGAGAAGGGAAGAGAGTGGATAAGGGAGAAAAGGGTGAACAGATGGTCAGCGACATGGTGCAGTCTGTGTTTCTGTGGATGAGTCTGTAGTGTGCTTGAAAAAATGAATTTATTATATTAAAGTAAAATATTCAAAATTTTAACTCAAGTATTCGAGTATTTAAAAGTGCATATCACACCTTCGCTTCAAAAGTGACACAGCTTAAAAGAAGAACGTTTATAAAAATACGCTCTATATTAAACTGTTTTATGGTTATATTTTGTAAAACACGTTTCCTGAACCGTGTCACTCTTGAAGCGAAGGTGCGATACATTCAATGTGGCAAAACAGAGAATCATCGTTGCAACCAGTTATTTTTCCCCATTTGTCGTACTTGATGTAGGAAATGGCAGTCCACTTAGCCAAATGGTAATACTCGTATCAAAAGAGTACATACATGCATACGTATCTTAAATAAGTATGATGTCTTGTAGTAATTTTGTCTTATCGCTCCCATCTCGCCCCGCGTTTCCCTACTTATACTTTTTCGAGAAGAGCCACTTCCTTCAGATGATACCCGCTCGCGCGTGATCGAGAAAAAGATTGATCGAGACTCCCCGGATGTGAGTGTCTACGCGAGATATCAGGCGCTCGCGTCTGATGGCTGCGCGATATCAGTGAATAAGAGATTCAAAACGCGAGGCGGCGCCTGTAACGCGGCCAACTGTAACTACGTTCGACGATGTAATTGCGAGCTGGAGCACTTGCGTGAGATGTAACGTCGCGATAACGGATCTTATTGGCGGGGATACTGACCCTGGACAGAGGAGGTTAGGTCTCGACAGCGAGCATATCTTTTGGAACCACGCTTTCCATTCCTCTTTCTAAATGGTTATCTTTACGAGGAACATCGCGGTTCATGGGGAAACCCTCACCCCCTACGTCGAGTTTCGTTCAGAAAAAGGGATTCTGATGGTGTGGAAGAGCCACGATGAAAAGGGTTAGAGAAATTATGATTTCTGAACGCTCTACGATTATTTCTTTAAATGAAGAGACAGTTGCAACTTTCGTAAATTTTTTATTAGACACGCTATCTTGTCAAAATAGATGTGACACGTAGGATAAGGGATGTAACAAAAATGTATGAAAAGTGGAACTATCTCGTTACTATTGTAGTTCCTTTAATTGCATTTTTAATACAGAAGATATGTATATTCTTTACTACATATAATCTACTGTGATATTCTCCACCCTACAGCCGAGAAGAAGAGTATCTCAACAGAGCAAGAAATACAGAATACCTCCACAAAAAATACCAAAATAACCTCAGTAAAACCTCAGTAAAAAGATCAATTCACCTTGTTACATGCTCACAGTAAACACAATCTAAACTCTAAACCCACCTCGTTCGACTCACTACCTTACCATCGTCAACCTACCAATGAACCATATCCATCCTCAAATGGCAACTCAACTCTCCCTCCATTTCATCTCATACCAAAATCTAATTGTAAGACCTAGGCCCTAAATATAAGAGTTAGTCTTCAAGGGCCCCTGACATCACGAGACAAGCTCAATCGTCTAATCGAAGAAGCTCGCAGAGAAATGAGGATGAGGAAGAGGCAGATAAGAGAAAGAGACATAGCGAGAGGATTGTCGATGATCGTGGCGATGTCTGCTCTGGCAACGAAACCCAGGGCCAGCAACAATAATCGTCCCTCGTATCGTCGGTGCACGCCCGTTATCGCGGTTATCACCGCGTCCGGTCTCTATCGGCTATCTATGCAAATCGCAGCTAATTATATTTAATTAGATTCGACCACGGCGCTCCCACCGATTGCCGCCCCGCTACTGCGTCCCACTGCCGTGTTGTACCGAGTTTCGATCGCGCTCGTGTGCGTTTTGCGCTCTGTGCACACGCGCGCGCCGACATGCGTTTACCTGTGCACACCAGGTACAATCATCGCTGCGCAAATGAACTCGATACTGACATAAGGAGACCCTGACAACAGTACGTGGACGGGATTCAATGCTTACATGTTAGGTACACTTTGGGTAGAGACTCGATAATTGAATAGGTTTTTGGTAATTAATCTTCGAGATTCAATTATCAAGAAACATCACTTTTTGTCATCTAACGATTTGATGGAACTTGATATACGAGTAGTGTATCAAAAAATGTCAGATATGTATTTTTTTTAGCTGCTGATAGTCATGGTTAAGGGATGAAAAGCACTCGCAAACTTGGGGTAGAGAATACATTTTCGTAGGTACCTTGAAATGCAGGTAGAAAAAATGGTGAATATAAAAAATGCATGGGCTTTCATAAGCAATGAGATGAGGTAAATGAAATTCGAGATATCTACGAAAATTTATTTCCTACATTAATTTTGAGGGTGGTTTCTACTCCCTAAACATGAACATCAGCAGTTAAAAAAAATACGTGTCTAACATTTCTCGATGCACTACTCTTATACCAAGTTTCATCAAAATCAAAAGATGACACTAAAGTAACATCCCTAGTAGGTTCAAAAAATTCACTTCCCTTCGTCAAAATCTCATCTTCAAAACTAGAAACCTCGCCCCCCTCAGTGCTACCTAAACCCAATATTCCTCCCAAACTGCTCCCAGCATACTCCAAAATTTCTGTCACAAAAATTACTATAACAATAGAATCCTCCACCTAACATTTCCTTCCAATACCCCAGTTTCACTCCCCTTATCAGAATCCCCGCTCCCTGTCGTCTATGTATCATTTTTAAGCGGGACTACTGTGCGCAGGGCTTTCGATTTTCAATAACGCCCAGATCCCCGACAGATACGCCGCGTCATTGATCTAATACGCGACGCGTCTTCCGTCCGCTAGCGATAGATTTTCTCGACGGTGGCGGAATTAAACGGACTATGATCCATAGATCATGGGAGATCGAGCGGCGACGAAGGCGTCGTGCCCGTGGAACGATCCTACCCTGGATCCTGCTGCTGCTGCAGTCTGGGGTAATGACGTGCGAACAGATATCGGATCCCTTGCTCTCGCTATCGTGTCCTCGGCCCTCCAACAACCTCCATCTCCGCCCCACCGCCGCCTCTTGCCGCCTCGTGTTCCTGGTTTAACAGGCTTTGCACGCATGATTTCACGCGCACGCACGCATACGCGCGCCGACACGTCGTAAAAAGAGCTGGGGATGGTTGGGCATCACGTGCCCGCTCGAACGGTGACGACGCTGGCAATAATAACCGCTGGTACCATCCCTGTGATAGAGGGAGGACTCGAAAAATATGTATGCAAAATGAGGTAAGCGAGCAGAGGGACAGGGGAGGGTGTTGAGGATTTGATGGATTTCGAGGGGACTGTATCTTCGTGTTTGGAGGTGCTTTAATTGTACAGCTGGGTTTAAACCAGAGAACAGTTAGGGAACACTGCTCGCAGATTACGAAGAGTTCGCAAACTTTTTATTGCCCTTATGCTGGGTTTATATTGCTGTTGGTGAAGAGCTCGCGAACTGTGATCGTCAGTAGTGTTGACATTTTTGGAAACAGCGAACACTGTTTGCTCGGGAAGCGGTACATCAAAGGGTTTGTTCCCGAGCTCACAGCCTACAATTGTTCCAAAGCAGTTCACAAGCTGTTCACGAGCTTCAATCTAGACACGCTGCTGTTTTCGTTCGTAGACTACTTGCAAGCTGCTCACGAAGTGTTCACAAACATCACACCAAATCTTCTAAAATCACAAGCTCTCACCCTGTCGCCTCAGCTTCAGTCACTTACCGCATACTCTCACTTTCAGTCAAGAGTCTGTCTCCCAGAAGTCAGCGATCTCGCGCTAGTAGCGATTCCCTCTCCTTTCGCGATTATACCCCGACTGCTCCCATGGATGTCTCGATCGCGTCTGGTGCTTGTACCACTCCCAGGCACGTTGTAGTAGGCCTGGTAGGTAGTACCTACTTCAGTTGTAGGCCGTACACTCGGTATAGCCGTAGCTCGGCAAACGGCGTCGCTTTATATCTGCTACATATCTAGCAACGTGTGCCATGCCTTATCTCCGCTGCTGTTCGAGGCTGTGTTCGCGCACGTGCGTGTATGTGTGCCTGTACGCTCGTCCATGGGACGCGTACAGAGGCGAGGCGAGGTGCTTGGCGAGGAGAGCCAGCCCGCGGGAGCGTTTGTATTTCGCGGGCTTCGCATTGTATGGATATCAAACGATTGTGCGTGGCCCGTGCGAGCGAGCGACGCGTTTAACCGCGAGATTTCCGCGGCCAGGTGACTTACTGAGGTTTCACGAGCCGCTGCTTTTCCTTGCCGACCACGGGAATGAGTCGTCCCCGTTTTGGGGTCTCCCACTGTTAGGTCGTCTTAGGGTCTTTGTGCTCGTTGCTTTGGTGCTGTCTTGACTCGGTAGTCTCTCGACTTATTGTTTAGAATGAGATCACAGATGGCCACTTAGATCACTGATATAATTTTTATTTTCTTCTTTTTTTTTATTAATAGACTTCATGACTAGGAGATGAATGTATTATTGATTATTCTAATTCTTCTTGGGTCGACACTAATACTTGCAAAGTAGGTATTTAAAAGGGTTTAGAAAAATTAATTTTAAACTTGTGGCTTACAGATCATTCTTTTTATCAGTTCTCTTCTCTGTTTGTTGTTCGAAGATATCTTCATAGAATAATTAAAATATCTTTACTGCTAATTTTAGAGTTAATTTCTTCTTCTTTTGTATATGAATTCTAGAATTCTAAGTGCCATTTAAACTACTTCATTTTTTATGTAGTCCTGTTTTTTATCCATCATAATAACTGTACTTGCATACGCCAGATTCATATTTGAGACTTTTTTCTCGAAAAGATATGACAAACATGAACTAGCAAGTTTTCTTTGATTAAGAATGAGGAAAAGCTGCTTCTACTGATCGATCCCCTCATCAAATTATTATTATCCCATCGTCATGTTTACGTGCAAGCTGGAATGCGTTTAATTAATAGGCAGCGGCCACGTACTCGTTATCGGGAAACGATTATTCTCGAATATTTTGAATACGTATCGTACATCGTATCGCGGCGGAAAGATACGGAAATACGCCGAAAACAAATAAGTTTCCTCGCTCCCCGTGCTAGGCCCGATACACAGGCTTTTCAAAGAAAACGAGAAGTATCTCGAGTGACCTTCCGCGATCTAAGTAATTATTTAGTGAAACGTTGTTCTGCTTACCCTATCGGGAACAATATGGTTAGTACTTCCCTGCGATCCAAATATAGTATCTTTTGCTATATGCTCATTACTATCTCGCCATTATTTACTTTCTGGAGTGGCGTGAAACAAAGTAGTTTCAATTCTAGTGGTTTCAAGTCACACCTTAAATATAAAAAATTCACAATTTTTCAATTTATGAACCTTTGAATCTTTGCAAATTATCCAAGCTAAACAAAAAGAAAACTTGAATTAATGTAAATACTGTAGCTCCATTATGTATAACTGAAGATTAATATCTACAGATACCTAACAGCACATATTTTATATTTGCTGTATAAACTTAAGGGTGTCTTAGGAAACAATTACACTCAGCCATCACCATGTAATTACCTATATCTAAGAAATAACTCATAGTAAAAAATTTGCAAGTAACATTTTTGCATATAATTATTATATTAAACCTGTAATTCATATGTTCGAAATCTGGTCATTGATTGATCGGCTGAGCGGGACTGCTCCCTTAGCCATCAGAGGCCAAGCTGAAATTGATTGTGAGCCTATATCGAGAAAACTGCATTGCACCGTTCCATAACAGAACCTCTTGTCCCGTTTTTCCACGTAAAGCAACCGTTTCCGTGTGCCAGCGTCACAGGGGAATATTAAATCGAGACTAATGTAGGTCATAATTGCTTAGGACCAGCGTGCCGTTCTGAATTAAGATTTTTGCGTAAAGAGCCCGCATAGCTCTAGCTGGCACACTACCAACCGAGATTATCGCCCGAGAAATCGGCTAATATCCATACAATGTCACGCACTCCCATACACAGGGGGCTGGTATTAACGTCGTTTCGCTCCGAAATACATCCTTGATAAAAGCCGCCGTTTCTAATCCTCGAAATCGTCACCCAGGCTCAGGATACTCCTTTTTCGCATCGAGACAGGACGGCGAGCGGGCTCGTTCTGTTTTGCAATTAAAATGACGAAACGACGGGTGCCATTTTATCGCAACGATTTTTTAATACCAACAGTTTTTTTTATCATGAAAACTGAATCGCGTACACGGTATTACCAGCTTGTTTATTCGTCCTCGATGATTTACATTTAACTATCGTTTAGAGGCGGCAACACGGTGGAACTAAGCAACTAATTGCCTGCTTTGGGCTCGTGTAACGCTCGTGTTAACACTGTGATGTGTTTAATTTCGACGTAATTGCGTTCCTCAACTTGTTATATTATAAATGGAATGTAATCGGTTCCTTGAATCTAGCCGTTCCGTGGTACGCGTTGCGAGTTAGTTTTTAACCAAAATACAGGTCAGTTTCGTTGCTAGAGACTTGTACGCTATTTATCTTGTTGCAACTGTAGTTTAAAAACGTTTTGTTTTTGGGGCTGCCTATGTGTTCCTCAGTCTGGTGTAGAGATAGAGTTTTATAAATCACAAAGGACTAATTGCGTCTCATGTGAAGTCTTCTGGAAATCATTAGAGGCAATGTTTTCTAGGAGACTTCTCATAGGACACATATAATACTTAAACCATTTGTAGTTTTCAATATCTTCAAATCCCATATTTTAAAATTCATAAAACTACTTTCACGTACAATCCTACTGCCTCACCATCAAATTATTTAGCTTTAGATCAATATAACTCTACAGAATCTAACTTCTCAAAAATATCTAAAGCACTTCAAATGTATTAAAAAAACCATCCCCTTAAAAATTAAGAAACTCAACCTGGGACACCACCTAAACAAATTTCACTGATATTTAAAGAGTCTGCAATACATGAAGTCAGGAAAGAGGAGAGGAACAGTGCAACAAACACGTGCACACAAAGAAGCAAGAGGGAGGCGAACAAAAGTAGCTCACACAAGGTGTAGTGTCAATGTGGCGGGAATGGGGGTTGGCGAGGGGGTCGAGAGCAGGGTCGAGGTTTAGGTGGACGACACGGGGCGGGAGGGGCGGGGGAGGCATGTGCTAATGAACGCCATTAAAAGCAGCGTTAATTAGATTGCGCTAATCAGATTGTCCCGTCCGTATCTGCTACCCTTTTTTTCGTACGTGCCCGCAACATTCGTAGCCGATGGTAGGAATGTGGGTAGGCTCGCACGAAAACCTTCGCCCCGCGATTATTCGCTTTTTTCCGATTCGTCGCCCCCACCATCGCCAGCCGCTGCTCTTTTCTTTTGCCCCGTGAAATACTACGTATCCCGAGCACCCTTCCCCTAATCTACCCCGTCGGATCTAATAATATTTCTCTCCTTTGTCGAGGATCCAATTAAATTTGTGTCTGGTCGTTTGCTTGATTTTTCTGACACGAAGTTGAAAATTTGTCGCGAGAAGTGTCTTGTATGGGACACTGAACTGCATGACATAATTCGAAGGAAGTGTTTAGTAATATATGATGGTTGAGGATTAGAAGATTGATTAAAGGAAGTAGGATTCTAATTGCAAGGATAATTCTGCATGTCAAAATGAGGTGAAAATTAAGAATGACAAATTGAATTCTTTGAGACACCCAAAGTGCCTGTGGAAGGTGTCTGACTTGAGACTTATTCTACTGTCATCGTGCACTAGTCAGGCCAGGCATGAACGTAAGTAGAATAAGGTGCTCCAAACGTGTTAATGAACGTATCATCGGTCGGAAAAACGCGCATTTCTGCAGGTCGCGTGACTCGTCGAGCGCAGCCGTCTCTCGTGCACATTTTTCTTCGATTCCACGCCTATTCGGTAAATAGTGCTTCACCAGGTAGCCCGCATAAATCGACGACCCAGTGTACGCGCGAATCCATATTCATCGCCCCGAAGTGCATAAAATTACGATATAGACAGGTAGCGGGCGTGCACACCAGGCCACGTCGCACGGACACGGTGCGTACACGCGGCGTGTTGCGCTGGCTTACGTTCACGTGTCAACGTGGACGGCCTGAATTATGGGCCCCTCGATAAATCTGATAGCGATTAATACCTGGGAGAGGTGAACCGAAGGAGAGCCTGAAAATGCACGCCCATACCGCGTATCTTAATTCGTTCCAATATAAAACGCGGTTCCCCGCGCTTGCCTTTCTTAGTACCGTGAATTCGACGCACTGTCTTCAGAACTTGTGCTTTCGCGCGATCACTCTCCCCTTATCGACGCGAAATTATTCAGGGGATAGTGTATAGGAACGACAGCAGAGGTTCGGAACACGTTTCGCAGCGATTAGATAACGTTTTTAGCGGAGGATAAGCCTGGGCATTTAATGTTTGGGAAAACACGCATTTTGCAATCTTGCAACGATAATTAATGCTGTTTGTGTTGGAGTTTCAGGTTTACTTCGGCAGCGTTTTGTCTGGAAGGGTGTATGGTTCAAGGAGTTTTAATAGTACATGAATATTTGATAAAAACAGTGTATTACGTTTTTGTTCGAGATAGTAACATTTTTTGAACAGAGAAGTAAAAAATTTCATTGAGTCATAAAAAAACAGTCGTAGAAACTAAAAATCGGTATACGAGTACTTGATCACGGTAACTCAATAAATAAGTAATTTTTGTTCATAATTATTTAAGGGGTAGCCTGATACTTTTCATGTACTATTAAGTACACTAGACCTTCAAGATTATTACAATTTTTTGAAATTACGAAGTTGTGTCCAACCTATACAGAATAAAACTGATACTCAACATCATCTCGCTCAATGGGATCCAAATCGTGAACAACTTAAAAAACTCAAACTACACGAACCAACCAGCATAACATCGCTACTTATCAAAACCTAATATTACTGCATTTTCATATATTTTATCATTCCTTAAACATTATAAATTAAACGTATAAATGTGGAACAATTTGTATTTTTGTATGTATAATGTACAGCAAATATATCTTTCCAGAGATTTGAATACTGCAAATGAAAAAGAAAATAAGATCCAAATCTAGTAATGAGTCAACAGATTCTCAAAAATGCTGCAAAGTCTTCCCCTTCGAATCCAGCACAGAAGAAACCACTGGCTGATAAAACGAGCATCTCGTACAGGAGCAGAAATGAGCATGAAACCTTGTTTAATGCCTCGGTAGTTCGTTACACGGTGGATAAAAGGACCGAGTCCGAGGGCATTGTCGATCGAAACGCGAAAAAATTGTTCCGCGAAAAACATTTACGTCCGATCGCGCATCTACGGTATGCCGGCCCGATAAAGGCAGCGATTGCAACATTATCGTCGCGTACATTACAAAATTATTTACGATCAATAATTCCTTATCTTGTACAGCGCCGGCCATTAACGGGGTCCACTTACGACTTTACTGGCCGCGCAGAGTATTACGAACTGCGGAACGTAATAAGCGTCTCTGGACGTACGAACATGTGTATACTGTGCTCTCAGGCATCCCGAAACGTACAAAATGACAGCTGCCTGGCGTGCCGAAAAAATCTGTTAAAAAGCACGCCGAGATCTTGTGGCGGAATTAGCAGCGTTCGGACACGGAGCGCGTGAGTCCCCTTGTTCGGAGCCCTGATGTCGAAGGAAAAAATCGTTGACGATGGAAGGAAGAAAGGTAGGTATTAACGACCCTGATTCATCGATTAAAATTCATCACAGTCGCCACTTTTCTTTATTATTATATGCGATAAGAACTGATGGTTCCTTAACTGGTTGGACCACAGGGTTAAGTGAAGAGTGGACACAGGAGGGACTATAAATGATATTTTTTAAGAAATATGTGGAAACTTTATCTTTCTAAATTTACTGAACCCCTACTTAGGCTGTACTGACTAAAGGAAGTAGAATATGGCATTGTTCTACTGTAGTTTTGAAGATTAGGAAGCATCGAGGAAGTGGTTTCTGAATATGAGGTCCCAAAGGGATCTTCAGTAAAAATATGGACGACTCTTGAACCTGGTATTTTCGACAGCCACGCAAGCTTAGCAAGGATCAAGGAGAACGTGACGACAGTGTCGAGACGACAGAGCCATGGAGGGCAGAAAATGGAGGCTCGGTGTGTGCGAGTCGTGTGCCACGTAGAATGGCGCGTTATTGGCAAGAAGCATGCGATACCCGCAAAACATGCATAAATGCATAGCCGTCTACCAGATGCACGGGGATACCGACAGAGATCCCCAAGCCCGACAAGACCAGCCACCCCTTTTTGCTCCCTTTGCGCAATCCCTGCCCTCCAACCCCGTCTCCCTACGCGGCCTTGTTCGACCACCCCCACGCCATCGCTCTGTGATCAGGTTTAGTCACAAGAAAAAGGATTGCCATTTCCGAAAACGTTGTGAAGAAGTCTTCTTCTTCATAATTCTTTCGTGAGGTATTATCTGTGCTCTGTGATTGTAAAATAAATCAGCACAAGATACGAACTATGATACTATCTTAAATGGAACCTAGTATACTATGTTCTACTGCTGCCAAGTTCGATGAATGTACGTATGTTACTTATTCCTTGAAGTTAAGTAGCGTAATCTGTTCTTGCATGCATTATCGATCGTCAATCGTCATCCGACGAATTCTTCCACTCAGGTCGACACTGTCGAATGCCTTATCTGCACCAGGGCAGCATACTCAAGAACAGCCACGACGCTCTAAATGCACACCACGTGTAAGCCTGCAAACGCGATCAGAAACGCGCAGCCACCGATAGAACGGTAATCATCGATTCTCCATGAGTACTTGCTAAGCAATTCGCGCAATGATTATCCTCGCGAGCAAGGACCAATGAAATCTATTCGGAATTCGCCCATTGAGACTGCTGATAATCCTCTACTGATAATGTGACATGGATACCTAATATCGGTAGTTGGCTCGATCGAATTTTGACCTAGGAAATACTGATCTACCTAGATACACTTAAGTAGAAAAATGTCCAGAGTATAATAAGCTTGAGATTTAGAAAATCAAGATTAAATTTGAAGCAGAGTGTAAAATTGAAATTTCCCAAAATTCAAAGTTCGATTAAATCTGTGATAAATGTGCCAATAACTGACCATGTTCAGGTACCTGTATACAAACACTAATTTTATTTAATTTTAAGCTTGAATTCTAATGTATCTAATGAAAAACAATAAATAATATCATACAATAGTATATCCAGCTACTGACTACAATTTAAGGTTCGTGACGTGTACAAAGATACCTAAAAATATTGTCTACTTACTGGGACATTTACCTTAGGGCCACAAAACGAGGATTCCCTTCACCCACAGTATTACTGTTTTACAGTCCGAGGATAATTTCGTCTTTTGTCCAAGAGTCGACACAGAACCGTTACCTTAGCTGGCAGAACACCACTGCACGGAGAAAGTGCAAAAACGAAGACGACAGAAGGCAAAAAGAAGGAAAGAAAGGGGAGATGGAAGAAGGTGAAGGCAATTAGCACACGCTTGTTATGCCAGCCGCGAGGAGAACGTTCGCGATCGCGAAATTCCAGAGACACAGGCGCCTCCGTTGATTGGCAACCGATGCTACTCCAGCACAGTTTTCTCAAGGCGGTTCTCATCAAACGACCGTCCCCCTCTGAAACGGCCGCCACGTGAAGACACTTCGTAAGATCGCGAGCCTTCGACCCTTGCACGCCAAGTGCAGTACATTGTCCCGAGGACTTCTACATCTGTTACCACAGGGAGTCCCAGCACCTTGAATTTTAATACTAGTTCTTGCAGATTCAAGAGATATTCAGAGTTGATAATTTAATGGTAATTCTAGATTTCAGATGGCAGATCAAAGTACTGTAATTTAAAATCCCACTTACAAAATCTGCAAGGTACCTAAATTTCTAAGCAAGTACTCTAAGTCAAAATAGACAGAAATCGTAAAAGATTGTAGACAAATTTTGAAATTAAAGAGTTCCATTCCTGAATTTATAAATTTATAATAAACACATCTTCCATGAATGTTGTACACAGTACCTGCAGTATTGCTCATAAGTATTTGAACGAATTCATAAGTTTTCAAAATTACAGATTTATTGGTAACAACCGATATTTATTGCTTAATTTTCAAATATAATAGAAATACGAAACAAATGTATAGAATATACATCAGTGACTACAAAGAAACCTGTATTTTTCTCAACATGTGACACCGTCCGAATACTTATAAGCGATACTGTACACAGCTCAGAAATACTGTTTCGACGAAATTCGTAACTTGTCGCCACTTTCCAGGAAACGTCTGGCGAAAAGAAATTGCACAAGTCCTCTAATCTCCAGCGGATACCGGTTTTTCCCGAAGCATCCGGCAGCCGCCGCGACGATGAGTCAACTTTCGAGTCGCGAGCCCATCGATTCAAACTTTCTCGAGCGGTAATGGACGAGCCGTGTCTGTACTCCCTCATCCGTCGCAATAGCTATCGGCTCCTGATATCGATACACGGCCCCATGTACGTACAGACGGCTCATTTGATTCTGGCTCAACATGCACATGGGTACAGAGAAGTGAACCCAAGTACAGTAACTACTGTTGAGATTTTCGGATGCAAATTAAATACTCATGTTCTTTGGGAAGGATACTATCAATATGTCGCAACTATTCCAGCTAGCTGCGTCTGGGGTCAAGTGACACATTGATATCCTGTAATTCCTGTATATACTAATTATCGATCATTTCCCGTAGTTCTTGTTATATCTATTAATTATTGATGATTTCCTGTGTATATATGCCTAAACAATACCTATTAGTGGGTGACTAATTTGAAAAGTGAAGTATTGAAAAGATTCTACCAAGAAGATACACTTAGAAAATTTGCAAGCCTGAAAACTGAAAAATTCAGAAATTTGAAAGCTCGTGGTTTGCTCTCAGCAGTATGAAATAAACAATGGCTAAAATGGGAATAACAAAACCCTGAAATATGTATTATGTGCATATCGAATAACAATAAAATAACCGGTGTGTACAATCCTGTTTACGAACAGAGGCGAACTCGAACTCTGCCCGCTAATAATATCGATAAGCAATCGCGCGTTAGCAGCCAGTCATTTCTCAATCAGCCGATCTCTGTTGGCGACATCAAGGCGACCAAATGCGATTCCTTCGTCGCGTTAATGATGAGTTAATGTCTGAGAACGGCGGGAAGAACGACAGTACGACAAAAACCTTTCAATAATCCTTTGGAGCTGGAGATAAGCTCGAAAAACGAGCAAGCATCGACCAGGAACCAATGGAATTCTTCTTCCTGTCGGGCCGCATTACGCTGGCCTTACTCATGCGATTCTCGCGAGATACGCAAGCATCGAGACCATGATTATTATTTTACAAGATTTATCGATTATTTTAAAAGACTATTCTGATGTATTCCACGAGAACTTTTATTTTAACGACGACCAAAATTCTTCTCCTCTTTCTTAATCTAAATTTGTTTAGAGAGAACCTAAACGATTTTGTTACAATTAATAAAAGTATCATTATTATCTCAATATCTATGGGGTAAAAGAATATCGACAAACGAGGAGTCGAGAACGTTGCAAGGAGAGTGTTCCAAGCTTATCAGGGAAGATCTGCCGAGTGAGTAGCGCAAAAAGGGCAATTATCGGGGATTAATTTCTCAATTAATGAGTCCCGAAGAGTCGCGGGTGTTCGCCATGTACGCACTCTCCAGTGCGCTGCGTGCAACAGCGTCGGGGGTATAGCCTCGATCGAAGATAACGTGTAAATTTAATTAAGCCGCGCGGGGAACCACTCCAATCGATTTGTGACAAGATAAAACATTTCCAGTACGCGACCACGCGAGCGACCAGCGGCTCTTGTTAGTCTTCGCGCGGTCTTTGCGACGACCGTGGTGACGTTTCATTAGCGGCGACGATGGGAGCCTCGACTAATTGCTCGAGATTCTAGGATCCTATCATAATCGCGAGTTTAGTGAATAAATAAGTGGATACCCTTTCCCTGAAAGGTTGAAAAGAGTGCAAGTGTGAGCATGTGAAACAAGAGGAAGTCACTTGTGAAAGTCCATTTGTGTACACGTGTAATTAAGTAGTGTTTTAGCTTCAATTATGGTGTTTAAGTGGATAGAGAAAGTGCTATGCTTGGGTCCCTTATCAGTGTCTTGGATAACCACTTGACAGTTTAATATGTAGATCAGTAGTGTAGAAGACAGCCTTCTATGATGATGAATGATTATGACGATTTTTAGTTCAGACCATTACGAGTTACTCTACTCACAATTTCCAACAAAAGTAAAAGAAAAGATTCCCTACAAAATGAATAAAAAATAAATTGAATTTACTTAAAAATGGAATCAACTTACGTGACCTGCGGAACTTCTCATCACGAGAAGTCAAGGGCAGCAGTCAAAGGTCAACATCTGTCCCTCCTACAGTAAGAAACTATAACACTAATGAACATACGAATCTCCTCAAGGAAATGAAATTAGTGTAGATGATTCTACAGAACTAATTCCATAGCGACGTGAAACGAGTGGAATACGATACGCCAAATGAGTCCCACTCCCGCCACATCATTTTATCACGATCAGCGTTTATCGAGGCTCGTGTTTCGCGATCTAAGCCAGGTCATTGTATATTCTCGCGGCACTCGCGATTTAAGAACGAAGAGAGGAGGGTAGTCGCGTACAGGGACGTATCGCGCGCCGCGGGGTACCCCGATCGCTCGATTCAATTATCGAGATCGATATCTCGCTAGTCGCGCACTAACGGACGCGTGTACCAGACGCCAACGAGCCACTCCTTTGACTTCGAAACACCTTATACCGCCTGTCCGCCCTCTCGCGATGACGCTGACGATCGTGATGATTAATGACGTCATACGACTGGCAAAAGTAACAACCATTTACCAGGAGTGACGATACGAAGTCTGACGTATGGGAAAGAGAAGCTAAAGGCTTGTTCAGATTAGTCAAATTACTTCAATTCAAGCCACTAGTGTTCAAGTAGCCCGATGCCAAGTTTGTGTTCGCACAAGTCAAGTTACTTGGATTCAAGTGGTTCGAATTCAAGAGTGACTTGAATTCAAGCTGTCAGACAAAAATAATAAAAATAGCGTCGAAGAGGTGCATCCTGGTTATTATAAAACGATTTTAAAAAATCAGGGTTATCGAGGGTCTCAGAATTTTCCTCCATTCATGACTGTAAGAAAGTACTTGAAATTCAAGCCTACTGTTAATGTTAGAACTCCCTCGATCCTATATACTAACTCTAGAGTCTTGCAACGCCATCGAGTTCAGCGAGAAGGGCTGAAGGAACACGCTGGCGCGTCGTAAAACAATTGGCGCGTCTCTGGTTGCGCGACTTCCGATACCAGCGATAAACTACGCAGGGAAGGGGTTGGATGGTGGTGGATTCTAGGGGTTGGCCACCCCGTTTCGATATTTACGGGCTACGACCAACCGTTTTCGCTGGCCTTATCGCTCTCCGCTAGAATAGCTGCAGCTAGCTGCACCGTACACAACGCTTGCAGCCCTGCGAAACGACCGTCCCGACTCGCCACCCTTTCCTCTGCCCTCTTTCATGGGACACCATGCTTCGGTTTGTTTCTTCGATCTGTCATGCTTTATTTCTATGTGCACGGCGAAAACAGAATGTCTGATGAAGTATGGGGGATCTTGGTAAGACCTTAGAGAAGGATTCGAGTGAAAGACAATGGTATAAGAGAAAGTCAATTTGGGATGGTTTGGTAGCGTCACCCCTTGGATATTGTTAGACGTGTAATTCAGTTTAATGCATTTTTGAGGAATACTTAACTTTCAACTGGTGATACCTCATAATTTTATAGCAGAAAATACATACTTGTGGATATATTCTAATCCCCACCCACAGTGATCAAAATCTCCACTTCCCTTCATCTTTAGCTTCTCCAAAAAATCTATCCTCTTGTCTACTCTCAATCACTCACAAAAATCTAGAATTCCTTCTTCACATAATTGACAAAACCACTCAAAAAGAATCGCTCGGTTCACTCGGCGCAGATCAAAACTTCGAGCACAAAGAATACAGGAATTTTATCGCAGTTTACATACCCATCTAGCAGTAACTCTGTTCCATGACCAGCATCCCTGGTCGACGACGAAAAGTGCCCCCAGCGGGAGCGAGCGTTCGCCGTTTAATTGGAGGGAGGACGACGCAGCCCAGGTCCCGTTTTATCGCGTTATCAGAGCGGTCCGGAAAAAAGGCTTCAATGTCTACGTCCGAACAATTCTTCTTCATATCGGGAACGGTGTGGCCAGACGCGAAAAGCCCGTGCACGTACACGTTGCATACAAATGTGTCGGTGTGTGCACGCGCCCGTCCGCCTCGGCCATCGTCAATCCGATAAATTCGCCCTTTCTCCGACCGCCCTCGCAGTCGTTATCGTGGCGGCAATGCTTTTCCAGACACACCGGAGAAATAGTTCTCCAGATAGTAGAGGAAAGTGTGCTTTTTTTTGCCGTTGCCCACGGGCTGATATCGCCCGACGATCCCGTATCGACCGAATGATTTCTGGGCTCGAAACAAACGATGCTTTCGAAGGGGGGAGGGTGTAAATGAACGCGCGATAACTTTTGCGATTTATCAAGCCTCCCTTGCTGGGTTAAAGAATTTGTTGGGGAAACGGTGAAATTGTTAATAATTGTCTCAGGGATAGTTCTTGGAATAATTGCTGTTGCATTTGACACCTGTTTTAAATTTAAAAATTTGAATATTTCAATACTTAAATATTTTAATATTTCAGTATTGGAATATTTGAAAATTTGAATATTTGAATATTTGAATATTCAAATATTTGAAAATCAGAAAACATGAAAATTTGTATATTTAAAAATAGAGCAATTCAAGGGACCGAATATTTCCAATGTCACACTTGGAAAACTCGTCCTAAAAATGATAAACTCCACGATTTTAAAAAACAGTGTAGACAACAGCCTAAGGAATGACCCTGTAAACAGATTAAAGTCCCATTCCCCTGTCCAAGAACGACAAAATAAGTAGATAAACTCCTCCATCAACCAGTTAGGGTAGCCACCGCTCCGTAACTAACACTGCCGCTTACTCTTTCACCTTTTTCCCTGCGGGTGCTCACCGATCCGCGTCCATTTCCATTTGCAAGCCAGTCGGGAGCAAAGGCAATGTTAATGGACCCGGTCAATCGATCAAGCAACACCCCAGTTGCACGGGTCCTCGACTCTGCATTTCCTTGCTCTGTTAAGCAGCGCGGCAGATCGCGAAACGCATCTCGAGGCATTGCCTCCGCCGTCATCCTGACTCGCGTTGTCCACGCACGAAACGTGGCCAGATAAAAGCGCGTTTCTCGGGGAGGAAAGGCTGACTGTTCCGCGAAACAATGCCGCGACAGCGAGCTTTCTACTTTTGCACCCAGCAACGCGGATAAAAGCCGACGAGCTTCTCGCAAGGCCGATTGAAAAACGCCACTGCATCGGAAATCACTCTTCTACCTTTTGCTTGCTATCTCCATGCAGCGTTGTCCCTTCCATCTGCACTGTTACTCGTGCTAGACCACTGCTGTCCAAGCTTTTCCAAGCTTGCAGTGTTTTATGCAAGCCAGGCAAAATATGATAGGTACGTAGGGAAGGTGGATGATAGAATATGTGTAAAAGGATGGTGAGATCAGTCAGACTTGATCCTCAGTAGACAGCATAAGGTCTAACAAATTTTCTATGATAATAATCAGGCAACTCAATTTTCACAATTTTAGTAATAGAAAGTAATTTCTAATTTTCAGTGAGAATATTCCAAATAGTATTTTTCAGTACACCTAGCATACAAGCTTATTCCACCTTCTATACAGTGATTTCACGAAAAAAATTTATACCAAGTCGAGTCAAATTTGATTCCCCTCCCAAATTCGTTCTTTATCGCTAATTTCCCTTGCTCTATCATTAAAAAGACACTTTCATCCAAGGACCTCAGTTTACCTTATAATTGCGCAAAACCGTGGCAGGATAAATTTTATCTCTCTCCAGGGGTAAGGTGTATCTGGACAGAGAGTAGCATATCCGTGTGCAGTGGGACGCGTGTGTGATGCACGTGTAAACAGTGCAGGGGCTGATGCAACGTGGAAGAAAGTTGGAATATGCTGGGGCTGGACAAAAACTAAACCGCGGCAGAGTGGCGTGATAAGGTGCGCGGAATGCACCCCAACCCCCCTCGGCGAATCCACCCGTATCAAACTGTACCCCACGTAACCCCTAGGCCGTGTAGCGCGTCCAGGGTCGGCCATTGCAAGTCTCGTAGCCGGAAATTTTCATCGATGCAGTAGCAACGCTCTGCATCTTGAAATTCATTTGCATTGCATTAACATATAATTACATATTACGTCGAGGCATAATTGCACATTGGTAATTACGAAATAAGTGGAGTATGTTTGTTGAATTTTCGACCCTCTCCGTAATAAGGAGTTTCTTTATATACACAGACATGAACGTAGGGAATTTTACACGACTACAGTTTAAATATGTTAACGTGGAATTAAATCTTTATAATGGGACAAAGGGGAGATTCGATTGGGGGTGGAACAGCATTGGCTGCGTCCCTGACTTCGTTACCGTGTAATCACGCTCAGATAGCGCAACTTTTTTCGAACTGGAACGCCGCTACTTTTGAGGCGTTTATCTGATTAACCCTCTCGCCATCGTATCGTGGCGAATACAGGGAAGTACCCTCTCGTGATAACGTTCTACATCCCCCCAGCATTCGGCCTGTCTCTCCTGCGCCTTGCCCGCCCCCGTGGTCCCGTTCTGGCATCGAACCAGTTAACGCTCGCAATTAGATGCCGTAATTGCAGGTCTGGTAAAAATATCGCGGCGATTGGCGCGAAATCGAGGCGATGGATGACGTACGACCCCGAGTAACGCTATGCACTTATTCTTGGAACCTTTTTCGTTGTACCGAACCTATCACTCTGATGTGCAGTACTCTTTAGGCTTGGTATTTAGTATATGTGGTAAGTTCTGTAAAAATATGTCTCTTTGAATATTTAAAGATTTAAGAGTTTCATAATTTAAAAGCCTAAATACTGAAAATATTGGGAATTCAAACGATTTTCTCTCTCTAATTGCAAACGTTCTACTGAACTCAGAAATGGATTTTCCAATCGACTATAATGCTAAAAAAAGCAGCTGCTGAAACAAAGCAAGTAAGCATCCAAGTTCAGCTCGAGTCCCCAGCAATCCCAGCCACGACCCGATAACGATCTAATCACTGCGTCGCGCCGCGTACGAATTCGCTCGAGAGGCGCTGAATAATAGTCGACCGTGTCGATGTAAATTCATGGCTCACGATGAATCATCGGAACGAGCGATGACGTGGTGTCCGTGTGTCGAGGCTCCCAGAGATACTAATTCGAAAGTCAAACACCAAGAACGAAAGGGAACAACGCGAAACGTCTTTTATTACCGACAAAGTGTCCTTCGGTCGGTAATGGTCCCATCAATCCTGCCCCCATGTTTCGTCGGTTCTCCGTTTAGGGAATTCTCGAGCGAGGAAACGAGAGAACGAGATAGAGAGGAGCCAAGGAGAGCCCAGAGAACAGAAGGTTAAAGAGAGATCCAGAACAGAGACACTGGCACCAGATCATTTATCCAAGCCGCAAAGAGGGGGCCATTATCATCGACACGATACATCATCCAGCAGGCGAACTTTTGCCAATCTACTTCTCCACGAGGACACCAACGACGGAGGAGCCAAAGTCATCCTGCATGAAAGCGGGTGCGAGTACGTGCTCTGTGTCTCTGATTTCATAATTTCCGTAGGCGGGACGTGCACGCCAGTGGAATCGAGCAGAGAGAGAGAGAGAGAGTGGCTGGCAAAGGGGGGCAGAATTTAATGCGGAGCATCGACGAGCTCGGAAGAAGACCAGACTGAATAAACGAGAATGGAAACTCGGGGAGATGGATGAACTTTGAGCACGATTCGAGGGAAGATCCTGGAAACGACGTTTGTCGGTTGCTGAGACGAATAACTTCGATACCTACCCCTTTCTTGCTGTCCCTATTGTGGTCTTTTTGTATGGGGTAGTAGCAATGGAAGGGAATACAGCTTCGATGGTACAAGCGGGAATGCTGTGATTCTAAATTCTAAATGTAACATTGAAATTTGTTTTGGTCGAAAATTATTAATCACTCAACTGTTTAGCAATGAAGGAATTTGACTTTTTACATTAGTAATCTCTTGAAGCTGAATGCCTTTAATAGAATCGAATTTATGTATATTGCTTACTATTAAGAAACTGAAAGTGTGAAACGATTGTATTTTAAGTAGATACAGATAATGGTCAGACATGATGGAAGAGACCTTTCTGCTTTAAGTAGATACAAACAAAAATAGAGGCCAGGCTCAGAGAATGAGGTATTTCCAGTTTAAGTAGATGGAGACAGTGGTTAGGCACGAAGGACGAGGTACTCCTGCTTTAAGGAGATATGGACAAACAGTAGTCAGACATGAAAACTGAGGTATTCCTACTTTAAGTAGACGCAGACAATGGTCAGGCATGGATAATGTGCCATTTCTACTTTAAGTGGATATGTATAAACAGTAGTCAAGCACGTAGAATAAGGTATTTCTACTTTAAGTAGATATAGGCAGTGGTCAGACATAAACTACGGGTCGCCTCTATTTTAAGTACATGTAGACGGTGTGCAGACATGATCTATGAGATGCCTGTACTTCAAGTAGATACAGGCAGTGATCAACCACAGAGGATAAGGTATTTCCATTTTAAGTAGATGCAGATAGTGGTCAGACACGTCTGATGGAAAACTTTTACTGTAAGTACATACAACCAATAGTCGTGTACCAAGTATTGGGTACTCCTACGTTAAGTAGATATAGACAGTGGTCAGACACGAGCAATAAGACGCCTCAATACTAAGTAAGTACAATCAGTGTCAATAGTCAGCCGTCAAGTATTCCTGTCACTCTGACTTTCCCTCAAGCGCTCAAAGTACTTCCCTTTCCCACATATTCCAAATCTTTTCTTTCCAAGTTCAACAGTATCCTAGCGTCCACTGAATCACTTGCAATGAAATTTCTCTCACAAACACACCCCATTATAAAGCAAACGACGAACGCCCCGAAAACGATGCTCAACGATCCCTCATTAAAACCAAAGACCGTAGCCCCGAACGAACCAATTCCACCGAGCAGGGACAAAATTAATAAGAACATTCATAAGGAGCGCAATTCCATTACGGATATAAGTTCCCTCCCCGGCGGTTTCTCCCTCCCCGGCTGCTGCTCGGGGCGCCCGCTTACGCGGGACGGGTGGCTGCTTTTAGAGCCGCTTAAGTAATATAAATGCGAGTTAAGAGACGCGGGCCGACGAGCATAGGTAACGGATGACCGCTGTATCTCATTGTTTTCATTTCCTTCGGCACGCCGGCTAGCTGTAAGACGCGGAAATGAAGTGCGCCCGCTTGCCATCTGGAGCCACGAGAAGCGGGGAGCCGAGGGGGCGGACACCGTTCATCCCCCTTCGCATCCTGCATGACAACGAGCCCCGTATCCTGCCTCCTCGACGCTCTTCTGCACCCTCTGCCCCATCGGCGCTGTGCGTGCGCTATTCCGACTCGACGAGTCGAGCCTGTCTCTCTAGGTGTTTATAACGCGGATATAACAGCACGCACGTGAGCTCAACCCCCGCCCCGACCGCGATAAATGGTCGTCGGAGGCAGAGAGGCGCTCTGGTCTTCTCGGAGGGGGAGGGAAAGCCTGGGAGCGGACGACCACGAGTTTTTCCTCGTTTCCCTGGGCAGCCGCCGCTTGGCGGAAAGAACGCGATAACGGGGAGAAACGGCACGCGGGTTTTGCCTTTTTGCAGAGCTTGCAGCGAGCGTAACTGCTTCCTTAATCCGCCCGCTTTCGGCGGGACTCTTCCCGCGACGCCTTCTCCTGAGGAATTACGGACTCCTAATTCTATTTAGAGCCGTGATCCGCTGGGGATTTTTGGGTGTTGGGCGGGATTGCAAAAAGAGCTGTTAAGGGGAACGGTGTTCGGGGTGATGGATGAGGGAAGGGGATATTTATGCTTGGTGACAAGCATAAATATTGAGTGTTAAATATACCAGGCAAAATTGAAGATTGTTCCCTTTAACTTGTGACACCCTTTGACTTAAACTTCTCCTTCCAACGATACAAAAAATAAGTGTTGTTAATAAACTATTAATAAACTACTTGTTACACACCATCCACAAACACGAATTGAATCAACTAGAAGATTAGAGTCAACGCTGGGGCATACTACTAGAGACAGAGCAGAGGAAAGTGATTTCACTTGCACTGCGCTGATCCACGCTAGGTAATGCTCGAAAAGAGCTAATGAAAGCAGTCAAAATTACTGTTAATGCTACGATAGTAAGGGGATCCGTGAAACTGGTCATTGGCCCTCTAGTTTCTCCAACTGACACGTTCCGTCTTATCCTGACTGTCGATCAGCTACGGGTATACACCAGACAGAGAGATCCCCTGGCACGTGACGACGATGCAAACGACTTATTACGGCTCGCTTCGAGGTGATAATACTATAATATCGAGGTCGAGTGTGCGGGTGTGGCGTGGCGGTTCGCCAGGCGATGTTGATTCGCGCGATACAATCGTTTTGTCCGTACCTCACGGCTCTTGCCACTTCAGCACGCGTGGAGTCTTACTGTTGCGTTTTATGGGATAATTATAAGGGAAAAGCCTTATCAATTGGTATTTCGTGAAGAGTCTGAACAAGACAGTTCCGAGAACATAACCACCTATTGTTATTTGGAAAATGTATGGCTGTGAAGAAAACAGTGAAGAATAGTGGAAAATAGTGAGGTTTTTTTAAGTCACAGTTAATAATTTTTTAATTCTCCAAGGGTGGACAGAGTAAGGTAGAACTGGAGTCTATTTTAGAAGAAAGTTTCAACGTAAAAATGTCTAGGACAATTTTCTAGATCGCATAACACTTCTCAGCGATTAACCTGTTGAGCACTACGAACGTAAGCTTAAGTCGTGTCGCAGAAATCGGTCTCGGTAATCTTGCCGATCAACAGGTTACATTCTCCTCCATCTGCGCAGATGATGCTCCACTTTGGGGTATAATTATCATTGCACTCTAATTACTTCCATATTATATCTGTCCTGAGGAGTCTTCCAAACCATTCTATATTCATATTAATGGCTTTGGAAGCACAGAAATTTCTCAGAGCCTGAATTCTTAAAATCACATCTTTAAATTAACCTTTCAATAATTCATTTCTACGTTCAAAATAACTAATTTTTCAGACCTCCAAATTTTTCAAAATATTCTACCCACATAAGTAGTTCTTGTTTCAGCAACATGTAACTGAAAGTCAAGTAACGAAAGCTCTGAAAGTATATAATAATAGGCGTGAAAAGTTCAATTAGCTCTAGACTCTAGAGGAACAATGAATAATCAAGTCGTCAGAGAGTGGGCCGTGACAAATATTGCATCGGCAGGAATGAAATCGTTCCAGTGGCGAGTCCAACTGGAGGAGCGGAAGAGGAGGGCCTTCCCACTCTTTCGAAGATTAGACCCTGGCGCTTCACTCCGGATGCATCGATACGATCAAGCCTCTACTAACGAAGTCACCCGGTATACCTGCACGTGGAACGGGGGTGGGCAATCAGCAACGATCTCGTGTGTCTGTCCAGTGTACCAACTTAACGACCATATCAGATAATTTCTCGCGGCTGTGTTGATGCACACGTGCACGGGCTACATTTTTTCGTCGTCCCCGCGTCCATCGGTTACAATGAATCATTTCCATGCTTATAATTAACCCTGCCGCGCGGCGTTCCGCTCGTATCCGTTTGACCCAAAACGAACACGACTTGTGAGATGAGGGCCAGACATTCGTACAGGCTTTCAATAACTTTTCTTTTTTTAAACTTATCCAAATGAATTGAGAAATTAAATAGTAAATTGAGGCGGAGAGGTCCTGAAGTGTAGGCTTCATTTCTGTTGTGCAATTACTCAATTCTAATTAACAGGACGTTTCCACTTGCGTTTATTACACGTATGTATACCAAAGCTACATCATTCGTGTAATAATTGCTACAATCGCGAACGCTTGAAAGGCTCAGCTCTGAGCATAATAAATTTCCCTACACGCTCCTGCGCCAAATACGATGAGTCGAAATAATTTATGCCCCTGATACAAGAACGGAATATTTCATACCGCGTTTAATTATCGCCGCAAGAATACGCTCCGTGGAATTCCAGTGGACTCGTGTAGCGTCTGTGATTGAATAAATTCGTGCAACCTTCGTTACCAAACAGCTACAACGTCTTCCCTAACCGACGTGCGATTAATTATTTGACTAATTTACATGAGCACCGCGCCGGCTAATTATCTCGTTATCGGGCGAGATATTTTTCTTCGTTAAGCTCCGACGCAAACTGTGTGTCAAAACTCAGAAATAATATTGTACACTATTCTTGGCAAGGGGTAAATACTGAGTGAACACTGAGTAGTTTCCCTGGGCTCTTTTTTGAAATTCAAATCTATAGAAAAAAGAGATTCAAGATTTATAGAAAGTCTCAAAAAAAAAAAAAAAAAAAAGTTCAGGTACTTAATTTTGAATATTAATCGCGTTCCATAAGAAGTCCCCTGGAAAGCATTGCCCCTAATGCTATTCAAAGTCCTCTCATGGAACACGAATGCCACTTAATGTATCTATAACTCTCAAGGCGAAAGTCCATCTCTCGCCCCAACAATTCAACCCTCGAAGCCCATCGATCTTCCATGGGTCCCACTTCGAGGTTAAAAAAAAATCGCCCAATCGTCGAGCAAGGAGCACCTGGTCCCTCCCCGAAACCCGAGCACGGGGTCTTCGATTACCCCTTCACGCCCATCGCGAGTGCCTCTCTCCACGTGCAGGTACCTTTTCTCGCGAGGGGCGAATCGTCCGCTAGCGTGTGTGCGTGTGCGTGTGCGCTCGCCCGTACGGCGAAGTGGGATCCTCGAAGGTGAATAGTAGGGACCGTCAGGTGAGAGTGGGGGCAGAGGAGTCGAAGAAACCCGGCAGGGGAGAACGCACCGAAGAGGAGAAGGGGTGCCAGCGAGGGGAGGGGGCGTCGGCGGAGAGGGGGAGGCAGAGCGTGAATTAACACCTCTACCGCGGCATCAGATAGCGCCAGCGACTCCCCCTCGCCCTCATCCTCGAAAAAGCGTCAGCGGTGGCGAGGGCCCCCCTTTCCCTCCCCTACGAGGCCTCGAAGTGGGGGAGGATGGCGAAACGCGAGGAGAGGGAGTTTATAATTGGCGGCGTGCGTATGCAAGGCCTCGAGGAAGAGAGGCAGTGGAGGGCCCAAGAAGAAAGATGAGAAAAAGGAGAGGCGACGAAGAGATTTGTTACCTCGGGATTCTCTTACACGCGCGCCTCGCCAGGCGTACGCCCGGATCCATCGCCCTCCACCTTTCGCGACCCACCCGCACTATTTTCCCTTTTTCTCCTCGACCCCTCCGCGCGCATGCTCCCCGCCACTTGTTAAGTTGTTAAGTGGCGGTTACTACTTGGAGGGCTTCAATGGGGCTCCCCAGCGTGGCCCTTTGTGAGAAGGGACGCGAGGTTGCGTCGTTTAGAATTCTTTACCTTGGCACTTTCGCTGCCAACGTCTACTTTAGTCAAGACTTAGTTTGCGTTTTAAATTGTCAGCTAATCGAGTTTTGGTGATATAAAACTCACTAGTTGCTTTTGCGTAGTGTATATTCTACTTGTTTCTGTGCTTACTTCACCTGGCTCAATGTTGGCGTCACTGACGATGGACAATCGATTAGTGGCTAATACTAAGGCCAACGACGTGTTCAATATTTCGCCAAATCAGCACTCAGAACAAACAATTGTTGGCAAATATCAATAACTGAACGCCCCCAGTAAATATTTACTCCGCGTAATCACTAACCAACATAGATAGAGATCGGAAGCCGAAGTATTATCGATAGCCATCCCCGAACCACTACCTAAAGTAGATATAGCCAGCAATAAACAGCCTGAGTTCCCCGGGACGCAGCGATAACTTAAAATAAACACAAACATCAAATCATCCCCGATCGTCCCCCTTATCAAGCAGCAGCCACCAAACGCGAAAATCCGATTCGCCAAATACAAGATAAACTCCCCGTCCCAGCTCCCGATAAGTCGAGGCTCCCCCGCGCACCAGCAGCGACCACACCTCCGCTCGAGCAACGATAGCGGTCGGTAATGGAAAAAAATAGTCAGGGAACAAAGTCGCGGCGGTAATTACAGACGAGTAGTCGTGGGCGGAAGGGAGGGCAGAGCCGTTTGCAGGTGCAGCCGGGTTTTAACGCAGCCACGTTATCGCGCGGCGGTATCGGGAAGCCGCGGAAACAGAAACGAGAAACTAGAAAGTCTTTGTCCCACGACGGCGATAGCAGGCACTGGCGACGTTAGAGGTGGGTATAGGTAAGTGGTGCTGGTAGCTGGAAATCCAATGGTACCGGCGTACGTAGGGAACAGGGACGGGAAGGGGGCCCAGGGAATAGGTAGGTACCTTTGATAAGGAGACATTAGCGACCCGTATGTGATACCACGGCGTCTGATAAGCGACACACGACCACGCTTCTGTCTCTTGCTCGCGCGTTCCCTCGTTTTTGACGACGATATCTGCGAAGGCCCTGGACTGATGTCGCTGGGAAATCGGTCTCAAGCATCTGGAGGGACTATCATGTCCTTGGCCAAGGACCTTGATATTGATTTGGGGAAGGGTTGATATTGATAAGGTCTTAGTTCGGCAATCTGGGATACTGGAATGCAAGAATGTAGCAAAGTAATGGGTTCCATATTCGTAGTTATAAGGATTCTCTTATGTGGCTTGAACCAGTTGCGTCCAATTTCTTAGTTTATAGCAAAAGGTATATAGAGTGAAAGATCCATACAAAATCTGTATAAAGTACGGTAATAGATTCTGGCACAGTAATGGCAAACTAAAAAATTAGGCACAGCAAATTCAAGTAATGTATGAGATTTGCCTTTTGGAATGCGAGAATCAAGTAGAAGAATAGTTCCAAGGAAACCTGAATGTGTTACCCATATAGAACAATATATGGTAACAAAAAATACATGGTTTCAGTTTAACTAGGTCTCGTACTACCACCCTCTCGCACAGTGTCCTCTTTCTACCCCTGATCCCTGACCCAAAACAAGCTAAACTCAATCCAAGGTAGTCAGACCCAGAATAGAACCTCAGAACTAAAACCCCCTCTTCAACCTATTCAAAACTCATAACTCAGATCCTAAAGCTGGGTCTACACTACACGTCGTATAACAAAGTTACATAACTTTCTAGGAAACAAAAAAGAGACACATGTATAAACCTGTCTCACCTGTTTTCTAAAAAGTTATATGACATGTAGTATAGACCCAACTTAAGACTCACTTAAGAATCTAAGACACTGATAACATCCTCTACCGAGCACCAGAGTCGCAAAGACATAACCATGACCGAAGAACAGCAAGCCAGCCGTGCCACGCGAGTGAAATTGAAACCTGGTCGCGTTATCAGGCACACATTGTCAACGGGACGTTCGTAATTCAATTTCAATAGAGGCAAGAACCCCTCGTTACGTCAGGAAGAAAAAGTAGAGACCCGTAATCGCTAAGCAGGTGCGAGAGCGCTCGCGTCGGCATATATCGCCTAGCGGTAGACGCTATCGTATCGCTGACCAGGACGGTAACCGTTCTCCTATCGCACCCCTATGTCGCGGCGAGTTCTCGCCGAGGGTGGTTGACGTCCGTCTTTCGCAGGCCGCTACACGCTCCGATAATTCCGCTAATCTAGTCGTCGAGGGACAATTGGGTCTGTACAGGCGAGCCAGCGACGATCTACTCGGCGAGGAAAATTAACGAGGCGACGGAAAAGTGTACAAAGGGGTACATCGGGGATGTGATAAAACTTTGGGCGACGGAGTGAAGAGTTGGACAAAAGGTCAAGTCTGGAGGACATTATCCACTTGATAGATACTGTACTCAGAAGACTATTCTTCGAGTCTCGAGTTCGGGAGAACATAATAGTCCTTGACAGCGACGACTGGTTCGTAAAAAAGGATTCTATACGCAATTCAATTTGTCTAAAGATGGAAGAGGTAAGATTTTCCCATAATTCACAATGTAACTCCCTCAGATACACTCTATCTCGAGACAGTATACTAATAACGAAAGACAACGATTCCTCCTCCTCTCAACAATTACATCGCTATCATATCTCGTATACAAATACCTCCAGCTACAGACTCATCCACCTCGAGATCCCTCTTCTCCCATAATCACGAACACTGACCACACTTGTGGAATGACCCGGCGAGGCCCATCCAGCTCATCCTAGAAACGGTTCAAACCCCTGAGCCACTCAAGGCATGATAGCCAGATAGCGGACACCGAGGCAGCTACAGCGCGGCTATCCCTCGATCATCCGAGTAAGTAGGTGCGTTTTACTGCAGACCATAAACCGAGCACACCTCCATTCCCACGGCAGAGGGACATCCTAGGTTCTCCTGGTTCCCGTTGTGTCCGTGCCGTTTCACGAGCACGTGTCAACGTGTCGGTGGACGCGCAGTTAGCCACCCAGGAACAGACGGGAACGAGCATCGGACGCCCACGCGATCGTGTCCATCGGGCTGACGTTGGTCGGCGCGGATGCCCCTGGTCTGCGTATCCCATCGGCCAATCGAGGCGTTCTCGCCTATAATGGCTAGGTGTCCGTTACATCTAGCCGACCGCGGCGAAATAATAAAACGTGTCGGCCGATCGCTAAACACTGGCGGGGGAACGCGACCCTCCGGGATATGTGTATCGTGTGTCAGGGCAGCCGGCGTGTAATTGAATCAATCGACGATTTACTACCGACGCGCGCTGCCCGGAGTGACGATTAATCTCGCGGCGTGCGCGAGCCAGCCCCGCGGAATATGCTGTTATTTTCGCTGGCTCGAGTGGGTATTTATGAGGAGATACGGATCGCTGGTCGCTGTTGCGTCTGGTCAGGGGTATCCCGGAACCGACTTGCTTCATCGACGGTGGATTGAGTCATGAATGTCTTGTGGCTATGTTTTATTGTTTCGATGGACTATGGAGATTTTGGGAAAAGCTTGTAGCGAAGCTTTCTAAGTGACAAGGTAGAAGATTTATATTAAAGGCGATGCGTTTCTTAATGTGGAGGATAGGAGTGGAAGGGGACTTTGTTGGGTGTGTGGCTTTCTAGGGTTTGTGGGAGTGGTGGTGACTAGTGATTTGGAGTCGGTCAATTATGGAGGGCCTCAAAAGTGATAGTAGATAACTAGACAATATGTATGGGTGATCAGTTTATCTGGAAACCCTCCGAGTGTTGGCAGCATTTATTCTACATGTTGTTAGCATTGTAAATGCTGCCAACACTCATTAGAGGGGTTCCAGTTGGGCTGATCACTCTGTGCATGATATACATGATATACAAGATAGTAGATAGCAGGTAGTAGATACTAGTATTATGAGGAGGCATATGAACCGTGAGATTATTTACATGTCGATTTTTCTGTATCTGACTTAGAGACTTATTCTACTGAATGGTCAGACTATTCTACTACCCAGGTCAGACGCGACGTCTAAGTAAAATAAGACAAGTCAGACACTCTTCCACACGTTTACTTCTTCCTGCCTTCCTTCCACAATTTCTATTAAAAATTTTACTATTAACTACCCTATACCTATCCCCACTATCGACACAAAAATATTAAAATCCCAGTAATACCCACTTCTCACAAAGAGAGAAACTAGAAGTGGTAACCTCAGCCAATCTTTTCCCCAGCTCCAAGCTTCACCCAGCGCGATCAGCCAGCGGCAATATCGACGATCTCGGCATGCAGCCCAGCCAGATACGTCGATATTTCGCGAAACAGGAATAAAGAGCCCAGGATGGGAGCCAGGGGCGGACAGGGAGATGGAGAGAGACGACAACGCGAAAGATTCCCTCGGAAGCTTCGATGAGCGACGCGTCGTTATCAGCCGCGACTCGATAACGGCTCATCCTTTGAACAGACGTCGCTGGCAGAAGCTGGCGAGAGATCAGCAGTTCGGCACGTTTCGTCATCTGTTTCTTCCACTTGCCCGTCGCGTGTCTCATGGTCGTTCATTTCGCATCCTTCCACGCTCGCAGCGGGTTGCAGAGATCTATGTAACGAGCCAGATCGTCAACTTTGCTTCTTTGAGAGGGAAAGGTTATTTATTTTCTCTCTGTTGTGTGTTTTAACACTGGGGACTTTGAATGATTGAAACACTATGTTGAAATAGATTTGCAATGGAAACTGTATGACAAGAAGTTTAAAAGAGGTACGATGAAAAATCTGGCTGAAAAAATATTGAAAGGAAGAGAGAGACGCAGTGTGAGCATCATTACCGAAGATTATTTTGATTTATTTTTTAGTTCTTTGAAACAAGGTGTTGCATCATCCTTCAAAGAGAGAATAATTGCATCGAAAGTTCTTTGTGCTTGTAATCTGTAATACTGATAAGCCTGACTTTTTTGATAGCACGCAATAGGACGGCCTTTACCCCGGAAGGTAGCCTTTGGGAACGCGATTGCGACAATTCGCTTGAAATAGCCGGTCTAGTATCTTCCTTTATTTTTATTCCATGCAATTATGGTCGTTGCATCGAAAAGCGCATGTACGAAAGATATAACAGAGAAACAGGCGATTTGATAACACTTATTTACTCGATTTACGGTTCACACTTCTACTTTACACAGATGATTATTTACTGCAGGTCTGTTGACAAACAGAGGACTCAAAAGTTTCGAAGGTCTCAGAAAAAATCTGAGAAAAAATAAAGAACATAAATCAAGATCTCAGCTGCATTCAAGCTTAGAAAATTCGTTAAAATTAAACTGTTAGAAATTAATTCAAGAAGCTGTTAAATTTCACCAAATAGCCTCCTGAAAAAGTCGAATCTTCCAATTCTAGAATCTCCAAAAGCGACCACTTACTGAAATCCAACACGGTCATAATTTTCCTTAATAAACACTGAACATCAACAGCGCCAGGAACGCAGCTAAAAAAAGCGAGGTCCAAAATCTCGAGGAAGGGAAACGGAAGGGGCGCCAGTGCCAATATCAGCGAGGCAGGAAGCCGCTTTTTGTAACGGCGGGATGTGGCTCTTTTTGGCCTTTCAGCCAGTGGCTTTCAGGGCCTTCCAGCGTGGCAGATAATGAACGAGCACCCTTGCGCCACCGACACCAGAGCTTCCCCCTCTCCCTGGCGCTCGTGGCCGCCGCTACAACCGTTACACTTCCTCCCCTTTGCCCCGTCCCTGCGGGCCACCCTCGATTCACCTCGGCCACGATGTCAACAGGTGGGCACACGCGGATGCGACCTAACCAACGCAAACCTGCCCCCTGTCGATTCGATCCTCGCCCATGACCTTCCCCTCGCGCACATCGGGGGCTGTCGACACCCATAGCGCGCGAGCGCTACTGGCGTGGAGGGAAAAAAAGTAGGCAAGAGTGATAATCGCGTGAGAGACGATGACTGAGACATTGGAGACCTTAGTCTGACGAAAATATTTTTTCTTCTGGGAAAAAAATAATTTATTTTTTAAAAGAAGAATCTGACGATATTTTTTCACATGAGTGGTTAGATCGTATTTATGATGTGTAAAAGGCAAGGTTCTTTAAGTTTAGGTTACTATTATTGTAACGTATCTATCGTTATCGTTGTGTTTAGTGTTCTCTGACTTCTGAGCCGATAGTTGAACTATTTTATGTTCTCTTTGATTAGGATTTTCCTTATTCTTGCCGGTTTTCTCGTGAGACTTTCTCCGAGTGCACTCTCTTCGCTGATACATCGTATCAGATAACTAGTTTATCAGAGTATCCTCCAGCAGAAGATTCTTTTTACAGGAAGTTATTAATAGCACTGAATTCCTGAAGCTCTCCCACGACCATGGAAAAAGCCAATAAAGAATGACACACAGAGCTCATGAAACCAGAAAATAATGTACGTACTTGAAACGATAACAAGCAAACTTTCCATTATAAATACTCACAATATTTCACTCAACCTACCACTTCATATACAAACTTGACCCAGAATCTTCTAATAAAAGAAGAAATAGAAACGATACAAATTTTCTTCAATTTATCTATTCTCACAAATCCACGTCTCGAACCTACATATAAATATCCTGTAGTCAAACTTTTCCAGTTCAAAGCTCCACACCCCGCGGAGCCTTATCACTCTCCCAAGAAAAGCAATGATCGCGCAACATACAATTAACTCAAATCCTCTCCCATTCCTTTATCACCGTCAATAAATCTTCTTCGACGCCTCGAACTTTATTTCTTCCCTGCGCCTCATCATTTCCCCGATCCTCGATAATCAACGAGCACCTCGGGCCCTGTAAACGCATCTGTCGATCGACTATCGGTACCAGGATCTCCCTGGATCGCGGGCAGATCGATCCAGATCCGACGACGAGGACACCTTATCGCGTGACAGTGATGGAAGAGAGACGGTGTCCGTAACGGATAACGCGATAAGGTGTTTTTCAGAGCGAATCAGTGTTAATGGATGTTTTCACGCGGGCCCGCGCGACCGGCTGCATCTCGGTTGCAGATAAGTTGCATCGCGGAATATTGACAGACATCGCATCTCGGTTTTTAATTCGTCCTCCCTCGTCCCACGTCCCACGCCACCCTCGCCATACCCATCTTCCTCGTTCGCCTGCTCCCCGCTGCTCGTCTGCTTTCTCTCTTTCGCGCTGGAAAGCTTTCACCCGCCCGATCTTCCTCGCTTTCTGCAACGATATCGCGGGGGAAGACCGATACCCTCGGCGGTGATCTCTGGGACAAGACAACAATGCAATCTGCACTGTCCGGGCGTTCGATCGTTGGAAAACAGTCGTTATCGAATCGCGGTTGCTACCAGCCTGAACGAAAACCGAGGATGGTCCATCGACGGCGGATCGAGCCCCTGACGGTGATGCCTACCTGGCCCAGGCGGCGATAGGTCGAAGCTTCGAGGGACTGGGGCCTTGAGCCGCGTATAGATAGGGACTGATGGCTCGACGAGAGGAAAAGACGCGGTCGTCTGAAATTCGGTGGACAGAGGGACGAATGAGGAAAGAGACAACAGGTTCTTTGTGATCTTGATCGTTCGTGGAGTAGCCCCTCTCTCTCTCTCTCTTTCTTCCTTGTCCTCGAAGAGGCGAAAGACGAGGCGAGTTTTAAGTGCACTCGGCCGGAGATTTTGTAAAAAATGGCCTACGAGTTGCTGGTCGTCGATAGGATATCAGTTGATGGTCAGCCGGACGGAGATAGCGGTAATGAGCGACGAGAGGAAAGTTTCCATCGGGCGAATAACCAGTAAAAGGAGTCGCGGGCGAAACGGGCGGAGGGGGAGACGGGGGGACCGGATGATGAACTGATTACACTCCACGGCCGAGATAGCAGCTTGATAGAGGAGAACTTCTACGAATTCCAAATTCACTTCCCGAACCGTTCAGCGTCGATGCTCGGCTGCCGTTCGAGGCGATACTAGGTTTAAAAGGCTGGTGAAAAAGATGCGGGCAGAATGACTTTACGTCTCGGAGCTTCGCGTGGAAACGACTGGTAACAAAGGCTGCGTGGAGTTGACGTATTATAATTCGATTCGACTTACGAGTTATGAATGATGTAAATCCATGAAAGTAAAGTATTTTTTTTTGGAGGGACTCTTAAATCGGTGTGAATCGTCAATTTCTGAGCAATGAGATCAGGGAACTAGGAAGACTATACTCACATCAACGAGACAAGTCAGCAAGAAATAGATTCAGTGACGAACCTGGAAAAATACTGAAATAAACAGCCAGATTTTCATAAGCCGTCCAAGTCTACGTTTGCATTCTCCCCTCCGATGCGTGATTTCGTTACAACATCCTCTAGTTCTGACTATAAATGAGAAGGTATTAGAATGTCGCCTTTTAAAAAACGCATTAAATATTAATTTCCTGATACTCGAACAGAGATCTGGAAACAGTAAATTCAGTCCTGCTCTGCCATGTCAAGCCCGTGCATTCGTTCACGTCTGACTCGTCTCGTTGACCCAGCTATAGTTCTAATTTCTCAGTAAGGGTTGTGAGAATAGAATTCAATATTAACTCTTAAACCCTACAGGCTCACAAGTACCTCGAACGACATGACCCGAATCTCCATCCTTCCCAAAAATGTGGAATCTGCAGCTCACGTCCTGTCCACAATGATTGAAACCGTATCAAGCAAGGGTAGAACACGGAGGTTAGCACAGTCGCGTGGACGATCGCCGTACGACAAAGGGACAGGGGTCCGCGAGTACGGGGCGGAGGAGAGCGATCCTGCCGAAAGTTAAAAGGGAATCCATCCATAAATAAGCGCGCGGTTCTCTCCACGGGGTTTGCCTTGGCGAGAGCGGTGGAACGGCCACGGATCAGCGCGCGATCTCCAACGGAATAATAATGCGGGTAAAATAAAACCGGCCTCCCCCTCGCTAACAGACGCGCGCGGGCGCACACAGGGACGCGTGGAGGCTCGTAAACGGTCGGTCGTAGCGCGAACACGCGTCAACGCGCCGCGTACGTGTAACCTGTGCACACGGAGAACCCATATAATACCCCCATAGAGAGATGGGAAGATCAAACACTGAAATTACAGCATTGTGAGCATTCTTCTTGCGGCCACTCTTCTTCTTCTTCTTGTTCTTCGTCTTCGGGTCTGCGCTTACCGATAACGGTCTCCCTTCGCCCCCTCCCCGTCTGCCCCCCTCCCCGTCTCGCTCTCTCTCCTTCTCCCCTGCTCACGCAACGTTTCACTCGTCTTCTTCCACCCCTCGTTCCTCGCCTATCGCCCCTCGCCCTCGTCCGCATAAACACACACTTGCCGTGCCTGCATAAGGCTCCTTTTATTATCAAAACCCTGATCGCGTGCATATTGCATCGGTGCACCGACGAGAGAAGACCGACCGACCGTTCGCTGCTCAAGTCTATCCGTGTATATCGAAGTCGTAGCCACGCTCGTTTACTCCTCCCCCAGATGCCCCGCGAGCCTGTCCTGCTCTTAAAGGACCTGCTGTCGCGGACCGTCGCTGGGGCCAACAGGCTTCGTGTTTGTCGAAGATCGATTAAGCGGGGGACCATAACGCTGTGAGAATCGTGCTTTCGCGGGATCATGAGATCCTGGGGACGCGAATTAGATCCAGCGATTCGATCTTGGGTGTTCGGGGTTGTTCGGTAATTCGATTTTAAGTGGGAAGTTGGGAACTGATTGTAAGATGATGATAGATTAAGTATTACTGAAGCATACATTTCGTTTCCTCGGCACGAATGGCATCAATTTTTCATTTTCGGATATTAAAAATCTAGAATTCTGAAATTTCAAATTTTCAAATACTGATATCTCGAATTGTGAAATTTATACTTTCGTATTTTTTTATATTTTATAATATGAAGTTATTTTAAATTATCCACTATTCAGCTCTTCGAATCGCCATATTTTTTAAGAATTTAGATACACGTAGCAAGTTATACCTAAACAGATTAACAAAGAAATAAATAAAATAAATTAAATTAAAGTTCTAGTAAAAAGTACTCCTTTACACTAAAACTGTAATGGACAATTAGCAACTACTTTCAAACTATTACTATACACACTTCTCTCTCAAATAACTTAGAAATCATCTACTAAAACTACCTCATACTATTCCCAGGTCCCAGTATACAATTGCTTCAAAGTGAAACAAAGTAGAGAACGCTTGTAACCCTAAGCACCTATCGTGGCCAGAGGAGGATCACAGCAATCTGAAGCGGAGCAGAGCCCAGGCTCACGCAAGCAACTCCATCAATCTCTACTCTATCAATCAGAAAATTGCAAGCCAGGAAGAAAGTGGAGGAATCAGTGTGGGCAAAGGAGAACAAACAGACGGTTAATTCCCAAAGAGGGATGGAATGAAACTATCTACCAAGGGGATATCTACTTGGAGGCATTCCTTCTTTCCAGGCTGGTCACTTATGGCAATTTAACGGATTTAACGACCACACCTGTACGCTGGTCCCTTTTCCGTGTAGCGACGATAAGAATCGGGGCGAACTGTGAGAATCGACGACGACGACGACGACGTGGAACACAACGTTCGAGAGATCGATCGCTCCTCGTCGCCAGCACCGACGACGACCACAAGCAACGAGACGAAGGCACACACGGAGGCGCGTTTCCATCTCGCGGAATGCATTAAGCCGGACGTCGTCCTCGCGAATGGAACCAAGTGAGCGGCACGCAGACGATTTTTAACCAGATAGGATTCTGCCTCCACCTCCTCATCTTCCTGCCTTCTCGTCCGAACGCTGGCCCCTCTGCTTCCCTCTTTCTCGCCGAGACTCCCGCGCATAGGAGGCGCATGATGTGAATGCATACGGTCGAACGTTGAGAAAGAAGAAACCTGTGGCCCGCAGGGTCGGATGCGAAACAGAGAACTTTTTGGGGGATTTTAGACGAGAGTGATTCATGGGCTTCGTGATCTAACCGGTGGATGGGATAATTGAGAGCTATTGGGGAGAATAAGTTGCTCGGGCTATCTATTATTGCTTGAAGATGGGAATCTTTCTTGTTTTCGCAGTAGACAATTTTACTCTTTTCAAGTGTGTCGAGAGACAGTGTTTTACGAGCTGATAGGTAACTAAATTTCTGACTCAATTTTTTAGTTAGAAATACAGTTTAAGAGACTGAATTTTCTACGAATTTTAAAAATGTCAGAGATTCTTTAACCTTATCTCTCATTGAGGAGATTATTTTATTATTTGTCCCGCTATATTTCTCAAAATTTTTAAAGAACTCTAATAGACTCCTCAAAGGGTTAAAAAACTGTTCATAATCGTTCAACTACCTCATACACTTTCTTCCACAAAATACATACGTTCCCCTATCCCCAAGCTTTCGAAACAAATCCAAAAAGAGAATCCCTGATTATCGTCTATTAAATACATCCCATCTATCAGATCAGGGTCCCACATTTCGCCAGTGGCAATTTCCTTCCCCTTGTCACATCCCCAACGAGGGTAAAAAGAGAATCTATAATTATCACCCGTTTAGTATGACAAGCAAAGTCAACCACGACTAATCCACCCCTGGTCGGACAAACATCCCCAGACATCCACGGGGTATCCATCCACGGAGCACGTGGACCGAGTTTGCCTCAAGGGAGCAAGCGGCGTACAAGGGGGATTGGCCCTTCGAGGAGAGGCGGAATGAAAGAAAGAGAGAACGACCCCCAGACGATGCGGAGTCTGATAAAAGTACGGAATGATAACGCTGCTCCTCCCCCTACCCCGAGAGCCTCTTCTGTCCCCGTTTGCGCCAACAGTCCGTCTGTTTCTGACTATCCACGATAATCTCCTGTTTCCGCATGCAACGGAACGAACAGTTTTGACCCTCGCTGAGGATGAGCCTCTCGTGTGGAAAACGCTCGCTACTTTGCATGTCTCGGTATTTGCTTGGATTTTTAGATAGGGTTGAGGAGTAGTGGAACATAGAATTTATGCTGGATATAACTTATATTTGTAGACGTATGAAATGTGTAACTTAGGATATATTCTAGTACAGGCGTGCAGTAGCTGGTCAGACACAGCGGTGTCAGTAGAATGAGTCCTGAGTCAGACACGTTAGTTCTCTCAATAATTAATAACCCGGAAAGAAAGCCTCAAACGCAATTTTGTTATTCTTCATTTTCGTCCCTTTTTGGTATACAGAATCACTCTTTAGAAATTTTTAGCAGTTTTTGTCCAATATTCTATATATCCAAAGATATGAATACTTAAATATCAAAATTCTATAATTCTCAAACATTAAAATTTCTAAACACTCGAATTTTCAAATTTACAAACCCTGCTTTTCCTTCTTTCAATTTTCACCAATTTCTCCATTTGTCTCGTTTCAAGTTTCGTGTCTATAACCAAACACCTTAGAACTATTATCACAAATACTTAAGAAGATCTACACATGGAATCTTTTTTTCACCCAAAGATATTAAATCAAATATCTTCCACCACCCACAAAAAGAAGAGCTACCACTAATCCCTTCCTCGTATCTGTACAACCTCAGTCGACCTCCCCTGCAGCGTGTCAAAGTTAATCAAACATAACCGCTGCTCCGACCTCACGTGAAGTAGGTACGTAATGCGATTAATCCTGAACCACGTAACCCGACACTGCGAAAAAGCGATCCGACGATCCCACGATCTACACCATCGATATCCAGCAACCGTCAACACCAATAAACGCGTCCCAACGTCACGAGAGCGCAGTCCATCAATATCCATCGAGGCTGGCCGCGGTGGCAGTGTTTTCCCCGTAGCCGCCACGCAACCGCGGGAGATGTTATCCAGCGGCCAGGCGAGATCGTAGTCTCGAATCAAAGCGGTTAGCAGCGTGTACAAGGGGTACCATCGCAGCCACGGCAGCGAGCAAGCGTGTAAAGGTGAGCGGTCGCGCGGTGGACGTGCATCTTCTTACAGTTGGACAGGGGAGACACGGTAGTCTTTTCTCGCGAGAGATTCGCGACCGATAAGGCGAACCCAGCTCGCCTCAAAACCCTATCGACTGTTCGCGTCGTAGCGGCGAGCCTCGTCGCTGGGACGGACATGATCGTCGACGTGCTTCTTTCCACGCGAGGAGAATGTAAAGAGGACTCATGGAGAACTACCTAAATGCAATGTTGACTTTCTAAGCTAACCACCCTTGACCATTTTGTCAATCTTCTGTATGAAATCTCTGACTAATTCTATTCAGGATTAGATAAGCAGTATATTAATGAGATGTGAAAAGAGGAACAAAAATTTAACATTGTTGGCTGGGTGACCGACTTTCACTTTTCTTTCCAAGTGTTCGGATTTTAAATACAATGTGGAGTGCATAATACGTAGTGTATATTCCCACTTTCAAAGAGGTGATGAAATTGAAACGGAATATTGGAAAATTTGAATATTTAAAAATTCGAATATTCGAAAATTTGAATATTCGAATATTCAAAAATTTGAAATTTTGAATACTTGAAAGTGTATTAAAAAATTCGAGAATAGAAGTAATCAAGGTTTCACGGCTCCTAAAAAGAATAGTCGCGTATTCTACAAACAATCAAGGTCTCATTAAAAAGTGAGCGTTACACTTGGGTAGTTCTCATCAGAGACACGAGATGGATCGGATGAGTATCCAAAGAAGCCTGTAGAAGAGAGAAAGGGAAGAACGTCGCGGTGCAATGAGTGAATATACTAGGCGAGAGCCGTTTCTCTCGCTGTTAGCTACACGTTCTCGACACGCTCGCTAATATCGACGATAAGATCGGGGCTCGATGCGAAGTCAGCGACGAGCGGGGAATACGCTCGCAGGTAACACGGTCTCGCGCGATCGACACCTCTTCCCGGGCACCAACGGCGAGCGTTCCGCCTAATTAACGCCGTGGGCCGCGTGCAACGCGCCCCTGTCAAAATAACACGCCGATCGGCCCCGCCGATCGACACCGACACGTACCATTAACGCTTCTATCGGGATAGATCGATTAGAGAGGCTCGACCTGCGAAACCGCGCGATCGGCCCTGTTAATGCTCCTTTTCCCTGTCCAGGGGGGATAAATGAGGCGTTAGCTTCGAGAAGTGGGGCGACTACCATAACGGTTGGGAACGACGGCTTGATTTAGTGTTGCAACGCCAGTGTTGCGTACGCGTAATCTTCGGAGGGACTGCCTCGTATGGTGAATTAGGTCTGTGTAGACAGGTAGGACACTACTCATCCACGGTGCTTAGAACTGTGTGGGTTGTCGTCGCTGCTGAGTGGTTCATGAAGAATTATACATATGTGGGTATGTTGCTATATTCAACATATCTTGAAGTTATTTAGAGATTTGACAAAAAAAGGGAGAGATATTTGACAAACGAGGTAGCTCAGAGCAGTGTCCCCTTGTATGACCACAATTATTAATCAATCCATCAATTTTTATCACCCACTTAAGTAGATATAATCAATCAATATCATTACTTCCAACATCTCTAAACTCCGCAAAATCAAAACCAAATCCAAATTGATTAGCCCTGTTTTTTGGTCCCCATCGAAAATCTAAATAGCTACCTAGAAACCATGTTAACAACCTCTCCTCGCTTACCTCAAGATCCCATCGAGGCTGCCCACGCTGAGGCTAACCGTGGTTCACCAGGATCTAGACTCGTAGCAAGTGTGCACCAGTTTGCAGGTACACGTTAACAAGAGCCCACCGAGGCGTCTATATAGTGACAATTATCGTGTGTACGCTCGCGTTGAGACAGCAGCCTCGAACGACAATGTGACTCACCAGGTAGCAGCCAGTCGGCGGAGGAACGCGGCGACGAAGGCAGTGGGGGGACAGGTAAAAGAGTTTGTAAGGTGCTGGAGGTGTTTGCCGAGCAAATACGAGCCGGGCAATTAGGCCTCTTCAGACACGGCGGCGGCGGCGCGCGTGCCGTTGTTTGTCCGGCTAAACAAGATATTATTACGGGCGGCGTGCACACGAGACGAGACACGAGCCGAGATCTCCTTCCCACCCGACGTGTATCGTTTCGAAAAACAAATTGGGGGAGTAAGGTAAGTGTCCCAGTAGCTGAACACAAACGCTAATTTTATTTCAGTTTGAGCTTGAATTCTAATGTACCTGATGAAAAAATAAGAGACAGTATCATAAAATAGTATATTCAGTTACTGAGGTGCATTTCAAGCATCTGGAAGTGTATAACAATAGCTAGAAGGGTTGTCCAGTTACTGGGACATTTGACATCTTAAGGGTCCAAGTGCTGGGATATTTACTTCACGCTTCTTTTAAGTAATTTCGACATATATTGGATATGGTAAAAAGGTTATATAATGATAGGAAATAATTTTGGATTACAGTGATTTTGGGGTAAATTATACCACAAAATGGATGAAGCTGGAACTGAGGACTAAAAGATGAGAGGAATGGTTTCGACTTAGTTAATGGATCTACTCAGTATTATCTATTCTTGACAAGAAATAACGCAGAAGGCACTAGACGACACTGTTTCTGAAATTACAAAGTCTAGTAATCTAGTCAGACGTGAAGACTGAAAACAGTTGGAGCACAGCCTACCACTGATGACCGCTTATCTCGTAGGAATCTTAATCCCTTGTCTTATAACAAGTCACAACTGTTATAGGACCTACACATATACCTACACACTTGAAACATATACACGTACCTATTTTTAATTCTAATGTATCGAAAACAGCGAAATCATAAAATCTTTGAGTACCTAATAATAAGCACCTAATTAAAACTTACTCTGCGTAACTATCTCTGATCTCGGTTAATTCACCTATATTATTTTCCTTTTATCTACCACCTCTGATGCACTCAGCCCAAGAAAGCCCATAACAGACAAACTTTCATGCAGGATGCTCCTGCACGCATGGGCAGCAACCTCGCAGCGATTAGTCTCTTTCTTGAAGCGCGAGGGAAGCCAATATCAATTTCTCAGCGAAGACTGATTACGCGTAACCCACGCGATCGCTCTGTTCCTCGTTCCCGACGTGACACGTCATTCCGAGGCTCGTCGACGAGCGCTGTTTAAAGCGCGAGCACGTGGGTGGCTACGGCGCAGAAGGGGGACAAAGAGCTCGCTCGGCGAGAGGAAGCAGGGGGCTCGAGAAAGACGAACAGAGAAGGAGGACATTTAAGAAAGACCGAGGAGCGGCATCACCTCATTCCACCGTCTTATCTATGCATCTCCCGTCAGGTATCTGTGCGCGTGTGCGTCGCCGAACGGACAGACGCGTGTGTGTTCCCGTCGATGGGCGCATCCTCACGAAAACGAAAGAAGAGCCTTCCACGCATACACCGAAATAACGAATGGATGATTCTGGGGTGATAACGGGAGGATCGGAGAAGAAACTTCTTCAGTGATAACGAATATCCCACATATTGAATATATGAATAATCCTGTCGACAGTGGAAATGGATTTTTACTCATTTCTTTGTTGCTCCAAGATACAGATAGATCTAAATATTTCATACTTTCCATCAGTCTTCAATTTAAATCAATAATTAATGTAAACATTTTTCTCTTAGGATCAAGAGTCTATAAAATTAGATCTAGGTGTAGTCCAAAGATTGCCATGAATTTTCTCAATTTCAAATAAAGATTTCAAAATATAGCTACCAATTGAAACAGCCTTTAACACACAAAATTCTACCAGATTTTTCTTTGAAATCACAACCTTAAGTTTCCAGGATATTAAGACACTGTTTCGGTTCTTTTCCGTTTTAATCACCATTCTCGACACGAAAGAACCGCTCGCGTGCATTGTATCGACTGCTCGAAGGAACGCGGTCGTGGTTTAATTGCCATCGAAAGGTCGTCCTTAATTTTACGTTATCTCGATCGGGAGAGAATTCGAGGCCGGTACTGCCACGAAATGACTGGGGCGCCACTCTTATCTGAAGAGGCGCGGATAAGCCTGATGATTGAGGAGGGAAGGAGCACTCGAGATACCTCTCAGCGTCGCCGACCAACGAGGGCAGAAATTGTTAAGGAATGACACGCGCAGGCAGAACACACCTACAACTCGCCGACGAGTTAACGAATCTGACTTTCTTATCGCTGAATCCGTATTACCCTTTCGAAACTGAAAGCCTGTGCATTCTTGCACAAACCATGGACCTACATAAGTTCGAAATTATTGAAAATATACGTTCATTAAATTTTGGATATATGTGCAATGGTGGCGAAGTTTTGGGATAAGTTTATATCATAGTAGATATAAAGACACAAGTAGTAAATTGTAGATATAGATAACAGAGATTCTAGATAGTTACCTACTTAAAATATTTTGAGTGCTATCAGTCATGTTTACAATATTTACTTATTGTATCTATACTTAGTATTTTCTGGAGGGACTGTCCCATATTTTCTTAGCTTCAATTTTGATAAGCTGAGTATGTAGTTGGAGGAGTATTTCATGCTTTGAAAATTCGGGGAGGGAACGAGTTACACGACTACATCGAGTAAAAAGTGTACCTATGTTGTACCTGAAGGGTTAGTAATCCTGTAGGTGCGTCTCCATGCATGTTTCGCGTCTCGTTTCGCCCGATTTCACTTCGAGGCTCTCTGTGGAGCTCCAGAAACGATAAGACCCCTTTGACACGTCCCCCCTTCGCTGCTATCTCGCAGGAATCGCGCGTGGAATAAAAGGACGCTGAATACCACCACCTATCGTAGAAATCGTTCGCAGAATACTCCACTTGCGAAAGAGAGAGACAGGATTATATCTGATCCGGTCCCGCGGAACGAAACAACGGGCCAAATCGTTCTGACCGAGATCAGATGCTATCTACCACCGCAGCCCTCCCCTCTTCTTCTTTCCCCACGACATACGAGAAGAAGAAACTCTCGTTGTTCCGATCAGTTAACGCTAATGAGCGATATATTTGGAAGAGTCGCGAAACTGGCCGCAACCGTGCGCACGTTCCCTCGCTTCTTTCATATGGCAGTGCATGCCTGCCCTCGATGCATTTCTCTACCTAGCCTCGTTAGTTTGAGTAGTGCAATAGATAATTCGATGCTCCTCACTGGGACACGAGAGACCTTTTATTTTAGAGAAATATAGACATTTTCATATTTTCAATAATTATTAATTTTCAAATACCTAAATATTAAGGCATTCAAATATTCAAATATTCAAACATTCAAATATTCAAATATTCAAATATTCAAACATTCAAATATTCAAATATTCAAATATTCAAATAATCAAATAATCAAATAATCAAATAATCAAATATTCAAACATTCAAATATTCAAATATTCAAACATTCGAATATTCAAATATTCAAAATATACATAACATTAAAAATATTCAAACATTCGAATATTCAAATATTCAAAATATACACAACATTAAAAATATTCAAGTACTCAAATACTCAAACACATAAAATACACAAATATTAAAACAGAAACTATTGAAAGTACCAAATACCACAAATTTCAACTATTTAAATCTTCAGCAACTTTCCATTTCTGCAGCGAATATCTGCAACCTTGTGGCAGCATTCCCCAAAAAGAGCATCTCCTACGAGAGAATTCCACTTCACATTCTCCAGCCAAGAATCTAGATTCATTCCATCACAAGGTTCCCAAGTTCAAGCGACAAAAACTGAGCCCCTCTGGCACGACCAGCTCGGAGTACCACAGTTATTCGAATATCAGTAGGCAGATACGGACAAGTGTTACCCGTATTAGTGCTCATACGTCAATGTGGGCACGCACACGAGGCCGAACGTATCGCGATCAGGGACGCGCAGCTACCCTTGCTTCGTGCTGTCCGGTTTATCTGAAGACTTGAGAAAACGCAGACGCTCCCTGGCGCGGTTAATCTGACTGGTATCGAGGCCCTAAAACCGCCACTAGGAGGCCAGAGACAACGGTAACAGGCTAGGTAATCGCGTCTGAGGAATGCTATGCGAACTTCTTACGCACTGCTCGAGAAATATAGCAAATCTGAGTTCGATCTATCGAACTTTGCACGCGAAGTACGAGCCCTGGTCGACTGGCTATCCCTGTAAACCGAGTACATACAGCGATAAGGCAACACCGAGGAAAACCATTTGCAAAGTGTTTTTCAGTAGCCTACTCTATTCTTATTATCTCCGAAAGATAAAAGTTTACAGAATTCTCCACGTAAGATCAGAGTTAAAGACAAAGGGAAATCAAAGTGTTAATCGACCTAGGAAACGTGCACTTCAATTTTATAAACAGTCGATAACATGTCACGAGATTATAGCTGGTAAAGACAGCGTACGATTGCTCCTCAAACAATGCACAAGATTCATCGAACCTACGATAGGAGCAAAAGTACCAGACGATAAGGCAGACACAGGGAGCGCTGATACGACGTGCATTGTTTGGAGGCAGTTTATCCGGAGATTATTCGCGTACGCTCCCCGATTCGCTCGTCGCGATGCTTTTGATCGGCGGATCGTACGAACGTGACGGTCGGCAGGTTAAAATCTACTATCGGTGGGTATCAGCTCATTACGCTAATATTCACTCGGAATGCCAAGCCGATACCGTATCTCGATCGTGCCTCTCGCGTTTCGCGAAGGCCTTTTTGCCTGCCGCGTGTCCCTCGTTGATCCTGCGGCCGCTCGCCATCCGCGCACGTGTAGGGGTCGTGCCATTTTTGGACCGCCCGTTCTCGATACGCGAGCTCTCGCGAAATCATATCCGCGATACGGATCGCCCGAAAGGTTTATCCAGACCGATTTTATTCCAGCCTCCATTTTCCGGACGAGTGTATCTTCGTTTCGCGAGGGGTCTAAAAATGTTTCAGCCGAAGTATAATCCTGGAGAAGCTGCAGTATTTACTGAACAGCGAGATTGTATGTAGAGAATAAAAAGCATCTCTGTGGGAGAAGATAATGGGATGATAACTTGTTTTTATTTTGGTGAGAGCAGAAATGGGAATTGCGAAAAAAAATCGGTGTGATAGTACGTGAGCTTGTAATGAGTGAATTTTGTAGAGAGTGGGAGAGATTATAAGGTGTGAAGACGTGATCTGCTCCAATACATCACGAATCCTTTAGTGTACAGGGTGAGTCACTTAACTGTAATCTTAAATTGTCTTCTAAACCATTTGTTCCGAAAAATTAGTACACAATTGTTACCTATTTTGAAATTTGTTTTAATTTAAGTGATCAACTATTACTCCCTTTATATATTTTACTTTAAGAACTAAGTTATGATTATTTTCACATTTTTGGCAATAACAAATTCAAGATGACACATAGATTTATATGAATAACAAAAACTTTTTTGAATTTGGTTAATGTTTTCGTAAATACGTTAGCTAAACCATGCTCCTCACTCTTAAGTGATCAGGAACTGATTTGACTCCTTAACAGTATACATACTGTAATTAACTCCAAAACCAAGGATCTGTCTCACCTTCACCCCATAAAACACACGAAGCCCAGGGCATCAGGCCCACCTCCCCACCACGAGTCTATCAAATCTTATCACAGCATCGCTATCAAGAAGTTCCCGGAAACAAACTCTCGCGAGCACGAGTATCGCTGTGTTCTGGCGAGCCTGTTCGAGGCAGGAGTAAAAAGTGGGCCTTAGAGAAAGAAAGGGGCCAGTTTCTGTCCAGCATCGTCGGTACATCGCGGTTATCAGCGTAAAGCCGCGTTTACACGCGTGTAAAGCTGGTACGAAGGCTGGTTGACACCGCGCGGCGAAGGGACTCGTTCGCCACGACGGCGGAAGAGGCCCAAGGAATGGGCCAGGGAGGGGAGGTAGAAGGAGAGCTCGCGGACACCATTCCAGCGATGCCAGGGCCGTGTCGTAACAGGCTCGAGTGACACCACAATGCGGTGTAGCAATTTGTAGGCTCGCCCTTCGTTCTTCCTCCCCTCGCGGGGACCTGCGTGCGTGTGCGCCGTATGCGTGGGCCTGTGTGCTCGCGTCCGTGTGCCTCCGTCGGGGCCTCAGCAGCCGCCTCTTCCTCCGCCGTGTATTTATGAGCCGAGTCGGGAGAACGCCTGTATCGGTTCCTCTCTCGCTCGGCAAAAGGCAGGAAGGAGCGACGCGGAGGCTCGCACGGAAAGGTGCACGGTCCCCGTTGCGCTTGCCCGCCGCGAGAACACGCCGATGGACGGCGAACAAGAGGAGGAGGAGGCGGTGGACGCGAGAGTGCTCGAGGGGAGGGGGGGAAGGGCAACGGGAGGGCTAACTAGACGAGATCAGCGCCGCGATAGTTGTCTCTCCCGCGTTTCTTCGCGAAGAAGACACGAAAGGGAGGCACAACGCGGGGCGAAACAAGGCGGGGACCCTCGAGTCAGGGGGGAGGGGGAGAACGAGAGGGATGCAGAGGGACATCTGCAACAGTCGGATTCATGCGTTTGCGCGGAATAAGGGACCCGGCCGAGCGAGATAAGGGACGCTGATGGACCTTCCTCTCCCTTCTTCCCCTTTCTTTCCCAGCCTCTCTCCTCGTCCCGACCGACCCCCCCTGTCCTCCCCTTTCACGTCACCCGCTCATTGCGCACACACCGCCGACCGATCGACACTGATAGCCGCGACGACTGTTCGCGAGTAACCGACCACCGACGGAATTTGCGACTTCGCTTTTGTGCCTTTCTTTCAACCAGCAGGGGGAGCGGGGCCCTTTGTACGCCGCGATAGATTCGGCAGCGAGATTTTGGGGAATCTTCTCCTTCGAGAGGGAATTCGATCCTTCCGTTCGGAGGGAGAAAAGTTTGGAACTGGGAAACGTAATTAAGCGCTGTGAAGTTCTCATTCGATTGATGAGGCCCTGGTTTGTGAATGGGCGACTTTTGGGCCTGATTTCGGGAATTTCTATCTTTTGGAGATGGAGTGGTTGAAAAGGAATGATGATCGTTTAGAATTATGAGAAATAAGATTTGAATACTTTTTTAAGAACTTGAACATGGAAACGAGAGGGGAAATTAAATTTTGAATGCCGTTTGCTTTCATTTATTTGTATAAATACAGTAAAGAGAGTTAGATCGTGTTATTAGGTGTATAAAATAATTTACATACTTAATACATTCAGACATTTCAAATAAATGGACTTTGTTATAAAGTTTTGGAAATTGTTTCAACCCTTGCAAAGTAGAAACTTGTATCAAAAATTTGCGATTGAACTGATTAATGTTTTTCCGTGTTGAGAAGATAAAGTTCAAAAATTCTTGAAGTAGGAGCGCACAAGTATCTGCTTTGTGAATCTCTCAAGCAGTTGCAAGAGAATTACTTAATCCTCTGCTATTTATCGCTCACGCTATCTGTGATGATCAAGATACCGCCGTGCATTCAAAAGACAAGGAAATAAAAAGTTTCACAGGGATCTCTGTATACGATAATTTATTCAACTATGTTGCGGAAAATTTAATTCTTCTAAATTTCTGATTTAAATAGAAAAAGTTCAAAACTATGCCGCAATTGTTACTGAGATTATTTTCATTTCCTATTAAACGACTTATACATAAAAAGAGATCAATTTTCAACGAAAAAAGATATACGATACATTATACCTGAACTCACACCAAAAAAAATCGACGTTAGACTTACTTAATTTGCAAGGATCCAAACCCCTTCCAAAATCTCAAATCCATCAATATATCCATCCACCTCCACCACACAAAAAGCACCCACACAAATCAAGCGTCCAATCATGGCACAGGAGGAAAAAGACAAGAAGGAAAGTGCTGTTATCAAGGATCTTGCGAGACGCAGGGAGCGACACGCGAATAAGCGAGAAAGCATCGAGAACAGATAGGCGCGGCCGAGTCGTCGCTATTAGCGCGTCGACAACGATTACAACGGGAACGTGCAACGAAACGATCATCCTCCACACCATAGGCCCTCTCCTCCCCCTCTGTTTCACTCTCTCGCGCCTTTCGGTCACTCCGAGAGGCGAGTCGATGGCGCGCGGAGATATTATTTACGGGGAACACGATTCAATAAAACATTCTATAAAATCATTGGTTATTAATTTGACGGCTGAGCGCGACGGGGGGTGATTGCTGCCTCTCCACGGGGTACCTTTTATCCCTGGCATCGTCGATTACCGACACGATACAACTGAGCCCCGACCTCCTTCTACTTCGTCTCGTCCTCCAACAGACGAGCCACACCGACCCTTCGACTCGATGAATCGGGACGGTGCGTTTTCAACGGAAAATAATCGAGATTAATAGGGGGAGATTGATATTTCTCGTTACTAACACGACGCTGGATATAGAAACGATTTCGACACGAAGACTCGCGAAGATAGCGCGAAAACTATCCTTGCTATTAGTGGAGACTCTGATACAGTAAACGCTGCCTCTGATTCGTATTCTTAATAATTCGTTGTCGTAAGAAGTACAATCTTCCAAGCAAATGCTTTGATTTAAATGACTTAACACTTGAGAATCTTCATTTAGATGTTATAGTAGAGATAGTCATTACAAAGAACAAGTGGTTATTACAAGAATCCTCCGTTCGTGTCGCTCCGACTGGACTCGACTCCCAAACCGCCAGGAACCCAACCATTTCGCATTAGATTCCAGTTCCTACAAATAAACGTAGTCTTCCGTGTTCCTATCGCGTAAAACTAAGAAACTAATGATTCTCCAATCCGCGTATCGCGGGCTGGTCGGCAAATAGAAACGGCGCAATAAGGAACTGGCCGGTAATAAGGCGAGTCGCTGATGACGCGGCGATATCCAAAAAGGTAAAACACTTTTCGCCGCGCGTCTCCCCAGATACTTGGATGATAAACAACGAACAGCGTCCCACTACCCCCTCTGCGATGGATTCGACGGATTTCCTGCTCGTCGGTGGATTCTCACGAGATCTGACCGAAGAAAAACGCGCAGCACGTCGAACGCGACCAGATAAAGAGGCTCCGTGTTTGTGACGTCAATTATTTTTAATCTCGCTCCCCGAGTCGCTTATCGTCCGCTTGTCGCACCGTGCACCGTGCCTCTTCCGCGAACAACGTATCTTCGGACGCGCGAGCCTAATCGCGCGCGGGCATGCGCGCGCGTGTCTCTTCCCAAAATCGAAACCGAACTTTCGGTTGCGCAACGATCCGAGAAATGGCGCGCGCTTTTCAATCGTCTGATAAGGGGAGATAGACCTATCTCTGAGGCGATCGCGTCACTGTTGCGAATTTCGAGCACGTTCCGCGACGTAGATTCTGAGGAGTGCTCTGAAGCTGCTGCCAGCAGAATGAGGCGATTTTTCAAGGGGAACAGAGACTATGGGATCTCGAACATTAAAGATTGAGGAACACCTGTTAGTGATTATAGCTACTTAGATACGTTATTTATTCGTTTGCTGCTTTAGTGGGTCATATATATTTTTAACGAACAGTAAACCTGTCATAAAGAGGAGCACTTAAGACATATAACATCCCCAATTGAGGATTTAGTTTTCGAGAATGAGCTGAAGAAAAGGACCAAGAGACATAAACGAGAACCGGTGGACGCGCGCTACTTCACTTTCGGCTCGTTATTAACTCAATTATGTTCCCAATTAGCGGTCACGCGCGCAGGCCACAGTTGCGACGTGCGGTTGGCAATAATTACAGGGACATTAACGTCCAGGGGGACAAGGCAGAGGGACAGCAACCGCAGAAGGCGATTTCCTCGAAAATTGCCGCAGCGTGCGCCAAGAGGACAGAGATGGTGGAGGGCCAAAAAACGGCGAATAATAAACACGGACTGGGATCGAAAAGGGTAGAGAGGCGAGGAAATGAAGAGACACCTGGTTCGACGAGTCCAAGTCGCGGCCACGTGAAAGTGGACGCCGGGTTTCGTGATCGCGGACCACGTGATCCACGAGGGACGAAGGATCCCCGATGGAGTCGGCCCGTCGCGATCTCCCTGGCCTCGATCGTTTTACATCGAGGATCGAGAAAGAACCGCTGATACGAATTTGTGCGACGTTCGTTAGGCTGGTGTAAGAAATTATCGAGGTTAAGGATTTTTTACTGGTGTCGAAATCTCGATGATCGATGGATCGTTTAACGAGCTCAGAGCGGTAGGCTAATGATCGCACTACCAAAAAGTACTGTGCGACTAGAGAACTATTAGAATTCTTTATTTATTGTTTTAGGATCGGATGAGATCCTTCCTGTGATATGAGAGAATAATGATATACTGTTCCCTGAGAATCTAATAAAAAGTTCTCAATATTAAAATGGATCTGTTAAGAACAAATTACAGATATTTAACGCTTTGCAGTTCGAGGATTTCAAATTTAAATTAATATTGGCGCTCTAAGTGAAATGACTACTCTATTTATATTTTAAGTAGATTAAAAATCAATTAAACTCTAGAATGCTCAAAAGGAAATTTATCTCGACTTTTATTAATCCTAAAAATCGCTTGGTATAGTTTATATACTATACTTTGTTTAATTGTGTTCTACTGCAATAACTAAAATACATAATTCAGAATGAAATAAGAATGTTATTTGAATTTTTAGAGATCAAATAATAAATGATTCTTTGGTTATTTAAGTATTCATTTAGCGGGTACTGGTTAAATAAGAATAATAACTCTCGTCTCTTTGTTAATTAGAAATACAGTAGTCTAGTTAGTATCTAGTTAGCTATTTGTAGATTCACGCGTTCTCCAATACATCCCTGGCAGCTACAATTCTTACATAGTCAGTCATTTCGAATGCAAGCATTAACCGTGCCTAATGCGATTTACCTTCAATAATTAGATGAGAACCAATGCTTTCTGCATGAGAGAACCACTGAACACGTCATAATTCTGGAGATGATAGATATACAAAATGCAAGAATGTATGGCAATACCTCCCACGATCGCTAGCAGAACATTCTTCATTATTTCTTATTCCTACCATGTAATTTTTTTTATCTAAACATCGATTAGGATTAGATTTATGGAACCTCAAAATACGCCCCTATATTGTTAAGTAGAAACTAATATTCTTTATCAGACGATTTATTATTGAACCTAAAATATTGCATTATACTTGACATTCTGTAATATATTTAAAATTTTGTTCTGCTTGCATTCGCTTTGAGATCAAAATTACTAAGAAAAAGTATAAAGAAAATTAACTGAAGGTATAATGAATGTGGCAAATGAAGCTTCATGAAAATCTTACATAAATAAGTAGAGCATTGAAAATTTCAAGGTAAGTATGTTAAGACAACTTTGTTGACAAATCTCGTCTTGCTTTCCCTGGACCACTAGCCGTGAGCGAAAACAGCAAAACAAATCAAACGGAGTCGAAAATCGAAAATAGTAATCACTCTGTTTTCGTTTTCGCAAATTCGAACTACTCCGAAATAAAACACATATATTGACTCAGGAAAAAGTTTCGGCGCATTCTGCAAGATAACGGCAACAATAAATCTCACAGGCTGATGGCCACCAATTGTATAAATTTGCAAATGAATATTTAACTACACGCGACTCCAAGAAACTGAATTATTATTTTTCCCAATAATCCAGGACTTCAGACCTAGCAAGAAAGACTTCTCAAAGGAAAACAAGAAAGTATTTGATACAATGCACTCTTATCTCTGCTAAAATATCTAAAATTTTGATATCAGAAAATGCAGGTTACAAAACAGAATTTATTAACTGCTCGCGCACACAATCACTCGAAAAATTGCGTATGTCAAGAGAAACGCGATTTTTAATACCATTGACGTAAGCACGCGCCAAGCGTGTGCGTGGTCGACCACGTGACCCCCGCGAAGTTAAGGTCAGCTGACAACGGCGAACCTGTCGACTGACACCGATCCCTTCTACACAAACAAACGATCTTAAACAACCAATTCAACCAAACAACTACATACATACAACTCACACAAACAATATTCTCTTCACCAGAGAATAATCACAACAAAATTCTAAATCTCCTCCTAGAAACTCTCTCACTATTCAAATCCACAAAATTCAAACGCGCACACGAAAATCCCGCCACTTGCAGCGCAAGTCCCCCATTGGTTCCGCGCGCTGGACGCATGTTGCAGCGCGTTCCAGATAAACCAGCGATCGAAAAATGCCTGGGAAGGCCTTCGAGAAGAATTCACCAAGCGACACGAATCGGTCGAGACAGTTTGCAGCGGCACGTAAGCGGCCTGACACCCAACGACGCCCAATCACCTGTCAAGCAACGTGGCGGCCGGCTAAAAGCACGCCCGCGAGAACCCGTTCGCCAGGGTGTGCGCGACAAACACGATTTAACAGGCGTCACACAGACGTCGGCCGAAGGAAAGCGAGGTGCAGTGAGAAAGAAAAGGAATCACGCATTGGTTACGACTCACGTTTCAGCGGTTTCGGGTTGCTCTGCTTGCGGCGTGACATCCTCTGCGCTCTGCCATCACCAAATCAGCGTCGACATGCTTGACATCGTTGCGGGTACGCGCGCGAAGACGTGGATCGGTCGTCCCAGATCGCCGTGACGTCGTCGACATATAACAAGTGACACAGCACACGCAACGAGAATGTGGAGCGTTTCAGGGCGGAACAGGCTGGTTACGAGAGGTACGGACAAAGCCAGGACGACAGAAACGTAACAAGCGAGAAGAGAAACACTTTGCAAGCACAACAGAAACGTCTGATTCCCCCCCCGACGATGTCGCTGGACAATGTATGCCGCGGATGGAACACGCCACTCTTCCGGTTACGGAGCGGTCTTTCTCCCCTTAAACGCGTCTCGCACAGACACCGGGTCTCGCGTTCTTCTCACGCACAGGCGCCCGACGAGAAACGCGTACAACACGCACCACGACAGCTCCTACCGCGGCCGCTGTCAGCGAGCAACTAAACACACGCGGTACCAAACAACCCCCACTCCCGCGACGCGGCGTGACTCCGTGGAAAGGAGTGGGGGTGACAGAGAAGGAACTGGCGCCGCCCACTGTGCGCATTCCATGCGTAAGAGCGGGAAAGTTTGAACTGTGCGGTTATCGGCGGAGTATTCTAGAGGAGGTATAGATGGCGGTAAAGTCGGAGTAAGAACAGAGATGGCTGCATATATTCTGGGACAGGCCGTTATTTGAAAGTAGTAGGAAAGTATTGTATAAAAAATTAATGGAAGTTAAGCTGAATCGGTCGTATAGTATTGAATATTTTTTAAAAAAGACTGTACTACGAAAAACTGTAAACGAATTTTGTGAGTTAACGCGTTGACCGCCACATTGGTCACATGTGACCGCAGATTGATTTGTCTATGACGCCACGGTGGTCATCAGTGACTGGAGTGACTGATTATTGAAACACTTTCGTGGCGTTCTAAGAGAGAAATGTGAATTTGACGTGGCGGTCAACGTGTTGAATAGCATTAAATTGTAAAAAAAATGTATATCTATAAAATAAAGTGTAAGGCACATTGTAATATATAATTTACATAGTAGTAATAGGTATATAAACATACAGGATGACGCATTTGAAGTTTCGCATATAATTATCTCCTAAACTATAGTTCGTTTCAAAACATGTTTTGATTAAAACGTCCACTTAGAGAAAATTTATGAGCATTAAAATGTCTCCCACGAATCAAGATAAGTTTCATTTAAAATATTTTTTTAAACGAGCTATACTGTGGCAGATAATTACGTGCGAAACATCAGATGGGTCACCCTGTATATATTTATAGTGTATATGTTTCCATAGATCGTATAGACATAAATCTCTATTTTTGATAATAAAAATAAAAAGTAGATATGATTCAATATTTAATATCGCACTGATTTTGTGAAACTGAGTTACTCAACTGAAAGGAATTGTTTTTTCTTTTTTGTTCGTCTATAGAAAATGCTATATAATTCGCAGAGTATAATTGTTATAATTGTTTTATTGAGAAAGGGATTAGAAAACGAGAAGAATTTTAGAAATTCGAGTTTGTTGAACTTTCTATAAAGCACATGGGTAGCCGAGTCGATCTAATAAGCAATTATAATGGAATAATATTAAAAATTTGGAAAATGTAAGAGTCAAAGAATTTTGTACTAAGAGTGAGTGAAAAAAGTAACTCGAGAATTTTTAAAATTTTGTTCTATTGGTCTACGATATGTTGAATGTAAATTATGCATGGAATGTTGAAAGACAAATATTGAGAGACTTCTAGCGACATCTACAGTGTCCTAGACCGACTGCATTACCGATCTAGGAAGCTGACTTCAGCGTCCTCTAATTGTTATACTAAACAATTCCTTTCTAAATTCTAACTCTAAACCTTTAATTGAAATTTCAATGTAATAAAATGGTACTTACATTATTCTGCAGCTATTGACACCTGAAGTCACCATCACAGAATCTGACCTTGCCTTCCTTGGCAAGGGTAGCTGTATTTAAATTTCAAAGAACACCTGTAATAAGAAAGAAACACTAGTTTAAAATAAATGTATGTATATATGTAAAATTTTGTAAACGATTCAATTCAATTCAATTTAATTCGATTCGATTCAATTTTTAACACATTTTGAGTTCTATTCGCAATTTAAAGATCTTCCTTTCGAATGTCTAAAAAGCGTACCCGAGTGTTCTATGCAATTAGAACATATATTGAAAGATACATGTAATTCTATTGGGTAATCATATCAAAGTAACTTATATAATCTTAAAATACAGCAAAATTCGACGAATTTGGCAATAATACTACAGAAAATAGTAAAAAACTTACCCTTACGATGAGCTGTGCACTCCGACGTCATTTCGTTCGAAGGGGTCTGCGCGCGCATCTTCGAGAATCGCAAGAATATCGTTTTATTTGCAATACTATCGAATCTCGATTGCTTGACACCTTCCACAACCCACCTGTTAGATACAACACAAAATATCACAAAATAAAATGAAACATATGAAACACGACCCGTATTTTGCTTTAGAAATTATAAAAATGTAACCATAATCTATGATACTGTAACTATAACCTTAGAAATTGAAGAAAGAGTGGTATAGATTGTTCGAACAAGTATTAATCAGTAAACTTATTAAAACTAACGAAGATTTTCTGTTATATGATTAACAGTATGTTAAAATCAACAATACGTACCTTTGTGAATAATTGACAATTCCCAGGAACAAGAATATTCATGTTTAATTCAACAAGAGGTACACACGTTTAACTCCCATGGCGTCCAGGAACGAAATGACGCCGTGCGCACTTTGAACATAAAAATGGCTACATCGCGCAAGCGGCGCGGCGGGAGAATTGACATTTAAATTCAAATTAATACTTCAGCCACATAAGAACGACAAAAAGAGACTAAAATTTTTACTATTTAAATAAATACTAATAAAGAGAAAAATAGCGTTAGGGTACAGGATAAAGCACAGCAGTACATAGAAATTAAGATTGTATATAAGATTGTGGAAAAATTTACCAGTGATCAAAGATGACCAGTGGTCAAGGATGACCAGTGGTCAAAGATGACCAATGGTCAAAGATGACCAATGGTCAAAGATGACCAGTGGTCAAAGATGACCAGTGGTCAAGGATAGACAGTGGTTAAGCTATCCACTGACAAGAGCTGTCCAGGGACCCTGGAATGTCCAGGGATGTCCAGGGATGTCCAGGGATGTCCAAAGGCCAGGGAGTTCCTCCAGAGGATTGCCAGGTTGATCCGCACCCTCCGGAGACTCCGGAGCGAGTGAGGAATTCGCGGTCCTCCAAGGGGATATATGAATTTCCCATTAGGGATGTATGTTTTTGATTGGTCCCCCATCTTTCCCGAGAGAGTATAAATGCCCCTGCAGGAGCACAAGTGTCTCACTCGTCGCGGGTCCTCCGGCGGGTGCGGGTCCTCCTCAGGGTACACAGGAGGGACTGCTGGGTCGTGGACCACCTTGGACAACTGGACGCCTGGATTCCCATGACCAATGGCCAGCTTGACTACTGGACATCCTTGACCATCGGTCAAGTTTTTTTAATTTTAAGTTTATTTTTTCTGTTGCCCCCCTCTTATGTTTCTTCTATTTTGTATGTACCCTGCCCCTCTTTTTTGCTTTCCAGTATTTTTTTTTTAATTCTCCTGCTCTACCCTAGCCTCTATTGGTAATTATCCTCTTTTATAGCGTTCATAGTTTAATATTTAATTATTATTTTAAAAATTTATATGGCCTAAGATTAAATGAAGATAAATTCAATTGATTTTTATCATTTTTACATTCATAATGTTTTGATAACCATGAGATTAAGGTATCAAAATAAATAGATATAAGATACTAATTGTAAAATAAGTTGTACTTATAAGGCTATAGATATAAAATAAGTATGTGCTTAATTTCCTTTCTTGATTTAAAGCCAATTAGAAATTTACTGTCTTTACCGACTTTAATGGTTGGGATGTATGTAATTCCTGAAATCGCCGTTCGTAAACGCAGAGGGCGCGAACGAATCAATGGTTTTTCGCGAAGTCGGTATTTCAGGCCATGACACAAAATCACATATAAAGGCAGGTCTCTCCTATACCTCGTCACTGCCTACACTTTACATCACAATTCAAATAGCACTTTTCTAGATTTACATAATAGTTCATTAACCACCTTCCTTATTTACTAATTAAATAATGACCGAAACATTCTTTCTCTTCTGCTTACTTTTATTTAAAGCATCCTTGCTGATTATAAGAATCAACAGCGATTAAACTCCTTCTGAACGGATTTTTCAGGTTTCGCGTATGCAAACAAATCAAAGGCCAATTATTTCCACTGCTACTACCAATACGTTCTATTTTCGTACGATGCAACATCACGAAATTTAGAGTATTGTTGAGTCGCGTTTCCAATGTAGCCACACGAAACAGCAACAAACCTCGTGTGTACAAAGGTTGTTTCGTTAAAAGTATTTTTAACCATGTACCCTGTTTACTCGATACTTTCCATGAAGGGCTCTGACCCGTTTAAAACCGGACACGCCCCACATTCTAAGAGCTCTGAGAACACAGAACCTCCCAGACGTCGCAGCACACGCGTAGTTACTTAAATACGGAGTTTCAACTCGGATATGCGTGCTGTGTTTCGAATGATTCAATAGCGCACGGATGGGCGAAGGCCGTTTCAAAGACGAAGCCAAAAACAACTCGATAAAATTTTCCAATGATAGTCTCTTTGTACGCAAACAAGCAACGCTTTGCTTGCAGTCGTAAGGTATTCATTCCACCATATGGCTGACCGAAGGTCAAGCAAGCGACAGTAGAGACTTAAAGAGAACAAGAAGCAAAGATGGCGACAGGAAAAGGAAAAGGAAAATGGGAATTGTTATAAATTACGTGAGATTGAAATTGTTTCAATTTTTATTGCATCCTCATGACGTTCCGCGTCGATGGTTTTGTACGGTGTAATATAAGGTATGAATAATACAGCGAAGAGTACTGCAGTAAAGCCGCTGATGACGCAGGGAAGCCCCTGAATGAAGTCAATGACGGTACGTACATCTACCAGCAGACCTTGCCGTGAACTAAAGAACTCTCGCTTCTGAACTTACAAACAACGAGCCACACACGGTGAATCCGCTATAGCGCCTGATAAAATATATATCCAGGTAAACATCGGTTTAGCGAAAACATCAAGTACCGCTCGTGCTGTATGGTAATGTCTTGCATTACGACGCATCTCAAAATAGATGTATGTAATTATTACTTTCCTCTAGCAAAGGTTATCTCTTCATAGACTGCTTTAAGATGCTATCAGACCTGATTCGTCTAGAAGAGCAAGAGAATGGAATAGTCTAATTGTAAGTAGATTACTAGTTAGTTATTCATCGTTTTCTTAATTCAGTCAACATGTGTAAACGATAATATATCTATCTTTCTATGTCTTCTACTCAAGAAAAGCAAGGTTCCACATTATCCTCACACAAACTCTCGACTGGAAAAGTACACTTTACCAAATGAAGTTAAAACTTCCAAAGTTAAAGTCTTCTTTTATCTTTAACATCCTTAAATACAAGAGAAGAATATGTGAGAATTAAACTAAAGTCAAATTTAAGTCATTTAATGCATTAGCTTGCGAAAAATCGTCAGAAAACAAACTGGGGTTCCATATTACAAGCTTCTCCTCTGCTTATCAATCGCTTTATAGCACGTGTTTTCCCCATTTACTACGAAACGTTGAGAAATACGCGGAGCGTTTGGCCACCTCTATCGTAGAATTAATTTCAGTTGCAAAACGGTACGCGAAGACCGAAAAGGTCAAGTGCTCGGCCTTGGGGCCCTCCGTCGAGGAAAGCGAGATAGAGATACGGATGTTTTGTACGAATTCATCCCACGCGATACACTTTTCCACTTTCGGCGTCGATTTCGTGACTGTGCCTCGGGTAATCGTCCGCGACGGTGCTCGCGCGTGGCCACGCTATGTACCCGCGAGTTTAAAAACAAAGTCAGCGACACTTTCGCCGCGTTAACGGCGAAGTTATGGAGCGATAAAACCGAGAAGCGACGCACACGACCGCCGATCACGAGCTGGTTGAATGATTCCCTTGTTGTCTAGCGTGGACGTCCGCGGCCGCTGAATTCGTCAAATCGGCTTGCACGCGTGCTGCCCACGAGAATCGATATTAAGCTAATTAAAGAACGTGGAATTATTCAAACTGACGCCGATGGTCGGGTGCATTACACGACAGACGTAGATAAAAGAGGGGCGTGATGAAACCGTGGGTAAATTTCACGATATTGTGCCATTACGAAACGAGTAGCCTACACGCTATTCACGTTTGTGCGTTTCGAGTCTCGAGGACGGGCTGATTCACGGAGATGCTGGCGTAAACAGCCACGAGTCCTGGCTATCGAATTTTCTAATCGCTGCGCCAACAGAAGTTGCAGTTACTGTGATAATGTAACGAGAACGGAACAGATACCGAATGATAACAGTTCACAGACAACACTTAAGTGTCTGGGAAAAAGTACTTACATCGTAATATTCCATAGAACTGGCCGAAAGTAAGACTTTTTCAGCTTTCAAAAAAAAGAAAGAAATATTAGGAGAAAATGTAATGGAGGCTAATTTTACTCGCTGTAGTCTCGTCCCTATTGCTTAAAATTATTGTCTTTCTCTTTCAGCCCTAGTAGATTGAAGAAATATGTATCTACTATCAGCTGGTGATGAGTCGTAAGACTATGGCGAGTAAAGAGTAGATACGTGGAAAATCACGTAAGAACTGAGTGATCTTTGATTGATCAACCTGCGATAACAAAATTGAACTACTTGACGTCGGTGTCATGTTTTACCGCATCGTCGACACGGTAGTCGGCCATCATTGATAATGAATCGTTACGAAGGCGTTGCAGACGTGCATAGATGACAGACTATTATAAATCACCCTGTAGCGATGCGATTAGGTAACCGTAGGATGCTCCATTTTGAAGCCGATTACTTATGACGCGAGCTGTTTTTTTCCAAAGGCTTCAACGTCGAAAATAAAACTTCGTTAAACAAGTTAATACTGCTTTCACGATCTTCTGTCTTTTTTAAGTTGATTAACCGAACTTCTTAAATTGTACATTATTTGTGAAATTTTTGATGCTTTCGTAAACTGGTTGACATTTGCTACTGCAAACGAAAGTGCAACAAGGTTGCCAATGGAGTCATCAGTGGTGTGGTAATTGAAGAAAATTGATAATTGCAATTTGAGGCTGCTTCAGACGTAACTGGGTCACGTTGTACGAATTGCATAGTGGGTGAAAATCAATCGACATTTCACACGCTGGTAATCTCGTTAATATACATGTATAGTACTGTGTAACAAATGCTACGAAGGTCGAGCAGGTGGAAGATGTTCGCAGAAACTGATTCCTGCTAATAGACGCATCCTCAAGGTGAAAAGTGGGCCGAAGACAATATAACAGGTGATTAGATTAACGAAGCGTAGTAAACACCAGTTGTCAGACTGTTATTTATGAGTTTAACTATTGGTTATCTCCTCGCGACTCCATCTTATTTCAGCGGAGAAATATGCTGAGTGTACATCGCCAGGAGTCTCCAAATAATAAATAAAAACGAATGAATCTTTGCAAAAGCAAATTTATGAGAAAAATTCTATTCCTCAATAATTAGGTACAGAGAGTGGTTTCTTCCAAGTATCTTTACCAATATTTGTATTAATATATGAATTGAAGGCAGATTGCACACTATATATCGTAGAGCATTTTATGCTCCAATTTGGATCTTCCATCCCCCCTTAATATATCAAAGGGTGTATTTGTTACACCCTGTGCATGAATCAAAAACAACGCACACAATTCCAGAAACTGCTCAATTCCAGATAATTCGAAGTGGGCGATCCGACTGCTATCGATCAGTCATCCAACGAGGCAATTTGTTGCCCACGAAGAGCACGAGAGGAAACGCCAGAAGAGGAGGAGGTGGCGAGGAGTCAAAGACCAGCACCGCCCGAGCTGGATTCGAATTAACCAGTGGCAAAGTGAGCGACCGATATATATTTAACGACAAACTGCGCCAGAATGCTTCCTCGTTGAAATCCGACCTCCTCACGACCTCGCTTCCCCAGATTTTTCAGTTGCCTGCGCGACACTCGCTGTCAAGCCACGTGCGTTCAGCGCGAAAAGCGTCAGGAGCATGACGACCGAGAAATGCAGATGCAATAAATTAATAAACGTCAGGTTGGTTAAAAATACTGGACGACTTCCGAGGGCGACGATACGAGGAACTGTAATTATTAACTGTCGCTTACTCGAATGCAAATTGTAATCGCATTCCTAGAAAAGCAATTCACTCATCGGACGATTTTCCTTCTTAGCGTTTCGAGAAAGGAGATATAGCGAGAGGGGGGAATGAAAGGCAGCCAATTAAGAGTCTGCGAACGTCAAGGTGGGCAGACGTCCTGCGTCTACACGATTCTACAATCAGCGATGCGACACGCATTCACTGTTTGCCCTCGAGAGCTGTCTTGCAAGTATATCGCAATGTATCGAGTGTTATAAGGTCATTGCTATATTAATTCTCACATATTTGATTAAAAATCACTAGATCACTAGGAGGTGAGCTGACCCCAAAAATGAGTCCCTCACCATAAACTCACAGTAAGGAAGCCACTGTCTCTCAGACTTCTCCTCGCCTCATCTCATTTAATTTATTCAGTCCCCAATGTGGGAGGTAGTGAAATCGCCGAGCCGACCGCGTAAGGTCATTTGCCCGAATAAACGTCTGCGTGGTAGATTTGCGAGACGCGTGGGTTCAAAGGAGCAAAGGGGGAAAGGTGAACGTGGCGATTCGGGGGCTCGGCGTGTCTCGCGATGTATCTCGCGCGTTTCGTTGTTTCGCTGAGAGACCGTCTCAGAAGAGAAGACAGAGACAGAGAGAACGAGCCACGAATCGGTGCTTTGGAAGGAGGTGTAGGAGGGTTGAAGCCAGCATGACGCTCAGGGAGTGCAGCGATACCATGACGTATCGAGCGAGCGCGCCACGCGGACTGACGTCATGATCACGGCCTCAGTCAGACCGTGAGCACGTGAACATCACGCCCGTGATCACGCGGTCGTCGGCTGATAACACTGCCCCGATTGGCTGGCCACGGCGAGCCCCTCGACGCGATTGGTCGGGCTAGAGCGCGCCGCATGATCACGCACACAACGGGCACGGCGTGCCGAGCCAGCCGACCTGAGAAAGCTTCATTGCGTTACCAGACGTCCAACGGTTACGAACCTTGCGCCTTTTTTCGAGAGGCATACGCTGTATACGCGTCTTCACGAGCGAGCCTCTTTTACTCAACCGCACCCTCTCGCCACGTATTCCATTGCGAAACATGGACGCGAACCAGACACCTCTGTCACCGCCAGCCTCACCCCAGCTCAAACACGTAAGTGCATCGACTGAATTAAAAGTACCGCCATCCGTGGGCCGACAGCCGCCCGCGAAATACGAACGTGGCTGGGCACGACCCAGCCCTGCTCTACATTTTCAATCACTTGTGGGAATGTTCCTCGATCTTTTGTGACTCTACTGTTTTATTTGTGTTTTTAATATAAGATTATGTTCGGTGTTCTGTCTCGAAGACACCTAGATCGATTTTAAGGGAACTGGTTTATTATTGGTTTGTTCGTCGTGTAAGTTTGTTTACGTAAGTTTAGAGGATTCTATTAAAAGATTTCTCTTCTTTCTTTTATAGATCGAGCCGCTTCAATCGTCGTTCAGTGTCGCGGCTCTTTTGGGGGACAAGCTTTTGCAGAAGGAGAAAAGCACTGAAATAAGTGCTAAGAAAGTGGATAATGGGAGCTCACGGCCTGATTTGCCACCGACTCCTCAGCCATCGGATTCGGAGGAGGACGAGCCCCTCCGAAAACGGCAACGCGTGGAGCACTGCGAATTGGCGAAGGTAAATAGACGGTTTTATCGACTGGGACTGCTTTCTGCGCATCTTGAGTACAGAACGCTATCTCTTTTTCATTTTCTTTTTTTCTTCCGCGCCCGAGCGATCGGCTGTCCACTCTAATGTGCATTCACGCATGCGCGCACGCTTTATGGAGTTGTTTTGCAAGATGACCCCATTTGCCGCGTGCATTCACTCTCTTACACCATTTTTGTCGCTTATCCTTCGAGCGAGCGCTTTCTATACCGCCCGATGATAGCGGTCGAGAAATGAATAATCAGTACCAATATTATAAAATAGATGGCTCTTAAGTTAACAAATAAGAGGCCCAAAATTACCAACAAAAAATGTACAAAAATAGTGTATCAAGTGTAGCGACTTTCTTGAAATTTTTCTTCCAAAATAATTGCAAAAACTGGAATTTAATAGATTTATGTTTTCTCTTTGCAGCTGCTGTTGGACGGTACACCACCCTCCAGCCCAGAACCCGCTCGCGTATCAGTAATAATGCGAGCTAACAGAGACGGTACCTACAGTCCCGCCAACTTAACGCCAAAGATTACGCCAACGACCTCGCAGCCAGTACCTTGTCAGACACAACAGTCTAGCCCGCAGTCTGACCGGACCTCGCGCCAGAGTGCCGCGGAACCAGAGAATGTTCTCAAGAGTCTCAAGTTCAAAATGAGCCTACGCAAAGAGGAGATCATTGTGAACAACAAGAACACCGACCGTGAGACCAGCCAGCCGAAATTGCACCCTTTAGCACCGAAACCAGCTCCAATTGTGGTAACTGGACTTCTGGGATCCCCCTTAGTCCTGCCCCGTGCGCCTCTTCTCTTGGTGACCGCGCCTACGACTACCACGACGTCGGCCGTGCCCACCCCAGAGTCCGCTGCACGACGACGCGTCTACGAATGCAAGCATCCAGGCTGTGGCAAGAATTACTTCAAATCGTCTCATTTAAAAGCACACACGCGAACACACACGGGGGAACGACCGTTCTCGTGCCCCTACGAAGACTGCAGCAGACGGTTCTCAAGAAGCGACGAGCTCTCGCGGCATAAGCGGACACATACTGGCGAGAAGAAGTTCGTCTGCTCTATTTGCCAAATGAGATTCATGAGGAGCGATCACCTGGCGAAGCACGTCAAACGACACACCAGGGACAGGTCCTTGACTGTTGGTGCCACTGTGCAGACCTCCGTCGCGCAGGTGACGTCCGCGCCTTTGAGGGTGAACCTGCTTCCGGTCATAGCGCCGCGGATAACGCATTCAGCGCAGCAAATCATACCACCGCAATTGGCGGCTTAAGCAACGCGAGGACAGTGATGTGAAGTCACTGGCGTGCTCGAACCCGTACCTAAAGCTGTGAATGGAGCTTTAACTACTGGAGAATTGGGAACTGTTCCAGCATCAACGTTGGTGCACGGTAGCAGACGGATGCGTCCTCCGTGAAGTCGTGGTAATGCAGGGATGCTGTTGGAGGATGTTGAGGTTTTGATTGAATTGTACAGATATGAGTTTGTTGGTGAGGATACCGAGTACGAAACGCGAGGAACTACCTGGGAGAAGTAAGCTCCCGCTTGCCTCTCTAGTAACGTGTATCACACATCGTGACTGTGTAGAACGAGTTATCACGGGGCGTACTTAAGAGGAAAGAACTTGAAGGCACGAGGAGCGGTGATAAGTCATAAAACGAGGCTTTTTTGCCGTCCGTGAACAAAGTACCTAAGTGTGTCTGTGATCTGTGATGCATAAGCGCGTTGACCCAGAAAGAGTATTTATTTAAAGACGCAAAGACAGTTTTTATCAATTATGTACGTAACGGCTATGCAAAAAAATACGCTAATATTATATTGTCTTCACTTTCGCTCGGTTAGTTGTATATGTTAAACACCGAACATAAGACTTCTTACTTGTAAAGCTAAGTTCTAATGATTTTTCTACGAAATCAGAGATTAATTAAATGACTTATATACTTTCGTAAACCTTGTGCGTACGTATCTTCCTAATGCTTCTCCTATATCCTTAAATGTCCAGTAATCTAGGTGTAAATGATTTCTGATTTTGATTGGCAGCAATTACTGTCATTTACATTGCCGCGTTTTGTATTCGCAATGATTAATACCTGGAAAATATTGATGACTGAAAGCGAGTTACTGTGGAATGATTAACGATTGCATTGACTCATTTCTCTCTTTATTCTAATTGCGTAATTATAGGACAGAAAAACGGTAACAAACACGAGCGCGGATTTTTTCCGACGTGCAAAAGAGTTCGAGACTAATACGGAAGGTCATGCGTCGTGATGACCGACGTGATCAAGAAAAAGGCAACACTCGAAAACAACTTGACTCGATTACACGAATGATACTAATGAATCCCCGAGCATAGTAGTCAAGTGTACTTGAGTATTAAGTCTTTTATATTTTCAAAATTTTACGATACCCTGTTATCTCATCGTGAGTCAATTGTTTACGATAAATTGAATCGACAAGGATATTAAAATCGAGCTAATACCACTCAATTTCAACGTTATTCGCACACTTAGTAAACTTCGTTGACTCAGCTTCCAGCCTGGAAAAATGGTACATACAGTTTTGATTACGCTTTAATTGGTCAATGTTTAGCGCAGAATACAAATCACAAGTCACGAGATCTGAATCGCAACTCAGCGTGGCTAAATGTTATATCAAAGCGAAAAGTTTCCATCACGCATCGTACAAAGAGCCCAATCACGTTCGAGTGCGTGGATATGATCTCGTTTTTGATGATTAAAATCCATGAAGGTATTTTCTACATAAATTCGATATTTTCGAGACCCTTTTCCTTTTTTCTACTTTCAGAAAAAGATAATGATGCATTATACATATAAGCTCCATCAGGAATATGAATTGGGTGTTTAATAACATTTATACAAAAAGTAAGCGTAAAACGTGTTTCCTCACGATGCTTCGTTTTTACGTGTAACAGGAAATAAACACGATTAATGCAAGAGAAATTAAAATATTCCGTTATACATGGTATAACAGTCCTCATACTCAAGAAAAAGGATTGTTTTAATGTTGCAATACAATTAGCAAAGTTATCGTTGCAGATAAGATTTTTTATCGATTGTATTCTCAAGAACTGAGTTACCAAATTACGCTTCCTGAAAATCGCTGTATCAATACACATTCAGGTTTCAACGCGTTCAATTGCAAATTTTCCCTGTTTGGAGAATGTTTTTGTGGAGTTCTAACTTTCTATCCCTGTTCGCGGTAAATCGGTGCAGGACAAAGCTTTGCAGGTCTACTTAAAAACATGATCCTCGGCAATGGTTTCTCACGAAACGGCGTGGTTTCTTGCATCAGCCAAGGACTCGGTCTCTTTTAATCTTGTAAATGTCACAAACAGGTGTGAGACCGGTAGATGACGTAAAATGTCCTCTTGATTACCCTCATTAGATTTCATTCAAATTTGTCTTTATCTTAAATATGTAGCGTGTACTAAAATTAATTCTTTGTTAAATCTCCACAGAACTTGCGTCATGTGCACAAAGGATTGAGGTATACACCTTAATAAGTATTTAAAGTTATTCTTCATAATATTTATATCAATATTGATGATTTATTCATCCAAAGCTATTTAAACATTTTTGTGGTCATTAGGAAACCGTGATTATCAACTTGAAAATGTATTGTTATTGAAATGAAAATTACTGTTATCAGTTAAGAAAGAATACTCTGTAAGCTTCTTTATTTATAGTCTTCTATTTTTGGAAGAAAAAAGATCGAACATGTAAACGTAGTATTTTGATTATTTTTATCAAAATTACATTGTTTTAGAGCTTCTGTTTATTTCTGTGTTTTTACTAATATCTTCCGATTATTAGTGTTATAGTATATTTCATTGACCATGCAAAATGGCAATAAAACACTTCAGATTAAACTGAAATCTCACTTATTCCGCGGAAGTTAAACTTACCTTACTAATAAATGTTTGCGAACAGGGAATGCTTGGCTTTTTTTTTAATCGCATAAATCGACATTCGCCGGAAAGTGCAATACCTTCTAGACATTGCATCAAGAACAAGAATTCCGCTCCTACGTGTTTCATAATTCAAAGCGAATGAAAAATTCTAATTAGGCAATAAATTTATTCGTATACATTTATCACTTGATCATTACTATACGCTCACGCATCTTTATTGTCCTTAGTCTTATAAAAGAAGAGGATCAGAGTGTTCAATTATAATAACAAAATATTGAAAAAACAGTATTTTTATTAATTTGTGAGTAGTAAAAAGTACACATTACGTATTTCAAAACTATGTACGCATGTACATCAGGCTCGCATTTCTGTATTTTTTTGCAAAAATAAACTCTAATATTATACTACGTACATATATTATGTTAACATTAAAATTCTTTCGACGTATAAACCATATAAAAATGCTATAATAAATACACATTCGTCGCTCTTGCATTGATGTTTGATGCCTTAAGGTAATACATAAGTAGTTAAAAATATAACTTTTAATTAACTATCATCTTTCGCGGGAATATAATGCATATATAAAAATATCAACCACTTATGTACTGTTCAATTTACTGTTATATAAATCCAGCTGTTCAATTTCAAATTGTACTTATTTTGTATGGAACTTTTTGCTTGGATCAGACGCCATATCGTATAACGTCTGGCACGGCTTAAAGGCATTACCGTAGTAACTTTGGAATTCTTCCATTTGCTTCACTAATCTACCAGCTCCATAATAATCTACCCAACGGAAAGGTCCACCAGTGAAGGGAGGGAAACCTAATCCGAAGACGGCTCCTACGTCACCCTCCAACTATAAAAATAGGTATTTATATTTTATTCCATATTTGTAAAAACAAAATGTTAAAATTATATGCGTAGAGATATTTACGTACAGGATTAGCCAATATATTTTCTTCTAAGCAAAGTACTGCTTCATTGACGAACCGAGACACCATTCTTAATTGACGATCTTCGTCAGTTGTACTTCCTTTTGGTTCAATTTTGTATTTTTTCAAAAGGGTTAGTGCTCCCATGTTAACATCCCTGTCCTTGACATTGGCTTCATACACAAATATCCCTTTACCAGATTTCCTTCCTGAAATAGTAGGATCCATTAAGTATATGTAGCTTATAAATATTAAACAGAATGTATGATATAAATGAGAGAACGTACCAAGGAAACCAGACTTGACCATATCCTCGAGTATGCGTACATCTCCTCCTTTGAAACGTTCACCTAATTCCTCTAAAAGATGGACGCTTATATGTGCAGCAACGTCGATACCGACTTCGTCAGACAGCGTTGCTGCTCCGACAGGGAATCCAAACTTTTTAGTCAGCTTGTCTAGATCCATTGGATCCATACCTTCCTATTTTGATATACAATATTATAATTTACCTTGCAGATTAAGTTATTGTTAAGAAAAACGAAAGTGTTACCTGTAATAACCTAATGGCTTCAGCCAACATAGCAGATAAAATTCTTGTTGTATAGAAACCTGGGCCATCTCCAACAGTAATAACTGTTTTACCCTGTTTCAAACCCACATCGACCGCAGTTTTAATAGTTTCGGTCGACGTCCCTTTGTGGGTTATGATTTCTAATAATTGCATTTTGTCTACTGGAGAAAAGTAGTGCATTCCAATCACCTATGAAACAATATTTTATTAAATTTCAGCTGATTTCAAGTTTGGTAATATAGCGTTTTATATTTGCCTTATCGGGACGACTACTTCCGGCAGCTATTTTAGTAATAGGAATTGCTGATGTATTCGTTGCGAGTACACAATGGTTTGGCGCTACTGCTTCGATTTCTTTTATAACCTTATGTTTGATAGCAATGTCTTCAAAAACAGCTTCTATAACTATATCTGCATTTTTAAAGGAGTTATAATCTAAAGTGGCATCTAGCTGAGCAAGATATTTATCTCTTTGAACGCTAAACACGAAAACAACAAATTACTTAACAGTACAGTGTGAAATTATATAAACGAAGTTGTAGAGTGTTTTAAACGAACCTAGAGAACTTCTTCCTCTTTACAGCATTGTCCAATCCTTTCTGTACTTGACCAAGACCTCGATGTAAGCCTGCTTCATTTGTATCTTTCATAACTACATTAAAGCCTTTGTCTATGCTTACTTGGACAATCCCTGCCCCCATTAGACCAGCACCAACGACTGCGATTTTCCTAATAAAGATTAAAAATTAATGTTCTGTAAATAATCAATAATTTCTATGTTAAGTGAGAGTATCCACTTACTTAGGAGCACTTTTTGGTGCACCAAAGCGATTTCTTTTACATGCTCTTTGTCCAAAGAATAAACTTATTAGACCTTTAGATTGTGGTGTAACTGCCAGTTCACCGAATGCTCTAGCTTCTGCTTCAAATCCAGCAACTGGACCTTTATCTAAACCAGTACGTACTACATCTAAGATTTTAAGTGGAGCAGGATATAATCCACCAGACATTTTCATCACTTGTTTTTTGGCTTTGTTAAATATTTGATCCTTAACAAAATCAAAGGAAAGAACATATTTCATGAGTTTTTCAGTCAAAGTCTTAGGACCTCTATTAACTGTCAAACTTCCTTGTGCAATATCTTTCGCAGCTCTGATAGCTGTCTCCTCCAGGTATCTCATAGTGCTACAAATATTTCAAATATATGTTTAACCAATTGGTTTGTTTCATAAATGCATATTAAATTTAATGATATATTTCTTACTTTTCCTCTGGAGTTGCAACTCCAGGACCAAGACGGTTTACTAAAAGATCCACAATTCCAAATCTTTTTGCTTTATCAGCTTTAACATTTTTACCAGTAAGGATTATGTCTAGTGCATTAGGAAGTGCTATTAATTGTGGTAATCTTTGTGTGCCTCCTGCTCCAGGTAAAAGACCTAACATTACCTCTGGTAACCCTAAATTGGTTTTTGTATCGTTCACAGCAAGTCTATAGTGACAGGCCAATGCAACCTATATTAATAAAATAAAATTGTGATTAGAATCGAAAAGCTGTGGTAATATTGAATAGACCCACTTCCATATGGATTTTTTAAATTATGTACCTCAAGACCTCCTCCTAAACAACTACCCTGGATTGCAGCTACAATTGGCTTCTGACTCTTTTCTATGGTATTCAATATTTGCTGAGCCTGTGAAGATACTTTGTAACCATCATCTGCAGTTTTCAAATCTTGTATACCAGTAATATCAGCACCAGCAATAAAACAGTCAGGTTTTCCACTAATGAGAACTGCAGAATTAATTGCAGAATTGTTTTCTACATCTTTTAAAAGTGTTACAATTTCACTCATTACTTCTTGGCCTAAGGTATTCACCTGTATTAAAACATATCAATTTATTCATTTATGAATAATGGAAGATAACATTATTACACATCGTACCTTGGCTCCTGGAGAGTCTATAGTGATCACCGCTACATTATCCACAACTTTGTATTTCAAGTGTTTATTATTTGTAGCAGTAGCAAGTGTTCTTACTGTTTGATATGATGCTGAAAGTATAATTCATGTTGCAATACAAAATATTTATTGAAATAGAAAGGAAAATAAAACTTCGCTTTATTATTTTAAATCACATATTATTATAATATTTTATCACATTTCAATGCATAACATTATAATATATTATTTTGTCAAAATTTGTTTAGAAACATGTTTTCAGATTTTAGATTTTATTAATATTCAGTATATACTAAGAATATAATGTGTGTACAATTGTATAATATTTTTAAAGCTATGTCAGGTACAAATCAGAACAAGTCCACTTGAGAGTAAAGGTGTGATAAATGGATGTGTAATTTTTTTCCTGTGTTTATAGTTACCATTTTGTGTTAAAAATTTCTTATTTATGTACGAAGAACGTGCAAAAGCACCCAATAATCTGTACTGTGACATTTTTTAAAATATTAGACGTGCACACCCGATTCCACAGTACTAAAGTCTAAAAGTGCACATGGAATTACGAGTACATAACTGGAATTGCCTTTGGAACGCGCATGCGTGCAGTACGTGGATAGAAACCTAACCTACAGAATTCGCCATATTTTTCAAGGACTTTGACCTCGAGTTAATGTATTTGGTAAAAATAATTTGAATATATTGTCGTATCAAAAATAGCTGATAATTGATAATCATTTATGGAAAATTTTTCATCAGTTATATGAAACCTGCTTGACCGTGACAAGCAGTACTTTGAGAAACGATGCACAGGAATAGTATTCCATTGTATATATAAAATTGAACAATGAACTACTGTGTATTTTATTGTTCTAATTCTCTTAATCGTTAAGACGGCTATAATCTGATATTGCCATATACAGTAAACAATTAATTGTTGAATAAAAAAGAAAAAATTTGAATGAGAAAATATATTCACAGTTTGTATCTAATACATTTCGTTAGTTCTCCACAAGCACTTTTACAATGCTAATTATTTGTGATATTTCTTTAATTATTGCATATAATACGTTTGTAAATAATTTATTCAAAACATGAAAAGGATCTACTACGCTATCTAGACGTAATACTTAGGAACTAATGCCTTCCTTTTAAAATGCACAATTATAAAAAAAAGTTCCGTGAAATCGCTTAAAAAAATTACTTGCATACTTAAATACTTAAGTGACTGAATTAATAAGTACGGAATGTTAAACTATTTTACAGATTATATCGCAATTGCAATGTTAAATAATTAATTTTGAATTTATGGATATTCCCTCCTCCGCCATTATTGCCGATTTCTGTAGTCATGTCTGTTCAAATTGCGCGCCGAGTCATTCCGCTCCTGGACGCCGTGGAGGTCAGACGTGTGTATTGCTCATCCCTTAAACTTGTCTAAAAATGTTCCTGGCGGTTCTTCATTTTCTATAAAGGTACGTGCCCTTTATTTTAACATACTGTCACAAATGTAACAAAAGATTAATCTTGATCTCAACCATTTTAATGATTAATGTATATTTGAAAAATGTGTGGTTCGGGATCTCCAATTATGTGTCCAATAAAACGCTATTTTATGATCTACTGAATAAATGTAAGCAATATTAGTCAATTTTGAATATCATTTCTATTTTTACATATTGGGTAACAAATCTATTTGACGTTTTGTGTATTTTTTTGAATTTTGTATCTTTGGATTTTGTACGGTAAATCAAGTAAAATGGCGTCGAAGTTCAAACGGCACATTTAGTATTTTTGCATAAATTAATACAGTTCGTTAACTTATGATAGCATTTTATAAATCATAGTTAAATTTGTATAGTTCTGAAAGAGAATAGAGCTGATATTTGGTATATTTTATTAATTTTAATTATATTTTTGTGTTGTACGTAACAGGTGGGTGATAGAAGACCCTAAGCGAGCGAAATTCGATAGTATCGCAATTGGAACGATATTCTTGCGATTCTCGAAGGTGCGTGCGCAGTTTTTTCGAATGGATAACGCTGGAGTGCAGAGATTCATCGAGAAGGTAAGTTTTTTACTATTTTCTTTAATATCATTACAAAATTTGACAAATTTCTGTGTGTTATGATAAAATATGAAATACTTGAGAGTGAAGCTGACTCGATGGAGCATTTCATCGCGTCAGTTTTGCTCTTGGCTCTTGGAGGAAAGCAAAATTATTTGAATTTAATATATTCAAAGAATTTTGTTTTACAGTAAAATATTGTTCATAAAAATGTGTAATTAACCTTATTGATTATTTAATTAAGTCTATTCTAAATGCAATTGATGTTATAGAATTTTAAAAGGTATTTGAAATGAAATGAAATATTTACGTTTAATTTTAAATGTGCATTTTTTTATTTATGTTTGATAATTATGTGTTATTTCAAATGAAATATTTACCTTTAATTTTAAATGTGCTTTTTTTTTATTTATGTTCGATAATTATGTGTTATTTGTGTTGTTTTTTATTTAATGTGTTAATATGTTTCTGCTACAAAAATGTTTTTTTTACTTTAAACTAAAGTAAAAAGGACATTCATTATTTAAGAAAAAAATGAATAGAGATACTGATTTTGCTACTAAGCTTTAATTAATTTAATTGGTAAATTAAGATAAGACAGAATTGTTTAGATTTTAAATTAAATTAGTGTTAAGCTCTTATTTTTGCCTGGGTACGTACTTACTTAAAATGTATCTTCCCATGTAAATTACATATTTACACGGTGACTGAAGAATAATCGTTAAGCAGATAAGTAAAGGAAGATACATAGAAATAAGTATATATTAAACATGATTAATTGTAATTCTTATCTCCCATAGCACTGTAATTGTATTAGACTATTACAAATATGAGTCGATGTATGTTTTCAATTACTGATAATGACTCTAAAAACAATGAAGAGAAAAACGTAGATATATCTATCGCGGATAATACAGAATTAAGGTGAATTTCAAACATGAACTCTTCTTTACATAAATGACTTTTTTTCGATAAAATAACCTTATTTATACTTTCGTGACACGTAGGAGACAATTAATAGCGCGTATTGAAAGCTTAACTTCGAGCATAATCCAACAAATATCTTCAGGGCAGTTACCAAAAATTTCACCTTTATTGCATAATTCTACCTCATTGAACACACAAGTGTTCGATGAAAATTATTCAGATTCACCTACCTTTGAATCTTGCCCATTCGAGGAAAGTGAACAGATCAATGAAGAAGGCGAGCAAAGTAACAAAAGATTAGTAACCGACTTCGCTAAAAGTAGAAGCAAAGATAAATTTGCTCTCATGATGACTGTTATGGCTGCAGCTCATCGTTTGTTGATAACAAATACCACAATCACTAGACGATCTCTCTATTACGATTTGAAAAGCAAGAAGACGTTGGATTTGGCGCCAGAACAGAGGTACGTGGATCAGGCAGTGAACCACGTTGCTACTCTTTTGAACTGTGCACCATGGGAACTTAGTGAGTCTCTCTTCGAAGATAAAATATCAAGCTAGAATTTCAAATAGTCACAGCTTCTGTTTTTCTACGAACGCAGTATATAATGTCGCCTCATTTAGATCTCCTATCCACCTCGAAAGGATTAGCAGCTGGTGACTTGACTCTCACGATGATCGACAATCGAATTGTCGATTGCACAGTGCCAGGGGGTGCTCTGATACCGCATATCGCGTCGAACGTAATTTCCATTCGAACGAAAGCGAGAATTGTATTGGTAGTTGAGAAGGATGCTGTTTTCCAAAAACTACTCCAAGACAACTGCACCTCTCAACTCAATTGCATTCTGGTCACGGGGAAAGGGTACCCTGACGTGGCTACTAGAATGCTGGTGAAGCTACTATCGGAAAAAGTGAAACTTCCAGTTTATGTGGTAGTGGATGCAGACCCATTCGGTGTGGACATAATGTGTGTCTATCGGTAAATCTTAAAAAATTTTCGTTCAAAATAAAATAAATACTAAGATTTTGACCTTTTGAACCCATTCTCAATGCAACTTTGGTCTCCTCTCTGAAGGACAAAGTTAAATTGAAGATATTCGAGGTCAATTTCATTGCTCAAAATTATCTTGAGGTTGTTACAAGGGTCAAGTTGAGGTCAACTATTTGTTGCACTAGTACTGCAACGAAAGTAATGCAGTATTTTAGAACATAATTTATTATCTTCATAAAACGTACATATATCACAGTAAAGGTTGATTTTCAAAGAAGGCAATAAGAAGTATGGAAAACGTGATCGAAAAAATGACAAATTTTGAAATTTCTGTGAATTAGTTTTGGCTCAGCGGCATTGTCCAAGGAGAAAGATAGCTTAGCCTGTCCAAATGCTAATTGGCTTGGGGTTCATCCATCGGAATTGCTCGGTTTGGGAGTGAGCACCATGCCCCTCACGGAATTCGATTTGTCGAAATTGGCTGCCGTCGAGGCGCGACCATATATCACAGAGGCGATCCTCAAGGAGCTTAAAGTGATGCGAATGGGAAAAGCGGAGATAGAGAACGTGTCTTCCTTCTCGGGAAAATTTCTAACTGCTACTTATTTGCCTTGTAAGATCAAGGGCCATGATTATATTTAATCTGGGGGTGTTTTATGATTTTTGGGGATGACTCTGTATAGTGAAAGAAGAAAAACTTCATTTTAATATATTCCACTTAAGTTATAAGTTGTTCTAAACTTATTATTCTACAATGTGTCCTCATAATTATACAAGTGTGTTACCGTTTCGGATATCGAGGTTTTCAACTGCGACTGCTTGACCATTTGCGTTTCGTAGCTGTCACAACTGTCTTCTAAATTGATCAATTCTGGAACTTTACGGAACGATCCTAAACAAATCACGCTGCTATCCGATGATCGTCTCGAAAGGGTCAAGTCTTTTTTCAAATTCTCTTCTGAAGCGACGTCTCGAATACTTTTTGACCTCGTTAGGTAGTGGTAGCATAACCTTAATTAATTTGATAACCAAATCATCAAATGTCTTTATCATTTTTCCAAGTCATTTTTACCGATTTTGTGTGACTGATGAACCGGGCTTTCGTCTGTTAGTTTCTTGAGGATTAGCCGATTTTGGGCGGCGTCTTCTCTTACGCGATCGTCGTAAGGACATGATATTTAATCCTTTGCAGAATTGCAGTACATGACAGTTATCATGAAAATATCTGTGGTTGTTTGGCAAAACTACTTAAGTCACATGTTCTTGTTTTCGATATTTATTGGTGTTTAAAGTTTTCAGCTTCAATACTATATTATAGATCTGTGTCTTCTTGGAATTTTATTTTCAGATGAAAAAATTCTTTAGATCCCTTTCTTCTTTTTAAAAATATAAATTAAGGCTTTAACTCGAATCTTTTTAAAGTTGTGACATAGGTCATTTTGCCTTAGAACCACAGATATATTTGAATTTGAAATAAGTGAATTTCGCGCTACACAAAAGGTATGCAATATCAGGTGTTAAATGAGGTCTATAGGGTGACGAGAAAATAACAGTGTTTCAGGTAATGTAACAGTTTATTGAAAACACTTTTGTCCGCCCGTTGTCCGGGCCGAGCCTCGCTGATATTAAAAAACGCAGAGTCTTAGTAACATGATTATCTCGTGGGTGTTACGTGAAATATAACTTGAACGATATCCGCGAAATCGGCGTCCCCGAAAAATTTGAATTGACTCGCGTTGAAAAGAGAACGTGGAACAGGCAAAACGAAATCTGTTATCTTTCTGAGAATTTTAGAAATTCTATCGATGAAAATTGAAGAATTCCCAGTTGCAACATAGAAATTTGATAACGCGTTATTTTTATGTTTTTCTTAAATATTCTCGATCGACGATGATCGAAGCCGATTTCGCGGATGTTCGATCTCCAGGTCCGTGCGAATATCGTAAAAAACCGAGTGGAAACAATCCGCGTGCCCTCGCTTCCCACGAGAAACTATCGAGAACGCCTCTCTCGAACGATATAATTCGCGGCACTCGCCTGCGATGCTCGGTGGATGATTCGAGCGTATATTATATAAAAAACAATTGTCCATACTCGCGGAGCACAATATTGGGATCAACGACTCGCTGCGGGCGAATTCGAATCAACGTTTCCGAGTATACGTATAGAATCCGAACTTCCTTTTTTGATCATTCCTTTCGAGTTGATGATGCTATTACCCCGAGAAGTCTGATATATCGAGAGGAGTGAGGCATCGCTAAAATTAAGTCCAAGTCGATTTGGATATAGCGAGGTTTAAATTATAGATTTGGGAACTAGTTCGAATGCTTAGAAATGTTTAACGAAAAGGTTATTGTCTGTGAATGATGTAGGATTTGGGCTAATATCTTTTTTTTTTATCTTTGTTTATCTGTAAAATTGAAACAAATTTAGAAATGCAGATTATAAATGCAATTGTGAATATTGGGTTGATTCGTAAATAATATTGCTGGAAATTAATTTATGTCTAGTGAGAAGATTTTCCAAGTGTCACCCTCACTTTGTAGGTATAATTAAAATTTTCAACCTTTCAGATCTTCAAATATTCAAATTTTCAAATTTCATACTTCAGATGTTCAAATATTCAAATATTCAAAAATCAAATTTTCAAATATCGAACTTTAACATTTTGAATTTTTTCTCAACCCCTTTCGTAAAGACTACCTACTTATGATATACAGAAAAATGCACTAGAAATGATGCAATCGTCTTGGACTTAGATCGGAGAGTGCTTCACTCAGACGACACATTTATAGATACCTTATCTATTAATACCTCGATATTCGGGCGTATCCGTTTAAAAACGCGTGAAACGCCGCTTGTGGCGGACACGAGGGTCTCCGTCGATAAATCCGACAAATAATCAATAATAATCGTAATTAATCTGAGTATCACAGATTATCCAAATAATATCGAGTAAACGTACCGTAACCATTTTCCCCTTAACACATTTTTGAACTTCCCGTTTCAGTTTTCTTTCTCGAAATCGTTGAACATCGACGAACGATATCGCGTCGTCGGGTGATAAGCGAATCTCGTTAACATCATTCGCACGGAACGAACGTACGCGCGAATTTGTCCGAGTGTTCGCACGGGCCTCTTCAGAACTCGAGTTCCGCGTGAATTACTTTTCTTTAATTCTGTGTTTTAATCCTGCGATGGTGTCCTCTGTGTATATGCGTGTATGTTAGTGTCTGTAGGTGTCTATCTCTGTGTATCGCTCTGTCTCTCTTCATGTATAATATATATATATATATTTTTCTTCTTTTTTTCGGCTTCTTATTAATTCTCTTTAGCCTAGCGGCGATAATACGTTACCAAAAGCTTATAGATATCCTTATGCGCTGCTACCAAGGTTTCTTTGCTGCGATTAATTTCTCGTAATTCGCATGCTGTCTGTTGTCTGTTGTCGTTTGTGTGCCTGCCGTTCGTGAGTCCGATACCTATGTGTCTACGTTAATTCGCCGCACTTTCTGCCGTTATTATAGTTAATAATTGATTGCGATTGCACACTCACGCTCGCGCTCACTCACTCCCGGTCAATTTCTCGCGCTCTCGCTCTTGTCCTCTCACTCTTTTTGCTTCCCCCGCTTGGCTCGGAGAAATCTCGAGCTGTCGCGAATTCACGCGGGGAAAGATGAATATCTCCGACGATAATGAACTTTTACAATGAAACAACAACTCTCCTTGCCGCGTGACGATGGGATCGCGCTTTCATCTTTCTTCGATTGTATTCTCGACTTTTTCGTGATGGTGTCGCAGTGTTTTAGGAAGATGGAATAGCAGAGATCTGAGCTGGGTAGTTCTATCTCAGTTTCTGTTAATTGAATAATTGACTCTGATACGAATGTGCTTGGGTATAGCTATGTTTGTGCATGAAACTGTAATATATCTAATGAGGGTATAGGGGTAGATTTTGTACGAGGAAATTATTGAATACAAGTTAAGAAATTATACCGATAGAACAAAATATAGTGGCAATATTATTAGCAACTTTGAAAGGTTGGAGTAGATGATTGTAATTGAGTACTTGTGTGAAAATTTAAAAATTGTTAAGAATGCTCATCTCTGATATTTCACCTTGTTTTTTTATCACTAAACCGAGGCGATCCTATCGCCACGCGTTGCACTTTTGTACTCTCTACAATCGACATCAAGCATGTAATATCGATTCTAACGATCTGCCACGTCTATCTTCGTCCACCTGCGGACAGCCACCTCGACGAGAATCATTCCTTTTACAGTTCTCTCCTTTCCTAATCTACTTTCACCTCTATCCTCGTCGAGGTCCATCGACGCAGCCTGACATGGACGAGCCACAGTGATTACTCATCTAAGATTCATTAATATTATTAGGTAATCTCTTCATCTTCTCTGTTCTATTTATTATCGTTTGATTAGTTGCACTAGCCTTGATTGTCGGCATTTAAGGGCTGCTGGGCAGGCAGCGTTTATGGCGACGTGCGACTCTTCTCGTTCGAGCGCGACTCCTCCGCGATCAACCGTGAAAAGTGTTCTCTTGTTTCGCGTTACATCTATTGAACTGGCGAGATATTTTAATCAAGGAGTATTTGAAGTCAAAATATTCGAATTTTCGGAGTACTTAATTCTACCTGCTTTCTGGAACCATTAGATATTAAATAATAATTTTTCAATAGAACATAGGCTTAATAAAAAGTTTATATTATAAGACGTCAAGTTTCGCCAACTGAATGCTATAGCATGATGGGAAATATCTCGCGAGTTCGATTGACCTCGAACGATTTCCTCAGTCAACCGCATCCGAACGACTGATTCCCCTTTCACTGCCTTTTGGTGACCACCCTTACGAAGAGAGACCCTGAATTGCATTATTCACTTTTTAGTGTGATTCTTCCTCCGTATAGAGTTTGTCAAGTTTTGTTCTTCTTTGAAGCAGATGGTCAACAGTTTGAGATATTAACAATTAGAGGTATTTCAAATATTTAAATGTTCAAATATTCAAATATTCAGATATTCAGATATTAATATTTTCAAATTCTCAAATATTGAAATTACTAACTCCAGTCTTGTCGAACTCTATAAACTAAATGAGTGATTAAAAAATGTGCTATACACTTGGAATCTCTTCCTGAGGGCCCCCAAAATGGTCAGTGTTGATCGAGAGAAGGTATACGATTAGATTCATTTCCCGCGACGAGGTTCTATAACGAGCTAAAGTATACGGTGAATCTGAACGGTTACCCTAAAGCGTCTCTTCCTTCGTTTATCTTACTCTGGGAACTGTATAGTACAACGTAGCGATATAGTACAACAAACGATCAACGACGAACGGGAACACATGCGAACCTCGTCGAGGGGAACGCTCGTCCTACACCAACGGACATTTTCCAATAGACGTGTATAATAGATAATATATACAAATATTCGAGGAACGAACTGGTGGTTGTGGGATATCGAGGAGGGGGTGGAAAAGTTGCTTGAGTTTCCTTTTACGCGTGTAACATTATGGTACATAGACTAGGCGCCAAGCTGTACAACACAAAACTTAAGACTAGGCGTTCGTTTCTAACGGTGAGTGTGTACCCCTAGACGAGTCATCGCACAGGCGTAGCCAGCTTTTCCCCCGAGATATCAGGGAGGCACTAGCGGAAACGTGGGACGCGAGCTTGCAAGCTCTGCCCAGAAATTTCGTAATAACTTTCTTTCGCTGATTTTCTTCTTTAATCTCGCGAGGATCTGACTAGAGAGCTTTTATTCTTATTGAAACAGGGAGAGCTTGCAAGCTTCGGCTAAGCTCGATACTTTCAAGCGAAACGCGGGCTAGTAACACCTTCAGTTGCTCGACTTCCCGTGAACCTGGAGAGTTGATATAAAAAACGTGAGACGCGAGCTTGCAAGCTCGCGCTAAGCTCGATACGCTTGATCGTCACTCGCGGCTGTTCCGTGGCTTCAAGCGCCCCGTCGTTGTCCGATAGCGGATGTTTTGGTATACAAAAAGTGGCGAGCTTGCAAGCTTGCGAGAAGCACGAAGTCGCGGATTGGTATCATTCTAATGTCCTGTCGATTATTCGGTGCGTGAAGGGCGCTCGATTCGCTAACTGCTTCGCAGTCCTAACTAGATACGCCTCTGGATGGCAGGTGGTGGGTTTACCTAGAGCAGCGCTGTCCAGCATAGAGACCCTCACTCGACTGCTTCTCCTTCCTATCGTTCTGTTGCTCCACCAACACATACGTTCTTCGTAGTGTTTGAGCTTTCTTAGAAATAGAGACACTAACATATCATGTCGGCCTTCGTAGCGTCGAATGGTTTTCTGACGATGGAAACTGGAGTGGGATAGTCCACAGGGCTCGCGAGCCCTCGCTTGGACAGCACTGACCTAGAGTTTGTCCGGAGTGCGCGTCCAGAGAGCAAAGTGAACAAGTTCTCCGTAGCAAAGAAGAATCCGCAAGCTGATGCGGGCGGCTGATATACAACGTTATTAACGATATTACTTATACAAACGCTACGTTTACCTCATCCCTCTCGTCGCTTTTCGCATTCTTCCGCGTACTTTCTCCTCCGCGTCCCCTTTCTGGGATCGCAGCATCCATGGAGGACCAAGAAAATGCTGTTAATTCTCTAATTAACTTTCTAAGATCTCGTAGACGTTCCTCTCCTTCGCTCATGAATCCTTTCGTCTCGATCGGAGCCTCGTTACGTAGGATGCTCCCAGTAATTCACTTGTACTAGTCTAATTCTGAACGACGAGTCTTTGTGACGAGCATCCACGTCCATCCGGGATGTATCAGAAGTAGGCGAGCTAGAGACAACGAGGAAGTAATCGGCTTGAGGCACTAGGATGCGTCCAGGGTGAGGCACTCGGCGAGGAAGTCCTCCATGGAACGATAAGCGTGCTCCAACACGCCTGTTAAGGCGTGATCTTCGTCCGCGTAACTCTGTTGGTCATTTGGATGTGGAGTTGAGTAACGAAAGTCGAGGATTTAACAAGCAGGGCTTTTCGAGGGCTTTGGAGGACATACCTGATACCTAAAGATGATTCCCGCTTCGGACAGAGCCTTAGCGAAGGCGACGCTGTGCGTGTAAGGCGCAGAGAGGTCAGCTAAACCATGAAGAAGGTAGAGGCTGTGACTTGGCACCAGCTTTGCACGCTGGGTCAGGTCTGCCTCCACGTAACCCTTGTAGTTCTCGGCTGGGGCGCCAAGGACCCGTTCCGTGAACGCAGAATCTGAAGTTACAGACAGAATTTTTACTCAAAATGGAAATTCTACTTTAATATTGGTCGAAAATATTTCTTAAAGAAGACTTTGCTTGGAGAAGCTCGAGTTGAAATTTTACTGCAAGACATTTCGTTGAAGTTTTACTGTAAGAAGTTTCACTGAAGCTTGCTTCAAGATGTTTCACTGAAGTTTTACTCGAAGAAAGTTTCCTCAAGAAAGAGCTAGAAAACTAGAAGTTCCATTAACTTACTGTAATAGAGCCAATCCGCAATAGGATTGACAGCGACGCCACACTTGAACACGTTTTCCTGGTTCCCCAGCACCATGGCAGTCACGTAACCACCGTACCCCCAACCCCATACTCCGACTCTCGTGACGTCAAGGTACTTCAGGGTCTTCAGCAAGTGCCTGAGAACGGTCAGCTGATCCTGAACCTCGACACCACCGATTCGCCTGAACAGATCTCTCTTCCCCTGACCCCTGGCACCTCGCACGTCCAGCCTAATGTACACCACGTCGTTGTGACTTGACATGTATGTCCCCCAATCGATCTTGAATCGATCTGTGACGGCCTCGCTTCCTGGTCGACCATTCACCTCCACCAAAACAGGGAAAGCAGCGTCTCTGAGCTCCTCTCGCCACGAAGGTGGCAATAGAAGTTGTACCTGAGCTTTCCAGCCTTGAGGTAGTGGAACCTGGAAAGATATAAAATTAGGCCTGATTCAGAGCAATTGTCTAAATAAAAGAGGTAGTACCTCGAAGCTTCTTCTAGTGGGCAAAGCTAGCTGAGAAAGCTTGTCCCCTCTCTGGATTCTCGTGTCGTAGAGCATGCGAATCATCTTGTGAGAAGTCGTCATGTGCACGCCTGCCAGGGGAAGGCCCGGGCCTTCGCAGTGGAGGACGTAGTAACCCTGAGTCTCGTCATTCACGGCTGGACTGACGGATGCGCTGAAGTGGGTACAATTGGTGTAATAAAATCTGCGAGAACATATTTGCAAAATCGTTAGTTACAACATATATTTTTTACTTCAATTGTTTTGCCGAGTTGCTGAAGAAAATGGAAGCATAGCAATAGGAAGATTATCTATAAGCTAATCAATATAGTCATGCTAATTATTGCTCAGAGCTGGTTCCCTCTGGCGTCAAGAGGAAGGTCAAATTTTTTTCAGAAGAAAGGATACATAACTAAACATTAATAAATGATAGGATTGTCTCCTTATTGCTCTCTTTAATCCTCAAAATTTTGTTTACAAACCTACTGCTCCAAAGGACCTCGCCAAGGTCGCACGTGACACAGAGTGGCTCTAAACGCCGAGGATCGTCGGCAGTGGGATCGCGGACAACGTAAAGGTGTCTCTGGCCAGGTCTCCTCTCCCTGGTGCCCAAGTAGTACACTAAATGGGCCTTTGTGTCCCAGGTTAAGATCTCGCTCACCTGACAGTGAACACAGAAGCATTACGAAACTTGGTGTCATAATAGAATCGTAACAATTAGATTAGAAAAGTTCTCTACCTCGTAACGACCATGAGAAAGCACGGCTATCCTCTGCTGCGTTAAAGTCACGTGTTTGATGTGAGTGAAATGCTCCTTGTCGCCTTCCTGTACCGCTGCCAACAGCAAGAAACTGTCACCATCAGGGGCAAACACGGGATGAGGTTGCGCGTCGAGCCATTGCCCTTCAGGCGCTCTTTCAGAGTGAGTCTCCTCGCATTCCCATAGAGGGGCACGACAGGCTGACACCAGGGACAGATTCTGCGCTCTTGTCATCCAGACAACGGCGATTTGCGTGGAGTCGTCGCCTACCCAACCGGCTGATATTAAGTAGTACTCTCTGTGACAGAGAATAGAGTATTAGAATCTCTGTTATTTCTTCTGTTATTATTCTTGTGATGAGTACTATCCATATCCCACGAGAAGTCCCTTGAAAAGCATTAACGCCAATGTGTTCCAGGGAAAAATTGAAATTTATAGTTCTGCAAGTGTTTCACTAACATTTCAATGAGTTCTTATTATAGCACAATTTTATTACGTTAGTGGTCGAATTTTTTCTAAATTGCTGAAGAAATGAGTACTGCATTTCAAAAGCTCTACTCAACATTTCTCCAAGACCACTCACTGTCCATCCAAAGCTGGCGGCGGCTTGAGCCTCGTCCTGGACAGCATCGTAGAATTCGTAGTCCCATTGCCGTTCGTTGAACTGGTCACATTACTGAGCTCCATGACCCACAGGTCAATCTCAGGGTTGGACGACCCAGGGGTAGGATACCTAATAGACTTGGAGGGTGGAAATGAGCCTCTTCTTGGCGCAGTCAGGGGACTAGAACTCCCACCATCTTGCCCTGGCTGAGTACCGAACCAAGGGAACTCCAAGGCAGTGACCTTGGTATCATTGAAGGCAGCGTACAGGAGATGCGAGCCATCTGGGCTAGGCCAGGCTGCTTCCGGCCGAGGCATCACTTCCTCTTGGTACAACCAGTCTGGCACCCCGTTGTAAATAACTCCAGGGACGCCAGTGTCAGTCAGCCTCGCGTCTTCGGCAGCTGACGGTGCCATCCGAACGTAGATGTCGTTTTCTGATATCATGAGGAGACCAGACGTGTTACCCAACCAGGCTGCGTGTTGCAGCCGCGTTTGCTGCATCCTCCGCGACGCGTGCAGTCGAAGGGGCGTGTGATGACTGAAATAGCAGTGGGAATTGTGATGAGAAGTGTTTCAAGATCGCTGCTTCTACGATTTTGATGGGGTTGGTTAGGTATACTCACTCGTTCGTGACGTCGTAGACTGTGTAATAAGCGGTGAAGGTATTTCTGTACACCTGAAAGGTAGATAGGGGTTATTTCAGGGGTATAGTTAATCGAGTCCCTATTTGCATCAGCGATAAAATTTCATGATGTACGGGGAAGACTACTTTGAAGCTGGGGAAAATTCAATGGAGTTATTTGTTAATCGTTTCTGTCCTGGATATGTTATTCTTACTTGTTAGGAATAATATATGTTAATTGTTTTAGGAAACACTACATGCAAAAAGAATTTATAAGCTTTGTATTATCAGGATTTTAAGCATATTCGGTTTATGGTAGTACTTTGATGTAAGAGTTACTTAGTGTAGGATGTAGAATGTAGAAAGTGTTAAATTATGCATACTCTAATGACAAAAAGTTTGGAATTACTTTATGCTTTAAGGCTAAAGAGGGTTTCGTGTCAAAGAAGCAGATTTAAGCGACCGTGAGTAATTTTATGAATCTTCATAATTACGTGGAAGTATTAACTTTAAGCGAAGAGAATTCTGTCTTCTACTTTAATATCAACCTAGGAACACTATCACGGGAAGTACAGTGACCTTTGAAATTCTTTATACACATACTTCTTTTTTAAAATTATTACTCTTAAAACATTTATTATAATCTACAATCTAAAATAAGAGTGTTTCACAATTTTAATCCTCTTAAAAAAGTATAGATATTATTTTTACTTGAAAGGATATTCCCATCGTGTATAATCTAGCATGCACCTTGACGAATGCTCGCACGCCACCCGAAGCGTTTCCATGCTGGCATCACTCACCGGTTTGACATTGTGCTTGAACAAAACGTAGCGTAGGTCGGCGCTGCACTGGTAGCCTTGAACGTTTAGCTGTCTCTGAAAATAAAGTCGGAAGAGATATAGGAATTCTCGTATTTCCTGTGCTCCCCACGCCACGACCGCGAGAAATTCACGATCGTTAGCTGTCCCCGTAAATTCCAGCGATTTCGAAGTTTCAACGCGACGGAAGCTCGTCCAGCTACGTTTCCTCGATCTCTTCGCGTTCGTGAGGCGATGGCCCGTGACGACAGCGGCGGTCTCTTAAATCAAGTCGAAATGACTATTTTCGCGACGATTTGCGCGAATACAAACGACTCCCCTGAACGATATCTATCACCCCCTTTAATTACACCCCCACAGTCGCGGTAACCATGAATTACGACATTAAACTCCGCGCCCTAACAGATGATGGTTATCAGCGTTTGCTCGTACTTCATTATGCATGCATTAGATTCGACTAAATTTCGATGCTGGCCCATTGTTGGATTTCCACGCTCCAATTGAAATCGTCCCTTTCTTCCTCGCGGGGTTTCGCTTAATCAACGTCACGAGCACGTTGTTTTTCTGCCAACGTTGCTCAGTTTTATCGCATTAATAGCAATAGTGTCCTTTAACTACAGTGATCTTAAGTTACACAGAAAGGGTCATTATTCTTTCCCCGGTTAAAAAAGATTGCCCTCGCACTCGTCCTGACCTCCTTTCGTTGAATTCCACGGGAATTTTAATTACACCAGCCGACACTGGTCGATAGCGCGGCTACATTTTCAATTACCCACTTTTAAACTCGATACCACCGCGACCAGGGATGCCGCATGAAATAAAGCGGGCAGCAGTCGATATTTGTTTCTGAAGCACAGAGGAGACGGGCGCGGCGTGTCCTGGTGGTCGCCAGATAGGATCAATGCGGTATGTTTGGTCGTCTGTGACCTGTCTGCCGCTCTGGTAGGAAAAAGAGACAGGAATTTAGGTCTGATCCACGGTGAACCTTCATTTTTCTTGTCATACGCTTTCTGTTTCCTTGGTGAATGCTTGAGAGATCCTGCGCTCTGGTATTGAGTGCAGATCGGTAGAGGTCTGTCTGGTAGAGATAGATGTAAATTCTAGATGATGTGTGATCTGGGTAGTGTCAAAAAGCACTTTTGTCTTTTCTCTATTTTTTATAGAGAAATATTCTTGTAGATATTGAATATTTATTCTTCAAGAAAAGTATTCCTCCAACTTTAAATATTCACTGATTTACAAATTACCGTTCCATGTAATTTGTGACTATAAATAACTTTGAGTGACTAGTTATGTGAGAACATTCAGAAGTTTGTTTCGCTCTAATATATTAAGTCCATGCTGTAATTCCATATAGAGCGAAATGACGTTGGCTATATGTCTTGTATTTCTCGCTATAAGCTTCCTGAAATCCTCTTATTTCTCTCAGGAACGCTTCCCCTTCATCCTATAACCTTGTTTCTGCTAACGAGGCAAAGCTCATAGCAGGCTTAGAACACACTATATGTACGTACAGTGTACATATGAAAAAATATCCTAAGAAGCATCCCTTAGGGTCAAAATTGGAACTCAGTATCTTCGTCCCAAAATAATATTAACTTCAGTCCATTATTATAGCAAAATCTTGATCTGTGAGATCTTAGACACTTTAGGTTCCATTTAAATTCCTCACCAGCTCTCAAAATATAGAATCATATATCTGTGGTTGTAAGGCAAAATATCCTAAGTCACATCTTTCTGTTTTCGAGATATCAGCGTCTAAATTTTTTAATTACAGTACTATTCTATGTACTTCTATCTTCTTGAACCCTCGTTTTCAAGTGAAAACATTCGTTTACTTCCTTTTCTTTTTTCTTCAAATATAAATTCTATATTCTAAATCTCAATTAAGATCTTAACTTAAATTTTTCGAAAATGTGACATAGGTCGTTTCACCTTACAGCCACAGATATTTGTTACATCCTGTGTAGGATAAGAGCTCTATCGCGTTCCAGTGACTTAAGTCGAAATATCACATAGAACTCCAAGTCGAGGCCATCAGCAGTTCCGCTACTCCGTGTTTCCTTCGTTCTGTCGTTTTTGGGCCGCTTCCGGGCAAAGATCGTTCCACCGAGCAGAAAATGCAATAGCTTTAGCCAACTAGGGAGGAATGACCCCTTTCCCTTGAATAAACTGGGAATACCGCGAACTTCGCCTTACATGCGGGCCACTCTCCTTGTTTTATAGCATGCCGCGGGCTAAACTCGCCTGCTTGATAGATAAGACTCTGGGGGACGGCAGTTTGATAAGACATTAAAGCTGTTTATTGTTTCCTCTCTCGGTTATTGTCCGCGACCACCCCTCATCTATATCAAGGCATGTTCCACGTTAATTTGGACCTCGATTTTCAACGTTTTGCGCTCCAGGATTATTTAATTACGATTAATCCTGCGCATCCTGACGCGTTCCCCAGCGTTTAATTAATTTCGTCGTACGTCGCGGTTATTTCAACGTTGACCTACTGCTGTTCTCTCTTATGGCAGGAGGGGAATTGGGGCTCTCAGAGTATTATTTCGATGAAGTCGATGATTCCGAAGGGAAATAGTGGCGTCTTGCCATCGACTTTTGAATATTTCTGTGGTAAACTGTGGGTTGTAATACCCTGAAGAGAAGGTGAACGTGGAAAACAAGATCGTAGTTTCTTCTTCCTGAGAGAAATTCAGAAGATGATTCTTCGTTTTTATGTGGTACTATAGTCTTGAATTTTCTTTGAAGTACTTAATACTAGTTTTGTGATTCTATGTAGTAGTGCAGTGTAGAAGTTCGATAACAATTTCTCGAAGCAATCAGAACACGTTTCGAGCAATTACGCTTGAACCAGCGAATCGATCGGGTTGGAACGATTGCTCGCTTATCATGTGATTCAACTTACGAATAGTTACGCAACTGGCAAACATATTTCTGGGGTGGTTAATGCGAGGTCGGTCGTGTTACGTCGCGCATTATGATGCATATTGCAATTAGTCTGCTGGACGGCTCGTTAATGAAGCGAACAAATTGAAGCGGCCTGCGAGGCCACGATGGAACACTGGTGTTACTGAGATCTTGATAGCAGCAGTATTTGATCTCCGAATTAGTCAAATTGTATCGTTAAATTCTGCAAAAATGTAGATATTTTCTAAAAGATATGAAGACACAATTCTAGGTTGCAGAAAATAGGAAAATACTTTTCTATTGTTCAGAATTTTATGTGTCATGCTTTATGCTTTTCTAATCACACCAAATCAATAATCCCAATAATCACACTTTAGATATTGTGATTCGTGTATTGTCCATCACACACTTTATTCGTCTTGTTCATACTTCTCTTCCCTTGACGTCATATCGTGCTGAATTCGAGGTTCATGAAGATGCAGAGATGGATTAAAATGCAACGCGCCTAGACCAGTATTCTATGCAGATTGATACTGAACAATCGTACCTAGGCTTTCCTCACGAACACGAAAATGATCTAGGCTTTATTCTGGGTCAGTGAATATACATATACAATTAAAATATATAGTCTACTATCGGGGAGAGTGGTTCTCATGAACTGGTGAAGTCTTTTATTACTCTACCCATTGTGTTAACTAATTACTTAATAAAAGAGCAAAAACAAGAAACAATTGTTTACTGTGCTTACAATGTCTCATGAATTCGTTCACAAATGATTATTAAAAGTATTCTATTTGTATCGAAATTAACCGCAATGTGAAGGAACCTGTGGGTCACTGGATATTCCCTAATGAGGAGCACTCTCAAGAGGAATTATATTTGAATTTTAGAATTTTTCAATATTTGAATTTAAAAATTTTTGAACCTTTAACATTTTTGAATTTTTGAATTTTGAATTTTTGAATTTTTGAATTTTTGAATTTTTATATTTTGAATTTTTGAATTTTTGATGTAACGAAATTTCTTCAATCTTATGAAATTTAAAATTTTCCAAGCAAGTAGAGAGTTACTGTAATTGCTAACGTCACTTGGAAAGCTCTCCTAAGATCGAAGAGTAGAATTTAAATATTAGAGGGAAAGCACAGTGGTACATACGAGTGTGTGATTAGAGACTAGAAGGGACACGGAATTGTTGCTGGTGTCCAGAAGAGTGAGGGAACCGTCGTCTGCTTGGTAGACAAACTTGTCGTGGGTAATCCAGGTCGGTTGCAACCTGTGCGGCGTCAAATCGTCCCGAAGGCACTCGTCTAACGTGAGTCGTCTGCCGCTCCAATACAGCAGCTCGTCGACGTACCTGAAAGTTTACGAGTAATTAGTTAAGCGATCGTCCACTTAGTGGCATGAATCCACGAGACTCGTAAATAGACATTCGACCATTAAATTCAGATTTTCCAGAAGCTTACTATCAACTTCAAGAGTATCAACATCTAAGTATCGTGTTGTACAAATCCTATAAGGAGCTAAAGGAAGAAAGAAGGGAGCATCTTCATTTCAAAGTGGATCAAATCTCGATAAAACAGAGATTTTCTGCTTGATTAAAGTCGGATAGCCCATGAGAATCTAAGAGAATCCAGCGGGAAATGGAAGTCAGTTGGCAGGACTAAACGAAACTTGATTAGCCCACCGTTATGACTCCAAGACACTTAATTTCACAGAGCTACTATTTCTCAGGAAAGGAGAATCCGTCTCTTCATTCATTTTCAAAAAAAATGTCTCCCTCCATTCATCTTGCAGACATTCGTCACTTCTTGGAACAAAGAAAACTGGCTCGTTTTTCCGCGACCATACGTTTCCATCGAGACAAGACCTCCGCCCCCACCTTCTCGTCGCAATCGACAAAGGGCTCGTAAATCCTCCTCTGGGTCGATAAATCCGATCCATTCCGCGTTATGTTCTCGCGACGGATCACAGACGGCTGATAAAGAGATCGTGAGACCTCTCTGATAAAGGGACGGGATTAATTTCGAGAGAGCGCTCCTTAACTGCATCCTTTCGTCTACTCCCTTGGCTCGAGTGCCGTTGAAAGATCGAGCCACGGATAAAGCTCGCTGGAAAAAGGAGGAAAGCGAGGGGACACTCACCCGAGAAGGTAAATGGCCGTGACGATCCCAGCGATAACGAAGCCGATGACCAGCAGCGAGAAGATTATGCTCCGCCAGTTGTGGCCGCCCTCCGCGTACGTCAGATCCTGTGAAGAGACCAGAGATCCCTCGTTAATGATCGATCGACTCGTCCCAGCGTTGGAGTCTACGATGCACAAGCTTCGCGCAAGCATGCAGGTCACGAATTCGTCCTGGGAGACGTCGACGAGAACGAGTACAGTGAGACCTCGTTTATCTGAACTAGTCGATGGATAGAGCAGTTCGGATAGTCGAGTTGCTGGGTTAAGGGAGGTCCACCAGCATCCCCACTGCTTCCCTTATTGGTTCGGATAATAGAAGTTCGGTAAATGGAGGTCTGCTGATATACTTCACATTTTCTTGTTGAAGTATCAGGTCGATTGGATGTGTTAGTGTCTTATCTCATATAGCACAGAGACGTCTTAAAAACGTCTTAAAGACACCCAGGAAGATCCTAAAAATGTTCAGAAGACGCCTTTGAGAGGTCCAATGTTATAAATCAGTGTGTTTTTAGGACGTCTTAAAAGATATTCATAAGATGTTCAGGTAAAAAGCACACGTCTTTAAGACGTCTATGTAGAGTTTCTTTAAGACTTTCTTCAGGGCGTAACTTTCGCAAGACTTTAAGACGTACGCTCTTGGATGCTTTTAAGACGTTCAAATTATGTCGTAAGACGTTCAGGCATAAAATGGACATAAATGGATAGCTACGCTCAATCTCAGTTTTGATAATAGAGGCTCACTTAGAATTTCATGTAGTAGAGGTTGGGCCTCAAGTCGTTCGGATAAACGAGGTTCCACTGTACTTTGTTGTCATATAGGACTCGTTCTCGGTCGATAGTCAACACGTTCATGCTGGTAATTGGTTATAATTGTCTGTGTGGTTTGAAATTTTTGTGAGGGGTTCTTGGAACTTGTAAGGTTTTCGTATGGCTTTGTATTGAAGTGCTGTATGTGATTTTTTGAGAAGTTTTATTATACTTGTTAGATACAGTTAATTGGCAGTGGAAGGTACGAGTCATAAAGTGCCTTGAGTGGAAAAAGGCGTTTGAGCCTCGAGTAGATGAACTAGTGTGAATTATGAGGTGTTAGTGGGTCGAAGGTAACATATCACAGTGATAAAACGATATATAAATCACACAGGAGCTCCATATTCTGAGCTATCTACTAGATTCTAATTCAGTACTCTTGTTGAGTCTTCAAGGGTCTGCCCAAAAACTCATTTCATCAAACTTCCAACTATGTAGGTACTAGATATTCCTCAAATACTTCTAACTCTAGGAAACTCGATGGGGTGAAAACATCCCCAACAATTTTCAAATACCTTTCAGTAATTTCATAACATAATATTTTGAAGCTTTCTTGGGGTCAGAAAATATATTTAAAGAATTAAGTGTATGCACAATTTCCAATTTTTGGAATATACTCCTAGACTATCCTTCACACTTCCAATTCCCTTAGCTTCTAACTGTGAATTCAGTTCTCTTAATAAACTTCCTAGAGTACAAACATTCACAACTATTCAGATCATCAATTTTACCAAGTGATCCAGATATTTGTCTCACCCAATATCGAAACTGAAATGTACATAAACACAGTCTCACACCATACGAAAGATTTTCAATCTCTCGAATGGAAACCTAGAGCATCCCTTTCTCCCTCAGAAGCTCGCAGTTCCCTTAACCCTCGACTTCGAATTCATCCCATTCTCTGCACTCGAACCAACTTTATTTTCACGCTGGACAAAGACGCTTTCGAGTCGTCGGGTTCGATCGCGATGATGTCAAGAATATCGAAAGGTTTTTGCCTGGCGGATTCGCGTCACGGCCACGGCATGCATATTGCATTCGGGTTATGTTTGCAACGCCCTCCGCCGCGTTCTGTTCGCAGGGCTAAGCCGGATAACACGTATCGAGCGTGTAATACGCGAGTATCTGGCACCGCTGGATTTTCGGGACCTGTTAGAATCGCCACGTGACCCGTGCACACGCACACGCGTGCTTGCACCCCCGAACAATCGCTATTGGAACGCTAAGAGCTGCTAGACTTTCACGGGGATATCGATTCGCTGTTAATCCCGCTGCCGTTTGTTCATTCAGAATTATCGCCGAGCGTGGCCGCTTAATACGAGCTATCTCAATAATCTGTGAAGAGCTGAGGCTGCCTTTTTACGCGGGGAATTGAATTCGGATGCTGTGATAGGCATCGATGGTGGGAGATATTGCTTGGGATTAGAATCTGCTTTAATGTGATACTTTGCATCTAAATTCAATTCTTCCAAATGGAATCTGTGAAGCTGGCGTGATGATTATTTATTTATCTTGAAACATAGGGTATTCTAAAAATCGTGATGTAATAACAAGAAAGGAGAGATTTTATTCCATATTTTCTAGTTAGGTACTTTACATTAGGAATTATTTTCGCTTTTTATTATGAGTTCTGTTATAGTCTGTATATTATTCATGCTCTATTTAGTTGCAGTGAAATTGTGCACGTATGCCTGCAAGGTGTAACAGAAAGATGGATGAACTAAAACACTGTGTAGTTTCTGTACATTAAAGCATTTTTTATAATGAGGTCACAGTGTCCCCACTGCACTACTTTCAGTATATTATTATCACACCTAGCTGAGGGTTTAGAAAGCTTGAGTAATCACAGTTCCGAGAATTCCTTTCGCAGTTCTATCGCATAAAATAACACATGGTGCATTTTCATATGAGAATGTATACTTTGAATGCCATTACTACGAGTCAACAGTGAATTTTATGTAACTTCGATTTTGATTAAAAATACATTAAAGATTCAGGTTAAGATTCAGATTATTCTCAACATTTCTCTTTCATTCGAGCATCCTCCATTCGTTCCATGTTTAGTATCTACACTCTCGTATCTCAGATCTCTCAGATCTCGTTAGATCTTCACATCAAATACTGCTTGCTCAGGCCGTTATCGAAACGTATTCTTTCTACCTTCGACGGCATTATCACCAGCAACGTCGGCTCGGGGAAATTGACGAACGATCGATTTTCTCGCCGATTGGCCGTCATCAGACCACGGTAATCGCTTTTGGACGACTTGTTTATCACCGATGAATAATCGTCTATCCTCCTCACATTCTTCTCCACCGTTCGCTTTTCACCTTCCCGCTTCTTATTCTCTCGCTCTGCCACCCACTCTCCCCTCTGTAATGTCTCTTTCCGTCTCTGTGGAGCTGATCGATTCTGAGCCTTTGGATTCCGAGCGTGCAGACCGCGTGCACGTGCGCTCCGACCAGAATATAATGTTTTCGATACGGGAAGACGAAATATGCAGGATAGGGGTGCATCAGGATGCAACGTGACTGCATGCACTTGTTTATCGATGCACCAGCGCGCGTACGCGAGCGTGCGTTCCCCAATTGTTTGCTGCGATGTAATGCAACACTGATCACTGGCGATATTTCATGGATAACGATATCCTCTGTTGTGAATGTTTGATGACAGTTGCGTGTGAAGTCGCTGGACATTAAGCTCTTAAATTTTATATTTTTTTTCTGTATTTCGTTGGTAAAAAATCGTGGAGTTCTTTCAGGTAAGATTATGGGGTCCTCTTAATTCTAGTAGTATATGTAAATGCAATAGTCAGCCATGTACAGGCATATGTCTCAGAAAACATCGCTGTATTAATGAAGAGTTATACCTATATGTACTTCTGAAGATGTTTTATTCTTCGTATTAAGGATAAGGATAGTAGAGAACTAAATGTAAGAATGATCAGAAGCTACTATTATTGAAACCTACTATTAATGGTTAATTTAAACTTATTTAAAATTAACTGACGTTCTGTATGTACGTGTCACTCTCTTCTTCAGAGAGATAATTTCTTAAAACAGCTAACAACAATTACTGCCCGAACCGTACTCAGGATCTTAATAACACGAGAACTCGGGCGAAAGTTTTATTGGTGGTTTCGGTACACATAATTGGAGAGAGGTTTCTGTTTGCCGTTAAGACGGGGAAATTGGATGGAAGCTGTTCCTCCTCATATTTCACTGTCAGGAAAGGGAGCAGCTTTACGAGTGTCTATTTCGCGTTAAGATCACCTTTGAGATCGTAAAACAACGCAGACACGATGATACGAGAAAGAGGGGACCGCGAGATATTCAAATTCCCGAAAACAAGATTTTTCAGCCGCCATGGCACTGTTTCGTAGCCCATAACCACTCTGCCTCGAGAAACAAAGGATTCTCCACATCTCGTGGTCACAAAGTCGAACTGAAAAATGCGCCGGTGGTCAAAGAAGTTCTGGAAGAACACGGGTCGTAGGACGTGCTCAGAAATTCCCATTAGACACTCTTGAAACAAGCTTCGCGAGCACTTCGTGGAATAGCAAAATAGTGGTGTTACAATGCCGCTAAGATAGTATTAGCATGATACAGAAGTTGGATGCATTCGGGGGATGGGGCGTTATAAGGGGCGAAATATAATATTCCCTGTAGCAGGGTGGCGCGGTCGCGAGAAGAAAATATCCGATAAGGTTACCACGCGACGCGGCTGTTTTCAACAAGTTTTGGTGCTCCTAACTGGAGCAGTCTCAATAAATATATATTGAGTGCGAAAAATCTACTGATAGTTTCATGGGTGAAATTCTTGTGACTTAAATCGTAATGTTATCTACACCTTTTATGCTGCATTTAATATGAAGGATTAGATGTCATCTAGAGTGTAACAAATTTTCTTGACAGAGATAGTAGGGTATTTTAAAAAATGAAAGGCTATAAATTCCTTTAACTTCGGAAATCAAATCAAACTAGATTGAATAATATTAAATTAAATTGTGGAGCGCGATATCTCTAGAGGATTCAGAAAAAACAGGCTGTAAAATTTTATTTGCCCACTCTGTACCTTTCCATTGATTTTTTTTGTAATTTATGAATCTCGGATGTCCTCAGAGATCGTATATTCCGTACAAGGTGCTTCAGAGTTATTGGTCAATATTTCATACCCATTATCGTGAAATATTAATTCCTTGAAATTTAAATTTCACATTTTCGTCTTTGTCCCCCATCGATTCTCGATAGAGGGCGCAATCTTCCAAAGGATTTTCTACAGCAACCACCCTCTTCTCGATTCTAGTTTATATTCCACGTTACAACGCGGACCTTCCTAGGAGGGTGACTCGGGGATGGAAGTTGGAAGTCGGAAAATGGAATATCTGGCACCGTTGCGTCGGGATTACCCTATTGTGTCGCTTTGCGAGTACAGTGACGAAAAGAGAGGACACGGAAAGCGAGCTGTGTCGAAGCGTTTCAGTCGATGTATCGGTTGTGGAATTAATCGACCGTGGGGATGGTGGTTATATTTTTCCACGTTCCGTCGTTATCAGTCTCCGATAATGAAATGCGGGATAATTCCGCTGTAATTAGTCCTGGCAGTAGTTATCTTCAAGTAGCAATTACAGATTTCAAATTGAAATTTCATAAAAGATTCTTCATTATGCACACTTCCTCTACTTGTTCATCTAGGACATTTTTAAAAAATGAAGAAGTACTAAAGTGGATGTAATTAAAAGCTGCATCAGCGGACAGCTCATTTATCTCATCCATCAATTTATAATATTCTCTCTCCCTTTCGCCTGCATTATGACGTTCACTATTCTACAACTGCTAGACACTTCGTTATTGACTGTTCCAATTTTGTAACCGGAAGAAGCAATTAGAGTTGATTTTTCAAGACAATTTTATTTTGATTTGTCTTCAAAGAACACTGTTGCTTTGTTATTGATAACAATCGCAAGTAGTTCACGCGACATTAACTTGTATTTCGAAAATGGAATAGTGTCTGTCGCTGAAATAACCATTTTCTTTTTATTCGATTATGGTCTAACAGGCACGCCACTATTCCACGTACAGAAAGCGCGATCGTGCTCGCTCTGCTCCAGATAAAAGGAAAGCAAGTTTTCTGGAGCTCGTCAACTCGATTCCCGTGCCTCTGTGCAGTTTTCCAGGTACCAAACAACTGTTCGGTCGATCTGCACGAAAGGGGAAACCGAGCGACGAATTTCGCGAATTTCGCGGACTTTGAGAGCTCGCTGCCGCGGGCGCGTACATTATTTACGTCCATTGTATCTCACCGAGCCTCGTAAATAATGTAAAGCGCTAATGTAGAGGGCCGAAAAAGGACGAAAGCGAACGCACGGGGTGCGACTGTTATTCACACAATAAAGCAGCCAGGCTGCACTCGTCGCCCGACGTAACTGCAGCATTTGCATGTTTACAACGCTGCCGCGGCCCCAATGGAACTAACATATATTTGCAAGTGTCTCGAGAGCCTCGAACTTTCCGATGGCACCTCCTTCGAGCGTTTCCAATATTTGCCTACTGACAACCTGGCCAACAGCTATTCTTCGGTCGTTGGCCGCTGACAAGTGCCTACATTTGCATTGAAATCTAATTATCATGTTTGACTAGTCTCTGTACCAAAGGATTTATGTCCATTAGTGAAGCAGTATTATTATTATAATAAAATGAAATACAGTGGCAGAAGATCTGAATTTGATCAATCAGTTTTCTCGAGCACCACAAGTTATGAACATGTATTCTTATTGAACTGATAAATCTTTTATTATTCTCTTTTTCTGATTGTAAGGAATTTGATGAATTTTTGTACAAAACTGTAGTTCTTCTGTTGAAACGATTTTTATAGTTCTAAAGCGAAGGAGATAGTATAGACGATTCGATCCTGGCTCACGGGACAATTGCTCGTCGCAGTGAAACGTGTCCGTCGTTATACAGACAAGTAGAGGCAGCTCTGAGGGGGTGGCAACAGGGAGCTGATAAGCTGCAGCCAAGCCGTGGCAATGTTTCTTTCAGCGGGATTTCGTTGCTGGCTAAGTGGAAGAGAAGCGGAAAATTTTCACGAGATAACGTAACGTTTATTGGCTCGCGAAACGTTTGCAAGAGTGAGAACATCGGATCGTGGTATCAGCCAGGGAATCCAGTAAGATTTATCGGATTCCAGGACATCCTGGAATTATAGTACTACACAAAATCTCTGAACTTTCGTTATGGGTTAAACTTGTTTATTGTTCGAATATTCAAAGTGTGGCTCTTGAATATTTATTGCTTTCAAGTCTGTTTAGGTCGAACTTGAGAGATATTCGAATAGATCTTAATACCACAAGAGACAAAAATAAGTATAATGTCATTCTGTCTTAGATTTAGTTCAAGCAAACGAGATTTATTATTCTTCACTTTCATTGATACTAAAACTCAGTAGAAGTATGAAGAACTTTTCTGTTTCCTGTGATCACATTTTTGGCAAAGAGTTAATATTTGTAACATTAGATAAACTTCCTAAGATTGATTCAGCAGTACTTGCCAGTACTGACGTCAAAGAAACTTTGAAGAACGATTGCTGTTACGAGAGGAACACTTGAGAAGACACCAATGGCTGTTTCAGAATTATTAATAAAGTAAACTCTGATCATGTAGTGTTTTTACTCTCGAAGACTCTTTCAACTCTTGACACCAAGCATTCATAAATTACTTAGAAGCTGGATTAACTTTCTCATCACAAATTCAAATTGATAAACTAAACTCTGTGCACATAGTCTTTTTAGTCTCTCAAAGACTCTATTAAGTCTCAACATCCAAGCGTTCGTAAACTAGTCTAAACCTAATCGAATCCTCTCATCACAAATTTAACTCACTCTTCTCAACGATGTTTAAACCATTCACGTCACGTAGAATTTCAGATCATTGGATGTTAAAAAATAGTTGATATTCGAGGAGGGTTGCATTGAAGCACTCGGATTGCATCGTGTCTTGTTACTGCGAGTGTCGTTTGAACCGCCGCAATATCGAGCAGACGTGGGTGGTATGAATAGGAGAAGGGTACGGTTATTGCCAAATGTTCTCACGACTGAGAAAATTGAGCAATAGAGCGAGGCAAGACTCGGTCGAAGGTCCGCGCTCCAAGGTTCCACGATTCTGCAGGTGTGCAAACTCAACCGTGGACTATTCGCGTCGATCGAACGTCGCAGAGAACTGTTGGCTCTCGTCGAATCCATCTTCGGGAAGTTTTATTGAGGGGAGCGAAATTTCTGGGAGGAAAAGTGTAATCCATCGCGGTAGACAGAGTGGTGAAAGTTGAAACAAAAATGGCGAGGATGGGGTAAAGCGAGGCTCCCGCCCAGGAACTTTTAATAGCTACTTTAATTAATCGCGCGAAGCACAGACAAATGTGTTCGGGAATGTCGAGTGCACGGGACCGAGGAAGCTAATTTTGTACGAAATAGCTTGCTTATCTTCTGACAAATTGATCGGAGTATTAGCCATCGCTGTTCCTCGTCAGCGAACGCCTCTAGAAATAGCACGATCAGCACAGCGTTTCTCTGTCGTGGGACACTTCACGTACGGAACGCTTCATTTTCACGCGTTTGGACACTGATCTCGACACCGATCGCCGTTAGTCTCGCGATATTTTAGCAGGTATCGAACGAGCATAATCCTTCGTCACCGAGGAACGAGACTCGACTGAGAGGAATCTTTCTGCCAGACTTTCTGGCTCATTGCCCTCCACACCTCAGTGTTCTCTTTGTCCCTCGCTCGAGCCTCTCTGAACGTGTTATAAATTATATACACACGCGCGTTACCTCGTACATTAAAAACCGCTTAGAGCGCCGCCCTCCCTTTGAGCTCGCTGATGAATCGCAGTGACAAGGGAATAAATTTGATTCCAATTAACAGCAATTCGACGGGGCTTCGCTATAGGACACTGCAGCGTTTTATAAATAATATCGATCTTGCATGCTACGTTACGTCACACCTTTGCCAAGTAAATAAATTCTTTTTTCGTAGGGAAAATAACAGGCGTCTTCCTTTTTTCGCGAGCGAGGTCGCTATTTTAAGTATCCATCTTTTTTATCAGTGATGATGGATAGCTGGCTTTTAAATAATGGAAGCGTTTCGGCGAGCTAGAGAAGTCGAAGCGAGCATTGCTATTATTGTATTAATTTGAAATCTACCTTTCAGATCTTTCTGCTCGAGCTGATGCATCGCTATTCGAATATCGCCTCGAGGAATAAATCAAAAATAGATCGATCGGCTCACCAGTGGCCCGTGAAGCCGCTTGCAAGGCCTCATTTCCCGAATAAGCTGACTCCTCCAGTTTGGACCAGCACCGTCCACCCCGAAAGACAATGTCGAACTGACATGCCTTCTCGCCACCGAAGGAGACTCTCCTTCTCGATCCACTTTTTTTTGTCCCTTTCCAACAAGTTCAAAGGCAAGTAACACATGCCGATTCGCTGCCTCGGTCAGGAGAGCACTCGTTGAAAAGGGTCGATAATCGAGGAGAGAAGTTTCGCCCGTGGATTCCAACATTGAATTGCAGCGCGAAAAATTTGTTCTCCTCTGCCCAGTGGCTTTTTGCAAGTGTAACATGGGATTCGATCAATGACGAGGAAATTGATTCATGGAAGTTTCATTGGGGACACGATGGATTGTTCTAGCAGTATCGAATAATTTAAACTTTGAAGCCCTTCTAGTTTTATGCGGATTACTTGCGGGATTCTAGTATAAGTTTCTACTTAAGAGACTAATGTATTGAAAATATCTGCTTGAGGAGCGAGGAAGATTCTTGGAAAGGAAGTATTGACCAAACAGAGGGCAGCACTGCTGAAATGTCTGAAATGACATTTAGATTTTCGGTATTTTCATTTTCTCGAATTTTCAAAGTTTCAAATTTTCAAATTTTCAAATTTTCAAATTTTCAAATTCTCAGATTTTCGAACTTTCAAATTTTCAAATTTTTGTATTTTCGACTGTTTAAATTTTCAAATCTTCAAATCTTTCAAATTTAAAAGTTCAAAATGTTTAACAATTTTAAATAGGTAGTGTTTCAAGCCACCTAGAATTCGAAGTCCCCTTAATTGTTTCAATTTCTATTGTAGAAACGAGTCTCAGTTCACAAATAGACACTCGCTCCTCAACTTTTGCCGCATTAAATCTCACTTTAGCTTCATAGAGGTCAGTTACCCAAATTTCGATTATTCCACGGTCTTCCAAGGTAAATTCCACGCGTCCACGGGGACACTTCATCAGCAGTATCCACACATAACGTGGACAATGAAATGGTCGGCTAAAGCCGTTGTTGCTTCTGCAATGGTAGTTTCCCCAGCATGTAACGGGCTCCTGGTCCCTCTCAAAGGGACCACACGGACACACACGAACCCGAACTTCCTCCCTGGGTCTCCAGTTGGTTCTCACCCTTCGCAGTTGTGGCACGATGATCAGGTTATTCCGTGCTCGCGTGTGGAGTGGCAGTTTCCCAGCGTGGACTCTTTTCCTGTGGATTCCCTCGTCCTCCCTTCATTTTCTCATCGAGGTTTAGCGATGATGCCTCAGATAAACCTGACCCAGCTTGTGGCTTATGAGAGGCCGTCGGAATTTCTGGCCTGGAAAGCTTTCTCACACGGCTGGCTACTTTCTTCTTGATTACCTGCTTAAGCACGGAGGCCCGCAGAATCGAATTTCACAGCTATCGTACATGTTTAATAGCGTTACGCGAAACATCTTCTGCTGAATCCGCGTCTTTGCATTCTCACGGCTCGGACAGGCTAACAAGGGAGGTCTTAATTGTTCGCAAACACGCAAACGGTGCAACTATTTGCAGGCATGCGAGAACCTGCCTTGCAGTTTGCTCAACAACCGTATAGACGTTGGGTCGATTCACTGTCATAGGTGTTAGTGGGAATCTGTGTACTGCTGTCAGCAAATATCTGTACTACTCTTGCTGATTTATTGCATCCAAAAAGGGTTTTTAAACTTTCCCACTTTCATAGCTATAATAGCTTCAGGATATTATAAAAAATATATTAATATTTTAGGATAGGCACGGGAGTACGTAATTAATATACAATTGTGTGTGTGACAAAAATAGAATTTATTGCAACCCAACACTTATAAATAAATACTTCGTATACGTGTACGAGCCAAACTATTGCGTTGCCTGCGAACCAGGACTTTTCTGAGGTCTCTAGAACTTTTTCACAAAGGGTCCTCGTGAAACAAAATGTGTTGGTTTTTCCTGAATGTTACGAGGTAAAAGAGAAAGTTTCCCTTGCAACGCTCAGAGCAACGACGTGTTGCCATGCAGGACCTTGTTTGCTAACCAGATGCTAGTTAGCATCACCAGTGTTTGCCAGTGGAAACGAATCTAAAATCGTTCCAGTCACTGTAATATCTATGATTCTGTCACATTTTATTTTACTTTATTTTTATTTTCTTATTTCTCTGACCTTTAGAGGAGCTGTATACCTACTTCAGGGTTCACCTAAATGTCCAAGAATTCTCATTACTGCCAGATAAGCGTGGGGAGGGACGACAGGGAGGAACTATTCCGATCGACACTGGCTATAGCAAACGATTCGCGAACAGGATTTTGCGAGATTGCATCGTTAATGGAACGCGATCGCGATAACAGCAGCGGGGCGGTCGTTAAAGGCGTCGTTGTCGCCGCGTTTCCGGCCTCATGAAGGGACTGAAATGCTGGCGAGTTGTCAGCCACAACCAATTAGGGCAGCAGGGCGTGCTTCCACGCTTCGACATCCGTGGAAAGGGATTTTCCTGTCGATTCTTCTGTTCGACTCGGTGCACGGCTAAATTGCGCGCCTGGAGGAAACTGAGGGGGTTGTGCAGGGACTGCAGCCCCTTGGAAATATTAAATTAACAGAGTTCTATGTTTCTGTTGCGCTAAATACTCGATTTTTTTTTTTATTTCTTGAGCTGGCTGCTGGATCGCCGACTTCTCTGGACGCAGTTTCTCTTTAATAGATCAACAATTACTGCTTTTAGATGGGGTTCTTTGAAGATGTAATTTCTCATCAGAACACCTTTTCTCGTATGAATTTCTCTTTCTTATAATTATTTTAGTAGGATCTTGTGTAAATTTCTTTCAGTATTCTCAGTTATTTAAAATTAACGTTCTACATTTTTCATCGTCGTTCCCCAGCCAGAATTGAATGAATTTTCCCTAGGTCTTTGCACTTCTCTGCAGCCAGGGTCGCTTGTCTCCGTGATATACAAAACAATTTGGCTGCAGGAATCCGATGAAAATTATTTGGCTGTCGAGGTATTCCGCTTATGGGCAGGGTTCGCGAGAAGGGACAAACTGCGGTTACGTCGCAGCCTCGGTTGTGACGCGAGCTTTCATGAATAAATCTGCATGCGTCTGAAAATTCGGGCTTCCTCCACGACATTGTTGCTCGAGTATGTAAATATTATCCAAACAACAGCAGTCGTATTCCGACAGTCGGTATAAATATAGACCCTACACGGCGCGGGGGCTTCAGATTTATCGATCGAATTTCCAGTCGTGGCGTTTCCGTGGCTGGTCTATGGGAACTGCCACGCGTACGCGATATCTAGGAGAGTTCGGTTATAAATAATAGCCGACGTGAGTGATATACAGGGTGTCTCAGATTTTTTCGGCCAAACAGTGCCAGTATATTCTACGAGCGAAAATGAAGAAAAAATATAATCATGGGCTCCAAAATGCTTTACAAAAGAATTTTAAGAAAAATATGAAATAACAACGGACTGATATTTGTTCAAAGTAGAAATGTTAGTGGTATTTTTCTTAGTAATTATACCTTTCTTTTATCTGCGTTTACTTATCCATGTTATGCTTTCTAATTCAAATCATCTTAAATCATGAGTACTGAGTAAGTTAGTGGTTAAATTACGAGATATTACAAGTGGCTATTAGGAAGGGCCTTATTCGGTATCTTTACCCTATCCTTCTTTGAAGCTGCGACGTTCTATAGCTGGAACTATTTCCAAAGTTCCTCTTTTGAGGACGAGCCAGGAATGTCTCTTTGATGTGCTCGCCCCGATGACATTCTCATCCTCGCGGTGTTCTGAAAAGCGGGACTGAAGCTATGCCGCAAAATAAATGCGCGAATACTTGGCGCATGAACCGTTAATCTCTCCTTAACTGTTATCATCGTATAACTATGTTAGGTATTCGATGGCGCAGGCCTCGTCACAATGCGCGAATGCTCTTTTATCCACCCCTTCGACGCTTACCTTAAAGACGAGTGGCTGACAACCAGCGCCTTTTAATCGAACCGCTGTGCAATAGTGCTTAGAAGCACGGTTGATCGATTGACGAGTGCTGATTGGCACTTGCTTGGCCGTGGCTCGAGTGCACGGTACACGCGAAGGGGAATTGGGCTAGTAGTATAAGGACGCTAGAGTCAGACTCTAGGAATCAAACACTGTGCTTCATTCTGAGTGTCGGAGTCTATGATTGCAGATGGTGTGTAAGTCAATTTAGTGTCTTTTTAAGGAAGCTTAAATTTTATTTAGCTACTTATAGATTATGTATCTAACATTTGTTATTTTATATTGAAAATTTACAATAATATATTAGAAAACATTTTGTTACCACGAGGGAAAATTTTCAGTCTCATTTATTGTGCAGTGAACAGTTCCAAACTGTATTAATAAATTTATTAATATTAATAATTTCTATTATGTTGTTCATTCGTAAACTCGTCAATATTACTCACTTCTTAATAACTGTGCAAGATATTCCAGGAGAATAAATTGTAGTTTCTACATAGAAAACGAAGTTTCGGAAATAACTCAAACGCGAGAGACTTCGCGCGTTCCTAACTAACTTTATACAGCGTTCCCTGAGATCTGTATATCCTTTCAATAATTTCCAAGAAGACGTCAACACACTTCATAGTTCATTCACGAACCATGAAAATCAGTTTCCAGTTATCAGCAGCTCTGGCAACCTGCTCTTTAAGCGTCCGTTTTCCATCTCGAGATGGCGCGGCAGGGACTCCCCTCGCGACGCCTTTGCATAATTAACTTTCTCGAAGATGCGTTCGAGACGTCCTCGCTCGTAACACGCTCGTTTAGTCGTCGCGATGTATCGGTCGTTCGCGACGTCTCGACAGTCAATTCTCGCACGGCGGGGCGGCTCTACGAGTGCTGAGGAAACAAAGAGGAACGAGGTAAGGAGCTCGCGCTGCATAATGAATCTAGGTCCTCCCTCTCGACCATCCTCCCTCCCCTGATTTACTCGCTTCCCCGTTCCTGTAATTAGCGTGCCTTTGTGTCTGCCTAAGATCCTCGACAGTTCTCAAAATCCCCCGAAACTTTTTATCGAGTTTTCCGTGAAACGTCTCTGCACGCCCATTTGCAAGTCTAATTAATTGACGGCTTCAAGCTAACGACTCGACTTGAAATTTATTACCTCGATGGGAGCGAGAGTGATCCTGGCTACGTATTTCTACAAGACGTCAGAGTATTCTTGCCATTGGATTAGGGTAAAATGTTGCCAGATTAATGGACTCCCTTTTCCTTTGTTCTCGAGAACTTCACGAGTTTATGATAATTGCACGATTATGCTGGGAAGAATCGTGACCAGATTTCTTTTAAGCTGAAAATTTCGCAGGTTTAATTAGTGGGCTCAATATTAGGTTATCGACTCCCAAGAAAATTGAGTAGCAGAAAGAATTTGGCAAAGTCGTTCATTTACTCTCATTTATATTAATTCTTTCGTCTAGTTTGAAAGGACTGTTTAAACATTCCACTGTGCTATCGAAGATGGACTATAACTGCCCTCCTTTCAGGGAGAATCGCTCGTAAACCGGAAGTACAGCTTCAAGGCGAAGGGTAGGTAATGAAAGTCCAGCAAAGGCAAAGCTTGCGCTCTGCGTTTAGTCTGCCTTTTGTCAAGAGATTAAAATGGAAATTGGTTGAATGAATTCTGGGGCATAATCTTGAGGTCATCTCGACTGCGAGATTCTGCTGGCTCGAAACTCTGCAGTTTCTTAACCCCGCGATTCTCCAGCCTCTCAGATTCATATTTTTCATTAACATTCACTACCTTGTAAGAACAGAGGTGTTAATCCCGAGGCTGTAACTGTGTAGCACTTGTAAATTTGTGATCGTGTTCAGTACAATCATTCAATTTAGCAGTACACTGCTACTTAACTCTAACCCAGTCGCCTAGATCCTAAATACAAATTTTACTCGAGATGCAACATCTTTCCATCAACATGCCATTCAGACACAAAACCCGTTCTCGTGTTAGTGATGTTGCTACCATTTAATATCTATGCTCACGGTGTCACTATCAGTATTGCATTCGCGTAGACAGATACACACATGTATGTATAAGGAAATTACATAGAGTGCATCCTTCATACCAAACAGAGAGTCAGACTACGACAAGTGAGGGTTTAGGGTCAAGAGCTTAAACCATATACACCTATAGACACACCGTCAGATAAATTCCCTGAAGCAAAGATAAAACATCTACGTGTCGTCACATGTGGGCAAGATGTTAAGTGGGTAGGATGATATTCATTTCTAGTTTTAGATTATAAAATAAAATTCTTCTAGTCAGTCTGCTGCGTATTTTATTTTTATCATAAGCTAATTTCTTGTCTATATACTGTGTATTTCTTTGCAACCTTCAACATATCACGTTTACACCATTTTTACTAATTTACTATTATTATTTTTATAATTATTATTTTTTACCCACATATGACATCACACTTTCCACGTTATCTTTGCCTCACTTGATTCCTGAAGTTCCTACACGCACTATACACAGGCCGTGTCTTTACGTGTACATGGTCTAAGGTCAAGGGTCACAACAGACTCATGCGTTCGAAACCTGACAAAGCTCGCCGTGACTCGGCGATCTCGTTCGAGAATAGGGGGATCGCAGGACGGGCCGCTGGAGCGATTTACCTCTTTTACCTGGGCTGACTTTGAACGGGGATCGGCGACCTGGACGGTCTCGTCGGGAGGCAGCCGCCAGGAGTTCCTCTCGATGTTGACGCTGGCGTTCATAGCGGCCTCCTCCTCCGCCTCCCGTGTCCTTCGTCGTTCTTAACAGCTTCGTCCTTGCGGGAGCAGCTCCCCGAGGTCCCCAGGGTAACCCCCGGGCCACTCCTGGGGCCGAGGTCCAACACCAGCAATCCACAGCTCCTCACCTGGAACAAAGTGTATCCGACGATTTCGATCAGCTTGATTCACTGGGGACATTTACTCACTGAGCGATATGACACCTGTGCAGGCAGGTGCATACAGATCGTGAGTAATGGGAACCTGTATATGATCAGACGTCGACGTAGGGATAGGATATTGAATAAAGTGCCTCAGAAACAGGGGTGCAAGGTTCAGTGAAATTCATGTATTTAGAATTGGACTTCTCACTCGACTTTGGGATTAAGCGAGTGTGTTTTCTGGCCTCTTGAAAATTGAAAAAATAGTGTTATTTATTAGAGCACTTTTGAAGTATTTAATTTTCTGTATATTTAATTTTATTTGTATTCAGAAATTTTATTTTACCACCAAGGAAGCACTAGAAACTTGGTAAAAGGGGCTAATATCACCCTTCGTTTTCGAGGAAATTGTGGTTGAATTTTGACTGAGCATGTGTGTACGGAAGTGTAGTTTTGGGCACGTCAGAAGCACACAGGCTGAATAGAACACTCACAGTCTGACCGCTGACTTTATCTACTGTAAACTGGAAGCGTTCTCAGTGTACCCAATCAGGCGTTTAAAACTCTACTTTGATGCATGCGTTTCAACCAACATTCAAAGTTAACTTCAGAGTCGATAGTGAAACGCAACATGATACACATTTGCACTATATTTTCCATGTACTTTTTCATGTATATTCACTACCTTTTCGACTGCACTATAGATTTTGTGATATCTTGTACATTGTCGTCTCCTAAGTAGTATAACTCAATGCATGATCAGACATTCTGATCATTTGTGATTGTGGGTCATAACTTTCCGATATCGACGAGGTATTATTATTAAACATCAGTAAATTAAGCTATTTAATATAAATTAAACCTTCGATGAATTAATTTATTATTTATAGTTTAATTTATTTAAATACTTGGTGCCCAGAAGTTACTGAATAATCAATAACTACAGGCTTCAAAGTTTAAAGTAAAAAGTATTGAAAATTCTATCTGAGTTTCGATCACCAGCTCAAACACGCTAATGTCGAATCAAAGTCCCGAGCAAACCTTATTGTTCGGATTCTTGGTAAGTCAATAGAGTGCCCTGCTTCTGGACCGATTAATATCGATTTCTGATTAGAGCTTCATCGTGGAGGATAAAGGTTAAGGACAATTCCGATGAAATATCACGGCAATTTGCATGGAACGCTTCATCGGTTCCTTCCTCTCTCGTTACTTTTCTGAATAAATACTCGGTTCTATTTTCGCTTCCTTGATTAATAATTGTTTTCGAACACAGAAACTAGATCGAAGGTGCACAGTTAAATTGTGGATAATTAGCTCCCTACAATCGCTGTTTTCTTTCGATTCGAATAATTCGTGAATCATCGCTGAAGGAAAGGAGAAAAAGATAATTACGAATTCCTCAGGGAATTAAATCTTAGTAATGGGATTCATCGCTCAGCTTATCTGCTTTCTCCTATGAATAATTTAATTATAATCAAAATTTCTCGGCCGAGAATCTACGCAGCATACTACTGTTTTATCTTCGATTTCAATTTCAAATACGCGCCACAGACGAATTTAGAATGTACATAGAACGATGCATGGTTCGTGGGATGCAGTTAAGGAATAATTAGTTATTCGTATTGGTTCCCATCGATCGTTTTCGCAAACGACAGAATATTTACCTAAGAATATCTTGAATTTCCTATGGAACAGATATCCTTAAGTACCCGTGAGTGCTTCAGCCAAGAAACTCGAGCGTATTCTCGACTTTCTTCACTGAAGATACACATATCTAACTTATTGTTCGTGCAACGTGGTCTAAGTACAGTGTGAGTCTTTTAGGAACTCTGGAGATTCTGTACTTTATAAGGAGTGATGTACTTCAAAGTGAGTCAGACAGATTTTGAGGAAACTTCTGTAAGGAGATTAAACTTTGGATTAAATTTGATGATGATTAGATTCACCAAGAAACACTTTCTCAAATTAAAAATATTTTAAATATACAATGTTTGCAAGTAGGTAAGCTTTTAAAATTTCAAAATATTAAAGCATTTAAATTTTTAAATATTTAAATTTTCAAATTTTGAAAATTCCCGTTGCATAAATTTTCAAATTTAGTAATTTAAAATATTTTGAATATTCATAATTCCATTAAGTATAAAGGATTCATTCCCTGTAAATTTTATTTCATCATCCCTATTACTCCTTCCAATCTAACTTTCTCATTAAACGTATTTTATTAGTAGAAGTTAGCAATAGACCGAATCCAATTTCGCATAAAACCATCGATCCATGTTGCTTTCACGGATAGGGAAACTTCACCAGCGAGTATTTATTCAGTAAGGCGCAGGATTTGCTTGGTGCTGTGTTAAATTCAGTCGCGGATGCGACTGAAACATAGATCGCGATAACGAACTACCGATCCAGTTCGCGGGGATTTATGGGACGTAAAAGGAATGCAAAGAGCGAGGAGCGCTAGCGTCATGAAGAGAGGAGGCCGTGGCATCGTTGCCTTTCGACGTTAGCTGGATCTTCTTTCTTTCCTTTCACAGCCCTCCCGCCACCCCCTCAACCCTCCGTCCAGTGAATTTCAATTCTCCTGATTGCATTTATAAAGCCGCGTCGCGGAACAGTGATTTAACCGGAATTTTTGCTCGCGACCGCGAATTTTCCAGGTTCCGCTTTTTTCGACCGCTCCCTGGCTCATTGAACGCTTCACATTGCATCGTTTCATCGAATATCGAAATATTTGTTCTCGACCGGTGATTCTGAAACGTTTAAACGGCTCCCTGCTGTGATTCATCGCCAGTGAGTGGCTCAGCTTTGCCTCTATGCGTGTTTATGCTAATTGGAGCGAAGTCGAGCGTTTTTAAATGGGAAATGTGGAATTGTTTTTTAGCAGAATTGAGTTCAACCCTCGCGGGAATATCTACTGAGATGTAATGTGTTCTTTGAGAAGTAGTTCACGAGATTTTTGTACTCTTTGGAAGATTTACAGAATATAGAAACTTCCAAGTTTAGATACTTTTTAGTTGAAATAATGTGGTTTATATAACATACTGTAGTAGTTAAGAGTTATTATTCTGGACGTTCACACGTTCCAAAACAAGAGGGTGCTCTAGCCATACGTATAACATCATTCAGGGCATGTGCCAGCAAGGAACGTTCGCAAAGTGGTCTCCACTGATGTCGATGAAGCTGCAAGATTGCAGAGACTTGAGAATAAAGAACACTTGCTGTTTTTAGCTGGGACGCTACTTAAGACGTGAAACAACTTCTCGGAGCACTATCTCTCTATTAAAAGCGAAGAAAATTTTCTAGAGAAAAGACGTCTCTGCAGGCAATCCTGGCCTACACTTTGCAAGTATTCCTCTGTTAATTTCTATTGTTCGTTTTTCTAATAATGAGCAACAGACAATGTCCAAGCGAAAGAAACCTCGTAATCTGGTCAACGTTTTGCTATCTTGCTGTGCATCGTCTGATCGTAAAACGAAATTGCATGGGAATAGTGTTCATGTACAACCGCGTGCAACCACTCTGGCTCTCCCTTCGACTCGACGTGACATGACGTCATAAAAACACGAGTTATTTTGCCAGCTGGATTTCAATAGACTTCGTCGTTTTACGATGGAGACGCGAAATTACTGTTTGAATTTGGCGTCTCCATTGCCCATTCGGGCTCGTCCTGTCGACTACGTGATGTTCACGCCTTTGAAGGAGCTCCATGCTTCCTTTTACTGCATTCCTCGATCAATCTGTCTTGACAAACGGAGCAGAATAGAAAAATAAAGAATATCGAAGCATAGGTGGTCATTGCTATCGCATAAGTTAGACGTCCCGCTTAGAATATAAAATCCTTGAATTTTTCATTTCACAGTTGGTTTTACGGTTTCCCCTTTCTCTTATGATTTCTCTTAAAATAAGAATACTGAAAGGAGCTCAACCCTGGGATGAAAATGATTCTTATACATACCCTTTTGACTTATTTTATTACAAAATTGATAGAAAGATTCCTTGACAGTATAGAATATAACGATACCTAAAAAGTGATAATACGCAAAGAAAACTAGTTCTAATCACTGCCCATTTCGCTCCTACTTTCCTGAAAGAAAGAGTCACGCCTCTCGATTCCCCAATTTCCAAGATCGCCTCGCAATTCTTAATTCAATCGGCGGACTTGTACCAAACTTCGTTCAGCAGGAGTCCCATTGTCTAAAAATTCTCACGAGACTGCTCCAATAGTACGACCAGCGAAATCGATGGCCGATTCGCGTTCAAACTTCCTCAAACTTTTAACAACGTTATCGTCGACTCCAGGCAGCGGCGTCGAAGGTTTGCCTATTAAATCGTTTTCGAGTATTCTGACTTCCGGAAACTGAATCGCTTCATCATCTTTCGTACCGCTTTTCGCGAGACAGGGGTCCACGAGAGGGAATGGGGGTCGCCTTTTCGGAAAAGTTAGATAATGAGGCAGCCAGCTGCTAGCCAAGAGCTATTGCCCGAAGGAATCGTTTAATTACGTCACTGGTTTCTTTTCATTCGTCAGGAAGTCGATAGAGGTGGATAAGCTTGGCTCGGGGGTGGCAGGGAATGCTTTGAAGTTTTCAACGTTCGCGGGGAGTGAGACTGCCCTCTCACTGGCGCCCTCAAAAGATGGATTAACCTTAATTAAAGTTCCGCCCTTTTTTCTTCGACTTTGCTTAAAATACTGAGTCCCTGTTGCGGCGTCTCTGAGCTATAAATTACGAATTACAATCTTAAATTGCAGACGCGACAGTGGGCTTCGTTAACTAATTTGAGGCTGTTTTTGCGGAATTTGGATAGTAGGTTATGTTCCTGAAATTTCTCGTGTCTACAGCAGGGTGCTTTGCTATGCTTCAAAGGATGTCTGCCATAGATAACGAGGAAGCTCTAGGACTGACTTGAGTACGTCTGTTTATGGCAGGTGCCTTTGTGGCGGCTCGCTTTATCTTTGGTGTAACTCCCTTATCGAATATATCTCCTTTTGGGTATACCTCGGTACGTATTGGTATTTGAATAATATTCATCCCCCTACTCCTCTACATACGTACTATGTTCACTATCTCTGCAAGTACCTCTAGTTTCTAGAGTCTCTTACGTGAAACTTGGCTGTGTCAAGTTGGTATCTCAACGAACCCAAATTCCTATTTTCATGAGAGTTAAACAAGGTAAATGACCCAATACTTAAACGCTTAAGATATCACATGTCCCAGTAAGTGAACAACTTAAAACTGTATAATACTTTACTTTCGACGTCCCAGAAACTGAGGAAACTATTTTATAATACCACTTTTCATTTTCAATTAAGTTACTTAATACTTAATACACCTTTTTTGAACTTAATGTTGCGTACGAAATATACATAACTGTACGTCAAATTAATTTTGTACAACTAGTTAGTCTTTAAACAAAACTTCATTACTATTATAGAAAAATGCTTGGCTAATAGTTTCTCGATAATAGTGACTCGAAAACCAAGATCACAAATAGAAAGTAATTTCCCTCAGTTTCCCTCTCGTTCAAACCAACAAAACCGCCATTAACGAGCGTCATATTTGTGGCTTAACGAAACCAGAAAGAGACAAAGCGAATTAAACGAGCCAGTAATTTAATAAACGTAGCAACAAATTACATAATCTTGGGCAGAAGCATTCCCATGCCCAGCGATTAATCATAACCAACGAATTCCTGGGAGGAGTGGAGCGTGTGGGGGATGGCGCGGGGGAGGAAAGAGGACGTTGTCCTCGTGGAAGGGTTACCACGTTTTCCCCGGGTCGTGACGTCAGAAGGGGGTGTGTTACGTCAGTAGTGCGGCAGACTGTGTGGACTCGAAGCTCTCGGGTCGGGCGACGCTGGGGAGGGGCTGGGAGGGCTGCAAGGAGGATGCGGGCGGTCTGAACGGTGAGGCAAGGGCTGACGCAAAATAAGGTCGGCCACCTCGGGTTTCATTCATCAGTCACAGTCCACGGTGGGCTGAGCTAACTGGATTAATCCTCCGCAGTTGTCGGCCCTGTCTAAGCGGCAAAACCAAAATCGGAATGTGGATCGATGGTGGACGTGTTAGATTGGACGCGCTCGTGAAATCTTTCAAAATCATTGCCCTCGATAGAGGACGGGGATAATTCACCTCGTTGCTGTCAGGTTTCATTTCTAGAGAAAATTCAGAAGCTTCAAATGACAGAAAACTGGTGAAAACATCATATATACAAGAAATCACTTTTTAATCTCTTCTAGCTGTAAAAATAAATAGGAACTCAAACTTTGACTAAGAAATTATTGAAATTTGCTAATCAGGAAATAAACAAAGTCAGGAGAGTCTGTTCTCTTTGTTAACAGATTTTTTTACGTTTCTTCTTTAACATCTTTTTTTATCGGGAAGTAAAATCTGTTGAATGAATACTTCAATTTCGACTTGGCTTCTTCATCCTTCGTTAAATGTCTCTTGCAAAAACACGTACCCTAGTAGAAGAAAAATGCAAGCGTCCACGATAATCGAATTTTAACCCCACTGCCACGAATAGATCTCTGAGATCGCCAGCAAAGTTTTTTGCGCGGGTTCAGTGTCCATTTTCTTTCACTCGCCAGCGGTTCGGCGCCAAATTGGCTCGTTAAACTTTTCTTGCGATGCATCTTATTCTGTTTCACTTCGTCTGAGGCAGGAATCGACTGTTTTACATTCGGTAATTGCTTGGGAGATCAGAACCGCTGCAAAAAGCTGCGGCGTATCTGCCAGGAAGCGAAAACAAGCGGAAAATACCGTGAATTCTTCGACTGCAGTAGAATGAGTCGCTTTCTGGTCAGACGACTATTGTGTTCAAAGAATGCAGTAAATATCAAATAGTTTTTCTCTATTATTTCAAAGTGTAGCTACAGTAAGGCATAAAAAGTAATTTTCTTATACGAGGGGCAACATTTTAATTGAATTTATATTAACAAAAGGTACCAGGAAGAAAGAAAGTACCACAAACACTATGAATTTTTATGCATCCAGAGAAATAAAATGCCTGAAAGCATTCAGAGATAATTTTTTACGTTCCAGCTATACATTGCCGATTTAAAATTCGAACAAAGAGCATTCCCACGCAATAAAACACTCTTCCCGTGAGAAGTGCGAGCCTCGAAATACCGCGAAAATAGAGGCCGTGTACCGCTCGCATTTATGGGGGGATTTAAAATTGCTGTGCTGCGTGTTAAACGTGAAACTCGTTTCTCGACAAACGCTTCCACAAATTCGCTCATAATTATTAATAACAGCTCAGTTTGCACGAATTCTGTCGTCCATTTTTCATTCCATCGCGCTCTTTTTAAAACCCCTGTCTGTTTTAAAGCCTTGTTCAGATCAGACAAGTTCCTGGAATTCAAGCAACTTGAATGTAAGTAATTTGAGACAATTTAACCAATGTCTACGTGTAATATTACTTAACTTGAAATATCCTTTAAAACTTCAAGTGAAGTTGACAAGTCCTTCCAACTTTTCCTTGTCTTGAAATGCACATTAACTGATAAGTAAATAACCAAGGTGCATCATCTAATTTTGCATGACAGCTTGAATTCATGCTACTTTTAAATTCAAACCACTTGAATCCAAGTAAGTTGACTCGTGTGAACACAAATTTGACATCAAGCTACTTGAATCCAAGTGGCAAGTAATTTGACCAATATGAACGAGGCTTTAGAAAGTCCAACGAATGGACAACGAAGATCCTTTTGGATTTCGTGGTGTTTGACAACGTAAGCAGAGGCAAGGGATACAAATAACGATTTCACGAGACACGATTCCGAGACGGTGTAACCGCATTACCGAACTTCGATATTCACCGAGCAACGATTCGCGTTTTCAACGCGAATGATTTATAGACAGTGCAAAGAATATCGCGTGCATCGTTGCCAGGTTTCGCTGTATATTTCACGGTAATTCCGTTTCTGGCACGTTTCGGCCGATATATTTGGCCCTGTGCACCCTCGAATACGTATTACTGCGATTCCGTGACTTCCAGCCCCAAAACGAATCCGCGTACAGATCTCTCTGTAAACGTGCACCCACACACAAGCTATGTCGGGATGGGAGCAATAATACTCTGAATGGATGAATTTTGTAGTGGGTCATACTTCGATAACGCTTCTTGCATGGGTTACGAAAACTTTTTGGGGTGTGCTAAAATAACAGCTCCTGGCTACGAATCATCAGTCACGTGAATGGAATCCTGAATTAGCTTGTATTTCGGCTTTTTGTACATTTTTAAAAGCATTGAATTTTTTTGTACAAATTTTTATTTATGTATTTAGAGACTTTTAAAAGTTCATTACTCAGTAAATTTTTATATTGAAGTATTTAGAAATTTTAAGATATTTTCTAACTAGAAATTTATTACTTGGGAATTTTGCGTTTTAATTTTTAGTTAAGAATTTTAAAAAATGTTCTATCATGTTGAGTCTTTCCGTCTGACTATATTCTACTTGTACTACTTGCAATAACCCTGACTGCACACAGATACATATAATTTCGTTTCTTTCAATCATCAAATTTCCTGGCTGTTTACGAGGAACATAATAATGCCAGGGCATAAGTAATACGGTTTATGGCCTGCATTTCCCGATATTCCTCGTGCCCCGATTGCATTCGGTGCGTTTTCGTTTCACGATATCGAGGAGTTATATCGAAAACCGGAAGAGGGGTTAACGTTGCGGATATTAAGGTGCCTGCTACTGCGGCTTGTTTGGTTGTGCATGGTTGGTATGTCATAGAAGCTCAAGTAATGTTTCTCAGGAGACTGGATAATAAATGCGCACGAAACATTTATACCTCATATAGAATACATATATTACAGATGCCACACTTTTAGATGTCATTTCTTTTTAGCATCACAATTCAAACCTGTCATTTTATCCATCAGTATATAAGTTTTTAATATCAATTTAATATCAATTTTACATATCAAAATTTTTAATGTCCTTCGAAAATTTCGTCTATCAAAACGGAAGTCAAAAAGTATTTTTTATTATGATTTATTTAATAACATTCATTTGATAACATTTGATAACATTCACAATCATCTAATAATATAATCTATTGTATACTACTTATGGATATTATGTAGAAAATGTGATTAAAAGTTTTGCCCCTTTCGAATTTTTTATTGCTTCAGATACCAGAGATTTTTCACACCAAATCTAAATGTTCTAACCTAGTATTGTGGTTGCGCAATGATATATACTGTCATTGATTGCCTAGGAGCACATGCGAGAACAGAATAATCCAACTCGACGATGTAATTTCGCAAAGATTCATTCGAGTCGTTACGACAACGTTAAAACTACTTTATCGGTGCACAAAAGCCGATTACTGCTTCCAGTAACTCGACTGTCACAGCCCTGCGTAAATCTAAACGGTGTCGTTTCACTTGGCGGAAGTTTTCACGAGCATCACTGCAAGCTCGTTTCGTCCTTTACGCGCTGGTTACTCAAGGAAAGGAATTCGAGCTGCGAGGCAAAGTAAACAATTGTTTTCCCCTGTTACGTACTCTGTCCCTTTCATCGACGCATTCGTATCCATTGAATTCAAACAAATTGAATCTCACTTCGTCTGAATCGTCTGAACCTACATCTACGTATAACGATGTCGTTTCTAAAACAAAGAGAGGAATTGTAAAATTTGTGACCGTTTTTTGTGGCGCTCAGCAGTCCGCTCCACTTTTTTCACAGATATTAAATATCGCACCGATTTTTCGAACTTTAATTAATAATTTCTCGATAATTATCCAGTGTATCGATTCCATATTTTACACCAGGGTTTCCTGTAGTCCAAATTAGTTTTCCTAAAAATTCCAGCCAAGTGTTTAACTTCCACGTTTAGCTAACAACCACCTTAAAAGTATTCCAGAATCGACTGCCCTCGTCTTTCCCACACAAACCACCACCCAATCGCAAACTCCGAAAACTTGGCCAGCTCAGTGCGGCGAATCCACCAAATCGAAATTTCATTGGCCCGATTACTAGAAGGGTTCAACGAGGACCATAAATACCTGTCCATGGGAACGAACTTACCCCGCAGCGTTCCCTCTTCCTTCGTCCCAATCAGCGCGCCGTCAGAGCGATCCACAGCCGCGCGGTGAAAACAAACTCATTCGTCTGGGTCCAGTAAGTAGGTGTTAGCGAAAAACGATGACGGATGCGTCGTTTCAGCGGCAGCATCCTCAATCCCTCTCAAATCGTCCAACAACCTCTGCTCCCACCCCTTCACCTTCCGCCACCCCCATCACCCCAATAGAGCAACGAGCAGAACGGAATTAACGGCGCTGACCGCGTCAGCAGTCGCAGTTTTACGAATCAAATCGAATCGAATCGCCGCCATTGTCCCTGTTCCCGCGTTTAGAGCGGCTCTAACTGCCAGACTGGCGGAAACGAGCGAGCGCGTTGCGTCCCGCGTTGCCTGGCTGAACGCACGGCAGTTTGGCTGGAAATATTCGGTGGTTGCTCGTTCGTATCGACAACCAGCGAGAGAATGATTGGAAAAGTTCGCGTCATGCGGTCGATAGCCTCCGTCGTGGCGTCGCGCCCACGGGGAGGAGGCTTCCGCGAGTTTCGCTGTTATAAAGTATGAGTTTGTAATTCAGGGAGCGCGTCGACTGGAACGGAAAGTTGAACGAATTTGTTTGCGCAGGGTACGTGTTTTCCACTTGGTTCTGCGGCTGGGAGGGTCGTCGGCGTTTACGGGAATGGTGGGGTAACTATGAAACAAAGAAAATTGGACAATGGTGTTAAGAGAGTTGTGAACTTGCTTAGAAGTTGAGGATCTGATGTGGGGATCTTAGGCGATTAAGAGTTGGGGGGTGAGAAGCGTAGAAACATTAACATACTGTTATTTAAGGAGTGCGTCATTAAATTCTTATGAATTGGTACGATAAGTTTGAGTGTTCAATATTAATCCCCATAAAGTTCTCGTTTTTTCTGTCCCTTGGTATTATTACGGAAATAATCTTCCAAATTTCCTTCATATTTCTCGTCAAGCAATCCCAGGGGCTTAGAATCTCCTTATCCCAGTTTTTAACAGCCCGAATAACTTCGGTCATCGCAGGATAGACTATCGTTGACCAGTGGGTCGCCCATAAAGCGGCGCGAGTTTATGTTTGGTCATAAGGAGGGCGACCTCAAAAACTTTTAGGAGCCGTAAGAATACTTCCCCCTGGTACCATAAAGAGTAACCGAAATCGAGCATCCACTCGGCATCGAAACGACGCCGCTCGTCGGTAAGAGAACTCACGTGGGTATACTGAACATAACATAGTGCACAGGGTCCATTAAAACGCGGGTCAAATAATGAGAAAAATAGAAGTGACTTTCGCATGTCTTTAGCGACTCCACTTACAAAGAATGACCATACGATAAGCTCTTTAATATCAAACAATTTTTATTTAAAAAATGTTCTATTACCCTTACAGTTTAAAGGATAATCAAGGTGGTAATTTTTACTGGGACGCTCTGTATCCTTTCGTCCCTCGAGTTTCTGTATGGGAGACTCTCTATACTTTCGGCTTTTTACACACAATGTAGATCGAAAGATCCCTCTTGACCCTGTGCCCTCCCGGGGATCATCTCTTGAGCAGAGCACAGTACTCTGTAACGTCAATGGAAGACATTTTGTCCCGGTATCTGGCAACACTGCACCCAAGTTTCCCGATACACTCAGTATATATCAAATTTGTAGCGATCGTTACGAGAAGTAGGTCCCCAGTCGACGCTCGTCCAGATAAAAAGTTCCGCGATTACGTCTGAATTATCTGGACCCGTCGCGCAGAATGCGACACCCTCTCGGGTTTCGAGAAGGAGCGATAGTCCAGGGTTGCGTTGCAAGAAATACAGCACCTGGCTGCCGCTTCTGGCACTTAATTAATCCGTAAAGCTTGTATTTTCATTACCAGCGTAAGGCTAGCTTAATAGCGTCGTCGTCAGAATCGCGCTTAATTACGAATTACACTGCGCCTTTTAATTCTCCTTCGTTTATTCCATCCCGTTACATTGAGTGGCAATAAGCGCGATAAATAGGAGAAGATGAGGGGCTCGATGAAATTATACGCCAGTAGCAGCCAGCTCAGGGCACTGGGTCGTACGGTTTCGAGCTTCATTGAAATTCGAGCTGGATAATCAGACGCAGGTTGAGATGAAATTTCTGTGCAGACAGTAGTCATTTCTCCTGAGCTTCTCAGCAATCTATTCCCTCCAAATTCAGCCGATTTCACGGTGAATATTACCGCCAGCGAGTTTCCCTTCGTCTTTCTTTAGAGGCGCAGAGCGCGAAGTATATGGGGGTGGTTTAATTAACCCTGGTCACGTGAGCTACGCGCGAAAGCTTTTTTAGGGGCCAACGATAGCGAGTAATTAAAATTTCCGTGACCAACGGGACCTGGTTGTAGGTGGCGCGTTCGTGATAGAATAGAAATGTAGAGAATTCTCGCATGGGCAACGTGAAAGGGATCGCGTCAACTAATCCGATTGATAAGGTCGTGAATGGGTGCCCAATGGAACAACAGGTAGCTTTACGAATTAATAAACCGATTAGACCGCGCTAACGCTAGGCTGGGATTTCTGGATTCACGGGAAATTAATTCGACAGACGGATGGAACATGTTGCTAGAGAGAATTAGATTTCACTTGGTCAGATTCGTGGAAATTGTCCTTTTATGAATTGGAGAGCATTTTCGAAGTGAATAGATTTTTATTATTAATTTCTGTCATCTTGCTTATCGTTTCTTTTTAATTACTCTACTAATAGTCTTCTAGTAAAAGTGATATACAAATAGTACTTTCTGAAAAAATGTTTAAGTGTTCCTATTACAGTCCGAAGAAATATTAGAAATTGTAAATCTAGGAGAGGATTTCTCCCAAAAATTCTTCTAAGAGGCTCAGCGACGTTTCTTCCTTGACTTTCTTCAGATATTCGCGGCAACTGCAGAAACAAGGATAACCACGCTCTCGTGCTTGCCACCACGAATATGATTGCCCATACTTTCCTTCCATTCGACGGGGAGGAACAGAAAGGAGATATAATCTGATATCTACGAAACAGCGTTCGCTGCCAGAAAAGGTTCATCTTTGTTTTTTAAAGCCACGAAAATCCCTTTTCCACTGGTAAGGACGACTTTCTTCTGAACCTCCTTTACTTGATGTGAAGCTTTACACAATTAGCATCTGTATCTACCCTCCTTTTTTATTCGTTAAGCAATTTCCCCAGTTCCACCCTCTTCCATTGCCAAATAAATACCAAAGCACCGCATTTTATTCTCCGAGTGTCTCGAGGAATTTTCCTTCGCTAGAGTCTCCAGATCTGTTATCGAGTTTGAGACAGAAGAGATTCGTTAGTGGAGAATTTGATGAACTTCGCTGCCATCTGGGTCTTTCTTTTAAGAACGTTGAATTTTCGTTGAAGAATGAGTTCTACGTTTTTTTGAATCTGCATATTTTTGTATGAATTTCGCTTGGTTAAGGAATTGCAAGTGCAAGAACATAGGACGAGCATCTTTTGTATTATCTAACCCAGCAGAATCTGGAAAGCCTCAAGAAGGAGGCCAGCTTCTGAAATAGAGATATCACGTTTCGCGGAAATCGGACAGAGAAACCTACCTAATGCATGGAAATCTTTCTCCACCTGGAAGCCTTCTACCTTTCTATCCTTTCATCGTATTTTTCCGTAGGTAGCTCTTAAAATTTCCACGACTGCTTTTGGAAGTTATTTTTAATTATCGAAAAGAAGACTGTTGGATTCCAAGGCGCCACTCTTTAAAATGCTACTAGGATTTTAGAGAGGTCAAAGATCTAGAACAGTATCTCAGCTTTTTCTACCCATAACGTGAAAGAAGAAATTCGTGTACCTTCCAAATCTTGCTTCCTCGTTGGAACAAAAACTTCCCCCTAATTTAGCTTTGCCTCGGAAAGCTCAGCTGTTTTCAAATTGTAAAAGCAAGAAGCCAGAAAAACACGCGAAAGGGAAACAGAGTAGGAACTACAAAATGCAGCCGAGTATTCGTTGAAGTATGGAAAAGTATTTCTTAGAAAGAACCATAAGAGTTTACTGTAATTGTGAAAAATGGACCTCTGTGAACTCGAGTGTTTTGTTGACTCTGGAATTTCGCTAATTTTTGAAAATATTCCCTCATAAAGCATTCCCTTAGGATTGAGTGAAAAAGGCAAACAGTAAATTATTGAAACTTCCAAAAATGAACTCGCTGAATTTCCTCGTTAAATTCACTTTGCTCTCAAAGGTGGATAAGCAAGTACCGCGTATCGAAAATAAATTGAGGGAAGAGAGCGATCGAGGCGCGAGGAGTGATCGAAGAGTAAATAACGAGACGTGCCATGGATTTCTGTTCTTTTTCGAGCGAATCGTTCCTTCAGGAGATTAATCATGTTGGTTGCGAGCCAACAGGATTTGGCTTTATTTTTGCGTCCCCTGTAAACGCATCTGAACTTCCTATAGACACGGCCAGAGTGTCGTGACGTGGATAATAATTTCGTTGTTGCTTACGACGGCTGTGAATTGGAGTAACGTCGGCAGACAATGCGTGTCTCGACGAGAATATTTCTTTGTCGACCCCTGTCTGGTGCAACCCGTTTGTCTTTCTTGCAGAAGGTTTTGTTCTCTGAAATCGAATATTAGACGGGAAACTTGAACCTAGGTACAATGGAACTTCAATCAGACGTAAGTTTACGATTTTTAGTCCTGGATTGAAATAAAATAATTTTGAATCCTCAGACAACTCCCGAAGAGGGTCCCACATGTTACAAAACACCTTGTATAGTGTTCATAAAATTCGTGAAATCATTTCCTATTATTATAGATAATATTGTAGAATGTAGAACATTGTGTATTAGTACTTTGGAAATACTTTCCTAAAAGTAAATTTCATTCCTTCCTTAAATCACTACAAGTCAAAAACTTGTGGAACACCCCCACAGCTTGTCCCTCCGCCCACAGGTGTTTCGAGACATTTGAACTTCAGAAACTCGCAGGGCATGGGTCGCCAAGAGTTTCCTGTTGTCGCACGTGCCGAGTCTTCGAATTATCCCCACGAGCAGATTCCAATTTCGTCTGACAGCAATTGATGGGCGCATTCTTTGATCAGCCACCCCTAGAGCGACGTTTGCACGAGATTAATTTGTTACTCCGAAATCAGTTGAATAGAGACTTGGCAGGTGGGTTGCCTTGACGAATTCGGGATAGTTTCGGGGTGGTTTCGGGGTAGTTTGCTGCCCGCCTCGATCGAACCTCGTGACGACATTGTCTGAGGGCTCCAGTTGGTGGATGGATATAGCAGGAGTGGGACCTTTTAGTAACAAGGTATGGTAACTAGTATCTAAACAGACAGGTCGTAAATTTTAACGAAGAACTTCTAGGAATACCAGGCAATTAAACATTGAATCAAAGTAAAGAAAAATATTTTTCCTAATTAAAAAGTATTAATCCAGTTTAAAGGAAAATCAGTTAACAAGGCTAATTTCCTTTTAAGGCTATTCGTTTTCAACGTAGTTCGCCAACCAGCAGATCAGAAACTTAAGTATAATTAAGAAATTGATTAAATAACTTCTCTGTGTAGCAGAAAGTCCAGCTAACTTGCGTCAGCTTTCGCTCACGGGTAACAAGCTAACTTTTACACAAATTACCAACAAACTTACATGCATAAATTGTCATAATATTATACGTCGAACGTTCTCAGAGGAAAACATACAGCGAATAAGCAAACAAATTTGCATGGAAGCAGGGGGGAGAGAGAAAAACAGGGCGTTCCCGGCCTCTGTTAACGGTTGAGGCGCCATTAGGACCAGAAGGGTGGCGATTCCATCACCGGGAGTCGTAAAATGTTTTCGAAACGATAAAACTTCGCAGCCGCTCGCGCTGGGGCTGAATTAATTACCGACACGATGACAATTACGATCGCCCGTGGCGACGTCGACTACGATCGTTTCTGGCGATATAATACGTCCCGATTATCGATACTGGCTTCAATGTCCCGGGAATACCAGTTTCATTAAACTTCCTATTGTAATGATCCTCTAAAATCTATAGGGGAAGTTCGCTGAATTTGGTCCACTACATTACACAATACACTGGTAGTCCAATCTAGGACCTAGGCACCTACAGCCCAGTCCAAATACAGCAACCTTCTCCTACACCATGCTCGAAAATATTAAGCTTTCTTGGAAAAATTTGTCGCTTAAAAAATCGTTCTATTATTTATTTTATCATAAAATGCCAAGCTTTTTTACGAAAAGGGAATTCCTCCATTTCCTTTTAATCCGTTCTCTTTCGATTTCATTCGGTATCGTGGACCAGACAGAACATGATATTTGGTCAGTCATGAAACTTCTATGGATTTTTCAGAGCGCACACGTTATTGTGTTTGTCGATATTTATAAGGTGAATGGAATGCAGTTCACGTATTCGACGTTTTCGCCATACGTCCGCGCACGTTTTAGCGTGTCGGTTAATAAAATGAAATCAATGGAATTCGATTATCAGCGACGACATAGCGGAGTGTGTACCACGGGGCGAAGTAAAATTGCGAGCGCGTTCTACAGAGGCTTTTTAACGGTTTCCCGCGTGCACGACGCCAGCGGATGCAGCTAAACAAAATTATTGCCGTTTGTCACGCGTTCGGTGTTAACATTATTCTCACTTCCTTGGACGTGTGAGTTTATTAGACTCTCGGCTTCTTCATATTTTAGAAGGTATCTCGCTTTATGGAGATATAAAGCTTCATTGCCTCGCTGTAAATTGACGCAGGCTTCTAATGTGGAACGCGACGGGGTATGGCCTGGCCAATAAAGTGTTTACCATTGATATACGCTTGCATTGATAAGTGGTTCCTAGCTTTTTATTGAGATAAATGTAGAGACAGTAAGCTACGCGACAAGTTTTCAAGTACATTTTAAAGACAGGGATCTCGAAATGTGAGTGGTTAAACGTTGGAGATTTGAATAATGATAAAAACGTGCTGACGAGGAGGAATCTCTAGAAAACTGAGTTCTGTAGGAATAACTATAAAAACCTTATCATGTAGGGCTATAAATTTTTTATTCAATTGAGTGACATTGAGCAGGATTGTACTTCATATGTTACAGTGTTTTTCTACCTCCTCTGGGTTCTGTATTGTGAAACGGAAATCAATGACCCTTCAAAGTCGAGGGCTTCCTCGTGGGTTAGTTTCGTTTCGCCAGTGAAAGTGTGCACGTCGGTCTTGAGGTGCGAGTGATGTGTTTACTCGTGAATTGAAATAGTGACGATAGAAACTATTAACTGGATCATTAGTTCATTGTGTTCTAATAATGTGAGCTCTGAATGTTTGCGAATCTGGGGAATTGAATATTTGAGTATTTATTTGAAAACTATCTAACCTGTTAAAAGGTAAGCGAACATAAATTATTACTATTAAAGTTAATGAAAAATTATACCGAACACCATGAAAGTATGTCTGAACTACAAATTCCCAACTTTTGATATCAGAAACATGTACTTAAAAGTTTATCTGAATCTTCATTTCTCTTTCCACTAAGATTTCAAATATTTCGAACTTCGCTGTTCATTATTTATATATGTTATACCTGACGTGTAATTCCCCGCCATCATAAACAACGAGAATTGAAATTCCAAGCTCTGGCTCCTCCAAATTCAAATACCTTGTCGTTTGCAAATTCATCAAGAGGGTCGTTAAATTACGAAACCCACGACGCCATAAATCCCGAAATTCCATAAATCAGGAATCACAAATATTCCATGTGTATTTAGTCATCTGTAGTCGATGCTAGTCCAAACTCGAAGCTTTAATATATTCGCTTTCTAAACTCAAATATTCCCTTTTGTCGCGCGTTAACGAGCAAAAGTGGTCGAGTTCGCGACTGGGTCAGCTGTCCGAAAATTCTCGCTCCTCTACCACTTCGATTTCAAAGAGCGCGCCAGGTGCCAGGCAATATTTCATCAATTTCCTCCCTTGTCTGGCCTACCATCCGACACGAATGTGCATTCCTCTCGAGGCCTGGCCCCGTCTATTTACGATGTTTGCGTTTGCTCGCACGCGGGAGCGGAATGGATGGATGCATCCTAGACGGCATTACTTCGATTTTCGAGGGCGAAATGGCCCTCTGCCAAGAGGAACCATCCAGGATCCATACTACCCCGCATTCGACCTATTCCTCTTTCCATCTTTACGGGATACTCGACGTCGACTGGCTGGCGATACGTGGAAACCCAGAAACGGGGGAAGTTTGTTCGACTGTTTCAGGGTCGTTAATTTTTCCTGTACCTTTCGCGAATTTTATGGCCATACTCTGGTTTTAAGTTTCGTCGAAGTGTTGAGCTACTTATTTATTATGGGTTCTCCGTGAACAAACTTTGTCTGCTCTGTGGAGATGGTGAAGTGTGTCTGTGAGGCTTGGAAAGCATTATTTTTGTATAATTAGAACAGTTTCGAGTATACCGTGTGAAATTTTGTTGGAGAATGTTTCAGTAGGAAAATTTGCTTTCAGGTAAATACTGCAGTTTATTGGGTATTTAAATACTGAGTGTTAAATATGAAATTTTAAGTAAACTCTCGTATTATGAACTAGTTTTACTGGAGCGAAATTTTGCAAATTAGTAGGCTAATAAAAATCGGTGTTTTTCATGATTACGCTATCTAGGGTTGCTACAGGAGTTCCCTTCTTGGGTATAGTAAGAGAAATTAAATATGAGGGAAAAAATAGCAGTTGTCCTATCTACCTCCACACATCCAGACTCTCCCAATATCCTAAAACGATACATATGTAACGAACTAAGAAAGTTCAAAAAGCTTTCCATTTCAAGGGACGTTGTCTGTTAACACGAATCGATACGCTGAATGCTAGGAAGTCTGAAGATCCGAGGCGCCCAACACGTTTCGAGCAAAGAGGGGCGTCCTCGTGTCGAGGTATCGAGTTCGCTCGAAAGTTTCCACGCCCTGTAGATGGTTCGACCTTCGCTCAACCCCCCAGGATCCTCTTCCCCTTTTTTCGTGAGGTTCGAAATCGTGCAAGAGGCCCGGGAGGACCACTTCGCGTCGTCGCGCACTCCAACTTTCAACGAGCGAAAGTTCTTTCTGCTGGCGCACGCGTGCTCCACTTTCCTCGCCCCCCTTGCACGCCCCTGTGTTATTTTTTCCTGTTCGCGGGACAATTGACTTCTGCCGGAGGATTTTCTCGCGAGACTCTTCTTGCCTTCTTTTTCCTCGCCAGTGTGAACAAAACTAGCATAATTATTGCGCGACTTGGAAACGTTTAGCCTGCAACGACCTGCAGTCTTTATTCGCGTTCACCTGCTTTCTTTTGAATTATACTTGTGTGGTTCACCAAAGAGTATCATTTCATTTTGTTTTTATTTCCATATGAAAACACCAGGGGGAATCTTGATAAGTCAATTTTCTTCGATCTTGTATTTTTTTAATTTTAATTTTTATCGAAGAAGCACATTCGAACAAAGTCACTCGATTGAAACTGTATGATTGTAGAGAGATAGTTTCATGGTATTTTTCTAAATCAGATTTAATAGAAAGAGTCTCGAGTTTCCTCTGTGCAACGCACAACGTTGACAGATCGAAAGGAGACAGAAAGGGTGAGACGAAAAAGATAAATGATAAACGACGGAAGTGTCTTGTCCCAGACGGAAGAGGATAATTCTGTATTTCGAGTCCTGATCTCTCTAACCTCCACTCCCTTTCGCGATACAGAGACGCGTTCATATCGCAGCAATGTTCGACGATACTTTCTCGTATCGTCGAATATCGTATCGACATTGCGATATTCTGACTTCCGTTCGAATAGTAGGAGGAAGTAGCAAGCACTCGATTTATCGAGTTACTTATGTGCTCGAAAGTGATGCTAACAGACGAGTTGCTCGCTTTTACTGTTGCACTGGGAAAAATACATTCTTCAGAACAGGAATTATTCAGCTCTGAAGATGGAACTTCCTTTCCTGTTCTAAGTGGAAACTTCTTTGTAATTAATGTTTAATCTTCCGTGGGTACATTTCATTCTCGCGCCTTTCGTGGGCACACTGGGTCCATTATATTTATGACTATTTTTTTTATTATTCTAAGCGTTCAAAAAATCTTAAAAAGATCTGAGGTACTTATTTAAAGCCTCTATTTTAATGTACTAGGGTTATTTAAGCCAAATATTTATAGGATTAATTGGAAAAAATAGAACTAATAGAGGGTTAATTAATACTGAGAATGGAATTTGAAGCTTTATTTCGTTTCACTCGTGGAAAATGAATCTTCCGCGAAAGCATTGTTTTTAGAGCGCTAGATTTACTTAATGATTTTGATTTTGTGTGCTTTGGATTATGGAACATGGGTGAGTAAGTACAAAATGAATCTCTTGAAGATGTTGTATTACTGTTTCGTATGTAATTTTACTGAACTCGCTGTGGAAAGCTCTACGCCAGGCGAGCAGACCCTTAATTGCGAAAAGTGGGACAATTAAGAAGGGAACTCGAACGCGACCATCCGTTATCGCGTATATTTCCGGATTTAATTAGCTTCGCGTAACGACGAGTCCGTGCATAGAATGTTAACTGCGAAGCGATGTGATGCAGGATTCGTTTTCAACGAATACCCTTGGGGTTTTAAGCGAGAGGAAGCGAAAATGAAAAGCAGAAAATTCAAAGAATAGAGTTTGGGCCTGTTACAATTGGAAGAATTTAAAACATGCAAAACACATAATTAAAATTAGATGAAGAAAAATTAGATTATAATAAAAATGACATTAATCCTGGAATCAAAATTATTGCAGTCAATAATTTCATTTTTGTTAATTGAACTCTCTTAAGATCTTATGGAAATTTCGTCTGTGATACAGTGGTATGGCCTAAAAAGGGCGTAGATTAATTTCAATGTTCTTTTCCTTGATTTGTAAGTAGGTAATGGTAGATCGTAAGTTTCACCACCATTACTATAATTCATCTGTGCAGAGCATTGCTTAAAAGCTTGTGGGAATTTCTGCCGAGTAGCTGTAAAGCTAAAGTGGTCTGACTTATATTGGGTATTACTACTTAGACCAATGCACATCATTTGTTTGAGCCATTTATTTTGAAAGTGATGTAGCTGCATTTATCTTTAATTTCAAATATTAAAAGCTTCGTATTTCAATTTATTCCAATATATTAATATCCACTGTTACTGGGATTTTGCACTGTTTATTATACAATAAATATTTCAGTTTATCAAGTGCGGATTTTCGCTCAGCACTCGATAAAATTGCTAATAAATTCACAAACAGAACTCTAGAAACACTCTGTACTTCATTTTCAAATTTTTCATGCAATAAGCTTCTGATTCATAGTCAAATTAACTCGCGTATTTTTCAACCCTTTCGTTCAACCCAGCAGACTTCACTCAGCCTTCTCAATATTTCTCCATTTCTGTTAGTTTTCCCGAGGAATCACATAGTTTACATTTGCTCGTCCATTTTACATAAATATTATTTAAATCCAGGAGAAGGCGTTCTCAGTACAAGGGCAGCAGAAACTTGCAGACATTCGGTACCTTTTCAAAACAGACGAAATTTTTCCGCAATTTCTGGTCGAGAGCTATGCAAAATACAATCTCCCCACGGTATCCAGAACAGCACGAAGGAGCCAACTGCGCGGTTATCGCGTTAACTTGTTTCACGACCCATTTTCCTTGTCGATCTCTGAACGGCGCGAAACTAGGCGACAGCCGCGTCCAAACCGGAAGAAGGGCAACCCGCGGTTACGAATATAATAGGGAAACTTTCGACGCCAGCTAGAGTAACGCGATTGTAGCTTCGCTCGTTTTTTTCTCTCTGCCACTCTGTGCGGCCTGCCGAAATTTCAGCGACCCGCAAGCCGTGCCAAGTCCCTTGGCCACGCTACGAACGCCTCGAGCAATGTCGAGAATGAAATAAAAAGGGTTTTCCAGTTGGCAACGAATTCCCTTGTCGCCACCGCGCTGCTCACGACAGAAAAAAATACTTTTGTAGATAAAAAGAGGTAAAAACGATCGGTTAAAAATGTCTATTATCGCGGTAGGGGTTGAAATTGGCTCCTCGAGCTTTACTGTTCATCACTGAAAGTGTCCTTTACAGCGAGACGTATACTGTATATGTACATTATTCCCATTATGGTTTAATTTCAGTCATAACGTGTATACGACACAATCTTTTGAGTAATTAATTCAATCATATTCCAAAGGGCCAATTCAGCGAATTAATTCTTGCCAAAAAGCATCCCCAATTTTTCATTCTCCCTTTTTCATCCCCAGTTAGTATCTCTCTACTACGTTCAGAAACATCTACCACAAAACCTCGATATCAACGTCTGCAGTATGTACAATTCCAGTAAAATTAATCCTCTCCCATTCTCGAGACAATAAATTCACGCGGGGCATCGTCCGATATTTTGTCGCGGACAATGGAACGTTTTGCGTGGCGCGAAAATTCTCGCGAAATTCCACGAGACATCGCAGAATGGAAACCACTAGCTCTCGCGTTCTCGACGCGATGCCATCGTTTGCCTTTTTCTCCCTGTGCATCGTATCCTCGGCTAGACAGGCTGGTCAAAAACAGAACGACGAAGGCTTCGCATGAAAGCATGTGTTCGACTCGACTTCCACCCCCTGCGACGCCCCTTGTCACGCGAGCCTTTTTCCTCGCGCGTGAGCACAGTCGATTCTTGCGCGGCCCTCGCGCGACATAAGCGGCTTCCCTGAACGCCGTTTCTACGGCCGCTCGAGCGGACAATTCCCTCCTTTAGCCTCCTTCGACGCGAGTGTGTGGGTGGTCGACACAATATCGGCCCGATTCCCTGCGACGGACGCGACAAATACCACTGAGCAGCGCTGCTCTTCGAGTTCGCCTTGTTTGCTGCTTGCGTTCAGAGTGGCAGGAATTCAAGGGGCAGCTGGAGGCAAAATTAGATCGATTTGGAGGGATTAGAGAGAGGTTTAGAGGGATGGGGAATTTGTTGATTTTTGGGGCGAAGGAGATTCTGGTGTAATCTTTGCGATAAAAACAGCAGACCTAAGGGGTTCAAGGTTTTTAGAATTTTTGCGTGATAAATTGATCTACTTTGGTTTGTAAATAATTTGGCAGTAATATATCGGTTATTTAAGGAACATACAGGGTTTTGCAAAAAGACTGCAGACCTGAGGTGTTCGAGGCTGTTAGAATTTTTGTGATAAATTGATGTGCTTTGGATTTTTAATAATTTGCAAGTAGTACATCAGTTATTTAGAAAATATGCTGGGCTTCGCGAAAAACGGTACCTGTTTTATAGGATCGATGGTAGAAATATGATCTTCTCAGAGTGAGGAATCTGAAATTCAAATTTTTGCAGCACTCGTTACATATGTAACATCGATCACTGGTCCTGTCAGAGACAGTTATTTTTTTGTCAAATGACAGTACGAAACAGCCAATCTAAAGCTGTTTTGTGTTCCAGGTCAGTACTTCAGAGAATATGAAGTTGTTTATAAGCGTCATTCGACATGCAACGCATAAATTGCTTCTGTATAAATGTCCCACATTTTTTATAACACCCTATTAAAATAAAAACACACAGTCGGGATTGCAATAAAAATAAAAACTCTAATTAGAATTAACATTCGAAAGAGTTGAAGACATTTTTATTCGGTCATCGATGACGAAGAGTCCTTTCAATCTCTCCATTTCTCTTCCAAAGATTCATACACGCCCCAGAAATCTTTAAAGACCCTCGTATCTTTACTAGACCTCTTCGCAGTCTTCGAAATAAATCCATTCACGTTTGAAGATGAATCGACCTTCAGACCTCAACGTCCAGAATCTTCCCCAAGAGCCGCATTAGCTTTCGTTTCTCCTCAGCAGGAAATCGCTGACACGGTGTCTTGACGGATGACAGGCCGCTAAGAAGCAAAAAGCCTCCTCGAAGACCTCCTTTCACACGGCTCGTTATTAATATCATAGAACAGGCGTCATTGGCTGTTGCTGTGCAGCCCTTTAGTCAGCGTTTCGAGTGAATCGAGCAATTAATCACGCGCTCGAAACCGCCTAGATACGATCCTCCAATTGATCCTCTGCCCTTTTGTCATCGATACCCCATCTCATTACGATTCGCCTCGTGTTCGGTATCACAGGTTTCGCGAAATCTCGTCGGCTCGTTTTCTCGCAAATTAGATCGTGTTTCTTCGAGAGTAATTCAATACCTTGGCGAACGAGAAATGGACGATGAAAGGGGAGAGGGATTTTAATTCGAAGTATTTCGCTGACGCAGGAAATGCATGGAATCCTCTTTCGTGCACGAATAAATGTTCCCACGGTTGCTTGAAATTCGAAGATTTTACGTAGAAATATTTCTCTATCTTCTTCACGAGGAACAGAAAGATTATAAAGGGTATTTCGGAACAAGGTTGGTAATACACGCGGGAAATTGAGATTGCAGCTCTCGTTGTTGAGACTTTTGAGCGTGTAGGAGATTCTTTTGGAAATTCTCTTGGAGATTCTTTGGAGGCCTTTCGACTCTGGACTTCTAGGGTACCTTTGGAGTTAGGTTTCTAGGAGAATTAGTAGAATGGAGTAGAAATGTTCCTCTCGCTCCATATACTTCTCAAACTCCTAAAATTGTGTCCCTCAGCTGCATCTTTGCAATTTCTGCAATCTTTGATTCACTTGTACTCGCTCTGGATTCGAACTCAATTTCTTCGAAAGCAGAACACGAAGTCCAAAGCTTGTGTTCAGTACTTGGGATTACTTTCTCTATAGAATCACCATGCACTACGAGCAGCCCTGTATTTTATTCGATTATAAATTCATTAAAAGGTCACTGAAACAGGAACATTAGAAGGTACCAATAAATATAATTTTCCTGGTACTAATAATTTTGCTGTACCAATCCTACCATAATGCAACTCTTGGTACATCATTCCAGAGACTGTTTTTTTATTTCGATGTCACATAATATCCAGGCAGGTGAATGGTACAAGGGGTGGTTCACGGTGCAGGGCGTGATGCATCGATCTGTTTGTGCCTGCCCGTTTCCCGTCAGTGATATGGCAGTTCATTATACGAAACGCCATGCTCCGTTGAGTTTTCCAATCACGACGGACGCTGTCTCGACAAGGAAGTTACCAGAGATTTACATGTTTCGTTATCGCTGGCCTGGGAGTGAGAAGTTACGCCTGACAAAGCGGGGACACCTGATCCGGTTTAATATCTCAGAGGAGAAACTTTGTCGCGTCTCTGACGAGTGAAAAAGAAGAGAGCACGCTGTTGTGAAACGTTTCCATTTCTCGTGGAGTAAAAATACTCGTAGGTGTGAGAATTCTACAATCGAAGCAGTGAATTCGATTTGTGCAGTCGAGTCATTCCTATATGGATTACAGAACGTGGAATAATACTTATTATATTCAGGCTACTGTGAAACAAACAATTATTGTTCATTTAAAATTTTGTATAGAAATTATATAAAAAGGAAGTTTCCTCGTTTGAGAAAATGAACGAATTATACAGGGGTGTCCCAGGTTTTAACTACCAAACTTTGTCAGTGTACATATACACTGTAATATACAACATTATACAGTGTAAATGTAGGTCGTTTAGAGCTTTACTTAAAAGTTATAACATAGAAATGAAATATAAAATATGAAATAGTGATTCGTGGTTATTTAGTTAACAAGTTAACAATAGTCTAGTGTTAACAACAGACTATTATTTTTACTATATTTCCAACCATAAATCAGCTTTTAAGATAGCAGATATTTAGCCCCTATCAGTGAAGATTCTCTTTTCCCGTATCATTTCCTTCACAAATGTTCTTCTTGAACCCTTTCTTTGGATTACCCAGATCTGGGATCAGATAAGTTTACCGTCGATCTTTCGACTTCGCGAAGCGCAAACGTCGATGTAACCTCTCCCGAGGAAATCTGCTTCTCAACTGGGATTCGCCTCATGTTCTTCAATAATGCGATTTCAAACCGTCTGCTTTAAATCTAACAACGAAGCCCTTTCAACCTCGAAGGAAAACGTTCCGAGGTCGAGAGTAACAGATCGCTGGCAATGAAATGAACAGCTTCAAAAGGACTGTCTCTGATGTGGCTGAAATATCTCAATCCACTCGACGCGCAACAATGCCGAGCAACGCTTCAAAAGATCAAGCGGCTCATGCATAATTCGCCACTATCAGTCCTCGAATCGGTGATTATGCATGCGGATGCGTTTCGAGCGTTGTTTACCTTCGTCAGCACCGATTAAGCGGATTTCGCGGTTCGATATTAATAACTATGATAGCATTCATCGTCACGTGTCTTCTGGCAACTCTGCCTTAAATCGCCAACACGATATTCGAAAATGTTCCTCGTGCAAATCTGTTATCTCCTAACTTCCATGACACGACAGAGAATTTCGATGAATTAAAAAGATACTTCCATTTGGACGAGTTATACTCGTATTTAGGCGATTTTTAGAACTAAATATCACTGGACAAAAAAATGTTTAGTTTTTCTAAAAATTGTTTTAAGTCTCGAAGAACTATAGTGAAATACTTTCTCGAATTTTGGGTTAGAATTGTAGCTGCAACGTTTTTCGAAAGCTGCACTTGAAGCAAGTGCAACAGCCCTGATTCAATTTTCTGAACCCTCGAAGTGGGTTGCATATATTGATTGCTGCAGAAGTTGCTTTTCAGGTTCGCAATTTTTTCCACTCTTCTTCACCACGTCAAAGCTCCACCAGACAGGTCCCATTGTTCTTTAGGAGTCGTTGTTCTTCCCCTTCGTCAGAGCGCATTTTAATTAACGACAACGCGATACGTCGAATCGCAGTCGTATCAGCGGTCCATTCCAGAAGTTAGCGTCATGGAGGACGAAAAGTAATCAAATCGCGAGAGGAGCGATTGGGATAGAAGGGAAATTGGAAAACCGCGCACGTCGCGAAAGTAGCCGCGCTTTGTCCATTTTTTTTTCGCTACCGGCTCGGTTTATCCTTCGCTTGTTCGTCGGGACGAGCAGAAATAGAGGGGAAAAAGGAATGCAAACACGATTCCCTCGTTCGCAGCGATGCCACGGACGTAATTGAATTTCCTTACGCGCTGTGGCAGGACGAACTTTGTATCCTAGTTTCGAATGCATCCCCCATTTAGAGCTGGCCCAGGGAACCGACTTTCGGGCGGATTTTTCGGAAGGTCTCTGTCAACAGACGTCAGTGGAAACAATGAAACTTTGTTCTGGGGAAGTTCGGGATTATGACGGGGGAAACGAGAGGCGATGACGCGGAATAGCCGAATTTGGGCTCCCTGAATGCTGCCTTCCCTTCTCGTTCGAAGAAATTGATTATTGACGATTTTCGGGGTCCCCTGTTACATCGTTTCGGAGTTGGAAGGTAGGGGGTGGAAGGAGAAGCTGAATTTTCTGGATCAATGTTGTTAGAAATTGACGAAATTCACGTCTGACAAATCCAGGGATTTTCTACTTAACATCTTAAGGGAGGAATGTCTTTTAAAGTCAAATAGGGTAATTGTATTTTATTTTGAAAAAGAATTCATTTAAGATTGACTCGAACAAGTCAAAGACAATGGATAATAGGGAATTTCCTGGGGAATATCTACCTTCAAGTGTTTTCACTGTGCGTTTCATGCTTATGCATGAATTTGAGGGAAATTAAATGTACGTAAATATCAATCTCTCTCAAGAAGTTAACTTACTTATTGGATATTTTGACTTGCAGCATCTTGAATCCAGAACTCCTGGAATTAATATTAAGTCTGACCAATTATGGTCTCTTCCACTTATTAATTTCAAGGCAGTTAACCTGTGCTCGTAAAAGTCAGAACATACTTAAAATTTTTATTTCTTAATATTGTGGCAAAGCAGAGTTCCAAATTTCGTCTCTAATTTTACCTTAAAACTTTGATTATTTATCGTTCAGAATATTTGTTATGTACTGACAGTAAAAAGTAGAAGACTCTTTAAGACAAAGACTCCGAAGAAGTTGCAGGTGTTCGATGGAAATTCAGTTCACGAATTTTCCACAAGGCGACAAAGCACGTTCGGGGGTGACTTAAACGCGAGAAAGTGTGGAGAACGAGTGGAATTCGCGGGAGTTGATCGACCAGCGACCGTTCTGCAACTTTCCCCCGAAGTTTGTGGGAATGCAGCCCTTGTGATCAACTGGAGTTCGACTAAACGCGAGGAATCTCAATGCGTCTCAAGCCACGCTCGTGACGATTTGCTCAGCCGTGAGACTCGAACTCCTCGATCGTTTCGTGTCGTCTAATTTTTACGTAATTTACAAATTGAACTAAATTAAATTAAGTTTAACAAATCTTCGTAGCGTCGCAAGTAAAGATTCTCGTCGACTTTTTATCTCAACGATTTCGATCGAATTATTTTTTGGGGGACTCATTATTTAAAGCTCGTCGAGCGTGGATGAGACATTGAGAGATGCAGATTCGTCCGCCTCATTTTACGATTGAGCGTATTCGCGATACTGAATCGATTATTGGATGACGAGGGGTGGTCGTGGGCGGCACGATTCAATTTCGACGACAATTTTATATTCCTTGAACGATCCCCGATGATCAATGAAACGCCCCGGGACTCGGGATTAAAGCGGCGTCTTTGTGATCGGCTGGATCGATCGAAAGAGGAACCGTAATGAAAATCCGCTCGTAGAGAGATCGACGAATATCTGCGGATGAGTCGAGACCTCGGCTTCTGGAAAATTTATGGAGATTGTGTATTTGGAAATCGTCCAAATGATGCTTCTATATTTTTATCGAGAATCTTTTTATCAGGCTTTGAAATGAAGCGAAAGAGAGTAATATACAGAATGTCCCTTAATAAGTGAGCAATATTTCAGAAACTGATTCAGACCTAAAAAAAATGAAAAAAAGTTTATACGAATACATCCTATTTGACAAATAAGTTCTATTTGACTTTATTTACGAGGTATGCGAAGATGTTTGAAATCCCTGATATACACAAGGTCTGTTAAAAGTGTTGAACTACTCTAATACAAAATTAAATAAGGGTTTGCACGAATTCGAGGAATATTAGGAAGTATTAAAAGAGTAGTCCAATCGATGAGGAGGCATTTCTACACATGCATTTGAGTACAAGATAATCATTTGGAGCACCTCCTATGAAGGTAATTAGATTTTACACTTATTACAGGATACTCTGTATAGTTCGAACATCTCAGCAAGTAGTAATATCAATGCATTATCGGCCACTTGTCTACTCTGACCCCCGTTTGGAGCACATATTGTTTGCTAGATTCTTCTGAATGGGACGGTCGGTTCACGTTTGAACCAACGAAGACACGTGCCTCTATCTATAGCTCGAGGATTCGCAGTAGTTCACGCGCCAGTCTTCTTTGACAGAGACAGATCTGGCTGCGTATATTTAGCGGGACGCTTGGTTTTTCGGACTGGGGAAAGCGATGGGAGACACGGAACATTCTGACTGATGTCAGACCGACGCAGCAGCTGCGTTTCAACATATATGATACGAGTATTTCTCCTCAGTTGTTGGGAAAGACGTGCCCTGTTTACTTCGTGTCAAAGTTCAATGCGTGAAGAGAATTAAAGACTTTCAGATCAATATTGCTTGCTGAAGAAATGAAAAAGTTTGTAGTAGATACACAATTTTAGTAATTCATTGCGATTTGGTGTCTGATATACGAAGGGCTCTTCTACTTAAACTTAGAGGAATATTTTATCTTTGAACAACTAGCATTCAGGATTTTTGAGGTCAAAATTTGCGATTATTATGAGCCTGTCGAATTATATGTTCTTCTATTTTCCATATTTATACAGTCAAAGCATGCCCCAGGGTAAAGTGAAATTATATTCATCATTTCTCTTTTAATATTATTTCAAACCGCAGCCCAGCACCGCATTTCAAATGCCTGGGACATTTGACGTCTCAAGCGTTTAGGCATTGGGATATTTGCCTCGCTCAACGTAGCAACCTAGTCGGTGTTCCTTTTTTCGGCGCGGCGATTTCATCGATTCGCGCGGACATTTTCCCGCATCGACGTCACGCTGCAACTAGAGAGAGAGATACCGCGGACCATCTTTCCCCCTGGCGAGACGGTGGCCGCTCGACGGCCGAGTTTCCCAGCTCGTTTTTCCACCGTTGCCCATAAATCGCCGCCGCTGGATTTAATATGCCTCGCGAAACGATACGTCCCTACGGGAGGACCATAATAGCCTTTATCGGGCCGCCACCTGCTGGCAGCCGAAGATAGAACGCGACACGGGCCGCGACCGATTTGCATAAGTACTCGAGGCTTCGTTTCCTTTCCTAGCTGGCGAAAATTCGCCAATTACGACGCGATCTCGCTGCTGGAATCGTTCGACGATTTCGTGCCTGGCGGGCATTAATCTAGTCCTTGGTCACGGAGGGAATGGCCGACTCGAGTCGATATGTATTCTTCAGAGTGACGAATGGAGCGTTGGATCGCTGGATCTTTGGAGAACTATGAGCCTCGATAAGGTAGTAAAGGGGCCTGCTAGGGGATTGATTTGATGAATGAGCTGGAAGGGGGTTCTTGGGGAGTTCTAGGTTTTGGAGACTTTGGTTTTACTTGGGGAATTGATTTAGAGGGTTGACCGCGAAGTCTTGGGGTGTGTTAGCTCGGGGGAAGTTTGCTGCTGTTGAGAGTAAAATTGAGTGAAAATTGATTTCATCAGGGTAGGAATTCGCCAAATTAACTTGCAAAACATACGAATCTCACCAGTTTTTCTCGTTGAATCGGTTGTAGAGAATCATCACGAAACGATTACAATTTCCAGAAGACCCGCGATGTGCGTTGTATTTCCGCTGACACTTTGATCCATCGATGAAAACGCGGGTCGCTTGATTTTCGACTACATTTTTCAGCGTCACTGTCTTCCTTGCACCTCGAGTTACTTGCAAACGTAGGGTGAAGGGAACGATGGATGACAGTAATGGATGAGAGAAGTCAGAGGAGCGTAGTATAAAAAAGTGAGCCGTACACAAAATAACGAACGAGGAAAACTAAAAAGGAGAGGTGGAAAGGTGAACTTAAAATATTCTACAAAGATGAAGATAAGGCAAAAGGTGACAGTAAAATGCAGATTAGGAGACATGAAGCAGGGAAGCAGGAGAATATGTTAAATTCAGGGAAGAAGGGCAGAGAAAATTGATGAAGATATCCCAGGAACTATCGAACGCGACGAAAAATCGATATGTCACCGTGCACTGATCACGAAAGCACAGTTCACCTTTTCCGAAGGGAAACAGTTTTCAGATCGAAATTACTGTTTAGATTTGTTCGGCCCCTCTCTTAACGCCGAGACGAGACGAGCGGTTTCGTGCTCGCGACTGAATAAACACTCGTCCACTGTCCCATTCTCTGGCTCTTCCTCTTTCCTCCATTTCTCTGTTCCCTCGAACAAACTGCGAATGGCTGGGAAAGAGGTAGACCACAGAGAGAGGGAAGCTGGAGGAATCGCTATGTTCTCGGAGTGTCTTGGCCCTCCATTAATCACTACCTTTATCTTATTCCTCGGCTCGCCGAGCTGCGTATATTTTCGCGGCCAGATGAAAGTAAAATCGTAAATATTGAATTTTCAAACATTTATCATTCGATGGAATTTTTTTTTACTAGACTGCAAGTCTCGCATTTTAACGCGAATAAAAATATTATGCTTTTCCAGAATTCAAATATTCAAATATTCAAATATTCAAATATTCAAATATTCAAATATTCAAATATTCAAATATTCAAATATTCAAATATTCAAATATTCAAATATTCAAATATTCAAATATTCAAATATTCAAATATTCAAATATTCAAATATTCAAATATTCAAATATTCAAATATTCAAAAATTCAAAAATTCAAAAATTCAAAAATTCAAATATTCAAATATTTAGATTTTTGAGTTTACAAGTTTTTAACATTTTTCGGCATATTTAATTATTGAATACTTGAACATCATGAATGATTCCATTTCGCAGCTTTTCTCGGGTTATCAAAGCCTTTCGGAATCTCTGCATTCGATGGAACTTTTTGCTTCGATAGTAAATCGTCACCGGACGGATCGGGTATCGAATTGTTTTCAGCCCTGTCCTGAAATATCGTGCAAACTTTGCTCTTGGATTCCAGGGAGTATCGGAGCGTTGAAAAAAGAGGGTGGGTGCGCGAAGGAAGTTTGTAAAATGCGGGTCGACAAATAGCTCGGGACCAACGCGGTAATAGAAGTCCGAGAAAGTTAGTTTATAGTGCAATTGCTGCCGAATGGGTTACCATGAGCAATACTTTCTTTTTTCCGCCGGTAAATAAACCGAGGGACAAACGTTAGCTTGCTGGACGTCGTCTTTCCACCCCGTTGGATTATGGGTTACGCGGAATTCCACTCGCTCAATTTTTTGGTAAGAGAACGATAAAATGGTGCGTAAAATTCTTGGATCCATTCATTTGGTTTATTGCGTGGAAAAAGGTAAAGAAAATGATCGCATACAATTGATAAAGGGTTCGAAAAGTACTCTTGGTACAATGCTTGTACCTTTATAACTAGGAATACCTATACATAAGTATAATTCTATACTTATATTTTGTTAAATATAGATTGTTAGGTATATAAATACCACTTTTCATTCAAATTTCTACATATACTAGAATAGAAGTTAGAATAAAAGGTAGAAGGTAGAAGGTAGATGGTAGAATAGAAAACAATTTTTTAAATTCTTCTAAAACTTTTTCCCCTTGAAAAAGGTATGACATAGCGGAAACCTCATTTGAGGTCAAAAGGTTAATCTCTGTGGCTATGAATAATATTACCAAAAATTTCTGACCTGGGTTCAATATGGCATGACAGTGAAATTTTAAAGAATGTGGAAGTTTGGTACAAGAAAAATTCGGAGGAGACTTGATCTATTATAAAATCTATTAAGACAGTTAAGAATAGCTGAACAGCAGTTGAATCTTCTCTCTAATCTTAAAATACTCGAAAGGCATCTAAAATTATAGGCACCATTTTTCTAGATCTCAGAATGAGAGAACATATGTTATGGTTGATTAATTAATAAAATTTCGAGTAACTGCAAAAAATTCCTGTCGATTTTGTTAATAGCTGGGAAGTTTAAATGCTTGATGTCGATCACCCTGATTATAAGATTCTTTCATGGATGCCTGTCACTCGGCTTCGCGCGACAGTGACTCGCAGAGCTCGAGATCGTGTCAGCCACGCGATAGAAAGTCTGACCTGGGTTGTGGCATTCGTGGCACGCGACACTGCCGAAATAGATACGGAGCTGGTTGTCGGGATGCCTACGTTCTCGTTTCCTCTAATTCTGTGGCTTCAATTAAACGTGTCATCGAAATGAGAATTTTAACGTTAGCATATAAACCCTGGAGTATTTGTATAAATCTGAAGAATTGAAAAATTGAAAAAAGTTTATTGAATTTATTATTTTTTACATAATAAGTTATTTACCTGCGGCATTCAGCCACTCGTTTTGGAAAAAACTGATATTGCAAATATTTGCACGAATTTGACTTTCATTACGTTAATATTAATCTCTCTTTGCGATATTTTGGTCAGTGTGTAAATTTCGATTTACAAACTCATAGGGAATTGATTTTAATACAAATTATTTGGCGCTTCATCTCGTTCAGTATCTAATTATGGAATTAATGCGCATAATTTCTTGTTATTATATATGCAAATTAATTCGATGAACCTGCTTGGAGAAGTATTTCAATCTCAACTAGTAATAACAAATTAATATAGCTGGAGTCATTCAATTACTTTACAGCTTTAATAAAATAATTACTCTCCATAGGCAATCAAATTCTAAATCACGATTATTTCATTATCTTGATCACGAAATGGAAATCACGATCGTAGTAATACACTTGGATCTCTCTATCCCACAAAGAATCATGATAACTGTATTTTCAGCCAGAAATAGACCAGGAAGAAACTATAAACTTTTCTTTTCCACTTAAATCGGCACACTACCTCTCGACTTATCTATACTGACGCGAAATACAGGATTTTTGCCAACGAAAGCTTCAATTTTTCAGCCTTCAAATTTCCTCATTTAAAAACCAGATCCATAATTTATGACTAAATTATTTGAACTCAGAAATTTTCTCAATCTCAATCTCGACTATTAATAACACCCCTAGCTTTTAACGGACACCAAGTCAGTATCTCTGGAACCAGAATGCAACGAAATTCTGCCAGCCTCAATTTTCAAAATTCCCCAAAACATTCCTCTCCTCGCAGCTCACCCCGAAATTACTTAAAATTCCACGAGGCTCTAAAGTCATCAAGCATCCCAACCATTCGGAGGAAGACGTCGCGATGCAAAGAAGCAGCGGATGGTAAACACACACCTGTTATGCGACAACAACATCCAGCAGACAGGAAGAGGACGAGGGGTGAAAGGTGGTATGTAACGACGCAGGAACGAGCTGGCCCTGACCTAGGAGGGAACCGGGGCGAGTCTGGTTTCCATGGGAACCGAACCCTCACCTAGAAGAGGATTTCGCGGTGTGTCGCATCGTCGCGGAGCAGAACATCGATCTTTGACCCGCTGCTGGCCTGATTGAATGGTGCGTGCCCGACCATTCACGACTTACTGATTGCACTACGAAAATAAACCTAGCTTCTGTTTACTCTGGACGATGCCAGTTATGGTGGAGTAGATGGAGCTGAATGGGGGGATTCTGGTGCGGCGTGGTTAGTCGCGTGGTTGAATAAGGTGCTTGTTTGGAAATGACGCGGAGATTGTTTGTAATGAATGAGAGGGAACGGCAGGGGTAAAATATGAGGAGGGTTGGTTACATTGTTATACTGGAGGAAAGGTTTGATTATTGATGGGCGTAATAAGATGGGAATTTAGGAAATTTGAAAACTTCGATTTGGGAGGTGAAGTTTCGAAAATTTGAGAAAATTGGGTATCAAGAAAAATTGGGAAGTTTGGTGTTAAGGTTTGAGAATTGAATTTAGGAAAACTGAGGGATTTACATTTGGGGATTACAGTTTAGAAAAATGAAGGAACTTGGATTTAAGAGTTGCAAGACTTGATTTCGTGTCTCCAAGGAATTTTTTAATTTCGATGATTAATAGTTAATCTTCCGTGATACTGCAGCTGACTTAGCGTTTCTCTGTTGACATGAAACTCTGGCCAAGATTAGTGGGTGTAGTGTCAAGCACCAGGCTTTAAGTTTCAGGGTGTATTTGAAGCGTTCCAATAATTTCCATCCGAGGGTGAAACTGATAAGAGGGGTCGTGTATCTGCCGAATATCCATTAAGTTTAATTCAAGCTGCATACTCAGTTGAAAGTCAGTGTCTCGGAGAACTTTCTACTACTCAATTACCATCGATAGTCCCTTGCCATAATGCTTAATACAAACATTTGAACTAAAACACTAAGAGTTTGTATTTTTATTTAGGAAATTCTACCAAGTATCATCTACATTCAAACTGAAAAATATATGAATTTAAAATTGCAATTTTCCAGAGACTGGCGGATATTTTTTTCCCAGCAAAAAATATTCTTTAATTTAACTCCTCTGACAGCGGACACTTTTTCCTCAAAAATGTAGCTCTACAACATGAATTATTTAAACGAGCAGCGAAACAAAGGCGTTAATTAACTTTTCGTCGAACACGACATCCCTCTCTCTCGAATTCACGAATATTAATTAGATAACTCCATGTCGTAGGCAGCACATCTCCACCCCTCAATGGGATCTTAATTACCATGTTAATGCGTGGTAGCGGAAGTCCATGCGAGCCTCTCGTGACCGAATACCTGTTCCCTGTGGGGATCGCTTTAAACGATAATGAAAAATCGAACGGGTGTCCCACTGCATCAAGTCAGCCGATAATTATCTAATCGGGAGCGTTTGAGTGGCTGTTTCAAAGCCATTAAAGTCTCGAAAGTGTTGGGAATCTCGTTAAAAGCGGAACAATTCGATTACGCCGCGGGACCTGGCTTAAAGGCTTTATAGATATTTGCAAATTCCCTGTGTCAGTGTTTCACGGCGTGTCGAATCATATTTTCCTCATTAACAGTATTTCTGTTCAATTACAACTTTCACCTTGTCTCCCTCCATTTTCACCGTAGGTTTGATAGGGTAATTAAATTTAACGGGAAAGCTGCTGAGCGTACTTAAAAGTAATTCAGCATTAATTATCTCGCATCCTTTATTATGAATACTACACATTATTTGCATTATACTTTCTCGCTTCGAGATAGCGTTAAACGAAATTATTGCCACTCTTTAGAACTTTTAGTGTTATGAAAAATTATTCGTATCAGTGTGCAGAAAATTCACAAATTGTCAATTTATAAATTTCTGTGAATTGTGTACAGAATTGACATGTAACACTTTTTTGTAGTAACCATAAAAAATTGAGTTACACAATAAGTTTAGGTATCTCATTATATCATACCATAAATAAATAAGTAAATACTTTAAAATCATCATCTATTGAATTATCCACTACTGGGTAGTGGATTACCAAGTGATACTAATCAGTACTTAATAGTACTAATTAAGTATCGAGTCGTAGTTGACTCTAGATGTAGCCACTAAGTTCTTCTCCGTTAGTACCTAAATATCATTAATCTAACCGATGTAAATTGACTATTAAAAAAGGTCCTTCCTTTTTCTTCAATTCAAATATATTTTCTCATGACAAGAATCGACGTCTCTTACTAAGTGTTCGACTACTATTCCAACTACCTTACTATGAGAAAATATCTCAGCCTAGGGTTAAAATTAAGAATCTATTATAGCATATAAGTCTGTAACTCTGAAGCTACATGTCGTTATAGAAGGTTGAGAACAAACATGAAGGGCCCAGTTGATTTTCCAAAGTCCTCTGGAAACATTTACCCAGACCCAGCAGATAAATGGGATAGCCGAGTTCCAAGGTAAATAGAACAGAGAGCTACCGAAATAAACGAGCCAGTTAGATTCCAGGAGCGAAGGGGGCGCATCTGGGGGTGAAGTCCTGACGCGACGCCACCCCTGATCCTGCGGTCTTTGCAAGTCAGATTCGACTTCCCCTGGGCCGCTCTGGCTCGTGCGATTTCCGGTGCTCTTCGGGAACCAATGAAGGGCACGTCGATTCCCGCCTCCCTTTCGCGCTCTACTTTCTCCTTTTCATGCTGATTATGCCAGAGAACTTTGCCACTCCGACTGCCGCTCGTAAAGGAGCAGCCTCCGAGGCAACTGCCCCAGAATTAATTTCTCGCGTTGGTTCCTGGAAGATTGAGCTCGCTTCGAACACATCGCTCGTCTCTTCGTTTCCTTTCGGGGTACAATCGATAGGTCGTGGGTGTTGGATTTTTCCCACCCTTGACTCGTCGGTGGACCTTTGTTCTTCATTTTCTGCGAAGTCTACTAATGACGGTTTGCTGTATCCTCTTGGGGCAGATTCTTTGGGTCGCGTCTGACCACAATGGACTGTTCTACTTAATGTGATGTGTTCTCTACGATGCTACTTGTCGTATCTAATTCTCTTATGGCGTAGAGTGGAGAATTTAGAGGTAGCTTGAGAGACTTCAAGTTATTTGTATTTGAATATAAAGATTTATTTGAAAAGGATTATTTAATGATTAGTGGGAAGAATATTTTCATGTTTCTTTTGTTCATTATTAGGAAGAGGTGAGGTTTTTGTAAATATTTCTATCTCTGTATTTCTCTATCAGCTAGTCATGTGAATTTATTTCTGAAATACGGTTGATAGGTCTTGGATGTTGCTGCTTCCTTCTCATAATTTACTATTTATTAGATTTTTATTTTTTATGCTTCCTTATAAGCTCTGCTAATGATGATTCTTTTATTTTCTTGCAATAGTTCTTTGTGGTCTTGTTGTCTGACCCAAGACGACTGTATCTACTTACTATGGAGTACATATCTGCTATCTGACATCATTATCTTATACTTTTCCTTCGATTGCCCTGCTTAGAATTTATTCATTCCTGAAATTTAAAAAGTCCAATCACCACAACTTTCGAAAAAAGCTCTGATCGCAAATGGAAGCCATTTTGTACGACATCGAACAGACATTCGGCATTTACCCTGGCGCAGATAAAGGAACAGTAATTTCTGTCTAGTTACGAGATTCGTATCGCGCGTACAAACCATCCCGACCCGTCGTTTTTGGTCCTCTTTTATCTCCAAGTCCCTCGAACGATAACAGGAATCTCTTCGAATACCGAGTCGACTTTTCCGTGGGCGTAATATTCATTCCAGCTGCTCATCAGGGTTCGATCTTCCTGGAAGAATGTCGTAGAGACCCCTCATCACATCTTGAACGCCTATTGACGTTGAAACTTTGGATCAGAGTCCTGATGAAACTGCGAGTGCTCGATAACACTGCGATAAGAATCACTGTTATCAGTGAATCTGGTATCTTGGACTTTCTGTTGCTATTAAACTTAAAATGTGTATATTGTAGGTAGATGATAGACGTAATATGCAGAAATATAAAACATTCCACTGTGAGTGATATTATAAGAAAAGAAATCAGATAATGTAGATAAACAGATACAAAATTAAGGGTTAAGTTTAGAACTAAATTTAGACTAATTATAAGTGTTATTTAGGAGATTTTAAATCCTCTTATTTTATACTTTTGATTTGTTTTTCCAAGCAGAGTCGCCACCACTGCAATTGTGTACTGTAACGAGACAATATGAGTAATTTTACTTTGCTGTTTTATTAAAGCTACTCGAACTCAATTCTTGTCACGCTTGCTCAAGCGTCGCGCGCTTCCGTTTTGTAGTCAGAGGCGAAGACATTAATCGAGTTGTTAAGTGCCAGTCGAGAGCCAGAGAGCTCTTCAGCCTGTAATAAAATACAATTTCGCATATTTTTCACGTCAGAGTTGGCAGCTTCTCCCTCTTGAGCAGCAGCCCAATCGATTCTGGACGATTCCAGGTTCGAATTCTCAATTTTCGACGATTGGCGGCACAATGTTCTGTCAATGTTGTCTACCATCTTCTCAGATCGAATATCTCGTGATCTCTAGGATAGATACTGTTGTTTGACTGTCAAAGAGGTGCTTCATAGCATGAAGAACCATTCACTATGCTCTTTAAATCATCTCATCGAAGATCTCATTAACAAACAGCGTTAAGGAGAGTAGCAAGCTGAATTAACCGCCAGATAGCTCGTAGCCAGCCAACTTAAAGTCGTCTCCAATTACGAAATACTCCTGAGGGTGAGGTTTCCATTCATGATGGCCGATTCATCAACTTAATGGCGCTACAGCTGCTACACGCAAGCCCTTGGCAGTTTTATTCAGCACGGAAGTTGCGATACACTTGCTAGTATCATCCCTAGGAGAAAATAAATCACCGGGTGGATCTCCCGAGTAATTATCTCCTATCTCAAATTACCTGATACCAGTGCTTAATATTCTACACGCAACCCGAAAAATACAAATACCACTTACGACCTGTGTAACTTAGTATTCCAGGAGTCAAGTAAGATATGAGCAATGTTCCAGTGAATACTCTATGAGGATTAAAAAATCTGAAATTTTTTAATCTTCAGCTTTCCGAAGATTAAAATTTTGTATTACAGAAATCTTCAAAATTTCAGTTGAATTAAAGACATACATTACACTCAAGGAGATCTACAACAATCCACTGACAAGATGAGTCTTGAAACCAATAGATCTGTATTGTTGCCAGCGCTCATCTTGTCAGCGCAGCACAGTATTACTAGTGTCCCATAAAAAGTCTCCTGAAAAGCATTAGGTCTACTGCATTTCAGGAAACTTTTCATAAGACTCGTATAGTACTATTAATTCCTTTCAAATCGTTATCAGCAAACTAGCAGCAACCAATACCCAGATCTGCAAGTAGTATAGTACCGTATGTAGTCAGACAAGCGCACCATACGCGTGAACCCCGCAGCCGAGATGTCGCCGCCACAGAAAACAGCCCCGAGTCTTGCTCACCCGCGTAAAGCAAGAACTTTCGCCATAATTCTGTCGCAGACCGGTCAAGAACGAGTTTAACCAGCTTTTACTGGCCATAATACCTTAGGTTATCACGATGTGCCGCATATTTCATCATAACTCTAGGGGTACTCGAAGTTCGCGGGTCTGGCTGTTCACGAGGTCCACCGCCATGTCCAGGACAGTAACAACCGTTCGTTCGGCCGCGTAATTTGCCCACGGAATGGGGCGAACCGAGGGGTCAACAGCGTGGAAACGAAGGCAACGAGAAGTCGTTTCGCAATACGGCTCGGTAATCCGCGCGGTCATTAAGAGGGTAATATCCTCTGTGGCGCTTGGAATCCTCTTTCCTTTTGGCTTGCTCTTACCTCGTTTATTAGACGAACACCGAAACCTGCTGAATTAGCGCGATCGAAAATCTGCGATTTTGTGCAGCTCATGATGATTGTAATTAAGAGAAAAAGCACGAATGGAGAGATTTTTTAGGGAAGATAATGTAATCTAATTTAATCGATGAGTTGAGGAACAGTACAGGTCTAAAAATTATATTCTGAGATATTTGATTCCAAGATTCTAATGTGCAACCCTGTTCTGAGAGCCACATATAATTTTGAGACTATCTCAAGATGGCTAATACTAAACTTGTACTGTTCTTTAACTCGCGAATTCAATTACGAATTATGGATACTACGACAATGCAAAATATGAGTTTTGATTAAGCTTTGCAAGTTCGTTTATCTCCCAAGAAGACAAGATTGCTATCGACGAAATCAGGTGCAGCTGGGTCCCGGTGCAACGTACCCCAGCGCAAATATAAATCGTACAAGTGCAGGGGAAAGTTGGATTGCAATGGCTCGAAGTAGCAAAAACCCGCGACACAGTTTGAAAATGAACGTTAAGGCTGCTGCAAGAAGAAGGAGGGCCGAGTTAACGACGAGAATAGTCGCGGCCGTCCGAGGTTGGTAATGGCGGAAGATGAATTGGGCAAAGTTGCGAGTGAAAGACGGCGGGGAATGCGAAATGAGAAGACCTGCACCTGAATGCAGAATGTATGGAAATCGAGAGACGCGATGATAAAAATTCGCGAGTAGAAATGCCAACTTTTTGTCGTCAGCATTATGAATCTCGCCAGCAGCAGTGGGGGTAGTTGGTTTTCGGAAGGAGACCCTTTTTTAATTCCGACGAGAACCCTCGGAAGTTCCATCGTTTGCATATTTTTAACAAACTCGCCAAATTACACTCGGAGACAGACAAAGGAGACATCACGTGGGCTGATATACTCTGTTTCTTCCCACTGAAACTTTCAACTATGCACTTCAACCCTTATCCAAGGTATGGTCATTCAGGATACAAGTACAAAATTTCGGGAACTGGAATTCAGAATATCGAAACAAGTATCGACAGTCTACACAAAATGCTAAAAATTTCTAGATTAAAGATTTGAATACGTGAAGTAAATATGAAAATGGAGAATCTTGAATTTGATTGTGTAGCAAGAATAATATTGGGGTCTCTAAGTGACCCCACGTTAGTATGCTAAGGGTTAAAAACCTACACTATGGCACAGTATACTAGCTTCAGAATCCCAAATTCGAGTGGCAAGAGAACTCTCCAAGAAACGGAATCTCATCGAACGTTACCATCGCGGTCGTTACCAAGAAATCCACAGGACGCAATATCCATAAATTAGCATGGGTACGGATTTACGAATCGCTCTTGGGATCTAGGCTACCGCTGATTTCGGGTCTCCACGAAACTCGAAGGGCCGGAAGAAGAGGGAAATGGAAGGCTCTACTCGAAACGAAGTATGAGGAACCGTGAAAGAAAGAGTGGCTTTTAGTCCATTCGAGGCGAGGGATGAAAAGGGGACGCGGTCGCTTCACGTTTGTCCAAGAGGGGTCGAGTAATTGAATATTCCACAGCGGTGAATGGAGGATGCAGGGACGGGTCTGCACTCCGATCGGGCCTAGTTCTGGCTCTGTGGACTCGATTCTCCTAATCTGCATATCGAGATTTCCGTCTTAACAGCAGGCCTGCCTTTTCGCCCTCTTTCGGTGATCTACTGGCATGAAACTCCCTTTAAAGCCAAGTGCAGTAACCAAAGAGGTTCGAGTCCTTGTGAAGTCCTGTTTATGGAACTTCCCAAACCTTTTAAGGTCAGTCTATACTACATGTTATGTAACTATTTGGAAAACAGTAAAGGGACGTGTGTATAACATTTCTCTTTTCTCTTTTCTAAATAGTTACATAAGTGTTATATAACATGTAGTGTAGACCCACCTTTACTCACCCTATTATTCAGTATCAGACAAGTTCAGATTTAATACAGATAGTGTCAATCTCATATTATCGATGCTCTTAAGAAGTGGACCACTGCTCCGTGGCACGTATTGTCGGAGACATATTAACACTTGTGTACAGAACCTTTAAACTACTCCATTATCGGGTTATGAGCCTGAGCCCTCAACGATTTACGTTTGCGATTTATGTTCCGCAAAATCTAAGCTGCGTCACTGCCGATAATGTTAATAACACTTTCCCCTATAAACACTTTACCCTAAGCCTGGCCACTTTATGGGAGTACACGATATTGGCAATATCGCTCTTCTAAACAGTCGTTTAAGAATTATTGGTCGCGAGGACAGGCTTTGGCGAGGGCGTAGGCGATAAGCAAGAGCTCGCGGCTCCAAACGTGGCTGTAGCACCGTAGAGAGTTTTACGAGAGAGGGAACGGTGAAATGATTCCTCTGATGGTCGCCAGCTTTGCCCTGTCATCGTAAAAGCGGCGGAAACGTCAGAGAGAAACACTGCACGCGCTGGACCCACGTACAGGCTTTTCCTCGCGGATGCTCGTCGAATCTGGGGAAGCACGCGCAACATGGAAAAGCGCGATCCACTTTTTTCTCCCCTGTCGAAGCACGCAGCTCTGGAATCACGAACTCGTGTCATGTCGTTTTGGATAGTTCCCTTCGGTTTCGAGCGACGATGGAAAATTCGTCGACCTTCTGAATTTTCCAACGATCTTTCCTTTATGCATGGGCACACGTAGGTAGCCTCTGTGTATTTCTCTATCCTGTGGAGCTTTGTGGAGAGTACTCTTTACCGAGCAGCTGCTTCTCGCTACTGCTTTGAGGGATTCTGGGATTCGTGTTCGCTAGTTAATTGACAGGTTCTGAATTTCGGGAGATTTGGTTGAGGCTTACTGTTCTTTGGGAAATTTTACTGAGAATATTTATTCGGGATGTTAATTCATCGTGAATGCAATTGTGGTGTATTTCTTATTGTGTGTATTTAGTTTAGGAGCTTTTATTGATAGATAAAGAATTGAGGATTGATGCCTCCTTTTGTGAACTATTCCTGAGGATATTTACTCAGGATGTTATATAATTGTGAATGCAACTGCAGTGTATTTCTTCTTTTGTTTATCTGGTTTAATAGCTTTCATTGATCAGAGAAATAAAAATGGTACTTATTCTTCTAACATATGTGTTTTTTCGCCAGGTATAAGGTAGGTGAAAATTTTCCTCTAGCCTTTTCCTCGAATTCATTTCCTCGGCTTCAAAATTTCAAGAGATCTGCCCGAGCACTCTGTACCGGAAGCTGTGTACGTTCCCAGAGGGATTTCTGTTCCTCGTCTGTACGTGCCAAGGCGTCAGCCGCTCGTCAATTTATCCCTGACTCTCTTCGAAGGACGTCCTTGCGTCTCAGGGAGGTCGAGCTGGAAAACTGAGATAGGAAAACGACTTTCACGTGTTACGAGCTTCTTAGCCATTACGAGGGGGTTCACGCTGCACACGGCTCCCCCGTGGATCGTCGGATAAACGATGGCTGTTCGATTGAAATTCCCTTAAGTAGCCGCTCCTTTAATGACTTCGATTACAGGAGATATAAGATTGAACGAGATATAATAAAGAGTGACATATAAGAGATAAGCAGTTTAAATCACGTTTTTTAGGTCCTTAGCAGCATAGTAGTATCTTATGTTATAGACTAATTTTGGTATTAATAATAGTACTTTCTTTGTGAGCCATAAGACTAAATGGGATCAGTATTTGAAATCTTATCTACAAGTTAGTTTGCATTAGGGATGCTTTGAAGGATGTAATCTGATATTCTTATACATTTTATATTCATACAATAGTATAATAGAATATTCTATTTTATGATACCTTTTTTGTTCTGTAAATATTGTTTTTTATTAAGTACACAAGAATTTATGCACAAAATTAAATAAAATTAGCGTAAGTGTCCAAGTACTGGGCCATTGCATACTGGGACATTTACCTTAGTATCATCACTTAATTTATTATTTTTTTAATAGCTATAATTTCTCTGTGATTTATTTTAAAATTATTGTATGAATGTCTACAGTGTTCTAATTTAAAGAAAAATTGGTAGCCATCTCGCCACCCTCTTCCCCATACCAGCTCGAGAGTCAATTAAAAATTTCTTCTATTGGAGACAATCGCATTCGCTGGGGAAACGAAGTTACGTGAAATCGCTTCGAATCGACTGGATCACGATTTCGATCAGTGACCCACCCAACTCGAGCCATTTCCGCAGAAGAATATGACAGTGGAGAGTAGCGCTATCGCTGAGCCGAGAAGCAAGAGGTACTGAAATTGGCCCCGTGTCCCCTTCCGGTTTCAAACATTTCTCGTAATTACGAGCAACGTGTTCCCTTTGACGGTGCTAGTTCCTAGTCCATTCATCCCGTATGCTTTTCAATTCTCATCACGAGCCCACTCATTTTCCCTCGTTCGTTGCTCGTTCGCCGCGATTTCGCCCTCTTTTCGACGGCCATTTCGAACATGCCCTGTGCAGGAAGCGACGATTCGTTTGATGAAACGCTGATACGTTGGATTCATCGACATAGACACAGGAACGTCCCTATTACGTGCTTAATAGACGCTTTTCGGAATAAATTTGGTCATTCCAGGCGCTAGAGCTATCTGGTCCTGTATGTGAAAGAGCTTTAGAATTCTCAGATTCGCTAGCTTTTTGTGCTATCAATGCAAAAGTGTGAAAGTTCCGATAACCATGTTTCCCAAGTTCCCCACGTCACATTTTTTACGTCTGTCCCCTTTTTCCTCCCATTATCGTCTCTCTCGTTCCACGTTTCCGTCCCGGAAGCAGCACATCCTCGAATCCAGGAGGACTTACGAATGCGCGCGCGTAAATCGAGCAAGCAGGTGCGGTAGAGTCGGTTTCGAGCGGAGATCCGGAGATAAGCCCGAGTCCAGCGACACACTGGTGTTCTTCACAGCGCAGTGCTGTTGAAGGATGGCCAGGGGACGAATGTCTCGGCCGCCATTCACGATTGCAGCGGCTTCCGTGGAGCACCGTTGACACGTGCCGCTGAGATATATTCGTCCTGGCGCGAAATATTAAAGGCCGCGGCGAGGCCATAAATTCGATAGATGAAATGTGTCGCGAACAGTCGAAACGATGCTCTGGGGAATAGGAGCATAGGTGACCGCTCCTTCGACGATTTCGTCGGTCATTTTTATATTTCAGAGATCCTTCAACGTCGCTGCGTATTGCTTTGCGGATGCACAAGTACTGGAAATGGTTTCCTTATCGGATCCATTCTTGAAACCACTTGGGATTTGAGTGTGGCTCTTGTGATAGGGGAAATTTATTCATGGAATGATATGAATGTCTTGAGATGGGTGGGGAAGTTTTAGTGAAAGATGAATCCGTCCAGTTGAGGGTTTTAGTGAAAATGAAGTACTACTAGGTGATAGATCTTACCGAGTATGCAGTTTTAGACAGAGTTTAGGAAAGGATGACCGAACGATGTTTGGCCTTTGAGGGATTTATGATAGGGACTAAGGGTGTGTGGTCATGGAAGAGGGTGAATGAGGCTAAACAGTCCTGTTGGGAGCTGATGGCTACGTTGACTATCACAGTTATAGGGTATCATGTAACTGTTTCTCATGTAACTGGACTCTGTATTGCTAAATAATAAAAGGACCATCGATTGGGAACTTCTTCTAAAAAGAATTGCTAACAGAGTTTAGAGGTGGATTACTAGTACCACTCTGTAGCGAAGAAAATAATTTTCCAACTCCGTTGGAAGCAATTACAAGTAAAAAATGTACAGATTACAGACGAATGGATCGAGCAAGTAGTATAGCTTGCAGGATGGAGGAACAAGTAGTATAACTCGCAGAATGGAGAAGCAAATAGTATAACTTGCAGAATGGAAGAACAAGTAGTATAGCTTGCAGATAAATGAGCAAGTAGTATAACTCGTAGAATGGAGGAACAAGTAGTATAACTTACAAAATAGAGGAACAAGTAGTATAACCTCCTACATAGTCAGACAATCACATCAAGAAATGATTTCTAAGAAAAATAGAATAAAAACATATAAAACACTTTCCTTTCAATATTCTTAAGAAGACAAGCACTCTTTGGGCAGACCTTTCGTAGTCTAATAGAAAAAAAAAAGTATCACACTGTAAAATGAAATTTAATGAGCTCAAGTATCAAGCGACCACAGCCACTCGTTTATAAACGAGGTGCAAGCGATCACGCGCGGGGATCGTGAAATCATGGGTACACGGCGTCCAATATTACCCAACATATTTAGAGAGCGGATGTGGTAAGCTCCGTGGATCGTGCGAGCTTTCGGCAAACAATCCTCGATCGATTCGCGGACAGCCCTCATCTCCGGTCCAACATCCACGTTGAATCCAGAGCCAACCGGGATGCCTGCTCGCTCGAATTAACCATCATCGATGCTCTCGCAGAAGTATCGTTGGCTTTGAAAAATTGGTCGAAAGATCAATTCAACACATCCGTTTGGCGAAGCTTTGCGATCCATCATCGCTGAAACGAAATCCACTCACTCAATTTGTGAGACAAATCAAACATGGATTACGGAAAATCGAAGCTGAATCTTTACTGGAACGTTCAAGCTTCGTGACAATTGTTCGTTCAAAGTCAGGAACTTGTGAATTCACGAAGCAGCGAGGTGAATCTTTGTTATCCATTTAAGAGCGGCACAGAAAGTAAAATGGCGAGGATGGTGTCCAGTGAGATGCAAGCAGCGTCTGTATTCTTAGTAGCTCGCGAATCAACCACGCGCGTTCATACGTGTGTGTTAATGCAGAAACGTTGCCGCATTTCCAGCGACGCTCCTCGCTCCACCCCCGCGGCTAATGCGGCAACCAGCACCAGCCAAGACGAGACGTGTCAACCCAAGGGAATTTAGTATACCAATTCCACCCCTGGGTCCTCCGTGCTCCTTCGTGCTACTCCGTGTCGTTACTAGGTGCGTGTGTTATTTCCTTCGTATGTAGTAATGATTCTCTTGCAGATATACCTTTTGCGCCCTTGCTGAAGGCAGCTCTGAGTCTCTTAAGTACGATAGAAAATAAATAATATTATTTTGTTATAAACTGGAGAACATTCCTTGGCGACACAGCCAGATCAGTAACTAGTCAGATTAGTAATTTATTAGTAATTTAGTTTCGACATTTTTACTAATACATTAGTAATTTATTTTTTAATTGAAGTGGGTTAGTTAAAAGTTTATTAGTAATAAAGCACAAGAGCTTTCACCGAATTTTCGCTAAAGAGATTTCATGAATTTAATGTTGAGGGCTTCGTAAATACAGATAATGAAATGAATTAAAATATAGGAGGTCCAATGCAAAGTGTACTGCATAAATACTGAAATAATTTTATTGGAATATTTAGCGCCAATCCAAGCATTGATCCTGTTTCAGTAAAATCTCAGGTCGATGTGGAATGCTTGAATTTATCCATCACGGCTCCCATTGCTTCCCATAATATAATAGAATTTTTGCTCGAGCAAAGAACAATGAGGATCGATCGCTAGTGGTTTCGACTCGATTCCGAGCGATTCACCAGTTTTCGTTGGTAAGAATTTCAGGGGAATTTGTCTGTCACTGAAAAAGGAGAAAAAAGATGCACTGCTGGAAAATTTTCTGAACATTCTTCTGCATGTTCCCCTGTGTAGAAGCATATCTTATTCTCTTTGTCCGGCCACACACTGTCCTGCTCTACTGAGAAAGGCGTCGCTATTCCATTCTATTGTCACACACGATATGGCTCTATTCTACTTGTTCACGTAATGCTGTCTAAATCCCATTACCTGGTCAGGAGCTATCCCATTCTCCTTGGATGGCTGCGTGTGTATTCTGGTTTGTCTGACTGAGCATGATACCATTCTCCTTGGCTGATTGCGTACCTTTGCATTCTGTTTGTCTAATTGGATATGGTTCCATTTTCTATACCTTGCTAGAATAAGATTCAGGGTAGCTTTGAGTTCAGAAAATTACTGCACTGCGTGAACATAGGATAGTTATTTCTTACATTATTTCTAATTATAATATACTGTGTACTGCTCTAATTTTCATGAAGATTCAGTGGCACTCAGTCATAAAAATAATTTATTTACACATTTAGTAAGGTCTTAGAAAATTTATTGCAATACGTGTCTGATCTGAGGCTACCTTAGCTGCACAGGAAATTCATAAGAACCACGTTCGAACCTCGCGATGCTCTATGTAATCGTATATATGGGCAGAACTATGTACACGTTGCTCAGATGTGTCAAGAGCAGCTCCAGCATTCTCCATATATCTTTGCTACTTGCTCGATGTTTGGTTCCGCAGTGTATCTCGCGAGCCAGCACTGAGAAATCGGATTTCCCTGAAGAGGGCCAAGTTTGAGGGTTTGTTATCGAGAAGGGAGCTCTTGCAAGCCTCCTGCCATGCAATAAACATCACTTTTCACTTTGTTCTTAAATCAAGGATACTTCGCTAACTACAAATTGCCATTTTTTTTATTACTGTCTACTTTTCATTTTCAACTACTATAACATTTATTTTTAATCGATCTTCTGATCCACATTTATTGATATTTCTAAGTTCGACTTGCGCAATGCACATGAATTCGATTAGTCACCTCTTTTAGTCCAATAATTAATTATGTATCGCTCAAGAAAGAATTTGAAGCCTTGTAATTAGCATGGAACTATCTCTCCTAGGGGACTCGAATGTTTTACTGATAGCGGTTCGCGGCAGGGTCCAGTTTGCAGAGAATTAACAATGTTTCAAAGAACCGCGATCCCTTGGCGCTCTGCAACTAGTCAAAGAGAAATTCCCATTCGTCCTTTTGCGGGTCGTGGCAGCGGGATTGCGTCACTGGGCCGAATGATTCGAATTAATTCTAGAAAAATGAACTGCAAGCGAACTAGTTGTCCATCGCCCTTTGCTCACCATTGCGATCGTAATTAACCAGAAATTTGTGGAATTGCCCTCTTCAAGTATGCAAATGAAAGGTGGAACTCTCTCAAATCGGATTGTCACCTTTCCCAGTTGAAATTACCAACTTCACGCCGAAACCCAGAAGGCTGGCGTAGAAAATTCAGGTCCTGGTTAATACAAATGTACCTAACCATCACGCAGAGAAGCAACGAAACTACTATAACATCGCGAGATTTATTGTCGAGTTGAGCAGGAAACAACAGTGGCATTGGATTTGAAGCGCGTTCTCTGGAGAGATAAGTTTAGAGCTCGTAACTTTAGAGCTCTCTAGATAATTTCAACAGAGCCTGCTGGCAGCAAAGTTTGACTTGCATACTTAGAAGGATGGATGAAAGCAATGCTTTCATTGAATACTCCAATTTTAAATGGTCCCAAAGATGAAAATCTAATGGGTAATGAACACTTAGAAACATTTTCTTTAATCATCCAACACTCGAAAGGCAAGATATGCAGAACATATATTCACACAATACTCTATACACACTATACATGTATAGTCACAGAGGTTCAAGTCCCAAAATTCCCCTGAAATCCTCCACCACCGATCACCCCTAAACCCTACACCGTCACTGACAAATCGGCTGCCGAGGGAGCAACAGTAGTGACAAATTCGCGACAATGCGACCACTGGAGTGACCAGTGGCACCAAAACACTTCGACAGTGGCTTAACTTCAACCAACGAACGTGACTACAAATTACAGGCGTTCCTTACTCTAGCTACAGGCTATGGTCGTTTATCACAGGATGAGGGCGGCTAATGGCTGCTGGACGCTGTTGTAATCGTCTGCTCCCTTTTGCGCGGGGCCAGCGTCGCCCTGGGCGTGTTTTCCCTGGCAAAGTTTCTGGAGAGACGGGCGGCCCGCTGTTTATACCGCGTCGCGGTCCGCGCATTACAGTCTCCCGACTGTTGACTCGGGCCGAAGGGGTGAGACACGCGCGGAGCAAAGTTGGAGCCCCCGTAGTTCGGGGCTCTTTAATCGAGCAACGCCGTTAAAATAAGCCTTCCACCTCTAATTAAGCTCCGAGTCGTTGCAGGGCACTCGACGCCCTCGGTTCAACGGGGCTAGGATGGGGTAATTATAATTCTGTCGGGTAATAGGAATTTCTGGGGGTGGGAAGATTTTATTTATTCTCTTTAAGGAACTTCAATCTCGACTGCACTCGTTTCTTAAGTGTCGTTTAAGTTTCAAACTCGTTAGTTATCTAGGAAGTTAATTATAGAGACATTGGGGTGCATTCGTTATCGTTGGTGATTTTATAGGGGTGGTACTCAGAAAACATGTAGTTGGAGTTTTTGAGTCTATGGTTGAAATTGTTCGAGGAGGTGTGGACTATTCTGCTGCAAAAATTGAGTGGGAAATTTGAATATTCTAGTATTTGAATATTTGAATTTTTGAATATTTGAATATTTGAATATTTGAATATTTGAATACTTGAATTTTATATTCGTATAGAACCCCTTGCCACTGCTTTAAATTTCCCCTGCTGTCAACATAACCACATTAGTTTATCGACTAGCTTACAGAACAGAATCGCTTCCTCGGTTATAGTTTCGTATACAATACATGTAACTGCAACCATATTGGCACTCACGTACCTCCCTCATATACGAAAGCGAACCCCCTCCCTAATTAACCCTCTGACTGCATGAACCGCTCGATTTCGAAACGCAGGGTTCTCGAAGAGCCAGCTGATTTCAGCGGCGTAGTTGAAATTCCTTTGGGCGAAAAAATAAGAAGTGGAATTCACTCGGCGTCGAGCTCTTATTCAAATGAGAGGGGTGGACGTAAAAAACCGACCGTAATTAACCCTTCCGCGAGGCGAAAGGAGCTCGCCTTGGAAAGGCTGAAGGGGGTCGATACGTATGCATTAAGAGGGCCACACGCGTGCCAGTCGAACCCTGAGGAAAGGGCAAGCATCCATCCTCGCCGAGGAGAAAGAATATCCTCATTTCAAGAGCAACGCCCCGTCTGCGGAGCTTGCATTCGAAACTAGGACCATAAACTCGCGGAATTAATGCCTCTGCGAGGAGTCGGTAACTTTTTCCAAGGCTCGGTCTTCGCTTTTCTCTTCGCCGCGATTGTGTCGGCTTAAATTCGCGAGCGCGCGCGAACGTAAAAAACGCGACGAAAGGGGCTGGCTTTTATTTAGCCGCAGGTGTCGGCAAGCACCCTCCCGTCAGGAATTATTCCTCATTCCTTCGTGTAATTTAAGACTTTATCGCGTGGCGAGTCGGCGGCGCTTCATTTTTATAGCTCACTGTGAATGGACTGGGTTTATTAAGGGCAGTTTTACTTGCCAGTAGACCCACGCTGAAACGTACTAGCCCTGATTCACGTAACTCGACTGATCTGAACAAGCCTTTGTGGTATGGTTTTTATTAAATCCCTCGCGAGGCTCGAGTCAAATCTTGACGAAAGGATTTGAAATAAGATCGAAGGGAGTGCAAGCATTGCAATCAGCTAATTCCTTCGAGACCCCGCTCTCGATCGTGGAAGCTCTGGCGCAAATTGCGACTCTGATCTCTCGGACCACCGAGCACCTCACGACGCGATGCTCTTGCTGTTCCACCGCTGGAAAAATCGTCCCCCATTCAGCAGACCGAGTTGGAAGCAATCTCGCTGGCGGAGCGCACGTGCGCTAATCCAACAAGCGAAGATGTCATCCGGCTTACCAAAGAACCTTCCCACTGTTCGTGTATTTGCATTGCACGCGTACATATAAGCGAAGATGTGGATGTATCTGGCTGACGCGAATAATTGAATCTGACGTGGAAGCTCTCCTGACGGCATTCTGGATATTTAGTTTGAATCCTCCAAGTAATGACGATGGTTGCTGGATCTCTGAGCAGGGAGTTTGCTATGTGGTTGAAGTACAAGGATGATTCCATCCTTATCGAGTGCTTGGTCGTTTCTACTTTCCACTAACTCTATTTGTTAAATCTCTACCTAGAAGTTCACAATTAAGATCTGTGAAGGAATAATGAATTGAAATCGAGGGAGCCTTTGGTATACGACTTCTTTTTTAAACTCAGAATCCAAAAAATGTGAAAATAAAAAATATGTTGCTTCTCAGTTATATTATCATTCATCAGTTTTTAGAAAGACTTACAGGAATGCTATGTATTCAACTTCTTTAGTATTATTCAATATATTTATTCAGGTAAGAATAAAATACTCTCTTCGTGACGCCTCAGTTGATTAATATAATAACTAGACTGTGAATGTTACAGTATCAATTAAAAACTTTGCAGAAGTTCAAATCATTTCTGAGTTAGTAGATCTGGACAGTATATAGTCGAACAAAGTTTTAGATGACCCAAAGAAAAATGGTCAAGGTAAAACAGTTGCCAACAGATTTGCAGTGCACTGATAATACCAATAGTAGTATAGCTCCATAATGGCAACTCCGCAAACAAGTAGTATAGCTCCATATTTGGTCAGACGGTCGAAGGAAACTTCTGTTTGTTGAACAAATAGTAAAATCAGCAATAACTGAAGCTTGTTATTACGCATAATAGCACACTATTAACATATTTTCCTGATTACAAACAGAATTTTTATCTGAAACAAAAATATTGTTGTTACTCTCATTTACCCTATAACGTAATTAAATTTCTAAACACACCTGAGTGTCCTATTCACAAAATACTATTAAATTCCTATATTAAAATATTCTCCAGACTTGTGATTCCATAGTGACAAGAAACGTCTTACATTTTCCTTAAATTTTCACCTCAAGAACTTCTGTTTTCTTTACCTGTACTGTAGATCATAAATTTGTTCACTTACATCCACTACCTTTAACAAACATTGTCCAATGGTCCCTGCCTCTGGTCGGAATATTCTATGGGACACTTGACTGGGAATGAATTCACGCAAACATTCCTATCCTTTCGATCACTGTTTACCAGCCTATATCAAAGGAAACCGACATGAATGCGAAAACGGATCTCGAACAACAAGGTCTTTCAGCGGGTTCAGCGAGGAACGCCAGGCAAATATATGTGCATCCCTATCGTGTGTGTTTGTCGTGTATCAACGGAGCGTGTGGAATGTTGTCCGAGCGCTCAGATAGAGTAGGCAGGGTCCAAAAGTGTTGCCAGGCGCGTTCAGAACGTTTAAGCGACGACGGAAACTTTCTGATAAAAGGACATGTTGAAACATTAATGTCGCGAATTAATTACAACACCCTTCTGCTTCGATCCTCCTTGTAGTTTATGCAGAATTTTATTCACTTTTCCTCTGCAATAACTTGTATTCTACTATCTATTCTTCTACGACTGCTATCTTTTATTTACTATTCAAGCTGTAAAGCTCAATGTTTCACCACTCTGTATTATTAACCTCGTTAGTTTGCAGACTCTCCGTGTAGTCTCAGAGAAGCAGAGTTGTTTTAAATTAAAAGCATTGAATTCTTCCACCCGATATCGCAGCAAATTAAATACTGAGTCATGAGTCGATTGATTGGAAACGGCGGGCGAAGCTGTAACAATGCCCTTTGGACTAGATCTTTAATTCGACTGACAACGAAACCGTCGCAAACTCAATTACACCGAGACCAGCGGGGACCATTGTCTGACAGAGTCATATTGCTGTTCCTTGATCGAGCGCGTATATTTGTCAGCGTTAATTACTACATTCATACATGGCTTCGAATAACTGGATACACGAGGAGGGAGTATAACTCGCGAACATTGGCTTGACATTACCGTCTAAAACGTGGGAATCGGATAATTTTGGTCACAATGGGTAGTCGGTCGCTTAATTCATGCAAAATCCGAGAGGTGAACGGAAACACACTTGTTCATGTGCTGCGAACCTCCTAGGACTGTCGTGAATTTACTGGGACACCTTACTCCAGTTCTGGACAGAGTAATAGAATGCAGGGTGTAAGCAATACACGTTTGCATATTTTAAGAGATGCTAGGGGACCTTAAAGGAAACTCGAAATGTTCCATAATATAATAACTGACCTACCTTACTTGCGTAATAATTACTGTTTCTATGAAACTATACTTTTCCCTAAATCTACAATTCTGAATTTTACTTCCATCACTAATCTATTAATTTCTACACTACTGTGCAGAGGTATTTAAACATTTTCACATTACTGCAATATATAAAATACAGCAATTAAGATTCTATGATATAGTTCTGGCTAAGAACCTCATTTCAGGTGATTATACAGGATGAGTTACTGTATCGCCTGTATTATTTTGTAAACTATTTACTGTGTGAAAAAATATTTCAAGCGAAAGTTATTTGGTATCTAGAGCATGCACTTCTTTGGTATACTCCTCTCCATAACCAACAACTTTCGTTTGAAACATTTTCCCATGAGATAAATAGTTTACAAGATAATTCAGGTGGTACAGTAACTCACCCTGCATAATCGTTTGATGTAAAGTTTCTAGCCAAAACTATATCATAAAATTTTACATATTGCAGTACTAATGAAAGTAACATTTGATACTAGCTAGCATAAACAACAAAGTTTAAGTATTTCATGAGTTTCCATTAACGCGAAAGTGTCCAAATATTTACGCACAGTAGTCTACATTTATCAATAACACGTCCACTATTCTCAAACAGCAGCAAACGTCCTACATAAACTGTTTCTCCATAAATGGTTAGACACGATGGGCATGTTTAAACGCTCCTGCCAATAAGGGTTAAAGGGTGTGCCCGGGGGATGTTAGGACGAAACTGGAGACAGTAATTCCCAGGGATATTCGGAGTGTTCCTTTGGCTGCCTCGAGTGTAAGTAAATTATAGGCTTACAATTAGTGTTCGCTAGAATTCGAGGCTGTACAGGGGAGGAACGTTGACGAGGGATGGGTGGGCGTTGTCGACACCCCGAGGCACGTGTTGCCCTCGAAATTAATGACTACGTGCCTTATCTTTAGTCGTCCGCGTTCCTTCGCTCAGCTAAGAAGGAAACCGAGTTGCGTCTGTCGCGATGGAATCCTAATGTTGCCAACAAACGCGTCGGAAACAAAACCTGCGGCTGCTTCTACTGATTATTACTCAGTGTCCCTTCTAGGCGCGAGAAAATAGACATTAGTACATGAAGCATTAATTTTTTACAGAAGTGAAACGAAAATTAAACGTGGTATTTTAGAGTGAACCTCGTCCAGAAATATTACATTATAATTCAGTAATTTTAGTGGAGATATTTTACAGAGAAGTTTATTTTTCGTGAAATTCAACTTGGAACTTTAGCGTAAAGCTCATCTGAAAATTATATTCAGATGGAATAACTGCAATAAAAATTTAATTCCAAGGTGATGCAGTGGAAGACAACTTTTTCAATACAGCTTGGGTGTTATTTTAAGTAGACGTTGATTACGAGTCTTTGAATTTCAAATTCTCGAGGGTTAAAGTTATTAAAACACTGCAATATTTGCCGTGCCACGAATTTGGATTCTGAGAACTGACGAGACAGGTGGGAAGGGAATTAATTTACAGCCTTCAAGGACCTTCCGGCATTCTAACCCTTCATCGTTTCGACATGACAGACCATCAGCCACCAACTTCATCGCTATGGTTTCTAGAGGTGGGGATTAGCTACGCGTAAAATTGGCTGAGTTCTTCGAGTTAAGTTCTCAGGGCAGATTGAGAGCTAGCGAAACTGAGATTCAACTGAACCTCGCTTGAGCGGAAGTTCTAAAAATGTTGGTAGCTCTAGCAGGAGTATCGAGTAGAAATTGGTAAAAAAATGTAACAAAAAATGAGAAGAGGGAAATAGTATTTCCAGAAATTTCTTTTCAGGGTACAATGGGGGTGGAAACATGGCAATATCACTTTACTGATCTTGAAACGAGAGGAAAGCAAGCAGGTAGAGTGGATGCTTAATTTCATCTTCTCTTGGCAACGTAATTTGGACATTATTCAAATTAGAGGCATTATTGAGAATTAGTTTTGAGAGTGAAAGAGAGGAGCCTCATACAGCTATGAAATAAAGAGGGAGAAGTCCTCTTCCTGGATGCAGAAAAGAGTCTCTTCAGCAGAAGCAAATAAAAGTTCTTTTAACTTTCTTTTGCACTGCAAATTAAATTTCGCTCTCGGCTGTACAAATACTAGAAAAGTAATTTAAAAAATGTAACCCAGTTTCTGTCTAATTGGTAAATAATGCAATAAAATCTGAACGTAAGAAAAAGTAAAAAAAAAAAATTCGATAAAGAATATTCCCTGGTGGCAAGAACGGAACAGAATTTTGGCAAGGAATTAGAAGCGATAAATCGTGAATGAGAGGGCAAAGACGGAAATGCTGGAGCATTCAAGGAGGACGTGTAATGGGATTTGTGGTTCCTTCGGTCAGCTCGTGGCCACACATCCACCAACACACAGAGACACAGGCGAGCCTCCCTGAACCGCAACAATGTACGTTCCTTCATTTCTCTTGACCATAGATGCGTGTAATTACTTTGGGAATAGTAATTCCCTTTTCGAACGTTATTGCTCGCTCCTCTGAATATTATACTCATCTGCGTCAAAGGTTAAATCGCTCGATATTTTTAACTTCATTAAAAATGAGAAAAGAATAGAGACAGATCATATCCTCTGTGGTAACTAATCTCTTCATGAAGCAATAGAAAGAGGTCATGGATCAGACAGTGCCTTAGTGCAATATGCAGACAAAAATATTAAGAATAACTGGATGGAATTAATATTGAAAAAGTGATTCTGAGAGGTCCTCCTTCAAAAAGATTCCTCTCCAGATTTTTGGACCTCCTTTAAATTCTAAAGAATTTTTTAACAGGCTTCTAAATCTTTATTTGAGAAACAAGAAATTAGATTTCATTCTCCTGCATAAGTGTTAATAATAGTGAGTACTTCTGTCTTTGATTCCCCTTGAAATTGTAATTTCCATCAATCTTCTTCAAATCTGGATGAGAAGTAATATTAGAAAGGAGAGAATAAATATACTCGAACGACACTTCACACTTTAACGAGTTCAACTTATGCCTGTATTAGTTCTGTCCGACACGGCACAGGCATGTTCCACTCGAGGCTGAGCCGACAGCTCTTGGAAGTTCCAGACAGCTATCCAAGTGGTCGGGCTGTTGACTGAGCTTCGAAAAGCGTCTTGACAGCGACAAAAGCGCGCAACAGTTATAGAATCAACATCCAATCGATCGTCTTGCAGATTGGCCAACATTTCTCTAGGGAAATGGTTTTGACTACACTCGTCCCTTTCGCGATTCATCGGCGAAGACCAAAAATGGGCAAAATTTTATTTAGATAAAAATTTCGAAGTTTGAATAAAAGATAATCATTCATATTCGCCATTCGGAGATGATTTATCTTTTATTCCAATCATTATTAAGACACCACTCATTACTAAAATAAGAATTTCATAGAACTATGATCGGTTTAACAGCCGAAACAAAATTTTTATTTTAATAAATAATTTTAAAGAATCTATGATCTGTTTTATTCTCTTTCTAGTTTCAAGCACAATGTATTGCGTATGCTATTTGTTTGTAAATTTATTTTTCCTTTTTCGTATGCAAAAGTGTTTTCATGTCCAGAAGTACATAAAAGAAAGTAGAAAAAATTGTTTAAATAATTTTTTATCCAGATAATGCCCATCGCTGATGAAAACGAATATGGATGTTGATCGATCTTTGGGGAGCATTTCTCTCCCAACTGGGAATATTATTCCCCCGAAATATACTCGAATCCTATCGGAAATAGAAGAAATAGAAGTACGCTGAAACTATTCGTTGGTCGGGTTTTGGTGAAAATAATGGCCGCGTAATCGAGCGTAAGAGTATCGCTTCAGTATCGGCTTCGAATCGACAAAGTACGTTTATTATAGAAGCACGAATCCTCGCGACATTTATGAAGGGAAAATAGCGATATATTGTATTTGCCACAGGAACAAGAAAATTGAAATGTCAGTAATATATCTTTTACCTGCTTCAGTGAACCGTGTTAAACTGTGCTTAGTGCTTCGAAATCAGAAAATAGTGTTATGAACTTTCAGAAAAGTACAATTTTCAGAGGGTTTCTCAAGTTTTCAGTAGAACACTCGTAAATCCAAGTCAGAGGTATAAAATATCATGGGCTTCGAATTATTTAAGGGGGCTTAATTATTTCATTATACGGTTGCAATTAAGATTTGTAATGGAACCCAGTTGTAACGGGCAAGTAGTAATTTAATCCTTCGACAAACGAGCGAACGTATCGCGGCGTTTCATTGTACTGCGCTGGATGAGCAACAAATTGCGCAGAAAGATAGAGGATAGTACGATGCACAGGAATTTTGCACATCCTCAATTTCCTAATGCGTCCCTCTTCAAAGGCGAAATAAAGCGAACCGTATAAAACGTTAATTTCATATTTCGCAGCTCTGTGGCGTTCGTCACACTGAAGCTTCGGAAGATCGTGCATTTTAAATTTCTTGAAAAAAGATTCAAGTTAAATTCTCAAATTTTTATATATAGGGTATAAGAGCTTGCTGTATTAATTATATTATAATCGATACTACTTCATATCGTGTCGTAAGACGCTTCTTTTATTAAACGATTTCATGGATACTAACAAAGTGAACGAAGTACTGCTTGATGGAAATTATAATGAACAAGACGTCGTCTATATAAGCTGTTAATTTATAAATATTTACAGTTTTGTTATTCGAAGTGTAGTATCATGCCCTCTTATCTCTGTTTCAAATTAGAAAACTAAAAATTCAAGAAATTAAAAGTCCACTATACCCACAAAGAAACCAAAGAGAAACGATTCCCTTCGAAATCAGATTCACAACTCCCCGAGCTGGTTTCGAAGAGCAAAATCCACAGACGAACCTCGAGAAAATAATCCTTTAAAAAAATTCAGGAACTCAGATATCGACCCACCCGAACTCCTCAAAGTTCATAGCTACCACAAAGGCCATCGAAGTTTCCCTCAGCTAAAAAGAGAGTTCCTCGAAATTCAGCGAGTCGCCAGCAGTCACAAGTAGAAGTCAATCGAGGTGGACGCCAGGCGCTAGCAGCTTGATAATCGAATTCCAATTTAATCTTTCGTCTGTGGTGACCGTGTCGCCACGCGAGTCGACCAATAAACCCGCGAGTCCAGCTCCTTTTGGGCTCGCTAGCTGCAGGTAATTCTCGTCGCCCCTGGGACGAATATATCTCCAGCTGGACTCAAACGTTGTCGGCTCAGTTATTAAAATTGTCCAACCGTTCGAGATGCCTGCCTCGATATCCTCTCCCTCGATCGACGGGAACGTCAACCGCGGCTAGTGGTTGCTCCTTTATCGAGTCTGAAATTGGACACAGGAAGCACCGTGTTGAAGCGTTTTATTTGCCGCGCGAAGCTCGTTACGCGACAGAAACCGACGGTGGCTTCCCTTGTAATTGACGGGACGTTCTTTCCGCGGAAATGCCTCTGGACAGTTGAACTTGCTCGATCCTTTGATAAGTGGTTGGAGTCTTTGAAGTCCTTTTTTGTTTGAGGCTTGAGGTCGCTTGGGTTGGGCGTGGAGTTATCGGGGAGAAGTGTAGGAATTAAATTTGAGGTTTTTGTTATGTATAGGAACAGAGTTCAATTTCTATATTGATATTATAGTAGTATGTACGTGAGAAATATGTGGGACAGTTTAATGCTTCGTGAATAACTTTATTTGGACTGAAACCATTTGCAAACTCCAAGTCTGCGCATTTTCTTGTACATTTTAGAATTTTAAAATATTCCAAAAAATTCTTGAATACTCTTCCAAGATTCTAGAATATCATACAATAGTTTTTATTGCTATATCTGTACTATATATTTAAATATAGTATTGGAAGTAGTTTATACTATTAAATTTCCCTCATTTATAACGTAACTTAACTAAATTCCTATTGTTCTAATAAAATGAAAAGAAAGCTATAAGTTCCTGTAAATACCTTAATTTTGAAAAAAATGGACGTGTGTTAAAACAAAAAGTAACCCATGAGTGAATTCTTCTGTAATCAATTTCTTAACGTTACAGACATAGACGGATATTTTATAAAAGTTTCGTTATAATGTCACCCTGTGATAGTTTGATAAATGTACAGTAATAATTTTTTCGAATTGCCTTCGTATCTCACGCTGTTATCGGACGTCCCCAGTGGAACGTCCGCGCTTTAGTCAAACACCGCAGTGGTATCATTAATTCATTATGCGGTGAAAATGGCGTTGGAAATGACCTGGCACTGGCAGGACTCGTTCGCCCGTGGAAGTGAAGCGACATTCCATGGGAGGTTTCAGCTGTACATACGTGGGAATTCGACTTTGCGCTTAACAGGGCCAATCGTGCGAGAAATTTAACATACTGGCTTGAAGATTGCAAATTTCCTTCTCGCGCATACCATAATTCACTGTAAACATCCATTTAATTCCAAAACTGGAATCTTCGAAAACACACTCAAATTAATACCAATAGTATCGCTTTATGATAAAAAATTTCAAATCAATGGAAGAATGGGCTGAAAATTTGTCGTTCCATGGAAACAAGATCCTTTCAAATATTCTTTTGAGTGGTCACTTTCAAGGGCCCCCGAAAAAGGAATCGCTGAAACACGGAAGGGAGGTTCTGGAGCGTTTCGAGAGACACCGGAAGCGGGACTCTCGTCAGGATTCAATTCCCTTCTACCCACTTCTCTCGTTAATTCGTTCCAATTAATTCAGTCCCAGCGATAACGGCGAAGTACCTCCTCTAGCTGTAGCTCCGCGAAGGAGACGCGTTTCCTCGTCGCGAAGAAATTAAAGAGGAAAAGAAACGCGACAGATAAGTGGGTATGGCGGGGAAGGGAGCGTGTGGCTGTGAAGGGAAGAAAAAGGTTGATGAAATCGCGGGAACCAAGCTGGAAAATGCTTTCTAAGACAGTTATGAATTACATGGGAACGCCACTTTCGCTTCTTATTTATCGCGCTTCCAGCCGAACCGCAACTTCCGAGGATAATTACGGTAAACTAGGAAATATTTGTTACGTAGAGTATCGTATTTTATTTTGCAGTTCGCATACACGCTGTGTCATGAGCATTTCTGTACGCTGGGGAAAAAGTTTCAGGAAATTCATTGCCAAAATTTAATGCAAATATTACAGTGAAACGAGAAATTACGACTGCACTGGCGCTAGTGACATAACCAGCGATTGGTCAGACGCGCCTCTGCCAAGTCTGCGGTTAATCAACTTGATTATGCATTTGTGTCACTGCGTATGATATCGTTGGTCTAGTTGCAATGTTCAATAACGTTGAGGGTTAATATGGTACAATTTTCAATCCCTTGCGTTTATTATTTGTTTTTAACGTACCTAATGAAAGAATGAATTAGTTGATAGTTTTAACTAACGTACGACGAATGCAGGGTCACTTTCATTCTGAATAGAGTACAAAATGTCAAAACTCTAATAAATTTATTTATAAGAATCACATAAGAAATATACTTATTTCATGTCTCAGGTGTACAGAAAACTAAAAAAAAGTTAAGTATATGAAGTTACTACATTTTTATATATACATTTTCTCTAAAAATAGTTTGCAATAGAAATTCTATTATAGGTCAAAATGATCCTGCATTCGTCTCTTCCGTCTACTGAAAACCATTCGCCTTCCGAAGGTTAATCTTCAGCTTCAAAAGTATTTCACTTTGAGAGGCATTTCTTGCAAAAATTTAATGCCATGAAACGCATACCATCTTCTTCAATTTTTCCAACTTTTAGAGCAGCCTACGACCAAAAAATTTCTTAATCCACGTCCTGGAACATGTATTTCTTTTAAACTAATTTCGTCGCTGAGTCAACGTCTCGAAGCTGGAATTAATCTCGCCCAAACGTCTACGTAAATAATTCACTGCTTAATTTTTCGCAGATCGACTTCCTGGAATTCTCGTCTCATTCTTCGCGTTGTTCGAAACGTGGACGTCGTTCCAGGATTTATTATCCTCTTAAACGTTCCTCCAGGGTGCCTTAACTTTTCCCTCTTCGGCAAAGAAGAACGAAAACATAGATGGCATTCCTGGCTCTCCCAGATTGCGTGTTGCAAAAGTTTGATGAATACACTTCTGGGCGTGGGCTAAGCGGCGCGAGAATAGAGCGACTGTTTCGAGCGATTATTAATCGGCAAAAACTGCACGTTCGGCATTGTCAGCAATAATGCAGGACGTCGCTGCGTCAATTTGCAGTAAATCACCGCTAATTAAACGGCATCGCGGCGGCGGTAATTAACAGAGCCGCCCATGAACGCCCATTAACGCTGACTTTGGCAAAGCCTCGCCTCATGATTCATGTCTATGGTTTGTCTTTCCCTCTTTCCGCGCGACCGAGGCTAGCGAAACATAATGACTCTTTCGATTGGTTTATTATTTGCGAAATAAATCCAGGACTGTAGCGACGATAAACGAATGGGAAATATTGTGAGAAAACTATCGTTAGATAGAGCACCTTTGGAGTCTGAGTCAGAGCTTGAAGGAATATCCTTCCAGATCCTTGGGTCTTAATTCCAAGATAAAGATCCAGGTGTAATTTGTTAACGAAAGGTGATTCATAGCTACACGGGTTATTCGACCACGACGAAGTCACTGTAATGAGCATTACTTTAACGAACCGTGGCTGAAAGTAGAAGGAAACGTGAGTCACGAAGATCCTCTGCAAAAAGTGCACCTTCTTCTTACTTCCTCCTTGAGGCCTTCTGAGACCCTTAACGTCTCGAGTTACGATTCAAGAAAAAGTAAAGTAGACTTAGCAAACGTAGCTCAACTGAAGACAGTTTGTCTTCTCTTAATGCACCCTGAGCGAAATGATTAGCTAAATAGTATCACCCCCTCCAAGATTGCAGATACTAACCAAGAGAAAAATTATATTTTCTAGCACAGAGCTAGTATTGTTCTACAGAAACCCAAGCAGAGTCTGCCTTGTTAACCAAGCCAGTTAAAAATCATCGTGTTCGAACCCCAAACCCCAGTAAGACGATTCGAAATCACGAACCAACAAGGACCCACGGAATTCCCCGCGGCATAATTAATCTAAAACTCAATCAAAGTCCCAAGCAAGGAGCAGCCGCGGGGTAAAATGGGGATCGATTATCGAAGTAACGCAGTTCGGGGCAGCGAAGGGGGCACTCGACGCGTAGCGGCTGCCATCCTTCCAGAGCGTATTTCACGCACGCTAACAGGGTGGCAACCGAGGGTGAGGGGCAGGGAAGGAATTTGGGATGAAGCAGTGGGGGCGTGGGTCGCGGAGGAAAAGTTCGAGTTGGACCAGTGGTGGGATCGATAGTTCTGTCATAAGCCGGCACGAACAACAAAACCACACGCGTCAGCCTTAGCTGTTCATAGCTCGCGATTCAATCTTTCCCAGTCGCGAATCTTTATCCGTGCTATTATTCAAAGAGTTGGGGGCTGATAGAATTTCTTCGCTTTCTGTGGTAAAACCCTCAGCTTATTACTTTCTGATATTAGTGTGTAGTTGTTTTATGAGATGGTGTTGTATGAATATGAAGAGGAGTTTCCCATCAATTTCTGGTAAAAGTAAAATATTTACTCGGTGTAATTATTTGATAATTGTGGAGATAGGTTTTAAGAGTGCTTCTTTCAAGAATGATTCAAAATTTGAATAGCTTGTAGTATTCATGAAATTGAATCCAGTAAGATGTATTATAATTATAGGAGATTAGATAGAACTGTTTTAAATGAGAATTAATTGGGTAATTTCTTTTAGCAATGAGTTGTCATAAGGGAAAAAAAGAATTCAGCGGACCTAAGTTCCAAACTAGTTCCTAATATCTAGTATCATAGCATAGCATTCCAAACTACACCCTAGTACTGTTAAGAGTTCAGTAGTTATCACTGGATCTGATTGGCTTCACAGAAAAATACATAGAGATGACACATGCATTTCCCTTATTGGCCTATTACTACTACTTCCAGGGAACTGGGCACTCCTCTTGCCCCCGTGCCGTATCACAGAAAACTTCTAAACTCCCAACAGTACCTACTAACATCTAGTTCCAAACTTCCAGTCCCTAAGTAGTCTCTAACTCACAACCTATTCGAAACACGCTGTTAACATATATTCTCAATATTAATAACAGTCCCATAAAACACACTTCCACGAAAACGAAAGCTTTTTACCCAAATTCAATACCCAATTCCATTAATCGCTCTCTTCGCCTGCCCTCTCCAGCCACCTTGAATTCAAACTGACAGCTCACAAAAACAGAGCAATTTTGTTATTATAAATATCTCACGCCAGAGACCCTGCATTATAAAAATTCTAGCGCGCCCCACGGTCTCGAGGGGCGTGAACAAAGAGAATTGGCCGGAGGGTTATCACTCTGTCACTGTGTGTCGCCCCGCGAGGCGTGCTTGAAGATCGGACGTGAGATACGTAAACGTCTTCCACCCCTCTGCCGGATGTTACATTCAAACTAGCGCCGTGCCCGAGATGCAACACCACGTGACATTAATTATACCGCACTAACGATCCCGCGGTTCGAGAATCAACGCGAAATAAATTATTCGACCATTGTGCCGCGCATAAAAGCGCACGTCCACGCACAATATTGACTCCAGCGATAACAACAACGCTTCGTGAAATCTATGACGATCGACGCATCGCGTTAACACTGTTTCAACCGCGGAACAAGGGTCGCCAGTGATCTACACGTATTTCGCCACCGATTATTCCTGTGATCATTGCAAATATCATTGCAAGCTGAGATAGAGATTTATACTGATTTATATGGAGAAAAGCAGTATTTACTGTAAACCATTTTACTTGCATTTTGCGATAAAACGAGATGCAAAGTATTCAAAAATATTCATAAATGTAAAGATTTCAATTCTGTATTTGTTTTGCAGTTACTGCCTTTTTGCATAGTTGGTAGTATAGGCTTGTTCAGTTTAATTTAAGGGATTTTAATTGGGAAAGTTAGTAACGTGTATAATATTTGTTTTCCCTTGTCTCATTTTCAGTGGTAACATTTGATGGTTGTCGAGTTTCATGAATTGTAATAGTGAAGTGTGAAATATCTGTGGGATTTGAATACATCAAGTTAATAATTCTTCATGTCAAAATTGTGAATTATTGTGCATCCACTCATCAGGTATCTCATTTTGAAAATTTGAGAGCAGAATAGAAGATCTTAATATTTGAAGATTTAAATATTTATAGACTTAAATATTTGAATATTTATATATTTAAAAACTTGAATATTTGAATATTTGAAAATACGAAAATAAGACATCGTATACCCAGAAGAGAAAAAAGTCTACTAGAATCATCACGTGTAACTATATCCAGTCACATCTACAGAATTACCCCAGTTCATCCTCTTTCACAATCAAAGAAATCACACGTACGGTTATCCTGCAGCCTCACAACGAAATTAATGAAATCAGCATAATCGAGTCCTCTGATAATTCGGTCTTAACAAGATCCGCTAGTAAATGGAAAACAGAGGAAAGAAAGCCAACACCGGCAGATTTCCCATCGAGGATCGTACACCCTCGGCGGATCGACAAATAGAAGAAAAAGGTTCAGAGGGGGTTGGAGCAGTAAAACCGAGAGGAGCCACGCGACTGCAAAACGCGCGGAGCAATTTGCAGAACGGCCAGTCCCAGTTCCTCTCTGCTCCCTCAGAGAAAGGGTTCCTCGTGCACTACACCCATTCCCTTCGCGTTTTTCCATTCGTTTTCCGACAAAGGGTAGGAGACGACGCGCACGTTCAACTTTCTGGAACAATGCCGACAGATAATAAGATAACAGCCGTCCCAGGGAGGACTCGACGAAACCGTGTGAGCGAAAGAAGGTTAGCAGGGAGCCGACGAAGTGCTCCGATTCCCTCTCCATACGGCTCCCGATGCGATAACAAACTTTCCAGCTTGCTTTTCCGCGCCACCAAGAGATCCACTGGTCGACATTGTATCGGCCGTTTCGCCGCGGGAATTTCATTATTCCAGGCCTGAGTTGGTCAACTTCGACGCAGGTTGCCCGTCGAAGACAATCGAGGGAACAACCTGGTGGCTTTGAGAGTGAGTTGTCTCAGAGCTTTTTTTCTGCAGGAAATGTTTCGTTGGGAGGTTGCGGCGTTAGGGATGCCAAAATTGGGAACAGTTTTGGGGCGAAAGTTTAGGGTCCTGGGTACTCTTGAGTCTCTGGTTGAAGTTGAATGAGTTGTGTTAGTGGAACGTAGGTATTTTAGGGAATTTAGGTCTGTTTTTAAAAGATAGGTATTTTGTTGAAAAATGAAAAAAGGTAACGTGATACTTTTGAAAAATACAGAATTATTATTCATTTTGAATGCATTTAAAAAAAATATGAACTCTAAACCAATGTCATTGTACATCAGGGAATTAATAAAAGCGTGGGAAACTTTCAATTTTGAAAATGAAAACTCAGTGCTCCACAGGCTACACACTACACGCAAACTCAATTATTTATCTTTATATCTATAGCCGCGTTTGACAGGACAACAACATAAAATGTATTGAAAAATACAATAGTAGAGCTTACTTTCTCTACAAATTCTACATCGGTCCATTAAAAGCCTCGATCTGGCGTTCAGTGTTTCGTAATACACAGTTTATCGATAAAAATGCGTCACAGTAATCATCGTTGCATTCTGATGCAGATAGATGCGCAGAGCTCGTTCTCACGCTAATACGAAAGCAATTCCGATCACTATCGGGAATTTTTGTCCGACACTAGAGGTCGTTAGCTCGATAACGGGTGTTCGAGCGCCGTTTCCAGCCAGGAACCCCTATTATTGGGGGTAGTTTAACAATCCGCGGGTGGAGAATGCACACGTTGGCGGGCGGCGCAATCGAAAATTGAAGCAGCGAGATTAACAAGGTGTCCACGCGATCGCGTGGAAATTTTCGGTCCCCGTTGACGCCTTAATTCACTGAAGAACGAAATTCCCCTGTTCCCCTCTCTCGAAAGCCACGAGAGGATTGAAATAAAATTAGCCGCAGTCTCGTTTAAATTAAAAATAAAAAGAGCGTAAAACAGCTGGCTAACTGCTAATGAAGTTACCCGCTGATGGCCATGCTGAAGCTTTCCTTCTATTTAGAAAAGAATTCTCGGGGAGAACGAGTTCCCACATGATGGTTTAATCACGCGGGCTCTTTTTTAATTCGCCGAAACGATGCGTCGAAATTTTTCGTGGATTCCGTGCGGCGAATTACTGCTCCGAAATGGAGTTTCACGCAGGAGGAATCAGCTGAGCCAGCTTATCTCCTGGCGATGCTCGAAATGTTCCACCTTGTTATATAGTGGCAATTCTACCGCAGTAGTTAAAGCTTGGAATTTAAAGAAATAGTTATAAACGAGATCCACTTTTGTTCTGTTTTACGTGAAATCAGTTTTAGCGAAAAAACGCCCCCGAATCTGGAAAAAAATTCTGTTTAACTCAGCTTTTTAATCATCTTGCGTGGTATTTCACTAATTTTTTATTAGTTTTATTCGTTACAGATTTTTTAGATATTCTTAGAAGCTTTCACATAAAATTTCTGTTTTTTTGCCTCCCGTTCCACCGATTCTCCCCACAATTTCCCTTCCCTTCCGCATAAATTCCAAGATTATAGAAATAGACATTCACAATCGGCGGAGTGCCGTTATTACAGTTATGCTTCTTCCTCGCGCAGCTTTTTCACAGGAAATGGGTACAGCTCGAGTCGTTTCGCGAAGAGAAACAGAGAGATCGAACAGTGTCTCCGCAAGCGCGAAATTTAATGCAACGAACCGACATTCTCTCTGTGTGTATGTCTTTCTCCCGCGAGATTCTTCCTCGAGAAATTATTTGTTCATTTTTCCAAGGTGGTTCTGGTAAATTTAATGATTCGACGTTGCTGAGCGCGAATACAATATGCGTACCGAAGGCAACTGAGTTTAAGCTCACATTCCAGCCTCGTGAGAATTTTGAGGTTCTATTAATTCGAGAGACAATGCCATTCGTGGGCCTCTTCGTCCTTTGGTAATATTTTTTAATGGTAGCTCTCTCTCTGGAAAAAATATCCCTTGCCGCTGCTCGAGAATATTATTTTAGGCACGCTTGATAACGCGCTTGCTGGAAACTTCTTGATCGCACCCTCGTTACCGAGCGCTGAAAAAGTGACCTAAGGCAGCAGATAAGAGGGTTAGCTTCTAATTCGATCGGCAGTGTCGTTTGGGCCGAATAGAAGCCCTTATTCGATTATTCGACTATATCGATCACGTAAATTTGATAATAATTTTCTACTCTCTTGTGAACGATGAGAATCAGATTAGAGATAATGGGCTTATACTTGGAACGTTTCAAAAAATTACTGTTACGTTAAGTGTAGCGCGAAATTCAAATTGCAGGATTCCATCTATTTTCGAGGGGATTAAACGTGGTACTTAGTAAAGAAAAACTACAGTTATTTAATGGTTTATTAGGGTTCAAATTATCCATCTCAATCGACTCTTAGTGTCCTAATTTACGTTCTAGTTAAATTCGTTCATACGCGAAATTATCTATTGAAATGTATACATAAATAAAAGTGATCTGTAAATGAAATTGTAACTTCCAGCGACCGCGGCAGCCTTCCGAGTTTCAAATTGAATGAAACTTCAATTTTATTTCCCCGCTTTGAATCCCATCCAAATCCCATTGCCAGTTTCGTAACAACTTGATTCTGGTTACTGTCTCACACATTAATCAATGAAATCCCAGAAGAAATATTAAATCCGCCATGGACCATTTCTTTAATAAAAGCGAAACTTTGTCAGTTTGAAAGAAGGTTCCTTGTTTTTATTGTTTTATTCCGCTGTTATTAGGTTATCGAACCCGTGCTTCTTTTAGTTCTCTGCTGTCTGGCATAGGATAACTTTTGCATAGGATAATGTTAACTTTGAAGGTGTAGGGATGGTAAAATGATTACACGTCAGCAAGGGATGACGTGATGATGTCCGATAAACGCGTTATCGCCTTGCGCAGGCTGCTAATTTAATCATTGGCTAGTGGAGGATGCTCGAGGCGAGCTAGTAAGTCCTCTGCACTACAGAAAACAATTTATGGTGTACTCAAGACAATCCTGAGGACTTGATGCATCACGTTGGTGAACAGAACTTCACTATTTTTTGCCATTACTTCAATTCGAGATCCAACAATTTTTAGAATTTTTACCAAAAATCTAAGCTTCTGAATTCCAAACGTTTCTGCACGCTTAGACATCAACCTGAAACTTTAACACTACAGTAAATTGCAATCGAACATCCGTCGAGCATCGAAACGAAGCCCAGATCCTCGAACTCAATTTCTATCGCTCAATCACCAGCTGTCAACGACATCGGCCTTTGAAGTCGAAGATAATTTGGGAAATTGAATGGAAACTGCGTGCACAGTAATGCAGGACTAACGAGATACAGCTCGTGCCAAATCGCTTTGAATGATTGACAGCGCGCCTGGCAACGCTCAAATCGTACCACGTCAAAGTTTGACACGGTTTGCGGGACCTATTTACTCTCCAAGGTACAACGAAGTGAACTGTGATCATCGAGAATCGAGATGTTATTACGAGATTAAACGGTCCTAGGATGTGTTTCGACGTTTGGTACAGTTTGGTCAAGTTGGACACTGTTTGAAACGGTCGACTCGAGTACTGAAGAGCTGCGTGTGAAGGAAGTTTCTGAACGTAATTCCTTCGACGATTAGCATTGATCACAGACGAAGTCCTGCCTGAGCTCATCGACGTTTCGAGTCTTTATCCAAGGTAGCTTTCATCTTTTATTCAGAGAATCTTTAAACGATGAGCGAGAGGAATATCTGAGCTTCTTGGCGGGCGTGTTTGTGAGCGTGTGGCGATAAGTCACGCTCGAGTTTACAACAGCGACCAGCCACGGTGTCTCAGCAGCATCCCCTACGAGGTACGCAAATTTTGGCAGCCACGAGGCTGTAAAACCTTGAGAAGCGTTTCGCGTATCCAGAGCATGATAACGATCGTCAGATGCGGAAAATTCGGAGTATTGATACTTCAGTGCTCAAAGGCATCCAAGATGGATAAATAAATCCTGAATGATCCATAGATCTGGTGATCCCTACAGTAGGTAATCCATGTTCCTAGATTTATGGGGCAGAGGAAATTTCCAATTCGATCGCGAGGGTTCGACAGAATTTCCGGAATTTCTGAAATTTATGCCCGCAGAAATCGCGACGACGCGTGTGAAACTTCTGACGCAGTTCCTGATATCCTATTCCGTTTCGAGCGCTGCCGAAAATTTTCCCTTCGGCCGAATTTCCCACGAAATTTATGGAAAAGCATTCTATGGGTCCCAATCGCTCCGCGAGAGTCATCGACTCGATAGAATTCTTAAAAAGTGTATTCGAGGAGTGCTCGAGTTCTGGTGAAAAGTTTCGTGCTGAAAATATGGGAAATTCTGAGATATACATAGATAGTAGCCTATCCCGCAGAACGTCTCGGGAAAGCGAACGTCGTATCTCTAGGAAGAATTTAATACCTCGCGCGCGTTCCTCGAGGCTCAATGGCGATAATCAAAACGGCGTGTCTGACTTCTATAAATATTTCGCTATTTGTGTCTGAATCGTGAAAACGAATGGGTATCAAGGCTAATAATAGGCTGTCGTGAGAAACCAGTGGACTTCGAGTTGTTATTCTGCGAGCTGATCGACAGGAAACATAGGCTTCCATTGCCCTCGAGTCTATCGGGAAATTAAACGTTCTATTTTACTCATATTTTATACAGAATACAATATTTATATCTAAATTTATATAGAGATATACAGAAATTTATATAGAATTTATTTATTTTAAATTGTATATTTATATTTCTCTAAATTCGACTAGTAATAATTCCTAAAATTAGACCCATGATCTGTGGTAAAATAAATAAAAAGAAGTACAAAGTTGTAACAAATTTTATCTCGACTATAACAAGTTACCTTATTAGTATCTCAAAGGAAGTGGAATACGATGTGACAAAATGTAGGGCATGTTGCAAATACGAGACGGCCTACGGCTCTTATGATTATGAATTACAAGGTTAATATCGCGAAGGCTAGTTCAAGTAACCCATGGCATAGTAACGTGTGGGTTGTAAATGCATACTATAACTCGGGCTCCGTGTGGCAAACAGCAGGGCGCGCAAGTGTCATAGAGTGGAGGGTTGCGTTACAGCTTTGTATTGGCCGTGTTTTTGGTGGCCTGTTTTGTACACGATTTATAACTCGTACTGGTTATTGTCAGCTGTTCTTCGGGACAGCGACTACATTAAACGTCGCTCTTGATCAGACAGTATTAGTCAGGCACACTGTATCAAGAGACAAATAACACTTAATTAAACAGTACTCGAGCTTCGTTAATCTCTATCTCAGGATTCCTGTTGTCAGCCTATAAACCAGGGGACCAATTCTTGGTCAAGCAGTGTCCAAACGCAATTTATGGCTCCGTCCAGCAATGAATCGAGTCTCAAGGTACACAGATCCTTCGTAAAAAGAGATTTCAGTTGCGAAATAACTTCGTGAAATCCGTGACTCATGGCAATCCCCAAACTCCCAACAAAACTCTATTCCTGAGACTTCAGGATTTACGTGCTCCTAGGACACACTTTTGCGAGCGTTTCGCCTTCGAAACTCGCAGCAACTTCGAAGGCATCTGCGTTTGCTAATTTCCGCAGCACCTTGCCACGGAAATGAAGGAGAAACACGTTACAAGGATTTTGTGATGGAATGGACTACAAGCGCTTAATGGAAGATCGAAACTCAGCGAGGTCAAGCGTTACGTGTTTGCCCGATATGTTCAATCTAATTTCCCTGAACCATCGTTTACTCGCTAGTCTCTGGACCCTTCTGGAACAGGTGCCACGGCGCTTGGTGCTGTAATTCAGGCTGGCCAACGGCAGCCTCTGAACGAACGTCAACAGAAGGGAGAGTTCGATGATGTCGTGATGGAGCATCGACCCTTCAGTGACGAAAAACAGTGTCGACCAGGCTGGAACGACTCTTCAATTACTGTTACAGCTATGCTGACGCTTGGAGAGGCAGAACGAGTGATTGTTATCAGGCGTATATAATCGTTCCACGAGTACCCAGAATGGGACCAAATGGAATCATTCAACGAGATATGAGTGGGTAATTAAACCGAGAATCCTGGCCATTTTTCTAGCAGAAAATTCGGTATTAGAATTCATACGAAGTACTTGTATTCTTGAAAAGGGCAATCGATTCATTTTTATATCAGCTAAGACACTTGGAGAATCCAGAATCTTTCGATCCATATCAACAAATCTCAGGTGCTCCCAAGGTACACCGAGACACGTATTTTCACTCGCAGAGCATTCAGTTCCTTCACGCCTCCCCAATCTCAGCACTCATCCGCACTCTCCAGCTCGTGGACACCTTTTACCTCGAAAGTCGGCCGAAAAACAGCAGCAGCTTCAAGCAGCCTGGATAAGATCCTCGAATCACTGACAAGGCGGTCTGAACTCGACCCTACACTCCCAAAGCTTCCAGCTGTTCTACTTTCCTCCATCGAGCACTCAGGCACACTCCTCAGCATGGACACCGAGCACACCTAAACCCAGCAACAAGCTCCTACCGCATCGACGCGCTCCGAAAGCATCCCCTTGACTCTCCTGCGCCGAAAGGTCTAGCACCTTCCCCCGGAAGCAGAGTCCCAAAGGAGGTTCAGACAGGCAGAACCTCGCGATGGTGGGAAAAGGGTCCTTACCTCAGACGAGGCGACCAGTACGCAGCGCACCAGAAGGACAGGGATGCCGGACGATCCTGGCTACCTCGAGGGAAGCTCGCCCGGGCGGCATGGCTCCCACCTCTTCGCCCTGTGATCCTCCCGGTTGCTGCCCGGCAGGGTGTCCTTCTCGCCGCTCGTCCTGTTCGCTTCCTAGCGGCCAGCAGGACTCGCTCGACTCAGGCCAGTGGCGTATCACGGGTACACGGGCACCGAAAGCGTCAGTCACGGTAGAAGGTTGCACCAGCGGGAGGTCCTACGCGGCAGGACCTCACCGAGCGTCGAGACGCGTCGCGGCGACACTCATCCTGGCTCCTCTGGCGGTCTGTCGCACTCTGCGGTCAGAGGGAGCGTGACAACGATGTCGGGCCGTGTCACACGGTCGAAGGCAGGGAGGACGATCTCTGTGGAGGATCGTCGACGACTGTGGAGGCAGGATCAGAGGGAGGGAGCACAGAAAGCTAGGCACAGGACACGATGGCCCGGCCACTGCGCCGGCACTGAGGCTACGCCGCAGCCTCGCTCTCCTGCTACTCCCTCCTCGCTTTTCCACCCCCGCCGCCACTCGCCCGCTCGAGCTGTCTCGCTCTCTGCCTCTCCTGGTCCCGCCATCTCGCTCCAACCGCCCCTCTGTTGCACCCTGCACGCCGCCTCTCGCTCTCCCTTCGACACTCTCTGTCGACGCAGTTCTCGTCCCTGTTCCTCTGGCTCCTGTGCCTTCGTGCTTCTTTTTTTCATCGGGATAGGTGTCCGTGTTTTCGAACACGCGTCCCTCCGCCACCCCCCAACGGGACACTCCATCTTGGTTCACCCTGTTTTCTTCTTACTCCTGCGCTGGTGTCGCTGCTCCCTCCTCGACGCCTCGCGTTGCTGCGTCCTTCTTCCGAGGATTTGTTTGCTGCCTTCTTCGTCCGTCTTCCAGGCTCTTGGCGTTCCTTCTACTCTTTCGGCGCGGGGAGAATTGCAGTCAGATTTTCTTGGGTCCTATGACTGTGTTTCTTTCGATTTTTGCCCCTAGGCATCTGGTGTTTTAGGATGAACGTCTTTCTTGGTGACTTTCGTGACTTGGCGTGGATTTACGTATTGTCGTTCCTGTTTTGTTGCCCTTTTAGAGTGAGTTTCTTGTTTTCTTGGGATTTTGTGCCTTGGGTTGGGAGTTTGTACTCTCTGCGTGTGTGATTTTGAATGTTCGGCTGCTTCGATGCGTGGTTCCTTTAATGGGAAACATAGGAACGTTTTGGTTTCTTTTCGTTGAGTGTTGCACCTTTTGCCTCCCTCATCCACCGCTCTGTACTGTCATCGCCTCGCCCCCATCGCTCTTCTCAACTTTCCTCAACGCTTCCTCTCTTCGACCATTCTTCATCTCTTTTGTTCGTACTGGTCTCCTTGTGCTCGTTCTTGCTCTTTTAATCTTCTGCTCCGTCTTGCTTCCCGAATGCTTCTTCCTCCTACTGAATTTTTCCGCCTTCTTCTTTCACTTAATTGCCTTTCTTCCATATCTATATCCTTGCCTCTTGACACAGGAAAAGGCGCTTCCTTCGTACCGCAGAATTACATTTATCGCTGTGCAACAACCACATTTATAAATGAAATAGATAAGAGTTACTCCTCTGACTCGCGCTTGCTTCATTTCTACCAAGTATTGGCAGTCATAATTCTGCCGCGATGTTCGAGACACCTTCGCTTTTTTCCCTTTCTCTATTTGTACTGCTGCATTGCTATAATCTCATTTTCAGTGGCGTTACTCGATTGCCATCGATTTTGCGTCCCATTCTTCGCTCAAACCATTGTTTAAAGCGGGGTAATTTTCTATCCATCATTCCGCTATTCATTTTAGCGCACATTCTACCCCTTTCGACTCTCTTCCCTCGGCTTCCCTGCGGAATGATGCGAAACATTTGTTATCCGTCATTTTTCAACAATTTCCTCCATCCATCACTATCCACCTGCGCTCTCTCCTTTTTCGCTTATTTTACTCACCATATTCACTTTAATATTATGCGTTCCTTGTGCTCAAGGCATGCTATCTACTCTCTACGATCTACTGAGTGGTCTAAAAATGATCCCTTTATAAAATATAATGCAATAAAATGGGATGAAATAAATATGAGGAGCACAAATTTAAATAATATGTAAATTGACATTTGTATTGGCAATTTTTATGCTAGATATTTTATTTCGTAGTGACCCACAAATTTCCTTTCGTGTAGCGTAAATCTGTAGTTATAAAGCAAAACAACCTGAGTCACATTTTCAAAAAATTGTTAAGGCTTTAATTAACATCTAGAATATAGAATTTATATTTTGGAAGAGAAGAAAGGGCACTAAAGAAATTTTCTCATTTAAAAATAAGGGTTCAAGAAAAGTGATTAAATAGCATTGAAGATTTAGATACTTTATTTACTTATTTACTTAGAATTTTGCAAAATCTACTGGATCTTTTGGTATAACTTTTATGTTTTAAAAGTTTGATCTCGAATAAATTAAATTCAAGTTTACAGAGTAAAATCCGACTTCTCATTAAAACATCCCTCCGTTTCAATGTTCCATTATTTTATACTCATTTATATTCTGTTATTCCTTGTTCACGTTTGTCCTCAAACTTCATTCTCTTTGAATCCTTATTCCACCCTCTCTCGCGTTTTCCAACCACCGACTACTCTGTTCATTTTCTGTCAAACGTGTTCACTTTCTCCCTTTCTCTACTTCTTTGCAAGTCCACTCCCATCATTATTTCTCTCCCAACTCTCTCATTCCTTTTATCTCCAGGTTCCTACATTTCTCAATATTCTATTCATGTTCTATTTCACACGTCCTCATTGGACCCAAAATTTCTGTCTCTTCCACCCTCTTTTGTATTCTGCTTTTCATCTACTCTTTCCAATTCTCTTTTCCTCTTTTTCATTAATTTACTTTCACCAGGTTCGCGACTCACACAGTTTCGCCACAATATTCTTCTCCCGACAGTTTTCATCCCTCTGTCTCGCGCTGACAGGCTCATTTCACTGGCAACGCCAAAGATGAAATAAGCACGCCCCACGAACTCCCTGGGCGTGATCCGCGAAGCCCAGAGAACAGGTTTCCGACGAATTTTCAAGGCCTTTTTTCAGGGAAATTTTCTGCCCTTTCGATTCTAGAAAAATTGCAAGGCAAATTGTTTCCCGTGCTCAAAAGCTGACGAAGTAATGAGAGAAACCGGAATTGCTTCGCCGAGGAATTCGGTATTTCCATCGCGCAGCGTTCGCGAACGCGTAGAGAATTCAGGAGGTTTTACTGGGTTCAGCATTCGTTTTGTTCTCATCGGTCCCTTGTTTCCATTGAATTTCTCTCCTCTAGCCAATGGAAATCTACTCTTCGCAGTTTGCTACAGAACTGTTCGGCAAACGATTTTCCATAAACAGCTAATGTGTAATTGACGAAATCCTCGTGACATTTAAGAGAGTATTCCCATTTGGAGGGATTATTTATAGAGAACTAAACCTGTCATTTCTGAAATTTAGAATTACTGAAATAAGGAACTTGGAATTTTTCATATTATTCGTGTTTCAAGAAAGCACAGTGAATACACAGTCACCTTTCCAAGTGGGAATATTTCCTTAGTAATCGAAGAAAAATTTTCTCTTGTCACGAAAACTCAAATGCATGCAAATTCACAGAAAGTTATTCTCCTTTAAAAGCTTCTTTTTCCTGAAACATAACTTCTTGCCTTTCTTATGTCGTTATCGATACATTTGGTGGAAAACGAGGAAAAAATGAAGTCGCTCGGGCCGACCTTCGAGGAGAGTGATATCATCGAGCGTAAAATCTTGATTTGCCTCCTGGCCTTATTGTTACGCTAATGGATTCCGCTATCGGATTGCACAGGGTCGCTGCAATAAAAATTTCGCGATTCGAGTAGCGGAATTCTTGACAATCGCATTACTGATGATAATAAAGATAAACGATAGTAGAAAATAGTGATTCCTTTAGTTTCAATGTGAAGTCGAGTCACCGGCTGTTCGAATCGATGTACCACAGCCACGTAAATCGAACTTTAACCCCCGACCTAGGATATATGGAGATTCGATATCGATTTCCATGAATTTTTTGGGTGGAAACGTTTCCCAGCTCTCACATACCTCTTATATTTCTCTTTTATCGGATCCTGCGTTTGGGGGAAATTAATTTCTTTCAGGGAATTTAATGTTTTCGTTACTGAACATTCTCCTCAATGTACACCAGGTTATACAATCTTTAATCGTAATATCTTTTTCAGCATAAGGTAATAAAAAGTAAAATAATTTTCATCTATAGATTGAAATCAAGTTATGAAAATAGAATCCAATCTCTGATTAAAACATTCCTGCATTTCAATGTTTCATTATTTCATGCTGATTCATATTCTGTTGTTCCTTGCATATATATAATGAAATTCTATGCTGTTATGGATGATCTTGTTTCTTAACAATATTAGTAGTTAGAAAAGTCGCTAAGCCTTTATCTTTGGATCAAATTTCGAACGCATTTTTAGAGAAATTCCTGGTTCGTACGCAACACAAAATTCTATTTTAATAAATTAATAAATGACGTGACTTCAATTATACAAGATGCCCTCTTTTATAGAACTCTCTTACCATAAAAATAAGAAGAAAGTACTTAAGAAATCCACTAAGAAATGAAAGAAATATTCATACTTCTGTCTTCTATTAATAGATCCAAGCACCGAAACGCTCAACTATTCATAAACCTGACCCACTCTCTCCCTCCAGTTAAAGAAATCTTTCTCAACCACCCAACGAAGGACCTTCGAGCTCCTCCTCCGAAGGTCCCCAACTTCCTGCGCGATTAATCTTTCGCACCTGTCGCCCTTGACCCCGGGGGCAAGAAAGGTTGCCAGAGTCAAGGATGTGCATGCAACGTCTCCCTGTAGTGTGTGGAAATCGATGCCGCGAAGCAAGGTTACGCCGCAAGACTTTCCATTTTGCGTGACCAACAAGGGGTGAAAACGGTCTGGCGTGGCTCGACTTAACGAGCACCGCCGCTGGACGTGTTTATGCCTCCGAGGTTCCATTCGTGTGGAACGAGCGCTCGGCCCCGATCGTGAAACAGAATGTAATTCTAGTCGGTCCGTGAATCCATCCGGAGTCGGGGAAAAGCGTGGAGAGGGCAGAAATTAACGAGAACAATGGGACAATTGACGCCCGTTTGCGAGATCACCCCCATCACCGACCCCTGCAGAATGTATATTTTACAATCGGTCAGTGGAACATGGGCCCGCGTTACAGCCCCATTTCTCAATTAATTTATCGGCCATTGTCGCTGCGCCTTTTATCCCGGTCGTTAAACACTTTTTCGTTGCCATTAGAACTCGACCGAAACTCGTGTACTCGTAGCTCATGCAGGATATTTTTCCTTTTTTAGGGTACTTTTGTCTATTTTGGAAAATGTTACGAGGCTCGACAATAATTTTGTGAACGATTCTGGTACGAGAATTAAAGATATTTTAGGTTGTACAGAGTGTTCGACAATGGATGTTGGAAATTTTAAGGTCTGATTCTACACCCTAAAATAGGGGGAAACCAAGAATGATTAAAATACGTTTCGAGTCTCGTGTCAGAGTTATTAATTACTGAGAAAATATTTAAAATTCGCGAGAAGTATGTCTGGCTATGGGCTTATTCTACTGACTTTACTCTGTCTGACCTGAGACTTATTCTACTGATTTTTGTGTGTCTGTCTTGGGACTTATTCTACTGGTTCTTGGCTGTCTGACCTATTTTACTGCACGCTTGCAGTAGAATAAGTCCTAAGTCAGACACCTTTTACGCGACATAATATAAATGTTTTCTCGCTAATTAATTCCTCTGAAACGAAGCCTTAAACGCAATTTTGTCATTCTTAATTTTTGTCTTATTTTATCAAACAGGATCACTCCTTAAAATTTCTGACACCTGTTGTCGAACACCAAGTATTCCTTATTTGACCATAAGTTATTCGCTAATTAATACTAGATATTATAGGCTGATATTTAAATATTTGATACCATCTATATTCATTACAACAAAGAAATCACAGAGCTATGGTTTAGCAGAACAATATACAGTACATAACAGTATACACAGGCAATTCTGCCCTATCACTTCACGCTTCACAATATTTAAACTACGATCGTCTAACGACAAGTTTTTTAAGAGAGGTCGACGCAACTTCGCAAGCTCTACAAACCTTCCATTACTTATTCTTCGAGTCGCCTCCTTTCGTTTCTATTTCCCCAGAGTTTCACTTTTTACTGACGTCCGCCCGTCTGCATGGGAGTAATCTTTACAGTCGATCTGCGGAAGAAGGACGCCTCGATGCGCCCTTCGAATTTACATCGGGGAATAAATCGAACGCGGCCTCTCCAGATAAAACGTTTCCATTCCGCTCGAAATCGCGACGCAGTTCTCGGGGCGAGCTCTCATTCTGCGGCCAGATCGATCTTCCCGGACAAATTCGGCCAAGGAACGCGAACGGCAGGTCAACGACTAGAAACCATTCGTCGAAACTCTTTCTCGGAAGTTCGAGCTCGGCCCGGAAGAATGAAGTTTAAAGATTGCGAGATATTTCGTCGGCGTTTCGCGGCGAGCCAATAACGCTCGCGTTTTTGCACGAAATCAATCGGAGGTGAGAACCATAAATCGGCGGAGGAAAACCGATATTGCGATTTTTCTTCTAATTTCTTTCTTTCTGTTTCTTTCTCGCAGTTTCAGGTCTGATTCAATTAGGCTCCTTCTGTTTCAGTGGTGTCGTTGGGATGCAGAGGTGTAGGTTCACAGGGAGTTTTAGTTGAACATATTAGAGGGGGAGGTGACTGGGATTTATTTCCACAGTATAAATAATTTTAGATTTTCGAGCTGAAAAATTTTCAGGTTTTCAAACTTATAGTGATCTTAAAATTCTGTTAGTAATTTTTAAATAATTGCGTTTCTTAAACATATATTAAAGGGTGATTCTACATATCGAAATAGGGCAAAGGTTAATAGTTTTGACAGAAATTGCGACTGAGGCTTTCTTCCAGGGTTATTAGTTATTGTATAGATGCTTAAAGTTGGCGTAGAAGGTGTCTGACTCGAATCTTATGCTCCTGGTGGCATGTGCTGCCACATCAGACGAAGTGATGTCAGTAGAATAGGTCAAGGCAGACACATTTCACGTTCTATCAAAGCTTGTCTTTAATAATCAATAACTCTGAAATAAAGCTTCAAAAACAACATCAACACTCTTGATTTTCGTCCCATGTTAACAACTTCTGACATATTTCCTCATTTAACTAAAAGAAATCTCCACACTTAAGAATTGTTTAAACAACACATTTCAAAACACTATAAATTATTTAATTACTATATTACCAGTTATAACTAACAACTTAAAAGTACACAGAGCATTTCCAATATTTAATAATCTCCGCCAAAGCCATAAATAAACGCTACAAACAATACAATATCATAAATTACAGAAACATATCCATATTAGAATGGACAAGAAGAAATCAGTATAAACTTTGATAATTCAATTCATTTACCAATACATTTCAATAACACACACATAATATATCACAGTAAAATAACTGCAAGTAATTTTCCAATATTCACCATTAAATCACTCGCTTCCACAGTCCAGCCCTCCACTCCAGCTCCAGCTGCAAACAAACAAAATGACAAACAGAAAAATCCAGCCGTCGAAAGCGAATAAAAAAAATGAGAGAACGAAAGGGCAGAGGGAGAATGGAACACAGTTCCTCGTGGAGCGAGGCAACCTGCTGGAGGGCGGGAGAGCTCGACGTGTCCCGTCGAATCGGCGTTAATTATCGACAAAGCGAAAATAAATTAACGCCGCGGCCGCTGGTACGCCCCTGCGCTAGCAATAGCACTGCCACGCCATCGTTTCATCCGGAAGCAATTACCGTGAAACTGCCATAATTCCTGGGAGGCCAGACGCGCCAGGACCTTTCTTCGTTTCGAAAAACAGAAAGGGAAAAAATCGACGCAACGACGCCTGCTCTTCGCAGCAGCTTCCACTGACCGTCAGTTTCCTTTCGCAGTAGAGTATTTTCAACCGCGGGCAGAATTAATCGCGAAAACATTGGACGTTTGGGAATAAACGCGAGAACGAAACCGCGCTTCGTCGGGAGTGAAAAAAAAAACCTTCGCGACAGAATCATCGTGGAAACTGATCGAGTTTCTCCTGAAACGGGGGAAGGAAAAAGGAGAATTGAGTTATATCTGGAAATCTGAATAAAAGGGAGTTAGATAGTCTTGTCTGGAAACTGAGTGGAGAGAAGAGCCTGGCTTTTTTTCGAACGTAACCTTTGTTGCTGAGGAAATGCTGAAAGTGATGTACTAAGACCATTTGCTTGATTAGGACTCTCGAATGCTACTGTTTGTGCGCGGTGAAAAGGTAGCTTATGATGGGAATTATGTACCTATTGTATCCTTTCTTCTGGGAAGAATTCATTGGCATTTTCGGTGCTGAATTAATTTCCAGTGATTAAGAAGATTTTCATCGTCATTTTTTTATTCCAAAGCTACTTCAGAATAAAGATTTGGGTAAACAATCTTGGGTGAAAATGGAACTAGATATTAATAATTGGATTATTAGAAAATGTGACTTTGACAGAATTCGTGTTTTATATTTAGAAGATTCAGTGAAGAAGTATTTGGAATTTCTGGGTTTCAGAAATTGACGTGACAGAACTGAATACACCTACTTTAATTTCCCAATAATCCTAATGGATGTTGAACTTCTAATCTCCATGATTACGATGCTGCCAAACACATCATTAGAGATGCTTCAAGTTTGTTTTCAATTTTGTGATCGCTTAGTCTGGATATAGGACGGAAGGAAATTTCAATAATCCAGTTTGTTCGTAGCAGTTGCAGCAAAGAGGACGCGAAATTAAGCTGGGAAAGTATCGAACGGGCGTCGAAGGGCTCGTTAAATTGCGTTCCCGAATTTTTGTTTAATCTCCTGAGTGGCTCCACCCAAGCAGCTTTCAATCTCGCAGACCTCTAACAGCCGCGAAACTTTCTTGCCCTTTCGTACTCGAGTTCCGAAACTCTTTCATCACTCTCCGATCAGACGCCAGTTTAGACGATTAGTTTGGAAGCTTAGGGGGTGCTTCTATAGGGTAAAATAAAAATCAAAGTGAAAGTCAGGGATCAAAGAATTGTGTTTGAGGCTTTGTTTGACTGATTATTCTACGTGTCTGACTTAGGGCTTATTCTACTGACATCGCTGCGATGAGCTGGCTAATGTATATTTGTGTCCCATGAGAAGTCTCCTGGACAGCGTTAAAGGCAGTGCTTTTCAAGAGACTTCTCGTGGGACGCAAGTAGTGCAAGTAGTCGAATACGTCACAAGTCAGACATATTTCATTGGAGTTTCAAGCATTCCTGCAATAATTATTTCTGAAATGCAGCTTCAATTGCAATTTCGTCATTCCTGAATTTCAGACTATTATGGAATTTGGAATTATCACTCTGCATAAAATCTGAAAAGAGTAAATTTGGAAATTTCAGAAAGAAGATTTGAAACAATTAATTTCTTCGTGTAATACATATTGCACTTCACGAGGAAAATGTCATGAATAAAAAATGTTTAATTTTCATATTATTGCGTAGAATAATTTTGGACAGTGAGTATTCCAGTAAATTTTAATAAAAATACTGTAATTAACTTCCATGATGCTGTAATTAATTCATTTCGTAAATTTGATTTTCTCTCTTTTCACACATTTCACATTTTTCAACTTACGACAATTTTCTCACGGTACTGTGGCATACAAATACACGCAAGTGAAGCTAAAAGAAAATAGTACGACACAAAAGCGTGAATTTTTTCACCGTCCTAAGGGTCGCCTGATGTCACAGCTCAACCTCCTTAGATCCTCTCCTCGTACTATATGTTGGATAGAATGTTCAGCGAAGGAATAGCGAAGGTAACGAGCCCCGAAGTCGCGTGACCAACCGGAAGTCCGTCTTTCAGAAACCGAAGGACACAAAGAGGGAGGCTAGGTGCCAAGGAGAATCCCACCTGTTCTCGTGACGCACATTATCACGGTTGGCATGATACGAGGCCATCAATTACGACGCCTCTGTCTAGGAACAAGGATAGCCAGCCTTGAACTATAAACTACGCTCAGACTTCCGTGCAACTGCCGAAAGCGTATATTCTCCTCTTTGAGTATTCTTTGAGAGCAGAGTTCTTTGGGATAGGTAGTGAAGCGATTGAAAGCTGAAAAATCACTCAAAGTATTATTTGCCATCGAAGGGAATACGTGCAACAAGCATTCTGCCTTTGGTCATCGTTTTATTCTCGAGTCTCGGTTCTAAGGATCTCTGGATTTGTTCTACTAGAAATACACGATTGTATAGTTTGTCTTTTCTCCAAGTCTCTGCAGTCCTATCTTTTTTACTTTTTTCACACATTGTATACTTTTGCTGTTTCTATAAATACAGATATTTCTTACTGTATCAAGCACCCTTAATGAGAATGAATTTTCCATAAAACATATTTAGTTCCATGGGTTTGTAATAGATACGAGGACATAAATGTAAATGTACACTTTTTTATTAATATTCACAGAACAGCTAAGCTGCTTGTAAGAAGTAAGAAATAATCATAAAAATCAAAGTTTGACATATCTGAGAATACCACCCTAAATACTGTAACTGCCATCTCTCCCCATACATGTCGAACCCTCCTCGAGCCACGAAGTTCGACGAACCGGAAATGGGAAAACAAAGTTTCCTGTCAGATCAAAGGTCTGCGTAACCCAGCCCTCTTAAAGGGACTTTTCTTGAAATTTAATCAGTCTCTTCGTATCAGCCCTCCGACATAACGTGTTCTCCATTCTTAGAAGGGTGGTCTGTTCACCCCCTCCCTTTTGGGCTCAGTGACCTGGAATCCAGATTCGCCAACCAGGAAGAAAAATTCGGCGGATAAGGAACGCGTGCTACACGTCGAAAGATTTCCCGCTGAGCGTGAATTCCTCCGCGTTTCTCATTCCCTTCGTGGGAGTTGAGGTGAGTTCGACCAGCTATCAAAGGAATTGAGGAAGGAAATAGCGAATATTGACTGTACTCTTAACTTTTAATGAGAGCTGTTATCTGCATTTATAGAATATAAGCACTTCTGTAAAGAGTGTTTTACCACTTCTCAAAGACTTGAGGGTGGTGACTCTGATGACCCCAAGTGCTTGAGAATAGCATCTAACTGCTGTTGAAGCTACCTATAAGAAGTTGTGAGGTATACTCGTGATTCTATAATACAATCGACTCTATCTTTTATTATCGCCTACATAATATCCTTTTATTGTCACCTATTAAGCAACTTTTCATTACTTAATTAAATATCGTCGTCGGTACAATTTTTAACAACTGTTTTGCTGAAAAGAATTTACATATCTACTGCAGATAATTAAGACACAAGTGGTTACTTAATCACAAAAGTTCCAGTTCTATTGCCCCAACAGAACGTGCTGTACAATCACCATAAAATCTAATCTAAATTCGCGCAAGTCGCAGTCATTCGTATCCCTCGAAGGACAGTTGTTTCGTAGTTACCATGCACCTCATTTGTTTGAATGTCAATGTCCAAGTCGTATTCGGCCTAGGGGCTGTAGCCACTTTAGATGTTCATCTATCTTGGACTCTCGACAAACAATTTTTGAGTCGGCCTCGATTTGTTCAAGGAACGACCCAGCACAATAGTTCAAGCTGAACGTTCGGGCTCGCGTGCCAACTCGTCCTTCGCGATGTTCTTCGGTTATTAAAGCGGCATTTAAGCCGCCTGGCGTATGCATACAAGAAGGGGATAAGTGAGGCCTTAGCCCAGTTCACAGGGTAACGGATATCCTCGCGTGGGTGGCTGATGTTATCCCGCGATAAAGACATCGTCGAATCGAAACGGACGCCTGGCCTGCAATCTTTCTTTCGCGATAGGGGATGCGAGAATCTTTCGAAACTCTGAAGATTCCTGATGGTTAGAAAAACTTTGGATAGTGGGGTGAATTATGCTTACGACTTTAGCGAAGTTTGGAATTGGTTTTTGGATTAACAGTTTGATTGCCACGTACGTGGGTGATCGCTTTATTTAGAGGATCATGGGGAGGTTTTGGAGGAAGAGGAGTATGATGAAGCGAATAAAATATATGCAGCGAAAGTAGATATAATTTTGCACCTGAGTGCCAGACTAACCCAAGTCTTTCTTTTTATTTTTCAGGAGAGCTGAAAAACAAATGCGATTACCCATTCTTTAGGATAGTATTCGAAGCAGTTTATTGTTACTGTTGTTTTAATATTATGAAGAAAAAGTAATAAGATCTCGTAAAAACATCAATTTTGAAAAAATTGGACTTGGGTTAGTTTAACTGTCAGGTACAGAAGTCTAAGTATCTTGGGAAAAGAAGCTGGAAAGTTGAAACAAATAAAGTAACTGTGAAAATTTACAAAATTTGAAGGACTGAAATTTTTGAAATTTAAATATTTGAATATTTGAATATTTGAATATTTAAAAACTTTTCAATTATAGGATAATCTAGAAAATTTGAAAAATTCAAAGCATACAAATCTGCCAATTTTTCAGTTTTAAATATTTGGGACAGCCAACGTTCACCCATTAATAAAATTACTAATTATACATATATTGATAAATCCTTTAGACATCAGCCCTAATTTCCCCAAATTTCGTTCTCCAAAAACCTACTTTTCCCGCTGAATTTACACCCCCACTACCACGCCCCAAAAACACCACCTCCATCATTGCCACCTCCTTCTCGATCCCACTCACAGCGAGCCTTGAAGCAGAAAAATTACACCGTGTGTACTCCACTTTTCCAGCCGTTGGACGGCGCATTAGGCGAATCCCTTCGTATGCAAATCTCTGACGATCAACGAAACAACCATCGATTTGTCATTCCCAGCAGCGCTGTGCGACTTGTGCGCGGCTCCTCCACGCGGGGGAGGAAGGAAGCAAGAAACGGTATCCGGGTATCTCCTTTCTCTCAGCCCCATCTCGCGGAACACGAAGATCAGTGTTCCCCGTCACCGATAGCGTTTACGCGCAATGAGAAGCGCCAGTGACAGGAAGAACCATTGTCAGCGACCGCCTGAGCCAGGAGTGCGACAATGGACCAGGCGCCCCGCGCCTCGACGCGGTCTCCTTCAGCAGGGTCACTTTCAGCGCGGGAAATAGACTCCATCATCCCTTTGTCTGATCTCAGCAGCTTCCCTTAACTCACAGCTTTTCATCCACCTCTGCCTCTCCTCCGCTTGACTTCTTTCCTGCCTTTTCGACTGCTTCGCCTCGACTGTGGTCTAAGTCTAGATCCACGATCGATAGCGCATGGCGCGGGGGTGCGCTGCGCGAGGAGCCAGGATAAGTCGTGAAGGACGCATTAGGAGATTGAATTCCACGAGGGATCCAAGCGGTTGATTTTCGAGAGGGCTTCTAATTGCCCAAGAGCGGATTTGTTGGGTGGTCGCGGGAGCAGATGTTTTCGAACTTTCGCTAGTAGGATATTGGGGCGGATACGTGGATGCCTTTGGAAGCTTTCAAGCGTCCTCAAATATTCATTGGGGTCTGCTAATATTCTTCGATATCTATCGAGGCGCGGGGATACTGTGAATGCTTGAATATTTCACGCATACGCGCTCTTCAGGCTAGGATCGCGCGGAAAATTTCGAGGGAAATTTTTGGGATAGTATAGCGATTTGAGGAAAATATGAGGCAAGTGTATTGGGCCATACTACGTGAAATTGTTATTTTTGGAAGGTAATCTATTAGGCTGCAGACGGATTAAAATATAACTCCATGTGTAATAATTAATGAGGGTTGCTTTTGAATTAGTTTTCCTTGCTCGTACTATTTATTCAGGACCTCAAAAGAAACGGTGAATTATACCCTTCACAAACCAGCATGCAGCTACCAGATTCTTTTTCAACACGTATCACGAACCACTACATGTAATAAAATTAAAAAAATTGAAATGTGAAATTCACTTTTAAAATAGAATTTTTTCCACAGGTTCCTGTGTTTGAGGAAGTTGAGTTTGAATATTCGTTCAGTACGCGTGAACTGGAATAACTAGAATTTATTTGGTTCACTCAGTCTGTTTCCGTCAAAATAGGACGGAAATTAAGAATGACAGAACTGTGTTTGGAGCTTCAATTTCGAATTATTAGAGCTTGTGAATTAGCGTAAAGTCTGTCGGATTTATGAGATTTATTCTACTAGCGGCGCACGTTAGCTAGGTCAGTCGCAGCGGCAATAGAATAAGTCTTCGTGTCGGACGTATTTCACGTGCAATTTCAATTTTCAACAATTACCAACTTAAAAAAGAGAGCTTAAATATTGTCAAAAATGTCATGTCTCAATTTCATCTTATTCTGTTATGTAGAATCAACCCTTAAAATTTTTGATACCTGTCATCACAAGACACTATACATCTCAAATAATTTTCTAAAATTATGCTATGCAGTAAAAGCCAACCTCTAATCGAAGATTGCTGCATAGAGACAATAGAGGCAGAGAATTCATAGCGTTATAAATTCTCTTCCGTATATGTGTGAGACTATACATATATGAAGCCGCCACAAGAGTACAGACGTATACCTCTGTCTCTTTTCGTCACCTTTTTAACGCATGAGCATTACGCTCAGAAGGACATAAAAGAGATGGAGCTATATAAGTCTCCATTCTTCCACCTAGCCTCATACATATCTATTCTCTCCCATTTTAGTTCCACGAACTCTATCTGCTTTCAAAGGATTCCCAGAATTAGAAAACAGCGGGAAGCGCGGGAATCGTTTCTAAATATCGAGTGAGTAACATTCTACGAAACATCTCGTGTTTCGTTTAATTTGACGAGAGTAGTCTGCGAAGCGCAATCGATTTGGTAGCTGAAGGAGTGGGATCGTTCGTCGCTGCTTTTTCATTTCCTTCTCATTGCAGACGGAACGTTTGACATCGTGTTCTTTGTTTTGTATTTCGGCATTTATGACGATTTCTACCGAGAATTTTTTCCCGTGACTTCGTGCTCGTTGGACTAATTACGTCGAAATCGCGCGTATTACGAGCAATATCAGTATTTCATGGTCCATAGTTCCGCCGCGAGGAATAATAGCCATATCCAGGGTATCGTACTTTCGAGTGGTAATTTGGAGTGCTTGGTACTCTGCGAGCAGCATATTTTACAATCCTACTTGATCGGTGGCTCAACTCGACCGAAAAACGCTAAACAGAGGAATATTACGAACAGGTAGCTCGAAGTAGTGAACGTAAAATACGGTCTTCGCATTTCGATCAGAACCTCCACCCAATCAAAATCGAAACGTCAAAGGCGAGATGCTATTGAATTAATAAGGCACGCCCAATGAAATTAAATATTCGTTTAACGACTCACTTAGATGTTGCTCATTAGGGGAGACGTAATGGTAAATTAAATTTAAATGCATCGAAATTGATTTGATATTCCGCTTGTTCGAGCGTCTCTTATCTACTGCTCAGGTTGAGTAAATTATTTCGACAATTCAGAGCCAGCGTGAATGTCCTTTATTTCCAGAAACTCTAAACGAGCATCTTACCATCTAGACATCAGTATCCCGCTGAAAATTAGTTCAGTAATAAATGATTTCAAATTCAGATTCAGTTCTTTCGTCTTTAAACCTGGCAAAATATGAGGCAGTCGAAAATCTCACACCTACACAGCGATCACGTAAAAACAATTTCACAATTTCACACGCAGCTAATTCTTTCATTCGTTTAAACCTCCCACCATGGAACTCAGCCGCGAATTCTCAAGCAAAAGTTCTTCAAAGCGTCGCCACCTTCCCTGCACCATATCAACGACGAAAGACTTGCAGCCAGCGAGTCTGGCATGCCAATTGTTCAAAGCTGTAAAAGTGAATTTCGTCGTGAAACTGTTCGTTCTGCAAGCAACGATGTCCAGGGTTACGCCCGTGGGTCCAGGCGACAGCCGTCCTCCCGACATCCTGTCGACTCGGGATCCAAGAGTGATTCAGGTCAGCGAGCATGCGAGTATCCCAGGCAATTGGCCCAAAATCGGTCCATGGTGTGGTAAAGGTGAGGAGAGACGCCCGTGAGCCCGTGCGCCTCGTCCGTGTAGCTCTGCAGCTCGAACATGATGTCCTTGCTGACCAGGGCCTTGTTCAGGGCCATGGCCTGCTGGTAGTGCACGTTGTCATCCCCAGTTCCGTGTATCAGCATGTACTTTTTGCCACGGATCCCTTCCACCCTCCTGGTCACGTCTGTGTGGTTGTAACCCGACAGGTTGTCATCGGGAAGTGGCATTCCCATGAATCTCTCGGTGTAGATGGAGTCTAGGATCGATTAGAGTGTTAGTGTCCACGGCGTCTATCTTAAGATTATCGATAGGGGCATGTATTTGTGGTAGCGGCAGCTAGGCTGCAACCCTCGCCTCGTATATTAGTTTAATCTTGCCCTATCAGCTAGCTACCCCACAACAAATTACGCGGCTGCCACGTGTTAGAGCGCGCTGCGTGCGCTATGCGAAATTACCGTAATAAATCCAGGAGGTCACAGGTGCGACCGATATGCCGCACTTGAAAACCGAATCCTTGTCGGTGGCTAACACCATGGCTGTCGAAAAACCGCCGTAGCTCCAACCCCATATGGCGGTACGGTTGGCGTCTATCCAGGAGTACCTCTGCTGCAGGATTCTATTGAAATAGAGAGTCTTAAGGAGGATTATCGCAGAGTTACGAAAATTAGAAAATACTTAGCACTCTTCTGGGGTAGGTCTCTCGTGGGCCGTTGAAACACTCTCAAGAGAGTAGGAGCATCCCTGTGAGATATTGTTTCAAAGGATTCTTATGGCAGAAGTTTCTCACCGAGTAACTTCTATCTGATCCTCGATCTCCACCGTGCCGAGGCGTCGATAGATCTCGAACAGCATCTTGCTGCCCTTGTAGGCGGACCCCCTTCCGTCGATGTGGCCATAAATAACGCTTCTGTTGGTAGTCATGTAGGACTCGAAGCCATAGGAGTTCTCCTCGGTGATCCTCACCGTATTTGGACCAGAATATCTGGAAAGTGGACCGAAAAGTATCTATTATAAGGAGAATGTATGTCGTGCTCAGATCAATCACGCCAAACGCCAGCCTAATGGCACCAACGCTACTGTTAAGTGTCTGCTGGCTTGTAAGATGCTGGCACCTTGAATGCGAGGTGCAGGAGCAAGGAGCAGGTTTTGAGAAGGTTTTCGCGTAGTTTTATTGAGTCTCACGCTTTTGTGGCTTTAAAGATTTTTCCTTTAGTCATTGAGAGAGGTTGAGGACACAGATGAGAAAATTTAAAGAGTGATTGACGAGTATGAATAGGAGAATAGAGGATTCAAAGAGTGTCTTTATTTAGTAAGTCTTTATACAGTAGCTTGTAAGTGGTGTCAAATATTCGTCAATATGTCTGACTATAATTAAACCTCTATCCCTTAAGCAGAGGCAGTTTTGCAGAATTTGAAATATAATTAAAATTAAAGACCATTCTAAGATGATCTAGAATCTACTAGAGTTACTTACACGTTGATTAACAGAGGGTACGATTTCCTCTCATCGAAGTCGGGTGGCAGGTACAGTCTGACATTGCTGTTATATCCATTCACTTTGATCCGCAAGTTCTCAACCATTGGCTGCTTACGCCGAGTCAATTTTCGTCTCAGGATTTGGTTATCCTCCCAAGAGTACAGTAATTCGTGATTGGCGTCGAAGATCGCTGTAGTCGTTGGATCTGGTCCCGAACAGGTGAGCACGTAGTACGAGCTATCTGATGAGAAGTATGCGTGGGCGTAGGTGCAGGGATTTCCTAAAAAACAGTTCATATTACTTTAAAGCATATTCTTCCTTTTTTATTTTCTCCATGTGCATTTTAGCCACATTTTCCACACTAAATATTAACATTCTTCATGGCCACGATACCAGTATAAGTGTTGCATAGAGAATATAAACGACCTACAATAACCAGTGTGTCAAAGAAGCATGTATCCCTTCTAAATTAGAGTTATAACTCTAAATCACAGCAAATATTAAAAATTGAGTAAAACGATGGACTCAACTACTTCAAAATGAAGAATCTTTAATCTTCATCCAAAAAACTCACCTTCAGGAGTAATGTATTTACAGGATATGCAGTCAGGATCCTCGCCACCATCCAAAGGTACTGAGTACACGTTCTTCTGCGTCGGTTCGCCAGCTCCAGTCGCTGCATAGTACAACCTTCCTCTCGCGTGGTCGACAGACAATATCGATAGGACTTCAGCCGCGCCAGGCGTGAGATCGGTTTCCCTCGTCAACTTTCCGTTCCTGAACTCAAATCTGGTCACGTGTAGGAATCGTCCAGCTGTTGTACCAGAATCCTGCAGCTTCAGGATGACTGCAAATTGTTTATGGTACACGGGTGGATGGACACGTAGCCAGCCCTCGGGTTCCTCTTGGTAGAGGATGTTGTTAGCGTTGCCATTCGTGTCGTAGAGCACCAGTTGAGCTATATTCTGCACGCGATTGGTCCAGGTGGCTACTACATTATCCTTCCACCAATTGACAGTGTAGAGGACGTTATCTCTGTTGAGAGTATGCAGTTTTGATGATTTGAAGTAATTGAGAATTGATTCTGATGTCAGATACTATTACCCTACTTACTATCGCTGTAAGCTCGTTCTCAATAAACCGTGAGTGAGTATTAAGGAAGTACACTACTGCACGCTTCAATTTCAATAGAGTTGTTACTTATAAATAAATTCCAATGACCCAGTCCCACTCACTATTGCCATATACTGGGACAAAATGACTTCTACTGACGTCATAGAGTAAAACAGTGGTCGTACCACATGACACTTGACTGCATTGCTTTGGAATACACTCAATCTCCTACTATATAACGTCACTGGAAGACATTTTGTCCCACTATCTGGCAATATTGGCTCCACTATTCATTACCTCGAGAATTGGGCAAGTTTATTAAAGCCTATTCAAATTGGAGCTTTTTCTTGGAACAAAGACTCGACCTGTTATGTGAGAATTGTAATGGCATCCTCTGACTCTATTCAAATTTAAGCACACACTACTGTGTTATATTTTTCTATGAATATTGCCATAGCCACTCATCACGCGAATCGAAAGTAGAACACGAAAAACAGAGTAACTAGATCGAACAGCGAATATCGCTAACAAGAAAAATTCAGTAGCTAAATCTAGGACAAATTGCTATTCCATTCGTTACAGGAAAACGGTACATGAATATCAGTAGGAAGCTTCTGCCGCAATATCCGTCACAGAAGCTCGCCAATCATCGCAGATAAGCCACCTAATAAGGGAAGTGAAATCACTCATATTATGCTATGAGCGCTAACGATAGTCGAGCTGTTTATTCAAAATCAAGCTAACATGACGTAACAGCTATAACAGCAGGCCACTAAGGCTTGAATATGCTTACGTGCCGACGCTGACAGACGGTGGAATAAGATCGATCAATCTAGAGTACGGATCCGTCAAGTCAACGACGCTCAGAGAGACGATTGGGTTCGGGCTGCCCGCCTGGAAAAAAGTCATATCGATACAGACAGTCATGGGGAAGCTTTCTGAAAAGAAAATCCCAGGGTTAATCGCGACGCAACCCTTTTCATCCCCGTTTAAACTCGACAACGAAGACGCCGAGCTTTCTAATCTGATTCTTTCTCTGAAGACAGTCTCCACCATCGGGCAAATTGGGTAAAGAGAGGAAACGATTCTCCAATTCGCCCGATTTCTCGTTCGACTTCGCTTTTCACTCTGTCAGACCCCCAAAAGAGTCTGAGTATCGAAGGATACCGCAAGGATAGAGTCTTTGAGTAGACTTTGCCCCGCTTGAATTAAAAATCTCGGTGCAGGGGCGAGGGTACTGAAAATATGGGAATTTCTGATGGCTCCTTGGATGGCTTATCAGGCTCACCTTCGGGTACTTGATCTTCACTTCCGAGGGATATTGATTCTCCATGGTCCCTGGCTTCCCGTAATACAGCATCGCGACGTCCTGCACCCTGCTGTCATTGTACGTCGCGAAAGCAAGGTGGCTGCCGTCAGGAGAGAACCAGAGGGCCACGGCAGACGCCAACACTTCCTCTGGGAACCATAGTCTCGATTATTTTCAGGGGTAACAAAATTAAAGTTTAACTGAAATACAATTAATCCTTTGGGTACGGTAGTTCACGCTGTTAATTGGAAATTCTATAGCTGTAATGTTTAACCATACGTACCGACGCCTGTGGGAGTTTACAATAACGACTAAATTGAATTGATTTAAATAAAAAATTGAAAAGAAAATAAAAAATTCTACTTTTCAAAATTTTTTATTTAGATTATATTCAGAATTAGAAGGTCTAAGTAAGAAATTAAATAATTGATAAAAAATCGACATTTTTAGATGTTTTACTTAGACTACTTTCATAATTGAAAGGTCTAAGTAAAAAATTCAAGTAATTGAAAAATTCTACCTTTTTAAATTTCTTAGTAAGACTTAGAACACTTCCATAATTAAGAGGTCTAAGTATGGAATCTCAAACAATGAAAGAAAACTACCTTTTTAAATTTTTTACTTAGACCCCTTTCATAATCACCAACAGAATTATTCAGAGTTCGTTTCCCCAGTTTTTCCTCACCTTCGTAAACCCAGTCAGGCACTCCATTATAAACGACACCATGCACACCAGTGTACGTCAGTCTCCGAACTTTGCTTCCACTGTACAAGAACTCCTGGTAGTAGATGTCATTGTTCCAAACGTAGACCAAAGCGTTTTTGGTAGGCGACCACTTCGCCAATGGTATTCGCTCGCCATTTGCTATGGCCATATACTTTCTACACAAACAAAGTGATTATAATTGATTGGAAGGTGTTTGAGAAGAGATTAGATTGAGAATTTAGACGATAAATAATTCTTTGTAAAGGGAGGAATTGTGGATTAAGCTTATCAGGAAGTTATCGAACGTTTCGCGCGTGGAGTGCGAAAGTGACGGGATGAGCGTTGCATCGTTTCATAATTCAGCTCATCAGCGGGCTGTTAGAGCTATCGATGGCATGAGTAGGGTGTCGGGAACACTTACTTCTCTAGGATGTTGTAAACGACGAACCTTTGGTACAGTGAGTATCTGAAACCCTAGAAGATTGGAAATCTTTTCATTCTTTTATCCTATCTCCTTTTTTAATTCAAATGTTGATACTCTGCAAGACAAATTTAAGGGATACTTACATTGACAAAATCGTAGCCGATTAAGAGGTACGTGCTGTTATATGAGAAACTTAAAAAGGGCTTCTCATAATCATTCTGAAAGATAACAAAATGAAAAGCGCGATTAGTAAAGTAATTCCTCGAAGTATCATAAAGTTCTGGTTATCATGATCATTTCCAATTCTAGCAATACAAAATATTGATACTAAGATTCTCTAGTGATTGCCTGAATCATCTCAGACACCGATAATATCAATTACGTGTCGAGTTATCAATTGTTACGCGTTGCGACATAAATCATAGATTGTGAGTGTAAGACGATAAGACGTAATTAATTTATTTATAGTCTTCAGAATCAAATTGTTGCGTCGCAACTGTAACCGACGAAGGAACTTACGAAAATTGTTCAATTATCACACCCCTATCGAACCTCACTATTTTCTCCATAAAATCGATTCTCAGATACAAGTTTCTGAAATCGGTTCAAGAAGTACAAGGTGAGCGAAAAAGTCACTTTTCCGTTTCCCAAAACTGCACATTCTACTTTTAGCAATTTTCCCAGTTTCTCTTCCTTCAGAAATAAAATTTAACCCAGAAAGTTTACAATGTACAAGTGCACTCCTCATCAACGTTCATAAATTACACAAATCTACATAAGAAAATATTGCTTCAGTGACTCTTTAGTGGCTTTAGTAACACTCTACATAAAATTTTAAAAAATACTATTTGTATTAGTAAAAAGCTCCCCAGTTAGCATTCCCATTTTTATTAATTTCCACAAAACTTTTCAATGAAACGAAGTCACTGATTTTTGGTCCACCCTGTAGATCCACCCATCCAAATCTTTTCTTCCCACTCTCTAAGTACACTCAGAACTTTCGAAGTAACGATACCGTCTCGCGATTTTCAAACTCGGCTAAGTCGAAACCCGACAGATTCTTTCTCTGCCTTCGATTCTTCTCGAGCACTCGATCCCGAAGCAATCGAGGCCTCCATACGCCTTACCGTGACCCCAGAATCGACGACGACATCCCTGCTCCCCGACGTCACGTTGAAGGAGAGAAGGTCACCAGTGGGTTCGGTGTAGAGGATGTCCGTGTCCGTTCTCCAGACACCGCTGAACCCGATCGGTCGGAAACTTTGGTCGTAAGTCTCCTCTAAATTGAATGGAACTCTCACGCCCTCTTGATCGTCCTCATCGCTGCCCTCGTATGGGGGGACGTCTTTGTCGATCACCCGCGGAACTGCGTGGAAAAATTCGAATTCCGTGAGAACGATTTGGCTAGACGAGAAAACGAATTGGTAGAGGAGTAAAAGAGCAGTTAACTCTTTTATGGTTGAATGGATTTCTGAGGTACGGTCTGAAGTGATCATTCTTTTTATATTCTGAGTCGTAATTTTGGGACTGATGTGGATGCAAGAAAAGAATGCGGTACACGCGAAATTTCGTTCATATCAAATAAAAATAGTCATAAACCTTAATCTGCCAAAGCTAGTAACGATAAATCTCTGACTAACCTTTAGAAGGATTAAAAATTCGCATGACTAAAAATCAATTTTACTACTCACTTCCAAAGTTCATGAATTTCAAGGTACCAAAAGATTATATTTAGTGTAACACGCAAGATTTCATTCGTATCAAGCAAAGGTGCTCATAAATCTTAATCCACAAAATCCAGGAATAAATCTTTGATTGGTCTATAAAAGAATTACCGAGTCAAGCAATTTCCTGTCCACTCACACAATTTTGAAATTCTGAATGACCAGACTGGACTATTTGGTGTTCAACATATGTCACTGACAAAAACGAAAAACTCATTATCCATGTCCCTGGAATCCACCATCATTGGTACAATCTCGGTCACCGCCAAATTTATGGCCTAACAAGCATCAGATCCGAGCAAATCCGTTACAATTAAACTTATCTCGCAAGAAATAACGCAAATCGTGGGAGAGCATTAGTTCCCAGGACGTCGTTCTCAAGACGTCCCTTGGACGTCCGGTCGCTAAGAGGCTTAAGGGGATCGCGATTATCCGTAGGAAGACAGAGGGACACTTACTGAATTTCCCAGCGACGAAGAGTGCCAGGAATCCCTGCAGCACTAACAGCTGGAGCACCTGAAAAAGATTTTCTTCTCTGTGAAACACGAAGGCCAAAAATCCTTTTCATTTCTGGGATTCCACCTTCTCACCCCCCGCTTCTTCCATACTGATTCTTGTGACTTAAGAGAGGCAATAGGGACAGAGGGTGCAAAGTGGTACCATAAGAGAGAAGAGGGTTGTTATTTTTTTGTGCAAGAAGTTTACTCTAGAGCTAACGGAATTATTATACATTATTGTACAAGCGGAAAACTAGTGGTTCTGCATAAAAAAATAAGTCAAAAATATTGAATAAATTTTGTAATATTGTGCTTCGTTTTGGAAAAAATTGAGCTTCCAGTTGAAGAGGAAAATGAAGATTCTAATTCACTTGAAAATAAACGTACCAGTATCGTTATGTCCCAAATCATTTTGTAATACACATACTAACAATATTTCACAAATATTTAAAAAATAGCACATCTCAAGGATCCTTCCTTCCCAAAAGAAGCATATCACCAATGAACCAAAGACCTCAACTAAGTTTTTCTCAGCATCCCCTCTCGCTTCCTTTTCCCTACAACCAAGCAGGCGGTGGCACAGATGTACCTAGGGGATGACACAAGGGAGAGGGTGGAGACACGTTCCTCAGAGAAGGAGGGACACGTGCTTCGCATAAAGATCAAGGAACAGACACGCGACGGTAATTCCCGCGGGGGTGGCCTAGCAGCCAGTAAAATCCGCGGAGTCGTCGTCGCGAAATTGCCCCCGCTGACTTTGGACCGTTTCGCGTTATGCAGAGCTTGGGAAATCGCCGCCTGCCCGCTAAAACTTGCAGCGGGCTTTTAATGGGCGAGAAGCTGCGGGGTTGAAGTCGAGTCGCGATAAGGGGAGGGATCAAAGGGTGACGCCTCGTCTCGCGGATTTAGAAATTGTCCCCTTGTGCACGGTCAACTACGAAGCGAATCGAAGATTCCTGGGGAAGGGGTTGAAAGTTGGGACACTGAAGGAAGTTCGGTAGAGGGTTGGGGGTTGCTTTTCTGTTTCTGCTTGAATCCTTTAAGGAGTCTTCTCGCTTTGGAGGAGTGAGCAAGTGAGATTTGTTTCGTGTTTTCTGGGGGTGGGTGGGATAGAATGAATAGACCTTCGAGTTTGTAAGATGTTTAGAGACAATTTAGATTTTTCGAAATAAGAGGAGAAGAAACTCAGATTTGTTTAACGTTTTCTGGGGGTGGGTAGGATATAATGAATGAATTTTCGAGTTTGTAAGATGTTTAGGAGCAATTCAGATTTTTGGAGATAAAAGGAGGAGTGTTCAACATCTTATCATGGAAGTTTGAAGTACTTTCATTGTATGAAGTGTATTGGCAATAGTGGAGTGGAGTTTGTCATGTTATTGAAGTTCCTGACATTTATTTAAATAGCAAATGAGAATAAAGGACCCTGGAACGTATGCAAAAATGAGTATGCAATAAAAATAATTATTTAAATAAGCAGAGCAATGACAGAATAAAATTACTAAGAATTATCCGCTATTTACTTAATTTGGTTTTTTTTCGCTTATATCAAAGTCTGATGCCTGCAGCCACAGAAAAATCGTAAGATAAGGGGTTAAATGACATTGCAGAGCCAGGGAGACGATTACCACGTAGAAGGAGCACTCGTCAGCAGATGTGTCTCGTGAATAGTAGACGTTGGCGAAATTCTTGCTTCGAGCAGTGTCTTCCGCTTGACGTTTGCAACGTCGAAGGACGAAAGTTTGTGCAAAACTGTGAACTCTTTTCTTGGGCTAAATGATGACCACGGTGCTCGTTTTTCTGACAAGCAGGAGGAGAACGAATGGGGCATGAACGGAATTCAAGGAATTCCACTCTGGTGGAGGCTAACAAGCAAAGGATAATTAATTGGAAACTAAAGCAATGACTGGTGAATATCTGTTATTATTAAAGATTTTGCACTTGAAAGGGAATAGAGACCTCCTGCCTCAAAGAGCTCCTCTTAATTAGTGCAGACCAATTAGCTGGGAGACAATAGGATAGTTCCAAATCGTGAAACCGTTAGACTGCATAATGTTCGTATTTTCGTATTTCTTTGAGAAGCAAATTTCCTCTGCGTTCTACGCCTTTTAAGAAAGTGTTTTCCATGATCAAAAAATTACGGAAACTTGATTATGCAGTTCGCGATAATTAAACAGATTAGCAATCGTGTTGAGAGTCTTGCTGACTCGCAAAGTATTTTACTTATCTGCAGAATTGGAAAGATAATTACGGATAAATGTAATATAAATAAATACTGAAGTAAATTAATCTGTCCACTGAAAAAGCACTAGAAAATTAATGCAGTCGGGGACACGTGATACTTTTTTAACTCTTTTCAATTGTTCAAATAACAAGTTCTTTTTAGTATGTAAAACACCACAGCATGCATTTTCATATGAAAATAATTCTTCGAGTATAACTACGAAAAGTCAATCCATTTTAAACGAATAGAATTCTCATTAAAAAATAATTAAAATCTACATTGAAAATATTTCAAATAAATATATTTAATATTCATAACGATAAATATTGTAAAATCCTATTGAATAAAATCGATTTCAAACATCCTAAACTACAAATCCATTCGCTAGGTTCAGCTAACGATGGCACCTACTTTATAATCATGTTAAATTGTTTAGCCTGATTGACATATTACATGGTAATGTTTTCTAAGTTCCTTTGATCTTCACCGACACTCGATAGATAACATATAGCTTGTTCTACAGGGTGTCTAACGCAAACTGATCTTAGACATAAATTCCTTACTTCTATAATCTCCTAACCGATGTCAAGTCCCGAGCTTATATCGAGATAATGCAGTACACTACAAACCAAGCTTAAAACTGACAGCGAGCAGTACAGGTTAATTTCCCACCTTTTCGCCCCATTTCGCGTGCGCGTCCCCCGAAAACATTTTCAAACTTCGTTTGGCAGAGTCATTAGCCCTCCAACGACAGGAACAACGAAACGATTCTCCCTCGTCGAACAATTACCAACCCACCCTTCTCGATTTACCAGCACTTTTTCTCTCGTATCTTAACCTCCGCCGAGTCTTCCCCTTTTCTCTGAGCGAGCTTTCTTCGAGAATCGCCGCGACGGGTGCATCGTCGACGATAAATCGAGTCGAAGAACCGTGCCATCGAAACTTCTCCATCCGCGAGACAAAGGGTTCCAAGGAAAGTTATAGAAATCGATGCGTCAAAGTGGAGCTGGGCGACAGGGGAACGTCGAATCGCGAGAAGATGGAAAATGGAAAATCAAGACGGATCGATTATCTCTGTCGTGCTTCACTTTTAACGCCGTTGTTTTTCCTCGCGCTGTTAGCTATTGCAACACGCGCGATCGCAGTGAACGCGTTTACGAGTTTTTTTGAAGGAACACAAATGCTGATGATCTCATTTTGCGAGAGAGGAATGAACCTGAGTGCGAATTTGTGTTTAAAAAACGAGGATTATTGCTGAAGCTTTGGTAGGTTGTTGAAATTATAAGAGAGGTTCGAATTGAATACAAATGAGAGTTGACAGCAATGTTCCTTTGGGATTATTCTCTAATGTTATCATATTTCATTCAAATTACCACGAATCACTAAGAATAAAGACTCTTAATTTTTAAATTAATTTTACCATGAATATTTCTTCCAAAAAATGTATAAAAGAACGTGTCCATGAATAACACTCCAACTTCCAGGACACCAAGCTCAATCTTTCAGTCCCCACACCAAGATTGTGAAATTTATGCGCAAGGGTGCACAACCTACCCCTTTCTGCATAGCGGATACGTGGCAGCGCGCTCCACTAAATGCTCGCGCGTAGATCTTCCTCGACGATGATTCAGAGGTCGCGTCTCGGTGGATCTCACGAGGGCGCCGACCATAGACTGATCCATCGCGTAATTTCCCGACGTGCTGGAAGTGGCAGGTGCCCCCACCTTCTTCGACAAACACGGGGCATACCCGATATATCACAGTATTTTCCTCCTTTTTGGCTTTGTTAATCCCACAACTGCAGTACAATCACGAGAGCCACTGATAACGATGTTTCCTCGGTTTGTGGTTTTCTCTAGAAATAGAAACTTGTGAACATTCGTATGGGATCGATAAACCGACCGAGAACATGAGAAAATTATTTTTCATTTCATTCTTAAGAAGGCTGATTGCTAATCTATAATGGGGCTTGAGATATGGTCTGATATTTTTATAAAAATGTTGTGAACGAAATAGGAATTAGTATTCCTAAGTATTGTCTAAGCGAAGGTCGCAGGTGTACGTGAGCGAAGGTTGCAACCTGTTTGAGTCGAACGTTAAAAACGCCTGTCCGATAGCAGTGAATGCCTTTCGATTATACCTTCCACGTGAATGAACTTTGTATCTCTGGGAACGTCTCGGTATCAATAGTCCTCAGATTCCTTATCTCCCTGTCGTCGAAACTATGTTACCATGATTACTTCAATCGATAGAGCAGCTCAGACAAGAGAAAGAGGTGTTCTTCGTTTTTTCGAGGAACTGTAACGAGTGACGAAATGTCAGAGCATGCAGCATTACATATTGCAAACGTCACGGAACGAGCGACCCAAAAATGCACTGCGACGTCTGTTATAGTAAAAATAGAATTCGAAGAAAATCGAAATGGATTAATGTCGAACGGAATCCCCTGCACCAGGACGACGATACCGTTCATCTCGACGCCTCACATTCTTTCCCCGTCGTCGGCTGTCACTAATAATCCTGATTCACGAGGTCTGCTGTCAATAACTTTGTAAGCTTTCGAAATTCGCCGCTGTAAATCGCGGTTATCGAACGGCACCGTTTCCATCGGCTGCAACGCGTTGCGTCAAGAACGATGATAATTTGATTACGGTGCAAACGATGGACGATAGGGACGACAAAGGACGAAACTACTGTACACTATGTCGTGCTAAAGATTTCGACATCGATCGATAACACTTTGGGACACGCGAAGTATTAATAATAATGCTGCTACAAGATGTGGTTTTTGGAGTTTGAATTCGAGATATTACAGTGATTTCTAATTTCCTAGGTTTCGAGTAGATTAGTCAGGGTACTTGATTATGTTTCTGAGACAGATTCTATTTCTGTGTCTCTGGATTGAAGTCCTTTATGATAAAAGACTGTATTAAAAGTGTAATACACTTCTCTTGATCTTACATAACAGTAGTACAATTTAGGTAAAATAGAAAAAAGTAATTCTTTGGTTTAGGTATAAAAGTTCCTGCTCTATAATTTGTTTCAATCTTGATGCACAGAAATGTGAACAAATATTTTATTTTGTTGTGACAACATAACCAGGGTCCTCAGATAATTATAAAAAAGATAGGTTTCTAAAAGAAGATCAACAGAATTGTAGCAGAATCTTAGTAAAAACCTGATCATCCAAGAACTGACCTGTAATTCCATGATACGTTTAACTCAAGGAAATATTCTAAATTGACTAGTTTCTAAATTGACTGATCAGCCTGGCAGTGAGTTCGTTCGAATTCACTGACGCTCAGTGTTCGTCGCACGTAGACCCAGAGAAAATAGGATGGCCTCCTGCACTCAATCAATCTAGGGTACTCGTGTACTTCCCCCAAGCATATAGTTTCGAGATAGTCACATCAACTCGTTACGTTCCTTCGTTTTCTCGTCGATTCTGTTTAAATTTGCACTGTATCAGTCGCCGTCCTAATCAAAAGAAATGGACATCAAGATCTTTAACCCCGTAGAGATCGTGATCCTAGAAGTTCCTTAGGAAGTCAAGGATTATGTGTCTGAGACATACGTTAATATTAAATTTGCAAATAAATTCTGTGTAAAAACTGGTCAGTTTTATTAAAATAGATGCAATTTGTAATTATATATTTACCGAATAGAATATATTTAAAAATATGTCTTCATGGCAAAGTAATGTGAGACTCTAAAATGATTTGCAGAAAAATTTGCACATATCAGATGAACCACGACCTCCCAAGAGTCAAAGGGGACCGAATTCACTGATCTAAAGGAGCCACGACTCAAGTAAAACCGACTTCAGTTGATGAACCAATTAATCTTCGGACCAATTTTTCGCGATACGATCGCGAGAAAGAGAGGAAGCTCGGCTCTAATTTCGCTCCTATCTGCGTGCATCAATTCACGCTAATGAATCGAGAGAGGGGGATTTAGTATGCAAAGCAACGCGGGCATCGAGTTACCTTAATCATGCGTTTCGAAGATATTGCAGAAGAAACAATTACACTGACCATTTCAGGGCCTTTGGTACAGAAAACTCGATTAGTATTACATCGAACGTTTAATCAATATTCTGCATAATTAGCGAGTATCGTTTATGCAGTCGATACGTTTCGCGCACATGGTGAGAGCCAGAAGTTCATCCGCTCGTAGGTGGTCGCGAGTGATAAGCTGTTAGGTCAATGCCGCAGTAGCCAACCTTCATTCAACAAAGCCGTGGTGCAAACTGTTCGGTTGCTGCGATCACTGCATCTTTCATGTGACACGCGACACGTGACGCGACCCGGAAGAGGGCCCGAAACGAGTCGTTTATGTCGCCAACCTCGGCGAGCCTCGAACCAATCAGCTAATCTTCGCTGAATGCCCATTACTACGGCACTTCAAACACGCTCGTGATAAGAGGCGGTTAAATAACGTTGTGGATTAATAAAATGCATTTTGTTGAAAAAGAATTCGAGAAAAATCGACGCATTAATTAAAAAATTAATCTCGAAAACGAAGGAAAAATTAGACTGCTAAATTAAGGAAGAGATTGCTTAAATAAGTCAAGTATTATTTGAAGACTTTAGTGATAGTAAGTATTTATAGCAATGGTTGCAGGAAGTGCATACATGTGAAAAATGCGCAAGGACGTTTATGATAATGCTTGCCAGGATAGTGCTCAGATTACACTTACACTTGTGCAGTTGCATATTAAGCAGATTTGATAACACTTCATTTTTCGAAACGGTAGTGCCACCTTTCATTGATAACTGGGTATATGATAACGTTTGCGAGCGAGGAAAGCTTCCCGACGCCTGATAGCATGCAACCATGGTGTCGACCTCTCAATTTACAGGGAATTCTGCTAGATGGCGCTGGAATAAAATTTACTAGAAACCGCAAAAAATTACCAGCTATCGCACCCTCGATTTATACGATCATACAAAATGAAACAAACATTTCTTCATAATTTATTCTAGCAGCATTATTTATTCTATTCAACTCACCCACTTGTGTATCACAGTCGAGTACGCAGGAGAAACTGGACAGCTTATATCTGTCTTGTCTGAAATATCGACTTCTCAAAAAACCACTGGCTTTCGAGCGCCCTCTACGATTTTTGAACGGTGGATGCAGGAAACGCATTGTTTTCATAACTGACGTTGGTAATATGGTAACGCCAGCAAACGAGAAAACATTCCTACTATACCACCCAATATACAAGGTGTCCCACTAAATTATCCTCTATATTCGTTTCTACAATTTCAAGTTATAAGCAAAAATGTTATTTTATATTTAATTTTTCTTAATGTCATTTTATATTTAATTATCTATGAAATTCCTCATTCCCTTTTCATTCCCTTCTCATTTCCGTATTAACTTATCAGAACACCCTGTATTTAGTTTCGTGTCGATATTATAATTTGAATTCCTACCACTCGTAGCGCTACATTCTTATTTCAGATATAGCTGCTATCGTTAAGCGTGACATAAAAATGGTAATAGAGCTCTAGAGCCTCAAAAGCCTAGACCAGAAACAAGCATTGCTCGTCCAATATATTCTGCATACTTGCCTATGATACTCATCCATGGTCGATACTTTGGATTTACTCAGAACTTATTGTGAATCCAAAAAAACCCTCTCGCGAATCCTTCTGACGTCTCAGATAAAAATGATTATATATATATGTTTATTTGTATGCATTACGTGATAGCTTTATCCTATACTTCGTTAATGATAACAGTGCATGTTAATGTTAATGACGCCATCTGCTGTGGCCTCCATGTTTACTATTTCGAATCTGTACTGTCGATTTCATTTAAATATCAGGACACCCCTTACCGAAAGTTCGCGCGATATGAACGATAATACAAAAATAAATGTCGATTGCTATGATGATGATTCTTAAGTGGTAATGACTACAAATTTTTGTAATTTTAGTTTTGTTTGAATTACCTATCTTGATCCTATATCGATGGATATAAATAGATTTTGTGATTTAATATTTGGTACATGATTATGAATTTGGTAATAAGTCAGGTATTCAAAGCTGATATAATATTGATAAATTAAATGCTTTAATTACTATTACACAATATGCAAAGCTATAGCTGATTTATTGCCTCATTCATTACATAAAATAGGTAAAAATTATCATGACAATGTATGAAAAGATTGAATTCTGTTCGAACGATCAGTGTACCGATTTCTATGAATCAACACTGTGTGTCACGTGGCCAAGCATGTGGCTGAAGACTAGCACAGTGGGGGAAGCTACTCATTCATGATGCGTATAATTGTCAGTGCAGTTTCGTGTATTTCGTATTGTATTTACGTAAAAATGTTAAAACTATGCATTGAATTGCAAAATATTTCCTGGATAAAATTGCTGCAAAGTGCTTTTACATTCAGACATGAGACACACCGTTTCGTTGATTCACACTCAGCCTAGAAACGCAGAGTTTGTACATTACTTTCGTTTATTGGTAATTTCACCGAGATATTTGTTTAGCAGACAACTTTGTTAACCTTGAGACCCAGCTGCAAGTCCACTCGTTTTTTTACGTGTGCAGCGGTGGATTATTTATCAAAAGATTCATACTCTGACATCGTTGAGTCAGCAAAGTTGTTATAGTGGACTTTAATCGAGCTCCTATCTTGTTGAGAACACTTCGACTGTAGATTTGCGAGAAAAAAGGCTCTCTTAAGGAAGCAAACTCCGTGATAATGAACTAGTAGTAGAAATTTCTAGCTTCTAAGTTTATTCGTTCACATGTTTATCCAGTGATAGAATTGTCGATTCGCGTAAATTAAATTCGCAACACCTTTTTGATCAAACAAATCAGAGCTTGTTTCTTTAAATAATATTTTTATTATCGTTCGCCATATTTGGATTTATTCGATAAGAATTTGTTTTGAATTTCGAATCTTATTTTTTTCTATTCTAAGAAGAATAATTAAGTCTTTATCACGATGAAATTTCAACCTCGCGCAGGCTAACGTCAATTACTCTAATCTTTCGCAATTTCTTTTAATTCCGCAGATACAACAAAATATCCGACTCGAATCATTACCTGTGTCCCAACAAAAATATTTGAATGCGATACGTAATCTAATCTGATCACAGTAAAATTCAATTTCTACTGCATCGATACCCCTTACGATGCATCCCACTTGACAGATAAGAGACCTTTCATATTCAATTGTATTGTATTGTTTTCGTACTTCCACAATCTCCCATCTTTAATAATAAATACATACACATAAACGCTTAAATCCATATATCAAGCAAAACAAGTAAAAGTAAAAAAAAGCTACTTCTAATTCACTCTGTTTAAAAAACTCAATTAAAAGAATTCCCAAAAGGTAGATCTTTCCTTTTCTCCCTCGACACACAGCCACTTATAAAGCACAAGGAAACACAAAATTTAATCTCCAACCTTCCTTCACGCAGCAAAGCTTCCCATCGTGTTATCTAAACCCTAAAGATAGATCGAATCAGCATGCATGGGATCCACGAGGGAAGCCACAAAGAACCCCCGCGAATGCAACTCCCAGAGCGTCCATCCTTCACTACTCTTACCTCCAGAGGCGAAATCCACCTGTTGTCGAAGGAAGCCCGCTATCTTCGACCCAGGGTTCCCATGTCCGTCCCCTTAGAGCTGTCGCCATGTCGATCGATGCTTATCAGTCGACGGAGAGGGCTCGCCCTCCCTACGTTGCTTCTTTATCAGGCGACGACGCTGATGTGTGTCTCATCTAACCGTGCACACTGGCTGCCACGAAATCGGCCGTCGAAGCAGCCACGGAATCGGTCCGCGTTGGACTTTGAGCGGTCAAAGATTGAATCGAGATGGTGGACAAGAGGAAGCCTCCTTCTCCTCGTGCGAGATGTATCGTGTCACAGATATATCGTGGTCGTCCTGACGCGAGGACCGTTTCGTTGCACACCAAGCGTTGAACCGGTCTGATCGATCGTCACCCTCGCCCCCTAGCCGGAAGCATGTCGTTCGAGCTTGAACTTCACCAGCCGGGACCGGAAGCGAGGTCCGTGGCCCTCAAGGAGTTAAGAGAGACTGAGGAAAATGTTCGAGAGGGTATACTTGCCTTGAAAAAGTTCTTGGAGGGTGAGTACCAAGTGTCTTTTATACGTGGAAATAAACTGGGATACACTTGGAACACTTTTTCTACCTGATGGATGAGAAGATAGTAAATATATCTGTGGTTGTAAGGCAAAATGATCTAAGTTACATATATTTTTTTCTCTAGGTACTAGCGTTTCACGTTCTCATCTTCAATATTGTTTTATGAACAGATTGTCTTGGGTCTCTTTGAACCCTTGTTTTAAGCGAAAACATTACCTTGGTGCCCTTTCTTTTTTCTGAGAATAGAAATTCTGTGTCCTAAATCTCAACTGAAGTCTTACATTTTTTAATACCTGTGTACTAATTTTTTAGTATCTGTTAACAAAATCTGATTGCACCTTTGAGTATACTGAAACTGCAGTTCAGAATTTCAGAAAAGCAATTTAATTTCATTTAGTCAGACGATGTTTCTAACACTGAATTTTAATGTAAATTTCCATTTCCAATTAACTGGCGATGAATGTCGACTAGAACTGTCGTTAATCCAGTTCGAGAGGCTTATCGTTCTCAAACAAGCAAGCAATTGGATCTAGAAGTCACTTCACACACCTGTGGGCACAGACGGTGTTTAGGCGCGTTTCGGAGACTTATCAAAGGCTCGTGTGCTCCACTTGCGCAAACTAAAGCAGTTTTGTGCATTAGTCTTAGTGTGTTCCTATTTTCGCCTTTTGCTGTATGTTAACACGTTCCCTGCTGCGATAAAGCTTGAGATTTTTCATGAAATTCCAAGAACTATTCTAAAACCAGAATAATAATATTCAGTTATAGAGAAACTAGAGTTCTATATATTTTTCATAATTCTAATTTTTCTCTTTACCATCCTATTATAAATCAAAATTTCTGAAATGCTAAGAAATTCTAAAACTTCTCGTGAAACGATCCACGTGCTCAGAAAAATTGTCGTAGGTTCATCTAAAAATTTCAAATTCCCAATTTATCTTCCATCACAGTTGCATAAAATATTCCTATGACATTGGACAACACTCGACCTCCGATTCCTCTAATAAAAAAATCGTTTCCACATGAATCAGTCATTCATTGAGGTCACGAATCCACAGAGAAGAAACTCGTCAAATGTCTCTTCTAATTCAAATGACCATCGCAGGAAAAATAAGAGGAAAAATATGAACATGAAAAAGCACGACAAATGAATCTGTCACGCGTCTCCGCGAGGGTCAAGCTCGAAGTGTACTTGGTTTCGCGATAAGCGAACGTACACGCGAGATTGACATTTGACTCGCGAATATGTTCCCAAGAGCGTAGATAAGAGAACAGCAGATCAGAAATAAGCGAAAGATTTTGAGTGTATAAAACGCCTCGATGAGATTGGAGCATTGACACGATCTCCAGCAGTGCATCGGAGTTTGAAGCTGGGGTCAGACTCGTTCGATAACGCGTTATCAGGCCAGCGAACACTGTCTTCCTTCCATCGTGCCTCGAATTCGTGGAGGAATTACTTTCGTCTCGCCCGTAAACAACCTGCGTTAGTCGACGAATGATCGAGGATCGATGATAAGACGATCGATTCCGAATCTGGACTGATAACCACAGCGGACCTTGACCCTTGTTGAGAAAGGAAATCGAAGATAACACTCTCATTGCACTGGCGCAGAAGCGTTGATAACGCTGACAATGCTGATAGCGGGTTTATGATCGGCGACAAAGGAAAACGAGTACATGTTGTGAACTACAGCTCATTGTTAGAGTTTGACATTTTGTTGAGATAAGGCAGAGGAATGTAAAAGATTTGATTTCTGTGTGTTTTTTATATTTTTTTATACTTTGGTGAGGGAGCGTTCATTTTATTTCTGTTCTTTCTAATTTATTAGAATAATTTGACAGGAAATTATGATACTAACTATTGAAAAAACTATTGATATTACCTGTGTCTATTTTTAACAGGGAGAGGGGAGATCTGAAATTACCAGTTTTCAGAAAAGTATATAATTCGTGGAAATAATACTTCTAATTTTCTAATCATTTTTCTAATTTTTATTAACATTAATACAGCGTCATATTTTTTGAAAGTATTTACTAATTACTGTATTAAAAGTAAAGGGTCTAGCCTAGTATAGCCAACCACGAGAATTATTCACACTTCAGATAATTATGAAACTTTGAACAATAGGGTCAGAAACAACCCCCAGAAATCGATAAACTAAACTACTGTACAGTTTCTGTAAACTAAATCATGATAGAATATGTCTTCATTATAACATGACTAACTCCAATATAAACCTGGAAGTAACAACAAATGAGTTGGAATGACCAAATATTGAGACAGGTGCTGATAGAAGTTTGAGAGAAGTGTTAACACCTAATGATAAACATAGAATACTGATAATACATTGTTATGGGAATACAGAATCGCTAAGTTTGGAAATTGACTATTTTTCTTCGTGTATAGCCTATTCAGATCTGACAACCTGAACAATTAAATGTCGTAAATAATCTATTCGATAGTTACTATTCAATTTCGCAGAAGGATGTTCGTCGCTGGGAAAAGATATGCTGTCCCAGTTCAATGTTTGTAAAGATACGCAGGTTAAATTGCGCAATTCGCAAATGAAAGACACACTTTGTGTTAGAGCATCCCACGTTTTAAAATAACATTCATTCAGCATTGCACTTATTGATCCTACTGTATTGTTTTAACTGCTAGATAGTCAGATGCTAACACAATATTCCTTCGCTATCGATTCACGGTTTTCTGACGATAAGCTTATAACAAGAGACTCTTTTCCGAAGTCAACTCTCTGTTGGTAGCTCAGACAACCTACAACCCATTTATTTTAAACAGTATCGAAGCATAATAAATTTAAGATCGAACTTATAACAAGGAAATATTGCAAACATAATTTCTCAGCTTGTATACCAAAGTTACAGCGTTTTTATTAATTCATTCTTTAATATGCATTACGAAAGATATACATGAATAATTTATATAGATTAATACACTAAAAAGTAGTGAATTTTCTGCATAATTTCATAAATTATTTTTTCTAATAAAATAACTCTGATTTTAAGGGTTAATTAGCATTCTGTGGGAGAAAGTATATCGGGAAAATCATGCATCATTAGCATTGACATGACTATGAGTTTTCGTCGATATCGCGAGATCCTCTAACAACGAATGAACGTTGTTACCATAGCTTTTTTACTTTTTCTTCGTCTTATTCAAGGCTTGTTTGCTTGAAAGTTCCATAATCAACTTCGTCAGGCAAACAAAAATCCTCGCAATTTCCTTAACGAGGATAATGCTACGGAAGTCTCTTCGCCTGACACGCGAGACCCTTGACTGACATGAGTCTCCATAAGGAGATTGATTATCTTGTATTCCTTGAATGCCAACAATAATTAGTTTACAGTGATCCATAATCATTCAATTAACTCTTCATTTATTCCATAACTTTCTCCTTCACTTTAGTAGATCGCATTAAAACAATTCTTGATTATAAAAACTCGAACGACAGTTTTAAATTAATAGGTAATCGTATCCTTCCGTTACCACTGCATATTTCTGCCTCAGATTTGCATACATGTACATATATCACACAGCACCATGAGGCAATGTCACTGTCAAGTAATACAAACGTAACCCTAGATTTGCAATCGCACTCGACTGGAAATCACAGGTCATTTCAAGTGCGAACGAACGGAAGATTCTTCAGGTATTGATCAATTCTTTTTACAGAGGACAAGACGCTGTACTTCTCAACTGACGACGATTTCCTGCTGATTTTCCTGCGGCCATGCAAATTTTACGCGAAGAGTGCCTACGAATTGATGAAGAGGGTGGCGGACTTCAAAGAGAAGAACGCATCCCTTTTCGATAATTTGTTGCCAACTGATGAGAAGGTCGCTTTGCTCGAGGGAAATGTGGTGAACGTCCTCAAAGGACGCGATCATAAGGGACGCAGAGTACTGATTGTGAACTCTGGAAAAACTTGGGACCCATCCAAAGTCAGCGCCGATCAAATCCTTCGGTTGTTCTATTTGGTCCACGACGTCGCCATGCTGGAACCAGAAACTCAGGTGTGTAGGTGAAAGTAACTTAAACTCGCGACCACGCTCTATGAATCTGAAAAACTGATTGAACTTCATGGCCCAACTGTTTGCAAACTGCTGAAATGATATTAATTAAAATATGAGTCACACTAATTTAATAGTATAATACTCATTTCATGAATAGAATTCAGGCAGGGTGATAAAGTTTGTTATATACAGGGAAAAGGAATGTTATATAACATTGTGTTAAATAATAGTTTTAGTATGTGTCAGTAAAAATTAGAGAAAGTTAGAAAATAATGTCGAAGAACAGTTGCAGTTATCATGATTATATTCTCAACTGATTTCTTCATATTTTATATTCCTGCGGTTATGGGTTTCCTTAAGAGGATTAAAAAGTCTTGAAGAATAAGAAAAGAGGTATTATTATTCTTCGCGACATAATCAATCTCTAATTTTAAGTAGGAAAGTATTTACATTGATTATCAATTTCTAGAACTTCCTGTTCGCCATTTATGCTGAAATGTATACTATAATGCTCACACGGTTATGCAAATCATTGTAAATGGAATCCATCACAAAATCTTGTTTTCTATCTTCCATTGAATCATAACAAACCATAATCTCCATTCTTTTGTTTCAATCTTGTAATAACTGGTTCAACACCGACTTCACAATTACGATTTAATTATTCCAGATATTTGGAACTGTCGTAATAATGGACTTCAATGGTCTGTCCATGAAGCAAGTAATGGGCCTCACGCCATCCTTCAGCATGAAGCTTCTGAACTTCATTCAGGATGCTATGCCCCTGCGTCTCAAGGAGGTTCGTGAATTCTGTGGCTCTAAGGCAAAACGACCTATGTCACATTTTCAAAAAATTCGAATTAGGGTCTTAATTGGCATCTAGAATACAGAATTTATACTTTTAAAAAGAAAAGAGGATACTAAAAGAATTGTTTCTCCTAAAAATAAGGGATCAAGGAGACACAAGTCTATAAGACAGTAATGAAGTGAGAAAACTTTAAATGCCAACATCTCGAAAATAGAAATATGTGATTTAGGTCGTTTTGCCTTACGTCAGGATTATCTAAATTTTATTAGCGTCTGCACCAAAGATCACAGTTTTTAAATAAAAAATGCAAGACTTTCACATTGTTTGTCTCTACCTGAGACGTGAAAGGAGTCCTTTTGTTCGAGATCGGATTCTGAGCGCGCAAACACTCCTTCATTAGCATACGAATCCAATTCTTTAAATGACCGCGAAAGACGTTCGTGTTGGAAGGAAAATGGAATCCTAATGGGATGCTAATTAGAGCAAAGTACACAGACAATTTCACCTCTTCCAGGTCCACATCGTGAAGCAGCCATTCCTGTTCAACATGGTCTGGCAAATGTTCAAGCCCTTCGTTAGGGAGAAGTTGAAGAAACGTATGCACTTCCATGGTGACAAAATGTCCTCCCTTCACGGTTTCATCCCTCCCAGTCACTTGCCTAAGAATTATGGCGGTAATCTACCGGAAATCGATTATAGCAGCGCTGACTGGTACCCCACTTTAATTAAAGAAGAGGATAAAATTAAAGGTGAGAAAACTTCCAAAATTAAAGGTCGTAAAACCAGACATCCAAGCGTGCTCATACCTTCTCACCTTTATGAGAGAATGTAACTCTCACATTTAGTCAGGTGACATTACCAAACTCTACCAGAAATATATACACATAAGATTGTAACTGTAACTTACACTACATACTTATACAATACTTTATGTACATTTCATACTTGTAAGCTGAAATAGACCTCAACTGAGGTCTCAATTGTGCAATAAAAAAGAAGTTTGTCCACTGTAAGTCGGCGAAGGTTAGCTAATATGAAGAAGTGAAGTTAGAAAAGTTAGAAGATTTTTCAAGATAAAAACTACGGTTAGAGATACTTCCATTTTTTATGGATGATAGAATGAATTAATTTGTTCTTTCTGCTTTCAGAGTGGAACAGCTATGGGTACCGCAAGAATCAATAGACTGACGAAGGAAGTTAGTAAGAGAGGCTCGAATTGTCCCCTTGTGATCACATCACTCGGTTGTACAAAGTTGTTGTTGATTTCTAATGGAGTTTATGATTAATTGTATACTTTTATATGGCAGTTGATTATAAAGGTTTTACCAAAAAATACATACTTTTGTATGATAGTTGTTTATAAATATTCTCTTGGAAATGAAGAAAAAGATGTATGGACCCATCTCATTTTACCTGCTTCACGTTCCTATACACTTTTCCCTGTGCACACTTACTCGCGTTTAAAATACTTGTGGCTGTCTTCAAATACAGTTGATTATATGTATATTACCATGGTGTCATGTGAAAGCAGAAATTTTGTTTCACGATGCGTACAAATATGTAAGAAGATTTGCAAAACGAATTCAAATATATATCCAATTGAATATACAGTGATTCGCAAACATGTCTACCAAGAATTAGTAAATGTACATATTTGAATTCTAAAGCTAATTCACCTTTTGTATTCAAATTGAGCAAATTGAGAAATAGTTGGACGTAGAGGTTGAAACTGTGAAAAATGGAAAAAGAATGATCGCACAGTAGTTTTCAGAGTACAAAATCAATTTGTTATTATTAAAATTAATCTACTTCCTAACATGTCCTGTATATTTTCCATCATTCTTTACAATTACAGTCTATTCATTATATAGTCTGGTTTCATAGTATTTAATTAATGAAAGACAACTTACATCCTTCAACAGCCACAACTTCTACTTTTCCAGTCGACTAACTTAATACAAATGCACAAATTTAAGTCATTCTCGCTGGAATAATAGTCTAAGGAAAAACAAGCTTTCAGATCCACTAACTTTCTCGCATTGTGGCGTATTTCATGAGCTTTCTCCGCGTTCCTTTCGTAATCGTAATCTCGTAATCGAGCACGCCATATCATCGCCGCGGAAAATGCGCCGCGAGGTAATTTCCGCGGATTGTGTAACACACTTCCCTCTCCATGGAAGAATCTTGACAGCTCTCATCGGCGAACGAAGAAGTTATTGCCGTATAACCGACTTAATATTCAGGTGATCGTTATTCGCGAGCCAAGCTCAATTGTCTAAGGTTTGACCTCTCTTCCTTTCCACAGACGCTATTTTTACCATTCGTTTGTTACTGCGTGGTAATAGACAAAAAAAGTTGATATAAAATTCAAATCTCTACTTAGAACTCAGGGAAAAGTAAAAAAAAAGAGTGAGGAAGAAATGAAATGTTACCACGAGTGTGTTTCACATAAGAGTGAAACTTTAGGCGCCATGGTTGAAAGTAAAATTGGAGCTAACAGAATGTAAAGGAAAGTTTCATAACAAAATCAAACTGGCTTCAACCAGCAGTAATTAGGACTGTCCTAGTCATCCTAAACTACCAAAGGGGGGCACGATATAAATAATAAGGCAGTCGAAACTAGACAGCATTTATATAACGGGCCAACACACCCGAACTTGACCTAACTATGTAACTCACTCTGACACGGGGTAGCCTGATTCAAAGTAGCACAGAAACGAGAACGTAACGAGCACAATGAGTAAGCAGTCGCAGAGGAATTCGAAACATTACATCATGGGTAGTTGATTTTGTGAAAACAAACCGCTGGAATAATTTGCAAGTTGCAGTTATTGAATTGGAATTGGAGCATCGAGAAGACTCGCGAATTAAAAAAAGAAAAGAGGCATTTTAAGACACTTTAATCTTTTTTAGAATTTTTCAAAATTCTTTTTACTGAATTTACAGCTGAAGACCCTTAACTAGTGAAATGGAGTTTCAGAAGTTTTGCAGTTCACACTTATTACTAGACGAACTTGACATAAGTAGTTAGATCTTACTAAGAGTAATTTTTTAATAATCACTGTAGGTTGATTATATTTAATTCTTTAATTCAGCAAACAATAATGTTGAAATAGAGGCTTATCTCATTAGTTACAGTAGTAGTAAAAAATTTGGGATCACCTGATAATTAACTCAGTAAAGTTATACTACACTACAGAGTACTATTGACACTAGAATTACCAAATCAGCCAAAATGACGTGTGTGATTATTCCTTACACACATTTTAATCCTTACAAACATTATTTTTTCTGCATTAATACTGAATAATACAAGTAGAAACAATAATAATGAGTAAACGTTATTTCTGTAAATTACACACCTTTTCAGACATTCATAACTATAGCACATCGTTAGAAATAGACATAGATTAACTACGGTAGTTCTAGTGTTAACTCGAAATCAATACTTCCTACAACAGTGACAATATACATCTTTCTAATATAATCGAATAAACAAATTCAGTTGTTATTTTATCCCAGCTGTATATTCAACAAGACAACCTTTATTTTCCTTAAATCGAGGAAAAATCCCGATTCCACGTCTGCAGTGTAAATATTATGGACGAAGAAGTAGAAAACTAAACAATACACCCGAACACATATCAACAGAAATGAAAAACAGTTCAATTCCCCACTACTGTGACCGACATTTGACATATAGGATCTTCATTGAAAGTAAAATATGTACGTTCACACAGTGGTAAAAGGGTAACCTCTGTCCTTCCCACTGTCACAAACACGTCGAAGGTGGGAGAAGAATCCGCTGCCACTTTCCAGCCGATTTCCGACTTGGCCACCAAGCAGTCTCCAACGTTGCCTCGATCGCGTTGGATCCACCTTCGACTGCTGTTCAACCTGTTTTCGTCGTCCTCTTCTCTCTTGCGCCCGCCTAGCACTCGGCCTTCCACCACGAAGCAATCGGCACTTCCTGTGTAGGAACCGTGACATGACATACAGCCTCGTGCATCGATCCTCCAGTACGCAGTGAGACGAGCATTCTCTTTGTTTCTTCCCAGAAGACACGAATTTCCTGGCCACCTGGGTGAACGTCGGTCCTCGAAGAGCGTTGATCCTCCAGAAGGCTTTGACCTTTTGAGCGGCTGCGCAGAGAAGCAGGCTAGACCTTACTCGGTTTGCTCAGGTACCTTATTCAAGTCTCTTGCGTTTACTTTTCTGTGGGGGTTGTCATGCGGAGGTGGTTGTTTGTTGACGTTGTAATAATGTGGAGATTTGAGGATTGGTGAAATTTTTGCAGAGTAAAATTGAGACAGTTTGCTAGGTCGATTTTCGGAATTTTTGTGACAGGAATTTTGTGGCGCTAAGAAGTATGAAAAATAGAGTTTATTTATGACAGGATTGATGTTAGAGTATAATTGGGGGATTTGAGTACCCTGGGAGTGGAAAATTGCGTTGAGGACATTTAAATCCTTTCTTCGTTAACTTAGATCTATCTAGATCCGCTTTTAATTGAATCGAGATCATCTAAGTCCTTCTTGGTCTACAGTCTAGTTAGCATTTCATTCGTTTTTTTGCCTAAATAATTTCCTCAGCGGTAATTTTCATGAAAATTTAAGGATAATTTGTTGATTTGCGTTTCTGGAAACGTGACGCTCGTAATACTGGAAACGGAGTAGCACATCATTTGCAAGAAATTATATCAGCATTGATGTAACAACGCAAATGGAAATCGAAACGAACTTTCTCTTTCACTCGAATTCCCCAGTGAACTTCTATTTACAAGTTCTAGCAGTTTAAAATCACTTAAGCCCGATAGATGGATAAACTTTCAGACTGTCGAGAGTCCTGTGACTTTCAGCTGCATGGTGCAGCGTTGATAACGCTCTGAAACAAATTACTGGGCGTTTGCTCAGTTTCAATGTCCACGAACAATCGCTGATTGTGAACGTAGCTGGGCTATCTTATCGAAACAGGGAACATTAGAATGTCCCTGCGCGAAATATAAATGCAAACAACAGTGTGTGTACTTTGTGCTTCGTACAACTCGTTAACACAGTCAATCGCGTGGTCAGATAGAGCATTGACTTCTAGGGACTTAAGTATCTTGAAGAAATATTTGATCTTGGCCACTTTCGTAAATAATTTCTTAAGGTACTTTTCATTTGGCAAAAAGAAAGTTGTAATGGGCACTTGAATATGAAATATGACTTGTCATTAAGAATTTGGAATAATTTCGTTCCTAATGCCAGATTCTGAAGGTACCACTTTCACTTTGCTATCATTTGAATCATCGATTTCGCGGAGAAAGTGGATCTTTATCCTAGCACACTGTCCAAAATTACTTTCATTATTGTGTGACACTTTAACATCCTTTGCATACATAGATGTGATGCAGCAGTTAAATTTACACTTTAAACACAATTCGAGACTCCATTTCTGCAAATTTATGCTTCATGGAAATAATAGAAATTCAAGTACTCTCACACGTCACACTATACACTTCAATATTGACACGCTTAAGACTGGGTTAAAAAAGAGTAGAATCATGGATGTCAAACATGCAGTGTTGTCTCGATATGTGTTCAATAGTACACTCACGTTTTCTCGGAATTAATAATGTCTTATGAGAAGATACACTCAAATTACCAATGAGATTCTTGGATTTAATATTCCATAAATCTCAAGCTGTTATCGAGACAACATTTTGCTGTTCCATAGAGTTGATGCAGATGATTCTTGAATCTCTATTGTCGAAATAAACTCACACACTCTACGCTTTAAACATGCATCCACATTACTTTGCGCAAACACGGTCACTTTCCACAAACACTCAGGCAACAAGTCAAAACCACAGAAACAAAACAATCGTCTCGAATCTCAAAACTGCGCAAGACTTGCATATGTATGTCACGGCTATGCTCAAAATTCCAATGGATTCAGAATACTGAAAGAAGGAATCAAGATACATCGTCTGACACGAACCATCAAGGCGAGTCTAGAGGTCTCAGAGATTTGTGACAAGATAATTACTCGAAAGCCATAGTCAGTTCCCTAGGAAACACACAGAGACACTGATTGATGCACAGATTGATACGCACAATGCAACACACTGCAACACACTGCTGCATAGAGTAAACCAGACACACTGAACACAGGAGCGTACACCTGAAACAATAGAGAAACCTCGTCAGCCACTTTCAGACAACTGCCTCCAGTCTCTGCAGTCAGCAGCAGTCATGGTGTCCACCATCGACACTATTTTAATTGATTCTAATTACTACTATGGTTCATCGGTGATACAGAGAAATAACAGAGAAATTTTCTCCAAAACTGAGTAATAATTAGCATTTTTGACCGTCAGTTGCCGCCGACCGATACTGTGTTAAAAGGTGAGTGTCCAGGTCAAGCGCAAAGCTGGGTAAAACTGTCACTCCTCGAGCATTCGCTGTACCTGTACATAAAACTTATCCTTTATCTCAAACAAGATCTCAATTACCCATGTCTTCATCACTATTCCACGATACAGTTAATAACCAGCAATCTTCCATGTCTCAAAGAATGTACTCACAAAAGAATTTCAGCAGAAACGAAGAACACTCACTTGCAAGCAAACTTTGTATGTCTTCGAGTTCGTATCATTATTCCAGCATGCATTGCTTCGCGTTTTTATTTACAATCAGTTTCGCTGTCACTTGCATAAGTAGTCGTGCAGCGACGACTGAAGAGATGTTAAAGAAAGACGTTTTACCAAAAATCAACAGTGTCGGTCCACGGCGAGGGCGCGTTAGGTAGCCAAGGAAGCTCACGATGTATGTCCAACAGATAGAAATAAGTAGGAAGGTGAAACAGAGGAGCGCCGAAGCGAACGGTTCCTCTGCGATGGAGAAGCAAGGGATCCAAAATGGCGGTCGGACCATCACGCAGCTGAGGGACGTGCCGGAGTTCAGGGAAGGCAGCTTCTTCCTGAAGGCTGATTTCGATGACATTGGAGAGGAGTTCAGGGAGAAGGCCAGGAACGAGCTCAGGGAGACGCCAGACGTCGTGCAGCAGGCTCTGCAGGATATCAGGAACTTGCTTCAAGGTAACTGTTTTCAAGGTGACGAGCTTGGGAACCTGATTGCTGTGAAATGATGTGGGTGATGCTGAGGCGACGTTTCAAGGGTATTGATTGGCGAAGGCTCTGATGAAGCGCTGATTGAGCGAAGTAATTGAATGGGTACCAGCTTTCACTGCTTTGCCATTGAGGAATTAGAATAGACCTGAGGAATTAGGAAATGGAATGGGGAAGCAATTAGAGAATCTCTAATAAGACATAAGTTGAAGATCAATTAGAATTGTAGATTAGAAAAGGGAATGAGAGGAAGAGTATTTTTTCAAATGTGTACATAAGAATTGGAATTCGAAGAAGTGATAATAATGAGTTAATGAGCATGTGGAGGAGAAGATTCAGTAAAAGTTAGTCGAAATTGCTTTCATGGCCAAGAAACAATAGTTTCAAGGAAGAATAGAAAGTAAGGTGGTTGAATTTGAAATTTAATTATTTATGATGATAATACTAGATTGATTGCTGAGGGTCCTAGAGGTAGGTTTAATGAATAGAGATGTAAATGATTTAAGCATTAGGTCGGAATCTAGTTTGACTACTTTTACTTTGCTTGAAGTGACAGCATTAGACGGCAAGAAGACTTTAATAATAGGAAGTTGGTCAAAATCCAATATTCAGGATCGTAGACGACCGAAAGCTCGAGCAAACCGTATAATTTCAATGACTTCATGAATCATTGTTTACTTCATTAAAATATGCAAATTGAAATTGAAATTATGCAATCATATTATTTTTGGTTTCGAGACGAATGGAATAATAAGTTAGTCCGAATTAACAATCACGTTTTCAGTCGATATCTAAGTAATCATTTTTCCGATATCATCTTAAAGAGAATGATAAAACGACGTACTCTTATCAATTAGATTAGGAAATGAATTCGAGATTCTTCGAATTACGCAGTAGTAAATATTTTATATAACAATTATTAATGGAAGAAGTATTTTCCTCTTGAATGGATTATAATTTTCCTCTGTCTTTTGTTTTCTTCATACTTGTCGTTTCTTAGAGGAATTCTTTTAATTACCTGTATCGTCTCAGACAACAGAATGCACGTGAGCATGGCTCGAATGCTCAGAACCGGTTGTGTGAAAACGAAAGTTCCACTTATAGTGTTCGTCACGTTCTGAAATAAATTTTGTGGAAACCGCGAGTAATATTCCCGAAGGACAGACCAAGAGCAACTTCTTATCCCTTATAAAATACTTTAATTGTTCAGAACTATAACGGGAGCAAATAAACTCAATTAAAAATTAAAACACTGATCAAAAGAATTTCTCAAGGAAGAATTTTGTGATATTCCACGATAACAGTTAAAACTTTTAACAAAACTCACCTAAAAATAATTAACTAAAACAGCAACCCATATTCTATATGAAAACAGTTAAACCTCCCGAGAAAACTCATCTAAAAATAATTAACTGAAACAGCAGCCCATGTTTCGTTCTTCTCCTCTACTAGCTGCAACCTGCAATAATTTAATCCTCCAGAAATTACACTGTTCTTCGTTACCTCTGACGTAAACAGACAGCTAATAGCACGTTCAGATTCTATTTCCTGTTTCCAGCCGAGCCAGACTTGTACACTCCCGATGACGACGAGTTCTTCCAGAAATTCTTGCGACCCTGCAAATGGTACCCAAAAAGCGCCTTCGAGTTGGTGAGCTTCTTTCAGTTCATCGAAACAACCGCCAAGGTCTCTTCTTCTTAATCTTTCCTATTCCACAGATGAAGAGGTTCTACCACTACAGATTAGGTCACTCGCGTTTCTGTAAGAACCTGCTGCCCAGCAACGAAAAGAAGGTTCTGTCTTCAGAAATCCTGATACCATTGCCAGATCGAACGCCAGAGGGTTGCAGACTGCTTCTAATCAACGCTGGGAAGAAATGGACCACGAAGACGATCGGCATTGATGAAATATTCCGATCAGTTATGCTGTCTCTGGACGCAGCTATGTCGGAGCCGAAGACGCAGGTTAGCAGAGAGAAGAAGTCAGGAAGATATGGATCTTCAATGGCTGGAGAAGAAAGGAAGAACTTGTTTTAGCTCTGGCCTTGTTTCAGGTTGCTGGCGTGCACGTGGTGTTGGACATGGATGGATTCACACTGAGCCACGCCACGCATATAACTCCCAGCTTCGCTGCGGCTTTGACAGAATGGGTGCAGAGATGCTTGCCTTGTCGATTGAAGGGTATCCATATAGTGAATCAACCATTTATATTTAACATGGTCTATGCCATTTTCAAACCCTTCCTCTTGGTAAGAAACTTCAATTTATTCTGTTTTTTGTACTCGAGGTTTTAATCTGTGCCTGAGACCCAGAGTAACCTAAGTCCAGTTTCTATTCATTCTATTAGAATAATAGGAATTTAGTTAATTCATGTTATAAAAGAAGGAAATTTAATAGTATAAACGAAGAAATGGGTAATCGCATTTGTTTCTCGCTTTTCTTGAAAGATAATAAAAAAGGACTTGGCTCTCAGGTACAGTAATGTTACATTGACAGTAAGATCATTAGCTAGGGAATTTTCTGTATGTGGAATAAGTAGATTTTAGTAGGTGAGTTTTGTTTTATTGTCTCTGAGAAATCGAGGTAGATTCTGAGTTAATGTTTAGCTTTCTCCTTTGTAAATTAGAGCCTCTAGTGTATATTTGAGTAGGAAGTGGTAGACTGTTGCAGAATTGTGGTACGAATTGCAATGGGAGAGTTCTGTCTCCTTACGTGATGATTTTGGAATTTCCAGGTCTCAATCTGGCCAATATTATTTTTCTTCTTTTCATGTCTTTGCATGGAACAGGTTCCTGTTTGGATAGAATTTTAGGCCCACATAAAAATCCTTGCCTCTACTGCACATTTCAAGCCTTCTCTTTTTGTCAAAGATCCACTCCAACTTCTTTCACTCCCTCTATTCTTCCACAATAAAACAAGAAAAAAGAAAACTACAGTATTGAACCACTAAAATCAAACAGAGAATATCAAGATAAACTCAGACAATGGTACTATCCTACACAGTGTTACCATAAATAGTTCCCCGCTTCCCACAGTGCGCCATTAATATGAAAGCAGCAACCCAAATACACTAACTACATCTCCCAATTACTACATGCAACGCGTTGATTATACGAATTTGATTAATTCTCATTAAGGCAGATATTCTCGAGGAGCCATGCTGACGATGAATATTTTACCCTCTTTTAGGAGAAAACACGTAAGAGGATACACTTCCACGGCACGGACAGAAAGTCATTGACCTCTCACCTGGGCACGAAGAATTTGCCCACCAATCTTGGTGGAGAATTAATTATGCCAGACGTCCCGATTGGCCCTGGTATTTGGGAGTATTTCTGCTGGTTCGAGCAAGAATTCGAAGGTGATACATGCTTCCATCTTTTGACTTTTTCATTCGACTTTGACGCGAGGATTCCTTTAACTATCAAAGTTTCACGATAATGGCTTACCATGGAGTACCTAAAACTAGTGTTTAGTGTAATTAAGTCTGCCGTTGTGTTATTACAACATGGCATTAAACCTATACGACTTCCATTACGCAATCTCGTCGTGTATAATTTCTCCCGCGAAATCGCTAATCATCGGGGTCGCGATATTCCATCGAATTACGTCACGAGGGTTAATTAACGTTGCAAAGAAGTTCGTACAGAAGGGGCAAGATCGAAGTTCGAGGTCTGTGAAATTATAGTTCATTCTTAAAATAGTTAATTGAGACTCCTGAATGCTTGCAATATTTATTATATTGAATATGAGGTGCTAATTATGGTAATATAGTTGGACCTTGATTCAATTGAATTAAGATTAAGTTTGACTATGATTAAATTGTATTTCAAGTTTGATTGATAGTCCTGCTACAGTTGATAAATAACATTACCTATGAAAGTAGCATGGAATTAATTTTTCAATTAGAAATTTTAATGAACATTGATGGAGTTTGTACGTAGATTTCTGCATTTCTGGTTGCTATTTTTAATTCTGTCTGTGTTATTGTGCTTAATTTAATTTTGCTTTGAATCTTTCAGCTTCTAATAAATATGGATACGTCAAGAAAGCAGAGGCATAGAAATCATCAACTTCCGGAACGCTTCGAGGTAACGAGATCTCACGATTCGGATGCCCACGTCTTCGAAGCAGGAAAAAATAGAAAAATTTGAATTTCTCAAGAAGTTATTTGAACATTATATCTACTCACATTCACGATATGTGATTTTATGATACTTTGTGAAAGAGGGAGGAAATGAATATTTAATAACTAAAGACTTAAGAAAGAAGTAAGTTAGGATTTAGAGATGTTAACGTGAACGAGAAAATATAATTATTTTTATTATCAGTGAAAGAGAATTTCATGGTCGAAGTCACGAAGTGTGATATAAAAAAACGGAATCGAAATTTCTAAAAATATTTAATAATTTTGTTACAAAGGTTGATCAATTTTTTTAGATCGTTGACAAGCAATAAATAATTGCTTTTCGTTTAATTAAATACTTTGATTTACTCGTTAATAATACATCTAGGACTAAGCATTTGCTTTATGAATATTTTGTTAATGAAAATCAATGGAAAAATGAAACTTTTTGAAGAATATAACAATAGATGCTATCAGTTCCTTTCCTCATCCGATTTATTTGATTATTGTTGTCATTTGTTGTACAGAATATTTAAAGCCTGTACGAGGGACTGAAGTGATTTACAAAATTGAAAAGGTAGGTTTAAGTACAGCTTCTCGGTTAACAAAATTCATCGCCACTATACAAATTTAATAATATAAACAGAGCTTTAAATTTCTTCTCTTCAAAATAGAACTTACAGTTTCCTAAGATAAATATCTATTCTCTTCTCGCACAATTAAAATATCTAAGCACAGCGTCGGTGCATTTGCTCGGGCTTGCATCTTTCCTGAAAAAATGCAATCACCGATATATATTATTTATAATACATAAATCGTTCGGATGCCAAGTTTCGTTCGGCACGTCGACGAAAGAACCCACAGCCGTCTTCATCGCTCGAAAATCGTTCCAGCTCTCGATTTTCAACATTACTATAAACAACTGCTCTTCCTCTTGGTGAGGATCCTATCACGACTAATTTTTGTTGTAACCATAAGAATTGATCGCTGCAAAAAAGAAGAAAAACTCGATTAAAGATACCTCTTAACTTTCTCTGCTGTTAGAATTCTTATATCATCGTCTAGACGGACAATTGTATCAAGAATTCAATGACTAAGAAGGTACTTGATAAACATAAATTTGCAATATCATTTATTCGAATATTGAAGAAGGGGTTTAAGAAAACCGTACAGAAGTGAGCAGAGAAATACGTATTTATTAAGGAACTTTTTTCCATATCGAAAGATCTCAAATATTCTGTTTTCGTACCATCGTATTCTTTGTCGCACTTCAACAACAATTCCAACCATTCTGGCCCAGACACTCGTGGAATCTGCAACGTTCCTCCGTAACACTCTAGCAAACACTTTGGCGAAATGTATTGGTGCAGTGATTTGCGATCCGTTCCGTGGAAAATGATCTGAAAGCATCAAACTGTTACCTACTACTTAACAACTTTAGGGGATGAAAAATCAATGTGTTCTAATAATTCTAGAAAACCGAAGAAAGAAATAAAAAATTTACTCTGCTCCTCAGCTTCTCTCTAAGGAAGGGTTTGAACAGCGCGAACACCATGTTGAAGATGTAAGGCTGGTTGATAATATGAATATTCTTAATCCTGAGAGGCACGGCGTCTTGCAGCCAGTCAACAATTCTCTTCGCGATGGGTGGATTAAATTGCCAAGTCTGCTGAAGACTCAGTCCATCCATGTCGAAAATCACCACAGCTCCAGCTATTTGCGTGGCAGGCTCCAACATGGCAGCCTCCAGGTACAGGACACATCCCTTGAACACTTCGTCCAGGTTGCACTTATTGTGCTTCCATCTTTTACCTAATTCGAGGATCAGTATCCTTCGCCCATGCTGATCACGGCTAGGCAGTACTGTTAAAATGTTATGCTCGAAGACATTCTTTGTGGTGCTAGGTTTTAGGTTCTTGTAGATGTCCGCGTGTTTCACTTTGAAACTGTAGTAGCTCTTCACGAGCTTTAGGGCAGACTCGGGGTAGTATTTGCATGGCCTGAGGAATCTGATCAACCAGGCGTCGTTGTCCAATGGCACTTTTAGGTCCTTCTCCGCTGTGGATGATGAAAAGTAATTATTCAGATTGTTCCCTTGTTTTATTGTGAACTATTTCAAATTCTCAATTTTTAAATTTAAAAATTTTTAACTGTTTTAATTTTCAAATATTCAAATATTCAAATATTCAAATATTCAAATATTCAAATATTCAAATATTCAAATATTCAAATATTCAAATATTCAAATATACAAATATTCAAATATTTCAGTTTTCAAATATTCAAATATTTCAATTTCTGAATACTCAAATGTTCAAATAGTTCCATTTTTAAATATTAAAGAATACAATTTTCCAAATATCCCAAATCTTTAAATATTCAGCTACTGGAAATATTAGGAATTCCTATGAATTTTCAAATGTTTAAATGATCAGATTTCTCGCAAATTGAGTTTACCTTTCAGTAATTCCTTAAGCTGAGCAACAGACTCCTTCTGGAGTTCAGGGGATTCCCGAAGCTCCCTTTTTGCAACTTCCTGCAACTCCGCGCTCGGAGGGCCCAGCTCAAACTGAAGGGTGAAGTCACCCAGCTGGATGGAGGGCATCTCCTCCCATTCCGTCAACATTGTTCCTGCGAGCAGAGAATATACAATATCAGAAAATATTCTATAACTCCACGAAAATCAACCAGTTAAAACATTCAATAAAATAGCAAATTGCTGTTTTAGTAAAGACAAAAAAGAGAACTCCTATCACATCGTTTCTAATCACACTATTAATAGATACAAGTGTACTGAAAACATTGACGAATTTTCAGAACAGTCCTATTGCTATTATCGCTAAATTCCATAATTATTTCAGACACTAACTTCCAAACTCCATGTCTACGATCTTAATTTCCTCCTCTATCCAGTACTCTTTCTTGAGATAGAATATCGGTCGAACTTCAAGAAGAAACGAGGATGACACCCTGTCACGGACCACTCACACTGTTAACTACCAGCAGAGTATTCGATTCGCGAAGTTTTTAATTAACACATAGCTGAGTAATCCATCGATAACGAATCAAAATACACAGTTCCGTCACGGTTCTGATTCACTTGCTGATTATTGGCCGTCTGCATAGTGTCCAATTCCACTTCCTCGAAACTATTCACTTACTCTGTACCGACCTTGGCGGACATTTTTATTTTATTTCAATCTGCACGATTAAAAAACCTGACCATAATTGTGTTTACTTAAATCCTCTCAATTGTTCTTCACATGGATGTTTATATACATTCTTCAGTACTTTAATCGTGGATTACAAAACAGAAATTGTTATCGAGTCTATTAAAACATTAAATGATCTTGCAAGTTTTTGATCTCTCAAAGAATAGATGCACATTTAATTGTCACTTTTGACGTAAAACCTGCAAATTATCTGTCACAGTGCGAATCTCGAGGCGTTCTATTTTAGTTCCCTCAGCCAGGAGAACAGGAACGTGATGCCAGTCATCGGCAAGTTGAACAGGAACTGCGTTATCAGGCGTCTTATCTGTCCCAAGTGTACTCTGATGTTGGCATTTCGATGCAGCCTGCTGCATACATTTGTTGAACATCGACTACCATTGATTTGTATTTGGAGTGTATTGCAAATCCCCGTGTAAGGGGAATACAAGTGTACCTCTTTCCTCTTAAATCATTGCTACCCAAGAGAACTGACGGGGTTTAAGAAAGATTTACCAGAGCTGGAGCCTCGCTGCACAGGCTGAAATAATAGACTTTATTTCCCATCAGAGTTACGAAACGTGGAAGCCGCGGGACAACTCGAGATTTATGTCCTCGGACTGGAAAATAATCCTGGCTTCTCCAGAATAAGCAAGTATCGGAGAAAACGAAGTACACATGGAACCAGTTTCCTCCAAACAATATAGACTTTCAAATTCCTTCCAAAAACAACAATTTCACGAATCCCAAACATTGATACATCAGTCCACCTCAAATGTCCTCGAGGACACTGGACTCTTCGCCATCGAGGAAATGAATCTCTACGAATAACGTCTCGAGTCGCGTGGCAACAGACATAAAAATATCTCACTGGAAAAAGAATAGAAATTCACAAATATTCACTGCTTCGAATCCCCGCTGCTCCAAATGAATTTCTCTGTCCAACGTTCAGTCCCCTCGATGGTCTTCGGCTCGATCGAGTCTTGGCTCGCCAGAGCGTCGGTCGCGCGTATTATACGATCCTCTTCATCGACAAAGGCGCTCCACTTCGCTCGTCAGCGCGTCGATCGCCGCCTGAACAGCAATTAAACTCGGTTCGTCCTTCTCTCTGTTCCCAGACTATTGTACCGCAGCGGAATAAAATTCGTGCGTCGACTGGTGTATTCTCGCGCGATCCTTCGCTCGCGATAATGGCGGCCGAGAGTGGCTCGTGGAACTTGGGAACGATTCACGAACGACGCATTTTTCCTCTTCCTTGCTCCTCTGGCTCAGACTGCCGCGATCGAGCTGGCAATTACGTTTTCTAATGACGTGGTCGCAGCTGGAGCGTGGAAAGGTGCATTCCTCCTCGGCCACGCTCGTCCCGAGCTACTTCCTTGGAGTTACTTCGCTCGAGATCTCCCCTTTTTATCTTCATGGTTTCTCTTTGACGCCCCTCTCTTTTTGTGTCCAGTCTCTCGAATTTCTTGCTCTGTTTTTTGAGCTGCAGGGAAAGTGTGGGGGATATTTGGAGATATTCTCGCTGGAGCTGCTTGTGTCTTATTTGAATAATTGTTGTTTGACAGCGGTCTGTTTTGATCGGCTCCGTTCGATCGTGACGTTTGTCCCATGACAATGGCTCGAGGTACGTCGACTCGGCGATTTATAAACATTACGGCGGACTAATAAGGGAAGGAAAAGTCGTTCCATCCGTTTCTCAGTCCGCTCACGTGCCCGCGATAACGTAATTCGCGAAGCAGCCTTACAATCGCCTGCATACGCGTCTCGATCAGAAATTCAACGACGAGGATTCTTGCAATTCACCGACTGCGGTTTTTAAATGTCCCTCAGCGTAATTCGAGGTAGTGCTCTTGCGAAACTCGACGCTGCAGCGGTAGTCTGTACTTTGCAAGGAGATAGGAGTTTATTGGGCTCTTACACTTTATGGCGTTTCATAATGTTTCAATTTTAGGATGATCGTTCTTAGAAAACTGATACGGTACCTCCTCATCTTTTTATTTTCTTCTTTTACGAGACTGTTTGCCTCACTCTCGGTTTCTTTCAAATTGAAATGAGGTATAAATTGAGCGTAATTTAATTCTTATATATTTGAAATTCTAAATTTGATGTCTACTGTTTCTTTTTATTCAGAATTTCAAAGTTCAAATTTAAATATGAAAATCTGCTCCAAATGCTTTTTACTCTTTGTGAACTCGTTACTTGTACCGATTCGCTAGCTGATAGGAAGCTCTGTGTTTGTGAATTGATAAATAATTGGAAAAAAGCTGGTTATGTCATTGATTCACATGAATTACATTAAAAAATATTTTAATATTTAATATAGTAGGATATTTTCAAAAATATATAATATATGAATCACACTCATAGTACACCTACTTTAAAAAATATTACATTAATCATGTTCCAAGTACTTAACAATTTATTAATTTCTATCCCAAAACATCGTCACGATTTTAAAATATTCATGTGATGCCCTCATTTCTCCGCTTCGTCGTCGAGAATATTTCGAATCAATAGCAATCAAATAGCTTCTTGACGACACTAAACACCTTCACTCGTCGTTTGCGAAACAACTATCGCAACACAACAGTTCAAGCGGATTTTACATTGCACGACTACTCGACAGACATTATTGACCCTCCACATTGTTCTCCACACCCAGAAAGGATACTTTGTTGACTCTAACAATTCCAAAGGAAACCGAAGAGTACAAAGAGAGCCAGTGTGGACTAAGCAAACGTTTTGTCCGATAAGCTTTGATGGAACGTATTGTCAGAAGAACTAGAAAGACTCGGTGGCCAAAGATTTACGTAATCAGCAAGGAACAAAGTTGGTTTCCATGTCAGACGAGGAGGGGAAACAAGGGGAACCATGACACACAACTTTTGAGGTGTACCTGAGTTTGATGGACTGAAACGTCGAGTCAGGTGGAGGAGGAGAATGAAGGAAGGTAATTATTTTAGAGAAAAAAGTAAACAAGATTGGTTCTGCGATTTGAATTTAAATTACGATTAATATCGCCTTTTTTAACCAGATTCTATCGTTGCAAACGATGGAAATAGTCGAGAGCACAAAAAGATCGAGACGCCAATTAGCAATCGGCAAACGAATAAAAAGTGCCATGTAAATTCCTCTAATTGCGCAAACGTTTCGTTTGTGTTTGTTCGACGCTAATAACCACACACTCGTCTCTCGTTACAGCTGAGAAATATTTCAGACGTAGTGTTTGCTGAGACTATTGTTTGACCATTTTCAGCGAGATGTATACACTTTCGATGGATTGGGGATTTAGTTCTTGCAAACAGATGCAGAAATGCAAATGCAGACGCAGATGCGTGCAAATATGTGTGGAACTAATTTGTTGGAACTATTTAATTGGTTCTGTACATTGCTACAATTTAATGTAATTTTACATATAGTAACAGCTTGTCAAAGGATTTAACATTTTTCGAATAAAAGTGGAAATAAGAATTTCGTTTTACACTTCAATCTGGATTATGTTAATTGTTATGTTTTAACGTTCATGTGACCACAAAGCAGCTTTACAGCCAGCTTAACAGCAATCACCGCGAATAAGTTTCTCATGCATTTTAACAGCGTGATGTATTTATATATGTAAAATGCTGTAATGAAACTCAAAGTCGGGATTAATATTTCATCAGCAAGGTGACAAAAACTGGTCCAAGAAGTTATGAAACCGATAAATCGTTACGATCTTTATGTGACGATTTAAAGTCGCCAGGAAGAAGATTTAAATAGTATTAACGTACGTAAATATTCAATTTTTAGAAAAACCAACGCTTGAACTATTAAATAATAGGTATAGTTACGCGTTTCAAGATAAAAAGGCGCAAGGTGGAGGTCGATGTCGCAAACACATTAATAAGTGGACGACTATCATCATCAATGATCACGAAATTGTATATGCTTATACAGGGTGACCCCTTTGAAGCTTTGCACGTAATTTCCTCTCACATCACGGTCTTTCAATGAAGGCTATATGGCTCCCTAAAACTCCCTTCACCCAATTTTTTGAATCACTCAGAGAAAAGCAAAAAGAAGCTGAAGATAGAAGAAGAAGAAAAGAAGAAGAGCTACAAACCCAAAAAAGGTTGAGAAACCCTGTTCTACACTATAAATTCTTCCCAAAAATATTTGAAATAAAACTTACCCTGTTTCGAGAGAGACACGATGGTCAAAAAATTTCTCTAAGAGGACGTTTTATTTAAAGCATTATTTGAAACGAACTATACTTTAAGACTTACATGAGAAACTTCAAATGAGTCACCCTGTATGTTTTATTTCCGATCATGTGCACTCGATTAAACGAGCTCTGAACAGCGAGGGAAACGAAGGCTGCTCGAGGAAGAACTCTTTCACCACCAGCGTCCTCGATATGCGAGGTCCTCCGAAAAGGAGAAGCTTAGGTTCGAGGTGAACCTCTCCCAGGATCAGGGTCACCAGTGCCCTCTTTTCGGAGTACCAGAATCACCTAGTCGGTTTCGAAACCGCACGTGATGGACATGAGAACGAGGCCCAGAAGAGAGATGTGCGAACACTCACGTTGGGGTCGAAGGAAGGGGTGCTGACCTAGGTCAATGCTGCTACTGGTTCGATCCTGGGAGAAGTAGGACCTTCGTGAAGGAATTGAGGACGAAGAGCATTACCATTTCAGAAGTACAGGGTGAGCTGAAAGACACTTTCTTATTTTGAAAAATTGTGTATCTGGCTTCTAGTAGATGTTCCAATTTCTTTTCTTTTTTCAAAATAAAATTTAAGCCAATAAGTGAAATATATGTATAGAGTGAATACTTATATGCTTAATTAGTGTCAGAGAATTATTGAAATTTATTTCAGGAACAGGTACTTCATTATTTAAACTCAGGTATTTTCGGCTTAATACCAAAGAGATAAATGTTTCACCTCGACGCTTCATTTAGGATTTAACTGCTAAGCTGATGAATTATTGATAATGTATGTTGATGAGCCCAATATTTAGAGTACATTAAAACACGATGTCCCTGAAGAAGTAAACAATCCGTCACTTAAAGAAGCTACTTGACCTAGTGAATAATTTCCTACTTAAACTTTGCGTTCTCTTTATTCCTCCAAAACCTCCAGCCAAAAGAAATAAAAAAAAAGTGACTTTTGGCCCACTCTGCATGCAAGGGAAGAGATATTTCGATCCTCGACACGGGAGGAAATAGAAACTACAGTTGCAGAAGTGAAGCCAAACTAATGGGGTCACAACTTCCTGCCCTTAAACTAAAAGTAATTAAAGCACATCGAAAATAAGTAGACCTAGAATTAAAAGTAGCCTAGATAAAAACATCATTCCGCCAAAGCATAATTCACAATGAAGGAAAAAGCAGAAGTCCCTGAATCAAAGGGAGCACTGGCGTGAAATTACGAACCGGAAGTCATCAACATCCCAGTCAGCCCCCTTCCTCTGAGCACAGTAGAACGAGCTCAATTCGAAGCTGAACGGAATCTTAACATTCCTCCTCGGTAAGTTAGAGCCTGCCACCCTTAGAATCCTGTTCTTCGTTAATTCTCACACTTGCGCGAACTTTAATTTCACCCCAGCAGTTTGTAGGTCTCTACCCTAACTACGATCGACGACGGGGCTGCAGCTTATTTCCCAACTGCATTCGGGGGCTGGCTGAACCTTCGAGCAATCGTACGCGGGCGCATCGACCCACCGTTGCAATTGGCAGCCGACCAAGAGCTTCTTGCTTCGCGAAAGGGGTGCAACGAGCCAGACTTGGATACTTTTATAAGCGGCGCGGGTCCGCCGCGTCGTTTTAACATAGGAATGGAGGCTGAACGCGTGCCAACGCGAGCCCTGCGTTTTACGATCGTCGCTCGACGACATTCGCGCTATTCGACGTCGCAACAGGCGGCGTTCGATAAATTATTCGGGGTTCGTGCGCCGCTTGCAAATTGCTTTGTAAATAAAATATATTCCTGTTCGGGGAACAATTTTGTGTTGGGATAATTGACGGTCGTGTCTCGATTGCGGTAAAGTGGGTAATGAATTGTTAATCGGATGAGAAATGTTTGGAGTAGTGTCGTGAGAGGTGAAATGAGTGAATTATTCGACTGATGAATGAAGCTGATCTATCAATGAGTAATATGATTATTACATCACATTTGTACTTCAAAAGTGATACAATTTATGTATTTAATGAATAATTATTTTCCTAAACTTGTCAATAGTTCTTAGCTTCCTCTGGAAGCCATATCTTTTTGAGTTGTGTCACTTCTGTAATACATATACGATATGTATGTTTTTATTGACTTTGATGCATTTTTACTTCTTAGTAAATCACTTCAGTTTTCATCTTCAAGCTTTGGTTAGTTTCCTTAATTTTTCTGCAGAAAGTAATCTTTTCCAGAACTTGGGTATATGAATTTAATTACCCTTTGTGAATGAATTCATAAGCCACAGCATGGAGATGTACGAGGACATCGAAAACGTCAACAAGCAATTTTCATCGCCTTATATCAAGACATTCGTAAATGAAAATCGTTGATCCTCTTACTCTTATGCAATCCTCCGACAATTTTCCATATCAGGGGATTTCAGCGCACATATCTTAAAGTGAGCTCTCCAGCAATCACAGAGAACTGTACCATCGCTGACGATAATTCCATTCCCTCTGTTTACCGGGTCGCTAGTAACTGGTAGTATGTCTTCGCCAGCATACGTCGTTCTCGAGTCGTTCATCGATCGTTGGCTCGGTAAACAACTGGAAGTCGACCAAACCAACCAGTCAACCCCCTTTTTCCCACCTTTACACAGGGACTCCATAAAGACAGAAATTTCCTTTAAAAAAGGTAATTGTATAGGAAATATGTGACAACACATCAGTGATTAAATATTGATAGTTGTAGATACTGATTTTTCTTCGTTCCCTCAAATTCAGTGGAATTTTAAAGATACAAAAAGAAATCGTTTTCTTTCCTCGATTTTCCTCCTTTTTTCCTCGTTCATTATACTCGTGGCTTAATTGAAAAAAAAAGGCGCGACTAATCTCAGATATGACCCAGGTTTCTTCTCTGAATTGCGAAATGGAAAGGAAAACAGCCTACAGGGAGGCAAAATAGAACTCACAATAGAAGAGAGAAGAGACAAAAAAGAGGACTGAAAGGGTTACTGAAGAGACGTAGAAAGAAAGAGAGGAGGAGCAGGTGGACAATGGAGAAGTAGAGAAGCTTCGTAGCGAAGTCTCAACTATGGAGAACGAAGAACTGGTTCATTACGTTGGCTTTGATTGAACCTTTTGATAAGAGGAAGACCTGATTTTCAAGAAATCAGAAAGTGACGTGAAGCGTTTCCTTCCGAGCAAACTGTCAGCAAATGAACTCCAGTGATAAAAAAACAATGTATTCGTCGAACTGATTTTAAATTTCAAATAAAAAACACAACGATTAATGCAAGAGATAAATATGCTAATGCTGTACAAGTTTTACTGTTGTGGAATAAGGAGTCGTGTAAAAAATTTTACTGCAAATAGATACTCATCAAAATCCATCAATCTGTCACGAATAAAAATTCATTGCTTTCCAATATATCATCAACCGGTGACCTTGCGCGGGTAGTAACTGGCTGCCACTGAAAATAATTTCACGACATACGTGACACGATAATTGACTTTCTTTTATGAGGACGAAATTGATATTGTAAAATCTCCATGAAGAAAACTTGCTCGATAAATTTTGTTCCAAGGTGAGTCCCTTTTCTGCGTATTGTCTTTCATTTAAATCGAAGATTGAAATTACTCGTGCTGCTATTGAGAGCCAAACAAGAATAATTAAAAAAATAAAAAACAGAAAACAATTTTTTATCATCATCAGGTGCATGTCTTGAAACCATTAGACCCTTTTTAAGTAACTTCTATACTCTATACAATTAGCAACAGATGAAATAGAAACCTAAGGAAGTTTACCAACTCTGACCACAACAGATTTTTAGTACCACAAATACCAGTACATCACTAATGATTAATAACAAATCGAAATAACCATTTCCCAGGTTACTTTTACAGATTGCATTTTACCTGACACAATAAAATCCAACCTCAAGTTCCCCAACTTGCTTGTTCACTAAAATCTGAATTTTCCAACTCTGATAAGAAGTAGAAATACCAATCTATCACTGTCAATGATTAATAACAAACCTGAACGACTCTGATCCCCCAGGTTTCGTATTTTCTCCAACACAACAGGACTCAAACTCAAGTGCTCGCAAGTTACTAGCTCGTTCGCCCGAGTCGATATTGTGTCATTTCTACGTAATCGTGCACGCGTCGCCTGGGTACCAACCGTGCCATGGTCGCTGAGAGATTGCAGAGGCACGCTGTCGAGGCAGCCGGCGCGAATCGACACGTGCGACGATGACAAAGGAGCATGACAGTGAAGGAGTGAACTAGAGTGGAATTCGGGTGGCTTGATAAAGAATAGCCGCAGGGAGCGAGTATTTCGTTGCAAAAAGTTCCTTAAAAAAGTGTCACGCGTTGTGGCACGGATGGCAGAGCACGTGACCCTTTTTAATGACCACGTTTGGCTCGAAGTGAACGGTGGCGGAGGTCTTGTGAAACCTACGCGATAGTTTCGTCATTTGTGGCGGCAATTTCTTTAATTGGCGGCATGAAAATTGCCCAGTTTTCCTCCATTCGAGAGATAAATGGTAGAAATTTTTAAACGACTTTTGGTTTCATTCAGGGATATAGATCAAAGAAATGGACAGTGACATTGAACGTTACGAGGCTCGGTTAGTTTTTTGAATGGCGTTAATCACTCAGACGGCAGTGCGTCACCTTGCGGAATTATAAATTCAAATCGTTGGTTACAATCGTCGAGCAGGTTAAAAAAACTTTTCCTCAGGGATACACTGATCTCGTTTGCATAGTCAGCTTCCTCGTACGTCGAATTTTTTCCAGAGCGAAGCGACAATTGACGTTCTATCCTCTTTACTGGCTGCAAATGTGGAACACCATTCTCAGATACTGACTTGGTGTTAACAAAGGCGGGAAAAGACAATCGTGTGTTTGCTCGAGAAGTTTACGTGCACTTCGAGACCTTGAAGATAAATGTATCCACTTTTGCTTTAACGAAAGTATAAATTCTGGCGTAGGTGGCAAAAAATGGTTTGGGGACTGGGTAGACCTTACTATAATTAATAAGAAATTCTCTGAATTAATTAAAAAATTGATGCTCAGTCGTTTCTCTTAGGGACTCAAATTCAAACTTAACGTGAAATTTAAATTCAAATTCAAATTCAAACTCAAATTCAAATTCAAATTCAAATTCAAATTCAAATTCAAATTCAAACTGAAACTCAAATTAAAACTCGAATTGAAACTGAAACTGAAGCTAAAACTCAAACTCAACCTGAACCTCAATCTCAACCTCAACCTCAAAAAAACTAATTAACAATAAATAATTCACTCCCAGTAGAAAACCCATTTCTCCAAACCCCAGAAACAAAAGCCAAGTCCTCTACTCACGTGTGATCTCCATCTTAAAATCCAATACGTGTCCACTGTCTTCCCTCCAAAAGAATGAATAGTCCCTCAGGTAAATTTCACATCAATTTGGTCATCGATTCAGCCGGAAACGTTACGTAGGAGACAACGAATCTCAGCAACTCGATACTGATCGACGAAAACGCGGTGGGAAACGGGGAGTCCCGCAGCCTAGCTGGTGAACGACGAAGAAGGGGAAGTGACGTTGGGAGTGGGGCGAGCAGGCCCGACGACGCGTGTCCGATCGAAAAACAGACGAAAATGCGCGGGGCCCGGACCCCAGGTCGCGCTCTTATATGCGCGACAGCTTCGATTTCAGGGTCGAAAAGGCGAAAGATAGTTTTCCTGGAACGCGCGCGCACACGCGTCACTGACGACAATTTTCTATCTGCTAACCAGACATACTGGTAGATGAATGGGTTTAACTTCTGATGAGTACTTGGAATTGGTGACATTTAATTCTAGAGTGGAAACGAAGAAGAAATAGTTGTATTTTAATTCTGGTTTGTTTGGGACTCTCGATAATGGGGAAAGGGAAATTGAGTAAACAAGATGAAGATCTTATTGGTATTTTGAGGGGTAAGGGTGTTCCTGGGAAAATGTAGGGAAAGGGAAGTGTGAGAGTTTTGGAGGTTCTGATTAAAACGTGGAAAGAGGAATTAGGATGAAAATTTTATTAATATACAGGATGTATATTAATTCTCAGGTAACTAGGTTAGACTCTCATTTTGAAAGAGAATCGCTAAGAAATCACAGGATGTAAGAAAATATTCAGTAATATCGAAAGTAGAACATTCAGGAGTTAATTCGATGCATTTTTATGCATCGATGCATTCGAAAAGCATAACAATAACTATACTCTTCCCAAATTGGATCTTATCCTTTCGCTGAAGTACTACAATTTTCTATTCATCACAATGAATAGCACTGCTCAAATAAACTATATATATTACCATCAAAGTGAGTTTCCAAAGTAACACAATATTTATAAAAATTCCAAAAAATAGCAATTTAAATAAGCATTCACGGTAGAATCTTCACCAACTTTAATCTGCATAAACGAAATGAATCGCAAACAAAACGCCGCCCACGAAAATATCCAGAAGTAAAATTCACGCATCCTCGAGATTTGCGCGCGTGCCTCGGACTAAAAGTCACCGATGCATAAAACACGACGGGAAATTGGGTGAAAACCGAGGTGTGAAAAACCGCCTCGGCAAATGGGGCAGGTATCGCTAGGAGTTATGGAGGAGCGCGTTCAGGGCTGTTTGCGAGCTAAATAGAGCGGGCAAATGGAATATCGTGCCTTGAATTGCTCTCGCGTCGGGGAATTGGAACATGGTGTTTTGAGTAATTCATAGGGCAAATAGGGCGAGGGATAGAAACAAGTCGGATTAAATTATTCATCGGGCAGGCAGCGCAGAAAATTGAAATATGACGGGATTGCTCGGAGTTCTAGCTATCACGAGGCGTTTCCTAAAGGAGGAAAAAGTTCACTAACTTTTAATTAAACACGCTTCGTTTTCCGCTCGACGGAGCAGAAAACTGTGACTGTTATTTGTGATGCAATCGATACGATCGATCGAAGCGAAGTCTACGGGAAAATCTGTCGCGACCTTAGAAGAAAGAGAGACATAAAGTGAGGAAACATTTGCAAATTCTATGCTTGGGAACCAACGTCACCTAAGACCTTTCCAGTTATTTTTCAGTGCATACAAACACACACGTGCCATTACCCTGCAAATTTAATTTTAATAAAGATAGTAGAACTGGTCTTGCAGAAATTATCGTAAAAAAAATATGTCGAAACCAGGAAATGTTCTCTCTACATCCTTCTTACCTCTAAGGTCGCGATACGACCTGTGTCACTTGTGTATCGGTGATCCAACCGATTGGCTCACATGCGATCATTAGCGATTGGTGGTAGACGCATTATTTTTCAGTCGATTGTGTAACGTGATAAGCTCGAAGTGACTTGCAGTTATTCCGCAGACGCTACGAATATCGACAGCCTGTGAAAAAAGAAGTGTCTTCGACTTGAGTCTTTCTATGCAGTCACTAGACGCATCAAGACTTTTGGAACGACCTTTGTGGAAGGGATCCTACGACTTGGAGGTGCCTACAAGGAGGAACCAGTTTTTTAGGTCTTCGACGAAAGTACCAAGGCTCCTTTAAGGTATTACGAAAACGTTTACTGGAGACTTTGATGGAACGATAGAGAGAACGTAAGTTGATAGGCCAGTAGATGTGGCCTCCACTGGACAGACTCGATTTATCTAGCTGGGATAATTAACGTTTTGACTATGTATAGCTGACAGTCTTTTATGAAGATTATCAATTTACGTGGTTAATGTAAGCGATTAAGGTACTCTTTTGCCAACTATGCTAGTCAAGTGGGAGTTCGATACTAAACGATGAATATAAAAATGGTATGGGAAATCGATTCCATATCTTGCACAAGAGTTCCTCGTAGTCCAAATTAGTTTTCCTCGAAATTTGAACGAAGTCTTGAACTTTGACTACCTTAAGCTACGTTTAAGGCTGACGTCACTGAGCACGATTCCTGGGGAATTTTTATACGAGTTTGACGTGGCAGAGTTCAGAAATCTTAAGCCACATTTAATTATAAATGTGAAGCTTGAATCACTGCTGGTGAATTCCCCATCTTGCAAGGGGTACCACCTGACTGCATTCAACAAGTAGCCACAGAGATTCCCTCAAGCAACGCACTGTCAACTTATTTCCTTACGTGACCATACACTTGCCTACTTCTCGATCGAACAAAAAAGATTCCATCCTCATTTCTTGTCATTGTATAAATCACTGCCTAAGTCCATCCCATGGAAACGCCCCTAAGATTCACTCCCCCGAAGCCTCTCACAAAAGCCAATTTCAATGGAACTCCAGTGCAAAGCACACCAGAAAAAAGTCCCTAGGACGCTGTCCATTTCGAAGTTCCTCCACCAGCAGGGAACGAAGCCACTCACCGATTTATCACTCTCTTCTTCCTCGACAGCGACGTCCAGAGCAGTCCTCAGGCTTCTGCGAGTCCTGATAACCCGCGATCGATTAGAGACGCGCGTCTGGCGAAAACAAATTGTCGCGTGTTAATGGATGATCCATGAATCGTATCCCTCCCTTCTATATAAACGGGGACTCTGTCAGCTTGAGCTCTGACCTTCCCTCCTCGATACGGTTCTCCCCTCCCAATCCTCCCCTCTATCGACGTTCATTAAGCAGACCTCCCAGCGACGCCAGTAATCGAAGCGTAACGAGTTGATCGATCGAACTTGTAAATTTTCGATTCATCCAACGGTGGCCCTGTTTCGAGATAGCTGGGACGATGATTGCGTGTTAGGAAATTTTCAGGGTTCTAATTGGTCAATTGGTTCACGATGATGAAGAGGGATATGCTTGAGATTCGAATTTTAATTAATAAAGTTAAGCTCGACTGTGAACATTGATAGGTCAGGTGATTAGTGGGACGATGCAGGCTGTTTGTCAGTGATCGAGCTCCCCCTGAGGACACGGGGATGTTTATTTGCTGGAGGGTGCGGTGACGATCGGGTTACGGGTTTATAAATAAACTGGCGATGAACTTGGAGGCGTCACAGCGTTCTCGTGGAGAAATGTTGGGGTAGGTCAGGGTGCGTGATCGGTTCTCCATAATTTCAATTATCGCGGGGAAAATGCGTGGAGATGGGCGAGTGGTCGATGTCAAGTGTGTTGAAGTAATTACTGTCCGAGGTACTAAGCGTGGTAATATAATTAATCCATGAATCACCAATACGACAAGAATGACAATTTGTAGACTGTAAATAAAATTATTACTAGTCTATAAAACTTTGTAAAAATATTATCGAAGTAAATAATTATACTAAATATGCTTATATTAAACAGTGAGTTAGATATATCTGAAAATATTATGTAAATATTAATGTCCTCTGTAAAGTACCATGTACAATAAGTGGTCAAGGAATTCTCATAGTAATGAAAGTTATCATAATTGATGGCTTGAAAAGATATTTCGAACCAATAATTTTTGTAATAAAAACGCCTAAAAAATCAAGGACCAAGTGAAGGACATCGGCTAAATCGTCTTTTACATTACCGACTCGAGGTCACCCTGTTCCTCCTGCGTAAATGACGTTAATGTAACGAGTTTCCTTGCCCTCGACGAGAGCGAAGTCCAATTTCAGGTGTTTGTGTAACTCTCGGATCATTGCAATTATCCGCGTCACTCTTGTAAAACATAACTCAATGATCATTGTAATAAATAATACGGAGATGTCTTGAAGATGCTTAAAAAAATGAGGAAGCGATCGTACGTACGTATATGACATCATTATTATCGTCATAGATTTAAGGTTGTATGCAATATATAATTAACTTACTGTCGCGGAATTAACGACATTATGAAACGCGGTATTAATAATTCAGAGTAGAAGATAATGAAATGGATGTGATAAAATTGTCGAGTTTTAAATGTTATTCTAGGAATACTCTCCTAGTAATTAAATTTATGTAAATTGACTGAATTCGTTGAATTATTTGGGTTTTTTGTTTCAGGAGGTAATATTGACAGTGTGTCTGCAGAAAGTTAATGGAAGATGAGAACTCATTTGCCTTCAATTATCGCAGGTTTTTTATAAATTACGTAAAATGGTTTTAAGATAATTGTAAGTGGATTTTTGAGTTTGGTCATCTTAACATTTAAAGGATGGATTTTTTCTTCTAGATTGTAAATGCATATAAATGATGTTCGTCTTCTACATCTTAGGATGTATCGTAAAGTGAGGATATGAAATATGCAGAATACATAAACTGCACAGTAAATATACATATAATCAGAGAACTGTTCAAATTTTTAAATATTCAAATATGTTCAAAAATTTTCAAACTTTGAATTTTCAAACTTTGAATTTTCAAACTTAAATATTGAAATACACGAGTTCTTAATACTACAATTTTTTAAATGTTTCAGATGTTCTCTTAGGGATCACACTCTTAACAGACATTTAAGAAGAAACGAAAGACGTATTTTAAAAATTATTTAATTGTTTGTCTATGTACCCTGTAAAAAAATAACGTATTGATCATCATACGCCTTCAAGTAGCCAAAATTTGTTGACTAAAAAGCTCTCAAAGATCATGTATGCGTACCCTGTCCTAGCATTTGTATGCATTGCTTGTAGTACCATGAAAAGAAAAGACAGATCTGTTTTTATCCACAGCTCAGTAGTTTTCCAGTTGCTATCAAGGCTATGAAAACGTTACCAGGCGAACCATCGTGACAAGAAACATGAATCTTATTTTTCTACAGGAAACTCACAATTTTCAGTTCGCACATAAAAGCGAACCATTAAAGCCAAAGTAGAAGTTCACATAGAAGTTGCATTCGAAATTCAACCTAACGATAGAAATCGAAGTACTCAAATAAGAAAGTGAAGAAATGATGAAGGCAGCAATTAGACAAGAAAACAAGTGAAAATGTACTTGTGCAGTAGACTCTCATCAAATTTGAAAGACAACTGACAGAAGATTATCTTCAGAAAGTAGATTTCTTAGCATAAAGGTAGATTGACAATCTACTAAAAGGCAGATTGAGATCTCTCGAAGCATTACAGTTCAGTGAACAACATCTGTTCTTTGGTAAAACGACGAAAGGGATTCATCGTTCACCTTTTACCAAATCGAGAAAAGGGAAACTTTCTTTCTACGTGCCCTCGGGCAACGCGCGCGCCTTCTCCAACGTCTGCGCGCGAACGCTTCGGCCACGCTTCCGGCTTTGGATAAATTTCGTGATTTCCCTTTCTACTTGCGCAGAGGTACAGAAAACCGGTGCCGTTGAATGCCATCATTGAATAACCGAGTGAAACTCGCGTGATCGTGTCGATTGAACCTTTTGCTCCACGATCGTTCGTGCTGATTTAGCCACTTCACCTTTCAGTATTCTTATTTTTCAACTATCTTGCAATAACAGTTTTTAAGACGAGCTGCTTACAGGACAAAGCAGAGGCTTCTTTCCATTGAATAAGTCTAACTGGAAACCCATTGAGTGTTGCTAGTATTTATTGCAAATTCTGTTAGCATTATAAGTGCTGTCAACATTCATTAGAGAGTTTCCAGTTAAACTGATCACCCTATATATAGTACACAGTGCATCATGAAAATAGGAAACGTTTTCAAAATAAACCATTCAGAGCTGCCAACTCAGAAAACACAAACTTTCCAGTGACATAATTTTTATCTCCATTTGCACAGTGCTTTTTCAATCCTTAAAGAACTAAATTGATGCTCATATAAATATCATATCATATAAATCATTAAAGTACTCTACAATTTAAGTACTATACTCTAGCTCAACCCTCAATAAACACCATCCTGCAAATACCTCCCTTCCCACAACACAATTCTAAAATAACCCCAACGTCAACAAAGGTCCCACGAAACCGCATTCGACATCCCCAGAGCCCCCTTCAGCTTCCAGCCCAGCGAACTAATCATGTCACGTTAATTGAAACCCCAATTATGCAATCAAGCCTCAGCTCCTCCAGCTCACGGGTCCGCAGGAACCAGTCTGAGGTCCAGGAAGCAACGCTCCCGTTCATTGAGTCAGACAGACAGCGCTGAGTCCTCCAGGAAGCAACGCACGAGGCGACGACTCGCCCAGACATTTAGATTGGCGATTGTGCCACGACAGTCGTGCAACTTTCTCGCCCGCGGATTAACTAACACGGAAGAAGCGTGAAACCGGCCCAGTGGGTTCGCGTGTGACCGCAGTGCACGCAGAATCGCGCTGGAGCTTGGATCGCCTCGCGTCCTTGACAGAGCGGCCAGCTTGAGACTAGTTAAGACGGACCCACAATCGAGAGTGAGTACCCGCGAGAGCATCCCGATTTGTCGATTTTCTGCCGACTGACTCGGCTGGCGTCGCCGCTAAAGGGTTGGGGAAGTCGTACTTGGAAGACAGTTCTGTTCAGGCTTGGAGGATTAGAGGATCTTTTAAGAAGTACGAGGGCGTTTGGGCCCTTGCTGACGTCGTAGCAAGTAGATTACGTCTGAGCCCTGAGGACTTTGTGTGTATTGATTAGGATTGTCTTTAAAGTAGAAGGATTAGAGTTCGAAGGCTCCTGTGGATGTTTGAGGAAATGTAGAGATAAGCCTGTGGCTGTAAGGGGAAGCATCTTGTGTCACATTTTCAAAGAATTCGAGTTAAGAACTCGGTGGACATCTGGAGTAGTGAGTTTATATTTTCAGAGAGAAGACAAGGGATTAAAAGAATTTTTCATGTAATGATATGGGTTCAAGAAGACACAAATTTATAAGACAGTATTGAAGGTGAGATTTTATCTCGAAAACCAAAGCATGTGATTTAGGTCATTTTGTTTTACAACCAGAGGAATATCCAAAGTCCAGAATATCTAAAGTGAGGTGAATGTTACACAATACTTAGAGAGTGGAATATTTCTTCTATTTAGGTTCCAGTTTTTGTTGTCTTCGTGGAAGTATAAATTTGCATAAATTTTTGCAATCTAATGGGGTAGGTCTTGAGTTGGTTTTCAAGTTCTTTGAGAATTTCTGGCTTGTCTTGGGCCTTAGAATTTTGTCTGTTTATTAGACTTAATTATGTGGCCTAATTCTTGCTAATCGAATGTTATACTGAAAGTGAAGGAGTCTTATATTTATCTGCGAATTTACTGTTAGAGTTCATATTGAAAGCGATTACTCCTGCAGAGACTTTAAGTGGATCACCAGATCCTTCCCTTTTCAAGTTGGGAATTAAGTCAAAGCTCAGAGGAGGTAAGATTAATGCTTGCTCATGTTCTTTAGCGAGACAAGTCTTTTACGCAATACGGCTTCTTTTGATTAATGACGATGCATTACTAAATATAATTCAAGGAAGTGACAAAATAATACATAGCCTTTTTATTATTCCAAGATGTGAATCACGCAGACTCGTGAGATAAAAATAAATGAATACATTCTGTGTCTACTTATATGTAATACTGATAAATATTCTTTAGTAAAACAAGAACATTAAATAGCTTCTGCAGCTAATACAGTTAATTCTTTCGTTAATTCTTTCTTCTACAATGGCGTCAAACATAAATTATTTATCTCTGTTGAATTTCGTACGATCAGCAGGTATCGATAAATCATTTATTCTACTTTTATCCAGTTTATTTTAACTTTCATTTTCACTATTTTCGGTTCATAAAAATGCAAACGATTTCACAGTACGATTTAAGAAAGCTGCAGGAAATTATTACAAAAGCCTAGGCTGCACGTAAACCAATAACCAGAACATCCTTAAATGATATTCGAGTTTCTCTGACTGATTGGCGGTTACAAAACAGAAGTCAAACTGGAAAAAACGATTTTGTTGCGGTAATTCTACACGAACATAGAGAAAGCACTGCATAATAAGATACTCTTATGTTGGGTTACATTGCATCAACAAACGTAACAGAGAATTATTACACATTCCACTTCAATATCATCAAATAAAACGTGAAAGACGCGTCATCATGCAGAATTTCCATTAACGATACTCGAAAATTGCGGAATGTAGGATTAGAAAATAAGCAACACTTTTATTAAACATGGAATGCATCAGAGTGAAACCTCTTGAAAGGTTTATAGAAACTTGTAGAAATGCAGTGAAACGGCAAACATTTTACAATACTTCTACAGTGCAACTTTAAAATATTTATCAGTCCATAGAATCCACAGAAATCGTACTGCACTCCTTGTTTATGCTCCTGTTTTTAATTACTGCGATTTCGAACCGTATCGCAGGTCTGTTTACCGAAACGCCACTCCAATTTGAACTGCTTACAGTAAAGGCTTGTTCGTCTTAGACAAGTTATTAGATTTCAAGCAGCTTGAACGTAAAGCCTGTGCCATACGAGGCAAACTTCAAGCAAATCGACAAACGTGTGACGCCAAGGAAGCTGTGCATGTCTCGTTTGGAAAATATGTAACCAAATAACCAGTATGCACCACTTCTTTTGACGTCATTTCCATTATTCTTGCCTGATAGTTACATTTGAATTCAAACCGCTTGGATCCAAGGAACTTAACTTGTGTGAACACAAACTTAACATCAAGCTACTTGGATCCAAGCGATCTGAATTCAAGCAGCTCGACTAATCTGAACGAGGCTTAATCGCCAGTCGAGATCTCGAAATCTCGCCGACAGCAGTGTTACCAAGATAATTGGAAAATTCTCTAATTATAGAACTGAATCGTGGAAATTTTACGGACAGAATGCTCAGCTGAGCCTTAGGCAATGTTCTTGCCTCTACTTTCTCTTTCTTCGACCATGTGCATCGTAAGGCACACCGTCTGCAGTCTGCACCGGTTGCACCCACGACGACGGCCGCGCACGATGCAGTCGTTAGTGAAAGCATCGAGCTGTGGATGCAACAGGATGACCATGACACATTTCGCAACTCGATGATATCTTTGGTAATACGCTCGATGCAGGTTGCCCCGTGGTCAGTGCAGTTTATACATTGTTGTGACATATCTTGAAAAATCACTGGTGCATTCCAACGCCTTGCATCGTGAACCTTTCGTGCAAGAGTAGAGAAAACGTAAACTCAATGGTATAGAAGAAGAGAAGAGAAGAATGCTAATATCGTGTCACAACATGATCTTTAAAACACATGACTTTTAACTCGAAAGTCGTAGAGGGTAAGTGTATGCAATATGGAAGAGTACGTAATATGGAGCACCACAAAATCTCAGTAATTAACTAAGGATATTTATCGACATTCGTGTGAAATATCGAATCACTTGTCTCTGTCTTCTTGCACTTGTTTCATTAGAAAAAAATAATGTTTCCTTTTTTAGCAGACGTAGCAAAAGCAGTAGAATAAGTCGTTAGAGTATGTCAAAAGTCAAGTACATTTATTTTAAACTCTTTTTCAACGATTAATATGTCGAAAACGCAGCCTGTAATGCAATTATATCATTCTTAATTTTTATCAAATTTTATAAAATTTTATAAAAGAGTTATTCGAAATTTTATAAAATTTCTAACACCTGTTGTCGAACACACTCAGTGTATTCTCTTTCTAATTTTATTATACATATTCAAAACTTCTAAAACGAAGAAATTTCGTATCGATCCTCCACATTGCAAAATTTATTGAAAATAAGTGTCCTAATACTTTTGAACGAGCGTGTATGCACTGTGAGCTTACATCTTCCCTTCAATTTAAATCTATTTTACTGTAATATGAAAGAGATTTTCTATAATATATAGATATTAATATGCAAGCACCCTTATTTGCAATGTCGACCCGGTTTCACTATTTTCCAGTTTCTCACGATTTCTCAAGTCTCCGAGAAATCAGCTGAGCTCCAGCATATCACTATTTAATGTTACGAATTAACGTAACTGGGGTCGTTTCTCGAAGTTTTCTTCGCTGGAGACAAGTTTGAAATGGCTCCTGGACAATGTGTTTTGCCTTGGAAAAAGTGGAGCGCCGCGAAGGATCTCAGGGGATCCGTTCTTCTCTGATGAACTTGGGTGCCTTGAACTTTAGAGAGGCGCGCGTTGCCCGCGACTTGTTTGAATAATCTCCTGATTCGAGCTACGCTTGCTGCAATCTTGCTAACCGACTGGCAGCAGGATTTTTCCAGGTTTTTAAGTACTGATCTGCTCGGTCACTGTTCGCAGGTTTTGTAACGATCTGAAATTGATTATAATTAAACCACTTCTTGCTCACTTTATTCTATTTGTCCACTTTGTGCAAGAATTATGGATATTATAACTCTGGTTTCGATTTTTTGAGAGCGAAATATTGAAATTAGGAAATTCTATAAAACTTTGGTCTTACATGAGTCTAGATTATATTTTCTACGGAATGCGATAAATTTCCAACTCTCCTTTCCTTTTGGAGAACCTGTCTACAAGAAAAAGTTGCAGCTATAACCTTATTTAAGCATTCAAACAAGAAGTAAGAGATGTGCAAATGATATGCAAAAAATTCTAAGCCTGTGTAAGAATACTATAGCTTTATTTTTAATCGAATTTGCATGATAAAATTTGTCACAAGACCATGATACATAATCGAGATTCAAAACATCGAGCGTCAATATCGTGAGTCGCAATAAGTGACTCATGCTGTTTGACTTTTCAATGCCAGATACCTGCTATCTTTGTTTTCCTTCCAAACATAATTCCTCTGAATATTATTTCCAGTCTACAGAAAAAGAACCAACAGGGTCCCCTTCACAACGCAGTGACCAGAATTCTCTACAGCCTCCGTCATAGATCAGCTCCAAGCGTCCCCAAATTCAAAACCCAAGTTGCATCAATTAAAAAACGGAACAGAGGAAGGGGCCCTCCAAGCGATTATTATTCCCTCTAACGCAACTGTTTTCAAAGGCCGCGAGTAAGAGGGAAACCGCTGGTGCATTTCGTGTCGATGCAACGAGCGGGACTCTGTGGCTACAGCCAGTTGCATCACCGACCTGCATCGCTGCGCGAGCGATCCCCGCGTTCACTGGCGCCTTCACGATTCCCTTCGAATCATTTATACGAGTAGCCTTGCCTCCCTCGTGTCTCCAACATTTTCTGAAATCCATCTTCTTAAACCTCACTCCATCAACGATCTATCAAAAATCCTCTGTTCCTCCGTGTTGCTTCTCTTGTGACAGAAAGGTGATTTCGAGAGAGTCTATTATCACAGTGTATTTGTGATTGTCTAGATAGTTCATTGTGTTTGAGACTTTTTGAAGCCTGTCTGAAGCCTCTGTAAAGGTGCAACAAGCTAAGACTTCAAGCAGTCGGCCTTGCCTAGCGCATTTTTCAGAGAGAAAGTCTCAGAGTTGTGTCCTCGAGCCGTGTGAATGGCAGCCAGCAAAACATTCGTGTACACGAAACAATCGAGCGAAGGAAACTCGGCAGACGGACCGGAAGTGATCCTCGAACACGTGCGCGTCGGATCACATTGTCCCGTGCGAATGGGAGTGCTCTTAAACCCGAACGACTCAGAGAAGGACAGTCTTGACAGCGTTATCCTCGTGGCGGAGAATGATTAACGTGTGAGACAGTAGCATATTTTCTTTCGTACCAGGAAACTCGTTCCACGCGATTTGCATAGGGTAAAAAACTAGTCGTGGCGTTTCTGGAGGACTCTATGACTTTTACAGAATCTGTTTTTCGTTTGCTTTGATTGACTATATAAAACACTGTGTTAAGAATTACACAGAAGTATTTCCAAGCTTCTGAGTGTTCGAAGAGACAGAAGCCTTCTTACTATATTGACACTAGTGTATTGACAAAATTAGACAAGAGTATTTTCAAGCCTCATAGTATTTTAAAAGATAGAAACATTCCTACTGTATTGACAGAGTGTTAGTAGAATTTCACAGCAGTATATTCAAGCTTGGGAATATTTGAAGAAATAGAAGACTTCTTGCTGAATTGACAGAATTGAACTAGAGTATATTCTCAAGTATCGAAGTATTTGAATAAGTAGAAGCCTCACTATTATATAAACATCTACAAAACTCTCCATAAACGATCCCCTGAACAGCGTCACAAGAACAATCGTTTTCCCATCGACCTCTAACCAAAGACCGATCTATCCACGTCAGACTCCAGAAGAGTACACATCAGACCCAGCGAAAAGTCCCTAGAACAGCTCCCCCAAAAACGCAGGGCAAGTCGAACAAAAGCAGAACCGGTTGTGAACCTTTTTTCCGCGAAGTGTCGGCGATCGAGCAGTCGCTTTTGCGCGGTGGAGGCGCGAGATCGCGAGAAGGTTATCTCCCAGGCCGATATCTCGTCCTCGGATGACGTGTGCCGGCGAACGCGGGTCCGCGCGTTGATTTGAAGGCAGAGTCGCTCGCGAATGACTGGAGGACGGATCATGCCACAGGGGAACGAGAAGACAGTCGTCGGCGCGCCAGGCGACGTGCCGATCCTGAAGAACGAGGCGCAGTACGCGAAGAAGGAGATCCTCGAGGAGGAGGACAAGGTCGATGCGCGAAGACACTGTCAACAGGAGGTGAAAGGGATGCCTGAGCTGAAGGGTGATCAGGTGGAGTGCTTCGATGACGAAGAAGTCACGCTGTACCTTGGCGAGCCATCCCCTGAGGTGATGGAGTACGCGAGGAAGGAACTTGGGGAGACAGAGGAGGTGAAGTGTCAGACTCTTCAGGAGCTGCGGGATATGATTTACGGTAATTGGGGGTTCTGGAGGTGCTTCGAGTGGCTTTCAGAAGGTCTCTAAGAGGGATTCTGTTTGACAGAGAGGGGAGAGTGTCTGCCGAAGAGAATGGACGACGACTTCCTCATCAGGTTCCTCAGGGTGAGGAATTTTAACGTGAACCGAGCGCATCGATTGGTAAGTTGATCCCTGGATGAGGAGATTGGTTTGGAAGCGTGGCTGGAAAGTAGATGTCGTTTCTGTTGGGGAATTTAGGTAGGCCGATAGGTTCCCTGTAATTTGCATAATAATGAGAAAACTGTGTAGTGGTAAATTCATGTGTAATTAGTACGCAGTTTATCGGAAGTAGCTGTTGATAGTTTGTTAACTGTGAGAGGCGATAATTCGCAGGCTAGTAGCACGCAGCGCGATACGCCAAACTAAACCAGTTGCAATAGTTGCACAATCATGCCAAGGCGAGCCAACTGGCAGTTGACTATCTAAAGCGATCGAAAATCCAGTGCTTAGAAAATTCTTTCATTTCTCACAATTATAACGCAATTCTACCTCTTCGTGTGAATCGTGGAAAGTTTCTCATAATTCATTTAACACGCATTGTTGTTTCGTAATATTGGTAGAGTCACCGAGAAGACAATTATTATTTTGCTTTAATTCGAAATCGTCTAATTTCGCTGAAAATGGGGTTGAAGAATTGGTAGATGCAGTAGATGGGAAACTTTATACGCAAGAGTATTCAATTATAGTAATGCTTTTCAAGATTCTGTAGATAAAATAAACTGCGATGAGGTAGACCATTCTGTTCCACAAATTGGAATCCAGAAATTAAAGAACATGAAGAGAAAATTGAAAATTCTGGGATTTGAAATTTTTTAAATTAAAATTTGAAATTAGAGTATTAACAAATTTTAAAACTTGAAAATTTGAAGATTGTAAAATTGCAAAATTTAATATCAATTATGGTAAGAAAACAGAAAACAAGGTGTGGAGATGTCACACATAATTGCAACCTGGGGTGAGGGTTATAAAGCTAATGAAACGGATCACAGTGATCCCTGCAATAATGCTAATTGCCATACGTAATTTCATTTCCTAATAACAAACACAGTCAAGCAGATAGGTCTCTCACTCTCCTAAAAATTCACTAAAACCCGAACTATCAAAAAGTAGATTTAATTAATCCATCTCCCCTAAACCTGGATTACCAATTACTCCCACGTCATCCAATACAAATTCTCCCCTTTAAAATGTTCCATCTAAAAGAATTAATAATCAGAAGTCCTCAACCTCCATCTCCTACTCTAATTGCTTGATCGATAGTGGCTCGCTTTCCGCGACGTCACGTGATACACAACCCGAGGGGTGGGTTCCAGGAAAGGGTGAGTGGCGAGCGACAAATCTGCAGACTTATCCTGGATTCCTTTGAAATATTCCACGGCAAAGGCTGCTCATTAAAGGGGGAACGCGAAACGAATTTACGTCGCAGTCGTTGTAATTTCGCGTGTCACGTGAGCTTCCTACCTCGCGCGAGCGGATCGTTAACAGAGCTGATTGCGTTCCACTCGCTGGCGTGGTTTAACATTCAGCCAAATCCCCGTGATTTTTTCCTGGCTCGCGTCCTCTGCGCAAATGTCCAGCCTGAATAACTGCTCGACCGATCTGCTTCCTCTGCCAGCTCGAAAAAGGACCATTTTCTGTAACCACGCCCCCACTCTTCCACCGTTCGAGGTTAATTATTCATCCGAGGTGAATCTTTGCTTCTTGACCTTTTCCCCCTGATTGCCTTCCGTTTCCCCCCGTTTCATCGGCGAAAGCTTTATCCTTGTCCTTTAGATTGTCGATCATTGAATGTTATCGAAATCGCAAGAATCAGCCCCTTCCTCTCAAGGGATCTTTCGGTAGATAGTGAATTACTGCAACTTCAAAGAGGATCACCCGGAGATCCATCAGGGTGTGAATCCAGAGGAACTGAAGCATATCGGGGAGGATGACGTGATGACGGTGCCGGCGTACAAGACCCAGTGCGGCAGGAGGATGATGATCTATCGACTAGGGAACTGGGATCCAAGGAAGTATCCTATGGAGGAGATATTCAAGGCCACTGTTCTTATCTTGGAGCTGGGAGTCCTGGAGCCCACTGCACAGATTCTTGGAGGGGTTGCCATATTCGATTTGGAGGGCATCACGATGGCACACGCGTGGACCATCACTCCCCAGGTACCATTTTTTCGTTTATATTAATAGAACTATATATGTCTGTTTGTTATTCATTTCTGCAGACGAAAGTGAATAATAATTGAGAGAACAGAGGATCGATACTTTCTAATATAGTAACGAAGGGGATTTAATTAAACGCAGTTTTAGCTACACGTGCTCCTAATTTATTTTAGAGACATCTCAACTATCGATCTACCTTCAGCGCTCTTGAAACTTAAGCCATTTATAATGTCCTTGAAGCTAATAGCCTCTCCCTTTTATCTGACGACCTCCTGTTACATTTATTCCGTATTTATTACATAACCGTGCCCTTGAAACTTCAGCATCTTCTCAAGTTTCCCCATTGCTCGCGAATTTGCGTCATATTATCACCTCGACGATGAGAAAGTTTAATGACACCCAAGGATCTGAAAACTCTGTCGACTCGAAATACTCTCGCCTTTCATCGTCATCCACGCACATCCCTCATCCTAGCCCAGCATTATTTTCATCGCATCATTCAGCACAGTAATTACCAACCTTTCCCCACAGACTGCAATGAATTAAGAAAATCACCTATCACGTGTACACCTTGAGCTCGTAATTAACTTTCCTTCACTCTAATGCGACAGGATTCAACTACCACAAACCTGTTATAACAAGAAAATTACGTAAACGCTTAACTAACATTATTCCACGCCTTCTTATTGCATCCCAACCTTTCGCAACGTCGCGATCTCGATCAGTCGAATTATTTCCCCACGAATGGAGCTGTCTTTGACTCTTTCGTTGACACACCTGGCCATATTTCTTCCAGGTAGCCAGCATGGTGATAGCTCTAATGGTGACAGCGTTCCCCATGAAGACAACTGCCATACACATCCTGCACCAGTCCTGGGTGTTCGACGTGATGTTCGCGGTGTTCAAGCCTCTGCTGGACGTCAGGATGCAGAACAGGATCTTCTTCCACGGCAGCGACATGAGCAGCCTCCATAAGCACGTATCCCCGAACCACTTGCCCAAGAAATATGGCGGCACTCGAGAGGAGCTGCCTTACTACAAGTGGATGGACAGCCTCAGCAAGGTTCCTGAGATCGTGAAACAGATGCAGCAGCTTGGGTACATAGTATCGGAGAGACATTTGAAGCAACTGGAGCAGGAGATCGAGAAGTGAGTCGAGGAACTCGAAAAACGCGAGAAGAGTTCGATGTATCATTCCAGATATTGTAACTCGTTGACTGTTATTTCTATATTTTGTAAAATCCCCATCGATGGCAAGAACATTCCTTGTCCCAGTTAGGTAGCTGTCGTTATTCTAGACACTGTGGTTGGTTTGTCTAAATATATTACCTTATGTTCTTTATTAATTGACCGGAATGCCGATTAAACGTTCTGAAAGGAAGATCTGTCGTACCCATTCTTTTCTCCAGAACTCACGTTCTGGAATACAATTGAGAGCAGATGACCTTTGACCTGATTCTATTCACCAGAATACCAATATTTCAGAGATGGTATCATTTATTAGTGAATGCATTATCTGATCAGAAGTTATCTAATTAGAGAGATTCACAGATTTATTTGCTGGTTTTCTTTAGAATTCAGAGTAAATGTCCATTGATCTTGTTCTATTGATCAGGCTACGAAGTTTCGGAGACAGTGTCGTCTGTTAACTATCCTCTTATCTAGTTAGAATCTTTCGTCTCAAGGTATTCTTGGGGCCGAAGCTCATCTGCTGTCAACTTTACCCGAAAATTAAGAAATCGTACTCCAACAGAAATCTTTTCTCAACCAACTCGTCTATCAGTCCCATCCAAGCCAACAAGCAGAATTTTCCAGCACGACAGAATAAGGGCTATCAATCTTCCCTTCGAAAGCGCGGTTGCCTGCATCACTGAGCAATGGGTTCACGTCACAATGTCGACGATCTATTAATAAATGATTTAAAGCAATAGCGGGCGAGATCCGTGTTAAGAAAATGACTCGGGATAATACTCAACCTAGCGAATACAAATTCATAATTGACGCAAATCCCCTTGCGGCAAACTTCACAGATGAGTGTTTTTTCTTTTTTATCAGCGATGAGTCATCGAGTTACTCGCTGAGTACGGAAAAATATATCGCTTTTTAGAAGGCTTGCGCAAAGAGTATGCAAATTTGCTGAGGTTTATCGAGTACTACTTTCTTAAAGTCATGTTTCTTCTGAGAAACTAATATTCTTCTAATTGGGAGAACATAGATACATTGCTAATGATTCAGTATGTACTGCCAACTTGTAACACATTAAGCATGCTGACCTTTGCAATAATAATAAGTTTGAACTTTGCACTTGCAATAGAAGTACTCGTGATATGCTTGAAGTTTTACGTGAGATTGGTATAATTAAATATAATACTAGATAAATGTATCACTCAGTCATAAAGTTTATACTTTAATGTTTGGCGTATGATAAAGCTACTCTGCATTTAAAATTAATATTCTGAGTAACGACTTCAATATTTATTACTCTGTTATGATTAATATATCTTGTTTACTTAGTGTGCAAGCCTGAAAATTATTCCAAACTTCTAGCTAGTAGAACTGCAGCAACACTAAGCAGCACAGTTGTAGAAGTACAATTGCGGACAGACATCAGTTTGAGAATTTGTATGTAACACAAACAATAAGTTCGTGTGCTATCCTACAACTCCCTTCCAATTTAATCACACTTTAGGTCAGTTAAAGGTCATAACTCAACATGCTCCAATGCATATTTCTATTCGTTAGAAAATGAAATAAGGAAAGGTACGTGCTTAAAAAATTACTTCTAATCGAAAAGAAAGCTAGAGATAATTGAGATAAGAAAACACCCTATATATTAAAAGAAACTAAAAAAATTCTGTCAATCGCAACATGCTTGTTAAGAACAGAGCTCCATTACTTTTTTGCCCAACATCGAAGCAAGTCTCGTCACTAAAAAACGACAACTCGCAGACCAGAAAACCTACCTCCATACCTAACTCAACCCCCTCTCCACAACTCAAAAAAACTCCACACCCATTGAAACCAACCCTCAGAACACCCTACCACCTGTACCCCAAAATCCCAACAAATCCTCAGCAGGCCACAATAATTCCACATCCTGTCCAAACCACAGCAAGTCCCACAAGCCAATCCAATCCGCGATGGTACCGCATGTAATCGACGCAAGGGTGACCGACATCGTCGCGATTCACGGAAAAAGGCGAAGGGTGCAGCTGGGTCGGTGGCGCGTTTAGGTAGGGCAGCGAGGGGTGCAGGTAGGGCCTGGCGTGGACGCGCTGGGCTTTTGTGGTGGTTGATATCGACCCGCGTGGAGGGTCGGAGCTGTCGGTGGTCGCATGGCGCAAGCCTGGTCGGGAACGAGGGCGAGAGGGTGAGTGGAGGGCGTTCGCGGGGTGTGGAGGCGGCCACGGGAGAGAGAGTGTGGCTCCCTCCGAGGAATGAGGAGAGAGCACCGGCAGTAGTAACCCGGCCAGTACCCCGCGCGCGGGTGCAGCTGCATCCGAGAAGCCGTGTGTGTGAGGGTGCGTGCTGGTGCTAGCCGTGGCGTGTGTGCCCTGAGCTCGAGCGAGTGGAACGCGTCCCGCGAGGAGGGCTGTCTTCGAGACGGGAGGATCCCTGGCAGCGAAGTGACCGAGGGCCTAGCGCGAGACACCGAGGCTGGACCCTCAGCCGAGGCGGTCGGGAAGTACCCAGGGACGTCTGGCGATGTCCCAGCGGCGTGAACCACCCTGCACGGTGGTGACCTGAGCGCGGTCGTCGCGGAGGTATGCCAAGCGCGTGAGAGAGGACGAAAGGGAACGGCGCCATGTCGCGGAGACACCAGGCCTCGAACGAGGACTCTTACCTGATCGCGGGCAGGCCGTCGAACCTGCTGCGTACCAGCTTCAGCAGCGCCAAGCTCGAGTCTCTATACCGCGCCTCCTCCCTTCAGCAACGTCGGGGCGGCCTCGAGTGCTTCCTCCTGTCGGCGCTCCTCTATGGCGCCCACACGATGGCCTCGCCGGGACTGGAGCTGCCCGCCCGCGGGCTCACCGCAGCGTTCCTGGGCCTGAACCTGGCGCTGCTCATCTGGGCCGAGCACAACCCCCGAGCCAAGGACGCGCTGTGGGCCGTGGTGCCGCACGTGGCCTGGCAGCTGTCCACCGCACACCTACTCGCTCAGCTGTTCCTCAAGCCCACCGAGGTCACGCCTAGGGACGGACTAGGCTGGCTGTTGCTCTTGCTCTACTTGCTCTTCGCCACTCTGCCGCTCAGGCTGCCCCTCTGCGCCCTACTCTCCTTCGGCACCGCGCTCACCTACCTGGTCTCCGTCGTCGGGCTGTCCAAGGCACCTACTCAGATACCCATCGATGTTTTGGTAGGTCTCTAGAGCGTAGTGCTATTCAGGGGGGAGGTTGGACACTCCAGTGCCCTTTACAGGGAGGTTTGGAGGAAGATTTCGAGGGTGGGTGGGGATTTCTGGCGAGGAGTGGAGCTAGCGAGTGGTGGGAAGGGGTTGAGGATTTGTTTTAGGATTTCTAGGCTTTTTAGGTTTTCTGGGTTTATAGTCTTTGGTTTACGATTAACATTGGAATTTTAAGAAACTAGTTTAGCTGGAAAGTGGTGGGAAGGGGTTGAGGATTTGTTTAAGGATTTCTAAGTTTTTTAGGTTTCTGTCCTTTGATTTGCGATTAGTACTGGAATTAGTACGTAGACAATTGTCTGGTCTCCCTTGTCGAGCTGACCACAGCGCCTACTCGGATACGCATCGATGTTGTGGTACGTCTCTAGAGCGTAGTGCTATTGATAGAGGAGCTTGGACTCTCCAGTGCCCTTTACAGGCAAGCTTCGAGAAAGATTTCGAGGGTGGGTGTGGATTTCTGGCGACGAGTGGAGCTAGCGAGTGGTGGGAAGGGGTTGACGATTTGCTTAAAGATTTCTAGGTTTTCTAGATTCTGTAGGTTTCTGATCTGTGATTTACGATTAGCACTAGAAATTTAAAAAGTCAGTTTAGTTAGATAGCTATCGATGGTTTGAAAGACCTTTAGAGCCTAGTGCTAATAGCAGGGAGGTTGAACACTTCAGTGGTCTTTAAAGTTTAAAGGGAGGTACTGAAGGGAGATTTCGAGGGTGGGTGCCACCTTCGGGGGTGGGTGTAGATTTTTTACGAGAAGTGAAGCCGACAAGTGGAGGGAAGAGATTAAGGATTTGTTTAAGGATTCTAGTTTTTCTAGATTTCTGATCTTTAATTTATGATTAGCACTGGAAGTGTAAAAAACTAGTTTAAGTAACTGTCTGATCACCATCATCGAGCTATCCAAGGCACTCACTTAGATAGCCATCGATATTTTGATAGATCTCAGAGGGGGAATTAATAATTAGAAAAAAAAGCATTTATTGTATATGGTGAAAAATAGCCTAAAGAAGTAGTTTACAGTTCATAACATTTCTGTTAAATAGAGAAAATGAAATTGAGGACATGTATGAATATTTCCGTATTCTCCATTAGCTACTGAAAATTGAGTTACCATAAATGCTCTGACCCGTTCCACCCCAATTAAGGGCTAATCTAGCGGCGTGAAAGCAGAACCGTGGAAGTGGTGAACAACTGTTGCCAGCAAGTGCCCCGACGAACTAATTCGTCAGCGATGCACTCGTGACTGCGGGCCTCCTTACGTGCCTCTCGATCGATCGATATGCAACGACACACGGTGTCGCACCTCGGACGGTTCGTCCTAATGAAATAACACGCGCAACTACCCTCCGTTCGAGCTGCCGCGCCGAGCCCCCGATTATTCTCACGCCCCCGCCTCGGGGCGAACTTTTTCCTGGCGAAACGGGCGAACGCGTGAAACACAACGAAACAGGAGATTTGTATAGCCGCCTGGACGTGCAACAAGTTAGCTGGTGGGCTGATTAACTCTTCGGTTGCACAATTGCTCGACCAGGCTGTGGAAAATCGTTTCCACGATCGCTTGACGGGGTTGTTTGCTCCACTTGCAATTTTCCAGGGGGGTACTAATCCCTGAGGTTCCGACTGGGGGGTTGAGATTAATAGGAGTTAGTCTGTTTCTTCCAGGGAGATAATTCACTTTGGAAAATTCCAATAATTGAAATTAAGGAATTCTTGTGCCAGGGCTTCCCTGATGAAAGCCACTGTGTCTTTATTGAGGTTTCTTTTTCTAATCAACCTGGCTAGTCTCATCCGAGACTGTTAATTAGCAGTTTTTGTTGAGGCCGAGTTTTATCTAGTCGTTGATTAAAGGCGTTTCGAGTAAAAGGGCGAGAGAGAAAAGTTCGTAATTAAGGGTAAAAGTTTGCAAGACGCCACGAATCGAGGTCGTAGGAGAAAACGAGTGAATTTAGAGGATCTTGGGCCGTTTCGACGGCGAGAAGGTCGATTAATCGACTTTTGATTAGGGATGGGCGACTGGGAGGGCGGTAATGAACAATCTGTCGCAATCATTAGCATCGCAAATTCGTTTCGGGCTGGAATACGACGACAGGAAGCTTCGACGATTCAGGGCCGGAAAACGAATGAAATTGGAAAGTTGGCGAGGCGTTTTCTATGGCGATTTGTTTCGACGAGTGCCTCTGAAAGTACTGAATGACTGATTGGACTGTAAATCTATTTATGGAGCGTGTGAGGGATTTCACTCTCTCAGGATTTTTGAATCCCCAAATTTTGAACTTTTTAAACTTGTAAATACTCAAATCTCAAATTCTTCAGATTTTCAAATATTTAAATTTCAAATATCCCAAACTTTCGAACATTCAAATTTCATACTGTCTAAATTTTCAAATATTTAAATTTCAAATTCTTCAAATTTTTCAAATATTCAAATTATCAAACTCATTGAATTTTTAAACCCCCAAAATGTTGAATTCTTCAAATTTTGAAATCCTCAGCCTTCAAATTCTTTAGCTTTTCAAATAGTCAAGTCTCAATAAACTTTCTATACATGTATTTTCTGTTCTTGGAAATCTATATTGGACTCTGCAAGATCCCATCTTGGTATGACAAGGAGTAAAATGAAGGGATATAGGTCCCAAGAATTTTTAAATAATGTTTACCTAATTGATCAACACAAATTCGTATTAATATTGTCCTAAAATAATTATGAAGGCATTGCATGCAAAATTTGTATTCATGGTACGATTTTCTGCTAAACAGAGTGAGCTCTTCGATGGAAAATATTAGCAGGAACGAAAACAATAAACTGAGGCGATTGCAAACGTTTTTCTGGTCCAATTACGAGTCTCGGTTCCATTTCTCGAGGACGCAACAAGCGACATTGCATTTTCCTGGCAATTTTCCGTCGCGAGAATCTTCCATTAAAAGCGTTTCCCCTCTGGAGGATTTCTCGGATCCTCCCAGCAGCGTTCTACCGCGACGAGCTGGAAAATTGTTCGCTGAAACCGAGCAACTGCAGTTTTCCACTTTAGAAACGTCGGTGAAAGTTTTAAACGCTTCCCGCGTAAAAAAATAATGAAGATCGTATTGTGGTCGCCTCCTTAAAAATTGACGGAAGTCCTGGCAGCGAGTAGTGCAACGTAATAACCGTCGTGCCGCTAAAAATTAGAGGCACCTCTCTGTAACGCGATGAAAATGGAGCAATTTGCTGAAGGACTTGTCAGAACGCTTACATAAATTATATTTTAATCGCACATAATGCCATGACGCTGCAGAACCAGTCGGCACGTAATATTTTCTAATTCCTGACGCATTTTATTACTAACACTTTCAAAGCCAATAAATTTAAAAGATTATCTCACGCAATTTAGAATGTGAACACATTACTATTACGTCACGTGAAATTACGTTAAATACTGTAACAAGAACATAGTGTGATTCGACGTTTTTCAAACTCAAACAATTGTGACTGCATTGACATTTTCTATTTCTCTTTTTCTTATTCAATGGCTTCCATTCCAGAACTAATGGTACAAAGAAGGTGATTCTGCATGAAAAAATAAGTCGAAATTACAGAATAAAGTTTTTTGATATCATGCTCTGTTTTTCAAGAAAATTGAGTTTGAATTATGGTCGAGTGCATGCGTATGGAAGTACAGTTTTGGGTGCTTGAAGGATAGAGGGGGTAAGAAGAATACTTTCGGTCTGACCACCGACAGTCTTTACGATACGCTAGAAGCATACCCCTTTCCTCGTTCACCCCTCAACTGCCTGAACTTCTACTTCATTACACTTGTACTTGGTCAAAATTCAAAGTCAATTTCCATTAAAAAATCAAACACTTATATTCTACATTCTCATCTTATTCTTTCATATAAAATCACCCCCTTTCCGCTTGTACCATCAGTTCTAGGACACCCTGTACGTGACGTGGTTTCACGTGACGTGACAGTAATGTGATCACAGTTATTTCAGCTCTCACGCAATAAACGATGATAAAAATTTATGAGATCGAAATAATTGTCAAAGTGATCCAGGATGATAAAATTCGCCTCTAGAATAAATTAAATGCTCGCGTCGGTGGAAGCTTGAAGCGCGACCTCACAATGGTTACCGTTAATCAATTTCCCAACTTCCCGATGGCACAGAGGCTCGACAGGGCGAATGCCATTGACTTTCGCTGGCTGTTCCCACCGCGAACATCACAGAGGGCCAGAAATGCTTTTCACAGCCGAAAATACACCGTCGACTGAAAACAAAAGTTCCATGGTCGAATTTCCCTGGGCGAGGACGATCGCGAAAGCGAAAGTTGGAGACGGGCACGTGGTTCTATCGTTACTGACACTCGAGTAGAGTTTGGTCAATGGTAGTTTAAAATAGAGAGAGGCACAGAGAGAGACAGAGAGAGAGAGAGAGAGAGAGAAAGAGAGAGTGTGCAGTGACGCGACATGCCGCCTTTTCCATGCACGACACCCGATCGGCTCTCAATGGCAGGAACGTTTCTTTGAAAGCCATTCAGCGGTGGACGCTTCGGTTCGAGCGATAATTGCAGTGATCGCTAGCTGCTTAATGAACCCCCTAAGGGGTTAATCAAGGAGCCAGCAACCCTTTCTGTGGTTGATACGCGTCGAGGAGGCGAAGCGTGGCGGCCTCTTGCTTTATGATACTGTTGGGGCACTGTGATTTATGGGTTTACTGAAAAGGATGGTAAAGGGAGATGTTCGGTTGACAAATAGGAAGTGATAGCGTTGGAGACTCTTCAGAGTAACTATGAATCACGGAGGTGTTTATGAAAGACTATTAAATTTCTATGGTCAAGCTCTAGAGGTGGTTTACTTGCGAACGTTTACCTTTTGTGAGCGTTAAAATGAACTCTTGCCTGGGACAGTAGGATCACATACAGGTTCGTATACTCAAAGCAAGGCAGACTTTAAAGCAGAAACTGATATACAAACTTATCTTAAATAAATTATGAGGGCTCACATTGCGCAAACTATCCTCCAAAAAAATGAAAGAAGAAACGATCGAAAATACTGCCCCTATATGTACCTTTCCCCTAAGACACAGACCTCGTCCTCCAAAAAACCCTTCAACAATATTTGCATCCCCTGGCACCTTCAACAGAACCTGAAACAGATCCCCAAGTTGTAACCTCGTTCCTTCCCAAACCTCAACTAACGAGTTAATACCAAGCAAAATACCTAACCCAGCTCGGTCTCCGCACGCACGGCTACGCTTCAATCAACAGGAGTATTTAATTTACATCCCCCAGAGGGCCAGACACAATTCTCCCTCGGAAAATCCAATCACAATTTTCCCATTGTCCCCGCGAGACAAACGTCCCCGACAGCGCTCGATCCTGAATAGCGCGCTATCGGCAGTGAAGGATCAAACACAGGACAGCCGACAGGTTCCCGTGAAATATGTAAAATTAAAAGCAAGGGGCGGCTCGGCCAACCGAAAAGTGGTCGTTTCACGGATGACGCGGCGCCACGGGTCTCCCGCTGACGAGCGAGGCAATTCTATTTAGCTCGGCGAACTTCGAGCGTCATCCGGCAGCAGGCGGATTGAAAGCTATCGAAACGGGCACGAGAGCGTTCGATTCGAAACGACGAGCACGGCGCGCGACTGGTGGAACAAAGGAGGCTTATCGATTGGCTTTCTTGGAAATTTAGCGACGCTTTCGCTGTATCTCGGACTCCGCGCTTGGAACGTAGAACCGAGGACATCGATGGAACGTGTTGATAAAAGTGCTCGTCGAGACGATGAAAACAGCGGAGGTGGATTAAGTTTTGCGTGGAGTGGATTTACTGGGGGGATTCTGATTTCCTGGGGTAGCGGAGCAGCGAGGTGTTTTGGAATACTAGGGCAGTGGAGTATTTATATGTATATTATATCGAGCTTTCTAGAATTAGGTCTGGAATTATTATCGATATTTCAATGAGTAGTTTAGTTTCCATGGGTATCCACAAGCGTCTTTCATTTGAGATACAGTAACTTCGATGAGAATGAAATCTCATGGAATGTAATCCAATATATTACTAAATTAGAGAACTAGTGTACTGGAGTATTGGGATATTGATATATCAATGTATTGGATTCTCATAGTATTAGTTGCTTAGAATATTGGCAATTTCCTCTACCTAATTATTAGCATACCGAGTCATTGGATTATCGCAGATGTCAATAACGAGATAATAGACACATCTCAGACGCTCCAGTGTCGAGAGTGGGAATATTATGATAGCAAAATATTAAAATATTGATATACCTGTACTGTAAATTTATTATCTTGAAGAAATGACACTTGGTTGAAAGTCCTCTGTAGATAAACAAAATCCTCAGGTGAAGATTGACCGATGACCAATCGAACATGGACTCCAGGCCAGGTGGTGTACGCAGAGTCAATACCACTCGATAAACAGACATCGAAGCTGGTTCTACATTACGTGCGCGATAATTTATGAGACACAAATTCCTCGTTTCTGTGATGGAAATACATTTCTTTTATTCATGACCACCGCATTTCCATAGCATCGCGTGTCCGTGAATTATTAACGATTCTGTTATCATCTCACGATGTATCCCTGCTCGCCAGTGTTATATGGAAATATGGATTCCACGTTCGTATTTCAACCAAATAGACGAATACCTATGAATTTTCATAAGACTGATCCTTCTGTTAGACTTAAAACGAATCCACGCGTTACTATGGCGCCTCCATCGGAACCCTTCGCGAAGATCTTTATTAAAACTCTTTCACAGATCCTGACAGTGACACTATCCGCGGGAGCCATGATCCTCGGCGCCTCCAGCTACTCCCTGACAGAATTCCAGCAGCGTCGAGCGTTCCTGGAGACCAGGCAGAGCCTGGAGGTGCAGCTGGTGATCGAGGAACAAAGCGCCGAGCAGGAGAGGCTGCTTCTCAGTGTCCTACCCGAGCATGTCGCTGTGAAAATGCGACAGGACCTCGGCGCCTCGCTGGACACGCAGTTCAAGAAGATCTATATGTCCAGGCACGAGAACGTCTCGATCCTCTATGCAGACATCGTCGGATTCACGGCCATCTCCTCCACTTACAGCGCCAGCGAGCTCGTCAAGATATTAAATGAGCTCTTCGCGCGGTTCGATCAGCTGAGCGAGAGGTAGGTTCAAATTTAATTTTATTGCTGAAACACGGGGTGCTCCGACAAATATTTTTAAATAAAAGAATTTTTAAATATTCAAATTTTCAAATGTTTAAATTTCGAACTCTTCAAACTGTCAATATTCAAATTTTTAAATATTCAAGTTTCACGCTCGTCAACCTTTCGAATATTCAAGTTTCAAACTCTTCAAGTTTTCAAATATTTAAATTTCAAATTCTTCGTGTTTTCAAATATTCAAATTTCGCACTTTTCAAACTTTCAAGTATACAAACTTCAAACTCTTTGAATTTTCATATATTCAAATTTCAAACTCTACAAATACTCAAATATGCAAATTTCAGACTCTATAAATATTCAACAAATATTTTTAAATAAGAGAAAGTCAAGTTCAAATATGATTGAGTTTATGAAACACCCTGTATTTAAGTGATTTCAGCGTGTATCGCTAGGAAAAGGACTAAATGTAGAATGATAAGATGATAAAAAGCGGAATTTCTTTTGAGTGTCGACGAGAGTGAAAAGTTGCTGATAGAATCACAGTTGAATGGTAATTCGAAAAGATAGTCGGTAAACGGTCGAAGGACAAACGGATTAATCGAGGGGCGAGAGAATTCTTTCGTTTGCAATCCACTCGAATGACCCGAATAAAAGTGGCTGGGATTCTCTCTTCCGTTGGATAATGAAAATCTTGAAATTGCCAGCCGCGAAATTGACTTTATCGGGAAATTCTCTCGAGTCCTTCCGTCTGATCGCGTCAGGTCCTGAGGGACTAGCGAGTCCTTCGTGGGGCGTCTCCTGACAATCGATACGTCCCAGAGACGATCTGGTATCGTCACTCAACATCGCTACGCGATATTGCTTCGTTAGTTCGTTGACAATTACTTTAAAGGAATCGATCACTTTCTCGATTTCTTCTGAAGAGGGAATTTTCATATTAGATGAAAGAAGTGTGAAAAAATGCTGTTCTAGTAGTGCAGATCGACGTATGAAGAGACTAGGCTTAAGAAATTTCTACTTGAAATGCAATATTAATTCGTCATTTTTTTGACAAATGCTGTATAAAATTGTGCACTTAATATTCAATCATCAATCCCTTTTGGAAACTTTAGATGCATGCGATGTAATGTTTCTTAAAAACATAGAATTACCTACACTGAAGTTTTTATTAATTTATGTACTCTTATTAGAAATCAGTTTTTTTATCTTTTTGTGAAGTAACTTTCACATAAAATAGAGCAAGAATGGAAAAATATCTCTCGAATGAAATCATCCCCTCTACATTAGCAGATCCAGTAATATAGCTCAATGTATGTATAAATGTACCAGTCTATCTTCCATTTAAAATAATTCTCGCAGTACCTCCCACTCACCCACTACACAGAAATTAAAAATGAAGTCACCGGGTGCACAACTGCATTCTCCTCCACCTTCCAGAATTAAATTCCCGCTACTAAACCTCGTTTCCCCGCCGCCACTTGAAATCCTCAGTAGTATAGTCAACGCATGTACCTCGTTGACTCGTTCTACTTGAAAGCTCCCTGATTTGCAAATACACTCTCCTCATAAAAAAATCGCTATGCTAGTCGAGCTGATCGATTCCATATTCGAAAGAAATATTTCAGCAAACGATTATTTCCAGGTATGAGCAGCTACGCATCAAAATCCTCGGCGACTGTTACTACTGCATAAGTGGAGCCCCAGTGGAAAGGCCAGACCACGCTGTCCTCTGTGTCTACATGGGCCTGTCCATGGTGGACGCCATCAAGTACGTCCAACAAACGACAAACAGCCCAGTTGACATGAGGGTAGGAATACACACTGGGGCAGTCTTGGCTGGCGTCCTCGGACAGAGGCAGTGGCAGTTTGACGTTTACAGCAAGGACGTCGAGCTGGCGAACAAGATGGAGAGCAGCGGAAGGGCGGGGTGAGAATGATATATTTTTATTGCCCCGATACAGGAAATTGCATTCCAACAGAGTCTTCTTTCTCGCAAAAGGAAGCTGTGGAGGCTGTTATAATTACCCGATGCGTTATTAAATAGGCAGCGTGGGAGTAGGTAACATATACGTATAAAGCTGCGAATCGATGTTTTTTATCTATACTTGAATGTCACTTTTACGATAGCTTGTCGTGGTCAGTGAATTTAGAGTGAATGAAAATAATAAAATTAATTTACGTCTATATGTCAGAATTACTTTTTCATAACAATTCTAAATTTGTATATAGATTGATTGCTTTCGTGGTTACCTTCGCGTGCCTCTGAGAAATAGGAAACAGAATACAAACTTCTGTATGATACACTAGACTGCTAACTTCCCATGTACAGGGTGATCAATTTGTTTGGAAACCCTCCTAGGTTATAATTAAGGTAATTAAGTAATTAAAATAGAAAATCCATTATATCTTATAAACGAAGACAGATAGAATATCTGTTTATATAACCTTTTTTCATTGTTTTCAAGCGTACAATCAACTCCCGAAGGGGGACCCACATGTTATGAAACACCCTGTACGCCACATTCGTATATAAAAGTTGGGACACCTCAGTGACAGAAGCTAGCAGTCTAGTATGTCATGTAAAAGTCTCTGAAGCAGAGACATGAAAAGCCAAAATCTCCCAACACGCTAAAGGATGTCGCGGAGTATGAAGTTCGTCCTTGACGCTCCTGGACGCATAATGAGCGCACTTTGCGTGTATATCTTTGACATTAATTACCCAGAGGAACGCCTGGGGAGTTGTTTTAAATACCTCGTCGTATTTTAATTCTGTCGTGGAGTATTAAAGGGTGAGATGTCTAAATCGCCCTTGGCAAAAACCCACCCCTTGACGCCTTCGCTTTAAGATCCAGCTGACTCAATTGTTTCGCCCACATATAATTACTCCACTGTACTCACTTTGTCACGCAAAGGGTCTCGAAGAAATTTTCTGTATATTCCATGTTCCAGTTCTATGCTTGGTGAACACGAGGAAAAAGATAAAAATCAACTCACGGTTATCTTGTTTAATTTTTAATATTAGGCTTGTTCCCAAATAGCACAGAAACGTCTTAAAAAGGTTTTAAAGACACCCAATAAAGTTCTAAAAAAGTTTAGAAAACGTCTCTGATCAGCATATCTTCAAGACGTCTTAAGAACCATCAAATTAAGTGTATAAGACGTTCAGACATAAAATAGACGTCTTCAAGACGTCGTGTGCTATCTGGGTTACAACTTTGAAAATTTTGAATAACATGAGTAATACAGACTGAATACTTGAAGGCGAGTGCACATCTCCAACGTGACTCTGAGCTTCCTGAATGGGGAATTTGAAGTCGAACCAGCGCATGGTGAGGACCGAGAAGAAGCACTCCAGAAAGCGGGCATCGTTACTTATTTCATAGTCAGGGCGCTGAAGCCATTCAAGCCTGCTGTAACCAAGAGCCTCGCGTCCCTAACGGATCAGGAGACTTCGAGGAGGACTATGGAGAACGCTGGAAACGGAAAAAACAAAGAGGACTCGGAAGAGTTCAGGCAGAGGCTCAGGAAGGAGCTCGATAGCAAAGGTAATGCTTCCTTTGGTCCTTGAAATATAAGGCTATTTCCTACACCAGCTACTCTAAGACAAAATTACTTTCTTGGGTCGCTGGAAGAGTGACCCAATTAAAAGGAAGATTTCTTAGAATAAGGGTTTAAAATTCTTCATTTTAGAAAATATTCAACTATTATTATTCATACAGTCAACTATTTAGAAATAGAAAAATTATTTTCTCTTTTGAATCTAGACGCACATGACCAACAATAAAGATCGATTACAGTCTGAACAGAATTGTGTATATATATCAATTGTCTTCTTGTCCATTAGACAGAGAAAGAAGGATTGTTCAGTCTATAATCGGCTAATAGTTAAACCGATAAATTTGTCGATCATTTAATAAGTAATTTACTGAAAAATTACATGGACAGGTGGTGGAGCGGATTTAAAAGGTCACGCCCACTGGCTGACACTGAGGTTCAAAGATGGTAAGGTGGAGACCGCGTTTCATAATGCTGAGGAAGCCTTTTCACCCCTGTCCCTCATCGGCGGACCACTCGTGGTGGTCTGTGCCTCACCACTTTGGAGGTTTCAACCCTGGGGACCCTTCACATGGGGTGGTCTCGGGGTGGTTCTTCTATTCGGTGTCGTTCTGGCAGGCGCCACTTGTTTGGGCAGCGCTGTCAAGGCCATGTGGCTGAGGAGGACTCTGGCTCTGCTGATGACACTCTCTCTGGGTGATTACTTGCTTCTCGATATGGTATGTTGTATATTTACGAATATTAACACTGAAGCAGTACCTACACTTTAGGTCACAAAAATGCTACCCTAAAAATTAATATTTGGTACGAAAAATGTGCGGCTACGTAAGAAAATGATATGTCACATTTTTAAAAAGTTTAAGTTCATATTTTAATATTCCTGAATGGGTCTAAAACCAAAATGGATATAGAATTCAAAAAATGTATTAATATATGTTTCTGTGAAGCTTGTACTTCTTTAAACGTTTATAATTTTAGTATTTCAGTAAAAATGGCACACATTTAGTAGAAGACTAGATTGAAGGAACATATCCTTCAGCATCCTAAAATACAGGGTGATCCACTTGAATAAAGCCAACTACATATTCATTCCAATTGTGATGACATAAAAAATACTTTATTTGAGACTTTGATATTCAGGTGGATTTACTGAAGTGGATTACCCTATATGAGAAGACATATCTAGGTCCATATATTAAAGACTTGAGATTCAAAATGCTGACCCTTTACAGAGTAATTGCGTCGTCCTCGAGGAACCAATCCCACCCCTAAACGCCAGCGTGAGCCTGTCACCAAAGTGTCCATACCCCTCTTACTATTCCTACATCGGAGTCCTCGCCCTGGTTGCCATCTCGATGTCAACGTACATATGCTACTTGGGCAAAGCCTTCCTGATGTACGCGCTCGCTGGTGCCAATTGCTTCATCAACATCTGGCTGCTCGGTGCAAGATTGGACTGGGAGGATCGCGCTTCATCATCCACAGAACCGACTCCCTTCCCCTCGAAATACTGTCTGTCAGCCACGTTGCTCTATGTGTCCACATCCCTGGTCATCGTGGCTCGATATGTGAGTAATTGGATAGGGTCGAAGAAGGTTCAGCTATTTGTGACTTGAACTACTTGCAGGCAGAGAAGTCGAGGAGGATGCTCTACCTTCGAGGTCGCGAGGTGGTGGCTCAAAGGGAAAGGGCGGCTGATATGAAGCGAAGGAATGGCGCCCTGATATACAATATCCTACCACCACACGTGGCTGCTTATTTCCTGTCCAGGGCGAGGCACCACGATGACCTGTACAGCCAAAGCTACGCTGAAGTGGGCGTGCTGTTCGCTAGCATGCCCAACTTCGCGGACTTCTACAGCGAAGAGAGCATTAATAATCAGGGGCTAGAGTGTCTTAGGTTTCTGAACGAAGTCATATCTGATTTCGACGCGGTGAGAATCATTGTCGATGTGTTTATTTACTTGTTTATAAAGAAAGATATTATATGAAGAAGAAAGGTGTTATATGAAGGAAGAAGAAAATTTGAAAAATTCGTGTTCTTTTTAACAGATCCTGGATCAGCATAAGTTCAAGGACATAATTAAGATTAAGACGATAGGCTCTACGTACATGGCCGCATCTGGAATAACAGAATCAGAGGAGTCTGAAGATGCTCCACGGTGGGGTCACCTTTGCACCCTGGTCGAGTTCGCGTTGGAGCTGAAGAAAGCCCTGTCGAGCATCAACGAGCAGAGTTTCAATCACTTTGTCTTGAAAATGGGCATTAACCATGGGCCAGTGATTGCTGGGGTCATAGGGGCCAGGAAGCCCCACTATGACATTTGGGGCAATACTGTCAACGTGGCGTCTAGAATGGAGAGCACTGGGAAAGTTGGCTGCATTCAGGTAGAGGTTGAATTTAAGCCAAATCTTGCTGTGAATTCTTTAATCTTTAACTGATAAAGTGAAGTCACAGCACTTATACGAACACCCTTTTATACCAAATAATTCTCTTCAACAAATAAGCAATAATCCACCATATTATTGTACATCCCAATACAGACACCACACTACATAAAAGCTAAACATTATTTTAAGCTTTTATCTATTATTTTATAATTTACTTTTTTAAGATCCTAAGCAACTAATACAACATATATTAATTGAACTTTGCGATCGTAGGTGACAGACGAGACAAGGAAAATCCTGGAGCCCTTCGGCTTCGGTTTCGAGCAGCGCGGGCTGGTATTCGTCAAGGGCAAAGGTCAGCTACTCACCCACTATCTAGTGTCCAAAGATGGCGTGTCCTTGAACCTGGACAGCGACCTGCCCGTGGAACCTACCCACCCGATCATCTACCAGTAAACTACTACTCGAAGGCTCTAAAACTTCAACGCAAACCCTTGCTCGTTCGCGAAGAGAAGTTTCCTCGACGAACAGCCGAGGAAATCGCGAACGAGGTACGAGGAACTAGGTCCCGAGGCTCAAATCGACGTCAGTCATGGGAGGAATTCGAGAGACAGGGGAGGAAATAAATATACGCAATTTGAGATGCGATCCTTGCACCTGGTACAGGGAATGGAGGATCTGCGGCGAATGGAAACACGCTAAAGAAGAGAAAGATCGAACGAACGCTCTTCGAGGAGAAAAGGATCGAAGATTTAAAGTCACACGGTCGAGAACACAGCTGGGCAGTCTTGACCCATTTTATCGCGAGGCTGTTTTTTTTCTGAAGGCAGACACTCTCATTTTTTATAGACTTTTTATCAGCAAGCCGAGGGAGACTAACCTGGAAACTATTAAAACTGTGTTCAAAGAGTCGTTTGCAGTGCCCAGCTCTGGCTGAACAGCGGACAAGCTCTTACCGCTGCTCGCGCCGCAGTCTACTGCTGACACAGTGAACGTGAGGGATGTTCGTCGAAGATGAAGAACAGGGTACAAATTGAAGAATAAGTAGGTTTAGGGAGCTTGCGCGGCAAGACTTCGTTCTCGAAAGGGAATTGATCCTCGGGGAAACGATGTTTGACCAGACTTGGTCCATGAGCATTGTGAATTTTCTTATCTAGAATTAGGCCTTTAAAAGAATCCTATTTTACGTAGAATCGTGAGTCTACGATAGAGGGAAGGCGTTGGCAGTAGACTTCGAGGAATCGATTCAACTGAAACACAAAATTGAATGCAATCGATGTCGATGAATCCATCGCTGTGAGAATTTTCTATTGAATCATAACTTTCATTGACGACGAGGAGGATTAAAACAATTGTAATGCATATTCTAAATTTTATTCTAAGTATCCAGTTGAATCGTCGAGTGTGGTCGAAGGACCAGAAGAGACGGCTGACATTGCCTAGGGAGGGGGCACGTTTTTAGTCAAGATATAGTCAATTGGCTGCCTAAGATCTTTGAGGACTACCCTTATAATCTTCAGTTTACTGAATAGAGGATTTCTCAGGTGGCCAATTGATTTCAACAGCGCAATCGGTCATTCTCGTTACCGTAGAGTCGATACGTAACTTAAGAAAGTGTCTAGGTCGTAATCGTTGTGGTAGATCGCCGATCTTGACTCTATTTTTCTAGATCCTGCGACGAGCAGACGTCCAATATTAATCAACAGAAGGCGTTGGCGGTCGATTAGTGGTAGGATCTTTTTCTCTGTGGCTCGCGGAGACTTTTAATCTTTCCTCGATCATTCGAATCGTCGACTGTGTGCTTTCCTACGATCTCGATCGAACTCCCGCAACACGGCGTCGAGGAATCTTCAATAAATCGGCGAGTGTGCGGACTGGAAAATCACTATAATTCTCTTTCCCCGAGACTTTTCATGATTCAACTATCTGCAATGGCTGAACCAAGAAAAAAATTCTGGCAATGACAGAGTTTCACGATTCAGCCATTACTGTAATCGAATTATTAGACGAATTTGTTGTAATAGTTGGATCACGAGTGTGTAATTATTGTAACAATCGAGAGGGGCGGATTAATTACCTTGTAAATTACGACTCAGTGTGTATAGGTACTTATCGAGTACTCTCCAAATTATCGAACATATGAAAGTATGGAATTGTCATGAATCTTGTAGAAACTCGGTGAATCTAGTCACTGTGCAACTTCGTTGCTTAGAAATCTGCAGGTGAGAGCACTTTTAATGAACACGAAACGACAATGTGGGAAGACATCGAAATCGCGACATGGCAGAGGGTTCCATGTGTGTATTTTCATTTTTTTTTTCTTTTTTTTATTAATGTATGCTTGTTGGAAAATTGAGAGAGTGAAGCGTAAGTAAGTTCGAAGGGGTGGCAAAAATGAAGCAGTTGAATAATGCATCATGATCTGGGTGCGTGTCTAGAAAATGCTGGCAGAAGTTCAAGCGCCTTTTCAACCCTGGTTTTTGAATCGAATCTTTTCCTTTGAGCAAAGGAGCATTAAGAATTTTTATAATACAATTTCCCTGATTAGAACTCTATTAGTATTTTAAAGGTATGTATATTTAATGGAAAAGGTGCTTGCATACTTGGCAGCAACTCAAGCGAGGCCTCGTAGAGGAGCCTCTGTAGTTTTAATTTAACTATATTTTTCTGCGAACATAGTCGAGATTCGTTTTTACGTACCACACAAGTAGAACGTTCACTAATGCATTTGACTTAACGAAAGACTATGAAATCTCGAGCACGATCACCGATACAATCATTTATTTTTCTACAATCGATCGCAGACCAAGATGACTCGAGTATACAAAACGCACACGATTATGATCGAAGAGGACAGGGACTTTAATCCTTTCGCCGCAGACACTGTACCTAGTGAAACTTCTCTAGAAAGCTCGCGTTTAAGTACAAAGTCAAGGATACATTAAACAGAAATTAGTAAATTTTTTCCTAACCAACCAGTATTCATATTACCATGATTCACGTGCAGGGCGAAAGGATTAAAAGGACGAGACGATGCAGACAAAGACTGGACGCAGGAGAGTGTGATTAAAAAACGAGGAAGCACGGCCTAAGCGCGACTGAGTGTGAATAATCCAGATAAACGTAATGATAAGAGAGCATGGAGGATCGAAGTGGACTCTATCGAAGGAAAGCCGACTTAAAATTTATCAATCTAGCTTCTAAATAGATCTAACACTCTCGAAGACAGTGTCACATAATTCCATCATTTTCTTCGGAACAACACACCTGTATGTAACTGATAAAGACATTAAAAGGCGTTCCAGTAAAATCGAACCATTTAGTGGTAATTACCTGTTAATTATTGTATCTTCGATGAAAGGACCTTTCCTTCGCCAGAGTTTCAGAATCGCACAAAAGCCGAGAGAGAAGAGAGCTCAGCACGCGATGATAACCTCGAACCTTTTCCATCGACCGCGTACTTCCGGTCGATACACGGCGCTACACGCGATCCACGCACCTCCGCGGAAGGGAAACGTGAGGAAGGAGCAAACGTTCGCGTCAGAGCAGCCGGAGATCTTGTAAAGTAGCAATAAAAGGAATTTCATGTACATACATTGCATATGGACGAAGAGGGCGGGTCGAGGGGCGGAAGTCGAGTGTCTCTCGACGAGGGAAAGCAACGACCCTGCCGACAGCGCGCGTATGTATGTTAGGGTGGATCGAAATACACAAAAGTAGACTTTTCTTTCCATAGAATTTCGAACAATGGACGACGAAAGCTGTCTTTTATAATGATATTGAGGCAGACGAAGTTTGAAGATGATCAACAAACATTTTGGAGCACTGCAAGCCACTCAGAAATTATTTCTTGTTGATTTTGTGAACTATTTTTATGCCCACTTTTTTATTTTGATGAAACTTCATGAATCACTCTTACCAGATTACTCTAAACTGCGTTGACACTTTAATATATGATACAATCTTTTTATACGGTATAAAAGAGGCGAAAAATATTTAAAAATGTAGGCACTCGAAAAATAAAATAGATTTTATCCTCTTACCATAGATACATTTCATTTTTAAAGGAAAAGTGAAGGAAATATAAAAAGATACTGCATTTGTAGATACAGTTTAGGGGACAAGGGAGAGTTGAAAGTTTCAGTTTTTTCGTTCCACCCTAGTGTATATGTGTTCGTGTGTGTATAGACGTGTAAGGAGAATTATATCATTGTAGATATATCCTAGTACCTTAGATGTGAGTCTATGAAGAGGGAACACTTGTAAAACTTTCAAAGTATACTTCTTCAGGGAGAGGGGGGACACGCTGGGAACTCGTGGGAATCGAGTGGAATCACGCGACTATAAAATAAACGGCTACTTTGCCGATGCAAGTGGACTGACTTTCTTTTTATCCCTCTCACTTTTATATTTTAAACTCGATGTGAAGAAACATCCAGTAATACTTAAAATTTTTACCTCGAAATATACAAACATTCAAGTAATGCTAAGAAGCATATTTTAATTCTCAAATTTTCAAATATTTAAGTTTGCAACTTTTAAATATTTAAAATTTTTAATTTTCAAACTTTCGAACTTTCAAATTTTCAAATCTTCAAATCTTCAAATCTTCAAATTTTCAAACTTTCAAATTCTTGAATTTTCAAATCTTTAAACACAAATCATTAAATTTTCAAACATTCAAATTTGCAAATATTCAAATATTTCTAATTCCAGATTATCGAATATTCATATATATTCAAAGTGTGCTCATTTTCAATGGCTTTTTATTTCTTCCACGTTCTAGTTCCCACTTTTTCAAAGAGAATCATATAATTCAAAAAACGTAACCATGGGGCTTATGTATACTAAATACCTTCATAAATTATTCCGTTGGGATGTGAAAGAGCAGAGGAAGCACAAAGTTTGGGAAGTCTCCAAACTTCAATCAGTTACTTAACGTTGGCTATCTGACAAACTCATCAGTAGAATGTAGACGCCAGACGTTCATAATCACATATGCTGACGTCGACTTCAGAACTTCGATTCTATATGGAATATCTAAGTAAACGAAATCGAAGTTCTCGTTATTAAAGTACTCTAGAGCTAGTGAGGTCTGAAGTTGGTCGTTTCATGTCTAACTTATAATTAGACTTAACTCGCAGACTGAGGGTTGAAAATAATGCGGTGTCATAGAAAGAACTTTATTCTGAAATTTATTTCGAACATATTCGAAAGGTAATTACAGTACGAAGCGACTGACGAAAGAAAAGGAGATTTTAAATAATTCAAGTACTCTTTTCCTTGACTTTTCGAGAACGAAATCAGTTGTCCGAAGAAACGCAGTACTGAACAGAATTACCCACAGTGTCCACATTGTCTATAAATCTATCCCCATGCGACAGCATTAATCGTAATTTAAAAAATTTGAAATCCACTTCAGTGATTCTCTTCGTATGGAAAATTTTGAGCCGTTTCTTGAAAAAATATGTCTACTCTGCATAAAACTCCCGTTTTTATAATTCACTGAGTCCTTGGCCTGATTTGTCGAAGTAAAAAAAATCCTCCCTTCTACTTGCCACGATATATATGTATGCACGTGGCACACATTTTCCTTATTCACGTTAAAAAAACATTGATGTGCGACGTTTTTCATTCAGCGTCAGAAATCCTTCAGATGTTGCCTCAGAAATTTCGTTGCTTAACAATACATAGCCAAAGAAACGAAGTCGCGCCTCTTGTATAGTACTCGCACATGTATATATTTATTTACAATACGTGTATAATATATATGCGTACATGTATCATCCACGATTAATCGTGCTCGATAAAAACAGCGGCGTTACGTAAGCCTAAGAAAACTCATCAACAATTTCCTCTCATCGCGAAGATCAGAACTCGAAAGGCGATTAAAAGGCGGAGAAACTGCTTCGATCGATAAACCGATAACCGAACGATTAAAAATATTACGTCCGATATAGAAAAAACACAAAAAACTGTGGACAAGGGAGAAAGAAAGATACAGCGAGATCTTGATTAACAAAGGAGATCCCACAGACATGAAAATCGCTTTTAAGGTAAGACTGAATATAATTTTGTACAGACAAAATATATTAAGAGTCTCACATCCTTTGTCAAAATAAGCTTTTGTTCTTGAGAAATTTCACTTTAAAGTTTTATTATAAATATGGGCAATGTTGTGCATAAACACTTTGGTTATATCATTACGTATATATTTTTTGAAGAAAAACTACTTGGAGAATTCCATACAACTATAGAGATGGTTAAAGTGACGAACATTTTGACGAACAGTATGAGGATTTTATTACACTACGTCCATATTGCAAATTATATCCAGTCTTATTCTCAAAACGATCTGGAGGCTCTGGAGGCTCTCCTTTTAAGAGTAAAGTCGAAGGAGCACTTAAACGAAATTATTTCGCGACTTCTAATTTCACTTCGAGTCCCATTAACGTCAGAGAACGCTCGAACAGGCTGCCTTAAATGTTACATTCGTCGTGAGATGGGAGTTCTTCTCCTGGTCGCAGTTGCGACGCTTTCTCAATTATCGAGCGTCCTCCGTCGTCAGCTTTAATTCACGACTAGGGTTCCGCTCGTGTTTCGCTTAAAATTACGGCCTAAATGTCGGAGCGATTGTCATCAGGAGAGGATCGTGTAAAGCACTTGAATAGTCACGGATTTCCACCCAATTACACGCGCCTGTGCACGCTCTGGTGAGTATGATCCTCTTTCTGACGCGGACGAGGTTCCAAGAGTCCTTTCATCGCTCGAAATGCTGCTCTGTGTGGACTGGATATGCTTCGAGTTGCATCTGGGTCAGGTATTCAAGTCGAAAGAGAATTTTCGTAGCCCAGGCGAGAATTCCATATCTTAAATTCTTCATTTGCAATTGTGTTCCTTTGTCTCTCGGTACCCAGTCCGCGTGGAAACGTTGCTCAGTGCTATTCGGTAAAAATACTTGACGCTACTGGGAACTTCGCAGCACCGTATCAAAATTTCACGTTTTGGAAGCAGGTCGGTTCTTACACGCTCCATGAGCTACACGATGTGCGCTCGGCTTTATTGCGATCCGCCAAGCTCGTTCGTTACACATTTTGGACTGCTTGCTACTTTCGTGTTCCTGAGTCCCTTGCATACGCGTTTCTGTTTTTAGAGTAGCTTCCTCGCCATAGAAATTCGCCTTTGAACCAGGCTCGTAGTTCCTCACATGTTCTGAGAATATTTAGCCTGTTATTTAGATCTGTCTGAATGATCTATTTGCTTGGAAGCAACGAAAATTGTTGAATATAGCAATAATTGTTAACATATATCACTGTGAAATTATTCAGTTCATTATTGTACCTTGTACGATCTGATATCCTTACATGGTGTTCTCAAACTTAAACCAATTACTGTAATTTTAAATACACTTCAGACGACACGAAAACCCACTCAAAAAGAGAAGCAACTATTCAGACAAATTCTCAAGATCGAAGCCCCAAGTGAAACACCCTCAAACATCCAGAAACTTAAGCCCAACCATCACTTCACTTCACTTCACTGATCATTCTCAAATAAAACCAGACTGACTGTATCACACTACGTCAAACCCCATGAAACTCCCTGAAACTCCCATTCCACAGTAGTAAAACGATTGCCATCGATCGACCATCGAGTTATTCGTCGAAAGAGTCGCTGGCACCCGATAGATCGAACTCCTGCGAGGTGGCAGGCTGTCGATCGGGCACCAGCAGCCACCCTCACGTCCTCACGAACTTGTACACGACCCCGAAGACGAGCACACTGACCAGAACCAGCACCAGCGCAGTCACCACTTTCGCGAACGCGTTCAGCCCGCTTTCCGTGTGCTGTTGAGGTCTCCTGGTGGGAACGCTCTGCTTCGAGGCCAGCCCTCGAGCCAACGCAGGGAACGCGAGGCTCTGCGTGAAGGTCAGCTTGTGCAAGGACTCCGAAAGGGAGTAGGGGCCTACAGATCCTCGAGCTGCTGCCCTGAGGAGGGCGTACTCCAGGTCCAGGGCGTCGAACATGCTGTACCTGTTGATTTTAAATCGCTTCGATGAGGTGCAGTGTCTAGATGCGATGGAAGTTGATTAATACTTTCAGTGTCAGAGGGATTTTAATAGAAACTCGTCGTTCCTGAGTTGTAACTGTACAGCAAAGGCATGCTTTATCTGTTCTTTAGCCAAAGTTTCCTCAAAAACTTCGTTCATCTAGTTACAGAAGTGGAAAGAAAACAGCTCCTTGCTCGGATCGATTCAATGTCTCGGTGAAGGTTTACCCTTGAGAGTTCAGGTAGCGAAAGGGTGCGGCTAAATGAAAACAAATCCCATCGATTCGCGTGCATCAAAGGACAGAATTAGTCGAGTATCGATCGCGATTATTGTCTCGGTTGCATAATAAAGGGAAGTGGTACCGCCACCCGCTTCGAGTCATCTGTTCGTCGTATTTGCATGGTGCCAGGGTCGCGCCTTGGCACGAGCCAAGAACGTCAGGATACATCAACCCGAGGGATTATTTCTAGCACTGCTGCCGCTGTAAGCTAATTCTGTAAAACGAAGAAGGAGTCACGACATCTGATACTGTTCAAATTAAATACCGGAAGAGAATTTGGAATTCCTCTTACAACAGACCAAATCTGAATTTCAAGGAACGCTACCAGGGAAGAGTATCATAGCTCTGGAAAATGGGGATATTTCGAGAAGCTTTGACCAACGTTTCTATGAAAAGAGGTCAGTGGACCTAATCTATGAAATACACTGCCATAAAAAGAGAACAACATATCAGGAAACTTTGACAGGGTGATCTGCAGATGCATCTAGGGCAGCACGCTCTGCTGTTCACTTACAAGTGAAAATAATACTTTCCCAGTGCCCGATAATGAGGCCTCTGGAAAATCCTCTGCGTCTCTGACAACTATTCCAACAAACACAGCTTAAAAAACTATGATCCTAATAATGACACTGAAGAGAGGACAATTTTATTCATATTTCATTAATTTCAAAGCAAGGCAAAATATTAAAAATCATCTGTGCTATGTCAGTGGAACAGCCATCTAAAATGCTACAGATTTTCCAAATTATCCAATAGTTCATTTGCACTACCTGCTGCTACGCCTTCTGTCCTGAGAGTGCATCGAGGCGATTGCAGAGCTTGGCATCGACCGCAGGCTGCTGGTAGTCGAACTCGAGGGACTAGGCGGAAGTGGAGGCGGTTCCTCGTCGATGGACGTTCTATCAGGCGTCGGCGGCGTCTTAGACCCGGAACTGTGGTGATTGTGATGCAAATGATGCAGCTGCAGTCGAGCGTGGTCCGGATGGAGTAGACTGGCGCGACGAGATTGCTGTGGCGTCACGGCGGGGCTAGTACTCGCCACACCGCAGGGCGATGGTGATGCCTTTTGCAACAGTGTTCATTGAATTATTATTCCATAAACGACTTGAGTTTCCTACGTTGCAGTCGTCCAAATAAGCAGGCTTTTCAGAAATTTGATATCTGAGGTAAGAGGCTTATAGAATTCTGTGGTATTTTAATTCTAATAATAATAATAATAATACTTTATTGAAGAGCTTTACAAGCCCTCTTACATCTAAATAGATGTACTAAAAGAAAGTAGTATTTCGAAGTCTGACTTATCAAACAGAATAGTAATTAACAGATGCTTCCATGGAAAATGGTACTTTAACAAACTATTTTGTCTGCAGAATGTTTATACTTCAGTATTCTATTTTCTGTAACCAGACTCATATTTGAAATAACTTTTGAATCTTATTTCTAAAATTTCTATTGGAAATTCTCTTGGATGGAATTTGAAAGAAGGAATGATATTCATTTCGAAATCAGTTGATACTGATTAAAGTAAACTATTGTTGAAGATAATTTTTGTGAAGTTGCAGAGTGACCAAGCGTTTCCTGTGAATTGTACCTGGATGGACTCGATGCCACTGTCGTTGACATTCTCTTGGACATCGGGGAAGACGAACGCCTGTGCCTGGCCGTCTGCCTCGCCCCTCGGCGAGTCGCTCGGCCATACCTGAAGCAGAGGAAGTCCACCCCGTGGTTCCGTGCAGACTTCCGCCGTGACAACGTTGTTCTGTTCACTTGTACCGAGGCACAGTCGGCCCAGCTCTCTCAGTGGCTTCTATTAAACAATATTTAATAACCACTGACGACAAAAATATTCCTCATGGCTATAGATGCTTGGTACATTCAATAGTGTTAATCGCCATAATATGAAACACTCAATTTGTGACTGCAGAGATATCAAACTATGTTGACGAAGAGTATTATCAATTATAGATACGATTTCTATTGTAAATTAGTTACTATTACTGTAACAACTATTGCTACATTAAATTACTATAATTATAATAATAAATTTTATATTCAAATATTGAAGAGGAATAACAGTTGTCAGAAGTTTGAAGTGATTCTACATGTCAAGATGCTTAGTACGAAAACCGAGAGAAATAAAATTGTGTTTGGGACTTTGTTTCAGAGTTATTAATTACTGCAGAAATATCTAAAATTCGAAATATGTCTGGTTAGTGACTTATTCTACTGCTGTCGAGTAGTACAGGTCAGACGCAACGATATCAGTAGAATAAGTCTAGGCAGACACAGTCCACACACATTTTACGTGTATCTTCACGAATTAAATATAATCGCCCATTAAAATGTCTAACATCTATTGTCAAACACTCTATACTATAATACTAAAACTTCCATAAAGCTCTACAACTCTTTTAGGAGAACAAAACCCTCTTGCCCAGTATTCATCATGTTATCTTTAGACTTTGAACGTCTTCTATACCTAACATAACCGTGTTTCATTCCTGATAATATCATTCCTCGATGTTATACCATTCACGTGCACGTAGAAATTAAACCATTAAACACGTTATATTTATATCGCTCGGAGCCTGTCACGTTGTTCAAATAGATTCGCCCAGTGAAATCACGCGAAGAAATTTCCCATTGGCCCAATTGTTTACTCAGCTTTCCAATTGAAGACACAATCTATATAATACCAGAGGACAAGGAATATTCCTACATTTCTAGAAATACAGCATCCGCCTCAATTGCTGGAAGCAATCTATGAAGCACTCGATATAGAAGTCAATCAAGCCAAAATGGAATAAGCTCGCCGAAAATTCAGTCGAATATCGAGGCGCAGGAAATCATAAATAATGTAATAAAATGGAATTCACTGGCAGTCAGGAATTTCGTTCCACGCGAGTCGTGCGTGAATTCCAGCCGTATCTATCGAACTTCCCTGCCCTCGTCGAAGATAGCCACGTTTGGTAGATCCATCAGCGTTTGTGCCATCATAAAAGCTCCTCCGTCAGTGGAAAAACTGTTATTTTGTCGTGCATATTTCATCGATTCGACAGGGAAAAGGACATGCTTTGAAAGCTATCAATCGTTGCTAGCATTTCGGCCCTCTGCTTCACAATAGGGGTTGAAGGCTGCAGTTTTTTCGATATCATGAACGATTAATGCCAAGGGCACGGAAGTTTTAATGCAAAGAAAAAGGGGTAGCGGAACGAACTGTTCAGCAGTGAAAAAGTAACCCTAAAAATCGTCGATTTTTGGTCCCACGATTTTGGAGCCGAATTTTGTGCCAAATGTTAGTGCAAGAGGAGAAATTAATCACTAGAATGTGACTTAGGTTCTTTTGCTTTACAACCAAAGAATTAGTTCCTGAGTTAGGAGAAGTCGAAGTTAATAATAAAATTTGTTGAAGCCTTAGTCCATACGCTTCTACTCTTGTCAGCTCAATTAAAACTTTTGCAGTAACTAATATTTCACCATTAGACTGCAGACTTTTATGCAATTTCATATTTTTGTAAACACAGCCAAAAAAATGGACCCTAAATAAAACTTTGCTTCACCTTTTAATTACCATAATTTACAATGTATTTTTCGTACTTTTTATATCCTTGAATATTATATGAATTCTGTAACCTTTTATACATTTCAAGTCTCTATATAGATGCATGAAAATCCGCAGTCTATTCATCACAAACTTTTTGCATAAAATTCAGTTCCAACATCAAAGGACCAAAAACGAGCGAATCGAGAAATGCTATCAATTTAGCGTTACTCTTTCGTGAAAAGTTTTGATACCAACACCAAGGGAAGCTTAATTGCTAGAAAAATGCGAGAGGAGACACCCTCAAGATTAAGTTTCGTGAAGACTTTCAATTTCCTCTGAGTGAAGTTTAAAAGTTCCTCGACCTCTGACACTCCCGCGTAATTTTCAGCCAATTCTGAAATACTTAACGATCAGATTCTCGTTAAAGCCTGTTTACACTGATACTGAAGGTCACCATAATGGCGGCTCCCTTTGTAACGGGATGACGTAGGATAGTTCACCGCTAATATTTATCCTTGCGTGATAATAAAAGTGCAAAGTTCAGTGGTTGAACAATTCAGATTTGCTCTTTATTCATAGTTCCACGACGAGCAAAGGTGTTAATGGCGATGAATAGTCGCACGGCTAAAATTAGACGTGACAGTTACTCGTTTCGTGGTGAAACGAGACGCTGCACGTACCTCGAGATCACTTTCCACACCGTGGACGTAAAACAGCGCGCGGCTGTTTGACGATTCGCGATCGAGGTCGAACAATTCGTTGTTTTTTCGCCACGTTGGTGGCTCAAAAAAGAACGATGGTCATTTGGAGGCGAAAAATGAGAAAAAAGCCCTGGGTGTAACGTGAATCGATACTAAGCGACAAGAAGGTATCGTGAAGTGTTTTTTTAACCTTTTGGGAATGTTATTTCAACCACCCCTGATTTCTTATCTCGAACGATATGACTCTGATTCTTGGAACAGATTACAAGGCCCTTAAAGAAAGTTAATAGAGTATTGCTGGGAATTTTTTCTGTAAGTAAGTGTTCTTTCAGTGGAGTGTAAGCATACAGGGTGTTACACAGAAAGGGTTAATAATACTCATCGAGAGATCTAAGAAACGTCTAACCACCCCCAAATCACCGTCTTTCCATTCGATTTGTATCTCTGATGGCATCACAATTACCCTCCACGGTGAGCAACCCTCTTATTTACCCTCCCAGACGAATTGAATATGAATAGTCTCGCTACTATCGCGCTTTATATCCCAGCTGATAAGAAAAGCAAAATCCCTCGAACCGTAATCGTTTAAAACAGATCCCAAAGGGGTGACATTTAATGACTGCTGGATGTCAATTCACGAGATTAATTTTACCTTTCACAGAGACTTTTTTATAAGTCCATAATTAATCTGACCTCGCATGAAAAAAGCCAGCGATGGTCAAACAGACGATGCGAACGCAGATCGATAGAGCGCAACCAGGAAGCTCTCTAATGAAGCTGGAAGGCTTTTCGCAGGTTTTCCATAACCCGGAAGGGAGGGAACGGTATCAACCATTATGCAGAGAAGAATGAAAAAATGGGCCGTCTCAGCCATGAGGAATCCGCCAAGTAACGAGGCTTTATCTCTAAATTGAATAATACGTCTTAATCAAAGGCAGGAAGCGGTTACAGTAGAATAGACTCTATTCTTTTTTGTCCCATCGATGTGAACCAGTTGCATCACTTCTGCGGTTTTCGCGAAAGAACCTGTGACGAACAAAACGTAGTTCGAGCGAAACAAGAATTTGGCAGGGGTCCAAATCTTCTGACGAGAAGACTGACAGAAGGGGACAAAGAGGACAACCATGAATCACTGCTACAAAAGCAGGAAATTTGCATTTTCTTTCTCCCTGGGATCCTGCCATTTGTTGCCATGGGAACGAGACGTCTGCTAACTATTTACACATGTCGAAGTTGTTGAAGCAACTGAAGAATTCCGTGTCCACAGGAAAGACATTACCAGGATTCTTTGGAGAACTTTTTCCATTAAATTCCTCACGAATTTTTGGAAATCGTATTCGGTTGTATTCTGAAGGATATTTTTGTCTTCCTTTTTCACACAATTCCAGTGTTCATTCGTACACATTCTCCGCTAGAACTGACACGACTGACCGTTCCCAAAGCCCGATGGCTCTTTTGTTGCAGACATAATAGTTAGCTGCGCACATCCCAGGGAACAAGCATATGATCAAATTCACTGAACAGGCGTAGCAAAATAACACATTCATGCACCGTGCGTCACAATACGCGCAATTACGCGTGAACGTATTTGGTCCCTACTTTGACAAATAATAGCCAACCAGAAATGTCAGAAGCTACAAAACGCATTTCGCTTAATATTGAAAAAGTCTCCAATCATTTTGCCAGATTTAGAACGAATTAGTCTGACACGGTCCACGAGCAATGTACTAAAAATTTCACGATGTTTCTGTTAAATTAAAACTCCAGAAATTAATTAATCGCGCGCCAGTTGCTCACGGTGGATATTAAAAAGTTCGTCAGCGCGTTGGGGTAAATATCTCCTTCGGGCCGAGTCGAAGTGTTATCAGCTGCTCTAATAAATTACGACCCTAACGGGGATGGAAATTCACGCGTTCGGGGATGCAAAAAGTTTCCCATCTTTTGTGATTGGAGTTTCTACATCTTGCGAAATGGAATTGCGACGATGAGTTTCTGAAAGTATCACAAAAAATGTAGAATGTTAAAATAGAAAATCGTTATCAATTTATTTTAGCAATTTCTAAGGAACCATCTTCAAGTACAAATTTATTACAGTTGAAAAGAATAACTTATTGCTTCGTTTAGATTTCTGTGATCTTTTATTCATCTGTCAGATACAGACACAAATTTCAATTTAGAAGTTATTAGAAAACGTCGCGGTAAATTACACTTTCATTCTTTGTTGAAGTCATTTCAGAATCTTTTTGAGGGAGAATCCCTCTTTCTCTATAGTATGCATTTCTAAAAACTTTCGAACACTACTGTTAATTGCTTTCATGTTATATGAGACAGAATTAATACCTCTTGTATTAATGCATTCGAAATTCTATTTGAGAGATTCCATGCTACTCGCTATTTACATTTATGATAAAACATAAAATTGTTAATTATTTTGTGACTAAACATTTTTATAGAAATATTGTAATACGAATATTGTGTTGTACGAGGATTACTTACATTTCCATTAATCATGTAGAAATGTAAAGGGTATGATACACTCTTAATTAAATTACACCCTCTGATCAAATACACCCTTGATTAAATTTAATGTGAATGATATTACATTTTACATATTATTGATTGTTTTATAATATTTATTGTGAATAAAGTTTCACATTGGACAGTATTGGACAGTTGACAAAAAAGGATTGAAATCTGAATGTCTTACAAAGTAAATACACATAACTCTTTATTTTAATTTTCAGCTAGGCATAGAGCACCCTGGCACAGTTAAAACAAAAAATCGCAGGAAACTCTGTATGAACCTACATACACGAATCTTCCTGAAGATATTGCATATAAACTTCCATCCCCTCGAACAAAATTCTCCAGAATTGCCAAAAATTACCTCACGCCCACAAATTGAGAATTCTTGACAACCCTCTCACCTTGAAATTCTTCAAGCTAATCACGAAGTACCTCCACCCACCCCGAATTTCCTGGCAAGCAGGCATCCTCTGCATCCCATACATCGAGTCTCAACTAACCCTCTAAAAATTTCATGCCCCAAGTAGGCAGGTGTCAGAGGGGGCGGGGGCGAGTCCATAATCGCAGCCAATGATTCGCGAAGCGTGTCGAACAGACGGAGAACGATGTTCGTGGCCGTGACTCGAAAGAACTTGGCTTGTCTGACCTTGACATAGCACGGTCGATGAGGTAAAGGAAAAAGAGGGGTTGCTTTCGTTTGCACGACTCCTCCACGCGTGTAAACAGGTGCAACCCTTCCTCGACGACTTTCGACTGATTTTTAATCGTCGACTGGGAACGATTCTTGAGGAGATTTTCGTCTCTGGTTGCGTTTGGAAGCTCGTTCAAGCGGAGTGGATGGAGAACAGAGTTCCAGGGGAGCGTTTCGAGAAGAGGGGTGGATATTAATACTCGGAGAAAGAGGAAGAGGAAATTTGCGATCAGAGGGACTGATGAAAGGTTAATGGGGAAAAGTTGGAGGTCGACTAAGCGGAGACTAATTGAAATTCGTGGACGTCGAGCAGCAAGGGGTGAGAATGTCAAAGGGAGGCCTGGTGGACTGTTCGTTTACTGGGAGTGGATGACTCCGCGACGAAAGGGAAACCGTCCCTCGGTGAATTCGCTTTTTGCTTCGACTCGGCTAGTTTCTCTTCTTTTTGCCACTACTAGAGAGTGAATTTTCACTCCTGCTTTGACGATCGCTGGTACACGCAAATATTTGAACGACCTGCCTCAAAAGAGCTTCTGAAATGAGTTCAACTAACAGGGAGCGATGAGAAGACTAGAGAGAGCTGAGCTTAATAATGCTCATTCTTTTGCAGTAAAAGATAGGTTATTAATATAGAGACATATAGGAACGATAAATGTGAAACCTGTATCGAGAAACTGGTCTGTCGCCCCAGATGGCTTCCTCGGATAAAAAAATTCTTGTACTGGAAATGTTCGTGAACCTTTTCAGGAAACTAAAAATGTCATTTGCAAATTTCCTCTTTTGCGCCAATATCTGGGACGCTTTCAAAAGGAATACAAAGCATTGACTGACGTTATTTCACTTCATCCCTGATGAGATAAAGAGGAGGGAAGGGTCTCATTATATCTGGATCCAGCATCCCTCTCATTTGAGAATCGTGGAACGCCCGCAGATCACTAACACCTGAAGAACAAGGAAAATACGACCGAAGGACATTATTATCGGAATACTTCCTCCCTTTTTTCTTGCTATTCTTACACTCTGTAGATTCTGTGACAGAGTTTAAGTGGAGGGGAACCTCTGTGAGAGTCCTTCAGACCCTCGTTATCGCGTTGTAATCCAGTATCAAATGGGCCCCTTGATACAAGTATAAACAGTAAACAAGAAGGGAAAAAGAGAGTGAAGGTTTCCTCGAAAGAAAGATACAGAATTCTAGAAGATTGTCTTCTCTCACTTTGAAAGTGTGGGAAATTGAATATTATATGCAGGAATGATAATCTTGGCGATGATCCCTTGACAATTATCTAATGAAAAATTGAATGCTTCTATGAGAAGTTCCTATAGTTTTCTTTAGTAACATGAAATTTGGGAGGTCTAGAGGTGCAAAATAAGAGGATCTGAGAGCTAAAGAAAATTACATTATAAAATGTAGGTGTTATGAATAGTTAAAGAAATCCCAATGATATCAAGGTGATCATAAGATAATCGGAGTATAACATTAACCCTTAATTAATATGACAGCGTTTATGCACACCATTGTATGGAAAATATCCATGAATAATCTGGAAAAAATTAATTAACTGCGAAGTTATACATTTTTTGTAAACTTCTATACATTTTTGTTCGTGATGGAATCGCAGGAACCTTATCATACTATATTGGTACTATAACACCATACTAACTGAAGATTAAGAAACTTTAAGAAAACTAAGAAATGTCACTTAAAATATAAATTATTAAGGATTTAATTCATAAAAATGCTTCAAAGGAGGGACAAACTCTAAATTTTATCCTTAAGAAACTTCAGTTACCTTAAAAGAACTTGAGACAGAAGATACCTACAAAAATTTCTTCAAGATATAATTTACAAAATTCTCAAAAATTCGATCCAAACAGTTCCTCCAAGCCAAAGACTCTGATCTCTAAAACGACTTCCAGACCACAAAAAAACACAAACTAGCGACCCACTCAACAACAAAAAATACTCAAAAAACACTTGCTAAAAAGTATTCCCATCAATTCCTCCCAAACTACTCATACCCCACTCAAACTCAGCTACCACTACCCAACTACATGCAAAACCGTCTACGTGCTACCTTCTCACCCCAGAGAGCCATTATAAAAATCACACCACAGCCCCCCTGCACCATGAACTCTATAAACTCTCACAACTCCCACTTGAACCTTCTCAGTTCAGCATCGAAGACAAGGCACGATCACCCCCCGAGCGAACCACCCCAAACAGCCTGACCCGTTCGACTAATCGCGAGGCGAGGTGGTCGCCCGTAAACAGTCAGAGGAGCTCGTTGAGGAATCGAACGACCCACCTGCATGCTTCCGGGGCCGGGCTCATGGCCAAGGGTTCCGGCACGATCAGGTGTCGGCGTCCAGGTTACGCGTGTATCTTCTCCTCGATCGGCCTGTTCGGGGGTTCGAACTGCGACTGGTTTCGCTCGGCGACCGACAACCGAGACAGAAGCGTGCTCTGGCTTGGAGGGGGTTGCCTCGGTCCGGTAGCTCGCCAGGGGTGGGGATGGCGGCTGTGTTCCTCGCGCGACAGGGGTGAGAGAGGTTCAACACCGTGCTCCTGACGGGAGTTTGATTTACCCTTCGTGTCCCTCGTCGAGACTGATCGTTATCTGCTGCTTCATTTGACTCATCGACTCGAGATTCGATTTGCTACCTGATTGCCACTCTTCGGAAATTTTAGGAGAGTCGGGGTTGTTATAGAGGACGGTGCAGTGGAGCACTGTGGGGGAATCGTTGTACGTCTGTTTGTGAGAGACGTGTGGGGCAATGGGAGCAGTAATGGACTAGCCACATTGGGAAAAATTGGAGAAATAAGCAATCTAGAATACAGTAAATTCTTCTGTAATAGGGTTTTGAATTATTCTGAGTTTTTTATAACGTGGTACGAATTAATGGCGTTATAGGAGGGTTTTATAGGGCTCTTTTATGATAAATTAATGTCACTAACTCGACTTCGAAAAATGTGACTTGTAATTATAATAATTAGTTCACTTTTGCGCTCAGTGCTTTAGATATACTATCCCTAGCGAAACTACCCCTTTTATCTTCCCGAAAAATGAATCCAATCCTCTCAACATGACATATACCAAGTATCAAGAACCACATTGAGGTTGCTTAAATGCTCGTCGCAGACAATAGCCAGATCACTCGACCGCAGAGGTAAAGAGCGGTTTGCTCGCTGAAGTACCTAAAAAACGAACAACCGATCGAGGAAACAGAGGAGATTCGTAGAAAAATTCTTCAAGAGTCGATTAGAGCATCAGAGGCAAAAACTAGCGACGATAGACGTTTAAAAGCAGTCAAATTCCCACAATAATTACGATCACCTAATTAGGATAATTACCTAATAATTAAATAATCAAATAATAATCACATTCATCCTACTCAAAAAACAGTAACACAAAAATCAACTTCAACTCCTCCTATGCTTCAAATAAACCCACAAAAAAATAACCAAAAACATCCCCAAATGAATCAATTAATCTCGTCAGCATTCCACTGACTCAGCTCCAATAAATCTCTCTACAGAATCCTCCTTTTCTCCACACCCCTGGGGCCCGAATCAGGAAGCACGCTTCCCAATTCACCGAAGCAACAGCTAGACCGGAAAAGGAAGAAGGAAGCAGGAAGCGAAGGCCTGCGTGACGGCAGAGCTGTAGCGGAAGCTCGAGGATCGCACGACAGGCACAGAGGGTAGGGTACGGTCGAACTGTAGCGCGAGAGAAAGTGAGGGGTTCGAGGGCCAGGAGAATGGAAGGAGACGTACAAGTGCTCGCGAAGAAGAAGCTTGGCAAGAGAAAAGGGAGGGCGAGGACGCGACGCCGGCGCGAGAGAAACCCCGTAGGTCAAGGTCGTCGCAGGTGGCGTCGAGCCCCGTGGTACGGCCCTGAAGCCCCACTCGACCGTCTGAATGCCGCGTGCAGGACGATTTTTGCCTCTCTCGAGATCGATATAACCAACCCCCGGTGAAGCTACAGGCGAAACGGGCCGCTTCTCCTGCCGCCTGCCTCCGTCCTGCAACGTGGAAACTGATAAGGGTCGCTGGTGCTGCACCGAATCGATCAACGCCTGATTCGTTAACTCATTTATGCCTGGAGACCCAGGGCTGAATATGTGCCTGGAATTTGATCAAACTGGGCAGACGTAGATGCATGGACGAATGTATTCTCTGAGCTGAAAGTTTTGATAAATGTATCTTGGTCCCCAGAAGGGTTGGCAGAACGTAATTTATATGAAATTTTAGACCAGTATGAGACTATTTTAAAATTCTATTTAGTTAGAGAATGTATGAGTAAATGGCTCAAAGAAGAAACATGGAACCTATAAAGTGCAGGTGGGTCAAGCTGATGCTCCTACTGACTATTTTCTTAATGAACTTGTTGAGCTGAGTCCACTAGGGCTTTGACTGCTAAAATAGTATAGGGTGGAAATGAGTGTATTCGTCAGGGTAGATGAAATTATGGAGATTTATGCTTTACTGTGATACTTACTCAGATTATTTTAATCCTTTGTGGCTACACTAGGCAGTGAATTTTGAAATTTTTGTAAACTTCTTTTATATTTGTATTTTCTCCTACAAAAATTTGACTGAAGTAGCGATGGTGTATTGAAATAGAGACTTCAATAAGTAGCCTAGAATTTTTTCAGATTTCTTGAAAGCTTAGAAAGCGGGCAAAATGAACTCAGTGGGTCCACGAAAAATGCCAAATCAAGTGTGACCACAGAGAATTAAATTGAAACTGAGAACAACCTCCTATTATTGCTTCATTACCATTTCTTAATGGAATGCAATGGACGAAGTTTCGAGCCAAGTATCGAGGCTGCCTTTATCGAGACCTTACTCTAATAAATTACTCACTAATAAGGTGAATTAATTCCTAGAAAATCTCGATTCTTTCAAAGACAGTCTACATATTGAACTATAAAATACTATTATATACACTACAACATAATGTATCTATTTTATATATAATCCATGGACTCAAATAATTAAGACTAAATTTTCTGAATTTTTTAGAAGTTATTATATTGAGGATCTGTCATAAATCTGTAGACTTTCTTTCGACTTTACTAGGCTTCAATCCAGGGGAAGTTGTGGGTTGACGTAATGGGATTGTTTATCGTCCTTGGGTAATTGCATGGTATGGGGTGGAGATCTCGAACAGGGTGGAATGTTCTGCGTGTTTCGAAAGAATGATTTATTTAAGTCTGGTTATGATTTGATTAAATTGAGGGGAAGTTCAGCGAATATTCCAAGAGGGTTGTTTATCGCGATCGAAAGACTGCCTGAGTTATACAAGTACTGATAGATAAAAACGTCATTTCAAATTTAATTTCCCTGGAAAGTAGTTCACTGACAGCGACTAACTCAGTAGAAAGTATAAAGAGACAGCAACAAATGAACATCTATTTGCGTCTTCAATAAACATTGCCAACCAACGGCAAATTGCTCGCCACGCGTCATTTATCTCCACTGCATTTCGCCATTCGAAGCGCTCGATTTATTTAGCGATAACAAACATCACGGTGCGTAGATACTGTGTATTTTCGTCTATTTTATTTCAAACGTATCCTCTCGCCGACAAGCGTTTAATTTTCCGCGTCACGTTTCAGCAACTCCGCGCGAAATTTGCTCCAATAATTAATTAACGATTTTAGATATAAGCACAAAACTAACAATGAATCTCGCGTTCCACGAACCAAAATATATTGCTTGTTAATTACGCAGCGACTTTGCTAAATGGAACACTCGTGTGAAAGGATATCTCTAAAATGAACAGTAACATGAAATAAAAAGGGTCTGAGATTATCTCATTAATTCAAAGAAATAAACGTCCTCCATTACTTTCCACGTATTTAAATCGCTAAAAATGGACGTCCTTCGTGCCGTGCCAAGGAAGACGGCATCGAAGATGGAATCCTTAATATGACTGCGTCTTATGCATCTCATGCGGCCTCATAACGCGTGCTTTGCGCATAGGCTATAAATATTTCTTTATTCCATGGAAATTTCCCCATCAAGAGATAGACGTGTCATGGACCGTGTCCGCCGTATTTCACAGGATTTCTTTCAACGAATAATATCCTCTACGTAGAAGAGTACTAATCCCATCTTATTGACCCCTCTATCTCGATTCTCGAATCGAAAACTTGAACCACGCTCGAAATTTATGCGCCACGTTAATCGTTCCTTTTGTCAACGCTGGCTTTTCTGATTTCCTCGACGATTAACTCCTACTATAGAAATCGTTCGATCTTATGGTCTAAGTTATTCCTTGTGCGTGATTCTTAGTTGGGTGTAAAACAGAACGCGAGGGTCTTATCTTGATTTCTTTGTTTTGAAGAAACAGGAATTTATAATGATCATTTCAGCAGGGTTTTGGAGAGACTAAGAGGGATACTAATTTTTGAACATCTTCTTAAAAATTCAAAAGTTCAAAAATTTAAAAATTCAAAAATTCAGAAGTTCAAAAATTTTAAAATTCAAAAATTCAGAAATTCAGAAATTCAAGAATTCAAGAGTTCAAAAATTCAGAAATTTAAAAATTCAAAAATTCAGAAATTCAACTGTTTATTTAAATATTCCAATCTTCTAATTTTCAAGTTCTGAAACATTTTAATATTCACTTAAATATTTAAACCATTTAAATATTCTCATACTTGAATACTCAAATACTACAAATTTCTAATCTCTTTAAGTTTAAAATTTTCATATACTTCATCCCTATTTCTAGATTCCACATTATAGAACTAACAAACGTAGCTCCAACTAAAGCCTTCTGTAATCCATACGTTATCATTATAATCTCTGAATGAACTAACTATCACATATCTCGAATCTAAATACTTTAGTTGCTAAAAAATTTACAGAGTTCACAAAGTCACAACTTCTGAGAATAAATATGCATCAAAGAATGTTTCCATGAGTGATTCTGACAAAAAGAGCTATCACCAGCTGACTCCAATTCCCTCAAGGTTAGGATCAGAAAAGAAAACGAGAAACAGCGTTTTAAGGGATGACAGATTTCCAGTTACGCGATCAGGACATCCTGAATCCTCAAGGGATCGATCTACCCGCGGTAAATTGAATTTCACCCTGTGGACAACCGTGACGATCGATTCCAGAATTTTTTGGAAGAGGTTCGAAGGTCAAGAAGGTAAAGCAACCCTTAGCGTGGGTGGAAATTGCGCAATCCATGTTACATACTCCCCTTAGGAGATTACCAAGATTCACGATAGATTAGCTTTTAATGAACGACTCTTTCGAAGAGCTTCCAGAAATAAAAGATGCTCGAGGAGAAATTAATTGAAAAAAACTGTGGCAAAACTGTATTTAAAACTCGTTTAACATCTGTTTCTCAAGATTCATTGTAATATGATTGTATAAGCGTAGATATTAACATGAAAAGAAGCCTAAGGATTCTTAAAGTCCCCGACAGAAGTAATTCCATTGCAAGGGAACTTTTATTAACGTGTATCTGGGTAGAAGAAAACGCCAGCAATACAAAGGGATGCTGGACAGGCAAAATGGTCCAACAATGAGGAAATAATTCTTCTTATAAGGGAAACAGTACCCGGAATTCTCATTGTATCCCTTAAATTCCGTTGCTCCATTTTGCAACAATCCTGTATTATGCAAAAAGGGGGAAGCTGCGTGTGCTCCCACTGCATTGTTCCGCAGTGTTATCGACTAACGCGTCTCGATTCACGAATTTCGAGCAACTTCTCCTCGGTTAAAATTCATTTCTACGAAACTCTCTACTTTGCTACCTTCATTTACAGCAGTAATGCGCTTCCTTCACACGCGAGAATCGTCGCCGTGAATGTTTCAGTGGATGTGGGATGGGAAGGGAGGATTAAAACTCGATTTCCTCTACGATGTTCGGAGCTTCCTTGCTGTTCGAACGAAATTCACCTGGCAATATCGCGGCGGTCGTTGAACGAGGACAAAACTCAATGAGATGGAGACTCGCGTATAAGGATTAAAGTTTCATCCGTTGCGTTTGGAATTAATTCTAGCTGAGGTTGAAAAGCGTTCCGACGACGTTTTTTTAACGTCCACCCCAGGCAACTAGGAAATTCTCGCGAAGCGATTTTTGATGAGGGGATTCGCAGGAAAATGACGAGCAGTGCTTGGAAAATGAAACCTCAGGTTGTTAATTAAATTGTAAATTTCTGCTGGTAGCTTAGATAATTTTTTCTGTGAAAACAATTAGTCTTTAGAAAGGATTCTCTGCTGCTCTAATTTTGCAACTTTTTGAATATGGTTTATACTTCGTATTTATTATACAGGGTGTTGAAAAAAGGGTTCAAGACTTTAAGGACTTTTAGTACTCACTGAGAAGAGTAAAAGATGTTTAATAAACGTAGGTTCTGAAATCAGTTCCTTCGACAAAAAACTGACTTTTATTATCTATGAGTATTTGATAGAGTGAGTTTCTTCGCGACGCATTCTCATCGCCACCATTTCAACCTCAAATGCCTCAAGTAATTCCAATCAAAATGAACCACGAAACAGCGAGAATAGCGTGACTGTTCGTATTTAATTCGTCTGGGAGGGTAAATGAGAGGGTTGACCGTCGTAATGGAGCAATAGTGACGCCATCAGAGGTACGCATCGAATGGAAAGACGCTGGTTTGGGGGTGGTTCAGGGACTCGGCCAAGGACAAGTAGGGTCAAGTCCTCGGGGCGCAACAGATAGCTGCGTCTGCACAACCGTGTTCTCCTTGAACAGGAACACGAGGGGAGGAAGCTGCTTCGATTTCCTGTTCGAATTACTGCAGCAGAAACCCCTGGATTCGCGCGTTGCGCCACTAGTCGAGGGGGTTGCATTCTGGCTGGATTAACGAGGATGGATTAACGAGCTCGTGACTTTTTTCTTCTCTGCCGCGGCAGAGAACAATAGGGGTCACTTTTCGCTGGCAATCAAAATCGTCTTTTGATGCGCTTTCTTTCATTAGTTAATTGTTAATTTTGTCGGAGATCGTGCTGTGACAGAATTCTTTGTACGACAGTGGGTAAATGTAGGTGTTGTCTGACAAAAAATTGTAATTAGAGTCCTGTCAGTGATTGTTGGAATCCTTCTTCTTGAAGTTGAAAAGTGTTAGATCTCATCGTGAACACAACACAAATATTGCTATTATTATTATCTTAAACTTAATATTTCTATTTAGTAAAGGATAGTTTTTAATATTTCGATATTCTTAAAACCACTTTTTTCTGTTCATATTTAAAGTCTTTTCGTGATTACCGACCAAACAAAGCACCTAGAGTTCGATCTCACTTGTAGATCATCGATCAGAAGTCGCTGGATCCACGCCAGATGGAGCTCGCTGTTCACTTGTAAATCCTGCGCAAGAATTCACTCGCTTTGGCCGCGGGCAGAGAAAGCTCGAGTCAGCCTCGAAGGCTTCAGCTGATACCTGCCTCTTCTTCTCCTTTTCCTTTCACCGCGGCATATGTCACGGCGGAGCCATGCGCGATTTCCAATGGAATCGTGGCTGCCTGATAACGATCGAGACGGTTTCACGCAGCTTCAAAGATCATTGAGGAAATCCGCGACAGTCCCGACGAAAGCACCTTCATCCACCTTCATTCTTCCTCGTCTTTCTCAGCATCGAAGAACCGTTTCGAATACTCAACAAGGAACCCCTTGGACTCTTGAAAGACCTCAGAGAATTTCAATTGATTTGGGAATTAGCAATATGTTCCTCGCGAGAAGAACGTCTCGGTTCGATGGAACAACGATGGAGTCGTTACCTGTTTCTAGCCCTGATAATAGGGTCGCGATAATAGCGTAATTTATGAGGCAGACTTCTTATTAGATCAACCGATCGATCAGAACGTCGCTGTGTATCGGCAGGTTAACGGTGCGCCTCGCGGCTGCAGTCACGCGTGCAGTTTTCGACGGAGTTACGAACGAAGAAACGATCATTAGCATTCCGAGCGATCATTTCTTTAAATAGACGCCGGCTGAAGGATAACGGACCACGTTCCTTTCTTCGATTTTCTTCCTTACTGCTTGGGTGCCAGGTATCCTCGACGCTTATTAAAAACAGAGTCATACTTCCTCGCGAGGCACGGTAACGATCAAGATGACGAGTCTTCGTCGGTGAAATGATTTAATTGTCACGTGAGCTGAGCGAGAGACAGTTATTATACAATTTATTATGCTAATTGAGAGGATGCGTCTTTAAGAGAACGTTCACTTTTTTTTAAGCACTTCCAGAGGCAGTCAATTTAAAAATCAGATATAAGTCTTCTTCAGATTTTTTTTTTAATAGTTCCTCGATATTTAGCAATTCAGAGTGTAGTAATTATATTATGGAGAACAGTTTGCATAAAAATTATTCGTTTTACATGTTGTAGCTTCGATGACGGGATATTTACTGCTTTCATGTCGAATAGGTGAACCTCGATCGCTTCCTCCTGAGATCCATAGATCCCCAAGAGATGCAATTACTCGAGCAGGAAGTACTTCATCGATCGTTCTCGCGATTGAAAGTGGCTATTGTAATCAATCTTTCCCCCTGGTTCGTGGATCGAAGATCCTCGACCTCGACTATTTAGAAAGCGATCGACAGTAATTCATTGTGAACTGTAGATTATTCTTAGTTCTCTATGTGTTCACCTTTTAATAATTTTCCCCTGCCCTTTGATATTTTATTCTACCTTACTCTACTCTGGTTCTACTGGCACTGATACAGTACATTTACCATGACTCTCAACTGTTACCAAAAAAATCTTCCCAGTAACTACTTAGGCAATAACTCACCGAACCTCGACTCATTCAACGAACAAGTCAGACAGCCACGTCAACGTCCATTCACTCCACCCATGAAGAATCACAAACTGCACTGCAAAGCATCGATCGACACCTCCCGAAACCATGGAAAGATTAAACGATCGATCGTCAGCAGCGCGAAGACAATCGAACAACCACGTGCACAGTATCGAGGATCCTCACACTCCTAAAGGGTAAATTCCTCCAGCCAGGTCCTCCACAATGACTCCTCGTCGCGATCATCGATCCACCCAGCAACCTGTTGGCAGACCGAAAGATTCGCCAAGAGGGGGTCTCTTGGCATTTGCATTCCGCCCAGGGATTCGAGAAGACGAAGGATGGTGCAATAAACACGCTTGCAGACTCCCTATCATACTCGTCAGTCGGTCCAAAATGCCAGGCGAGCCCTTCCTGCGGTCTGACATTTCGGGGGAGAACGTAAAATTCAATTTCGAAGAGTCAAATTGACCAATTTTAATGTAGCTGTTTGGGGAAGAGTGGTATTGCTTCTGTAGCACTCCTGTTTTATGAAAATAAAATTCTATCTTATGATGTAAGGTAGAAGCATTAGGTCTACACAATAGAGGTAGGTAAATCCTTCCGTGCAGAGTGGCGAAAATTTTGTGCTACTACTACTTAAAAATTCCACTGTCTAATAAAATCAAATTATTAAGCTGGATCCACGCTACATATTATACAACAAAGTTATACGACTTTATTATATAACGTATAGTGTAGACCCACCTTTAGGTACTTACAAAGTGATTAGTATATATAAAGTGAAGACTTCAATTGAAGAACCAGCTGGGATTCTGTAACTTTATGAGGGGTTAATTGAGCCTGATCTTTAGCTCATTACCTTCGCCAAGATGTATTAACTCCAGTAGTAACTCAAAGTGCAACCGAATTACCAAACAGCAGAATTTCAAATACCAAAGCAGCAAGAACTTCTGGTCTCCATCCTGTTGCAACAAAGTTCGACAAATTCCAGGATGACAACTCGGTTGAAGTAAACCTATCCACGGCTGAATGAATGCAGTGGTTTCACTTTCAACACTGTCGCAAATGCAGTAGAACCAAAAGAAAACTGGCTATTTCCTCTGTTACGTAAAAGAGAGCATCGCTGCGAGTTGCATCGTTCATTTTTCTACTGTTTCTCCATGGAAACTTCCTCTTCAGAGAAATTGCATCTCGAGCCAAGGAACAGAATCGAATCCTCGATTTTCTGCACGTTCTGTGTTACTCCAAATTTCGTCAAGTCGTCTGAGATCCACGAGCCCCGATATTTAACGCGCCGAAAGTGGTGCATTGCGAGAACGACCGTTTTATGGCAGCTCGTAAACGCTGCGTCGATACTGCAGCTGCCAGAAGGGGGAAACACGAAGACGCTGCCTGCGAGCCGAAATTATTGCAGTTCTCGCGGGAACCGTGGCCGTAAATCTGAGGAGGAGTTCCAAACTTTCGAATCGTAAAATTTAGAAGAAAGTTAGAGTTACGAATAATTCGCTTGATCAGCTGATGCTCCGAGGAGATCGAGCATAAATCAGAAAAATCACGGAGGGAACAGACTTCAACGTTTCGTGGGATTTAGTCCACCTGCTTGGTGATCGCGCGATCGATCAATCGTTCATGGTGAAATATATGCGAATTCGTGTTTTTTTGTCTTCGTCTTCCGTCGGAGGAAACTTCAGTATTGTGCAATTGCCTAAGTCGTTATGGTAATTCCAGGGGAATTAAGAGCTAATGTATTCGCATTTCCCAGACCAAGTTGCAACACTGTGGATGGAGGGAAAAGGGGAGATTGGGGAGCTTTCAATGCTAATGCCTTGTGCTACTGTTTTTAGGTGTCTGATTTGCTGTACGGATTAACTCTGGTTAGCATGGTATCAGCAGTAGTAAGGGTATAATTTCATGCAATAATTGTTATATTATTATGAAACAGTAGTAGGTATATATAATGGAAACGTCGCAACTTGTTGATTTGTTAATATGTCTGTTATCCATATTTATGAATACTTCTAGTGCATCTATGATTATTCAGTATTCTTGCGCCATTAGCTTGTTGATAGATTCACTATAGCCCAAAATTATTTAGAGCAGACGATATGGACTTGCTATAATCTCATTAATGATCTGTAAGATTATAGTGAGAGAGCATTGTAATACTGTAATTTTACAGCACCAATGAAGAGTTAAGTAGAGCACTTGCTTCCACTGTTCCAGAATGAACTCCAAATTGCTCTTAGCTATCTGTGCCAAAATATTAATAAAAGACGACTTCTAAACGAGGAGTCATCTTCTAAATACGTAAAACGATGCAAGCCACACTTCCAGAAAATTTGAGGTATTGGTTTCTACAAGACAGAAGTTGCACTTTAAACACTAAATATCTGAATCAAAAGAACTTCAAACAGAACACAAATATAATGTATAATAGAGTAATAATAGTATATAATACATAATAGAAAAGGGAGACTCAAAATTTCGACCAGCAATATCTCTAAAATAAAAATACAAATGAAATTAAAAATAGAAATAAAAATGAAAAGAAGCTCAAAAATGGGACTAAAAATAAAAGACTCATGCTGTCCCCCATCACGAGATGCGCTGGAGGTCTCCAATTTCCAAACTCAAATCTCCCCAAGTCCCGAGCAAGGGATCCATTCCAGAGGCCCACTCCTACGCCACTGCAGTCAGAGTGTAGAATCGAGCCAGGTCTTGGATCACCATAGACCGTAGAGGCACCGTGGCGTTCGAAGACAGGGAAGAGGTGGTCCACGGTGCGTAGTGGTGGTGGAAATATAAAGCCCGACGAGTGGCGGGCCTCAGTCAGTCCGTGAGCGGTACCTACACCTTCAAGGTCCGCGTCCTTGAAGCGAAACTCGTCCCCGATATCCCCGAGCGAAGCCAAGGATCCCGTGTACGGCGCCCGCGAGCGCTGATCGATCGATCCTAATTACGGAAGTGGTGCCACTCTCGCGATCGTTCCTGCCGATCCTTCCTCCCTCTCCCGATCAGTTCACGACGCCAGTGACCGAGGAGGACCGTGGATACGACGGTGGATCTCTGGTGAAACGATCGTCAGTCAACGGGAACAGGAAGCGCGTTCCTTCCGTCAGAGGATGAGGTCCTCGCTGGTGCTGCTCTTTCTAGCAGCGATCGTTTTCGTCGGTGAGTAACTCCCTCGGACCTTGGGATCGTCTGATGGAAACTGAGTTCAACAGTAGACGATGCCACTGGGCAGGGTAGAAGGGAAGATGGGATGTAGGGAATGAGGGGGATGGGCCTGGAGCCTTAGGGGTGAGGCTCATAGGGATGGTTGTCGGTGGAAGATGGCGGTGACAGAGAACATGGTAGCGAAGTCTCTGCTCCCGGTAATTGGCAATATGGAATTGAATTTCGATCACTGGCGAGGCTCTTGGAGATTTACATACGGGTTTTGAGGAAATGTTTGAAGATTCTTCGTTCGAAACCAGCTCCTCTAGCGAAAATATCTAGCCTGGAGTAGTATTAACCCCTATTGTAATGGGTGCAATGGAGATCCATGTACGTTACAGTGCAGAAGTATTTGGACTCTGACATTACTGCAAACGTATGAAATACCTATATTTTTTTATTTGTACTAAAAGATATTAGATCCTATTCTCATCGATATTATCTTACTTAGTGTATTTTACATATTGCAATAACATAAAGTGTCCAAATACTTACAATACGCACAATAATGTACATATCACACACATGGCTAATGGAAATGCTTCAGAATTACTAATGAAGTCACATTAACGACTTCTCAAGTCGTTTAACGATAAGTTACCCATTGAGGACACTTGGGGTTGCTTTTATGAACCAATAAACCTTTGATTGCATAGAACTGCCACTGAATCACCGCGTGAAATCGCAAATTAAAGCAGCAATCAGTTCGAACAAAAGCGATTGAAGAGAGAATACTGAACACACGTGAGTCCCAAAATGGAGAGGTGTATATTGAGCCCTGTCGATTCTCCCCTTCCAGGGGAGGCATCGCGATTTTCCTCGGGAAGGGAAAGGGGCGCCTCGTCAGGGAGAAAATCGGCCTGGAATATGCGATTCTGGCGGTCGCCAGAGACGACAGGTTGCATAAGAGATTAGAGCGTGAAAGCCTCTTGGTCTGGTTGGTCCCGGATGAGTGACGTCACTGCCGTGCCCTGAAAAACAACAGGGTGGGGGCCACAACTTTCCCCGTTTGTCGCCACGCTGAATGGAGCGGGTGTGAGCCTGGAGGACCAACAGGATCGAGGAGCTGTAGAAACTGAATATTTTGAAACTGACATGGTCCGCCAGTTTTGAAGTGACCTGTATGTTACGACTTTCTAAATTAGCTTCTCGGTTTCTGGTTACTTAGACTCACCCAGGCAACTTTATCGTAGAAATTTATTTGGTGGTTTGGTTTAAGAGGGCTTTGCGTGAACCACTAATTTTAAAATCACATGTGGAATATTTTCTTTCTCGAGATTTACAATCTTCTCTCGAATTTAATATAGAAATTTCAATCTTTGTGTTTCTCAGATTCGAATTCTATTTTTTTAAAGGTTTATTTTAGACGTATCGAATCCTGAAACGACCTGTAACATGTTCCTTTCTCTGGTGCCTAGGGTTCGTTGCTTTTAGAACTTGTTGAGTGTCTCTCGCTTTCCTAGCTTCACAATTCGTAAAATTACTCGCTCAGAACTTCTTAAAAAATTTCACTTCCCAAAGAGGATTGGTTCCCCCGTAATTTGGCTTCCTTCCAGCTGAAATCCAATTTGCATTTTTTGTATAAATTCGTCTCTTTCAGCGAGATCTCTTTCCTAGATCTCGATGATTTAAAAAATGTTGAAGTTTCTTCTCCCTGGTATCAGGCTTCCCAGTTTGGCTCCTTTCCACTTGCCACCACCAAACCCACGCTATTTCCCTGGAGAAGTTCTCTACTTCGCCTTCCACTGCGACTATCGAACCGTTTCTCTTTCCCAGACGTGTTTCCGAAACGTCCATTGCACGAAACCGATGGAAACGACCTCCTGCGCGGAACTTCGTCCGCGAAACGTTACTTTCTCTCGAAAAGACAGCGACGAGCGAGGGACTCGCTTACTATAGGACATGAGGATCGATGAAGAAGCGCTCGTGTCGTATGCAGAGGCAGGAATTGATTCGGCAGGATGTCCAATAATAAAATAATGTCATCCAAGAGGCGCAGAGCAGCTTTCTCCGTTCGATATGTAAAGTTAAACGCGAGCACCAAACTGCAACGAGAAGAAAGCAACACGTGTTTCTCTGCGCGAGCGGGCGCGAAAAATATGCTGTTTGCCTCAGCTTTCTCGACCGTCAGTCGTTTCGACTCGCGAACGTGTTTAATTAGAACACGATAATCTAGCGACCAATTTGCAACACTCTTGCAGACACTAGAAGCAATTGACGCGGAAGAAAGTGTGGAATGAAGATTTTGCTACGAGCAATGATCTGTCGGAGGAGAGAAGCATATCGATGATGTGTTACGCAAACGAAATAAATATTGACCAGAATCCTGGCTCATTCGCCACTCGTTACGTAAATGATAATACAGCTTTTCACTTCCGCCTGGGCACGCAGAAAAAAAAAGTGCCAAACGATGGTAATTAATTGAAACGCGAGGAATTCGATAAGCTTCCTTTCCTATGGAAACAAGTATACTTAGATTATGTGATCAAGACGTTCATAATTTATGACTCGTCTTTGGGGGACACCTTTCGACGAGTCTATCGATTACAGAATAAATAGCCACGAGCTTGGGCTGTATTAACGCTAATTCCTCTCCACAATCTCGCAACCGATATCCGCGCGATTGCGTAACTGTGTAAATCTTGAAATTTCACCGAAGAAATCTCGGCAACTAGGTAGCAATTTAGAGGCAAACTGTTAATTATTGAACATTCTTTTCTCCACCCTCTATTTGATTTCATCCTACATGATAGTTTGCTGGCGTTATCGGAATACTAACGAAAGGATCTATCTTCCTCTGAACCTAATTCTCTACTCCCCTGATTTCCTCTGTAGGATACCTCGCGATTATTTAGGTCAGAGAACTCGTTCTAGAATCAGCCACGAATTGCTCTAATTGCAGAGGGCTCGGAGCGTGTGAAACGACAGGAGGATGCCAAGAAGGAGGAGAGCTTCGAGAGTGAGATCTGCAAGGACAAGGATGCAGGAGAATGGTTCAGATTGGTAGCTGGTGAGGGTGACAACTGTCGCGACGTGATCCAGTGCACCAGCTCTGGCCTCCAAGCCATCAGGTGTCCTGCTGGACTCTACTTCGACATCGACAAGCAAACCTGCGACTGGAAAGACTCTGTGAATAATTGCAAGCTGAAGAATAAAGAGAGGAAGGCCAAGCCCTTGCTGTACACCGAGGAGCCACTCTGCCAGGATGGTTTCTTGGCCTGTGGTGATGGGTCTTGTATAGAGAGGGGACTCTTCTGTAATGGAGAGAAGGACTGTAGTGATGGGTCTGATGAAAACATCTGTGGTAAGTTCAGGAATTAGATTATTATTCTATATGACAGTGAAAGAAAGATCGGTCTGTTGAATGTTGGGAAGAGTTCTTGAACTTGAAAAGATTGACTCGAGTGATCGGAGATTTGATTGGATACGAACGAAATGCAGATGAGGGAGCTGAAAGTGGTTCGATTTGATGGTCGGGGTGTTGGAGTCAATTGAGTGTGCGAGGAAAAATGAAGTGGATGTTCTATAGCGGGGATGCTAGAGTTATTTGATAGCTTGCCAAGTACTTCTGCAATTGAATTTTTTTTAAAAAGGAGTAGCCATCTATTTTGAGTGAAAGGAAGACATCCATTAGTGTTTCTCTTATTCTATAGATTCAATAGAGTATTTCTTGAAGTAGACTTCACTGAAGTGAGTTCAAGGTAGAATGTAGATCACCGAAATTCCAGATATGGATAACGACCCCAACAGAGCGCCACCCTGCGACCCAGCCGTCTGTGTCCTTCCCGATTGCTTCTGTTCTGAAGACGGTACTGAGATCCCTGGTGACCTACCATCGAAGGATGTACCACAGATGATCACTATCACCTTCGACGATGCTATCAACAACAACAACATCGGTCTTTACAAAGAGATCTTCAATGGAAAACGCAAGAACCCGAATGGTTGCGAAATCAAGGCCACCTTCTTCGTCTCCCATAAGTACACTAACTACTCAGCTGTCCAGGAAATGCACAGGAAGGGTCACGAAATCGCTGTTCACTCTATCTCGTAAGAAAATTATGCAAAAATCATAGATATTGTCTTTAACGAGTGTTGTATGATTTAATTTCATTCTGGTACTCGCTAATCTTGGGATCGATGACATTGGAGTTAGCGTTAATGTAGAGATTACTTATGTTCTAAGGCACAACGATGACGAGCGTTTCTGGTCAGACGCCACTGTCGACGACTGGGCCAAGGAGATGGCTGGCATGAGGATCATCGCTGAGAAATTCGCTAACTTGACAGACAACAGTGTTGTTGGAGTCAGGGCTCCCTATCTCCGAGTCGGTGGAAATAATCAATTCACGATGATGGAGGAACAGGCTTTCTTGTACGACTCTACCATCACTGCAGCCTTGAACAATCCTCCACTGTGGCCTTACACGATGTACTTCAGGATGCCCCATCGTTGTCATGGAAACCTCCAACACTGCCCCACAAGGTAATTAAAATACTCCAAGTATTAATAAATTAACAGAAAACCCAACTGTCTACTCTAACAAAACCTCAGTATTTCATGGTCACCTCATGGTAGCCTCACAAATCCCTGACCCATAAAATATTATCCCTGCCCAGGTCCCACGCAGTCTGGGAAATGGTGATGAACGAATTGGACCGTCGCGAGGACCCCCAGAACGACGAGTACCTTCCAGGATGCGCCATGGTAGACTCCTGCAGCAACATCCTGACTGGCGACCAATTCTACAACTTCCTGAACCACAACTTCGACCGCCACTATGAGCAGAACCGCGCCCCCCTGGGTCTCTACTTCCACGCAGCCTGGCTGAAGAACAACCCCGAGTTCCTGGACGCTTTCCTCTACTGGATCGACGAGATCCTGCAGAAGAACAACGACGTCTACTTCGTCACGATGACCCAAGTGATCCAGTGGATCCAGAACCCGCGCACGATCACGGAATCGAAGAACTTCGAGCCCTGGAGGGAGAAGTGTGTAGTGGATGGGAACCAAGCCTGCTGGGTGCCCCACACCTGCAAACTGACCTCGAAGGAGGTTCCTGGAGAGACCATCAACCTGCAGACCTGCGTGCGCTGTCCTAACAACTACCCATGGGTGAACGATCCAACTGGTGACGGCTTCTTCTAAGCACCTCGCCGTCGCGTTCCTCCTCGTCTAAGTCAACCCCACTGACGCTCCTCTCGTCCCATCGTCCGGGTGCAACCCTCATCTTCCTTCGACTCCCCTGGGTGTCTCCACCTGTCCCTCTTCCCTGCTCGTCCTGCCATTGGTCGATCACTCTTCACGTGTTTCCCGGTGGACGTGGGGTCGTCGGCCATGTTTTCGATCGGGGGCGTCGACAGGGGTCGTGCCCCGCTAGTACAGGGTAATTCTCGAACGAGGAGTCCCTTTCTTGACGCCTCGAAACGTTTCGAATATCGAAAACGATTCTGGCGTTCAAAGGGAGCGTTTCTATTTGTTATAATTCGATATAAAGAGAAATGGGGCAACTCTGTCTGCGGCCCGATCGGGAACTAACCGTCACGTCACCAGCGATCTGTGATAAGTTCCGAGCGCCTCGAGATTCAGCGACCAGGACAGACACGACGAGACAGCCGCGCGAACTTCATCCCAGCCCGCGACCCATCGAACAGAACTTTCTCCCTGACCCCGAACCAGACGGAGAAGAAAGATGGCGGGTCCCTCGAAGGCTCGATTACGTGATAACGAGAACGCGTGACCCTCCCAGTCCCTGAAACATTCCTGCCGCTCGAGGGGACCAGCCGGAAGGCGACCGCCGAGACTCCCTCTTCAAGGGCGGGCACCCTTATTTTTCTAAGGGTCAGCCGAACTTATATATATAAATATATTATATATTGTGTATGTACATTTTTAAAGCTAAGTGATTATCAGTTTACCGTTCTCGACACCTTTAATAAAAGAGAAACTATCGAAACGAGTGCTCGTTTTTATTCCCACCCCCCATGCAGACGTGGTCGTACGCGAAAGTGGAACAGGTTCGAAGCGTTTAGCTGACTGTCAAGTTCAGTCTACTTGAGACAACGTCGGTAGTCTAGCCTAGGGGTCGATGACCCGTTTTTTTTTCTGACATCGATTACGATTTCTGTCGCTGTTCGACGTTAGATCCCTCAATCGACAGGGGAATGATTGCCTCTTGCGGCTTCAAGCTCGGAAGGAAGCATACGGAGTGGTTCTCAGGCCTGGGACATCGATTATGACTCGAGTCGCGGTGAGAATGCAAATGAATCGCAGCGAATTTGGAGCATCGAATCCTTGAGACGTGCAGGGGTGTTAAGATCAAGGCCGATCGGAGCCCAGCGGATTTTTCAGCGCAATTACGAAATCGGCTGGTCGGTTTTCGTCCCTGGAAATTAGAGCGGCGTCGCGTGTACGTGGCCCGCATTGCGGAGAGGTGAGAGGCTGGGGAACATGGCCGAGAAAATGTCGACTGCATTCTTCGAGCTCGTTTATTCCCTGCTGCTGCGAAATATTCTGGTTGCGTTCTAACCAGCGCAATCGTAGCTACTGTGGTCTGAATGGTGCATGCGTGTGGCGAGGATACGGTGTAACTAATATCTACTTGTGAAGATAAATATAGACCGATGTTGAGGGACTGATAAGTGTATCGATAAGGATTGAGAGACTAGACATTTTTATAGATATCAATGCTTTTCATTGCAATCACAGAGCAATCATAATATTGAACGTCTATTTTGCAGTGACTTTATGCCTTGGAATGACAAGAATGGGACAAAACTTTAAACTATACCTTTTCATGTCACCTAGTAAAATTGAGTACTTAATAAAAACCATAAAAGAAATCATTTTTTTAATTATAAGTGATTTTACATTCTAGAGCGACATAAATGGGCCGAAACTACATCATTTACCTAGATATAATCGCTTTCAGTAGCTTCAATAACAGGAAACTACCAGTTGCAGTGATTTTAATTTGCGGAGCGACACGAATAGACTAAACCTATACGATTGGTTCATCTTTCCATATCTTCTTGAGAAAATACATACTAAAGAAATAATTTCCCTGTAACCTTTTATTCACATTATTTTTCTTTCTCTAAAAGAAACAAAGACTCGAAGATTCCAAGCAGTCTATTACCAGAGTCTGCCAGAGTAAAGCGCAACCTCCGTCGATCGTGAAAGCAAAACGGCACTTAATAGCACAGTAGCGAGGTAGCTCGTTCGAGAACGATGAAATTACAATGGTAGCCGATTAACCCGTTCTCCCCGACCGATCGCAGCAAATCATCGTCGATGATAGCCAACAGTACCCGCGACAGCTCATCGAACAGAAATTACGAGCCCTGCGTTCCGTTATTACCGCGCGGAGGCAGAAACAGAAAGGACACATGGTGGAAAAGCCATGGTTACCTCTGCGAAATACCAGCAGGCCGAGGATCGGCGACTCGAGGCAACGATTGCATTCCTGTCGTCCCATGCATCCATTCTACGACCATCCCAGCGCGTATCCCTCCTTTTCTCGCGAAAATGAACGTGAAAGTATTCCCTTTGCAAAAGAAACTAGAAAAAAATAGTGTACAATAATTGGAGATGTTACGACACGTGAGGAGCATAAGTAATAATAAAACAGTAATTACTTTGAAATAAACTGATCAGGTTTTCTAGCGATTCCTATTACAGTTTCTGGTAATAAAATATAATTGACTATTTACCAATCATCCTTCTAATGAACCTAGATACGTTCTTCTTACCTACCTATTAGTCACGCTTGATTGCAAGAGGGCTATATAAAGGATTTCGTCCATTAATTTTCAACGCATCCAGCGGATGGCCTGCACCCACGTACCGCGGAGGCAATCGACAAATGTCGCAACTAAATTCTTGTATCTCGGTCGCATAAATCTTTAGGAAAATACAATGCACTTACAGCTCTACCGTCGACGTTACTCTTCCTTTCATTTAACACTTAGAAAACTTTGAAACGTCCACTGCTAGTATCCCCGCCAAGGAGATCTATAATTTTCCTCCCCCTCTACCTGAGACTTTTCCCGAATCGAGTTTCACTGTCTCGATATGGTCCACAGGCGAAACACATTTGTCGAAATACATTTGGAGTCTTTTATTGCATTCACTCCCAACTTTCCATCGTAACTCATCAACATCTTCATTCTGGCCACCTCGGGAACGACCGTTTCCGCTTCCATCGGCCAGAAGCGGGCGCTCGTTTTTCTCGTGGAATGCACGCAAACGGAGACGATTAAAGGCCACAATGCCGTTTTAAGAGCCGCCACGCCGCGCCGGTAGCGGCCTGAAAATCTCGCGTAAGCGAAAGTAGAGAAAGCTGCGTATCTCGGCGCCGCGACGGGGCAAGGCCATCCATGGCTGACTGGGACTCCTTCGACAGGATGCCTGCCATATCATGCAGGAATCTCGTTAGCTCGTAGTCGAGTTTCTGGGGAATTGTTTAATTGGGGAAACGATCGCGCGCGGAATGGACGCTCGCTGTTTAATTGGAGTGGAAACATAACATTTGTTGGATCCCTACCTAGAAATACACAATTAAGTATTGCTTTTATTTCTTACTGCATATTAAAGGGAACTTCTCTGTAGGTAAAATAAATGAATAAGTAAACAAAAACTAGAAAAATCAAGTTTTGAGCAGAGGAGATGCAGGAGGAAAATTGGTAAGAAATTCAATTTGGATCGAGTGGACTTCGTTCTCAGGAAAATTACATCTCCATATAAATATTGACCCGATTTCTCCGACGATTCCGCGGCGATAGCTTATCTGATCGCTACCTAGACACAATGACAGTGTCAGTGTCAGCCTGACCCCGCTGTCTCGAGACATTCATCTCAGTGTTTATCGAGCGATCTCCTGCGATCGTTTTTAACGAGGCAATGGGGAACTTAGGTTGCTTCTCGGCAACTAACTGTTCACGTGAGATGTCAGTCTTCGTGCTGGCGCGAGCCGCTGACTTTGGAAGTCAATGACAGTGGTAGTGGCGCCAGCAGGGAATTCGAAGCCAGATACTTTTGACTGGCGCGCCTTTGAATAAATCGAAGTTGGTGAAATTGACGTCTATTAGGTCAGCGGGCGAGGAACCCCTGAATGCCTTTCATTTGTAATTATTTGTCTATAATTCTTTTCTTTCATTGATGAGTAACTAATTTGCACGGCGTTAATTGAAATTCTTCTTACGGCGAGAGAAGGATTAATTACGGCTGATTGGATTTTCTTGGCAACCGTGGTTTCACTTGTCGCTAATTAGTGCGCGCTGTGCACAGAGATGCTGGAAAATGCCTGACGGAAGTGAGATATCTTCGCCTTTCACTTAATGGAAGTCAAAAGTATTTTATTTTTAATTTACTGTTATGGATAGGTGAAAGGAAACTTGAAGTGCATTTTTGAAATTTTTGTACTCATTTTATTAAATTTATTCAAATTTAGAAGATAAACAGACTCATATGAGGGTTGAAAAATTGAAACTACTTTTTTAAAGATAATACTATAAATCATGATACATATGAGATGATAATACTAATGATAACGTACATACTTAAAGTTCGCCATGAATGAAATGAAAATTGCATTACAAAAATTGGCAATTAAAAAATTCTCCGATATATTGATTACAGAAGTGCAATAGCATTTAAAACAGAAAGAAATATATTTCTTTGAATAATAAAAAAGGAAATTCCTTCGAGCCGGATTCGAACCAGCGACCTATGGATATCTCTGACAAACATAACCTCTACAGTCCACCGCTCTACCAACTGAGCTATCGAAGGATTTTGAAAGAAGTTGCATAAATATCGATTACACTCTACATACTTCATAATCTTATTTATTAGCTCAATTATGAAAATATTTGTTGATAAATAAATTAATGAAAATAAACGTCATATAGTCAAGAATGCAAAAATGGAAAAATGAAATAAAATTAAAATGCATGGATAAAAATGGGTGAAGGGGCGCGAGTTTCTTCTTTTAAAAATTTCAATTAAAAATGGAATTAGCATTATTCCGAAAAAACCTATAATTCTGTATCAAATTTTCTAAAAAATTTCCTTCGAGCCGGAGTCGAACCAGCGACCTATGGATAACTTCAACAACTTCAACACCACTACAGTCCACCGCTCTACCAACTGAGCTATCGAAGGAACATAAAAGCTCCTTAACTACACAAACTCAAATTAATCAGCCACAGAGGACAAACTAAAGAAAATTTCACAATTTTCATAAAAATACTCCTCCGAGCCGGATTCGAACCAGCGACCTATGGATATCTCTCTTCTCCCATGTTATCTCTCATTACTACAGTCCACCGCTCTACCAACTGAGCTATCGAAGGCCCCTGATAGCCGTTACATCTCTGCTATTAATAATTCAAACCATTTGCTACTGAAGCGTCAAAGAGAAAGGCAGCTCTCGTCACGATTGAACAGGAAAAATTCCAATCAACCCGGATTTGAACCAACGACCTATGGGTACCTCTCCTACGACCTCTTTCAACGCTCGAACATGCACATCCACCTTAAGCTACCCGCCTACCATTTAATAACGCATTTAATACCATTACATATAAAAGAATCCTGCAAACAACGACTTCTTAAGCCTCGTTCAGATTAGAAGTCAAGTCACTTGTATTCCAGTAGCTTGATGTCAAGTCTGTGTTCACACAAGTGAAGCCACTTGAATTTAGCTGGCCTGATCTGAACATGCCTGAACGAAAGAGAGACTTGAAAGGACGCTTCAAGTCAACTAAAAGAACGCATTCACATTGGTCTAGGTGCTCCAAATCGCTTCCATTCAAGTAGCTAAACTAATCTGAACAAGGCTTTAGAATCCTTTTTCTCAAAATGCCGCGGTGACCGCGAATGAATCGCGGATTGCGCAGACTCGCGAATTACGTCGTGGACCGTGGCGAAAGGGAGAGAAGGGATAGACAGCAGGAATTTATGGGCCTCTTAACGCCGTTTCTTCGACGCGTTCCGGTGTGGCACGCGTTAATGTAAGTAGCCAGGACGACGTAACGCTTAATGATCAAAACCGCGTATTCCGCTACCGGCGTTACGGGATTGTCACGGATGGCTGAGCAAAAATTCTCCCCTCCCTCACCCCGTTCTCTTTTAACGAGAAACAAATCGCTGGGAACGGTGCCGTTCAATACCAGCAGGACGAGGGAAAAGCCATTCAATGGAAAGCAATTATGCGGATCGACGTTTTCCCTGCGTTGAAAAGCTGCTGTTCATCGATCATAACAGTGAAAAGACACTCCATCACGTATGTTTCTTTTATTGACGTAGAAATGTGCTTTGTGACATGTTCCTTGAGGCTCGAAAACGTTTTATTGCATTACTGATTTATGGCTTGGATTGGTAATAATACTCCGTGACATTCAGTAAACACGATTTCGATGTATATTATTGATGAATGTTGTGTAACTAGCGATGGAAAGATGAATAATAAGTTACACGAGAAATGAATAGTTTATTCGAATTTATTTTCCCTCCAGGATGCGCGAGGTGCTGCGCAGAGTCGGGCGCCTGCGCAAGAGATCTCGCGGTAAATTAGAAATTGATTGAGGATGAACTTGTATTGCGTCTTTTCCATGAGTTTCGATGCAAATATGAAATAGTAATTGTTCAATAATTTATGTTTAATTACTTTATAGCGTCTCAGAAACTTAATCCTAAGAATAATAATAATAAATATTGAAAATATAGAGTCTCTACAGTGTAAATCGCTCGATTATTAGCAATCAAGGCTGTAAACGGTAAAATTCGATCAAGAACGATCGCCACGAAGCCGAGCGAGTTCTTTCGCTGTGAAATCGGTAAAAGTTACCCCCGTCAAGGTTTCCTTGCGCGTGAGGTGAACGAGTCGACGAAATAAAAGACTGATCCGTCCTTCGTCGATCATCGGAATCGAAAGTCGACGACCCCGAGGACTCATCGCCCATAAAACCGGAGCAGATCCGTGTCGATCGCTGCTGAAACGCCCGCTGACCCATTTTCGCGCGTCGTTCTCTGAATCGAACGCTCGAATTCACGTTGCATTGTCCTCGAGGCATGCACCACACCTCTTTCAAACACCCACGCGCATTCCTCCGTTTCCTGTCTTCAAATGGAAGGCCTCGTCCAGCAGCCTCGCAGGAATCAGCGTTCGCGAGTACCAGCTATCGTTTCCGGTCTAACCATGGTCGTCCTTAGGCAAGGACAGCCTCGAGGATCGCGTGATTGATCGAATAAGGTCTCGTCCTCGAGATACCTTCACTGTCAGGATCACGGTGACGCGAAAATAGGGGCGTCGGGGGAAGGACGTGGTCTCGTAACCAGATCCGACGTTTTTTCACTCTCCTTTTTGCAGCTCTCCAGGAACATGGAAGGTGAAAGGAATGGAAATTGTCGCAGGAAGTACTATAATTACATTTCCATGGCTCAGACGGAGTACTCGAGTGCCTGTGTGGTAGATGAAAGGTCTGGTGTCAGGATGTATAAGGTGGTTCGAAAAATTCGAGCTGATTGCGAAATTAATTTACGAACGGAAGGTGGAAATCCATTTCTAAGTGTATCTAACTTTATTTCCCTTTGGAGGGGTCTGTAAATCAATTCTGCGTTTCAAAGGGGCCAAAAGAAAGGGAAATGGTTTCGCTGTAGTCGTTCAGGAACATTAAGCCGAGAGGCTGGACGTCTTCCATACTGTCACTTTCAACTTTCAACTCTTCGTAATCCTCGTCCTTCCCCTGGCGAGCGTCTTCTCCTTTTTTCTTTCGTTCGAACGCCGCTGAATGCTCGCGTCGAACGTGTAACGGTATACCCACGTGCGTTGCGACACCTCCGCTCATTATCCGTCGAAGAATCTCGCGATCGAGAGATTCCCCGACACGAAACGCGTAATTTTCTAATTCCTGTAAATTGGATAACCATCGGGGTGATTAATTGCGCAATTTCTGCCCGATCGAGAATCGGCTGTCGCCGTGAAAGTCGTGAACGGAAGTGCCGCCATTTCGTTCGGCCTTCGCCGTGTCGATTTTACATAACAAATGAACGAGTGGATCGATTTGCCACAACAGACTTCTATATTTGTACCTTAGAGTCAGAGTAACCCAACTTCTTATTTTGTTAGTTTTCAGAAGAACTGAAAAACAAATGCGATTATCCATTTACTAATATAGTATCCGAAGTAGTTTATACTATTCAATTTCCTTCACTTAGGACATAACTTGACTAAATTCGTTTCGGGGTTTATCTGTACTCAAAGATGCAGTATTAATGAAGAAATTTTTGTAGGATTAAAATCTCTCTTGATAAGATAAAATCAAGTTCTTGATGAAGAAACTTTTACGAGATACAAATTATGTTTAACAAGATAAAATGGAGTCCTCGATACATGAATTAACTACAAGAATATACTTCCTACGTTCTACATATTCATTGCTGATGCACTTCACAGAAAAATTGAAGGATCGCTATATAATTTTGTAGCAAAAGATTGTCGATCTTTGAACTCCTGTAACATTGTAAAAAAAAATAGCACAATGCTGAGTCTACGCTTATTTTAAAGGCTACAACCTCTCCTTTCACATCGCTGAATTAAATTTTCCTAGAGACCTCTTTACACTCAAACACAAGGCAAGAAAGAGAGGGTGGATTTTCCCCAAATATCTTCCAAGTTCCAGTTTCTATACCAGCTTAAAAAAATTGTTTTCGCTACTCGTTTAACGATGAAATTGAAGGCAGAAGTCTCTCCTTTCCAACGCGTGCTCATAAATCGTTTCACGACTTTGTTTTGCCGAGTTACCGCACTTTAAATGAAAATATCAAGTTGTAAATATCAAGAGCGTATAATGAGTTAATACTCCACATCATTCTCCCCATCTCCATTCAACATCTCCACCTCAATTTCGTCACAAGTGATCATTAAAAGGCACGTAGGTCAGCCGCGTAACGGAACACGTTGCAAAAGCCTGGTTCACCTATGGTATAGGGTCATTCTCGTGTCTCGCGAGCAAATATCCCGCGGACAATCCCACCGAGAGGGGCGTCTTCGTCCCTGGATTACGTGACGTTTGACAGCGAAAGTTACCCGCGGCTGGCCCCAGGGTGCCGTGCAACACGAAGATTCTTGTCTCTCGACCTCTCTGGAGGATGAACCAGCTGGAATATTAAACGGATGCCATTGGATGCTCGATCGATGGCCTGTCGCCTTCTCTGCCGCGGCGAATCGTAATCGCAACAATTTTATCGGTGTACACCGAAGGAAGAAGTTGAATCTATTGAAAGGCAGAATGTAAGGATCGATGCCAAACGACCGATGGAATCTCTGGCAAAGAGACTGCGTTGAACTGAAAACGAGACTCGATGCAAATTTTTGCCTTTGTATACGCCTGTGATTATCGTCCCGCGGTGAAAAAGCGACTCTCTTCATTTGCATTTCAAACACTGTGCTCGCTCTCTTGAAACTCTTGTTTGCGTTCCTTCCATTTGGAAGGAATTTAAATACTGCTCGTGAAACGTTTTGTCCTACTGCCTCCTAGGAGGGAATCAACATTTCTGTAGACAGAGATTATTATTATTTCGATTGGGATACGGGTGCAAGAGAAAGAAAAGAAAACTAAGTTATGGTAGGTAATAGTTGATGTAGTCTGGTGATGTTCCTATGGCTCTAGTACGAAGAATAATTTGTATTTTTTTTTTACAGACGAAAAATGCTAAATTAGTATTCAGGAGTAAAAGTTTTAGCCCTTTTCTCAGCATTTTCGTCTTTCTATAAGAGTTTAGAGAGTGTGTGCACAAGACGAGCTTCAAGAACAATCATTAAATCGTATCAGAAACTCGTGAAAAAATTCTAAGAGTAATTTCTTCATCTCTTCATCTCTTCCTCTGTTCATATTTTGATCTCTTTATCTCTTCTTTTCACATTTTGATCTCTTCATCCCTTCATCCCCTCATCTCCTCATCACCTCATCTTTTTACCCCTTTATCTCTTCATCTCCTCATCTCTTCCATCTCTCGATCACTTTAATTTCTTAAATTCCTCAACACTGCAATCTCAACAATTCTGATTACCTTTCTGCCTAAAACAGAATCTTAGACGGTGTTGCATAAGACAATACAGCGTTGAATCGAGTTAAAAACGTTTTAGCGACCATTTTTCGACTTCAGTGACGTTTTTCAGGGGCAAGGTCGTCTTTCCTGGAGCGAGGAACACGTATCGTGATCAATCTATGTAAACGCGATCGTTGAGAGTCGAATGGGCGTGTTCCTCCTCAACCATCTCCTGATTCCCTTCGTGGACCGTGGTACGCGGACGAGCCGAGTGAAAGTGACAAGAACAAGGTCGCAGCGGGTTACGAAATCGTGAATTTTTTGAAAACGGATCTGATACTTGGCTACGTTCGATTCCTGTCGCCGCAGCAGGATCAACGCTGTACCTTGTGCAAGAATCCTGCAAGAACTGGAACTAATACGGCTTAAAATTCAAAGGAACGATGAATCGGTAAGTTTCGGGCCTAACTACGTGAATCACGTTTCCAACTAATTGAGGTTTTGTCAGGGAATTTTTTGAGACGATAGTAGACCTGTTTTGTAGTAGAACCTGTTCCTTTTGAAACCAGAATGTAATAAAACGAGGCCGTGAATTGATGTTTCAAACTTTAAACGAGAAGGGATCATGGTTGCCTTGCAACCACAAGCGAAGAAACTGAAGTACAGTATCTTCTCGTTATAAACGCGTTGCTATATCTTCTATTTTGTGATGGTTATATAAGATAAAAATGACCGTAAAATTGGTCTTAAAAGTACAGACATGTAGTGTGATCATAAAATAAGAGTGTAAAGAGTATAAAATTGCATTTGTAATATAACGTAGAGGTAGAGTGGTTACCTTGAAGTTAATAGTGGAAGAGATTGACCCCCGCCATGTTGAATACATATTGTTTTTCAATACATCTAAATACATCACGTTTCAAACACAACTCTTCATTACAACAATTCTGCTCGTATAATCGCGACATGTTTATTTATCACGTGCTCACCAAATTCAACGTTCAATTTAGAAAGGTGGACGTAAAATCGGGTCGGCAAAGACTTTCTTCGGGACATCAACATCGATGTTTTTAATCGTCCCAACTTTGATCTACTTTCCTTCACTTTCTTAGACACATTTATCCATCTCTATATTGCACTACAATCACATAACAAAATCACATTGTCGAATAAATCCTTGAACGTTCCCTGATCAACAAATTCTTAAAAACTAATTTCATAGTGAGGAGATTAATTTCGAATTAAAGATAGCGAAATGTTTAGAGACACCTAGTGTCGATCAAAGAATTCAACACTTTCAATTAGAAAACACTGAATTTATGATTGCTTTTAGATACTGGGATCGATAAGAGCCCAAAGCAAACTCGTCAAACGACTCCAAAACGTTTGGCACCGCGATAAATGAATTCAGATGAGGCTCGCGTCAGCAAATGTCAGCAAACAGGAACAAATCGTGCTGGGACTCGTAAGGATCGTCGGTTTTCAACTGTGACCGTGACTTTAAAAAGGTGCTTTTCCTTTGTCTTCGCGCGCGACCTGTCGCATAGTGATCGACTGCGACACGCGTGCCTCGAATTTAACGTGTCCGTGTTGACAGAACGAAGATACAGTAGTTCGTAGAACTTTGCCTATACAGGAAGATGTCGCGTTACATTATACAAGAAACCGGTGCCATAGATGAGATAACGTGTAAAGCACCAGAAGCAACTTAATTAATTCTAAAACATTTTGATAGAAACTCTGGGAAGTTCTCCTGCGAAGTTGGATGAAGAATGAAGAGGTCAAAGGTGAGTAAACTGTACATGAACCTTTTTTAGAGGGCGCTTTTGTACTGAACTCTACTTTACTGTTTTCTTCTTCTCTTCAATTCTTCGACTGACAATTTCTTCATTTCTTCATCTCTTCATCTCTTCATCTCTTCATTTCTTCTCAATTTTTAATCCTTAAAACAGCGCACATCTTTTAACGAAGTGTAACTTCACCAGACTTATATTACAAGACTCGTTAGGAAGAGATGTTGGTCCGTTTCCCAATCATCGCAATAGAAAGCCGAATTAAACGTCAGAACCTTGTCAGTTTCATCCCGAAACTTCATAAATTTCACAATGGATAGCCATAATAAATATCGAGGAGAGGATAATAAACGTATCTATTTTTCTTATTATCGATACTCACAGGAACTTTCTCTGATAAAAAAAAGGCTTCAAGATGTCCCCAGGAAACTTACGAGGTAAAACATTTTTTTTTATTGTAACTGCACATTCCTTCTCATTATCCTTTTCTTTCTCGAATCTGATTGAAGTTTCCTCGAAGAGACAAAGGTAGAATTCGAGGAAAGCTCGAACACACCGAGTTGCATTTTCTCGCCATCGATGGCGAATCGATATCGGCCTGGCCGTGGCGTCTATTACGAGAAATAACGGAAGGCTGTTACTGCAAGGTGAACCACCTTCCTTTTCACGCACACGCTCGATCGCGTGTGTCTCTAAGCAGAATTTCTCTTTCGATTCCCTTTCGTAGTGCCAGTGGAAATAGATAAATCGTTTTCTTCAAGGATTCTGCACTCTTATTAATTTAGTTCCGTCATCAGTTTCTCGAGAAATCGATTACAGTGACTATTGTCCATTTAACGCGTCGACTACCGTGTAACTTTTGCTAGAAATTGTTCGATATAAGAAAGCTGTATAAGCTTTGAAACACGAGTTCTTATTAATCTCTTTAATATCCTTCTTGGTTTTTTTTCTAGTTAATAAACGATGTCGCAAACAAAAGTAATTTCTATTTCTATCTATATTGTAAACTTCATAAACTTTTTAAGAGTGACTTTAATACGATAGCTATAATAATCCAAATTTATTTTAAAGAATTGAAACACTACCCGTTTTCCTGCTACGTATGAAATTATGATTTCCAAGGTTTACCCAACCAAGGTCCACAAAATCTCGAAGAACAGGAAGTTAATACCTGCATCAACGATCAAGAAAAAACTCGAATTCAGCCAAAACTACAGCCATAAGTGATCCGCTCTAAAGAAGGCCAATTTCACAATTATCCTCCAAGAGGTAATTTTCATAATTTTTAGCGTTTTCTTAAGTAGTCATGAATGGCTCGTTGGTTAATGAAAGCTACCTTTTTCCACGTACCCTCTATCGTGAATGAAAGTGAAATGCCTTTGTGGATCGCGGAAAGACCAAACTTCGCAACCCATCCGCTGTTGATCTATCGAGAATCGACAATTCACTCTTCGCGAACATAACTTTCCATTCTTCTGTGCTTTTTTTATGCGCTCTCCTCGACGTGGGTCGTCGCTACAAGGCAAACCACCTTTCCTGTTCCTACGATGATGATGAGTACATTCTACAATTTACGTTCAGCTGGAATCAGGGTAATTAAACTCGTGGTGGATCGTCATGCAAGCTAATGGTAAGCTTCCTTTCTCCTTCGAATTTTAGATAGACTATTAAAAAGTTACCTAGATAGCACACGACGTCCTGATAATGGCTTTTAAGACGCCTCTGTGCTATGCGGGTATTTATTTAAGTATAATTAATTATTAAGTACAGGTATAGAAGTATGATGATCAAACAGAACGAGCATCGCGATAATTAAACGATCCTGATATTTAATATTGACTCATCATTTCGAGAATTATACGCAGCATCACGTTCTCACTCCAATCGATAAATAAACTCAATCATTCACTATGTTTCATTTATTATGGCGGTGCCTGGGTCATCAAATTACCGTTTCGCTGAAATCAATTATTACCTGGATAACGCCATCGATCATTAACTGTCAATTCGGCGAGGCATTATTAGAGCTACCATTAATTCAATCAGCTCGAAACCCAGTGACGAAAGTGGCCTATGCTATCGAACAGAGGCACCTAGATGCAATCAAGTGTCGCGTTATTGGTGTTAATCGCGTCGACGTGCCGCAAAGCTGTCCCACATTAAATTTCGAGGCTCGAGAAGAGATAACGTCGACGAAGGTGGATGGACGATGACCCGTCCATGGTCAAGGTGAAAATCACGTCGCCGATGGCGCGCGTCGATCATACGAAAGAGCTCCCTTCCGGCGCGTGATTGGAATCCAGTGTGATCCTTCTCTTTGATCCGCGATCGACAATTTGACCCAGTTTAAGGGGAAAAGACTAATTTTAGGGTGAAAGAGACACTTGCCACTCGGCATAGCGATACTTGTTTTTGTATTTTAATTGCAACCAGGAAGATATTTTGCAATATATTAAGTAAGTAGAACGAGTCAATTATTTAGGAGACATTCTCAGACTCGCATCTCACTGTACTGACACACCTGCGTCATTTATTTTCCATGATTATGACCACGTGCTCCATCGACTCCGACTGATGACCCTCGATCAGCGTCACATTGTTGCAGATTTATTAGTTTACAAAATCAATAGATACTTTTATTGCACCTCGTGTGACGTCTATATAAATCCTTTTCTTTTATTGTAGCAAAGGGTTGTCCTCGTATTTATGAATAAAGTTATTATTATTCTTGTGTCGCCAGTTGTCGGCGCGAAATTTATCTGACAGACAGTGGGATGACGGGGGAGGCAGCGTAGCATGAGGGGACAGCGAGTTATGCGCCTTACAAGGCAGTCTCAGGTGGCAAAAGGCCGATCGAAAGGTGGACGACGCCTCGGGGCGTGCCAGAAAAACGGGCGACTACGTTGCATTCCCGATGCATCTAAGTAGGCGCGCATAATTATGCGCATCTCGTATTTCGAAATGTCTCTTCTCTCTTTGGCGTTACGCGCTGTGCCAGCCTGCTCCTCGCGACAGCTTCGACATCCAACTTTCCCGTATTCCACTGTCGATGCTTCCTCGAGAGGAGAGCCTTCGAATTTGGTAAACAAAAAAGAATTATTCTCTTCCTACATTTCTTCCTATGTAGAATGATTTGGTTCCTACAGTTTTTCATTCTCAGATAAACTTATCATCTTGTAAAAATTTAAGTCACAGAAGCTGAAGTATCTACTACTCGCTATGATCTCGTGATCGGTTAAATACAACGAGTTTGTAGAATATATAATCTATTCATCTTGTAGAATGTGAGACTGACAGTCAGATAAAATGCAACCGTAATTCCAAGGAATAATAAATAGAAATAGAAATAATAAAGAATTATCTTAAAAAATTATAAAAAATTGTGTCGATAATTCTTTAACTCTTTTTTCAAAAAAATTCTTCATTACTCTGAAAAGTTTTAGCACTGTGCAAAATAGTTTAGGTGTAGGAATTTGAAAATAGACCTCTGAGCGTCAAGGAAGAGCGCAGCTATGAATTATGCACTGGCGATGTGCAACGCCAAACTTTCTTCCGCTTCAATTTTTATTAGAACACGCTTGGCAATGTACTCCTCGGTGGCATATGGCCCTCTGCAATTTAAAAAGTGAAGCTGGACGTGAAAAGTAGCCGTCCGAACGCTCGGCCGCCTCCATAAATATTCAAAAGGCCTTCTATAAATCAAAAATCGATGCGCTTTCTACTTGAGGGAGCGAGAAAGACCGCTGCTTTTGAGGCGAATAGAGAGTGCTCACAACAGGCGCTTCTTTCGGTGAAAGTTCATCGATTTACGAAATAGGAGTCGGTGTTCGTCTGTAATTTTTGTATTCAGATGTTTGAGGCGAGACTTAAAAAAATAAATAGAAACGAAAGGGTACATTTACGAGCATTTAAATTTACCCGAGACCACATTCATTTATGTCATATCTCCAATATGATAATTTAATAATACTTCGATTGACTTTTTGATTAGCCTTAGATCTTAGCGTTAATTTGTCATTAAGCCAGGTATGTATATAATTTTTAATGACTATGGATAGAACATGTAGAAGATTGCTTTGAATGATCACAGCTCTAAATCTATTCCAGCTATCAATCTTCATTAGAGATAATCAAAGGTAGCTGTTCGATTGCACGATTCGAAGCACTCGAGCCTCGATCGATCACCGATCTAGAGATTTATAGCTTCTCGTGGCGAATCGAAGTCATCTACAACGTTCCTCGAACGACGACGATCTCGAAGAGGCGCGAGGATGGTTCAAGGAGAGGTTGCGATTGCAGAAAGCATGGAGGAAGAAGAAAAGAGCAAGAGAAAAAGGTCTGTGTGTCACTGTGCTATTCGGTTACGTAGCCGTCTAACCTTCAGCATTCTCTCGCGTGCAAAACGTATTTTCTACGTTTTCTCAAAGAAGACAACTCTCTTTAGCCAAAGTTTGCACAAGAGATTGCTACAAGACTTTTCCTTTATACAAACTGCAATCTCTTTAAAAGAAATCAGTGAACTGAAGAGAAATCTGGAGTGTAATTCAAGGAAATTCTAAAGTACTCTTACTAAAAAGATCTACATGTCTGGAATTGATTTTGAACTTCTTCTTCAACAAATTTCTGTCTTCTTGGGACACTTTAGCAAAGTGCGAAACAGGAAATATTTTTGTCTAATACAAGGTGTTAAAAGAAGTGTTTCAAGACTTTAAGAATTTATAGTACTCAGCGAGAGGAGTAAAAAGATGTCCAATCAAGAAGATATCAAATGTCATTCTTCATCGAATGAAGATATCAAGTGTTTTATACACTTCCAGATACTTGAAATGCACCTCAGTAACTGAATATACCATTTTATATTCTTTTATTAAGTACATTATAATTCAAGCTCAAAATGAAATAAAACTAGCGTTTGTATTCAAATACTGGGACATGTTCAGCTACTGGAACTTTTGGACCTACGTCGATTCGACATTTGTTACTCTTCTCGCTGAGTACTATGAGTCTTCAAAGTCTTGAAATCCTTTTTTAACACTCTGTATAATTAATTCAAAGTCTAATCTAAAGTAGGTGCAGACGATGTTCGCCAAGCCCGAGTAGCAAATAAGCTGAAAAGCCAAGGTTCCACGAAGACTCTCCCGACGTCTGAGGTGACTTTTGTGGCGCCTCCGCTGCATAGGTCAACGAAGAAAGACAGTGGAAAAAAAGGGGAAAGCAAAGAGGCGACACGTTGCACGCATAGACTGGTGAACTACGAAAACTGGTTTCCCGCGGCTCCTCTTATTTATTCTACGGTGAACGTGTGCCCCCGATGGCATCCCGACGTGTGCATCTCGCCAAGGACTCGACTCGACGTGCATTTAGAAATGCCATTGGATCCTCCTGGATTACAATGTTGGGTCGTGTCAACGTTGGAGATCCTGGACCCTTCGTTTGCCCCCAGAGACCTCCTTTGAGGCTTGAAAAATTAGCGAATGAGATGTGTCCGTAGAACAAGATGAAAGAAAAAAGGGAAGCTTTTTAAATGCTAAGGGATTAGGGATTGGAAATATCGTTGGTCAGCCTGGGTCCCTATATTAATGGAGGCCATCGTTAGGAACTGTAGTATCGCCATTATGGAAGACAGTGTGAAAAATAGGGAATTAGTAAGATAAATTTAGCTGGAGCTAAAAGTTCCCTAATGGCTACTTCGGAGAAATGAATTAATCTTAAGATTGAACAGTGGTTCTCTTGAATTGGCGAAAATAGAAAACTTCAACAATTTTTTAGATATACACTTGCAATAATTCATTTAAGTATATATTTATTTAAAAGAAATGATTCGAAGTTATTAAAGACACTTGATCATGATCATACATCTATATTGAAATTAGAGTCACAGATAATTAAACGTGCTAAGCTAAAGCCAGAAATCTGGAAAATAAAAGAAAAGACACGTCACTGAAGTTTTACAATCAACTACTGCGTAAAATGTAAATGAACAAATCAGTGAGTAACTGCCCACTAACTCTCGTCTACCCACTTTTCCTTAGGAAACTGTAATACTAGTCAGTTTCTGTTTCTACTGAGTGCACATTGTCCCATGTACCTAAAACTTCATCCTTATCTCGTTATTCATAGCACTGACTCCATCTTATAAATTTAACTCGGTCCTGTCTACAATACCACTATATCACGTCGCGATAGTATTAGTTCTCCATTCTCGGAGACACGCCAAGCGGAATTTACAATCTCCGCTGTACGATACGAGCTCTCTATTGTGCAGTTTAGGACAATATCGCTGGTACCGAGGAGGCTATCGTGGGCGAAAGCTGATTCGATGCTAGACGCATAAAAAAAGGAATTTACAGAAGATCCGAGGATCAACAATTTAGACTGATCGAAAAAAGAATGAAAGAAATATTTGTTCCTTTTACGCTCGGCTATCGGTAGTGCGAGACTTTGGCGTCTCGTTCCATAGAACTGCCATGGGATCTGCATACGTATATTACGACGTGGCAGTGATATTGGATCCTTCTGGAGCGGCGCGTTAAAGCGGTTTCAATGTTAAAGTAGAACCTGCACTGGCTGTTGCGAGATACCTGACAGCTATTCTCGAACAGTTTCGTAGATCTGGTCGACTCCACTCGGCTGCAATATCGCGATTGCTCGGTGCAATTTTATGGTCCTCAATTTTTACTATTTTATGTGATATTCCTTTTCTTTTTGCACCTTGAAGCATCCAAAATGGTGCAAGTAGTAAGTTATCACAAATACTGAAGTCAATTTCAAATCAATTATTTAAAGAAGTAAATTCTATTTTAAGTACCAGGAAACGTAGACTCAAGTTTTCTAATTTAGTTACAAATTGGAAAATTTAGATTGTTTTTCTCGAATTTAAGATTTTTGCTGTACAATTTATTAGATTGAGCTAACTTCCATTAATAGACGGAATGAACGCTATCTCGTCGCAGAGGAACACGTGTCTCGTGATTAACAACTAGGAAGTAATGACTTCCTTATTTAATACGTGGTTACGCGGTATCGGTGGAAACCAGACTGCTCGAGAAATCAGGTGCCTCTGTGCAGAACATGAGATCTGAATCATTTACTCTTTGTGCGAGTACACAAGTGTCTTCCACCTGGAATATACGTGTAAAATTCTCTAAACATCGATTACCTTTCAAGAGCCATTACCAGACACTTCCTGTACGTTATGTTCAACGCCAGAAACATAGTAGCTCTACCTTATATCGTTAATTTACACAGTGAAAACCTAAATTGTGAATTGTACACGATTTATCTATTTTAATTAGCTATAATTATACTGGCAGTATTGACAGTAATTACTGTACCAATTCGCGGTTTCTTCACCCGCTCTTCTCGGCTTTTCTCGAAAGTTGCCAACGCACCGTTACTCCATTTTCAGTCGAAGCCTTTCATGCACCTAACTCTGAATGTTCCAGTGATTAGCATAGCCAGTTTCGTCATTAGAGTTTGCGCAGCGTTCCCAGCTGTCCGTGAAACATTTCGTCGAAACTGAAATATTTCCTCTTCGCCAGTTCCTTTAGCCATTTCGACAGTTTCCTTTCTCTATCACTGCGCTGTAGACAACTGGAATCTCCTCGTTAATGAAATACTATTGTAGATTATTGCAATTACTGAAGAAAATTTCCAATGCTCTACTTAGGAGATTCATTAATCGATCACTTTATTCTGGAATAAAGTCTTTAAAAATCTATAGTAGTTTTTTCTTCATTTCTTCAATTTTTATTGCCTTGTGGTGTCTAATCCTTATTTATTCCATTTTATTGGATGATTAAATGTACTTGTAGCTCGTTTTCATTTCACACCTCTTTTCATGTGTGTATTGATGGGTTGCGCATGATTTTCAGAGAAGTAAATTTCTTTTCTAATTATTATTTTCATCTATTTTTTGCAATTCATAAAGAAGCAAAATTTATTTTATTTATTTGATCTTCGTTTTATTTAATAATAATTTGCTTAACACTGATACCTTAATATCCTTCCAACACATTACGTCACTATATGTCACCATAAAACCTTAATCCCCCACAATTCCATAAAATAAAAAATATCGAAAAACCTGTTATAATCCTTCAATCAGACTCAGTTTTCCACCGTGATCCAAACACGATCCTCTTATTAAGCGCTATCTGCAACAGGTTCCCTTTATCGCAGGATTTATTGATACACCCAAGGAATGAAGCAGATAAAGCCTTCTAAATCCTCCTCAGAAAACGGGGCGTTATTTGTCGTTCGTAGAAGAAACGTGTCGAGATAAAAGAGATACACTGTGTTCTTTGAGGCTCGACAGGGAACAGTGACTCGATTGATGTCGAAGCATCGAGACGGCTCTACGCAAATCTTCGCTTTCGCAACAGTTTGTTATTGGGAACGAGCGTGCCGCGAATCTATTGCGAGCTGTTTTCCCGATTTCGCAGAACTCGACCACAGACGTCATCGATGGGGATCGAAATCGACCGAATTCGATTGCGTACTGTAAAATTATTACTTCTGACGTCTAGAAGATTTCAAAATTCCTTCCAAGATTCACTATTTTTCGGAATAGAAATTCATTCCTCGAAGACACCTCCAGTAATTTAAACTCTTCTATTCTTGAAACTGAGGGCATAAGTGCAATAAGAGTGTGAGGCCATCTCAAGCCCTTTTTCGGTCATCTATTCCATAATTCTTCATTTAAAACAAAAATTCCTCATTTAAATAAAGAATTATACAATTTAAGAGTTCCATAATTCTTAATATTTAAAAAATAATTCCTCATTTCTCAAGTTCCATGACAAGTCTCCTGGAACACGAAACGAGCAATGCTTTCCAGGGGACTTCTCATGGGACACAAATAGGTCTAAATCATTCTAATATTTTTAAAGTTGAAAGAAAAATAGAATATTTTAAAGTATAACTTAACTTCTTCAATTATCATGCGTCCTTCTCGCAGATGACGCCTCAACTGGAGACCTTTCTTCAACATATTCCTCCCATTTCTATTCATAAACGATACCTCGGATCGATACAACGTTACCCTTCCCCGTGATTGCAGTGGCTAACGCAATAGTACGTCTGGCGAAGTTATTTCGCGGGGAACGACGTCGATAACCTTTTACCGCGTAAACCGCAAATTTATTGGCCACCAGGAGCATCCTGGCTAAGCTCCCTTGCGCAAATGCATAGCGCTGAAAGGTGGGACCAAAAAAGAAAGATAAAGAAACGGGGTTCTATTCAGCGAACAGCTTTAAAAAAGAAGAAGATCCATAAATTATTCGCGAACGTTTGTCGAGAGTATCAGAGGCGAGCAGAAAGGTTCGCCCAAAGAGCTCTTTCTACGAAGTAAGAAATTCACCGAAAATTAGTCGGTAAAAAAGAAAGGTGAGCGTGGAGAAAAAGTAACGTAAAAAAGAAACCTCGAAGGGATACTTAAGTTCAAGGTTTATTTCGTCGATGAAAGTTTTTACGAAGACTATTTTTGTGGAAAGTTCCTCGAGGTCGTCACTGCAATTTTTCGCGAATTTTTACGATTCGCTGGTGTTACTTTGTGCGAGAATTTTATGATAGATCCACGACTCGCTATGTTTTCACGAAAACCGTGAAAAAGATGCGTAAGACGTGTTTTCACTTCGACACGGTGCGAGCGCACCCGTGACGCGGACCTTGAATATTCTAAAGGCCGATTGCGTTTTCGCTAGTAAAAGTCCACAGTTTCGCGCAGTTGCATTATTCACGATTCCTTTTGATTTTGATCACCGTCTCACATGTGACGAAACTGGCTACCATTGCGTCTACATCTGGCTTCAAACTCTCGTCCCAAAATGATTCAGACTAAAAATATTAATAGCAATATATATACATTTCTTCTCCGCCAAGAACTTTCATCGCTGCCTTTAAAGTAAATATCCCCATACTTAATCGCTTAAGATGTCAAATATCCCAGAAAGTAAACTACCTAAAACTGAATGTCCTCATACTTTAATTATGAAGTCTCAGAAACTCTCGATTCTCTTTTATGACACTAGTATTTAATTTTAATTAGGTTACGTAATACCTTAAAACTTAAGCATAAAAGTGAATAAAATTAACGTCAGTGTTTAGATATTGGGACACGGTCAACTTTTGGGACATTTACCTTACCCAAAAACCCAAGTGGCGAGGAGCATAATAACGAAAATTGCTTCGAGAAATTTAAGTACCAAGGAAAGTGGGACGACAGACTATTCAGGGCACAGTATTTCCCATGTCCAGTGACAGTGTGGTTCCTCCTTCTTCGAATCCAGTGGAGAACACTGGCAGATGGAATCCAAGTTGGAGGATCGCTGGTTTTTCGAAAGGAAACGGAGTTCACTGGATGATCGCCTCTCGCAGGTTGCTGGACGGAAGGATCGCTGCTTCTGGGTGGCCGTTTTGCGACGTGGAAAAGGTGGCAGCACCGTCCGGATGGTGAAAGTCCTTCGATGAAGAGGAAGGAGTGGTGGTCCACATATAGAGGGGCGAGAGGGCGCGGCTTGTCCAGACACTCTTTGTCCCGACGACGACGATGACGGCGACGACGACGATCAAGATGTCGCCGAAGTTCCTGTTCCTTCTTGGATCCCTCTTTCTACTTGCCGGTGAGTACGCGTTATCTTTTCCGCTTCTGTGTCAAAACAATCCTCTGCTTTCAAAGTCTTTCGTGAAAATTCCTCCGCCTCTAGTTACTGTGAAAGTTTCATTCGAAATTTGAATTCTGGTCGACTGTTGCCTTTGAATTTTATTTAAATCGCCGATTGAAATTAATTGAGTGTCAATTTTGATTGATGAGACGATGATTGGTTTTAGTAGGGATTATTTTGAACGATTTTATAATAATTTTGAACGCTGAGGAAGTAAGTTTTTTATTGTAAGAGTTGATCTAGGGGCTCAGCTACTGTGGAATGTGTTTTGTTCAGCGGGAGGGAAATGTGAATTTGTTTTGAATGGTAATCGCGAGATATTTCTTGAAGCGAAAGTTGCTTTCAGAGATTGAAAGTCTTTCGATGCAATGGGACCTGTTTTTTTGAGAGAAACAACTCAACTTCGAATTTCTGAGTGTTTTCTGTTGGTGAAAGTTGTTTTCGGTGCTTAAGATTCCTTTGTAATCGAATAATCTCCCATAAATATTGAGGATTGAACATCTTTAAGATAGATTTCTATTTCAAAAGAATTCTTTTCTAATTAATAAATCTTGAAAATTAGGATTAAATAGCTGATGATGTATATTAAAAATACATCTTAGAATATTTTTTAAACATTTTCAACTTCTTTAAAATTCCTTTTTAAGAAGCAAACAATGCCTAAGTGTGTGCAAATTGAACAGACAGTATACAAAATACTATCAGTTTTATAACAATCGCGTGAGGACCGGGAGGTGCTCAGTGCGTCCCGAGAATTCTGGTGATTTCAACGCTTGGTAAAGCGCCGCGTGCAGCCACTACTTGTTACACTCGCGATACTATTGTGATAGCTTAAAGGTAGTATCTGAACAAAGGTTCACATACTTCATCATAAACTATTCTTTCCAAAAGGCAATCACACGAATTTCTCACCCTTGAAAATGAACCTAGAAAGCCATTCAATTAGGCTATTTCTCCAAAACTCTAAACTCATCCAATTCGATCAACAAATACCATAAATCGAGGAACAAAAAATTCCCAGTACCTTAAAAACAAAAATGCTTCGTTAAAAATACCCAAAACAGAAAATAAGAATTTATTCTTCAACGTCGACAAGATCCATGTTCCTCAGACAGCGTGAAAGTTTTACGAAAGACGAGTTATCCAGTTGTCCGGAAGTATGGATCATGATCACCGATCACGATCCATACGTAGACAGACGAGAAGGCTGATTCGAAGTCTTCACGAATACGCTAGTCGTTCCGACGAAAAGGAGACAGGGGGTAGGAGGGAGGCGAAGGAGGAACAACCAGAACCTACTTTGGAGAACCACTGTCGCTTCCCTCCCCACCCCCGCCTGGTCGCCCTGACATTTCCAAGACTTTCTACTTCTACAGGGGTTCAGCGACCCCAGCGTGTTCGGTCTACGATCTCCCAGGATCGTGGCTCCCAGCGATCGCGACATTTTCCACGATTAATCGAACTGACATTCGCCATACGAATCTGCCCTTTTTAGTCAAATGTCAGGAATAGTGTACTAACCCCTTGCTTGATCTCTTTTTCTCGGTCGTGGTTTGATTGAGGAGGTATGGAGGACGAAGAGAAGAAACTATTGTCATTGTCTACTAATTTTATACTACTTAATTAATTGCTAGAGTTAGGGGTGTTGAACAGAATAAGGTGTTATTCTATTACATTTGCCTTTTACTGAGATATTTTAATTATAATGCATTTCCTTTGAGGATGGAACCAGGAAGAGTCAGATTATTCACAAAGTAGAGATTTCGAAAAGTTCTTTTTGGTGCTATGTCTAACTCTAAGAGAATGCACCTTTTCTTTTTAGAAGAATAAGAAAGGAATCTTTAGCAGATCATATGGAAACCATTCCTTGTAAATTGAGGTGTTTATGTAATCGATGATACTCATAGAATGTATGTGACTGTCAGCAGTAGAAGTAGAAATGGTTAGACAAGAAAGACGTCTTCTTAGATAGCAAGATAATGTCATAAATACATTACACATTCTATTTATACTGAATTTATTCCCTGAACGAGTTAATATTCTCTTGCATTAAATTTGTACACGCTTATCCATCTTCAGGGACACAGGTCAGAGCACAAGACGATGAAGGATCAGATGGACTCGACGCAAATGCTGAAGAGCTGTGCCAAGACAGGCCAGGGGACGAGTACTTCCGGTTGAGCATCGAAGGAGACTGTCGTGATGTCGTAAGGTAATTGACAAGCCATTATTCAAAGAGAATATTTTGTAATTTCTGAATCATATTAGAAGTACCACAAAGAAATCCATTACTTTATTTTTTTACTCTAACTTGTCTAAGTTACATAGGTATAAATTGCATTAAAAATTTCACCTGGACCACACATAATAATATCCTCAATTGTAATTAATTCTGTAAATAAGAATGATCGCGAATTTTTCCGTAGTCGGCTCATTAATGCAATAAAAGTAACTTCGAAGGACACATCGGTCGAACAAAACACGATTTCTTACAACAAACGTAACGGTAACTTTGATTTACGAAGGATTCGAGGACATCCGTCAGAATTCTAAAGCAAATTACTACGGTTCCTCCGCGCTCGAATTCCGCGTTCAAAGGTTCAAGGTGAACCTGATACTGGATACGCAGGACTCGCCTTCTAAGTAATGACGACAGCCCGAGTGTCCTGACTCACTCAGACTGAAATATTCCATCGTCAAGGACACACGTGCAAAAATATCCTCGAAACAGAAACACGTCCTACCAGTGAATGTCTCATTCTTGAAGACTGTTCAAAAAATCTTTTAACAATATCAATTACGTTCTTTGCCTCTCCAATTTTTTCTATAAAATTAAATCTCTATTACAATCGAAAACTTCACTGTTACTAAAATTAAACAAAATGGATATGAAATATTGACACGCCCATGAGAAAGGTGTCATTCTAAATATTTGGACCAAGTCTAGTCGAAACGAAGACAAAATGAGAACGAATTAACTCCAGATGCGACAAAGCCACCGAGATCGGCGTCACCAGGTTGGCCACTGTGCGGTGTCCGACAGGTCTGGCCTTCGACATTGAGAGGCAGACGTGCGACTGGAAGACGAACGTGAAGAACTGCGACCAAATCGAGAGTAAGCGACGATAATCGACTTAATTACTAAAGAACGTCCCGTTTTCTTTCTGTTCGCCGCGGACAGGTGCACGAAATCCGGCCTGAAGCAGATTACCTGCCCCAGCGGACTGGCCTTTGACTTGGACAAACAGACCTGCGACTGGAAGGGCAAAGTCAATAACTGTGACAAGCTCGAGAGTAAGTCGATGTATCGACCAGGTTGAATCGAGCCCAGCTGTCTCCGTTTTTGGTGCTTTCCTTCCTGCAAAGATGCGTTTATTATTTTCTTTGAAAATCAACGAAAGCAGATACTTGAGAAATTGAATCTTCAATTTGCGGAACTGAGTACTTTCAGTTTTTTCAAAGAGAGGCATAATAAACACATGTTTTATGGGGTGAACACCTGTCCCCGAACGTTTCTCTTCTTTCATAGACGATGAGAAACGTTCCAGGAGATTCGGGGCGTCCGATTCGTTCGTAGACTCGCAACGTAGCACGCACCATTCGTAAAGTAGTACTAACGCACCATCCCCCACGTACTTTCGATGTCCCACCCGCGAATCTTCTCGTCTCCATTAGACATTCGTTCCACGAGGGTGAAAGAAGAAATCAGAGCACCGAACCCAGAGGAAAGTGTTGAAAATAAGCTTCAGTGGCGCGTCAAAAACATTTCCCCGCTCGATAATATCAGCACAGGATTTGAGCAATAAAGACAGGCCGTGACTAAAATCTTGCATAAACGGAATAACCGGGGTACTTTCTAAACCGAACGTAGAAGCAATTTTTCTGACTTTGCTGCCTTTTTTTTCTGCCTCGTTACGGTGTCCTAACGTTACGCGAGCGCGGTATCAGCGCCGTTCCCTGCACACGGCGAGGTGAAAATACGTGGCTGTTGCATATACGTGCATACGCGCACGCGAGTCACTTTCGAGACGTTGTAATCTCCAGTCTGGCCACTTTCGATTCCCCGAGTCGAAGACTGGTTTCGATTTTGAGCGAAAGTGCGCGACCACGCGCTGGAGACGAGAAGTCGCTCTCTCGAATTCGCTTCTAACCCAGTTTCGAAGCCTTATTTCTCTTACTAACACCTTGCCAAACGCATGTATCTATTATTGAAACCTCGAGCGCTTGTCTGTTGTACCTATCTGCTTCGTAAAAGTCATGCATGATTGTATGGTTTATTATAGACTGTCTATAATATAGAGTGTCTCTGAACCTTGGTCATCCAGTCAATACATATCTCTGATGAGAAGATTAAATAAGAAGTGTTTATGAGTACTTGAATCACTGTTCTCGAATGTTCAGAAAAATAGACATAATAGAAAGGTGATTTCTTGCCCAGTTTCACTTGTGGGTAATACTGACACAGTTTGACTAGGAGCTCTGAGACACGCTGTATGATTCTTTCTGTTCTTGATCGCCACAGGTACGAGGCAACACGTTCTCGATCACTGATCTCGCTCTTTTTTCCTTTCCGACTCTATCTGTCTCTAACTCTGCCGCATTTTTCCTTCCCTTCTGTCTCTCCGCGTCTAGATCGGTCTCGCTTCGACGATCTGGCCTCCTTACGGGAGCTCCTCGTTATTTAGTCGGCTCGTTCGCTTTTACCGCCAGCGACGCCATCATTAATTCTCTTCTTTTCCCTCGGTCTCGATTCTCGCGAATATTTTCTCGCCACATATCGAGAGCGCATCGCGTCTCTGTGTTGGCTTCTGATCATTCTCTTGGCCATCCTTGTCACGACTATGAGGATCCATTGTTCAGGGTCCTCCACTTCCGGTTCTACTGGAGGTGTCGCGTGTTTCGATATTAATTCAACTTTTGAATTAACTGCTCCGATTGGTGTACCAAACTCTGTCGATTTTATTGCAGACAGAAGATGGAACTGCAAAATTGTCTTGCAGTCATTTGATAATTGGGAGACTTGTTTCTTGAAGAATCGGAGTAGTTGAATTCTATCTGTTCTTCGTATTTCATCACTTTCGATTTGTTCTCCGTGGAGACCTTTTTCTTATTTTTCTACTATCTGTTCTCGCCTTCTTTTCGCAGCGTCCATCCTTCTGTTCTCTCATTTACAAAGCCTGAGTGTCTTGCGGGATCACTAGGGTGCGAATCGGTGCGAGCCAACGAAGAAAACGTTCGATTCTTGACTCGATACGTCGATTCTCGTTTCCCCCCTCGAATTCCAGAGCGTTAATGATCTTAAAGGTTCCTCGAGGAAAGAATTTAAAGAGAAATCCGCGGTAGCCGCCAGGAAAACATTCAAGACTAATTAAAAAATATGTTCTTCCTTTTTCTGTCGTTTCTTCCGGTCGGTGGTTACGAAACAGACTTTACAAACACGAAGAAAAAATCCCAAACTTTATTCGTTGGTTTCTTTGCGTTTCCCGTCGCAAGGTGTCCAGAAAAGAGAAGAGTGGCGAACTTTTTAAGAGAGAGGAAAAAACATGAAAGAAACGGGACGCTTGAATGATAAAAGTTACTCGGAGGATGCAGTCAGTGGCGTAGGAACGTAGAAAAGAAGGAATTACAGTGGCAAAGAAAATGTTAACGCTTTTGTGAACGATTCAACGCGTTCCATGCAAGAAACTTCGATAGAAAAGTTTTGAAATAGTATTTTAATAGCGGCTATGTAAAATACGAGCCCCAACACTTTTAGTAGAAGTTCGAAGGGAATTGGAGCAGATCGAATGGTCGCGAAAGCGTTAAACTTCCCACACATGTATATAAAGTTTGCGTGTACATATTAGATTACACAGGGAACCAATTGAAATCGTAACTCGTCCTAGAAGATGTAATTAGTCTGATACTTAATACTTCAGTTGGTCGAGGTACAGTAGCTTTGGACTTGGGTGACATTAATTCAGCACTGTAACAACTTTAACCCTTTGACGAACGCCCTTAAAGTTTCCCAAACTATTTAAATATCTTTCTCGTAATTCAATTAGATTTCTATCACGAAGAATTAATAGTGTCTTATGACACGAGATGAGTCTCGTAATTGGGTCAAATTGAAGCAAAGTAATATTTTGCATTTTATATTTTGATTAAGATAAAAATTGTTTGAAAAAAGATATCAGTCAAGTAGAAATCAAAGTAAATAATTTCATGAAATAATAATACAATGTTCCTATTTCCACAATACATTCATGTTTCAATATTCAAAACTTAAACTACTTGTCAATTAAGGGACGATTGATCCCCTGACCCCACAAAAAGAATATACCAAAATGAGTCACCAATTCTTGCTCAGTTTGCACACAGTATGTTCAATCCAAAAACAATTTCTAATCTTCAAGCACTCGAGAAAAGAAACCACTTTAAACGTATGATGTAAACTGTGCAAAATTGTTTCTTCGAAAGAAAATTTCTCCCTCGACAACTCCTCTTAGCTTCTATTTTCATATCTCCCTTATCTTCTCCTCCCATCTGTTCCTCCTCCCTCTCACGTGACTCGCTCCAAATCGATCCACGTAGATTGCTGTTCCTGCGCCGCTGAGTATCGATCTCTCTCACTGTACATACAAATTGGGCGAAGTAAAAGTAGAATTGGGGGCCTTGATCGCGCACCTTGTAAACCGTCGAATGGAACGAGTAGTGGAGGATTGATGAACGCATTCAGGCCGCGGGGAACCGTCCCCGTTTAACGAGGATTACGTTTGCAGAGCCACGTAAGGTCTTGCCCATCCTGAGGACCGATGAACCGGTCTGCCCCGAGCTGAAATTGTCTTGCGGTAACGGGGAGTGCATCGAGAAGGAGCTCTTCTGCAACGGTAAACCGGACTGCAAGGACGAATCCGACGAGAACGCGTGCAGTAAGTACCGCCACGATTATATCGTGCACTTGCACGCGACGTTGCACTTTCACTATCGCCTAGTTGACGTGCAGCGGTCGTTATGTAAGCCACGGGGTGGGGAGGATTCTTGCTCGAGAAAATGTTTATACGATTGGAACTCGATTAACTCTAGATTTATGGACTTGGAAGATACATTATTCATAGAACTAAGCTTTTTACATAATCGTGCCATTACACCTCATTAGAAGGACATATGAGACTAAATAGCGAATCAAATTGTTTGGTGAGAGAAATGAAAATGCTTAGTATAAAATTGAAGATAGAGAAGTAAGTAGATTTTTGTGACACTGAATGTGTCTGTGAATCTAGAGTTAATCATCGAGATTGGAAACTAAAGGAACTTTGGATCCAAACTTTGAATCACCAAACTCTGGTATCCAAGTTTCCAGTTATTAAAGCTTGAATCACGATTTAACCATAGTTTCTAGAAGTTCAGAAAATTAAAAACCACTGTTAAGTGTTTCTCTGCCTCCTTGATTTTCTATCGCAAAGTTTCTATCTAAACTTCAGTTTCTCAAATTCCTCTATCCAGCCACGTTCTAATCTTCTCTAATCTTCATCTTCAGCCGTGGAAACAGATCCTAATCGCGCCCCAGACTGCGACCCGACCCAGTGTGTTCTCCCCGACTGCTACTGTTCAGCTGACGGAACCAGGATCCCTGGTAACATCGAACCATCACAAGTACCTCAAATGATCACGATCACCTTCAATGGAGCCGTGAACGTGGACAACATCGACCTCTACGAGGACATCTTCAATGGTCAGCGCCAGAATCCCAATGGCTGTCAGATCAGGGGTACCTTCTTCGTCTCTCACAAGTACACCAACTACTCAGCTGTCCAGGACCTCCACCGACGCGGTCACGAGATCGCTGTGTTCTCTCTGACGCACAAGGATGACCCACAGTACTGGACCCAGGGCACCTACGACGACTGGTTGGCTGAAATGGCTGGGGCCAGGTTAATCATCGAACGATTCGCTAACATCACCGACGGTTCCATCATCGGTATGAGGGCTCCCTATCTTCGCGTGGGTGGAAACAAGCAGTTCGAGATGATGGCTGACCAGTTCTTCGTCTACGACGCATCCATCACTGCCTCCCTGGGTCGTGTGCCCATCTGGCCGTACACTCTCTACTTCAGAATGCCACACAAGTGCAATGGCAACGGTGGAAACTGTCCATCCAGGTCCCACCCAGTCTGGGAGATGGTGATGAATGAGCTGGACAGGAGAGACGATCCAACCTTCGACGAGTCTCTGCCAGGTTGTCACATGGTGGACTCCTGCTCTAACATCCAGACAGGTGAACAGTTCGCTAGGCTGCTCAGGCACAACTTCAACCGACACTTCAACAGCAACAGAGCACCTCTTGGTTTGCACTTCCATGCCTCCTGGCTGAAGAGCAAGAAGGAGTACAGGGAGGAACTGATCAAGTTTATCGAGGAGATGCTTGCTAGGAGCGATGTTTACTTCGTCACTATGGTCCAAGTAAGTGTTTCAATCCCTTTAAACCTCTTTCGTGATAGTTTTCAAGCAGTGAAAATCAGTTTGAACGATTCTGACAATTGCTGGAAGGGATGAAGATTCAGACCTATGAGTGCCCAGATTTAGAAATTTTCTATTAATTTTTTCTCTTCGTGTTCTTTTGACGAGCGTGGGTTTGTCCTTGAGTGATGCTCGAGGAGATTCTTTTGTCTTCCATTTTCTTCTATGGATGTATTGCATGAGAATGATTTCCAGCTCGCTCAACTCGCGAGAGAAAGAGATATTCCGTATCGTTGAAAGCGTCATTAAGACCACCTCGGGTTATTCCAATTTATCTCCCGTTTTCAATCCCGCCGCATCACGACGTTTCTCGTTCGTGATCCATCAAGTCTCGGACGGTGGTTTTATTTCGCTTCGCGTCGATTTATTCTCTCGCTTTCAATCCAGCCGCGCGATAGCACTCTCCCTCTGTCTGCTCCGATGTATTCAATATAAGCACTCTCGATCGGCTCGTAATCCATCAGAAAATTACTCGTTTCGCTTTTATTTCCTCGTTCAATCCTTCGAGCGCGGTATCTGAACCACGCAACCGCAATTCGTTGCAGAATTATCGTCTTTAGTACTGCTGCAGTTGTCACATTTAAAATAGTGGTCTTTGAACGAAATTGTATGAAGTATAGAATTTCTCCACCATTTTTTTTTGTTTCTTCAACACAAGCGATTTCTGAGCTTTCAATTTCCAAACTTTTAAGTACTTAAATATTTAAATATTAAAATGGTTTAGTATTCAAATATTCAAATTTTGTAATATTTAAATTTCTAAACCTGCTAATTTTGAAATTTTTAAACATACCACTACCGAAATGTTCAAACATTCGAATTAAAAAATTTCTGTAATTTTATTTGTTTGAACTTTTATAGTTCTTAACAGAGATTTCTACCTCCTCGCAAACATTATCGCGTAATTACATAAAAATCGTAGCACAAACCGAACAGTTCTTCAGATAACTGTGATTATAGAAGCTATAAAAAAAAACTATGTTTGATCTTATAGAATTCTAATAATTAATTGCAACATTGTACTATGAACCAAACAGTGACCTTAAAAAATCCACTTTACAAAGTTCCTTCAAGTGATCAAGAGTTACAAGAGACCTTCCACTGCATTAACAACAATTAGTTCAACAATAATACTAAAAAATGGCGATATAAAAATTAGAAGTATGCATAACAAGTATTTAGAGCAATTATTTATTCAAGTAATTCACTTCAAACATGATCCATAAACCGTGATGTTCGACACAAAATCGTGTCTGACCGCGTATGTCTGTTTCTACTCGCAGGTCATCAAGTGGATGCAGACCCCCACAGAACTGTCAGCCCTGAGGGACTTCCAGGACTGGAAGGAAACCTGCGACGAGAAAGGACAACCGTACTGTTCCCTCCCAAACGCCTGTCCTTTGACCACCAGGGAGCTTCCAGGCGAGACCCTTCGCCTGTTCACCTGCATGGAGTGTCCAAACTACTACCCATGGTTGCTAGACCCGACTGGTGACGGTTTCACCGCGAACAAAAAGTGAGCGATCCACGTGAGAAAGTCGCTTGATCGAGTGTCTTCGCGTGTCATCGAGAAGAACAAAGACGCGATAGTGAGGAATCGAGGACAATTTCCTTGGAGAACGAGCGTGGTGAACGTTTCGCGAACCGAATGCGAGATCTCTTGCCAACTGTGAATTACTAAACTCGAATTCTGACAAGCGATTTCAATCATTGGAGTAGATGGGATTGTTCAAAATTGGGGATAGAACCTGGAAGAATGAGAATTAAAGCATCTGGGGACTTTCTGTATCCCTTTGCAGTTAGGTAAAAATGGATGAAAAGTAAATTATTCTTTGTTGCATATGAAGGATTCGCTATCAGGATTCCTTTAGGAATGTTCGCGAAACGTTTCTGTCGATCCTCGAACGAAAAGGAGTCCCTCCACGCGAGACAGGAGCGAGTCCTTCGCGAGGACGCTCAACTTGTAAATAACCACCGTATCCTTGCCCCCTGATCCTTGTCCCTTTCTCTCGTTCGCCGCGTATATCCTGGCGAAGGATCGATTCGAGAACGCTGCACGGATTTTCGTGCCACCGTTTCTCCTCGTCGGTTAAAACATAGCGGTTAAGAGTCGTGTGAGAGATTAAATAATTTTTAGAATCCTTTAAAGTATTTCTCAATAAAAGTTTTGTGAAAAAATTGACTTCTTTCTTATGACTCCATTTCAGCCCTCAACCCTTTTGCAGTGTATTTTCTTTTTCATTTTATAAAATTCAAGTTTTTAAACCTTCTTTTATTCTCCTTTTATGAAGCGCTATTTTGTATTTGCATAATTTGGTAGGCATTGTTCGAAATACTCGATGCAAAAGAAAGGAATAAGAGGAAAAGAGAATATTTGAAGTCTAGACAAGATTAAAAATTAAGACGATGAACTTTGCATTGAAAGAATGTTAATTTAGCCTTGAAAGTCATCGATAGGCGCCAGACTTAAGGCAGGAAAATGTCGGGAATGATTCTCGTCCAACTGTGCCCTCGGGGCACCTTTCGATTTCGGACAACATTCCTTTCCGACCGCAAGACCTGATACGTTCAATAAAAAACGAACATTCCTTGCACTTTCTTTTGAGTTACCGAGACACATCATTTTCTTCTACTTATTCCATTCTCAGAATCCTTATGTTACAATTGATTTTCTGGATTTGATCACTAATGAAATGACCTCATAATTTACAAAAAAAAGAAAAAAAAAAGGACGAGAATCTTTTGATTCATGTTTATTCGCGATTACATATTCTTTAATATTTATTGACACAAACAGTTTCCCATAAATGCACTCCTCAACCCTTGGGGAGTTAAGAATACCAAGGGTTAAATGCACTATTTACTTTATTAATGTAACTTTATTACATTAACAAAATGTACATAATCATGACCCTATACATCCCAATGTACAAGTTTGATTTGTGACAATAAATTATTTCCTTTGAATTGTTCTATGGCAATCTCTCTTTCCCTAGAAATTATTACTTTATATCTCCTACGAGATACATTAAACAATGAAAGAGAAATAATTAAATTTAATCCGTAGGTGCTATTTTTATCTAACCAGTTCACCTTAATTTGTATCTTACGACAGAAATGATCGTGAATTGCAATAAATTGTAACACGTAAAAATAATCGAATAAAAAGCAATAGGATAAAAACGACCATAAACCTTAAAAAATATACATAAAATATTATACTTGGACTCTAAACGTTGCTGTACATGTAAATATTTTACAGAAATATAGTAAATTAAATAAATGCAGTAGATTTTGGGAAGATATCTTGAACTTTTTGTACAAGAAGGAATAGTACGAGTTGATATTAAAACGTGAAATGTCTTTTTTAAGCAAAAAAGAAAATTGAGCTATCATTGTGTCTTTTAAAAAAATGGAAAGAAATAAAAAGTATCTATTTACAGCAATCTTTGTTAAACAGATCTCATGGTGCAATGTAGTTTATCACAGCAGCACTTCGTTTAATTCAACACTGTCTAAACAAATGAAAATCCAAAGAGTCTATTTACTTACAAGAAGCGACGTCGACTGTTGACTAACAAATTGCGATGTGCACGTATTTCGAAACGAATACAGTGAAGAATTCGTACAAGCTACACCATCTCGTTCACTATAAACACCTTTTACGAGCTAGAAAAGGCAAGTGACAAACTTCGATGTTTGATCTGACTTTATAGAACCCTAGTAAAAGTACTGCTCCCCTTGATACTGTCAAAAATATATTTCTTGGGTCATATCCCGAGGTAACTGCAGAAGATAAATGCACCACAGATACTCAGGATGATCAGTATGATGACAAACCAGAATGGCAGTGTGTCTGTAAGAGAATGATATTTTTAAGAATCGTTCCTTCTCAAATGAAATTTCTTTGACTTTTAATTGAAGGAGTGCTTACGTCTAAATGGTATGCTATGTATGCAAATTTTATTATCCACAGAAATGCTAACTACTGCAGTTTCTGTGTTACTGGTAATTGCAGGACCATCCAATTTAGTTGGTAAAAATTCCAGACCAGTCACAAACATGCTATGTGCACTAGGAATGTGCAAAGCTCTCCTCAAACTGAATGCAATGTATATGTCAACGCTACCAGAAAACATTGTTCCAACAGCCACGAACTTCCCATCGTCTGACACTGCCAAGGCAGATAAGGTTTCTTTATATGGAGATGTTTTTATGATATTTCCGGAATCAATATCCCACATTTGCAGAAAGCTAGGATTCTTCCCAACAACTGCATTAGAGAGCATAAACAGTTGCGTCTTTGACTTATTGTCCTCCTCTAACTTTCTAAACCGACATCTCTTGTACATGTACTTCAATCCATTTGGAGGCATCCAAGTTAGCTCCTTGTCCTTGTTGCCATTGCTCACGTTCCACAAAAACGCTTTGCCATCTTTTGCAATGCTAGCAATCAGTGTGCCATCTGGGCTAAAATCTATATCATCTATTTCTTTTGTATGTGCATTCAAATCCTGCAGTTTCTGCAACTGTGGGAACTTCCATAGTCTTATGTGACCATCTGTCCCACCAGTAGCCATGAATTTTCCATTTAAGCTTATTCTAACGATTCTTTGAAGTGGCTCATCCTCACTGAGAATGAAAGTTTCATTTAAAGATTATATGTAATCGAAAAGGAAGAACTACTTTAGGTAATAATTACCTAAAATCTGTTTGTACACTGTCAGCTGGCTTCACAATCAACTGTAATTTTTTACTTTTAATATTGGAGTTGTCATCTTTGATTTCCTCTATGCGTTCTTTTGAAACATGTTCCTCTGCTTTCTCTGTACTTTTTCTATGCCTGAGACCTTCTTTAGCACCATCACTAGCTCCTTTAATAATCTCACCATTTTCTACTGTCACCACTTTACTATTAACATTGTAAAGCTGACAGTGGCTCTCTTGGCCAGCCGCAATCCATGTCCGCTTGCCATCATTATGAGCAGTACAGTTCATTACTACGCTAGGACCTGTTTCGTGTCTGGTCACTTCCTCAGCTACAAATTGCGACCCATTGTGAGACAACTCGAATATTTCCTGCAAGCCAGAATGTCTGAATCTTTACGAGATCAAGTCCACTAATGATAGTGAGAACTTACAAATCCATTAGCAACCCCTGTTTTCGAGGAGCCTCCACCACCACCTACAAGGATGTGCCTGCTGGTCAACATCTGTAGTGTGTACAGGGGAAAGTTCACCCTGGCCAGAAGGCCACAATTGTTCCTCCTGGAAGGCATACTGGCTGAAAACAATCGCCTACTTTACCACTTCCGTCACTCCCGTCTACACAAGTGATCTATCGATAGCCGGGGATCGTGACTAGCTAAAACGTCAAAAATTTATAGTGTTTCTTCATCACGTGATTAAATCTCTGTCTTTTAATAACATTGTACAGCGTTCAAGGCGCGTTCAAGCACGTTCAACACTGACACGAGTCTTTCACGAAACAGACGACAAAACAGCGATGAACACGTATTCAATCCTACGATTTATTTCACAAGCACACCACAAGATGACCATAGCGCTATTTTCCAGCTGATAAAATCAAGGACAAATTGTCGACACTGAAAAAAATATGGAATAATAAAATGTAAAATAATTAAAAATGTAATTAAAATGTAAAATGTAAAATAAACTGACTCCGCTCAGAGGGCGCACATAGCTTATTCTACAAAATGGCGTGCTTTGAGCAGTCACAATTATTTAGAACTACAGTGTGTCCATATGTGTACAGATTAGTGTATGGAACCCATGAATGAACAAACACCGTGTTTTAAATATGATGACCGATCTTGGGCACGTCGATATGTTGAACACGGATTCCACGCCAGTGTCAGGCGATTCTGGTTTTAGTGAATTATTACGATCAGCGGAACAACTGTCCGCTGCTGTAGAAGGTAATGAAGAACTTCCTCAAGTTGAAAGAAATCTTCGGCAAATATTAGAGGCCTCTAACGAACTATGGTCTCGTGTCACGCAAACCGGCACTCAGGATAATCAAGTTCAAGCGTAAGAAAATATGAATTTTATATTGTATATAAGATTTTAAAACTTGTTTCACATATGTATTTTAGTATTTATATTTATAATAGAAGATTTATATGTTTGTGTATTTGTTATATTTAAAGTACAAGATAACCTACAAATCTTACAAATTTCTGGCGCCAAAACGTCTTTACTTAGTTGATTCAGCTTTTGTCTGGTATTTTAATTTGATGGATAATATTTCATACTATAATCTCTATGCACTATGTTTATGCATAAAATAGAATATTACTAATTTTTTGTTTCAATAATTTTATACCAACTTCCATGCAATTTATTATATTATGATTTCAGGCATCTGCTGCTTGGCTCACGTGGTGTTGATTTACCTCAAATATCACAGAAACTTAGTTCCCTTAGTGCTAGGCGTACATTTGAACCCTTAGATCCAATTGCAGATACAGACATAGTTAGTTACCTTAGAAATGAGAAAGAAAATGCTATTTTATCAATCATCGAACAGGTTCACAAGGATGTAAGAATTTCCCTTTTGTTTTCTACATAAATAATACTTTAAAAACATATAAGAAACAATTCTGTGTTTTAGACATTTGAACTTACTAGGATTCAACAAATGGAACATATGTTGGGAGAATGGAAGCAAATGCGTTTTGAGATAATAAACGCCATGACAGCTCCATCTGGAGAGCTGGTGGATTTGCGTGGAACCCCACAGCGTACTAAACTGGCTGGGTCAATGATTAGTGGTTTATCAAGTGTAGAAGTAGCTTATGTCAAAGAACTACAAAAATACAATGATCATGTACTCAAAGGCATAACCAAACGAAATTTGTTTACTGCATTTCATACAGCTGCAGAATCGTTTAATGATAAAAAGATCGTTGATCTTTGGCAAATGGTTAACTATATGGTAGATATTCCACCAATTCCAAGGGAAGATCAAATTAAATCCAGAAGCACTCCTGTTGTTGAGAAAAAGATTGTACTGCAAGCTAGAAAATACTTACAAAACAGATACAGAGACTTTATGACTTCTGTCATTAGTGAAAACTTGGCACAGGCGAAAAGAGGTGGAATCCCAGGCACTGTCCCATTAGTTAAAAGTTTCGTAAGCGTCAAGGTACAGAATCTTCGAGACTTAGAAAATGTTATGGTTGAGGACAAACCCTTGTGGCCTTTAGTTTACTACTGTATGAGAGTAGGCAGTTACAAAGCGGCATTGCAGTGCCTTAATCAATGCAATACAGAATTTCCAGAATTTAAAGTTGCTTTGGAAGAGGCTTGTAACGATCCTGAAAAGCACCCTAGTAGTTACGCAGAATCAAATTTGAAATTACATTACAGGAAACATGTTAGATCAGTCACTGATCCATACAAAAGGGTAGCATATTGTGCATTGGTTCCTTGTGAACCCGATGATTTACACACTGACGTGATTTGTACAGCTGATGATTATTTATGGTTAAAACTGTGTCAAGTTAGGGACCAGCCAGATGCAGAAAACAAGTTGACCTTAGATTACCTACAAACCACGATATCAGAGATATATGGTACGATAAATTTGTGCTTTATATTTACAGTAAAAATTTCGAACAAAATATCTTTAATTATATTAATATTTTAGGGGAATCTTATTATCACGCGCATGAGCAGCCATTTGTATATTTTTCCATGCTATTTTTGACTGGTCAGTTCGAAGCTGCGATCGAATTTTTAGCAAGGGGTGCAGGTGCAAGACATTTACCACATGCAGTGCATTTAGCAGCTGCTATGCATGAGCATAATTTATTAGGAGTCAGTCAAAGTGTCTTGGCGCCTTTGATAAGTGTTGATCCTGCCGACAAACCACCCGCAAAGCGATTGAATTTCGCTAGACTGATTCTCCTGTATGTCAAAAGATTTGACTCTACCGATCCAAAAGAATGCCTGCATTATTTATTCTTACTAAGGTCTATGAAAGACCCACATGATCGTAACATGTTCGCTGCGTCTGCTGCAGAAATGGTGGTCGATGCTACTCCAGCAGTCAGAACTCAGTTAGTTGGAAAGATAGAGAAGGATCGTTGGATTCCAGGAGTCTTAGATCAATTCCAAATCAATACAGAAGATGTAGTAAACATAAGCGCTGACACATTGTACAAGAAAGGTCTTTTAGAAGATGCAGTAACAATGTATGATCTTGCTGGTAATCATGAAAAAGTTCTTAGTTTAATGTGTACGCTTTTGGCGCAAGTTGTCAGTCAAAAATCTCTACCAGGATCGTTGAGATCTCGATTGCAAGTCACCGCTAACGAAATAAGTACAAGGTAATATTGGCAGACTGTGAAACATCTTATTATTAAATATCAGATACATTAAATATTTATTTTTAGATATCAGAATATCGAAATACAAGCCCCATCTGAATTAGTATCAGCATTTTATACTCTGAAACATTTAATGGTATTCTTTGATCAGTTTCACAATGAACAATACCAGAGTGCAGTTAGGGTAATGAATCTGAAGTTATTGTTGTTTACATTATAATTTTATCTTCGTATTATATTATTTGTTTTATTAACATTTTAGACAATCGCTGAGTCGAACCTATTACCTTTCAATGTAAAAGATGTTGACGAAAGGGTGAATGCTCTACGACGTGTTTCGCCCGAAGTGGCTGGCACCTTAGCAGACGTTCTTCTGGCAACGATGACTATACTTTATCGTCAATATCAGAAGTTACGATCAATGGAGCCAGGGGATGAAGAAGCAAGAAAACAACAGCTTCTTGATCTCCGTGAACGAGCGCGAGCATTAACGAGTTTCGCAGGAACGCTTCCTTATCGTATGCCAAATGAAACGAATAGCAAGCTCGTGCAGATGGAAATCCTTATGTGTTAAAATATTAGTCTTTTATAGTTTTTTACAATTTTATTTTAGAAGCAGTGCTTTAAATAATGTATGGAGAAGTGTTGAAGCGTTGTACTGAATCAGTTAAGGCACAATGAACAAAGTTCCAATTCGTCGATTTTCAGAGTACTATCAATGCAGTGTATATATTTTTTGTACTTCCGTAATCTAACGTAAACAAAACTATAGAAACACAATAAAAATATTGTTTACTAAGTACGATTGCTAACACAAACATTAAATATTTTAATAATTTACTTTTTTTTATATATTTAAATGCATATTTTTATCTAGGTGGATCATTACTTGAAGTATTTGATTTAAAAGATGTAATGGATATTCCAGAACTAAGGTCTTGAACCTTTCCTTCCTTTACCTGAAACGATTTCATGGTAGTATTAACATTTATTTCACTTTTGTAGTCACAGATTCAGTAATGCTTACAGCTCTATAGTCTAGGAACATTTCTTTAAAGGCCACAAAGTCTGTGAAAGTTGATAATACTTCAAAAACTTCACCTTCCAAATGGTTTCGTTTATCTCTAAATTATTTAATATAGTTAAAAGATTAAAGTCTATTGTATCTATTATTTTCCTATATATATATATACACACTTACGTTAAATGTTGCAGGAATGTATTCAAATTAAAATGTGGTATGATTCTTTGTAAGTAATTAACAATATAATTTTCCACTGCAATCGTCTATAAAAATGAAATATTACTTTCATGTTATAGACATGAAGAATAGAGTTATATTAAAAACACTTACATATTCATTAAATATGTTTGTGTAAATTAATTTATTTTCTTCTATGGGTTCAAAAACATCCCAATACTCATCTAAGAACTTTTTTTGTAAGGCCTGAAATTCATCTTCTAAAAGGGCAGAAATTGTTTTAAATAATCATAGTTTTTTCTACTATGATCAGTTACATACCTAATAAAATATCTTCTATGTGACCAATAATTTCGTCGAAAAAATTATCCTCAGCGTTTTTAGAACTTTGTTCCGTATTCTCGTCCATATTCATTAAAATACAATTATCTGTGGAATTATTTGGATAGATACATTAAAGGATCATTTTGTTTACATATATATAGATACATTGATGCATAACATTCGTAAAATAATCTCTGATAGTTAACAATATATGTGCTGTTAATTGTTAATAACAATAACATATACAAACCCATTACTTCTCCAGACATCAATTGATTACAAATATAAGGCACTGTTTATTTACACTAATTTTGTGTTTATAACGTGAACATAGGGAAGGCTGTATCGATATCAATAGGTCGATAACCATAGGAAACGAGAATCGAAATAAACCTGACCAACCAGATTTATGGACGTTACATTTCAAATTTTTTGTAATAGGTGTACTTACTTGCTGTAAAAGAATAATTTAAATTACGTATTACAAGGATTATTACAGAGAATGTCTTATTACAATTTATTTCGGTGATACAGCTGTAGTTTGTAAACTAAAATGTCTTTGAAATTATTGTTTCATTTTTGATTGCTATTCGTATTGGTTTCGATAAAAGCGCAGGCGATTGTCTTTTATTGTCTTCCTTGCGTTTTTCGTTATTAGTGTTATTGAACGTGGGCATACTTTTCTTCGGTTTAATTTTTGCATGAGCCTTGGAAAAGAAAATTCGTGACTAAAAGGTAAATACAATCACTATTAAATAAAATGTGAAAATATTTTTAAAAGTACGTGCATTGATATTGACAGAAATCAAGCCTTATTGAATTAGCAGTTGAATCTTTAGAAAGTCACTCAGTTTACAAATTATATCATGGAATATATAGAAGAATTTTTTCTCATTTTATAGGTTGCATATGTCAATGGAGATATATACATTTGACAAGAGTCTTCAGGAAAGACTAGTTGAATTAACAGAAATATTGTCCAGTAGAGGCGAGATTGTGCCTGCCTCTCAAATTCAAGCAGAATGGTCCTATCATATAGAACTTGTGATAGAACCTGTTGGTTGGCAAGCATTGTGGAAAATACCACGTTTAGTATGCGAAGATTTTCAAATTCATTATCCTACTATCGTGGTTGTAGAAGTCGAGCAAGTTGAGTTTGCTGATTTAGCTGCACTGGTTAAAATCACTGCTGTTCAAGATGAAATTCATTTACCTGAAAAGTATGATGTACCTCTTATGGAACTTTACCCAACTCTTAATCAAGAGAATAGTGCATTAGATATGGTGGGCACTGCAACTTGCATTGATCAGTTGCGATTTTTTTATAATTATTTGTGGATGCCATGGGACATAGATGATGATGACAATACTGATTGGGTATCTATACACTTAGAAACAAGAATCAGATTATTCTTTGATATGAAGAGGGGAATTGTCAGTAAAGAAACTAGTGATATTATTAGAGGTTTAGTGAGAGAAGGACGAGAGGTGCAGCAGAGAATATCAAGATTAGAGGATACTATCTCTGAGGGTGAGGAAGAATCAGAGGATGTTGATGGAGGAACAGCATGTCAACTGATGAAGCTTCATTTTCGACTACAACAAATCAAAAGGGAAATGGAAGTTCTTGAAAATCCTGCTATGAGAGAAATTCTTGTAAAGAATAGAACTTCATCCATGATAGATGACAAGATAAAGAAACAAGAAAGTAAAGATAAGCTTGGTGGATATTTTGTATGGCTTGGCGGATCTTTAGAAGAAATGAAAGAAACAATAACTAAAGTTCAAGCTAGTTTGCCTGCAGAATTATATTTTAAGTAAGTTTAATGCATTGTAATGAGTGGTGGCTTGATCTTTAATCCTACTATTTTGTATTTAGAATATCTGGATCTTTGCAAGAAACTCTGCATGCCTGTGACACAGGAGATATTGTTGTAGTTGGGGAAGGAATTCATCACATAAAAAGTGTTGGTAATCTAGAAGAAGGAGGTACAATTAAAGGAGTTCATAATGCAGACAAAACTATTCTTACAGTAAAAGATTCAGAAACTGCACCATCATTGCTTGACTTTTCTGGCAATGAAGTAAGCAACTTTTTTGTTACGCTAAAAACTGGTTTTAAATAAACTTAATTCTTATATTTTTTACAATATATTTTTTTAGGTTTTACTAGAAACTATCACTGTGGATATGGGTGAACTTAGAGCAGCTATAATAATTAGAACAGGAACTACAAAAATAATCAATTGCCAGATACGTGCCTTGAATCAGAGTATGGTCAAGTTGGGAATTGTAGTTCTGCCTAATGCGAAATTGATAATAGAAAATACAGTATTTGAGGGTCTTGGAACCGCCATGGTTATTTATAGTAATGGGGAAGTTATCATGGATAATTGCAGCTTTAAAAATTGCGCAGAAGGCATACAGGTGAGTTTTTTTTTTTTGCATATAATCGTATGAGTGCAATGGTAAACCTTATATAATTTCTATATCATTTATTTAGCTTTTCGACGAGGCGAAATTGGCAGCAAGAAACTGTTTCTTGGAATGCTTCAAAGAGTACGCGATTCGATTGGAAACGCAGAAATATTTATGCGGTTCAGAAGTCAAATGTGGAGGTTCAGAATTATTAGAAAGCTTTTCCAACATTTCGTTGCACGACTGCAAATTTGAAGCTAACGGCAAGGGAGATGTTGTGCTAAAACCCGCAACTGCATTCGGTCAGACGACAAAACAGGATGGAGTCGTGAATATGGAGTCTTAAAAGTAATTCAGTCATTCCTAAACCTTATGAATCATTTGATTTTAGTTTAAGTACATGTATCTATTATTTCTATAAAAATATAACAGTGTTATACTTTTTTTTTTATATGAAGCTCTAGAATTGAGGAGTGAGCACAGGGTTATCTTCCTTTATTTTAAAAATTGAAATAGAAATGTCTTAGGGTTAGATTTGCACATATTTAATGTAGAATGTTGCTGATTTTTGTATTGAAAGGAATAGCAGAAAATTTTCCAGGAAAGAAAAATATTATTCGGCATAAATACATTCTATATCTACAATGATTTCAGCAGTATTCTGTATGCAACTGCAGATCGCTTTTAATTGTATATATATATATGTTCCAATAACGTAAAAAAGCGCGGGAATTGTTTCAAACTTTGCTTAAGCAAGTAATGCTTCATTCACCATCGACAGATGGCAGCACCCTTCCGTCTCGTGTCAACACTGCACGTTTGCGATTTAAAAGTGTTGTGTTGAATCCTGAAGTTTTTCCATGTTACTGTATCTGCGTCAAGTAGTGTCATACATTTCGAACAATTGTTCGGTAAGTTTCTGGTCATATATTATTAGGTCGTGACTTTAAAGTCTGTTCGTAAATGAAGCGAACTCGCGTTCTAACCTCGTCACGTTACTCCAAAATTTTTTTCAATTTTTATGACAGTAATGTTATTATTTGTACTTTGATTTATGGATATAACGTTTCTATTTATAATCTTAGCCGCAATCGGCTAAGTTCTGAATAGTCATAGTGTAAAATGGGAGCCGGTCGACCTAACCTAAAACTATCTCGGCATCTCAAGCAAGCGTCACATGCACGTATCCATCTGTTACGTGACGTGCGTGTATGTTAAACGTATGTATATATAGAAGCAGAGATAATACTGCACGTGTACAGTAGATTGCCGTGACGTAAACGATAATTCGATCCATACTGTTCTCATCGCCGTATTCGTTTGAGACCCCTGCTCCTGCTCATGCCTATAAATGTAGTCATAAGTACGTTGGGCCATGTGGCCGTATCACGTGCACGCGGATGAATGAAGTATCGTGATTTAAAAGGCACACGTTGATGAATGGAAATAGTTTACCATTGGCATCATTTATCGATATTTCAGCAATAAGACCTTTAATTTTTACTATCCATTGATATTTATAGTACAAGGAATTTTTTTAAACAATGATTAGAAGCAAATTAGAAATTTCAATGTAGGATGTTGTTCATTATGAATTTATATGTTATATTATTACAGTATTTGAAGTATAACTAAAATCTTTTAGTTTTGATTACAGAAAAGTGCTGTCAGGAAGAACAGACTTTCCATGGAACACTTACTGAGATGCGTGGCACAAAGGGTCATGATGGAGACTACCGCAGCAAATCAATTAGCTGATCAACAAACACAGTTTGGTAATGCTCGTAAATTGGAGCCATCAGACTGCATTTTTGTCTTCAAGGGGTCCCAATCTGACTATGAGGAGCCATCATCCAGTGAGGAGGAGGTGAGTTTTTAATCCATTTTTATCTGCACGCAAACATGCTCTGTTTATTTGAAAAAATGACTTTGAAACGTCCTTAAAAATGTATTGAAAGAATTGTTTCTTTAGCATTGATAGATTTTATACATAAAGCAATAAAAAAGAACCTTACATATTTTTATATGATTTGGTATTTCGAGCAAGGTAAACCAAGTAATAGAGTTTTTAATTTATATTTTGTGTACATATTTTTTACCAGCGCTTAGTAAAACAGACGATAAGATTTGTTTGGAGTTGCTCTGTATGTTTGTTGGAGAACACTTTTTTAAAGAATACGGACGTTTTAAGCTCTCCTGACTTTTTCGTTTTGAGCTGTCTGGGTACCACACATTTCCGTAATTGCAAACGCGTAGGAGGAGCAGCAGTCTTTAAATTAATTGCATCCCTTTGGTTCGTTCCCACGAGGCTGCTCCTCAACCTGTTACTTTCACTGTACGCGCGAAACCCACATTCTCCTCTTGGAGGAACAGTTCCCGCGGATGGTACACTTAAAAATTGCGACACTAGAGGCGAAAGGGAGAGGCTCTGTTGCGTATGCAAGTCTCGTAAATCCCTTTGTTACGTCGCTGGTTATCTGTTAATCTAGCATTGCGTTTATCAATATATTGTTGTCACTTTATTACGTTTCCCGTTCTAACAACATACCAATTTATTCCTCTCACACGAGACAGAGGATTTTTAAATTACAATTTATTACGATATCCATAAGCAAACAAATTCAATTCGGAAAAGAATAATTAATCAACAAGTTTTGTTCAAATTGTTATTTTAATTCGTTTCCATATATTCCGAATGTGTCGCTCGAAAACTTGTTACGAGCTCGTGGAAATGATCTCGAGGCCAAATAATTCGAGGCAAAAAAATCGCAAGACACTCGATTTACTATCCCTGAAAATTACGAAATTTGATTCAGAAGTATCTCTAAGTACGTGTTAAACTTCATCTCAGTCTTACACATAGTTTACTAAGAAAAGAAAGTAGTCGAAAATGTGGCTCAATTTTCGGAGCACTGAAGTGTTAATATACCTTAACGAGCTTAGCTGATTTAGGGGTCTTCGTCAGCTACGAAACGACTTCATATCTTTCTCCGCAGTTGTGGCTGGGTTAAAGATCGTTCAAGACGTCGTGGGTGAAAAAAAACTTGGGGCGAGCCTCATAACACATCCGCCGATGCTTTTGACCGAGAGTTATTTGCGGTTCAGGCGTCTTCCGGAATGACTGATCGTCCTCTCGTCTTTTTCTTCTCAACGCTCCTTTTATTTTCCCCGGCCCGACGTGCGCACTATTTCACTCGCCGCCCCCTTCCCTCGCCCGAAGCATTACTTCTAATTTTAATTGTTCCTGGACCGTCTTTTCGTCAGCGTCTTCGACGAAGTTAATTCTCGCCTCTCTCTACCACTCTTTCCGGGTTCTTTCTCTTTTATTTACGCGTTTTCCTTCGCTGAGTTCATTCAGCTCACGCTTCCTCCTTACTTCTTTTTTTCCTCCCTCGCCACTCGATCTCTCCCTCACGTTTCTTCGCTTATTTATCACCCCTGACGGTTGTATCTCGTGGTTTTAATTTATTCCTGGGACCCCCTCTCTGCGTTACCATCGCTCATTCAACCTGCCCCATTCAGCGACCGTCGGAATTTTTTGTAGCGTAAAACGACGTGTTGTGATGCGACGGAGGGTGTTTCACTGTTTTTTCGACGATTTTTGTGTGTACTGTAATCTTGTGTTGTGGAAAATAGAGACAAAAAAAGTATGAGAGTTGTGGCTGTTTTTTCTGCTTTCTACGAGGGATTCTACTTTTTCCATGTGTATAATTTTTAGAAAAAAATTTCAAGATACTTTGATAGTTTTTTAGTGCTATATTGCATGGTAGAAAGTCTTTGAAACAAATATCAAGTTTTCAGTACCGTGTTTCACTTCACTGATTTTATTTCTTTTCCGTGCACCCCTGAAAGCGCTCCACTCACCCCTGAAATATTTATTTTTCGGAAGAAACTGCGAAGAATGAACGATATTCTCCACAACAGCATCAACATTTCTCCGTCGCTGCTATTCTGCTTTTCAATACCCTTGTATTAATGGCGTCCCCTGACTTCATTCAATTAATAATTTTCATAACAACGATCCCGCCGACAGTCTTTATATTACTTCTCGCCCCGAACACGCTTTATTGTTTGCCTTATCACAAAAATTGCGCTGGTCTCCGTGTCTCTGGCTCCTGGAGAGCGCCATTCAAGGAACATAATAAACCATCCTGCCGCCCTTTCTTTTTCAAATCCTCTGACCCACGTTTCTCCGGCTTTCAGCCATTTTTCTCGGACGTACAGCGGGTCCTCCTCGCGGTGTTTCACCCTACGTACAAATCCCGCGTCTTCATTCAACCCTCTCCCCCCATTCCTGGCGGATATGCAACCCGCGAACAGGTTTTTCTCAGCACATTGTGCCTCTTCTGGTACAGTTTATCTTGACGCCGCTGACTCGGCGCTGGTTTTATCGTTCTCGTTTCATTTATCATATTTACTCGACGCTGGGACTCGTAAACAGGAGCTAGTCTCGGAGAATCTGCTCTGTGCACCATTCGTCGAGGACGTTGGTTCATTTCGAGCTACTGCTTGAGCACTGAGAAAAAGCTGGCGTGGTTTGGTTGCAGGAAATGTGTGATGGTTGTAATGTGTTCGAGGAAATTTAAGGAAATGGTTTTGGGAGATCCAGAAATTATGTGGACTAGAAAAATGAGCAGATTTGTAAAAGCCTGAGTTAAATTTAATTTCGATATTCTTAGGCTTTCTAAAGAAAAATTCTAAGAGTATTTTTTTTATCGCTTCAAACACCATAACTGTTTGATTTAATATGAGGACACCGACATATGGTACTTTTGCAGAGAAAAATACAAAAGGTAGAGAAGCATATGTATAAAAATAAGGAAAAAGAAAAGATTTAATTTCTTAGATCTTGTTATGAAAAACAGAGGTGATATTCAGGTAGTCTGCTTCAGCCTGGACACCCTGTAGTTTCGTAGAATCTCGCCTCGGACAATAGCTACTTCCCTATCGAAATCACAACTGCCCACGCAGTTTTCGCCTTATGTCGACGTCGCTTTTCCAAGAGGTCGCGTCTGATTAAAATCGATTACACTTAGATGCGCGCCGCGTGCCAAAATTCGTAATGGACAAATATCCTGGCGTTCGCTCCTCTGTACTGTACTTTACGAGCACTGGCGTATCGTTTATTCCCCGGAATAGCGCGCCATTAATTTGGACACTTTTGCCCGCGCTTGCATTCTCGTTGCCACGCGGCACTTACGCGAAACCTCTCACCATTCGAGACTCGTCTCGTCTCTTCGACTAAATATATCCTTCGACTGTCGGGGTTGGGACGTCGCGACGCGTGTCAGATACTATTCTGACGAACCTTCGGGACCAACCAGGCCCATTTGCTGCAGAAATGTCGGAGCAATTCAGACGAGTCTTCTCTCCTGGGGCTTTGGTATTTGGACGCTTTGAGAAGGTCGAAAATGCTTGGCTGCTGGAGAAATAGAAGTGGGGGTAGTTAAAGTAGAGATGGATAGTGGAAGGAATTTATTTATTTGTTTATTTGCGGGCTAATGCCCTCTAGTATACAAATACAAGCAAAAAAAGGGAAAGTAGACAATATATTTTAATTGGCAAAATTCTGCGAAGATTGCGCAGAATAGATTTAAGTTTATGCTAAAGCTGTTGACTATATTCATTACTTTATTAATACTATTGTATTGTTTGTAAAGAGTTCGGTGAGGTTCCTGCCAAAGGAAATGACTGTGGCTTACTGATAGAAGAATAATAGATTCTTTTCTGTAACGTGATAATTACTGTTGAGATGGTGCATATTTAATCGCTGATTTTAGGTACTGGACCATTTCTATATCTTCCATAAAAGCAGGTACATTAGTTGCATATGCACCAGTCCACTCTTTTTTCGGACTCACATTTCCTAAAACATAGCAATACCATTTCAACATCAAAAAAAAAAAAAGAAGAAAGAAAGACGCTCCATTCAATCTCGCTAAACCTCTGAAGCAATGGTCGCAAGCGACGTCACTTCACCTCCAGAATACAAATGAAATCGTGGATAGCAATTTAGAAAATTTATATCTCTAGAAAGTAAAAAAGACCAGTGGCACAAGAAAAGAAATATATTTCATAATCGTCCACGACAAAGTGAACTCTGCTCCACACTTTCCCTCGCGTTACTCAATTAGGAAACTCGATGTTTCCTACGTGAAGTACCTCCTTGTACAAGACAATGCAACTTTTTATACGAAGATGCAGCACCATCGCGTGCACGTTCTTCATAGTTACGCTAATTGCCGCCAAATTTGTATTGGTCGGAGAAATTCGCATCGAGGGACAGTCACGTGTATTTTTCACGGGGAGGAACGTTTATAGCGCGGGTCGCGTGAATTTGCCGCGGGTCAGAGGTGTGGGCAATGCGATACACGCGACCATCGCCACCGACGTGACCCGCATCAGGATAATTCACGATATTCACAGTCGGGCAATTTTCGGTGCAGCAGACCGAGGCAATTTAATTTTAAAAGCAAGGCGCTCTATAATATATTATCGAAGCGATGGCAGCGGAAGACAATGCTGACCGGCGCGCGTTGCCAACGATAATGTGTCCTCTGTTTCGAGTGCCTGGCTGATTTAACTATACCGTAAACTCTGACGGTGGAGTACGAGACATTTAATGGCTGCGTAACAGGTGATTCGTGTCCACTTATCACGGTTCTCTTTAGGATAGTCGAACGTGAGAAGACTATGGAAGGAATTATTGTTCGATTTTCTTTTCTATCTATCTGTTTCGCGGAGGGATGGCTCTCTGATTGTAAAATAAAAGAAGAGCAGTTTTAGTATTTGTATAAAGTAAGGTAAATGTCCCAGTAATTGGTCATGTTCCAATACCTAAACACTAACGTTGATTTTATTCAATTTTATGCTTAAATTCTAATGTATTATGTAACCTAATTAAAAGTAAAAATGAGTGCCATAAAATAGAATTCTCAGTTTTTTGGATTTCATAATTGAAGTATCAGGACATACAGTTTTAGGTAGTTTATTTACTGGAACATTTAATATCTTAAATGATTAGATATTGGGACGTTTACCTTGCCGCGTGCTTGGGTTTTGATCGTGTTCACAGATCCATAAAGAATGTCTAGTTTGTCCTCGAAGCTGTTCGCAGATTTACGAAGTCTGTTAATTCATTGGTTGCCCTGTAGTTACTGTTCGCTATCTCTGAGGTCTCTGTATAGTATATTTAGTTTGACCAGAGGCAATCTGAGCAAAAACTGGGGCAATCAGTTTTATTATTAATTATCTTAAAGAGAAACGTGAGATCTGCAACAGCTGTGCATTGCTCGAGAAGAGGCAGCTGCTGTATCGAGATGACTGTATTTGATGAACTTACTTGATAAAAGTTCGCTGGGATAGGTCTGGGTTAAGTGTGCTACAGTGCTGTTTTGATACAAGTTCAGTGTTACACTCACTGTTTCTTGGAATCATTCTTTCACCTTATTAATATTATCAATAAGTATAATCTATCTACTTTCTCTCTTTTCGTGTTTCGTAATTTTCATCCAATACCTCGAAAATTTCGCATTTCCCAACAAAAGCATCCCTCGATTGCTCAATATACCAAGGAAACAGGTGTTCTAGTCACGCAACATTAAGCCTGTCCTCAGCCACATAAATCAAATCATCTTGCTTATGTTGGCATAGTTGTAGGAAGGCACCCTGTGACATTTTTTGAATCCTCGTTGAGCGTATTGCCAAAAGATAAATCAATAGTGGCACTGACAGACGTCGACGAGGAAGAAGGCCTAGACAGCTCCAGCTGCGGCTTATTTCGAGCTTTAGCCCCGCGGGTGCAGCAACAGAGGCACATTCTCATCGTCCCCGCGCGTTTTCGCGCGCGCGGGTAAACAGGAGGGGAATGGAGGTCTAAAGAGAGCGATGGTGAGCTAGAGAGAGGCACAGAACGGTCTAGGGAAGTCTGGAGAACGCGAGAGATTTAGAGTTTAGAGGAACCTAGGAGGTCGAAGAAGTACACATACGCACATCTGCTAAAACACGAAGAAACATTATTTATTCGTTCGTAAAGTTCGTGTTAGTCTTGTTACGAAACCAAAGCAGCGTATGAACGGTAGGAACCTTTATTACAATTTGTAGGAAGTCTGATGAACAATACAAGCTATGAATGATTGCTTGCACAATTAGCCAGTAATTTGCGTCTGTATGACTTATCAGTTTTACCAGGGCATCACTATGAAACCTGATCAACACCCACTCGTATGCATTATTTATTCTGTGTTTACCTCGGCTGTTTTTCGTTTGAATTATTTCTCTGATTATAGCTCGGTGCAATTCAATTACACGAGGGCGCTGGTTAATTCAGGGCGGTTCAATGGATTAAAATCGCATTTTAAATAAGCCATTAATAAGCGAATAACCAATAGTTAGGTACTCGAAGGCATAAAATTCGAGTGATTTATGCAATCCTCTAATTTAAATCTGTGTAAGTATTGTCCCGATGCAAGTTCGATGGACACTCAACTTACCTTGGAATTCAATTTTCAATTTATCTTGCCCTCTTCGAGAAGGCAAATTCAAGATGCCAAGCTGTAAAGTTACCTTAAAAATAAAATTCTCATTCGAGACGATATTACATAATGACTCCTAGTCAAATATTTTAAAACCATTTCAATTATTTCCTCGAAGTTATTGATCACCCGAGACGATCCATTATATTACCCTGGATGAAATATTCGCTGGAAAATTTTTAATTGCATCGGTCTACCCTTTTTTTTTACGTTTTCGGAAGTGTTCGCAAATTTTACGTTTGTGCGCGTAAAATGTCACCGAAAAGTTCGCGGATGTTTCTGCAGGTTGAAAACGAGTCGAGAAGAGTTTGCAGAGAGCCGCGAGGTGCAGTTGCATCCTGAAAAAGTGTAATTGGAAATTGGCCTGGTCGATCGGAGCCAGGGTAATATCGTCGAACTCGGCTACTTCGTTAACCGATCCGCGTCACGGTGACTGGGAACAAGTTTCCCAGTGATAAAACCGAAAATTGTGCTGGCATCGTTATCGACCGCAATACGCTGTCGGACGTATTTTAATTTCACGAATTTTTCTCTTGCCCTTTGGTTCCAATAGCTGCCTTGTGCGTGTGGCCAGGTAGACTTTTAATATTCAATTCGGTCGAAGTTGACCATTGAGCTTGTTTGCACTACGATTGTTGACTAGAGGTGGAGTATAAAATGTTTTGTGGAGAGAAATGGAGTCAGTCGTAGTAGAGATATTTAAATAGAGGGAAACATTATTTGCTAATGGAGAAACTATGGTTGTTTATTAGGAAAAAATATGACAATGTTCAATGTCAAGGTCAAGGTCAAGAATAGTGGGACAATCAGTTTTATTATTAATTATCTTAAAGAGAAGTGTGAAATTTGTAATCGTTCTGCGTTGCTTGAGAGTGGGCCTAATAGATAATTAGTTCTTTACTTGTCAGAAAGTAAATACAATCATGATGATCCTTGGTTATAATTACACTTTCTTACTGTGGGAAATTCGAATGTGAAATTATTCGTCATCCAAATTAAAGTATCATTAGATAGTACTGAAACTATTCGGTGAGAGCTTCTAAATTTACCACTTTCAGAAATTGAAATATTTGTATAATTTATATATTATAATATTCCAGCGTTTAAAAATTTACATTTTGGAACATTTGAATATTCTCGAATTGGAGCTCTCTTTTTTTGTTCTTCCATTGCGTTGCTCAGCCAAATAACCAATAGTTCGAAGCTGAACGATATTTTAGCACTGCAATTCATTGAGGGTGCAAGGCCGCTACGTTCATTCATACGTTACCGCTGTCGTCGACAGGTTAAGACAAATAAATAACCGACCAGTTGCATTTACCGCGGCTGTAACATCAATTACTGTTTTTACGCGCTCCTGAGTAGGAAAGAGATCCCCAGGATTTATGCGAGCTGATGGACTACTGGCCGACAATTTAGCCATGGACCTTGGGTCGCGTGTTCGCGAAAAGCTCGATTTAATTTTATTTCGATTTCCCTGGCACGTTGCACTAGCGTGACGACGACTGCTGTGCCCGTAAGAATGGAGCTCAAGTTTTCGAAGGACGCACCCTTGCCTCTGGCGCCCTTTCGTTGCGAAGTCACCATGTGAAGCCACAGTCACGTGGCAGCTTCTTGCTCCCTGTAGATACGTATTTTCGCTGGGCATGCAGTGGTCCTTTGATAAGGACGAAACATCCTATTTTATCCGTTTGGTGTATCGAGTGTACAATTAAGACTGATTTATTCTGAGTTTCGGCTCGATATGAATAATTCATGCTTTTAAATAATTCATAAGTCGCACTTGGCGTGCCGTGTAAAAGGTAACTTATTCGAAAATAGAATCGTAACAATGAGGGAAGAAAGAGAGAGAGAAAAGGAAACGCTAGGATGGGCTAATGGAGAGGGATGTAAAAGCTACTAGTAATTAAAGTTAATTACAGCCAGAAGAATATCTGTGGGTGGTTCGAGGGTTGGCAATAAAAACGCGGGAATAAAATAGCAAATTACAAACGCCTTCGCGTAAATTTGAACTCTGAGTCGGATTCTTATTTGGAACGGAACCCCTGTAAGTCAATACTTCGTTGTTCAGATTTCATGAGATGTACTGAGAAGATTGCAGTGGGTTTTAGGTGTCAGATTAGTGTCGAAACGCAGCAGATTTGGAATTGTCAGAATAAGATCAGATGATTTTTCGAGATTATTATCCTCACTGTAGATTGAAAAATAGATAGCAAATGAGAGAAATGTCTACTAACCTGGGAAAATATATTTTTTTTTTTAATACTAAGACTCGTATAATTATTCAATATTAATTCAAGAGTGGAAATAAAAAAAGGCTGAAAGTGTCAAAATTAAAATTACAAGGAAAGCATTTACTGATATTGGTCTTTATATAAATACCTTACTTACGAAAAAAGGCCATTTTTTTAAACTAGCACTTACAGCTTTTTTTATTTCCACTCTTCAGTAGATTAAATTGATTTATTATACAACGTGAATGAATATTATTCCCCTTTTTTATTGTTAAAAAATGAAGCTTCTTTTAGACTTCCAAAAAGCTAGGATTACATAAATAATTGCCTAATAGTTGAGTCAATACGTATCGAAGGTCGCCTGAAATTTATCACTAAAGCACATAGACACGACTTGAATTCGACTTCCAAAACTGTGGGGAATCAGCAAAACCTCCTTCGCGAAGGGGAAGCGTCTGTTCTGCCACAGACAAATACAGAACGTTCGGGCACGTAGCGACGATGAATCGCGGAAAAAATCCCAACCATTTCCTGAACATGCCACGACTCACGCGAGTATCACTCGAGATCACGTGTCGTCCATTTATAATATGTTTCTACGCAAACTGATTACACGAGCTCCAGACGGAATCTCTTCTGGCTCTGGGAGCTTTAAACGACATCCTATTATTGTTTGAACTAGAGTTATTAGCGAAAGTCTCCTCGTCTGAGGTTTTAAGGGTGATTTTCAGGCAGAGGTATTGTCGAAATCCTAGTAGCGACCCGATTGTTTAAAATATACACAAAAAGGACAGTAACGTACGCTGGGATCGAAATAGATCTGGGTCCAAAGTCAGGATCCAGAATCCGTGGAGAATTTTATGAGCAGCGTTGCGAACAGTTTGGCGACGTGACAGCACGTGATCAATAAAATAACGTAATTTACGCAGCAGAGACAGACAGTGTATTTTCGAAGAAGTCTTCTTTGCTTAATGGTTTGCTTTAACGTCACTAGGACTCGTCATATAACGGATCAACGTTTTGACGAACGTAAACGTACTAGGTAATATGAAAATTAGGATAAATAAACGTTCGTAATTGAGTCAGTCAGTACTCGAGACAATTCGTGCCGCGATATTTGTATCGGTATAAAGTTTCTAACTTCAATAGTCTTTACATAGTTCCTATGATAATATACCGAAACCTTCAGCGAGTCTTCTGTTTCCCATCCCACTGCTCCACTTCAGCCATACGCGAAGAATCAGTAACTAGATTAAAAATAACGACAAAGAGACGCAATCCGGCTGGGATTCGTTTAACAGAGACGTAAAGCAGGGCTCGTTAATTGCGTCGATTTACGTTTATAACGAGCAGCAGCGAAAGAATGTGTTCGTGGGCGCAAAATAGACCGCAAGGTGTACCTTTGTCGCGACGCTCAGCGTCGGTTTATAATTATCACCCTGGCCGCGTCGCGGTACTAGGGACGTCGATTCGTACAGCAAGCTCAAACGATTACTTAGCAACGTGTTGGGGGTCCTCTTCACCTTTCCCTCGGTTTAGTCACGTGGTGCGCGACGATGATGCGCAATCCAGTCGTTGTGCTTTTGATGTCTCTTAATTATTGATCTGGGGCTCATTACCATTTCATTTTGGATTCTGAAGACACTAGACTCACTTTCATTTCATTTTGAGTAATTAAGAATCATTTAGTGACAGTTTAAATAAAGTAAAAATAGTTGATGTTAAGTCTGTCCAGAAAGAAGCATAATTTCAAGTCCCAGAATTCGAGGGTTAACAGAATCTAGTCTCATTTAGTATTTTATTGAGCACAGACTGCAGTTCTGCTGTGTATCATTATACAATTCTCCACAGATAAAATTCCCGACGAAATACGTACATATAAAATGCAAAACCTGCAATTCTTGGATCCACTCGACTCTCATTCAGTATGATTGCCATAATAATTAATAATTTCGCAAACGACCTAGTTCCTATATGAAGCCATTGAGGCAATAAGGACGTAAACCTTATTTTAACAAAACTCGAGATATTTACATAGAGATATGCCCGAGGATGATTTGCAAGCCATTTAATAAAAATTCCTCTCCTGAGTCACTAACAATTCAACACAGCAGATGAGCAGGAATATAGCATAACAGATAAGCCTCATACAGCAGAAATATAATCAATTTTAACCTGATTTCAAGCTATAATAAAAACTATTGAAGTCAATATTTTTAATATAAGTCTATTGTAGCTTATGTCCTTGCTCTTAACGCTTCATATGTCAACTATATTTCCCATAATCGCTCCAGAGTCGCGAGCAGTGCAGAAGTAGTTAATTACTCGGCACTGCGGCGCTTCTGCAATCTGCTTTTCCATCGTTGCCTGAATCGTTCGCGGAGTCATTCATCGGCACAATAAATCTCGCCTTATCGGGCAACGCACGCAGAATGGTCGTCGCTGTCACCGATTTCCCTTAGCGATAACTCCGCGGAACGATCGACTGTTAGCCCTGCCGCAGCGACGATCGCGAAGTAGGAAATCGCAAGTGGCGATAATAGCGATAATACACGCTGCTGTATCAGCATTTCGGGGTTCTCAAAATTGAAATCGGCCGGCGAACACGCGACCGATACGCGATTTATCGTCCCACCTCGATGTTCGACCTTCCGAGCTATTTCACGTGGCCTCGTTAACGCCTCTGGAGTCACTGACAGAACGATGAGAGGTGATGATCGCGAAAACGACAGAGAGCGTGTCTTCGTGAGATGTTACAGCGTGTTGGTTGTTTAATTTCTGGCTCCCTCGAGAGATCGGGTTCAAGTTTAATGGATTCCTGAACATTCAGGGTGACATTTAAATATCACGGCCATTTGGAATGACTCGGCAGCTTGAAATTTTGCATGTATCGAGGAGTAATTTTTGTTGAGGTCGAGAGTGAATGGAGAGTTCTGCAACTCGAACTAGGAAGTTAGAGTTTCGTGTTTTAACAACTTGCCGAATGAATACTGAGCATCCTACCGATGAAATTGGGATTTTTCGCAACTTGTTTTATTTATTGCATGATGAGCCACTGCTGGTGGGTATCGTGTGTTATTACAAGGAGAAAAAAGGTCTAAAAATTGACTTTTGGTCTTGTTTCCGCGGCGCGTGGCTCGCTTGACCATTCGGGACTAAAAAATCTACAGAAATCGCTGGACCGCGACTCGCTCGGGCCACTTTCACCTGTGACGCACTATTGCAAGGCTGACCAGATCTAACTTCGAAATAAAAGTGTGGTTGGAGGGGAAACGATAAAAATTTGACTTGCTTGCCTGGTACTGTTCCACAGGTGCCTGAGATTATTCTTCAGACTATTGGCAAGTCTTACAAAGAATATCCATTTGATATTGTGAAGACAGTAGGCAGTAACACGGTACTATAAATTTCCAATAGAGAAATCAAAGGTGTTAAAGTGGTCAGTCGCTAGAGGGCTAAAGTTAAGCAAGCTGTAATAATTCTGTCATTTCTTTTGATAAAAGTTCCCAGGAGAAACAAAACACAAAGTTTGCCAGAGAGCCGTTAAACGCTTAGATAATGCTGAAATTACTGTTTGCTGAAACTGGCAAGGGGACGCTACAAATCAGTCAACTGTTAGCTCCCCATAAACTGTATGAGTTATATTGCCTTAGGAACTTTACGTCCCGTTTAGTATCTGCTTATTGTTCTGAGAAGTATTTATACCCAATTATTTAATAAAAATCATAGTTTTTTTTTTTTAAATACACTGTTAGTCTAAACAGTTGTTAGCAATCACCATTGCTATCATCATTAATTATTATAAGTTAAAAGATAAAAATCACTCTTTTTCGTTGTATTATTGAAATCATTCTTACCTATATTAGAAATTCATTTCGTGGAAGAGATATCAGACGAATATTTAAATTACCACCCTTCCTGCGTTATGACTTTCCCATACTTAAGTCAGTTGCGTTTCTGATAGACAGCACATTCGCCTTCTAATATTATTTTTAAATACAAACATAAATAGATATTAAAATTCATTTTAATCGTAATTCTCTACATATTCACTATTAAGTAAAGCAATTGAAGTGGCAGTTGTAGGGGCACTGACAGTAATTGGGGCATCTACCCTATATGTTCCACAAATTTCTACTGTATATGCGCATTTACCTGAATTCGTCAAAAGTCGTATTGAAAAAGTTAACTCACACCCAGCTTCTGCAAGTTAAAAGCATCATTGAAGTCATTGAATTGAATTTTTTGTTAGGTCCCCTTCTATTTCTCACGTCGCTCATTTACCAGGTCCAATTTACAAGTCCGCTGAAAGGCTCGCTTGTTTTCGAATTAAACATTCGAGCGACAGTAATAACCGCGATGGGGGAGGTAGTTGTCCTCGGAGGGAAGGCTTCAATTGTTTCGTTTAAAAACTCGACGATACACGCTGGTTGCGTTCTAAAATTGGGTTTCGCCGAGAATGCATTGAGCTTCGGTTACGCTGCACAAAAGCTACGTGGATCGTGCAGGGTGGACGAATAATAACGCTGCGAATAACGCGAAACAATACATGTACATGTGTGTACATACACTAGATGTTAATAAAATGTAGAGTATTTTTTGAGGATCAACTGTATCTGTAAAAAATGACCGTGGTTCGTGTCCACGGAAGGTGACAGTTTAATTATTCATACGCCATTTTGTACTGCGCAAGGACGCTCGTAGAATGACACCCGTTCTTCCATGGCTTGATCAAATATTCTTATGGGTACAAAGTGTGAACCATATACGTGGTAATATTTTAAAGGGTGATAGGGCAGCTCAAATTGGAACATAAAATGACAACTAAAAATCCTACATCAACCTCTAAGGGGTTCATTGTAAAATGGAGACTTCAGTCAACAAATTCATGGTGATTTGGATAGCAGAAACATTTTTTTGCAAAAATAAGAACCCTTTGAATTTTTTCAAGTTTTTAGAGAAAACCCAGTTTTCCTTTCCTGCTCTCTTCCTAATGTAGAATCATCGTCAAGGAAATTCAATTTAGAATTATAAAAATAGAAGATCCATTCTTTGAAATGGCCATAGAAAGGTTGTTACGCTACTTCTTATCATGAAGTTACAGCAATTCAAATATTAACAATGTTTTAACCTAGTAGTCTTAAACTTTTGTCCACTACTGCATATTCTAAACTAACAATCAGAAAATTCAAGTCAGAAAAATCAAATAGGTGAGCATGTTGGGGAGCTACTCGAGTTTCTAAATTCTCCCAAACTGTTGGCCATATGCCTCCTGATGTGGATACTGCCGTAAGCTGGCAGCGTCTCATTAAAGCCTGAATATTACACTTAAGGATCTCTCATCGCCCCTCAGTACGACAATTGTTCTACATTTTTGTCACCGCACTATATATCAACGTTACATGGCACTTATTTTTGTCGCAGCTGCATGGCAACATTAAGACGCTGCGACAGGATTAATTACGCCTGTGGCAAACCAAACGACTCTATTCAACCGAGGCAACGATATTTAACGACGAGCCAAGGCGTTCATTTTGAGAAATAGCATAGATTACGTCGCTGGTTCTACGATCCTCAAACCTGAACAATGTTGGAGCGTCTTAGAGCCTTACAACGATGTTAATGTTGATCATTCTCTAAACGTGAGTAAAGAAGTGAGCCGAAACCCTCTTATTAAAATGTCTCATGGTTTCTTTGGAAAAAATTCTCAAAAAAGTCCCCATTTTTGACCTCTCAACTAGAAGCCACCTTTAAAGAATATCCACGTGAAATCAGTTGCAAGGTGAATCGATGAATTAATTTATTTACGGAGCAGGGGACTTTGTTGATAAAGCTGTATCTAGGTCGAATTTTATTCGCGGTACAGTCAAGCCTCAGGGGACACTCGGAATAATTGACAACTCATGGCAGGAAGATCGAAGTCGGTTGGCTCCTGTTGCAGAGGGTATTAAGCGCATCGTTGCGACCTTTGAGCAAATGATAGTTCGTTTATGGCCCCTTGCGAGCACGTGGATTCTTCGTCTGACCGTATAGTCTGTGCTCGTAAACCGACTTGCCGACACAGATGCTCCTTCGTCTAGTAATTCAGCCGCGAAACTGGCATAACGATGATCCTATCTCCCAAATGGAGCTGCCAGCTCTGCCAACCACTTTTGCGGTGGCTTGCTCGCTTATTGATAATGGCTGGCGCAGCGACTCGCTAGAAAGTGGACAATTCGGTTAGGAGTCGATAGAGTTCTCGAAGCTTTGAAATTCCTGGTGGAACTGGGGATTAGCGATTCATGACCGTGTTTGGATGTTCGAATCGATCTTATCGATGGCTTGGTATTGAGATTGGCGGAGTTGCGTAATTGGAGAAGGGACTCTGTGCCTTTTTGTGTTTCTTAATCACTCTTCTGGTGATCGCAGAAAGTAGTCTTGCAATGAGTCTGTGGTCATCGAGGCCTTGGAAAAGTGTTCTCTAGAGTCATTAGGAGGTTCAAGGATTTGTGAAAAGAGGCAAAAAGTTAGGAGTATTTTATGATAGATAGGTGAAAGGGAGGTAGATTCTTATTAAATGTTTTGTATATTCCTTCATTTCAATATCTGTCTTCAGACTTCCAAACCTTGTAAGTAGATGTGCCCTTCCTCTTTCAGACCCCAGGAAAAGTTTCTCATTCCAAATGCACTACGTCCCAATCGTTACTGGGAACAGAGAACCTCAAGTTCATTTCTTCACGAAGCAATGGTGAAAGGCCAGCCGTCGCTGGCGTCGTGTCTCTGTTATCTGCACTGCGCAGGGGATTACTTTCACTGATTTAGTCAGCTGGTGTGTAGGCATCTCGTAACACGTAACGTCATCACCGCGCGTAATGATCTTTACATCAGCTTCGGTTCTTGCGCAACTCTCGCCGGCGGCCAGCTCGTTCTACCTGCTCTCTCTTTTTCTTATCCTCGATAGAGGGACGAGGCTGGCCTTGAACCAGAAACTTCCCTGAGCCATCGATCATTGGCATTGCATCGTCGCCACTCGTGCTGCTCTTTCTCCCCACGTGTCGGTCCAATTCTGCGTTCACTCCCTCTTATCGAGGGGGACTTTTTACGAGAGGGACTTTTTACTCGACACGGTACCTACTGGCAGTCAGACAGCAAACGACCATCGAGATAACCATTGCTGTCTCGGAACTGTGGCGTAACTGGTTACGCGAGGTAGTTAATATTTGTTTACGTGAAAGGAACAAGTTTTCAGACAAACGAAAGCGCTACATGAGGCTCCAGGCAGACTGGAGTGATGTGATCGCTGGTTTCAGCGATAGTTGGGTACTGGATTTCTGAAATGGGGTAACCAGGGGTTCATGTGACATGGTAATTTGCGTTGATCGATAGCCTGGGAAACATTAAGATTGATTTATAGCTGTGGGTTCGATCACCTTCAGTCGCAGCGCGGGTAAATGTCGCTCGACGTTGTGAATCGTGACTGGAGTGTGAAAACTGACGTCTGATAATGTTGTTAAAGGGTATTAAGTAGCATTTAAGGCTTTACTTCGTCAAGTGATTTCTTCAGAGTTTGCTTTGGATAATTTTTAGTTGTTGGGCTACACTTTATTTTCAATAATATTCTGACTTTCGTGAGTTTTCAAAGATTTCTTAGAGTATACTTTCATATGCCAATTATTAGTACAATTGAGACTAAGTTTCAACGTGAATGATACCTTAAGACTACTTTCTCAAGTTATCCAATAGAAAGTTTTTACATAATAGACTACTATTAGATCATTGAATTCCACTTGTAATCACATTCGACGCGACTAGTTTTTTATTTAAACGATTTGGAACACCTACAGTGAAACAACTTGTTCTATAAAGAATTAAATAGTGATTTTATGTATCTACAATGATTTTATTTCCACATGCTCAGTCATTTCTACTACCCTTCAAATTTCAAAGGCTTCGCTTCTATTAATGAAACTTACTGCAGACAATCACCCCCTTGCACCCAAAACCCTCTCTCTTACTTTACTCTTCTCCAGGCACATTTGAACCTATCCAGTGTCCATCACCTCTCACCCCAAACACCCAAGCAACATCCTCCAATCAATTATCAATCCCCAATTCCACCCATCATTCACACTCCCTGGAAGCACCGTTCTCCATCCGCGCCTAGGTCCAGTCTCACCCTCTTTCATCCGCCACACTTTCACCCTTGCGCGTGCTTCGAGTGGGGGTGTTGGATGAGTGGCGCACAGTACACCTGCCCGCTGGTGACGAGCAAGTAAAAAGAGCCGTCCTCTCGCCTTTCGACGAAACTCGTCGTGGAAACTGGGCACGAGGTTTGGCTCGGGGCCAAGGCACAGCCGCTCGAGGGTCCACGTTCTGGTGGCTTGGATTTCTGCTGATTTCGGGGGAGGAGAAGGCGGAAGGTGAAGGAGGTGGAGGCGCCTGGGCGTCCCCAGGGGCAACAGGTACCCACACATACAGAGCCGTAAGGTTTTCTTCGCCACGGAGATATGCCCAGCCACGTGCTCGCGCTAAATATAACGTCTGCTCACTGTCTTCCTCCTCCTGCTCCGTCGGCTATCTGGCTCGCTCGTGCTCGAGAATCTGTATCGCGGCTGGAGCCAAGGTGTTTCTGCGGCTCGTGGTAGCTGGAGCCAATCGACACGGTAATTAGGAGATTAGGAGGGGCTCTGATTGCTTGGCTCCAGAGCTAGAATTGTGGGTGCCTTTTAATTCTTTAGGATTCTGGAATTAACGCTGTTAGTCTTTTGGGATATTTTAGGATACTTGGAAGAGTGATACGTTTTGGGGGTTGGTAATGAAATCTCTGTTACAATTATGCTCCTTTTTTTCCCCAGTCCTGAATTTTATATTTTTGCCTGCGGTGATCCCAGTATCCATTTATCGTATGTTATGACATCGATTTTATATTAATCTGTACTTACGCTGAAAATTGTTGTTTCGGTATTTGGAGTTCACCTTCTCTTTCCATTTTTCTCTGCCTGTTATTCTGATTTAATGGTTCCAGCAGATTAAATGCTTCTCATCAAGAGAGCGATCGGAAAGGTAGCATTAAATCGAATTTAGTTTTTCCAGTCGTATTAATCCAATTTGTTACGCAATCGGGTAAGTTTTATTCATCGATGTAGTTACACAATCTTTGTCGCCTGGCTTTTAAGGCATCCAGCTATCGAAAATCGAACATTAACGATCACCCGCTGCTGTTGACTAAAATTAGTCTTCCGTTTGGAAGCCCTGCAGGCTTCCTACTACTCGATCTTCTGGTACTGATTTCTTGTTCTTCGATATCCTTACTGCTCATCGATTCCTGCTTCCTCCTTGCACTCTAACATTCTGAGTGAAAAGATTGATTCAGGGAAGCCTGTACTAATAAGCTGGAAGGAAAGTTTAATTAAAATTACCTTTGTCTAATCAATGAACCATTTGAGTCGAATTCTTTAGGGCATTTCTAAATTTTCTTTCTTGAGACTAAAATTCCTTTTGAAATTAAATTAGTTATGCTTGAATCTTTATGAAGTCACCTTTGAAGTTAACACTGCTTCTTTTATTCTTTTTAGGAATTATTTGTGCACAAATTTAGAACGCTAAATCCATTTTTAGCTCTCCATTAGATCAGTAATTACCCTGCTTTCAATATCGACGTTTCTTCAAATTTCCTAATTAAATTCCCCTTTTGATGTCACCATGCCATTAAAAGCTCATTTTCATTCCCGATACTATCCCAACAATACCCAAATTCGACAGAATATCGACAGCCCCCCTGTCATTCAAATCCAAACAGTCATGCTCAAACCCAATAACTCCAATCAGTCCTCCAACTCCCTAATTACATCAACAGTCAATTCCACCTTGTCAGAACAGCGAGGCTTCTCTCATTCCCCTCGAGCCATCACCGGTCCACCCTCTGTCTCCACTTTTCCCTCTCAAATCCATCGCCACGCCCCAAAGTACAGCTCCCAATTCTCCAGCCTCTAAATCCCTCCAAACCTCTTCAAATGTCTTCAAATGTCTCCAAATCTCTCCAAATCGTCCGCTAACTTGCTCCTCAAGGGAGCTCGACCCTCAAAAAACTACTCGACTCGTTTATTAGATTTCACGTCTGTCTGTCGCAGCATTAGGGGGCGGCAAGAACGCGAGACAGTCTCGCTGTTCATAACCAGGCAAGGTGACGTCGCGCTGATGTCGATCTAATCGAACCTACAATATTATACACGGATCGTTCTCGATACGATTCACCCCTCCACGAAGTTAGGAACTTCCATCCCCATTGCGTGCGTCGACAGACAGACGCGTATTGAATTACCACCCCGTCCCAGTTCCATGGGGCGCACAGATCGAGCGTTACCCCACACCCTGGCGCATTCATTTTTCACGCGGTAAATCATGGATGACGAGGAGGGCTCCGTCTCCGATTTATCAACTGCGACGCGCATCAGTTTCGCCGCGAGAGACAATGCTTCAGTGACAGTGGACCATAGGCTGAAGAGGCTAGGTATTTCGGGTCCAGACGATTCAGAGATTTCACGCGATCTGGAGCGTGCGACGACAGCCTGATATATCCTCTGTGCTTACTTGCGGTTTATCTTTATTCGCCTGCGCTGGCGATGCGGTTATTTTTCTGTCGCGTTGCGGATAGAGAGATGCTTACTTGGAGGGATTTTCTTTTTTTTGGGGGTGCAGTGCTTACTTTATGCGGACTCGCGATTTTATCGCAGAATATAAAGTATTAGTATTTTGTAAAATATCACTGAGAAGTTCACTATTCGTGAGAAATTCATGAACTGATAATTAAAATCGTAAAATAGCATTAGTGTTCTAGATGTCAGATACGACCCTAAACCTTGTGAAACATTTCTGCACCTCAGAGCCAACGTGACCTAAGTTCTTCTTAGTTCATTTTCAGGAGTACTCAAATTAATTCAGTATTTGAAGTTGATGATATTTGAAATAGTTCATATTATTAAATTTCCTTCATTTATAACGTAACCTAATAAAATTTCCTATTATAAAGGGAAAGCACTAAGAGCCTCTAAAAACACTTGATCTTGAAAAAATTCCAAAGCCCTTTTCAAGACAATACCAAGCCAGCGACACAGAAATCACTCACTGATTTACCTCGTAAGCCCGCCAGTGAACCATGACTGGATATAAACTGTCTGAGCGTCCAGTGGGCATCGAGCAGCATCGAGGTGGCGATCAGTGACCGTGCCGAGTCGCAGCAGCGACCGTTCAGCACGCTTTTCTCGCCTCTCCTCTCCATATTTTCGCGTGGCCGTCGCGAGAGGGTTTGCAATTGGCAAGGGAGACAAATGCGGCGGGACAGAAATTGGCCGTGGCATGTTAGAGCAGTGGGCTAGGAGACAGTAGGGAGGACGTTTTGGGATAGCGAGTCGAGCACGCTGGTGCCAGGACCGAGTTATTCGCATAACCGTCTCTCTCCTCTTCCTTCCCTCCTGCCTTCCATGCTACGACGAGGGAAGATGGCCTCGTCGAAGCCCTTGCGTCCCGTGGAATAAATCTAACACCATGTATACTACTAGACGCGACATATACATGGCGTGTATAGAAAATTCACGAGCTCGGTTAAGCAAATGTGTGACGAAAGAAGGTGAGAACTGACCAAGTGTGACGTCACATTGCAAGTCACATATTTTGGTTTTATAGATATCAGAGTTTAAAGTTTTTAACTACAATGCTATTTAATGCACTTCTGTCTTCTTAAATATTTACTTTCAATTTCAATTCTGATTCTATTTCCAAAATTATGTAGAGCGATAAGTTTTCTTTATTACATACTTAACGTCACACGTGTCAAAAATCGTCTTTCATTCTGAACAGTTTAAAAGCCCTAAATCTATAATTAATAACCGCCATGAACAGTGAAAATAGTCCCTAAATTGATTATGTGTCTCATATAATATTCGCCTTCTCACTAACTCTGCCTCGAATCACTTAGTTCACATTTCTACCCATCGATCGCGTTGCCTTTGAATATTGCTCGAATATTCCACGAAGAAAGGGAAATAATTAAAATTCAATACCGCGAATGCCTTCCTCCTTGAAGGATCGTAATATTCGAAGATCTCCAAGCTTTCAAGGCTTCCAAGATTCCCGAGTCCTTTAAACTTCCCAAAACTGTTGAGCCATTGAAGATGTCTTCAGAGAGTGTTTTCATATTCGAGTAATACTCGAAGTAAAATTGCTTGAAAACTGCGGGGGCGCGTAAGAGAGGCGGAATTGAATGCTGATCACCATTCTCCCTTTTGCGATCGACTTCCCTTTTCTGCTACCCTATTTCCTTCCTTTCAATCGCTCCCTCCTATCGTACTTGTGAAAATATCCTAGCTGACGCCGCGAGATTCGGTTACCTCGTACATGGAGGGAAAATGCTTTTGAACAACGTTTGGAGAAATGGAAATGCGTACACTTGCTGCGTTCTACTTTACTGAGGTGTTTTAAGTTATTTTCTTCGATATTCTGCGTGAAGGAAGCGAAACGAAACCAAAATGGGAGGGGGTGGAAATGTCATTCACGGTGAGACTGCGAGTTTTATGCATTTATGAAAATTTCAGATGTATAAAAACGTGTAAAGTATGTATAATTTTCAAAAATACAGGAAGTATGAAAAATACAATGGAGATTACAATATTTGAAAGCTAAAGTAAATTTCTATTTAGGTGATAATTTTTTAACTCTGTTTATGAAGATATGAAATTATATAAAAATCTAGTTTACTCATGATTTCTTGTTGGAAAAATTCTAAGTATTACCCTTTCAATTGGTGTCGTCAGATTGACTCCATATAATATCCTTATAATATTATAACTCCATATTAGTGTATTTGACATTTGGTGTCAAATTGACGTGTGGTCACCACTAGCGATATTACAAAGTGACGCCATTAATGAAGGTTAATTTACTGCGAATGCGAAGAAAAGGGGTCACAAAGAGAGCTCGAAGCATTAAATAAAACAGAAGAGTATATACACCTCATCGCAATAATTCTTTATCTCTCCAGTAAACTAATGTATTCAAAGTAACCATAAATATAGCTCAGGCTAACATAACCGAGCTCCCAACAAATAATTTCCTCGAAAAGAATAAATTACTCGGAGCCCCTTATCCCAGAATCTCAACACCACACTTTTCCTCCAAGACCCACACATTCTCAGCCCCGCCTATTCACACCGTTCCATCTTCCCTCTCGCGCAGGGCGCCAACTAAATTTCAATAAACATCGCGTGCCGCGAATATTCGCCGCGAAAAGGGCGACCGTAGAAATGCAAAAACGAACACGGCGTTGCACTCGGTGCACTTTTATCGTCTGTGTGCAAGAAACGCCAGAGGAACGACCCCGTCGACAATTTCCCTCGATCGCGGCCAGGAGGCTACTCAAGCCCCCACGGTTGCCGGGGATCTCCCCCCCTCCCGCGCGTGGCAGTCCGATTTTTCATCGCGAAATTCGTCGTTGTCGCCGCGGGGCTATCATTACGCCACCGTCGCGGGATTTCCACGAGGCCTGGCCGTTTCCCGCGAACGATGAAAAATGGTGGAACGGTTGCGCTGCGACTGAAATACGTTCCGCGGCCGAAGCTAAACGGGAGGGTTAAGCTCTCGGTGCGTTGCAGAGCGGTTCTCGGTCGTGTGTCCCTTCCCTACCGCAATGCAGAACATTGAATTTCTAACCGCGGCCTGGTTGCACACGCTACTCGAAATCGCCGTCGTCGACGCCGTTCGGCGGCCCCCGCGGCCCACCGATCTGTTTGATCTAGCGCCATGCTTATTCTACTCTTTCCGCCGGCGCGGTGGATCCTTCTGTGCGGTCTGAAATTGTACGCTGCTATTCGTAGACCTCTGAGCGGGAGAGTTAAAGAGGTCTGTACGAATTATTGGCCTCCGTGCGCTGTTTTGCACGCTGGAATTTAGGGGACATTTTTGAGTGAGAAGTGAGGAAAGGATTTATAAGCGCGCGAGGGATGGCGTCTTGGGCGAGGCTAATCTGTGAGCGGTGCTGCTGCGAGCAGAGGGGCATATATTAAGTACTGCATTTGTGGGGATTGGAGTTAAATTATGCGGAAGGTGAATGAAAAGAATATATGTAATATTTTCGTGGGGAATACATATAAATAAATCAGGTTCGGACAATTTGAAAATAAAACTGGGGATTTGAATGTCTGGGTAATAGGATGTAGATGCTATTTGAAAACGTGGATGTATAAATTTTGAGGTGTTTGAAAATTTAGATAGTAGAATATTTAAATTTTGAAGGTTTAAATTCTAGAAAATTAGGGTATTTGAAGTTTTTAATAGTACATATTTGGAACGCTTGGAAATTAGGAAATTTGAATATTTAAATATTGTAACACCCTGTATAGAAAAATTCTTTCTACACTTTGCACATTACATCCACTAATTTGCACAACTTCCTATCATCGTTATTAGAATCAGAAATTTCTTTCCATCTCATTCGAGTTCTTCCTAAAGTTGAACTCGGAGTCCATATCCATACTACTCTCTTCCACACTGCAAGTAGAATTTTTCCGATATTCCAGGCTCTAGAATTTTTCTAGGAAGCCTGGAGTACTCTTTTATCGTTCTCGCCCTCCAGCGAATGATACCCACGAAAATCATTTTTTTAATGTCCGAAACGTGAAGCGAAGGCTGCGTTTAAAATTCCTGCTCCCTTTTGAAAGAATATTCTAATGGTTAATTTACAAATTTTTTTAAATACCTCCCCTTTTCTCAGTAGTCTCGCCAGTCGACTAGCCATCAGGAAAATCGTGTGTTTCGTAATACCCTGACAGCGCGAACGTCGTTATGGCGGTGGATTCTTCCCAGCGAGACAGTATTTGAAATCGAAACAGAGAGGGGGATCGAAATAAATTGGATAATATTATCTCAGTCAGAATGAGGCATCGTTCGATAATATTTGTCTTCCCTGGCCGCGATTTGGGCTAGCTAGGTCGCGGCGTTCCGAATGCATCGTTTCGCGTCTGTCTCAACGACTCGCTGTTATTCTTGCCGATTCGCTCTCTTTTTCCCACCTTCCTGCTGCCAGCGATCGAACCCTATTATGCAAAGTCGATTCAGTGGATCCCCCGCGTCTTCGATTTCAATTAAAAATTTTAATTGTCGAGACGAGGCTCCGATTCGCCCACGTTTCATCCCAGTAATTTATTCTGAATAATCAGAGGGACAGGAGGGCGAGCAAAAGGTCAGGATTGTACGGTGCTTACCAGGAAATATATTTCAATTAATATCACAGTTCGCTGTCTTTCGAGAAGCCAGATTCGAGGACTCGGCCCGACCTAAAAATCCGCGGCCTTTGAGCGCGGAGTCCTCGCTGCGTTTGATCGTGTCAGGAGAAACAGAAATCGAGGGTTTGGATTTCGCCGAGATCCCCAGAAATTATCGCTGGAATCAGCGATAATTTGAATAAAATGTGCAAGCAGCGGGAAAAGGGTATCGGATTCCGCGGCTGGGGGCAGAGTAGCGGGAAAAAGGGTGCATAATTTCCTCAGTCAATGATCCCGTGAACGCGTCGCGGCTCGAGCGAGGGAGAGAGAACGTTCGAATGAAGGTAGGTCATGATACGTCGGCATCTGGCTGCAGCATGGCCGCGTTATTTTTACGTGAAAACTTTTACGCGCGCGAACGCCGACGAGCGTGCCTACGTCGTGTAAGCAAAGCGCGCGGGGGAAACGAACAAGCGACAGATCAAAGAAATCATCCGCGCGGAGTCGACTGTCCGCCTTGCCCTCTTAAATTTTCTCGTTCACGAGACATCGGCCGCAGTCGAGGCACGATCCGCGTTTGAACCTCGCGGAGGCCTCTTCCGCGTCTCTTTTCGGCTTTGAGAATAGTGATTTTAAAAAATAATCAAATGAGAGCGCAGTCGTTATGCTGACTTAGGGGATATTCCTGGTTTCGAGGCTCGAAGTTATTTATGGAGAAACTATTGCATGTAAGCATATGTAGTGGTACATAGACTGGTATGTACTATTGTGTGCAATTGAAGTTTTATACGTGAGTGGATATTGAAGAGAAGAAAGTTGGAAGGTAAATGAGAGATGATAGAATATCGCAATTTTGTAAAATTGAGAAGGTATTCAGGAATCTGAGGAAAGTAAATCTATCACTTCTTTTGTATTGTAAATTGCTGTAAGACAGAGTAAATGAGAAAATGAATTTTTTGTAGATTTTTTACTTGCAAGTAGACCGCTCACCTTTATAATTCGCAGCGTATACGTAAATGGTAATTTGAAACCTTCTTTTGTTCCCTACTGTATGTATATTTAAAACATACTTTGAAATTTCTTTGAAGTATAGTATTGTGTAATAGTTCTGTTCTTAGCTTTCTTGGTAGGTACTAGGCTCTGTGGCTGGTAGAATTGCAAATTCTAGACTGTACAATACCTAAGCTATTTGGTTATACTGATCGTTGAAACAATTCTACTGTATTAATTGTAAGAAATTCTCCAGCATATTTACTCTTTTATCTCCTGAATTTCTTCCAGCCCTTGTCCAACTTCTTCAATTTTCACGCAAAATGTATAACATATAAATTCAATAATCACTGTACATGAATGAACACAACAATTTTTAAATTTAATCCTCAATTAAAAGGAGCCCTTTAATTATGAGGAAAGATTACAAAAAGAATTTTCGTGTGAAAATTTACTCTAAAATATGAAATTTTATCTCTAAAGATTACAATATGAACAAATTAAATCAGACTAAAACGAAGTTTGTAAAAGTAACTCCTATATCAAAGAACTGAAACTTTATTTCTGAATCAATTTTTCCTAGAACCATTGTTCCTCCACAGTGAAATTTATAACAAAAGATGTGAGGTAACTTTCATGTTGTACAAACATATAAATGAAAGTACAGTCTACAGTTACACTCTAAAACGCAATGTAAAGCAGGAAGTGTAAAATATCGAATATCGTCTCCCATTGTTCACCTAGGTTCCTCGAACTCGCCGATCGGTTTTCGTTTTCACACGAAGTAGCTGTGATTGTATATTTAGAACAATTACGCGAAGAAGATGTAAGTGGTACTTAGAGTGATTTATAATCGGCCTCGTCTAATGGCGTATTTTGACGTCTGCTATACAGCCGACGTCTCGACCAATAACTCAACGATGCCTGATGGATGATGCCGTAGATTTTTGGCATTTTACCCTAATCACCATTTCTGTCTTCGCGCGAGAATTCTACGCGCGCCTCCGCCCACGCGATTTTAAGATCAGAGTGAACCACCCCTTCAATTTTCTGGCTACCATTATCCGAGCAACCAGCAGGTATACCTGGCATGGTAGTCAATGGCAACTGACATGGTGTTGCACTTTTCTGAGTAAAATTTCCAAGAAAAAAATTTGCTCAATATAAACTTTAATATTTCAAGTGAATTAGTACCAGGAAAGTGCATCAAATTTTTTCGTGGGTAATGGAAAGTAATCCGAGACAGAAAGGGTTTAAGTCCCGTTTTTATGGGAGCCAAGTGCTTCGAATATCCCGATAGTTAGATTTTAAAATTTCCTTTCCTGCCAGTGCATTCGGTTTACATTCCCAGTATTATATTCTACGACATCGTTTCTTTGCAACATGGCCCTCAATAATGTTCAATACACGCTTTATATGCATAGAAACTGGGTTTAAGGGCTAGCCCTGTTCCCTTTTCAGCCAGGGCTCGTTAATTCTGTGTAATTCTGCGTTGCAATTACGTCCTATGTAAACAGGAAAAATGATATCCTCGACGAATTACTGTTCACTCGTTTACATATCGCGCTTCCTGAGTAATCAATCGCAGTTCTAATCACTTTTAATTTCGTTTGAGCAACAGAGAGAACGAGGCAACTTTCAATTTCACTGTTAACAATTTATTCTCGCTTGAAGTTCACCTTCCCCGACGTGATTAATCTGATTTATATTTGCAATTCATCGTTCAACGATCATTGCCAATTATGTTCCATATGAATGAACTGTGCACGTAGATCGTAGAAACTCTGTTCATTCAGTGCTCCTAAAACCGCTTGAGAACTATTGCCAAGCGGATGGGTAGGAATTCGAAAAATTCGATAGAATCTCGCCACTTTCGCGACTTCCTTTTCCGGTCGAGTTTATCATCCGGGGAAAGTGTGCAGCGCGTGAAATTTTCCTTATGCAAGCATTGTATTTTACTTAAAGTAGATCTCCGAATTCATGGATCCATAAATGTTCATCGTAATTGACGACAGACGAACGATTAACTTGCAAATTTGATCGAGAAATATTGATCGTAAAATTTGAATGCGTCCGTCGCCTGCAGCTGCAGCTAGACTCGAAAATTTCGCGGGGAACTTGGCGCTGGTTCGAAAGTTCAAAGTTCACAAGAAAGTGAAAGATGATGGACGACTGCAATCGGTAACGAAACTTTTCGTTGCGCAACCACGACGCTGGAATTATTCTTGGAGCTGAACATATCAGCACAGAGTGACGATAATAGGAAGGATTAGCATCGCCACGAAATCTCCAAGAAATAATATATATTAAACAACTCTTTCATTAATCCCTAGAATTAAAAGTTAAAAGACATTTTCTATAGAAATACCATTTAATCTTATTCGAATTTCTTTCATACATCAATGGAAAATAATAATTCATAAAAGATGAAATGTTTTATGAGATACATAAATTCCCAATCTACGAAAAAGAAATGTTTCATATGGATACGATTTGGATCGATTTTCCTCTTAAATTCTCTCCGTGATGTTTCACCTTTTTCATATAAAATGCGCAAAAACAGAGCCAAATAAATTGACGAAAAAAAGGAATTGTTTGATACATGTACAGTGTTTATTGAAGAACAAGAAAGGAGACGTAATCGTGGTTACATAAGGCGGCCAAAATGGCACGTGGAAGTAAAACAGCGATGCCTCGCTGTTGGTCGACTTATGCGTATCGTAGAAGAGATTCCTGGTTGTGCATTCATCGTGCCACTAGTCACCGAGCCGCGATTGCGGATCATAGCGGCCATTACGCCCGCTCCTCTTGAGTACCCGCGATAAATTATCCGTTCAGCTATGCGCTCCGAATGACAAATAGCCGACAGGTGGTACCGCGGAATCGGGTTTCTTCTCTCCCCAACGCTCTCTGATCGCCAGTCATTGACTGGTACCTTTATTGTTCCCCGATCTAGGCCCCTCTATTGACCCTAGGGATTTTTTTGCACCTATCGATCCTCTAGTATCTCCAAACAGAGCAGGACAGCCTTTCCACTGCCTTTTTCCAGTCTTCTGTGTTTTTAATGTCCGTGGTTGACGTTAAAATGCAAATATACCAGAGTTTGCGAAGCGTTCTCGAACAGTATGGATATTAAATTTCCTGGAAGTTGTCTGTTTACGTATTGTTCTTGGTGTTCGCGGAAACATCGAGTAAGGGTGATAAAAAGTTTGCTAACTGTTTGCAAATTGGGTGTAGACCCAGGTTTAGATACTTGACTAGGTGTAGACCCAGCTTTAGGTATCCCCTTAGCAGAGTTGCCACACGAATTCCCTCTTTGAATACAGTAGGGAGAGATTAGTAGGTGGGTGAAGGAATGATGGATGTCCTACTGTATTGTGCTGCTAATGTCTCGCTCAGATCTAAGGCTGAGGCTTATAACCAATTTCTTCACCCCCAGTTAAAGTTTACTGGAGAATGAGTCTGCTCATTGGAGGGATAATTTTAATCGACGAATCGAGCCATTAATTTCGAGGTATCCATTACCACGATCACTCGCGTGGTGTTTGAATCCCTCTGTCTTGCTCTGAAGCGGTTCAGACGCGAGCAGGACGCTCAGGCGCAATGTTCTTCGCACACGGCTTACAAATATCACGGGAGCAAATAGCCTGGAGTGCAGCTCTTTGTCCACAGCCAGAAAACGGAGATACGTGGCGACTGTATTTTACCTTGAGCTGCTCTGCCACGATGCGTTCGTTCTCTCTTCCTCGAAAATAGACGGGGATTTTCGTTTCTGATCTTGGCTCACTCTTGGTCACGGTTTCTGTGTTTAATCCATTCGAGCTTGGAGAGTCGCTGGATCCTTAGCACTTTGATTTACATTATCGTTAGTTGAACAGTTGGTTCGTTTATGGATCTCATAGTGAGAGGTAACTTTGGTGTAGAAATATCTATATTGACTATTCCAAATGTTTTAAATTTGAATCCCCGTGTATTTGAAAAGTTCAGTTTGAATATTTAAAATCTTGAGTTCAGTATGTATATGGAGATTTTAATATTAGAAAATTTAGAGATTTATAGATTGGAATCTTTGCATACTTTCTCGAAAATGTGAATATTTGAATATGTAAAAATTAAAACGAGTTAAGTATGATGATAAAATGCTGTCGCTTAACCCGATCCCGAAAATCATAAAACAAGTTAATTCTAAAATAAATGGAATACATATAGTTGATGCAAAACCAATTGATTTAATGTGATCCTCCCCTTTCTACTCGCTCCTCTGCTTTATTCTCCACTTGTGTTTAAAATGACTACTCTAAATGAAGTGCCTTCAAACAGCTGCTTCCCCCAGCAGTAATTCCCCAAAACACATTTCTCTTCAAAGTATCGGGATCCACCCACAAAATGAAACAAGAGTATATTCCAATAGTAGAGAATAATCCAAAATCGTAGCGCTCTTAAATCTGATTAATCCGGTTTGTCTCGCAGGAAATTAAATTAAAATTGCATAAACGCGCACGTGCAGTGTAAAGCCCTCTCTCAGGGAAGCTTCAAATTCCTGAATAGTTTCGGTCGTTGAATTCACATCATATCCTACTCACTCAAATCTCTGCTGTCTCATTCACACACAGAGACACACATGTACGCACGCTGCAGTTAGTAACCGCGAGCGTTTCGAAACCGTTTCGTTTATCGATTTTTCTCTCAGCGAGTTGAAAGTGTTCCCCTGTAATCGTGATCGTCGTGTCAGCGGTTTCGCGGATGGAATTCAAGGTTTGGCGTACCCAAAAACGGGGGCGTTCTTAATTCCTCACGCGAGTGTGATTATTCGTTACTCCATAAAACTACGTTTACTATTCGTGTCCCGTAAGAAGCCACTTCGAAAGCATTAGGGAAAATATTTTTCATAGAACTTGTCATGGAACATGAATCATACATTAGAAGCAATTTTTGATCGGGCAACCAAGATTATCAACCTGAAGTTGATCAAAGTTGTCCATGTAAATCCAATTGCAACCAAAATGAAAAGATACTATTGATCAACTTTAGGTTAATGAACTCGATTGTCTGACCAAAAGTTCCCTAAGTCTGCGATTACAGTGGATACGTTTTCTGACGAAAAGTTCAGACATAATCATCAGAACACGCAGCCTAAACGTAGCATAACGAACAGGGTTGCCACACGAGTCCTCTCCTTGAGTATACTAGGAAAAATTGTAAGGTGAGGGAAGTCATAACTAAACCCCAGACCCCAGCGAGACTTTAACAACACTACACGCTAGAACACCCCTTATTTCTTCTTTCCCCTCCCAGTTTCCCCCACTATACCCAAGAAGGGAACTCGTGTGGCAACTCTGATAACAAATGACGCTACACCAGCGTTACGCAAAAAATACTCGCGTGACGAGGCCCCGTGTCAATGACTGGAAATCTCGTGCGTCGATGCGGCCTGTTACACGCTGCCTGTCCGGATATCCTTCGATCTCTGAATAATGAACCGACGAGGGAGATATCGGCGACGATAGGACACTCATGTGTTGCAGTCGAGCCGACCGCGTCGCTGCGTTGCATTATGAACGCGCCAGCCCCGTCACGTAGCAATTTCGCCCGCGAAAATCTCGGGGAAATTATTATTATCGGCTGTAATTGAATTCGGCGATATTAATTTTCATTTAATTAAATTCCCCGTGATTAACTTCAATTTAATTGAGCCTCTCCGCGGCAACGGGCTCTAATTTCGTGCCCGATACGTTCTACAGATTTCCGTGGAAATTAGGCCTCGAATATCCAACCCCCTCCACCTTTCGGTCTCGCTTTTCGAGAAGTTCAGATGTTGCACTCGACGCGAGCACGTCAATTTCGCGAATTATGCGAAAAGTCTGGGGCCGCGATCAGCAAGTGTAATGACGCCCCATTAATATTAATACTCGACACTCGTCTCGCGGCGAATGAACGTTTGTTCATCAATATTTGCTCGAACGTAGTGGGTGTACACCTGCTGTTTACCGATGCCTTGTCATTCCTGCCCGGTTTTAATAGCGTCCAGGCCTCGTTCTGCCGCGTTCGTTTGGGATGCGTGTTACGATCGGTAAATTCTCCGCGTTTGCTAAACTGCTGCACTTGAGATTACTATGCTTACTGGGTGTAGTCGCGCGATTCGTTGCGAATAGACTGCTGTTTTTTATGAAATTTTACTTTTTCATAAACACAGTGATAGAAATGAAAGCAAACTGAAGATTCATGTTTCGTTCTCTAAATACTATAATTTGCAGTTTATTTTTTGTGATTTGTTTGTTTTTTAATATCGAGTATTTTTTAATATTTATACTTTTTAATATTCGATACTTTTTAATATTCAATATTTTTTAACATTCAATATTTTTGTAAATATATGAATTCTGTAATTTTTTTAAGCGTTTAAAATTTCCATAAATGCATAAAAATCCGTAGTCTGGTTATGAGTAACGAGCTTATAAAATTGTCAAGATAAATCGTGTGTTTAATCCATTCGCCACCGATGACGTACTGGCACGTCAGATATGTTTCGAAATGTAGAGATACAGTTGTGAGTGGGTTAAATATTGAAATTCTTGAAAATTCGAAAATTTGAAAATCAAAGAGTCCTAACATTAAAAATCGTACCTATAACGAAAGTCAGCTCTGCTTTCATTCACGAACTTTCTTCACTAAACAAGTAACACTGAACCATATCGACGCTCAGTTATCAAAGCTCCCCCATAATCCAATCATACATATCAAACACAAACTAATTCATCTTCTCTCGTTGATCGATTCCAAATACTCCAAATTGGATCACTTAACGAGGGTTCAATGAGTTCACTCTGTACCACAGTCTTGCAAAGTTTTGCGCCCTGCAACCAGCCCGTGTAATGAAATCAGAATCGACGGGGCGCAGATTTAATTATAATTCCATTCATTTTAAATGCAAGAGGGATCACGGTGGATGTAACACGTCGACAGTATCGTTACACATGGCGAAGCCACTATTTCCCTCGTTAATATTACCGGCAGTAATTTTTTCCGTGAAATTGGCCGCCAGTTGTCCGCTGATGGCATTTTAACCGAGCTCGTTTGCGAGCTCGAATCGAGGAAGCTGGCCCGTCGATAAATATATGATTCGTTAGGGGAGATCAGGGCAATATGGGATCTCGTTTGATAGTCAACGAGTATCTCCTCGGCTCGGCGAAGTTAGATACGTTTGGATCCCACGGCGTATGTCCAATTTTAGATTGCACCCGTCGGACGGTAATTATATTTAACGAGAATGTAAATAATTCGCGCGATATCTCTGCCAGGAGTTTCTAACGAGTCGATGAAACTGCCGTGTAATTTAATCGCTGGCGATTCTCGATCTGGCGCGCCCGGTTATTTAATATAGGAATAATTCATCCGCAGCATTCGTGGTCGAGTTTTGCGCGAATACAGCGCGAAATTGAATCCCGATCGTGTAACGAGGCGCTGGAGCATTGGTCGCCCCGGGTTCGTTGCTTTTTCGGTGCCCAAATTGCCTGTAATAAATTGCCCCTTCGTTTGCGAGGGCACAGAGCTGAGCTTATAGGGTGAGGGTACTTTTCTCAGATTCCATGCGCTGGTAGCTCGTTTTCGATTTTCGAGCAGAGGTCTAGTAGTAAACAGAGAATTACTCGGACTTAATAATTGTGAAGTTGAAACGATAAGGGATGTATCGTAAAAGAAAATTCTTTCTTTTATAGACCTTGGCGTACACGTGAAATATGAAACTTACGAATTTAGAGAAATTACTCCATGGCGCTCATCACTGTATTTATTACGGAGTTTACGAGGCGTATACAGGGAGTAAGTTCTGATTAATTATTTAACTCTTTCAAGCGTGGCGGTTAAAAGTGTCCCACCTCTTTAATACCTAAATATGCGTGGTGAGATGTCTTTTATACTACCTTGAAACATGAAAATTACTTAGAGCACCTTAATAAGTTCCTAATAATTAAAATAAATCTACTTTGTTGTTTACTAATGATAGAAGCAGAAGAGTGATTCGGTATAAAACAAGTGAAAAATATGCAATTAAATTTTTTATATTCCCTTCCGTTTCCCAGAAAATTGACTTTGAAGTTTGGCAAAGTGCACGTGCACCGAAGCATAGTTCTGGCGCTGGAGGGTTTCACGAGGCGAGAGGTACGCCTCCAGTTTGCAGTAGATAAAGTCAGTGGTCAGACTGCGAATATTCCGTACTTACGTGCACTCGTTCTCGATCAGAATACAAACTCAATTTTTTGGAGAATGAAACGAGATCATAAGATTCTGTTCCATATTTTCGACATACTTAGGCGACGCTGTAATGTGACACTGTAACTCCAGAATGTGGAATGAAATTTTTAGTATTATGAAAATTGAGTTTACTTACTATGCTTATACCTAGGCATTACCATACAGAATTTCTCTTATTTCGTCGTATTTTCATCCCTGATAGGACAGAAATAAGTTACTGACTTCTAAATTGACCTGAGGGAGGTATTACTGTTCCTTATAAACTCTCGACGGGATATAAATAGAGTTTATAGCGAGTAGTAATATCTGAGGTCAATTTAAAACTTTATAACTCTTTTACTTTCACTCTCAGCCCTGATATATCAGATAACTTCTCGACTTTCAAAACGACTTCAGAAAGACATCTATTCTCTATAAATTAGTTATATCTATACTAAGATCTCAAGAAAATACAACACTCGACTAATTTATCGAAATGGTATTTGTTCATGGATTTCGATGATTTTGAAATATGTTATACAGGAGAATATTTTGAGCAACTGTTTTCTATGCATATAATCGACTAGATTAACTTATTCTACTAATTGTAAGTAAAAGTTTCGAAAACAATGCTTATAATATTGCTTGCTGGGTTTTTATAAAATGTTACTGTATGAGTATAAAACACATGGAAATATTAGATGGGTTTGGAACATCAATATTTTACATTTTCAATAACTGCAATATTTTTAAATAATCCTGTATTGTTGCGTTTAATTGAAAACCTTTCACCAATGGTAATAATTCAACTGAATGACTTAATTATTAGGGGTAGTATGTCTCCACTACCAGCTATTAAATTTCACATATCACATTCACATATCAAAATAGGTAACAATTATTTACTAACTTTTTCTCAAAAACGTTAACCAAACTAAACTTCACGCATACATTTAGGCACTAAACTGCCCAGGAATTGGGTTCTGACTAGCAACTGGGTCCTCGCCAGTACCTCTCCAAGTTCACCCAACACTCATCCCATCCCCAACATTCCAGCTCCTCCACGCTCCTCTCCCCATTCACTCCGACTCATTTTTCCCCGTCAAATCAGCGCTCGCTCGATTTCCCCAGTTATCGTTCGAAATCGCCTCAAAAGCCGAAGGCCTCGCTCGCGAAAGTTCGTCGCGCGGTCTCATCAGCTATTCCGCTCGTTAAGAGAGCGCGTAGCCGCGGAACAACAGCGGCCAGGGGTGTATCGGCGCTCGCTGAAGAAGCAGAACGAGGGAAAGACAAGAAGGGTGGAAGGGGCGGCGCAGGAGAGAGGAAAAGTCAAACGTATCAAACGGTTGTAGCCGGGGGTTCCGCGGAAAATGGGGTGGCCGAGGAGGGGGTGCAGCGAGCGTCTGGCGGCCTAGAAGCAGCTCGGGCGCGCGCCGCCGCGATGGTGGGAGCGGACGCGGGCGGCCATGTGCTCGCGCGTCGACGCTCGATCAGTCGTTGCCGCGCGCTCACGGTGAACGCGTCGGGTCGTTTTACGCTTCGCTCCCATCGCGCTTGTCCCGTGCTTCTCCGTGCCTGACCGACGCAACGCCGATCGCTCGTTTCGCAAACGTCCGCCGAGCATCCACCGAGTCGTTCTAAATATGAAGCCAGTGCGCGCCGAGTGCTCGCGACGCGTGTGATTAGACGCGCACACCGCTGGCACACGGGGGTGAACGCGAGGAACGATCGAGCCTGAGATCGGCTGAGCGCACGTTTCACTGGAAGATGCCAAGGTGATCTCGATAGCTCACCCGAGGCTTGCTGTGAACGAGGCTGAGAAAGCTTAGGGGGCCACGAGGCTTGGCCGTGTCAAGTGACGACCCCGCGACCCCGTGAAATCGTCGACGATCGTGCCGCGATCATGCACCACACGGCGCCTTGGTACCTACCCTGGGGCCTGAAGCTGGTGCCGCTGCCGATTCCGCCTGGACACCCAGCGCCAGGTATACCCAACCCAGGACTGCACTTGCTCGCGCCTCTGCCTGGGATCTACGCCCCTGAACCGCGAAAGGTAGGACACTGTTCGCTTTGTTGTGCTCGTGGCTCGATTATCGACCATGGGACTTCCGTCGGGGATCTGACGAGGGAAGTGTTGGAGTCTCAGAGATTTTTATGAAGTTTGGGAGGATTGTAGAGGGTGATACTCTTGATAGGAGACTGGAAGTAGCGTCGCTGCGAAAACAACGCAGGGGTGCTATTATTGTGGCGTAAGAGGCCCACAGTGCTCTTATGCGCTTTCCCACTTTGTGGCGCCATTTTTTGTGGCAGTACTGTTTTTGAGTCTCCAACAAGAGGATCATTCTGTAGATCTATATGTAGAATCAGTCAGTTATGAAGAAAATGAATGTAGAATTTGTTTCTCGTTTGGAGACTCAAAGACAGATGGACCTATAATTCTGTCAAATTTTATTAAAATCAATGAGAGTCAGTCCTAATATTTCCTTGTGAGACTCTGTTGAATTTTTGTTGATTGTAGTATTTCTTAAGGGGGGAGACAATTTTTTGGGGGGTAGATAAAGGGTTAATTTATTGAGTTACTTGTTCGGAAAAGGGAGGAACCGAAAGAACAGAAAGATATGGAAAATTCAAATTCAGTAGGATTTTTATGCTATTGTTCAATGGCAGTGTCAAAGTAAGGCACTCAGTTGATAGGTAAATCTATTTGAAATGGATTGGTATTTAAATCTTAATCGATGTTTTGCTGCATTTTTAGCGATATTAAATTTGTATGCTAAGCCTGAATAAAAGCGACTGTGAATACAGTTGAGTCTTGGTAAATGGCTGTTTTATGCTAGTAATAAAAATGTTGAATAGAAACATTAGTGCACAGAAGAGTTATTATTAGTCAAAGTACGTAAAGAACAGTATTATAAAAAAAAGTAATTTTACTGTGTTATTAGGTGGTTATGTTAGGGGAGAATTAAAGTAAGATTTTTGAGGAAGAGAATAGAAACATTATTTTCACAATATAGGGGACTGATTATTTGTGGAGTGTATTGGACTACAAGTATTGAAGTACCTTATGCTTTGCCATTTTCTTTAACGTGTGTACAGTCCATTTAAATGAGAGAGGATATCATTAACTACGAATTGCATAACTCTAGATCCTAGAAGATAGATTAACGCATCAATACTTGTTCAAGTGCAAATATAGTATCTGTCTACTGCTGTTCAGAAGTTTAGAGTTTCTTATAATCTGAGAAAAAATAATTTTCTTGAAATTTAAATAAGAAACTTGTATCTCTTATTTTCAGAAAGTCTGTATATTCTACAATTGTTCCATTTAATAATAGTAATAATAATAATAAAAAATCGAGACATTTGAAACGAGTTAATATGTCACTAGCTTTCAATCTGCACTCGAACAATTTTTCTCTCGTTATTTTTATTAACAATGTTTAAATATAATTCACATCATGGTAGAAGAATAAAGGTCTAACTAATAACAGCCTCATATTTTTCTTAAGACTGAAATTGTGCTTTTGAAAGAAAAACAAGCACGAATAGGTTAAAAAAGGAGCCGAGGAACGTACTAGGGTTAATTGGGTTGAGGCCTGTGTTAGGTGTTGAAGAAAATTCTTTTAAGGGAGTATTGAGGCGTATTTGCGTTACGGTTGTACATTTCTATTGAAGGATAGTTCGAGGACGCGAAGTTTTTGCTCGTAGCCAACTGTGTTTACAACGTAGACACTCGTTTTGGTTCTAAAAGGCTCGCGCTAGCATCCCATGGTAACCTTACTTAGGTGAATCGAGTTGTAATCTTGTGTTCGTATCTTTGTTGCGCCATGTAAACAATTAAGTCTATGCTTCCCTTTCACGAACACAAAAGAGGGAGAAAAATGGAAAATGTGGTCGCTGAGAGGACAAGATTATAAACGTCGGAAATTGTTGAAATTTCATTTTCCCACTTGTCCTACTTTTCACTCTTCTGCTTCCCCTACATGATATTGTCCAGTTTGAGTTGATATCCCTTAAGTCTTTAACGTCAAATGACTTCTCTGACAAGGAAATACTTTTGAAAAATTCCAAAATTAAACTTAAATGAATTACTATTAAATTAAATAAAACACAGCTGCGCATTAACTCTCTCATTTATTTCACAAAAATGTTCTAACTTTAGAATAATATAACTTGTTCTCTTTTTAATTAAAATCGAATCCTCGCCTGAAAATGTAGAACAGTCAGTGGAAAAAATTGCTAGAGACGTGCTCGAAATAGTTTGACAAACTAGAAGCGTATTAACACTGGTGTTAATTATCGTTATCGCTTGTAAAAATTTCACGCCTGCCTATGCATCACCTTCGAAGCTATCTTGGCACAATTATGTAATTTTTGATTCGCAACGAATTTGCTCGACCTCGACTATCTCGTGAATATCCTTGTTTGCATTGCGGCTTTTAGTAGTCGCGCTAAGCATTGTACGCAGTGGCTTGGGAATTTCCAAGGATGCGGAAAACAAATAGACTGAAGATTCATATTCGCGTTACATCGACCATTCTTTTTTTCCCCGCAGTCAGCTGTTTCTGTATAATGTAACTGGTCGTGGTCTCACTTAAATGTCAGCTCATTCACTAGAAACTAGTTTCGTTTTTAATATAAATGGATTAGGTTGCAGTCGAAGTAGTAGAATTCGAGTTTAATGATCTTCAATTTGATCAGCAGAATTTTAACCGTGACCCATTCGAAAGCGATCACTTTCCCAAAGTGATCTCCTTCGCTTTTCCTTCGCTGAATCGATACTTGCGTCGATGACTGTTAATGCCGCCGCGAATGGTAACAATTACGCGAGTGCCTTAAAAAGGATACCATATTTCAATATCTTGCGACGGAATATCCGAGCGAGAAGCGTCTGGCTGGAAATCCTGGCCTGATTTACAGTCGATTCCACTCGCCCGCCAGGCCATTATCCATTATCCTGGGCAGGGCTCCTTCCTGTGTCCTTTGACTTTTCCGGATATTTCTTTCGCGCGGATTTATGGTTTCTATGGGTGGCTCGGTAGGAAGCGCTTCCGATACCGCATGAAATATACGCCTCGAACGACACACAAGGTGTGCTGGGACACGTGTCTCGCATGTTCGAGCACTTATCGCTGTGGAACGAGTCTTTGTCTTCGGCCCTGGCGGAAGAACCAGAGATTCACTCCCTCTGCTCTTAGACCTAGAGCTTTTCGTGAAATATCCTGCCGTGTGCCGCGTTGAAGGCTGCTTGTTGCATGGAAAATAAATTCAAGGGATGGTTGCTTCGTAATTTGTATCTGTGGAATACTATTTGTTTGTGGAGTAAATATTCAAAGATATTGAAAGTGTGAAGCACTTTCGTTGAGTTCCTTGGAGATTCGGAAGTACAAGCAATGAACGAGGTCTCTCGAGAAGGTATCGTCTTTCATTTTTGCGTGTCTCTCTTCACGCTCAAGCTATGAATTTCGTGACATCGTTGAAATATTATTAGGCAAGTTTATAAATAGCGAGGAAGTGCAGGGGATAGGAGTATCGCGACTTCGATTTCCTGAAGTCTAGTTCTACACTGTACCGCATTAATATTCTTAACAACCATAGCCATTTTAATGACTAACTCGTGGGTACCACTCATACGTCGAAAGGGGTTGAGTCTCTGTTCACGCTGAAGCTACAAATTTCGCGACATCGTTGAAATATTATTAGGCAAGTTTATAAATAACACGGAAATGTAGGGGATAGGAGTATCGCGACTTCGATTTCCTGAAGTCTAGTGCTCCACTGTACGACATTAATATTCTTAATAACCATAGCCATTTTAATGACTAACTCGCGGGTAACATTCATACTCCTTCGAAAAGGGGTGAAAATAGAATGGTTTGCGCGAGCACAGTTCCTTAATTTGCACGAGCACAGTTCCTTAATTGACTGCCTTTTTATGTTAACTAACATAGCGTTACACAGTCTTACACTTTGTTACACAGTGTTTCACAATGTTACACACGTTAGTTTGTCACTAATTACCAAGCAAGAACAAAAGTTCCGCCAGTTTGTTCTTCAGTTTCCCACCTAAAAGAAAACTCACCTTTCTGTGGCTCCATGAATTCCACATTATTACATAAAAGTCCAGCGCGTGCAGAAACACAGAGGGTTGAGAGGAAGAGAGAGCTGGTCTAATTCCAGCTGGATATTTCAGTTCGCAAAACGGAACAGCTCGAACAGGGACACGTGCACCCTTCAGCTTTGACAAGTAATAAGGGAAACGCTGAAAATGGGCAGCTTCTTTCATGAGAATTAAGCAGTTAACTCTTAATTGCTCTAGTTGTGGGATATTTTTGAAAATTTTATTATCAATACACTTAATGAGTAAAAATTGAGGCGTTGCATGTAGCAAAGAATAACTTAACAATTTCAAAAATACTTTCAAAATACTTTTATTCGCTCTTATAGAACACAAATAATAAGCGATTTTCTTGGAACTCAGCTATATTAAATTCGTCTTTACTACCCTCAACGCCTCAATTGATAGCACTAGTTGCAGAGTAGCACACGAAACAATGTGACTTAACTGAAGATTACTAGGACACTAAAAAAGCTATCTTTCAGTAGATAAGAAACCTACCAACATAACTACATTTTTAATGCCTGGAATTTCCCAGAACCCCATGAGAGCAATTAAGGGTTAAGCTAAATATTTACTACACTCGATAGTCGCATCCTGACGATGAAAGTAATCTAACAAAATGAGAGGAAGGGGTGTGTAGAGGTTCCATCGATGCGTTAAAACGCATTCGCGATGGGGAAAGCGTCCTTTGGGTCCCATGGCGGGCTAAGAGCGCGTTAAATTCGATTCTGTTATCCTTCCTCGTTTCTGTGGTCGAGGTCTAAATGCTCGCTGCACGAAGAGTGCATCGAAAATAACCTGCAGAGCGCTTGTCCTCGTGTATCGGGAATCGCATCGTGACATCTAATTCCATGAGTGGGATTGCTATTAGTACGGGCACTAATACTGCTTCTGCAACATGCAAATGATTCTTTGGTGGACAGGCTTGGGAAGATAATAGATGACGAGGTATTTCGTATTAACATTCAATGGCGTATGCCTAAGCTGGAGCATCTATATTTAATCCTTAATTAACACGACGGTGTTATAGGATTTAGACTAACTTAACTTTCGATCTTTGGTATGAAACATATTCGTGAACACATTAGGGAAATCGCAAATTTGAGAAAGTTGAGAGTGAATTTTTTACTGTCTACTGTTGCTGAGGATTTTTGATCAGCTAGTAAATATATAAAATAATATATCTTAGAGACTTAGAATAAATAGAATACCTGGTAAATTGATATACTTGTCATTAGTCTTATCATTAGTAGAAGACTTAGGTTCCTCTGGCTCTGAGGTACAGAAATGACGGAAGTATTTAGGGGTCCTGTTTCTCGCGAACTCACCCCTTATAGAAACGAGAGCTGTTAGCAATTCTCGATGTAGCATAGCATTTCTAAAAATCCCTCATCAATCGGAAGATGGGTTCGTTCACCCAGGCTCGTTAAAAGCGTACGATCTAAAAAGCTGGAAGGAAAGTCCGGGACACTTAGTGCGAAATTCGAATCGAGCAAATAGCTCGAACCGCCTCGTAAACGTTCCCTGCTGCATACCTATAATTTGACGAGCACTTTGCCATCGCTTTGCCATCGTTCAGCCGCCTTTCAGTCGGCTTTACTTCTCCGTGCGGACCGTGCATTACCGTAATTCGTGAAACATGAAATTTACGGGGGGAAAGGGAGGAAAGGATGGGGAAAAAGCGGCGTGAAAATCGTATCGATCGCGCGTGCGCCACGAGGAAACCCTTCCTGGTTCTTTCGACGTTTTTCAGCCTGGAGGATCGGTACGAGATGGGACCATTGCTATTTACGAGTCGCTGTAAGAGATCGCCGATTCTGGCCCGGATGGGGAGAGGGTGAAACGCTCAGGAAGGGTAGAGAAATCCGTGAAGATCGGGAAATTGGAAAATTCGAAGATCTTCCGTTTCTTCTTTGTGAGGGAGAATGCTGAGGAAGTACCGAGACGTGAGGCGCTGAAGTCTGTGGCTTTGAAATGCTAGTCTGTTGGTGAATTTTTGAGTAGATTTTCTTAAGCTCTGGTGAGCTATTAATGTGTTCGAACTGCTTTGGGTTCTTGACGAAGTACAATGTGATAGTTAATTTATAGTGGGTTAGGAGAAGTTTGATATTCCTTGGCTGAGGTTTTCTTCAGGTCCCGTGAGGTGTAAAACAAGACAGTTTTGACAGTGTGTCACTCTCTTCTTCACATTGTAACCCAGAGGCATAATCCAAATTTCAGAATAATATCTCCTGTTCCTCGTAAACTCTATTTACACCAAATCACAAGTCAACAGCAACTGAACAGTGTATACTTACATTATACAATACACAAATTTACCACGTATTACTTCTCAACTCATTACCATAACACATTACCACCCCTAACGCAGCTCTCTCTCATCTCCAAAATATATCCTCATTTCCCCAGCAGTTTTCACCGCCAGAATATTTACCCTTCCAATCGAGTGACGTTCTCGTTCTCATTACGCCTCGAAATAACACAGCAACTCGTTAGTCTAAACGCGAACGAAATAATCTAAACGTGTCTTTCGCCAGGTAAACATCTCTAGCTTCTCTCAGCTCTTCCCGAGTTCGCTCCAGTTTCGAGTAATCTTAAAACGTTAACAGGTCGCTCGATCCTTCTCGCGATCGACACGCAGCTTTATCGATCCTCCCCTCTCAGTGGATCTTGAACAGGGTTGCCACGCGAATTCCCTCCTTGGATATAGTGAGAGAAGCTGGAAGGTGAGAGAAGAAATAACAAGTGTCCTATTGGTATAGTCTGGGCCCTAGATCTGAGACCTTAGCAACACAATACAATACAGCTCAAGTAAGGAAAAAAAGTATCCACTAAAAATATTTTACTGCGAAAAAATATCCAAAAATGCAAAAATCTCAATTTCATATTTTTCTGTAATTATTATTCTATAACCTTTGTCTATGGTTGAGGAGAATAGGATATCACTTATTGTTTGTCTTATCTACCAATTTGCCCTAATATATCCAAGGAGGGAATTCATGTGGCAACTCTGATCTTGGACGAAGTTTGCACCCGCGATGAACATCGACCGTGTTGTTACACGCTGGTTATGCGTGTGTGTATCTCGCGTGGCGTGGGCGGGCGCACGAGACGAGTATATGCATAGGGAAAATCGGGGAAAACATATAGACGGTTTACGAGCAAACAGGTGTGCCGAGGCTCCTCAGCGATTCGTATTTTTCTCGAACCGAGCTCTCTGCGGTCTGCATCTTAATTTTCCTCCGCCTCGCATTGACTTCTCGGTGCACGCGGCTGGGGCATTTGTGAGAGATTTTGGGAACTGGAAAGTTGAATTTTTTCTGGTTTTTCTTTTGTAATAAATTAGATTTATTTTTGTACGTTGAGGTTTGGTGAAGTGATAAATTGTGTATTTCTTTTCTATAAAGATTACTAATGATATTGATGTAGGAAATGAGGTTTTGCGAATATTTCATTTACAGCTTTCTTGTTTAGTTTTTTTAATGACAAAGCATTTTCGTCTGATGATAAACTTTACTATCAGATATTATTGGAAAATTCACTTTTTGTGCTCTAGACAGAACGTGTATATTTTACGATTGAGACCTTGGAATGGTAGGTAAATAATGTAAATTCCAAAGGTGAGAATTTAATTATATCCAAGTAATTAGTAATCTTGACATCGCTGGAGATTGAATTTAATTATTCTAATCCTCATAAGATGTATCACTGTATCCAACATGATATTTATATCGTCTGCACTCAAACATAATTCTACTTTTAACAATACTAAAACGATATAAGTTGTAAGCTGACATTTAAAGCAGTAACATTACCTACCCAGCTAAGCTCGCTATCAAAAAAGCCATCGTACAAAAAATACCACGCCACTGACATTCAAGGTTTCACATGCGCCAACAGAATACAATTAGACCGCATTCAGAGCCTCAATATTGAACGTTCGTTAAATCAAGATTCGATTGAAATTTCATTTAAATGGAATTCCACTGTACCCCTGTCGAGACAGTGTCCTCATGGAAAGTGAAGTAGTACGTAGCCGCGAAACGTTCAATTATAGCATCGAGGGACGGTTGTTTTTCGCACGGGGGGTAGAGACGGATAAGAAAATGCGCGTTGTCGCTTGTAGACACTTAATTTCCCGTGACGCGCTGTAAATTTCAGTCAATTAAATAAGTCCTGCCTGGCATTCGAGAAGCGCCTATCAGAAATTCACCGAGAAGAGAAGCCTCACCGTAAAATGTCAACGGTTCCGCGTTTGTCTTTGGCTGGCGCGTAAATTACGTTACTTGCTACATGCGACACAAAAACGTTGTCTCTGCGAGTATATATTTAAGTGGCAAACGATCCATTCGAGTTCGTTGATTTGCGATTTGTTCTTCGTTGCGAAATAGGCTACTGAATATAATCTTCCTCCAATTAAATCTCACAATTGCGCACTTTTTCCTTGAACTTTGCGCGTCGTAAAATAACGAAAACTTCGCTAAAGACTAAAGACTTCACTGAAGTTAACCCAGACTCCTTTCTCCCCGCGGAAAATACATGCTTAAAAATTCTTACGCTTATTACGAAGATCCTGGTAATTAAAAATACACAAGCTAAAGTTTCTACCACAGAAAGGAAAATCCAGTAACAGCTTATAATTCTACATTTTTCGTAAAAAGTCCAAGGGATAATCCCAGGAAAAAAGTCGACACAGAAAAATGATATTTTTCCTAGTCGCTCAACGAAGATTAGAATATCAATGGTACACAGTACCATTTTGTTCCTCGCTGTGTACGCGTTACACGAAATAGCCCAGCGAGTGATAACGCTACCACGTGCATCCAGGAAGGTGTTAACGGTTTATCGACCGTCGAATTGGCCGTTGTGTTTTGGCCATCCCCGCCTAGCTCCCCCTTTTTTCCTCTGCAGCGGTGTGCCATCGAGAGTCACTTTGCGCCGCTTGATCAGAGACGTTTGATCCTCGACGCGTGACCACCCTGTCCCCACGTGCAAACTCTCTCTCACACTCACTCTCTTCTCTCACTCTCTCTCTCATCCCCTTTGAGATGGTCTGTGGCTGTGGTTATTCCAAGAGCTTAATTATCTTCACCATGGCTCGATCGCACGACGGTCGCCGCCGTTTTGCGGCGCAGCTTTCGAAGCGGGGTGAGCACAGGAAGCGAGATAGAGGGAGAAGGACTTATGTAATCCATAGACCTCCACGTCGCTGACAGATGACAGAACTGTCTTCTTAGCTGGCAGAAGTGCCCGAGGTTACATCTATGTATATATTTATATACCGAAAGCGCATGACGGCCTCCTTCGAGACTGGCTGCTCCAAGCGAGAGGCTGGATATTGGCGGGGTAATCGATTCAATAATCCATGAATCAGAGAAATTACGGATCAGTGTTTAAATTTTAGTATTTAGAATAGAATGTCTGGAAATAGCTTACGGTGATTGTAATAAAGCGAGAGGGTGAACCTGCAGATTAATCACATCACCACCGATTTCGATGACCTTTGGATATATTAAGGTCATCGTTCTGAAGAGATTTTTCGTATGTATGTAGTGGGTGGTCGGTCTTAGTTTCAGAGCAATTGGTAAGAAACTGTTGCTACTATACATTGAATTCTTGTGGCGTCACTATGCGACGCGACGGTCGCTTTGCTGCTGTTTCTACAAATATAGCACTAGCCTGACAGCCAATATTATATGGGGTGGACTAGTTAGTTTTAACTGTTGAACTCCAGCACTATTTTCGAAACCTTTATTTAGTGGAATTAGTTGACTTAGTGGACAAAAAAAAATCCTAAAAAATCCTCCAAGCGATACAATATCTTATAATGAGCCAGTGGGTCTAAGTTGACCCAGTAGACAAAGATAACTTAAACCTGACTATATTGCATTCTATGTTTCGAGGGTAGTTCAGAGTGTGTTACCTTTTTCCACTGGGTCAACTTAGATTCACTAGGTCCTTATAAGATATGGGATCGCCTGGGAGATCTTTTTTGGACTTGTCCACTGGGTCAACTTAATTGACCCAGTCACGTATTATGAAACACCTTGTATGTTACAGTTCGCGATTTCATACGGATAAGAAATTGTGCTCTTCACAGGACTGCAGTCTCGAACAACTGCGAAATCGATTGTTCTCGTTTCACTTAAGTAGTTTCGTTTTAGAGTAATTGTTATTTGATGGGCATTAAATGAGTCGGAACGCGATATTTTTTGGGTCGATAGAAGAATAACTGTATGCTCCTCTGACAGATCGGTGTCGAGCTTACTCCAAGCGACAGTTTACAGTCGTTAAGCAAGCACATTCGAGCACCATTAACCTGCAGTCGTTCATATGATATCTACTAATATGCATGAAAACCTGTTTATTCAGTACTTGCTATTCAGTATGCTATCGACTAATTGATGACAATATACTACTACCTCGTGGCACTTTGTCGTCGGGGGAATACATTACTCGAGGCGCGGGACGTTATTTAAAGTAACCTCCCATTCGTCGCATAAAATAACAATCTTCTGAATGACTTATTCGAGAACAATAGGTCGTTATCTATTATTCGAGTTACTTTTAATTACTCTCCGTGACAATGTCAATTGCGAAGAATCAGCTGAATAGAATAACAGAGAGGGTCTCTTGCAGTTCGAATCCAAATGTTTCTAATAGAATATATCGATAATTTGCTCCGCTATCTGTTATTCCGATTGTCGTTAATTAATTTCGGTAACGAGATTTCCCGATTATGGTAAAGAAGGGATCGTTGCAATGAGGGTCCAACAAGTACCTTTAACAAGAGATATCGATAGAACTTGCAGATAGCAACTCAGAAAGTGGATTAGCGAATTTGGAATATTCGTCTCTCGAACGTAGCACTGTCGAGAGATACGTGCTTGAACGTATTTCAGTCTCAAAGCGTGCTCCACGGACAATCCACAATGGCGAACGAACTTAGCCCGACTTGGTCGTTTAGGTGAAAGGGGAGAAGGCCATTGGTGTCCTCGTGCGACTCTGCTGCATTCCATGAACTTCGATTACCGTGAGCCACAGACATTGCGATAGGATGTTATCCACGCCTCTTTGACCCCTTCTCTCTTCAGTCTCGTCTAATGTTCATTTCTTTCAAGCATCGATATTTTCACATTCTTTTTCATCATTTTCTTCCTAACAAGTGTTCTTCAAATTACTCAAAAAGAGCACTGTTTTCCTCAAATAATTTCTTGTATAATAAATAATACATACAGTAAAACAACTGTCTTCAAGCTTTGCTTGGAAAACATGCTCTTTTCGAGCAATCTGAAGAACATTTGTTACGAAGAAAATTATGAAAAGGAAGTTAAAGTATGGAGACTTGAAAAATGAATATAGCATTGAGAGCAGCAACAGACTAACCCTACTACTCAGAAAAATAAAAAAATCAGGGTGTCCAAGCTGATACAGGCCACTTAAATGTTTCCTCCGTTTTTAATAACACGAAAATCGTTCATGGCATAATTTGAATGATTTCGAAGAAGGAATACGTGAAAGAACAATCTTTCGTGTAGGTCATTTTTTATAGTTTTTCAAAATTTCGCGTTATTAAAAACAGGAGCTATCTAGGCAGCCTGCTTGCTTGGTCACTTTGTATATCAGAGTCCAAGCAGAGCCTCCTCCCAAAGAATCCATCAAGAAGCAAGTCACTCCGAGACCCCGAAGTTCCCTCGCCCTAATTAAAATCTGAATCCGCGCTCAAAGCTCGGTCAAAGCCCGCCGCTAGGAGTATCTTGCTTAAACTGAAATTAATAGTGGTCAGGATCGCGCGTCAGTGTACTCGGCGGTCCCAGGAATAGCAGACAGTCTCGGGATGGTGTCCGAAAGAAAACCTCATACTGCTCTAACTTAGAGGCCGAGTCTATTTCTCGTTTCAGCAGCCTCTCCTACCATTTCCCGTCGTCGCTGTCTCATTGCGTCTCTCCTGCCCCTTCGTTAGCCCGTTTCTCTGCCCTTTCGACCGACGTTATGCTCGCCGTGCTCATCGATACGATTCGACTGGGTAAAGTTAGTTCCCTCGTCCAGAGTTCTCTCCCAGTTTGACTATGTGCTCCCATGTCAGCTCGTGCATACAGACGCGACCCTACGTGCGCCACGAACCGCTCACGACCTGCGAAAATCGAGAAAGTACTGTGCTCCGCTTAAGAGATGGTCCCTGAAAGGTATGCAGGTCTAATTGGTCAGAGTGGAAGAGGACACGCCCAGTCTGACGTATACTTTGGATTCTCGCATACAATTCGCTGTGGCAGCCACGCACACAATGTAGATCGAGAGATCCCTCTTGCCCTTGTACCGTCTCGGGGATCATCTCTTGAGCGGAGCACAGTACCATTAGTTTCTGAGTAGAAGTCCCTTGAAAAGCATTGCCTCTAATGCATTCCAGGGGACTTCTCATGACACGCGAATAGTATAAAGGGGAAACGAGCGTCGTTATGAATCGGGGATAGAACTGTGCGCAGCGGATGGAAACTCGTGTGTGCGCTTAGCTGCCTCTGTACTCAATGCTCGTCGATCGAAGTCGATGTGCTTTTAGGTAATGAAATTAATAAGGTTCCCGAGCGTTGGCAGATGGCGCGCTCCCGCTGGCGGGAATTTGATCGCCTGCCAAACGGAGATTGGATGGACCTGCTGCGTTCTCTACTTGCTTTGCCTTTCTTTCAGACCTTTCCTGACGACTCAATGTTGCGTGGTTATGTAAGGGATTGACAAGTGCTAGAACTAAAATTTAGAGACAGAAGCATCTTTTCTTTAAATTTTACAAAAACTCGATGCACACTTCCTAAAGCTCCCTCGCCAGTGGAATCCACAAAGTTAAAACATGAGTTCAAATGCTCTACACACCCCAAAATCAATCATAATTGTGTCCCACCCTATGGAGCCTTGGAAAAAGTACGATGGTCAAATTGATACACACTATCACATCGCCAGTGAAATATACTGCATCTTTCCCCTTTTCCATTTTTTTGTAATGTTTACCAATTACGAAAAAAACGCTGGTACAACTTCTCGCGAACACCCTGTGCACTGTACTAATGTGTGCCATTTGTATATATTTCCCTGCGTAGCCAATCAGGCCCACTGGCAACTTCTGAGCTCCCAACAGTAGCGTTACATAACGAGGCTCCCTCAGACGCCAGGAACCTCAGTGTAGCCAAAGTTGCCTTCGCAAAAAGGGGAATCCCGTCTAGCAATCAGAACTCGTTAGAGCCGCGACGTAACAGCTTCCGAGCGAAGACACTCCGTTTCCTCGATCGCGGGTCGTCTCGTCTCGGTTTTTGGCACGCGTCAGGCCTGGCCCTTCGCGGCAGGGATTTCTCCATTGGGTTCGCTCAGTACGCGCGGAACACGTGCCAGGAAGCGAGTTCGCGAACTGCGGGGGAGGGTCTCGAAAAAGCGTATTCCCGACGGGGAGCTCAGTCGTTGTCTGCTAGAGAGGAGCGACGTTTGAGTGACACCGTTCCGCAACTATAAGGCGGCCATGTTGCAGCAGGCTCGCCACGTTGCACCAGCCAATATAGGCCGCCCCCGCGTGTATCCAATATAAATGGAATTTCATTTGGTTAATGCGGATGCGCCGCGTTGCCAGAACCCGTCCGATTTGTTAGAGGACCCCCACCAGCCTGCAACAGCCACGACTCTCTGCACTTTGGAGAGTGAACCGATGCCACCGGAAGATCCACTGGCGAGGCGATAGACACGGAAGGTTCGCTGAGCTTACCAACCCCTCCACCTAGGACTTGCACCCTGCCGAACACCATTACGTAATTAGGTTCGGAGGAGGTCGCGATTTCCTTCGTAGAGGCTCTGTTGAGTCCAGAGAATGGTCACGTTTGGATTCGTTGTGATTCGTGAAGTTGGATTCGATGAAAAGAGATGGATAAATGATATGCTCTTGCAGGAGCCTTTGACAGGTTGTGAGAGTCGGCTGAATGTGTTAGGATCTTTTTTTTTTGAGATATTTGGCTAATATTGTAGAGGATATTAATGATGGAAGTTGATTATGTGCCAGGTTTTCATTTTTTTTTTCTTTTTTTTTTTTGTAACTGCGAGGAGGAAATGGATCGAGGCGAGGTAATTGACCTGGTACTGGATCTGTATCCAGTAGTCAAACACTTGAGTAAATAAGATAGGGTTACTTGAACTTTCTTAAATTGATCACACAATAAATTTAGATATCTTTAGAATATTGGGTCAACTACACCTTATTTCGTCATAGAACAGTATCTGTTCCACTGGAGCACCCCTGCAACCCTTCAAAATATTGAAGTATATCTGGTTCACATTCTATACATATTTGAAGAAGTCGCGAAAAATTGTTGAAAGTAAGCCCTGAGAAATTTTACATATTTAATAATCTCAAATATCCTCGAAACGTCGCAGAGCAGTCACTAATCCCATCTAATCGTATAAAACCCACTTGGCTGTCATTGACAAGGAATTGAAACACCGTGCCCTCGAACGTCAGCTGTAACTCGAAACCCCATTAGACGACCTGTGCAAAAAGGACCACTACACAGCGTTATTACTTATCGAATGCCTTTTCGTGTCAAACGTCAACGGGAAGGCAGTTAAGAGCCCAAGAAAATGGCGGCGGGGTAATGCTTCTGAGGCGATAGGCGAAACTGTGCCACACGTACCAGCCATGTTTATCATTGTTCCATAAGGCTAATGTCCACTCTCGAGCGTGAAGGTTTCGCGTTTGGGTCAGGGGACCGCGATGGGGCAAGAGACTTCGATGCTGAGGAAGAAAAGAAACGGGACATTAGCGTGACCCACGTCAGTAACGTGCCCCACAGCGAGGCCTAGTGACAAATGGTATCTGCAATCGCGACTCAGCGTGCTTACACGGCAACAGTCGACACGATTTCCAGGCGAAATAAAACTTATTAACCCAGAATATTATGCGACCGAGCGTGTTTTCGTCGGCTCTGGGTCTATAAAAAGAAAAGGCCCTCGTTGTTTCCTACCTCACGAAAGGAAGGCTCTAAGATACAGAAGTTTTCCTTCAAATAAAGTCCTGCACACGTTCCACTAGAAGTCCCTTGGAAAGCATTGTCCCTAGTGCATCATAGAGTACTTCTCATGAAACACCATACAGCAGAAGTATCAAAGCAAACGTGTGACCTGCGTCAACTGCGTCAGTAGAATACAAAAAACTGAGTAAACTCCATCGTCAAAAAGTCCATCACTCACAGCTTCGACTTCACTCCCACTTTTCACAATAGTTATCCTCTGAATAAAAAACCTTGAAGCGAGCTAACGAAGTTCGAACAAATCTGCCAGAGTTTCCTTGTTAGAGGCATTTCCTAAAAAGAATTGGCGAAACAAGAGCACCGTGTCGGCGAACAGTAAATCGTGTGCAGGGCAGAAGGCGGTTCGAGAATAAAGGCAGCGCGGAAAGTGCAATTAAAGCGATCGCGGGGCTCGTTAGAGCGCTTTCCACGTAGAGGCGATCAGACAATCACGGTCCATTTGCGAAGCGCGTCGCGAACTCTAGCATGTAACCGGCGTGCCGCAGATTTACGCAACAAATATTTTGGCACTGGCCAACAGTCCACGCCTCGCGCGTTTCGCAATCGCGAATTCGCCATTATGGCCCGCGCTCAGACTTTCTGGCCAATCGCGTCGCCCGGAAGGCAGATCGCGAATAATTAGTTGCGGGTCAAGGCACCGCGGACCGAAAAGATGTGGCACGCGAAAATAGAATTGTCCTCGCCTCGCAAAATCGTATCGATTCGGCGAACCAGTTCGCAGAAAATTCTTTTCGCTTCTTGGAACTTCCTTTGGAACTTCTCTTGGCGTTTGCTACAGTTATGGTTGGAATTTTTTGCTAGTTTTTTAGGATGTGCTCCTTTGATTTACTGTGATCGCGATGAACTTTGCCAAGAGTGTGTCGACTCGCTCGTGGGAATGGTTTTAGATGTATTTAAACTCTTGGGAAATTTATTAAAAATGTTGAATGGAAGAAAAGGGGAGTGAATTAATATTTGAAAAAGTTGATGTAATGAATTTCATAAAATGGAAGTATAAAGTTGGTAATGTAAAATTACTGTGTATTTAGGAGGATAGAGTGCACATGAAGGTGCTAATTAGATTAGGTTTCTTGGAGACAGAAATTTCTACTAGTGACTTCTTTTTTTAGAGTATAGTAATAAATATTATATTTTAATATAATTGTAATTTAAATACTGAACCTCTTCAACTTGAAATTTTATTATTCCTTAGTACCTCCTTTTGAGTGAACCATAAAACACTGACGTAACTCGAGTGACAGTCTCACTCTACAGAAATGATAAAAACGAAGTGTATCTAAAGCGTAAAATGTATCATAAAAAGTGTATCATAAATAAAAAAATGTTCATATACGCGGGCCTCGGTTCTACGTGACTTTTTATTCGAGTTGCAGTCGTTTCTGTCTGTCACTCGTTGCCTCGCTTCTTTTCACTGAAGACGCTCTGCATCTCGAGATTGAAACGACCAGCAAGGGAATCAAGAAAAATTTATGAAGCCTTGATTGCATCTATTTGAGTAGAAAATTGTTTGAATACTTATATATAACGGAAGTCAGCGAAACGTAGCAGTGTGGCAGGGTGTAGGTGGAAGGAACAGTTTGTTTATTACGAGTAAATTTGTCATATAAAGTGGGCGCACTCAGCGTCAGTCGAGCAAGCTCCAAAGATGGATTTATATTCTATGAGTCAGCAAAGGAACTGCGATACCGATTCGCGCTGTTCCACTGGTAATAAAATCGTCGCCTTCAATGTCGTTCGATTCCTATCGATTGCCAATGGTTTCTCGAACAAGTGCAATAGGTTCTGAAATACAGCTGCTCGATAATAGTTATCACCTTTATCTTGGACGAACGATTTCAAACTTTCAAATGTTCAAGTGCTCCAAAAATTCAAATATTCAAAATATTCAGATGTTCAAACTTTCAAATGTTCAAGTGCTCCAAAAATCCAAATATTCAAAATATTCAGATGTTCAAACTATTCAAATGTTTAAGCTAGCCAAGTGTTCAAGTTACTTAAATGTTCAAATTTTCAATATTTTCAAATGTTCAAATATTTATACTCGTTATTCTTGCGTAATCTTATTGATAACGTACAATTTTCCCATTTCCAACACAAATGGACTGTTTGAAAATCTCTTAAGCGATATATTGCTGTCTGATATATCTGCAAAAAGCTAAAACGAGTACACAAAAATTGCACTCATCTGTAATTACGATAAGCGCTGATAACGCCACGATAACACACAGACACTATTGCCTGCCGCTTATAACTCAATAATAACGTAAACTTAACCAGTATGAAACTAACACTCCTTCTCACCAGAAAACTAATTTATTAAAAACCAGAAACTCTTTTAATACCTACATCATTCACTGTACTCGAACTCCAGAATTCTCTAAAACACTGCCAAAAACAAAAGAGAAATAAAGAAATTTATAGAAATTTATAGAGAAATAAATTTCTTTATTTCTCTATTTACATCCTTCACCATTCGAACTGCCCAAATACCTACAGTCAAAGCCCCTCTGTACAGCCCTCGAAATATCCCCAGAAACGTTCCATCAGTCGAGACCAGATTGTAACAACTCGTCGCAAGGGAGATAACGAATTTTTGCCACGAGGTCCAGTGGCAAATCTCAGCAGGGCTTTCGCGCGGCAGCATCGAATCGAGGATGGGCAAAGTTTTCCACGAGCCGCGTCGCGTTCCAATGGATGAACTTTCGCCCGACTAACAGGCTTCCCCCGTGGCGCTTCCGCCCCGTAAATACGCCTAAATCCGCGCGGCAGGCATTGGCTTTTCGTCGGACTTTACCTTTCCACGGGCCACGTCCCAGCCGAGTTCTCGCACGGATCGTATTATCTCCTTGAAACTCTCCGCCGGGACAGGCGAAAATCAACGAGGGAAAAAACTGTGATCTGCGAAACCGAGGCTGGGATTAAGAGGGTATTGCTGTCTGGATTGTCATTCTCAGCCTAACCCAGACCTTTGTGATTTTTTTGATAATAGAGGGTAGGTTATTTAGAGCTGGGATTTTGTAGATATATTTATTCGTCTTATACAAATATACTGTATTTCTTTTATCTAGAAATATTACAAATTGTGGGTGTTAGAATTTTTTATTTAGGGGCTTTTTTGAAAAAGGTGCCTGGCTTCTATGATGACCTGGAGAATTGTTTGATTTCTCTAGACTGTATTTAAAATACCACCTAAAAATAGTAATTCTTTTTTCTCAAATCAATTTTCAAAACTTTATCATTATACCTCGAATTTTCAGCTTCGCTGAGATTGGATTCTCCATACGTTTTAAACGCTTCATTCGTCGCTTTGGTTCTCCAGTCCCAACACTTGTTCGTGTCGCTGACACATTTTTGTAAAAATATGATCTCGGTTCGGTACTAGAGAGTACACGGATCGATATGTTAACCAGTCGAGCAGGCCGTAGAATTAAAAGGAAAGGAAAAATCTGTGAACGCGTACACGTGGAAAAATCATTAGTTGGAATGGCACGATTGACTGCGCCCCGCGAATGGTTTTCACGATGCCAGGTCGGACAGATCGCGCGGATAATTCCCACTGGTCTGGAAAACCGAAAACGAGTCGTCCATGATCGCTGGTAATTGCGACGCTCTTAATAACTGTCCCTTTTCCCGCGATATTTGCACTCTAATGAGCCGACGTCGATCTCATTAATCTCTCCTCGCTTAACGGCTGATATTTGGTCGAGGAGCTGGGGAAAATTAGTATTCAAAGCTTATCGTTAATTTACTCTTCGTCGAAACTGGCTCCACTCGAGTATTTTAATTCCATTACTTTCTTAACGCCTTTATTATGTTTAATATCAGATCATCTAAAAAAATTGTAAGAAATTCTCTGACTGTTATCACAGATAACTAAAAAAAATAAATATATAGAAAAAACACTTTGCATCCATGAAAAATAAGCATCTACTTTTTCTACGAAAGAAGATTGTTATCGATGTTACGGCCTATAAAAAAATATAATTAACAAGGGCAATTTTGCTAGTTAATAATCCAACCTTTTGATCCATGCTTGGACCATTTTCAAAAAAAGAACGTAAAACACACTGCTTATGTTCGTAAATCAAAATGTTGTTATAATGAATTTACATTATGTGTCAGAGATGAAAATTCGGAGTCACAGGAATTTGAATACACATGTTGCAGCACGTGTGTCTGTTAAATGGTAACTCTGAAGACAGTTGGATTATTAACCAGCAAAATTCCTTGCTAATTATATTTTCTGTAGACCATAACATCGCACCAATAACAATCTTTCTTCGTTGAACAAGAAATATCAAGATCAAATATCGTTTATCTGCTTTTTCTGTACAAAATACGCAAACATTTATTGTTTTAAACACTCATCTATGCGTTATACACAAACGTAGGGGTTAATTAATTCCTAGAGATCAGCGATCCCTAAGATTGCTTCGCCTCGAAGTCATAATTTTCCTCGAGACACTGTTCTCGTCGCGATGCATAGGTGTTCTCGACTACCCAGGCAACAAGTCTCATCGGAGGATGTTATAGCTTCTACGGGGATGATTCCAGCCGAGTAAGAAAAGGGTGCTTGTAACCGAGCCGCTAGACAGGGTATTACCTGCAGGTAGATGGCGGAACTTCGTGAATTTGTAGAGCAGAGAACTTCTGGTGAGCTTTAGCATGGAAGATTAGAATTACGCTACTTCTTTTTTCATGTCCCTGGAAGTTTAAGGCGGGACTTATGTCACCCGACATGGCCACTTTTTCCCTCCACTTTTACGCGGTGCATGATACTTTGCCTTTCTTATTCTCCTTTTTACGAGCAGAGCAGATCTCGCCCTATCGCCCGCGTATTTATAAATTCTTCTTTTTAACTAGCTTCACCGAAGCAAGAATGATACACGTTAAGTAGCTCCATAGATATCGAGAAACAGAGATTAAGGCGAGGTGCCATTTGGAGGTGTTCTCGACCGAAGTGAGAAGTTCGTCCATTCACGGTTTCTTGTACCGCGATAACAACATTTTTTCCTTCTTACCTTTTTTCGCCATTGGCGCCATCATCGCTTTCGGTGGATTAAATGGGGTGCAAAGTAGTCGGGGGTTGGGGGCAGAAGTTTGTAGCGGACAGGATAGACGTATAGTGATACTGTGAGGATGAGGGGACGATGTATCGTATGCTTTCGCGATTATGCGGTTATTTTAGAGTTTCTGGGAACTGTGAAAGTCTGCTTGATAAAATCGTCCAAAAAATTGAGCAAACTATTCGTTTTTAGAGAGACTGGAAAAATGGATAATATGTATTCACTGAACTGAGTCATACTTTTTTATATTTCTTCTATCTGCAATCAGTGGTGAATATTTGACTGTATTTTCAAAAATTTGGACGATACAACTGTTTCAGAGTCGATTTGAAGGTTTTCAAGTGAAGGATTTACAGATTTTCAGAAGTTTAAATAGGGATTGAATATTACAAATTTTTGTGAAGGTTTGAGAATTTAAACGTGCAGAAAGCACGTAATATGCAAATATAATATATAAGTTTTATTCAGTTTTATTTATAGAAGTCTGTAGGGTATCACACTTGTCAGCAATTTTCAAGCGCATTCTGACCCTACAGGCTGAAATTTAAATACCTCGCAGTTTATTTGCATGACACGTGCTGTAATCCCTTAAGTAAGATTGACAAGAAAAGCATTCGATATGAATTTCGATTCTCCAAGTCCGTCAAAACGAGCACATAAAATATTTGTTAAAGTGTTAAAAAGAAATCATTTATTACCAACAGGATTATCCAGATCGATCCTATTAGAATCGGCGAAATTTCTAGGTTCGATAATTCTCGAGCATCTCCCCTCAGATCTCCAGCGTTTGAATCCCAGAAATTTTCGAAGAACAAAAAGTCCTTTAACTTTGACAAAGTTAAGTGTCCAAGCTTCGCCCAGGAAATTTTTCACTGTTTGCCGAGCACTATCTACCCTATAAATCCCGAGCCTTTTTTTCGTCAAAGACCGAAAAAATTCATGGTGCCTGTGATTCACGCGATTCTCGCTCCCCTGTTCAAATATCCCAGAATTCGAAAGTCGCCGCGGCGGCATAAATATAGGGCGAGGCGAGTTTTCTTCAGGTCGGGTCAGCATTATCATATCCCAGGGGTTAAACGGGGTGGAAAGGAGGCGGAGGCTGTATCCGACGAGGTAGACATATGGCGGCATTATGACGATGAATCAGTACATCGTGTATCTCGTGATAAGGATTAATGTCTGCCTTCTAATGTGTCCCATGGTACGTCCGCGGAATTGAATTTATACTTTGAGCGTTTCACTCGACGCTGTGCCTCACCTTACGCGATATAAAAGTCGGCGTAAAAGCACTGGGTCGGTACCTTTGATGTGTTTAAAGTGCAAAGGATCCCTCCAGCTCCTTTTTTGTGGACTGTAAACACTCTTCGGGTTAACTCCTTTTCGTTTAATTAATGGGGGAAATAGTTGCCGTACTTTGGCGAAGTGAAACCTTTGAGGTAATTACATTGTACGGGGTGGCTGAGAAAAGTGGTAATTCTAGGTGAAAAAATATATCGAAAATATGGAGTATAGGTACCTGTATTCAATTCCTAGAGAATTGGCTTTGAATTACAGATCAATAGAAGGCATTCAAATTTTAAGTTAAAAGGGGGACACTTGTGGTCTGACCATCGATGACCTTATCTACTGTGGAGCACAAAAAATCTTCCACAGAGTGTATACATGAACTCGTATCACCTACAATCTCAGTCTCTACACACATAGGGGTACTTTTGGGAGTTCGGATGTTGTCAGTGGATCCGATTGACTCCGCAGAAAAATACATAGAGATGGCACACACGCACTTCTCTTATTGGCCGAATTGGTCAGACTTACTACTACTTGCAGCGAACTGAGCAGTCCTGTCCCTGTGTTGTCTCACTGACAACTTCTTAGCCTCTAACAGTACTTCTTCTATATCAGATACTATATCAGTAGCTTTTGATCCTTATCCTTAATTTATTTTGTCATAGAAAATAGTATACGGTCCAAATAAATAACTCGACAAGCCCCTGTGAAGCAAAAGAATAATTTTTATAAATCAACAAGGAACTCAGAGTTATTAAATAATTTCTACTAATTTAATCACTGTTGCATGATTAATTTCTGTTATTTTATCTTATTTTCTGAAATTATTCTGTTATCTTATTCTGTCTCGAACTTTAAAATTTCTCTCGTAGAAAATTTAGAAAATATAACTTATCAACTTTTTCCTCTATGATCTTCAATTAAAATAGATATCTAAATGGCCTTATTCAAGTGAACCACTCTGTATGTACTTTCGATCCCATTATCAAAGTATTCGAATACCACCTCCGCCATATTTCAGATTCATAGTTCTATTTCCCCGCTGTGATTCACCCCAGATTAGAATGAAATTAACCAGTCACCTAATTGTACTTCGTATCGTGATAAATCAACGAATCGATCCGACGAAACTGTCATGGCAACCGAGTCAGACGAAATTGCAGAACGGGCGAAGCCCCATGCCGTTGAATCGACCCGATGCATCGCTGGGAAAGGGTGAAATAACATGCGCGTGTCGGGCCATTCCGTTCGCATAAATAACATGTAAAGCAAGTTTTCTGGGGGCGGCATTATCATATCCCAGGGGTTAAACGGAATGGAAAGAGGGGCGTAGGTCGAAGAAGGGCAGACGTATGACGGCATTACGACGATGAGTCGAGTTGCAGCGGCGCTCCTTGGCCAGGTGTTGCTGCCTTGCCGTTTCCACGGGCCCATGGCGTAAGATTTCCTAAGGGAGACGTCGTGGCAGCTCGAAGATGGAACTTCATCGACTCCTCCAAAATCGATCGGCCGAACATTGCCCCCGAGCAACCCCTGGAACCGTGAAACTCGTGTTCACGAGCGTTCGGGGTTGTTTACCTCTTCACGGTGCAAGGAATAACAAAAATGGGATACGAACTTTGTAATCTAGGAGCACCCAGGGTAGCGTGCTCCAGTGCCACCGAAAAGACTCCACTTCGAATCCCATTATTATATTGCTCTTTTATCGATTTGTTAACTGGAATAACTGACAGAAAAATATTTATTTATTTATGGGGTTAAAATTCTTCTTGTGTATACTGAATGTCCAAGCTGAATCAGAACATTATAAATATGTCCTCTGGTTTTAATAACAAAGAAATCTGAAAAAGTAAAAGATTGTTCAGTCGTGGTATTCCTTCTTCGAAACCACTCAAATTATACTATGAATGATTTTCGTGTTATCAGAAAAAAAGGAAATATTCAAGTGACCTGCTGCAGCTAGAACAGTCTGTTACATTAATGATACCCTCAAGTATTTTACTCGCATAAACTCAGATAGATGCCTTCCATTTCCATTCAAGTAACATTAAGTGCACCTAGTCAGGAATCGACAAAAACATGAGTTTCGATCATGAGATCAAGACAAGCTAAAGGATGATCAGGTACACTGTCAGCCAGACGCAAGAATCTATGGTAAACACTTCCCAAGGTCTTGAAAAGATATTACGAAGATAATATAAAAAGAGAGATTATTAGCGAATGAAAAATATAAAATAAATTCTATTATTGAAGAGGTAATCGGAAGTTAAGTACGGGTAGCTCGAGAGGTTCACTGTTTTCAAGTCTTCGTTCTTCGCAATTTTCCAGAGGAAAATGGAATTCTTTGGGAAAATAAAATAGGGAGGAAGGAAAACTCTGCCTGTAAGCGTGCACGTAGAATGCAGCCTGGAAATATTCTCGACGAGAGAAAGAGAGACCCACTCGGGAATCCGATTTATTCGTTCGTCGAATCGTGCACGCTCCAGGAATCATTCTCGGGGATAGGTGGTTAAAGCGAGAGCCACGGAAAGCGAGATTTTCCGGTCCACGTTCCCTGCGTTGTAATGGTGTCCCGTCGTCCCTTTCGATGAAGTAGCAATCGTGCAGAAGCGAACGATAGCGTGTCTCGGGAGCGCCTTTTCCCTCGCAAGAAACAGAGAATGGCTGGGGTCGTTTAAACTCGACTCTCGAAGAAACACGATGTCATTTCGAACTTGTTCCAGGTTTCGTATATATATTGCATCAGAACCAAGCCTCTCTGATTGTAACTGCTACTAAGTCGAAATCACCTTGCAGCAGGGCCAGGAGTCCTTTCTAAAAGGAGGGATTGTGTCCTAACGAGGACTTAGAATATTAGGTCGAAAGTAGGTCGTTCGATATTAATTTTCTGAGTTAATATCGAACCTACCAGTTCTCTTTTTTCGTCGCTCTTTGTGTCAGGGAAGACACTCAACTTGTTTACCCATATTCTGTGCCCACTCATAGAACCAAATTCAGGGTATTAACTTTGTGGGGTGAATGCCTCAATACCAGGGTGCTTAAGATGTAAAATATCTCAATAAGTGAACAACCTAAAAATGTACGTCTCAGTAGCTGAATATACTATTTTCTGGTTTTTATTAGATGCATCAGAATTGAAGCTTAAAATGAAGTAAAATTAGAGTTAATCTACATGTACTACAGTAAGTAATAAATGCTAAATATGGTTTGACTGAGTAACAAATTCGAGCATAAAATTTAAGCTTCGAGCATAAGAACACACATTATGCATTCATGTATCTAGATTTGCAGAATAACCCCCGTACAGAATTTAAAACTGCTAATAAAAAAAGAGAAACGTTCATGTATCGGAACACGGTCAACTACTGAGACACTCACCTTATCTCAAAGATGGAGAGACTAAAATTTCACAAAAATGATGATTTAGAAACCAAGGAAATTCGATAATTTATCGCGTGTTCTCTTCTGTTTTCACTCCATGAATCTCGTTAGAAAGAGAAGCACGTGGCCGCGAATGGTATCTACGCAATCCCGCAGCCCCTCTCCAATGGGACGAAAATAAGCGCATGGTTTTCTGCACCGAGCAATGTTGCATTTGGCTGGGAGCCATCGAGTACCTGCGCTTATTAAGGGAGGCCTTTATACCTACTGCCTCGGTGCACGTGACGATACCGTCGAGCCAAGTACACACACGCGATCTAGGCGCTGAAACGTTGGGCCGTGACCTGTCCCGGGATTATCTTCCACGCGGATCAATTCGACGCTCGGATTATCTGTTCCTGGAATTTCGATTTGTTCGTGAAAGGCGATTCTAAAACGTGCTGTGTGCTCACGTTGGACGAAGGGACTGCAGTCGGTTCAGTGACGAGGTTTTTCTACTGGCGCAGGGGTTGCGTGGTCAGGGGGTTACTGGTAGGTTTGGTAGGTTTCCTCTAATAATGAACAGATTCTTTTTTCGTGGTAGGTGATACGTTGGATTGGAAGATCGTGGGAGGAATTTTTCTATTTAAGTAGGAATTATAATAAAATTCAGTTGAGGAATAATTTCTGTGTTTTAGAGTCAAATTGGCTCACATTATTTGAGGGCAGAAAAGTAGTTGTAATCCTCCCTTTTTCGATATGGTATTTCAAGTAACATTATTCTATTAAATTTTCTATGTCTCTAATGTAGCACAGATTCCTATTATTCTAATAAAAAATAAGGAAAAAATAGACTTGGATTAATCTGACTCTTAAATAGTGAATAGAGAGTCAAATTGGTATATATTCTTTGGAGACAGAAAAACAATTGTAATCTTTCTCCTTTAAATACTGAGTTTCAATTAATACTATTGTATTAAATTTTCTTCGTTCCTAACGTGTCACAGATTCCTATTATGCCACTACGAAAAAATAGAAAGGGAAATGGACTTGGATTAGTCCGACTCTTAAGTAGGTACAGACTTGTAGACTCATTAAACAGTGGAGCCCATTCAGACCTCGACAGTAACCGAAGACAGTTCAAAAGTAATTCTTTGACGGTCCTCTGTTAATTTACTCGAAGCTTCGCCTCTCCACGTTCTCATTCACAAGGTCTTCCATCACATTCCGAAACCCCTATTCATAAAAGGCGATCCCCAGGAATCCCCGCAATTTGTTCCACTCGAGATCAGTTTCCAAGAATCTCTGGCGACGATTTCCACAGGGTAACGCGAGATTGCGAAACAGCGCGATCCCAGATCGGCAAGAACGCAGCCGTCGACGGTATCTATGCTCTAAAAGAAGCCATCTGTCTTGTCGACGCGAATGGAGGTCGATTTCTGCCCGGGAGGCGACGCCGCGGGAAAAAAGGAAACGAGCCAGTGACACGCGTCTCGGTTCGACTCGCTGTTCTCTCGTAGCGCTGCTGTCTCGACGCTTCACGAAAATCACGGGCACGATCAGTGGTGTCTCCCCGAAAACACGACACTGCTGGCATTTCGAGCCTTCGATTCGCGCGACACTGTAATTCTTTTAATTAAGTTACGCCGAGCTCGGATGCAATGGATCTGAAAGCGTTGATCGATGCACCGTGTGATCCGATTTGCTCGTTCTTTTGTTGAATTTCAACGTCGGTAATCCGATTTCAATCGGTCAAGCTGGCATCGTTTCGAGGAAAGCGAGCAGACTGCTGTGGATAGGAGAGTTGTACTCTATGGTGGCTTGTGGCGTTTGGGAATATCTTTGGGTTACGAGATCAGAGGAGATGAGATTGAATGTCACATGATAAAGTAGGTAGTGGAGGTATTTCCTCTGTTTTGTGAGAAGTCCTCTGGAAAGCGTTGTCACTGGTGCTTGTCAAGGGACTTCTCATGGGACATGAATAGTACGTATCTATATAGTAGGTTAATTTTATGGTGCATTTTGACTCATAATAGAGTTTCTAGTGTGAAATATTTTTGGGGAAGAATTATATACAGGAATGTGGTTCGAATTTCATATATTTTATTTCTGTTTAGCTTTCTGTACCATTAGAGTACTTTAGTGGGTCTTAAAACCACAATATTTCTATATTGACCACATAACGCTACCATAAAAAATGTAGTTCTCTTATAATATGAACTAAGTAATAGCTAATCTGAACTTCCAGATAGGCTTTTTGACAAGCACCACAACTTTTGTCAATTACCATAATTTTTTACAAGTAAACATGCTATTTTTACCTACTGGAGTATGTATAATATTATACTCCAATACTAATATTATAAAATCTTTTTAACATTGTTTCACAACATTTTCTCTATCTGTTTCAGGTAAGCCTAAAGTCATCCTTATCTCAGTCTCTAGCTTCTAACGTGAGTACCATCCTGAATTCAATACTCCAGAGTTGAAAATACCCCAAAGACTCTTATGAAAATTCAAAAGACTATAGTTCCTAGACAAAGGATCTATGTATCAAAAATTCACAAAGTAGCTCTGATAAAGTCTTCGTTTCGAAAGAAAATATCTAAGCAGATACTGTCTGTTGCATTACGGAGCACTGCTACTGCCAAGTGTCTCTCTTTGAAAATATCTGATAGCTTATCGAGCAGCGAGTCCCTCCAATCGATTCAGACGGTTCACAGGCTCGCCTAGGGTTTCGGGGGCGGTTCGTTTTTGGATCGTCTCGCTCGGAATCACGGTTCCCTGGCACATGGTAATGTTTCTCGACCGATGAAAGATTCAGGACGCATGTAATCCCCGTCTGCCCGATCCCCGCTGCTTCCAGATGCAAATAATCCCTCGGTATCGGCGTCACGTTTGCGCTGGCTGACGTGTCTGATCGGCGAGGAATCGCGTTTGAATTCTGCCCTTTCTTCGAGCCAAAGCGATCGCTTTCGACGCGTCTTCCACCTCGTTCCGCCTGTCGATTTCAGCGAGCCTGACTCCCCTCACTTTTCACGATTCGACGAGGGACAGATCGACCCTTTCATCCCTTGACTAGACTGTGAAGGTACCTTCAGCGAGGTTGGAATCGGTGAGGCGCTGGGAGAATGCTCGCGACTCTGGAGAATCAATTAGAATCCCTCGCGACCTACCTGTTCTTTGAACCCTGACATGAAAATACCAGAAAAGTGTGAAATTTCCATCGCTCTGCTATGAATCTTTCCATATAATAGAACTGCAATAACTTCACCACAATATGGTATAATACTACCGCCATACTAACTGTCGCTTGAAACTACTGTGCTTCTTAATCTCCTGTATATCGTCCCCGATCCTCCACGAATTGTTTCCTCCGCGCCAAACGCCTCAGACAATTTATTCTTTCCCATTGAAACTACAGAAGAGGATCGATAATATTTACCAGAGAAGCTCGATAGTATTTTCCAATCGACCTTATATTTCCCCGATACTCCACCTCTGGAAATACCTGGAAGCATGGACCACCTATAACCTCTTCCACCAATCCCAGCCATCGATCTCCCTCCTCAAAAATAGATTCAATATCCAGAAGCTACTCTCCCATTAGACCATCGACACCCACCGTCTCCAATTTTAATCGCCGCGTTAATCGTCCCTCCCCGTTTCCATTACACCGCCATTGAGATTATCGAGGGGTGCCATTTCCCTTCCATCGTCACGCTCCACATTCCACGGCACTCGTAAGCAATCGTCGCGATTTTCCAGTTGCTCGCCGGATGCTGTTCGATCAGTAGACAAGAATACTTCTCCATTAGTTCGTCGATTCTTGCTCGTCGAAAGGAACTCGCCCGAAAGTTGTTGCATCCAGGGGCCATTCGTTAGTCCGCCATTGTTTCCTCGTCGATGCTCGTTTTTGCTTGGGAAGACGGAAGTTCACTCGCGGGTGGCCACGAAGGGGGACAAGGGGAGGGATTCGTCATTGCGTAAACTCGTTTTTTGCTCGGTGGAAGCTTTTCTTCTGTTTCTCCCTCTTCTTTGTTTCCCTTTTGAGGGAACCTGTGTGGTCCATACCTGTAGGGTCCACTTATGTAACCAACGAGCTGAGTACGAGATGACCAAATACACTAGTCAGAAAAATTGTGGCATAGAAAATTTAACCAAATTCCTATTATTCTAATAAATCGAACAGAAATCAATAAGCTCCTATAAGGAACTTAATTTTGAAGAAAATGGACTTAAGTAACTCTGTCTCTGAGGTACAGATATAAAGTAGTGTTATTTGACAATTATTTATATGATTCGTTTATTACATATAATCAAGCTATTAAATCTCTCGTTTCTACATCTCAAATTCAGATGGTGCCTGACGATCAGTGGTAGTGGTTAGCAGTTGTGAAAGATCCATAAATGGATTTTTATTAATTTCATCATCGAAACGAGCCCGCGCAATTTCCTCCTTTTGATTGCCGCTTAGATGGAGTCCCCCTCTCCGTGGCCAGACCGATCGCCCGCATTTATCGTGGAAATTTATCATTCGCGCCTCGACTTTCTTGAATCTTTCATCGCGGAACGATGAATGCGCGTAATGGAACGCGATTCTTCCGATTCTGTCCGTTCGGCAGCATGCACGCGTGTTTCGCGCGAATTTATTGGCGCCATTCACCGACGCGCTTCGTTTCCCATGGATGAACGTTTCATCTCCTACCCTGCGCCCCAGCCCGCGCAATTCCGTCGGGTTGCGTTTTATCGAGACCTTTCATCGTTCCACGGGACAAAAAGGCGATCATATGCCAGACGAAAGGAACTCCGCGTTGGCTATCGAGCGCCATTAATCCTTCGTATTACGTATTACGCGGGATTTATCGTCCAGTTCCCCCTTCCTGGGAGGTTACTGTTGGTTTTGTAGCGAAAGAGGCTTGTTTCTGTTTCTCTGGCGGGCTGGGGCGGTGGATTCCTGGAATATTGGCTTCTCGGGGCTGCTCAGGGTGGAGGGAGGGAAGAGGGTTGTCAAGGTCGTTTTCTGTACCTTGAGGCGGCTCTGTCGGGATTTACATGGAGATCCCATGCGCGTGGAAATCGCATTTAGAATAAGACTGGGTATAATTTGTAGTAGGGTAAGAGACCCTGTTACTGTGTCTGAACTTAGTACTGTGCTTTTCGTGTGAAATTTATGTAAATTGGGTCTTTTAGACTATATACATGGTGTAATAAAATGGGTTCTTGTTCTTGAGAAATTTCTTTTTATAGGTTTATCGTTAATATAGGCAATGTTCAACGTAGGCACTTTGTTAATCGTATGTATGTATACTTCTGATATTCACATTTTGGGATACATAGAAGATAGTTTCATGTCGACTTTCAGAAATATAAATCAAGTTTGTTTTCCAGAAGTACGTAAAATTTGCGAATGTGACGAAAATGTAGCATTTTTTATGTGTGCATGGTGTTCCGAGAATTTATGTTTTTCATGCTTTGATGATGTGTATTATCCCAATAGTCGTAAGGAATTGTCCAAGTAAAGTAGGAAAAAAGAATAGGACAATTTTCAAATGCTGAAGCCTTAAGAAATAATTGTGCAACAATCGTACGCCAAAGTACTTAAATACATATAATTTAACATGGCCCCTTCTCTATCGGAGCTTCTGTGGGACACTGAAAATCACTTGAAAGGTAAAACTACTTCCACTTTGTTTCCACTTTAAATCATAAAGTACTTATACAATGACTCACAGTGACGTTTAAAAGTATTTAAAACGTCGGTTAATTGTGAAAACTACGCTTCGTATTTTCTCCTTTTATCTGTCTCGCTAACAACTTTTATATTCCTAACTCTTCTCCACTTCCCCTAACTTTAATATAAAAACTAAAATACCGTGAAACTTTGAGCCTGTGAATTTAATAATCCTCCCTGAACAAAATCATGAGTCACTGTGCTTCGATTCAAAAGTTTCGCTTGCACAAAAATTCAATTTGTTTTATCAAATTTCTACTCGATTGTTTCGAAAGAATTGCTTCAAACTTCGTACTCTAAATCCCGTCAGAGGTGCAGTGTTCGTCTGATACGTCGATCACCAGCCACGCTGGGTATCTGTTCTCCATGCACTTCGAATATATAGGCACGCTGAAGTCTATGGCTGATTTTTTTTTTTGTTTGGCAGAAGTATCTCCCCAATAACGTGCATCGAAATTTCGCGGCGTCGTGGCCCGAATTCCGCGCGTTTTATCGCGGTATTTAATCCGTGGTCCGATATATCGCGACAGCGAAACTTTGCCAGCGTTCGCCGCCGCGCACCGTAATAAATTATCTTTTTCTCGTATCTGCGTTCTAGCCGAGAGAGCACGATCAGCTGATCGATGGGGCTTGGCGAGGGAAGGACACACAGCGGGGGCTCTCAGGGAGCCAAAAGCGATTACTTCCGAGCACTCTCCTGGGCTACTGCTAATTCGCTAATCGAGCACTGTTCTGATTACCTCGCGTGATCGAACCTGACCGATCTCGGGCCACGGTTGAACCTCCGCCAAGCAAATAAGCCGAGAACCCCTGCCCTTTGCGCCCCCGCCTCGCCCCTTCGAGGCAGATAGCGGAAACGGATCGGTGCTCGTTATCGGGGATCGCGTTAAATATTGGAGGAACTGCGAGCAGTGGATCGCGGGGGCTAATAGAGAGCTAGGAAAAATGGCGGGATCTGGTGGTTGATAGTGGCTTTCATGTTTCGATATCTCTTATATGGTTGGTGGCTTCGTATTGGGGGATTGTGCTGGTTTCTTCTTCTTAAATTATTGGTATATTAGAAACAATTAATGGAGGTGGAGAAGAGGAGTGTTTGATTGTAGGTGTGTGTGATGTTCTCACTACTTTATCTTTTGTGAATTTTCTTGTTATTCGTATATCGAAATTTTCAAATGTTTCTGATGATAGGAATTCAAATGTATTTGTAGCACTTCAATTTTTGGACCTTTAAATATTCAAATATTCTAGAATTTAAATGCAGTAGTTAAATACATTTTTTTTTGTTTTTGATGACCTAGTACTAGGTGATAGTTTGAGGTTTACTTGAGATCCTTGTATAGTTTCATTTTTAATGCTTCAAATATTCAAAATTCGAAATACCAAAAATCAAGGAAAATGCAGTTTGGAGAATCGGGACTCTACTGTAATTTAAAGTTTAAATATTCAAATATTCAAACATTCAAATTTTCTAATACATCTATTTTATAATTTGTTAAATATTTTTGTCTGAAATCCTAGATTTTGTATGAATCCTGTGTAAACTTTTGTGTTTTGTTTAGTAGCATTTTAGTGTTTCCTGAGATCCATACCCATTTCTGTACAGAAACTTATACTAAGAAAGAATCCTCAGCTCTCACAGATTCACAGAAAATGCTAAAATTACCCCGAATTTTCAGATCAATAAAGCAACCGTACCTTAAACATACAAACTAATCAGTCTACTCTCGTATTTCACCTGTGGCATAGCACTGATTGGAATTCTACCACCGAGTACGATCCAAGCTCCAGGAACACCGCGGAATTAAAACTAGGTCAATTCCTGCGAAGTACAAGAAAGCAATAGTACCCTAGACTTTTATCGTGGGTCTATCCCCCGCTAAAAAGCCACTCAGTGACGGCACAGAGAATTAAGGGCAACAATTCAATTTCTTCAAGGTCCAAGAGGCCGTGAGCTTTTATCTTGGACATGTCCTTTCTTCAAAAGGCATTCGCGACGCAGTCTTAGAGGGAATAATTCAATTCCTGTGAAGTCAACGAAAATGATAGTGCCTTGAATCTTCATTTTAGTCTACTCCCACGTTTAGACGGTATTCAGAGCGAGGACTGTGGAGAACAGTCCAATTCAGAGTCCACGAGGGTGACGATATCTTGGACCCCCCATTTCAGGCTCTGTAAATGCAAGACTGCGAGGAATATTCTTGGATAGTTACACAAAGTTACATTCATGCGTTAGATAAAGTGCCTCTGACTGAATTTTATTCGTAGAATTCCCCGTAATATTGTAATTTGAGAAATTAGTCGTAGGAGGTTTAAGGATCCGTCAGTGCATGTGAAATTGCTGATTGCTAGCACTGTGATATAGGGATCTTCAGTGAAATGACACATCTCGCTGGGTAATATCTCTTATACAGTAGGTACTCACTTTAATACTTATTGTTAGCCTTCTACTAAGATTCTAATGATTACTGAGTTTTCGAAATTTAACTTTTCAAGTTATTGTATTGAGGCTCTTTGTAATTTACTGTGTCTAATTTATGCATAATGAAATATTACTCAAGTTTTTATGGATACTGTTGAAAAGTCACAGTAGAGAGAAATTGAAGTAATAATTACCTAAAATAGAGATTATCTGGCAACAGTAAACTATGAGTGCAGAAGGTTCTATCATTAAAACTTCCTCAGGTGGAACAATGGTTTCAGATGCACTAGACTAATGAAAAGGAGAAGATAATGTAAGAGGACGCCCATAATCTAACAAGAAACATCACTCTGGTCATCTTACAATTTTAATAAAACTTGGTATACGAGTAAACCATTGAAAAGTGTTAGAGACATATTTTTTTATAGCTGCTGATATTCATGTTTAGGGGATGAAAACTACTCTCAAAGTTGGTCTGCAAAATACATTTTCGTAATGCAGATAAAAAAAAATGATAAAAATACAAAATACGTAATTGCGTAAGCGAAATTCACGACATTTACGAAAATGTATTTTCATTTTCATCCTCCATACATAAAACATCAGCAGCTAAAATAAATACATATGGAATATTTTTCAGTGCACTCGTGCACCAAGTTTCACGGTATACGAGTCTTCTAAAGCAACGTTCCTTGTAGGAACGGATGTTCATATTTCAAGCTGTAGTCACGATTATCGGTCGAGGCGACTCAGCACTCGACCGAAAATTGAAATTATCAGCAGCTTCTGGAGGGTCCACGGGCCGATCTGAATTCACGGTCGTTCGTCACGTTCGTCCGGGCAGCGACGATTTTTCAAGGGGGTTCGATCCAGCAGCTCTGTCGTTTCGTGGCTGGTGAAAGAAATTGATACTCCAACCTCTCGTAAGGCTCCGCCGCGTCGTAGATACGGCAGAGTCTGGCTCTTTTGAAAGCGTGGAATGATCACGTCGTTGGTGCCGTCGACTACGACGAGACCTTTTCACGAGATATCGACGGGACGAATTCTTGCTCCTACGACCTGGTGAATCGGGGTTAAATTGCAGATGAAATTCGAATTTCTGCGAGATAGGACGGCCGACAAATAAGTGGAATTTATCGGAGATCAGAATTACGCCCGACTCGATGTCGGACAGATGGTGGTTGGGGATTCATGCTCTTCGTCAGTTTTATTCAGACTTTCCTCGATGGCTTGGATACGGCTCGGTTATTTCTTTATTTATATACGTCTTAGGAATTCATGGAATTACTGAGACCCTGGATAATAATCACGATTTACTTTCTGGATTGTAGTTTCGATGCCTCGGGCACTTCAATTTTCAGACGAAGTATTCAGAATTTTCGAACTTTCAATTTGTGAAGATTTAAATTTCCAAAATTTAAATTTAAAGACCAGCTTGCAGGTCTTTAAATTTTCAAATATTTCGATTTTCTCCTCTCAAAATCTTTTTCGAAAACAACACACTGCCTTCTAACAACTTCCTCACTTGATAACAAGTTCCCCTGGCTTCGCATTTACTGCCAGCATACTCTCGCTACTTCCCAATCTTCCAAACTGTCCCAAGCTTTTGCGTCCCTCGAACCGTTTAAAACCGAACCTTCCAACGAGCCAGTTGCTTATACGAGGCACCTCAAAGGATCCGAAGAGACCTCGCAGCGAGCATGAAATCTCGACTCGGAGCGTCGCGTTTCTCGCGTGCTCTCCCAGAGCGAAGTTTTCCCATTCGCTGAGACCGAATCGTGTCGCGAGTTAATCGGGTCCTAGTATCAACGTAATCGCAGCGGAGTTCGCAGTCGTCTATGAACCCCGTCGTCTCGTTAAAGATGCAAGTGCGCCTCGATAAGATCGAGAAACGACTTCGCTTCTCGTCGGTCCCTTGGCAGGGCAGGAATTCCTTCTTCCTTGGAGCGGATGGTCCATTATTCTTTCTTTCCCCGTCGATATTTCAGCTGCTAGTGTCGCGGGGACTATATACACGTACACGCTCCTGTAAAGCCCTGGAATTTATGCCTGGCAGCGTAATAAAGCCAGCGACGCGAGCGAGGAGGTACGATCCAGGAACCGAGCGCGAATGGCTCGTTGGATTTTTCAGGACATCGATTAAGTAGACTATCGAACGAGCGAGTTGTTCAATTAATTCTGCGACATCGTCTCGGTGGGATAGAACGACCATGTACGAGGGCGAGAAATTACTTTTCTTCGAGACGAGTGCCTAGGACACTGGATGGTCCAGGTGGCTCGCGTGTCGACTGGTGAACGCTGCTGCCGCGAGAACGTTCGGGTAACAGAGGTGGATTTCAAATGGAAATTAGTCGCAGGTATTTCGATAGGAATTTCGAATACTGGCAAAGCGGCTGGTTGTATTGTACTTCGATGAATATTTATCGCGATGGCAGCACTGGATCGCTGGCCATTTCGAAGCATTTTGGGGCTGTTTGCTGGTGAACGTTTCTTGCGTTGGGAGTATTGAACTGAGGAGGTTATTTTAGTGTGTAGATATAGGTCCTGAAGGATTGATGTGTATTTCTGAAACATCCTGTACAGTTACAAAAGTAGTTATAAAGTTGTATAGTTTTGGTATTAGAGAGTCATAAAGGTATAGAGTTATAGTTAGAAGTTTATAGGGCTAGAGAGTTATAGACTCACAAAAATAGAGATTTATAGAATTCTAAAATTCAGTAATCCTGAGTTTTTGGAATTTCTAGAGTCCTAAGATTCTAAGGTCCTAAAGGTCTAAGGTTTCGAAGCTTCCAGTACTCTATTATTTTAGGGTTTGAGAATCACCAAGTTTTCAAACCCTCTCTCCAAGTCTCTCGCATATCCAAGTTTCAAAGCTTCTAATGTCCCTAAAATATCAAACTCACGTCTCCTTACGCTTTCCAAGTTTCAAAATTCCTAAGCTTCCTATCTTCCAGAGTCCCTCTAGTTTAGAGTGATCCTCCCCAGTCCCACCTACCCCATCTCGTAAACTCATAAGACATTTGCACCGCCAAATACCCCAGATTCGCTCGCTCATCAGCAACAGTCCCCAATTTTGCCCAGTTAGCTCAATCTTTATCGTCTTTCAGCATCCTTACGAGAAAGTCTTTCGTTAAATATTCCTGAAGTGGCCCGCGCCGTGGAAACTTTTCTGCAATGAATCAAGCAGAACAATGCCAAGTAAAATCATAAAATCACCGTCAAGGAACACGTTCGTGGCGGCGACGTGGAAGTTATGGGCTGAGGAAATTGCGTCGGTTATGATTTTACGATGCTCGTTTACAAAGAGTAGTGCACTAAAGCGATATCGGTTTACGAGTAGCCGCGACTCCGCCGAGGATAACGCGTCGAACCTGTTCCCGAATCCACCGAAGAATCGACTTCTCGTCTTCTTCGCGGCTTGAGAAGCAGGATTGATACTCGATTGCCACTTCCCTCGATTATTGACTTAACACTTTAGCGGCGTCATTCAATCCCGAGGCAATGGGGCAACAAATCAATGGGGCTGCAGCGGAGAAACGTTTCAGCTTGGGAATCGACGAAATCGTTCGCCATCTACTCGTTTCTTTCCTCCCAAGAATCGAATGTTTGGTTTGGTTGGTTTGTTTGCTTCCCTTAGAGTATACTCCGGTTCTCGGGCTTAGAATCGTGGAAATACTTAGGAGCACAATGCGTGGAATCCTGGGTCCGCGCTGTTAGGCAGTTTTTAGGTAATCGAGACTCTATTGCGCTCGAGCTGAAACGGAAGTTCTGCTTTTTAAAACTTCCCGACTTACGCGGAATTGAAGCTATATCATTTAAAGTTCAGCGAGGAAATGAACCTTCTCTGTAAGCTGCTTGCTGCATCGTTTTCTACCAATTACCAACTTCGCGTACCGAGGCTGGCAACAATCTTCTTGGGGAGTCTCATTGGGCAGGGCAAAGTGAAAAATGGAAAATTCATTGCGGCCGAGCAATTTTGAAGCGATTGTTAAATTGTTTAACGTACAGTTGCTAATAGCAGTAAGTTAAAACAGAAGGCTCTCGATCGCTTTAGTGATGTGCTTGGAACAGGACCATCCGATTAATGGCGTACCATGAAACTTGGCGAATGTGAAGATTGCGAGTCGATTCAAACCAATGATCGTTAGAATAGCATTTACAGGTGGTTAAGTTCCAGAATTTTGAGTATCTAAGGTTCTAGAGACTTAAACCTGGGGTTCTAGATTTTTTAGGTGTGTAGGGTCTGGGACTTAGGTGTTTTATCAGGATCTAGGGTACTAGGGTACTAGGGTTCTAGGGTTCTAGGGTTCTAGGGTTATAGGGTTATAGGATTCTAGGGTTCTAGGGTTCTAGGGTTCTAGGGTTACAGGATTCTAGGGTTCTAGGGTTATAGGATTCTAGGGTTCTAGGGTTCTAGGGTTCTAGGGTTCTAGGGTTCTAGGGTTCTAGGGTTACAGGATTCTAGGGTTCTAGGGTTCTAGGGTTCTAGGGTTACAGGATTCTAGGGTTCTAGGGTTCTAGGGTTCTAGGGTTCTAGGGTTCTAGGGTTCTAGGGTTCTAGAGTTACAGGATTCTAGGGTTCTAGGGTTCTAGGGTTCTAGAGTCCATAGTTCCTAAACTTCCCAAATCTGAGACTACCAATAAATCAATATCTAAAATAACCACAGATTCTTACCCATCTTCCACTATTGTGAAAGAAGATCACGCTTCCGCGCAAGAAGATTGACTTTTCTCCTGCATTCCATTGCCCACTCCAGCAGAAATAAGAGAAATCTCAAAACAAGATACAACTCGAATTTTCTGCAGTTGCCATGTCATATTAACCAAAGTCACGTCACGCTTAGCATAACACGAGCGTATCTCCGAGAAATATTCCTTTCGTGGACTCTGTCCGCCCCGAGGGAGGACAAAGTCAGAAGTAGACGTCTTATACGATTGGCGAAAATTTATCGACCTTTCCCGCGCAGAAGGCGGTTCTATCAGAACGATGAATTTTGTACGTGGTACTTGCAAAAATAGAACACGTCATCTTGGTAATTGACTGAACGCCGAACAGGGGACTATTGACGTGCAATATTTCCGATTTGGCAGCGTTCTACTTTCGACGAAGCCGCACTTATTATTTTTTCAGTAATTCGCAGGCGATAATGATACCACCCACTGAAAGTTAGCTCCTCGCCAATTTTCGTCGACTTTACCGGGGACTTAATTTTTCTCGCAGCTCGTAATTATTCGAGAGTTGAGGGACAGAGACGAAGAAGGAGGGGGATATCGATGCAAATTTTCCGTAATTGCTTAGAGCCACCGTGTCCCGCGACAAACTTCGGAACTTCACCGAGCCGCTTGCTCTCTTTCTCCCCCTCCCCCTAGGCTCCTGGCAGAGCAGAACAATCGCAAATTAGTTTAGTTACATTAGGGAGGACCGAGGGAAAGGCGGCACGTAGACGGTTACGTCGGTATTTAAGCGGCCGATAACTTGCTCGGTAATTTAACATTGCGTTAAATTAAGTCCGCGAAAGTTACTCGAAATTAGGGAAATATTTTGCAGCGCGTATTCTTGGAAGACGGAAGCACGAAGTTCGACCTGATTTCTCTCTGTAGTTTGCTATTTCGAGCGTTTCCATTCGGTGGCTTTTCGGTATTGTTATCTGCGATATTAGCGGAACGTTGATACTTTTCCATTCTCTTTGGGATTTAAGAGGACTCAGAGGACAGTACAAGGAAAATCATATGAGGAAATGGGATGAGGACTAAAACGGTTTTTAAAGTTTCCTTTTTTAGGAATTTTAAGAGGAATTAAATTAGCATAGCCTTCCTTTAACGTTGCAGCTTGGGAACAATGTAGTGGGTATTTCTTGGAGCACTGAAAATACTTTTTCAGAAGACAGGAATGCTGTATTACTAATACAATTGAAAGAAGTATCCTATATAAACACCGTGTAATGAAATAATGCAAAATAGTCAGGAAGAGAAGAATTTCTATTACCTTAATTGAGTTGCTAAGTTGAGAATATTTTAACTCTACTTTTATACATTATTTATTACTTGAAATAACAGTATGACGAAATTATTCAACATTATCTATCAAAACTAAAAATTAAAGAATTCTAATGATCACTCACACAGAAACTACTGAAAACATAAGAATAATTGCTCGAAATTGCTCTCAAAAGTATGTTAAAAAAAATAAATTAGAACGAGGGTGGAAAAGTCATAGAAAAGTAGACGAGACGCTTCTTTTCTTTCCTCCAAATGTCGCTCCCGTTCCATCTGCGCGAGGAAGACCATAATTTCCAAGAAGCCAGCCTTGACACTCGGATGATCGAGGTTGAGGCCGCGACGCTCAAGTTGACGAGAGGATCTCGGCCAATTTATCTCACGAGCCGCGGACCGGATAACGATTAATCCGTTTACGTAGACGGACGTTCTCTCCCTCAGAAAAGCGTTCCGCGACGTTGGTGTGTGACGTGAACGGTGTGCAACCTCCAACAAGCCGGCTCCCACAAGCTGGTAATGAGTCTCTGACGATGCTGGTAACGAAGTAGCTTCGACCAACTTTCCCGTGCTCCGAAGCTATGGAATTGGAGCTGGCATAGTTTCTCGCTCCCTCTCGTTAGCCCTTTCTGTTTCTCCTTTCGAGTGTTTCTGGAGCAGAGCCCTCCTTCACCCCAGTGAAGATCTTCCCAGGGCTGACTGGAATTTAATTTGTGTTCCATCTACATTTTATCGAAACGAAACACCGGCTCGAGCAACAGTCGGCTCGTAAAGGAGACAGTCGACTAGACGAGCCAACTAGCGAGTCTCGTTACCTAGCTCGGGCAAAAGATCTCTGACCAGTTAATGACTTCCCTCCCACGAAGGAATTGTGGCTCTTCGGTGAGACTGGAAGTCAGTCCTAATGAAACTACGGTATACTCGATAACAATAGAGTGAGGGGAATCGTACGTGGTTCTAGTGGTTTCAACTTTTCACTGTTTTTTATTTTTTTATTTTTTGAGAAGGAAGAGGGGTCTAAGGAAATTTAAATTCTGAGGCTGTGAAAACAATGAAGAATTTTAAAGTTTATTGTATGGGGTTCTAGAACTCGTTATTGAGGGCTCTTCAAAGTGAGGAGTACAGCTTTTGTGTAACTTTTTCTTTAGCAAATTTCATGATTAAGATTATAACTATCTATTCTTCCGTCTCAATAATAACGAATAAACAGAAAAATGCTCCATAGATATTATCGAATTTCCGCATATGTAGATCATTGTGTATCTCCACAGAGATCTAATATAGCCCCTCAGTCAGCGCGAAGTGAAACTATTGCGTTATCAAATGTCCTGAGCTGCACACATATAAAAGCCACAAAATCACCCGTTCCTAGGGAAACGTCACGCAAATTGCAGCGGAATTCCGTGAATTCCTAGCTGAAGCGAGTGTCCCGCGCGAAACGTTTCGCGGTTCGCCTTTGACACTCAGCCACAGGTGGTTTCAAAAGAGACAGGCCGCGAGCGAGACGCGAGGACCTGTCCATAAATGCTAATCAAACGTGGACAAAAACGGGTGCGGACAGGACAGGAAAGATTAACGTCCTCCTGTTCGATTCGAAATAATTGCGATCGACAGGGAATAAACTGGCGTCATTGAGTCCGCGCCACGGCAGCCCGACCACTGGCCGAACCGCAGCCCCGTCGCTTGGCGAAATTTCGGTTTCGCAGTTGCTGTCGTGTTGAACGTAAATGCGTCGCGTGTTAGCTGCCATGCAGTGATAGCCGCGAAACGTGGTTGTCGTTGCTTTTGTCATACGGGGAATGGAGCGGTGAGAGGGGATATTAAATGGGGGATCGGCTAGCTGTAGTTCAAATAGGGGTCAAGTGGCGAGCTGGGGGTCAGTTTGCAGAGCGATCACGTGTTAAAATAGATACTGTAGTTTCGAATAGTATTAGAGAATTAAAGCTTGTTTCACTGATGTGGCCCTCGATATTGCTCTGTACACCTCTGTTCAAAATCATTGGGATACGTGTTTGTTCCTTTTTCAGTTCTCACAAGAATCATCGATAATGTTCACTGGCGTTCCAACAGTACAGTCAGTCTGACAAGTGTTGAATATTATCACAGAACTATCTCCCAACCTTCTTAATTCGTCTCTCTGCTGCTAAATGAGAGACGTCCGCTCGCGTGGATCGTTAGATCGTGAAAGTAGCGTTGAAATTTTCACGTGGACCCAGTAACCTCAGGGACACGTGTGTCTGATTTCTAAGCGACCATTGAGCAACTGCGGGAGGCCTTATTATATCACATTCGAGCGGTTCACCGACAATTTTTACCCGACGTTGCATAACTGTTATTGCAGTCTCCATGGCGAGCCTCGTACGGTCGTCGTTAAACTGGAAATTGTAACCAGAATCCCGCGCTGCTGGGCAGGATTCTTGCACGCACGCAAAGGGAACTTGCTCTTCTGCGAACTCATACCGCTTAGTTCTCGCGTTTTCATTCGCGAGGAAGTTGGGTGGATTTGAAGTCACCTGGAGCAGTGAATGGTCTGAGAATCGATTCATGGAAATAAAATTTATTATTGTGATGATATTTCGTTGCAGATTCTGTAATTAAAAGCTCGTTTTTTAAATTTCTGTAATCGTTGGAAAATTTGTGAACATACAGTCCGTAAAATTGCTTAATTCGGTTAACTGTGTTGATTATAAATTTGATTAATTTCTGGAATGCGTTTGTTGCATTTGCATCTCATCAGTGTTGATGGTTAAATACGCTTTAATTTAGCGTATACGAGATTGCCATTTCGCAGGGAAAATTTATAAAATAATTATGGAAATTTGAAACAGGGAATAACCTGAATTGTCAGAATAATCAATCCTGCGTGACTGACAATGAATTTACGACAAATCGTCTGTACTACTAATTCCCTGCCATTTAAGACTCATTTTTTACACCACTTCTGGTGATTTCAACGCGTGTGGCGTGACGTCTCACAAGAGAGCAACTTTCTCGCGAATAGTCTACTGAAGTGGCATTCATTACGTCCAATTACTGACAAGAAAATGATCGACCATTAAGATTTTCACACGCAAAGTGATGCAAACGAAGGACAAATAAAATCCTCTGTTAAGAAGAATATTAAATACAGAACTCCAAAGCATTCTTTAACGAAGCAATAAATTCATGAAATCGTATCCCACAGAAAGTAATTTCAATTGAATTCTCAAGAGCAACAAGACGTATCAGTTGGAATAGCTGCCATTCGTAAGGATCGAAGTCTTTATTAAATGTCCAAGACAGTGTTTATATGAAACAAACGCGTTTCATGAATATAAAAGAGGGCTGCTTGGTGGAGGTGATCCGCAATCCCGACATGCCCATAAGAAGACGAGATTGATGGTTACGTCTGGGGGTAACTCGTCTTATTGAGAAAGAAACGAATACGCGGATGCTCTCTTGCGGCAAACAGGATTCCTGTCTATCAAGGATATAGGCTGCTGGCATTTATTGTTCGAAACATAGACAGATAAATCGGCCTACGCGACCGAAAGCGGAAAATCGCGAGGCGTTACACGTCTCCATAAATGCTTTATTGCAAATTAGATTTTCCCTGGTTTGGCAGGAAACAAAGTAGTCAAGCTTGTGCTTCAGGGAGTGCTCGAGAGACAGATTACAGCAAGAAAAGTAAGACACTGAATCATTCATCGTAGAGAAATATTGTTCAACACGTTGTAATTTATTGAAATCAATTTCTTGTGGGCACAAATTACGCAGGAGAAAAATATACAAATGTGATATTCTGTGATGATTATAAAAATGGTAAAAGGAAAGCTTAAAATTTTCTGTAACAGTGAGGTAAATTAAGATTCAGGACTTTCAGAAAATCTGAAATTTTCAAGAATCGTTCTTTCTGTTCCTGTTAATAGCTTAAGATTTATAAATTTTATCAATCAGGAAACGAGGCATATTTTTAAATAATTTCGTATTGCTGCGTTTGGTCAAAAACTTTTTTCCAGGGGTGGTATTGCAGTCTTCCCTTGCTTTTCTTTTTAACTTTCTTTTTCGCCCTCCACTCCACATTTGCATTTCGCTATTTTTATTTTTTAAGCTCGTAAAAAATTTGAATTTGCACACCTGTCACTGAACAGCAACATTTAATCTAAATTTTACATATTAACCCGCAGCCCCAGCGATCCTAAATCTTATATCTATACAAACCAGAAATCTCTGAATGATAGCTCGTGTTTCTGTTAATATTCCTGAAACGTTCCGATACTCCAAGGTTCCCTCATATTTCCATAGCTCGGCTATTACTTTAGATGACACTTCGCATTTGCATTTCGCCTTGCAATTTTACTGCACGTCAACAGATGAGGAAAGAATACGAAAGCGATTTGCAATTCAGATCGGGCGGTAGTCAGCCTTCTAGAAATTATCTGCCTTGTTCGAGGGAACGTCTTGGTTGTTGATTGACACCTGTACGGTGTTCATTGATGCAGGACTGTTATTAGTCATGCGTGATTTATTGATCATTAACAGGCGTACCGAATCAATTAGAGTCGAATTGAATTATCGATTTAACTCGATTATCGTCGATCCTTTCGAAGGTAGTTAATTTTATTGACCTGGACTACTTCGTTGGCTACTGTCAATTTTATGGACACTATCAGCGGCGAACACTTCGCGTCCTATAATAGCGCATAAATTTCAATCAGTTTAGCGATTGGTATCGATGTGTCATCGATTTAACGTGAATGCCATCTTCGTGTTCCACTCCAGCCTGTTGGCTCGGCAAATATTGATCTTGTAAGCGATAATGCGCTCGATAAACATATTGCTCCGACGAGAATTAATATCCCCGCTATTATTTTCCTGCGCGACGCGTCCATCGGGCCATGGATTATTGCGCAACGGAATTATTGTTGTAGTTTCCTCTCGCAGGATGACGAAATCGTATAAATAACCTCCAGACTAGTGCTCGTGGCAAAAGATTAAACAAAATTTCGTCATCGATCTGTCTGAGCGATGGTCAGTCAGTGGTGTATAGAATCGCAGCCTAAATCGATGACTTGCGTCATTCCTGTTGCTATATTCTACATGTACACTGTTAGTCAAATGAGTGGCATCGTTTGTTGAGTTGAAGAAAATAGAAGTTGTCTTACTGATTTCACTTGTAGAGTCTAAAGTCTAGAAGATTCTGTACCGAAACTGTTTTGTTACAGAGTATAAATTTAATGGAAATTAATAAATGACCCTAATCGTTTGATTGATAGTGTATACTGTATCTACTCGACGAAACTGGAATTATTCCAACTAATTTATGAGAGTAGTCAGAGCTGTTTAAATATTCAGACCCTGATATTTCAGCATTGCTATTTTCAGGAATAAGGAAAAGAGTCAGGATAGAATTCTTTGTGTGTAAATTGAAAAGAAAAACATGGAACTTTTAGTTTCGACTTGAGATATTCGTAATTTAAAAATTCTTCGAGTTCGTCAAATACTTCGAAAATAATTTCAGAATTGTGTAGAAGGGGATCAATGAAAATAAAATAGAAAAAGAACGGATAAAACGTAACATCGCCAGGGGTAAGGTTGCTTAAGGCAAGGTCAAATATTTTCCACTCTGCCAGTGAAAGCAGACAGTATGTAGCAAGACAGTAACCCTCCTACTCCTGGAGGCGAGCCGTCGTTCCAGGATCGATCCTGGGAAAAATAAGGCCTTCGACCTTTACCCTCGTGCATCGCAACTCGCGCTTTCGATCTGCCGACTCACACACCCCGTTCTTTATACACACTCTCTTTTCGTTGCTGGTTGATCCTCGAGCGGTAGACGCTCGTAAACTCTGCGTCTCCGAGACGAGTGGTATAAGGGAAACAAAAATGAATCACGCATGGGGGAAAAGGGACGATTTATTAGTCTGTGACCACCCTTCTCGTTTCAGAAAATATTCTTCAGCCAGCGTAGATATTTACAGTAGCTGAGGTGGTTGGAGTAATGGGCTCCTTAATTAGTCACTGTGGAAAAGGAAAATTTAATCATCGCATGGAGTGAATGAAGCTTGTGGCTTCTTCAAAGCTTTGGAATTTTGAAAATTTAAGTAGCTGAGGAGATAAGCATTAGAATATTTCAATATTAGGATACTTTAAAATATGAAGATTTGAAAATTTGTAACTGCTAAAATTTTAAGATTTAAAAATTTGGAGATGTGTAGATTTGATAGTTTGAAGATTTGAAAGTTCGAAGATTTGAATATTTAAAGTTTTAAAGATTTAAAAATATGAAAATTTGAAGATTTGAAAAATTGAAAATTTAAAAATTTGAAAATATGAACATTTGAAGATTTGAAATTTCGAAGATTTTAAAGTTTGAATATTTGAAAACTCAAGCATAATCACCAGTACCTCTGTCAAAACTACCCTCCACTCTACAACCTCTTTCCTCCCAACAACCCCCAAGAGCATAAAAGTAACCCCTGTATCATCTATCACACCCTCCTCCACCCCGAATCTCATAAGAGCCTCGACACACAAGGCATCCCCGAAACCTCGTGTCCAGCCACCCGTCGCCCTACACCCCATTAGCCATCGCCGAATCTCGCTCCCCAAAACAGTCCACCCCCACAGTCAAGACACTCACCGCTTCCTGTGCCCCGAAAGCACGTTTCGAAATAAAAGTCACGCGGCGTGTCGACCTCTGGCATCCCTTATCCTCGTGGAGTCACGACGGCGGCATCGAACTTGCCATTGGCTGTCCGCGAGACGAGGGTGGAATACGCAGAGAAAGAGGGTCGATAAAGGGTAGGATGGGGCCTGTTGCTCGCAGCGATGTCTGCGGCTGGACGTTCGACGGGAGTCGAATGTCGGCGTCCGAGGCTGAAATGACGCGAGAGGGCGGAAAAGCGGGGGATGAAAGGGGGTGGAAAGAAGAAAGATCTCGTCGTCGGGATCGCTGCTTTCGGGGGTGATTTCACGAGCGTCTAGCTCGCCATTCGAAGGCCAACCGACCCTCTGCGTCGAGGGACGAGTATAGAGTTTCAGGGGTGTTTGTCGAGCCGTGCAGAAGTCGAAGATGTGACCGCGAATTTTTATCTCCTTCCCTCACCCTCTAGGAGAGGGCTGAAGAGGGAGCATCCTATGGAGGATTATCCTCAGTCGCGCAGAAATTTTTCCCAGCCCTCTGTTCGAGTATTGCTTCTCCTGTCGTTCGTGGACGCTTCGCGTGGGGGTTGAAACTGTAAAGGGGGCGAGGGGAGGTCGTGTTTTTCTGTTTCCTGGCTCGGCGAGTTCCGAAGCCATTCGCTTAATACCGCGCGCCCTTTCTGCCCTGCGCGCGCCATTTATTTCGTCCGGCCCTTTCAGAGCCCCGCCATTCGACGCCGCGGCTCACCTTCGCGCTTTATCTCCGTTATGAAAGCGCGGCGATGGAGATGAAAGCGCGGCCGAACGCGGAAAGGCGGAAAGCGAAAGGGAATGAATGAAATTTGCTCCCTTAATCGTTCTGTGTTTCCACGTTTTTCTGTCTCTCGTCACCGGGTACGCATCTAATTATGCGCCTCGCGTTCCTTCGTCCCCATACCTCCTCTGTTCCAGCAGAGAGGCGTTGATTAACGAGTACCGCCGCGGCCTCTCTTCCGAGACGCCCTTCTGTCTGGGTATTTTCGCATTAGATTTCTAATGGGACGTCGTTTTCATTTGTACTGGGAGACTCTTTTGATGTTAAAAATACGAGGACGATTTATCAGTGCGTTGAAGTGACTATTTTCTCACGTGGAATCATTTCTTCAAATTTCTCACACCTGTCCTCGAGCACCCTCTATAGCGATACTCTATATAAATATTAGGTATATTTTAATTAGTTCTGTAATAATTGATGTTAAAAATACGAGGACGATTTGTCAGTGTGTTGAAGTGACTATTTTCTCGCGTGAATCATTTCTTCAAATTTCTCACACCTGTCCTCGAGCACCCTCTATAGCGATACTCTATTATAAATACTAGGTACATTTTAATTAGTTCTATAATAATTGGATAGCAAAGAATCTCTTTCTGTGAAGCCATTGTCTCTTCACATAATATTTTCACTTGCTTCAACCCAACTGTAACAATGTTAAACATTCGCAGTGACAAATCACGTAGTTAACGTTTGTCGAGCCCGTTAAGGTAGCAAAGTTTCACCATAGAAGGTCCCGAAAAAGTGGCTTATATATTTCTAAGTCCGACTCGCTATTATGCAAATGCGTGGCGCGGTCGGAATTTCGCGAAAATCGGAATTTTCATGTTGGCGAAGTTCCCTTGTTAGCGGGAGCGCGAACAGGACAGAAATTGGCCGCTCAGTTGGAAAACGTTAATGAACAGTCCCACCTAGTAAGTTTAAAGAGGCATTGTGAAGAAAATTAATGGCACTAATATAGACGCCATCTTGCAATTTCACCGTTTAATTTTTGCGTAAATTAATTTCACTTGAGCGTTGCTCCACGAACGTTCCGATGCTGTGTCAATCCTCTTTGCGTCCCAATTACACCGCCGCTAACTATCATTTTCTTTTATTCTCTAAAATACACCCCCTGGTAATTACCATCACCAGCAGCGTTAATTTCGTTAATTAATTTCGCTCCACGGGAAGAGATATTACTGGGAATTCATAAATGAGTCTACAAATAAACGGTTTTCTTCATAATTAAAGTAGCCTCAATACAATCATCATTGAACGACAAGCTGCCTCCCTATCATAAACGATAGGGAGTAACGGGATTACGCTCTTCTTCGTGACGGTAATTAGAAGCTAATTGGACGTATTAATTGCTGTGAACTTCCGTCCGTGATCCCTGAATTTTCGTCTCTCGAAATTCCTGAAATCTTCGAACGAGAGGTGGGACGATGCCAAGGAAGATTCATCTTCGATCGTGTTTGCTCGTCGAGAATCAATTCAATAATCATCGTCGATGTTTGTTTCCCATCCGTTCCAGCCTTTCGCCGCTGAAATCGCGTCTAAATGGAATTGTATGCTAAAATTAAGTTCGTCCACGCGCGACTGTCCGCCAGGATTAAATTCGATCGTGGTCTTCGATTAAGCAGCGATTGAATATTTCCCAGCGTGACTCGCCAAAGATCGAATTAACCCGCGCAGATACGTGAGAAAACTTGAAAAGCCTGCCCACGGCTCTACATTCAATTCGATTCTTCGTCCTTTTGCTCGTCGTTTGCCTGATCCACTGGCTTTACAGCGTGTCGCGCGAAGAACGTTGTTTATGGGTAAGGCTGGTTTGACTTTGTAATTTCGTCCCAGAAGTATTCAGGAAAATGTGTAGGAGATATTGGTGTATGAAATTGTTAAGATTTCTTTAGCAGATAAGGAAGAATATTCCTTTCTTTTGTGTGAGTTTTTTTTAGCGTTTATTTTCTAAATTTAATACATAAGTATTATTTAGAAGTGATTACTTAAATAATAAATTGGTATGTAATATTGGTTTATGTAAAAGAGCAGATTTTTTTATCTTATTTCATATTTTAATGAGAGCTTTCTTGGATTTTTGTTTAGCCCTATTACAAATACAGTTCTTAGACCAGATATAAATTTATTATTTCTTCATGTCAGACATAGTGAAACCAGTGGAATAAACCCCCAGTCAGACACAGGAAACTCGGTAGATTAAGTTTCGAGGCAGACACAAAGAAATCAGTAGAATCAGACTTGAGCTAGACACAGAGAAACCAGAAGAATCAAGATTAAGCCAGACACAAAGAAATCAGTAGAAGAGGTCCCATGTCAGGTACACAGAAATCAGTAGAATAAGTTCCAAGTCAGACACAGCGAAATCTCTCCTTATTATAACATATAGAATCACCCTTAAAATTTCAATCATTCACGATTTATATTATACAAAAAAAAACAACTTCATTAAAGATAGTATATGTCCCAATACTTCCAGACAAGACTGTACATAGTAGATCTTCCTCAAACCATCAAATTCATCCAACCTAGTCGCAAGTACAGCCCTCACGAAGCCTTCGAAGTAGTTCTCGCAGCGTAAAGTAAAGTCAACCCTTCCACAAGTCAAAACGATCCCTTTGCACGAATCCGCGTAACTTTCATCGCCGCAGGAGGAGTTCCCCGAACACGGGGGTCGAATACGAAAATTTCAGCGACTGCAATTACTCGGTCGGGGGACGCGACGCCGCGACGACGACCGAGCGTGCCTGTTCGCGATCCCTCTTGTCGTTTCCCCGGAAACACGAACGCCGTGTCGTTGCAACGACTCTGGAGCCCAACGAAACATCGCTCTTGGCTTCGGCGGAGTTTTAAATCAGAGCTGCGACGAGGCACGACCGAGGTGCATCCATTCGGCGGAACGCTCTCGATAATCCCGCCACCGACCAAGAATAAACTTCGCGCAGACGGACCGTCACGGGCCAGAGCCTGTTCGAGTTGCATTATTAGTTTATTATTAGTTACGTCGTCGTCGTAGTGACCGTGTTTTTTGCCTGGTGCGGACAGCAGTCCTCTGCACATCGCCAGCAAAACGACGGCTCGTTAATTACTTGGTCGTCGCGGAATTAAAAGCGACGCTTTATTAAAACTTCCGCCCATTTTTCTGGTTCTCTGTCTCGCGGTGGTGCTGCTGAATTTGACGCTCGAATTTTGTACGATTTCAAGTGATTGAGTTTGATGGAAGAGATTTTTGAGAAATTAGGAACTTTTCACGCTCTGCTACTTCGATAATAGATGGTCTAGGGATATAGGAATTAGAGTACGAACGTGTTACTGTCGCGTCACGTGAACTCACGTTACGTAATGTGTATCTGAAGGCAAGGGAAAATTGAAAGGACGTCAACTTCACTTGAAGCTTGAAAGGATATTTCAAGCCAAGTAATATAACGACAGTGCAGTTCAAGTCACCTTAAATCACCTTATCACTTTCTTCACTGCCCCCTATCCACTAGATATACTCACGTTAATTCAACCTCCTCAAGTAACCGTATCTACTTAGGCCACTAAGCAACCCAAGGCCACTCGATCCACTCTGCTCATTCTTTCCTCTCCGTTTCCCACGCAAACAGCACCGCGCAGCAGCCCCTTCTTCAAATATCTCGCATTATTCTATTCGAACGATCGCTCTCCCGTCGAGGAAAGAGAGCAAGAAGCCAGCGAAAAGAAAGAGCGATTAATTTGAGCAGAGCGCGCAAGGTGGTTGCTCGTGCACAGACTTCCGCGAGTTTCCACAGCACAAGAGGCCTCCTAACTGCGATTATTCCGTCGTCGCGGCACTTCTCTTTCTCCGCCTCGACTGTCGGGCAGAATTCAACCCTTCTTTCCCTCGGCCCCCTACGGTGCGCGGGACACCACGCACTTTAATTAATTTCCTCGTCCTCTCGCGGAGAACGTGCCTTTCCTGCGCGTTTCGAGGAGCAAGAAAAGGAGAGGAGGCGAGGGAGAGGCGTTGATAATTTTATCTAAAAAAAAAAAAGGGAAGAGGGAAACGGGGCAATGTAGGTACAAAGGGAAAAACCTAGAAGATGGCTGAAGAGGCGGAGGAAAGGGCTGGCAATTAAAAAGTTTTTCAATACTCTGTTCCTGTCGTCGTTGCGACCCTTGATGTATTCTCGATGATATTGTATTATCCTCCACTCGGTGCACTCTCCGCCGCTGCGAATAGACAGCCAGCTCGCTCTAATTGAATCATCGTCGTTTCGATCGCGATTGCTCTTCAGAAATTGCACTGTGCTCGCGATATTCAGACGCTGGAAGCCAACGCGCGATATAGTCCTTTCAATCGTGGGGGTTTATTAGATTTTCGAAGCCATTTTCGGTAAACATATTTTGCGAATCCTCGTGGGCAGTCTGGCTCTTTACATTCTTTGGATCACCCTGTATTTTGTATTTCCAAATATTCTGTATAGGGTATCTGCACTGTTTCTTATCTAGAAGGCGAATCCTCGCGCATAAAATAGATAAATAACGCAGCGTCTTAACCGAACCCACTGTGGCTAAGTGAGTAGTGTTCCAGCCTGTCACTAAATTTACCTGGGTTCTTCGAGTCCCTCTGGTGCGAGAAAATTTTCTCCATTTTTCTTTGAAATTCATTCTCCCTTCGTGACTCCTCTTCTTTCAACTCATAAATGATTTCGAACTACAAAGCACGATCAATATTCTATCATTGAAATATCTATTCATAAAGAAACTTCGATCCCAGAGTGACAGAATTTATTGTTACTTTTCTTCCTCAAGGATTCAAGGATTCTAGTAACTTTCCAGTAAAACGAAATCACAATCGTGATTTAAAAAAAAGGAACTTCATAGAACAGACTTTCATAGAGAATATCTGAACTCATAGAGAACACTGTGTCAGGTGTTTTCCAGACTGCACGCGACGAGAAAGAGTCGTGTGACGTCTCAAACAAGCGTAACGAGATGCGTGTCCCGGCGTGTTCTCCCAGTCAAAGCGTCGCGACGCTTGGCCCCAACCTTTGGGGGTGTGTTCACATGGTGTGTAACGTAACGACGTTAATTAATTCAGCACGGTCGCTTGTACACACGCGTGAGTAACCTGACAGGGAGGAAGAAACCGCGACGCTGACTCACCTCGAAGATCCCTCGTGTTTCTGAGGGGTTGATCTAATCTTCATTCACCCTCGAGGATACGCGTGTAACACACTAGGCGCGTTGCATATCAGTGGAGTTTAACGTGGAAGGAAACGAGAATTTTGTTCCTTGAATACGGCTGGAAATCTGATCTGTTTCGGAGTTGTTAACTGATATGTAGATTACTTTCCTCTAGGGAAGTTGAATTTGAGGAAACAATGGGCTTTTTCAGAGTCCTACTTGATGAATACGATATCTACGCGGTTGTACGCCAAATTAATTTTCTACAACTAATTAGTTCATTGAACAAAACTTTATTATAAGTATAAAACGACCCTGATATAATGTTGAACGAGTATAAGAATATTAATGAATTTTTCTTGCAACTAGTAAAAATACTGTTGGTACTTGTTATTGCTTCTCGGTGACAATATCTCATAGATTTAATTGTCCCACTATTCGAATAAAAACCTTTCTGCGTCTCGCGACACTTCAACCCCCTCTAAAAAGCCCTCAAGTTGCCGCTGCACTAGGACACTCGAAATCGCCGAGAATTTCCCTCGATGCCATTCGTCTCTTATCGAAGTAGTTAGATTAACCAAAAGGCGCACGCAGCTAAGCCTTTAAATCAGTCTGCATACAAATTTAACTCGAATTCCCCATAAAGTTTCCAGCAGACGGGGCTCGATCTCCCGGTAATCGGTTTTGATCGATGCAAAAAAAAAGAAAAAAAAATGTTCACTCGTTCGTAGAAATTCGCGGCGGTGTGCCCAGAATCCAGCAGACGCGGAAAAGGGAGAAGGATGGGTCTGGGCGTCGAGTGGAAGAAGGAGGTTCAGGCGATTCGTGCGGTGAATCGGAGCAGAGCTTCCCCAGGAAACGAGCATTCGAAAGAGCCTGATATTTTCCACGAGGGTACTCGTGACTTTCCCCTCCCCCGCGGGAACGTCGATACCCTTTCGCCAAGCATTTTCTCTTCTGTGTATTTTTTTTCCTCCCCTGCTCCCCGCCCCTTCACCCCCTCTCTGCCTTTCTGACGAGGGATAAATGGATGCTGGAGGCTCGCGAGCAGGTGAATCGCGGCGGGCTTATAATTAACTCTGACGAAAACCACCCCCCCACTTTCTATTCGCGCAAACCACGCGAATGTTTCGCCGAGTCTCAACGATATTCGAGGCTTTTCAGTTCGTTCGGGCTGAAACGTCCTCCCAAGGCTTCTGTTGCCAGTTTATAGCCACCCCCGCGTGGAAACGCTCTAGCTGGACGCAGCTCGGCTGGGGTCGCGGTTTACTAGGGAATATTCGGGGATGAAACACTCGCGGTCCACTTACTTAATTCGTAATTAACTGGTCCTCCTCTTTCGGCTTGTTATTCGCGAGCTCGTCGGCTGTTTCTGCGCGACCAACACGGAGAATTAGCGAGGCTTTTTTTTTTTGTTCGCTCGGCAGTGGGCCAGCGACGTGTTTCGCTAAATTTACGACTGCGTTGCCTCGTCACTTTTCTTGCGATTATTTTAATTATGACAGCGATTGTGCATTTTTGTCCGCTGAAATGTTTCGGTGAGACGACTGGTCGTGGCCATTTGAGGACACTCATTTCTGATTTTATGTGCGTGTTTTAATTGTAGAGTTATGGAGAAGTAGTTCTTCTTGGTTTTAGCCTTTTGTTTGCAAATTTGGCTACGCTGATCTGAAGATAAATAGATGTACGTAAACAGAGTTTATTTTATAAAGAACAGTAAAAGCGCTTTTAAAGTTTTTCGCTGACCTCCTTGGTTCTCCTAGGATTAATAATTCTTTCTAATGGAACCACAGTGACCCTATCAGATGTGTATTAAATTGCAATACTAACGCTCACCAAATGAAGGCTGTGCTAAAAGTACGGAATATTTTTATCCATCTGATAAAAATTTCATTCCCCACTGGAGTACTCTGCATGACAAAGAGATCCCTTAAATCTTATCCTAATAACCGAGACCTAAATATTCCCGCTTAATTAATTGCCCTGTTACTCACCTCGTGGTCCAATTACCACATATGGCATTCGTGTAAAAATTCCCGATAAAAATCGCCTCGTAAAGAAGCCTGGCAGTCGGCGTCTAAAGCGACTCACACACCGTTTACGAATCCCAGCATGTATTCTCAGGATATACGCGCGGTTGGCACGCGAGAACGCTCGTCCTTTCACCCTACGATCGTCGGCTGCGTGGGTGGGGTCACGAAGAAACAGGGATGAACGGAGGGAGGATCGATCGAGAGGACGTCGCGTGTCGTTCGATCGTTTCGTTCTTTTTTCGTGTTCCTCCAGTCGACTTTTCCTCCTGTATTCGCGTTTCAGTTAACCTTGTCGCGCCCAACTGACCCTCCGACGCCACCCCCAAGGTTTGCTTAAACAGGATTGCTGCTGTTTCGTATGCCCCTCGCTCCCCTTCGTACACCCACGGTGTATCATGTCGTCTAATTGGATCTGGGCTGATTCAACGTGCTCTGTAAATAATTTGGTCAGTTCAGTGAATATTTAACCCTTCACCCGCAGGGGGTGCAGTCAATGAAACGTTTCTCTTTGACGATTTTGATGTTGATGATTTGATTTATGTGCAATGGAGGAGAAGGGACTGGGAGAATTTATGTTTAGGTTGATAAAGGGTTTTTGAACTGTTGATAGCTGATTGGAAAAATTTCTGAATTTTTAGAATTTCAAGTATTTCAATTTTTATATTTTCAAAAATTCGAATTTTGCTGTTTTCTGATATTTTTAATGTTCAATTTTTCAGATATTCCAATTCTTGATTATTCAAATTTTCAAGTATTGAACATAGTTAAGTTTTGAATTTTCAGATATTCGAATTTTCAAATTTTTAACTTTCTAGATACTTCAATTTTTGAGTACTCAAATTAACAGATCCGCGAATATTTAAATGTTTAAATATTTCACCTTGCTAGTTTCTTCATTTCTAGACGCTCGAATTTTAAATTATTCACATCGTCGAAGTTAAAACAGTTAGCCTCAGAGAAACAGAACACGACTCGATTCCAAATCCTGCGTATCGACTTCACTAAGAATCTCCCCTTTCCCTAATCTAATCTACACACCACGGAGGGCGTGTAACCGATCAGAGCATCGCGTGTCGCAAAATCGTTAAGCCCGCTCCACCTTTTTTCCATCCCATCGTTATTCAATTAAGCCCGAAGCATCGAACTCATCGTCTAAAAGAATCCCAACAAAACCCTCTATCAGCTCTAAACCCCGAAAAATCCTAACACCCCAACCTCAACGATCCCCCTGAGCAATGGTTCCTCTCGTTCAAGAATCCACACTGTACAAACGAATAGCGGCAACAGAGGAAATTCCTCTGAATTCATCCCTCGATCTTCCATCCCACCCTTCGCTTGCTTTTGTTCCTTGCAACAATCGACGTGAAACAAAAACTGGAAGCTGGAGGAAGAGGCAAAGGAGTCGAAAAAGCGTGGAAGACATTCGCGGGCGGAGTAATAACCGTGTGCACGTATGACGTCAAGGAACACAGAGGCTAGCACACGTTCCCATTAGAGTGGCAATGCCGCACTTAGCCCTCCTGCACGCTCGGAACAACTTTCCTCCTCTCGTCGCTCCCTCTCTGTTTCCCTTGCGACAGCCCCCTTTCAACGAGCCCTCTCTTTCCAGCCGAAGTTGTCGTCGTGGCAGGCGTTCGCGAGCTCTCCCAAGACGAGCCACGGAGGTCTCTTTGATTATTCTCGTGTAATTCACCGTGAAAACGATGTTCTGAAATATTACGCCGCTCGCAGACGCGAATTCCGCGGGGGTGGATGTCGACGCCGTGGAGATCGCCTCGCGCTCGCTCCTCAGCGCGGAATTGCTCGCTCGGAGTCGCGGCAATTTCCCTTCTCTCCTTTTTTCATTTGCGTTCCGCCAGCCTCTTCTTCCCTGGGCTCCTCGCGCTTTGTTTCTCTTCCCCTATTGCATTTAGCTACTCGTTCGACCCCCGCTTCCTTCTGCTGTCTTTTTTATTTACGGTTTTTTTAATTGGTCCCTAGATTCCCTCTGCCACCGACGTCTTTTGTTTTCTCTGACTTCGCTTTTTTTCGTCCACCCCCTTTCGAATAATTTTTTTTTTTTTGTTGTACCCTTTCAGTAGGAATTCTCAGTTATTCTCACACCTTTAACTTTTTACCTGTGCTTTTTATCGCGTCTTGATTTTCTCCCGTTTTTATTTTAGGAATTGTTCTTTTCGCTGGCGACTTTCCTGCTGCTATGCTGCTGCTTTGTCTGATATTTTTCGGACTTTTCTACTTATTCTGAAGTTTCTCTTTTATTCTGGTTTTTCTTGAGAATTTAGTTCTTGTTCTCGGTGCTGGGTTTGAGATAATTCTTTCCTGGAATGTACTGCAGTGGTTTGTGTAATTAATTAACACTTTTGGACACACGTGACAGGCCTCTAATAAGGGAAGCGTCAGACATGGCCCATACTGATTTCTACGAAATTTGATAGAGTGATACGTCTATAATTACTATTCATATATGTGTGGTTATGCTGTTCCTACAAACTTTACATCTAATTTTCCCATAATTAGCTCGATATTTATGATTAAAATTATAGACACATTTGTTGTAGATATAGACGTATCGTTCTACCAAATTTCGCTGAAGTCGACATGAGTTATGTCTGGTGCTTCCCTTGCGAGACTCACCCTTCATCCCCACAATCTTGCCCCGCCCTTGTTTCACCTTAACGTATTCCCAGGTATTTTCCCCTCGCGCTTTTCTCAAACCCCTCTCGCCACCTTCGTTCAACTTTTTCTCCACACCTCGCTGCCCTTTGCCCGCATAAATTCTCTTAAATATTTATACAATCTCCGCGCATTACCCTGTAGCGCTTCTACACTTAGAGATCCATAATCCCGTCGCTAATAAATCACACGTCCCTATTCCCTTTCGGTTCTCCCCCTTCCCCTGTCCTCCTCTTCGTCGCTCAGCCCACTGTCTCTCCTCTCGTCCCTGTTTTCGGACACTTTACGAATTAACGACGGTCGCGCGGAATTAAGCTGAATCCATCGTTAAGCGAGGAGCAAACGAGGCTCTCGAGGGAGCCCTTTCTCCCCGAAGGACGCGACGAAAAAATGTGCTTCCACGGCAGCGCAGCTCGAATCGACCAGCTCCTCTTAGAGCCTCTTCGACGCTGTAGTAAAATTTGGGCGAGTGGTGTGCTCCTCAATTGTAATTCCATCGAAAGCCCCGCGCTAAAGAAAAATTTCTGTCACGGAGCGAAGTAGGTACTTGATGTTCCCACCCACGCTTTTGGGGAGAGGATTAACTGTGGTGGTTGATCCTAAGAGGATTCTGGGACCAGTTGTTCTGATACTAATACAGTAAGATCTGGATTCGCTTAACATGAGACTAAAATCTAGAGCAGCTTTTTAATGGCAAATTTTATGGTCTTTGGTAGAGTGGTGTTGAATCGTGAAAAGGAATTTATACTTAGAAGTATTGCAATTTTTTTGTATTTAGGTTTACAGACATGTAATTTTTTTGTTTCTGTAGTTTCTCACGTATCTAAATGTAGATATATTATCTGCTGTGATATGCTTTGCCTCTTGCGTCTGAGCGTCTCATATGTACTTGATCATCATGAAATATCCTTAAATACTACTATTGGAAAAAAGCTTTCGATCAAACGTAACAATACGAGGTTACTTAAAAATGTCGTAGCTTTAGAAAATGTAAAATACTACCCTACCAAACCCAGTTAATATTCCCATTTATTTCATACTTATACGATATTATTTTACATTACAAAAATTAGAATATTTTAAAATAACTTCATATTGTTTGGTTTGATCGAAAACTTTTTGCCAAGGGTGGTAGTACCTAATCCAATAAATTCAAGTAGGTACTTGGAATATGATTCAACTTATAATTTCTAAATGATTCACCTACGAAGATATTCAAATACAGAAAAAAGTAAACTACCCCAGCTCTAGTACTCGAATATCCCTTGTCATCCAAAATTCATCTTGCATCGCCATATTTTATCAGAACTGTACGAGGGCACGTTCGTTCGAAAGTTTCGTCGTAAATTCGACAGGGCTCGTGTCGCCTTCTTCCAGCGGGCGTGCTTGAAACGACCGCTTATCTCCACCCGTTTTCCTGCTGTTTTTCCGCTGTTTTCCCTTTTTCCTCTGCCCCCCATTCCCCCCCTCCCTCGACGTCAATTGTTTCGCCAGACGACCGAGAGTAATCCTGGTGTCGTTAAAAGTTCCAAAGACATGTTTTATGTCCAGGTTTTCGCGTCAGCCTGTCGTATTTATTGCTAACCGTGCATATGGCTTCTTTTCTGCCTCGCTCAACCCCTCCCCCTCCACCCCTATGAATCTCCTGCTGGCGAGCTCGCGAGGACAGATGAAAAGCCGATTTCAATTGATTCTAATCGATTTTCTATAACTCTCCACATCCTCTTTTTTCTAAACACTCAATGGATTCTTGCTTCTCTCAAACCGTCGAATTTTCTGTCTCTTTCCTAGTGTTATTTGCAATTCAGATTTCTCTGAAATTCCTCGAAGGATATTTTGCCTCCCAATTTCGTCCCCCTTTTTTTTTTTGCGTTATCAGATGAGGCGACAGTTTCCAATCAACAGCGCTCGTAATTCGTGGCTGTTTGCCGTTTCCTGCCCGAAATTTCGCAATTTCTGCCGCGGTCCAGCCGGCCTTCCCATTTTTCCTCGCGCCGCGTGCTCGCCCGCGCTACTACTCGCCCCGAGCGAAACACGCGCGCGAACCAATTACAACCGCTATTGATTTTCATTTCACGCGGACAGCCAGACGGTTGTATCTGGGTCGTCGAAAGAAATTCCCCCGTTTATGCGAAAATATCGAACGATACCTCGGCCGCCGATTCTGTGCCGCGCGTGGACGAAGGGACGTTAATTCGCGCGAAACAATTTCGGACGCTGTAAAGCGCGTCAACGACCACCTTCTGACACGTGCCTATTTGCCAGCTGATTTACGCGGCAACGCGTGCAAGTGGGTCAGAAAATGGCCAGTGGAAATAGCGTTTGAATCTTAGACCATATATCTGTGATTGCAAGGGAAACAACCTGTCACGATTTCGAAAAACTGGATTTAAGGCCCGAATTAACATGTACAATATAGAATCTATAATTCAAGGAAGAAATAATAGAATTTTTGCGCCTAGAAATTCAAGGGTTCAAGATGACACAAGTTTAGGAGACAGTGGTGTAAGATCAGGTGATCTTGGAGGCCACCTATTGGCCATCGAACTAGCCATCTTTCTGGGAAGTGATTATTTAACCATTGATGAAATGGAATACTAGAATTTCATTATTTTGTTTATGACTTTCTAATAAAGCGTTATACTAACATTTTTTGTCTTGTCTGCACCTGTAGAATCTACTTCAAATTTTTGCACCTTAAACCTGGGATACTCTCTATACATATTAATATAAGTATATATGGTCTAAAGTTTGAATAAATACAGGTCGACGATTTACGGTTACTTGTGATCAATATTTATGGAACTGACTCTTTTTCCATGTATTTTGTCGCGGAAGAAATGTTTGAAGATGATCTCTTGCTATTGGCTCGAAACGTAGAAAGTCGCGATGTTTTGGAGATTGGATACAGGGAAAAGGGATACGAGGATTCTGGAATTGAATTTTTGGAAAATTGGAATAAGGAAGGTGGAAGGGTCCAGAGATTTTGATTCGACGATCCAAATTGAAGAGATTGCATCCAAGATCTACAAACAGACGATAAACGCGTGACTCTTTTCCCTCGAACTCGGCGACCTCGTTGTTTGCATGCTAAATGCGACCTGTTGTCGACAGGGAACCACGTTGTAGTATCGAAACAAGCGATTAGCTGAAATTCAATGGCGGGATTTCGGGAACGTTGTGTCGCCGCGAATCGTCGATCCTGTTAACGATCGATTTGTATTCTGCCTCGGCTTTGAGCCTCTCGAACAACGAGGAACACGGGGCATGGAGATCCTGGCTGCTTTCAATAGCACTTTTTCGAATGGCTGGGCTTGCGATCGATTGAGTCAGCGATCTATGATGCTTGCGTTCGTTTTCCACTGGGCAAGGATGATTTCGATTTCGAAAAATTGGCGACGGCGATTTTCTGAATTTATTTGTTTGCATGAATATTTACGGGTATTAAATTAAGCCACTGTTACAACAGAAAAATAAATGTGCAATAGTAATTTACAGACGAGAAATACTTAGAGAAACATAACAATATTGTGAACGTAAAAATAAATATATTTGTATATACAAATAAATAATAGAAACAAGATACTCTAAACATTATGTTAGCTAGTTTACGAATTCATGAAATCGTAGTTAATAGATTCTATTCTCACAGATTGTTTCTTAGTTTTAATTGACGTAGCATCAGCGTCTCGATTTTGTTATGTATTCATGTAAAAAGTATCTTTATTGTGGGTGAATGAAGCTCTGAATAAGGTAACAGACATATAATTTCATATACAGTAGCGTGACAAAGCGAACATAAAGTAAATCTTTACGTTTTTGCAGTAGATGTCAGAAATGGATGTGACCGTAGTTCGTACTTTGAGAATCTTTCGAGTTTTCTCTCGTATTACGTATTATTTATGCATATTTTTGTTACATATCGTCTTATGTACTAACATATAGCAATGTTAATACTCTGACATTTAATTTTGCATCAAATAACATAATTAAACTATATTTTTTTAAACAAATCTTTTTTTAAAGCAAAAATGACTCTCAAAAATGTGACTCCCACTCTCTATAAGCTCATTATTCCTAACAAATTACAAAATTATTTATTTATTTATTTACGAGAAGTACCCATTAGTATACATTACTTTGTTACGAAGTTAAGAGACAGTTACGACGTGAAGTAATACATATTTATAGCCCATAAACTAGATAGAAACATAGTCAATACGATTAATATTGCACTAAAGACTGGGTTCTTAAAGAACATTCGTGACACTTCAGAAAAGTCAATTGTGTAATGAAAATTCTTTGCAACAGTACATATTCGAGTATCTACAGATTATAGTACTAATCTACCCAAGTTTCGTATCCCGATTCTATTCGAGGGCAATAAAAATAAGTAACGAGTCTGAAAAGCGTATAATTCTCAATATTCCATCCATTATAAGCTCGTTACTGCTAACGAGTCGCGAGACTGTACCGAGTACAACCTGTAATCTCTGCTTGTACTGCCCAACAGCCCAAGCACAGTGTGACTCACGACCGAGCGATGTTTCTCATTTAGCTCGAATCTTCGACGAAGTTGATCCCACGCGATCGTTAAGGACAGGCCACGGAGAAAAAGCGGAGCCCATGAAGTTATAATGTAACAAGATGCATAAACTTCTGGCCCATTAGCGCTCCACTTTCCCGCCGTTAAAGCGAAGAATATTTAATGAATATTCCCTGGGCCTATTACGTGACGCGACTGTCTTTCTTCCATGCTCTCAAACCTTCCCACGAGCGAATTATTCGAATTACTGCTTTTAGACGCGCAGTAGTAAATTTAACAGCGATTCCGCGAAGCTGAGGCCTCCGACGAGCTCGTGAACAGGACTTTTCCAATTTGCTTATCGATTCTCTGAGTTTAAGGATCCCCTGTATTCAAAATGGACTTATAAATATTTATCGTCTATCGCGGTGCTGATCCACTGTTCTCGGAAAAACGGTGAAAATACAATCGAATTTTTCCTTGGAACTATTTTCACACGCTTTGCTCGACCATGAAATGGTGGCGTTTTCGTCTCGACTTTCTTCCCTCGATAATCGTGATCTATCGATCGTTTTAGAAAACGTATTACTCTTGGGGACGATAATTTCGAGGGTTCTTCGAGCGTTGCATCGAGGGCAGTGGAGACGAAAGAGAAACGAAGGGGAACGATCAAGAACTTTACCGCCTCTTTGAATCGATGCTCGACTTAGGTTTGATCGTCGAAGTCGAGAATCGGTGTTTACTCAGCGGTGATCGTCGAAATTAGCGCGGTGACGTTCTCCGTTTTTCGTTGGGAGAGATTAACGACGCGCCATTTGCGTGACGCTTGTGTACAGAAATGATAAATCGCTGTCGAACGAGGAGCAATAATCGCGTCGCTCGGCCACCGAAAATGGCAATTTACCCGTGCTATTAATTATCAGGGCTTGACCAGCGGCCTCAATAAATATCGCTTTTTTCTACTGCGTGGAACTGTTGCGCGACGGTTTTGCCATTTAAAAATTGACTCTTCAGGGGAAGTGAAGTTGACGTGGCCTCGTTCCAAGAGAGAAGGGATGTTTCCATGGAACTCGTTTCATTTCAAATCATAAATTGAAAGAGTATGTAGGAGAGAACGAAATGTAAGGGCAGAATATTCTTTAATTACTCATGATCTTTAATAGTGGATACAAGTCGTTTTTCATGGTGGCACTAAAGATGTCAGAATCTGAGTGTGATGAACAAATTTCTTGAAATAACGCAAGCCACCCTAAAATCACTATTATCTTAGAAGATACAGAATCCTTAATTATACATATTTACAGAGAAAGAAAAATTGGAATTCCAAGGCTGTTGTAACGCTACAAAAATTGTTTATAGAGGAAGCAGCTTTTGCAGGCCTTCTAATGCAGGATTATTTTATTATTAGAAGTGTTAAAGAAAATAATATTGATGTAATGGTCGATTCTTGTTGAGTAAATACAACCATTTCAGTATCTCAACCCTTGACAAGAAAATATTCATACAAAATTGATTTTTTCGTTCCATTCTAATGTAATAATACCCTTTGGTTTGTCATAATGTACATGAAATGGGATGGAACCAGGTTGGTGTTATAGTTCAGTGGTTAGGAACCATCCAGCTCTGCCTGCATTGTACATATGCAGGCACAAGTAGAATTTACTTGTTCGTAGTCAGACACGCGGAACAGAGAGTACAGATGTACTTGGTGAAATTTCAAAGTCGTGGTTCTGTCATGGGAAACCTTGACCTAGGAATAATGTTTCACTACTTCAGCTTATTCTTACATAACAATACCATAAAGATTTTGTCGTAACATGATATAGTAATTTACTAAATAACCTTCTATAAAAAATACGGGTGCTCAGATTTTAAAAAATTCTACTGGGATCCTGAATCCAAATTTATTATCCTAAATTATTAGAAAATATTTCTTACCATTGCTAGTAAAAGTAGATTCTAAAAATGGCAACAAAATTGTTTATAATGTAGCTACATGAAAAAAAAATCTCCTAATTTTTCATTCCTAATTTTTGCATATTTGAAAATAATTCAATTACACCAAATACAACTCCAAAATACATTACCTTACACAAGTATTTGGACACTCGCTGTATAAAATACACGAAGTAAAATTCCATGATATAGTTTTGATTACAAATCTCATCTCAAACGATTCTATAACCCTTACAAATACCGATAAGAATAACACTTAATATCAGTTACCATAAATAAGAAACTGTACACAGAATAAATGACCCTATTACCATGCCTAAACCTACTACTATAATTTCCCCATAAAATCCATATAAAGCCCAGAATAAATTCAGACACAGTAACAAGGTCTTTTACCCTATGCCACACCTTTCCAATAACATGAAAGTGTCGAAATACTTATGCACAGTAATGTACAACTGATCTATAGCTAAATCCTCGAAAGCAACGCCTCACCAAAGATCATTATCACGAAGATCTCCCCGAAGAAACCTACAACCCCTATCGCAAACCGAAAAGTATCAATTCCCCTATAGCACTATTCTTTCCATCTTCGTCCTCAAACCGCTCTCCCCCTGAAGATAGGTTTCGCCAAGGGCGCGAGGGGGTCGGAGGGCAGACGCAGTCGGGTTTCCAAGCAACAGATATCATTAGGCGGGTACGCGTGTAAGGAGGGGACGCGGCGGGCAGGTGCATACGAATAAAGGATTCACGTTCCTCGGCCGACCTTCCCGGGCCATTGTCAGGCGTTATGGTGGCAGGATAACGCAGGGGTGGAAAACGAGGGGCACCGCAATGCAGGCAAGGGCGTTGTCAGGGGCGACCCTAGCGACCGTAAGGCCTGATTCGAGCCGAACGAACGAACTCTCCGCGATTCGGCCGCGAAATAATAGCCGACCGCGGCGAGCCTATCGATCCTCGATTTCGACTGCGACTGGATGCGCCCCCGAACACCTGGACGAGGTACCCTCGACGCAGGATACGATATTTATGGAATCGAAGAAAATTGAAGGGCGACTTCTGGGTGAGAGGACGAAAAACAGGGAGCTTTTTTGAGAATTTTTTTTTAAGAAACCGTGAGACTTTTTGACACGAGGGTTTCGCTCACTTCTTTATTCATGTTTAGAGAATAATCAGTCATTTTTTTAGTATACATTTGTGTATGGTGTTTCTAATATTTTTTCAGAGTTACTGTGTAATGATTGACTCGTGGAACCTGTGTCCTAACAAATATTTACTTACTATAAGTTTGTGTTGTCACTGTATATTTCTTGGAATTATTGTGTCACTTCTTGTAGGTATTGTGGTCAAGTCAAAAATACAAGCTCGCTGCTAGCAACAAGTAGACTCTTTATAAACAGAATAAATTGTAAATAAAAATAGGCAGAGTTTACTACAGCGGGGAATATTATGGAAATGCCTATCCTTCTCTTCACAGATTCGGATTCTTGATATTGATCGTGTTGGCGCTCCAACTGGTGATTCAGACTTTCTGGAACGAAGTATCCCCCTTTGCGCGCTATCTAAGATTAAGAACTCTATCGAGGTCTGAGAGATCCTTTTATTTTAAGCGTCAGAAATCGTAGAATTCTACTTTCGACTTCTGCCAAAATGATTCGAATCTGACGTACATATGTATTTTTCTTCATCTTCTCATTAAACTTCCAAATCTCCCACGAAATAGAAAGAAAATTATAATGAAAAAGCACTCGGTACTTTCAGATGATTCACGATACATTTATTCGAACAGATGAGTACGCAATCGAAATTTTCATTGAATTTCGTAATTAGCAGCTGGCTGAACCCTCTCAGTAAGTTCCTCGAGAAGTTCTCCAGAAAGCATCGCGTTGTGCAACAACGAAAACGATCGAACGTTCCAGTACAGCTTGGCACTCGAAATTGTTGGCTGATTCGAAGGAAGTTTTAATAACAGACTCCCTTGCACAAGCGTGTAGTCCTATTTGAAATTGTTCGTGGTGTTTCGAAAAGACCTGCTTTTATAAAGGTGAATTTTTAGTAGGCAGCGATTGGTGCTCGTTCTCAGGGATTAGTTACAATGAAGTAGCTAGTGAAATTATAGACCCGTGAGTAGGTTAATTGCAGGACCTTATTACTCACATTTTTATCGGGCTACAGCTTGTATTTTTCCTCGTTACTGAGAATTGCTCGTCGGTCAAGCGGTAAACGCTTAACCATACCACAGGATAGAGTGATTTTTTTTTATTAGCGGTTATTAACCATGCAGAAGTACTTGCGAATCGTAGTTCTGCATTTTGGGATCAGTGATTTGCAGCTTTGAAGAGTTGAAGAGTCGAAAAATTAAAAAATTCAAGGGTTGAATATTTCAAGGTTTGAAGACTTGAGGATTGAAATGTTTAAAAGTTGAAAAATTGAAAGGTTGAAGGTCTGAATATTAGAAAATTTTTATATTTCAAAATTTGAAGATTTAAAGATTTGAAATTTTGAAAATTTGAATATTTAAAAATTTGAAAATTTGAGAAATTGAATAATTTAAAGATTTAAAAATTTGAATATTTCAAGATTTGAAAATTTTAGAATTTAAGGATTTGAATAATTTGAAAATTTGAAGGTTCAGATATTTGAATATTTAACAATTTTCACGTGTCAGTGTTTCAATATTCACTATCTTTCTTCCTAAGATTCGTTGATTTGATTTCCCAGAAAGGTCTCTGACACACTTGTCAGTTCTCCCAGAGAAAGCCCCAAGCAGCGGAGTCATCGATGCATAATAAGCGCAGAAGCATAATAACACGTTAAAGTCCCGTAATCTGCGTGGGTGGGAATAAAGTTGATTGCGTGTAAACACGAAGCCCGGACGCGATACGAGAAAACATCGAGAAGCAATGCGACACGCTGATCATCGTCGTCGTTATAACACGCCCAAATAAATCACGAAATCCCTGAAAACACGAGAAGCCAAGAGTTTCAGTCCACTAACTCGACAGTGGCTTCCCAGTATTTTATCAGGCCAGTAAACAAGAGTTGTTTGTTAAACCTCGTTACTTTGGGAAGCTGGTCGAACGTAAGAGATATGGCAAAGTTTTTAGGGTTTTACCGAAGTTTGTCTGATACGAAGGTAACATCAAGACCACCGAGTCTAAAAAATCGAAATAACGGAGTTTTGGTGGAGCGTGGACCTCGAACTGCTTCTGACCTGATTTCTCGCGAGCCCAAGAAACCCGAGGAACTTGTTGGTCCGTGAAGTTCTCGACTACCGAAATTCAGGCTCGCCAGTTTGTAAAATTCATCTCGAAGTCTGGAGAACTCGCGAGGCAACGCTCCTATCGAGGGCTGGGGGAGTTCAAATCTCCGAATGCTTTATAAGTCACTCTAATTACTAATGAGCCGAAGTGTTCGATCAAATTTTCATTCGACCTCGGCAACTAATGAAATCGCGCTTTTCCTTAGCTTCATATCCAACTTAATTTCCAGCATTTAATCTTCCCGCGCCGCCGAGGCTGTCTGTTCAATCTTTGATCCATTAATCTCCAGCGGACTGTTCCTTGTCCGAAAGCAACCTTAACGCACCATTAAAACTTCGACACCTAATTACCGTCATTCGTGGATCTCTGGAACTTTTCAAAATTGGCTCGAGTCGTAAATTGATCGTGACCATGGTTCGACCACCTCTGCTGCCCTCGAGAGCGATACACCGAGTTAGTCACCATTAGATCAATCACTGTGTACATTAGTAGAAGTTCTGAAAGCTCGTAAAATACGCTTGTTACCTTTATAGTACGCTAAGTAGCTGTGGCGTCGATTGCACTGAGCCTAACTTCGTAATTTGGTTAGTGGTGTTGCTTAAGTAGGTTGTGAGGGATAATTTTGGAGTTGGGAATTTTGGGAATTTTGGAAATTGTAGGTTCTTCTATGGCTGTAGAAATATTTGAGAAGAATAGTGAGGAGTCGATTGAAGAGATAGAAGCTGAATAAGTAACTTTGCACTGATACTACTTAATGGTTTTTCTTCACTTTTTTGAGAAGTTACTTTTGAAGTCAACAGTAGTAGTAATATTTATGCATTATACTTGCAGAATTATAGAAATTTTTAGAAAGAGCAGTAAGGGAAAGGGCGAGATAGAAACTGAAGTGAAAATACTAGCTATTACTTATTGCTCCAGTGACTCTATCCATTAATTATTAGGAAAAAAGAGCCAGTGGAAATGACTCCTCCCCCAACTATAGAATATTTTGACAAGACCAGTAGTAGGCGTGGCAAAACCATAACACTCGCCCTGGAGGTGTGATCACTAATCACCACTTAGTCGTTCACACTTCTTCCGCTATTCACTTACAAAAAAATCTCGACAATATTAACTCCTCCAGCCCCATAGAAATCATCGAAAGGAACAGTAGAGGGCGTGACAAAGCAATAAACTTCAGTAGAGGGGATAGCCTCTATTTACCACTCTCTAAACTCCTTTCACTACTCCCTGAGGAAGAAATTCCCAATACTAATAACTTCATCCCCACAGAAATCATTGAAAAGAACAGTAATGGGCGTGACGAAGCTATAAAACTCACAGTAGAGGGGATAACCACTCCGACTTCGAACCTCCGTGCTTCCCTCTCAATCCTACCCTTCTTTCACAACTCACTCACGAAGGACACTTCAGCACACACTCCATCCTCCGCCAGGACAAGCTTCACGCGATCATCCATCGAGGAAGAGCTGCAAAGACGTCGGTATCTAATTATATTAACACTGTTCGCGTAGTCATCGATTAGCCCGCCTTTCGACGATCCGCGCCATTACGTTCTGGTCGAATTACCGACCTCTAAATCGGTGGACCATGCGTCTCTCTATTTGGCTGTCCTGTTAACGAGAAATTAGCGTGCACGGGGCAGCGCGTAAAGCAGGGTCGAGTTAAACCGATTAGCATAAATCGATTGCTCCGGAACCTTCAGCCAGGCTAACGACGCACGATGGACGACAATGTCTTGTCCCGTCGCTCGTCTCGAGTCGTTGAGTCGAGTCGCTATAGCGTTTCTCGGAAGCATTAATCTTCTGATTCATTGACTGCGAGCTGGAACCTAGGACAAAGGAAATTGATGTCTAATTTTTCAACCTACCTCACCGAACAGCTGCTACAGTTTGCTTTCTGTTGCAGGTTGACTTGAAGCCACTCAGAGAGGCGACGATCGCCGTCCCGGCGCCGAAAATCTCGGAAAAGCGGAAAGCTGAGGAAGCTGATGCCAGTAAGGACTTGAAGAAGGTGAGATGGAAATGTGATCAATGCTGGGAGTAGAATTTTGGGAAAAGATTTATGAAACCATAAGTCTGAGATTTTTAGATACGTTTACTGGAGGAAATATTTGCATTCCATGGAAGGTGATTTGTGTCGGTTATTATGAAAATGGCCTAAGTGGCCTTGAGATACTTAAACTTTTGCATTTGATCATATTAGAAAATATTTCATAATTTATGAAAAATTATATATTCTCCTAATGTGACATTTATGTAATATCATTCAATTTTGTGAATAACTTGTACGAAACTATGTGTTTGAACTGTCGAATGACTTACGCCATTATCGAACTGAGCATAAACTTGTAGCAGATAATAAAAATGACAACTTCATTTTATTGCTCACACAATAAAATATCTTACATAATAATAAAATATAGTTGATATGCCATAATATAAATTCAATTACTTAGGCCACTTTTATAATACCTGGCGCATTTATGAACTCCTGAATTAGGGATGATAAGGAGATGCATTTCGATCACAGAATTTTCTACCACTTTCAAATCAGCTGTATAGAAAATTTTAGAAGGAAGAGTATACCTCTATAGATTATAGACTATAGGAAGATCATAGCTCTTCATTTTTCAATTTTTGAAAGCCCCATAATTCCTCCTGCAAGAGTACCTATACTCAAAAGCACTGCAGAGCTTTCGCGAGTTGACCCACAAATGACTCCTTAGAGCCATAGAAAGAAGCCGTTCAGATAAAACGAAGAGAGAATAGAATGCGCGTCGATGAACCTCTCCGACATCTATTTCGGAGCAGGCCACTCGTGATGCCAGCGGCAGAGCTCCTTAACCCGCCGAAATCGGCGTAACAGGCCCGAAACGGAGCGCGTATTTCATCCACTTGTCGCGTATCTCGGTCGTTCTCGTCGATATTCGACGAGCAGAGCATCCTGGCGCCGTCACGGGCCACGTCCTCATTAATTCACAACGGCCAGTCGTCATTAACGAAATAAACGCTCTGAACCGTCTCGCTTTTGAAATTCGACGCCGTTCTCCAAACAGCATCAGAATGCTCGCGCGGACGCGTGCGGTTCCTCCAGTCCTTTAGTTATCCCAGATTACAACTCTTCACGTTTCTCATTCGAATTCCTCACAGAAACAAAATTTCCTTGTGCTCTCCACTTCCCTGCAATTTATTTTGTTCATCTGTAAAGTCACTTTTGAAGGGAAATTGCGATATGTAAAATTATAACAGAAGCAGAACTAAGATAGACGTAATAACATACTCAACAATTTAGAGCACCACCTGGAACGATTCCTAAATTAGTTCTCATTCCTTGTAATGTGATAGATGGTCAGAACAATGGGGGTTAACAATCCTTTATGTGTATAGAAAAATTGAGACGTGTGAATTTTCGAAATTTTTGAGAATCGAGAAGATATGTGTACTCTTTTGGCATTTTTTTTTTATTTGTTAAAGTTTTAGTAAAATTATTAATTCTAGAAAAGTCATGTATTAAATGAATTAAAAATGAGAAAATGGAAAATTGAAGATGTCAGCAGTAAAGCTGTGCGTTGCATCGGGAAAGAATTTCTATTTGCTTTGGTCGCGCGCCGTTTCACTAATTTTGACGTAATTGCCTCGCAGTGGCAGCTGCACGCGGGATAATTTACCGTCGGTTGTTTATTTTCTTCTTTCTTCTTTTTTCAATGTCAGAGGAAGTTTGCAGGCTCTCCCGCCGGCTCCAACTCGAGATCCACTCGAAATTAATTGCTCAAGGTAGCGCTTAAAGACTTAACTGGGACCAGTATGCAGAGAGGAACACTTTGTTAATCCGCCATTAATCTACGGGGAACACGTGCGAGAATTCGAAATAAATTTGCTGTACATTGAATCTCTGCCAGTTCGATGGTCATTTAGTTCTTTATCAAGCAAATTTGTATGCTATTTCCTTGCGCGACTTCACTTCATGTTATTTACATTTGAAAGTGTTTGAGAGTGTTTGTAGAGGTTTGAAGATCTATTAATTGGTACGAAAAATTGAGAAGACTTGAGAGGGTCTCCAGGTTTTCTCCTTTCATAGATTCACTTATATTAATAGCTCTCGTGATTCTTTGCGTTTGGGGATGTTTGACACTGAGAATGTTTGAGGGTGTTTTGAAAGGTTCTAAGATTTAGTAGTTTGACAAAAAATTGAAGTCTGGAGAGGGTTCTTAGATCACCATTTCTCATTCACAAATTTATCAAGACTCTTCGAGCTTGGAAATGTTTAAAGATGTTTGAAATATAAAACCTAAGCATCGATAGGAGTCACAGTATTCAAGAAAAGCATAACATTATTTCCATTTGAAGATCTAATATTTTTACAGAAAATTGAAGAAATTAGATAAAATTTTCTCTTCTGCATTTTTTTCACAAATTTCTCTACATTAATGACTCTCACGATTCGCCAACTTTCAAAACATTCAAAAATTCGATACGTCCTAAAAAATCAAATAATTACCCCAAAAAGTTGGAAAATAAGTTGTAACAGAACCTCAGTATTTAATAAAACCGCGAAACGCGATCAGGATACATTACGTCGTCGAAAAAGCATCAGCTACAGAGTCGCGAAACTCTGCTGCAATTTGTTACCGCCTGTTGCTGGGCGATGCTTCCCAAGCAAGGGAGAAAAATCCTCCGGAGCGTTTGGGGAGGCTGTAAACCGGGACATCTGGTAAACAAAATGTAGACTTCATATTCTGGAACTTCGAAGTTGATTCAAAACTTCCTCGCGAGTGAATCTTTTCAAATCAGGGAGCTGCTGCAACTCCTCAACTGTATACTTCCATTCTTCTTTCAAATCAGACAAGAACCACAGAAATTCCATCGTGCTTCCGTCGATCACTTTTACGCTCGTGGAAATAGGATTAGATCAGAGGCAGGTTTAACCTGGCGTTCGATAAACTCGTATCGCGACTGGTATTCGAGCTTGTTAGGCGAGGGTACTTTGTCCTCCCTCGTTGAAAGGGAGTTCTAAGGAGAAAGGAACCTGTCGAAGATGCTGGCTGAAACGACAGGATGTCGAGCAAAGATTTCGGTGCTGTGAGAGAACCTTTGAGCCTGGCGAGCTCCTTGTTGAGAAAAAAGAAGCTGAGATACGCTTTGGAAGTAATTCTGAAAGTAATGAGATTTCGAGGACTTTCAGGGACTTCGAGTCTTCAGAATAATTTGTAATGAGAACCGTGACCTTTAATGGGTTCCTTCTTTGAGGAGATTTTTCTCAAGCATTCCTTGTACGTTCGTTATTGATTTCGTTTCTTTTCGGATGGTTCAAATGGAGCATTAAGTGCACTGTGTCTGTGTAAGTGCATCAGTTTGAGAATGTGTTTCTGTGATTTGGGACTGAAGTGCCTTAATATTTATTATCAAGGGTGGGTTCAAATTCTAGATACAGAAAATTCGGATTTGTGAGCTGAGAGGGGAAGTATCAATATCTGATAGATATTAGAATATTGAATATATCTCGAAAAAGTGTCAAATTTTTCAAATACTAACAAAATGCACTTAAACTGATTCAAGACAGTAGATCAATTTACAAGACACAGTGCCTCAAAATTACAAATTCAGTAGTACTTAAACGCTATCAATTCCACGTGTCCCAAAAATCCAGGGAACCCCCGTTTCCCCCAAAATTCTCCTCAATTCAAAACTCTTTAAAACAACCCCTGCACGTGCTCGCGAACTTCCCACCCGAGCCGCCGAAAAATTCCCCACATGTCTGAGCAGTCGTGGCCCCCGAAAATCTCGTCGTGGATCTTCCCCGCGCCGAAAGAAAAATCTCATCGCCTAGGGAACGCGGCAAAGTGGATAAGGCCTAAATGACGAGAAGGGCGGCTTCAGAATTCACAGGGAGAAGCCCTAGGGCAGTGAAAGCGGCACGAGGCAGCGGGGTTTTGGGGGTGTCAGAGGGGGAGGGTCGATGGTGGAAAAGAGACATTGACTTGTAGACAGAAACCGTGACTCGAAGGGGTTGCTGGAGGGTGAGGGGAGGCTTCAGGGCCGGTCGATACAGCCGAAAGTCCAGAACGGGGCGAGTGGCGCGAAAATTCGTGCGGATGGAAACATAAGTCGGCCGTGGTGAAGCAGTCGGTGGTTGAGGGGGGGCGAGACAGGAGGGGTTGGACGCGTGGAACGGGAGCGAAGGGGTAGTTTCCTGCTCTCCTTTTTCTTTCGTTTATTTCCCCCCCGCAGCTTGCCGAGTTTCGACATCGTGTCTGGAACTCGGAACACTTTATTTCAGCCGCGATCGAACGCGGTTTTCTCCCCTTCTTCCCAACCCCTTGGCCCTTCCAGCCGCGCTTGGATTTTACGGTGTCGTATCTCTCGTCGCGGGGGGAAATATTGATGAAGTCGCCCTGTTAGGAATTTAGTTACACGCTGTGTCGTGCGTCACCCGCGACACCTCGGCATTTGCGATTCTGTTCTGGATGCAAGGGGCGACTCGTGGGGGTGTAAACCTGTCCTGCGCTGTCATCCAGCTGGAAAAAGTGCGCCGTCGGTCTTGACACGGGGTTTCTTGGTAATCCGAAAATCTGAGTCGCGCTTGAAGGGAGTTTGTAGCGCAAGAGGGAAGCCCTCTCGCGATGGGAACTGTTGAACAGTGCACGAGCTGATGGTGGTGCTTGATTGGTAACTAATTCTATTTAACGGAGAAACTGTTTCGCAGCTGCGATTGAAGGGCTAGTAATTACGTCGAAATCGTAATTAAATGTAGATTACAGTGGGGAGGGGTTAATAATTATGTGCAGAGGTTAGGTTAGAGGAGGGTATCGATCGATTCGGTATCGTGAATACTGTTTTTGTTGCTGATGACGCAACGAGAGGACTTGGGAATGGACATCAGACTTTGAGTTTTGTTGGTGGGTTTTAACTTACAGTGGTTTAAGGTTCCTATTTAGATTAGTGGGAATGCTAAGATTTTATGAGTGTTGTACTTATGAAGTGGGTTCTGATCTTCAGTCAGATTTCTATTAATTACTAGAGATTGCTTGATTTATTAGAGATTAGTAGGTAGCTGTTTTCGAAGGTTGAGGATGGGAAGATTCCAAGTTTTAACTATCACCTAGGGCGTTCTAAACTCTCTTTATTTAGATCTCCCAAGTTTGCCTGTTTAGGTTTCTAAACTCTGATTATGTTGAACTTTCAACTCCGACTATCCACATATCTCAAGTTTGACTATACAAGACGTCTCTACGTTGACTATTCACACATTTTAAATAGTCTGAATGGTCTGTTTGAGTATTTCTACTCTCCCAACTACATCTATTAACGTCCTCCAACAGTGTCCAGATTTCCCAACTCCGATTGCCTTAATCCCAGCTTCGACAATTTCAATTTCCTGATATCATCTATTAAGTCTCACAACTTCAACCCTAGTTTCCCCAGTTTTGACAATGTTGATCTTCTGACTATTCATCACGAATGAGATTATTCTTCCCAGTCTTCCAGCTACTTAAATCTCTCTCTTCTCATCTCTGCAGTCTCCGACACTTCACTGACTTCCATCCAGGCTTCCTGACCACCCTCGTGTCCCAAGTTCGTCCACCGATCCCCAGCATTAGCCACCTAGATCATCAAAACGTCGACTGAAGCTTCCAAAACTTCGATCAGCAGTACCATCTAGCCGATCGAAGGAACGTCGCACAATCGCACCCTCTTCAAACTGTCACTGGCTCCGCGATAAGGCCACTAAAGCGATCCACGTACCGCTGAAGAGGGCCTTTCGATTAAGTCGTTTCCGTTGCTCCGCCAGCGTATCGATCGTTTACAACAGAATTGTTTGCGCGACACGAATTCGTGTTACAGTTAATCAGATTTACACGGGTCGATGTTTCGGCTAATTATTATCTTAATTAAAACGCGCAATGTGGTACGCGCGCGCGCGATCACCAACGTCGCGGATATTAGGATCCATTAATGTAATGCATCGTTTGTTCCGAGTGCGCGAAAATCGAGCATCCAACTGTCGGTTCACGCTTTTAGTTATCGCCCTGATTAACAAATATCAAAACCATCCTCGTTCACGTGATTTCCTGGTCGCCTTTAATGATTGAGCAATGATCAATAAGCTTGGTGAAATCGATATTTAGGAATTTGTTAAATTGTAATTATATGACCCTCTCTCTCTCTTCTCTCTCTCTCTCAAGCTCTGTCTTTTTATGTTCTCGTACCCCGCCGTGTAGATTCGTCAGGTGAGAAATTTAGTTGGAATTTAGACTGCTTAATCTGCTGGGGATTCCGTGGAAATATTAATGAAGTATGCAAATTGAAATTAAGAGAAGGGGATTCTAATGAGAGGATTTTTCACGGGGAATTGAGGAACCAGAGAGGGATGCTTGAACTGAAGTCGGCGGGACGTTAATTAATTATATTTGTTTAATGAATTCCCACGACTGAAGGGAATTAGAGACTACGGGGGATCCTGAATTAGCCCCTGCGTCCTTCGATGGTTCTCTTCGAAATTCACGAGCTCTGTAAATTGTTCGGTTAACGTCTTCGAGCATTGCACGCTTCCCGCGCATGTGATGACAACATCGATTCCCATTTCCCATCATTAGGGAACAATAGACGCGCGGAAAATTGCAGCCGAGCCGCAACCGCTTGCGTTAGATGCTAATTGACGCCTGCCTGCAATAACTCCTCTGACTCTTGAATGCGTGACAGGACAACTTTCTGGTAACGAAAATGACACGGGCAGTAACAAATGACAGAAAGGAGCACAATTGGCAGAGGACAATACTCGCATTATATCATCGTCTCGGGGTAATTAATCTTTCGTGGGTCAGACGGGAAGAAAGCTACTGTGCTGTAAGTAGAGCAGATAAGTCATGAAACGCTAGAACTAGCGAGAGCAGTTACAGTAATTCATTTAGAATCATTTATTAAAATAGTATATTTAGAGAAGATGGTTATCAGACGTTGTCATTTTGTATTTCTTCTTTTATCTTAATTTTGTAGTTTAGTCTTAAACTTTCTGATGATAGTCTACGTATAGTTAAATATCACTGAAAAAATGAAAGCATTCAATACGCGCTAACTAAAAACTCTCAACAACTGTGGAAAAATGTACACAAGAGGCTGAGAGCTGAAACGCTTTACAAGCTTGTACCCACTAGAGCAGCGAGGTGCAAGAATCGCAAATGGCTACAGAGAGACGCTCGAAAGTCAAATTTTTCCCAAAATTTCCACTTTCCACCCCGTTCACGTTCCACAGTGCTCCTCCCAGCGGCGTTGCAGCCCCAATGAATACAAAGATCGCAGCCAACGAAAACACCGAAAACAGCAGATAGCATCCGCACCGAGGTAGAAGCGAAATTTTGACTCTGCCGCGGTAGAGCGCCAGGAAAAAACGCGACAGGGGCACTTCCGTGTCGAAGCGACGAACTGACAGCTCCCAGCCCCGAAACGGAACAATCTTCCCTTTGTTTCCCGCGAACCGTGCAAAGCCACGCTGCCTTCCAGGCCTCGATTATAGCAGCTGCCGCGGTGCCCAGTCGCTTCGAAATAAATTTACTCACGGCTGACACTAATTCTCTCTTCGATCCCGAGCCAATGATTCTTTCATTGCCACTCTGCTCGCGCGAACTGTGCTCTTTTTGGCTAGCAGAAGGAAAGAGACCAGAGGAAGACTTGGACTCTGGCGAGGGATTATTGCAGGTGACTTGGTCATATATTTCTGTAGCTTTTCGACTGTAAGATAATTTAATATTAAGAGGGTCTTCTAGTTAAGGGGTCGAAAAACAGGGACTTTTTTAGAATTTTTTCCATGGAGAGACACTCCATCTCAGCCACAACTGGCACCAAAAACAGAATATCAGAAAAAATGGACTCATCAAGCCCTTCCCCAGGAGTCATCGCATACAAAAATACTCCCTCGTTAAAAGGTTACTAACTGCTTCCCACCCTTCAGTTAACGATCCCATCTGCCCTCCACAGCGTCCTTCATTAGCTCCATCAACTCGTCAGAGGGTAATCGCAATAAGTGCAAAACGCTCGCGAGAAGGATCGCCCCTCCTCCCCATCCGATATGTCGATTGCGACCACGAGTCCATACCCGAGGCTCGTTCGAGCCAGAAGCGCTGTCGGGCTGGGTCCCCTTCAATTCTCGTCCATTCTCTCCTTACTCTCTGCGCGTCAGGTGTAGCGATGCCTGGCTGGCCATACTGTTCACTTATCCAGCGTGCCCTTTGTTCCAGGCGAAATTGGAAACGAAAGCCCTGAAAGCGAAGAGGCCAGGATTTACGGACGAGCGGTACAACGAGACCAGCTATTACGTGGAGAACGGTCAGTATTAAACCCTGTGTGGATCGTTTTATATTTAATCCGCAAACCCTCGGGTACGGGACGCTCGATGCAGCCCGATAAATTGTCCCGCGAAGGTGGCCCCTGAGGAGGGCGACCCTCTCGACCGATCTGGGTACATTTTGACGCGTGATCGCGATTAATGACGCTGCTCGTTTAGCTGAGCGATGATCGGAACCAATTAGGTTGCTTAGGGGATGCTTTCCCAGGGAGTTGAGAGACTCGAGGAGGGTGCGGGCTTACGCGATTTGGCGAACTTGTTGGATGATATGATCTGTTAGTAATTTAGGATTTTGAGGATTTTAGAGTTCCAATCATTTGGGGTTTCTGAAATTTAGAGCTTCAGTGATTCAGCGTTCCAGGAAACTAGAATTCTAGAAGTTTAGAGTACCCTAATTTAGAGTTGTACGAATCTGAAGTTCCAGAAATTTACGGGTTTAATAATTTGGGGTTCCTGAAATTTAGAATTTTAGAAATTTAGGATTCTAATAGACTAGAGTTTCAGAAGCGTAGAGGTTCAATAATTTGGAATTCCAGAAAATTGGGGTTCAAGAAATGTGTACAGTTTCAATAATTTAGGATTGCAGAAATTTAGCATTTCAACGATTTGGAGTTTCAGAAAATTAGAATCTTAGAAGTTTATAGTTTCAATAATTCAGGATACCTGAAATTTAGAGTTTTATAAATTTAGAGTTCCAGAAAATTAGAGTTCCAAAAATGTAGAAATTTAATACAGTAATAATTCTAAAATTTGAGAATTCAGACATTTATAAATGCGACACTTTAGTCTCAACAAACAATTGTACATTAACTTGTTAGTATCACCAGCATCAATAGCCAATAATCCAAAAGACTTAGATTCCTCCACAGTCTTTCACAAACCTAAAGTCATGAAAGACAATGATGTTTCGCGGTCCATCGCCAGCGTTCCAAAATCGCATCCCCTTCGAGGTGGAATTGTTCAGCGTCACAAATGAGAGAACGAGTGAAACTACGTTACCATTGATCGCCCCATTCTCGTTCTCGTCGACCTTACGCCAGTCGCTGCAAGTTTGCTGGTGCTGTTTCGTAGTAATCACAGATAATCCCGCGAATGGGCGTGATCCGAACAATAATCCAGCGACGTCGCTTTCCCTCTTCGACGCAGTTAACGCGAGGCACAATGGGAAGCGGGATCGAACTGGGAAGAGAGAGCACGGGACAAAAGGTTTTCGATGTTTTCGTTTTCATCCAGCCGATCTTGTCTTTCTTCCCGCCTTTATCCACTCGAATATGCGAGGTGCACAGCGCGAAATGGTGAAAGCCAGTACCCGTTCGCTTATCGAACTCTGTTTCGATTGGAGTTGGATCGAGTTGAATTGGCTTTTTGAGATCGTTCAGCGGTTATCTGTGTCTTTGGTCTTCGACTGTCTCGTTAGCCAGGGAAATAGGATGGAAGAGGTGACTGAGATTGGTTCGATTATGACTCTCATCCTGGTGGCAAGTGGAATAACTTGTAGACACTTTAAGAAAGAATTTTTTGAAACAGACACTTTTTAGAGGAAATTTATTTAATATTCTTTTTTAGTTTTATTTATTCTAGACCATGAAATACTGTCTCTCGAATATTTATTTGCCCCTTTATTTTTATCTCTGTTGGTAATATTAGGTCACTTCATAAAAATGATACAAGTAGTTTCTCCTTTAAAAAAATAGATCAATATAATTCATTTTCATAAGTTTTGAAATATTCTCAATTTCTTATACTGAACGCAATATTATTTCTAAAATCATCTGAAATTGGAATTTTATAAATATATTACTAAAATGAAATCTATACAAACTATTAATTTGTACTGAATACAAGTGCCCAACTATTGCCACTTATTTATTTAAAAAATTCCTAAGGAGTCACTAATCGTCCTTGAACCTTTACTCATTTAGTTGATTCAAATTCAAGCTTTAATTCATTCAAATATTTCCCCCCTCTAAAGTAGAATATTATACTGCATATTAGAATATCAGCTAAAATATTAGACTATTACAATAAAAAAAGAAAGAAAGAAAATACAGCACAGTGTTGCCTTTTAGAGTTAATCAGTATTTAGCAGCGGCCAAGTCCTCAGATTACCAGATCTTCTTCGCAAAGGGCGACAGTTTCGTTTCAGTCTGGTATCAGCGTTAATTAAAAGCCGACGTAGGACAATTATCGCGCGCGTCGCTTCATTGTCCACCCTCCGCTCGGATCGATTTAGCCCCGTTCGAACGTTGCTTAGCGGAAACGTGAGCATCCCCCGCCCACGCATCGCGTGGGATATTACAAAATCCGGCCTCGTCTGAATTAATATCGCGATGAAAAGGGCGGCGAGTCGATTTACACAGTGCTAGCACGTTTTGTAATTAAAGTAGAGCCCCATAACACTGCCGCGTTTTCTCTCTTCCCATTCGATGATCCAGTCAGCTGGCAATGGTCAGCAGCTCGTTATCGTTAATTAACTCTGCTTTCAACAGAGGTTTGTAACATTATCATTTTCTAACGTTACATGGAAACTATGCTCAGCCATCGCTGCTGTGTAGGGTCTACACGATGAGATCACAAATGAATGAAAAAATTGAAATAATATACGAAACTACAGGAGTGGCTAATTAAACTGCAATACTCGCTAAAAATACTGTTCGTAATTCTTTGGAAAGTAATTATTAGACCGCTGGTTTTCATGTAATTTTATATTTTAATATTTTCATAAACACGGCTATAGAAATGGAACCAACAGAAAATTTTGTTTCATTTTTTAGCTACCGTAATTTGCATTTTGCTTCTCGTATTTTGTACATTTTTTAATATTAATATTAGTACGTGTAATAATATTATATTAATATTAACTTGAAAGTTTTGGTTTTATAGCAATTTAGATGTATTTAGGTATTTTTAGGTATTTATGAACACTTTAAAATTCATACACTATTATATTAACATATGAATTATGTAGTGCATATATTTCAATACTCGAATTGCGTTCCAATAGCTGAACTATTTTTACGATACTACTCTTTGTTTTTTATTAGTAATATTGGTTTTATATTAGAATTTAAGCTCGAAATGAAATACAATTCATGTTAGTGTCCAGGTATCGGGACTTGGTCACCTACTTAGACATTTACCTTAATATACCAAAAGTTTGTGTCTGTACATTCTGAAATTTATCACTTTTCACATGATCTCTAAAAAGACCAATGCGATCCATAATAAAGTTAACCGTCATAACAATAATTCAGCCTCGAGTCCTCCGAAGACCTCCTATCTCAAAGTCCATAAATAAAAAGAAACAAATTCTTTCCCTACATTTCGCTCCACCTTAAGAAATAAACCACTCGCATAAATATACACTGTTCGTAATTTTTCGGTCGAATATCTCACGAAGCATTCCGCCCCGTGCATTATTTACCGCTCGGAGCCGACCGAAGTTCCCGCGGCGTCCGCCAGCGGGTTCGATACCTATCGATTTGAAGTTCATTATTGCAAGTTGCAGTCGCGGCCGCGATAACAGAACCGGTTGGGCGAAGTCTAAAAGGAAAGGTGGTGCTCGAAGCACGTAAGGACCGAGCGTCTCGGTTGAACAAGAAGGGCGGCTGGCTGAGGGGCGCGAAAGGGGCTAGTGCATAGACGCAGAGGGGGATGGCGTCGAGGATCGATCGAATATTTAGACCCGCTGGCATATCGACAACCGATATCTGCTCTACATTCGAATAATAGACTCGCGCGGCTGACGACGTGCTGCCAGGGCATCCTCCAGTTCCTCCTCCAACGAAACAAAGACCTATTAATGCCACTCGAAAGACACACACGCCCACCGTTTCAGCTCCTCCGTCGCTCCTCCGTCGCTCCTCCGTTCCATCGACGCGAGAGAAACGCATTCCATTAAAGGAGACTCGTGACACGAGCATCCACCCACGCGTCCCCGCGTGTCCCCTCTCCACCGTTTGCCTTTGTGACTTTTCGATTTTACGCTTCGAGAGGATCGATCGCGGATTAGCGGCCACTGCGGCCACTTTGTGCCTCGCGAATAGAACGAGGATCCCCCTGCTCACCCTTTCAGAGCAGCTCCTTTGTGAGGGACGTGCCTGCGCTGGGGCCGAGGCGGAGCCAAAGGGGGACAGGCTGCCCTCGTGACTGTGGATAAGCTTGCCCTGCTTCCTGGCATCGCGAAGTTGCGCTACAGAGCTGCAGGGAACGATGCAGCTCGAACTCGCAGTTTTCGAGTGGACCTGTGACGGCAGGAGAGGTGAAACAATCAGTCGATTGAATTGCCGCGCTCGAGAGCGCTGGACCAGTTAAACTGTCCATACCCGAGGCTCTTTTCTTCTGGAATTTAATATTCGATGAATGGCTAACGCCTGCAGCTCCATTCCCTGAGGCGGTAGTGTAATGTTTTATGAAACGCTGGTCAGCGGCAGCTTTGGGGGTCTGGGACATTGACAGCTTGACTGCCATGTCGCGCATATGTGGGTGAGAAGTTTTACATAATTGTGAATGACAGTAAGTTACGCGATTATGAGGAATAATAATATACAGAATCTTAGCGATAGTTAGTAAACGAGGAAAAACACTTTGAAATAATTATGATAATGAATTAGGAACAATTGTTTTTAAAGGAGGACTCACTGCCAAGTGGTAGAGTTTTTAATGAATTTAAGGTGACAGTCAATATGTTAAGATAAATTTCCTAGTAGTTGAGTATGTCCCGATATCTAAACACTAACATTAATTTTATTCATTTTTAAGCATAAATTCTAATGTATTAGGTAGACTTAATTAAATATAAAAACGAGTGTTATAAAATAGTATCTTTAGTTTCTGGGACCTCATAACTAAAGTATTGGGACGTATAGTTTTAGGCTATTTACTTACTGAGACATTTCATATATTAAGCGTTTAAATATTAGGATTTGCCTTAATTGAGTGTAAATTGATTACTGTCTGGATGAACTGATTTAAGCCTTAGGATTTAGGGGTAAAAGCAGGAATTTGACAAGCTTTGTTAACGCTTAGAAAGGGACAGTTACTTTCTTTGAAATAAAAGAATAATACACAATTCAGTAGATGAACGAACACCCAAGAGCAATAAATTCGCAATTAGGATTCCCCGACAGTATCAGCTTCCTCATCCGCCGGACGATACAAACGCGGAGTCAGCCAAGAGCTCGGCCTGCCACAGAGCGGCGGCAGGTTCCGCGCAACAATTAGTTCGATCGAGCCAAGGATCGAAGCCCTGAATCGGTTCCACTGAACAGGCCGTTATCTGAACCACGCTGATGCAACGTTCACGCTGGCGGAGCTTCATGCCTGATACGCGTGTATACAGGGAGAATAGGGGTGGAGCTTCTACGTGATTCAAATCTAGATTCGATCCTATCACGGATCGGAGGAGCCAAGTGTACGCTATTGGCCAGAGGAATCCTTGGCTCACGATACCGAGCTTCCCTTCCTCCTTGGCTTCTTGTCTCCCTCTGTCTTGGTATTCCTCTTAAACAGCCTTACGTCAACCTAGTGTCCCTCACTGCCGCCGAAACTTTCGGGTTAGCAGGTGGCTAGGGAAGTTTGTACTTTTGCCCTCCCTTACCCTTGCCTCCTAGACACGTGCTGGGGAGGCTGGCCCTTTTCTGGAGGCCGCTGTTGAGCTTCTGAGAAATTCAGATGAGTTTTTGGGTTCCCAGGGTCCTGGATTCTGAAGCTTTGTTCAGTATTTTTTGTGGCAAGTTTATCTATGGAGTTTGTTAAACCCTTAACAACGTTTGTTAAACCTTGACGTATATATTGAGTTCATGTTTAAGAATGGAGAAAGTGTTACGTTATCTGTGGGTTATTATTTCATGCATAACAATGTTCTGTGTCACTGGTGTAATTATGTTCACACTGAATTAAGTGATAATTATGAGTATCCTTGTCTTTTTTGTTTTCTCAGCGCGAGCAATTTCAGAGTATCAATTGTTCATGTTTTGAATATTTAAATATTCATATTTTGAAATATTAATACGTTTAGATAAATATTGTAATATTCAACTGTTCAAATATTTAAATTTTGTCATTTTCATGGTTCAAAATATTCAGTTATTCAGTGTTATAAATATTAAAATTGTTTAATATTCAAATATTCAGCTGGTCAAATATTTACACGTCCAAATTTTCAAATCCCCGAACAGAGTAGCTTGCTTCCCAAACAATTTCGTACACGTATCCAAAATCTGTATAACCAATCTATAATTATTCATAATATTGAAACGAAGTGTAAGATCTAATGTCTTCTTAACGTTCCCACTTTTGTGCTAGAAGCTACAAACACTCCCTTCACGCTCATCGATCCACCGAGTGCAGTCTCTTTACTCAATTCTTCCTTAATCTCGCCACACTAAATCTCCCTTGAAAACCGTGTTTCTAATGTATCTTTTTATCTAGCCCGCGAGAGAAATTCCCACCCATTATTACTTCTTCTGTGACCGAAGTACAATGATGCGGTGGGAGCCCCTCTTTCAACCTTTTCTTGTTATTAAAGTAGAACAAGTAGGTGGGGGCCAGCCGTGGCTGTCACACATCGTAAAAACTGTGACGAACAGTCGGCCAGTGGCTACAAGGTATCTCTTCAATTGGTCGACACATTTTTCACTTGTGTCGTCTGCATACGTAGATGAGAATACTGTGAGTCAATACATTCAATACTAATTAAGGCCGACAGTGATTTAAAGTATCAGTTCTCATCTGTAAGGTAGCCTTTGTAAATAGATTCTCAATTAGAAAGAATTTTAATGTATTTTTAAATGAGAAGTCAAGTAGTTTATTTTTTTATATTTTTATGTTCCAGATGACTCGAATAATTGGAAATATTTAACAATTATTAAATATAGAAATCTGTACCTAACAACCTAACCCTACATTACTTCTGTTTTTTATTTTCTTTAAATTAGTTTTACAGTCCTCTGTCTGCACAGTTCCCTGAATTTTCGTAACAACAGCAAACCAATTTCGAAGCATCCCCCAAAAAAAGCATCTGCTCGAACTCTCGAGCTGAGTAGCCAATATCCTGGACACCCAGTAGATAAAAAAACGCGAATCTTGTCGAATTGAAGCGTCCTCTTCTTCGTTAGTCCCTTCCCTCCTTTGTGTATCTCTCCTCGCCGATTTCGCGTCTCAAACGACTCTCGAAGCCGGGAAAAATATTTCTCCCGCAGCCCACCGCCCCGTCCAGGTTTTATTGTGCACCCGGAAGCGCCCGACGATCGTTGTCGTCGTCGTTATCGTCGTCTTCATTCGAAGAGTCAAGTTCTCCCCCGGGCGAACAATCCAGCCGACTTTTGCGGCCGGCTCGCGCTGATTCGTCCGCTGGTTTTACATTCCAGACGATCTCACGATTCATCCCTTTGACGAGGGGGCTGGTTCTGCGCGGCGGAAAGACGCGTGCTATCGCGTGGCAGCTGCTCCCCCCCTCGCGGGCGAGCATTTCAACCCTAACGAATTCTTTTTTCCCCTATTTTTCTCGGCTACCATGGCTTTTCCTATCGTAGACTGGGAAATCTGTACTTGGAGGCATGACAGTCGCCAGCGATACTAGTTTACTTTTTTTTAGTTTTATTCAGTTAGGGGTATACACCCTTTAGTGTACATAAATTGATAATTATCGTAGGTGGAGCAAGTACGAGGTGTTAGGCATTCACATTTGAAGTTAACTAATTCGCGGCTGATATTATACAGGGAGTTACAGAAAGAGGTGGACAAATTTTAGTATCATATTCTACACTTTGTAAGGGTGAAAGAAGGTCGTATGAAAGTAGGTCTAGAAATTCTTCGTTTTCGATGAAACGCAAGAGTATGAAATTATTAATAAGGGATTCTGTTGGCTTGCGCTGTTTCACTAGTGGAGGAGACTATGAGTGAAGTGGGTCCAGGGTTTTGGAACGAGAAGAACGAACAAAGACGTTTAAAAACTCTCTGTGATTCCTTCCACCCTAATACTCAATCGAAACAGTTCTATTGGTTACAATAATTAGCCTATGGACACAGTTCAATTGAGCAGATATTAGTCCATGTTCGCCACGAACGCGCGACATGCGCGAGTCATCGTCGAAATGCACGCTATTCCCTCGTAGTCTTGGTGCCATCGCGTCCATCGTTAAATTCTAGCTTGCTGCGCCTCCAACTGGCAGGAATTCGCTGGGAGATAAGATTAAGGATAGGAGATCTACAAGACAGTAGTCTGGAATAGATACACGCGATACGATGTCGGGAGGCTCGTAATGATACGTTACGGGAGCTTAGTGCTTGTCTCTGCCCTCTTCCTCGAGATGCTGAGATAACGCGCTCGGTCTAGAGACATTTTGCCTATGTAGGGAGTGATGGGGATGAGAATTGCTCTAGTTGTTCCCGAGACTTTTCACATCTTTAACAGATAAAAATATATAATAATATATAACAATAGATAAATACGGATAACATACTAAAAATTTCATAAACATTTCTAGATTGTTATTTGATGAATACTGCAGAGAGTCTGTTTCTCTCTTCGCCTCGTCACATCGATCGATCGATTAACACAGAAACGGATTGTGCTTGTTGTTTCACTCTGGCACGATCTCGAAATTTAAATAAACGTTGCTCATGTGACCGAGTCCGCGCAATTCGACGGGCTTCTGTGGTAACATATTTGTTTATATTCCACCGTATTCAGCGGGTCGCTTTAGTCTGGCACTCAAGCGAGAAAAACGTTGTACGTATGATAAAATGGCAGCTTTTGAAACATCGTTATAAACGTCAACGAAAATGGCACTGCGGTTTTAATGCTTCAGATAATCTCGTAACAGTTTTGTGGTATCATCCACAGGCGATTAAGGAACTCTGGGCAGGCGATGCACCGATTTAAAATTCATTTTTCAGAGAAACGAGCTTGTCCGACTATACACTGATTCATACTACTTACCCCGACAAATTCAGTAGAAATACTCCGCTATTTGTCTGACATGAATCTTTTTTAATTCTCATTTAACTAAAAGTTATCTGGATGGTTTAAACTTTATTTTAAGTGAGTGGAAATATTGTAAAAAATTATGTAGACTAATATTTTTTAGAATTTACTGTTTTTATTGCCAGTTAATAATTTCTGAAGGTATCAATTTAGAAACAAATAATACACTTAATCGTTTTTTCCAACTGCTCCTGTTTCGAACACCCACATGATCATCCACTGTCTCGAACTTTTACAGCAGCTGAAAATTACCGCAGAAGCCATGTGTACACATGTATGCACGGCTCCTCAAAGTTTGTTTTAGGTGATATCGGTTCGCTCGTGATGTCGTTTCGATAAAGGTGGAATGCGCTTTCCTTTCCCCGACCGCGAGCACGCGATTCTTTATGGTCATACAGCGCGATGCACAATTGCAAAATGGAATATTAAATAAGCAGCGAGAGTGTGCAGGAAAATAATGTGTCACTGAATATACGTGACTAGGAATTTCAACTCGCGTTAATTAATAATTATTCCATATAGCCTCGTGAATACGATACAAGCTTTCGGTTTGATCTCAACTTGTTTTAACACACCGTATCGAGAGGTATCAACTCGTTAATAATAAATCGCGAGAATAACGAATTCCAAGTGCTGGGGAATCCCGCAGGCGCCTCGTTGTTCATGCAAAAAACATGCAATGGGAAGACTGGCTCCATTACCGAAACAGATGGGAAAAACATTGGTCCATGGACTAAAAAATATCGAATTTCTCTGGTGTAATTCGAGGGCCAGCGAAGGCGCGATGCGTGCTACGAGCATCTCGATAACGCCTGGGTACGAATATTTAACGATATCTGGCGACTGTTCATGAATTTCGCAGACGTAGACGATTATTCTCGTTTGGAAAACCGCGAGGTGAAGTCGCGTCCGCTTCGATCGCGCCACCGTCTGCCTCTGAGCTTGTTCATGTCGAATATTTTTATCAGTCACTTGTTTATTTTGCAAAAGTTTTATATTTTTTAAAATTAATTGAAGCCTGAAGGAGGGATAATTGTGATGGAAATTGGAGAGCCTGAGAGAGTCAAGTACAGTGGGCATGTCTGTAGTCAGACATGACAATAGTGAAAATAAAGCATTGTGTATATCTTCATAATAACTTTTGAATACTGAAAGACTTTTAAATATTGAAGTATTTAAGGAAACCTACAAATCTTTAAATATTGGAACCAACAATGTTTAAATATTTGAATTTTCCAGTATGAAAGTACTCCTATTTCAAATTTACAAATTTTAATATATTAAAATATTAAAATATTAAAATATTCAATTGGCTAACAAAGCAGTATACTCTCATAATAACTCTTTTCAGCTTAAATTCCTGTAATCTCCGTGAGTCATATTATCATAGCTCACAAAAATCATATATCAGGCTTTTCCATTTCCAGGAGAGAAACACACGTCAGAGTACACCAGGATAAGTATCCATTCCCGAAAAAGAATGAACGTGTACGTACGTGTGAATATCCTCAAACAAATTAATAAAGATTATGTAGAGAGTAATTTCAACTATCCGTGGTGAAACTGTAATATAGAGCACGATAGTATGTCGGTGGCGCCGTCAAAGCAGCCATAAAGTTTAATTAACAGACGCGTATGGGGAAAATGAAAAATAACTAGGGAAACTATTTTAATTTACAATAAACCTCGGCGTATCGCTTTTCTTTTTACTATCGTCGCGGCGTCGGGAAATTAGCACACAGCGAGGGGCCGTATTAAAAAATTCCTGACGAAAAGGGGAAGCGCAGCGACTGCTTGCCTTTTGGGACGTTCTTCGGAGGAGAGGATTAAAATCGCCGCGGTGGCGTTTAAAATTCGCAGGAGCGTGGAATAAATTTCGCGGTTCCTTTGGTGACGAGTGACGAGGCTACGATAAAAATTAATTTTTCAAAGGAGACAAACCGAGCTGCTCGACTGAGATGAAAAAAGGGTCGAGTAATTTTTTTTCACCCTCCCCACCCCTTCTCTTTTTCATTTCCATTGCATCAGGAGGGAGCGGTATTTTTTTCTCTATTCGCTCCTTTTTTTTCTCTCTTCTTCTTTTTTTTATGGGGGAAAGGGGAGTGTCGACGATCGATAGAGGATAAAATTCAAAGCAACGGGCAATGAGGTTCGTTAGAAGTCGTAAAACATGTCTGCCATTTGCATGAACGGGGTGGAAGGAATCGCGACGATCTCACGCACTCCCTTTCGGATTCGATCTACGGCTACCGCGAATAGATCGCAGATAACCAATACTCGGAACGCAGGCTATTTCTAATTGATACTTGGAATCGCTGAATAGGCGGGGTTTCATTAGGAATATTTAGTTTTGGATATAAGTAGCAATCCTTGTTATCGAGCGAGTTTCATATTATAATGTTCTGCGTGTTTGCAGAACCTAGTTTTGTCGATTTTATTGTAGATTTCCTCGTGTTACTATTAGGCTGTGGTAATTCAAACGTCGCAACATCCATCATTCTCGAACAATTTAGATAGGCATGTTAACAGTGTCTTGGTGGAAGGGTGTTAATTGCATACCCGCTTTAGGGTTGTGCATTCCAGTCCTAGATACTCGAGTCTTTGTTACCCATCGTGGCTTATATCTTGCTGCGACAACGTTATCGATTAACAACTTAAATGCTCGATGAGAGGCCTGTGAATTTATGTAATAATATTCACGTTCTGGCAAACACATTTAGATAGGTACATCAGAAACTAAAAAATAAAAAAGATATTTCAAATTCGAAGAATATTGTATAAGATCATTTTAATTCTATATTTTACTATAGTGTTGTCTCGATATAAGCTCGTTGGAACATTCATATATTTTAATATATTTAACCCCTTTCTAAGGGGTTAAAATAGGGGGTGTGACTATCCTAAACTGCCAACAACAGAGCTTCCATTGAACGAACAAGATTCTCCCTTCTCAGAATGCTGAAACACAATGCAAAGAAAAATCAGAGAATCTCAAGGAAATACGACTGTACCATCAATCGAAACAACCCTGGGTCTCTCCTATAACGAACTCTCCGAAGCCAGATTCCTCCATAAAAATTCAGCTCAACTCGAAGCAGCTGTGCTCCCACTAATTGTCATTGCTGGTTCGGTCTGCGGTACCACGATCCACCGATTACAGTCAGTAATTGTCCTCATCGTTCTTCCCCCATCCCCTCACTTGCGTTCCCGTGTCTCATCGATAGCCAGAAGATTCCTCAGCGTAAAGTTTCCCTGCAGATCGTCCAGAATTCGCCCCGCTGTCGCGGTGGATTGCTTCGCGCGATTTTTGGATTGGAGATCGTCGATGCATAATTCAGGGACGAGCGGGGGCAGGTTGCAAGGGAACAGTGCAGCTATAGTTGAGAGCGGCACATCCAGGGGCATATTTCATTGACCATCGTCGAATTTGTATCGGGACTTGGGACGAACAATTGCTGCGAGGCGACTGGGGTGTAAATTTAATCGACCACGCAGTAGGAATGGTCGTTTTTAATCGCAAGGGGATTCGTGAAATGATTGCTTGTAGGATTGGGAATTATAGCGTGGCGGTAAGGGGGATGTAAATTAAGATAGTGTGACTTGGAGGAATTTTTATTGCTGATAGCAACAATCCTTCATTTTGTACACACTGCTAAAAAAATACTCTGCACAGAAAAAAGCATAGAAAAATCTTATTATAGATTTATTATAATTAACAAATATTATAACTCTCCTGCAAGTAATTATCATGTATCTACACTAAAGGGTTTATCCTGTTTAACCTTTTGCACTCCGAGGTTCTTATTTTCCATTCATTTTGTCCCCTTAGAAGGGACAACAGAGTGTAAAGGGTTAATAACAAATAAATAAATATTTTTAACACGAAATTGAAAGAAAACTGTGTGCTTCAGAATGTTACAATGTACACCACACTTGATTATTCAGAAATGAAAAAGTAAAATAGGCATTTCTCCGTAAACATTAGCATACAAAAAGAGTGTCTAAAAAGTCTCACACTTTACCGATGGCCCTGCAAGTGTTAATAACAGCTTCGATAATTACGCGACCACCCTCCCCCCATGTCCCTGGTGACGAATTTCGCGAACGCAGGAGCTCTCGGAAACGAGCACGAGGGAAAGTGGTCGGGGCCTCCTCGAGCGTTGGATGGCGAAAAGCGTTTCCTCCTCGAGGAAACTGACAAAGTTTCCGGAGGGAGGCTTAACTCGCGACGTATTGTCTACTCGACGAGATCTCCACCCATTCCCGTGACCCCCCCTTTCGGCGAACCATCCGACGATCTTCTGAAGAACCTTCGAAATCCCCTTTTCCACGCTCTGTGTGTCGTCGGTTTTGCGCCTCTCGGCACGTTTCGCGGCCGTCGTGTAATCCAGATCCACGCTGCTCGAGTGTTCTGTCCCCGACCCCCCTCCCTCGAGCCACCCTTTCTTCTCCAGCACGCTCGACCCCCTCCTAAAAAGGGAGGAGGTGGATCCTCTCCTTATTTCTTAGCGCGAGTATCGCGACCGATTTCTTCGATCCCTCCTCCACTCTTCCGTTCTCTGCGCTCCTTTGTTCGCGTCCCTGCATTCTTTCCATGATTTGTCGCATTCTTGCGAGGAGGGGCGCGTGGTTTCCGGTTCGCCGCGGAAACTGTGGGGAATGATGCTCTGTGGAATCGGCGGGATATCGATGGATGGAGGGGATCGCAAGAGGATTTTGGGATTTTCTGCTTTCGCTTTTCGACGAGGTCAGATTTTTGTATTGCGATACGTGGTGTGTTGTATTGTGGCAAGGAGAGGGAGTGTGAATTGTATTTTAATGCAAATTACGTTTTAGAGTATTTTAAGTACCCAAAGGGTCAGTTTGAATATTCATTTAAATTTGTATTATTATTTCTACAGTATTATATCTTTAATTCTGTTTCTCGTATTTGAAGAACAGAAATTGCTAAAGATTTTGTCCAGAATGATTTCCTCGATTATTTCTCCACCCTCCTGACTTGTGCAGAGTTCGCAATTCCTTGCGCCCCTGTCTCCTTAGTCAAAATTTGTCGTTAGGATTTTCTTTTATTTCAGCAAGAACCCTCGCCCAAGCGATCAAATGGCTGGCTGAAACGAGCCCGATTGGTTTCCACGAGTAATTCCTGGTTGCACAGATCGCAGCAATTCCGTGGACGACTGACTTGGAATTCAGAGGAATCTCCAGTCTTCTTTTCTCCCTCGATTTTTCTGCAACTCCCTATGGTCGCCTGTTTAATCTTCGTCCATCGATTTTCTGCTTTCTTTTTCTGTCTGCTTTACTCCCTATACACACCCCCTCGCCTATATCGATTAAAAACGATCAAGTGGATCGCTGTCAGTCCTTGCAAGCTTCCCTTCTGGTCGAATATTTTTCAATTTCATTGTAATCAAATTTTTCTATTCGTTCATACGTGATAGATTATCACGTAATGAGACACTGAAATGATGATAGTTAGAATTTTTTTTAAATATTTTTGATTGATTTTTTCTTTTACCAAGTGACCTTGAAGGGTTTTGAAGGGGTGTGGGTTAAGTTTGTCTTAAGTTTGGAGCAGGGTTAAATAGAATTTGAAACACATTCGAGTTTGAAGGAAATTAAAATTAAAGTAGGACTGATTTGAGGTTTTTTAACCTTCCTATCTAGTATTTTAATTTTCTAGTTATATATAGCATGGTCTATTCGAAGTTTCCCACGTGATTATCTCTCATGTTATAGTTCGTTTAAAAATATGTGTCAAATAAAACTAATCCTGTTTCAGGGGAGACATAAATTTTCTCCAGCTAAAATTATGAATATTTTAATTCCTCAATCGAACTCCTCAAGTTCAAAGAAAATTCGTTCGTCATTTATAGTCCACCGTCGTGTTTCAATTAATTAAAAGCGTCGAGGATTTTCCCGACGATATAAAATTCCTTTCTCTTTTTTGTCACACTTTGGGGAGCACGCGGACGCTCTCGTCTCGATGACACGCCCACTTCGAGCCGCGCTCCATAAATTGCAGGGTAATCTTTTCCCTTCTTCCGGCGAGCTGGTGAAAAGGAAAAGCCCCTCGCCTTTCGCCCCTTGGTGAAGCGGCCCTTCCGTCCACCCGCCCGCTTCCGGTTCGACGAACCGATCGAATCCATCCGCGTGTTTAATTAAAATGATTTTAATTGCGAGAATGGAGTCGAACGAATCCTCGGCCATCTCCCCTTTGCGAGCTCAACGATCGACCCTGGGAGCCTTGGAGAGCTCGAATAAAAGGGTTCGACCATACTTTCCTCGACTGATACCTTCTTGCTTGCCCTTTTCATTTTCTCAGGGACTGACATGGGGCTTGAGATCTTCTACCACGATATATTTTGTTCTAGTAGACTCTTATTAACATAGCTTAAAGGGTGCTTCTGCATTGTGCAATAAGAGGAAGATCGAGAATAGTATAAATGCGTTTGAAGCCTCGTTTCAGAGGTATTGGTTGCTAACTAGCAATATCTATGAACAATCGTGTGAAATATTTCCCCTTATACTGTGGATTATCGTACTAACAAATAAATGTCAGTCGAGCATCCATTAAGGAGAACAAAACGTTTTTTATTTTGGTAACATCTAAAACTTTTCACACCCAAATATATTTTGAGAAGTAGATTAACATTTGACTAGAAAAATCGTCAAGTTTACTCATATTTTTTTTCTATCTCTAAAGGATTTCAAGATAAAAAAAGAATTTCCAAAAGAAAGTACTTACTGTGACATAAACGACAGTTAAAATGTGTAATGTAGGTGTTAAAGTTTCATGAAGGGAAAAAGAAAAACAAGTCAGTCGGTTCAAGGGAATCGAGATATCTAACCGACCTTTCTCGAAACCGATGTCGTCGAGGGCCTCGGGAGGGAGGGTAAGATAGAAGGGGATGATGGCCTGAAAAGTCAAATTAATTTCCACGCGACAGTGCCTCGGGGGCAGCGCGAGGAAAGAGACTGAGCGGCAGTCGCGCACGAATCGTTAGTGGGATCTCAAAAAAGCGTCCGTTCGTTTCTGAAACCAAGGATCTTCTGCCTTTCTTCGTTTCCACGTAAGTGATCTGTGCTTATCGGCGCGAAAAGCTACCGTTTTCTCGCTTTTTTCAGTCTCGGTCGCTGAAGAGAAACTGGGGCGTTAAAACGATCGAGAAATCGCTTTTGTCTTCTTTCCCTAAGGATATCCGGAATTAAAGCGACACTCTCCTGTTGGTCGATCATTACTTGTCGAGTACTTCTCACATTTTATTTAATTGCTAATCTCAGTGTCGCGAAATTTTGACAAAGACAGTAGAAAATATAGGTTGTTTTAGACAGATTATAAATCTTACTTGTGTCTACCTTTTTTCTTTTTCAATCTAAAGCACATATGGGATTTGTTTTATTTAATAATTTGCTCTGGCCCTTGACTCGGAGACAGAATGATAATTTGCCTGATCTAAAGTCTACTTATCATTCCTCTCGATCACTAATAAAATTGCATTCACAGAAAAATCTATTTCGCGCAAAAAATTAATATCACTCTCTTCCGATTCGCGAAGTACCATAAATTTACTTTTTGCTAAGTTCGACCTCGACTGTCAATTCTCGGCGTTATCTTGACCACTCAAAAGTCCTGTCCTTCGAAGCAACAAAAGATTCGATGTAGACGCAAGGCCAAACAAAAGGTGAAAGGAGATTTCCTGCGTGATTGATGGTGCGATACTCAATTGCTCGTCGCCTGGACTTATGGTGATTTACACGATTGGCGCGAGATCTCTCGGCCTATTTTCGGTCTAGCTAGCCCCGCCCCGCTGATACTGTGCCAATTCGTAATTAATTGCGAAACAGTTCACGAACACGGGACACTATTTAAAGATTATAATAATGAGACCTGAAACGGCTGCTCAGCTGCCTTTCCTCTTATCTTCTTTTCGCTTACGTAAACGCTCACTCGATCTAGTTTATCCTGATTCATTATCACACCTGCACTTGCACGTTGCACCTGTTGTTCCGCGGTAAACATATCTAAATGCATCTGTATCTTTATTACAGTTAAACACCTTGTCATTTTTCTTTCAATTTCTATTTCCTGTTGTATTAATTCCAAATAAAAGATACTTTCTGAATTTTTTAACTCTTCATAAGTACTCAAACAGTAAACTGTGAGTTGTAGATAGATTAAGTTCCATCGAAGTATTTGACAGTATTTGTCAGTGATAAGAGTTGAAAGAGGATGACCCTTCACATCATAAATCTGTACTTAAAAGCCAGACTAACCCAAGTCCATGTTTTTGAAAATTGAGTTCTTTACAGGATCTCCCTGCTTTTTCTTCATTTTATTAAAATAACAGACATTTAGTTAAGTTACATTATAAGTGAAAGAAACAACGTAAAAATAACAAAAAAAGGCTTGGTACAGAAAGGTACAGAAAATTCAAAAAATCATTCTCAATTTTAACTTAATACATTTTAAATAAAGTACTTCAAAGTCGTGTGTTAGTGGCTCATGTACTAAATATAATTTTTTACAAAATGTAAGAAGTAAATGGGACTCACAAGTAGCACCAGAGTCCCAAGGACGTCCGATTCACGCTAAATTTTTAAAATCTGGTTCTCTCAAACACTCTCAAACACTCCCAAACTATAAAATATTAACAAAACCACATTCGTAACTTAATGAAAACCCCAACTATTTTCCTTCCTTTTCCAAACTCACCACTACACTTCCCCACAAACTTCCTGCCCGCAGGGATTGACTTACCTTAAACTTCACATTAATTAACACACTTGAGGAGGCAGGGTTCGCCATTAAATCAAAGCCCGATCCTCGCGCGCATTCAGGAGTGAAATCAGAAGATCGGAGTCTGGCGAGCGATAAGAAACCGCGCGATTTGCATCCCATTATGCTCAAAGGGAGCCTGCCACTAATTGCACTGACTATCTTCTCTGGTTGCAGGACTTCGCAAAGTGTACCCCTATTACTTCACCTTCACCACCTTCACGAAAGGGAGATGGGTCGGCGAGAAGATCCTCGAGGTGTTCGCGAGAGAGTTTCGCGCCCATCCAGCGGAGGAGTACGAGCGATGCATCCGAGCTGGGACCCTGACTGTCAACTACCAGAAGGTGGACGTCGACTACAGATTACGGCACAATGACCTACTGGCCAACGTGGTCCACAGGTAAGGCTGATATGATAAATAAAGGTGCTACCAGACGATATTTCCTGACGTATGTTGTCTGATCGCGTCACTGGTCGACGAGGTCGATCAGAGTACACGTACGAATCTGAGTAACATTTCACTGAAACGGTACTAGACACTTCCTGGATTAACAAGTCCTACTGTAAGCTGTGTTTGAGTAACATTTCGCTAGAGATCACGTCTGAATAACCGTTTGTCTTGAGAACGAGCGTGGTCAGGTTCTATCCTGATGACTGAGATCCTGATGAGTGAAGTTTATGTGTATGTCGATGTTGATGTTGAGTACTTGATTGTGGCGAGAGTTTAGAATTAGTAGAGTGGCACTGGGGATTGTAGGATGCAGTCTGAGAGGATTATTTGTACATAGTGATAAGCAAAATTGAATAGTATAGATTATTTCTATGCACATGTAAAAGAAAAAAATAATCCTAATTATGATATATAACTATTGTGCAAAGATAAGTACATATTGTACAAGAATGCAAGGATTGTTTTTTCTTTTGAGCCTTCAATTCTTCTGATTATTAGCTTGGCATTAAATATCATTTAATCATGAGTTAATATTTTATCCAGAAGTGTTTTACTTTTATTTCAAAATACAGATACTCATGCTTTGGGAACACATTTTATAGTAATCTTTCACAATTTTCTAAACTATAGACTAATTCTATCACCACTCTTTCTCGAGTCTAGTCTAAAGACATAGGTTGATGATGGCAAATTGTGGACTCTAATCTGGACTCTACATAAGACATCCTGATGATTCAAAATACAATTCATGTATTAGAATCTTCTTCTAACTTAGAATGCTTGTATAGCACAGAAGAGTTAACATTAAAGTAATAGGCAATTCTTATTAAAACATGAAATATTAACATTCTCAACTCTTCCTTATCATAAATCTAACTTGTCACAAAAAAGTTGGATCCTTCTTACTTAACAACCTCTAGCGATTTAAGCGTCTTTCGCTATAGAGAACACAGAAGAATGTGTACAGTTTCATAATTTATATTTTATACTACAGATATATTCAAAATATCGAGAAAGACGTAACTCACAGTTAAGTTAGTAACGAACAGCGATAAGGGAGCTTGTTTTGCGTGAAATCAGACCGCGGAATGCGATCATAGTGAGAAAAAGCTGTATCAACAGAGGAGGTAAAAAACACAGCGGGAAGGTAGGTTGCGTGCTCGTCAAATTTGCCAAACGCTTGGCTGGGGTAATATTATTCCCTCGCCCAAACAGAGAGCAAGCTCGACGTGGAAATCCTTCCTAACTGTTCGAAACGATGAAATTATTGCTGTGACGCGATTCCATTGACTACTACACGAAAATTTATTCGGGATTTACCTCGGTTACACGTTGGTGTAGTATACTAAATACAGTGAATTATGAATTGGAACAATTTTTAAAAAGCAACATTTCTGTTTTTGTTACCATATCTCTCGATTATTATATTTATATTTGAAGTACCATATTTCGAAATATTTTGTGTTGCTAATATTTTGGAGTTTGTGGGTCTATAGTTTGATATAATTGCGATGGCCAGACTTATTTCAAATACAATACTCCAAAATTGCAGTAGACTCGAAATTTATTTAAACCCTCGAATTTTGAACTCGCTTTTGATTCGGAAGTTGCTTGTACTTATCTAAATTTATCATGCCTTCAATCTTCCCATCTGACGTGTATGCAGAAGTTGCCATCACATCAATCATACAGCCGAGAAACTATGACAGAACATACACTATCTATTTTCTACATGAAGGAGATCCAAAGTTACCTTGTTGAACACGCAATAAACGTCTGCATAAATTGCTCCAATTGTAGGAAAAAAATACTGAATTACTGAATTACTGAAAAAACTGATTACTGAAGGTACTTCAAGCCCCAAGTGCTTTTTACATAAAAATAAGTACAGCTACAAGTAATTTCAAACTTCCAGCAAGTATTACAATTCCTCAAAAGACTGTCAAAAAAAATTCCTCACAAAAGAGTCTCAGAATCTTCAAACAAAAAATCCCTTCACAATTGGACCCCTGATATTGAACCATCTCAATTCAGAAGTATTCAAAGGAACCACTTCGTTACTTCCACCCTTCCCTCTCATCACATTTATCTTTCTCATCCAGCATTTCTCCCACGAAAAAACAAGCCCATAAATTATTATCCCCGATAGTTCCTTGCAAATAAATCCACGAGTGCCCAATCCCCCAAGGTTCCATGTCTTCCAAGCAACTCGATCAGTCGTGCAGCTCGCGATAAAACCCAGACAGCGAAATTCAGCGTAATCAGAGATCCTGGGAATCCCCGTGTCAGGCCAGTGCTTTCGCTGAAATCACTTTCGGTCGAACTGCTGGGAAGACTGAAACGAGGGAACCTCAGCACGTGGCACCTAGTGTCTCTAAGCGCGAGCGACTAGGAACTCTCTTTATCATTCGACGAGGAGCCACGCGATCCAGCTGGGTATCCTTGGCACGGATGTAAGAGGAATCCTCGCGGGGCCTCGTTCTTAAACGCGTTGTCGATCAACGAGGCATCTATTATCAGCAGTGGTATCGTGTACTGGCACGAGGCTGTGATTTTTGCATTGCCTTTCGAGGACAACTCGATGAAAAGCGCGACGACGATTTTGCAGAGTCGCTTTTCAGTTTCCTTCTAATTTCCTATCAGTTTCTTTCCAGTTTGTCTCTCTTCTTCCGTGAATTTGAGCTTCGAATGTTTGCTCTATTTTTGAGCTGAGGGATATCTGAGGGTTTTAGTGGAAGATTTGATAGAATGAAGTTTTGAATTTGGGAAAGATCAAGCAACTTTTGGTCGAGCAACCAAGTTTTAATTTAATTTAATTCTGAAGTTGATCAAAATTATTCGCGTAAACTTAATTTCAACCAAGTTGAACTGTGATTTTGATCGACTCTAGGTTGATCAACTCGGTTGTCTGACCAAAAATTGCCTAATGTAAACGTAGTATTAAGTGTCATTAAGTATTAGAATAGAACAGGAATTTTCAAAATCTACTATAATATTGAAACCAGTTCTCATTCAGCATGTTTTTATAACACTGAGTCTTCGCTAATCACTGTTGCTGTGATTAGCATTTAAATCGATACGCGACATTGAAATTATTCCATCGATCACATTGAACTCTTTCCACAGTCGTATAATATCCAGGCCACTGGAGCTGTTCTTGTTTATTGTAGATAACTAACGGCGCCAGTATGTCTACATGGTGACACAGAAATAGGTGATCCCACTATAGTAGTGTTTCTATTCTTCCTAATGATAAAAAAGTGTCATATTGTTTATAATGGATCATTTTAGAAACACCTAGAATTTAAACAAAATTTGTGACATACCATGTACTTTTATTAATAGACTATGGATCTTTATCCACTTGTGGGAGTTTCTGAAATAATCATCTGTAAAAAAATACAGCATGTAAAAAAGGGCAATAGCATAACTGAAATAGTAAAATTGAAATAAAAATTATAGCAGGTATCAAAAAGGTGAAACAAATTTTTATTGAACCCTCACTTCTTCAGCCCTGTTTATAAAACCATGCATTTTATTTATTGCATAAAAGTCTGCAAATTCACAATTCAGAATTTCTGTACTCGAACTCATGTGATCCTCTTTCACCCTCGAGGAAAAGGGTATTTTGTTGAAATACTCAACAAAAGTGTGACCACCTATTTGGTATCGCCTTATAGAAATCTTCCTCGTCGGGAGATCCAGTGATCGACGACGCCTCGATCGACAGAGCCCATTTCCACGGGTGAAGGTCGCGCGAATAGATCACTGAGCTGGCCTCTAGTTCCCGGTGAACAATGAAACGCGGATGCTGACGTCACTCAGACGCTCGTGAAGATCGTCTCATTGAGATAAGGAGTATTAATTGCCGTGGCGTTCCTCGGATTAATTGCTGGTCTCGATGCCGAGGTCGAGCGAAAGTCCTCGGGGCCTCGACGCAGATCCTCACGATGAAAAACTCGCTTCCTCTTCTTAACGATCCCCGAAGATAAACGTCGATTATTCGAGTGACTGTTAGCTCGGTAGATCCTCGGGATTATCGACTGTAGAATCCACGGCGGAGTTTTAACTTAATATCCCTCGGTTAATGCTCTTTGCTTAATGCTCGGCGAACTCGATATTCTTCCGCGAGGTAATGCTATCTGGTCTCTTAATCTCCGTCAGACCGCTCGGACGTTCCCAAATCCCATGGACTGAGGCAACTTTTAATTTCGCGGGGCCACTGTCCATCTCCAGCCGCAGAAGTTGCCCCGAGGATTTTACATCATGCGGCGATTTTTATCAAGAAGAGTTTCGTTTTATTAGATGGAACGTGTATTTAATCATTTCTGAGGAATTACTGTCGTGGAGGTAATATAAATGGAAAATGAAGTTTAGATTTATATCGTTTTTATGCAGCTGGTAATAGAAAGAATTTTCTACTGAGAATAGATACTGGTTTAATATGAGATTACAAAAATTTAAGGAGGGACATACTCCCATATGAAGAGGAAAACTGTTTGTTAAGCCTTGTTCAGGTTGGTCAAGTAACTTGAATTCAAGCTGTCAGGCGAAAATAATAAAAGTGGTGTCGAAAGAAATGGTGCATCCTGATTATTCAGCTATGTACTTTTCAAACAAGACATCCACTTTTGACAGCATGCCATGGCAGGCATCAATCAATGAGTATTTCAAGGCAGGGAAAAGTTGAGAAGATGTCAACTTCACTTGAAGCTTGAGAGGATATTTCAAGTCAAGTAATATAACACGTTCACATTAGTGATATTGCACCTAATCACTTGCGTTCAAACCACTTCAATTCAAGTAACTTGATTAATCTGAACAAGGCTTTATGCAAATTTTAAACTAAATTAAAAGTAGAAGAAAATATACCAGAACACAAAATTTTTCATAAACGCTTGTTCGTGTTCCAAAAAATGTTGGTATAATTAAAAAATAATACCTAAGAAATAACCCTCCATAAAAACGAGACGAATAAAAAATGAGACTGGAGCTCGTCAAATTTCGCATTGAAATATTAATATTCCTTCTTCTTCCAGTCGAAGAATTCTTCGCTAAAAGTTGCTTCAAAGTTTGAAATTTTAATTAGCGTGAAATTATCATTTGATAGTGGGCTTTAAAAACCATCTTAAATTTTCTAAAATAATTATTCCCATCTGTAGATTCAGTCTCTGGGAAATGGTTGATTGACATTGTGATCTAATGAAGATAATGGGGAAAGAAGGACAATCGGTTCCAATCGAGCCCACTCCCTTGGGTCGAACAAAGGGGGGCGCGTTCTTTCCTTTGGAAAGATGCTTCGCTCTACTGTCGATGACTCGCGATATAATAGGTTATTTCGATCGATCTCTGACAAGGCGTGTCTTCGCCCCGCAACATCTGTGGAGGCGACAAAAGCTTTTGTTGCTTTCGGTGCACCGTTTGACGTAATATCGCGGGAGGAGGGTCCCGCTTGGGATTCTTGACACGCTGCCAGCAGTTTGTTTTAATATCTTGCGGCTGATAGTGCCTCAGGGTCTGGATATACACGTATCTTTATCCTAGAAATTCAAGGACCCCTTGCATCGATCGCGGTGAAGTGGTTTCTCGATTTCTGTCACTCGAGATTCCTGCATCTCGCAATTTATCACGTCTTCCCGAATTCTGACATTTGCAAATTGTTGCGTCCTTCGAGTTCTGAAGCTTGCAAATTGGTGCATTCTATTACAAGTTCCAACATTTGCATATTGATAAATTAGTGTAGTCTACCAGTTCTATAATCTGCACAGTGTAGGCATTGAGTTGCAAAATTTACGAACTCTTCTATTCTTCGAGCTCCGAAGATTTCAAATTAATGCAAGCTGTGGGTTCGCAAATTTGCACGTTTATAAATCATTGTAGTCGATAAGTTCTGATATCTCATGGTTCTAAATTTGCACGATATTGAATTCTTCGAATTCTAAAACTTGCAAATTATTATATTTTCTGAATGTTAAAATTGGCAAATTATTGTACTTTGTGTATCAAAATTTGAGTTTCAAAATTTCAGATTCCAATATTTCCACATTACTATGTTCCTGAAATACTAGCACCTCCCAATAATTGCATTCTTGGAACCCTAAAATTTGCAAACAATTGCATTCTTCGAGTTCCAAAACGCTGAAGCGCAGAAATTCGCAAATTACACTTGTCACTCTTGAAACGTTCCCCATCGCATTTCCACATTCTGAAAACGTCCCATTATAAAAATCCAGGAACGGTATCAAACGGAAAGCCACTTCCATTGCGTCGCGTCCGAGGCACCGTTTAATTCACCAGAATTTCGTTCCGAGAGGAATCACTGTCCAGGCCCATACTCGACAGGCGTCTTTTGAAAGAAGTACCCATCTCATTGTCAAAAGCGATCCCCCTCGAGCTTACGTAACTTCCCCGATAATGCTTTGATCACGTACCCGCGGCGTTTCATAGTCGACGCTGGAAATTATGGAGATGATATTCCAACGAAATCGGTCGCCGTATCCGCGGGAATCTATAAAGGTTCGTCGTTTACGTAACGAATTGTCAAACATCCATTCGCGGGATAAACTTCCCACCAAAATGACGCGACTATGCAGGCAGGTCCCGCGTTTAATGTCCACGAATTACGAGGCAGCCCTCGAACGTTGAATTTTAATCGTGCATTAGGTTCACCCTCGCCTTTTCGTCCCTTTTTTAAGACCCTGGAAACGCAATTTCACTGGCGACGGGAAAATTTCGAACGACTGCAAAGTGGAGATAAAAACATCGCGAATTTTCATGATGTTCTGGTTTATTTTGCACGAAACATTTTCTGTCGCTAAAGGTGGCAAGAATTTTGGTAATTTAATGCACCCTTTCGATACGATAACGATTAGCGAATGTCTTGGAGAGAATTTCACCGAGAATTTCATCTGGAAAGTCGTCCACACGGTTGATTTCATTTTTCCTCTTTCTGCTCGCGTCGTAATTTACTGAAGCATCCTCGAGAGGGAATTTTTACGAGACAAAGCGTTTACGTAATTGCATTAGGAATTTCATGGAGGCGGCAGCTTACATAAGGAATCGCCGAACATCGGTACACGGTCTAGGCGGAAGTAAAGTTTCGAGAGGATTGTGTACCGAGAGGGTCGCGTTAATTCCGTCCATTTAGAGGCGGAGTTTCATCCCTGGAACGGGACGAGCTACAGGTGCAAGACCAGGCGAAATGTCAACTGCGCTTTAATCACGTTTCGAGTGCTCCTACAGCAGTTTATTAGAGATTGTCCCTTCGACGTTTATTATTCTCCTGCTAGGTTTAACAAGCGAATATTGCAGCATAAAGATGAATTTTTGTCGGAATTCGAGGCACTCTGAAACCTTGTTCCTCGTCCCTCGTTTTTTCATCGAGAGGATGGCTGTTTCTATGTTATCCATATTGACGGAGAAAAGAAATGAAAAATTTCAAAGAATATTTTCTAGCAAATGCAAGAGTGAAATATAAAAGAGACTGCAAGCATCCTTTTTTAAAGAAGTAGTGATATATGTAGGCTGTTCGTCGACAGGTGTTACAAATTTTAAAGGACGACTCCACATGGTGAAGTAAGACAGAAATGTAGATGAAATTGCGTTCCTTGTCTATCTCTGACATAGAACATATTCTACTGACTTTGCTATGTCTGATTTAGATCTCATTCTACTAACTTTGCTATGTCTGACTTGAGACTTTCTCTACTGAATGAATTATGTCTAATTTGGAGTTTATTCTACTGATATCTCTACGTCTGACTTGTGACATATTCTACTGATTTTTCTGTGCCTTACTTGGGAAATATTCTAGCGATTTCTATTTGTGTCTGACTTGGGGCTTATTCTACTCATTTCTCCTTGTGTCTGACTTGGGGCTTATTCGACTCATTTCTCCTTGTGTCTGACTGAGGGATTGTTCTACTGATTTTTCTACGTCTGGCGTGGGAATTATTCTACTGATTTCTCTTTGTGTGACTTATCACTTATTTTAGTGATTTCTTTGTGCCTGTCTTGGAGCTTATTCTACTGGTTTTTCTGTGTCTGACTTCGGACCAATTCTACTAATTTTTCTATGTGGCTGATTTGGCGATTATTCTACTGATCTCGCTGCGTCTGACTGGGTTAATATACGCCAACAGTAGAATAAGTCCCAAATTCGACACATCTCACAAGAATTGTAGACATTTTTACAACAGTTCATGTTGTATTCTACTGTTCATGTTGTAAAAATGAGGCTCCAAACACAATTTTATCATTCCTGAGTTTCTCTTTTTTTTTTCATCTGCTAAATCACCCCTTCAAATTTCTGACACCTGTTATCGAACACTCTGTAGAAATAAAAGTTTGAAATTATATTTAATAGCCTCTTACATGCCTACTTTTCAGCTTGTATTTTCCATCGAAAGTTAGTGATCGAGTATTTCCAATATTCTGATTTCATCGTGAACGATAATCGGAAGAGGCTACATAAAATACTGAATAATTCGATGTGCAACATTTCCATGTTTCCCAGCTCGAAGAGGGGTTAATAACGATCCGAATTTAGTACTGTCTGGCTCATGAATTTGATTGACCCCATAAATGTGGCTCTCCCTTGCATTTACATACTTTTATCAGAATCTATTGCTCGAATCGAATCAGCTCTTTCATCTAAAATACTGCTTGATCGGTCGTTCAGTTTGTCAGATTATTTTGTCGAATTCTCTTTGATAAAACTCTACTTCTACAGAAACATTTACAAACCCAAAGATTTTAATCTTCAAACATATTCCAATCACAATTCTTCAAATCTTTCCAAAACTGAAGCCTTCGAAGCTCCACACTTATTCCTAAAAATGTAACTCATGAAAAAATTCTGAAACGTCCCAGACTGTCACCCTCCACAGTCATGGAAACAGAGGGACATCCACAGCCCCTGCTTCGTCGTGTTTCGCCCCCGTCAGGGCTCAATTAAAAACAAACGAGAACCAAGAGACACTGTTGCGACCTCACACCATCCTGTACTCCGCGATTCTGTCCGTTGTCCCAGGCGAATTTGCATTTCATGAGGATACCGAATTAGTTCCCGCATGCATTAGCCATCCGATGGACACACGACACCGCAAGACGGGACATCAACCGTGTCCACTGACAAAAACCCCTCGAAACCCCCTTGAAATTACGCCACATCGCCGTAAGATTAATTACTTGGTCGGTGAATTTGTTTATCCTGCGATGATGAATCGTTTTTGCCCCCATCTTTGACAGAATCTTTACAGGTAACCACGATAAAGTGCATCTCCGTGACTGCGTGAATTTTCGCGAATTTCCTTTCATAACAACGTAGCTTGTAAATTGGTGTAGCAATATATCCCCAGAAAATTCTATGATGCTACAGATTTTAGTCTGGAAATAGAAAACTTGGTAGAATATCAATTTCGTTGAATCCCTGCCAAGTAAAATTATTCAAATTTTCTTTGCTTCTTTGTGAACGTGCGAGTCACGGAAAAATACTACAGGAGGGGTGAAATAAGTAAAATAGAGTCTTGAATTTTTCTTCCTTCTTTTGAAGTTGTATTTTGCAAATTATTGTGTGGAGATTGCTTTCTGTATTTTCCAGAAATTATCGTCTGTTTTATCATTTTTCCACTAAGGTAAATGTCCCAATAAGTAAACAACCTAAAACTGTATGTCCTCATACTTTAATTATGAGGTTCCAGAAACTGTGAATACTATATTATTACACTGGTTTTTATTTTTAATTAGGTTACCTAATACATTAGAATTTAAACCTAAAATTACATGAAATTAACGTTAGTGTTCAAGTATTGGGACATTTACCTTAGTGAAATTGTGAATTTTTCTGGATTACACGTAACTTTTGTAGACTTTAAAATACTGTGAAAAATGCTGCTGTTCTCAAACCGTGAGCAATTTAATTTTCCCGCAAAGATCTCCGCAAGTGGAATCAGGTGGGTGTACCGTGGCATAACAATAAAATTAAATATTAGGGTTTCGATCTTCCACTCGAGCCATCCGTAAACGCCACCGAACAAACATGACTCTGGATCGATCGATCCCTGAGACGATGTTTGCGAATCCATCGAAGCTTTTCCGCCGCCTCGTCGGCTGCAGTGAATTTTCCCAGACAAATCGAGTCGCGATTTGGCCTCGAACGCCTTTAATAATTTATGCATTTCACAGCGGGCGATTTGAATATCGCGAACGTTTCGGTACAAAATCGCGTGAAGGATGAAATTATTCCTTCTGACGGTCGGGTGTGTTCTCGGTTGAAATATTTTGTTGACACACGTGTTTCTGACCCAAGTCGTTTCTGGTTACCGATTCGAAGCAGAGAGCAGAGAGATTTTCGCAGACGTGCAATTTGTCGGTTCAGTTTTATCATATTTCACGATTTTATTTTTATTTAGTTCTTTTGCATTTTTATTCTGTGCCACGTTTGGTTTAGCTGTTAATTCGATCCCCATCAGTTCTGGGAATAGCGCGAAGTGGTCGAGAATAGCGACTCTTGCCGCTGACCATTTGCTGGGTATCGAGTGTCGCATATTCTACAAATTCTGTTTCATTATGGGTACTTCGCCAGCTTTATGATTCGTCGGTAATGTTCTTCCGTAATACCGTGATTTAATGTTACTACGTTCCGCGAATTAGCACGCCTCCGTGGGGCATGGTAAGTTATCGCCACTGCACTTTGCGAATTCTGTAATTTACAGGATATCGTATTTTGGAGATTGCGATTTTGAAACTATTGTGGATCCACGATATTTTTTATCAGTGGGGTCCCTAGGGTGGAGCTTCAGGTCTTCGATTAGACTCTGAGAATTGTGAGTATTGGGATCCCACAAAAATGATGATTTTATGCATTGGGTACGAGCTAATATGTTACGTATGCCAAGTTTTCCAAAAATTTAGGTTGAGGCCTTAATTCAGATCTGCAATACAGAATTTATACTTTCAATCTGAAGTCTCCTGACTTGGGATTTATTTTACTGGATTCTTTGCATTTGATTTGGGGCATATTTTACTGACTTTGCTGTGTCTGACTTGAAGCATATTCTACTAGCTCTGCTACGTCTGGCTTGGGACATATTCTACTGATTTTACTATACCTGACTTGATTCTCATTCTAGTAACTTTATTATGTCTGCCTTGGTACTAATTGTACTACCTTTGCTATGCCTGTCTTGAGACTCATTCTACTGGCCTCGCTATATCTGCCTTGAAACTTCTTCTACTCACTTCGCCCTGTCTGACTTTAGACTTACAGTCAACTCATTATCGACCACGTCAAATCTCCCAACTCTTATGATTCCGTATTCAGGATATCAGAGTTCAAAAATTCACGACCACAGAAATTAACCACAGCTGCCCTCCTAAATTCTAGCATTCGCCAATGCCATACTTCGCAAATTATCGAGCCGATAGGGCACCGAAATTCCCCTCGGACCTAGTGAATTCCTTAATCCACGCGCCCAGCATAGTTCCACGCTTCTCCATCCAAGGATAATCAAAATTCGCGAGGTCAACAATCAGGAGACCGAAAATTGTCAGATTTTAACTCCGCTCCTTATAGGTCTCCGCCAAATTTCAATCTCCCGCCTCGAGGGCCGAAATATCGCAGAAATCTAATCGAGGGCAGGAGCAATTTACTGGGACGAGAATCGATCGCGTGGGAGAGGAGGGTGCGTGCAAGACTGCGTGTACGAAAGGTCAGAGCGTAGGGGCGAGACAGGATAAACTTAGGCCCGCCGCAGGGGGTTGCTCCTCGACTCCAAGAGATATCGTGTAGCCCGAAAACAACCGACTTGCGATCCTTGCAGATATCATCGTGCACCAGGTCCGAGCTAATAAATCAACCTGTCGCCGAGCTTCGGGTTCGCCCTCGACCCGCAACACACTTACCATCCCCTGTACCCTGCAACACCCTTCTCGACTCTCTTCCACCGACGTGACTCTGCCCTCCATGTTCGAAGATTAAACAGCGCCGAACAGTTTCGTAAGCAAATTGTCTCGTCGCCTCCTGTGTATCCTCTTGGGATTCTCTGATAACTAGAGGTGGGTTCAAGTGTACTTGTAAGTAGCTGTGGAAGATAATTGCAGCAGTTTTTATTAACACTGTACACTGAATAATATTTATTGCTGTCAGTTGCTCTTAGTTCCCTACAGAATTATACTTTTCTCACTGTAAATGAAAATAATATCACAATCCTTGAACGACAAGAAGACAGTTGTTGATAGTATATGATATCGAAACTTGGGTATTGAAATTGACTTGGATTCGTGAGTACATATTACACTTGATCCCATTTCTATTGATAACCAAAGGGGTGGTTATCTCTGGATCAGAGAATTCGCGATTTCTTCATCGATTCTTCATAGAACTCTCCAACTATAATACTCTGATAGCTCATCCATTAGTAACGTAATAAATGAAGATCGACCTAATTTCCTGTCGCGAAATTCACCCCCTGAAAAAACCTCCCCTTGCTGCCCTCACAATTTCCGATTCCCCTTATCAGACGCGAATCGAGTTCTCCAGCATCTTCCTATCTAAAATTCAACAGCCTCCCTTTCCAGCTCACACCCCCTCGAGCCGACCGAACCGACCGCGAGCCGTCAGCCGAATATTTTTACCGTCTCGTCGGCTGACTCGACTTTCGAGCCCGTCATCAATCTCCCTCAGCCTTAATCTGCGCGGCGTCGTTCTCCCTTCTTAATCGCGAAACTCTTGAGCCACTCGTCGACCGCGAGCCATCCCCTCCACTTCTTAAATGCAGATGCATGTACAGGGTGTTTCTGAACTTTAACCCTGTCGCTGCGAGCGACCTGTCCTTTGTAACGATCTCGTTGAACGAGACGTCGCGCCAGAAGTGTGTACAGGTTGTACCAAGGCAGAGTTATCAATGATTAAATTTGTACCTTTTTGAGCTGAAATTGTTTAGTCGATTTTTTCGAGACAAAAATGTTCTAGTATTAAGGTAAATATCTCGGCACTTAATCGCTTAACATATCGAGGGTCCCAGTAAGTACACAACTTAAAGCTGTATGTCAATATACTTCAATTATGAAGTCCCAGAAGCTGAGAATACTATTTTATGACACTAGTTTTTATTTTTAATATAAGTTACTTAATTCATTAGAATTTAAGCCTGGAAATGAATAAAATTAGCATTAGTGTTTAAGTAGTAGTACTGCTGGGACATTTACCTTATTCAGTTGGTTCGTGAGAGAACATGAGAAACTACAAACTTAATCACGTTTGTTTTTCGGCTCTCCTGAAAAATAACAAAAAAAGACTTGGGTAACATTGCTTCTCAGGTACAGTTATAGGACATTTTCTGATTCAGTTTTAGTATTCTACTACCCCTTCAAATATTGAAACGTACACATATTACACCCTCTATATCTGCCAGCATTTTCCTCCTCCTTTTTGTATCCATTTCCTCTCTATAAAAATTCTTCGTCAGCTTGCACGAACTCCGACAATTTTCGATAAGTCTGCAATGGAGGGGATGGAATAGATCAAGCAGCACGATGAAGTACTCTGAAAAAGCCTCGATACAAAGAGGACTTTTTACAGACGTTAAGAAGTATCCTGGTTTCCAGCACGTCTTGCGCCCATTTCTCTACATCAGCATCCGGTTTAGTCGCCTTTGTACTTCTTCGATTTCCACGGTTTTTCACTGGCTACAAGTCGGCCGCATTGTTTCGCGAGCTCCTCTCTCGGCTGCCTTCTCTCTCCTTGCATGCAGGCCCGTCGCGGAAATGGAAAAACAAGCGCACGGGAACGCGGCTCGTATCGGTTACGTGCTCCGTGGAAAAGAAAACGCTGGGGAAGAGACGCGCGCTGGGAAGAATGAAATCGACAGATTTCGCTTGGAATCAGCATCCTTATGCTCGCCTCTGGAAAATAACCGCGGTGTTCCTCCGCGAGAGGGGCTTCCAGGAGGATGGCTTTCGCGGAAATATTAATGGAATGGTTTTGCGAGGAAATGGGGTAAAGTGGAGTTTTAATTTTGTGGTCGTTTTGATGGGTGGTAATTGGCGAAAGAGTTTTCATGTGGAGGTTTTGATAGCGGAAGATTTATACTTGGGAAAAGAGAGAGTTCAGTTAATTTTTTTTAATTTTATCTTACTTTTTAACTATTTCATTGATAGTGAAGTAGAAATTCCGTTTCTCAGCCAGACATTCAAATATTACTCTACGAGATTACTTTGTTACAAATATTTGAACTGCTTCTGAAAGTACTAGGTATCTACTTCCAAATCAAATATGACCTACAATTCTATTAAATCATATTTCCAGAGATCGTTCTTCACTGAAAGAAATTCCTTCTTCATTAGGAGAATTATCTTCAATAAAGTTAAGAAAATGTCACTCCAAAAGAAAGAAGTTAGAAGCATACTTAAATTCCCACTCTGTTCCCTCGCTAGTCTACCAAAAATTAAATTTCTAACTCAAAAATTCAGGTAAAACACCACATACCTACTGAAAAAACCATTAACCCTTTGACAGTGTATGCCGAGTGAGACTCAGGCACAGCAAAACGTCGCTAAAAATAAAACAAAAACATTTATAACATTCATTACAGAAGTACCTTAAAGAACAAAAGACCCCATATTTTGTCACCACAATTTCAAATTTTGTCAAACCATTAAAGGGTGAAATTCCCTGCAGAAAGTACAACCTACCAAATCAACAATCCCAGCGAATATAATATCCCCAGACAAAGCACTTCCTCGCAAAAAACCTTGCCTCTTCGTTCATGGAATCATCCTCAATAGAACGAAAAAGGGTGGCACTCGAAAAAAGGTAAACCTCGAAGGTGGCAGAGAGAGGAGGGAAAGAGAGGAGGCACTAACTCAGCGACGAAGTTCGTGTAAATACATGGAGCTTCGTCGTCGTTGCCACCGAATATATTCCTCGGTCGAGGGACGACGAATTTCCAGCTTCGCTGAATTATAGCAGCGGGGGTAGGGGTCGTGTAAATTTAAGGAGGGCACGGGACCGCGTCAGCTCTGCCACAACTTGGCGACGGGGCTGCCAAATTCAGCAACAAGTTCACTTCCGTAACGGGCTGTGCGCGAGATATCGTGGTCGGCAGTCGGTTGTCTCCTTGTGCAGAAGCGGCGATGGACGGTTATATTTCTTGGCAACCGCCTTCGCCAAACATTGTCACCGATCCGCTGGCGTCAATCTCAGCAACAAGTATAGCTTCCGTTTGATTCGACACGCACACAGGCGGGACTCGTGTGACGAAACCGCTGCACGTTGCTTGTCTCCCATTTGGTGTCATACCTTGGAAACAAACACACGTAGCTTAGGCTGTGTCGCCTTAGAACCATAGATTTCACCCTTTCCCTTACAATTTTCTGTCGTAATGTTATCACCTTTACTGCCGATCTGAAACGTGTAACTATCTTAAACTGCCAACAGTAAAGCTCCCATTGAGCGAACATAGACCTCTCACGCGATGGTGCGTGATCGGTTACTTGCGAAATATCCTCATCACGCATTACCGCGTAATCGGCAGCGAAGATATTGTAAAAAGTACAAGAGCCAGACTCGTCAAAGTAAGGCAAGGGGTTAATCCAGCCAAGAGCAAAACTCTCCTTGCAGCTAAGACGGTCGAGTGAAGTCTTCTGTACTCATCCCAATGATTCTGGTATGAATGAGGGATCATTTATCTTGGATTGAGTCTTGGTTGGGGGTGGCTGCTTGGAGATGGATTAAACGCTTGGTAGAAATATTGGGAAACCTTGAAGAGTTTTAGAGGTCTCTGATCGGAGCAATATTCAATATCTCCCATCTGGAGAATCTTTTCTGTTTTTTATTAAGCTGTCAACCTTGCACTCTTAGGTACAGAATTACCAGAATATAATACACAATTATTTAGATGAAAAAGGATTTTTCAGTCTGCAATCGGCGTTTAGAAGCCACGAAATTGTCGTTCACTGATTCACTCGTGTGCACCTGGGTTATAATAGAGCTAAAGGAAATTAGTATGGACTACGTCTCTAGTGTTGAATCTGGGCGAAATTGGATGGGTCTATGGTTGACATGCAAGATACTTTATAAGAAATTGCAGGGTTTCAGAATATTATTCTAATTTGAAATTAAACAGTCTCTAATTAATTTCGGGAACTTCTATCACTATTATTCATAAATGTCTAGTCAGAACTGTTACCCAAGTGAACCCAAGTGATATAATTCCTTCCTACAACATTATGGCATATCTGCCGCCGTTTACCTTTCAAACTTTCTCCCAAGCCGCGCTGGAGACGAGCAAGGCGGCAGTCAAAATGTCAAGGGTCAAAAGTTCGCCGATTCGAGCTCGAACTCTTGAACCTCCAACAGTACAGTCAGCAGCCGAAAGAATACCTGTCGTTCACAGTTCGGAGCCGCAAAGAGGTAATCATAATTTCATTCCCAGTTCCTTTCGCTGGCTCGATCAAAAGCTTTGTCCTTTCAGTGATCCAGGCTTGGCGTGCATTTAATTGCGCCAGGGCTCGAAGGATTCTTTATCCGCCTCAATTACGAGAGGACCTCCTCCTGTCCAATTACCCGTTACGCCACAACCTTTCGTGGCTCTCGTCGGTCTCGTTAGACGCCACTCGAGCCCCCGTGGTCCCCTCGAAGATAATCGAGTGTCGATAAGAAGAAAATAAAAATAATAGGGAGGCGCGTTTCGTTATCTTGCGTATCCTGCCGTAGCCTCCCGCTGAATCCCTTGATCCATTTCCTGGTCATGGCCTAACTAATTGGCGATACCTAACTGGCGGCTTATTTTTATGGAAATTCCTCTGCTGGGGATCCCCTCTGCGTCTGAACTGCATTCGATCGGGGCAAACGCTACTCTAGGATAATGGAAGGAGACGTTTAGGATGGTGAGCGGTTCTTGCGTTATTCATTGTTTGAAAGTACTTCGGGAGTTTACGATGAAAATTGAATAGTCGCTGGAGTAGATGACGAATTACCTTTGGCTGCTTTTAGATCTCTATAAATGCAAGTGTAAATTGACGTATTAAGGCCTTAATTGACATCTAGAATATAGAATTTATATTTTCGGAAGAAAGAAAGGGCATTGCAAGCATTTTTTTACCTTCAAATAAGGGTTCGAGAAGACACAAGTACGTAAGACAGTATTGAAGCTGAAAACTTTAAACGCCAAGATTAAATGAGATTAAAAACAAATTGAGGGGTAGATTTAACCCCTCAACGTGAATTGACGAGTCTTACTCGTCAAAGCATTTGACGTCTACTAAGATAAGGCATATGTACTTCGACAACGCCTGCACACTTATTTTTCCAATAAGACGACTGATGGTTCTCAAGTGTGGCAATACTTTCCCAGGTCGACAATAATCCTCAACTATACCAATACTTTCCCAAACCTACTACGTAGTAACAACCTCGAAGGAGGGTCCAGCTTCTCCACCAAGTGGAAATTACGCCCAGCACGACACTGCTCTTCGACAAGCTACTCCCACCTTAAGAGGTTCAGTATGGATGGGAGTGCTAGGATCGAAGCCAAGTTCTTTTCCCTTTACCTGGCTAAATGTGCTTCTAATTCACTCCTGAAGGCTACTCTTGTGCGAAATTGCGCGACATGTCCGACGGAAGCGGATCATTCGCCTACGGAACCGCTCCTGGCTAATTGAATCATCCTAGCCAATTTCCCGCGTCACCAGGGACATGCACGAGAACATCCTGGGATAGACGGTCCTCTCAGGATGAGCCTCTCAGCGGGCAGACCTTCCCTGACACGAATTAACGTTTCTAATAACCTTCTTCCACTCTGCACATGTTCACAGGGAAATACGACACTCGTGGATCTAGACATAGCCCACGCCTAGCGCAGAGGGCGAGTAGTTACATCGGATCTGGTGTAAGAAAATTCGGGCCAGCTCTAGATCTCATAGAGAATTAACGAGGATCTAATCTAGAAGTTATTCCTAGCATAGATTTATACTGAAATCAATTTAGAATTTAATCTAAGATTAGAATTAGATTAAGATCTAATTCTAGAGGCATAAATCGAGGATCTAGCAATGGGGATTCTGGAGGAAGAACAGTGTGGCAAATTATTCTTCCTTTGTCCTTTCAAATCTGTAATTTATAATATTTTGAGGTTTATTTATATCTAAAGCATATTCTTAGTTTCTTTAGTAAAATTCCTCCTAATGAATAACTACGTACATAATTTTATGAAAATACTTTAAACATAAGCAGGTGAGCCCATCTACAAATTTCAGAATTTTAAACTGTAGTTTATTCTGAAGAAAACAGTCTCTTGCGTCTTCCAGTATTACACAACCAAAATCCTGAAGAACCCTCTTCTCTCTCAGTCACTGAATTACCAAAGAAGGGACAGAAAGGCACGATCTCCATCGAAGACGGCGCTAAACCGATCCAGCCGCGTCGCCTTGTCGGCTGACATTTGAAAAGTGCAACAGACTGGCCGCGGCAGAGCGTGAGCCTCGTTGTAGTCACGACGCGGTGCACCTTCCAAATTTAACGCAGGTCGCATACCGACGTGACACGCATTTCGAACGAAATATGCGCGGCTGTTTCACGTGTACCTGTCGACGTCTAAACGAGACCATCAGTGGAGAGACAGTCTCTGAATCAAGGATAAATTCAGCCTGCCACTGGTTCAAACACTTTGTACCGTATTGTTAACAACGTGCGTGACTTTTGCACGCGCGGCGTTCGTGTCAGTCACGACGCGCCAGTGTCTACAAGGCGACGCTTATTACCATTGAAAGCTCGAACCACACGAGCGAACCCATTCGCGAGGCATGCGTTTCCTAGACACTATGGTTAAGGCGCGTCGAGAAATTTTCGTGATACGAGAATTGAGGCCTTAATTGACATCTAGAGTATAGAATGTAATTTTGGAAAGAAAGAAGGGCGTTCAGAGAATTGTTTCACTTAAAAGTAAGGGACCAAGAAGACACAAGTATATGACAGTATTAAAGTTGAAGACTTGCAGTGTTAATATCTCGAAAAGAAGAATATATGACTTAGGTCGTTTTGACTTATAATCGTAGAATTGCAAAGAACAACAGTGGTCTTTGCAATTCACATGCAAGCTATCGAAGACCAATCACTCATAATTCGAAACGATTTCGAAAGTGATCGTCGAAGTAGTCGAATTATGAAACAACAGATAACGAACCCCGCCTGGTCGAGTTGGAAACTGTTTTCGTAATTCCGCGTTGTCTATCGTGCTCGCCTTGTTCCCAAAATAAATCGTCTAGTTGCCTCGCAGAAGAGCTCGCTGCTTCCTTCTTGTTCCTTGTCTTCCACGTCGAAGACGATTCTCGAGGCTGTCTTCGTCGCGAGTATCTCGACGGTGAAGTCCAAGTGAAATTTTCAACGATCCAGCGGGATCTGAGGGGGCCATGAATCGTGAACGCCAGAGCCCACAAACGGGCCAATAGTTTGATTAATTCAATCATAAGTTGAGCAATCGCTGGCTGCGGCTGCGAAGGGTCCCCTCGAAACTTGCAGAGATAAGGGCAGCTCTCGCGGTCGATTCCTCTGCGGTTATCTTGAGACAGTGAATCCAGAGCGAAACGGGGAATTCGTGCTTCCTTGGCGCCGAACGCTGACCTCAAGATGACTCTCGCTGGTCTCGAGCGAACGCGCTAATTTAATTCGAATTTGCTGTCGTAGAGGGTTGATGAAGGGAAGTTTTAAACTTGGAACATTTTTTAGGGGTCTGGTTATGGTTATACCTTAGATCAACTCTGTTACAGCTGCTAAAGTTAAACCTAAAGTAAGGTTTAGTTTCAATTTAAAAAAAAAAGAACTAAAAAACGATTTCTACACGAAGTGTAAAAGTATGTGATATTCAATTCATTAAAAGTGGACTACTTTCTAATAGAGAAAATATCTTTCAGTAGAAAACTGGTAGAAATCAAAAGTGGACTAGCTTAGATGTAACTTGGATGCAGAGTGGACTTAGGTCAAACTTCCCTTTCATTTTAATTAGCTTGAGTACCTGAGAGCAACCTCAAGCTAAACCTGTAACAGCAGCTGTAATCCAAGCCCAAGTTAAAGTCTAGACTCAAACAACTTATTCTATTTCAGTGATACTAGAAGAAACGAATTTTCGCGCAGTGTAAAAATATCAGATTCAATCCAGTGTCTATAAGTAAATTGAAAACAAATAGAGGCCTGTTTAAATTCCCTGCTGTCCATTAATTCTCCCTCCCCCGCAGTTGCGTTAATCACTCGTCAAGAACCGTATTACCGTGTAATTCAGGCGGAATCGCTTTTATCGAGGCGACTACTCTCGAGGCCAATTACTAGTACGACATGATCTTAATGACCCGTCGTCGGTTCTCGACGATTAATTATATCCGCGATTTTTCCAGCACGAGAGCTTCGATTTCGTCGAACAAACGAAGCCACGAGAGTTACTTCAGACTTACGTAAAAAGCACTTGTAGATTTCTAGCCCTCTCTAGAATTATTAACCATCCACGACGTTTCACAGATGACGTCAAGAGTCCTAACGCTACCATCTCGTATATAAGCCAAATCGAGAAAGAATAGGTCTGACACTGTGGTTGTTGAAAATCTTTCCGCGAGCGCTCTTAAAACGTCTGCCATGCCCCGAAGAGCAACTTTCACCGTCGAAACTTTATCGTGTTCCCAACACATTCCTGGTCTCCATCTCTGCCAGATATCAAGCGCTAGATATCTTGCATTACAGGCACGTAGCGCGTGACTTCGAGCGTAGGATCCCTGCCATAACGCTGCAGAAGGGCTTTTCGAGTTCCGCCCTCCTCCGTCGGCGACAGGGTCGTCGTTCCCAGGTCACGTGAAATTCGAACTTCGTACCTCGCTCGTGGCGTTTTTCATTTTCAATTTGAACCGACTCGCTCTTCCCCCGAATTCGTCCAAAGTCACGTTTTTGGCCGAACCAGCGCTTGGCACTCGCGCAATTTCGAGATCGGGCCTATTTATTATTCTTCGCTTCTTAATTTAGACACCGTGGAACACGCGTGACGGAAGCATTACGGTCGTTAAACAAACGTCGTCACGACAATGTCCGTATCGAATCGAATCTCTGTCCGCGATTCGATTACGCAAGGCTGGGATCAGAGTGGCGCGTTGGTATAAATAATTTCGAGATTTCTTGTCCCTAGAACTGCAAGGTAAATCGTCGCAGGCAGGAAATTGGATCTTGTCATTTTTTCGAGTTTTCAAGAAAATACAGAAGTCATTTTACGGAAAAATGTTCAGTTTTAGAAAATATATATTTGCAGTAGGATCTGGATTATCTGGATCACTAGATTTAAACCTGAAGCACCTCTTTAATAGCTAGTTTTGTCAACTTTGATAGGCATCTGTTGTGTATCAAAAAATGGGGTGAATAGAGATATAGCTCTAGGTGTCAGTAGATAGTATTTAAATACACTACTCAAAAAACTGATGGCATAGAAATATTGTGAGCAAAAGTTGGCTAATATTGAAATTAAAAGAGAACGCTTTTCCAAGCACCACCAAATACTACCAAAAAATCGATAAAAATTCTCCTTTCTCATAGCTTCTGAAAATGCTTTCACATCCTCCATAAATCGGTCTCAGTGGGCTCCCACGTCACCACGGAATTGAATTACCTGAAAAGCCAGCGCGAGGAGTGTTCTCCATTAACAATGCTCGCCTGTGCCCGTGGACGCGAAAGAAACCGCGCAAAGGGAGAAAGGAGCGATGCAGGGGGTGGAAGCTCGCGGAAAGTACGGAAAGAAAAGGGGCCTGGTGGAAACACAGGCATTCGAAAACACGCGGGAGAAGCCTCAGCCTCTCGGAGGCTTCCTTATTGTCCGCGCGAGAAGAGAATGCCTGGTACACGGCGACGACTGCAGTTCCACGGAGCGGAATGCATTAGGTAGATGGAACGTGTAATTGGAGTCGCCGGCGTGTGCATGTACGCGGCCCACCTGTCGTGTTTCTCCGCCACCCCCTTCGTCGTGTCCCCTCGCTTTCTTTTTTCCTCCCCGCCGCGTTCCGCCATTAACCTGTTTAGCTTGGACGTCAGATAAAAGGGTCGCCGTTACGTCGCAACGATTTCCACTTTCTGTTCGCGACGGTTCCACTTTCCGAACTGCAGGAGAACACTCCATCGAGCACGTAGTAGTTCACCTGAGAATCTCTCGGCTTAACGTGAACTGTACTCGAGACCGCTGTGTCTCTTGTCTCGGTTTTGACGAATTTGGGGTCGGAGACTGGAATACTGGCACTCCTAGAAGGTTTCTGTAGTCCTGTGCCTGGATTACATGTGCCACGATTTTTGAAGAGTTGAGTTTTTAGTCGGTCAATGTGGTGTTGTGTCTGACAGGTACAGAGTTTGAGAATTCTGTTCTGATTAAGCGTGCAACTTGCATAGGTATGTAATTGTTATGTGTAGAACGTTGTAGGCGAACAAATTGGAACGTTCTACTCTCTTTGAAGTATCCTTCATCAGTATCCCCATGTGTGTCTGAGTCTCGATCTGAACATTCCTGGAGGAAGATTGTTACTTTAACCCTTTCGCTGCAGAGAAGATAAAACTATGTTCTAATAAAAGAATCGTCTAAGATCAAATCATGTGGAATGAAACTTATTTCCAAAGAAACTCGAATTACGACAAACACAGTAAATTTTCTAACAATTTTTCATATCTACTATTTCTCGGTTTACGTTCCACCACTAAAAATGGTACCACAGAAAATCACAGAATGAAGCTTTCGTTCCAAACGCGTCGAGAGGGTTAAAAACGCTGCACGAAAGATTTCGACCCCCTCCGTATAAGTGTGAGCGAGTGAGAGCGATTGAAGGGATGAAGTGTGCGTAGAAGTGAGAAAGAGAGAGGAGTTACGCGTAAGAGGAACAAAGCCACGTTAAGCTGGTTGCGATTGGTGTGTTGCAGACACGAGGTGCCTGTCACCTCGGAGCCGATCACGGTGATACACATGGACGAGGACGTCGTCGTGGTCAACAAGCCCGCCTCCATCCCTGTAAGTGGTGTACTGCCAGGACTGTACTGCCAAAACGCTTGTGTGTCGCCTGGTCTGCATCCCGACGCGACGATTGTCCGCACGCCGCGCGATTGTTCGCCCGCTAGCACGCTTCCCGCGGCATGGCCGATTATTTTTGGCCCGAAGGCTCCCCGTACGATCAATCCCCGAGTTTGTTTGGCCTGCTGGCTATCTATCGTCCGCGATATTCCATCGTTGCACGCTCCGTTTCGAGCTGGGAATACTGCCGGGCCATTCGCTTGTCACTGTCATCGGGATTGGACGCGATCTGGATTGCGCGGGGCTTAATTTGGGACAGCTGGTGGGATGGAGGATTTTTTTATTTAAGAAGAAGTCGAGTTTTGGGGGTTTGAGGATTGAGGATTTTGAAAGGAGGAAGAGGGAGGAGTCATACCAGGTGTGGAGAAGGGGCAGGGATAAGGGTGATGAGAAAAAGACGGTTTTTGGGGTGAAGAAGAAGGTTAGAGGTAATCAGGGGTGTAATATGCGTAAAAGTGATGGGAGGGAGGATAAAGTGGGCGTGGCTTATTGAGGACTGGGATAAAATGGGTGGAGCTTGATAGAAGTGGGGATAAAATGGGTGGAGCTTAACATGAGTGGTCATAATGTAGGTAGAGCTTAATAGAAGTAGGGATAAAGTGGGTGGAATGTAATAACAGTGGGGATAAAGTGGGTGGAGCTTAACATGAGTGGTCCTAATGCAGGTGGAGCTTAATGGAAGTAGGGATAAAATGGGTGGAATGTAATAACAGTGGGGATAAAGTGGGTGGAGCTTAACATGAGTGGTCATAATGCAGGTGGAGCTTAATGGAAGTAGGGATAAAATGGGTGGAGTTTAACAAGAGTGGGGATAAAGTAGATAGAACTTGATAAGGGTGGAAATAAGACAAGTAACAATTAATAAGAATAGAATTACTGTAGCTAAAGCTTCATAAAAATGGGACTAATATGGGCGGTATTTAATAAAAGTTGGTCTCAGGTGGGTGGAGCTTAATAATAGTGGTATCAAAATGGGTGGAGCTTCATAAAACTGGGACTAAAATGGGTGGAACTTCGTAAAAGTGTGACCAAAATGGGTGGAGCTTCATAAAAATGGGACTAAAATGGGCGGAGATACGTAAACACAGGACTAAAGTAGGTGGAGCTTCGTAAAAGTAGGACAAAAGTAGGCTAATCTTAGTAAAAATAAGATCAAAAGTGGGAATAAAGTAGGTGGGGCCAAACGAATATCCCAAAAATGAACCAGAAATATTTCAAACATAAAAATACATATTTATTTCCAAGTCAGTCCAATCTTCACATGACAGTGCAACTATTTAATTTTCGACCACCACCTCAAAATTCAAAATACTACATAAATATACTAATATTAAAAAAATGAGCATTCCTACTTCACAACTGGCAATTCTCAGCTCAGAAGCATTTGCAAATCAATTCGTGGAGTACTTATAATTTCATAGCTCCAGAGAATCATTAAGTTATAAAAAAAAACAGAGGGCAACGTTCAAGCTCGCTACGCGTTCAGTCGCCGATCAAATCCCCGCGTTTCTTTTCCTAGCACCTTTTTACCATGTCACGGTAAGTTTCCGTCTCTTCGCTTCTCGCAATTAACTCCACGCATGCACGCTTCGACGGCTGTATTTTTACTAATTTTCCTATCTACGGCCTTGCCAGCCAGCTTGGTTACTCATCGTTCAACAGCGATAACCTTCTGCTGGACACGGCTAAACGATTATGAATAATCGAACCGCAATTTTGCAATGCATTTTTGCGCGTTGACTCCTTCGCATACACTTATGTTTTCTCATTTCAAATTCCTCTCCTCCAGCTCGAATCCTTCATTCGTCCTTTGTCACTATTTCCACAGACGACAGTTTTCCTTCTTGGCATACTTTCCCCGCAAATCCTCCATGAATAATTACATAAATTTTTCCTCTGTCAAGCGACAATATCAATTAGATAAATCTTGAAATTACCAAGGCCTTAAAATTCAAAAAACTTTTTATAATCGATTGACTATATCTCCTCCAACAAGTTAAAACTTCTGTTCGAACTCTCCTCCCTTCTTTTCAGACCTCGCCGAACCATTTATCTCAACATCACACGCGGCTCGAAGTCGAAAAATCTATAGAATACACCTATGACATTAATCGTTCTTCCAGTACCTAAGGATTCCAAAAAGAAAAGAAAGGAAAATCGTTAACATTTCCTCGTAAATGTCAGGGAGTTACTGCTGGATAGCAGTCAGCTTTAAATGCCAACGAGCACAATGGAGTATCGTTCCCTGATCCACGGACCCCCAGACTCAAATCGATTCTCGCACAATCAGATTCGCGGGAAAACCTCGCGCCTTTCTCGATGAAATTCCGTTTCGTTATCTCCCACTGGAGATCGGCGCAGATAAGAAGGGGCCAGTCACGGCGAATCAATCGCGGAACCTTTCAAAATAGACTTCCGCTCGTATAACTCGATAAACGCTCTTTGGACGCGGCGCTCTTTCTTCGGGCCGCGTAATCGCGTTATACATAATTGAAAATTGCAGAGCAGAGGCCAAGGCTCGCGTAACGCTCGGGTGTAAATTACAGCTCGGTTACAGAGTCGCGTGTTCGTTAATGAGGCGCGATTAAAATCGGTATTCTGCGGGAATCGCGGTCCCTTGGCGCATATTGCGCCTGAATCCACGTGGTAAATCATTCGAGGCGCGCTTTGTCAGTGAAAATGTCACCGAGATCGTTAAAGGTTTCGAAACTGTTAGATGAGGCTAATGGGAGAATAAGGTAGAGGAGTATTGCGAAGGCAGGCCACTTTCTACTTGTCGATCCTCGGTGATGCGCGATAGGATCGGTGAGGATATTCTGAGATAAGATGATTGCTGATTGGAGGAGTTAGCGGTCTTTGAAAGGACGATGAATCTGTTGCAACTGTTAGGTGTCTGATGTTTTAATCATAGAAGAAACATTAGAGTCGAGATTTGAAAACTGTACTAATTTAACTTTTATCAAGGTTTTAAAACATTTTTTTTTATTTTTTAACAAGATTTTTATTATATGAAAGACTAAGAGTCATTCTCAATACTTTTAAAATCCTCGATGTTCTCCAATTTTCAAAATTTTATTTTCAGTCAAATCCAGCATGTATTAAGCTATTGCAAAATAATTAAATTACATCGTGAACGATGATCGAAAACTACTCCCTTCTGAAAAATTCACGCTAAAAAATTGAGCGAATGAAGCTTTCTCGTTCCATCGTCCAGAATTCGACTTGTCCGTGTGTTTGTTCAAAGTTTTCCTCTGTAATTTATAGCCCTTTGCTGAGCACGAGAGCGTAACCAAAGAGAAACTGAGCGAAACATCGAGGGACACTTAATTACCATTCAGACCATTCAGTTAATCGGCGTAAAAACATTTTCGCGACCGCGAAATGATCATTTAATTACAGGGGAGAACACAATGGACAAGCTGGTTTTATTTTCCAGCCTTTTATCCGCGGGACTGAAATTCACGTGGAAAAGCACGTTAAATTTTACAGTACATCCAATCGGAGGGATTTTTTCCTGTCTACCATCAACCAATATGAAGGTTTCACGCGATCATTTCGTTAATATTGCTTTTTGAAAACGAGCGTAATATATCATAAAAAATTCACTTTCGGCAAAACAGTGTCTATTAAAAATACAGGTTGTCCCGAAAGTCACGAGGGGATTAAAGTATTTTATAAGGTAGAGATCTGATTGAGCCCTGATTTTTCTAATAAAATTTTACCATTTCTTATTTGTGCATTTTCCATAATTAATCTCCCAGGCCTTCTCTACAAACTCTGTAAAAAGCAATGAAAAAACTAAATACAAAAAAGCCACTAAATATTCAAACCCCATCGTGACTTTTGAGACACCCTGTATCAGAAACAAACTTAACTGAACTATTGACTAAAATTAATATTAATTAAATTACATGCCCAGTTTTCCTCCTAAGTAATAATCTAACTTTCAAATAAAATTATTCCCTTCCTCCCTTGTCTCCATAGTCCACTTTGGAAATTCCTGTACTCTATTGTAATTTTAAAAACACTGTCATCGAGTCCAGAGTAAAACAATGCACAAAAAGATCCTCGAAAGAGAAATTAGAAGAGAAGAAATTCGATAAGATTAAATTCGTTTCGCAATGAACCTTTATCCTTCGAAATTCAAGCAATTTTCAATCGGAATAATTCCAATGAAGTGATTCATTTCGTTCGAGCTTGAAGTCAGAGGAAAAGTGGAGGAAGAGAAGAATGAACAACAATGCTCTCCCTGATGCAATCGCCTTAAAAAATTAAGTCCACCTCGAAAGCTTCTTACCGTAGTAAAAAATAGTTTGACCTGAAAGACGAGGGGTGGGGATGGGACGAGGGTTGCCTCGCGTATCCACCTCGAGCTTAGCGGCGATTGGGTCGAGCGTGCAGGGGTGCAAGGGGTGAAGGGGCTCAAAAGACGGGATTATCCAACGAATCGAGTGGCTCTCGTTGTCAGTCGGCTGTCAACGTGTCTTTACGACCTGCTACTTCCTGTTTATTATCCCGTTTATTCGCTGTTTATGCCTCAAATGATCCTGGGACCATCAACCTGTCCACTTTCCATCAAATTGCTCCCAACAAGCGCTTTAGTTTTATTGCGTCGTTCTTGGTAGAGGATCTAACCGCAAATTATGTTTTTCTTTTTATAATATATATAAAGACATTTTATTGAGCAATAAGAATATGATAAAAATAGTACTCTTGGAACTTGACAGACATTTAGTCAGATGTTAAAGTTAAATTTCTTTGGTACTGGTATATGCATATCTGCATATGAAATTAGTCGGTAGAAATAATTGAAATTGGTTTCTTTTAGAGAATACTGCTTTTAGAATGTGTAGTAGAATTATTTGATTAAATGTGGAGATTGGAATTGGAGGATTCTATTATTCGAATTTTCCTGGGTGAAGGCATACGAATATACTCTTAAATGGAAAATGGTCATAATTTTATTACAGATTTTAGTGGTTAATTAAAATAAAAATAGGGAAGAATAATGTGGAGTGACCATTTTTATTTGTGGATTTCTTTATATTTTACTGATAAGGATATTCGAGATTGTCTGACCAGGGACGACCTTATTCTACTTACAAAAGAGATGCTTAAGAACCTCTTCAATATTCCAATCTATTTTCAACTTTCTCCATATCAGATTCATAATATTACCACTTTGGACCCCCGATCCACTCTTCAAATATCTAGAAAACCACCCCTAAAAATACTGCGACAAGAATTCCTCGACTTTGCAACTTACAACATTAAATTTCACCTTTTTCTTTTAGCAAACAAGTTCCAAAAAATTATGCACCATTGCGTACACTATGGAAACAATTTCTCCAAGATAAATACCATAACAAATATAGTTTCAAGGAACTCTCCTTTCAGTTTCCACGTGACAGTTCAAAGCAAAAACAAGTCTTCCCAAAACAATAATCCTAAATCCATCCTCCCAGAAACCTCAAATCAGAACTCTTCACTCGCCAAAGGATCTGAAAATAATTCAAGCCACGAACGAAAGCCACCCTCGAGTACCATCGAGCCCCCCGTCATCGCGTCCCATCAAAAAGTCGCCCCTTTGACGCGGCCCTAGTCCAGCCCCAAATGACCAAACATTTATCGAGGGTCCAGCGATCGGTGTCGCTGGAAAGGGCCACGGTCCTCGATCGTTTCGCCGCGTTTTTTGAGGCCCCAGCTCGGCCTCGTTGCCCACGCCGCGAGCACAAACATCGGTCGTGCAAACGCCGCCGCAGTCGTCGAATCGTTCCCCTTTGTCGCGGTCGATCACGTGCTTTTTTTTCCCCCCCTCCCATCGTGTTTCGAATGCCTGCGGGAAATGGGTCGTCGCGGGCCGTGACATCGCGTGCAGCGAGCATGTTTCTGCACGTGCGTTCGCGTGCGCACACGTGTCCCGAGCGTCACGCGCCCGCGCTCGCCACCGTTCGGGTAATATTCTAATGGGCACGTCGGAGAATCGTGCCTGGGCTCGGATTTCGCTCCGCGGAGCCGCGCCACGCCTTTCATGACGGTTTTAAAGCAAACGCTTTGCACGTTTGATTGCCGCGGTCACTTTGCCTGATGGATGATCGTGTTCCCTTTAATTAGAGCGAAGTGGGTGATACTGGCCACGCGTGATACTTGGGGTAGCAGCTGGAAGGTGGCTGATAGCGGAAATACTGGTTATTTGTAATAACTGGCGTGATAAAGGGGGGAGTTGGGGAAATTCTGTGGCCTTTCTCGATGCAAATTTTCTTGGGCCTGCTTTGAGGCTTTTCACTTCTTGGAGCAGTGGAATGAGTCTGAGAATAGGATAGTTAAAGTGACTGGAAAGATGTTGAGACTGGTAGCATTCTCGTTTTTGAGACGTACATTTTGAGTAATTATGCAATGGGGAATAACAGTAGTATGTTACGTGGGATAATGATTTTCTTTGCGAAGATTTGACCACCCTTATGAAATATACTATCTAGCTCTGAAATCCTTAGAAAATCGTCTGGCAGAAGACTAGGATTTAATTGAATGCCATTTTCATTTAAAAATGATTTTTTGGGAATAGTCAACTCTTAGCGTCAAATGTTTATAAGAGTACTGTTACATTAAATAACTTCCATTTGCAAATTAGGTGAATATCTTTGTAACATAAAAATTCACTCTTTTTTAGAATTCCTTCTAAAATAACTGTACATGACAAATCATCTTTTATTTTTAGTATATCTAAGTAAATTTAACCCTCCTGCAAAATATTTTCCAAAGTGAATGAACATATTTGATCGATCGCAAATAGAGAAATATCCTCCTGCTTTATTTGCCCTCCTTTCAAAGCGTTTCCAGTCACGATATCAGTAGATCCCTTATCGATACTCAATTTTCTACTTTGTCCCTCTCTCCCCTGTATTTCCAAGCGCTGCTTTTTCACTTTCTAGAAAAATAAATTACATTAATCTCGGGTTTTCAGGTGCATCCATGTGGACGATACCGACACAACACTGTCGTCTTCATTCTGGCGAAGGAGTACAACCTGAAAAACCTTAGGACGATCCACAGGCTGGATAGACTGACCAGCGGTATACTCCTGTTCGGTAGAACACCAAAAAAGGCGCGACAGATGGAGCACCAAATAAGAAACCGACAGGTTTGTTTCATCATCTGAATGATCTGTGGAAACTGGCTGATCGATCTCGATTCGAAGTTTCTGTTCGACTTTTAAACACTGAAGTGACAATAATTCTGCACAGTGTTTAACAAAGGAAAAATAGTCCTGAAATAATAGAAAGCATTGCTCTGTAGACACAAACATATTTTGTCATTCTCTGGGCAAACTGGGACATCTATATCTATGGCATCAGGTTTCGAGGCTTTCAAAAACATTGAAAAATCCTGAGATATTTAACAAAGCTTCTGCTGAAATTATACAATGATTAAAACCTTTTTCAATAAAAGCAAGAATTATCTTTTGCAAGGAACAATTTCGCTTCTGCCATCAGTGACCCAGATTGCCCATTAAAGATTAAGAAAGATCTGTGTTGAAACTAGACTCTAAGTCAAGTGAAAACGAAGCTACTGAAAACCTGATCGCTATGGATTCTCTATCAACACCAGAAACTTCGATCAAGCCATCACCCAGCTCCTCAAACTTCCCAACACAACTAAATTATCAAATTTCTAACGCATCCAATTTCAGGTGCACAAACAGTACGTCTGTCGAGTGGAGGGCGAGTTCCCCGAGGAGGAAGTGGTCTGCTCAGAGCCCATCGAGGTGGTGTCCTATAAAATAGGCGTCTGCAAGGTGTCAGAGAAGGGCAAGGACTGCGTGACCCGCTTCAAGCGCCTCAGCTACAATGGCAAATCATCAGTGGTGCTCTGCAAGCCCCAGACAGGTCGAATGCACCAGATCCGCGTGCACCTTCAGTATCTAGGCTACCCAGTGGTGAACGATCCACTGTACAACCACGTGGTGTTCGGTCCTCAAAAGGGGAAGGGTGGGAACATCGGTAAAACCGACGAGGAGCTGGTCAGAGACCTGATCAGCATCCACAACGCAGAGAACTGGCTGGGGATGGACGGGGACTCGGAGATGAGCCTGTTCAAGCCGAAGCTGGACATAGAGGATCGCGTTCTGAGCAGCGACAAGGACGGCTCGTCGCCCTCCTCCACCCCTGGCCTGGGGGAGGAGGAGCAGCAGCAGCAGCAGGAGCAGTCGCTGAAGGTGACGGTGGGCACTCAGACTGGCTCAGAGCCGCCTGACTCCAGCTTCGCGAATGATAAGATGACGGTTGACCCACACTGCTACGAGTGCAAAGTGAAGTACAGGGACCCGAAGCCCTCTGACCTGGTGATGTATCTGCACGCGTGGCGCTACTGCGGCCCTGGCTGGGAGTACGAGACCCCGCTGCCAGCGTGGGCAGCCAGCGACTGGACCGAGGAGGAGCGATAGTTTCAGTTCAGGAACCACCATCGAGCTGTCACCACCCTTCGTACCCCTTTTTGATATCCTTACCCCGTGCCTTCCATCCGCCAGCGAGCGATCTCGACCATCGTACATGTACCCACCCCTGTGACCAGGTCGCTGGACTCGCGGTGAGACCTCAACGTTGGTCCTCGACGAGAAGCTGGTGCTCCAGGTGTTTGCCCCGATTCCGAGGCTCTGACGAGAAGCTCTGGGATCTAAATTTTAGATTTTTGTGGATTTTTTAGTGGCCATAGGAGCTTGAAATATTGAGCCAGGGAAATACTGTAGGCTTCTAACCTAGTAACCACTTGTCTCCTAATCGTTGGCGACACTGGGTTTAGTATTTCAAGTCCTATCTCTGTGAAAAGCCCTGTTGAAATCTGAGAATTATGCCTAAGACTTCTGTCTCTGAAAGCATCTTAGTGAACCTCTGTTCAAGTTTCACTTGTCTATGTTTTCTGAGGGGTTCGCTGGATGCTTGGCTGTTTGTATGCGAAACGTTGAGCTTAAAGTAAGCTGTACACTTTGACTGTTGATTCGGGAGAGCTAGGTTCACGGGTTCGTAGGTACCACTGATGGATTTCTAGATTGTGATCGAGATTGTGATTGTCCCGTGACGAGGATGGGTATGGAAGATTGAACCACCAGCCTGATACAGGGTGATGAAACGATTTTAGCTGGTTCTATAAATGGATCGATCGAAAAGTCACTGCCACTGGAATGCACGAGAGATGATTGATGCATCTATCAGCCGCGGGGTCCCAGACACGGATCGAATCTTGTTCTTGATTTATGACGTGAAACTGGGGCAAGAGAGGTCGTCCCTTCTGTTTCTAAGGTCCCGTGTCAAGGACGAGATTGGCGGCTCCCGATCTTGGAACAAAAAGCGCTATACCATGCTTCTGAACACTAGTTCCAGAACCTTTCACTTCCTTATGTGACTCTTTCAGCCTTTGACTGGTAACGTGAAGTCGAATTAAATTAATGCATAAGTATCTAATGTTAGATATCGCATCCAAGCGAGGGCTCGCGAGCCCTGTGGGCTTTCCCTCTCCCATCTCCCATGACATATTAATGACAATTTAATACTGAGTTAATAATGTACACGAGCCCTAATTCGTGATAATTTATCCACAATTTCTCAGTATAATTATATTCCCCCTAAAATACCAGTCAAAGAGAAACAGTCACACTCAGCATGCTCTGCTGCCCAATCGACCTCTTGACTATTAAGAATCAGCTCTGTACTACCTTCACCGCTCATCAACCCTACCAAGACAACAATAATTGTAAATTAAATGTCTGAATATCCTGTAAAGCCCATAGAACCCGATAGTTTCACCAAGTCACATATCTCTTCACAGAGGGAAAGCAGAATCATCACTAAACGTAGAAAAGAATCGTCGTCGACCAGCGTTCAATAATCATCCTCGAGAGCCACGCAGGCAAAGGGGGCTGACGTAGGAAACCGCAATAGAAATGCGTCTATTTTTATGGCTGATTATATATAATATATATTATATATATATACAAATATACAGGAAACTAAACAGTGGCGCAGGTCCAGCGGCAGGGGTCTCCAAATGATAAAAGCGTGATCTTGCCAGAGGATAGCCAACGATCATGCCAAAGAGTGAGCGCGTCCGGCAAGGGAGAGAAAGAAAACAGCGAGAGAGTGTGAGTGTGTGAGAGAGAACGAGAGAAAGAGAGAGAGAGAGAAAGAGAGCTTTACTTCAAATCATATCGTGTACGTGTACCTTGTTCCAGCGCGTCCTGAATTGGCCGCGCGTCCGACGCGGCAGGACTAGCAACAAGTACAATCGAAGCGAGTGAAATAACGAGATAAACGTCGTACATTATTTTGCTACGAGTCACGTTCGTCTCCTCTAGCGGGGCTATACCATAGGATTTTATCTTGCGCCGCGTGTGTCCGTGAGGGGCGACGGAAATCGAGAATCCAGATCCCTCTATTTTCCTGGTGGGTCAAAGATGTTGCCACTTGAACGATGGCCCATTTATACACGTCGCTGTGTAGCTTCCATGGTTTTTCTTTCCTTTTATAATATATCACGCAAGATTCTTCGAATATACGATGCCTCGAGCAAAATGGTTCGTATCTTTGGCTCACTGTGCAAGGGTACCAAAATACCTGGTTGCTGTTTAGCATGTGAAGTGGCCGGGCTAAATTGAAGGTAATTAACGAGATCAAGGAAAGGGGAACAAGAATCTTTTGTACAAAAGCTTTGTAATAATTGTGGATAAAAGAAATAATAAAAACATGTTTATCGATTTAATGAAATGATAATGAATCGAGAGATTCGAGGGTACTTCTGTGAATGTTCCGTCGTCACCCATGGTTCTCGGTTGCAACAGGCAAACGGAGAGCAGTGGACAGAGATTTTAGATAGATAGTGGTAGGAGGGAGATATAATGTAACAACGGACCTATCATAAAAGACAGTGTGTGCGCTTACTAACTCACCGGAATACCTTGTTAATCGCAAGTTATTCCGAATTGTAACGGCTAGCTTAATTTTATTTAAGTAAACTAACTCGATATTGAGGGGAAAAAATGAAAAAAAAATGATATAAAGAGGAGCGAAACTTTAAAAGACAGTCTCAATCTAAATGGCACAGAAAAAGAGAAAACATCGGTCTGTAAATGGAGCAAGCGCTTTTGTATGTATATATATTTGTATTGTATACGATATATACATATATTGTATACGCACATTGTACCGTATCCGAGCGACATTATTATCTGTACTGTAGTCAGCGGAACGTTAGTGCTAGAGAATTTTTTTCTTGTATAATGGACGAATAAATGCAAACTATCGTTCGGTACCCCTGCCTAATGTCTCTGTATCGATTTCAACTCGTCGATCATTTAACAGTTTAATTTTGTCATGGCATCTACAGTAAAAACACACAAATAGAAAATTCATGAATTAGGACGAAAATGATACTAATTCTGAACATTGAAAATCACTGATTTTGAATCGTTTCGTCTGTAATCGATCCAGGATTCTCGAGGCGATCTAATCACTACACAGAAATACAAATGAGTGTTATTTATAACATATTTTATTCACCGAACCGTCAAGATTTAATTAACCAGGGTCTGGCGGAATTACATAGGAAATGTGACTACACCGCGCACGTGGATTCGCATATGTACACTGAAAATAAATATAAAATCACTCTCTTACAGATTCATATAGTCCGCACATCTCCCTTTCGCACGTTCGACGCGTAATAAAATGTGGAAAACTCGGTTGTAACTAGTCACTACCTTTATTTTCAATTGGACACAGCTTGTTTGCGCTCCCTAATGCGCGCTTCTATTTCTGGCCGGAAGTGCCTGATCAAACCCTGCACTGGCCACGCAGCACCATCCGCCAAAGCACAAATAGTATGGAGTTCGATTTGTTTAGTCAACTCCCACAGCATATCTATCTCGTGCTCCTCTGCCTCTCCTTGTGCGAACCTGAAGAAAACACTCTTCAGTATCCCTCAACTTCTACTATATTCTAAATTCTAAAATATAACCTATGCATACCTTCTCAAGATTTTGTACATCCAACTGATTCCCTCGCGACAAGGAGTACACTGTCCACAAGACTCGTGCTTATAGAAGCTAATGAGACGCGTGATAGCCTTGATAATATCTGTTTGCTTATTCATTACAATCACAGCTGCTGTGCCAAAAGAGCTCTGCACCCTGACGAGATCGTCGAAGTCCAACAATACTGTATCGCAGACGCTACAGAATTATGAAGCTCATTAGAGATTTAAAAGACTTTTGTTTCTTTAATTCTGTACCTTTTGGGAATGACCGGAGTCGAGGATCCACCAGGAATGACACCTAGAAGATTATCCCATCCACCAATTACTCCTCCAGCATGCCTTTCAATGAGCTCTTTCAAAGGAATGGACATTTCCTCTTCTACTGTACATGGGTTGTTCACGTGTCCCGAAATGTTAAACAATTTCGTTCCATGATTACGTGGACGACCGAACGACGCGAACCAAGAACCGCCTCGTCGACAAATTGTCTATATAAGAAAATTATAATTTTAGAAATGTGACTCAGTATGTACACATTTCTTAATATTGCTAAATACGTACAGGAGCTACGGCAACTGTTTCCACGTTGGTAACAGTGGTGGGGCATCCAAATAACCCAACATCAGCTGGGAAAGGTGGTTTTAGCCTTGGTTTTCCCTGCTTGCCTTCGATAGATTCGATGAGAGCTGTTTCCTCTCCACAAATGTATGCTCCAGCTCCACGTTGCACAAAGATATCAAAATCATAACCAGAGTCACAGGCATTCTTTCCGATAAGACCAGCTTGGTAAGCTTCTGCAATAGCAACTTGCATGTTGGACGCTTCATTGTAGAATTCACCACGAATGTAGATATAAGCTGCACAAGCTCCCATTGCACGACCAGCGATGAGACAGCCTTCTACTAACTTATGAGGATCATGGCGAAGGATTTCACGATCCTTGCAGGTGCCTGGTTCTCCTTCGTCTCCATTGACTACTAAGTACTTTGGCCTTCCATCACCTGGTTTGTTCATGAACGACCATTTCATACCAGATGGGAAACCGGCACCTCCACGACCTCTCAGACCAGAAACTTTGATCTCATTGATGATCCAGTCAGATCCTTTGTCTAAAATCTCTTTAGTTTTGTACCAGTCACCCCTCTGCAAAGCACCCTTCAATCTCCAGTCATGTCTGCCATACAAATTCGTGAAAATACGATCTTGGTCAGCCAGAGGGCCACCTCTTTTCTGCAAATGAAATCAACAGACATAGAATCGATGTCACAAGTAATGCGTCAAGCACAAAGTATCCAGTAAACGAACTTTTCCTTCTGGTGCGGCATCGGCAAGAGTTCTCTGCTGTTGGTTGCTTAAAGCTGATCCAAGGAGACCTTAAAAACGAGTGAATCTCTTTAATTATATAACCTTGACTAATAGCGTCGTAAATCGATGAAATTTTGGTGGAATGTTGAAGCAGAAGAAGTATGGGAATTCTGCGCGCTGTTATAATCTTGAAAATTTCATACACCATATGTATGATAAAAACAAAGGAATGTCAAAACTCACCTAATTGTCTCCTCGGAACCTGAAAGCAACGCACTATGGCACCAGCCATCTTGCCCATCTGGTTCCATAAATTGCAGCGAGAAACGAGTAGAAATTATAGGAAATTTTTGTGTCTCTATGATATGTTGGATCCCCTTACATCAAATGTTCTCACTGAACGACTTGCTGTTCATAAATATTACGATAAAATACAATCTCTCAGTACTTATAAAATACTGAGCTATTTAGTATATTAATTTGAAAACGAAAAAAACAGAGTAATAAAAAAAATTAATTTGGAGAATCCCTAGGAAATTTTGAGTCACCAATAGAAATATTTGTAATACTGAAGTTTCTTCTTTAATTAAATAAATATACTTAAAATTCTTATGCAATTATAAGTGAAACATTGAAATCAATAAACTATGGATTATACATCCCCCAACCTTTCACATCCGTGAGGTTGTCGAGTGTCGCCACATAAAGTGCGCCTTAAGATCCAGTGCTACCAACATTCGAAGTCAACTTTCAAGCTAGTAAATACCCTACAGAAACTGACAGCCAGAGAGCAATTTTCTGCTTGAATTTGACTGTCGCGAACCTCTTCGCATGCGTATCTATGAACAATATTTTCTTAAATAATATTGTCAACTGTTCGCGTATTCCAGTATCGTAACAAACGATACGAATATGGAAGTTCTTCTCGCTGGCCTTTTATTTCCAAGGTGAAAGCTACAGTGACCAACGTAAAGTAAAGATCGCATTTAATCCGCGTGCTCTAGGCTCGCCGTGACTGACGAGTCGCTGCATCGCGATAATGGGTCATGATTAATTATGGAAAAGCGAAATGCTGGCAGCAAGGAGGACCGTCAGGTCCTCCAGTACTTTATTGCCAAACAGGACACTCTTTTGGGGTGTATGTCTGGCGACAAGAAATTGAATACGCTACGCCCCGGCATGCTTGTGGAGGCGATCGAGGATTTGGGAGACAGTGCACTAAGAGTGCGTGTCGTTGACACTACTGGATCAGAAGTTTGGCGTGGGACAGAATGGCGTTGCCACAGATACGATTTAATCGCAGTCACAGCAGACGTATGGAAATATCTGGTTGCGGTAACAGCCCCTCAAGAAAGGATTCGCTTGGCCAACCACAAGCGATTGTGCAAAGAGCTCCTGAGCCTGGATGTAAATGACAGCGTCTGGTATTGCCCAGAACCCCAGGGATGCACCAAACAGTTGGCTGTTATTAAATATATTGGACCTGTGCCACTACTTGGTCAAGGATATTATTTTGGCCTTGACTTGTTGGTAATTTTCTATGATGCTTTATGTTTGATTTGACATTGTGGTGCACGCTTGGTGTTCGCATTTCGTGCTTAGTTTAATAGTTTTTAGAATTGGATTCGCTGAGTGAAACTGTGGATTATGTTACGATATAAGCAAACAGAATCTTTATACTTTGAATTGTATATGGGATATTTAATTGCATAGAGTTGGGTATTATATTAACTTTGGAATTCATCTGAGTATTAAGCAAATATCACAACATATACTTTAACTTTTTAAGTTTAGGTGTTAAAGATATATTAATGTAATTTTTGTATGTAATCTATAGGAAAGTCAAGACCCATCCAAGACTCCTTTGCTATGCAAAGAATATTTTAAATCTAACCACGTAGAAGGAAGATTTGTTACATTAGGTGATATTTTCCCAATGAAGCCTGAAGGTCCCACAGGTCTTGGAAACTCTGATGAAAGTATGAAAATCAGGATTCTATTTCTATTGGTTCATGGTATACATCTACTAAGGTATTTTCAATTTCAGGTGTGTTCTTGAAGACAGACACAGGAAACAATTACACAAATGACAAAAAAATATCTGTATTAGACTCTATACCACCTGTTCTCCTAGAGAAATTCAGCTTGTACGATGATAATAAAAACAATAACAGGGATCAATGTTCTCTGCCAAAAGAATTCCATCAGTCTAAAAAACTAGCAACACTTGAAAATGATAGTAACGTAACAAAAAATACGAATGTTCATCCATACACACAATCTGGTAATAGAAAAATAAATTTTGAGTTTTGCTTAATAAATGGAGAACTTCACGAGCTTTTCTAGTAACCTCACATAGTGTGCTTGCCTTTGCTCATTGGTGCAATAGAGGGAGTTAAGAATAACCGAGGTAGTTAAAAATAGCTACGATCGCAGCCTGTTTCAGTATTGCCGGTAACTCTGACTGTTGTTAAATTTTCGGAATTTTTACTGCAAAATGTCTGCTATGTTGCAAAACATTCCTATCTTCGTTTTAGAACACAAATGGAGTAGTGACATAGAATCAAATGTGTATAGTGATGTAGAAGAAATATTTGAACATTCGAATCCCTTGGATTACAGTAAGGGAAACTTGGCATTCTCGTAAACTCTACTGCACTTCCGCATTGCGTGTTTATAAATCACATTACTTGGCTTCGTTTTATTTTTATTTTACACGCAATATGTAAATATTAATTCGGATATTTTCTATTAAAATAGGAAGTACACCGGAAAAGAATGAAAATAAAAAATTAGCACGAACAGATAAAACAGATTTAATTGTGGGTTCAAATGTAAAAGTGCTTTTGGATTCTGATGTGCATTATGGAATTATTCGTTGGATCGGTACACCCCTTGGCATTGCTTCTGGTAAATTGATGGCAGCTGTAGAGCTGGTATGTCTAACAGGCAATGTTAATTAACAGAAAATGATATTAAAAATGTAAAACTTTTAATTATTTCATTCTTAGGATGATATTCATCCATCAGGAACTGATGGAACATATAAAGATGTAAGATATTTCCATTGTCTACCTTACAGAGCTGTTTTCACAGATCTTGACCAGTGTTCTCGTTATGATGCAATGGTAAGTGTAAATTAATATAAATATTTGTATACACTATTTTTATGGTGTGCAAATAAAAATAATATTGTCGCAGACAAAAGTTGACGAGCCTACAACACCAGTAAATACGGATAATTTTGGAAACATGGAAAGTTCAGTAATTGTCGGAAAAGTACGTCCAATTTGTGTTAAAGGAAACCTGGAAAGTATTTGCGGAAAATATCGAGGAATTCAGGGTCACCACAATTCTTGTTACTTGGATGCGACTCTTTTCAGCATGTTTACATTTACTAGCGTATTTGATAACCTCTTATTTAGGTAATTATATTTTATTAAAATGTTAAAACCAGTCTTTTTAACAAATTAAATACATTTTAAATATGAAATAATTTTACAGGCCGCCAAATGAAAAAGACTGTCCTCAATATGAAGAAGTGCAAAGAGTATTACGCGAGGAAATCGTAAATCCGCTTAGAAAAAATATGTTTGTTAGAGCAGATCGTGTAATGAAACTTCGAACTTTGCTTGAAAAATTGTCCTCGGTATCTGGTCTAACTAGTGAAGAAAAAGGTTTGTTTGTACGTTTTTTAAACCACCAACATCTTACATTTGCATTGAAATTATTTTTAATCTTCTCAGACCCTGAAGAGTTTCTGACATCTCTAGTTGCTCAAATTTTAAACGCTGAACCATTTCTCAAGTTAAGCTCTGGGCAAGATGCATATCATTATCAATTGTTTGTGGAAAAAGATGATCATTTGAATCTTCCAACAGTGCAACAACTATTAGAACAGAGTTTCCTTACAAGCAACATAAGATTGAAGGAAGTCCCTTCTTGTCTTATTATACAAATGCCTAGATTCGGAAAGTCATTCAAAATGTACCAAAAAATTCAACCTACGCTATTATTGGATGTAACAGATATTATTGAAGACTGTAAGTATCAACTAGTCGTTTTAAAGGTACAATGATTTTCAATATTTGCGTTTTACTTGCAGCTCCTAGACAGTGCACTGTTTGTGGGAAGCTAGCAGAGTATGAGTGCAAAGAATGTTATGGGCAGTGTGGTGTTGGACTCGAGAGTATTGCTTTCTGTTTGCAGTGCTTAGAGAAGGTACCTTGACGAAACAAATGGACACAAAAATAGCATAAAGTTAAAACATTTCAAGAATCTATCCTTTCAGGTACATCGTCACGAACGAAGAACGAATCATGAACCAAAAAAACTCATAGTTCCAATGGAATTCGCAATTTTACAAGAACATTGTCCTGTTCCGCGGTTGTACCTCGAACTGTCAGCAGTAGTTTGCATCGAAACGTCCCACTATGTATGTTTTGTAAAATGTGGTTCTGGTTCAGAAGCGCCGTGGTGTTTCTTCGATTCTATGGCTGATAGAAAAGGTATTTCATTCACGTTGTTTAGATATATTAAACTAACTTATTTTAGAAAAAACTACACAGATTCTTATCTTTCGAATGTCTTCTTTTTAGGAGAACAAAATGGCTACAATATACCAGAAATGGTTCCTTGTCCAGATTTCCCATACTGGTTAAGCGAGGAAGGTGGAAATTATTTGACCGAATTAACAGACGACCGTCACTTACCAGAACATGCAAAACGCTTGTTGTGCGACGCTTATATGTGTATGTATCAGTCCCCTGATGTTATGATGTACAAATAAGTTCGATTGCCTGATAATTTAGGTAAGTTAGGTAAAAGTATTACCTAGATTAAGCGTAACTGTTGCGATAAGATGACTATTAATGTAAGTAATAATGCAAAGTTGAATTATATTGATCATAGTGTTTATTTCAATCCAGAAAGACAAACATGTAGTCTTAAAGAAACTAAAGTTATACATATGTTATACGAATCGTTATAGAAGTATTATGTTTAATCGGAAATCTAATTTGAGCATAGTGCTTTTTTAAATCATAGGATATTATGTACGTATACATATATACATAATCACTATTGATATACAATTTTCATTTTTCGTGAAACTTTTAGGAAAATCTAGTCTGCTATTTTTAAAATTCATATATTGCACGGTCTATTCATAAACTTAGTTCGAAATTATATCAGTGATTTGAATTGGTGATTTAGAAAAGTACAATCGTGTATAAACAAAAGATAAAAGTTCTGTACACTTATCAAAAATGATATACGAAACAGTAAAAATCAATTTGATAACGAACGTTGATTATATCAGAAACGTTTCGTAATTTGTTTACAATAAACAATTGACGAATTTCTTGTAACTTAAAATTATAATGACTAGGATTCAGAAGTTCATGCTGTACTGTCGGATCTACTGTTGCTCTAATAATTTTATACATCTGTTCTATAGTTACAAAATAGAATTGTCATTATTTTGTTAATGTTGATGTTACTTTGAAGTCCAATACAGCAACTTAGTACAACATCGATCTAAAAATCCATTAAATTTTTTCGTTTTCGTTTTAAATTACTAATAAATTTTTCTGCAGTATTTTAAACTTAAACGTGTTTTTACTTCATATGAAGTGAAAATATTCATAGTCTTAAAGTTACAAAAGTAACATTTAGTTGATTTCTATACATAAAATATCAGAAATAAAAATTGATTTTTACGAAAGAGCTTCTAAAAACCCTTAACAAACTTGTTCATCTATTTGATTCTTTGTTGACTATAGTTAAGCATCAATGCCGTAAAAAACTAAACAGCAAAATAGATACAGATATTAAATTTGAAACAAACGTCACTGCAAAGATACATAGAATAGTCATAGAAATTAAGGTGTATCATTGTACATAATAAGAACATTATGTAATAGGTGAAATTGAATGTTTACTTATGCCTTTGTATGGCAGAACTAATAAAGATGGGGATAAAGTTTGTAAATGTGTATTGTAAATTTAGTATCTATCATCATCTTCATCCATAGCAAAGTCACTGCCTACTCCAGAATCTAATACGTAGAGAGGACTGAAAACAAATAACACACAAAATGGAGCAATTAAAAAAACATAAGTAACAATTTATTTAAAGAGATGAATATACTTACTTTATTGCTCTGCACGTGAAAAACACAATGCGTTTCAGTTTCTTATTATAGAAGAAATAATTAAAAGACCACAAGCATCCATCTTCCCCAAATGGATCACTCACGAAATCTGGATTGTAACTAAAATATTTTGATATTCTCAAATTATTTAGCTCCGAATGTTGAATATTAAATTCACAAAATATGTGGAAAATGTTTACCTATATATATCACATTCACTTAATGATATTTCATCGTCGATGGCCGCCCAAAGTGCCGTACGAAGAGTGCGATAGTGATCTCCTGCAGTTGCACTCAAATTGCTGTCTACAGCATTCATGACCCATGTTAAACTTGGTTCTTTACTGAACTCATGGCTCTTAGCATCAGAAAAATCATAGTCCGGGTGAAAAGCAGAATTCAAAGTAGCAATCAAATAGAACAATGTTTTTCTACTGATTGTGTCACACAATGGACCATCTTCATCACCAGAAACACTCCGGCTATAGAAGAAACACATTAAAAAACTATCATTAAATCAACATAGAAACGATACATTTTATCAAGAAGTAAACAAAGACATCTTATCATAAGGTACTTTGAACTTTAATTGTTTGTTTTTGTTATAAAATTATGTATATTTTGCTTCACATCATAAAAGGTAACATTTACATTTATCTATGCATTATTACCATATTATATTATAATTAAAATTTTAGATACCTAAAATACCTTTGAGCAGGTGATGTTCCCAAAGATGTTTGCGGTGGTGATAAGGCTTGAAGATCATGTGGAGTGAATCCCTGTTCCGAGTTAAGACGTTTGTACAGCTGTTTATCGTTTCCAGCCATCTTGCACGAGTAGCTCTCTATTCTGCAAATCAACGTTTAATATAGTCTGAAGGCATCGTAAAGTGGAAAATTCAACAAATATCCATTTAATCATCTGACCTGCCTATTATCTTGCTGTCACCGGTCTTAATAGACAAGGCACTGTTTATAGCTTCGAAGCGTGTACTCTCCAGCAACTTCATCTTGCCAACTACGGTTTCCTCTTACGATATGTGAACACTGTTGCTTCTCAGTACTGGATATCCTTGGCGCATCTCCTAGCAAAACGCTCTTCTGTCATTAACACCCCATTGCATCGGAGTCGATGACCTGTCTATTCTTCAGTGAAAATCTTGACCTCGTTTTTCAATCGCACGGCCAAGGCGTTCAATAGAATCGATATGTTAAAAAGCTTCTAGGACATTGAAGGCTTATCGAGTCTTTGTACATCTTTTTTATGTATATGAAAATTCCTTTCCTCTTCGAGTGCACGAAGTTGATTCTGGACGTGATGATTTTTCCTGCGGCGCCGAACTTGTACATCACAGATCTCTAATTAAAGATATCGAGACGAATGTTACGTCCGTGCGTAGCCCGATTTCAGCAATCGGTCTTCGGAATTGGAGCCTCGGCCGTGACGAGCTGGTTTGCTAAGCTGCGCGAATGACGTGCAAGCCGAGGAGAGGGAAAAAAAAAACAGTCTATAAGGACACGGGCTACCCTTCAGGAAAAACTAGAGACGCCGTTTCGCGATCGAAAAAACCCGCGTTCGAACAGAAAGTCGCTGGCGAATGTGCCGCAAAAAAGGGTCGAGGTGTAGGGACCGACCGATCAGAATCGCTAATCGGAAGTCAGCCAAACAAAGTGCCTAAACAAACTTCATACGTCCGCTACTGGCGAAAACAATCCATAATCACGGACATTGTTGTCACTATCACTTGGAATTATCACGGCCACTGTCGAAGCGAAACACACCTGAACTCGATCGAACTACGTTGCAATTGATCCAGGATCGACAAACTTCAACCCCTTTCGCTCCTGTTTTCGCGCAATTTACCAATTATACTCGCGTCCCTCGGTGTCACTACGCTTGTATGCAACAACGAATATGTGCGTCCTACGTGACAGAAATAGCACAGCGAAGCGTCTTGAACTTCCCTCTCTTTCTCTCTCTATCACACTGTATTTCTCTTCGTGTCTCGCTTACTCTTTTTACCACGTCCCCCTCTTGTCTGTGCCCCCTCGCCAAAGCTGTCGAAGGGGAGGGTACATACGTGATTCTGTTCGACCAATTGTGAACCGCCGATAAGAGTGTGTTAGGGTAGGACGCGGTGCAGCGCGCGCTCGACAGACCACACACACAATTCTACGTGCGTGCCTCGCACATCAGTTACACAGATTTTTGTGTGTGAAGCTTGACACGTATGTGTGTGATTGCGTACGCGGCTTGACTTTGCTCCGTGGATTCGGTTTAATTCTAACCTTGCAGAATGGTGACAGAAATTCGAATTTATTGGTAAAATGTCAAAACGCTGGGGCAGCGACTATGTGGTCACGGAACACCGCGATTTGCAGGTACGCTGCTATATGAAACAGAATCATATTTACGGGATGATGTTTATGATGAATCTGCACTTTGATTTTGGGTGCAATAACATTTGAATGTTCCTCATTGTTAAAACATTTTTATCACTTTGCAGGCTAATACTATGGCCGTGGATGCGACTGGCAATTATGTCTTACTGGCTGGGTAATTTGTATTAAGCAGAAGCTTTTCTTTTTTATTTTGATTTTTCATGCTTTTTATAACTTTTTTATGACAGACGTAGGTATTTTGCACTGAAGTATCTTGATGAAGGTGTAGACAATTTAAAGAAGTTTCAGCGACAGAGTAAATATGAAGTTGGCTCTGCAGAATGGAATCCCACAGGATTGAATTCTCATTTGTGTGCAGTGTCGGTTAGTAATAGAAAGCACAGCACTTGTTTTGAGTGTATTTTGCAGGTGTAATTGATTAGCTTTCAATTTTAGAGTAATACACGTATTGAGATATTGTCTCTTGCTGAAATGGGTGGCCATGATTTACAAATAAATAATCTTAAAGCTCACACACGAGTAGTGAGTGACTTAAATTGGCATCCCAAAGAGCCAAATATCCTTGCTTCTTGCAGTATAGACACATTCATTCATATTTGGGACATCAGAGATCAAAGAAAACCTTCTCTATCCTTGTCTGCAGTTGGTAAGGTTTCTAAATTAAGAAATGGTTTACTAAATATTTGTGTATATGTTTGATTGAATTTGCAGCGGGTTCTTCTCAGGTACAGTGGAATAGTTTATCTTCAAATATCTTGGCCACAGCACATGATGGAGATATTAAGATATGGGATCAACGAAAAGGAAACAGCCCCATGCAGTACATAGCTGCTCATCTAACAAAAGTATATATTACTGTGGTTCAATAAAATTGCTTTAATGTTCATTTATTTTAGTTAGTTGTAAGTTTAGTAGGAAACTTATAAACACCAAAGCTATTTTAGATACATGGTTTAGATTGGTGCCCATTTCAACAAAATCAACTGGCTACTTCTAGTCAAGATTGTACAGTAAAGATTTTTGATATCAGTAATCCACGTAGAGCCGAAAGTATTTTAACGACAAATTCACCAGTTTGGAGAGCTAGATACACGGTAATGATAATGTAGTACTCAATAAAATTGAAGTTTATTTATAGCTATGTAATGATTCCAAAATTTTGCAGCCATTTGGAGAAGGTCTTGTAACGATAGTAGTACCACAATTACGGCGGGGAGAAAATAGTTTATTATTATGGAATACTACAAATCTGAGTGCCCCCATTTATACATTTGTAGGGCATACTGATGTTGTTCTTGAGTTTCAATGGAGACATAGAAAAGTAGGTTCATATAGCGAAAATAGTGACTTTGAGTTAATTACTTGGTCAAAGGATCAATGCCTTAGGATATATAAAATTGATTCTTTCTTGAAAAAGGTATGGATTTTCATAAATCTGTATTATATGTAACAAACAATGCTTACCATTTCATGCTAAAGCTATTATAAACAATATTCTTTTAGTTATGCGGACACGGCATAGACGATAGCACATCTATTTATACACAATACTCTGAAGATAATAATCTAAGTATGTATATTCTATTTGTGAATACAATAAACTTTCCATTTTCATCGAACGAATACATTTATTACTGATGTAGGAACGTTGCAGTCCGTTCAACAACTGCAGCTGAATGACAATCAAAATGATCGTGAAATTAATTGCATAACGACAAAAACGGATGAACCGACGAGCAATCCAGAAACAGAAACACATATTGAAAATACTAAAGAAATATCATCTCCCACGCAACCGAAAACCTTGCAACAAGAATTTTCTTTAATAAATATGAACATACCAAATATAGAGGTAAAATATGAAAACATAAACCAAGAAATTCATGAAAGAAAATTCGTTTCGTTATTCTAGGTCAATGCAATGGATGCTGTGGAACGTAGTTGTACTGTAACAGCATCCAATAAAAGTTACAACGTAATATTAAAAGTGAATTTCCCTGCAAATTATCCAAACAGCGCTCAACCCACGTTTCAGTTCTGTCCTGGAACAACGATTGACAACACAACGATGACGAAACTGTTAAAAGTTTTAAAACAAACTGCCCAACAACGTGTCAAGAAAAATAGATCGTGTCTAGAACCATGTCTTAGACAATTAATTACGACTCTGGAGCAAGTAAAAGAATTTATTTTTCAATTTGCCCTTCTGTTGTTCGTCTATAATAATGTCTAACGCGTTTTTTGTTCCTACAGACGTGTAAAAAAGACGAGAATGAAAGCAGTCACCTAGGATATGACATTCAAGATAACGTAAATTTTCTGAATTCCTCTAACTTATATACAAATTACCAAGACGCTTATATACCATTTCCAAGGACGTCTGGTGCCAAATTTTGTTGCGTGGGTATGTAAACATGGTAAAATATCTCAAGTTTGTACGCAAGACTCAATTCAATGTTTCAATAGGTATTCTTGTATGTTTTGGTCGTGCTTCATATACCAGAAGATCGTCAGTGAAACCTGAGGGCACACCTAGAGCTCTCTCTGCATTGGGAAATGGAATTGGTAATGGCGAACATTTTATGCATATGTATCCAAACTCCTACGTACAATCGAACGACAGTATTCCTATTAGTTCTTTCTATTTTCAAGAGCGTGTAAGTATATATATTTCTACAAGAACATAAGAAAGAACTGCCCACTTATCTCATAATGTTATAACAGAAAATGAGCCGTGGATTGCACAATAACATCAGAATGAATCACAGATCATGCTGTAAAAACTACCACTTTATGGTAATAATATATGATGCTTCGTCATTGTTTTTCGTCAATAAAGAGCTTGCAGAAAAATATGTGTACGTACAAGTGCCTTCGCTATATCATGCTTTTTATTTAATGCCGCTTTTATGTAATAGTCTTTCAATTTATACTTTCAGCATTAATACAACCGACATCCCAGCGATGTGCCAATATAACGCAAATGTTGCTGCACAATTGGAACGCCCTGATTTGGTTCAGGCATGGTGTCTAGCCGCTCTTGTGATATCACAGCCTGTTTCAAATGTTGGACAAAACCCTTGCCAATCGCCTGATATCGATGCTCCTTGGCCATTACATCCTTTTGGTCAAAATTTAATTCATTCCTTGTAAGTAATACGAAAAATTCCTTGTAACTAATATTATGTTATGATGACATTACGTATAAATTATGCTTTGTTCTTCAGGATACAGCATTATGCCAATCAGTCAGATATTCAAATGGCAGGAATGCTGAGCTGTGCATTTAGTTCTCGTTCGGAAAATCCAGATGTAGCACAGACGCGGCTAAGTAGCAAGTCTGTTAATGTTAGTGTAAGTATGTTAAATTCATTTACAAGCTTTTAGCATGATCTAGCACCAATACTACTTGTATATAGTATCATTAATCAGTACGTTGTGTCTTGATCATGCTTTGTCTTCTGTTCGTAAAACGTATAAAACATATTGCGATTATCTTCAAGCATTATCTATTACACTGTAATTCATGTTTTGATATTGATCTTAAAATGCAGTATATCACATCTTTCATATCTATTACACACCTCTTTCTCCTGATGCATGAATTCTTTCAATATATCATAGTACGTATTATGATAGAATGTATTATATGAGCTGCATTTTTGTTGTTTCTTTCCAGTATATTGTACATATATGTATATATTGTATATATGAAAAATTAATAATATAATTACCCCAAAAAATTATCAGGTAACTGATACGATGTTATCTTTGTTATAGAGGCTTTCTACAGGAAAATGGTGGTTGAAGGTAAGGCATGGTTTTCAAACTTTTGTAAGATTGTGTGTGTTTAAAAAATTATTGGTCCTTAGGATTCTCTATCATGGTGATATATGTTACTGTCTTACAGCATCGGAGTGGAAGTGTCGTGATGCCACAGAGCATGCAGGTTTGGCCATGCTTGATTTTAAAATGCCAAACTTTGAAACTCGTTATTTAATTGCCTTTTATCATGATCAATAATTATAAAAAATTGTATGAAGTATCTGTAGTGATTTAATCGATGTATGTGATGTACTGTCTGTTGTGATGTTTTAATTTTACACAGAAGACAAATATTGTTGTGCAAAAAGTGATGATAAGACATAATGCCTCTTAGCTTGTTGTCAATTATATTGAATCTTGTAATTATAATGTGGATATAACGTTTTCAAATAGAGCTGTAATTTATGTAGTGTTAAATATATCCTTCTAGCCTGGTGGTTCGCCATACCATACGATTCATCTAGCAGATACCACGTTAGAAGGATGGAACTTTCAAAATTTGAAGCAACATCGGTCCAATTCGTGGTCTGATTCCCTTGACGATTTGAAATTGATTCAAGATACGTTCGGTGACTCCGTGAAAAATATTAGGTATATAAATTTTAATAAGCTTAAATACCTTACTTAAGAGATGAAACATAATATTCAAATACACAGGTTACTTGATGAAAAGCACACTACACTTTACGATGGCTACAAAAAAGCATACGCTGAAGTATTGCACAGATGGCGTCTGTTGGACGCTCGTGCACAAGTATTAAAACACGTAAGCACAACTCCATTAGACACACACAGAGGTGTTGAATTTCAAAGTGAATGCCAAATGTGTTGTAAAGTTAATAAAGGTCCTCAATGTACAAGTTGTAAACGACTAGCCTTAGAATGTGTAATCTGTCACATATCTGTAAGAGGTATGTTGAATATCAACTACATGCTTCTAATTTTGTTTCTACTAAGAAAAAGTGTTAACAAAATTTGTTGTCAGGTCCAAGTAACTTCTGTATATTTTGTGGTCATGGAGGACATGCTCAGCACTTGGCAGCATGGTTTGCTAATGAGACACTGTGTCCGACAGGCTGTGGATGTTATTGCTTACAAGAAAGTTCTGCTCTTTTGAAGATGTAAATAAAAGGATAGAGAATTGTAAATAATCGTGATAATATTGATACATGTTAAGAGAGATTAATAAATATGTTTTGTCTTTTATACATTCTATAGTTTAGAAAGAATCATTTTTGTTTTCTTCATCTGGTGGAAGAATTACAATTTTTTCTATCATGCCATCTTCTGTTACTGTTTCATTTTCCTCCAAAATTGAGTTTCCATCATCGTTAAATGTGCTTTCTTCTTTAACTGTTTCTGTTTCATTACTACTATCACTAGACTGACTAGACGAATCAGTCCCAAGAAAAATTCTTTCCAATTCTCTCATATCAGCTGTAAGAAATATGTTTGTAAAAAACAACGCGCCTTATTACAAAAAATATTCAAATATACCCTCGTTGCGAAGACGTTTTTCAAGAGCAATTTGCGCTTCTCTTGCAGGTCTAGTTCTTTCTTCTTCCTGTCGAAAGATTCGTTCTAACTCTGCATATTTTCTTCGCTGAACAATACCGAAAACTACTCCGGAAAGTAAAGCGGCCCATCTAACTGTCTAAAGATATAAACCTGATACGTATTAATACATTTCAATCTTTAAATTAGATACTATACTCTTATCAAAGGATGAACTTGTAATGGCGGAACAGTGCCTTTTTTCTCTGCCATTTGAGTGAGTTATGTTCACAGACAAACTAAATTTATTTAAAAATACATTTAACTGTTACAAACACAGCGCAACACACAATTCCGATCTTGCTGTTTCTCAATAAAGTACAACGTTAATATTCCAATTGAATAATGCTTCACTTATTTAGACAAACGAATAAGAGACAAATGACTGTCAGTTGAATATAAAAACACTATCGATGTTGCGTTTTTATTTTATCCATCGTATATAGAAGTACATGAAAGTCTTTAGACGCTCATAACTAATATCGATAATAATCAGCCTTGTAAGGTCCTTCCCTAGGTATACCAAGATATTTAGCCTGTTCTTCTGTCAGTTTTGTTAGTTTCACACCAAGGTGACTCAAATGCAATGCTGCGACCTCTTCGTCTAATTTCTTCGGCAACATATGCACGCCGATCGGATAGGATTCCGATTTTGTCCATAATTCTATTTGCGCCAGAACTTGGTTCGTAAAGGAATTACTCATAACGAAACTAGAATGTCCTGTGGCACATCCAAGATTAACTAAACGGCCCTCTGCGAGGACGATGATGTGTCTGAAATGGATGATCGAATTTGAACAGAAAATAAAGATTCTAGTTAATTAGCAGGAGCTAAATTTAAAGGTAAGATTCACATTCTAATCAAATTTCTAGAACAGTTAAAAATTCTGTAGTTGTAATGCTATCTACCTGCCGTTCTCCAGTTCGTATCTATCTACTTGGGGCTTAATGTTAACTTTTTTAACTGCATTTTTCGTGAGCCAAGCAATATCTATTTCACAGTCAAAGTGACCAATATTGCAAACAATAGCATCTTCTGGCATGTTCACAAAATGATGACCCACTATAATATCTTTACATCCTGTAGTGGTGACATATATTTGTCCTTTGGTTGATGCTTCATCCATTGTTGTTACCTAAAGTACATTTTCATTTTCAGATTCTGTTGCAATTCTTCAGAAATGAAAAGAAATTCTCAATTCAGATCTTGTTATCCTGGCAGTCTATCTTAAAGACTCAGTAATCACCTCATAGCCTTCCATAGCAGCTTGTAATGCATTAATAGGGTCAATTTCTGTGATTATAACACGACCTCCTAATGCTCTAAGACTCTGAGCACAGCCTTTACCAACATCTCCATAGCCAGCCACCACACAAACTTTTCCAGCAATCATGATATCTGTTGCTCGTTTGATACCATCAATCAATGACTCTCTGCATCCATAGAGATTGTCAAATTTACTCTAGTCAATGAGAAGGTATCTTGATTTACATAAAATTCAAATTTAGTAGAGATATGATTACCTCAGAATACTGGAGAAATTATTGCAGATTTTTATTTATCAGTCAGTATTTAATTAAACAGATAGCTTTTTTAAATAAATTGATATTGTTTCTAGCATGATAATTTTTACTGCAAAAATCTGCAAGAATCTCTTGCAGTAATTTATAACATAGTAGAATAATGTTTTTCTTCTTTTTCTTTTCCTTTTTCTTTTTTTAGAACTGACAACCCAGTGGCTGTGTTTTTGACAAACCTTTGTTACTGAGTCATTAACATTTATTGCAGGGACCTTGAGGGTGCCTTCTTTCATCATACGATAAAGATTGTGCACACCAGTGGTGGTTTCCTCAGAAACACCACGGCAATCCTTCAAATATTCTGGGAACTTGGTATGAACCAAATTAGTTAAATCGCCACCATCATCAAGAATTAGATTTAACGGTTGGCCGTCTTTGAAAACAAGTGTCTGTTCAATGCACCAGAGATATTCCTCATCCGTTTCACCTTTCCATGCATACACAGGAACTCCTGTTTGTGCAATAGCGGCGGCTGCATGGTCTTGTGTACTGAATATATTGCAGGATGACCACTGAACCTGATGAATCAATATAATTGATGCCAGACTTCAAAAACTTCAATCATGTGAGTATCAGATGATTGCATATCGATCAATGAATTCATAATTTTTCTCATTTTTAGTAATAAATGTACATATCGCCTCAGTAGCTGTTATATTGATGAATGTCTTTCCATGAGAGTTGGAGAAAATTGTGTTATACCCAAATTTTATGGTACGAAAGAAGTTATTATAAGTTGGTAAGAATTTTTTTAAAAAAATAATATATTCTTTTGATGATGTAGCTGAAGATAAAAATTTTCCCCCTAGCAAGTCTCAATAATGATTAATGGTGACTGATTATTAGTCAATGATAAGAATGTTGACTTCTATGCTGGAATATCGCAGTACTGCGTGAAAAGTATATTCATTGCATCACAAAAGTTCACCATATAAGAAACATAATACAAACAGTCTATGAATGAAGTGTATAACAATAACGTTCAGTTACTCGTTTTATCTGATGCAACCGAGAACTTTATTCACGAAAATCTTGAAAGCTTTTCAGTGTCTCTAATACAGTCTTGCAAGGTCACGATCTACGAGATAAACGCGTATACGTATGTTAATGTAAACCATTTTTGCTTTTACAATCTCTTTGCTTGCTTTTTTACTCCGATTTCGAATAATGTAAACGAATCGTCAATTTACTCATTCCTTTACATTCAATTTTTGTTCAGCATAACATAATTTGAAACGTAATGTGAGAAATAAACGTTAAAAATAAAAAACTTTGATTTTTTAATATCTTGATTTTGAAACCTCAGATTTTCTTTTAATAAAAATATTAAAAAATTCGCATATTTCAACGAAAAATTGCATTAGTATAGATAATTAATATTTGAACGTTAGTTTCATCAGTTAAAAAGCTGCATGCAACTAGATTCTATTTTGGAAAAACATATTATCCGCATATATGATCGCTAAATGAAAATGTGTTTTTTACCTCGGCTCCAAGTTCAACAAGAGTTTCAATAAGAACCGCCGTTTGTACTGTCATGTGCAGGCAACCAGAAATGCGTGCGCCTTTCAAAATTTTCGAAGGTCCGTACTTTTTTCTGATCGCCATTAATCCTGGCATTTCCTGTTCCGCCAAAGTAATTTCTTTTCGGCCCCATTCTGCCAGAGACAAGTCAGCTGCAATGACGAAAGTATTCAATATTTTAATCAATTATCTATGATGTTTCAACTCCTTGACTTCTTTATTAAGTACTCGGATACTTGATCGAATTCGAGTAATCGAGTATTCGAGTACTCGCTTAATTTGAATACCGAAAATAGAAGACGGATACTAGAGTGCTCCAAATAATCTTGGATTTAAAATTCGAATCTAATTACGCTCGAATCGAAATCCAAATACTCGAGTGTTCCGATTCAAATTCGGATACTCGAGAATTCAGAGTTCAGTTTTGAATTCCAGCTTAAGGTAGAGTGGAATACTTATAGAGATTCGGTTAGTAAAAACTCTCGTGACGTTGAACAGCCGATTAAGATCGTGAAGAATTTACATCAACGCTGTATTACGACATATTTTCTTGTATTTCGTTATTTTGTTCGAATGTAATATTGAGACAAGATTATTATTTCTATTTTATATTAGACATCTCTATTAATCTTTATACAAGCAATGAAACATTAATATAAAATGAAAGAAATTCTTCAATTTAAAGGGCTAGTAGTGTAGGTTAATGTTTATACCGGCGATATGTGGTACACTGAATCTGTCTTGTATTTCTTAAGCGGTATTTCGTTAGCTTTCGAACAATTCAAATATGCCTGCTGTTTTAAGAATCATATTTTAAAAGCCACAGAAGGAGGTTACGAATTCTACTGCAAAATGACCACGTGCTCAGCTAAAATGACTCCAAAAACTATTTGTGATTCTATTACTTACCAACTTTGAACGCAGGTTTCGAAGACATACTTGTTGATTGAGAAGGAACTAATACGCGAAAATTAAATTAACTTGTATATTCAAATTATGGAACGCGATGCGGAGGTTCGAACGGAGCACGTTTCCTCGGATACGTTTGCGGCAAAACTGAGCATAAAGAGAATGCGACGAATATTCTGCTTTGAACAGTGCCGCTAGAGATCGTGACTACTTGCTTATCACGTGACAAAAATATTCGAATATTTGGTGGGAAAAAGATATTTAGTATGTGTATTATCCAGCAGATGGCGCTATATATTGCGATATCAATACAAAAAATTTCATACCCTCTCACACAATGTCAGGATGGCCGAGCGGTCTAAGGCGCCAGACTCAAGGTTCATACCTTGTCAGTTCGAAACTGACTCAGGGCTTTCTGGTCCTCTCTGAGGGCGTGGGTTCGAATCCCACTTCTGACAAATTTTTTGTAATGTACGTTTGAAATTAAGAAAATGACATGCCACTAAGCTCTAAATAAAATCAATTCCTTTGATTAAAAAAAGAATATTTAAATTAATAAATATTTGTACCTAATCTAGGAATATCTTATATTAAAATTTTTAATTAAATTAGATATTAAGATTTTAAATTAAAAAAACTTTTACAAAGGTCTCCCTAATTCAAAATTTCATTAATAAAATAAATATTTATTTAAAATCTAGACATAGTGAAACGCTATACTCTAGCGATAGATTTCACACTCGAGTTTTGAATGCTTGTTCGAGTTACAATGAATATTCTGAGTATTCAGATATCCAGATAAACGAGTTTTACTGTATGTACCACATTTTTAATACTTTCATTTATAAATTAGGTCAAAATCGATAACGTTGGATGCGACATAAAAATGGTAACTAAATAAATCTTAAGTTTTTATATTGATGTCGCCACTAGGTTAAGTCCACAAGTATCAATACCAACAAATTAGACTGAAAATTCCCTATACTTCTAATAGCACGCGATTTCCAAATCAGCTGGTGTTCACGCATCGAAAACTTTGTTGACGAGTGTTTGAATTTTGGACTTTTTCGAAAAATAAATTGCAAGTTTTGATTTTACTATTCAACCAAAGGTAAAGGTTCACTAAAGACATTTATTTCTTTGTGTTCAGAGTACTATAAACGATTACTATCAGTGTATGTCTTGTTTTACTTATAGTCTAGGCAAATATACTTGCAATACTTTTAGAAAACGTGACTTATTGGGCAATTTTGAAGGCAGATGACACAGAAAGATACACCTCCATCATCTCCAGACATGAATAATCAAATGGAAGATGAGGATCTGGTATATATAGGTGATGTAGAAGAGGTAATAGACGTGTATGATACTGGAGACGTTAGAGATGAAGATGCAATGGAAGAGGATTCTCCAGAAAAAGGAGATGCAGTCTGTGTGTTCACTGGTCACAAAGGTGGTTCAGAGAATTTTATTTCTTGAAATAATGTTAATGTTTCAAACAATTCTAACTTTTTTGTCTAATTTTAGCTTCCGTGTTCTGTGGATCTTTGTCTAAGAATGGAAAATTGGCTACCACGGGAGGAGAAGAGGACAAAGCTTACATTTGGGACACATCATCTGGAGAAATTGTTCTTGATTGCACGGGACACAAAGATAGTATTATCTTCTCAGAATTCAATTTTGATGAATCATATTTGGCTACTGGAGATATGAGTGGTGTGATACAAATGTGGAAAGTAGCTGACAGAGTTAAAATTTGGGATTACAACATGGGAGATGCAACAGTTAGTTTAATTTTTATAACTGAACTTTAAATTGTGGTTAGTAACCACAGATTGATAAATGATTTCTGTTACAACAGTGGATGAAGTGGCATACAGCTGCGAATATTTTATTGGCTGGGTCTGTTGATGGAGAAATATATATGTGGAAAGTACCTGAAGGAGACTGCAAAGTTTTTCAAGGATATGGTTGTAGGGCAGAGACTGGAGCATTATTTCCAGATGGTATTCATTTTTCATATTGTCCTCTTCATTCCACAAATTGTATTTCAATCAAACATCGTTTTTCAGGAAAACGTATTGCAGTGGGTTACGAGGATGGAATTATTAGGATAATAGATTTGAAAACGACTTCTGTATTATCAATAATTTCTTCCCCATTGGGTCATTCCTCTACTATAACTAATCTCGATTGTCATTCAGATAACAATCTGGTCCTTTCAGCAGCTATAGATGGAAAAACTATAATTAGTACAGCAAACACTGGGAAGGTAATCAAAATTATTTTTTTATACTCAATAGAAATGTTCAAGTAATGTGATAAAAAATTTTTTAGATAATTTCGATTTTACAAGACCTTAAAAATGGTGAGCAAAATAATATAGCAGACACTAATGAGGATGCAGCTGGCAGCGAAAGAAATGGTGATACTAATTGGGTAGAAGCAGCAGCTTTTTGCAAAGATCCAACATTCCAAGTTGCTGCAACTGGTACAGTTAATGGAGAAATATTTATCTGGGATATCTCAAAACAGGTAACGTTACTTTCTCTATTTATATATATCCATATTTAACAATTTGCAGTATTGATTTTTATTCAAACTATTTAGGTACTCAGACAAAAAATAGATCAAGAAAGCGGTGTATACAAACTAGTATGGAAGGGGAACACATCACTCCTGTTTTCAGCAGGATTAGATGGTGTTCTTAGATGTTTTTATGCAAAAACTGGTCAGTGCATACGATCATTCACAGGACATTCCGCGGATATACTTGATTTATATATATCAGAGTAAGTTGAAGTCATTTAAAGGTATTCCTGTTTGTTTAGAGACCATTACTATAAAAATATTTTTTTAGAAATGGAGAAAAGGCATTAACAACGTCGGATGATACAACAGCCAGAATTTTTGATATTTCATATTTAACTTAACGTAATTTATTACATAGATGAAAAAAATATAAAATCTTTGTTACTATCTAAGATATATGTACATTTTATGAAAGTTCTTCATATACATACATATATATATATGTACCTTGTTTCCTTTTTTAATTAAAAATATAGTTTATTTATTTGTATTCCATAGGTTTAATTATTTTACCCTTACACCACTCGGAATCCAAAGTGTATCTTTTATTCCTCCACGTAAAATGAGTAGGACTGTATTCTTCCCCTTTTTCAAAGTCAAAGAATGGACTAAGTTCAATTGCAATTTTGGATCTCACAAGACCAATTCCTCCTGTTTTTTCTGGTGCAGGATGATATACCCTTCCTGATTGCACATTCATATATAATTTCTCTGGCTCAAATGGCACCTGTGATAAATTTAATTACTATTAAAAATCAAAATAACTACAAAGTCATTTTCTATAATACTGAAATTATATTTACTATTAATAATTCTTCTGCATGAGCATAACCAAACCAATCTTGCATTTCTCCAGTTTCAGAATTTTGTCTCTGTACAATTTTTGTAAAAACTATTGGCAAATCATCACATCTGACAAAATTTCTCTCTGGACCACAGAGAGAAACATATGGAAAGTGATCTACATATCTTCCAGTGTCATTTTTCTTTAAGCGCTTGAAAAAAAATGCCAAAAATTTTTTATCTAAAATAACATTTTTCATGTGATATAAAAATATAAAGATAATACAAAACTTTTATAATATCTATGCAAACCTTTGAAACATGATGTAAAGTTTTTCATACGAGCATCATCCAGAAACAGCTAAAACAATACAAATCTGTAGAATTATAATAAAATTCTTTTTTTTACAAAATATACCATGCCTTGGTGATCTATGTAGTAGAAGTACTCTCTGACTTTAGGCTCTGGTGACTGCCCTTGCACATATTCCACATAGTGTCTTTTAAAAGTTTTGGAGTAAAGTGATCTCCTAATTCCAACTGGGAATATACGTAATGGCAATATTGAAATCATTTTACTGTTCTCTCAAAAGCTGTAATAAACAAAAAACAATGTTATGTGTCATGAATGTTTAATGACTTAAAAACATGCAATGATTCATGTTTCAAGTGATCTCATCAAATTTCAAAATTAAAAATGATATCAATCAATTTGCCTTGAGGAAATACACTTCGTGGTATACAAATACAGAGGACTTATGTCAGTAAATACTTACAAGATCAGGACACATATCCAGCTGAAAGTACATCTATCGCGAGTTGCTTTCGAAAGTTAAATTAGTGAATGTACACACTATTTGTGAGTACTTTTGAGAACAGTAACTACAGAAAACTCTCAAGTGGACATGTACAGTTAAACCTACCATAAATTAATTGAATTTGCATACCTACTCCTGTACAAATACAAGAATCATAACCTCACTTTCGCATATTTACTACTACGTCTTCGTGAAAGAATCGTTATGTCACGCGCAACGTAACGCCTGCACATCACGTAATAAAGCGGTATATTTTAATAACGCAGTTAAAGGGTCACGGCAAAGTCACTTTTTTTTTCCAAATCGAAACATCGATCCCGTTTGACACTTGCCACGGTCGAATTCGATCGACCGAGGAGCTGGTGACATCTGGTGCGATCGATTGGAACGTGATATCTCGATAGAGAAACAGACATTCGATATTTCTCAACGTCACGTTAGTTCGGTCGCGCTACCCACGGACAGGCAGATTCAAGAAATGAGATACGACGAAGAGGTGGAACGAACGGTTTCTGAAAACGGGCAGAAAATTCAAGGAAAGGATCGCCTTCAGGACCAGACCGCGGCGAGATGCTGCCGCCTCGTTGAACGATCGTCGCCGTACCGACAGTAATAACAATAAAGTAAAAATGTTACCCACTAATTCGAGCAAAAAAAAATTCTGCATCCGCGAGCTGAAATCTCAAATTGTTGTCGTTGCCAAATAAGTCGTGCACAACGCGATCCTGCGCTCCCGGAATATGGCTTCGTCCACGAAGAGATCATGGAAACTCCGTAAGTGATCGTCCCAGTCGTTGCCGCATGCTATTTATTCGATTTCCTGTCGATTGGTCCCCGTACAACAAATACCTTTACGCCGCTCTTCCGACCGATACGGGTAAACAATTCGTGTTTACAAATCGATCGACGCGATTCACGTACGACTGTTCGTCGCATCTTCCTATTATGGTTATAACCTACCTTAAATGGAATATGCATTGTCCTTGTAATGTCATCAGAAGCTGGCATCATTCTTAATTCATTTGAGACAGCATTGTTTCCTTTCTGCACAGAGGATTTTGTTGCCCACTCATCCAATGTCAATTGCCTGGCACTCGGTCACAAGTCTGGACGCGTTTTGGTCACTGGTGGCGATGACAAGAAGGTGAATCTATGGGCCGTTGGAAAGCAGAACTGTATTATGGTATTTTCATCTATCTAAGAATCTTTATCAAAGTTATTTATTATATTAAAAATTAGGTATAAGTTATTGATTGCTGAGGTATGATTTTATTGTTTCCAGAGCCTGAGTGGCCATACCACTCCAATAGAATGTGTAAGATTTGGGCAAACTGAAGATTTAGTATGCGCTGGCTCGCAGACAGGGGCATTAAAAATTTGGGACTTGGAACATGCCAAGTTGGCTCGCACATTAACAGGACACAAAGCAGGAATCCGCTGTATGGATTTTCATCCTTATGGAGAGTTATTGGCATCTGGGAGCTTGGATACTGCTATTAAATTGTGGGATATCAGGAGAAAAGGTTGTATTTTCACATACAAAGGGCACAATAGAATGGTGAATAGTTTAAAATTCAGTCCTGATGGTCAGTGGATTGCTAGTGCAGGAGAAGAAGGAATGGTTAAGGTTTGTATTGATTCAGCATCAGCTTGATAATAGTACTAGTTAACATTGATTAAAGGTAATCTGGTTTTTCAATTAGCTGTGGGATTTGAGGGCTGGTAGGCAACTTAAAGAATTCTCTGAGCATAGAGGTCCAGCAACAACAGTGGAATTTCATCCCCATGAATTTTTACTAGCCAGTGGCAGTGCAGATAGAACAGTTCACTTTTGGGACTTGGAATCCTTTCAACTTGTATCTTCTACAGAGCAAAGCCACTCTACAGCAATAAGGTAAGTATTTCATATGTAACACATTAGTATTGTCACAGATTTCTGTCTATTATATATTTTTAATATATTTTATTTTCTGGTCAGGTGCCTCTATTTCAGTCAAGGTGGAGAGTGTCTTTTTGCTGGCTGCCATGATGTGTTAAAGGTTTTTGGTTGGGAACCTGGACGAACATTAGATTCAGTTCCAACTGGCTGGAGTAAAGTGCAGGATATAGCAATAGCTCAGAACCAGCTGGTATGACTACAGTATATTATAGAAAGTGGTACATGTGTGATAGTATTATCAGCTAAAACCTGTTTTTACAAATGTTCTAGATCGGTGCAAGTTTCCACACAGCAAATATTGTTCTGTATGTGTGTGATTTAAAGAAAATCGCTCCACTAGGGGGAGTATCGACCTCGGGTTCTCCGTTTAGTCATGGGAATTCCTTAAGGAAAAGCTTTTCTAGGGAAAGACCGCCTGGATTAAAGAAACACACGTAAGTTGAATTAAAAGATTTTAATATTGGTTCTTATGTAACTATGATACATTATTTACAGACTAGATGTTCGAACAATAGAAGAGGCAGATAAGTCTGGAACCGACCCAGAAGATGAAGCAACGTATGCCGATATACCGAACGTCACAGAATATCATAATGTTTTTCAACCGAACAGAGCACGTGAGTTTTAAATAATATAACTTATACTTCATTGCAAGAGTGATTGTGTTAACCTACTCGAATACTACTTCATTTCTAACTCTCGCCCATCCTCTAATCACGAGCTTGATACTACAAATGCATCTGAAAGTTAAATGTTATGCCATATGGTTTGTGAATGAGCATGCTCTGCACGATGTGTTTCAGTGTCTCGCACTCCACCTCCAGAATCTGAGGCTTTTCAAGAGCTTCAAGAAATAGGTGAGTTCCATGTAAAATAAACTTCCCTATCCTCCTTTTGTGACAATACTGCACGAATGTTGACTTTCAAATGTCTGCATGCAATTCCACGAAATATTTCTACATCGGTGACAATATTCTTATGTTTTCCAGATCCTACGCAGCCACAGATACTGCAAACTCTTTCTACCTCAATGTCGAATTTAACAATAAATTTGGTGGAACCAGTAGAAGCTCCACCCATATCGCTACCTTCGTCTCCACCACCACCAGCACCAACGTTATCCCTGACGAAGCCTGCACCAGTGCGTGTTCAACCGATAAAATCGTCACCACCAGTTCAAAGAAACGCGATCACGTCTACAAGCCAAATCAAGGCTAATCTCCAAATGAATAATGGCCTTGGCAGGACATCGAAGAACCTCGCGTCTATTCCGCCTCTCAGACAGAGTATTACACCGCTCCCTGGGAAGAAAACCAGTGCTACTAACGATTTAGGGACACTTCCACAGCCCTTGGGCCCGCAGAGGTCGAACTCTACGTTGACGCCGCGTGTGGCACCAATGGCTGCTGTTCTTCCAGTGATGGACGATGGAAAGCTAAAGAATAGAGCACCTAGCCCGGATTCTCCTAAACATTATTTGAAAAGGCAGAGTAGTTGTAGGGACGGAGAACAGGGTTATGAAAGCGATTATCCGGTACAGTAAGTACATATTGATTCCTTCTTCGAGTTCTGTTTTATTAGGTTATAAACTAAACAATTTTTATGGCTAAATTTATTGTTGAAGCTCTTCACAATAGTGCTGAAATTTAGTTTACAACCTAATACTTGATTGCGCGATAGTGGATAGTAACAGACATAATGCTGAATATTCTTACAGAATTAATAGTATAAGGCACAGCCCCTCCGATCCTGCGCTAAACAGGCCGAACTCTGCGCAATCTAGGTCCACATCACTAAACAGAAACTTTGCTACCTCAACGTCGCTGTCTGCGCGCAACGCTTCTACTACTACCACCACGTTCGCGAAGAAATCGAATAAAGCTCAAGTGCCCCCGAATCCTAAGGTGGACGTACGAGCATCTCAACTGAGGCCCAACGTCGAGAACACAGAGAAGGAGGAATTCGTTCCCATGAGTGCTGACAAACCTTACGGTTTGGACGTTGAAACTTTTCTACCTGTAAGTTTCGTGAATTTCTATGGGATTTTCTTCAAAATTTAGAGCTTAAAATTGATAGAAATTTATGCTTGTTTTAATAGAATCATTATGCAAGTTCTACTGCCTTCGGGTATCCTCCAGTTGGGGTTCTGAATGAAATGTCGGAAGCTGAGGTTCTGAACAGCATGATGCGTGGCCATGAATCTATGATGGCAGTGCTCACGAGTCGTCATCGTTCTTTGCAAATTATTTATTCTCTCTGGCACAATAAGGATCTTAAGGTATTGTATTACTCTGAAAGATTCTTTTAATGTTATTTTGTAAAACATAGCGTGATGGAATTACTGATATTCTAAGTAGTATGAAAAGTAAAAAGTAAATTTTCAAGTAAAATATTGAATTTTTACATTTTCAGGCTGCGGTGGAATCTGCTGTGGCGATGAACGATCTTTCGGTTATCGTGGATTTGTTGGGAATCCTCACTCTAAAACCGTAAGTAATATTTTTCAAGAATATCAGCTGTAGCTTCTCAGTACCAGATTTCCACTGATAATTGTTTTATCTTCAGAATCTTATGGAACTTGGATCTTTGTAACTCTCTACTTGGCCCAATCGGGGACCTCCTTCAAAGCAAATACGAAATGTAAGTACATTAATCATATTTACGATACAGTGGCTCGCAAGTTCACATAAATTGAAATGTGTAATTATAAAATAATTATCTAGCTATTAACTCTCTAAATTCAGATAAATAAGCGCGATAATACCTCACGAACTAATTTATAAAACTCTGTAACTAATTGTACTGCACAACTTTCTAAGAAACCTGTTACTTTCTCTATCGCTTTTTCTGAAAAAAATTAAGATAAAAATTCAATAGTATAAGTTCATGGTTTCGTGTCTGTTAGAGCGTATCATCGTCTAACGTTACCTCGTTTTAAACGTGAAACACTACACGGTCCGTGAATTAAAGAAAATCGAGACACCCCTTTCTGTACGAGGGGCGAGTTCTCGAATAGCCGAGCGCACGCGAGCGCGCGAGCAAACAGGGTGTTTCGAGTGGGGTCGAGGTGCTTTTCACGTGGCTGACGCCTCTATGGGAATGGCTAATTTAGCCGAACGGGGAAACACGACGCGGAGAGAGAGGGTTCGCGAAATTAGCCGAGACAATGGAAGACAGTGGCAGATGCAAATTCGAGCCTCGATTCGTCGCTGTCGAGATGCGCATTGTTCGCGTGATTGAAGCTCCTGAAAATACGCATATGCTGTCACACTCTTCATGGACATTTAGTACAAATCCTCTTTCCTTCGTTTTTGTTGTCTGACAGACGATCATGAATATTAATGACGACGTAGGAAGTGTTCCACATCCTTCATCGAATTCAGAAAGGTCTTCCCATTCTTTCCTGAATTCGTTGCTTGTTCCTGCTTTCAGATTGTAACTGTTACACAATTTAATAATTTCTAGGTGCTCAAGCTCATTGCATATTAAATGCTATTTACAGCAGTGCAACTGTCATGGTCAGTACTAAAGAATTGTTTGCCGATGCAGTTCAAAGAAAAAAGGAGGAAGAATTCAGCGGCGCGTGCGACTGACGCTTGGAACAATGCAATTATCTCGTCGCTCAGTTACAAGCTGTTGCCATTGCGCTGTCGTGACGAGAAACGAGCATTTCCTTTCACGTGGGCATTCGATTATCCATTTCTTCCTGCCCCAGTCTTCCTCTAATTACGCGCGCAGACGTATCATAAATTCTGCTCACCTATTCATCTCATAAATCACTTCACAGACTGCGTAATTAAAGTATCGCGCAGGTGCTGAGAATTCTATTTCAATGGAGTATGCGCGATCTAATCTATCCTATTCTGCCTGATTGAATTAAAACCTTCTCATGCGTTGACTTAACGATAGGCCAATCGTGACACGATCTAATAATAGCGTATCCGTTTGTGATTCGAAGTCACCAGCCTGGAAAATTGCTGTCGTATTCGTTATTGCGACGATCATCGTATCTCCTGTTTCTTATTTTTTTGCACGTGTCACTGCTATTATTAGAACACAGCTGAAGCATTGAAAGATTGAATAGTTGATGACTCTAGCAGTCGTGGAAGAGATTTAAGATTCTTCAGGCTCTAATAAAAATTTCAACTTCATCTTATCAGGAGAATTCTTATTTATATTATCTGTGTCCATATTGAAATAGTATATCCAGCCTTCCACGTCTAGTGGCTGCCCGTTCACGGTCGTTGGTCGTGAAACCTGTATCCACTGTCTCGATACCATAAAAGTGAATTCGAACTAATTGCCAGTCGCTGAGCAGCTGCTGTCCACAATCACTCGGCTCAACAGTCAAGTTGAACCGTTTCCCCCCTTCTGTTACAGGGAACGATTAGCTCGAAATAAAAAGTAGGATTATAGAATCGCTCCAATTAACGCCACAATTCTGTTCTTTGGAAATGCTTTCAGATACCTAATAATCAGTCTCCTAATTATTTCAAACAGTACACAATTCTGTCAATGAACTGCTGACCGAGGTAGACACAATTCGCGCTCGAAACGCGTCACCGAATCTCCGCGTGACTCGTCGCGGATCCGCGCTGATACGGTGATTTCGAGTCACGGTTCGACAGCCGTCGAAAGGGTGAATCCGCCCAGCAAATTGCTGGCTAAATATACACATCTCGGTGGCGTAACGCAGTGGCAGTTTGCATATAGTTGTTCGCCGTTTTCACGGCTCGTTTGTCATGGCTTTCGTCCTGGTCGAAGGAAGCTCCCGACCTCGTGAGAAAAAAAGAGCAAGCGAGCCGATGAATATTCGATTCGAGGTCTCGTGCCAGTGTTAAAGGGGTTGGGACTTTGGATCCGTCGATCGATGTCCCCTCTTCATTCAAGATTCACTTCCCACAAAATTTTCAAAAATAAAAAACTAAAAAAATTAAAGTCAAATAAAAAAATTCTTTTAGGGCCACTTTTTTCTGGTTTGGATAAAAATTTTGTTAGTTCATAGGACTGATACTCACAGAAAATGTTTATAGGTCGTCTATAGCTAGCATTCGAGGTTGCAGGGAACATTTAGAAGGCAGCTCGCGCGATTCGTCTCGCCGATTCGAACGGGAGCCCGCGCGAACCCTTTATCGCCGTCCGAAGCGAGTGTGTCTAATCGCACGGTCAAGCCTTTCGTGCCTTTCGTTATTTATTGGCGTCGTTATGGGCTAATAACACGTTTCGGGGCAAACTAGGCGTGACACACACCGGTGGGCGTCAGGAATGATCGTTCTGTGTTGCATGGTCCTGCTTTGTACACGACAATGGAAGTGAAGCTTTGTTTCTTTATTCTTTCAGGTACATAACGGTGGGCTCGTCAGCGTTGAGACTGATTCTGCGGAACTTCGCGTCGGTGATAAAGTCGAATGTGGAGGCGCCTCTTCATACGATCGGCGTGGATGTGTCGCGAGAGGAACGGTGAGATTTTTCATTTAAACCATGAAAGATAAGTCTTGCATACAGAGATCAATTTTAAACTTTTTCTCGCCCACCACTGTATAAAAGTGTACAAAATAAATTAAGTACACCTTATAATATTTTAAAAGATGAAACAAGCCTTTAATTAGGTTCTGTTTCTCTAAATGTATTCGATGATAATTAAAATTGTATCCAAGACTTTGCATAAATATCCACAGTCTACTAATAATATAATCACGTACTTGAATCAGAATAATAATTAAAATTGTACGTTAACAGGTACCACAAGTGCCTTTCCTGCTATGAGAAGCTCTCAACAATCAGGAGCATCCTCCTGAAGAAACAGGCGATGCCTGGCAAGCTGGGTGTGTCGTTCCGCGAGCTGACAGTGCTAATAAGAAGCCTCGAGTGACCACGGCTGAGGCAGCTCGCGAACCCCGCCGCCAGACTCGTCGCCACCTGACAGAGAATTGACAAAGATCAAGGGAGATGTCGAGAAGCATCGACCACAGAGGTCTGCGGAGGGCACCAGTCCTCTTTCGAGTTGCTACACTCGCGTAGTCGGTGGGCCGACAGATTCGCCCACCGAGGATCGCCTCTTCCTTCTTCCCTCGCCTCTTTTCGATTCCTCGTTTCCAATCGCCGAAAAACATGGAGGGAGAACAGCAGCGGAGATCGTTGAACGCCCGCGACGAGCTCGATGACGCAGGCGAAATTTTAGAAAAGTTGGCGTGAATGTATTATGAGTGATATTCGTGAACTCGATGAACTATGTCGAGGCTGCGTATTTCGCCCTATTTAATGGGGCTAGTCACCCTGTTTTCAGGGTTTCGGGAAACAGAGGATGGAAAAGTTTCGTCGATCGGGGAATTTTCGTTTCTGAGAGCAACGCGTACAAGTTTTGGTGGATCGATGTGCAGATCCTCGTGAATGTAATACTACACATCTCGTTCTATATTGTATACACATAGATATTAAAGAAGGGGTTATACGAAAAGGTTATGAGCTCGATATAGCCAGTTTTCTCGGTGGCAGTCGCAAGCGAAAGGATCGACGAAATTTTTCTGAGTTTCTTGCGTTCGTTCAAGAATGTAACCCATATTCTGACGGCCTTCTTGCCAGTCTCGCGTGATCCCGAAGCGAGGCCGAGTTGACCCTAATTAACGATCACGGATAAGCAAACGACGATGATTATCGTTGATAAGGGAGTTTATTAAGGAGTAGGTAGTAACACTTTTCTAGAGTAACAGAAAAAGAGAAAATAACAAATTGTATTTTTGCAAGAGCCATTTTGCGTCCGTTCATTAATAAAAAAAAAGAAAAGAAAAAAGACGAATGATAAAGAAAGAAGAGGTACTCTAATCGTAGATATATGGATACGAAACCCCGTGAAATCGCACGAAGTAAATTGAACAGAAAGGCCTAACCTATTTCGGAAGGTTGATAATAATTGGAAAGGGAGACGAGAATACTTTTTGCCATTTTTAACTTTTTGTACTGCAAAGGATGCTACACTTTCCTCTTATTTATTTTTTACGGATTGTAGGACAGTTTTTGGAGGAGTCAACTATTTTTATGATAAGAAATTCGAAGGATTCGAGGGAGGAAAGGAGAAACGAGCACGGGGCGTTCTTTGAGATCGCCTCGAAATTTTCCTGGCTCAAGCGCGGGACGAATCGATCGTTCCACGAGCAGCGTTTCTTTCATCGTCCCCTTCTTCCATTCTCGTCTCTTTTTCCCTCGCCGGCTTAACTTTTCTCGTTTTCCGCTCCATTTTCCGTCTGTTCGCCAGCGAACGCAACGTTACGAGGGATTTCATAGCGTCGATAACCAGTCACGAAAGTCCTATAGGTTTTAATCATTGTAAGGAACAAAGCAATCAAAATTTTCTATTTCAACAGACCATTCGCGACATGGTCGCTCGTGATGGACCAACCCAAGGACTATCACCGATTTTTATATGAAAATTCTGACGAAATCGCTCGTATCGAAAGCATTACGAATCACGTACAATAACGATACACTTGAATCATGATCGAGAGAAGTGAAAAGCTGTCGGTGTAGTTTCTGCGAGAGGTTTCCCTCCTTTCTTTCAAACGCTGTACAGATACTTTACGAACCTTCTGGCATCGTGTTCCAGCGACAATTTCTGGGATCAGACAGGCAATCGAGCGAAACTACGCGAGGAGGAAATATTTCTATGGATAATCAAGCACGGAAGATTTTTAATGAAACGACGCGAGTAGGATAAGAATGATTCTTTCGTAGATGCATTTAATCGTTCCACTTCTTATCCTTTCGACTGCTCTAATCAGTATCTTAATCGTCGAAATTCGATCATCGGTGGCCGATTCTGAATTGGCATTTAGATTTCCTTTACTATAATACGTGGAGATAGAATTTTCATGTGCTGGTTGAAGAGGAAGAAGGCCCATATATCGCTTTGTAAAATGTACGGTATTTTTCAAACCCTTTTATCAATAATCTGTTTTTATACCATGTGATCAAGTAAATTGCCTTTACATCTGAAAGACGGATGTTTTTCTGTAGATCCATGAATCCTGTCTCAGTTTGACTCCGAATTGTAATCGAATCTGCAGCTGTTTTATTCGCTGAGAAGTCGAACAATTGTGTCTCCAAGTTTTTACCAAATTTTGTGGCCTCTCGATTCCTCATCGTGCGATTTTCGTCTCGTTCATCTTCGATCCCGCAGGATTTTCGTTGGAACAGAGATGGAGGAGGAACGAATCGGAGCGCTCAAAACTTGATCGATACGCAATTGAACGCTGTTTTAGCTTATACGACAAAACGATGAATAAAATAAAAAAAAAAGAGACAGCACGAGGAGACTCGTCGTCGGTTCCGTCCAACGTATTTTTGTAAGGGAGAGAAAGTGCGAGAGCCACGAGAGTTTGAATGAGTGTGCGTATTATTCCTTCGGTCATCCACTTCCGGATGCGTTCCTAACGTTTTCGTTGCGGTCAGAATTGAATACCTTCCTGTCACTTATCGCTCTTATCGTTTCAACCTGACTGCTCCACTTTATTCTAATCAGTTTTCAGTCTCGAAATTTTTTACACTTGGGTACAATTAAATTATTTAATGGACTACTGAAATTAGCTAACACTGTGGCTCTGGGGCCCAGATTTGTAAAATGCACAGAACACATTGAGATCAAATATCTAAAAATGTAAGTTTGGGATTTGAACTCTTCGATTCATTTTTTTAGGGGAATTTTTATGATTAATTTGAAGAAATTTTCAAGAATATAATTTGGAAGAAGCATTGTACATATTTAATCGCAGCGAAAATGTTGAGCACTTTGAGTCGAGATGCGTCTAAGCGAGGGAACACTCGAGTTCCCTGCAATTGTTCGACCACGATGTAAATATTACATATACGCCTTCGTTGTCTAAGCCTTTGCACTCTTATCGAACAAATACTACGAGCTGCCTAACGCTCAATTAATTATAAACGCATATACATACACACCAAACGAGATATCGTAGAGCTTACGAGTTAATTAAGTGTAATTGAACGTAAAACTAATTACAAGTGATTCCGATCCCGCGCGTCGTGTCAGTAGATCGCTGTTATCGTAATCTCAATTCGATCGTGCCAGTTTATCGACTGTTTTTTTCTTTGTTACGCTGCTTCCTTTTTGTCGCTAACGAGATATTATTTAATTTAGAGATCATGAACGTAACACGTAAGATAATCAAACGAGCACTAATTCGTTTCGTTTTCTCTTTTCCTTTCGTTTTTCTTGCTATTGTATTTTTATCGCGCTTGACGAATTATAGTTATTTTATTTCGACTAATAACCGATGATAACGACCGATGTACTCGAGAACAAGAGAACGTTCGATTAAGGGATATTATCAATCTACCATTAATCGTCTATTAGAACGTTATAGTTTTGTACGTTATGTATATAATAACAATATTTTCTATATTAATCGTACCTATACTCGTACTATTTGCGATCGCACCAGTGCAAAGGATCAAGGACCTGCGAAGAACGCGCAGGGATCAACGATATACTCTTATTTCGTTTGCATTTTTGTCTACTCGAGGAGAATGCAGGGGATGATAGTCAGAGGACTGCGGATGTTTATGCATTTGTGAGAAATTTAAGTACAGAATTCACATAATTTGCGAAAATATACAAAATATTTTGTTGAGGTTTAACAAGATCTATTTAAGTATTTAAGTTCCATTCCTTTAGTCGTTTTTATGGAAACGTGAATTCGCATAAAAATCCGCAGTCTAACAATCAGTGTGAGGTGTTATTTCCAGGTTGGACTTTGTCGACGATACTTTTTCATTTATCACTGTTTTCTGTAGAAAATAACGATAGCGACGGAAGTCTAATAGTATGTACTTAAAGATAATCTAGATTATTTCTTTACTTGGTAGGAATACTAGATAAATCAATTAGAGACGACTAATTTGGACACACTGGTACTAGTAATCTCTACCAATTTTCTGGATACTAGGAACCTGCGTTACAGACTACTAGTGGCTACTATCGCTGGTATCTAGCGTGGTTCACTAGTAGCCCCCCTCTAAATTAACTAGAGCTTAGACTAACCATTCAGTAACATTCAATTATTACCACTATTCTCCGTATTTTATTCTATGACATATCATTTTCTCCAATTTCACCTTCGAATGAATTAAGAAAAGAATCTCCTGCCACGAAATATCAAAGGAAGATGTTTGTTTTGAGCAAGCTACTTTTAAGATATCAAAATCGGGAAGGGCCTAAACACTGATGGAATTTTTTAGCGAAGACTTGATCGACTTGTATTATAATTCATCGAGCTTGTCTCTCGAACTGCCTTAAGATTTACCGATTCCTCGTTCCCATGCGTCGTTTCTCGTCCAACGCGTTAAACTAATCGATTTTAGCGATTAAGAGTCAGCCACGAAACAAATGTCCATGCGTGGACGATCATGAACGAATAATAACTTTGTTCACAATTTATTCGACCTTTTTTTCATTATTCTTCCTACCTTTCCCTGTGATAATCGCAATTAATAGACTACTTATGCAAATTCATATTCTTGTTAATAAGACTGATCAAATGAGACCTATGAAAGTCCTGCTAAAGTCCTGCAAATTATAGTAGAATCTGGACTAACTAGATCTGAGCTATTCAGACTTCCAAATAAAATTTGGAATCTTGGAAATGCTTCAGCTTTGAGTCTCATATCTCCTATCACCTCTAAATAGATTCTGTATTCTTTTACACATGTAAATATCCCCTAAATGCATAAACATCAGTCTAGCACTCCAACATCACACTTTTTATCCCCAACAGAGATCCATCGATGGGACCCTTCGACTCATCCATCAACTTCCGCCTCTTTTTTCGTCGCTCTGGAGCGATACGAGACTCGAGGTGACACAAAAAAAACCAGCAGAGAACTGATTACGATTTCTGACGCGGAGGAATCGGAACAGCGATCGAGATACCGTGAAACGAAGCGCAAATATTCATAATCCGTGAAATATCACGGCCGTTCTAAAACGAGCCACGCGTGGCGGCTGTTTGCATCTGGATTATGTATTCATGGGATTATATGCGAGACTGCGAAGGGTGGGCAACCCCTTCGTCGATCAGGAAGATCGGGCTAAACGAAATTCTCTTGATGGTTTACTCCAAGCTTCAATGCTCCATGTTTCTCTTTTTACTAGAAGAGACTCTCTACTGAAGAGTCTCAGGAGTGATACTAACAGGAGTAATTCATAGCTTCTGAAATATTTGTTTTAAATTAATGACTTTATGGATATGCTGGTAATTACGAAAATGATCCAAGTGAAAAATCTAAGAAAATTCAGTTTAACACTTAGTTTGTAATCTAAATTGATGCCACATCAAGTACTTAGGTAAATGATAGACTCTCTTTTCTTATATTTTTAACTTAAATCATTTTTATAATCACCTTCACAAACAAGAACAGAGGTTTCGAAAGTCACACGAGAATTCTTTTCTTCAATTAATAGAAATACTTCAAGTCTTAGTCAATACTCTACTATACTGCCTTCAACTTCACATTTTTCAGTAACCGTAAAGACAGTTCTGCCTTTCTCTTGGACAGTATAGATACTCTTATTGCCACTACACTGAATACACACAGCCCTAATTAAAAACAATTATAAGAATGAACCCTAATCAAAAACCACCCTGAATAAAAAACACACTGTTTCCTAATTTTGGCTTAGTTTGGTCTCACAGGACAGTGGGAAATTTTCCCAGTTTCAGGTGCCACGGGAGTGCAGTAGCCGTTGCATCAGGTGCAGCGAGCAGCGTCCCTGAAAGGGAAGCCGTCCCTGTTCTTGTTGTGACGGAGATAAGTTAAGCCCTCTTCTTGTCGCCACCTCGAGCGTCGAAAATGCTGTTTTCTCACAAAACGCTGGCAACAATGCCACCAAAGACGCGAACGACGACGACGACAGGGGCCAGGCCTGCATAAGCGGATTATCCCTAACTGTAGAAAGCGATACTCGAACACACCCGCGTGATATACACACGGACACCAGCATCCGCGTCTCTTTTATCGTCGACGATCCTCGGAGCCATTCACCTCATCTTCGTCCTCTTCTTTCTTAAGAAAATCGTACACCCTCTGGCGTGTGTAATCGCTATCTCTTCGAGATCTTCTTCGGAGAGGAAGCTCATTCTCCGTTTTTTTCTCTTTTTTTTTTTGGAATTCTTTGTAGTGAGGATGTAATTCTGTGTATGATAGATCAGGGTGGAAATTGGTGGCTAATGGACGATTCCCAGGGGATTACTATGGATACTCTTGGATAGAAATATGTAGTCACTGAGTTATGATTATAGTGATTGGAATAGAGTCCATTCCAATGACTAAAATCACCTTGTACGTATATATTATTTCTTCGCTATAAAATTGTGATCATTGCCAGTTTCTTTAACTATTACCTCTAATAATCCAAAAACCAAGTCATCAACGCGCAATCAGAGCCTCAGCTTCTCCAATTCCCCCTAATCTCGCCACTCCAGCATCATCATTTCACAAAGCAAGTAGATACAGTATAAAGTAGCTCATCCCATCGCAAGAGTTAAGTCCTCCAAACACAGCTCTCCAAGAAGCTTATTCCCATTTCTAAATCTCCTCGAGTCTCCTCCATAACACCCTCCTCTCAACCCCCACATTCTCCACCCCAGAACGCAAGCTAGACCCTCTTCCATCGCCCAACCCTCGCATAAATAATTCCCAGTCCTCTAAAATGTCACGAAAAGTCGAGGAAAAACGAGCACACACCGAGTATCGCGAATGGGGTACAGAACTCTGAAGAAGGGAGAGGCTCAGGGGGATGAAAACTAGACTCTCTAGACGGGGGTAGAGAAAAGAAGTAAAGAGAGAGGGACCATTGTCCCCTATTCCTGTCTTTTGCAATTTGGACACACGACACGCGTGCAGCGACACACACACTTACGCTCAGGTACGCTGGATCGCTGGGAGACTGTCGAAATCATTGGCTCGTGAATGGAATCGCGGGCCAGGGGTTGGATGGTGGCCACCCGGCGATGGGATTGGCTAATTACAGTGCAGAGGGGCAGGGGTGACGTCACTGGGCGTGCACGAGCTACGATTGGCCATCAGCAAGGGAGGAACACTCGCACCGAGGGTGATCATGCCCCTCCGTTTCGCGACCCTTCGATCTACAGGGTGTACGCGAAACCAGGAGCTCGAGGGGAAGGGTCGAGGAGGGGAGGCGGCTCGCGAATGAAAGGGGGACAAAGGGCGAGAGGGAAGGCGGTACTTTCGCATAGTTAATCGATAGCATCTCGTTCGGGGACTATTGTCTAGCCTTTTGTTGCGTCGCAGAAGGAAACTGAAACGGTCCTCGAGCCTGCTCATTGGATCTACGGATTTCTTAGGGGTTGGAGTGAGACCAACGTCTGGGACCCCTTTTTTAGCCCTCTAACGACAGTGTGTTAGTTTTATTATCAGTTGCAAATGCACTGTACAGACGAAAATGAGGACAGTAATATTTATTAAGAAGCTTGCGTTTTTTAAGTTCAGTTGTATATGTAGGAAGAAAAAATGGTTATACAGATCTAGCAAAAGTCTCTTAAAGAGGATAGACTTTTGTGGGATCTGTTATAGGCTTTTGTAAAATTAACAAAGGTAGCTTGGCTACAGTAAAAGTCCACTCTTACTGATTTTATTAAATTTAGGCCTGTTACAATGTTTTTGTAAATTAGCTTCAGCTTAACACTTCCGTCTGTGTACTATAAAATTAGACAAATTATTCTACATGGAACCAAGACGAAAAACTCATCTAAAATGCTCGACTGATTAAAACTTAATATTGAGAACTAAAAATTCATATGCGACAAAAAATAGGTATTTGAGACATCCTAAATATGAAAAGGACTTACTTTGTTAGAATTCAAGATTCCACTATAAAATTTCAAGTCATTCTCATTCAAATACCAGGAACTCTACCTAATATTAGTCACCTAGGAGATCTCAAATTGGGAGCGAAATTAGGCGAGAAATGATTTTCCTAAATAACAGGCAGGAAAGTGCTATTACCTTGGCAGCTACTGTCCAAGAGAGATTTAAATAACAAAGGGGGCTCTATTTAAACATCTCTCTGGCGTATGCCCCCGACTGCAGCGTGAGTAGATGTCAGTGGGATTGAAAGGGCTAACTGAAAACGACGAAATAGGAAATGGCAAAGTGGAAGCTCCTCGTCAGCCAGCGGAGATAATTCAAGGAGGTCACGCACACGCCAGATGGATCCCGTGTTCTCCGTTTACGCGCCCTGCACGCGCCTCGACGTTGTTGGACCTCTGCACGATATTTGCAGCTGGCAGACGAGCCCGAGGAAACGGACCAAGCACGTGCTTCATCCTTAGCGCGCGTGGACTGTCCAATCACTAGGATAAGATCACGAATTTATGTGAAGAAGTTTGGAACACCCCAAGAAACTGTTAGAGAATGTGGAAAATGTGGAGAATGTGGAGTTAGAGTTCATTCAAGTTTGGATATGTTGGGCTAGAGTAGAGGTTTGGAGATTGCAGTTGAAATTGTTAGTTTCAACTCCTCTCTTACTCTCTCCTTTACTCTCAAGTCTAAATCACAATTACCCTAAGTCCTAGATCCCTAATATTATAGAAGAGGTCTAAGTTAAAACTCTAAAAAAATTGAATTAATCACTTATTTGCTCTTGCATCGATTAATATTACGAAATCAGTAATAAATTCTACTTTTTAAGATATTTTACCCAGATCACCATTATAATCATTTTTCACAATTCTACCATTCTCCTCTCTAAAGGGAGTCAAAGAGAACACCGTCCTCAGTCCACTGAATAGTAAACCAAGCACAGTTATCAGCCACATTAGAGAACAAGCTGTGCTGAAATAATGTCCCGTGACACCGCGGATTCTTCAGCTCCACCGATCGCGACCGACGTCGGCGTCCATGCAAGGCGAACCGTTATCGTCTGGCGACGTATCGCGTCGACAGGAACAGCATGTCGTCAACCGACGCGCGTGGTCGCCGATCAACGCCGAGACCTTGCGTGTGCCTCTTAGATATAGAATTACGGTATCGATATCGAATTATACGCCGTCTTGAATCGATACTGGTGGAAAAAAACTCGCTCGACCTAGCCCTTCTCTGGCTGGCGATGGCTGGAGGCAGTAAGAAGCTTGAGGTGGACGAAGAGAAGAGGAGGATGATCCTTGGTCAGGTGGATCACTTTCGCTCCAATTTTTGCGAGGTTCGTGATGGCGAATTTGTGGATCTTGAAGGGGCTGAGAATTTCTTTTGTTGGGAGTTGCTTTTTAGGGGAATCTTCTTTTGGATTGTCTCTATGTATCCCAACCTCTGACTCACTATATATGTATACATACATAATTTATAATAATACAACTTATAAGAAGAGGGCTAAAATATTTCAACAAAAAATTACCTCCTGAGAGTACCTACATATCCTCTTCCTAACTTCTCCTGTTCATCTTCCCCTCAACGTACCTCCGGCATATCGTTTTCTTTTCACCATAATGGCGGATGAAGGTATCATCTGATCAAAAATCGATCCCAAACCAGTGTACAATGTTACGCACCAGTAAATTTCAGCCACGTTGCGCGTCGAGTGAAACAGGAGCAACGAGAAGGGAGGAGGAACAAGACCGAGCAGGAAAATGTGGTTCTGGAGCGAAAAGGCGGTCGAACAGGGCGATGAAGGGGAATGAGAGATGATTAAATTAACCGAAGGACTCTGGCAGGGAAGACAAAGAAATTCGTCGGGAAAAAGCAGCGTCGGTCGTTTGGTTGCGCAAAGATGCAAGACACGAGCGCGACCAGTTGCGAAATTAGCGGCTTAACGATGGGTGACGTGGTTTACCATGTCTAATCTAGATAACTCGATTTGTCATGGATGACGTGAACCTGCGTTCCATCTAAATAATTCGATCTCCACGAATGACGTCTGCAAGGGCTGACGTCTTTAACTAATTACGAAAATAGATTAAGCAAAAATCACAGAGGAGAAAGAGAAATTACAGAAAGAAATTTCCTTCCTCTCGCAATGACGCCCAGTATTGCTCATACTATCGCTGCTTTACGACATCACGAGCGCAAAGCGGAAACCTGTGGCAAGATGAAAAAAAAAGAACAATCGAACATGAGCTGCAGTTTTTTAAGAACAAAAGATTGTTACCAGATTTCCTTTTCCAATTGCGTCACGCCTCTCAATCGACGAATACTGGCTTAATTCCTCACGATTCAATTAATTCAATTAATTCCATTTCGTTTTGCAGACCAAAGAGCTCTATCAGAACACAGCCACTTGGTCCATCCACTTGGGTGGCGCTAGTGTCGCTCCACGGGACTGATACTATTTCAAACATTATCTACATATCAAAGAGACGTCTTAAAAGCCTCTTAAACTATCTGCTATATTCGTCAAACGCAGAATAAGTACACTTACTGTAAATCTGAATTAATTATAATAAAAAGGCAAGGCCTACAAATACTACTTTATTTCTGCATATGACGAGTATACTCGTTATTACCCAAAAAGTGATCATTTCCTCACGAAGAGTACACTCATCATTACCCTAAAAGTGATCATTTCTTTATAACGAGTATACTCGTCAAAAACATCATTAAAATGTTAAGACGTTCAAATGAAATGAACATAAAACAGACGTCTTCAAGACACAGTGTGCTACCTGGGTATATTACCCAGCTTGCATGGAGAATTTGAAATTCTTTCTGCTGCAGCGTCGCGCAAGTCCAACGAAAGTGGACGAAAAATGAGACGAGGGCAGAAGGAGAGCAGAGGGAAATAAGGTGGACCGTTGCGGCGTGGACTGGTAAGTTTCTTTTGTGCGGTTTCGCGTCGATGCTCCGTTGCCGTTCTCTTCTTGTTATTCTCATCGTTGCTCGTCGATGCACGGATCGCCGTTACCAGCGTCCGTCTCCATTCACGGAGACAAAGTAACCGTGTAATCGAGCCTCTCCAAGGAAGCTCCTTCCGATCCACTATCTTCTTTCTTCGGCCTCTCTTCACCCCGCCGCCCCATTGGTTCCGTTTCCAATGTTTCCATGCCCTTCGCGAGTCTGGATGGTCATCTGAAAACAGGGAACACGATGAAGTCGATGGAAGGGAGCTTGCTTGAATGCTCGTACAGCAAGTGTTTCGATAGAAACATTACTGAGGCTGATGCAGGTGCACATGTGTAGGTACATACATTCATTGTAGTATGAACATTGTGGATGTTTGAGAGAGGATAGTTCAGAGAAATTATTCATTTAGGTATCTTCTTAGTTTTAATAAAGCAATTTGAAGCAATATATTAATTTATAAGTATATATTGTTTTACCTTGAACTTACCACTGAAGTGAGATCCCTATGCTAAGAATCTATATTAGATGTAATTAGTCTTCTAGTAGCTCTAATTGTAAGTAAAGACTTGAGTCTTTAAAAGAGAGAAATGTCTCCATTTAAGGATTCACAGTACAGGGATCACAGTTTAATGATTAGTTCAATTTTTCATTTACTTATATTAGGTGGAATCAGTGAAAAGAGGTGTAAATCAGTCGACAGCTGGCTCCCTTAATTCTTAATTAGCTAATTAGAAGGAGTTTCGACATTCCCAAGGCTGTAACAAGAATACACATCGCTGAGGGTTCATCCACTCGAGGAATCGTGACTCCTCTCGCGTTAAAATAAACATCTGCATCCTCGATCCTTCGAGGACCTCTTCACTGCTCTTCGGCAGCCTACGTGAAGAGGTCCTGAAGGGTCAGCTTGCGCAAACAGGATCGGCAAACAGACACGAGACGTATTTTCTGTTTCCGGTGTGGAGCACGCGTGGAGAGTCAAACAAATGATCGATGGATTGACCGGTCTCCTTTGATCCCTGTCCTCAGCGATCCCAGAAAATCGTCTCAATATTGATCCTCGTTCCAAACAGAACTTCGAAACCTTCTCGACATTGATCTGTAATTATGCACCACTCTCTATAAGTACTTGGACACTTGACTGAACCTAATTAAATCCTAATAGAAAAACCATATTTTATTTCAGCAAAGATCTACCTAAACGTCTCTTTTTAGATGAATCTAAGGGTTCATTCCCTGATGGACGATGATACATAAATTTTTCGAGTCCTCAAAAGATACTCAATTAAAAGCAATTATCCCTGAGTCGAAGCGATTAGGTGGAAAAAAAGGGAAGGAGCGACAGCACAGTTTCCAGACCCAGGGCTCCACTGGTGGTCGAAAGAAACGCCGCTGGAACCGATCGAAATCGGAGCCCAGGAGGGAAAAAGTATCCGAAGAAGCCGCTACCCTTCGCAGTGCCATTTAAACGGTTTAACGTGGGTGTAATTGAAAGGCGCGTAACGGCTGATTACGGCGCCCTGAGGGGGACCATTCAACCGACCTGCACAAAAGTACGACGGGGCGAAGACAATGAGCGCCCCGGCACTGATTAAAATGAGAATTAGGGAAATAAAGCTGCCTGCACTAATTGCGCCTAGCGGCTTATCGCCTGACCTTATGTCGAGCTGACGCGCTCGTAGATTGCTGGATAACTTTATCAGCCTTGACGTCTCGTTTTTGTTCGAGATCTCTTGGATTTTGATAACGAATAAATACTATTCTCAACTTTTTCATATGTAACCCTATAATTTCTACTGCTTAATAATTAATAGAGAAAACAGTCTAACTGAAAGATGAGCACTGTTTTCTATAATGAAACGACAGTACACCCCCTGGATGTCTTTCAAAATCGTCTCATTTATAACAAGAAAGAATTCTGACCAGTCCACTTGTAATAAAGATAATTGAAGTGGTCATATGAGGTGGTTTATTCTGCGTGAAAGAAAGTCGAATAAAAAGAAATTCGTCCAGACACCTCATCGTCAACTAGCACCGAAGCTCCCAACGCAACCTCCAGCTCCCGTAATTCGTTTTCCATCGAAAAAAGGGTGAGTCCAGGGAAGGGCATCGAAGCGCGAAAGAAGCAATACGTGGGCGGGCAGCACCGGCTGCGCTTTACGAGCCCTTCTTCCTCCCTGCCCCGACTGCTGCGCTCCGGACGATATACAAAACGTTAATATCCTGCGACGAGGAGTTAATGGACACGCGGAGCTTCCCTGTCGCGTAGTCAGAGGCGCAGATAATATATAGTCGACGTAACAAGGTTATAACCGGGTGCAGGATGTCCCCGTCTCTCGCCACCCCTTTCGCCCGTTTTGCGTGCCACGAAGAGCGCTCGGCGTTAAACGTGACGAGGACAAATTGTGGGTACCGTCGCGTCCCTTTCCCCGCTCTGCCCCCCTCCTCCGCGAGCACACGTTTTGTGGAGCCCTTCTTCCTTCCCTTGATGGATGGTCCTACCAGGTGATGCACCCTCTCTCGTTAAAAACCCACCCCCGTGGAAATACGCCTCTCGTTTACTGCCTCCGCCACCCCTTCCTCGATCAGAGATACACGTCTTCTCTTTCGCTTGTAATAGGCGTGCAAGGGTGATACCGATTGGACTCGACTCGTTCGGTACTGGAGCCAGATTCTATTCAACTGTCGCTGATTGTGTTCGTCTCCTTTTTTTCGGCGACGCCGATGACTCGTGCCGCGGAGTTTAATCGTCTTCCATTTGTTACGGTCCTGGGGGCGGGTTCATGAAAAAGTCGTCGTCATCGGCAGCCGTGAAGGCGATCACTGATTTCCCAGGGTTGAGAGGAAGACTGGTGTGTATGGAGCTGCATGTTGGATTCGGAGGTTGATGGAAATGAGCGAGGATTTTGTGATTTTTGTCAATTTGGAAATATTCAAATATACGAATATTCAAATATTGAAATATTGAAATATTGAAATATTGAAATATTCAAATATTCAAATATTCAAATATTCAAATATTCAAATATTCAAATATTCAAATATTCAAATATTCAAATATTCAAATTTTCAAATATTCAAATATTCCAATTTTCAAATTTTCAAATTTTCAAATTTTCAAATTTTCAAATCTTCAAATCTTCAAATATTCAAATATTCAATTACGTGATACCAGTTGAGACATACTATTCCCATCACGAGCCGCTATAAGAAGCTGTCGCCAGTTCCTCGTCTATGAACTTCTGCCCTAGGGCTCCAACGAGGCTCCGATAAACTCGTAACTCGTTTTTACACGGGTGTAATTTTAGAAGTACGTCAGCTCGATCAGCCAGAGGAGGAAGACTTCTCGGTAGAAGGTGGCGATGTCGCGGAAAACGGTCGTCGTTTCCCACAAGCGGAAGGGGCGTCGTTAATCGGCCTCGAGCACCAGCAGACATCAGAGACGACTGGCAGGAGAAACAAACAGTGCCGTACGCGCACGGTGGCTTTTATTATCGGTTGTAAGCGCGGTTTTATTACGGCGAAAAACTGTTTGGACTCCACACGCGGGCTTCACCCGGAGAAGCTGGCGCGTAAAACGTCGCTTTGACGAGTGCCGACGCTGGCGACTACTTCTGTCGTCTTCTGGCGTCGCGACGAGGGTCTAGCGAAAATATCGACGTCGATTTAAGCTGCTGTGCAGAGCTGGTAATATTGCACCCAAGACACGTTTTGACATAGAACATGATACTTTTCCGTGTGGAGGAGATACGTTGATTCAGTTGATATAGTGCTTCGCTGACGAGATGAGCTCTGACAATAATACAGTCCTATGTATTAGCTGGAAGGCTCATTTTGTTATGGGAGTTATGAATGCTCTGGCCAATAATACGCTACGTGTGTCCTATCTATTGTAATCGTATAGATCCACATTTTTTCTAGATGCAACCTTACCAGTTCTGTACAGTGCTGAAGCCTACATTTGATACAGTGCTGTGGAGACTCTGGAAATTTAATCTAGTTTCTTTGGTTCAAGCCCTTCAGATTTTGGAAACTGTTAAAGACGTTTTGAAGATATCCTCAGAGTGTCTTCACCTTCTCCAGTTTCTTTCTTTAAGCTGTCTTTACTTATTTACAACGTCTTCAGGATATTTTGAAGTTACGTTCAAAGTTTCCCCAAAGCGTCCTCAAAACATTGACAAAGTACATGTCTTCAAACAGTCTTTAAAATGTCTTCAGAGTCTCTTCTCACTCACAAATCGAATACGACCATGCAGTTCCGCCCATTCACCATCCACTTGGCAAGGACCAGTCACTTCCATCCACTGTCCAGCCGTGTCCACCACCCAAAATTAGGGAGATACCAGAAAATAGGCAGTGTGTCCAGTGCTCTGGGGCGGTCAGTTTCACCCGAATTTCTCTGGCTGAATGGCGAAGAGGTCGAACGAGCCATTCATCCTTTCTCCCTTTTTTCTTCCCGCTTCGAAAGCGTTTCGGATCCGCGGTGCCGAGCAGGGCGCGCGTGCAGTCGCAGCTGCGTCACTTAATTGACAAGAAAGGCCAGGCGCCGCGGGAACCACCTTGTACATTTGCCCCCTCTGCCCCCTGTAATTCGATCAAGAACCCCGTTGACGCGCGACACTGTTGACATTTGGTTATTTTGACGTCACGCTGAGAACCGTCGATTCGAGTGATGTTAACGGGAGCGCGGCCACTCCTAACCCTTCCTCTTCTGGGCCCTGCACTCGGGGACCGCCTGTGGTTCCTGCTGCTCGGACCGACGGGGCAGAATTGCGACAGTGTTCGCGAATTAACGGATTCCGCTTGGGGACAGAGCTCCTTCGTAGAGAATTTAAGGCTGACCTGAATGCCTATTTTTATGGAGCAGAGAAAACTGTGTGGGGAAGTGTTTCAAATTTAGAAATGATAAATTTCAAATATAGAAATATAGAAATGATAAATTTCAAATATAGAAATATAGAAATGATAAATTTCAAATATAGAAATATAGAAATGATAAATTTCAATATAGAATATTTTAGAATATTTCTATATTTTCAAATATAGAAATGATAAATTTCTATATTTTATATCACCAATCAAAGGGAAAAGAAAACCTGAGAAATCTTCCTTCACTGTCAATTCATAAAACAATCTCAAATTCTCCACGATTAGGCATTCCCTCGAGCCAGAATCCTTCAATTTTAGTACCTAATAAAAGCCCAAGATTAGCTAAAGATTTCGTTCCAGAGGCCATCCAAAAGTAACAGAAGGAGCCCAAAATGGGCAAGCTCGTGGACACGCCGCTTGCGGGTTGAAATTTTAAAGCTGGTGCGAAATTTAGCACCTAGAAGACAGTTACGAGGCGCACAGAAGATCCCAAGAACTGCGCCCTGTTCGCTAAACCGCTAATTTCACAGTCGTTTAAGCGACGATAACTCATCGAGATTTATTATGCGAACGCCGCACAGGCTTGACATCATATTCCATTAGGCGCGGGGAACTGGCCGACGGAGTTCGCGATTTTACGAGCTCTTTTGGCCTGAGGAAAGGAACTGTGTTTCATGCCACCCTTTTTACGTAATCGACGATAACGACTAACTTTGCTGCAGGGGAATATTCATTCAGGAGCAAAGTCAACAGACTGCTTTTCTGATAATCCTGTGACTAGAAGCCTGGAAATGGTAGAATATATCTATTCAATTTTTAGTTATTTTACTTGCTAACTCTAGTGTCCTAGGGTCTTTATCTCTATTATTTGAATTCTCTATTTCAAACAGGAACGAGAATTTCTTTTCAATGTTAAAAAAAAGATACATGATGCACTTATTTTTTTTTTTCAAAGTGAATTTCTCGCTCTATTTTTTAGAAGAGCCGTCAGAGTCATTCGTTTCCGCGAGTGGATAGAATTGAAAAAGGGACCAGCTGGATATCGAAATGAAAGAGATCGGACAGCGGAAACTGTGATCCAGTTATTCGCGGCGAATCGACGTCTCCCCTCGTGCGTCCATAAAATTGAAGCCTATCGGTTCTCTCGACGGCACAAAAGTCGCGTCGTCTCTTTGAAGCGCGTAACAGAAGCGGAACCGACATTTGCATCGGCGTGGAATCGTGCCACTGGGCCTTTCCATCAAACGCTCGCGATCGGACAGTAGAGAGGGGAAACGGAGAAAAAGAAAGGAAGAGGAACAGGTCGGGAAGCGCAGCATTTTACTTTTCCAGAAATGCGCAAACCGACGAGCTGATCCGTCAGAGCTGTCGCTAAAGGAGCCGACAGCGGGACAATGAGACCCTTTCTATCCTCTTACGCATGCGAATTACACGGATCAAAGACCTCGAATGTCCATCGATCATATTTGTGCTTCCCTAAGACGCTGACGTTCGCCTGAAAAATTGCGTTATTTTGATGGCCTCCAATTGCCACTTGAATAGTTTGAAGAAATCTGAAGAAATTAGAAGAGATATATAATGGTACTTTTTTTGCCAAATAGCACAGTCTAAAGGGAGTCTACGCTACATATTGTAGGTATTTACAAAGTTCTGTAACATTTTACAAAACAGAAAAGAGAAATGTTATGCATTTCTCTTTTCTGTTTTCTAAAAAAGTTATATAATTTTGTAAATACTTACAACGTGTTCTGTAGACACATCTTAAGGGCGTCAAAACTGTCCCTAAATTAAATTCGACTAACCATGGGCTATTACATGTCACAAAACCAAAAAACTAATATACTGAACTTCAATTCTGAGTCTTAACTTAAGAGCTAGTACACGCAAAAAGCAGAGAAAAGAAAGTGAAAGTTTCAGCCTAATTTCTTCAGACTTAATCCAAGATAAATAATTGAAGTAGTAACATAAGTCAACGATAAATTCACCAGCTCCCATTCACCTCGACCCTTACTGTCCTCCCAGCAGAGGTCCAAGCGTCCAGTAGCTGGACAAGGTACCTGTTTCCATAGGTTCCGAAAAATGCCATTTCCGACAGAGAAATCGTCGTTTCATGTACCAATTGAGCTCCTTCTGGCGAAAGAAGAGCAACGTCTCGAGAAAGGAGGCGAATGAAAGGCGACGAGCTGCGAGCAATGGCGTGACGGGAAGTCGTTTCGTCAATGGCTACTGTGTATAGGCAGCCCCGACAATAAGCGACAGAGAAGATCCAGGAGGGAGGAACCCCCTTCGATCCGAGCGTTCTCGAGGTGTAAATGGCACGAAATGGTATTAAAGGGACTGTACCTGCTGGACACTTTTCGAACGAATCTGTGCTTCCCTCCCTTCCCCCTTTCTTCCCCTCCAGCGCCACGATGAGATTGAAACGTAACGTTGACGCATCGACGTCCATTCAGGGGCCCCAGAACACGTTAGCGCCTTTCCTGGAATCTCTCCTCCTCTTTTATGCCCTCTCGCTCTCTTGCTCCATTCATACTCGTTTCGGTCATTCTTCGAGATCTTCGCTTTCTTTTCGAAATCTTTCGCTGGTCTCGATGAGCGAGCTGGACACCGGTAGCTTCTTGGTAGCCTCTGCTGTGAGAAAATCATCCTCGGTGCTTGGGTGTCTGACTGAGCGAGGTTTGGTGATTGACAGAAGTCGGTCGTGGTTGAAGTATGGCAGAGGAGAAGTGTAATTTCAAGTGTGTGAATTGATGAGTTGAAGAGGAGTGCAAGGCTAGATATAGTATTTTTATATTAAAAATGTGTGGTGAAGTCTGAAGAAGAGAACTCTTCATGTTCCAAAGTTATGGAGACACAAAATCATGAAGACCCAAAGTCTTGCAATCACAAAATCTTGAAATCTCAAAGTTTTCAAATCTCAAAGTCTTGAAATTTCAAAGTATTGAAGTCCCAACGTCTTGAAGTTTCAAAGTCTTGAAGTCCCATAGCTTTGAAACCTCAAAGTTTTAGAGTCCCACAGTTTTAGAGTCCCACAGTTCTAGAGTCCCACAGTTCTAGAGTCCCACAGTTCTAGAGTCTTACAGTTCTAGAGTCTCATACTGTTGAAGAACCAACGTTCCAAAGTCCCCAAACCTAAACTATTAAAACAGAAGAATACACTGGTATACCTGACTCAAGAAACACTGACCCACAGAGAAGAAACTACCATACACACTAGACCCAATCAAACCCCCTTTCTTTTCCTCGACTTCTCATTCCTACACAGTAGTTACTACATACACCACTATTTCCACTCATCTTAAAAATCAGCCTTCCCCCACGGGTACAAAAAAATCATCCAACGTCATAAATTCAGAGGCTTCCAACGTTTCCTCCACCCACGGCACCCCAAGGGTTCCCTTCGCCCAAGAAGAACGATATTACAGATCAATTCCAGCCCATGAATATAGGAATCCATCGGACGCCATAGATCAAGAGGATCCCCTGTCGGTAAACAGGATAGCGTTACAGATTCCTTAAAAGAGATCCAACTTTCGAGCTGAATGCCTGTCGGCGCGGAGGAGGAGAGGGGGCAGAAACAGAATGGGGCTGTATTGGAGCTGAGCTACGGAATCAGAGGATTAAGCCTGGGCTGAATGCCTTCTCCGTGGTTTCCTTTCTCCTCCTTCCTGCCCCGCGAGGGCACACCTTTCCCCTCCACATCACCGAGTGCAGGGGATCAAAGGTGAACGGCCCAAAAAGGAAGCTAATCCTGCTGGTACATGCGTACCAGCGTTTCGCGTGTGTACCTTCGCCTCGGGCCAAGGATCCTGACGGCATTATGAGATCTGGATCGCGTGGGAGGGCCCTGTTTACACTCAGAGATGGCATTATCTGTTTCTCAGTCAGGGGAAGGAGAATCGGAGTTTTGTTTCACGAAAGGCGATTATTTTGGAAATATAAGTACATGATTCAAAGTTAGGGTACGTGTTCGCTTGAGAGTTAAATTATGACGAGTTAAGGTGGGTCTGGACTATATGTTATGTGAAGTTATATAATTTTGTTATTTTATTGTATACCTGTACTTATATTGTAAAGTTATGTAACTTTGTTATATAATATGTAGTGTAGACCCACCTTTACTCGCGAGAGTATTCTCAGATAAGGTATTCATGTCAGACAATGACCCTCAGTTACTCTAAACGCAGTGTCTGATAGTAAATTACACTATCTGAGAGTACTCTCGAGAGCAACTTGCTATAATTTTGCTCCCAAGAGGACACGCACCCTTACAGATAATATTTATTTGTAAGTATTTGATAAATAATAAGGAGCTGTTATCACATTTCTCTGAATTTTTACTTTTTTCGTTTACCAATAAACATCCTGTAAAACATACCCATATTATTTTTCAATTTACTGATTTATATGAGTTCCAAGATTAAAAGAAAAAGGGAGTGTTCTTTCTTTATAATATTGTCACTTTATTCACTGTATCTTGAAATTATTTCTAATTCATTCATTCTGTCTTGCATTTTTTTAATTAAAATTATCTCTATCTAGAAAATTCATCTTTAATCATTTTCTCTAGCAAATAATTCCTTCTTCAATCTATGCACTTTACTGTATTTTCCATCTTCCAACAGATCAGGGTACTACTATCTTACGAGTGAATAATTGCACATAAAAGATAAATCCCTCGTTATAAACTCACTGTGCCGCGAACTGATATCAAAGAAACACTGTGCATACTTCGTTCTCTCTAATGAGCGAAAATCGAGAGGACATTCCAACAATGAGCAGAAGACTGAAAAAGTGGAAGAAGAACGGAGTGATTCCAGCGGAAAAAGATCGATGATCGAAGACGGATCGATAAATCTTCAAGGGGACTAGAAGGACATCCTCGTGAAACGATCGTTCCGAGACGAGAGGACAGAGAGAAGAATCGTCGATTTTATCTTTCGTCAGGCGAAACGGATACTTTCTTCCCCTGGCGAGGGCTTGAACAGATTCGTCGTGGCAAAAAGAAAGGAAGAGAGGAAGGAAGCGAAGCGTGGCGTCTCGGAATAATGGACGATCGATTTCTACTGATTTCTTGCACCGTAAAACACGAGTCTTCTCGCTGTTCCCTAGCGGTCCTTGAGCTACAAAGAGCGCCGAACGATTACCTCGCTTTCCTGAAAATTCTGCTGTATCTGGAACAGTATAGGTACAGTACTTTCCTGTTATGAACTCGATCCTAGAACTTCGCTATTCCTGAGAACAATAATAAAAATCAATAAAATAGTAGGCGTCTGTTATTTTAGAATACTTTTAGAATCATAGAAAATCTATGATTTCTGGAAGATCCATGATTTATAGAAAATCAATGCTACCTAGATAATTTATATCTAGAAAATCTACACTGTCTAGAAAATTTGTGCTGCCTAGAAGATCTATAATTTCTAATAAATCTACGATTCCTAGAAACCCATGATTACTAGAATACCACACTTTCCAATTATTTCTTCCCTAAGTACTCATTTTTACCTTCAACACAAATTTCTACAGCTCTTATTTTCCCAAATTTCTAATTATTTACCTATTTTTTCAACGCAAGGCCAAAGGGGGGTGGATCGATGCGTTTATATCAAATAAATTACACGCCTCTGCTTTCCGCACCTAGTCCATTATTACACGCTTGGTTGGCCCAGGGTGTTTGCCTTTCCCATGTACGGAATAATCCGCGATTTTGTGCCGACTTGTCGCACGTATCCCGAAACGGGTAAATAAGCAAAGACCCGCTTGGAATCGGCTTAAACGACGCTGACGTATTGACGTTCGACACATAAAAGGGGTGAGCCTACCGTTTCAGAGTCGAATATTACTCGAACACCTTCGAAGTCTTCCATCTTCCCTTATTATTCAGTGAAATTCATTTATTATAATCTCTAATTCGATTTTCCTCAAATTAACAGAGAAATGAGATCCACCCTTTGTACGAAATTCCCTTCGAGACTATAACGCGAGGGGTGGAGACATTTCGTAAGCTCCATACAGCTTAATTTTGTTCCTCTTTTTTTAACGAATAGTGGAAAAAAGTTGGCTGCCCTAAAGAGAAACAGGTTCAGCGTTTTTCCGAGTCACAGGGACCGATAAGTGGTAATTGATTTTACGCCCCTTGATTTATGACCCCAGCGACACGAAAGCTCGCTTTTGGGGTAAAAATCAGCTGAAATCCAACCCCATCGTTCCTCCGTATCTAAACTGTCGCATCGACATGTGTTACCCTTTTTGAGACCCGTGCTGGGGTGCCCCGCGAATTTCCATCTTTATCGGCGAAAATGCGAGCCGATCTTTTGTGATGCCCACGTCATGCTCTCGCCCCGAATTTGGTCGAGATCGATTCTCGGGACTGGTCATCCTTTTCGTTCTGTGAGAAATTAGTTTTATCGCTTGCTTTTTTCTTTTAAATAAGAGTGGAGTTGTTTGATAATTTGGTTATTTCTGTTGTAAAAATATGTGGATGAGAGAAGTTTGCTTGGTATAATGATAATGATGTTTTAATGAACATTTGGGAGGTTGGACATGTTGTGAAACCGAATATGAGTATGTGTGTGCAGCAATGGGGAAAATTATAGACCAATAGTTTAAATTATTTAAAATTGAAGTTGCTCTGTGTGGCTTATTTTCTAGAAAGATTTGAGTAATTGGATGTTAGAGTCTCTGAATTTGTGAATCTCTGTTTGTGAGTCTAAATTTGTGAGTCTCTGAATTTGTGAGTCTCTAAATTTGTGAGTCTCTAAATTTATAGATCTCTTCTGTGAATCTCTAAATTTGCAAGTCTCTAAATTCATGAATCTCTAAATTGGTGAATCTCTAAATCTCTCAATATTTAATTTTTTTATTTTTTGAATCAGTTGACCATTTAACCACTCTAATATTTAAATAATGATATATTTCACGATTGGAACACTGGAACTTCGACTACTTCGATACTGAACAATAATTCACAAACTAGTAAATAAATATTCACTAATAACTGAGTCTCACACTTACGAAACTTCCCTCGCAAATTCTACTCTGTTTTTGACAAACCCTTATCTACGTGCAACTTTCACACAGCGTTTAAAAATAATTAAAGAAGTACTAAAGAACGAGTAGACGAGGCCCAGCACTTCAGCACTGTTTCAGATGCGTTCCTAGACGCAAGGGGCCACACATACTGTGGGGCACGTAGCGTCAAAGCGAGTTAACGTCGAATAAATCAAAATAAAAGGGGGCGAAATCGGTGCCCGCTGCGCGACGGCCCAGAAAGATCAGGGGAGCCCTTTCCAGATCGAAAGAGTTACCTGCCTCGTACGTTCCTTCCACCACGTGCGACTCACGCTCGCGAGGACCTATGGTTCGTGGGCATCGACCAGTAAAATTTTTATTAATGTTCGTGTACACTCTCGCGCCTCTTTGCTTCTCTCCTCTCGGGGGGTTAGAGACGTCAAACGTTGTTAATACTACAGCATGAAAACTACATCAGCTGACTGTGTAGCTGTTAGGGAAGCTAGAACGATTTTCACTTTCGATTTTCGAGAAGAGGACTCGAGAACACTTTGCAAGCTTCAACCCCTTTGTTAAGAACGACTAACTATACTTTATTAAAATTCTATTTTAATTACTCAGATCAAGTCTCAAAGATTTCATGTATGTACCTACCTACATTTTTTATTTTCAAAACAAATCCTCAACAAAATTTATTTCTTGCAGGAAGGATTTGTGAGCTGAAACGTTTCTAGAACCTACAAATTTCTATCCCTTCGACGTCGAGGAACACCCAGCTTGATCGAGCCGAAGGGATGGATAGTAGAGAGGACTCGCGCAATTTAAAGGATTTCAGGCTACCCTCGTTAGGCTTGCAGACAACGAGGGATGAGTAGGCGTCCCTCTTTTTGCTGGTGGGTCGAGCCGAAATTCGTCGAGCACGATTTATCCAGGGAAAATTCAATTATAATGAACGTGGACGCAGGCGCCGCGACGTCCACGTCGGCCATTGCTACATCACCATGGATACCAGGGAGGAGACGACCAGGAGACGCTGCTGAACTGGTATCGATCCCAGCCACCCTCGCCGGGGCTCTTCTCGCGAAATTATTTTCACGACTCCCTTGCGAATCCTCTTTTTGCATATTGCCTGTTTAATCTTGCACCACCCATTCCTTGCATCCCTTGAATATCATTATATGTTGAGGACTTTGGTGGTTCTTTAAAAAGGGGCATGTACTGGGACTTGAGAAGCTTTGGTAGGACTGAGGTGGTGAGGAATTGTGTTTTTGGTGGGAGTGTGGAAAGTTGGAGTTTTAGAGAAAATTCGAAGTTTAGTTATTTAGCTAGAACATTTGAATTTAAAATTATGTAAGTAATTTTAAGAATCTTTGAAATTCTAATTGTAAGAATCTTTGAATGTTTGAATATTTGAATCTTTGAATATTTGAATATTTGAATATTTGAATATTTGAGTATTTGAATATTTGAATATTTGAATATTGGAATATTTGAATATTTGAATATTTGAATATTCGAAAGTTCTCAATTTGGATGCTTGAATATTTCAAAATTTTATTAAGTACCTGAATATATGAATAAAACAACTTTAATAATTGTTAATACCTCCCTAACTATTGTCCACATGTCTCCAAGGCATCAAATCAAAGAAATTCAACACTCCAGCGCTCACAGGCGGTTCTCCCGCCACTGACGAGCAAAAAAAAAGTACGTACATATAGTATACACCTCCATCAACGCCTCTCTGGCGGAGCAGCGTGGACGTTGAGGACGTAGAGGTAGGTATACGACTCAATTCAACTCGAGTCATTTTACACGGCTCGAAATAAATCCCCGTTCCACGGGCATTCAATCGAAAACGACACCGAGAAAACGGGAGAACAGAGACAGACGGATGGGAGAGGTGAAAGGAGAGAGGAGAGAGAGAACGTTGCATCGGTATAATCCAGGCCTCTGTTTGCACATGTTTTACATCGACGCCCCGTCTGTTTGCAGACAGTAAATTATGTCGTACAATAAGGACACCCCTTTCGACGGTCCTCTCTCACTCGCGGATTATAAAACGGGAAAAAGGGGAAAAGCCTCCTCCGTTGCTCTTTTATTGATGAGAACCTTTGTCGTGATCTCTCAACTCGCTCGTTTCCCTCCTTCTCGTCTACTCGAGGACCCCTTCTAGTCTCGTGAGAGAATCTGCATATGCAGTACTGTTTCTCCAATTCTGTATACGTATAACTCTTATTCAGAGTATTTACACACTTCAATTTTGATAAATCTCTACAAATATAGAATTTCTGGATTCTTTTTTTAAGGATTCTAAATATAATAGAACTTCGATTACTGAAGTCAATACTAGACTGAAATCTGAAGTGCCTTTATGAAAACTAATTTTTTTATCTTTAGTAGATTATTATTACATTATACTTTGAATTGCAAGGCAAGATCCTCCTGCACCCTCTGAATAACCGAATACCTAGGTACAAAATATTTTGAGTAATCACGAGACCTTTAATCGGAGCTGGATACAACTACTATGTGAAACTAAAAGGAGTATATGTATTTTATACACTTGTACAGTTTTTCGTCTGAAGCATCCTCCTGTGATTATCTAAGTGCTCTAGAGAAGAGTAAGGAAGGTTCTAGACCCAAGGAAAATTGAGGAACACGAACGTCGTTGTGCAGTGTTTTGCATCGCGGAGGAATAAAAAGGACGAAAAGTCACGATCGTGTGGTCAGAATTCTGCGGTTGGAGTTACGATAGTCTGGGGCCTGAAGAGACCGCAAAGACAATCGAGATGACTCTCAGACGTTCATCCGCACTTTTACCGCGACCGTACGTGCACCGTTAGCTCCGCGAATTATTTTGTTTCCTCTCCCTTGAAAAAAGAAATTTTAGGAGGGTTGTGCCACTACTTGGTGCGAGTATCGTCGCTACAGGCGACGAATAAGTCAGACTTTGAAAGATGATTTGTCTTGTATGATAGTACCCTTTTAAAATTTCTGTTTCGAAGGCTTATGAAATTGGGTGATGTTGGTTGGACTAGTTATCATGAAGACAAATATTCAAATATTAGAATACTCAGGTTTTATTGGGGTTCTACTCAGATTCTAGTCAGATTCTACTCAGATTCTACTCAGATTCTACTCAGATTCTATTCAGATTATACTCAGATTCTACTCAGATTCTACTCAGATTCTACTCAGATTCTACTCAGATTCTACTCAGATTCTACTCAGATTCTACTCAGATTCTATGCAGATTCTATGCAGATTCTATGCAGATTCTACTCAGATACTACTCAGATACTACTCAGATTCTACTCAGATTCTACTCTGGTTCAACACAAATTCTATTGAGATTCTACTTTGATTCAACTCAGATTCTACACAAATACAACTCTGGTTCAACAGAGATTCTGTTGAGATTCTACTCTGATTCAACACAGATTCTGTTGAGATTCTACTTTGATTTAACTCAGATTCTACACAAATACAACTCTGGTTCAACACAGATTCTGTTGAGATTCTACTTTGATTCAACTCAGATTCTACACAAATAAAACTCTGGTTCAACACAGATTCTGTTGAGATTCTACTTTGATTCAACACAGATTTTATTGAGGTTTATTGAGGTTTTATTGAGGAGATTTTATCAAATTTTCCAACTTCTGAGCGTCTAGCTTTAAAACTCCCAAACTTCTTAATACAGTAAAACCTCGATTCTCCGAAATACCACGAGAATTCAATATCAGAAGCATTCTTTCACATTCTGGAAAAATATCGCCCAGCTCCTCGCTAACCCACTCCTGTCTGTGGACCTATAACTATAACTAGGCACCTCTCTCTGTATTTGCTGCGCCATATAGCGTCACGCTAGCGAAACGGTGAAAGAAACTAGAAAGGGGCGGAGATAATAGAGACGTCGCTGGCTCAACGTACGTGACGTGTAATTAAACGCAGTCGCGCCGATTCGCCGAGTCGCGTGTGGATCGGGTAGGCAGATCCCCCGTGATGCTGGCAATTATCAAGGGCTTAACGCCGAGTCGAGACTGCGACGACAGTGCTCAAAGGTCGGCCCGTTCACAGAGGAGACCGTGTCGTCCCCTGTCCACCCCCTGGTGCACTCAATGCCTGCCGATTCAGCCGGGGGCCACGTGTCCCACTGCTCCGAAATATTCATATCCTGCCTTGGATTCAGACACTTATAGGGACGTCCGTGAGCTTGTATAATTCGCGAAGAGTAAAGGCAGACAAGACGTGAGAAGAATTTGAAGAAAGTAGATATAGTAGAAAATGAGTAAAAATAATAGCAAGCTTGTAACGAATGACTATAATATTGTAAATTAAATATGCAAGTAAAGCTTCTTGATTCAGTCAGGGGCCACGTGTATCACTACTCTAAGACCTTCATATCCTGCCTTGGACTGAGATACTTCTAGGGATGTCCGTGAGCTTGTATAATTCGCGAAGAGTAAAGGCAGACAAGACGTGAGAAGAATTTGAAGAAAGTAGATATAGTAGAAAACAAGTAAAAATAAAAGCAAGCTTGTAAAGAATGACTATAATATTGTAAATTAAATATGCAAGGAAAGTTTCTTGATTCAGTCAGGGACCATGTGTCTCGCTGCTCTAAGACCTTCATATCCTGCTTTGGACTGAGATACTTCTAGGGATGTCCGTGAGCTTGTATAATTCGCGAAGAGTAAAGGCAGACAAGACGTGAGAAGAATTTGAAGAAAGTAGATATAGTAGAAAATGAGTAAAAATAATAGCAAGCTTGTAATGAATGACTATAATATTGTAAATTAAAAATGCAAGTAAAGCATCTTGATTCAGTCAGGGGCCACGTGTCTTACTGCTCTAAGACCTTCATATCCTGCCTTGGATTGAGATACTTCTGGGGACGTTCTTGAGCTAGTATAATTCACCAAGAATAAAGACAGAGAAGAAGTGAAAACAATTTGAAGAAAGTAGATACAATAAAAGATCAGATATGTAAGTAAAAGCTTCCATTTCTGAACTTCTAAAATCTTCATTTTCTAGTCCCCCATTCTTTTATAACAAATTTCCCCTTGGAAATAACACACTTCTGCCCAATGGTGAAAGAAACATCCCCTAATTCCTGTATTATGATCAACAATCTGACATCCAGCTCCCGACGCAGAGGGTAAGCAGATGGACCATTGGGTCGCGATAAAACGTCCCCCGAAACGTCCAATCTCTCGCGACTGTCCCGTCGAACCTTTCGATCGGGCCAATACGGACGTCAGTCAAAGTCAAGAGTCGAAAAGCCTGCCTGACGTTTCAGAGGCTCTAAGCAGACAGACAGAGCGCACGAATTCAGGGGCTCAGGTAGCTGCGTATCACGTTACGAGGGTTATGGGCCGATCGAGCGACCAGGAGTCAGCAATGGGCCACTGGGCGTTGGTGCGCTGCTATAGAAGGCTTCAAAACTGCTGGGTTCAATCTCTGCTTTAATTGTGGTACACAGATACTAGGTGGTCGTATAAATAACGCTGCTTCGGGTAATCTCATTTTCAAGAAAGTCAATGATCAGAGTGTGTTATCTTGTGCTATTACTTTTTATTTTAACCACAGCTTTAAGAAATTTGTATTTACTTGAGGCTTTGAGACGGAATGTGAAAAGCGTTACTTATGGGATGAGACTCACTTATGGGATAAGCTAATGTTTAGCTTATGTTTCTAGATGCATATGCCTACAAGGGAGTTCAATCTCACAAGGGAGTTTAAAAAACTGAAATTAGCACTTACCTAATACTAAACCACTAAATTCCTAATACAATAACGTATGCACTGTGCTTCGCTGACAAAATCAGCCCCAACGTCAATAGATCTGTATTGTCTCCAGGACTCATCTTGTCAGCAGAGCACTATACCTCTATATTCCAATCTCACGATCCCTCTAAATTAGAACCTAGCCCAAGAACGTAAGCTCACCCCTTGACTTCACGAATTGCTCCGAAAACAGTAATTTTCAGTGACAAACTGACAACCACCGTTTCAGCTACCTCCAATTCGCCTCAGTTTGAAGGATCCTGTACAGGGCAACGTGTATTTCGCTTCTAATGACCGGCTGTCAATACTCGACGGCGGTTCCCTGGCGGAATGAATGGAACGCTTTGGCAGTTCGTTTGCAGGGCGGGGGTGGAGGTATTATGTTCCATTCGTTCTGTGCAGGCGCAGGGTCAATATTGTGCGAGCGATTGAGCGTATCCCCGTATTCCTTGTTTGCGTTTCGCCTACGCCGGAACAGGTCCGGGGAAATTAGTGCCAATTAGATTCGTATGGCGACGAGCGTAAAGGATACGACTACGAATGATGTTTGACCGACCCTCGTGTTCTTTCTGCCCTGCCTAATGAACGCTTTTCAGTTCTACTCCGTTCGAGAGACTTCGCGTGCGCATTGTTCTACGTGTTTGATATGCGCTCTGAGAAAAGGGGTACATTTTTTGGGGGTGAGAGAGGGTTAAAGAGGCTTCGGTTTGATTAACGATTCTTGACAAGTTTTAAAAATGTAGAACCTTCGATAATCACTTTTTGAGGTTTTCAAGATCACATTTTCTAAATTTAGTTTTCAGTTTAATGTCTCTATTTTAAAATGGATGTATTTTTTTAGTATAAATTTACTATTATTCAGTATATGTTACGTTATGTTTTGTAGTTTGGCCAATTCCATATGGAACTCGATAAAAACTGTATAACGTTAGCAGTGATTCCAACTTGAAGAAAAAATTATCTCTAATTCAATTTTGTATTCATTCTACAATGTTCTTCTAGTTAAATATCACAATTTTTTGATAATATCATTTATAATCGTGTACCTTAATATTACTTGCAATGATGTAAAGAATTGTCACCCACATGAGACAGTCACCATGTCAAATATTTGTGATAATTTAAAAAAATGTTGAACATTTTAATAGCAACTCTTTTCGAACTCATTATACACTACACCGTGCTTCACATTTCCTCCAATTCGACGAGCAATCTGATAATATTCAATAAGTCTCGTGAACGTATGTCGTTTCACACCGACTGCACAGATACGCAATCGCGTTATCAGCTCGATCATGAGCAGTTTAATAGGATCGATCGCGAGCTATCCATTACCGTAATCCACTTTGCACCGTGTTCTTTATGATGCAGATGTTCCTCCGCGGAACAAGGGTTCGCCCGTGACGTTGCGATATGCAAATCGCCTGTTGCCTTTGAATTCGATTCCGATCCGCCTGGGGAGAGATCGTTGTTTAAAGTCACTCCAAGATTTGCCTTTAAAATCCTGCCTCACGATGGTTATCGCGAACAGAAACGTTGTCACTGACACCTTCATTCATTTCACTTGGAAATGGGAGTAGGAACAGTTCTATCAATATTAAAAGAAGAATTTTTCTACATTTCTTTACACTTTCTGTATGTTAAAACTGGGTGTTTATATTTAACCCTCTGTTAGCAATCTAATTTTCACTGACCTCGTCTGCAAACTGGGTCCATGCAGACTGTTTTAACAGAAGGAGTTAATCAATCTATTTTCACTTGTGTTCCCAATATTTTTCATTTAGAATTCAGAATCTATCTCTTTTTGCTACCCTCGCAACAGAGTAAAATTTAATAACAAGTTCGACAGAGTTTCCACCGATTTGTATGTAAAGGGACGAGGCAGCCGGAAATTAAAGAAGGATCAACGCAAGCGTCCCTTGGCATCGATCCAAACGCGTCGCCTAGACGTCTTGATACCTGCACAGTGCACGCGTGTCGCGCGTACACGCATTGTCCCGTGACGTTGATTTGACGTAATTGGCACCAGGAAGGAGACGAGCGGGGCAGAAATGATTGGGATAAGCCGGAATAAGCTGGGATAAGCCGAGCGTGGATTTCGTGCGAGGGGCCCGTGAACCTTCACCTCGCCTTGTTCCACTCTCGATCGCGAGGGGAACCCCCTCTCGATATAACTCGATCTATGATACTCCTCTTGGGCCATAAAAACGATTGAAGAAACGTTGAGGATGACGTTATTATTCAAACTAAACAATTTATATTTCATTTGAATCGGAAAATATTGGACTTTGGACACTTGCACTTTTCAAGTGGGAAAGATTCTTTTTGTCTACACTTTAATTTAAAAATAATAAAACTTGTTAGATTCTGTAAGGTGCAGTTAACAATTTGAACAGAAATTCCAGCGTATAACCAATATAATCAGTTGACGCGACATGAAACTCTAATTAATAAAATAAGAAAAAAGCTTGAATTTTCATTGACTTCTTCTTTATTCTTTTTAATGTTCTAATACTTTTAATTGTTTTAGTTTCTCACTGATCAACTCTGTCGTTCTCTTTCTAACAATCCACTGTATCCCTTGCTGTCTGCTCGCTCCACCCCCGCAAGAGTAAACCCACGTTCATCCCACTGACGTGCGCGGATCCACTTTCTTTCCTCGGCGAATCTGTCGAGGAACGAGTGGATTTCGGCGTAATGCGAACGTCAAACACTTAAACATGCCTGGGGCGGTGGATTGGTCCTGTGGGAGCGGACACCTGAGCATGCGAGAGAGGAACTCGCCCTCTAAGCTCCGCGGAATCGACCACGCTGGATCGCTATGCGTCTGGAATCCTCGAAATTCAATACGCCCAGGAATTTAATTAAACCAATTGATATACACATCTTAAGGAATCAAATTTCTTAATAAAATTCGTTTTTATACTTCTACCTCTTTGGTTTCTCGATAATTATTGAAAGCCACTCAGGGTTAAATTAAAGTACTTGAGGCCTGGGGTTATTAACCCAGTGGACGCCCCTTTAACAGAAAATCGTGGCGAAGGGAGGTAATAAGTAAACATTGAATTACTAATATATGCTTCATGTAATATTTTAACAATAGAATTCTATTATGAACAAAAAAGAATTAAATATGTAATATTACAACACGAAACGTGAAACAAATTAAAACAATTATTTAAGAAAATTTTTATTTAGCAATCTAGGAAATCGTTATTCTTGAACTGTGAGGCCTCCACAAAGATGCCTGGGGTTATAGTCCCCTCTAGCCCCCTCTTTATTTCGGCCCTGAGGTCACTGATATCTGATAGATTCTTCGATAACTAGAGAAGCTGTCATAGGATGGAATAATTAATACTTGGAAAGATTGTAGAGGGGCCAATTAGACAGAGAGTGTACAAGGATCCATCGTGGTCCTTTGTCCTCTCGAAGGGCGCGCGATTTCACGGATCTCGGCTGACACGGACCCCCTTTTGCGCATCTGCAGTCGGGGCACAGCGTAAAATTTAAATAAATGTCCAGGAGCGGGCCACGTCGGATACGCCGAATTAAGTGACATGCTAATCAGGGCTCGGTGCATGCTCGTAAATATGCGAACCGAATAATCGGTCCCCTTGTCACCTTGTAAACCTGTCTGCACTACCACGTCTAGTTTCTGGTCTTTTGGATTTTTTTTATTGACTCTTCTTCGAGCTAAGGTAATGGGAGTACTTTTCCCACTATCTTTAATATTTCTTGTTTGTTAACGTGGGTTTAATAGTTACATATTTAGTAGGAGAAATTTGCGATAATGAATAATTCTGATTGAAGCTTTTAGTGTCAGAGTTGTCTTCATTTAGCAATTTCTACTCAGTTATTATATACTAGTAATAAATGTTTGGGGACTTTCACCAAGTAAAAATACATCAAGTAAAGTATTATTCTATAATATAAGTAAAAATTATTCTATAATATTTAGAGAATAAATATAGAATACTGTTTTACATTCTATGATACAGTATTGGCTATAAGTCTCACTTCAGACAATTATATTACAAATACCAATGAGAATAATATTTAATGTCAATCAAATACTTATGTATGCTAGTCTACCATCTCTCTATAGATATATACATAGTTTAATCTTATTCAAAACATTTTTAAATACCTTTCCTTGTATTCAGTACCATTTAATTGTTCAAAAATATGACTTTATATTCTCACAATAAACTTCTCTAAAAAGAAAATGGTCAAATGACAAAACTAAATTTTTTTAATGATCAAAAATCAAAAATCACAAAAAACGTTTAGGATGACGAGTGAGATTCACGGAGTCCTCGTCAAATCAACCGGAAGTCCTCTGGTTGTTCGATTTGCCGCAACGACGCGTCACCTGGACCACCCTGGTTTTAAAGAATAAAGGGTTGCGCAGTCTATCGGAAAAACCGAACACGGAAGGGGTGAAAAAATTTCGTCTTCGAACCCCTTCGTTTCGCGATGGAAAGAATCGACCGCGAAAAGGGTGAAGAATCCCTGTATCGTTCACCATTCTGCGATTCGTTCCTTCCTCGAGTTCATCGAGACGGAAAATAGTCCACTTTCTGAATTTACCGTGACCAACCGTGTTTGAGGAGGAAAATGGGCGTTCTTTGAGTGAGATATAGTGTCACGTTTTGGGGATGATAAACTTCAACCTCTAGATAGTCCATTTTTTAGAATAATAAGAGACAAAACTATTAAAACCTATTAAAATCATCAAATCTGACCCACATTTGTCTTATAAGACTATAATCAAATAAAAAATCAAAATTCCATTAATTCTTATATTGTAGGCACGTGAAATGTTAAATAATAATTACGTTGAACGAAAAATGATTACAAATACAAAATATCTCACATATTCTAGCGAGGAGGGAATTACAACCCCCCAAAGTCCCTTTCGTTCTGTTCACCTGTGACCGAGTAATTGCGCGAGCTACAGCATTCAAATCGCCTGTCGCGTTCGAATCCCGCCCCCGTTAAATGCAAAACAAGAGGGGTATTCAAATAGCGCGGGCTGCGCGCGCGAAAAACCATAAATCACGGATAAAAGCGCACGTGCGACCACTCGACGCGCGAAACCTAAGGAAAACTATTAACCCCATTACACGAGACCCTACTGAGGCCCCCGCATATTTTAGTGGGGGCTGATAGTCGAGCTACAGTGAGTTTTGCATAGCCACAAATTTAATTGAAGACATCTTTAGAAATTTCCTTTCTAGTAGGTACTTACAAATTATTAATATTTTGTATTATTATTAAGGGATGGAACTATATTTACTACCTATTGCTAGAACTTGAGATATTTTAGAATTTAGTTTACATTTTAGTTGAGAATTTAGTTGAGAATTCAGTGTAGAATTCAGTATAGAATTTATTTTAAAATTTAGTTTAGAATTTAGTGTAGGGGTGCCTTTGGTATCAGGTCACCGTTTCACATGTAAATGTTATCGCAAGTCGATATCGACGCAAAGAACGATTAATGGGCGAAGGGATTTCTAAATTTGCGACCTCACGCGGCGAGATTTTTTCACCCCTCGAGCCCCCACCCCATTCACGTTTCTCTCGACGACGCTGGCGGTCGTCATCCCCCTTGCACCCTTACACCGTTTTTTGGTATAGCTTACATTGTTCGACGCTTGTACTGAGACAAGTAGGGTGGAATGGAAACCCAATCACACTCTCAATAATTTCAAAATTCAGAATCAGTCGAAAAAATTCAGAAACTCTGCGATGATCTTTATCCATCGTTAAAGAATCTAAAATTCGACTAGCTGAAAAAATTGTTTAAGAAATGAATTGCTGAGCCAAATGTTATTCCATCCCCCCTTTCTACGCCCACAAGGAAGAGAGACAGAGTGGAATGTAATATACCTTTGTATTCCGACATTCGGAGAATGCAAACTATTCTATTAACCCTTGGCAATAAAAATAAAAGAAACACCCCCTTTCGCGGAGGGGTCACATCTGTGCGGCGAGGAGCAGCAAGGGGTCGTTTTATTAATTCACTACCCCGAGTCGATGGAAACGTACGAGGAGAAAGAGAGAGGAGGAGAGAGGCCTCGATCGCCCTCTCCCGCTATTTATTACCTAATCGTTACCCCTCCACTACTATAAATTATGATGCTTCGCGGGCAGGTGCTTCTGCGCGATACTAATGAGCGCCGAGGCGCAATTTGCTCCTCTGCTAGCAACATGTTACATAATTGCTATACAATTTTACGGTAATGTTATAGCCAAGGTGAGCAAAGTATTTGGATTCAAATCAAGGCTCAGAAAATTAAATATCAGGATGTGCTATTGATGAAAAATGATTTTGAAGATTGAGATTTCCTAAGTTTGCGAAAGTCCAAAAATTGAAATGTCTCAAAATTCTTAAAAATTCAGAAAATTAAAATCTCTCAAATATTCTGAAACTTTAGAAACCTAAAATCCCCCACAAAGTTAAAAATTAAAAAATGTTAAAACCCTCATGTGTGGTACAAACATAACTAAACTAAATCCATAAAAAACCTAAGTTTAAAAGAAACTTTAAATCACCTAAAAAACTATTTTCTTCATTTTCACACAAACCCAGTCCAGTACACAGATGATCAAAGAGTATCCCATTGTTCACATAAAACATCCTCGAATACCAAACACACCAAGCGAATAGAGAAAAAAAAAGAAGAAAACACTCACATTGACTTCAGAGGCCCAGAAAGCGTTGCCACTTTGGCAGCCTAAAGGATCCACTGGCAACAGAATCGAAATGTCCTCGACGACTGGTCCCGGTTCGCTTGAGCGAGCCTCAACGATTGCACGCACTCGCTCGAATCGAGGCGGTAGAGGCGGCATTGATCGAAGGCGGCCATCCGTGAAACGCATTTAGCTTGTTGGCACACAAAACTCGACGGGACAGCGAGCGAGCCCTTCGTGAACCGATACACGAGCATGCGAACGCGCCCACGTGCTCGCACAGACTACGAGCGCGGTTCATTTCACCCTGAGGCGGATCAAAGTGTCCACCAGCTTTCGCAATAATTGCAGAAAGGGATGGGAAGGGGTGCAAGTGTTCCATTGGACGATTTGGGACATTTCAGAGGACGACGAGTGTCTTTACTCGAATATAGCACCTTTTGGGGGGGATACGAGTACCTGTGGTGGATGGCCAATCAAATATCTTGAGGACTGTTTCAAGATACTTTGAGAATGCTTTGAAGAAAGTCTGAATTTAACTTCATGATATTCTCAAGACACTATAAAACTATAGAGATATTTCGAAGAAAGAAACTAGGATGCTATGTACCTAAGTATTTTTATAGGACTATCAAATGAAGATAATTGACTGATTTAAATAAATGCTTAGTAATTAATTCAATTATTTAAGAAACTAATTTCCAGACCTCAGATTGAAATTTCTAAGTCTAAACCTCAGAGTACTGCACCAAGTAGGCGTGTCAATATTGTCGTAATCGTTCGACACTGGGGACTGTTCATTTGACTGCGTCTATCGCTTCACAATAAGCACATATGCCCGCATGATTGCTGACGTTCGAACGAGCACCAAACGCGCGGGATGAACGAGCTCTACGCGGTGGGTCCTCGTAAAACGCAGAATGTGCATGAATAATGTTCGCACTGGAACCAAAGTAGACAACGATATTCTCTTACAGACTTGTGTCTTCTTGGACCCTTGTTTCTAGGTGAAAAAGTTCTTTTAATGTCATTTCTTTTCTCTGAAAATATAAATTCTGTACTCTAGATGTCCATTAAGGCCTTCAATCGAATTTTTTGAAAATGTGACATCAGTTATTTTGTCTTCAAATCAAGGAATTGTACACTAATGGGTTTTCCTCGTATATATAAATAAATAAGGAGATGAGAATTACACAAAATTCCTCAACCACTCGAACCCAAGATGAAGAAGAAGAAGAACCCCTTATGTAACCCCGCAGGAAATGAAACAATTCGAAAAACGGAGCTCACCCACAGGTACCTGGCGAGTCCAGTAATCTCCAACCTGCGCCGTATCATTAGAAGATTACAAATCCTCGTCCTCCACCCTCTTCCTTCCCAGCTTGGACTCCCTCGGCTGCTGCTCTCGAGGTGGTCGACGACGATGAATCTCGATAAAAGAGGCGCACAGTCGAGCAGATGCGTTTCTGTCAAAACACGGCTCAGAGTGCAACGCCTTGGGGAAGACAGAGGTGGGTGTCAGGTTGAGGATCGTGCCTCGAAGCTCGTTCTCGCGCGAAGACGCCTCGTATTTTGGGGAGCAAGCGTGCCTTCGTCTTCCTCCTTTGTCGACTAAATTAGACTTCGAAATCGGTGACTGTGTGCTTGGAAGGGATGCTTGAATGTGACAGCTCAAGTGGTGAAGAAAGAGGATTCCTGATTCGAATTTGTTTTCGAGAATAAGCTGCCTGTTTCGTGGTTATTCGAGTGTTCTATTCTCACGTCTTATCCGCGATAGAGCGGTTATCGAGCAGCTCGCGACTGGCTTCCTGTGGTTTGGCGATAAGCCGTATCGCACCTCGTTACTGTTCATGAAAACAGGGTGTTCGTTGAGCTGTGGAAGGGAGACTGCAGGAACCATAAATTTTTGATAAAATTCTTTGGTATCTGTTTGGAAGTAGTTGTTCCTGGAGCAAGTGATTTTTTAGATTAGTAGGTTCATGAAAATTAAATATTTAATTTTATTCTCAAGCGGTAGGTCTGTGATCTGTCCTGTAAAACTATTTATATTAAAATAAACTAATACATCTAACTTAAAATCTTGATGATATGTAGACTACGGATTTTTATGCAATTTCATATTTTTATGAAGTCTTAGTATAATCTATTACCTACTATATAAAATCAGAAGATCCACATAATAAATCAGCTGAAAATTAATACGACAAAAAAAGTAGCAAATAATTCACTGACTTTTACAAATATAAATATACACGACAAATATTTATATAAAATGATTTCTAGTATTATGTGAATTTTCTGAATAGACTAGCTGTGCTCCTTTTGTCGCGAGGTGTTAGAACGATTCTGAAAGTCCACGACTAAATTAGAGAAGCTCGAGGAATTTGACGAGGGAGGCAAACGCATGGGCGGGGGGTGGCCAATCTCGTGTATCGTTTTGTATTTGTTGAAAACAGTCGTATTGTCCGCGGGTGGTGGCTGGGGGTCGTGAATTTCGGGGGTCGACCCAGCAGGAAAGGCCTGTAGGCACTCGTCGCATCTGCCTTCGATTTATTTCCAATCGTAATTGATGACTGCTGGCCCCAGGGCCACCTTTTTCGATGCCCGATCCTCGAGTGGGCAGCGCGATGAAAGGACAGGAGGACCGTGTCAGGATTTTGCATAATGGAGGCAAAAGTCACGCTCCAGCCAATAAATTATCCTCCTCTACTTGTTACTGTTGCACGAAAATCTGAGAATGGCCTCGATTTCATTGGGAAGGGAAGAGGCTCGAGAAACACCTTTGTATGGCTTGTTTGGATTTTCGAGTAGGCATTCTCGAATGGGTACACAAGCTTTTCTGTAATCTTCATGCTGTATTAGTTCGCGTGAAGATGGAGTAAACAGGGGGTAATAGAGTCTGACGAGTTGCAAAGTTGTTCATTAAACGAATCAGCGGATTTCAGATATAGTTCTTCTTAAGGTGGGTCTACACTACAAGAGAGATGTTATACATATGTTTCTTTTCTGTTTTCGCAAAAAATTATATAATTTTGACATATAACATGTAGTGTACTCGTATTTTATATATTTTTTTATTATAAACAGGTAAGAAGTCCCTTTGAAATACAACGAAATGTTACATGGAGGAATTTAACAAACGATGTACCTATGAAATTTGCTGGAGTAAAGAAAAAGTCGACTGATTTATTACATTGTTAAAGATCTTATTTAGGCAATTATTATCACTACATTGCGTATTATGAATTTCTTGTTTATAAAGAGTATAGTATCTGATAGATGTGTAGACCCACCTTTACCTTTTTCATCCAGAGATTACATAACAAAGTTGTATAAAATGTACTATAGTCCCACCCTTAGATATTGAGAAACCAGAAATGTTCGTGTAACTTTTAGAATAAAAATGAAACCAGTGTTAAAATTTCCACAAAATGTTTCATTTCTTTCGCAATGAGGTATCTACAATTTTTCAAACTCCGTTTTTATAAAATCTTGTGTCTTTGAAATTCCTAAAATCTAGATCGTAAAACTATAAGCTTATTTTAATAAATAAAAGAATATATAAAAATTCTCGTGCATATTTAATTTATTTTCTAAAAAATTGCACGAACTTTCCTTTTACTGAACAGATACTATACTGACAAGGTAGATGGGACGAGTTCAAGATCGATGCAGAAGAAAGGGTTCATCGTTGACTTCCCGTCGGTGTCGCGATCTTTAGGAACCGTTTTCGTGGGAAGTGACAAGAGCCCTCGTTCCCCAGTATCGCTGCTCCACGCGTATGGCTTCTTATAAGAATTCCTCTGCTCGCATTATCGTCTTACACCGAGCCAATGCCCCTGTAATTACTCCTCCTTTCTTTAGAAAAGCTTCTTGCAATCTTTCTGCGTTCTCCATCTCCTCAAAGTACCTACATTTATTTTTAACACTTATTCCCTCAATTTGACGACTTCAAGACACAAGATTTGTGAACTTTAGTAACCTGTAGTACTCAAAAGTACAGAAGATTTACCTTCTTGGTACCTTCCTTGAGGGACAAAAATTGTTACCAAAAATACTTATAATAAAATAGAACCAAATTCAATAGAAGAAAATAGTGCCAAATTCTCTGAAGAAGATTACAGAAATGAATAATATTGTCTTTCGACAAAAAGGAAGCTACAATTTTTTAAGAAAATTCGTGACCCTTTCGTTAATTCAATTCTTCTAATGCTTTTTATATTTCTATTCTTTTTCACTGCCTTTTCATAGCGCAGGGGTTGGATCATGTATTCTCTTCTTCTATATAGAGAAGAGATTTGCAGGTATTAAGGGTTCGATGCGAGATAAAGCGGCACGATTTAAAACAATAAAGGCAGATTTGGCTCAGGGTGATTGCAGACGATTCTCGTTCGACAGGATCAACGCGAGACTCCTGCGCTTCCATGCTCGAACGCCCACGGCATTATTCCAGAAAATGACCCCCTGATGCAGCTCCCCCGTCGCTTCGTAAATACGTGACCGTTTATACTGCGAAGGTATCGGCAGATCGAACACTAGGAATCCAGTGATTACGTTCGATGCTTAGTAATTTCGATGGACTACAACAGTTTCTAACACTGCTGTATTCTGTATTCGTTGCAACTCTTCAGGATATTCGGAAGAGTAATTTTAATATTTGAAACACCCTCAATCACTAGGTATTATATTAAGAAAATTATATTTAAAATATTAAATAAAAGTATACTAAATAAAATAATGAACACAACTGGCAACTTAGACCCCTAACTTCTCCAAAAGTGATAACAAATATTTGTTCATACTCAAATTCCTGTTCCTCCACTTTACTCAATTGCTAAGTGATACAAGAATACAATTTACAGTTAAAATGAAAACTATCTTAGCTCTTACCTCTCAGCTCAGTAAGTATCCAAAATGCACAGTTCTTCAATTGTGTTCTAATAATTCTTCACTGCAGTAGATGGAAAGGAAAGGAAAAGAGGAAATCTTCTACTTCACTTTTCATCTGAAAAATAATTGGGACGTGATTAGAGGAAAAGTTAACTAGCGTTTGGCTCGACGGAAATTACATTTAATCGATAAACAGCTTTTTACAATCGGAGCGGCGAACTTCCACGCTCGCTTTCTGGCTTTTCCCAGATGATTCACGCGCCGCTGGAGCTCGGCCCGCGATTTTCGAGGAGCTCGAAGCCGCTGGACAAATTACAACCTAAAACCTCTTTACAAATATGTACAATGGCAACGAAAATGATCGTGGCGTTTCGCGCGAAATATAAGACTAACTCCTATTTATTGCATATCCTCTTATCATGTCAAAATGTGACACGAAGATACTGGTTGGATTAGCAATTTTTTGATTTTTCTCCCTCGTATTGAAGAACTGACACGGTGTTTATCTGAGTCACTGTACAGTGAACAGCACTGTATTTTGTTGTTATGTGTTCATTTTTATTAAGAAACTTGATCTCCTATACATCTCTCTGTTTTTATTAATTTTTGAGGTATGTGAGGGATCTCAGAGTGTGTGAGGGATCTCAGAATGTGTGAGGGATCTCAGAATGTGTGAGGGATCTCAGAATGTGTGAGGGATCTCAAAGTGTGTGAGGGATCTCAAAGTGTGTAAGGGATCTCAAAGTGTGTGAGGGATCTCAAAGTGTGTGAGGGATCCCAGAGTGCCTGGAAAATCTCAGAGTGTGTGAGGGATCTCACAATATGTTAAGAGATCTCAGAATATATGAGAGATCACAGAATATATGAGAGATCTCAGAATATATGAGAGATCTCAAAATATATGAGAGATCTCAGAATATATGAGAGATCTCAGAATATATGAGAAATCTCATAATATGTGACGAGTCTCAGAATATATGAGAAATCTCATAATATGTGACGAGTCTCAGAATATGTGAAGGATCACAGAATATATAAAGGATCAGAGGCGAATTTAGTATGATTTTAGAAGAAACTGAGATCCAATTTTCCGCCTATCAATAAATCATATCCCCTGACATACAATGATAGAAAAAAAAATCACACATCGTTACACTGTATCCTGTCACTAAATAATAAGTAACGATGACATGACCAGAGGATACGCAGTAAATGGATGGAGACCTGAAAGGTGAATCGACGGCTCGTCCGCCCGCGGAATTCCAAAGAGGAATTCTCCTCTCAGCTGTGAGTGAATCACGCTTCCTCGCTGCACGTGACAGCGTTCAACCTGGCCCTCCTGTCCTCTGGAATTCCGTGGCATTGGTTTTCGCGTGTCTTGATACTCCACAAAATTCTAGGTTCTTCGCGATTAAAGCTCGAATTCAGAGTTATTTATTAACGAGAAACTAAGATCGATTAAGCGACAGTGTTGGGTCCCTGAAGACATTTTGGAGCAAAGTCGTGTGGTATACATTGCTAGACACTTTTAGGAAGCTGTGGGAGTATTTTGTAAATTTCATTTTAAGAACGAGTAGGCTTAGTTATTTTCTAAAAAAGATGAGGAAAAAAATCGAAAAAGGACATTTGCATTTTGTGTCACAGATTTTTTAAGAGAAAAATATTTAAGTGGATATGAAGTACAAGCTAGCGAAAGAGGTTTAGCGATGATTGTATACGTACTTGATCCAAAATGTTCCTCAGACTTAGCACTATTCATTGACGAGAGTTAAATCGCACACATAAGGGGATGGAAGAGGAGAATATTCCCTACTAAAATTGCTATTAGAATGGAGACATGAATACTGACAATTTTCGTGTACCTTGGGTCGAGTTAACTGCCCCATTTAATAGGAGCTCTCCACATTAGTCTGATATGTTAATCGGAGAGGCCAGACTCGAGCTTACGCAGAGTAAGTTCCAGAACTCGCTACAAAGAGAAGCCTCGTTCTATCCGTCGGTACGAGGCCGAGAATAACGCGTATGTAAATTCGTTGCAAGATTTGGTGAACGCGATGGGACAGAAAAATGGTAAACGGCTGCTCGAGATTCAATCCACCCAATCGAGCAACACTTCTCGCTGGTCGCTGCGACAAGTGTACCACGTTTCCTCGAACGATATTACTCCTTACATCTAACGATATATTTCTTCGTCAACAAGGGCAAAAAGATAGAACAAAAATCTCTAAACGAAAAAAAGAAAAAGAAACGTGGGGGAAGAAATAATAATATACAAGGCTCGTCGAGTGACCCAGGATCGAGGATCTAGGGGACCCTAGAACGAGCATTCCTACGATGTTAAAACGATGTCCTTTTACACACAGGATTGTACATAGAAATTTGGCGTAGTCGCTACAGTACTGACGATTGCGCGTTCAAAACGTTCGTGAATCGCGTTTCGATGGCGACGATCGATCGGAACGATCAACGATCCGTCGATGGCTTCATTCTCGAAATGGAACCTTTAAGGGTGGGATCTCGAAGGTCGATTTGTTCGATCTCCTCTAGAAAGGTCGATTGAGTCTCTTTTTTAGGAGTTCGATCTAATCGAGCTTGGATCGACGTCGACGAAAGGGTTGTCCGCGAATCGCTTAATCTAAACTCGAAGCTCTTGATCTCGATCGCGATCAAGACCTCCACGTGTGTATTATTGGTTACAAAACTCGTCATCGGGGATGACACGTCGGTGAACGATGGGAGGAACCTGGTGATAGAATATTTGGATGAAAAAAGTTGAGTCTGTGGGGTGGTGGCTTTGAGGGGTTGATTTAAGTGGGTAATGAGTCTGGCTAATGAGTCAACTCATGAGGCACCACTGGTTCAAGCAACCCTATCATCCCCAAGCCTTCCTCTGACCTCCAGCGTTCTCACTATCTCAACTAGTATTCCATCTCTCAAGAAACAAATTATTCATAGACAAACAGTACCAGGTGTTCAGAATCAAAAAAAGGACACAGAGAAACATCGAACCAAGTGCCTCACGAGCTTCTCCCCGCCAGAAAAACCGAAAAGTCAGTCTCCTGTCACGCATCGATCGATCTAAACCTCTCACAATGAGCCCTACCATCCACCAGGTTCCTCTCAACAAGTCTCTCATGTTTCTCTCCTCCTGCCAGCGCTCGGAGGCGATCAGGAAACAGTCCTGGTTCGAAACGGAGTCAAGAAGTCTTGTTGGCTAGCTTCTCGCTGCCTCAGTAGGCCCTGAGCCTCATCTCAGAGTCCTGTCGGTGGGTGAGATGGGACTCGATGGTTCCAGCGGTCCCAGTGCCAGCTCCACTTACGTGATGCCCGTGGTGGCCATGGTGGTGATGGGGATGGTGGTGGTGAGGGTTCAAGTGCGGTGGCTGAGCAGTTCCGCTTCTGTAGGCTCTCTGCTTCTCCTCGAAGTCGCGTAGTCGTTGATTGTAACGCTCCAGCTGGTCGCGGAGGAGAGCGTCTTCTTCCGCGGCTCGCTTCTCGTCGTATTCCAAGCAACCGACGCCGTCGAGCCTCTCTAGGTCGATCCACCCACGCCACATTACGCACACGCCGTTCATTATCAGGTGGGACCTCAGGTGCACCTGAAATTAGAGTGACAATGGTCTTGGTTATACTGGTGGACCTGCTGGTTTCATTTTTCTGGGGTGATTGTTACAGTGAAAGTCTAGGTTCGAGTAAAGGTCACGCTCAATTATTGTCACAAATTGGAAGCCATTGACAGTAATTATTTTTTTTATTTAATTCTTAACTACTACAGCTATTGAAACTTACGTAACCACTATTAGTGGTCTCACAGACTGCTAATGTTTATTGCGTTATTATTAACATAAAAGTGGCAAATAAAAAATTAAAATTAATTCTTCTTGCTTTGCACATCGATAATGAAGGAAGGGAAATAGATATGAATAAGTAATTAGTAGTATATCGTCAGTAATTATCTATAGGTACTGCCAACAATAAGTAGCAATTTTCCCATCGATGACTCTCCATCATGATATGACTCTCCCATCTTGTCCAACCTTTCCCTGGAGGTATCTCAAAACTAACTCATAATAGATAATTTGCAAGTAACATTACTGTCTCTTAGGTATAATTACTGTATTGGAATTTCTAAATTAAATTCTGAAGCTACTGCATCGAATTTTGGAATTTCCAGAAATTCCAGAAAGTCTACTGAAGTAAAGCTATCAAAGCAATTTCTGAGGAACAAGAATCCACGCGCGTTTGATATACTCTTCCTTTGATCAAACAGCGATCAAACCTTCCTCGTGGGAGGGGTCCATCAAGGCCCATAACCCATCGTCAAGTTTCAATCATGTTTTCGCCCCCCTCGATCCACTGTGAGAGTTTCTTGTTCCCAGAAAACGATTACGTAAATTGGATGGTACAAGGAGTTTGGAGGAAAGATGGAATCGAGAGGTCGATGCTGCTTGAGGAAGGTCAGACTCTATTCTGAATAATCGTGAACAGTATACATGTAACAAATTATCTACACGGAAGAGATACATTAAAGATATCCTACGAAAAATCATAAAACAAAGGATTAATATAAAAAATATTTCACAATGATACGATAATGGATTTGCTTGAGGGTCAATCGTATTGCTGCAATTTATGAAGCATTTCTAATAACAATATTTGATGAGTAGAGTATCACTGTTACTACATATTACTACTTGTAATTCAAATTAAAAAATTGCTCTTTTCTGTATTCTCTCTTCCCATAAATTCACGTATAGAAATATATACCTAAATATGTCTAAATGTTTGAATTATTGTAAGAAATTCTAGTACTCTACTATTAGAAGACTATAACCACCGGATACAAGATCCCCGAAGAACCAAACGTTCCTCATTTTACGACACGACGTTGACCATCGAGCGATTTACGCAAAGCAGAAAGGGACGGAAGGTCCAAGGGATCCGTCGGGCCTCGAAAAAGTCGAAACGGGCAATTATCTCTCGGCCCAGCTCAAGAGGGTTATTTTATTTCCTGGCAAATGGTCTGGTTTCCGGTCGTGCTGTAAAGCTTAGAAACTGTTACCGAATCCGAAATTGACCATGAAGAGAACCCTTCCAAGCTTTCCCCTCAACGAGGAGAAGCTTCAATTTTCACTAATATACAATTAAAAAGAAATACAAATGTCTCTATTTTGAAAGGGAACCCTCTGCACCTTTGACCTCCCATTAAATTAAGCGTGTCGAAGGACTCAGATCGACGTCAAATGTGTCAATGAAATCGAGGAAAAAAAGAGAGAAAAATAGGAGCAGAACTCTGAAACGTGAAGGTACTAAAAGAAAAATTGTCGTTACGAGCCTCGTCTCCTCTCTTTTTCTTTTCTCATCGAAACTACAGCTGGTTGTCGACATGACGGTAACAATGTAACTGCGCAGCGTGGGGCTCTTTATGGAATCATAATTGAGCCACGGGAATTCATCAGCGGGCGACCTGGGCCTCGATCGAAGCGATAATCGAATCGTTTGTCGCCTTTTATGAAAGCAGTCTGAAGTCGATGTCCTCTGGAACGCATTAGAAGCAATGCATTCCAGGAGACTTCTCATAGAACAGGAATAACAGAATTTCTGTTGAAGTGACTTTTGACTTCTGATCCTTAGGGTATCTCACTTTTCTAAATTATTTCCGCGAGTAACTCTCCACAGTACCTTCCTTCTGCCTGCACTACCTGCCAATATGAACGGGTTGACGTCAAGCACTGTCGACAATAGATTTTGACATACAATGCTTCAAGACTTGCTGACAAATCGCAACGACGATCAGTGGAACACGTAATGGGGAAGTACGTCGAGGTCGTGACGTGAAACATGTATGCGATTCACGTATCTCTCATAATTCGTTGTAGGAACATAAAGTTTCACCAGGTGCATTATGCAAAAATTCTGCTTCAGCTATAACAAACGATTTGCATAGTTCTAGTAGAATTGTGGAGAGACATTTTGTGAATTTCAATTCTCAACTGGTATAGTCTTATTATGCATATTATTTTGTACAACATATTGTAAGGAAATTCCTGAATTATTAATATTCTAATGTAGTATGAAAAATAATTTATAACAGTGCACAGAAAACACAAAATCTCCCACTTTACATATTCATTTCATATTTTCTTTAAATTTCAAAAACTTCGTTAACACTCGGCCAGGTTTGCCACACTCCACTATTCTCACTAAATAAGTTAATTAGCCACTGCAGGCTCGGTCACACGATTATCCACGCAGAAGCAAGCCAAAGCAACTTGGTATCATTAAAAGTAAGCGCAATGCTCCCTCCGCGAGGCGCAACAATCCCAGACACAATACAAATCGCCTGCCACAGCGCGAACAATCTCCTCCGTCATTTAGCCACGAGAAAAAAAGGGAGGAATGAAAAAATAAGAAGTCAAACGGTCGCAGAGGAATCCAGTTCTCACGACGGGGCTCAAAGAAAAACCATCAAACTCCATTTCACACCTTTATGCCCTCGTAACAGGGGCGTGACCCATCGTCGTCATAATAGTCGGCGATATTTAAACTGTAACACGCGTGTGTCTCTGTCGCGTTGCAACCCTTTCGCTGGCTCGTTTGCATATTGCAGAGAAGAACAAAGAGGAGAGAGAAAAAAAAACGGAAACACGAAAAGAGGGAGGAAGAGGGAGAGAGAGAAAGAGACATATATCTCTCTCACAGCGCGTCGAGGCACCGACGGCGGAACGAAAGGGGTGAAAAATTGGGAAAGGGTGAAAAGGCTAAATGTCCCGAGACAAACGATCGGCTATTCCGACGGCCCTTTTGTTTTTCGGTAGGCGTTGCCTGCCAGTGGCCTTTTTGCGCTAGGTCCACTATCATCCTCAGCACAATGCGCCAGGACATTCGTCAACGCGACGTCCTGGCGGAAAGGACTGACACACGGTCAGTGGGCCAGGCGCCTTTTGTCTTTCCTGCTGTCGCCCTGGACGACCAGCTTCTCGTTCTCTTGTTACTCTGTTTTATGGCGGCAGGAAGAGCACGTTTTAGTACAGGCGCATATGAACACCAACGAAACGCAAATTGACAAATTTTTCGGAGTTTTACGATTGGAAGGAGAGCCTTGTTCCGGGAACTGCACCTATTTTTGGTTCGACGAAAGGAAGACAGAGATCGACAGAGGTGTAAATCATTGACCAGAGACAAAGTAATTAGATTTCGAGCGAGAAATTTATGCCTCGACGTGTTAATTTCTTTTATGGGAGATCTAATATTCCTTCCTTTGATAATGGGACTACTGGAGAAGTTAGAACGACTGCTATAATTTACTTTGTCAGAATATTGTCTTTCTTTTGAATAAAAAACGAATAAAAATAAGAAAACATGCGAATAAACATTTGTAGAATACTTAGAACTCTACAATTTAGTAGTAGGTGCCTAATTCAACGTTTTCTGAGTAAATCTCATAAAAAAATAAACCCCAAGCGAAGTATCGTCCACGATCAAATTAATCGGCCAAGAAAGAGCATGCAAAGGGTGCACGAAACACGAAGGACGTTCTCCTCGATAAGATCGACGGAAAGAGATTCGAGTTCCGCGCTCCCTTTTCATTTAGCCAGTCTTTATCGACCTCTATATCGCTCGCGAGATCTCTCCCTTAATTATTTCCTCCTCTCGGCGGGGAACAGCCTCGAGACAATGCCAGTAGACACGTGCAGTCGTGCGTCGCTCTTTATTCGCCTCTCCTCCTCTCCTCTCATTGTCGATTAAAACAAAACGCTGGCCGCGGGACTTCGTGTAAACAAACGGAGCTCCTCTCGTGTCTCCCGTTTTCGAGTTGGAAAATAATGAATCGTTAGCGCGACGCTGTGTCTCTCTTTCTTGCTGCCTCTCTGTCGCTTTGATAGCGTCGCGAATTTGGAGGACGTTGACGGGCTAACTGTACTGTGATTCATCATGATTCATGAGCGATACGGGAATATTATATAAGAATATGAATTAATAGATGGAGTAAGTTTCATCTAGACGTGTTCCATATGGCAATACTAAATGAATTATTTTGTAGAAAAATACTTCTAGCGATTTAATTTCGGTTTTCGTTATATGAATAGCTTATTTGCTAAATTTGTTAAGCTCCAAAGGACGAAAATATTCATATACCTATTTATTTGAAATATACAAAGTTAAGTAGCAACCAGATGCTTAAGTATTACACGATTTTGTACATACTCAAACTTGGACTTATTTGCTTTGGCCTTTGACTTAAGTATCTATTATATAACATTATTTATTAAAATAATTCTACAATGAAATTACGTAAAAAAACTAAATTAGAGTAGAGTACTGTTTTTTTAAAATAGAAATTCTTATAATGGAGACTCCAAATATGAATATTCCTCGAATAAATTCTCAGGAGTAAACTAGCCACTATGAAGCTCTGTCCTCAAATTTCCAAAATGAAATCTGTTTTAATAGTCCAATATAAGTGCCCTGAATTTTTCAAAAACTCTAGTATAGTGGTATGTACGCCCACACTTTCCTTTACCTTAACTACAGGCTAATACAGCCTGCAGTTTCTTCAATAAAAAAAAAACTTTCCTCTACCAAAAGAGATCAAAGTTTAAAAAGTAGCTACCCAATTCCACGGAAAAGTGTTTCAGGTTTCGAGTTCGCCACTGCCCCAAAGTAGCAAAGGACCTCTGGCCAGGACCTTCAGTGCACCCTTCGGAGGATCCCAAGAGGGACAGACCGAGATTTACGACCCATTATATACTGGGTGACTGGTAAAGCCTTCGAGCATCTGGCACCGACTCTTCGGCTCGTTTGACGGATTTGGAGAAGCGCTAATTGGCTCTAGTAGCTGCTAATGGGATCGTCGAATCTCTCGATCGAAGAAAATCACGTGGCACGTTGTATCCACGCGTGACATGTTTTGATAACAATGACTTTCGAGTTTCGACTGGCTTTTAGCCTCGTATTTCACTTCACACTGTACCTATTCTTCGCAGACTAGAGTTCCTATATAAATATACGTATAGATAGGAAAGTGGTATTTTCTACTACTGTCTTCCATGAAGTAGAGAAACTATAAGCTTGGCATTTTGTAGTTGCTTCAGGCGTCGAAACAGAGTGAAACAGAGTAAACTACCCTTGCTGTTTTTTTCGTGAATGAGCGATATGCGAACCACGCATATCGTTTTTGTCTTCAATGAATGAATATTATTATTGGAAAATATTAGATACAGCTAATTCTGAGCTATAAGCCTCAGTTTAAATTTTAACTTTAAGTTATTGTTAAACAAACATTCTTTTTATTTTCAAATTATGATATAATAAAATTAGAAGCCTTGCTTAATTCCTGAATTTAAAAATTCACTTATATGGAGATGTAATAGAATTTGGAGCAAATAGGTATCTCCAGTTAATTCTTGAAAAATTTCACACTGTCTGAGTAATTTGTGAACACTGATTATTTTTAAAGAAAATAAAATGTATCTATTTGCAAAACGAGGAAACACGCTGGCGAGAAAATGGCGGATTCGCGACGCACCTATCGATCGCGATGGCGACGCCTTGGCGTCGCCCCTCTGTCGGCGCCGGCGTACAAGGACACCTATGAAAGGCTTGAAAGACACTCGTGTGAAGTCATTAACTTATGGTCAGCTACCTTTAAAAAAATTCTTAAAAATGGAGCTGATGATTTTGAAAAAATTCTTGAAAATTAATGGAAATGGAGCTGATGATTTAAGCACCAGATGAGATATAAAATATAAATAAGATAAAGATTCTTTGCTAATTTTGCAGATATTAAGAGATTCAAAGTACCTTCGAATTTTGAATAAAAATTATTTCTATTGTTAAAGAAATATTGAGCAGATAGTCTCTAAGAGGATTCTCCTTAATTCGATTCCAGAAGGCGCAGAAAATTGACTCGTCACTCGGTTGCGCCACTGGATACCTTCACACCCCCGCAGAGCTACAGAAAGATTTGGGGCCGGATGTCTCTCGTTCTACCCAGAATGGTGACACGGTGACACTATTGTCCGAGAGGCAGAAACGGATACTAAATTGCACGTGGGGGCGATACACGCCACGTCCTGGGACATACGATGCCAAGGACACGAAAAGTAGACGTCCCGTTCGAGCTGACCCGTTTAATGACCTCCCATTTGTTGGGTGGATCGTCCAATTAGAGTCACAATCGTTCTTACAAATATACCATTTATCGCAAAGTAGCCACACGCGTCACACTTTGGAAATTTCGACCATTTTTCTGAGTATTCTGATACCTACTCTAATAGACACCGATTAGGTAACAGAAAATTAGGTACCTAAAGCTGGGTCTACGCTACAAAGTTGGGCCTACGTAACAAAGTTATATAACTTTTTAGGGAACAGAAAAGAGACATATCTATAATGTCTCTCTCTTTTCTTAACTTTGTTATATAACATATAGTGTAGACCCAGCTTAATGTGTACAGTTGAAAGCTCAGGAACTATCAGTGCATCTGATTGGCTCCGCAAAAAAATGCATACAGATGGCTTACACGCATTTCCTTTATTGGCTGAATTGGTCACACCTATTACTACTACTTGCAGCGAACCAAGTACTCCTTTTGCCCTTGTGCCTACTCATTGACAACTTCTGAATTCTCGACTAGTAGTATAAATCTAGCTTAATATTGGAATTGGTAAAAATGGAATTCAATAGTAATCTAACTAAAAATTTGAAGATTTGAATTACTGAGATTTGGGACCCTTGTTTATTTTCTACTGTTTCTTCGAGCACTTGGAGTATTTTCTAGTAATTTTCGATTATCAATGAAGCTTTTAATAAAGTGCTTCGAACATTTGAGAGTCGATATCTATTATAGGCATGTGTTTACTCACTTTGCCATGTTCCTTCTCGAAGTCACAATCGCTGATGTCAACAGCGTAGTTCCCGGATGCGTTGCCGAAAACGAGCTGAAGGTTTGTACCAGTCGCTGCGAAAGCGATCTCCGTGTGGCCCTCTCGACAGCCATTTTGAAAGCGTACTTGACGTTCTTCCACTGGTCTGTCTCGGTAGCCAGTGTATCTGACCTGCAACAGAGAGAATCAATTTTTAATTAGTTTCAATCGTCCTCCTGCATTTATACTTTTCAAAATATAATAATTACATACATAGATGAATAATAAAACTTGCGCCTCCTCTTATTAGAGTCCTTCACTCTTATTTTTCTTATTAAGCAGGTACTGAGTTATTTTTCCTGAGTAGATATAAATATTTAAAAAAATATAGGAAGCACCTAAGTTAAATTAATAAACCAATCTCAGTTTTATGTAAATTAGAAAAAGTTTTAATATTTTCTACTGTTTTGTACCTAATATTATCTCATTTGTGCAATTAATTATATACCTAATAATTCGCAGGTGAATTTTCTCATTTGTTGTATCTCAATATTGAAGAAAGGATAGCAAGCAATTAAATAGCTTCTCGTTAAATCTCATTGGCTTTCCCAGAAGTCGAGTGACACAGCGTAGAATGACTAAATTAAATTATACGAATATGGAAATTGAGTGAATCACCAGAACAGAACACGTTGAATGTCAAGGAAGTTTTTGCAAGTAGTCGAACGAGTCGGCAACAGTCGGTGGAATAATATTGAGAGACTGTGTTTATAAAATTTATAGTGGGTCACCTTCGACGTGACGTTGAGTAGTTTTAAACCATGGTTCAAGATTTAATTGAACATTCAGTGCTATGAAATTTCTACGCTATGGGATTCCCATTTTCGTTGAAGTTTAATTGAAGGATATTTATGCTCAGCGAAGAAGCAGTAGTTTTCTACAGAAATTCCACTTTAAGATGATTCAAAGAAATGCAGAGTAAAGAAGACAACTCAGGTTTTTCCTAGTTAGTTATGTACCTATTTATTCTCTTTCACAACGTTTCTACATGGAAATGAAGCGTATGGATAAAAATTGTGGATATTGTAATTGCAACAACACTAACAGAGAAACTTGTTTCTGAGAAATGAAGAAAAATGTTAAGCAGGTATACAAGCATAATTATTTATGTGTACTATTTAAAGCTTCCAAGAATAAACGTATGTATACCTATTACTTTCCTCTGAAAGAAGTTGAAAGAAACAGGCTCCTAAATAAATAGGTACACATGTAGAAACATCTTCATCGACACCTTTTCTAGCTTTACCCTCAGCTAATTTAAAACAAACTCTGTACTCTGAAGCTCATTGTCAGCTTACATAACTCACGAGATCAAGATAAACTGAGATACAGTCGCTGAAAACACATGATGGCATGTGTTTTTCTACATCATTTTCTCTACCAAATTTATCAAAAGTATAAAAACACAGTCCATATAGATGCAAAATCTCTAATGACTCTATCCCAAACTGTATACCAGTCTAAATGCACTGTTACATAAACAATCGCTCAGTTCCATCAACAATCCAGATACCCTCAGTATCAATTAACAAACAACCAACACGCACCTACAATATCTCTACAACAAAACTGACACGTCGTTCTCCATCCAAAGAACCAAGATCCCCCCTCCCCTTCAAAACCCAAGATTCTCAACTCAACCTACCTCGCTCTCCCGACTGAGTCTCCTGAACAGCTCATCGTTCTCGAACTTGCCCTTCTGATCAGGCACCACCCTGGGCATCTTGAAGAGCAACCTAGGTCGCGGCTGCTCGTAGAGACCCATGCCATCAAAGGGCAGCACGCTGACCCCGATGCCCCCAGCTCCGCCCGCGTGTTCGCTCATCGTGTGCATCATTTTGCCACGGCGTTGGATCACTGCGTCGTCGAGGAACCAGAAAGTGGTAGCACACCACGATCCCCGAAAAGTTTTCAGAGGAGCCTTTCAGTCGACGAAACCCACGCGCAGACGAAACGTGGAGGTGGATTAAATAATGCTAGATGTCCTGGCGTTATCCTTTCACCGTATCCTCGGCGAGGATTCGAGGAACAAGTATCGCGAGGATCGAGAAGCACCGAAAACACGCGCTCGACCGCACAGTGTCGCGTCTCAGTGGAGACTAAGGACTCCCAGAGACCAGAGGCTCCAGTTCCCCTGGTCCTGGAACAGGCCACGCCTATGGGACCGCCCATAGACCCCCTCCTCCTTGGAGCTTTGAGCCAGCTAGGGTGACAGCGAACAGGGGACCTAACCCTCGAACCTACCCTGTCTCACCCTTCCACCCTGGCGGGGACGCCACGGGGTGACTATCGAAATTGCGTTACCGGATCTCCCTGACGCTGGGATGGTAGCCGAAACGTGTTTACGTTTACCCTGGGCTTGGTAGGCTTCGAATAACTGTTGAATTTCTGGGGGATCGAGTGGATGGATGAAAAATGAGATGATGGAGCTGAGGTGTGGAGGTGATTTCCAGGGGAGCTTGGTGGCACTGTGGAGGGGGTTGAGAGAGCCTTTTGAAGATTGGAGCTTCTTTTCAAGGGGACTTTTGGGTCGATTTTTTAAGTCTGAAAGAAGTTTTCTGTGGAATATTTGCTAAATAACAAAATTAAAACTTGACAGCTTCACACTTCCTTTTTCGAACCATTATAAAGTACAGTATTCGCTGTAAACTCATTAGGTATGTACTATCAGTCCAAGCAACGACTTTCTAAGAAAAGATAGTACCTAAGTAATATTTTTTCAAGTCAGTGCATACTTAAATGCTCTTCGAGTCTCTTTCTTCTTCCTGCTGCAAAATCTAAGAGCCAATAGAACTCAGAAAATGCTTCCTACAAATGGATACATCAACACGAAGTTCATAACGAAGAAATATCCTACATAAACATGTGCCACTGATTTGCCAGCTTGACTAACTCCACAAACTAAAATTATTTCTATCTAAATATAAGAAACTAAGCATTAATCAAGTGCTAAAGAAGACATTCAAAAAGTGGATTTAAAACAATTCAAAAATCACTTTGGCTTCTGAATGGCTATGTACCTATATAAGTATATTCTATTACCTATCTACTGTTAACATTGAGCTCCTCCTCTAAAAAATCAGGCGATTAATCCAAAAAAGAGGGAGATAGAGAAAAAGGAAGCTGTTATGCGTCAGCTGGTAGCGATCGTTGTCGAGGATCAAAAGGATGGCCAAGGCAAAAGAGTGCATCGCACTGCTGGCACGAGGATAATATGATATACTGTAGCAGAGGATCTGAACGGGGATTGGCCGACGCGCATCCCCTGTAGATATGGGAAATACGTGTCAGGGGGTCCCTATTTCAAGGGAGGGCCTCTGTGCTTTCTGTACAACAGCGTGTATCCCCTCGAGGGAAGAGAGATCTTCATCGTCTCTCGAGTGCCGACGGCTCATCCATTTGAGAGGATCATTGTCGAGGATCCGCGATTAAGATCGACGACCCTTTGCGCGATCCGCGTTACTGGCTATGGATACCCCTGTATCCGATTTTTTCCTTCGTGGATGAGCTGCACTGACAGTGCAGGAAGGAACTGACATTGTGAATTTATGGCTCAGAAATGCATGCAGGGGGTTTGTAATTAGTGGTCCTGGTTAATAAATTGACAAATCAAAATGGAACACTGGAACCTCTTTAAGGTGTAAGAGGCTCTTACACCTTAAAGAGGTTCCAGTGTTCCATTACACTTTAAAGAGGTTCCAGTGTTCCATTTTATAGATTTAGACACCAAAGACGAGATTTAGATACCTTAACCTATTTACCATTTTTCTCTACTGTGAATTAACTTTTCACCACGTGTGTGAGAACTTTAGGATTTTATCCTTTCAGAATATTGCGTCTCTGAGATGCATCACTGAAAAATACTACGAATTTTTGTTCCAACTGAATGTATTTCCATTAAACTTCACCTCTTCTCCTAGCGAATTACTTGCACAGAATTTGGCACCCCCAATAGTGGAAAAATGGACCCGAGCCAACGTTTACAGCTCGTTTAGGCCCGTCTGGCGAAGAGAATAATCCTCAATAGGCACTTTCTCTTGGGGCAAATATTTTGGAAAGTCACAATAAAGCAATAAACGAGTGCCCACGAGTGGCCAGCGCTCGAAGGTGAAATATGCGAAACTGGAGTGTGAAAAAGGGGTTTGTTGAACCTCCCCAGGTAAGGCGTGGGACAGAAATAATATTCCCACTCAGACAGACCTTACTTTATGGTCTATTTTTATGGCTGCCCTGACACCCAGAGCTAGTCTCTGATTTCCACGGGTTTACAGCGTCAATATTCTTAATTTTCCTCCGGGCTGTTCCCTGGCTGCTTCGAGGTTTCCTTCGGCGGAGTCGAACACAAACTGGCGAGGCAAGGTTTATAGTGCAGAAGTTCCAAACAGCGCTTTAGGTCAAAGACTATTTTTACCTGATTTTATGTGGACTGCAATTGCTTTTTTGAATATTAACTGCTCCTATTTGGATGGTCAACGTAGACCAGAGATTCTTGCTTAGCGGCGAGGAATCTTTGAAGAATGAAGGATCCTTCTGAGACCCCAAGGAGAACAAAGCTAAAAGGTTCTATGAATAATCCAATGCTGCTTTTAAACCTGCTATTCTACTTGAGTCTGTTTCGCCGAAAATACTTTCCTTAAATAAATTTACCTGCACGTAGAGTGATTCAAAGCTTCCAAGAGTACCTTTCAAAGGGAAAGTAAACAGTCACAAAAGGAAACTCCTGTTTGCCTCCCCTTGGAAGCAATAGGAATTATTTGGAGTCAAGTAATGTGAGCATAAATTAATGTAGAATAAATATAACTTAAAATTGGGTAAATTTAGGAAAATAATTAGAATTCATTATCTTCAGATAAATAGATCGGTATATGTAAGTACCAACTCTGTTAAATAATAGGAAAGAATCCTCTGTGCTCTAAGGATTTTAAATTTGCATTTATATAGTTAAGTAGTTCTGATGATGTCACTGGAGGGTAGAGGATTAAGATAAGATAAAAACAGAATATTGAAGATGTAACTTGGAGTCAAAGAAGTCTCAGGTCGATCTTCAGAAGAATTGATTACTTTGCATTTGTCAAAATATCAACTATAGTTATACCTAGGTGTTAGCTTCCATTAATTAAACTAAAACACAAAAAATAAGCAAAATGGAGTCAAATAAATTGAAGCACATGTTTATCAAGAAAATCTATTATCTTTGCACCTATCAAAGTACATACCAACCATAGTAAATATAAATATAATATTCTCAAAAAATTATCCCTGAATTATCACTAAAATTTCTCCCCCTTTTCTAAAAGAAATTATATTCTCCTGTCTTCTCAAATTTAATTTCGATCCGCGAACTTTCTATTTCGATTCTCCCCCAGAGCCTTCACTTGATCGAGACCAGTCGCCATGAATGCCAAGCATGCTGAAATTGATTTCACGCGTGCGTTTTACGGCGTCGCGACAAAGCGGAAAAAAAACGCGTGTCGAGTTTGATCCCCGCCCCTAAGTGGTCTGGATTGGTCCAGCAGCCTCGCCAATCGCAGTTTCCACTTGGATCCTCGTCTGGGGGAAATCGGGAACAGTGGTGGTGGTGGTTCCACGCGTGTACACGCGCACGTGCCCCTCTCGCTCCTCCAAGCTGATCCGAGGTGGATGAAATTTCAAACAGAGGCGTTTAGAACACTGTTTTCCACCATAGACGCGAGTAATAGGCGAATGCAAATGTGTCACGGAGAATTTTTTACAATGTGATATTATTATATTCTCTTCTGACGATGATATTAATTTCTTGAAAGGATGGTGAAATATTGTATATTAATTTACGAAGAACCAAGAAATAAAGCAATGTTAATTTTATATATGAGATTATTTTTTTTATAAAATTAGGAGAAATAATAGAAAATTATTATGAAGAACTTTTTACTAGTAATTTAGTTTTAATATCTAGAATTTTTTGAAAAAGTCAATCCAGCAGCTGTTTAAATTGATTGAAGAAAAATTACCCTAGCAGGGTCACCAATGCATAGTGACTCCATTTCAGTGAACTGAAATAAATTTCTAATTTTTATATCTTGTGCAATCAAGATATCCTATTATTTGAGTAATTCTCTACAAGCTTGTTGCTCGTAGCGAGTCACAAACTATACCACGCATAGAAACTCGTATACATACAGAGAAGGACTTGATTGTACGGGGACACAGGAAGCGAGGGGCAGATCGATACGACCTGGTCGCGAAAGCGTTGCTAAAGAAACTTGGTGATCGTGATGCCTATATCGCGTAAACAGTCGAGAGACAAGCTCGTTCATCGAACACTGAACATGTCCTGTGCAAAGACTTCTGCTACTTCTACATGGATGTGCAAAGCCTATGAACGACATCGTTTGAAGGTGAGGTGATCCTATAAGCAATGCTAATATTACTTAGTTTCTTTTCGAAAAGAAAATACTTGATAAACTGATTTTTATTCAGTAGGTATAGAGATATCTAAAAGTAAAGACTCTAAAGATAAGTGCAATTACAATGCTAGACACATGCTTTTGGAAACGAGGGCCATGTCAAGCATAGTAGGTGAAATAGGAGATAAGATATAGCAGATAAAGTAGAGGAGATTAAATTATATCAGACACAAGTGAATTTCTAAATAGCCAAACACTAGTAGTCTAGTAGTGAACTCTATGTATTAATTCTTCTTAAAGGAGTGGAACATAGTAAATAAACTGAAGGTGATGAACTTATAGCAGAGATTAACTTTATGTGAGTCTTCAAATAGCTAAACAGTATCTATTTCTTCTCCTTTTATTAGTCTTTCAATTCAGTTCTTACAAAAATATGAGATCCTAAATCTAACTACTTTGTGAGACCACAAATGTCATTTTGAGTTGATTATTTTAATTGATTCTCCAGGTGAAGACAGCAACCTGCACAGTGGACGTGGACCCCCCTAAAGGAAGGCCTCACGTAGTTTTCAATGCGAAGGGGTTGCAACTGGAGCGCGAGAAGCAAGATCGTATCCTCAGAGAGAACTTCATCCTTCTGAAGAAGCTGCGCGATATCATGCACCGAAAACGACCCAGGGAAGAGAGTCACAGGCTGAAATGGGACGAATCCAGATGCATCAGGACACGTTGATGCAAAAACGTCACGTTTATAATTCTGTACCTGGGAGCCAGGCTAATTCTAGTTCATTCTTTTTCGAAATTCAATTTTCCACAGTATCTTATCGTCTCCTTTTAATTTTAATAGAATAATAGCACAATAGGGATTTTACACTAAGTTATGACTAAATAAGATTCCTTAATATAAGCAACTTCAAATACTGCATATGTTAAAAAATAGATCATTACGTTTGTGTTTATGTTTTCCTAAAAAAGAACTTGGGACAGTTTGGCTCTCAGAATTTCAAAGTGAAACATTCCATCATTCACGTTTCTACTTTTGCAATAAACAAACGAACACAGATATCGATATCGAACTGTCCAATTCCATCTGTCACACCTACTCAGAAAAAGGTTACCTCAATCCTAGCCTAATTTACTTCATTAAAAGAGTTTGGATCAAAGAGTGCTATTAATAAATTAGCATTTAATGGAAGAGGAGGAAGAATACCATCGCGAAGAGGAAGGCGAGTACGCGAGCTCCAAATCCTCCCTCTTCGAGGACACTACTCGAGCATTGACACTTACTGAGGCTGGCGACTGTCTTCACACTTTGGGAAAATGTGACTCTGGCTTGGGCTACGCTTACTTAGGGATGAACGCCTCTGATAAGGGTCTGACTGATATAAGAATCATACCGACGTTCAAGTATGTCCTGTACGTGGACGTTTCTGGAAATAGGTTGACGAGTGAGGCTCTGAAGGTCCTCTCAACTATGAAATATCTTCTGATGCTGCAAGCTGATCGGAACCTGCTGACATCTATGGAGCTGGAGCCTATGCCTTATCTTCAGGTCTATGATAGTGAGGCTTCATTAGAAATAGAATGTCACATGAATAGACTGCATACGTGTATGATAATTCCTATTTCCATACACGAAATCAGAAAAATAGAAACTAATTGAAGACTTGTGTTACCCTTTAAATATTATAAAGAGTGATTATCTTTCGAGAATTTTTACAATTTTCTATAGTTTAGAGATTCTATATTTTTTGCACGTTGAAATTCCCCATAAATGCAGAACAATCTACAGTCCAAAGATGAATGCTACCAGCACTGTAGATTCTTCTTACATGTTCATAAAATTTGATTCGTTAATAAAAATCCTTGATCTTGCTCCTATTCTGCATCAGGTTCTAACCCTAAACAAGAACAAGCTGAAGAGCACGTCAGGTATCTGTCATCCTCTCCTGGAGTGCTTAGAACTAAGTCACAATAATATAGAAGAAGTGACGTTGAACCCCTACGAATTGGAGAACCTGAAGACCCTCGATCTTCACGGAAACATATTGACCACAACAAATGGAATATTCTTTCCAGGGTTGATTCGTTTATATCTAGCAGAGAACCAGATCGAAAAATTGGAGGGGCTTGAGATTTTGGTGAATCTGAAGATTCTACACCTGAGGAGCAATAAGATTGCCAGTTTAGATGGGTTCGATGTGTGCTGCGCCAAGCTGAGTTACTTGAATCTACGAAACAATGAAATAACGAGGATATCGGAGTTGGAGAAGTTAAGTCGCTTGCCAGCGCTGGAGACACTTGTCGTTTTGGAGAATCCTGCGATAGGAGATAGAGAAGGGGAGGAAGAAGCTGCGTACAGGCATATTGTATTAGCTATGCTGCCTCAGTTGACGAGGATTGACAAAGATCCAGTGCTGTATGAGGAGAAAAGGGAAGCGAAGGAGTTTCGCCAGCAGATGATTCGCGATGGGACACAGTTTACTGATTTCGATTTCAATGTTTTAAATGAGTGACCAGGGAAGAAATTTTCGTTTGTATAATTGCAGCAAAAGTGTATTTTAATGTTGAAAGTATGTTAAGCAAGCGTCCCTTGACACCTGCAGCTGAAATATTATAATTTATTAATTTATGTATTTGGTAGGATATGTAGTTTGTCGATATTATTACATAATACGATAGAAATTGTAATTTGTAGCAAATTATAGTAAATAAGACAATTACAAAATTTATAGTTGGTAATATATACTAACAGTAATTTGTAGTAACAATTTATAGTGAATAAGACAATTCAAAAATTTAATCAAAATTGCTTTACATGTATTGGTTTACAGGGCTTTCGATTAGAACATGGATATTGAAATGCTATAGCCATCTAGCGGCCACCTACGAACTAACATCCCCGTTTAAAATTTGTAGTAAAAAAAATATTCTTTATTTCTCAATTTGTTCATAATTTGAGGATATAAAATTCTGACAAGGTCTCTATAATTTGTTATAGAACGATACTGAGCACAAGAATTATTTATTGACCGTAGAAAAACTCCTTTAAACACTCAGCGCAAAAATGCAGATAAATCTTGCTTATTTATTAACACAGTTATAAATTAAGCACTTAGAGCATTTATTCAGTTATAATAATTCATTATGCAATGATTTTTCATAAAAATATTTTCTAACTATTGTAAAAAATGGTTTTCGTAAAGAGACGTTTATGAAGGAGGGTGAGGGGTGCGCGGAGCAGATTAAAAGAAATAATTTCAATCTAAAAATAATTCGAATAATTCCAAAAAATATTCGAACTTTCTAAGTATTACCACTTGATGATGGCAGTATTCTAGAAAGAATACTTTCTATATTCGCAGCTTACCGATAGATGGCCATAGTATTACAATATCTGTTTTAATCAAATCACACTAATGAAAATCTAATAGTGAAATAAATAACTACTAGATTTTAAGCATATTATACAAATCTCTGTATAGTTTATATAAATTTTGTATTTGAAATCTAAGCCAGACCCATTGGTTCTTTCAGAGCCTAGAAGCCTCTAGTCAATAAAAAAGAATCACATTAATGGATCTTAATTTGCTGCAAATCTAAACTGCTAATAAAAAGGAGAGAATTAGCATTACAGGATGAAGCAGATAGAGTATATAAAAAATAGGAAAAAACAAAAGAGATACATTTAAAATTTGTGTAAAACTTATCAGTGGTCCAGGGTAATCATCAAGCTACCCACTGGCTAAGGTAGTCCAGGGTGTAGGAGTCCTTCCAGAGGAACGTCAGGGCAGTCCTCACCCTCTGGAGACTCCGGAGCAAATGAGAAATTCGTTATGGTACAGATATAAATAAATTTGCAGAAATTACGAGATTAATCGAACATAAGAATATTTACGAAAAATTTAATATTTCTCATAAACTAATCATCGTAGAAACAATTTTTGATACATTTATTGTTAATAACAATCGTACATAGTGACTCATGCAAACCATTAACATTTATAATTATTATTTAATAAAATATCACGGAATTTGCAACTTTGTAGATTCTGAATAATTTCCCTGTTCAAGGAAAAAAGTCGTAAATTTCGAAATATTTCGTAAATTAAAAATTATAAATATTAATAATATACAGGAGTCACTGTGTGCAATTGTTATTAACAATATCTGTACGAGAAATTGTTCCTGAGATGATTATTTTATGGAAAATATCAATTTTTCGCTAAATATTGTTCGTTAGATTGGTCTCTAAATTTTAACCAACCGAAGAACTTCTCTGATTGGTTTCTCACCTTCCTCGAGACAGTATAAATACCGCTGCAGGAGCACGAGTGTCTCACTCGCCGCGGGTCCTCCGGCGGGTGAGGACCTCCCTGGGGACCTGGAGGGACTCCTGGGCCCTGGACCTCGGACCACCCTGGACCATCCTGGACCTCTGGACACTCCTGACCAGTGGTCAGCTGGCCGATGACCAGTGGTCATCTTGGACAAACGGTGAGTTTTTGCTCAAATTTTGAATTTATCTCTACTGTTGTCTCTCTTTACCGTTTCCCCCTTTTTATACGTATCCCACCCCCTACCGGGGTATATGTTATGCTTTATCTCTTTATTACCATTAAGTTTTGGATTCAATGGAATCCAATTACAATTTTTACTTCTTATACTTGTCTTTCAGTCATCTCTTTGGCTCACTAATTATAACTTTCGATTTAAATTATTATGAAGAGAGATCGATAGAACCTTGGTTCCATTTATGTATTTTCCTTGATTTTTGGTTTTGCTTTTATTCTTGGGGAGATACTTCCATTCATTTACACATGTCTCTTGATCTCTGGTTCATCTCTTGTTTCTGCAATCACTCATATACTTCTGTTACTTCTCCCTTTCTGCCCCGAGGCACATTTCTCTTTTCTCTTGCTGATTTCATCACTGGTACCAATCATCACATGAAGATCATTCATCGAACGAAGACATCGTATCCCCCGAGGGATTTTATTTGCATTTCAAATCTTTAACATTTCAGGGTTTAACTGAATATCGAAGAAGAATTCAATCACATGCTAACGTCGTTCCATTCTGTTTTCTGTCTAAATATATTCTGTCTTGATTCAGAGTACGGATTGTTCTGTCAATCCTTTCTCCTTTCTGTGATCTTCATATGGGTCTCCAGCACAGCAACCTCCTCGTGGTGAGACCCGGGCCGGTTCTGTCCGGTGCCAATGGCTGTGCCATCGTTGGGGTATTCTTGGGGAGGCTTCCCCGATTATTCGTATATTGCTCTTCATACTCTTTATTTGCCGGTTCTCTCTTTATCCTCAACTTGAAGATTGAAGAACGAAGACGTCGCATCCGCCGAGGGATTCACCGCTTCTAGTATATAAGTCGCAATCGCTTAGCATATTATTGAAACCCTACTTCTAAGTTTCTATTGTAAAGTCATTGTAACACTGCCAAGTTGTCATTTCTTAGTTCTCTTTGCTCGGTTACTTCCTCCTCACCTTCTGTGAGGAGGTCATCTGCTTCTCTTAGTAGAAGCAACTCGCAACTGTGGAATCGGCGGTCGATGGAGCTTGTTCTTCTTCCCTTGGGGGTTTGTACTAGCCAGAGACGATGTGGACACTCGATGGTGTGTGGTATGACACACTTGAAGGTGGAAACCCCACAGTTCAATCAGGCAACTGATTGTGCTGTGAGGTGCCAGTCGCCTTCTCCTAGTACCCGCCTTCAAGGTGGAAGGACTCGCACCACCGATCGTCTATTTCATGGTTGCCTTACGCGGTAGACTCTAAATATTCCCAATCCCTTCTCAATGATTACTTGGCACTTTCCTACTTTAAGATCCAAGGCAAAGGCGTGGATGGAACTTGTCTTCCATCCATGTCTTTGCCTCTTTAGCGTAAAATCACTGTGCAATTGTCGAGTTGTCATTTCTTAACTTCTTTTCTTGAAATTTGTTCCTCATCTTTGGTGAGGAAGTCACCTCTGCTTCTCTTGGTAGAAGCATGTGACCAACCGTGGAATCGTCGGTCGGTGGAGTGTGTTCTCCTCTTGGGGGTCTGTACTAGGAGTGACGCGACGGACACAGTAGGGTGTGTGGAAAGACACACTCGACTGTGGAAACTACACGTTTCCGCCTTTTGCACATTCTCTTTACCAGCCTGTCGGAATTAGGTCTACTTCGGTAGCTCCTATGTGGCAGCAGGGAGCAATGGTCAATTGACTGAATCATGTAGTGCCGTGCGCCTCTCCGACCTACCGGCCTTCAAGGTGGTAGTGCTCACACCATCGCTCGTCTATTTCACGGTTGCATTAGCAGTAGAGTCTAACTTAACCACACCCTTCCTTATGATAACTCGACAATTTCCTACTCTAAGTTCGAAGCTAAAGGCATGCATGGAACTTGGCTTCCATTCAGGTCTTTGGCTTGTTAGTTTAAGATTTTTGTAAAGGGAAATCGATGGAAACTTGTTTCCATCTATTTCCCTGTGGGTCTCCAGCACAGCAACCTCCTCGTGGTGAGACCTGGGCGGCTTTGCCCGTGCTAATGGCTGTGCATCTTGTGTTAGATATAAGAGTAGTTAAGTAAGAACATGTATGAATTTCTTCGTTCTTTAGAACGTCTATGGTTACTGTGTTGTTCTTAGGGGGACTCACTCAATCATTTATATATTTCTTTTGATCTATGGTTCTGCTCTTATTCTTGAGGAGGTTCCTTCAATTATTTAGGTATTTTTCTTGATTTCTGGTTTTGCTCTTATTCTTGGGGAGAATTTTTCACTCATTTATACATGTCTTTTGATCTCTGCTTCACCTCTTGTTTTTGCAATTATTCATATGTTTCTGTTATTCTTTCCTTTCTTCGCCCCTGCATGTCTCTTTATTTTCTTGTTGATTCCATCAGTGGTAACAGTTATCGTCGTAAGAAGATCATTCGTCGAACGAAAACATCGTATCTCCCGAGGGATTTCATTTTTATTTCTAATTTTTAACATTTCAGGGTTTAGGTAAACATCGAATGAAGCTATTAAAAGAAGAATTCAGTCAAATGTGACCGCCGTTCTCTTCTATTTTCTGTTCAAATATGTTCTCTCTTGGTTCGGAGTACGGATTGTTCTGTCGATCCTTCCTTATTTCTGTGATCTTCATATGGGTCTCCAGCACAGCAACCTCCTCGTGGTGAGACCCGGGCCGGTTCTGTCCGGTGCCAATGGCTGTGCCATCGTTGGGGTATTCTTGGGGAGGCTCCCCCAGTTATGGATACGTGCTTCTCTTTTTATTTTCAGCCTGAAGATTGAAGAATGAAGACGTCGCATCCGCCGAGGGATATATCAGTTCTAGTATATAAGCTTCAATCGATTAGACTTTAAGGCTATCTTTAAGATCGTATCTTTAAGACTACAGAAGACATCGCATCCACCGCGGGATTCATCGCTTTTGGTTCGTAAAGTTCTGTCTTTACTCTTTATTGTTCCCATAAAGGAAGACGTCGCATCCACCGAGGGATTCACCGCTCCTAGTACATAAGTCGTAATTGCTTAGAATATTTTTAAGACCCTACATTTAAGATTGTATTGTAAAATGTTTGTAACACTGCCGAGTAGTCACATCTTAGTTATCTTTGCTCGATCATTTGCTCCTCACCTTCTGTGAGGAGGTGATCTCTGCTTCTCTTAGTAGAAGCAACTCGCAACTGTGGAATCGGTGGTCGATGGAGCTTGTTCTTCTTCCCTTGGGGGTTTGTACTAACGAGAGACGATGTGGACACCGAATGGTGTGTGGTATGACACACTTGCAGGTGGAAACCCCACAGTTCAATCAGGCAACTGATTGCGCTGTGAGGTGCCAGTCGCCTTCTCCTAGTACCCGCCTTCAAGGTGGAAGGACTCGCACCACCGCTCATCTATTTCATAGTTGCTTTACGCGGTAGAGTCTAAATATTCCCAATCTCTACTCAATGATTACTTGGCACTTCTCTACTATAAGATCCAAGCTAAAGATATGGATGGAACTTGATTTCCATCCATGTCTTTGGTTTACTAGTTGAAACTATAGACTTTAAGATTTTAACTTAAGATCGTACCCTTAAGACTACGGAAGACATCTCATCCGCCGAGGGATTCAGCACCTTTGGTTTGTAAAGTTCTGTCTTTACTCTTTATTGTTCGTATGAAGGAAGACGTCGCATCCACCGAGGGATTCACCGCTTCTAGTATATAAGTCGCAATCGCTTAGAATATTTTTAAGACCCTACTTTTAAGATTGTATTGTAAAATGTTTGTAACACAGCCGAGTAGTCACATCTTAGTCATCTTTGCTCGATCATTTGCTCCTCACCTTCTGTGAGGAGGTCATCTGCTTCTCTTTGTAGAAGCAAATGTCCAACTGTGGAATCGGCGGTCGATGGAGCTTGTTCTTCTTCCCTTGGGGGTTTGTACTAACGAGAGACGATGTGGACACCGAATGGTGTGTGGTATGACACACTTGCAGGTGGAAACCCCACAGTTCAATCAGGCAACTGATTGTGCTGTGAGGTGCCAGTCGCCTTCTCCTAGTACCCGCCTTCAAGGTGGAAGGACTCGCACCACCGATCGTCTATTTCATGGTTGCCTTACGCGGTAGACTCTAAATATTCCCAATCTCTACTCAATGATTACTTGGCACATCTCTACTTTAAGGTCCAAGCTAAAGACATGCATGGAACATGGCTTCCATTAATGACTTTGGCTTCTTAGTTTAAGATTTTTGTAAAGGGAGATCGATGGAACTTTGTTTCCATCTATTTCCCTGTGGGTCTCCAGCACAGCAACCTCCTCGTGGTGAGACCTGGGGCGGCTCTGTCCGTGCTAATGGCTGTGCATTTTGTATTAGATATAAGGATAGTTAGGTACGGGTGGCTCCTCTCGTGTTTCTGCGATCAGTGATATGCTTCTATTATTCGTCTCTTCTCTCTTTGCTGCATGTCTCTCTTTTCTCTTGTTAATTTCATCGCTGGTTATAATTGTCATTCCTATTTCATTCACATGAAGATCATTCATCGAACTAAGACATCGTATCCCCCGAGGGATTTCATTTGCATTTCTAATTTGTAACATTTCAGGGTTTAGGTAAACACCGAAGAAGAACTCAATCACATGTTAACGTCGTTCCATTCTGTTTTCTGTCTAAATATGCTCTGTCTTGACTCGCAGTACGGATTGTTCTGTCAATCCTTTCTCATTTCTGTAATTTCTATATGGGTCTCCAGCACAGCAACCTCCTCGTGGTGAGACCCGGGCCGGTTCTGTCCGGTGCCAATGGCTGTGCCATCGTTGGGGTATTCTTGGGGAGGCTCCCCCAATCATGGATATATTACTGTTCATACTCTTCCTTCACTGGTTCTCTCTTGACTCCTAACTTGAAGATTGAAGAACGAAGACTTTACATCCGCCGAGGGATTTATTACTTCCAACTCACAAGTAGCTAATTCTAAAAATCGGTTTAAGATCCTACTCTTAAGATTCTTTTCAGATCCATGGTTTTTCTCTTCTTCCTGGGGAGGCTTCCCCATCTGTTCATATATTTACCTTTATCTCTCGTTGAGCTTCTGTTCTTGGGGCGACGCTCCAATCTTTAATATATTTCACTTCATATTCTTTCCTTTCATCGCTGGTTCTCTTTATCCTCAACTTGAAGATTGAAGAACGAAGACGTCGCATCCGCCGAGGGATTCACCACTTTTAGTATATAAGTTTGAATCGCTGAAAATATTTCTAAGACCCTACTTTTAAGATCGTATTGTAAAATGTTTGTAACACTGCCGAGTAGTCACAACTTACTCATTTTTGCTCGATCGTTTGCTCCTCACCTTCTGTGAGGAGGTGATCTCTGCTTCTCTTAGTAGAAGCAACTCGCAACTGTGGAATCGGCGGTCGATGGAGCTTGTTCTTCTTCCCTTGGGGGTTTGTACTAGCGAGAGACGATGTGGACACCGAATGGTGTGTGGTATGACACACTTGCAGGTGGAAACCCCACAGTTCAATCAGGCAACTGATTGTGCTGTGAGGTGCCAGTCGCCTTCTCCTAGTACCCGCCTTCAAGGTGGAAGGACTCGCACCACCGCTCATCTATTTCATAGTTGCTTTACGCGGTAGAGTCTAAATATTCCCAATCTCTACTCAATGATTACTTGGCACTTCTCTACTATAAGATCCAAGCTAAAGATATGGATGGAACTTGATTTCCATCCATGTCTTTGGTTTACTAGTTGAAACTATAGACTTTAAGATTTTAACTTAAGATCGTACCCTTAAGACTACGGAAGACATCTCATCCGCCGAGGGATTCAGCACCTTTGGTTTGTAAAGTTCTGTCTTTACTCTTTATTGTTCGTATGAAGGAAGACGTCGCATCCACCGAGGGATTCACCGCTTCTAGTATATAAGTCGCAATCGCTTAGAATATTTTTAAGACCCTACTTTTAAGATTGTATTGTAAAATGTTTGTAACACAGCCGAGTAGTCACATCTTAGTCATCTTTGCTCGATCATTTGCTCCTCACCTTCTGTGAGGAGGTCATCTGCTTCTCTTTGTAGAAGCAAATGTCCAACTGTGGAATCGGCGGTCGATGGAGCTTGCTCTTCTTCCCTTGGGGGTTTGTACTAGCCAGAGACGATGTGGACACTCGATGGTGTGTGGTATGACACACTTGAAGGTGGAAACCCCACAGTTCAATCAGGCAACTGATTGTGCTGTGAGGTGCCAGTCGCCTTCTCCTAGTACCCGCCTTCAAGGTGGAAGGACTCGCACCACCGATCGTCTATTTCATGGTTGCCTTACGCGGTAGACTCTAAATATTCCCAATCCCTTCTCAATGATTACTTGGCACTTTCCTACTTTAAGATCCAAGGCAAAGGCGTGGATGGAACTTGTCTTCCATCCATGTCTTTGCCTCTCTAGCGTAAAATCACTGTGCAATTGTCGAGTTGTCATTTCTTAACTTCTTTTCTTGAAATGTGTTCCTCATCTTTGGTGAGGAAGTCACCGCTGCTTCTCTTGGTAGAAGCATGTGACCAACCGTGGAATCGTCGGTCGGTGGAGTGTGTTCTCCTCTTGGGGGTCTGTACTAGGAGTGACGCGACGGACACAGTAGGGTGTGTGGAAAGACACACTCGACTGTGGAAACTACACGTTTCCGCCTTTTGCACATTCTCTTTACCAGCCTGTCGGAATTAGGTCTACTTCGGTAGCTCCTATGTGGCAGCAGGGAGCAATGGACAATTGACTGAATCATGTAGTGCCGTGCGCCTCTCCGACCTACCGGCCTTCAAGGTGGTAGTGCTCACACCATCGCTCGTCTATTTCACGGTTGCATTAGCAGTAGAGTCTAACTTAACCACACCCTTCCTTATGATAACTCGACAATTTCCTACTCTAAGGTCGAAGCTAAAGGCATGCATGGAACTTGGCTTCCATTCATGTCTTTGGCTTGTTAGTTTAAGATTTTTGTAAAGGGAAATCGATGGAACTTTGTTTCCATCTATTTCCCTGTGGGTCTCCCGCACAGCAACCTCCTCGTGGTGAGACCTGGGGCGGCTCTGTCCGTGCTAATGGCTGTGTATTGTAGTAGAAATAAGATTGAAATTATAAAATGAGTTGTAATTATTAGATTATAGTTACTACATCTTATTACTTTATATGCTATATGTATGTTGTACCCTATATCAGAAGAAATGATTCAGCTATATTAAGTCCATCTTGTAATTTGAATCTGTCTCGTTGCCTTTGCCTGTGCATCGTTTTTTTCTGGCCATTTAATGTATTAATATTCATATATGTGCATGTAAATTGGAAGTGCAGTTTTTTATTACGATTAAAATCTAATATAATATAATAATTATTAGTTGTTGTTATTATTCAAGTTTGTCAATCATCATATCACTCCTGTAATTTAAGTTCTTTTTCATATTTGAAGTGTTTTTAGCAGCATTTAATTGTAATTCCTACTACTTATAGCGCTGTAATCTTATTTTAAAGGAAATCGATAACGTCGGGTGTGACAGGAGAATGGTAAGAGACCTCGCGTATCTACTGATCGTGTAACAGAAAAATAGATTATATTTTATACATATATCCAAGTATACCCACGCTTATAATTAAATCATGATGATAGGTACTTCCTATATTTCATTTATTACCACGCTTGGTTTCAGTGGTGATAATATATGTGTGTTCCACGTCGAGGTAACAGATGGAGTAAGAATGAACTCTGCAAGCTAGAGGAACATGTTACCGATCGTGTAAAATGGTTCATTCAATTCACGATAAGCTGATAAGTTGAATTAATTATCTCGTTGCCTCGTAACAAGTCACACTCACGCTACAAATTATATTTCTAATGTGAGAACACATATTGAAAGTTCAGAATCCACAAGTTTCATTCAGAAGAAAAAAAGAAGAAAATTGCAGTTTCTTCGAGTTGTTAAACCTTTGTTCATCTATCTTATAATAATCATTACCTCACAATAATCATCATTAAGAAAACTTGTAAGGCAAGAAGTTAACGCGTTCACTACCAGCGTCACGTGTGTGTGACTCATTCTCGTTTCTGTACCTCAGGTTTCTGGACTCAGTCAAGTTTCTATACCTTAATCGAAATCTACAAGATAAAAACTTGCATTTTCCATCAATTACAGACGAACAAAACAAGCCTTAAGTAAATTAATTTTTCCCCTCATTATTAAATAAAAGTATCTAAAATACAAAACCATAGGATAGAATTAAAATCCAAAATTTCGAACACCAGCATCTCGAAAATAAAAATCCGTGACTCATGCTGCGTTGCTTTACGATCACAGATTTATTTTCAAGCTTATCAGATCACGTGCACGCAAACTTCCAAGTATTCCGAGGAAGGGCAACAATGTTTTCCGAATGACGAAACAGGGTCGAGAAGAGACGATGACGTAAAGAAGGCAGGAACGACAGGAATGAGGAGGAAGATAGGATGAAGGGGGCGAGATAGGGCCTGCTGGAAAGAGCGACCGGATGTCGAGATAAAGATAGCTTGCAGGGCCTTCTTGCCGCGTTAGCTGGCTCATAAACGTCATCTTCCTATTACCGAGTTCCACGTAAACGCATAGAAAGTCCTTTGATGCTCCATGGAATCTCGAGGGACTCCCTTCAAGAGGAATCCGCGGGAGATTCATCATCTCGGGCTTCAAAAATCTTCCTTGACGAATAGTGGGCTTGTTAATTGAGACGATGAGCGTGGTCGCCTCAGAAATACGCAGAGAGTTGGAGAAATATTTGCACGTACATCTACATTGCGATTAATGAACATGCATATGTTTTCAAGCACTCAAGCACTGAAATTTTTATCTATGTTTTCGAATATGCAATCCTTCAAGTTTATTAATTGTATTAAAATCTTCAAAGTCTTAAATTTTTAAATCTTGGAATAGTTAAGTATTCAAATTATTTAGTCTCTTAAATTTTGGAAGTCTATATTTGTTTTAATTCCTCGATACCAAAATAGAATCTTTCACCTGACTTGATAACATGTTTAACTGGAAACCCTCTGATGAGTGTTAGCGACATTTACAATACCATAGTATTTATGATAAATGCTGCCAATACTCGGAGAGTTTCTAGTTAAACTGATCACCATATATATAAAAAAATACAGATGCTTTATCTTCGTTTTATTAGAATAATAGAAATTTAGTGAACTCGCATTATAAGTGAAAGAAAAATAGTATAAACTATTTCAAATACTATGTTAAGAAATAGGTGATCACTAGACTGCGGATTTTTATGCATTTAGAGAATATCTAAATGTGTAAGAAACTACAAAATATAAAAAGCAAAGCAGGCACAATAATACTTAAAGAATAAACTATCTTTGTACTAAAATTCTACTCTTCAAAACGTATCCAGAAAATTTTGATTTTGCATCAAAATCCGCAGTCTAGTAATCACATAAATTACAATTCTCCTGAAAAATAGCAGACTTGGGTTAGTCTAGTTCTAGATCACAGAATCGCGAACGTAGAAATCTTCTCCACATCAACTGTCGCAAACCTCTCAAGAACAATTGCAGTTCCTGGTTCCCCATAGACTCCAACCAGAGGCTTTTGGCGACCACGGTAATCGAAAGCCTCGCGGAGAGTCTCGTTTCGATGTCTCGTTAACAGATTAACAGACTGAATTCCTTCGCCGCTCCGCTACGTAACCCGCTCGAGATACGATCGCTGGCGTATCGATCCGCGAGCGCGTGCCCCTGTGTACCGATCCGTGAATTTGTCCCAGCTAAACCGAGCCCTGGGTAACGGGGATCGACACGATCGAGGCCCGCTGGTTGCGCAACCTTCGCCGAGGGTTATGACACCCCGGTTATGGCACCAACGCGCCAGGCCCTGTGTCGGTTATTGTCGAGAGCGGGTTGCACGTGTCGTTGATCGAAAGGTCCGACAGGCTCACCGTGTCCCGCTGGCGCAATCCCCAGGCTGCACCTACGCGCTTATTCATTTGGGATTACACAAGTCTCGTAGAGAGTATGGGACATTCCACTGTCGAATCGCCGAGGAATACATGGGGGGCGAAGGCTGACGCAGTCAGCGCGAATTTTCCAGCGAATTTGGGGCGAATTAGGCTGTGGTGGATGCGTTTTCTGGTGAACTGGTGCTCTGACGAGTATGTCTGAACGAGTATGTCTCACTCGTACGATGAATAGAACGAATGTGTTCGTCAGGGCATCAGTTCGTTGGGAAATGCATATATTGTCATCACAGTCTTAAGATAACAAGCAGACAAAAATGGGAATATAGCTCGATTTGTCTTCTTTACGAACAGCTTTTCAGGAATACACTAAAATTGGCTGTATGGAAATTTGTTGAAGTTAACCCTCTATGGGCCGAATTTTTGTTTTAAAAATAGACAGTTTGCACAGCCTTCTGTTTTTATATTTCTTTATTTTAGTCCTAGCACCGTCATGAATATTGGTATTGGTTGTCTCGGAGAAATTATAGAATTTTCAGAAATTCTCATGAAAGAAACTAAAATTATTTGATAAAATGTTGATAAGTTAACATGTGACCTGAAAGTTACAAGGGCCCATAGAGGGTTAACGCTGCATCGAGATTTTAAGAGAGCTTTTCTTTGCTTTAAAAAGGGACATGAGGAACTGAAAATATACTTAGAGCACTCCACATAAATTGAATCAGCCTACTAACAGAGTAAATTACTCCTCGATCACTGCAAGTTAGAAAAGGTACGAGATTCAACGATTCCATCAGAGGTGGTTGTCGAGGGTAGCTCAAAGCAAGGAACTGCTTGCTATCTCTTCATAGTCGAGGGATAGCTCGAGCTCCTTAAGGTACGTGAGCGAGGGTGGTGCAGGTTTATGGGACCCTGTGGAGAGGGGAGCAAAGTGACTCAGCATTGGGGATGACGTAAGGGAAGAGGAAACTTTCTCTTATTCCGAGACTGTGCACCAATTGGGGGATACACTCCCCTGACCATATTCTCTCCCATGCTTGTTAGACAAATATAGAAAATCGGACTCGTGATCTATGTTCCCTTTATGGTTTGTCTTTGTTGATTCTCTTTCATAGAAGCTTTGTTAGCTGGTTCCAAAATTTTAGGAACACAAATTTTCAGACCTTCACAGTGTTTAAATTTTCAAATGGTCAAATATTTAAATAAAATTGTAATAAGCTAGAAATTATGACCTTAGAGGAAAGGTACAGAGGGAACACTTCCTTGCTTCGACCTCTTCTTGTTTTAGGATAAGTAGTGTAAGATCAACTCTACTAACTTATTAAAATTGAACTTGTACAGTACCTTTCGAGTAGCATATGTATGTGTAAACCATGGTGTACATGGTGACAGTTCAACCTGAAACAATACTATTGATTTTGCAGAAAATTGTCCTCACAAAAAATCCCAAAAGATCTTTCTCTACATCTTTCTTTCCTCTAAGCTTATGACTCATGGTGTTTTATTTTGCAACAAAAGTCTATAGATACACTTTAACTTTCTTCAACTGTTAAATCCACCCCTGGAAAGCTTTCAATTTCTCTGTTGAATGCTCGACTTTCACTCCAGATGCCACTGCCAGTCCCAAACTACGAGCATTCTTCGAACGAACATCGTACCCTCCTCCACCTTCCCCTATCCCACTCCCACTGTATACCATCCAAAGTGACTTCTCAGCTATAAGATTCGATCAGAGATCAAAGAGCTCGCCACACTCTTTCCCCTCCTCACTGAAACTTCCACTTATCGGGAGATCGAAGGGTGGCGAGCCCCATTAACGATCGTCGAGGGGACACAGGCTTATGCAACTGGCTCCAGACTCTGCTCCGAACCACCATTGCCCCGGAATGTCCATTATTAATACTATTCATGCGTCCAGATCCACGCTGTCATCCGCAGAGCCGCCATCGCTTTGTTTAACGTTTTGACACCGGGACTCGGCGTGACAGATTGAAGATCGATGAGACAATAGGCCGTGCGTCGGATATTTCTATTGTCCCGTTAATCTGTCCACGGTAATTCCATTGTACCTGTGCAACGGCCACACAGTGAGTCGCCCACCCCCTCGTTTCCTGTCCCTTGTCTAACGGTACAAGTTCGACGTCGAAAATCAACATTTTCTGGAATTTTATTCATTAGGGAGTTGATAAGATTGCTGGGAGAAGGTGAATAACTGATATATACAGGGTGTCCCAGAACTGATTGTACAAGTGGAAAAGGGGCGATTCTACAAGAGAAGACAAAAATGCAGATAAAAAATTCTTTATATTGTTTAGTTTGCGTTATTTTATCTTATATTCTCTGAGAAGAATGTAGAGGGTAACTTAAGCTGTAATTTTTGTATAATTTTCTTGTATACTGTACACTAAAGGAGCATCTTTCCTCATGAATAGAATAATAATAATGATGGTAATAATTTTATCTTTGGCTCTGGGGTTCATATATATACATAGTTCTGAAACTATTTCAAAATGTCTAATTTTGGAGTTGTACTGTCATCTAATTCACCCTTTCAATTTTGCTAATAATTTCAATTGACAACTGCTGCAGAGTCTAGGTTCTCTAGGGAAAGAAATTCCACGATGAAATTCTCCCAACGAGGGTCGCGAAGAAACGAGGCTGTGAGTCAGATCGGCAGCCGAGTAACGATTTCAACGTTACGAAATCGAAATTCGCGAGCGAGCAAGGCCGACTCGCGGCGTTCCATTATCCCTCTAAACGAAGAAGGAGCGAGAGATTATCGTAACCAGCAGTCGCCCTTTCAATTCCCTCCATCGATCCACATATAAAACGTGTAATTCAAGATTTCCCAGGGATCGGTTCTGCGCCGCGCGATCAGATCTGAATTGCGTCAATGTTCGGGATTGCATAATGATTTGCAACACGGTTGCGCGCGTTTGAGAGCCATGACTCGAGTCGCTACGAACAATTAAACGACCACTTTCGATTATTACGCGAAAATATCTCGTGACGAAATCAATATGCAGTATTTCCAGGCTGTCTCAGAGTTCATCGGTGAGATGGTTCTGAGTCTCTGAGGTTAATCGAGGTCAATTCTAATGAAGAGTAGGTATATTAATATGATTCACATTTGCTTCAATTGATAGGTTTTAACGCAAATATCCGATTTCCACGCAGCACCTGTCTTCCATGTTCATTTCTATAGCAAATGCAAATAAAATAACTGAGAGAATACATTTCTTTTCTGGCTCTATTAACACACGTAGACAAGCTATTATAAAAGACACTAAATGATATTGTTTACTACAGATACACATTATTTGTTATGTTTAATTCAACGTTTTTTAGTAGCTTTTATATTATTATAGAATTCAATTATTGTTTAATATTCTTTAATATATAAATCATTATTATTTCTATGTATACCAGTGAGCTTATTATAATAAAAAGAATATTGTAAATAAATTTAGATTTCAGAAATTTAATTGAGTATACAGGAGGCCAAAAGTTACTTTCTCATTCCGAAAATTTGTAGATATCTACATATTATTTTAAATAAATTTTGTACGTTTTTCTTTCTCTAAGATTGACTCTATTAATGAGCTTATAATGAAGAAATATTACATCTACTATGAATTTTCGTTGGTTTGAATATGAATATTTTAATTTGAATCTACCTCTAACGTTATTTCTCCTGTATACAAACTCTAGGAACAGTTATCGAGGAGCGTGAATATCGAGCATATAAAAACCTAATGTGTTCATATGAGGACACACTCGAGTGATTGAATGTGAAGAGCAAACATCGTGCTGATTGAAATTCTTTCGGGACTGAATTTTGTGAGCAATTAGTGAAGTTCGTATTACTGCAATTTCGAAATACATAAATTGTGTTATTACTATTTTATAATTGTATTACTATTCTTCCGAGACGGTATTTTAAATCAAGGAAATAGGAATTTGAATAAGAAGGAGAATAGTTTAACCCAGCACGACGATTAGAAAATACTGAAAGTGATAGAGCAACGATTATAAAGTCTAGGAATTGACAGAATGAGGTAAGACAGAATTCAGTAATTTAAAAAAAAATTGATTTCATAGACAGCTATTCTAATATAATGCAGATTAAATATTTTCCCAGACTTTAATTGCATGCAATTGCTTGTGTATATTATAATTGTAGAAGTAATGTATAGGATTTTATATAGTCGATTCATAAGCTCTAGAAAGTTTTAAAATACGCAATTGGAAATTACATAACATTTAGCTGTTTCATCATTTTCTTTGCTCGTCCTTCTGACCATGATTCGATCAACAAACAGTGATGAACGACGGTTAGGAATTCAAAGAGTCCAACGTTCTACTATCACTCTATTATATTATCCATTATTATTCATATTATTAATACCATTTCTTCGGTGATGTTTGACTGTGCAAGCAAAAGATTTATATCGCGTGCCTGAATGTGTCTCAAAGCCGATGAACAATATTTTAAACATTTATCGTTATTACAGAAGACCAAAAACATAAAATCTTTGAATCGCCTTTAAACTAGCGTGATTTTCTTCATTCTAAATCATTTAAGGGTCATAGTGTCATAGTTCTTGATGTCCACTATAGTATTACATCAGAGAAAATACATGTTAATATGCAAAACAATGACGATGACCTTCATGGCTCAGAAAAAAATGACTTTAAGAGAAAAAAGTACCAAATAACAAAGATACTAAGATGTACAAAATAAAAGAAACACCCTGTAAATTTAGATATTACATCTTACAATCATCTCTCAGTCCCAAAACAATGTTTGAACTCTTTCTCCTAGAAATTCTACTCTGTTAAATCAGAACACAAAACATAGAACACCATTGCCTAGAAAATGCGCTAAAATTGCATGAAAATAGTTCCAGGAAGGGTTCCTCGAAGAAGTCGACCAGGAAATCGGCTTCTCGCAGAGGGGGATGCTGCGGCTCAGACTCCTACACTTCAGACTCCTCTGATTATTCAGACAGTTCCTCCTACACTTCGTCTTCCTCGGACTACGATGACTCCGACTCCAGCGATTGCGACTGCAGCGACTGCGACTGCGGCGACTGCGATTGTGGCAGCAGCAAGACGCCTCGAAGAAGGAAGGGCAAGGGAAAATCAAAGGGGAAATATCAATCGAAGACAACGAAGCCTGCCAGGACACCAACCAGCACGAAATCGTCGAAGAAGAAACCGAGTAGGCCATCGAGTGAGTTTTCTGTGGAAGCTAATTTTTACTTAATGAGATGCAAAGTTAGATTTGCTCATCATTGCAACATTGACACTGTTCCAGAACGATCCTTGCTCGGCATGTCGCCATTCAGCAGCGGAGGAGACTGTTGCTGTTCAGGGGGCAAGTCTCGCCGCAAGTCGAGAGCCTGATCACATCACTATTTCTATTACCCCTTCACCCTATTATTTGTAGAATAGTTTCTAAGATATTTATTTATTTATTTATTACTTTCATCGATAACTTATTCTTTAAGGTGATTTTACGTCATTGTTACTCGAAGTGTTTTATAATTTTGTACGGCGATGATTTATGCTAATAAGGGTAGCCATAAGAGAAATCCAAAATAGAAGATAGAAGAATGCCCCATATTTCTAGCGAAAAATGTAATACGTTAACACAATAAAGGAGACCAATACTAGAACGCTTCAGGCTTCTTGCTCAATTTTCCAAGTGACTTGAGTCATACGCGCCAGACGTTAGACTAATTGCGTACACGTGTGCCACTGCTCATGCTTTTGCCTGCAAAACGGCGTACGTAGTCCCTCAACCGTGAACAATCTTCTGCTTTCGATAAACAAGAATCGATTTCTAAATCCTGGAAATTTCGATCACTCTGCCTTTTTCATCCCTTATCAGTTTCTTACTCTTTCAGGTCGTACAGGGAAAATTAAATATAATTATTAAAAATTATTTAGAAAGTAAGCTGCTTGGACCACTGGAGAACAGTTGAATAGGTAAGTTGAAGAAGAGTGATCCAAAGATTCCAAGTCCAAAATTAAATATTTTCTAATATTCTTGAAAATTTCTGTGGACTCTGGAGTCAAAGTGTAGGAAGTCAGGAAGAGAAAAATGTTGAGTTAATATAGGTACTGTGACTCTGGGAAGTCTGTGACTTCAATGAATAAAATAAAATAAAACTAAAATTAAATACTAAGGGCGTAGCAAATCCACCCCTGCACTCCTGAACAATAACACAAACTGTGAAATATAAACGCCACAGCGCTGTATACAATCATAAACTAATCCTAAAACAAAAGCACCTAATACAGAAATTACATCGACTCACTCGAAACATTTAAATTCTTCATTTACTCACAAAGTAAGTACAATCATTCGAAAAATATTTCACACTCGAGCACAAGCACTCTTGATTTGTCAGCAATTGCACACCTGGTAGAAGGCGTGAAACTATTCAGAAACTGACTTGCTACTTCTCAGCGCCTTTGTCTCGGGTCACGAATTGTTTTTCAGCCCTCGAAGTTCCTCATAGATGAAGAAGTAAAGCGACAAATAGAAACTCCAAAGCGTGAAATTGAGACAGAAGACAGCAATGGACTCGAAGCAAACTCCAGTCGCGTTTAATCCTCGAGGGAGGCTGTCGACCCCGATTATTTACCATCCCCCTCGAATACAGCCCCGAACTGGAGGGTTGTTACAGTTTTAATTCGATTCGAGTAGTCAGGATTTCGTAATTCCTTGCGAGGCAACTCGTTTCAGCCGATTTTCCAGTTAAATCTCCTCGTTTTTGATCGCTTCATTGGCATGCTTCGCCGTATCATATCTTTGCTTTAGACGTCGAATCGGATTACGTAATGCAGAGGAAATTGAAATGAGAAGCTAATCCGCCTTCCATGGATCGTGATGACACGGAGGAATTTAGATAAGACTATCTCGATGATGGAACCAGTGTACACGGGGAAACCTGTTATAGCGAGTCTTAGGGTCTTTATTGCCAGCTGCGTGCTGCCTCTAATGTGATTATGATTATAGTGATCTAATTACATAAAATAATAAAAACTGAGCAGTTGAGCTACCTCTGTATAGTTATTAGTTCGCTAATTTATTTTTTTGCAATTATGTACAATTAGTAAATGCTTAATTACAGCTTTCTTCTTCTACCTAAAAATCTAAATGAGTTTCTGGATATTATTACGTGTTCTCGATAAACTGAGAGGAAGCAAAAGAAACTACGAGAGGAGGGATGGAGGAGGGGTATCAAGGAGAGGAACAAAGCAGAAAATGCTGCACTCGCGGAACCAGTCACGTGCGACCATGCAACGTGTTGGCTGCACTTAGGTTCACGGCCTGCCTCTACCTTGCCACTGCAACTAAGAGTTGTGACATAATAGGTTCTTGCCGCTTCGCCGAGCTCTGCGCGCTGCGTTCGCGTTGATCGCGCGACAAGGAAAATCGCGACGACTGTTGCATTTACTTGACCCTTTTCGTTTCTAAATCTTCAACGCTAAGAGGAAATGCGATTTCATTTGATGCATCTCTGCCTAATTATCCAAGAACTGCTCGAAGTTTTTCCTCAAACTCATATCTGCATATTTCAATAGTTATTTGACATTCAAATGTTGCAATCTAGTAAGCAGTAAATAGAGGCCACTTATGTCGGATAATTGAAACAAATTTAGATACATATATGAGGTTTCAGAACACATCTGAATGAGCCAGAAGATTTGAAAGTTTGAATATCTGAATACTTAGAATTTGAATACGTGTTTAAATATTTGAAGATTCGAAATTTTGAGAACTTGAATATTTGAAGAATTATGTACTTGAAAATTTGAAGGATTGAATGTGTAAAAAATTATATATTTGAAAACTGAGAAAATTGAAGATTTCAAGAATTGAAGAACTGAAGAATTAAAGAATTTGAATATTTAAAAATTGAATATTTAAAAAGATTTGGAGTTTCTAAATAATTTCAAAATTTGAATGCTTGGAAAACAAGTAACTGAAATTTGCATTTGAAATTCTCAAGATTAGAAAATTCTCGTAATGTTTAACCTACGCGAAGAAAAAGCACGAATACCATTCCCCAGGTAAACAGTAATTTTCAATAATCCGCCAGTGTAGATTAAATGTCGCACACGCAGCGGAGCGCATCGGGGAGCCTCGCATCGGGGACAAGCGAATTAATTCTAGATCTGAACACACCGAGCTGAACACTTCTCGTCTTGTAATTTACCGTTAACGACAATTTAGCTCGTTGCACCGGGTTACAACACGCTCGCGAGCCCGAGCAGCTGCGTTGGCCAAGATAACTCTGTTAAAGGTCTCCGTCCAGTCACATTGTCTGGAATCTAGGTGGGAGTAGTTATGGTTAGATAATGGCAATGCCTCTAGCATATAATTAACGTCTCGGTTACGCTATGATATATCATTCTTTGTCCTGCATTCGCAAGCTGGCTACGGGACCGGTTCCATTCGATAACTTTTCTATGCGACCATTAACGCAACACTCTTTAATGATCTCCTTAGCGGCTGTCAATGAAATCCGTGACAACTAATTTATACTGAGTCGCTGACAGCTCTAGGATTCAGAAGAAGTTGGATGATGTAAGTTTGGGAGCTTGGAAACTGGGTTGTCTTAGGAATTTTTAATATTGAAGATTACGATATTTGAAGACTTTATGTTTAGAGTTATATATGAAGAGTATCTAGTCTCTTTGATGTGTGATTAGAAGACAGTGACAAGTTTACTTATTCGTTTAGTAGTTTCCCTAAATTTTTCCCTAAATACGATAATACTTCTTTAATATTTCTTCCTTATAGTCTCGTTCTTACATTCTGACACTTGCTATGTACAGTTTAAGGTTATTTAAAGTAGAAGAATTCCATTTGCTAGTACTATTGTTCACCATTTTCGAGAAGCTCAAAATGGAATTCTACTAACATAAATTGACCACTCGCCACCAGGTTATTTTACTAACATAAATTGACTCCCTCGCCATAAACTTCCCACTGACCACCCAGCCTGTATCGAGAAAACACTATAATAAATTCGTCAGCCTCCCCTTTCCCAAATTTCAAGAGCCTCAAAATTCCTCAAAATTCGATCAAGAACCACAGAAAAGATTCTTTTTACGCTTCCATGCAAGTCCCTTCAAAAGAAGAATAACTAATTCCAAAGAAACTGTATACGTTCTGAATTCAGACGAGCATAAAGCGACGAGAATAGAGCGGGAGGTTGATGAAACAGCGAGATCGTTAAAAAAAGGGAAGAATCGGTGGGGCTGGTGAATGGGGCGATCCAAAAGCGATATTCACGTGTCGGTCATTGCGGTCTCCGCGGCCAGCCAGCGTTCGTTGTTACGAGGTTATACGACTACGTAAGAATAATTCCATTTTCAGAGATATCGGCCGCTATAACGTGACCAGTGTCCACGTGGTCGCGAGCACGTGTACGGGACGCGAGACTGTTACGTAAGCGAACGAGCCGAGCCGAGCCGAGAGGACCTGTAGCTGTACGCCTCGCGAGGCCTCCCACGCGCCAGCCACTCTTTCTCTCTTCCTTCGCCAATTTCTCCTCGATACGCTGCGTTTTCGCGTAACCCCCATCTCCCCTTCACCTCTGCAGACGGGCCATGAATTACTCCGCGCGTACTGTTTGACATATCATCGCGACTTAAACGCCCGCGGTGGTAAATAACTCGCGCTGCAGATAAGCGACGAGTTCATTTCATAATGGAGACGTTAATCGCCCTCGCGAGCGTTATCTGTCAAAAAGGAAGTTGAACTTGGGTTTACTTCGTTTTCTACGCGATTCTTCTTTATGGGAGTGTGTATTATTAGCACGACGAGCGTTCGGGGGAAACGGAGTGTGCGGGGGGTCTTGGAGGAATTGGAATTTTAAATGCAAGAGATCTGTATCCTTCTTGGATAATGGGATGTTTAATATGGTAAGGGTATTAATTAGTGTGTGCTGATGTCTTCTTTCTCTTTATTTTTGTGTATGGGTGGTACATGTATTTTATATGTGTATGGTATATGTAACAAGTTAGGGCAATTCTGAACTGAGAGTATTTTAGTTTATTTAAAATGTGTAAATATTTTTAGTTTAGTAGCTCGATTCTTTATTGTGTGTGAAAATAGAGAGAGAGGGAAAGAGGGCACCACCCCATCTACTGAACTAAAGCAGACAACCTAAATATCTGTTTTGTTTTTAATAATATGAAAATCGTCTGTGGCATAATTTGAATAGGATTATCAAAGGAAGAATGCCATGGAAAAACAATCTTTCATATAGGATAATTTTCTTTTAGTCTTCTAGATTTTCGTATTATTAAAAACAGGGGAGATATATATATATATGTCCTACTTCAACTTAGACATCCTGTATAATGATAAAAGTAATCGAGTTGATCACATTAGATGATCCAGCCTGTACAATATCATACCCATTCTTTCGAATTTTCTTCCAGCTGAAAATAGAGTAAGATTGCACTTCTCGAGATCGACGCTGCTGTTAAGAATTGCAAGAGAAAATATTCGCTGGCTGAGTCAGTGAAAAGTCCTCGCCTCGAAAGCGAAGCTATTTGAGAATCGGGAATCGGCCAAGGAGCAGTAGCAACATCGAGGCTTTTAATTAAACCGCTGAATCGCGGCGGAATTTAAACGAGAAATGCAAGAAAGGGGCACGATGGAAAGCAATTTTCTTATTAGCAGCGTTTGTATCGCGGCGTGCAGACACTCGCACAGTTAGCGCGAGAAAATATTACGCTGTATAGGTTGCACAACGCTGAAACGAGCCGCCGATACGCCGCGAAACGGGACCTCGCGTAATGAATCTTCATTCCTATAAATAGGCATGTATCAAACCGTCCAGATTCCTCGACACACATCGACGCCAGCCTCTCACGGAGAACTCTTCCTAACAATGAAAATATTTTTTTAAGAAACGCTCTCTCGAGGCGTCGCTAATTACCAGTATCCGAGGGTCGTCATCTCTGAGATTCAAATTGCTCAGGGGAAGGATAAACTAATTTCTGTGGGGGCACGAGAGGTGCCCAGGATTTAGTGAAAAATTTAATTAACCCCCTTAACCTTATTTTTACTCATGTCATTCGTAAACTGAGTCCATGCATCTTTTGCATGCCTTTGTATTTTACAAAAATTAAGATAATATAGGGAAATAAAAACTATGGAGTGATATTCTAGGTAATCAGTAGAGTTGTCAAGAACTCTTTTACGTTTCTTAGACAAGGCAGAAGAAAATTCAAAAAGAGAAATGATCTGGGTCCTTCAGGACCCAGATTGCAGCCAAAAGGCTAAATACTCTATATTTTAATATTTGAGTATGTATCTACTTAGTGAAATTATCAGATTGTCTCATAGAGTCTAAGCTCTCTGATACCTAGAATACTAATATCACTGTACAATTTTAATTATTAGTTCATTAAAATTCACTATATCTCATAAACGAAGACAGACAGGACATGTGTTTATATGACTCTCTTTTTATCGCTTTTAAGCATACAATCAACTCCCAAAGTGTGTCCGACATAATATGAAACACCCTGTATGTATAAAGAACTCAACTAAATCCTCCAGAAAATTGGTCCATAGACATCAAAAAGGAGGGAAACTGATTTCTTGATTTCTCCACTCTTTTTACTCACAATGCTCTCGAAGCAATAAAGAGAGATCTTCGAAGGAATTCGCGAAGTGATACCGTCGGGATTGGAATTTATTTTGGAAAGCGTTTAAAGGTGTAGAATCGAAGGCCGAGCGAGTGCAGTTCCATCGACTGGCCACCATTCCGCTCGAATGGTACCGTTCAATGTACCACATTTCCGCCGGCGTTAAAGAGACGAATCAGTTGACACTGTTGGTCCAAATAACGGTACGTCGATGTCCTTACATCGCGTACGTTACACGAAAGGGGCTGCACGCGTTGCTCTTCGACATTTCTTTGCGCAATGCGATCGAACTGAAGATATTTCGAGCCTGTGTCGATTCCCATCGAGCCTCGTTCTCGTCTTGAGGGACCATTGCTTGGAAATGAGAGAAGAAAGGGGTGATTTAGAGTGTCAAAATGAGAAAGAAGTTAAATACAATGAAAACGCAGTTGAATCTTCGTTGAGGTCCAAAAATTGTTCTCCTTTTGGGGGACCTGCTTTCCTCTAGCCCCTGTTTTCTTAAATACTCTAATTAACAGATGACGAATAAAAAACATCATCCCTGAACTGTGCCATTTTTCATTCTTAATTCCCCTTTGCAAGCTTCTCGAGTGAGGATGCAACTGTGAAGGGTTAACATCGCAAAAGAAGTAAAATAAACAAAAATAACAGGTCGAGTACAGAAATAGCAAGACTCGAAAGAGAGCATCGAGTACTCCACTGGAGCAGCAAGTGCTCCAAAAATGTTAACTCTGTCAAACAATATCCTTAAAAAGTTCTAAAACACTTGCTTTCTTTAGCTACTATTTCCTACAGAAATCAGCGATTCTCTACGCGTTTCAGAGCGCTTCTCCTCGACCCAGCTCGAAACTGAAGCCGATGCTCGGAAGAGGGAGTACTGCACTGCTCGTCCTCCCCATGCAAATGCACCGTGCAGCCCGCAGGCGTTGACGTAACGCACAGCGAGAGAGGAGAGCCGAGAAAACCAGAGGAGGCTGGCATTGCGACGGTGATTCGAAAAAGTAGGTTTCTGGAGCAGAGCACCGCCGACCACGATAGCACCAGCAGGCCGAAGGCCCGCGAAACTCCGCTCGCGCGAACTGTAACGCGAATCCGCGAGCCGAGAATTTCGCAAGGGCAGCGTCGCGGTTCGATCCTCCAGCGAAATCGGCCAAGGGAAACGGAGAGCAACCGACCTCTCGCGGCTCTGTGTTGCCATTCATTCGGTTTTACTGAATGTCGTGATCTTTTGGGGGTGGAGCCTCTTTTATCGAAGGACAATAGAATTTTCTTGGGTCACTTCCTGTGGTGTAGATGGAGAATTTTTGTATATCTGTTTGTTGGTCGATCTTTGTTCATGGGTGGTCTTTGATTAGACTTTTCTCTTTTGGAGAACTGGAACTTTTATGAATCTGTTTTTTGATGACGGTTTTTTACTTGGGGAAAGTCTTCGATTGAAGCGGAGGACTAAGCGTTCAGACGCGATTCAGCGCTGTTAAGGTGCAATGGATTTGATATGCCGATTTCCTAACGTTTCACGCTTATGTAATAGCATAACCGCTCGATTGCAGTGATTGCAGCGACTCACCTTGCGCTGCGTATGAATATGTTTACGCTGTGGCGGCCGCGTGCGTAACAGGGCGCGATTTATTCTGAAAGGGAGGTGTGGAACGCTTTGGCTAGGAAACCAAGAGTCCACTTGGAAGTTAAGTTAATCGATGTTATATTAAATCTTAAAATGACTTGCTTCAATACGATACACATATAGAACAGTTCTCACCAGGAACTAAAACTAAAATTGAGAAGCCAAAGCCAGAAACTCTCAAGTAAAAGACCATTGCTGGTGCATCATGAAATCTAGCTCGTTGAAAAAGTGTCTCAAATTAAACGAAATTTTGTGGCCATCAGGTCTCTCTCGAAATAGGCCAAGTATTATTTAAAACATTTTTTGGAACAAACTTACAATTAGAGTTGGAGATAATTACATGAAAATCTCCAAATGGTCATCCTGTGTGTACCCATATTTTATTAAAGCAAAGAAATATTCTTAATATAATTTACAAAGACATATTCTTAAACTTAGCGTATCATAGCTTAGCTCACTTAGCTTCCCACTGGATTCCCTGCTTGTACTACGTCCTCGCGATCGCCATCACGCTTCACAAGAGTGATATGTTTCCAAATGTTCGATCAAATGGAGGAACACGTCCACAGCGTGTTGGAGGCGACAGTGCACCGTTATTTTTGCGAATAGCCTCGCGCCCGTATGCACGTGGTATCAGCGTGATATTTCAGGCGACTTCATTTATTAGCGTCTTCGCTATCGACGCATTTAACAACGACTTCCTTGGTAATAACGCTCGTCATCGGGTAACCTCGATTGCGTCGGCCTCGATTCCGCGATGAAAACATCCCAGGCGAATCGCTCGATCATGCTTCTCTCTTATTTCTTCACCGTGTGTACACGGAGTGACCCCAAAATTTATTGCAGCGCCAAAAGCGGAGGATAATTTCTGTTCCGCGGGTGAAATTTCGTCGAGAGTTTCTCGAGCTGTTTTAGATGACACGGCGAGGAACAGAGAGTTTAATTGTGGAGAGTTCCAGGTGGAATTCGAGTGAAATTAGTTTGATGTTAATAGTAGAATTATTGGGGTTAATGTGTGTCTATTTTCAGGAGCGTACTAGAATTACAGAATCCTTGTGTGTGTTTTACGAGTCCATTTACGAGAGTTCTAGCAATATTAAATTATGTCCTTAGAAATATTCAATTTCTGTTAGAAATTTCATGATCCTTTTTCCTATCATGAAATGCAATACAAAATAAGACACTCAAGTTATGTGGGACTTCCTGTATGTTTTTAGTTTTATTCAGGATTAATTGAGAATGAAGTACCTAAGCAATGAAAGTTTGTAAAGAATTAAATGTGTTGGTATGAAGAATAATCGTAAAAGTTATTTTGCGCGTGCTTGTAGTTTTAGTGTTAAACTACAATTTCCTGAAAATTCAGAAATGAAATTTTGTTAAGATCTGTTATGGTACTGGTGAATAATTCCATTTTTAAAAATTGAATTTAATCCTGGATAGATTTTAGAAGGAATTAAGGAAGACTGGAATGAAGTGATGAAGTAAAATTATCTCAAGATTCAAGAACACAATTTTCTTAAGATCTCAAGATTAAATTCTCTCCTCTTTTAGAAAAAGAAATCTAATCATACTGGATTTTGCAAGGAACCGAGGTAAAATTAAATGAAAAGTAAAAATAAAATTCTCTCAAGAGTCAGAAATAAAATTTTCTCAAACTTCTAATGGCCAATCTAAAACACTCAGCTTTAAAAAAAGAGACATTAATTCGGTACAGGTTCTAGAAAAAAGTCCTCGCAAAACTAATAAAACTACAAAACAAAATTGCTCTCAACATCCTCCGTCTCTATTCCCAACAGAAGCTACATCCAGAAACTTTCAATTAAAAGACCAACGCTGGCGCGTCATGAAATCCAGGTCTCAATTAACAACCAGCAACTAAAATTGAGAAATGCCTCGCCATCTTCTGCATCAACGAAACTAAAGAATCAAACGGCAGAACAGAGCCGTACGATCATTTTTCTTCCACGATCTAATTAACCGAGGCTGCTAGGATTTCCTAAGCGCTGCGGCCGTGACTGAACAGTAAAAGTTCCCGCGTGTACACGTGGTAAGTTGTATTATGTCAGATTTCCAGCTTCTTACGTAACCTTTGTCGTAAGCGAGTTAACGAGCGAGTGGTACCTTTGCTCTCCAGCAACGCGCCACTATCCCATAACCGTTCCTCTTATATCGACGTAAGTCACGAGAAACTGCCTCAGAGCCCATAAACGTCGTATTAAATTATTCAAAAGTGACAGAGGCACCACCTATCGAATTCTCGGGATGCCTGAACGAAACTGATCACGTCGTAGGACATTAACGTATCCGCGGTAGGAACCAAGCGGCTCTGGCCAAGATGAATGGGCAAACAGAAGAAAAATTCTCTGGACGAATGGCGGACGTCGTTCGCTGACATCACGCCAAAGAAATCGCGCGTCTCGCGAAATGGCCATCCAGTAAACAGTTTGGCCAACTGTTTGCGCACTCTGGACTGTTCAACGCGACGAACTCCGTCTTGTTTTGATCGTGGGAGAGGACGCTGTAATGTTAATAACATTTTTAATGGCGTCATCGTGTTTTCGAGCGTCGTGCTTAGGCCACCTCGGAGACATCGGACGTCGAAACGAGCGAGCCACGCTGAAATTTTGATTGGAACGTGCTTGGAGAATTTTGAATCTCTTGTACTTATAAATTTTCATATTTCTTAGGTTTTTCCATGGACTTCTATTCCAGAATTACGATTCTTGGAGCTCTGTATTTGAAAACTGAGTAACCCCTTCTTACGAGAAAGCTATAAAACACTGTTAGTGAACCATATAAGAGGAGACCCTTTTCTTTTTTATCTATGAAGAAAAATTTGATTAGAGAGTACTTTTACAGTACAGTAGTGTCTCTTATAGAGTATCTGTAGTACACAAAATACTCTCACGAAAAAAATCAAGTTTACTGGAATATTACTTAACCCACACTTTGCTACATTACAAAGGGATGAAACTTTCAAATTTTTTAAGTCTGGAGGAGACCCTTCTCCCTTTTATCTGCAAAGAAAATTTGGATTTGAGAGTACTCTTGCAGTATAGTAGTGTGTCTTATGCAATACCTATAGTATAAAAATACTCTCCCAAAAAAGTCAAGTTTACTAAAATACTACTTAACCCACACTTTGCCATATTACAAAGCGATGATTATTAATTTAATGCAGAGTTATGCTAAAGAAGCAACTGTGATGCATCGCAGGGACGTTTGCAATCACACGGTGGTGACATCACTCCCAAAGAACAAGGGAACGATAAAAACGTGTAAATATGTTTGCGCTGTGACTTCTCAGGCAAGCTCGGCGAAAAGCCTTTTGCGCCGCGGATTTCAGTCAGTCGTTGAGGTAGGTCAGTGTTTTTTCAGCGGCTATTTCGCGCGTCCTGCGACGCATGACGAGCAGACAGGAGGCTGATAACAAAATCGACCTCTCCGTGGGACGATGCGTAGAAAACGGTTCAATGAATGCTAACCATCGGATATTCTCCCTTCCGGTACGCGTCGCGATCACAGGCACCGAGAGATTATTCCTTTTTACCAGTGAATGGTCCTGCTCTGACTTTTTTTTGCCAATTCAACTGCGAGGAATGATATTTTTTTAGTGTTTAAAATCTTATTATACGAAACTGAAGGTGGAAGAAATGATTTGGTGAAAGGTATAGGTAATAGATAACACAGTGAGGTTGTGCAAGTATCGAGGTCTGAGCAATTATCGAGATGATTTTTTATCCTAATTTTATCGTTCATTTTTTGCTGTTATTCTCGATTTTACTTCTTTCATTACTGAGTGATTAAATAATTAAATTTGCTAGTTTTTGACTGGTTACAGTAATTTCAATATTCAGTAATTTCAAATTTCATGAGTATTCATTACTTCCTGGTTTCTACAGCCACTGGAAAGAATTAATAAGAGAGCAATAATGACTTAAAATATGACGTGACACATAATTATTATACTGAATATTCCCTCGGACCAAAAATGGTTAATTAAGACACCTGTGTTGATCCCCACAATTCAGCTAATTGAGACACCTGTCTGGGTATCCATCACGCGCAATCTACTATCAGAAAGAAGCATCATTTGCCATTCAAGTTTGGTGATTATGAGGCGATTTTTTGCGAGCCAGCTGACGAAATTAAAATTACAGAACGAAGAAAAATGGTGGAACAACTGAAGAATTAATGGGAGGAAGGAATGATTGTCTAGAAAACACTTTGCTTCTCAGAACGCGTTGCCAGCCGAAAGCAACAGATGAATCACGGTCTCGAAAACATTTACTCGTAACTTTGCGGCCCGACATCCTGCTCAAAAGTCCTTCGTGAACCAATTCTTGACGTTAAACACGCAGAAGTTTCCATTTACTCAATTCCGGTACAAAAATAGAGAGCTCCGCTGGCAGAGAATGGCAGGACTAAACATTTCACGTTGTATCAATCGCGGCCTTCAAGGTCTGAAAGCTTTGGGAATTTTTTCTTCGCGGAATCTGAACAGCCTGTGCTAACACAATTTTTCGTGAAAGGAAGACGTGAGATTCTGACATCATTGTGGTGAAAGTATAGTAGGATTTCGATTGATTGAATACCTACTATCAAGAGCTCCATTAATACATCGCACACTTGCAAACAAATTCTTGGAACGAGCAAAAAGAAATAATCTATGTGAAGAATCTGATAAATCTGTATATTAAAAAATACGTTATTTAATGTAATTAAATGACAATTGAGAATTTTATCTCGTGACAGTATCCCCACCAGGTTGTGATATAGTTCTATGGTCGTATACTTCCATAGTTCCATAGTTGTATAGTCGCATAGTCTTATACTTCCATAGTTGTACAGTTGTATAATTGCATAGTTGCATAGCTGCATAGTTGTATAATCATACACGATATTACTGAAATTGTCATAATATTTCTACGATGAAAAAACTCATCTAAAAGCTTGAAATTAAAACAAGTTTTCCTAATCATGAAACCAGTTTCCAGCCCACAACGTCGCGTATCAAGCAGTCCATTTCGCCAAGTAATGGCAGAAGCCGGAAACTGATCAGTGGTAAACCTACTTCGGAACTCTTCAATCTCCATCGCGAGAGAGGCAATAAAACGACCTCGTACGTAGGTGGACCGGATAGCCTCGAGATGGAGCACATTGGGTTAGGTCAAGTCAACGAATTCAGAGTCTCTCGTCAACATTACCAAGCGAACGAAAAACAGAAGAGGAATCTCGAGGTTCCTCCCCGCGGACGATGGAAGCCCCGAGCAAAAATAAGACCAGAGACGAAACAAAGCTTCGATTCTGAAGAAATTAACGCGTTTTAACGCGTCGAAGGCCCCCAGCCGGAAACGTCGTCGTTTCGGCAGAGCAGTCTCCTTTGTTGTCCCCGAACCACTGTTGTTCTGATCAGACGATAACCGATCACGTGAATCCCACGTACCAGCGAACGCGGCCATTATCGGCAGACGCTTTCGGTGCTCCAACTGCGTCGCAACCTCGCGAGCGGCTATGTCGGACGATAAACCAGCGAATTTCGTATTTTTATCCTGCACTGTTTACGACCCAGGTCTGCTGGCAGAAATAATTCTTCCCGCGCGCGGGATTCTTCCGGTCTGGGGATCAGGCGTTATGGAATCGTCGAGATGAACCGCGATCTCGATCGGGGGATATCGGTTCGTGATCGACGCGGCAGGATTGGTCGCGTGGAATAGAGGAGAGACGTCTTGTGAGCGATGGGTAATGGAGAAGGTCGCGTGGCTCGGTAAAGAGTAATAAAAATTCAAAAGGCGCGGAGTTACGCCAGCGATATCGCGTGGCAAGGTCAGTTACATCGATGCCCGACGAAAAATATGGAAAAAATACAAAAAGCAGCACAGTCATCGGCTCGTTGTAAACAATAAACCAGTTGCGCAATCAGCGTCGATCGAATTTTTAGAGCGATAAAGGGGATAAGTGTCTTACTTTGATAGCCGCGGGAAATCGATTTTGGAGACTCGTTCTTTGAGAGAGAAATTTTTGGGCGCCTTCTAACAGAGGAACTTGGGAAAGGCTTCTCATTGTGGTTCTTGTAGGAAGAGTCCATCTTGTAGGAACTGAAAAATAAATGTGAAATGATTAGTTAGATAGTTTGTGAAGACAAATACTACTTCATTTTTATAACAAGGTGTTTGGTTTTAAATAATTTAAAATAATTGATGCTTTTATGTAGAATATTTGATTTAAAAAATTGAAAGCTTAAAGGTTTCGTAATTTGAATATTTATCTATACGATTTACGACTATACAGCTACATGACTATATAGTTATACAGCTATGTAGGTATGCAGCTATGCAGCTATAAAATTATACAACTACATAACTATGACAACTATGACAACTATGGCAACTATGACAACCATACAACTTTGCAACTATGCAGTCATACAACGAGGAATACAGCCATACAACTAGATATACAACTATACTACTATTTTAAAATAAACTTTCAAAATTTAAGAATTGAGACTTTGGGTACTTATGCAAGTATTTGAATATATTATATATTGAAAAACTTAAAAACTGATTCTGAAAGCCTGCAAGTCTTTAAAAATGCACACTCAGTTTGTCAGCTGCAATTTTTATAATCGCAGCGACTGTATAACATTTGCACACAAACAACGAACTAGAATAATGCAAACGAAACGGTAAACAAAGTAATTGACAGTATTATCGTGGCCCCTAGTAAACATAAATTAATTACGCAAGCCGCGAGCGCAGTTAATTATTAGCAGCGACGGGGGAGAGCGTAAACGGCAGATAAGCGCGCGCATGTTTTGGAAAACGTCTTCGCGCAATCGCTTGCCGCTTTAACGAGATGCATCCTTGGAGTGTAATTAATGAGCGCGTTGCGTGTCCCCTTGTTCTTGCTTATTATTCTCGTTACACGATTAACAGATCCTTCTAGAGACTTTTCTTCGGCATGAATGTTTAATGCAATACACGATCGTAACGACCGGCTAATGTAATCTGGCGAATAAAATACTGCCAGCAGCTCTGCATTCATCGATTAATTGTTAATTAAAGTAACTACTTTCTCGTTCGACACCTCGAACAATTGAAACTTTCGTCTGCCAGTTATCAGCCTCCCCAATAGTCTTTCACAAATTAATCATTCGACTCTATCAATCTCTAGAAAAATCTCATTGTCTGATGACCTAACGCTCATACCTCGCGTGCAATGACTTGCTCTTTTCCTGGTACATGAAACGAATTCACACCAGGTCACGTTCGATCACGAGAATCGTGCAATTAATTCGCCTGCATCCGTCTCGTTGATGGACACTTGTCGATACGTTTCCCAACTAATTCGAGTATTACGCGAGTTTATCGCCTGTTTGCTCATCGAGGTTACGTCAGATCGAATCGATCAGAGGCTCGTGAAGTCGCGCCTCGGATCCTTGCGAGGCAAACGCGCGAGTCGACGCATGGAACGAGTTGCGTGGGCGGAGGCGCGATTCGAAGGATTCTGTTTCGGTGCGATCTTTAGCATTCTTGCTAAATTTACGTCGCCAGAATCTTGAGAACGTTACAATCTCGTCATCCCAGTGTCGCTAAAGAAATACACCTGAGCTATACACTGTGTCATAAAATCGATAGAATTATTAACTATCATGGCGTGGTGCCAGTCAAACCTGAGGACACTTCAAAACGTGCTTTTTGATATATTACGAGCATTCTAAGTAACACTCGATTACATTTTGTAACTATTTTCTTACTGAAATAACTCTCTTCCATTTTATTTTAAGAAACAGCGCTCTATACTGCAACTAACAGATATGCAATTGCAGATAGCTTAACAGGTCTTCTCTTCCTCAGGCTTTAGAGTTACAAAACAATCAACCGCGGAATATTTGTAACTGCTTACTGTTACTTCAGCTAAGTACATTACCAATTATTGATCAAATTTCGATACTCAAGGCATGGGAATGAAAGGAGCTATCGTCTCGAAGAATGTTGTCGCGACAAAAATACGCGATTGTGCAGCGCCGCGAGGAGCCGATCGAGCATGGAAAAATTCGCAAGGCGACGAGATTAAACGACAAACACGCGAAAACGAAACGAAATGGCGGTTCGTCGAAGACAGGAAGGACAGATAGGACAGGGGCCAAGGGAGGGGTGGAAATAATAAGCGTGGATAATAAACGCAGCCTCGGTTGCATTTAAGAACGCAAACATATTTGCAGACATCGTCCGAAGACTCTGATAACCGTTATCGCGCGGTTACGGTGCAGCTGTGCGGTTTCAGCGTTCTTATCAACCGCGGAGCGCGGCCTGTTGCAAGCGTGAACTTCGCGGATTTGCTATTTTAATCGAGCCGTGATGTAACTGTATGCATAATAGTAGCGGGGTTAAATATAGTTGGCCAATAGGAGCGGCGGCTAATGGGGAACGTGAACGGTATCGATCCGTGATCCCTCGACTCGATCGAACGATCTATAGTCATTGATATTGTTTCTATGTGGGGATGGAAAGTGTAGAAAATTGGCACGTTCTCATCTTGCTGAAGAGGCTGTGTTAAGTATTTATGTGGGAATGTAATTGTGTTTCTGATTTTTTAGGGTCGAAGTCTTTATATTTGGTATCAGTTTTCGTCGTCTAGAGGCTTTATGCATCTAAGTTCTCCTGTACCCAAGTAGCTAATACTTCAGATACTTCAACTAATCTCATTTAGCTAATGCTTCATGTACCTAATATCTTGTGTGCCTAATATCTCTAGTACCTAATATCTTATTTATTCCATATCTCATGTATCCAGTACCTCTTGTTCCTAATACTTCATGTACCTGATACCTCATGTATTCAATACCTCAAGTATCCAATACCACATATATCAAATACCTTATCTACCCAATACCTCATCTGCCCAAATCTTCATATACATTAGTCTTCATGGCTCTAATATCTCTCCTTCCCAAAACTTCCTATCCATAAATCTTCATACAGGTACTGAAAACCTGAGGTTTCCACGTCCTCAGATCCCTAAATGATTTCATTTATAAATCCCTATCTTAGGAACTCCTTCCACTTCTAATTATCTCAAATTCCAATGCCCCAAATCCGCAAATTATCGTCTCCATGTCTCATTATTCCCCATTCTCCATATTTCAAAGTCCCTCTGTTCCATAAATGCGTCCTCCTATTTTAAAGTCTCATGTTCCAAAGTCTCCATATCCTCAAGTGTTTCTACGTGCTCACATCTCCATAATTTTGAAGACTAAAGATTCCTCATTTTCTATTTCTCCACTTTCCAAATTCTCAAATTCTGATTCTCGAGACTCTCAAATTACTTTCTAAGTACACTAGTTTTCATAAGAGATCGAGTGGAAATAGCACGGCGCGCGACTGGGGTCGCATAATCGCGATGACGCAAAGCAAAGAAAACTATCGGCGAGTCTGGATAATGATATCTCGGCGGGGAGTCGAGAGGTGCAGTTAGCGCGGTAATAGTTCGCTTACGTAACTCGCGCGCCAGGTAAAAGCGGTAATTTATTCCTAACTAGTTAATTAGCCGAATGTAATTCCAACCAGGCTATCCTAATTACCAGCATAAAACCTTCGCGAAAAGAAGGCTCTGTTCCATGGAAAAAAGCAATGTCGAGGATAATTGTGCGCTAAAGTAGAGTTGGCGACAATTAAGGTGTGGCCGACGAAGTCAGAAATCTCAAACGATTATAAATGAATCGGAGATGATCATAGGAAGATAAAGATATTTGTATGCGAAGCTATTATAATTGCACGGATGATTAATTGCTCCTCGATCATGAATACTCGTTTGTGAGTCATTCGCGTAGAATTTTCCATTGCGATTCGACACGCTATCAGGTAATGAGACGAAAGGTTCATGCATAGTCACTGACGAGATTTATAAGTCAATTTCTAAACTCGAAATTCATGGTAATCCTCCTGTCAACTGGTTCGACGAGTATTCGAAATCGAATCGAAACAGATGGCCCGTGAGGATAGTTCGCAAGTCCCTTTTTTTGTTTAATAAAAGTCTCGACGCGACTGTTTAATAAAAGTCTAGACTGCTGGAACGCGAAAATACCCACGCCGTGTTTTGATAAGAGGATACCAGTCGGGTCGACGAACCAACTTTGCGCGAGATGTTAAACAATGCCTGCGCGTCGAACAGAAACCAGCGTCGCTGAGGTTTTGATTCACTGCTGCTGTTGGTCATTCAGAGTGACGAATCAATAGAGTACGATTCGCTAACCCTAGTACGACGATGCAGCTTGTGCTATTTATTTGTAGAGTAAACCTTTAACCTCTGCTGACGCGTCGGTGAGCCATTTATTACTGAACTGTATTGATAATTTATGAGCAGAGGTTCTACTGCTGTTGCGTTCGAGATAAGTGGAGGGAACCACAAGTTTGAGAAATGTCAGGAAATTTCAAATATTCAGAATTTTGCATATTCAAAATTTCGAATATTCAAGAATAAGTCTATTATTATATGGCTCTTCTGTAAAATTCTATTTTTCATCTATTCTGATCAATCTTCTCAAACTTTTGTATAGTATACAAGGTTTCCAAGCTGAAGCAGTCCACTTAGATGCCTCCTCTGTTTTTAATAACACTAAATTTTAAGAAACTAAAAAGAATAATCCTTTACAAAAGTTTGTTCTTTCATGATATTTCTCCTTCGAAATTATTAAAATTATGACGTGGACGATTCTCATGTCATTAAAGATAGAGGAGATGTTTAGGTGGACTGCATCAGCGTGGACATCCTGTGTATTAAGAGGAACAATAGATATATCAAGTATCAGGTAATTTTCTTCTAAAAACCTTTACAAAGGTTTCAGCATGTGTGACAGTATCAATAACATAACATAAGTCGAAAACATAAGTCATAAAGATGTTCCAAATTGAGCCATCAAGGGTGTATCTTCCCCAAAGAACCAACATAACCAGAAAGGTCTCTTCGTCATCCAGATCCTCCTACCCCACATCCGCCTCAACGACAGAGGCTACTGCGCTTCAGCTGAACTAGCTATTACATCACTTTATAGAGCAGGCGATAACAAGTTAATGAACTAATGATATTAAATGTGGGATTCCGCGTCCGCCGTATCGCTGACAATTGCAATCACAATTTACAGAATTAATTGTAATCGCGGGCAGAGCTGTTTCTGCCTCTGTTGCGTCAGTTTCGGGTAATCCGCGCGAAACGGGCCACGAAAAAAGACGAAAAGCAGTAATCGTGAGGCCGTAGGTGGACTACGTCGCGGTAGGATTTCTATATTTAAATGACCGCGACGCAGGCGTCGATATTATTGCTAACGGGAAGCGTAAACAATGATTGCGCAATGTGACGCAACTGTTATCGGTACCCGCGAGGACCGCGAGAAACCGAGGAAAAGGATCTCGCGGGCAGCTCGATCACGCCTCGGCGACGTTCTGTCAGCCGGTTCACTGATCGATAATCGAACGCGATACGCCCTGGATTTCGATGGTGCAACTGGCACGCTATCGTCGGCCAAATAAATTGCAGCGTACTGCTTGTACTGTTAACTGTACAGCTTTACTCTTTACGCTTTAACTGTACACTGTTAACTGCTGCTGCTTGTAATGTACTTTTAATCACAGATTTCTTATGATTTCAGTATATTATTTTTTATAATGCACGTGGATGTTGATAGTTGTTTGATAGTCGAGGTACAGTTATAACTGAAATGGCACGCTGAGGTATTTTCATGGCCCCAATACTGACTCCTGTATTCCTAGAGATATGCGATGCATTAGTAGGAAAAAAATAGTATATGTATAAATTGTACGGTTATCAGAAATATTTTACTATCCCATGGCATTTAATAGACAAGTTAAAACAAATACTGATTCCTGTTACTGTACTGTAGAATAATTGCAAATAAAAATGTTTTTTAAGTGTTGTTAATATTGACACGTTGACTGCCACCTTAAATTAAAGATTGTTACTTTGGTAGGGATTCTACGTTTGAAAAATATTGTTCTTAATTCATTTTCATAGTTATTTTAAAGCGTTGTTCCTCTTTTAGTAACTATCGCTAGAATTCTGTATATTACTATCATTCATAATTGTGTAACATACTGTTATTCACAGTCATGTAAAATTGTCACCCATATGTGAGTGACATGGCAGACAATATGATAAACTATATACTTCAAAGTATATCAATGAATTTTTACAGAATTTTATACGTAGTCAAAATGTGTGAAAATTCTACTAAAAATGGGGACCAATGTTCTGTAGGGCAGGCTGAAAAACAGTGTCCCAGTCCATTCCAGGGACACAACTTCAAGGGGTGATTCTAGACATCAAAATAAAATGAAAATCAAGAATAACAATTTTTCGTTTGAAGCTTCGTTTGTTAGCTATAAGCGTCTAGAAATCTGGTGGAAATCACCAGAAATGTCCCCACGCGGCTACAGCAGTGTAGCCCTGACGCAAGCGAGGGAACAGATCAGCTATTCGACAGTGAGCGACCTATACTGCCATTTGGACAACCCTGAGGCCTCAGCTCAGGTTCATTTCTGGTGATTTCCACCAGATTTTTAAACGCTTATAACTAACAAACGAAGCCTCAAACGCAAAACTGTTATCAAACATTTTCGTTTTATTCTGGCGTCTAAAATCACCCCTTAACACGTTCCGCGCTCAAGTTTTAGACTAGCAAAATTGTCGGGACAGTTTTGTCCCCTCTCGACACAGCTTGACCATAGATTAATAACTTTCCAAGATCATCAGTTCTCCTCGATACATATATCAAAGTAACATGGAACGTGTTAAAGTCATGACGATTTGTTCAGAAACACCCTGTATGTTCGGAACAGGACCCTGGCAAATACGTTGCACAACAGCGTGCAATCGGAGTGCGCGCGATTTGGCGCGGCGAACTGCATGTAAATGTTATTCTTCACGGAGATTACCGCATTTTCGTTTCGACCGCTTCCTCGAGACTGACCTCGGTGAAAAACAACGTTATCGGGACGGCTGTTACGAAAAAATACAAATATTTTCGCGTCCCACGGGCCTATCAACGCGACAATCGTCCGCCACGTAGACGCTTCTGCGTCGAAATTTTCGATTGCGCGGATTTCGCTGACTCTCTGATATCGCTGTCTAAAGAGGCGAACACACTACTATCACGTCACGTGAAATCACGTTACATATTATAGTAAATTTGTTTTACATTGTAGCAACATAAATCTAGAATCAAAGAAAAATCTCGGATCACACTATGGATTTGCTATAATATGTAATGTTATTTCACGTGACGTGATAATAGTGTGTTTGCACCTTAATGTGTTCTCACCCTGAGTCTGTGATTACAGTGGCTGTGTTTCACGTATATTTTTCCTGTTGTCGATCAATGCGATATTCCATATATTTAATATAAATTAAAAGAAAATGAGAGTAATTCCAAGATAAAAAAACAGAAGCAATGAAGACACTAGCGAAGTCATAGCAAGTAAATACAGTGTCGTCACTAAAAATTCCAGTAACAGTGTCTGGCAAATAAAACCCATTTGCCCTAAATAGTTTCGAACTACCACAATTGCAGCGACAAACTTACAACGAAGGAATACTGTAATTTGGTCTGATAAATTTGAATACTGCAGAAAGAGCAGACGCAGAAAATAACCAAAATTCTTCGACCAGCTGTTTAACATATTCTCCTAAATACCTGCACGAATGTCGAACGCGACTGCATAATAGATCTCGCGAGTGTTTGGTGAACACATTTCTGTCTGGCTTCGAGCCTTGGTTTGGCATCAAAATGTGCGCAGGTCGGCCGATGTCGCGTGCTCTAGAGACCTTGGATGCGCTGAGGAGTTCGACGTCCCCCAGAACCAAGCAAGGTCACGCACGATGCAAGAACGGAGTCACCCTGTTCCTGCAGAAGAGACTGGTTTTTTCAGAGACCCTAACTAATTCAAGAATCTAAAATAATTCTTGAGATAATGAGAACGATGAAAAATTATGCAGCAGAAAATCTATAGAGCCATGCATGAGAAGCCACTTGCTATTTGCAGAATGTTATAGGTTTGTGTTTCTTGAAATATGTATGTAAAATAATAGAGCAACTACTTTTTTTATTTATGGATTGTTTTTACCAGTGGTTCCTTTAAAGTTGCAGCTTGATGTAACCTTCAATATATTTTTTCAAAACTTGTGGTGTCGTGTTGAATAACCAGTATTAAGATCAAGCAGTTCATGACGCCTTCTTTTAGATCTTCTTGAATATACAATGTGTATGCATTAACATCACTGTATTCGAAGTTGTCATGTGAAGTTAGGAATTATACTTCCAGATTTCTGTATCAAAATTTTATGCAATTGAAAAATTTGAATATTCCCTATTCTCTGCAGTAATGACATAATTTCCACAAAATTTTCATTTCGATTTTCTACAGATAATATTAAAATTAACCATCACTAATTTACCTACTTCAAGTGTGAGCCTCTTGTTAAGTCAATCAAGAACTGACAGGTTAAATTAACAGCACTGATCGAATCAGTATATGTATACGTACACATACGAGTACTTTACAAATTTAATTTGAATAAGTTGGTAGAACAGGTCTCGCACAAATCATCCCCCAAAAAAGTAAATCGAAGCAAGAAAATGTTCCCTCTATATCTTTCTCCTTCACAATTAGCCAGCAGAAATAAATCTCAATCGATGCAAGTTTTCTACGCCGAGACGAACGCGATTTTCCTCGGCGGTGCAGGGCGCATTAGTCGCCCCAATTGATGGCAGGGTTTTTCGCGCTCCCATTGGCTAATTATAACCTCAGCACGCCCTTCTTATCGATTTCTTCTGCGACAAAAATAGAGGCTGATCGGCGTGAAATCGCTTCAGCGACGGTCGGAGAAAGTGGTGACTTCTAGCTGCAGCTGCGGTCGCAAACTCGCCGATAAGAGATACGCAGAGGAAACAAAAGGTGCTAGGAGAGATTTCTTTATACTTCCCCGCTTTTACATATCTATCCCTGTTGATTTACGATCTCGTGCTAAAAGTAGAAGCGTTTCTTCTACACTCGTTCGAATAAGGAGAACAAGGCTGAGTCTGACTCGCTTGTCTTATTCTACTTCCTTCATTGTTCCCTCACTGTCAGCGTTATCTGCTCTTGCGCTGGCTCGTCAATATTGTTAACCTTGCCACCGAGGAACGATTATCTGCGCTTGTGGCAATGACAATTCGGCTCTGCTTCTTTTTGCGGGAGCGTAAACAATTCCATTATTTATGTAGGGGTGTTTTAATCAACTACAGTACTTGGGATATTTTTGTTGCTTTCGATGATATAAGAAGGTGTCGAGATTGTATTTGTTATAAAAGACACAGTGTCTCAAGGCTGTCTTTAATAGAATAGAGATAATAATAGTTAACTACTGTAACATATTTATATGTATAAGGGAAGGTGGAATAGAAGGGACATATTTTCCTTTTTGCATAAAAATCGAGGAGCCTGAAGAACGCTGCCCTTGCTTAATTTACTTAGCTGCCCTAAACAGCAAAATTATTAGTTTTCGATCTCTGTTACTTATCGAACCCTCTCAAGGCTACGTGTCTCTCGGAAATGAGCCAGGGTAAGAGACCCTTTTACTGTGCCTGAACCTATTACTCTCTTTTCCACATAAAATCTATGTAAAGCACAGTAATAGGTACAGGCACAGTAATAGGGTCTTTCACTCTACTCGAGATTCCTCTGCTTCCACCTCGTCTCAGATCATAGTGAATGGAAAATTTCGCGACGCCACGTCGACACGATGGGATTCAGTCGATGAGGCAGCGGTCGTAGACGAAACCGAGGCTCTCGTACCCCGAAACCGTGAACGTCCAGCTCGGTCACGTGCAGTCGGCGCTAATTCAAACGACGGGCCTTCGTTATCGCGCTCTCTTCCTGGGCGAAACGTGACAGCTTGGTTATGCGAGCACTGGCGCGGTTTACGCAACGCGCGACCCGTAATATGCTAACGTTCTTGCGCGCAAGAGGTATCGATAATCCGACGGTCACGTGTTGGAAATAGGTACAAAGACACATCGTGGCCAGGGAAACGCTGGCCAACGAGAGTATTGGAGTTTTAGAAAAGGCAAAACAATAACAGTTAGGTACAGTAAATCCTTCTACAATGAGATGTTCTCATCACGCGGTTTTCATATAACGCAGTAGTCTTAAAACGCGGTCGTTTTAAAGCACTGTGGTCAGTGGTCCTAAAACGCGATATATCGTAAATTTTTGTGATAAGTAGAAAGAGGTATGAACGCATATAGTACAGAATGTGTCTGACCCGAAACTGGACTCATTCTACTGCCCCCGCTGTGTCTGATCTGGCTAACCGTGAGTAGCTACTGCATGACAGTAGAATAAGTCCCAAGTCAGGCACACTTCACGCCTATGTTAAGCATTTCTTCAGTAATTAACCCTTTCACCTTTTGTAACGAGTCTGACTCGTGCGCTTTTTACAATATCTTCGCTACCGATTACGCGGTAACGCGTGATGACGATATTTCGCAAATAACCGATCACGCACCATCGCGTGAGAGGTTTATGTTTGCTTAACGAGAGCTCTGTGATTGGCAGTTTGGTATCGTCACGCGTTTCTGACAGGCACCCAAGGTGAAAACACCACGTAAGAAAATTATAAGGCTTTCACAATTTTATACTTTCCTAAACAGACTTAAATAAACAGACTCAACCAAAATCAACTTTTCTCATTCCCTCTGAGTGCCCCCTCACATCAGTCTACAGAATTTCAACTCCCCGAACGCCAAGTAGAATCAGAAATCATGCCGATTCGCGTCGAGTGTCAACACTTCGCAACAGGGAGCTCTGTTTCACCCCAAGGACCGTGTCCAAGCGGCACAACAGCGTTTCATTATTAGACTTTGTTGCAAGGCGAGCACGCGACCTTACGTTACACGCATATCGACCGCAGCGTTTTCCAAGAGGAGAGGCTAGATTCTTGGCCGACGTGTTAGAGGAGCGAGGGGAGGGCAGATCGAGGGGGAGCTTACGTAACGCGAAGTAGGCGAACGATGCTACGAAGTCACGTGCCGCTGTCGCCGCGTGGTTCTGCAGCTGCCTTTAACGAGGAGGAAGCCGAGCAGGCGGCCCTCGGCTGGTCACCGCGACGATTTCTTCGCTTCTCGATCGAAATGTCAGGCCAGATCGGTCGGATAACCGTGGCGAGATCGACCCTGCTCGTCGGGGCGCTATTTACGCTCGCCGCTGCCGACAGACTTCGCTGACATTTTCATCCTGTAGCGCCTCCCCCTCGACCTCTGACGCCGATGAAGTTTGCTCTTTGATTGCGTGATGTTTGCGCGAAGAGAGGACGACGCCCACTGTCTCACGTGGACCAGTTTTTCCCGCTGGGCGATCGTAATCGGTAAACTGGATCGAGGGGAATTCTGATTGAAGTATGTGTGCCAGAAGTTTGGAATTATTTATAAATTCTTGTTGAAGTTACATAGCGAAGTACACTACCGTGAATGTGTTGGGACACTTTCTTGTTATTGCAATATGTAAAATAGTGGTAAATGTTTATTTCATTGCCTTTTGGCCTTTGCAAGGGAGTTATATAAATACATAAATGACATATTAGAGGATGTATTGAACGTGTAATTTTCTGTATTTGTGTATTCTTCACTTCTCATTATTACTGATGTTATTTTAATTTTTATTATTAATACTTTATACTATAATAGTAATTATTATTTCTGTTATTTATCTTTAGTTTATTTTGATGCTATTTCTCTTGCCTCCCAGATTTTCTGAATGTCTTCGAGAAACTTTTTCGTTGAAATCTTATTGTTTGTTCTTTGTACAGCTTCGAATTCCTCTATTAGTGTATGTTCCATTTGAAATTTTTAGAAATAGTCACAGTATTTTCTATCTGAGTTCAGCGAAAAAATTCGTGCAGTTATTCACTGTTTATTCAAATTTTCCCTCACTTACTTTGTTCCCTCAATGTAAAAAGTGATTCCAAGCTTTAAAATTACTTAAAGTATCCTAGTAATGAAAAAAACCTATTTTGTTCAATTTTACAAAAGTAAAATTTCTTTCTATTTTCTCAAATTCCGTGCTTCAAAGAATGAACTTAAAACCCACAAGCTTCCCAATTATACAACTTTGATTCCCCTCTCCACAATGCAGCTGCACCTGAAAATGCAAATCCATTCGTGTAGGGTTACTCCAATTTTCCCAACTATCTGTAAGAAAAGAAGCTACAGATTAATTAAGAGTACCAGCTCTTAATGGACATCGTTCCTAGACACTTTGAACTTTGGCTGAGACACGCTTCTTCCCAGTTTCATAAATATACATGCCGTCAAATATACGCAGGCAAATGCGTGTCCATCGAGTTGCGTATGGCTGCACGCCGCTGCTGCAAGTCCACGATAATTACGCCCGATGACTGATTACAGGTAGACTGGCACGTGAGCTCGGTAAAACGTGAGAGTTACACAACGTCACGCACGAGGATTACGCTACGTGAAACATCGACAGGTGCTGCTACGATCGACCACATGCTGCCGCGAGGGACTAATACTTAACGGAGTCTAACAATGAGCTCATCGTAGATAGACTGGGTGATCTTGCTATGTGAGTATGTGGGAGTTTAGAGAATATAATTTAGATGGACCTTTTTGGGATTTGTTAAAAAGAAGGGTGTATAAGGGGGTATTGTAGTATAAACTACAAATGCAATTTTTCAAGTGTTTTTTGACATATTTTTTTCTTTTTATGATAACACACTTTTCTATCAGATTTTCTTGTATATCTCTCGCCCATATTGAACGAGTATACACAATTCTTTTAACCTAAGAATATTAAATATTGCTTACATTTATGTAATAAATGGAACTTCTGATAATCTTCCTCAAATTAGAATTCACAAAGTCCCAAAATACATCATCCCAGTTCATCACCCCTTGCTTTACCGATCCAGATCGAAGGCTAGGTTTTCATACAAAAGTAAGAGATACTAAATTTCTAATCCTGAATCTTCCTTAAATTAAAATTTACAGAGTCCCAAACTGCATGATCCCAGCTCATCACCCCTCCATCTAGAGATCCAGATCGAAGGCAAGGTTTTCATACAAAAGTAAGAGATACTAAATTTCTAATCCTGAATCTTCCTCAAATTAAAATTTACAGAGTCCCAAACTGCATGATCCCAGCTCATCACCCCTCCATCTAGAGATCCAGATCGAAGGCAAGGTTTTCATACAAAAGTAAAAGATACTAAACTTCTAATACTGAATCTTCCTCAAATTAAAATTTACAGAGTCCCAAACTGCATGGTCCCAGCTCATCACCCCTCCATCTAGAGATCCAGATCGAAGGCAAGGTTTTCATACAAAAGTAAAAGATACTAAACTTCTAATACTGAATCTTCCTCAAATTAAAATTTACAGAGTCCCAAACTGCATGGTCCCAGCTCATCACCCCTCCATCTAGAGATCCAGATCGAAGGCAAGGTTTTCATACAAAAGTAAGAGGTATTAAATTTCTAATCCTGAATCTTCCTTACATTAAAATTTACAGAGTCCCAAACTGCATGATCCCAGCTCATCACCCCTCCATCTAGAGATCCAGATCGAAGGCAAGGTTTTCATACAAAAGTAAAAGATACTAAAAAAGGGAACGATCAGGGCGGCCGCCAAGGACCGCGGTGGACTAGCTGTCCTTCGTCCTGATCCAATCCCCATGGCCGTCGATTTTTTCTGTCTGGACCGAGCTTGATCGTAATTTACGTCGGTCTCCCTCGATAATTCGCATTCCTCTGAATCCCGCGGGCGTTTACAACCGCCTTGTCCACGCGATTAATTTATTAACAACTCGTCGATATGTGTCCCCTTTGCCTTCCGCGATCGCTGAGTTTTTACGATCGATCTACTTGATACGGGTTCTATCCCTCGAAGGTGCTGCAGTTTGACTGTTTATTCTGGAGACAGTGCAGTAAAGATACCTGGCAGTGTTATTCAGATAGGGGTTCGTATTTTCTGAGAATTATTATTCATTCTGAACATTACTCTGATTCTTAAAAGTAAAGGTGGTTAACTGTAATGGTATTTGAGTTTAAAATAAGTCAAGCGAGTGGGGATAAAAATAAAGGAATGTATCAAGAAACTGAAGGACTTTGAGAATTTGAGACTTTAGCTAATGGAATAGTCGAAAATTTGATTATTGTACTACTGGGAAGATTGAAATACTGGAATACTAGAATATTCTAGTATTTAAATATTGGAATATTAAGAAATATAACTATGGAAATACGTATTAGAACACTGACATATTAAAACAGCTAGTATGTTGCATATCTGAAACCTCAAATATTTGAATATTTCAAACCTAACAATCTGAATATTAGAAACCCGAAAAATTTGAACATTAGTAACCCACCAAATGAAGATATTCAAACCTCATAAAACTAAACTATTTAAATACCAGAATATTCCCAAATTCGAATACTCAAAACCTAAAACTCGCTCCCTCAGAGGAAACAAGAACACAATTTGCTCAGAATCCCATTGTAACCCTATTCTTAACTAAACACGATCGATCGATCTCTCCTCAACTAGAGGCCGATTTCTGTGTATTCCTCCAAGTGTCTAATAATCGCGCAGTTTTATTACGAAGGCTGCCAACACGCTGCAACGACATAATACGCGAGTGGAGTTTCAAGTAGCAGAGCGGAAGGAATCGCGCGGCGGAACGATTGTTGCCGTAGGTCGGCAACATCTTCGAGCGCGACAAGATTTATTGATTGGCCGTCGAAGGAGTGGAACGCGGATAACCGCGGAGGTCGACGGTGCCCAGACGGGGGGAAATTAATTTCCAGGCCTATTTATACGATCGCCGCCCGTGAGAAGAGGCTGCGTAACCCGTGTCGTATAATACCCCGTGTTGTATAACGATCACGTTTTTTGCCCGAGGCGCGCGAACGTGCCTCTAGCTTCCCGATAAACTTGACGAAATCGTCGATGGAAAAACGAGGGGAACTTCCTTGAAGTCGGAGGATATATGCATTCATCATCTGGAGGATCGATCGATTAGAAATTTCTACTGGACACTTAAACAGGCTCCACGAGACCTTTTTAGGTATTTCTGTAGAGCGAATGTTTGAAAGGGAAAATTTTAAATAGGGGGGAGACAAGGTTCTTCAGGGAGCAGGAAGAAGAATTTCGTGAAGATTTTTTTTAGTTCCAGGATATTACTAGATTTATCCTAGAATATTAATCTGTACTTTTTTGGTTGATACACTTCTTTTTGTTCTGTTGGTTTCTTGAGTATTAATAGAACTGAGAGATTTAAATATAGAGGGTTAATAGATTTCTAAGTTTTCTAATTCTTGTGATTACAAGCTTTTAAATCTTCAAATACTGAACTGTTTCAATGCTTCAAAAATTACAGTAGTATAATAATGTAAGATTCTGACGTCTGACTTTCCTATATCCCAATACATAGAGTAAAATGAACATTTGAAGCTTTGAACATAGGAAAATCTGAGAACTTAAGCCTGTTTGGATAGCTATAAAAAAGTGAAGCTCGAATTTCGAAGCTTTGGGAAAGATTCAAATTGTTGTATGTTCAAAGTTTCAAGCTTGCGAACATCTAAAGTCTAAATGATTAAATGTTGAAGAATGTTAACTCGACTGGAAACCCAAATTCCCGAGAAAATAATTAGAGCTCCATCTCCCAGCTGCACGAAACAAATGTGCAACTAAACGATTATCAGAGTAGCTATTACTCTACGTCTCGCCAGCCGCAACCTTTGTTATTAAATCAAGGCTGCCAGCTTTCACTCGACACGGCGTCGAGACGCAGGATCAGCGAGCGCTTTTCGCTTGGAAATATACCTTGTCGGGGCACAGAAAAAGGGGGAAGAAAAAGGCAACGACTGGCGAAAAGAAATGAGCTGGTACTCCCTCGCGACAGAAATAAAAGCCCCCAAAAATAGTCACGACCCTTCGGCTACGCGCGACAGGAGACAAGTGCAAGAATACCCTGATGCTCTGATACTGTATCAGTCTCTCATTTCAATCCTTGATGAAACAAGCTGCAATGCTTGCGAAACATTGACAAACTTCTTCTCAAAAGAACAGGACTCATCACGAAGAAGCCTGTTGCTGATCAGAACCCAATTCTGTACACGAAATAACCTAATTAGAAGTCAAAAATTTGAGAGCCCAATTAGTCTAATTAGAGCCCAGAACCCAATTAGTGTATATGAAATTTATTTTGATAAAACTTTGCTCAGAAAAATTAGTAAATAATTCTTACCTATCTTGATATTTATACATGAAATTTAATAGCTGGTAGTGAGACACAGTTTAAGTGATCAAGTATTGCTCCCTTTATATGTTTTATAACTTAATTATTATTATTTTCGCATTTCTTACAATACCAGATTGAAGTTGATACATAGATCTGTTTGAATAAGGAAAGCTTGTTTGGGTTTGGTTAATTTTTTCGTGAATATGTTAAGAAAATTATGTTTCTTACTCTTAACTGATCTGGAACTAAAAAACTAACTTACGTCACCGATGGTGAAGAAAAATCGTACGAGGCTCCAGGAGACTATGTTTAAATCGTGTCGTCGATAGGGGCGTGCAAAGTGTAGGCATTTAGCGTGATGTAAGCGCGATGGATAAGCATAATCACGAGGAGACCTTGCTAGGAGGAGGCCACTTCGTGCGAGATCTTTACGCAAGTCGCGTGATCTGCGTACTACCACTACAAGACGCTGAATCTCGTGAGATTAGGTCTGTGGCTAGGTGTGCATGGGGTCTTGGAGGTCGGGAGATCAACAATTTAATGCCTTGTTGATGAGTTCAGGGGGAACGTGATCACGAGGGAGAAAAGTGAAGTTCAGTAAATTGGAAAATTGAATTAGAAAAACTGTATAATTTAATAGACATTGAGACACTTTTCTGAGGATCCTTGAATATTGAGAAAATTATCAGTTTATTGATGTCTGTTTAACCTTTAACTATGGTGGGATCACGGGATATAGATACTAGCTCATTTTTAATATTTGTTGTGTGAGATATCATAATGTTACTTGTACACAATAATAATACACAGAAAAGAATGTTACGCTGAAGTTATTGCAATCTGTTGTAAAATTTACAGAAATACTGTAACAGGTCCTAGTTTCATGGAATGAGTAAGAATCGACTTTAATAAAGCTGCTCCTACTGTAGTCAAGCCACCTTTATTAATTCTACAAAAGTCTACAACAGATTCTACAAAAATCTACTCTACTTAAATCCACTTAAGACTCTTGCTTAATATGAGAGAAGTGGATGTCCTGTTACCCCAAAGTCTGACCTCCACTCTCACCTCTACTTCATTCTTTACCCCCATATTCCCAGATTACATACCTCCAAATCGCCATCTGAACTCAGTTCAGAAGTCATCCTCCCCTGAAACCTTCCACCAGAAACAGGTAACCTTGCCAAACTCATCAGAGTCCTCCAGACGTCGCAAGTGTCCCCCATCCCTCGATTCCCTCAAAGGGTGGCAAAAAAGCGGCAGAAAAACCAGCCAGCGACGATTGAATAACCAGAGGTCCACCCCGAAACCAGCGACTCGGCGAAAGGTGAAGGGTCAAGGGTGTCGCGGAGCTTATTTATCGCGCGGCGTGGTCGATCGAGGAGGGTTGCCCGCGCAAGACAAAGGCCTGGAATCGGTGGAAAAGAGACTCCGCGAGGGCTCGACGTATCCCGTGGGCGTCTGGCTGGTCCTCCGCTACTCTTTTACGATTTTTGTCTGGCTGCTCGCGACTCAGCGACCAAAGCTGTCGTGATTTATCCCGTCCGTCCGTCGCGTCTCTGAGAGCCTCGCCCCTCTGCCCCGTCAGACGTCCCTTTATTTTCGTCGCCAGTTAATGACGTTCGCGAAACATTATTTTTACCCTCCGCCGCCCTTTTTCTTCCGTTTCGCGGCGGTTTTTGCCCAGCCGCGCTCCAGATACCGCGTTACGCGCCTCAAACCGCGTCGCCGCGAGCCAGGCGCGATGACGAGGCCCGCGGCGAGACGGACGGGCTGGATTCTGATGATCTACTACGAGCAAATGCGCCGTCGAGAGGACGACGGCTGAGAAACGCCGCGGACGGGCCTGTTTCGCCTGGAATTATGTCGACGTCGCTTCTTCGGGAAAGGGGAGCCCTCGTTTTGCTTATTGGGGAGACTTCTGCGCACCCTCCTCGAGGGGAAAGTTGAGGAGAGGAGTAGGAAAGAGTGGGCTAATAAATGATCGCGAGGTTATGCGAGCATCTTAGTTATTTCGTACACAACATTGTGTTGAGAGTCAATTTCTTCTTTAATATTGTAATAATACCATAAAGCATTCCATTTCGTTAAAGAAACCTAATTTTATGAACATGAATGATTAAGTAAAAGATAATACGTCTTAGACAATGAAACTTTTTTTGTGGATACTTTAGAATAAAAATAGACATAAATGTTATTAGACGGAATGTTGTTTAAGTAGTTAGATTGAACGTCTAAGGTTTCTATTTTAATCTGCCATCTGATTTTTTAAAGTTTTATATTGAACACTGAAAGTTAGATTGATGTAAGTACTGTAATCTGGTGATACCAGAATATGGTAAATTTGTATTTTCTAACATAGGAATATTCTATTTTAATACTTTCAGTAGCTTGTCACTCGTAGAGGCGTAGCAATTCTTACATAACTATAAATAACAGAAATTTACATGATTACGAGTAACAGTATGCAAAAAATTGTAGCAAAAGCTAATAGATAGAAGTTGCACACTATAAAATGACAATAAAAATGGAGAAAAAATAATTTTATTCGATGTTAGAGTCACTCTGCATAATGATAAAATTTCCAGGGAATTTAACGTAGTATGCATAGCTATGAATTATTGAATGTAATTCAAAGGTGATTATAATACAAAAATTAACATACTATTAGTAAGAAGACCTCGATCACTAGGTGCAAGAATTATCTGACCATCCATCCGACAGTCTCTATTCGCTATAGTCTCGTCCCTGTTCCCCTCATTTCTCCAAACCATTCCCACATTTCCCTCCACTTTTTCACCCAACAAGACAAAAATCGAATAATCAATTCACGAACCGATCTCGACTACATGTTTTCCAGCTTCTGAATGCCATTATGCGCAATAAATCGCGAGATTATACCGAGTACAGGCTCCATTAGCGCTCCCAAGACCGTTATCATAACGACACGTCCTTCTACTCACGAAGGCAATTGCTCCGCCTGCCGCCAACTACCGTCTCTCTATTTATGCAAAATTATCCCCATTCAATCAGCAGTTACGCAAGGGATTCCCATCGGTGGCGATTACAAATGCGTTCCCGCGATGAAATATTCAGAATATGGATATCGAACGTGCAATCATTTATTTATGCGCTCGAATGCGTACGCAGACTTCGATCGATAAACAAAGGATCAGAGGAATCAGCCCTCTCGCTTTAATTCGATTCAAGCACGATACTTTAAGGATATCGACCGAATCGCGTCGAGTTCGCTCACGTCGGGGTGAATGCTTCCAAATTATCCGAGTGGAAATTTCATTAAGCTCATCGTCAGAACCCGAGCCTTTGAACCGTCGAACGCTCGCTCGTTTATTAAAGTCTCATTCAGATTAGTCAAGTTACTTCAATTCAAGCCACTTGGATTCTTTTGAATCTGAACCAGGATTAAGAAGCTGTTGTTCTGAAGCTCTTTTATGCCCTCTAGAATTTTTAAAAAATTCAGTTTTGCAATTTACATGTCCATAGGTTTTGATTAAATATAGAATTTAGTTTTTTTTGTGTGAGTATTCTATAATATACTTCTGAGTAATTCTATCTCGTGGAGTAGATCTCTAAAAATTCCAGCTCTAGAAAAATAATTTTAAAAATCAGGGTTTGATCTGAACGTAGCTAGATGACATAGAAACTTAATGGGATGTTTCAAGCCAAGTAAAATAGCAGATTCACATTGGTCAAATTGCTTCAGATCACTTGCATTCTAGCTGCTTGTATTCCAGTAACTTGACTAATCTGAACAAGGCTTAAGCGAGAACAGTTTTCTCAGGTGGTTGGTTACACAATTCTGGGGTGAAAACGCGGCGAGGGGTGGACAGGTGGCGGTTGCGAATTCGCGGTATCGGCCGATCAGATCGGCTGGCAGCTGAAACTCGCTGATTTACGTAATACGCGATGGTACGCGGCAACGTCAATTAATACTGTATTACGAAATCGTTGGCTATTTGCATCACACGGACGTTGCCCATCTGTGTCTAGGCCTCCCAGCCTTCTGCAGTTTATTTCAAAGACATTCGTTATTCTTGCTACGCTGATTACAGCCACGTTGCACAATTTGCGAGCGAGTGCTCGCGGGAGCCATCGCTCTTCGTCTTTTCGGGGACGAAAGATGTGTTTTCTTGTAGCTATCTTTGGGGCGAGATGAACCATTTGATCACGGGTTTTATATTTATTGGTCTGGGTTTATACTCGATTTAGGGCAAGCTTGATATATTCAGAGGCTACTAAAAATGTATCGTTTCGTTCTTATATTTAGAAAAGCGATTCAAAGTTTCGTAAAATTATTGAACATTTTATTATATGTTACTTGTTATAGGCTAACGCTAACAAAAGCTCTACATTTTTTTGTTAAATATTCGATGACTATCTGAGGGAAATATCGTGAGAAATTATTATTGGAATTGCACTGACTTACATATGGGTCAAAGGACTGTGAATGTGTTCATTTTAGTGTTTAATGCTTCCTTGATAAGAATTCTGTTTTGTAATACCCTCTGAGGTCTAATAATAACGCTCAAAGAATATATCGTAATGTTATTACACAAATGCAGTTTATACTGATTAAGTAACAGTAAATTTATTATACTTCTAGAGTAGTTACTTCAGTTTTTAGTATTCTAACCTGGGATTGTTCAAGAACTCCCAATATTATTTCTCCATTTTGAAATCTTCAGACTTCTACATTTTTTAAATTTCAAATATTCAAATATTTAAATTTTCAAATATTCAAATATTCAAACATTCAAATATTCAAATTTTCAAATTTTTAATTTCACAGAGCCTTTAATATGTATCTGAACTTTAACTGATTCTACCTTGGTACACCAAATCCTGGTACTCCATACTTAAACCCAATGAGTCACCTCCAGCACAGCAACTTGACCTTCTTCCCATCCCAAAACTCTGACCCTGGCTCACGATCGCCGCAACCCCCAAGCAGAGATCCATCTTTTAGAACTGGATCCCAAGTCTAGTCTCAGAACCACCGAAGCCTCGATCCTCGTTCATAGAGTCCCACGACTCGCCAGCGAATCGAGAATCGTCATCGATCGCCGCGAGGGTCCGAGCGGAGCAATTACGGATCGATCTCGGCGGTATTGTTGCTGGCCAGCGTAACGGGGTATATTTTACCGTTAGCGATCACGACTCGTTCTGATTCATTACCGATCCCCTTGCCTGATCGATAAGTCACCCGTTCACCCACACGAATCTAAGCCTGCTCCAGGTATTTCGGTCGGTAAAGTCAGTCAACGGCCGACAATCTTTCGTCTAACGGTGTCGTTTGCCAGTTGGGTGTTACGCAATACCCTGTAATATCGTTTTCCGCGATCAATTCCTCGGGAAACCTTGGTTCTTGGTGGAACCTCGGTTCCTTTTGAAAGGTAGGTTCCTTGTCAAACCTAGGTTCCTCTTGAAACCTCGATTCTCTGTTGAAACTTCGATTCCTCGAGAAACCTCGGTTCCTTTTGAAACCTAGGTCCCTCGTGAAGCCTCGGTTCCTTTTGAAACCTAGGTTCCTCTTAAAACCTCGATTCCCTGTTGAAACTTCGATTCCTCGTGAAACCTAGGTTCCTCTTGAAACCTCGATTCTCTGTTGGAACATCGATTCTTCGAGAAACCTCGGTTCCTTTTGAAACCTCGATTCCTCGTGAAACCTCAGTTCCATTTGAAACCTAGGTTCCTCTTAAAACCTCGATTCCCTGTTGAAACTTCGATTCCTCGTGAAACCTCGGTTCCTCTTGAAACCTCGATTCCCTGTTGAAACTTCGATTCCTCGAGAAACCTCGGTTCCTTTTGAAACCTCGATTCCTCGAGAAACCTCGATTCCTTTTGAAACCTAGGTTCCTCTTGAAACCTCGATTCCTCGAGAAACCTCGGTTCCTTTTGAAACCTAGGTCCCTCGTGAAGCCTCAGTTCCATTTGAAACCTAGGTTCCTCTTGAAACCTGGATTCCCTGTTGAATCATCGATTCCTCGAGAAACCTCGGTTCCTTTTGAAACCTAGGTTCCTCATGAAACCTCAGTTCCATTTGAAACCTTAGTTCCTCGTGAAATCTCGGTTTCTCCTGAAACTTCGGTTCCTTCTGAAACCTCAGTTCCTCCTGAAACCTCGGTTCTATTTAAAACCTATATTCTTCATGAAACCTCAGTTCCTCTTAAACCCTCGCTTCCTCGAGAACAGACCTAATCGACCTCCATCCCACAGTCTGAAGATTTATCATCGAATTCTGACACTAAGTGGATCAGATGGGTCTAATCAAGACATCTGGACCGTCAATATATTCTTTATCACAGATACCTTGAAATACGATTCTAGAGTCTAGGTTCACGTAAGAGGACCATCGATACAGTTAGGAGGTGATGACTCCTGAACAAAAGTGTGAGAAGAGGGACTTCTGTACAGTCCAAAGGAATCCCAGGAATCTAGATCGAAAGTCTCCAGAGAGAAGCACCTATGCAGGGACCACAGGAACCAGTGCAAAGTGTAAAGTCGAAAGGAGTCCCGTTTCAGAATCCCCCAATCGCTTATCGCGGAGCCGATTCACGAAAGAGGAAGATGGCGGAGCCAAAAATAGCCAGGCAGCGGTTCGTGGGCCGTCGATCTTCTGAATGGGACGGTGGCTGGAGGCAGCTTATCGATGCGTATCTTAACGGTAATGCCTGTACAAGGGAACCGTCGTTCTCGTGACTCTCCGACGAGACTGCTCTCTAAAAGGGGTCTCACCTTTGCTCCACATTACGCCGCGCATCGTGCCGAGAAATGTGGGTCGCCGCGGACCGTATCCAGGCCAGGCCGATGACGATAAAGGATTAAAAACACCGGCACCCTTCTCCCGTTTCGCGCCGTGAATATTCCACAGGCTCTAATTCGAGGTCCAGCGGGTCGATCTGAACCGTGAACCTTAGACCCAGACCATTATCTTCGTGCCCCATCTGGGTGACTTTGAAACTTTTATGATCCTTAGGGTCTTTCCCCGACGCTCTGGAGGGACTTTATTGCGGTACTTTAGCGATGATCTGAGGTGTTAGAGAATGAGAAAATTAGGTGTTAGGTGGAAAATGAGGTTTATGGTGGATACAGTAAAACAATTCAGAAGACAATTTCCATACAGAAAGTAGACGTAATATCGTCAAGTTTTTAAATCGAACAAGTTTAATGTCTGACGTAGTGACCATTAGTGTAGAATAGTTTATAGTAGAGAAGTTGATACAGTTTTAATGTATTGTGAAAAATATCGTTTTCAATTGTTTTTATAAATCTATGGATCTCAGACAAAATGATAGATACCGAAGATAAGTGACATGTTTCAAAAATTGATTTTATGACACAATTGAAGTCTGCAAAGCAGAGCTCAGGTTTTTAATAAAAGCATACTGAATTAAAGGATTTTTTAAATTAAACAATTAATAATTAGCTTATAAAAAATAGCAAATTCATAATATGTCCAGAAATAAGATTCAAGATAAATATCAATACCTCAAAAATAGAAATATACAATTACTCGACTAACGTATATTTGCTCTACAACCAAAGAAACTTAGTATCTACCAGATTTGATTTTTTCTACTAGTTTTACTGGAGGAAAGAATGAAGTAGCGACTGTGCATATTTGGAACGCGTGTCGGTCAAAGACCGCTCTCCTTCGGTTATGCAACGAAAACGAGCACAACGACGTAACACCGATGGAAGTCTGGCAATTAGCTAAGGAGACGAGCAATCGACTTCCTGCGGGTCTCATCGACGTTGATAGGGCAACCGGTTGCCAGCGATGACGATGAGGCAACCGACTGGAAAAGCACGCCGACTCTTAGGCAACTAGAAGACTCTCCGTGCTCTCTTTTCTGATTCTTAGAATCAGTGCACTGCTTTCAACAAATTATTGCTACTGTGACGACGATCAGAACGAAGGATGGGGAAAACTAGATCTTGAAGAGGATGGAGCGATTTTGGAGAATACTTTCAGGAGTTCTAAGATAGCTGAAGTCCCTAGCGAGGCTTTGTGATGGATTCTGGTGAATTTTTATGGATCCTTGTGATACTTGGAAGGGGTACCAGAGGGTTAAAATTTGAGAAAAAATTGGTGGCGAGAGTGGTTTTAAAACATTATTTAGAAGGAAGACACTATAATAGTACTTCTACCTAAATTTCATCAGACCCAGCAGAAGATCTAGTTAGATCGAAATTTCAAGATGGCAAGAAGGTCATCTAGGCACTTAGAAATGTAGATATAATAGATGAGGATTAATGAAAATTAGTGACGGTGGTCAGAGTTTAGCATCTAAATTGAGTCAGCGGCATATAGTGATCTGTCGATTTCCATTTTCATTCAAAGAAGTAAACTATGATAATTGAGTTTACCAGCTTATCCACAGCTTTTTTATATGCACGCGCGTTCATTTCCACGTCTTTTATATTCAAGCGTAACTGTTACACAAGCAACAGGAAGCGACACATCGACAACAGCAACGATTCGTACTTAAGAATACAAGTACATTCGGCATTGAGAATATAAATATCCTCATGTTTTACGCTAAACTAATGTCTCCATGAGCGTCGCGCGTCAATCGCGATGCGCGTCGCGGAGATCTTAATTTAAAGCAGCAGGCAGAGTTAAAGAAAATATTTTGACTAACCAGAGCCTTCCTGGCGAGACTTTTACAATTGTAAAGTTATAAAGTTATGTAAACAGAAATATAATATTTTTTAAAACAACTCTAATAGGAGAAAATATTAAAGACACGCGAAGACACATAAAGAATCATCGAAGTAACTTTCACATCTAATAAATATCCAAATTCTAATAAACGTCAGTCTCTCAATTAACGAATCCATCAAAGACAACACTTTAGTAGGTAATCAACAATAAAAATCATTGATGAAGAACAATAATCCTTTCTCTTCTCTCAAACAGTATTTGGCTCGAGTTTTAAAGACACTAAATCTCAGACTCCCCTAAAAGTGAATGTAGTCTTCCTGTGTTTAACAGTTTTCATTTACCACAGTTCAGTAGCTAGAACACCAGAAGACTAAGTTGGATTTTATGAAAATCTGGATCCTAGAGTCTCTAAAAATCGTCTGAGAAGAGAGTAAAGCGGGCGTTACTCTTTATCGCTGATCAAAGTACCGTACCATCGATTACCCATGCAGGCATCGATTAGAGACAAAATAGAGAAGGAAGGAAGCAATCGCGGTGAAGAGTACCGAGCTCGAATGGGATCGATTCGCTGGAACAGTGATGTGGAAAAAAAAAGTACGAGGACGAGAGCGGCAAGGAAATGCGGAGGTGCGTTCGCACGCGAGTGCGCGGGAAACTTTGTGACCCATTGGCCCAGATAGCGAAAGCGGCAACACCTAACCGCTGCACGCGGTTGCCCATCGTTTGACGAAACCTTGCCTTCGACTCGGTCGCTCGAGTAAAGCTGCGTTTACATTGAACCTTAGACCACGTATACGTACAGGCACGGAGTCAGATAATTTCTTTAGGCAAAGATAAAATCATCTATGTGACGTCACACACGGACAAGATGTATAAGCTATGCTAGTATTACCTTAGACTGTGTATACTTATAGATATGACTTCAGATAACTTTCTTTGAGCAAAGATAAAATCATCTATGTGACGTCACACACAGGCAAGATGTACAAGCTATGCTAGTATGACCTTATACTGTGTATACTTATAGACAGAACTTCACATAACTTTCTTTGAGCAAAGATAAAATCATGTATGTGAGGTCACACATGGACAGGATGTACAAGCTATGCTAGTATGACATATGTATGTGAAATTTTGTAAGAGTGACACACTGCTGTTCTGAACGTGTTATACTGTTTTACTCTTCGACATTAATGAGAATGTGAATATGTTTAACTTTAAGAAGACATTGATTAACAGAAGAATTGATTAAATGTGAAATATGTATATGCTTGCACCACTCTTTTGCTCTCTTTGCAGTCTTTAAAGGAACAGGTTCCTATCATTATTAATAATTATTTGAAAGCTAGATCCATACACGCTGATCGTAGCGTCTCAGCGTCTGATGCATTTGAATGATTATCTTTTGCTCAGTGTACTTAAGCTGCGTTTAGATTAGACAACTTTTGGTTAATGTTGAGTTGATCAACCTTCATCAACTTGGTCCACCAAGTTGAAACGACACTTTTGATCGACTTTGGTCAACTTGGTTGCTCGACCAAAAGTTATCTAACGTAAACACAGCTTAACTCTGCTCGTTATTCTCCGCGTGAAATATTCATTATCCGTCGTCTTTGTTACTCGTCGCCTAGGCGTGTTGCTTAATATTCCATCGATGCATAAGCTCGACGTAACTTCTTCCTACTGATCGGTCTAATTGTATTATCCCTGTTACTTTCGACGCGTTCGCCGCTTTCGTACCGTGAATTGGACTGTTTTTCTTGTCCCTCTATATGCAAATAGCGTTATGCACTGGACTGAGTTCCGCGTGAAAAAACTGGTGAGTCGTTTGGAACACTCATGCGCTGACTAATTTGGATCGTTCGAGTTGCGTGGCTTTTAGAAAGACCTTATAGGGGGATTCTGGGAAAATCCACTGACAGAGTTTTCCTGCTTTTTTCTTTTTTTTTAATTATTTTTCGCAGCGTGCAAACCTCTGGAGAGATTTATTTGCTCTATCTTATATATAAAAAAATACAAATTGTTCCAAATTTACACGTTCAATTCACATTTTTTAAGGAAGGATAAAATAATCTGCAATATTACGTTCAACAAGTATCAATTATTTGAATGTGTCTGACTAGGAACTGGACTAATTCTACTGTCTTCGCTGTGTCTGACCTGGCTAATGCGTGCTGGCAGTAGAATAAGTCCCAAGTCAGACACATTGCAAGCGAATTTCAGAATCTTCATCTGTCCTCTCTTATCGAACACCCTCTGTAAGTGAGTTTTTCCTATATGAATAGTTATTAAATATTCTGACCTACTTTCTCATTAAATTAGTTACCTTATTTCTACATATTTAACTCTGAATTCCTATTTAATATTAAAATCACTCTGCATATGACAGAATTTCTGGTGATTTTTAGTAATCTAACAGAGCGTTAATGGAATACTGTACGATTGAATGTTGAACACTGTTCGTAAACTGTAGCATGAAGTACGTGTACACCGATCGGATTCGTGCGTGTCGCCGCGATCGATCTGGATCCTATGTGGAACGCAGGACCGTTAGAATTGTTCTCGTTATTATGCAAACGACGCTCCCTCGGTTTCTTTATCCGAACGTCTCTGTACGATGTCTTCCTGAATCAAGGTCGCATTAATCTCTATCATCGAGTATGTACCTTTGAATGAGAAATGTTACATAAATAGGTAAAATGTTTACTGAAAAAGGGTATATCATTACAAAGCTTGCGATTTTCTACTTAAATAAATACGAATTTCACGATTATTAAGATATTAATTAGAAAACTTCCCTTAAATGGTTCGATTAAGTGATTCGATTCGTACTAAAAGTATCTGATGATGAGGCCTATATTTAGGCCTAGACTTAATATTTAGGTGGCCTGCTTCAGCTTGGACACCCTGTATAAGAAATAAGTCAAACTAGATAATTTGCAAGTAACATTATTATTTCTAATAACTTCCATGTTTGAAATTTGGTTGGTGGGTGATATTTTAAAATCAGTGGCGATGTTTAAGCGTGACTGCTCCTTAATACACCAAAAAATGGAAACCCATAACGTGCATAACTTCGCTGTTCTCAAGCTTCACAGTTCAGCTCAAGAATTCCTGAAACAAAAACTCCTCCAACCTTCAACTTGCCTCGACTGCGAGCCGTCTCGGCACCGTGATGATTTCACGCGAGCAAGGAACGACTCGGGACTGTGGGAGTTACGCAATCCAGGAAAACGGTACGCGATAACCCTGGCTTCTCTATGGAAATTTCGACCATGAAACGCGGCGAGCATCGCAACGAGCCTCCATCCGCTCCATCTAACTCCAACCAGTCGGTCAAAGGTGAACAAAATATCGGGTACAACGTTCTACCCCCTTCCTCCCCTATTCCTGCTGCAGCTTTTATTTAAATTACCGCCACCCGCGTCGCCGCATCCCCTTAATGAATATTTATTCACCGCTGCCACCGTTTCACACAGGGACGTTTGTTTCTATCAGAGTAAATCCCCGCGTCTCTTTAAGCGCAGCGAGAAACGAATTGCGTGGGCGGTTAAGCGACGATTTATTTCGGCGGCTAATTGCGCGCCGCGGCGAGATTTGCTTCAATTTAGATAGCGATTTTTAGTGCTTTTTCGTCCTGCGAACCTGCAATTTAATCTTACGAGATTACGATGTATTATGTAATGCAGTGATCTGTTGGAAGATTTCATTTCTTTTTTACTTATATTGCGAGGGAGGATGAGTGTAATTAATTTTTCGAGCAATTCTGAGAAAATACAGTGTGCTCTGATATTCGTTTTTAGCAGATTTTTTGAAATAATAGTTATTAGGTTCTGACTTTATAATTATTAAATTATCCCATAGGTAACGCTGTTTCCTGTTTCACATTTTAGTTCAGAAAATTGAGAATCCTTTGAAAGGGAGAATCTTAACTCTTCGGTAATTTATCCCGAGTGACACTGAGGCAAAATGTCAAGTACCGATCCGTTTACCTTGAGTACAACTCGGGCATGGCAAGACATCGATGAAAATAAAATAAAAAGTAGACCATGTTTTCACATTTATTACAATACGTACAAGTGTCTCAAAGAATAAAAGAACACACAGTTCCTCTACCAAAATTCGCAATTTTATTAAACTATTAGTAGGTTAAAAATTCTCTAATGATTATGAAATACTGATAGAATGTAACATTCAACAGAGCTGTAACTAAAAATAACAGCACATCTTAATTACCTTACTACATAAAACTATTCTCACAAGCATTATGTATCTAATAACCTAATACTTTCACCTATGCTAACCCAATTTCGATAGTGCCTAACAGTCACCAAGAAACAAGTGTCTAAAGAATCGATACCCACGACTCACGGCGAATGCACACGAGCGATATATTCCTCTTCGTCTTCTCATTTACAAGTAACGAAGACAGACGTATGATCCCAATGAGATCGCGCGTCGAAATATCGCTCGTGTGCATCGGGCTTCGAGCCACAGTTCGACCACATGCCACACGTCGAACTGACCAAACCTAGAGAAAACGAAGGAAAAGAAAGGAGCAGAGTGAAAAAGGCGTCATAGCCCTCGATGCAAGACGTTCCTCGCCGACCAGGAACGAAGAAAACCGATCACGCTGGCCGTGATATATCCTTGACAGTCCAGCAAGGACTGGCAGCCTTCCTCTCGGGAGGCCAGGCGGGCGTAGAAGCGAGGGGGAGGCTGAGGAAAAAAGGCGACGAGGAGGAACGCGCGGGCTGGTGCAAGCCGAGGATTTACCTGCCGCGATAAATTCAGGTACGCAAGGCCGCACGCCGTATACGTAATGCGCATAACGCGTTGCGTGGCTCGACTCGCTCGCGCGTTCGTGCTCGTCCGTGGCCAGGCCGCTCGAATGGGATCGATCGGCCGTCTCAGCGACGCTGTTTCTCCTAGTTCGAGGTCCTTGAGCCGCGGCGTTATGTAAACCAATCGGGAAGCGATTCAATCGACGCGAGAATTCCGCGGACTTCCGGGAAACTGGTTCGCGGAAGGACTGATTCTTGGGATCTTGGGAGCTTCTTTAAGGTGGTCTCTAACGTTTTTAGGGAGTCTTTTGGACACTGGGAATTAAGTTTCGATGAGGTTTGAAGGTGTTTGTGAAGTCTGCTGGAGTGGGTAGAGGTCTTGGGAGACTTTGGGAATTTTGGATTGTTGGGGTAGATTGTTTGGGTGAGGTTTGCACGCGTTTTGGTAAGGTTTGGAGAGGTTTGGAGAGGTTTGGATGAAGAGGCGTGGGTTGGACCTGGATTATGGGAGTTTGTAGGAATTTTGAGAAATTTATTGTGGGAAGTTTGAGCTTGGGATTCATTGTTGGGGATCTAAGGTCTATAGTTATTGGAGTATCTTTTGGATTTTTGGAAAATTACTTTTGGATGAGGTATGGGAGGGTTTGGTTGAAATTTCATGGGTTGGACCTGAGTTATGAGATTTTCTAAGAATTTTGAGGAATTTATTATAGGAAGTCTGATTGAGGGAAAAAATAGTGGCAAGTCTGTGCTATCTAACAATTTATGCTACTTTTTTGTGCCACTTTTCAACTAGAGATCCTCTCCTCGCTTCCCTTGATCATCTTCCAAGATTCTATTCTTCCATTCTGAGCCAGTTTGGCTACCGTAAGAGGATCATTTCAACAGACGAATTAAAAGGCCCAGGTACTGGTGGGCTGTCCTAGATAGCAAGGATTCTACAGACTTCCTGAGAATCAAAACAGTGTCTTCCCCCTTGGGCTCCTCTTTGATGCTCAAGACACTTTGCCAAGACCCTCTGCGACCTTCTTTAACCAGTTGGATAGGAATTTTTTAAGCTGTAGTAGTACATCACACCTACACTTTCATATTTCCTCTTGGAAACCAAGGGACTAGGTGACTCTGTCAAAGTACTTTGGACGCTCCAAACTCTGACTAGAAGCACGAAAATTTCATCATCTTACTGATAAAAAAAGTATCACAGCTGCACAGTAAATTGAACATACCAAGGGAGCATTAAACCAACTTTCAGATCAATTTTAAAAAACAATTACAAACAGCTTAAAAGTGACAAAAATGAGAAGTAGTACCGTATTTCCTCATCATAGGCTCTCTAATGAATTCACATAACAAGGTCCCGTTTTCAAGAACAATTTGTACGCTGATAATTCACTGCGGTCTCATCAAAAACTGACAATGCACGAAAGCGGAAGCCCACTTCCTTCGAATAATTTGGAGGTGCAGGAGCATGGAAACGAGCGTGAATCGAAACACTGTAGAAGTCGAATCCAAGTGGAAGAGGGATATCGTAGTCAGAGGAATGCCTCGCTGGTGCAATCGAAGTCGCGTAAGTTTCCTCAAGCGCGTTTATGGAACGGTTTCCTTGACCATTCGCGGTCCGACGTACTTTTCCTGTTCCCCTGCGGGCACTCGGTCCGAAGGAGACGCTTGACATTGATTGTACCGGTGATTCACGTAACTGGGGCAAGCTACGGCTCTTTCTAATTAAAAATGAAGAAAGAAACGGTAATAAATGAGAGTGTCTTACGGCGCACCGATGGACTCACAGCGGCTACGCCTACACTGAATCCAGGCGAACCGAGAGACAACTGGACTGTAAAAACTTCCCAGCAATTAGGAAGAGAAAATACCAAGGACGCCATTTAAAGAAACTAACCAGGGACCACCTGAGTCGCAGACCAGGGTACAGGAAGGCAGTTTTCAGGTTTGCAAAACTGTCTTCCGTCGAAGGGCTCAGATATTCTCTAGCACTTGTATTCTATAGAACCTTTTCAATAAAGTAAATGTCCCAAGAGCAGTTAAAGAAATGGAACCTGAATATAAATTTCCTTCATCTCTTAAATACTATAATTCCCACTCTATTTGTCACATTTTCTGTCTCTAAATATAGCATACATTTTATATTTTCTCACACATTACAAATCTTCATAAATCCATAAAAACCCCCAGTCTCTTCTTCACCTTCGCTGCCGATCTCAAACACGTACCCATCCCAGACTGCCAACCACAGAGCTCCCCATTAAACAAACACAGACCCCTCACGCGACACCGCGTGATCGGTTACTTGCCGCTACTCCTCCCCACGCGTTGCCGTGTAATCGGCAGCGAAGGTACTCTAACAAGTGCACGAATAATTCGTCAAAGTATGGCAAGGGGTTAATTCGGATTCAGAATAAGATTCTACTGTTCGCTTCCAGCAAAGGGCCCAGTTATTTTCGGCTCGCGGGGAAGGGCAGGTACGTGCGGTTTTCGGTGGGAATCGAGGCTGGCAGGTGATGGCCCGTTATCACAGCAACGTGGAACGTCGTCCGCGTGCTGGCCACGCCGAACCGCTGGCCTGTGAACGCGTACCAGCGCGCACGCTTATTATGTAACGATGTTAACTGTAAATATTTACCGGAGCGGCCCTCCTCCTCCGTCGCGCGGTGAATAGGCACGATTGCGCGCGTCCGCGCGGAAAGTAGACCGAAAGAAGTCGACGCGTTGGAAGTGGGGTGGCTAGGAGGCGGACCGGAAGGGCGGCGAGAGAGGAGAGGACCGTTTAAAAATACCAAAGTGGAGCACTCCGCTACGCTCCTGGAATCGATTAACGCCGGCGGGGCCTCGCGTCGCTACGACACTGATACGCAACCCGTGCCCTCTTCGAATTTTTCACCAGCCTCGTTACGCTCCACTTTGATCGGAAATTGGAGTTTTATGAGGGGACTCTGGCGTCCAGTTAGAGGACGCGCTTCCTTTCGATGCTTCGTGATTTCTGGGGGATAATCGAGAGAATATTTTGGGAATCTTTAGGTGGGACTTATTCGTTTTAAGGAGATTGTGCTCTTTGGGGTTCTGGGGGGCGTTGAATGTGAAGAATATTCTTTATAAGGGATTTTGATTGGTCTTTCTATTAAGGAGATAAGGTGTTCTTTGAGTGAGTGGGAGTTTCTGAGGGAAGTTAAATGGGAAGACTGTTTTGAGGGATTTTGATTATTCTTTCCAGCAAGTAGATTGTGTTGTTTGAGTGAGAGGGAGTTTCTGAGGGAGGTTAAATGGGAAGACTGTTTTGAGAGACTTTGATTATTCTTTCCATCAAGTAGATTGTGTTCTTTGAGTGAGTGGAAGTTTCTGAGGGAGGTTAAATGGAAAGAAAATTATTCTTTCTTTGGAGTCGATTGTGTTCTGTAAGTAATCGTAAGTGATAAAATTGGAAAGCATTTTCTTTGTATAATATTCTGCAGGTTAAAAGACATTTGTGACAGTAAATGTGATAGAGCTAAGAGCGTTGGAATTCGATTTTTCTCCTCGCAAAATGAACGGAGAAAAGCGTCGAGGACGTTCGCCTGGACGTGACTGTTTTCCGGAAGTTTCCCTCAATGCCACTGGCGCTTCTGAAGTTTCGAATGCCAGAGGATTACGACAGCAAGGACAGCCAGCGATCAGAAAAACAAAGTCGAGGAAACGGAAGAATGGATTACGTGGAGGTTCTCTAAACGTTTCTTTGTTCACCAGTACTGCAAACTGGCGAATTAGCCGATTCCCTTCTCTGTCCACTGTTTACCTTCACACTGTACTGTCTTTGTATTTGAAACAAAGGAACCTCGCTTCTAATCGAACTGGACTACTCCAGGTCCATTTTCCGAAGATTTAACCTCAATTGGTTAGCCTTCTCCGATACAAGCGAAAATTAATCGACTTGGGCATCAGTGTAATACTACTTCAAGGCTGCTGACATCTTCGAGATTTCCTGAAGGCTCTCCATTTGGACTATTTGGGGATTCGAGGTTGGTAATTAGAAGATTTGACGAGTAGAAAGCTTTTGAGTAACATTGACTTAGGTATCCTAAAATCTTGTAATAGACAGGGTAGGAATATGAGACGAGCATTATGCTCTTTGAAATATAGAAAATATATAGAAAACTTGTAAAACATCTACAAAAACATCTAAAAACAGGCCTGCACCTAATACCTTTTTTCAAGATACTCAAGAGTACTTTAAAGTACTTTAGGACTCAAAGCTCCAAAATTTGAAAGGAATATTAGGACCACCAGCAAAGAAATAAGAACCCCAACAAGAGTTTCAGGGGGCTGGTAAAACCTGACACAGAAAAATTCTTTGAAAATGCAGAAAAAAACTACCTAAAAGCAGACCTCCACCTAATACACTTCTCCCAACCAGAAAGCTCCAAAATCTGACCAAAACATCAGAATCGTCATCAGACTAACAAAACCCCCGGCAAACCTATTTCACAATCTCAGCAGATCACAATTCTCAATCCTTCCCCCTGTAAACGCTTCTCCATTTCCATACGCAACCAAGGGTACCATTCAGCAAATCGTAGAAGCAGAAGACGACCTCGAGCGCGATCGCGAAGATCGCGAGGCAGCCCGAGGCGGGCCAGTGGCATTGACATTGACGAAATCTCTCCGTCGGCGCGTTGAACTTTTTGGATCTGGCTGTACGTTACGCGCTGTGCCCCTGGCGCTGTCATGTAAGTGTTACATGTGCACTTTCTTCGCGCAAGAGCGAACGGGACGGCTGCAACAAGCCGAGGAGAACGGAGAACGGTCGCGTGAAAGTTGCGGCTTCGCTCGACGAGAATTATGGCGGTCGACGGCTGCGGCCACTTCCTCCTCCTCGCATTGAACTTGCGCCTCGAGCCGAGGCGCGATCCGCTTCAAGGATCCTGACCCGAAATGCAGGAACCGCCAAAACACGGTTTCACAATCGGAGTGTCGCTGAACTCTGCCCACATACGCTGACTCAGGGGATCGATCGCGGGTGGGGACCTTGATAATTACTCATCCAGATCGGGTTACCTCTCGAAAGGAGGAAATGAGTTTGATTGCGCTGGGATTCGTCCGATTTTTATTACGAATCCTGTGAATATTATGAAATTTGATTTATTAGGAATATTTATTACATGAATTTATTAGGAGATTTATATTATGTGTGATTTCTTGAAATTAGTGTTAGTATGTAGGGGGATATAGTCACCTACTGTGACATATACCTTATTAAAAGAAAATAAATCTGTAATTTAAAATTTTACTGTTTCTATATTTTAAAATAAGTTGGCTTAATAGTAAATGGAGAAATTCTAATTACATGTTATGTGTTTTTCAATCTTTTTTATTGGTCCCCCCCTGTTACTTGTGCTATCGTAATTCATTAGCTAAAAATTGGAAAGTTTTTCTAAATGGTACTACACGAGAAATAAATTTCTCCAGAGTGATACAGGAGACAAGGAACGACGAATGTGAGAAAAACGAGACGACAAAAGAATGTTTTCCATAACGATGGCGGCGAGTCGCAAATCGTTCACCGTCGGCTGGAAGCGTCGTGAACCGCTAGTCGTCTCAGTTACGAAACGAGGTACCAGGATTACGAAACGAGAGGACGTAATATCGCGGCAATGTAGGCGAGCTGATGCCGAGAGCTCTCTATACGTACCGTTAGATTTTCTCCAGTACCGCGATCGTTGTCACACTTCTAACGCTACGCCCGTTAACCCTCCACGTTCTCTCTTCACCTGGTTCGCCATTTTTCGAATACTCGCCATAGAAACTTTATTACATCGCCCTTAGGCGGTACAAGCGACATACGATATCCATGGTAATAACTCTAAATTCAACTTCGAATTTTAGTCAATTACTGGGACTGGGTCGTAATTTCTTCATTTTAGTACCATTTTCAGGAGAATCATCATAGTAGAATCATATTTTTGTACTATCGAAGGGGTTGATCTCCGAGAACCACATCCCTTGTAAACCAGCCCCATGCAGCAGAAGTTTAAAAATAATTCGAACAGCGTCGTTACGGAGCTCATAATTTACGACTCACGCTTCCGTCCATGGCGAGCTTCGTTTATTTTTCGATCGCGATTTTACGCTTCCGTCTTGCCGAACGCCCCCGCCAGAGGTTCTCACATCCATTTGTTTACGTATCCCTCGAGCGAGAACCGAACACTCGTCCAGAATAATTCAACAAACGAATGGCATAGTTCGATGTTGGGCCCATGTAGGTGGTCTATGCCTGTCCAGAGGCCGTTGTCCTGTTCGACATCCCGCGACAACCGGTAGATCGATAGATCCGACCGCCACAATTTGTTACCTTTCTAGTTGCCTTTAAAGGCGCCCGTTAGCCACAGACGAAAAACTGATCGGCTCGAGCGTCAACGTGATACGATTTCCAGACATAGGCCACCTTCGACGTCTTGGAGGAGTTCTGAGCCAGCTCTGGAGTGGAGGCTTCTTGTTTCAGCTGTTAGGGATTCGAGTCGTTACTACGTTGCCTCGATACGAGCTTGAGGGTACAGTTAAGTCTACTTGGGAAGGTTCAAATATTTCTTTACTTCGTGTGTTCCTTTTTTTCAGATTTTAAGTTCACGTTGCTAGCACAAAAACTGATCTTGGAAACGGGCCTCTTTTATACGTATCTTCTAATAAGGAGAGCCCACAGGTATGAAAATCGGTTTTAGGATAAGACTGGGTATGATTTGTAGTATAGACATAGTGTATTAAGAGTCTCGTATTGTTTGTCATAATGGGTTTTTGTTCTTGAGAAATTTCAGTTTACAGTTTTATTATAATTGTAGGCAATTGTGTATGTGGCTATGTGTATACTACAAATTGTACTCAGTCTTATTCTAGAAGCGATTTCACGCCCGTGGGCTCTTCTTGTAAGCATCTAAGCTATTAAATGATCTCAGATCGCGAGATAATGAAATGGAGATGAGATTTTAATTAGAAAATTTGGTGAATGGTGAGATTTGCTGGAGTTTGCAAGAGCTTTGATTAATATTAGTAGGATAAAATAATTGATTAGAGTGTCAGTGGTAAGTCTGACCAGTGAAGCGTCCCATCCCTAACTCGTTCCACATGCCGCTATAAGACGACCAAAGGGAGCCAACTTTCACGTACTTATACAGTAATAGTACCGCGTTAAATGTAATGCATCAGAGGCAAGTCTTACCTCACTCCATAATTTCTCGACAGACTTTCCTTGCCGTCGCTTACTTATTACCTTTCTAACCGCCACGCCGACTGAATTTCTTCGCGGAAGTTTGACCGTGACGAGGTTAAGATCCCTCAATGCGCTTTTTTTCTGGTAGAAAGTACGATTCGTTTGTGTCTGAACACCATCCAGAGAAATGTACCGAAAAATTCTTAAAAATATAATGGACTCTTGCTTTGGTAATGATACTGATGAGGAGAGATTAATATTTTCAAATTTCTTTCATTTTTAAGTGGGCACAATCTTGGACATGGTAATTTTCAAATCTTCAAATTCTCACATATATGACTTCTTAAGTACTGGAATTCTCAAATTATTTAATTCTGAAATATAGGAATTTTCAAATAATAAAATTCTCAAACATTTTGAAATTATCAAATATAGGAGTTCACAAATAATGGAATTTTCAGACAATCAAATTCTCAAATACGAAAATTCTCAAGCATTGAACTTCTGAAACCCTGATTTTCATTTGACCTCATCTATTAAATATTTCTCCTAGCAAAGCTCAAGGTAGATTTCGATCAGAGACAAACTGTAGCTTCTCAAGGCACCTGTAACGAAACAGAGTTCACGACCACTAGAAGACCACCGATATATTCGATTAGAAGGGCGACGTCTGGCGAGGCAAATCGACAAAGCATTATTTGTCAGCTAACGGTGCTCCCTGTTCTTAGGAAGTGCCGAATTAGGCTGTAGAGGTACTGTTATGTTTGCCCACGGTCGTTAGATGCCAAAAGAGGCCGTTTTCGACACGTACTGTGAGCAGGAATTTATGGAAATCAATTTCACCGTGGCAGGTTCTTCAAGAATGTTCATCGTCATCTTCTGAGTCAAGAGATTGGATAATCAACGACAGTGAACCTTTATCGCGATTTTTGCTCTGTCTCCTCGTTTGCGCGAGTTCAAGAAATTCGCGAAGAGGACTGGGGGAGGGACGAGGAAAGTGTGGATAAAAATAACAGGGAATGTCTAATTGTTTTTCACGTGCAGCGATCAAGGTAGTGGCCTTGATCTATCTCGTAACGTTACGTGGTGAGGAACGGTACGAAACTCGTTTTGGGCTTGTCCCGTTACGTCCACTGACGAGGAACCAGGTGTTTCACGTAACAGCGGACCACGTGGTGGCACACGTACGAAATTGCTCCTCTTTTTGATCCCTATTTACTTGGCACGTATCTGGACCGAGAAATTTCAGTATTTCTTGAGTATTTATAGGTACACTAAGGAGCAAAAGTTTAATATCAGTAATTACAATAATCTGCTTCAAATTAGGAGGGTGAATCAGTATAAGCGTGTAGTTTTATTCGAATTGTTCGTTTAAACATAATTCAACATTTTCTGGTCCTGATAATCGCTGAACTAAGATTCAGTTGTGAGTTGAAACTATATCATGTGCATGTCAATGATTTTATTTCCATTTACAGGTATTCTTCTATTTTGTGGGATGCTGAAATAACTTACAGCAAATGGGATGCACTTTCACGGACTGTTAATCGCATACTTGACGAGAAAAAAAGTATGAATTCAATCCTAGAATGACCCTCGCTATAAAACCATTGCCTATGAGTACTAAATCTTCAATGAGGAAGATTATAAAATCCGCTACTGGCCAATTACGAAATAATCCTCAGTTACCACGAAAAAACGCAGTCTTCCAGAAGTAATGTAATAAAAGAAACGTATAATACCATAAAAGTGTAGTAGAATAAATTCTGTGGTTGCCAGGCAAAACGATCTATGTCACATTTTTAAGAAATTCGAGTCAAGGCCTTAATTGACATCTAGAATACAAAATTTATATTTTCAGAAAGCCTAAAGGGTATTCAAAGATTTTTCTCACCTAAAAATAAGGATGCTAGAAGTCAGAAATCCATAAGTCAGTCCTGAAATTGAAGACTAATCGCCAATATCTCGAAATTAAAAATATATATGATAGGTCATGTTTTTTTAAATTAAATTCATTTATTAATATACGGGAATAATCCTCTGATACAATAGTTTACAAGAGTGAATAGAAGACAATTCTATTATATGTAGAATGTATATTGAATAATATAGAACATAAAATGTCAAAAAATAAAGTGAATAAATAAAAAATTCTGGCTTACATTCACAGAATGAGGGCTTAACTCGAATTTCTAGGAAATGTGTCATAGATTGTCTCGCATTACCTCCACAGAATCATCCTTTCATATACCTACAGTCAACCTTCCTATAACGCGATTAATTCATGCCACGTTACAAGAAACTCAGAATTAGTGTAATTCAGAATTTCCCTGATAATTGAAATTGAAAAATGGTGATGTATGTGCATGAAAAGGAAGAAATTTCCCATTAATTGCAACCTGAAAAATGTACATATTATACAGACATAGCGATCTAAGTCTCCCATATTATATAAAAACTGCGTTATAGGAGAGTTTACCCTACTCTAAAGACACTTTCAACAATAAAATTAAAAGGCCCTTCAGCATGGGCAGGATGTCCCGTTCCAGCCACCCCCGCGACAAGAGTGACAAAACCGCTCGTATCAGTGTCCTTGCTACGTTGTCGCCACGAAACGGGTTCCGTACCGTTTCGAGGCTGTCCCGTTACGTCGAGGAGGAACCAGCAAGAGAGTGGCTCTCGGCGGAGGATGAACGAAGCCCAGGGAGTAAGGGAGGCAGCGAGAGAGGAGAGAAAAGGAGGGAGCGTGGCGCGCGAACCAGAGGGGGAGAAGAGGGACGGGGGGTGGCGGAGCCAGTTTTCGAACGGTCCCGGAGAAAGTGGTGGCTATACATTTACTGACCTACATTACCCTCGTTTTGCCCCCTCCTCGGGCGACGCTGACACCCACCCGACCGCGTACCGCCAGCGCACAAATTGTCCCGTTACACACACCGGCCGCGTGGTACACGTCATCGCCGTGACCCACAAAATCACACCCGCCCTGTCCCCGCCGCTCTGCACGCCTACCCTCGATCGGCTGTCTTTTCGGCCGAAATTATGTCACGCGACCGCGCGCCAAAAGCGGTGACTCCTTTGGCGATGGAGAAGAGAGGAGCAATTAGGTGAACCTGGTTTTTCGAGATATTGTGGAGGTGCTGAGTTGAGGGACTGAAGAATTTTTGGGTTTAGAATTTTGTTAGGTTGCAGGCGGTGGATATTAGTTACGTAAGATCATCTTATGTTTTGTTCAGGCCTGCGGTGAGTCTGGATTAGCTGAGTTCTTAGGAGAGGAGAGCAATTAGGTGAATCTGGGGTGTTTGGAGATATTGTGGAGGTGCTGGGGTTAGATCATTTTTGGTCTGAGAATTTTGTTGGGTTGTAGGTGGTAGATACTGTTTTTATGAGATCCTCTTATGTTCTGTTCAGGTATGAGTTAGGTTTGGATTAGGTGAATTCTTCTTAATGGAGAGGAGAGGAGCAATTAGGTGCATCTGGTTTTTCTATGGATTCTATGCTATGGATTGACTTCCACTAACCACTTGAGGGATTAATATTCTCTGGATTGCGAACTTCAGAGAATCAGTGTGGATTTTCTTGTGACTATCTCGTCTGAATTCACTTCGACTGCGATAGCCTGTAACTTCAATAGTATTTCACTAGAATATTCATTTCTCTAGCTAACTGTCTTCAACAAGTTTCCCTACCTCTGATCTCACGTAAAGAAAAATTCTAAACGAATAGGCACTTCAATGCTCATTCAAAGATCCATGGTAAGTATAACACTAACGAAAAAACCTACAAATACTCTAAAACTAAAACCCCATTTCCTCTTAACAGTACTTCTCTCACAAAAAGCCTCAAGATTCACAGTTACAGCCTCCTATATCCAGAAGCAACATCTACTCATTACCCAGACGTCCCCTCATAAATCACATTTCACACTAAATCTCATTTAACCCTTTGTGACCCACTGACCTCAAACTGAAACCACATTTTTATAGCTTGTTACTACATCCTGCTGCTCATACATTCAAGAAACTAAATTTGCACTGTGTCATTCCATTTTCATATTCTGGGCCACATAGGGTTAAAGGGAAGCCTGTGACTCGACGACACAGAGTTGCAACGCCGCCCGATTGATTTTAATAACCATACATAGCCTGTTATCTAGTTGTCTATCGCGGCAGCGATACGAAGAGCCTTGGCATTATTTTCTCGCTTGGCGGTAGGCGCGTTACTTAATCGAGTTATGAAACCCGTGGCGTACGGTATCGACTAAACGGTCGATTAGAACGGCAACGGTGAAACGAGGGAACGAGCGATCGAAATATGGAGGCATCCGAGTCGCTCGCTGTTACGCTCCTTTCTTTGGCATTTCTAATGAGTCTCGTTGTTCTATTCATCGCAGCTAGATATCATCGGAACACCCAGCTCCCCTGGACGCAACCTTTGCAACGCTTAAGCCTCGTTCAGATTAATCAAGTTACTTGGATTCAAAACACTTGGGTTCGAGTAGCTCGATGTCAAGTTTGCGTTCAGACAAGTCAAGTTACTTGGACTCAAGTGGCTTAATTGTAACTTGAATTCAAGCTGTCATGTAAATATAATAAAAATGGCGTGGGAAGAAGTGGTGCATGCTGGTTATATGATTTTGTATTTTTTAAAGGAGACATGCATGTCAATTTCACTTGAAGCTTGAAAGGATATTTCAAGGCAAATAATATAACACCAGGAGCAAGGTGCAGTTACTGGTCTATGGGAGCAATTTATATTAGTAATGTGAATATGTGTCTCTCACTGTCTTTTGCTCCAATTGAGAAGCTGTGTAGTATCTGTGATCATTAGTGTAGGGGTAGGAACAGAAGGAAGACTTTTCCAGATTCTTTTCAGGCTTTCAAGTCACAAATTTGTCGAAAAATAGACTTTATCGATATGGCTTCTGCAAGACTCATATATCAATTTTTAAATGTCACTGACAGAAGTATCGATCTATGGGTAAGCAAAAACAGCGATATGTTCAAAATATCGATATGTCACTGTCACATATGGCCGTCAATTCCGACACCACTTGCGTCCCATTTCCAAAGCTGCGCCAGGAAGATTCCATTCCTTCGCATTCCAGATAGTTCACATGGACTGGAGGAGAGTGATAAAGGAAATATCGAAGTTGAAATTCCGCTGTTGCAATCGCGTCTTTTGTCTCCTCGTCTAGCTTCTTTTTTTCCCTCGCGAAGAAGCCACCTCTCGATTATCGTCAGCATCGTCCTCGATGATGTAACGGTCCTGCATTCGCCCTTGACCACGTTCTTTTTTTCATATCTCGACTTGCTTGGTGCACCGGATACGACACACTTTTCCCGCCCCTTCTACTGGCCTATCCAGGCGCTTTCTCCTTTTTTTATTTTAGATGCAAATAACTCCTTTGTCGCCCCGTCGAGCGTTCACGATCGGGGAGAGAGGCCTAACAGCGTGAAACGGTTCAACCCTTTAATGGCGACGATATCGCAAGGGTAGAGTTTACTGGGTCGGTGGCAAGGTCCTTTCAGCCTTCGTGTATGCAAGTCTCAATTATTTCTTTAATGCTTTCAGTGACACGGTAAATTCACTTGGAAATTTCATTGCATGTACAGCGAGCCTAATTTCTAGCTCCATTGCTTCTAATAGCTGTCGTTGTGGCTTTTTCTATTGGTGCTCATCGTAATTGTGTGGGCCAGTGCTATTATTTGTAGTATCTAAATGTGTAGATGGTATGGCGATCAAAGTGGTAAAATAGTGGCTAGGGAATTTTTTGAGGAACTAGATTGTAATTCACCAAGAGAATAAAATGGTTATATATGTATACAGCTACTGTATTTGTTCACTTTTTCGTTTCAGTTTGTCAAATCTTCTAGAAATTAGACTGTAGTTACAGTGAATGCGTTCTATTTTTCTATTTTTCAGACCATCAGTTCATCAGAGAACACATTCACTGTAACCACAGCCTTAAATATAGAAAAATGAACTAGTAGTCCCCGAAAAAGTGTGAATATTTTTAAATCCTACACTAAATTTGCAGATCTGCAAATATCACTAACGAGACCACATAATCTACCATTCAATTTCTAGATTTAAAGATTAGAACTTAATCTTTTCCCTTACATTCTCCAAATCTTATGAAGTACCTATAATAGATTCAAAGTGGATAATACGAAGACGACCAAATCAGCCAATTTCATTTTTTAAATAACATTTCTTTCAACTTAAGTAGCATTAAACTAAACTTAGAGAATAGTTAGACAGTTCCTATTTCAGCCTCAAAGGAGACAGAGCTGCATCGAAATTCTAAATCGAGCCAAGAGGAGCTCCCGTCATTTCTTCGAACAATGCAGATTTCTCCCTCTTTCTTTCCCTCGCAGTGGAGGGACATTGAACCACGGCGCTATTCGAGGTCGGCTGAGAAGAGAGTCGACGTAAAACTAGAAGTTCTCGGCTACTCTCCCTGCCGCGACGCCATCGGATCGCCACTTTCTCCTGCGGTGAACGCAAACACCTATCGATTCGATCCGCCTTCCTACTTCTTCCTCTCTACCTCTCTTTTCCACTCTATTTTTACTGGCTCGCCTGCCTGTGCTTTGTCTTCCTGCGAATGCTTCAACAATCTCAATTTCTTAATCTACCTATTATTCGAGATAAGACAAATAGCTCAAAGTACACTTTCTGATGGCTATTGGGTTTCGAGTCACAGGAGTGACTGAATAAACTGATAGAAATAGAGTAGTACTCTTTTGAAGTATCGAAGAAACTACTTCTGAATTATCGTTAACGATTATCTACTATAGATAATAGTATCTAGTGAAAATAACACACTGTTGGGTGATCAGAAGTTGCCAGTGGGTCTGATTACCTCCACAGAAAAATACATAGAGATGTCATTTATGCATTTCCCTTATTGGTCGAATTGTCATAGCTATTATTACTACTTGCAGCGAACTGAGCACTCCTCTTGCCCCTGACAACTTCTGAGCTTCCAACATTACTTCATGTACCAAGTGAAGAGTCACACTTTCTTACAATACCGTGTACTTAATACATCATATACTCAGGTACATGATATTTACGTATATCAATACACAAATATAACAAAAATGTGGTTTTCCATAACAAGTGAATCTGCCTCTTACTGTAGTTCCTCCGACTGAGACAGAAACTGAGAAAAAGGAGGAAAAGGATTTACTTGGAACCCTACTAGATCCCTTCGAACTTCAAATCGAAGATTATCAAAGAAACTGTTTCCCTTGAATTATGTACCCTTGCACCCTGTACCCTTAACTAGGGTACTTGCTCATATTTCTGTGCCAATGCCTAGTCCCATGCCTTCACATTAAAATCATTTATAGAAACAAAAGTTACATACATAAACTGAGGAATTATTTTTCTGTACTCGAGTATACTTATTAACATGTAACATAAGCGTGATCCTCTCGCGGAGACTCGGAAACAGTGCCTCCACGAAGACATCACTGCAGAACTCTATTATGTCCTAGGAAGCTGTTGGAAACCTAGCATTTCTCAGCTTGATAATTCGTGTGGCAACCTTGCTTTTCCTTACAAGCACAACCATGGAAAAACCCATAAACTCATTTCAAGAGGCCTACAGAGTTTCCACCACCACCTACCCTCTCAAGAGGGTCCGATGCTTGCCTTCGGTGAAAAAGGCAGATTTTGCTTGACTGTCGAACTGTAAGCACTGTTGCAATAAAGCATATTGTAGTTAACATACAAGTTAATTATTCCTGGGAATCCAACAAAGCCCACAATGTAATATCTTCGTAGCAGCACTGTCTTCGAGCATCCACACAAGAGGATCTTTCTACATAAAAAAAGTATCACTTTGAGTGAAAATTCTTTTCCTAAAAATGATTTCAGCCCGATTGCACAGAAATATAAGCAAGCGCCCTATTCCCCATTGTCTTCTCTAATCTACCATAAATCTTCGTGTTATCGTCCCTGGTTGACCCGTCCATCCACGGTCACGATTATGTCACAAAGCTGCGAGCTGGAGAAGATAAAGTCGAAGTGGGACGCGAAACGAATCACCGTGACCCAGATTCGATAATCGGGGATGTTCGATAAAGACGTCGATGTGCTTCTGCCTATGGAGAACACGTCGAATCGTGGCTGGATCGAGGCGAGCACGACTCGCTCGTTCTAATCCTGTAATTGGCCGAGCGTTACGCCGCGATTCTCCCGATCGTAATTCCTACATTTACAAGGCGGCGTGAGTGAAAGCACCGGCTGCGATATCTCGCAAGAAAATCCAGTTAGCCGACGTCGTGGTCGTCGTTGCGCAGCCTTTTTCTTCCACGGTGACCACATACTTTCCCCTCGTTTTAGCCAGCCGACTTACTAAGGGAACGTCCGCCAATTACTCCGACGATCATTATTGTTATTGCTGTTGATCTTAGGAAGCTGGAGAAATGATAGGACAGAGATCATCTAACTTCAGATTGCTTCATATAGGAAAGTAGTACACAGTAGTCTCCAATAAATATTCTAATACCACTGGCAAAAAGTTTTCGATCGAACCCAATAATATGAAGTTGCTTAAAAATACTGTAATTTTTGAAATCTAAAATACTATTGTTGTGAATAGAGGGTGGGTGGAGAATTGTGGTACAATCGGCCAGCAGGTGATTCTACGTAAAAGAAATAAGCTTTGTCTTTGAGAAAATCGAATTCCACTCAGCCTATTTTATATTTGTATTATGTATTCTATTTTTTAATGGTCTGAGACACCAAGTATTGCGTATTTCGAAAACGGGCCACAGCGTGCTGGCGCTGGTAAATCCCGCGATACGAGAGAAATCGAAACCTGAAAATAGACTGGGGAACAAAGAAGATCGAGGCTCGCCGTGACAAAGAGACGTTTCCGTGACGAGTGCCGCGATGAGAACAGAAATACGCTTTATTGGCCGTTCATCGCGGGTGATTCGCGCTTAGCAGTCGGTACGTGGCAGCGTAATGGAAATCAGAGCCATCCTTTGGGTTCGTAAAGCGATCTTGAACGTGGTCTCGTTGACATAAGTAGGTCAGCTCTGGTCTTCTCCGAACGACTTTTCCTCATTTTGTGCTGCTTTGTTGGAACGCGCGGTAAAGTCGTCTTGGCTCGGTGATTCTTCTGTATTTTCTCGAGGAAGCCTACGACTGACCTCTATGCATATGGAAAATTACCGAACTTCGTGACCCATTTTCTAAAATGGAAGAGTAAATCGATGAAACGATTTTAAACTCTTCAATCGCGAGACATTTTTAGCTGGAAATGCACTTGGCAAGCAAGAATAAAAATATCTAAGGTGCATGGTATAGATGGACTTTAGAAGTTTGAAGGATTTTTCGTCTCAGGAAGAAGAGATATAAAGGAGCAATGGGGATTCGATTAGGCAATGCCAAGTTTATGGTCACTGACACAGAAAACAAATTGAGAAATAATCTAACGATGTGAGTGATGTATAGATTCGAGAATCACGTGCCTCTCAAATGGATCTATTATCATTTTGTTATTATCTCCAGGAAAGGAGGAATGTTAAACACCGTGTACTTCGATCCTATTATCTGAGCATTCGAAAAAGTGATACCTGAACTCAAGTACTTATAAAAATATCAGTCGTAATCTCGAAATCCCAATTCTCATGGAGGATCTAGATCGAACTCGATGATACGAGATCTCCTCAAGGGTGTATAATTTTTTATCGTACTTTGACCGCCTTACCTGTCGTGTTCTAAATTAAGTATTATCTAATCTGTTTAACATTGCTCTCCATTATGTAATAGCCTTTCGTAATACCGTGGCACCGCGCAAAAATTTGCGTCGTACAGCCATCGCGAACTGGATCTAACCCAATTCTTTTTGGTCGATAATATCACTTGATAATTAATAAGTAATCGCAGTGATCGGCGGTACGTGTTATTGCTGGTTAAAGTCTCTGATCTAACGAGAAGATACAAGATGACATTTCTAACTTTTTAAATTTTCAAATCTTTAAATATTCAAATATTCAAATATTCAAATATTCAAATATTCAAATATTCAAAGATTCAAATATTCAAGCTTCGCAAATTTTCAAATTTTTAGAGATTCAAAGCTCCAAATTTTTTAATCATCAGAATTCACAAATTTTTTAATTTTTAAATTGTCACAAATTCCAATACTTAAATTCTGAGATATTTAAATACTGAAATTCTCTCAATTTTCAAATACTTAAACGTTTGTAATATCCCAATATTCAAATTTCAAATTTCCCAAATCTTTCAAGCAGATAACATACCCTCAACAAATTTAATCATTATTATCTAGTAAACTATTGATCATATTCCATCGAGAGCTACAATAATCCTCCAATTAACTATGAAACCACTAAGAACCTGATTAACCTCATTGCAACATAAAATCCGAATCCATAATCATTCCATAACCTTCTCCAAATAAACAAACTAGAAAAAACTCCTCCTTTCTTCGTTACGTCATCCCAATCGCTGATCTTGGACCTCCACCTTCGTCACGCTCTTCGACGAAGGCTTGCGTCACTTTCTTCCCGCTTTCGCCCAGAAACGAATAAACAACGCGTGGCTTTAAGGTTCGCGCAGCTACAGGCGTGCCTGGCCGAGCTGTAAATTGGCAAAATTCGGCGGGTGACAGCGATGGTCGAGGCGCCACGTAACACTTACAAGGTAACGAGGATAATTCCGCCGACACGACGAAATAGAGGCCACGATTAGAAAGGCCCAACGTTCGAGCGCAGTGAACACCATTGTGGCTCAGTTCGTTGCTGTTTCGCCCGTTGCTCCGCCGACAGTCTAGTTTCAGCGAAGTAGGCCTCGTCGCTGCCTACTATCTGCCACTTGACCCCGATACACCATCGGCACGGTTCTCTTTCACTGGCATCCTTCGTCCTTCCCACCTCTCTTCCTACCCCCTCCTCCAGCGATTTTCGAGTCGAAGAATTCCCTCTAATTCGATGGGTGTAACATGTTTTGTTAGGAGACTGAATATTTTATGAATAATCGTACTTTTGTGGAAGAGTTTTATGAAACAGAAGCTGAGTGGAAATCTGTTTCAGAATTCGTATCGTGACTCCTATTTTTATTTTGATATTTTATCTAGAGAGTGTCACGTAATAAATGAGCAATAAAGTAAATGTCCCAGTGCCTAAACGCTTAAGAGGTCAAGTGTCCCAGTAAGTAACCAACCTGAAACTGTGTATCCCGATACTTTAATTATGAGGTCCAAGAAACTGAGGATACTACATACTTTATGATACTTGTGTTTATGCTTAATTAGGTGTAAGTAATACATTAGATCCAAGTCTGAAATTGAATAAAAAAATCAACTGTCTAGCTATGAGGTTGCTCCTATACTAAAATTAAAATTATTTACATTTACAGCCAACTATGTTATAAATATTTTGAATAAAAATGGACCACCATGAGCATCAGTTGGTCTCAGGAAAGTCTTATAGCATCTTGTTGTTCCCGTTATTTCTCACAATCAGACACACCGCGTATTCCTTCTGTATTGGCTCTGTCTTGAACTCGCGAGGAATTTCCCAAAGCAAAAACTCAGGGGGAAGAGCGTGGGCGATGCCGACATTGTCCAGCTGGAGCGATACAGCACGGACCTGGGGTCCCTCGCCTTTTATGCACTCGATGCACCCGCGAGATGCAACGATGCGGGGAACAATGCCGCGAAAGCTAGGGTAGATTCGTTAGCCATACTTGGAGGAGCTCGCAACTCCTTCAAAGGACACGGTGGGTGGAATGAGGACTGTCCATGAGAAAAAGTGCGCCTCTGTTTTCATTATGCTATTATTTAACCTCGCCAGGGACGCTGGCACGCACAATGCTTAGAGAGGTTCAGTGTCTTAACCCTTTCATGCTTGGGTGCGTGCAGAGGCTACTTTGTGTTTCAACTTGCGACAACTGAAGAATAAATATATTTGTTTCGGAATCTTACGTTTACAGAAGCCTATTGGTGAGAAATAAGAGACTATAATAGAGGAACACTGTGACATATGGGTAAGGTAGAAGACCCAGTAATTGACCATGTCCTGATACTTGGACACTATTCCTAATTTTATTTCATTTTAAGCTTAAATTGTGATGTTCCTAATAAATACAAATTTGAAAAATACACAAAATAGTATAGAATAGTATACTCACTTATTAGAATGCAATTTAAGTGTCAGGACATGCATGTTTAGGTTCTCTACTTACTAGATCATGTGATATCTTAAGTGTCCAGGTATTGGGTCAATTCCCTTACCCCATTGCAAGACTGAGAAACCAAAATGAAACTCCAAAGTCCCCATACCCTATAAAATACTCGTCCCAAAATTTCCCTCAGGTTTCAAATACTAAATTTACTGTAAAATTTCGTGTAATATTAAATATATGCAAATTGCAGAAATTCTAAATTAAGTTCTGCAGTCAAGATCCAATCTGACCCAACTCCATTTTTCTTATTTCTCGAACGAAAAAATAAACCCGATCACCCATCTCTCATCACAGTATTTTACATAGTTTATAGGCAGTATTAACCCTTTGCACTCTGAGGTTACGATTTTCTATTCACCTTATCCCCCGAAAGGGGACAACCGAGTGCAAAGGATTAAATCTCTCTTCATAACATAAGTCAGATAGATTCCCATCAGCCCAATAAAATTAAGAGAAAGCAGTAAAATTTAATTCCACGAAATATAGACTTGGATTAGTCTGCCTTCCAGGCACAGAAATGCAGAAACCCAGGACCTTTTCGGCAGGCCTAATATAACGATCAAAAGAAATGACTGTCGTGTTATAAAACGGCGCCAACCGCGATCAAAGTGGAATGAGAAGGCCAGGGGCGAGACGTACTGGCCCTGAACTTGAATTCGGCACAGTGGCTCGAAACGGGCCTCGGCTCCATTTGTGAGGCCCAGGGTTCAACGTCTTCGAAAGTTTTTCGAGAGTCCCCCATGGGCAGCTCTCTCGAAATTCCACAACAGCGATTGTATACATCATCCGGCGTTACACGACGGAGGACGTGCGTGAATTACGCATCGCCGATTGCGATTTCGAAACCCGCCACGGCTCGTCGGGAGTTCATTGCCACCTGGCCGCGTGTTACACGCTCGCGCCTGCCTTCTATTTACACGGTTCACGCTTATCTGCCATGTGATCGCTGCTTTGTTGCAATTCGTGGCGGTCACTTGAGCCACTGCTGTCGAAATCGTGGCAAATTCGGGAGAGGTCAATGATCGATGGTCTTAGGGTGGTCTTGATACCTTGTGGACACTGGGGACAGTCGGTGAAATATTTTTATTCGTTATGAAGTCGATGGAGGTTAGGTATAAATGTCGAGTTTAGAGAGAATGGGGGTTGCTTTTCTGGGGTTAATTGTGTGGTTGCAAGGCAAAATGACGTGTCACATATTTTTATTTTCAAGATATTAGCATTTCAAGTTTTCGATTTGGATACCGTCTTAGAGACTCGGGAAGTGTTTTTGAACTTCTATTTTTAAGTAAACAGATTCTTTTCTTTCTGAAAATATAGATTCTGTATTCTAGATCTCAATTGTGGTTGTGAAGCAAAGCGATTTATGTCAGATTTTTAAAACATTTTAATTAGTCTTAATTCATATCTAGAATATAGAATCTATGTTTTCGGAAACGAGAGGGGCGTTAAAAGAATTTTTCGCCTAAAAATAAAGCTTCAAGAAGACACAAGTTCATAAGGTCGTACTGACGCTGGAAACTTTAAACGCCAATATCTCGAAAACAGAAGCATGTGACTTAGAACATTTTGCCTTACTGCCATAAAACTAGTGAAACGACATGATTCTCTTTCAGGTGAGAGAAATTCAACTGTTTTAGATTTTTTACTCACAATTAAACCACTTTCGTGATTCCTAAAACAAATACTTTCTAACTTTTAGAAATTCGAGTGCTGACGATGAGAGTCAATGGCTTCACGAGGCATGACCTAGGTCTTTAGATACCCTCTCTTTAATACACAAGACTAATCCCCAACTGGTCTCGTGAGATCATTAGTTACAACTAATAATAAATTGAAAACATAGTAGTCAAAAGTCAGTTCTCTGCTCACTATTATTACTTCCCTTTTTGGCGCTGAAATAACAATTGTGTCACATTCTATTATATTATTGGCACCATACCAAATCAATTCTTAAAAATTTGTCCCCAAAATTTGAACAGGCTCAGTAATTCTCGTGTTAAAATCTTTCATAAATGCATAGAGGTCCACACTCAGCTCACGAGCCACAGGATCACGAAAAGAGATCGGCGCCAATCTCGCTATTCTCGTCCCCAATATGGGCGCAAGATATCAACGAAGGAAATTGGCCCACGTGGGGAACGGCTCGGTAATCGATCGAGAGACGTTTTCACTGCGACGACCCACTTCTGTCTCTGTCGGCGCATGCACCCGGCTGCTCGCCACCAGGTGAAAGTTCTGATCTCGAACGTGAAACCGCCGCGGGATTTTCACGTCATATCCGATCGCGGGAGCCTGGTCCCAGATCGCAAAAAGAATGTGAAAAGCGCGAGCTACGCCGGATTCCGCGGGACACGGTCGCGCGGAGAAAGTCGAGCTGCTCTGGGTTTCACGGGGGGGCCAGGGGAGGGATGTCGTTCCGTTGATTCGCGACAAACAACGTTCAAGTTCACGGTGGAACCGTGAATCGAGTTCTCGACTGTTCTACGAATGCCACTGGCTTTCGCCGTTTCTTGCCGCGTCGTCACGCCACGATCGTTTCATTGCGAGATCGATGCGCAGATGGAGCGTTTCGCGAGCTCGGGGAGCTTCCATGGGAACTATTGCATTCGTGTACAGAGTGTTTCAGAAAGTATGGGACCCACTTCGGGAGTTCATTGTACGCCTAAAAGCAATGAAAAAGAGTCATATAAACGCATGTCCTACTTGTCTTCGTTTATGAGATACAATGAATTTTATGAACAGAGTAAACTCTCTGTTCGGCCTCTCTTTTCGTAGACCACAATAGGTCGTAAGATAGATTTTTAATTGGACCTGGTTTTCTTGATGGGAAACTAAGAGAAACAAAGTGTATAATAGCAAAATGGTAACACATTTTGGTGGAGTTTATTATACTAGCTCTTCACACCAAACATAGTAGAAATATATAGCAGCGATCTCGAAAGGTATCACCTGTATCTAAAACAGGAGATAAAAGAAGCCTGAAAATAAAAATGCAGAACGTTCTCGGCGAACTGATGCAACTTCTTGCGTGAAAGTAGCCCTCTTCCCACTCTCCCCTTCCTCGACTCCCGTCGAACAATTTCCTTCGAGTAATCCACGACGAAGCCACGAAAAAAAAGCAAACTTTTCTCTCATCAATCTCCACCTCCGAGCAGAAGAAACCAGCGACTCATCCTAATCTGCGGAAAGACATCTGACAACAGTTGGAGGAGTTTCACCCGAGCAACGCAGCCAGATGAAGAGGTCTCGTTTCTTCGAGCTCTCCATTCGTAGAGGCGCGTTGATCGTGGGTAAATCTAAATGGGATCTAACCTCGAAAACGTTACGCGATAATGGTACTTTTCCGCTGCTGGTCGATCCGCGACGGCATAGATTAGAAATCTCTTGGGAGGGGGAGGCGACGATAACTGGCTTCCCGTCACGAAAGCCAATCTCTGCGGTCCTTCGACAGAAGAGAGTTCACTCGTGCCCTCCCCCTCGAAAGCGCAATTTTCCTTGGCCGTGGCACAGCCGCGGCACAGCCGTGGCACCGATCATTTTCTCCACGCCGGAGATTGTCTCACACCGATTACCTAAATGATTATACATCCTGCCGCCACTTTCATCGCGACTAATTCGCGACGGTATTACTCGACAGTTACTTCTAAACGTAAAAGGAGAGTTACCGCTCGGGAGAAACACTGCGCCTGGAGAAAGTCTTTTTTCCATTTCTCCCAGACGATTTTCGCTGTGCACGATGCTGTCCCCGATCGGCATCGCGAAAATTAGATTCTGCTCGATCGAAGCTGCTGTTGCATGGACTAGGCACGAGTACAAATGCTGTTGATATATAGTGTTCGATTCGGTGGGATTAGCTGCAGGTACAGAGTAAAATGGATCAGATGGAAATATAGGAACATAGTTTTATTTGGACACTTTGACATTATTGGAAACGCATGAAATATTTGTAGTGTTTTACACTAACTTATTTTTATCCACATGTGTAAACCTTATACAATCATGTAAGGTGAGATTTATAGCCAAGACTATATCATAGAATTTTACTTGGTACATTTTATCAGTGTCCAAATACTTGTGTATAATAATATAAGTAATTCTATAGTGACATTAACAGACGAATGAATTCTTGCAACTGGTTACTTATTTTCTCAAAGATTCGCATATACAAAGTTAGACCTTCATATGAAGCATCACGATTTCATCGCTGACCAGGAGAAAGGGGGAAGGTCTCATTAATTGGTTCCTCTCTGAGCTCTTTCTCCTCTTTCCAGGGTTACCTCCCCTGTCCCCTCTACCTGCTGATCAGCGTTTGCAGTAACTGCGAGTAATTCTCCGGTAACACCGCCTGGTAAGCGATGAAAGTGCAGCGGACGTATAACCACTTGGGTAATCGCGGCGAGAGATATCCCAAGTGAGAGGCTGTCGGACATCCGACTCGTTCCGTCAAATTGAGACCGCTTGGTGAACGTTCGACGATTCTTTGGTCGATCGCCAGGGAAATGGAGACTAGGTACAGTGTCGTTTCTTGTTATCCATTTTTACAACAACTCGCTAAAATGTTAAGAATTCTACATTTTCTGCGATCTTTCTTGCTAAACCTGATAAACCTGATTGGTCTTAGGAATCGCTTTTGGCAGCGTATTGGAAGGCCAAGATTTTAAATGAATGGAGAAGATCGAGTGTCCACGTGTGAAATAGAATACCTACTTCGAATCTGAACTGTTAAAAATAAGCTAAAATTAGAAACTGTTAAGTCTGGGTTAGGTATGCTAAGATTTTAATTTTGGAAAAGCAGAGATATTAATTTTTTAATTTCAGTAGTTAGAGAATATATTTTTTTAGTATAGTATATAATATATACTTAATGTACATATACTATATAATTTAATATAGTAATTAGTATATTTTTTTTAGTTTCAAGAAGATTGAGTTGAGAAGATTCAATACTTCATTTCTTGGAGTATTTAAAGTTCAGAGAAAGAGTTAATCTCTAATACTCTTTACTGCAAAAGTGGTGGGAATATAAAATAATAAGGAAGGAGAACACTTTAAATTAAAAAAAAATGTAGACTTTCTGTAATCATTTGTAGATTAAAAAGCAAAAAGGTAAAAGTGGAATATCACAGAAACTCAAACGAAAACCATTTTGTACAATTTTCTAAAACATGGCAATATCCACTTTAAAATTTCTTCTCAGACCATTTGAAGAAACTTTTTCGAAGATTTCGAAAAGAAAACGATCGTGCCTCTAAAGAAGTGGCAGGAGAGAGGAAACTGGACGCCAGTGTGCCCCTTCCACCCCCTTTCTCCGTGCCCCAGCCCAGAAGCGCGTAACAACCAGCACGCGATGCACTTTCATGCAACTTTCAGCTTTCCATCGGCCGCGATACGAGCGGAATGGAAAAGAAACCGCGTCTCCCACGTTGTCCATGTTGCTCGACAGCCCTCCACCCCTCGACGATGAAATCTAACGCGTCCTCCATAAGGAGGCCGCGCCTAATCGTCCACTATGCGTTCATTGTTCACCGCGGGAGAACAGGCTAGGTGAAAATTCCTCGAAAGCCACTGTTACGAGCCCATTTTTCTCTCGACTGTTAATCGAGACCGACCTTGGCGAAGTTTCTACTGCGTTTCTCTGGTTAATTGATACATCAATTGTGCTGTGATGGATTCTAATGTGAGTCCTGAACACTAATTAAGGGTTGGTGGGATGAGAGTGGAGATAAGGGATTATGTTTCTTAGACGATTGAATTGTGTAAATGGGAAGAGAAATACAAGTACTACTTGCGTCCCATGAGAAGTTCTCTGAATTGCATTAGAGGCAGTGCTTTCTAGGGGACTTCTCATGGGACACGAATAGTAGCTATTGTTGGAGGTAATAGAAGAAGAAAGTTTTAGGCGAATTTCAGAGGTAGAGATTTTTTCTTCTCTTAAGTTTATAGCTTGATATTAAAATATAGTGACTAGAGTGGAATAAAAAAATATTTCTTTTATGAACAATTTTTTAAAATACTTTTTCAAGTATTTTATCTGTTGAGTCTGTCACACTCTTCGTATCTTCTTTTTAGGTAGAATTAATCATGCTGGAAGATGGATGGATAAAATTGCTTTCCTTCTTCTACATTTCATGGAGTGATTCTATGTACCCTGTGTGATAAAATGTCATAGAAATTTGGAGTGATCTTGGAGAGAGAGTCCATAAAATTTTGCAAGATCATGAATGAGTTTCCCGAAGTTCAAGGAAACTGGCGATCACGAGCCTTCGAGTTAGAGCTCTCTCCAGCGGTCTCTCTTTCCCGCTGCCTTTTCCATCGATTTCGAAACCCGATGGACTCGTTCGAGTGGACGTGACACTACGAGTGTCGGAAGCGATCGGCCGAAGAGAAAGAGAAAGGTGAAGTGCACGCAGCAACTGCACCAACGTGCACGTCCGGAGAAGAAAGTGCAGCGATGACGTCTGCGCCCACCTCGTCCACCTAGCGATGGGAACGAAGCCCTCGTGGGTTCGTTGTGGTTTCTAGATGGTACCTGATGCTATCCACTACAGTTAACTACAGTAGAATCTCGATTACTTGTGCCTCAGATGCCTCAATTGTTCAGAGTTACTGTTTCAAATTAAAATATTCAAATTTCAAAATGCCAGAATATTTCAATATTTAAATTTGGAATATTGCAACACAGATTTTAATATTGGAATGTTCCAATCTTCGAATTGAAAAATATTCAAATTTGAAAATATTCGAATTCAAAAATATTCAAATTTGAAAATATTCAAATTTAAAAATATTCAAATATTTAAACCTTCTCATTTTCAAATTTTCCAGTATGCAAGTACAGCAAAACCTCAAATCTCTTTTATTCAAGCTTCGAAACTTGTAATACTGAGTGATATTATACTCCATCCCCTAAATCGTTAATTACTTCTCTACAATGTTTTAGCACATTAGTAAGTGTAATTCCAACTGTACTGAATTAGCCTATAAAGAAACATATATTTAAGCTGTAATCCTTACAGATATTTTCTATCCCACATAAATATCCTCGAATCTGCTCCCATTGAGATTTGTCGCAACAGTTATATAAATCCTTCTCGACTTTAATGCCTAGCCTTGCAATTAGCATCGATACCATAGCAATTCCACTGGTTTATTGATAGCCATCATGGTGATATAATAACCTGTAAAAATAAACTCTGAGCAGCCTACCAGGAGCATTCCTTGCCATTGCCATCGTAACTAGACTCCAGCATGAACAATTTCTTGCCTGCTTCTTACTACTCTGGAAAACACCCATCGATCAAGCACTCATTCCTATCTGACTTCGAGTGTGTCCTCTACTTCGAGTACTCGTAACTCGGATAACACACTCTGCAGTTAACATTCTGCAATCGATGCTCGTTCACACATCCACACGCCTCGCCGATGAACGAATGCTTCTCGGTTTCGAGGAAGTTGCTCATCGCTGTGAACAGTTTCCACAGGATCGATCACTCCCATCGCTACCTGGCGATTCCCACCTCCACCTTCGAGTACCTTCGCGTACCACCTCCTCTGCCAACTGTCCCCCCTCTCGTTTGGCCGTCGTTGCCAGCGTTCTCGTCGAAACCCTGAAATCACGAGGAGAGACCGGACCTACCTCAAGATGTTCATGCGACCTGAATCAGCGGAGCCTTATGACGAGGCACTTTGCCTGCAGAAAATACGCGTCTCGAGCAGCGGGGCTTTACGCAACAGCCAGCGAGGAAATCGCTGGCTCGACGATTATTGTCGATGATGCTGTATCTTTTTATTGGTTTCATCCTGAACGACCGCTTCGGAATGATTTGTCGGGAATTGGTTAATCTAGTAGGCGGATGATGAGGATTTCCAAGGTTTGCGTTTCTATAATATGTGTGAAATGAGAGTGGAGAGGTGGCTGGTATTCGCTGTAAAATTCAGAGTTGGCGTGAGAGACGAGATTATGAGGAATAGGAGAGATCTGTTTTTGAGATTGGCAAGCTTGAACTTAACTGGTATAACGGAGCTAAGCTTTTAATATCTGTTGTGGAAAATATGAGGGAATTACTGATTGGAGATAATAGTCTGGAAAGCTGTGAGTCTTGGTTACTATCATTAGCTAATCAGTTTTGATAATTGAATGGCAGGAGTACTACATTGTCTTCTAATATTGGCATCATACCAGTTAAGGATTAACTTGCAGTAGATCAGTATTCATTGGTGTGAGTTCATTCCTATATTTGCTAGTTTTGTTTTAATCCATTTAATATCTTGCTACTTCTTATTTTTAAAATTTTTGTTTTAGTTTCACCTTTTACCTATATCTAATACATTAAAATTTCACCTTGAATCCACTAAAATCAAAATGAGTGTTCAAATATGGAGATACAATCAACTACTGGAACATCTACCTCAGTACACATATTGGACCCAATATCAAGAAGTCATTTTAGAAAATCCACCCTAGCTTTCCTCTTCCCAACAGGCCACTCTCAACCAAGTCCTCCTAATCCCAGCCATTTCTCAAAGTCTCGGGAACAGAAGTCCACTCTGTGGTCCCCCGAAGCGTCGATTCGATCGGCATCGTGGTAACTGGAACGCGGCCGAGGCTTATTTTGCTCGTAAATCGCTCGCGTCGGATTCAATTACCTCCCCCGGCGCGGCGGTTTGCATTTCGCGGTTTTAGTGTGTCACGTGAAAGTTCCAGCGCGCATCGGTTCGGTTCTCGCGCCCGTGCCCCTCTGTAACGGTTTCGAATCGACGAAACGAGGCTACCGGCGGAAAAATCGCAGCAACGCCTCGCCTAGAAAGTTGACCGCGGCCAGGATCGGCTGCTTAATCTCCACGTTCGCCAGCCGAACCTCCAGATCCTCGCGACTCCTTTCTCGTAGAGACTGTCCACGCTACGACCCTAATTTCCACGTTTCGAGTAATTAGATTGGAGGAGGAGGTTCGCTGATTAATGAGAGATCGTCTGGTGGCCGAGCTGCCTCGTTAGAGCACGCTCGTTTGAGATAGGTCTGGGCTGGCGATAGGTGCAGAGGTGGGTCAGTGTCGGCGACTGTTACGCGGATGCCGAGTCTAGGGGCAGAGATCTGCGGTCCAGATAACAATTAGATCAATTAGTGCAGTCTGGTCTGAGCTGGGCCTGGCCCATAATTTTTCAATTGTAACATCGTGCACCAATTCATTTGGTGGCTGTTGTGTTTGATGCTGGAGTATGTGGAGGGAGAATACTATTGAGGAAAAGAGGAGGAGAGATTTGGCAGAGAGTATTTTCAGCTCTGGGTCTGCTTAATTCTTTTAGCTTCAGTTTGAAGTAGTATAATGGAATTATAATATTCATGCTACCTCATTTTCAATATTAATTTGTTATTATAGTAGAACTTTGATTTACTAGGACTCAATTCTTAACAGATTTTTTTATCTAGATTTATTATTATTCAGTAGATACCATTGCAATTAGGGTACAACAGAACATGAATTAAGGTCTGAACTATTGAATAATATATTATTCAATATTATATCAGTATAACATATTCAATGAATAATTCAATATAATATTGAGTAATAACCCCCCAAGAAAAATATTAACAATTAGCCATCACAAGAATACATCAAGCTCGAGCTCAACATTAAGCCCGTTAATCGAAGCTCTGCTGTGTATCAATGAATTACATCAATGGATTATGCATCACCCACATATAAGCATTAACAAACCAACAAATTATAAATTTCTTGCGTCCCATTATTAAACATTCTTCACACTGAAATCACAGTGATTCTATTACACTAACCTCTAACACCAACACCATCATTCAAGGGTTAACAGACACCTGCAACCCAATACGGTCAAAGCCAATCCACGTCCTCCTACAATTTCGATCAGACAAGACGTCCACGACCAGTAGCCGTCTCGATTATCGCCCAATCGTCGCGATTCGAGGGAATGATAGCAGCAAGGTCCGAAGCCACCGGGTGGACGCGCTGGATTACGCAACGTGCGTGGTTAGGAGACCCGAGGCTGGTTCGTTCATAGGTTTCGTTCGACGTGGCCTTCGGGGAAATAGGCCAGCCGATACACGAAGATAACAATTACGGTTGATACTAGTGTCTCGAGCGCGCGGCGGCCAGCAAGAACAGTCGTCACGTTGGAAACTGATACGTTTCACCGTGATCCCGGTAATTATGTAACGGAACGAAGGTCTACGGGATATACAGGCTGTTTCATAACATGTGGAACCTACTTCAGGAGTTGATTCTGTGCTTAAAGACAAGGAAAAGAAGTCATGTACACAGGTGCCCTATCTGTCTTCGTTTATGAGATATAATGAATTTTATGAACTGAGCAAACTCTCTGTTCGACCTCTTTTCCATAGACTGCAATAGCTCGTAAGCAAGATTTTTAATTGGAGCTTCTTTTCTTGATGGGAAACTAAGAGGAACAAAGTGCGTTGATTTTTTGAGCACGCGATTATAAGAAATATTAGAGGGAGTTCTAGTCAAGTCAAATGAAGTGGTCTTGAAGGTCCTATTACATGGTCTGCTCCTTTGGATTTGAATCCATTAGATTTTCATTTTTCAGACATTTAAAATTTATTGTATATGCAACATCGATTGAAACTGCTGAAATGGTACGAAATAGAATAGAGCAAGGCTTCCAATAAATTCGAGAAACAGCAGGAATGATAGAGAGAGTAACTAGATTGATGTTGAGACGAGTGCAGGCTTGTCTTCAAATGCAAGGTGGTCATTTTGAGCGTCTTCTGTAAAGGGAATTAAGACAGAAAATTGATTATATGTCGTAAACGAAGACAGATAGGACATGCGTTTACGTGGCTATTTTTCAATGTTTCTAAGCGTGCAATCAGCTCTCGAAGTGGGTCCCACATGTTATGAGACACTCTGTAGATCGCAAGGCCTACCACGTGTCACAACCTACGATCTCTTAAATCAAACGCGGGGACAATCGTTCCATATGAATGACACGGTTCAGCTGTCCGCGATCGCTAATAGACTTGGAACGCCTCGAGACTCGGACACGTGACAAGCACGATCAGCGAAGGCTTGGCGCCTTTCTTTCGTGAACTGGGAATGGTTATGAGGAATTCTGTGGATTTAATGTTCAGGATATCTGGAACAGAGGTAGCTTAAGCTAGCTATGCAAGATCAGTTTTACATCAGTTTTTTACCTGACGCAACACTCAGATCTTTAAACTGATGGAGAAGGTGTGAAATCAGAATGAGCTACAAGTCCATTTAAACCTAATTCAACGTTTCCTAAAATTTTTATATATAAACAGATTAATATGTTAAAGTCATCTAAGGATTTAAAATTTTGGCGATTTTGAAACGATGGAATATTTAAGTATCTATGTATTAGAAAATTGGAATGCCTGTATATTTTGAAATTTGAATATTTAGGTATTACAATATTGGAGCACTGAATTATGCAATATTTAAATAGTGAAATTGTAAGAATTTCGAGCTTTTGAATATTTAAGAAAAGGTCGTTAAGAATTTACAACTGATTTTAGGTTCTTCACGGACAGGTGAGCGTACACGTATCCACGTCACCTATAAAGGGGTTAACCGATTTGAATATCGAACTTGCAGAGTGCCACATAGCCGCCAGAGCGTAAAGTAGGGTGTAATAAACCCAATAGAAGGTCATAAAAATGGCAAATGAACTGTCAAATATTTTGATCGCAATCGGTGCGCGTGTGTTGAACAATACGTAGGACGAGGTTGAAATACGTTTCAGCGCAAAGTCCAAGGAGTTCCAGAAAGTTCCTCGACGACGTGAATTTTAACGACGACTCGTAAACTTTCGCGAGAGGACGCATTCAGATACGGTATCGCGTTAACAAGCGTTAATTATTTTAGTATTCGCTTGTTTTCGAGCGATGAGGTTCCTTTACATACAAACGTCCCGTAAAGGATGGACATTAAGCAGGAACAATGGACACTAAACACAAATGAGGTAATAAAATCGATCGCAATGCTAAAACCGTCTACATTCGCGATAAAAGCGTTTCAATTGTCCCGCCGATAAGACGGTGACCAATTTCGTTGTATCGAGGGGGCTTGTGGCTGTTTGCCATCGAACTGATTGCAGATTCTAGAGTCGAGGGCTCGATGTATAGGTGTTAACGACAGGTGTTCGAAATTTTAAGATGTCATTCTATATGGTAAAATAAAGCGACACTAAAAATAAAAGAAGAATAATTGAGGGTTTGTCCTACAATCAGAGATATTGATTGTTGACTCTTAACTGGTATGGTGGGGTCACAGCATGTGTGCTACCTCACTTTTAATAGGTACCTGTTTGTTATGTGACAGATCAATTACTCGTAGATAAGTAATAAAAAACCTGAGAAAATGTAAATTTTCTGTTTGTTAATATCCCTGGAATGCCATTCTGGGGTCTTTATTTTAAAATGTTCTTTAATAGTTTTTGAGCGTTTCAATTTTATAGCCTGAAACTATATACTTGAAAGTATGTCAGTGAATTTTTAGAGAAATTTTTACATATTCAAAATGTGTGAAAAGTAGACTAAATCTGGAGGACCCAGTGTACCCTGTGGCAGTCCACAAAAATAGTGTACTATTCCAGGGTTATTTATGATTGCTGATAATAAAATGACAGCAGTTCTACAAATTGTGTTACAATACTGACACCATACCAGTTAAGGGTTAAAAATACACCTAAAGTGGTCAGAGAAGTGTGTCTGACTTAAGACTCATTCTACTGACAGCGAGGTCGAGCCAAGTCAGACGCAGCGATGTCAGTAGAATAACCCTCCGTATCAGACACAGTTTACAAGCACTTTGAGCACATGTATTTCAAAAGTGACACAACTTAAAAAACGTAATTTTTTAATTACAGCTACAAATCAGTTTACTAAATACACCTCTATTCATTCATAAAAAGTTAGGTATTCAACATCAAAATTACACAATTTATTCAAACAACTCTTCATACGTAAACTGCATAAAATTCATCCTATCTCATAACCGAAGTCAGATAGGACATGCCTTCATGTGACATTTTTTTCATTAGTATTAGTTACACAATCACTTCCAAAGTGGGTCCCACGTGTTATGAAACACCCTGTAGTACAAGAATCAGGAAAGTAGAAATCGTGAGGCGAATCCTTTCCCTACGAGAAAAGGAGCACGACGACTTCTGGAAAGATCGTGTCTACGACTGTCGAAGGTCGGCCTGAATCGCAATAGGTCTCGGAGGTCAGGCTGATTCGAGCTTCGAGCATTTAATTCACTTACTGAATGATGAATCAACCGTGAACTGATAACTGGCGCGCACGTAATCCACGGCTTATTGCGGATGCCGCTCGGCTGTTTCATCAACGGTGTCCGCTCGAAATGTTTTCTGTTATTGAAATTGCTCGGGCCTTTAATCACGCTCGCCATGCGGAACGATAATAAGCGGAGCTGCGCCTACGATTTCGCTAAGGGGATTGTTTGTCGGCGATTCGAGCCCGAGCAACGTGATGCACTGTCTCATACAGGGTGTCCAAGAAATTCTAACGAAGCTCTCAATTTTCTGATTGGTTAGTCGTGGCTTTCAATATGCACGTACGTACATTCGTGTTTGACTAATAATCGTCTTATGGCCGTAAATTTCAGAAGTCTTTAAGACGTAAGTACGCTGTCTGTGTTTTTAAACGTTCAAATTATGCCATAAGACGTTCAGGCATAAAATAGTCGTCTTCGTGGTATCGTATTCTATCTGAGTATATAATAGTTCCTCGAAATGAGCTCGGCGATATTTCTTCTTAGTTTTTCAGAAGCAATCTCATTTTCCTTTACTGTTTTCACTGATAAAGTAAATATGTACCAATGACACGTTGTTTTTTTTCTCGGGAACGTGTTTCATGTGGTTTATGAATTCAGTGTTGATAAGAAGTCTATATTGTGTTTGATATAGTAATTGTTTTCGAGAAGGAAGCTTTAAATGTGACAAGCTGCTATTATTTTAGAGTACCTTGTAAATTCAGTACACTAATACTGAAGTGTTAAATTATAGTTACAGAAAAAGGGAATTTGAAATTTTGAACGTTTGAAAATTTAAAAATTTAAAAATTCAAAAATTTGAAAATTTAAAAATCAAAATATTTTAATATTTACGTAGATATTTCAGAATTGAAATATCTCTACAAGTATTAGAAAATTCAAATATCTGAACATTTTCTCATCGCTAAATTCATCCTCTGTAGTGTTCCAACTTTCTCAAAAACAGAGACCCAAAATCCATCAAACGAGTAGTTCTATCCTCCCACGATCCCCCTAATAATAACAAAAAAAAGTGAAAGATCTCGACCATCGGTCTTTGAGTCACTCGAACCTGAAGTCAATTATCTCAGTTCTTTGATCAAAAATTGCCTAATGGAAACTCCTTTCGAGATATCCTTTTTGTCGATATATATTCGGTGCGTGCGTCCGCGCCATGGAAATGATCTAATCGTTCGCTTAGCAAACAGAGGCGATAGCGTGCACCGTCTGCGTGACTTTTTGTAACGACTCCCACACACATGTGTATAGTTACGATGGCAGAGGTTCGTACTGCTAATCGGCGATATTTCATAACCAGTGAATCGAACAAAACATTCGGCCAGTCGATTTCGCAAACGGCGGAGAGGATTCTTAGTATCTCGCACGGAAAACCTGCCACGGATTGAGAAATCCACTCGCGCACACGGATGAATAATTGGTTATTTCGCGTTACTTCTCTCGCGTTTGTCCTACGCTTTGTTCCTTGGCTAAGTATAGAATCGAAGCTGGGAGCATCGAGCTTGTGACCTGCGATCGGATGCCAAGGATGAAGCGGTAAAAAGGACTGTTCAGAGCTGAGGTGGTTGCGCCTGAGACAGATTTTAATGTAATAGTAACCTTCCCTATATAGGAAATACGTCGATGCAGTCAGTACTGCTAGCTGCTGACTTAGTTTTTATGATTAGGTTGGCCAATGATGCACTATATTTGAAAGTATGTGTGAAATGATTAGTTTGGGCAATGATGTAATTACATCTGAATGTATGTGTGAAACCAGGGGGATCTATTTGCATACTGTAACTATATGGATCCATATTTTGTCCAGATGCAACCTTGCCAGCTCTGTGCAGTACTGGTTGCCCTCTGTTCTTAATCATTGATTAGCTAAGAGCTTAATTAGTAGCTTCGAGGCTTCTGTTCTATTTCTGCTGGCCTCTACAGGTGAATACTTAAATAGGTGATCAAGGAGGATTCTTGTTAAATGTGAAATAGAGAGGATTGAGGAGTCCTCAGAATTTTTGGAGATCCTGTACCTAGATGGTATCTTCTGGAATGGATTCTAGTTTCGTCTTTCCTGTGTTTGCGTCGTTTCTGTAATGTTTTGGGTTATTTCAGTATGATGAATCAACTAGTTTCATATTTCACCTTTTGACGTAGTCAGTGAGTCGTTCTTTGAAGAAGGCCTTGTTAGGTGACTCAATTGCTAATTGACTTATTAAGGACTTAGCAACGAAATGATTAGGTTTCTTTAAATAAAATAATATATTCTTTAAAAAATTATATAAGAAAGAGAAATACAAAGAATACTTCTACTTTTCAATGTTCAAGCACTAGTGAAGCTGTATCAAAGTGTCTTAACAACACACGAAAAAATTGAATTCAAGAATATATAACCTAGTCAAACAAAAATTACAAATTATACATTAATAGTCCACAATATGTTAAGTTTAATATAAGATTCTATTTCCCCATGAAACAAATGTTAAAACGAGACACAAATACAGTAAAGGTACGAAATAGAATACAAGAACCCCCTAAAACCCTTAGCTAAACACCACTAATCTAAATCAAATACTAAAATTACCATTTCCCATCCACCAAGCTAGACGCTCTGCTCTCGCTTGTGCAATAAGATTTACAATTATTAGGAAGTGAAATCCCCCTTTATCTGAGCAACGACACGACCGTCAAACGAGCCCAATGACGAACAGCTCGAAACGCGACATACGGTCTGATTCACTTGGACAAACAGAGGACGAATGAGTAGACGCGAAAGTGCACGTGTAGGTGCATAAATATTACAAAGCGTTGATCGACGTTGTTGCAAGGTGATAAGGGAACCGTGTGCGCATCAGACGATGATTATCACCGCCGATAAGCCTGTTCGAGGTGACATTAGACAGCGTCTGGCTCCTACGGCCTGTTAATTGCGCAACGAATTTTGTTTATCGCTCTCCCTGCGCGCCGTGTCGAAATCAGCTTTGTAATCCGAGCAAACATACGCCCGCTGGGAAATACTGTTCCCTGTTTCCTCGTAATTTGCGTCTGAATGCAAACAGCTTGAACAATTGCCTTCGACTTTCAGATCGACGAGGAAATGACACTGACTTCGAGGTGTACAAGGTGGTACCAGGACAAGGGCAGTACCAGGGAAAAGGGGGTGACTAAGCAAGCGAAAAAGTAAGTTGAAAGTGAAGAATACAATTTTCAGGCTGAGGTTCTGAGAAAATTGACTTTGGATTTTAAGTAAGGATAAGTGCACTGAGGTACAGTCTTATTGTTAGAGGCAGTAGAAGGGTAAATGTGGAAAGGGGATGGTTCTAGATTACAGTAGAAAATATCAGTGGTTAGAGTGTGAGTATTAAACTTACACTGGCGCCCTTCAAGTACTCGATTATGATTTAAACTGAATTCTTTTGAAAATGAAGCAAGATGTATGGGGATTTTATTTTATATTTCTGAGTTATTTTTTTATGTAGAATCGCTAACCTTCCGCTTGTACCATCTGTTCTGGATCACCTTGTATAAAGCACGTCTGCAAAAATCGTAAAGAATTCCAGTGGAAAAGATACGATCATCTTCTCTTTCGTGAAGCTGAGATAGGGTAAGTTTCTTTTAAACAGAGCCACGAGTAGATTATCCTTCGTCGATTAACACATCATTTCTCAAGAGACCCTCAAATGTACAACATTCACCCAGTAAATGAAAACCGCCTCCAGGCAGCTTAATAAATACATAAAATTAATAAAAAATATGTACAGCCACGAAAGGATCAGGTCACTTTGCATTTATAAACCCTTCATCCCTTGAAGACTTCTCAAATTTTTGAACCCTTCAATTTTTCAAACACTTCATTCAGAAATGTTCAAAGTCTCTACACACACAGATATCTTATTCATATAACACAATAGAAAAAAAAAACTTCTAAATAAAACCATAAAGGGATCCCTCCCCAGTTAAAATGCCAATATTCAAAAGACTCAAACTTTAAACCCTTTAACTTTTCAAACACTTCATTCAGAAATGTTCAAAGCCTCTACACACACAGATATCTTATCCATATAACACAATAGAAAAAAAAAACTTCTAAATAAAACCATAAAGGGATCCCTCCCCAGTTAAGAAACCAATATTCAAAAGACTCTCAAGTGACAGAAAGTCCAGAAACTCGCACAGAACCGACGAACATAAAACAGCGTCCAAAAACACAGAATCTCAACTGGTCGAAGCCCCAGAAGCTGGCTGGCACTGTTAGAGCACGAGGAGGCGAGTTCCTTACCTATTTTTCAACGACGACATCGTCGTCGCGTCGACGAGATGACGCGCGGATAGACTCGCAAGAAAGGCACGGAAAAGGAGCGAGACGACGCGACTGGACGATTCCAACGCGAAGGAATCGAGGATGGTTCGAGAGCATGGGCTCGGCCCAATTACCAGGGTGCAAAAATCGAGGAGCAAGTAGAAGGCACGCTGGGGCCGGAAATAGAGCATCGTCCAGAGCGCTCGACTTCCTTTTATGTCGTCGCGGCCATTGTAGTATTTATGTAACAATAGAATTAGACGGTGAGTAGACCAGTGGGACATGGAATCGAAGGGAATCCAAAATAAACGAGCTCGACTTCGCGCTCTTGAAATAACTTCGAAAATCCAGATACCTCCAATGGGAAGATAAATGGAAAGCGATTTTTCGTGAGAATAAACGAGTGAATGATAAAATACGAAACTGCATTGGAGGCTTTGTTTCAGTGTTCTTAATTGCTGCAGAAGACTCTAAAATCCGCTTGCAATGTGTCTTACTTGGGACTTATTCTACTGCCAGCGCGCATCAGCCAGATCAGATACAGCGAGGACAGTAGAATTAGTCCAGTCCCGAGTCAGACACATTTCACGAGTATTATATTGATTTTCTCAATAATTATTACCTTCAAAACGAAGCCTGAAATAGAATTTTGTTTATCTTGCTTTTTCTCTTATTTTGGCATGAATTATTAAAAAACAGATAGCTCCAATGAGGAGCTAAATGGAAAATGATTTTTCGTGTGAGGGAACGAATGCAGGAGCGTCTGCAGTAATAAATCGATACAACTAGTTTGTAATGTTTAAAGGCAAAATGTAACTAATAAAGGAGATATTATAAATGTTCTTGAAATAAACGTATCGAGCGCAATCGGGACTCTTGAGGAAAGTATACTGGCGTATTTTGCTTCGTGTGAAAAAAACAGATAATGAGAGCGACAGGAAGTGCATCTCTGACGCTATCTCGAAGCTCGAGGACGCGTTTCGTTGGCCCTCGGGATCGAGGACAGAGTTTTGACTTAACGAATGTACGCTACTGTGCATAAGTACGTACTTGAACACTTCCAAGTTATCGAAAATATGCATATAAGATACTCTTCTGTGTTTCTGAAAATGTGAAATTGCATAAAAATTCGCAGTCTGCTGATATCAAGTGTTATTCTCGTGGGTATTTATAAACTTTATACGATAATCGTCTGTGATAAGCTATAGACAAAGCTATATCAGAGAGTTTTACTTGAAGAGTATTTTGTGCATTTGCAATAATATGAAAATGTCTAAATACTTATTCACAGTAGTGTATTTGTATATTAGGTCATACTACTTATCACACATCTGCGAGAAAATTGTCACAAGTTGAAGATATGGAATTCCTGAGAAAGAGGAAAAAGAAATTTCTATTTGCAATATCGTGAAAATTTGTCGCTTGAGATTACGAATAGCTAATATTGTGTGTTGAAAGATATTTCATGCAATTAAATGAAAATTGGTGATTTTTTTCGTGTTACACCTTTCGGAGAAAGGTGTGATATATAATAAGGTGGAACACAATAAAAGAGAATTATGACTCACGTAAATCCTTGGACTCCTCGTGCTTCGTATTCGTCTGCAAGAAAAATCAATTATATATTTAAGGTAACGTTAGAATACGGGTTATTTAAAATTCTAATTTCCTCATGTGCTACACAATATTCCATGAACACTATTTCCACAATATCCAACAGGCAGAAGTTACACAGTTGTCCTTCAAACTTCTCGATTTCTTAATTTCCATGGACGTCCTCTAATTTCAGTTAGTACTAGATTCAAAAGTGAATCACTTTATTCACAACTGATTTTTTAAAAATTTTGATAGACTATTATAAAATTAAAAATACTAATATTAACTGTTATTTTATTTGAATTTGAATTTAAATTTGAATTTGAATTTGAATTTGTATTTGAATTTGAATTTGAATTTGAATTTGAACTTGAACTTGAACTTGAATTTCAATATGAATATTAATTTAAATACCTGAAATAAGAAAGCTAAATATTCGAAAATAACTGCTCTGTCCTTAGCACAGAATAAAGTTACTTTCCCCTTACTTTAAACATTAAACAATAAAATAGTTGAAGTAGCTCATTACTACAAAATGTTACATATCATGTTAATTTCGAATAAAATTTGTTCGAGCTATAAGTGAGTTCGTTGCAACAGGGAAGTGTTCACGTATTTCCCAACTGTTTTTCGCCAGCGAGTCAAACTTTTCGACAAAGTGGCTTGCGTAATAGGGCATGGGTGTTGAATCACTCGGATTAAGGGGCTACAGAACTATTGTGGTTGATTTGACTGGTCGATGCTCGACGATGAGCAATCGCGTCGGGCCATGAGCTCGAGATGCTTGGCTGTTGTCCCAAACGGAAGAGATCGGCCAAGTTCGTTTAGGGCCACCATGGTCGACATTTTAATGTCTTGTTGCTATTAAAGCTAGAGCAGGCTTAGGTAAGTTTTATTTAAAACGAAAGTACAACATAACATTTTGAAATATAGTATGTCTTTGTTGTAACCTTATTGCTGCATTACTCTATAGGTATGTAATTTCACTTACAGTTTTTGATAAGATTAATGTGGTCAATGAGTTTAGAGATGTATATAGAGAAAATTGTAATAAAAAGTTTAATTCTTTTCAATCTCCTGAAAAATATGCAAATACTAACTTTGATTGAATTTTTTGGATTTTTTATGTAGACCACTTTCATAATTTCTAATCTTCTGAAAAATATGCAAATTAATATATGCATAACATTAATACTTGCGTATTCTTCAAAAGATTAGTAATTATGAAAGTGGTCTAAATAAAAAATCCCTAATATTTGAATGTATCTCTCATTTTATAATGCAAATTGATGCAACAACAAATAACTGATAAATTCAATCTTTTTAGATTTTTAACTCAGATTAAATTCATAATACAGTTATCGACACTCATACATCTTAAAAAGTTTGCTTATCCAGCCACTTTTGCCTCACGATTAACTTGGATATTAATTTAAGTAAAGCCTTGTTTATATTAGTCAAGTAGCTTGAATACAAGTGATTTCTAACAATTTGACCAATCTGAACGTGTTACATTATTTAACATGAAATATCCTTTCAAGCTTCAACTAAAGTTGACGTCCTTTTAACCTTTCCTTGCCTTGAAATACCCATTAATTGATGTATACCATGATGCATACTATGCCACACAGGATAAACTTCAAATAAACCAGCAAACATACGAGCGTCAAGGAAACTATCAAAAGTGCCCATCTGGTTAGAAAAATACATAACCAAATAACCATCATGCACCACCTCTTCCGACGCCATTTTTATCATAGTTTCATGACACCTAGAATTCAAGTTACATTCGAGTTCAGACCACCTGAACCCAAGTAACTTGGCTGATGTGAACCAGGCTTAGCAGACGTTCAATTAGGCTGTTCAAATATATCTCGAACATTTCACTTAAATAATACCCAAGCCTGACCAATCACTCGGTTGCCGTGCAACCGTTCTTCCGGTTGACTCACAGACACGATAACAGCTCGCCGAATAATCGGCTTACGTGTTCGCCGTCACGTAGGAAAACGAGTCGTTTTTCGAGGCGACAGCGCTGCCTGCTCTGTTTCCTGTGCCGATAGGCCGACGATAAGTCCTCGGGAAAAGCGAGAGAGGGGATTTTCTATCAGTGACGCAATGGGTTACCGTGACGATTACCATTCCGATTTATCGCCAGCGGCGACCGACGGTGGCTTGCCTCGCGAGATCACGACAATAACAATAGCGATTATTAATACGTAACGGACGTTATCGAAGGGACTTCGCGTCGCTCTGTGATATAAAGCGTAAACATCGATGGGAGGCAAAGAGAGGGCGGTGAGATAATTCACGGGTTATCCCTGCCTGGACAAATCGTTGCACTTTTGTTGGCTGCTTATCGCTGACAATATTAAGTAGCTATGAGTAATCGATAGACGGGGTATTGAAGGCGAGATGGGACTGAGGACGGGGAAGGTTAACGTGTTGTAGATGGAGAGTGATGTATAGGTTCTCAACAGTAGCTGAATATGTAACTTCACTTAACTTGGCCTTTAGAAATGTTGTTTGTTATGGCTTATCTAATATCTGGGCTAATGAAATGAACCTGAATTTGTATCTAAGACAGCGATACATGTCAGTGTGATAAAAATTATCGGGGTTGGTAGCGGAAAAGTTAGCTTCAGATAGGGTGTAATCCTCGAATTCTGTGACATAGGTTTTCGAGTCTCTAGGACATTTGATTTTCTCTAAGACTTCTATTCAATCTTGCTTTAGCAGCTTAATCATTTATAATTCATACAAATTTCATGGAAGTCCGAAAGTATAATAAGACCACTTCAGTGAAAAAATTGATAAATTTGAATGCCTAATGATAGCAAAATTAAAATAGCTACTAAGAACTGAAAGATTTAAATACCTGAAAACTGGAAAATGATAAAATCTACTAGAAATCTGGATTACCTACAAATTGGAATATTTGAACATTTAAAAATTTGAAAATCTGAATATCTACAAGCATGAAAGATTAAATACTCGAAAACTAGAAATTTGAAAATTTGAATATGTAAAAGTATGAAAAATCAAATATTTGAAAACTAAATATTTGAAAATTTGAATGTTCAAATGTATGAAAAATGAAATATTTAAAAACTGGAGACCTTCGAACCCTCGAATTAATAAAAACTCTACAGAAGATTTGTTCTCTCCGCTCGATTGAAACGTAAAAAATCGCTCGCCCACACCAACAGCACCAGAATCGTACATCTCCATCATTCATGGAGGATTGATACATCTTCGCATCATTTTTCCAGTTTTCATCGCTGGAACGTCGGCCTTCGCTCGTCCGTGAGCCCGACGATAGAATTTTCTTCGATCCACGTCAGCACTCTTTACGGTTGCCGTAATAGATACCACCTGCGCGATATTTCAATCTCGCGTACAACACGGCAGGAACAACCGATCGGCGTCCAGGCGATTGTTTCCTTCTTCGAATAAGGCCTGCTGCGTCAGATTTTCAAGAACGTCCTGACATACTACGCGAGTCGAGTAGAAACGGCCCAGTGCCTGGTCAGACACCATAGAATTATCTTCCTGGAGGGCAACTATCCTGAACTTTGATTTCCAGGAAGCAAAATCATCGAAAAGGGGGACCCAAGGAAGAAAGGGGACGCGATAGAATTTAATTAATTCTTGACTTGCTCGAAAAACAAGTGCGCTATCGTGACACGGACTGCGTAATTGGGTGTCAGTACGTTGCATATGCTGTTTGCATTAATAATGCGTTATGAAAGAAGTAAATAGCAGGAAAGGAATGTTTTTTAATGATAATTTAGTAAAATATCGTGCAACGTGATTTTACTGCTTTTTGGTTGAATTTTTTGTAGACATAATTTCAGTAAAAATAGCCATTAAAAATGGCCATCTTTGATGGCTATTTTTTATCTGAATTTTTTGTAGATGTAATTTGGACGACTTAGAGATGTCTATTCTTTGTCTAAACTTTTTATGCACGTCAACTGGACGTCTCAAAGACGTCTATATCTTGTCTAAACGTCTTATTACATATAACATCATCTTTAATACGTGTTACGAATATCTTTTAAAGCATCCTCAAAACACACTGATTTCTAACTTCAAACGTTCCAGTTCTGTTTTAGACATTTTTAGGACTTTACAGTACCTCTTCAAAGAGGTTCTTAAGACCTCTCTGCGTCACATAGAAGTCATCCCATCCCACCAAATCACAAACAACAACGATCACCCGAGCCCACTGAATTTTCGTTCAACGAAGCTATATTATCTCGACCCCTACCCTCTCCCTCGTGGTTCAAAGGGTCAGCCGATTCGTGTTTCCTGTTCTGAGCCTCCCGAAAATACCGTGTCCAGTTACGCAACCGAGCCGTACGGCACGCGCGATTGGAAATCGCCAGTGACGCGTGGTGGGTGTCGAGGAGGCGAAGATAATCGCGGAACGCGAATTCCGTCGTCGTAACGCGCCGCCTTCTACGCGAACGCGAGCAATGTCGAGCGATTGTGCCGCAACGCGCAGCACTGACCTCGCGCACTTCGACAGCCTTGCGTTCGCGCGCGCGCCTCGGCTCTTTTTGCTAGACTCGCGCGAGTCACGATCCCGACGCGTGCACCGCTGAGAAATTTCTCGTTGCACGCTTCGAATCCTGCCTCTTTTTTTTTTTTTTCCTTTCCTTTTCCTCCATTTTTTTCTCCCTCCTCCTCCCCCCCCCCTTCGCTCTTCTCACGATATTACCGTTATCGATGTCCAATATCTAGTGACAAGGTGAAACGATCGATGTGACGGTGGAACAGGACAGAAATGTCACCGACGATCTTATCTGCTCACCTTCGATACCCCTATGCGTAGCAGCGGGAGATTTATGGGTCCACGATGGGGGAAGAAACAGGCGGTGGGCTGGGATCTTTGTTGGTGGAGGGGTGATTGGAATTTTGTGATGCATGGATGGAAGGTTCAGTGGAGATCGGCGAGAGGGATGGTGATGGGCGAGGCTTTGGGTGATCTTGGGGTATTTCGTGAGGAATTTGCTGGATCGTTTTGGCTCAGGTTGGTAGTATTGCATGGGGAGATAATGTTTGTTAGGTGGAGAGTATGTAAGGAGGAAATAGTGGATTGGTAAGGGTAAGGTAAATGTCTCGATACTTGGACAATTAAGATTTAGGTCTGTGGTTGTAAGGCAAAATAACTTAAATCGCATATTTTTGTTTTTGAGAAGGTTTTGAAGTTTGGTACTGTCTTAGGGACTTGTGTCTTCTTGATCCCTTCTTTTTAGGTGAAATATAAATGCTGCTAACACTGGGAGGGTTTGCAGATAAACTGATCACCTTGTGGATGTCGACTGAGGACTCGAATTGTTTGAAAATGTGACATAGGTCATTCTGACTTATAACCACAGAAATGTTTCAATGAATGAGCAACCGAGAAATGTACCTAAATGTCTCAATAGTTGAATTGTGTCTTAGTAGCTAAGTATTCTATTTTGAGGTATCTACTATCTTCTTATTTTTTATTAAGTACACAAGAATTGAAGCTTAAAATGAAATAAAATGTCTGCTAGTATTCAGATACTGGGACATTTACCTTAGATAATTTGATGCTCTTAAAACTTAGATAACCTCCCACGCGGTGATATAACTCTCCAGAAATATATTGACAAATTTTTATTCAAGCTTTTTCAACGAATCTGACCCTGGAGATAGATCAAAACCATTGACATTTAATTCCAGCTTGAACGAGAATATCAGCTCTGTCAAACTTCTGAATAAAATTACTGAATGAACAAACCTTGACATGAGAGCATTTTTTGCAGGTAACCTTCAAGCCTATCTTGTCAGAGGCTGATTATGTTGTCTGCTGATAAATGCAAGTAATCCTGCGTTCAAAAATAGCTATTATTGAATGACCAGAGGCACAGTTACTTAATCTGCCTCGAAACTCGATAAGATTCATAAATCAATAAAATTTAAACGGAACTTGTTGCCTAGAAGGTCTCGAGTAGCCACTCTCCTCGAGTTCAGATGACTGAGAATTCTCCAAGATATCAGTTTCACACAAAACGAAGCGAAAAGGATTTATATTGCTACTTAAAACTGTATACCAATATAGCGTTTCATCAGTAAATCCATTTATGGTGGAAAAACAGTGCAGATCAAAAAGGATTCGTAACTTTCAAGGTACTTTCCAAATGGAGGAAAAAAGACTCAATAAGAATGGGTCGAAATATTAATATCTACAAAGTTGTAAATAATTTTTTTACGATTGACTTGCTTGCTCCGAGATCTATAAAGTATCTGTGTTTCTACTCCACACATGTATCATAACTCATAACACAGGATTATCTTCTTTAAAACCTTTCGTAACCAGAAAAAGAAGAAATGATAAGATAATCCATTGTTTCCATGCAGCACAATAGCTCCCGAAGCGAACGAGTCACTCAGTTAGAGGGAAACAAAAAACTGTTTATAACTTTGTAAATATTAATTCCTTTAACCATATTTATCAAGTCTTTTCTACTCCATTTGGCAAGTATTATCTCATTATTATATTATCTTAGTATTATAAGCAATACTCTACCTTTATCCAAGCAATACTATCAACATAAAGTATTAAAGAGAGTGTTCAAAGTTTGAGTTGTCTTTTAAGACTCAGGAATTTTAAGCTTCGACTCATATTCAAAGTGATTTGAATCCTCATAGTCTTGAACGCCTTCGAATCTCTTCGAAGCTGGAATTCGAGCTCCCATCACCACCTGTACCATCGAGCAACAACTAGCCCCAGTCTCTCCTCTTTTAATGGCACCACGAATCTGACGATCGAGAGGGGAGGATCTCTGTCGCATCTCGCAGGGTTACGCCTGGCTTAGCTAATGCCGATTGTCGCACGCCTTCGTCGCATTACATAATGCCGATTATACAAGAGTTGCATGCTGCGGTCGGATCAGGGCCAGCGCGATATTACGTAGTAAATAAATATATAATTGGGTTGGCTACATATCGTAGGCTTAATCCAAGGCTGGGTCCATGACATAGAATTTCAGTATTCTTACGTGCCATCGCGTATTAGACGATTATAACAGCCCCGTGATTGCGAAAATTATCAGGGTTAGGAGCGGAAAAGTTTGCTTCAGTTAGTCTGTGAAATCTTTGAATTCTGTAACTTGGACTTTCAAGTCTCTACGACATTCAAATTTTTCAAGATTACTACTCGATTTTGCCTTAGCAGAGTTAATCATTCGCAAACCCTGAAAATTTCATAGAAGCCAGAAAGCGCGATAAGATCACCTCAATAAAAAGAATTATTTACATTTGAATACCTAACGATGGCAGAATTAAAATAGCTATTGAGAATTGGAAAATTTAAATACATAAGAAGAATTACCAAAAATTAGAATATTTGATAATTCACAAATTTGAAAATCTGAATATCTGAAAGTGTGAAAAATCAAATATTAGAAAACTAAAAATTTGGAAATTTGAATACCTAATGCAAGCAAAATTAAAATACGTACTAAAAATTGGAAAATTGTAACCTAAGAATTTTTTAATTTAAATATCTAAGTATTGGAAAATTTAAATACTTAAGAGGTGGAAAATTCAAACATCTACTAGAAAATTATATTACCTTGACATAGAATTTCAATATTCCTACGTGCCGTCGCGTATTAGTCGATTATAACAGGTCCGTGATTGCGAAACCGAGCGAGAAAACGATTATTCTCGAAGACGACACCGAGTCTCGATAAACTCCCGAAGGATCTGCACCCTCGCGCCAGCCCATTAAGAATTTCATAGACTCTATCAACGCTTAACAAGAAAATACTGCAGCTATAACTGGGAATCATATCGAGCAACGTTCTGAGAAGCATGGTGTTCGGTCACCGAGATGGAAGATAATAATTGTCGTCGTAGATCTCGCGGGGGTACGCAATCGAAGGATTTAGCGGGACGACAGAGATGGATCCGCGTGGATCGGAGGCTGCTCGCTCAGAGGTGACGTAACGAAAGCCAGGTGCGATTACCAAGACGATTACGATTGCTGAAGACAATGGAATGTTTAATTGAATCGGCTATCTGAGAAAGCAATAGCATCGCTTTTCTCAGCTGATGCTAAACCCACGTTCCATTGAAATAGGTTTATTCAAGCCTTGGACAATCCTGCTGGTCTAAAGACTCGTTCAGATTAGTCAAGTTACTTGAAGTTAACTTTGGAAAAGTTGGACAGCTTCGAGTCATTGCTTTCAAGTCTCTTGGATTCGAGTAGCTTGATGACAAGTTTGTATTTACACAAGTCAAGTTTCTTGGATTCAAGTGGTTTGAATTCAAATGTAACTTGAATTCAAGCTGTCATGAAAAAATAATAAAAATGGAATTCAAGCTGCTTGAATTAAGAGTAACTTGGCTAATGAGGCTAAGGAGGCTTTAAATGATAATATATAAAGTGTTATTTTGTGTGCAAGAAATAAATCAAGGGAGGATTCAGCACACTAAAATAAGATAAATGGATAGGACTTTGTTTTTAAGTTCGAGCGTATTTTGTGATGCAACAATCTTTTCCGTGTGTAGATAGATGTGTTGTTTTGCTGAGAGATTTAAGGGTTATGAGGTCAGACGAATTTGTAAAGACTAGTGGGTATTGTATGATGAATGGAATAGTTAGAGACATTTGAAATATTAGTAGCAATTCAGTATTGGTAAGTATTCTTGAAGATAAGTTGGTGGAATGTTTCCTTCTGCCTTGAAAATTGATAAGAGCTATTTACTATGATTTCTTGCAGAATTAAAGGAACTAGTGAACGAAGTTCTTCTAACTAAGCATTCGCAAGTTAATATAATTAATGCAAGATGGACCTCAACCACACTTGAATCGACAAGCTAGATGCCACTGGAATTAACGATTTTCTGACAAATAAATAGCTTCCTGAATAGCTCTAAGGACCAGATTCCATCTAATATTATCCACTTAAGCAATCTAAAATCTGTACCATTCTTAATTAATTAAATTCGTCGAGTTTCTATATATTCGTGTACCTGAACTACCTCAGTTACATTTCCATGTTCAAGACACCCTGAATATAAGATCCGATCGTCGAAGCCTGTTTCGTAATTAGCCTCGAATCCGCTATCCGAAATGGACAGTCTATTTAAAAGTTGTCAATGAAGCGCCTCTATTTCTAGATGAGTGTTTCCATTGAAGACGACAGGTAAAACGTTATTTCCCTCGTCTACCATTCACGGGCCTCTGCTTCGTTGAGTAAAACGTTGAGTCCTTTGGAGCGGACGTTACGTTCGATGAACCTCTGCCAAGTCACGTTCTCGGAATGGAGTCGTCCACGTGTCGTCGCTGATCGACGAGTAACGCCTGCTGCCTCAGTTTTCAGTCTGACGAACGTTTCCTTATCGTCGATTTCCATAGTTCTCGGAATCACTGTGGATCTGTTGCGAGCCGCACGTTCGTCACCCATTCCGCATTGCGTGGTAAAAATAAAAGTGTCTCTGAGGATGCTGAATGGAGGTGAGGTGAAAGGGACGAGGATTAAAGGAGATACTGCAATTATGGTACAGTCGAACCTCTTTAACTCGAAAACCTGTTAGACGAAAATTTTGTTCACTCCCTTTCGCTTCTCTATAATAAAACCTCTATAAGTCGAAATAAAACTTTGACTCGAATTATTTATCACACATTTAGGTGCATGTTTTATCCCTATAGCTTGAATTTAGAATAACTAAACCTTTACAAGTCGAAGATTACCTCTATAAGACAAACTTTTATCGTTTAAATAAGCTACTTCGAATACTATATTAAGAAAATGTTAATAATCGCATTTGTTTTTCGATTCTCTTGAAACATAACAAAAAAGAACTTAGGTTAATCTAGCTCTCAGGTATACATATATTTCATGTACTATTTGTGTCCCATGAGAAGTCCCTTGGACAGCATTGCCTCTAATGTTTCTCATGGGACTTCTCATGGGACACGAGTAGTACCTATTTCAATTTCTGTGTCACAGAATTTCCATTCCTCTAAAGCAAAATGCAGAAGGAAGAAATCTCGATACCTTAAACAGTCTAGAGAGTCCTAAAAGTCGAGAAACCCTAATGACTCCAGGACTCCCCGAACACTTTCAAGTTTCAGAAACATGCAATAGCCCCAGGAATCCGAGAATTCCAGTCGACGAAGGCCCAAAAGCTCGTGGCCACGAAATGGCGATAAAAATGGCTCAGCGATCCGTGGTATTGCGTCTGTTTCGGTCGCTCGTGAGGAATTTATCTCGCGCAAAATGTGAGCCGCGCAACACATTGCGACAGCGGGCCGATAATGTACGACCGCCGCAAGAAAAACAAGTTGAACGCCCTTTTTATGGAATCTTCACTGAAAACAGGCCTTGTTTTCCGTCACCGCAGGCGTCCCGCGAAACTGTTTGCAGAACTGGCGCGCACGTGCCGTTTGGCCCGCGATAAAAGAGAGGAGCGGTCTGTCAGAATAAAGTCCATCGCTTTGTTAACGATTTCCCCTCCTAACCCTTCAAACACAGCACATTTTTACGCGTGAAAGTTCTGTACGAGGGGAAATAAAAATTATACGATTTGCCAGATTCTTCCTGAGTGCACTAACCAAAAAATTTTAAGTTACACTTTTTCCAGAGATTTAATAGGAAAATAAGATAGAAGCATCTTTAGAATATCTTCTTTAATCGTCCATAACTGGAGAAGGTATATAGAACATACGTTCGTATAACATCTTTTACTTATTTCAGTGTGTAGATTGAGCTTCTAAAATACTGAGACGTATTCCTGAAAGACTGTATGATCCAAGTCCTGCACTATGGCAAAAGAAATGCAACGAGCCTACCTCCATAACTGCACCCAGAGGATTAAGTATTAAAATGAAATCTCGCATTAAATCGACCCAAATAGCGATCACTCTACAGATTTATATTTCCCAGTAAACTTAGCACTTCCCTCAGAAAGCGCATCATTCTTCCCTGTTCTATCTTCAGGCTACTCAAAGAACATGAGAACACCAGAGGCAGCATCTGTTTAAATAATACAGAAGGCTCGTAATAACATGTTTTTGTTGGTCAACTGTTTTAAAACCCTGCATGTCGCTGGGGACAAAGAGGCGACGCTTGAAAGCACGAAACGCGATTCGCGGCACGCTGCGTCGTTAATTAAACGCGCGTTATCGAGCGTTTCCTTTTGCACGAATCGCTTAAACTCCCCACAAAGCGATGCCGGAATCGGCGCCGAGACCTTGCTGTCCTGGTTAAACGCGTGGACGTATCGCCTCGCGATGGAGCCCGAGGAAGGACGAACGAAGCGAAGGATAAACGACCGCGGCGATTAATATTAAAATCGTTGAGCCAGCGGAATGGAAACGCGGAAACTGGGCAGACGAGTCGGGTGTCGACGACATTCCCCGAAAAGGGCGCGAATCAGACCTTGATTAAGACGTAGATCACCTTGCCGATAATCACGGGAATTACGTCGCGCGGCCTTCTTCAGCGCCTCGTTTGTTTGTCTTTTGCAGTCTCTCGGCCATCTGGGCGTGACTCGACGCGGAGCACTTTGTTCATGAAATGAGAGGAGCTGCCAGGAGGTGCTTAAAAGGGGAGTAAAGTAGACAGGGGTGTTTGTTGAGTTTAATTGCTAAATAAAAAGCTTGTTATGTTAACGTCCTTCGTTAATTCACCTGGTTTTCCTGGAACATTCTTATTGGTACTGGCACGATACGTTTCGTGAGAAGTCTGCTGGGAAGCATTGGGGTTAAGGCTTGTCAAGGGACTTCTCATGGGAGACGAATAATACCTATATTGACTGCAAAAAGTGTAGGCCCAGTTGCTAATTCTTCTTATAGGCTGAAGTTATGCTTATGGCAGCAGACTTTAGTCTTCTTAAAAATGTGTGAGATAACGCAATCGAGTAGAACTATAGATAATTTCAGTATCAGGAGATAATTTCAAGCTTGCAAGGATCTTATAACAAAGCATGTTGTATTACTACTCACTTCTCCGAGAACTTTTCAACTCCTTTCTCAAAAAATTCTCACTGATTTCAACCCCTAACAAACAGAGCATTTTCAGCTTCACGAGTGGGTGCTACTACATGTGCAAATGGAAATGTAAATTATGTCACTAGAAGACTACTAAGCTAGCATTTTTTTAACTTATTAAATAATACCTACACATTCCACGATTATTAAAACATAATTAAAGAAATTCTCTGAAACTTCAAAACAACTTCTAAAATGCTAAAAATTCTCTCACTAATATCTACACAAAAAGCCAAGCATCTACGATGCAGAGACATGGTAACCCTCTAGGGTAAATCAAACTAACACAAGTGGCACGACCTAATTTCGTTCAAAAATACTCCCCAACACTCCTAACGCTCAACATCGCCCAAACAGTCGACAAAAAATTGTAGCTAGAGTGCATTCACAGTCCATCTCTCAGAATTTCGAGAAACAATTCCCAGGTCCCGCGTCGTGGAGGAGCAGAGCGAAGCCAGAGTAAGAAAGAGAGACCAGCGTGGAAAGAGGGGGTTGGTAGGAGGAGGTAGGTTGGGAGGGCGGGCAGGAGGGCCTTGGGCAGGCTGTCCTTGACTCAGCACAGTTACCCCGGCTCGAGGTGTGACGTCATTCTGCATAACTCGCCTAATTGCATCGTTGCTGCCGCTGCTGCTGGCTGCTGCACTCGACCAGCCCCCTCCACTCCGCCATCCCCCCACCGTGGCCCTCCCCTTTAACCCCACCACGAAAACCGCGAATCCCTTTCTGTACGAGGTCGGCTCCCTTCCAGGTCCCTACGAAGCCTTCTGATAGCGCTAACTAGTTCGTCGTTTCTTCACCCCGTTTTCCTGCACCTTTTTCTTTCGCCCCTCCCCTGCCCCTCGATCGTCCCTCGCCCCACTAACACGTCACTTTCCTTCGTGCGGTTTTGTTTGGACGTTACGAAACCAAAGGTTGGCGGGAGTCTTAATTGGGAACGATATACCTGCGATTCTCTGCCTCTCCCCTAACCCTCGCCTCTCCATCGTCCTTCTGATCTTGGTGGATTAGTTGGCCGAGGGGTGGAGGTTTGAAAGAAGTTCGACCGTTCTGCTGAAGTCTGTGGTTACGAGGCAGAACAAGCCATGTCACATTTTTAGAAAATTCGAGTTAAGAGGTATTGCAGTCTAGATCGCAATTTTTTAAGGGTTCTTTGGCGTATTCTTTTTTTAAAGTAACAGATTTTTCTATTAGATCTTTTATTTAAGAATTCTATATTTAAGGAGTATACGCAATTTTTTTAATGGAAAGATATGGAAAATTGTGGAAGGTACAACTGATTTAGCGCAGTCCCTTCGTTTGTAATTTAGGTCGTTTTGCCTTGCAACCACAGAACTACGGAGGGAAGCAGTATCTATTAAAAACATTTTTCTACTATTCTGCAGTAAAACAACGCACTAGATGTTCAAAAATTATCCAAAGGCACAAAAAATTCAATATCACAGTTTTTATAGTGACTGCATTTCTCCGTAGTTGGACAGTGTTCCTGGAGAATTGCAGGCTTCATGGTCGCTCGTAGAGGCAGCGTGCACTCATTTCCCATATTAGCCCCAGGGTAACGATCAATAATACTTTGCATTGCCACGTGAACGTCTGAAAATATCGGTTATCTCTCGAAGAAATTTACATTGATGTAGCTCTACTGGGAGGTTTTCAATCTTCCCGATATTATGGCGCAATAAGAGTGAAGGAAGCTGGAGGAATCATCGATGGAAGGTTTAATAACGAATGGTTCTGGGAAACTGCAGCTTAAGCGATCCTCTGAGGGGTTTTGCTAGCGTGGATGGCGGTCAGACTTTTTCAGACGTATTTTTAAATATCGTTCGAGGAGAGGTCACGTTTCTCATGGCGTGTGGATGACCGAGGCGACGCGCTGGTGTCGAAATGACCGCTTCGATTGACTACTGTCTCGTGCTACGTTGACGACGCAGGAACAGAATGTTTGACACTCTTTCCGGGTGTGCAGTTGCAATCGCGTGCATCGCCACGTGCATCCAAGCGCGAGTAGGAGTCAGCGTTTTGGTGAGGTCAGGTCGGGGTCAAGACAGGCGATTGCCCTCGTGAGGACTCCATAAATGTAACGTTCGGTTTTTAAATAATTGTAGATTGGTGGGAACTCGTCGACCTAAGCCCATTAAAATAAGATAGAGATACTCTGGGACCACAATCCAATAGAAATTGTTAAATTTCCAAATCCTCAAAATTGTAAGTCTCTAAATTTTCGAATATTCAAATCTCCAACTCACAAATGTTCAAAGTCCTATTATAAGTTTATTCTAGTTTTCTGTATTCCAATTTTCAGAAATCTGTATCTGAACTCTGAGTGACCCTACCTTGATGGACAAGGATTAAATTCAATCCTATCTCTGTATCAGACCCTGACAAACAAATCGGCGCATAAAGATCGTTAATTTAAGTCACTATTTGCAAAGCTTCCGACAAGCCTGAAAGGTAGTATTTTCCGCGAAGAAAAATTGTTCTGGTTTTCCTTGGTGAGACAAGTCAATGATTCCTCTGCTCGATCCTTTGCAGATGGACCACGCGACCCTGAACCCGCCTCCGATCTGCGGAGGTCGTGTCAAAAAGAATCGAGGATGGTATCGTTTCGACCCTGGATCGACGCTGGTATGGCACGAATGGCGAAGGCAGCTGGGACCGCGAAAGAAAGGAGTCATCGACTCGCGTTTGAGTTGGCCTTCGGTTATTAGCAACGCAAACTGCGCGCTCGCCAACTGCAGCACCGCTGCGCTGCCACCGTGGCAAACAAAGTATCCTGCGTCGACCGAGTACGATTGCTCGTTTGCATCCCCCATTGTTGCACGCTGCCAATTGTTGTCGACTGTGAGACAGTGTGTTCATTCAATGAGAGAGAAAGATAAACGTATGGTAATAAAAGACTTCCAAGTCTTCAGTAGGTTCAGATTTTTGTGGAAGTCGTTTGGCTGAGCTGAGTTATCAAATATTATACAACCACATTTTCAAATATTCAAATATTTAAATATTCAAGTTTCCAAATGTTCATATTTTCAGATATTCAAATTTTCAAATATTCAAACGTTCAAATATTTAAATTTCCAAATGTTCGAATTTTCAAATATTCAAATTTTTAAGTATTCAAATTATTTTATACTGAAATTTTCAAATATTTCAAGAATTCAAACCACGTAGTGACCCTACACTCGAAAAGAATAAGCTAAAAAATTTGACAAACTACGAAACTCACAACTTTGGTTTCCAAAATGCTCAAATATCATTCACAAAAATTCAAGTTCAATTCCATACACTGTACAGTTGGTAATTGCTTCGCAATTTATGGGCCCCACCTTTCGGGGCCTGACCCAGCGGGATTGGGCACGAGGCACGGAGGTAACTGGGCCGTGAAAATAAGGACGACAGAATTATTGAAATTGCGTTACACGCGGCCGTGTAATCGATAAACGATACTGACGTCAGCCTCGGCCGCTGGAATATAATTATCTTTATTACATCTCCTTTTCGAGGACAATCGGCATGCCGTGGCGTGCGTAGCCGGTCGGCTCGATTCTGATCGAAGCGCATTCGTGAAAAAATGCCCAAGGACGAGGCTGCGCGCAGGACTCGACAGAGATGCTAACAATAAGTGCAACTCATCGATGACGTTGGCCGATCTTTGGATCCTATTGTGCGTTCAGTACGTATCTTTAAATTTCCTAGCTGTCTGCCTTTCAAATGAGCATCGAGGAGAATGAATAAATTTATGAAGGACACACAGGCGTTTAGGGTTACTTGTCACAAGGGTTGGTTGCTAGAAAGTTCTGGTGACTGATGTCACAATTGGAAATTTCGCCACCTTTAAGTTATTAGTATCTATAAAAAAAAACAAAAGTAATATTATTCCATTTTTCAGAAAATCATGATTCTAGAGTTACATCACTGTCCCCAGCAAATGGGTAACATAGGACTCAATATCACCCAGCTGGTCTGCCCTCAATAGTCTCTACTCAGACCTCTGAAGACCAACAAGATGCCAAGAAACCAAAATTCACTCGAGTTTCGAAAGGAAAGTAACAGGATGCAGGACTGGTCCGTTTTTCCAAGAATCTCCTCCGGAATTCATCGTTTCGACGACAGGCGGGGATCGAGGGGATCCCGTCCGCGGATCGATCCGGCAGGAGGAGCGCGCTGGGCACAGGAGTAAGGGAAGAAGTGGACAGACTCAATAAGTGACCTTGACGGGCAGAGAGTCCTTTAAGAGCCGAATGGTCAACGTTCCAGGGGCCTTCGGAGTCTCGTAGTCACGGACGGCCAAACTGCAGCCGAGCCAGACGCTCCCAATAAAGCTCGCTCGCATCTGCTTCCACGGTGCACCAGCCCGATATGCCTCTTTCGCCCTCCCCTCGCCCCTGCTCGCTCTATCCCTGTCCACGGTTCGTTTTCAGCTCTCGTGCTCGAGTCTTGTTCCTCGAACCGAGTCCTCGGTCCCTCCGCCTTCTCTCTCTGCCCTGGCTAAACTAAATCCGGATCTTTCGCGGACCGAGGAATTCCTCTTGCCTCCCAATTCTCCCAGACAACCCTCGCCCCTCTTTAAGATCGGGGAATAATTTGTTAGGACCCGAAGGAGGGCCCAAGCTCTGGTGCTCGAAAGGCGAGGACTGATCTTGAGGGATTGGGCCTGGGTGGTGACTTTTATGGGGACGTTTTTGGGATGATAGTTCTGTAGATGGTGATCTGATTTGGCGTGATTTTCGAATTTTTCAGGACAGTGTTTGTAAAAGTGTGTAAGGGAATAGATAGGCCTACGTGTCATGAATTACCTTGTTCTTTTTTCTTTGGCTACGTGATATGGGTACCTAGAGTTATCTGTTGAAGATTGATATACATAGAAGAGTACTATGCCTGTTTCATGAGAAGTCTCCTGGAGTCTATTAGAGACAATGCTTTCTGGGGGACTTCTCGTGGGATAGGAACAGTACATATCTCGACTTTGAAAAAGGTGGCGTATTAGGTTTCGCTATCTGACTATAGAATTACGAGGGAACTTTAGTAGCTTGAAAATTGTTATTTTCCTTTTTTAAACTTTGTAGGCTTCTGGGGACCTCAAGAGGTTTCTAAGATTCCTTTTTTAGTATTTTTTAGTTCTTTAGGGTGAAAACATCCCTTAGAGATTAATACTTGCACAGTTTTCTCTCCTGTATCTATAAAACTATGTAAATACAGCTATTACAAAATTTCTATTGCATTAAAAATCTATACTATCTTTCCCTCAATCCCATGCGTCTAATAGTCCCTCACTTCCCATGGAATAAAAGTGAAAACAGCGAGAGGATAATTCTGTCCAAGCAGCTGCCCCACGGCTAGCCTGACTTTCTGCATTTTTTCTCCTGGGAATGAGAAAAAATAGTACTACCAACGCTAAGTGTCGCGAAACGTTTGCCAAGCAGTCGGCTAAGCGCAAGCCACGTCAGGGTTATGAGATTTATGCGGCTTTTAGATTTCTTTGTATCAAGCGTCGCTTAGAATCTTTGAAGGAGATTAATGAAGCCTGGCGCAAAAAACAAAGGCGCCCAGACGATTCGCTGGCTTAGCTGTGCGGGGAAAGAGCGCAACAGTTAGTCTACCAAAGAGTGGAACAGTTGAATCCAGAGAATTTGAAATTGTTGGAGGCTCTGAAATTTCGAAAGCCTTTCGAGAGACACTCGAGCAGATTATTATTTGCTGCGCGTCCAGGCACGCGACGCGCGCGATTTTACGGCCAACGACAGTCCACCTCGCAGGGATTTAATTATACGCGGCTGTGTTTCCGCTTGCATTTTCTTTGTAACTGCTCGCTCGCCACACGCAATGAGTCCTGTCACGTAAGTAACAGCTAAACACCGAGAGGTGAGAAGAACAATGCAATCGCGTAATTGTTGCCTGTCACGCTAACGCGTAAACATCCGAAGGATGCTCTTTCGTAAAACGAAATTACGATTACAGATGGAGAAATAATAAGTCACATCGGTTTATCGTAGGCACTGGAGTGCTCTCAATGCTGCTTTGGAGATGCCTTGGGTTAGTGGTGCGCTAGTTTACTGGCTTATTATAGACATAAATTATATTTCTTTGTATCAGACTGGTTTGGGCTTCTTTAAGGTACTGTTTAGTAATTTGGTCTAAATAATATATGATACGGTAAATTTGAATATTTAATTGTTTCAATATTGTAATAATTAAAAATTTGAATCTCTGAATATTTAATAGTCTCAAGGTTTGAGTATTAGGAGAAATTGAGAAACTTCAATGTCTAAAAATTGAGAAATTTGTAAGTCGAAATTTAAACTAAAAGGGGATTTCAAAATATTTTTCATGTTTTATACTAATATTTTATATTTTTTACGAATTGAAAATTCATTAAAAAATTTCTTAAAATGTAAGAATTCATAAAGTTTGAAAATTTAAGATTGCCATTTATAAAAATGACTGAAAATTCTGAAAATTCGAATACTTTAATGTTTGAAAGATGGAATATTTCAGAATTGAATAATTCTATGTATTTCTCAAATAACAATTCCTATGGAAAGAAGGCATAAATATGAAGGCTAAATCGGTTGGAAAAATTCGTCGTGAAATCTTTTACGACTCTGATTAAATCCTATTTGTTGACTCGAGCATCGTTTGAGGAAAAAGAACGCTTAACGACTTTTCCACCGGACGTCTCGATAATAAAAAGTGAATTTCTGATAAATCTGCATTTCTAGATTTAACGACGACGATTGTTCTCGAAACGCCATAGGGAAAACAGGAAAAGGGTTCGACGCATTCTGTGTCCGCTAATTAATTTAATTGCACTTAAAATGCGGATACACATCCGCGGCGGAGAGCGAGTAATTATGATAATAATATTTTATCGCTTCGCCCCCGGAAAATGTCACCCGACGAATTATTAATTCTGTTATACAATTCTGCACCGTCGACGGCCGAATTTAATGCGCGCGATTAAACGGGGCCATTCCGCGAGTGCGACACGCGTGACTCGCAAATTGCGACTTGCATTTCCTCCGAGGCCCATCCCGTCGCTGCATCCAACATTGTAAATTCCTCTTAAAAAACGATCGTCAATATGGAACACGTTTCATTGTTCCTTTCTTTATCTGCTGGATTTCCGCGAACTCTCGCCGTTCATTACACATGCAAACGTCGACGTTAACGAATTTATTGCTCCATGATCTTAATAAAAGACAAACAATGTACGTGGCCAATTTGTGAAGGAAATCGATCGAAACTGAGGATGACAAAGTGATTGAGAAAGGAGCGTAAAGCTTCGTTCAGATTAGTCGAGTTAGTTGAATTCAAGCCACTTGGGTTTAAGTAGTTTGATGTGAAGTTTGTGTTCGTACAAGTGGTTTGAATTCAAATGTAACTTGGATTTAAGGTCTCATGAAAAGATGATAAAAGTGGCGTTGGAAGAGATGGTGCATGCTGGTTATTTGGTTACGTATTTTCCAAACGAGACATGCACTTTTGAGAATTTCCTCGATGTTCACATGTTTGTCGATTTACTTGAAGTTTGCCCTGTATGGTACAGTACACATCATGGTATACATTAATTAATATGTATTTCAAGGCAAGAAGAAGTTAGAAGGACGTCAATTTTTCTTGAAGCTTAAAAGGATATTTTAAGTCAAGTAAAATAACAGGTTCACATTGGTCCAATCGCCTCAAATTACTTGCATCCAATCCACTTGACTAATCTGAACAAGGCTTAACAAGAATACGATTTTGTTTGGAATCGTTTCCTTTATGTGTAAGTGAACGTTCTGTGCAAAGCTAACCATTGATACTCAGACAGCCACGTGATCGTCGTGTGACGAAGATAAAACACACGAGGATGATTTCACGCGATCGCTCCATTACGTGTCTTACACAGCTTTGAAGAGTAATTGGAAGTAGGAAACTTGGACATAAGTTGAGAAATCCGAATTACCTTGAAAAGAGTGGAAGCACTTTTAGTGACGTAGATATACTCACAGATTTAATCCTAGGAAGGCCGAATGTATTGGAAGATTTAACCCTCTGGCCATGGGTCACGTGGAGGGCGCGTTTCACGTAAAATCTACAACAAAAATTCAATAAAATTGTGTTTGCTTAAATTGTCGTTTTTCATATGGTTTACATCATTGAAGCAATAATTAAGAATATATATTGTATAGGGTAAACCAGTAGACCATTTTTAATATCTCCCCATCTTTTGCCCTTAAGTATTTTCGTCCCTTTTAGTTAGCCCATTAAGGCCCAAAGTTACATAAATGCAACATTTTATTCGCCAATTTTTCAAGAAATTCACATTATTGAATTATGCTCCTTCATGTTAGTATTATGTTGCATTTACGCAACTCTAGGCTTTAACGAGTTAACAGCACTTCTAAAGAAATCTTCGAGAATAAAAAACTTTTATTAGAAAAGAATTTATTCTTGTTTCTATGATTCCAGAAACATTCAAGGTAATAACTTTTATTATTCCTCCTTCTATCCAGGATGCTCGACACGTGTCAAAGATTGTAAAATAATGCTTCTGCATAACAAAGTCGAACAAAATTGCATTTAGGGCTTCAGTTCAGAACTATTAATTATTACAAAAACCACCAATTAAAATTCCTGTAAAATGTGCCCGACTCAGTACTCATTCCACTGTGCGCGAGCATCAGTCAAGCCAGACACAGCGCGTCAGTAGAATAAGCCTCGAGTCAGACACATCGCACACTCGCTTTAAGCAGTTTCCCACCAACGAATAACTCTTCAACGAAGCTCGAAACGCAATCACGTCTTTTATCACATCGAATACAATAATAAGAAAAAATAAAAACACAAAGAAAATACTTTATTCTATAGAATCATTCCTTAAAATTTCTGACACCTGTCGTAAAACACCCTGCCTACAATACTCATAACTAACGCATGTAAACTATTGTTCCACCAGAGGTGACCCTCAAAGTATTTCTGACTGGCGAAATAAGACTTCTATCATGACAAGGCTTGTCCACCGCTCTGTTACAATAGAATACGCGAGGGCCATTGGCGACGTCTGAAAGCCCCACGCTCGATATCCAGGCTCTTCGATGATCGTGGCAAGACGGCCTCAGGCGCGTTCCAGAGATAAAGCCATTAATCTGGCCTCCACAGAAGCGGCGCGGGGCGTCGCAGCGTACAAGCTCGGGAATAACGTGATACATAAGTGTATAGTAGCCGCGGAACGATGTCTTCGGCTGCGGCAGGCCGCCTTAACGTTTTACGATTTACCGACTGCGAAATAAAGTACCAGCGGCGAGGCAAGCGAGCACGTCGCTAATGTCAAAGCACGAGAATTAACGGCTTCCCTCTTCGCTCGGATACGGGATACACCTTCTTTCGCGGTCGCGCTTAACGCGCTTAAAGGCCCACGCACATCGAGGCACGGGCTTCACCCTTGCCATGTAGAGGAAGCGCTTTGGCACGACATTTTGGTCAGGAAAAATTAGCATATTTCACTTCAGAAGGATCGCTAAAGATAAATTAGTGTACTGACAAATGTAACTTTCCTTGATTAGTATCTTTTTTTTTTTTGTAACCAGAAATATTTGGAGCTTAAATTGAATTGTTTTATTGAAGAAGGGGAATATCTTGAGAATGTATTATCAGTGTTTTAATTTTACTTTGAGTGTTAGTGGATTGATGAATATTGTTACGTTTGTGGGGAGCCGCCGGCGGCTCCCCGCGCGCACCGTAATCTCTAACGCGTCGCGGCATCGGAATCAAGCTTACACGGTATCACAATTTCTTTATTTACAATTATTAACTATACGCAGTATTATTAAGCTCAGATATAAGGTAAACGATTCGGATATTTTGCTCGTCGTGTTTACTGCCTGACAGCTGTCAGAATTCTGTCTGACAGTTGTTCCTCGAATGTCCTCCTATTCCTCGTTGCGAGCGTAGCAGGCCATGGAGATGTACCCGGTGCTCGCAACAATATAATTTGTGTGGGTTTGAGATCGTCGAGGAATGACATCAAAAATGAATAATCAGAAGAGGTGAAAATTTGAATTCTTTTGGAGTCAGACAGTCATTTCAGAACATTTCGGATACTCAGGGAGACTTTTTATTCTGAATGACGTAAGTGTTCGTAAGAGAAAAGGATTTCTGTGTACCAGAGATTTATCGCGCACCACGAATAGAATCGGCTGCGCGCACGCGATCATTGATCGCGCGACAAACAATAAGAGATTACTGTAATAATCGTTCCTGAGCATTGATTGGATTTATCCACGGTCGTTGAGAAGCCATGTGAAATTGGGAAAATTCGATTTGTAACAGTTGTTTAATAAAACTGTAAAAAGTTTTTAAGGAAAATATTTGACAGTAAATGAGGGAAATTAAATAATTGAACAGTTGGGAATTCTTTGTGCCTACAGTATAAGAGATCACTTTTTCTTACTGATACCATATCAGCTGCTTTTTAGAGATGCATAGGTTCTATGAAATCACTTACTCTGGACCAACGTGTATAGGTATATACATGAAGGATTTATTCTCATGTAAATGTGTGCTTACCAAATTCTCGCTAAGTACATTGGGCAATCTACCAACGTTATTACAGTAATCTGATGGCCAGTAATAATGTTACGAAGTCACTTAATAATACTTGACGTAATTTCTACAAACGACTTTGAAAGTTTTGAAGATTTGGAGGTCTAAATCTACTTATTCGAAAACTTGAAAATTTATGAATTTGAAACTTCTTAAGTTAATTGAAAATAACTTAAATATTTGTAAAATTGAATATTCTAAATTGAAATATGAATATTGGAAAGTATGAAGATTTAAAATTTGCAATATTTGAAATTCTCAATATTTAAGATTCCACTGTTGAAAAATTGGAACGATTCAAATTTAAAAATATGGATCATTTGAATCTCAGAAAATTTCGAAATTCAAATATTTAAAAATCTTGTTATAAATAATATAAGAAATTAGGATCTGAAAAGGTTTAGTATTCTACATATAAGACCAGAACTCATCACCTAAAACTCATCACTTAGGAAACAATCAGACACAACTCATCAAATTCTCTGCCCTTTGCACTGCACTCGATCTCCTCGTTCGCCAATTCCCCAAGAATTCTCATTTATCGTCGAATATCATCGCTCGTTGTGTGGAGGCCTTAATTCCGCTGGGAGATCCGGTATTACAGCGGATACGTTACGACACCCAACCACTCGTATCTTTGGCTGTCAGAGTCTGACGCGGAACGTTCCCCGCGTAACAGCCGCGAAAAAATTCGTTTATTACGCGATAGACAGTTGTGCAAGAGAATCTAATCCGTTGCAATAATCTCCGCAGACATTTAGCTAACCTTTTCTTTAAGGGGTTGCGAAACGCCGCGGCGAGTCGAAATATTGCGCGCGGTGCGTCGAGCTCTCAGCTTCAAACAATGTTACAACCATCGTTGTTCTTGCTACAATACCAGAATACATAATCAATCAAATTTTCTACTGCCTGAACAGAATATCTTCTGACAACCCTTGCCTTTACATCTAACTAATATTCTGCATTTATGAGTATCTAATTAAATAGGGTAAGTGTGCTTAATACTGGACAGCAGTAGCTGTATTTTTAGAATACGAAATGCAACAAGGAGGCCAAATTGAAAAAATGGTACATTCTACAATGGTACATAGGAATGAGTATGAGAATACAAATTTTTTTATGAAAGAGATATTAAACAATATTATGCTTCAAACTGCAACGATTTATAGATCAGACAGTTCCTAAAATAATGAAATAGTTACGCGATAAGCTTAACATGGCAGTAGGTGGGACAACTATTTTATAGCTTCCTTTTTCCTCAAAATACCACCCCCAAATCGCTGCTACCCAAGGTAAAGAACTTGCCCGCGTCGATCCTATACTCGAAACGAAAATAAAGCCGCAGGGTTTCGCAAAGAAAATTGCGCAAAACGATCGAGGTGTTTGCAGCGCGTTGCACGTGGCCTCGGCGAGGTCGACGACTGAACGCGTTGCGCGAAATTTCGGGAAAAATGTCTGAACGACCGGAAACGATGCAGCCGTACAGGCAATGAGTTAAGTTTAGCGGGGGCAACGGACTTTCAATTGAAATTCGAGATTTCAAAGGCGCCCTGCCGCGCACGAAGGGGGGGAGAGGTGGAAATAAAGGAACCGGAAAGTCGTATTTCAAATTTCTTCGCCGAGTCGGTTGCGAACCGATGAAGCGTCGAAACGTTATCGCAAGCTTTGGGATCGTAAACGCGATGGGCAAGTATCTGAGTATTAGTGACAGGTGTTCCAGGGTACTTATACAGGGTGTTTAATAGCGTGTGGGATCCACCTCGCGTGTCGATTGCATTCTTAAAATCAATGAAAAAAAGTCGTATAAACGCACGTCCTATCTGCCTTCCGTGTACAATCCATCCAATTATCCTTATTTCCAGCACAGTTATGTATACAGCAACGAGGACATTTCCAGCAGTACTCATAAAATAATAACCTACAATGGAAGTACTAAACTTCAACTTCGATTGTCTCAAAAACATCACCAAATTCTTCCTTTAATTTCTGAAGTAGAATTACCATTGTAGCGACTAGCACTACCATTCACCCTATCATAAAATCGGGAAGCGACGAGTCGGCCGGAGTTTTTCCCGAAGGTTTGTAGCGAGGAGTTTTCGCCAAGGTTACCCATCTGGGAACCAGATGTATTTAGGCCTGCGTTTCGTGCCAGGTAATTTTTCCGCGCGTATTGTAAGGACAAGAGTCAAAGGGATAGAGGAGCGGACATTCCTTGACCGAGACTCGAACCCGCCAGGTCGCTGTCGATCTATCGCTCAGTTTTTTTTTTGTACTTGTTTTTCACGTCGTATGTTTAACGATTAAAAGAGGGTGGTATATATTTACGGAGTGAATTCTTATTTTTGTTACCTACCACCTCACCATCTAGCCTGTAGTACTACTATTGTTCTACCCACCCTGTATATCCAAAGATCATCAAACTCCAATATGACGCGACTAATCTGCAGGCTCACCGAAGTCTCCAATCCTACCACCTGTCGACGATCACCCTACAGACCTCCCATCCTCCACTCCCCAAAGATCTTCCTCCTGACACCCCGTCGCTGACCCCTAGATCCCAGCTCGTCGAGCTCAGCCACAGGACCACCAGTGACTCAATCAACGCAACACTCGATCCCCCATCCCCTCTACGTTATCCCGTCGATGATCAGCGGCTGTCGAGCCAGGCTCGAGGCAAACAGACGAAAAGGATCGTCGGTCGGCTCGGCGAGGCATTCGGCGAAGGTGCAGAATATTTCGAGCGGCGACGCGGTTAGTCGAAGGTCGAAATCGTAATCCTCGGTCGGCGCTGGGCCGGTTTCAAGTTCACGGCTCCGTGAGCGGGCAGAAGACGCTCCGAGCGGAGGAGTGGCTTCGTCCCGTCGGCGCTCGGCCGCGCGGCGAATTCGTCATCGAAATTTCTGGAAGAGGCCGAGCAGAGGCGGTCTTTCTCTCCGCGGAGGCTGCGGAGCGCGTTGGCCCGGGCTCGTCCGGTCTATGACTCAGGAATGACCCTCGGTGAACCGCGGCCGAAATGCATCGTCGCGAGGCCCCGACGCGGACCGACGAAAGCGAAATTCGCCGCGCGTTTTTAGCCACGGCGAAACCGAAAATATCGCGCGTTCTCGGCTCCTCGCGGCGAACTTTGCCCAGCGCCACCCCTCCCATCCACCTCGTGCTGGTTGCTCGCTGTTCTCCCCTTGGTCCAGAGGCGAGGTGAACTTTTATTGGCGCCGCGACGCGCCTCGCTGGGGCGTTTCGATGCACCTTGCTTGCTCGGGAGTAATAACTCGGGTTTAGGCTTGAATACTGGGCTTCGACGCTTGTGTGGGAACAATTCTGTCGATTTTTTATTATATGGGATATTCACGTTATTACTAGGCTTGACACACGTTTTCATATGGCGTCAAAAAGTATGTGGCATTACATTTAAAAAATTGAAGATCACCTTCGTTTCTTGAAAAATAATTTAAATATGCAGAGGTGAGATAGAGTGTCTTGTTGGTTATAAAAAATTGAACTTTTTTGTTGAACGATAAGTTTATGTTTAATGTAAAAATATATAGAGAGTCTTGTATCCTAGGACAAAATTTACGACAGGTGTTAGTCTTCTATTATAGAATCCACGAGGTCAAAAGTCATCTGTACTTAACTGCATGACAGATCTACGTAACACTGAAGAGTTCCAAGCAATTTAGCGGTAAACTCTGAATACAAAGACCAAGAACGAAGCAACGCGGGCCAAATAATCTATTTCGAGGTTTCTCGCTGGAAACGTGAGTCGGTGACCCGGTGAAGAGCCTCTCGTTCCCGGTCACATTGCTGCAACGTGACAGAATCTCGATTTCGGCGCGTAACCACGTCATCCTCCGTAGAAACGACTCAATAAAACGCGACCAGTTCATTCCCGTGGAAAGCCAGCATGAATTACCTATAATCGTGTATTATTCGTGTCTCGCGAGAAGTATCCTGGAAAGCATTGGAGGCAATGCCTTCCAGGGGACTTCTCATGGGACACTTGAGGTAGATGTCTCAATACTTGAAGGATTAAAATATCAAATGTCTCAGAAGGTGAACAATTTGAGATTGCATGCCTTGATACTTCAATTATGAGGTCCCAGTAACTGAACTCACTGGTTTCTATTTTTAATTAGGTATGTCTAAGGTAAATGTCTCAATATCTGATCATGTCTCGATACTTGGACACTGACGCTAATTTTATTTAATTTTGAGCTTAAATCTGATTCTAATATAAAACTAGTATTACTATTAAGAAGCAAAGAATATTATTATGAAATAGAATGATCAATTACTGAGACACAATTCGAATACTGAGATATATACACTTTTCATTTCTCCACTTACTGAGACATCTGAAATCTTAAGTGTCCGGGTATTAAAACACTTACCTTAATACATTAGAATTCAAGCCTAAAATTGAACAAAATTAACGTTAGTGTTCAACTATCGGTGCTTCGTCCACTACCAAGACATTTTCCTTATAGTAGAACGTAGAACATAATACAATATACTTCAAAAGTGATGTGAAAACTATCACCAGTGTAGCATCAGTGACCACAATGATAATACTGTTCTAGAGTCCATAACTTCGACTCCTCGTGCTGCATCGAATATAGTAACGAGCTTATAACGAGGGAGGACTCTAGCTCCATCCACGTTCCCAGTTAACGAGCAAATAGAAAGCTCGACGAACCGAACGCGCTCGCGAAACGGGTATAAATAGCCTCGGCTTGTAGAGAGTCATTAAAGCGCGGCCGCATCATCGGGCGGCGAGGTAATACAGCGAAAACTCGCACGTGCGTAACCCCATCCCTTCTACCGAGTCGTTTCGCGTTTGCTCGCGACCGATGCCCCCGAAAAGAATACGCGCGTATATATGGCTGAAGGTTACGCTCACTGAGGGCATCGGCGGGGCTGGAATGCGTGGAACTGGAAGACGGAGGGAAGAAATCTACGACCCTCGTTTCTTCCCACCACCACGCTGCGTCACATTCGCAATTAGGGCTCTCCCTGGGGATACTGGATTGGTAGTTGCACCGTGGTGGCCACGAAAATTCTATTACAGTGGAACGTCGGTTATCCAAACGTCGATTATCAGAATTTCGATTATTTAAGTGGCAGATTAGGCGAGCTCAGGATGTATGTATTTAAACTACGTATTTTGGAACGGTATTTGAAAAGGATTCGTTTATTTTTTTAATACATTTAAATATGTACTCTGATTAAGTGTGTAGTTATGTAACGAACATCCACATTTAGAAGTTTAATTTCTGGTCATTTTATGATGCATTCATAAACTGTGTACTCTGTGTTCGATCTATTTATATTTATTGTGTAATCAATTTGAAGAAGTCCAAGTAACGCTATTTTATCACTTATCGAAGTGATCGACAACTATGCACTGATCGATTATCGGGTCAACTACCTTCCCCTAGAACAGAACATCAACCAGTATCACAAAACCCACCCGCTGCCACTTCACTCCACGAGAACCCAAAAGCTTCACCCAGCTCACTTTCCCCGTTCCACGACACAACGAAGAACGCTATCTATTCACCCCCACTGTCCCCGAAGCAAAGTCCTCCTAGTTCCCCGCGAAAAATGGGTCAAGCTCGAAGGTGGCGAGGCGTGCAGCGTGTACGGGACCAAGGGCGGGGAAAAAAAGGGGGAAAGAAACCGTCGAAGGGACAAAGGGAGCGCGACGCTGGACCCAACCGCGGGAGGGGAAGAGGGTGGAAGGGAGAGACTCGGTGGGACCAAGGGAAAGAGAGCAGCGAAAACTGGCGAGCGAGAGGGGTCGAGCGGCGGAGCGATGCAGCGGAGCAGGAAGGTGACGAGAGGTGGGGTGAGAGGCTCGAGGATAGAGCGTAACGTGCAACGAGGAGCGAGAGGGTGTGGAGGGGCGAGGGAGGGGGAGGGAGGCGGCGGCGACGACGCGACGGCAACCGCCGCTCTGCCTTGAACCTCGCACAGTGCATTGCCCGTCGCTCAAGGGCGTCCTCCGCCCAACCCCTCCCTGCCCCTGCGCCAGCACGACGCCCCACTACTCGCTCACCACCGCCCGATGCCGACAAGCTCGATCGCTGCACCAGTAGTCACCGCCACCGTCCTCTCTCCTCGCGGTCCTCGTGCTCGGTTTCGGGGGCACTATGCTCCTCTGAGGCCGTGAACCCCGATTCCACGTGGGCGGGTGACCTCGTCGAGGGGTGACCTCGCGGGGGAGAGTAGGCGATGGGGTGATCGCTCTGGCGATGGGGAAACTTTCATGTTGGGCTTTCGGTGCTTCCAGAGGAGAGGGTGGAGGGTGAGGCTGGGTGGTTGGGAACGTTGGGTATCGAAGAACTTGAGCGTAAGAAGTTTCGATCTTCTGTAGAGGTTATGGTTCGAGGCCTGTGAAGTATTGTACTTGGACGCTTGGGGAGTTCGCGAGAATTGGATTTAGGGGAAAGGTAAATGTCCCAGTACCTGGAGATTTGGTATAGGCGCGCGTGAACGACATCGATGATTTCGTCGGTTTGACTGAAGGTTGATCACAGACTGGAGAATCCTTCTTTCTATGTCTAATGGGCGAGGAGACAGTGAGAGAGAGTTAAAGGAAGTTATGCGAAGCTCTGTCTATAAGTATACATGGTCTAAGGTTAAATCTACATTACTGTACAAGTGTTTGAATATTCCAGCATTTAGGTATTCAGAATTCAATATTCCCCTGTATAATTAGAAGCCTAAAGACCAAGAAGCCCGGCACACCAAGAGCCAGCCACCCGAGACCCAAACTCTAAACTCCAAGATACGTCCCCAGACTCCCGTTTTACGATCGCATTCCTCCCTCCCCCTTGGTAGAGCATTTACATGGCCCCATCGCGCTGGCTACCGCTTGAAGATCGCATCGATCCTCCCGAAGGCGTCTCCCCTCGACTGAGGAGAACTGGCGCGGCCACGAGCAGCCGAGTCGACCAATTTCCCTTAGACAAAGAGCACGGTGTCCTCGCGTGGGTGGACATGATCAGCGGCCAGGGTTACGAGGATATACCTGACCGAGGGTCTTCGACTCTGTACCCCAGCGCCCGATGACGAGGACAACTGCGGCGCCGACGACTTCTCGTTATCAAGGTCGTCGGACTCCGAAGGCTTCCCCTGGTGGGGGTGGATCCAGGGGAGGGGGGAGGCAGTACAAAGAGCATTCCTGGAATTGCAGCCAGGGGAGAGGGACGCGTTGCTCGCCGCGCCATGGAGCATGGTGCCCCATTGCGCACGTACTCGCTAACCCGTGGTTGCGTAAGAGTCAACGGTTGTTTTCGAGCCAGGCAACCCTCTTCGCGGGGGCGGGGACGTGAGGCGGGGGATAACGAACTGTGTCTTCGGCGAGGGCTGTAGGGAGAGATAAGGGCAGTGAATGAGGGGTGCAAGATGAGATATGGGGGCGAGGGTGTGTGGGGGTTCGCCGTAAGCCTGTGACTCGTTAATGGTTGGTCTTTTGTAGGGGTTGGGAATGTGATTCTGAGTGAGAGGCTTGTTTTATTTGGTTGCTGCGAGGGAGTAATGAAGGAAGGAAATATTTAGACGAGAGTGATTGTTGTGAGATAATTTTATGTGATACATTTTTACTTTCAAATATTTCATTCATAAAGATTCTCCAATTATTCTAATTTTGTGATATTTAAGTATTTCTATTATTCAGGTATTTAAGATACTATAATGTTCTAATTTTTAAATATTTCAGTCTTGTAAATATTTGAACATTATAGTCCTCGAATATTAAAATTGTGAAATATTGAAAGCTTCAAGTGTCAACATTTTCACATATTCATATACGCTAACACCTATAACTCTTTGTCAATAAATTGAAACTTCTTTTAACAAAATATTCATCATATACCACATTAGTTGCATAGATTCTAACTATACCTTAAATCTAACTTCTGTTCATTAGAATATACCTTCACGAAGAACCCACAAAATTATTCAACTATATGTAAAGGAACCTATTAATGACTATCACATGTCTGTCTCTGAATTCGAAGGCGGCACATTCTACTGAATCGAGAAAGATCCAAGAGCAAGCAATTACCAGATCAAGCTCGAGACGATCGTGACATTTAGTAATTCTCAGTCGGACATGGAAATAAACGAGCAGCGCAAAGACGACACTCGATATTACAGGTTTGCGTGAAATCGAGTGATTCACTGGCGGCTAGTTACGTGGCCGCGTGTGTGTCGGCCGTAGTTCCCCATGACATCCAGCAACGAGTGACACGAAAGCCTAGAAACTGGTTACATCATTGCGGTATTCTCGACTAGTCGGCAGAGATTCACGTGCTGGAAGCTAGCAGCTCTGTAGACTGAACTCGCGGGTCTGGCGCGAACCTTTTGACCTGATAACGAGGGGACGCCTCTGGGCTAAGAAACCCATCGAGAGTTTCGGCTCCGAATGGTTTGTGGGGCCGAGTATGAAAACTTCTTGATTCCCCAAGAGGAGTAACAACTTCGGTAGCCATGATCCCAACTCGTTTATAAGTTCCTGTGGCAAGACTATCCGACATGGTATCAAAGTTTCGAATTGCTCTAATGAAACTGTTAGGGCGAAGTAGAGATACAGCGAGGTGTTTGTTCGTGTTGAATTAATCAGCTTTCTGTTTCTGGGACTCTAATTCTGATACAGTGGTTGGTAATTTTGTTGAGTTCTGTGACAAAACTTTTGTCTCTGTTGAGAGAAATATGGAAAGAGTTGCAAACAGAGGAAATCGAGTTGTGTCATGAATTATTTCAAACAATATTGAAATAGATATTGAAGATACTAAGTACTTGCAGATTACACCACAAAGATGTAGTTTCCATTATTAGCTAATGTTAATAATGTAAAAAATAATAAAAAAAGACTTGGATTACTCTGGCTGAGGTACAGAACTCGTCAAAAGTCTCACATATCTGAAAATTAATATTTCCAGAACTTTCAATCCTTAAAAATTCATCACCCATGTAGAACATCATAAAGCTTTCAAAACTAAAATTCATAATATCCTCCAGCTCCCCAAAAAAAACCCTATCACGCGCCCATGACGCCCCACGCACCTTAAACCCAACCATTCGTCACCACCAGCCCACACCGCCAAACCTCCCACAGTCCATCGGACCAGAAAACGCCCTGAAACGTTCGAAAGCAGGGCAAAAGGCTGAAAGGAAATCCTCAGAGCGTGAATCCGCGGATGTGCAGTAGGCTGGCTCTGGTGCAGGTAGGGCGAGAGCGCGTCCCTGTGACACAAGAACCTAGCAGCGCAACTAGTTGCATAATCGACTGCATTCCCAGTACACTCGTGCGCGGCGTAGGGCTCGCGCGAGTGCTCGCGTGGAGGGCGATGGAGGAGCGAGAAGGGAGCAAAGGACAAAAAGGGAAGCGCGTCGTGGAGGGAGGAATGGAGCTGGGGGACGAGGGGTGAAGGAGTGAAGGGGCAAGGCGCGTCACGTAGGCGGTTAAGCTACATTTATATTAGGCAACTTTTCATCAGGAATTGGTCTATAGAGTCGCCACATTTTTCTTTATTTTATTAAAACAAGGCTGAAGCTGTCGACACCCAACCCACCAAAGTTGAAACCTTGCTCAAATTTTCTTCAATTTCAAAATTACAAAAGCTTCCTGTATATCCTTTCCTATAACGCAAGCTAAAAGTGTTCTACTCCTCTATTTTCTCTGAAACGACTCCTTGAACCAACTAAAAATTGCCCAAAAAGTGTCTTCAATTTCAAAATTACAAATGCTTCCTGTATATCCTTCTTTCCTCTAACATGCCAACCCCCAACCCACCAAAGTTGTAGCCTTGCTCAAATTTTCTTCAATTTCAAAATTACAAAAGCTTCCTGTATATCCTTTCCTCTAACGCAAGCTAAAAGTGTTCCCCTCCTCTATTTTCTCTAAAACGACTCGCTGAACCAACTAAAAATTGCCCAAAAATTCTCTTCAATTTCAAAGATACAAATGCTTCCTGTATATTCTTCTTTCCTCTAACATGCGCTAGCAGTGTCTCAAGTCTCTATTTTCGCCGAAACGACTCGCTCAAGCGACTAAAAATTGCCTAATGTAAACGCAGCTTTAGGCCACATTCGCACGCGCTCGCTCGGCCGAGGGGGGGAGGCGTGGAGCGAGCAGGATAGAGGGGTGGCGGCGATCGAGTAGGGGACGAGAAGGTTGAGGTTATAATACGATTGGAGCAGTGGCCGCATGACCTTGCGTATGCGTCTAGGTCGATGAGCCACGGTCATCAGGCGTCGTCCGGCGGCTCTTCGACGAATTTCGTCGTGGCTGGTGAATGGCGAGCAGCTGGCCCGGTTACGTAACCGTTCGCCTGGAAAAATAAGCCGGACCTGCGCGTCGAAGATAGCCGCTGATTAATTGCGAGCGTATTAATCGCGGCGACACCCGATGATACGCTCTAGGAACGATCTCGCGGGACGAGGCTTGTTTTCGAGCCTCCACCCGGACAGAGAGATGCCTATCTCGGCGTCTCCGAAATTAGCGGTCACAGATATCGTTTATCAAAATGCAAATAAAAGCAACCGGCGAGGAGCCGGAGTCTGGCTGACTCGCTCGACTCTGAGACCGATGGAAGGTGTTCCGAAAATTTCGATGACTGGGTTGCAGGCGAGACTATAAATCAAATGGCCCGACTGGGTGCTGCTTTGAGCGAAACTTCGTGGGACGAATTTCTGACGGAGGTCTCTGGGGGCTTTGATGGTTGGACTGTGGACTGATTTGGGTTAGGACAAAGATAGAAATTACAAGTTCAATGGATTTAATTGTATCTAAGAAATAGCTTATAGTAGATAATTTGTAAGTAAGATCATTATTTCTCAGGTGTAATTATTATACTGAAACTGTCGTTCCTACATTGTACATTTAGTTGGTGCCTGGCTATAATGGTTCAGCACAACCGCTCCCTTAATAACTCAGTATCCCTTAGTAACTCAGAAAATATACTTTAGTCTATTTTCATTTCAATCTCATTTTAGAATGAAAAATCATCCTTCAAAATCTCTGCCATCCATTGAACACCCTCTCACACTATATTCTACACCTGGGACTGATTTTACACAGTATATCTAAGCCGTGTAAACAAGAATCGTGCAAAGAGAATCATATAAAGATTGTCTCGCAAGTTATAAAAGAATAAATTGCAGCTTGTAAATCAATTTTTACACGATTTATCCCAGGTGTACTAGAATCTATAATATCCAAAATATCAATATAATCAATCGCCTCACGTTTTACTAAACGTTCCTATACCCAATCAATCCCCACCATTTCCTCAATTTTCCCCCAACGCATCCTCACACGAAATCCCCAGATCTCGCCGACGTTCTGCCAAGTGGAATCTCAGACGCCCTCTCATCGAGGCGAGAGATCGAGGAGGCATCGGTAGCGGTAGCGCAGAGTACCGACAACAGGCGCATCCTCTGATATAAGAGGCGGGCGGTGCTAGTTGCATAATCGCATTCTCGTTGCAGAGGGCCGACACGGAGCGCACGTAGGTGGTTAGGGGCAGAGCGCGTCCGAGCGCGCGAGCACGGCGAACGATGGGGGAGATAAGCGGGGGACGAGAGGAAGGTCGACGTCTCGAGGAGAGAAGAAGAGCGAGAGCGCGTGGAACACGGCACAGGATGTTCCGGAGGGAAGGAAGGCAGGGGTTCGGGTTAGTAGCATTGGATCGGTGACCGGATGGCCTTGTAAATATGCGCCAGGGGCGAGCCTGGCCCGATGCAGCCGCTCGCCCGATATTTCTGGACGGTTGCCGAGAGTTAGTTCCAGTTAGACGAGCGAGAACGAGCTCTTAAACCTTCTTCGGATTAGTCAATTTACTTGGGTTCAAGTACATTTTTCGAGGTTTTTTAATTCGAGTAAAAATTCGTGCGAACGTGCCTGGACAAAATGGAAACTTCAAGTGTCTCGAGTCACCTAAATTCACGTTGGTTCAATAACCCTAAATTATTTGCATTTAAACCACTTGAATTCAAGTAACTTGACTAATCTGAACCAAGTTTCAAGCCTTCAGATTAGTCGAGATAGTTGAATTCAAGCCATTTGGATTCGAGTAGCTTGACTGATCTGATCATGCCTAGACGAAATAGATACTTGAAGGGATGTTTGAAGTCCAGTAAAATAACAGGTTCACGTTGGTCAAGTTGCTTGGATTCCAGTAACTTGACTAATCTGAACAAGACTTCACCCTCTTTTAAGCAATATACATTATGAACATAAAAACACAGTAATATAACGTCTCGCAAAATTATAAGCTGTTAAGAAAACGAATACCAAATTATTTCCTTATTTTTGCATCTAGAATTATCCTCTAGCAGTTATACTACGATTTTCCACCTACCCTGTATATTTGCTCACTAATGAGTCTTACCCCTATAATAAATAAACAAACAAATAAAAGAATACACCTCTACACCCACACATTTCACCCCCCACCCCTTCCCTCGCCCCACAGTCCTCCCCTCTCTCCTGAAGAAGGCAGATCAACGTCCCTCGCATCGCTGCGAGGCCCCCGATCTATCCGCAAGATCTCTTTGCCCGCGTCTTGCTAGAGTAACCCGATTGCATAATCGCGTAACAGGGCGTCGCGAGTGCGCGCAGTGGCGCAAGAACGATAAACAGGAAGGGCAGTGAAAAAAGATCGGTGCCTCGGCAAGTAAAAAGGTTGACGGCTTGATGGGGGGGCACGGTGGCGGAGGAGAATGCCGTTTCTGTTGACGAAGAGACGTGGAAGGGTCGAGGATGGAGGCGGGGGGCCAGCGGAGGCAGCGAAGGCAGCGGACGCGAGGTTAGTACCACTGCGCTGGTGCGGTGGCCGGCTGACCTTGCATCTGTGAGCCTGGAATAAGTCTGGATCGAGGCGGCTCGCGCCTCCTTTTCATCCTGCGCCTGTCTGTCTGCCCGCTCCTCGTCTTCCAGCGCAGCGCACGTCGCCCGTGTGGCCTCCCTTCTTTCGCGAAGGTCCGACGCGGGGCATGAACCGGCGCGCGCGCGCATATTTATAAATACGCGCGATCCTCGCGCCCGCTGCAGCCTACCCCTTCCACCACCCCTGCGCCCCTGCCCGAGCCCCGTCATTTCGCCCCGAAGGGAGACGAAGAGAGACGTTACGAGGTCCCTGGCTCCAGCGACGCTACCAGCGCGAGCTGGCTGCCGCGAAAGGGGTTCGGCGGGGTGGCAGAGAGGCCGAAAGGCGCGACCAGAGGAGAGAACGACCGCGGCTACGCGAGGTTACGGGCCCTCGGTTCAAAGCTCGCCGAGAAGGACGGGGCTCGAGGTTCGTGGTAAATCGCGACGGGCACTGGCTCCGAGGCCCAGCCTTCTACGACGCCTTCCGGACCGATGAGAGATTCGTGATGGTTTGGGTCCACGGGGTGAACTGGTCTGGGAGGTTTTACAGAGGGCTGGTGTTAATCGTTCTGGGGGAATGGGTAGCTGGGTGCTTGAGTTGTTGGTCACATTAGTGGGATTGTAGGTATAGATATTGATGTTAGGTAAAATAACTTAAGTGTAAATTAATTCATAAACCTCTGTGGGTGATATCAATAATTTGGAGAGACTGGGTACATATCTGTGTACTTGAGTGGTTGGTCATATTATGGTAATTATAGTTACTGATGTTAGTAGTATCATAATAGTAGATAATGGTTACTTAAATTGTTGATAACATCATTGTAGTAATCGATATTGATGTTAGGAGCAAGAACATCTTTCCTGAATGAATTTGTGAGTCACTGTAGATATGCATCCTCTTATGAAAGAAACTTATTCATCACTGAAATAAAAGACACAGTGTATGTATACCTACGCGTCATAAGCTCGTAATTCGTTGCACTTAATGCGCAACAAGCTCACCCATAACAAAAAATATGTACTATAAGGTATGTCCCATGAGAAGTCCCCTGGAATGCGTTCCAAAGAACTTCTAATGGAACATGAATAGTAGCTACTGATCAAAGCTCAGGATATGGTTCCTGGAAATTATATGGATTTGATTAGATCCAGGGACTATCTTCTGAATTCTGAACCATACATACATACATTGCATACTATTCGTGTCCCAGGAGAAGTGCCTTAGATAGTATTACACCTAATGCTTTCCAAAGTAACAACAAGGATATATTGAGGAAACAATATTCGTGATCCAGGAGAAATTCCCTGGATACTATTGCACCTAATACTTTTCAGAGTACCTCTCCTGGAATTCAAATACTATTTTTTCAATATATCCTCTCGATTATATTCGCTATAAATTGAAAGTATTTATTTAAAGTGAAAGTGCCGTATTTATGACCCATCATTTATTATCAGAATTTTTTGTAAGACCAAAGTGGCATACAATGAGCAAGAGCTGATCTCGAAAATTTCAGTTCAAGAAACTTCAAATTCCTTCATATCAAAGGAGCACTATATTTTTATAATCACTAATAATTTCTGTTTCTCTATACCCTACTACTTCACTTAGAATACCTATTTTACTCCTCGACATAATAAAACCGATACAATAATATACTTCATATCCAAACTGTCTCTTAACATCGTACCACACTACTATATACTAATAAGTACATCCCCTAAATACATAAATAAATAATTCTCATTACCTAAGTATTATTCATAAATCAGCTTACATTCCTTTTAAAACAAACAGTATCCAACTAAACCTGATAATTAAAAATTGAATCCCAAGAAAAAAAGAGAATACTAAAAACTCCACATCTCTCAAACAACGCCATTTCATCCAATTAGAACCATCCACGCTGACCTTCCCATTACGACTTATCATCGCGCCCGTCCCTGTTATTGTCTCAAACGAATCGTAACGATTGCCACGATTTCGCGAGTCGTATCAGCCCTAATCCCCTGTCTTGGCGAATTACCTCGTCCCGTAACAACCACAATCTCCCCCCCGATTCCTTTTCTCGAGCAATCTGCCCGAGGCTGGTTGTTTTTCGCGCGAGTCTCGCCGCGGGTTTGTCTTCCGCGTCGAAATCAGTTAAGCCGCCGATAAGAGACGCGTCGCGATACTTATCGAGCGTCAGCGTTGCACAGGCTAATGCAACGGCGGTTTCTGTGAAAAACGTCGTGTCCCCGATAACGTTTACTGGGAACCGTATCGGCGACGACAACGATGTTTTCAACCGTTATCAGCCGCGATTATTCGTTGCATTAATTGAACGTGGACGATGCCATAAGGCCGCTCGCGCGCGTCTGGCTAAAATTACACGCTCTGACACAAGATGGATTGCGCTTTTGTCGCGCGAAAAACAGTCGCGGGTTCATCGCACCCCGATCGGTTTAACGCGCGACACGCGGTTTATGCTGTTGTTTATACAACTCTGACGGATGAAATCGTTGAAATCGCGGAGACTGTCGGCTCTTAAATAGAATAGGTGATAGAGGATGATCGAGATGAAGCAGGCTATCGAAATATTTCCTCTGATTTTAGTGACAGGAAATTTTTAAAAATTAAGGAAAATGATCCTACAAAGGATTGTTCTTTTATGATAGTTTTCCTTTGAAACCAGTTGAATTGTGACATGGAGGATTTTCGTGTCATTATGAATGAAGGAGATATTTAGGTAGCCTGCTTCAGCGTGGACACTTTGTATAGGTGTATATGTAGAAGTGGAGACAGGTGCTTTGATATCTGGAGTATGATTTGTAAGGAAGGCTGAGGCATGTGAGGAGATTATGGTAGAAGCAATCAGACTCAATGTCCTTCCAAGTGACTCCTTTCCAGCACTGAATGCATACTATAGTGCAGAGATGAGAAAAAGCTCTGTGAAAGAAATGGAGGACCAGTTAGCCCATATATCTAAAAACTCGTTTAATCTAGACATTGGTGTACTTACTTCAATATTTGAATACTTGAAGACTTGAAAATTTCAATATTTAAAAGCCAGAAAATCTATACCTACATTCTAACATTTGAAAGTTTAATAAGCATGACAATTTCAATACCTATTTAACAATCTAAAAATTTTCCAAAGTAAAAAGGTTTAAGCGATATTAACGACTCGAGAATTTCAGTACTTAAAAATTCAAGTAAAAAGCAATTTAAAAATCTGAGAAACTGCTAGCTTTCGAATCTAAAAATGTTCAACATTCTCTTATCACTCTTCATACACCACCGTGATTAAACAATATAAAGTGACGGAACAACAAGCAGCCGACAAGCAGTAAAAATAAAATGTTGCAATGTTACGCGCTGCAGCTCGCAACATGTGTCCGTCCACTCCACAAAGACAGTTGTAGCACTTGATCCAGCAGCGCAGAGACCCCCCCGCGTCGAGTGATAACGGTTGGTTAACCGACGAGAAGGCCGGAAAACAATTAGCTGGCCGATGGGATCGAATCAGACGACGAAGGAGCGGCAGATGAACTCGGAAACCCGAGCGTGATCGCGATTAATTGTCGAGCGGTTGCGCAACTGTCTGTCGGCGTTGTTTATTGTGACGGGAAGTCGAGAGATCGAGCGTCGATGGAACCACGGTTCCCGCGAGTAACGCGCAGCTATCGTTTCCTCGATTTATCGACCGCGCGATTGCCTCATACGAGGAAAAGCGTATCGTTCCGAACGATCGACCTTCTTCTCACCTGGAAACGTCGCGAGACTGCATTCACTGACGCTCGAGGCAAATATTTCAGCTCCGAAGGTCGCTCGACTCGATCTTCACCGAAAAAGCTAATTAGTGGTTCTGCGAAAATCAGCTCTGTATAAAAGAATCCAATGTTGCGTCATACTCGAGGATGTACACAATGGGCTATTTAGTAAACAATTTGAAATCGCTCGGTAATTTAATTCTCGGCTGATTTGGAGTCTGTCAGTAATTATATAAAATATGGCGGGGTCACTGTGGTTACGTGCAGTATGAAGAATGATTAATTGTAGTATGCGCAGAGATCTTGGTATTTCTTGAGCTTATTAATTTTTAATTATTCGTGTGGACTTATGGTAATACTTTACCCAATTTTTGGAGCTTCATTTTTTGAAATTAGTATAATACAGTCTTTTTTTGTAATCTCGTGAGAAATTACGAAATATAGTATAGGTAGAGTTAATTATCCATGAAGAAAGATTTGCAAGACATTTATGCGCCACTATGCCAGCAATTAGGAGACGATCTTCTTAAATTATCCACTGACAATTTTTATATTCCAATTAAAACTCGAATCAGTGTCTTAAAATATCATTTAGGTGATAAGAAGTGAGTACAGAAAAATGTCCTATCGCTTTCGAACTTAAAATACCTACCTCTACATACATTAATTAAAATAATTTTTTACGCCAATATATCAACTTTAAGCTAAAACTACTCTCTCTCATCGAGAAGATAATTTCCAAACTTCATTTTCATAAAATTCAGAATTTTAATTACAGCACAAGCGATCTTCCTTCTCAAAAATTAAAAAACGAAATTCTGTCCAAGCAGGGCTGGCAAGTGATTTGAATATCCATTTCTATTTCTGCGTTTCTAGAGCTGAGTTCCCAGCCTTTGGATGACTACACACAGAGAATTATTTCTCGCGGAGCGTGTCGTTCGTTTTCGAGCGCGTTCGCCAGCTCGCGAAGATACTAGAGGTCGATATCGCCGTCGCGACAACGAACGATGCACTTTGGCGAAACATCCGGACAGCATTCCCCAAAAGTGAGATCACCGAGTCCCAAAGGCTGGCCTGCTGTCGTTAAGAGGTTCGCGATCTGTCTAGGCCTGCCAGGCCTGCCTACGACTCGAGGATGCATGGTCATTCGACATTTTTCTTCCCTCGATGGTCCGCGATACTATCTCCACCTGACACAGACATTTTTTCATTTCGTTTGAACAAGCGTAACTACGTATATTCTTGACCAAACTCCCTCTGTGTGTTTATTTAAAGAAATTTTCCTTTTTGACAGAGCTGGAAATTTAGATTTCAATTTGCTAGTGAATTGATTTAAGATTTAATACGTTTGAGAAACAATCAGTTAAAGTACACTGATTACAATATTTTAAATTCTTTTAGTTGAAACTTAGAATTGGTTTGATGATTCTTATTGAGGGGCTTTGTACTAAATATTCAGTTTATTATATATTACTCATGGAAAGAATTCAAATCGAAAGGATTCAAACTTTCGTCATATGTACAGACTCGACGCAATTCGAAACGTATCAGTTGTCATCGCTACATGCTCCTAAACCAGGTAACCGATTAAAAATAATGAACCAGTATCGAAACAATACAGTCTACCTAATAAGAACCCATCCTATTTAACACATCACCATAGTCCTTCGCGAAATTCCATCCACAAGTCTCAATCCCCTAAAATCGTCGCACATACAGATTCGAAACCTGAATTGCCATCAGTTTCCATCGTTACATGCTCCTAAACCAGGTAACCGATTAAAAATAATGAACCAGTATCGAAACAATACAGTCTACCCAATAAGAACCCATCACGCTGAACATTACCATAGTCCTCCGCGAAGCTCCGTCCCAGAGCCTCAAACCCCCAAACCCCATCCCCCGATCGGTCCCCCATCGGCGCTGGTGGGCCAGGCCAACGGCTGCATAGGAACCGGTCGAGGGCCTAAGCACAGACCCATCGAGGCTTAGGCCTCCGAAACTGGCCGATGATCCGAGGCTCACGGCCGTGGTTCAGATCGTCCCGTAATCGAGAGTCGGCCGCGTCGAGAGCTGCCCACGCCTGCTCGATAAACGCGTCGAGTCGACCGTGGGAGGAGACGCGGTCGACGAGGAAAGAGAAAGCGAAGACAGCTGGCCCCAAGTGGAACAGAGACGCCCTGCACGCTGAAACGGCGAATCTGGTAGAGACGAGAGACCCTCAGACAGAGGAGGACAGAAGCACAGCGCGAGAACGATAGAGCAGGACGAAAGAGAGAGGCTCGCGCGATAGAGCAAGGTGCAATGCTCGAGCGGCGCTGCACAAACAGCGTCGGGCGTCGCGGTCCGCACCAGCCAAGGTCACCCGGGTAATGTCCCGATGCCCCCTATGCAGGACAAATTCAGCCACTCGACCGAAAGCGGTGACGAGGCGGCCCGCCGCGGGGTCCAGGGGGAGGGAGCGTCGCGCGAGCGCGCCTCCCCAGGCCTGTGCAGCGGAGAGAGCGAGGAGAGGTTAGGCTGGGGCCAGGCGGTGCGACGAGCGTCGCCCTGGCCATCGGGAGTTCACAGAAACGGCCGTGTTATGCAACGTCCCGTCGTGAATAATGACGAGACGAACGCGCCGCGGAGCCTTCGTTCGCGCCGAACCACTCTCTCTTTCTTCCTCCCGAGGCGGGGCGTTCGCCGAGCGCGGCGTCGATTTAATATTCCCAGTAATTGCCCGTGTGAAGTAACGCCGCGGGGATCGGTCAATTTATTCGGGCGGATTCGAAGGAGACGGAGGCTCGCGCCGCGGCGAGCAGAACCGCGGCCTTGGACGCTGTTGCTCGGCGGAGGGAAGGCTGTTATGCAAGACCGCGAGTGACCCGACGAGGTAATGCTTTCGTCTTTGTGCTGGGTTCCTGGAAGTTATTTTAGAGATCGATTAATAACGAGGGATTTATGGGATGGGTAGCGCGGCCTGCGAGGAGCAGATCGGGGAGTGTAGAGACTGTGGAGAGTGGTTGGCGACAGGTGTTAGATATTGTGAGGGGAGATTCTGCAGGCAGTCACGCAACTGCATCACTTGAAGCTTTTTGCACGCTATTTGCTGTATGAAAAAATGTTTCAGATGATGGCTGCTTAGTATCGAGGGTAGTTTCTTCTTCTTCCTCTCGATATCGAACTTCCGTTAGGAACACCTTTTTGTGGAACAAATGGTTTGCAAGAAAATTCAGGTGATACAGCGTGACTCATCCTGTGTATGCGTAGCAAAATAAGAGGAAAATATTAATATTAATATTGTTGACAAAAATGCCTAAAATGCACGAGAAAAGTATCTGACTCGAGACTTATTCTACTGACTCGCTGTGTCTGACTAATGAACGCCGACAGCAGAATGAGTCTCGAGTCAGATACATTTCACACAAATTTTAGACGTTTTTGTAACAACGAGTAACTCTGAAAGGAAGCTTCAAACTTAATTTCATTATTCTTCATTTTCCTTCTTTTTTGTCAGGTAGAATCACCTCCTCGAATTTCTGACACTTCTTATCAAACACCCTGTATACTGTCCTAACTTCTGGACGAAATAACATTCAGCCAGAAAATAAACATTTTCAAGACGTCCAAGAGCGTAAGTCTTTAAGACGTCTTATGGATGTAAATTCCTCAGATCTTCAACACGTACGCTATTGAACCTTTTTAAGACGTCCAAGTGATGTAAGACGTTCAGGCATAAAATGGACATAAAATAGACGTCTTCGAGACGTCGTGTGCTATCTGGGAAGCAATTTAGTAGGCGTTTGATGGTTCCACGGAAGGCCTGTTTGAAACTTTTAACAGGGCGTGCGCGGCTCGACGCGCTATCACCAGCCGTTTCGTGGAATATTTTGTTTGCTGCGCATCCGTCCGCTGACGAAACCGGATGACGCTCCGGGGACTGAAAGTCAAGCGTGGCTCCAATGAAAGAGAGCGCGGCCGAGGAATAATAAAAGTGTGCGCGACCGCCGCGATGGGATGGGACGCTGGCGATTATCGGAGTACGGGAAACGAGCGTAAATATGCATTAACGAGGCCCGATTCAACGCCTCGCTCGCTCCAAGTGCCATTGACTTTGACACTGAGCTCTCCGTGCTTCATCTTTCACGCGGATACGCGATAGATCGGTCGTGGAACTTTTGGCGGGGACTTTGGAGGGCGTTGAAAATGGACGTGCGTTTACACCCACGTATAAAAGTGTTAGGACACTTACTGTCTTCAACGTACTTCCATTTGGCAATATTGATAGTCGATGATAAAACATTTTAAGGGGTGATTTTATATACTAAAACAAAAAGTGATTTTCTTGTGTCTGACTAGAGACTTATTCTACTGATTTTCTTGTGTCTGACTGAGGACTTATTCTACTGATTTTCTTAGTTTTTTTGGATTTGCGTGTTATTAAACACAGAAGAGATATTTAGGTAGACTGTTTTAACTTGTCCAGTCTGTGTTGTGTTGACTCGGTATAGGCTCAGTGGTCTCTAGAAAATTTATATAGGTACTTACAACTCAAAATAATTTAGATTTTATTTATGGATCAGGATTTGTGAGTTTGGTTGAATTTAAGTATTACTCACCTATGGTACCTATGTAAAATAACACGAGTACTTTAAAAATACTAGAAGTTGAGTAAATAAATATTTCAATTTAAAATAGTTAACCTTCCATCTACAGCCTTGCTTCTACTCACATCACCTTCAAACTGAGTCCATGGATTTTATTCTTTTTGTATTTTAAAAAATCCCCAAAAGTTCTGAAACACCCTCCCAAGTTTCTAGAACACTGTCCACCAGAAAAAATTCCTAAATTCTATCCCAATCTCCAACAGAAAAACTTATGCTCTACGGTCTCACAGTCTCAACCCATACGCACAGCAGACGAATAACGATGCTTAAATAAAATAATCGGCCAATAAAATCAGATGATGCAAACTGGGCAGAAACTTATGACTCACCCCATTAAAGTACAGCAGCCACAGTTTCAAAACAGACAAGTTTATGCCCCAATTAAGATTTCAAAAACGAAATACTGCGCTTTAAAATTCTTACGTTCCATATTTAGCAAAACATAATTTACGGAACATGACACAAAAACTACCGTATTTCATACATTAATATTCCTTACATAACATCAAACGTCAATCCTTCACAATCGAACATCATTAACCTTACTACCTACTATCATCCTTGGGATTGACTAACTTTAACCAGAATCGCCACTAATAAAGTAAACACCTGGCAGCTATCAATAAGCACAAACAAGTGCTTCAGTGATCGATAAACGTTATTAAGGGAAGCGGAAGGGGTTCGCTACCTTCTTTTGTTTGCGAACTGATTTACCTCGGCAGGATCACGTAGGTGTACCGTGTATCACGTAATGCGCACCGAATGCTCCCAATGACGCAAGGCCCAGTAATAAAGTGCCCCCTTTCCCTGTCAGCTGATCGATGCATGAATTTCAATTTTAACAACGGATTCTAAATAGTTCCGCGGCTGCCAAACCGCGCAATGGCTAATCCCAGAATAATAGCCCGCGAGGAAGACGTTACGACAGAACATGGGGGGAATTCTATATGCGGCTAGAGGGGACCGATAACCAGCTCGATTCGGTCGAAGGAAGGGTCCAAGAGACGAAGCGTCTCGCTTTCGACGGAATGTCATCGTTGGCCGCCGCCCAATTAGCCGTTCTTTTTGCAACATCACTGCCCTCGCTCATGGGCTCCAACTGCACGGCGATTCCTCGAATAAAGCGAGGCGCAATTTTCGCGGGCCAGGGAAAACCATTGCGAGAACGCAGTCACGAGGTCTTGGACAGTCGATTCAGGACTTATGCTGGGGCAACTATTCGCGTACGTGCTTGGCCTGAGTGAACCTTGTCGCAGGAAAGGGTTTTTTGAAGATGGAATACTGGCAAAGACAGTTCCTGATCACTTAAGAGTAAGAAGCATGGTTCTTTTTTGACGTATACACGAAAATATTAACCAGATACAAGAATGTTTTTGGTGTTCATATGAAAATGGGTGTATCATCTTCTATTTGTTGTTGGAAAAAGTGTAGGAATAGTAATAATTAAATTATAACTTAGTTCTTAAAGTAACATATGTAAAAGAAACAATAGATGATCGTTTAAATTGTGTCTCACTATCAGCTATTAAATTTCAGGTGTAAATATCGAAATAGATAATAATTATTTATTTAGTAATTCTTTGGAACAAATTTTTATGAAAATAAATGTTGTATATGTATTTGAATTTTTGAATATTTGAAAGTTTGAACATTCAAGATTGGAACATTTAATCAATTGAAGAATTGTATTTTAAATACTTGAAAATTTGAAATATCTGTGTATCTTATTTTTTGAAATGCAATATTGCATGTTTATATTATGATCATTTAATTGTGCATTTCAATCAACGTCTGATAAGATATACGATGTGTATCTCTGATCGATTTTGTAATATTTACATGAATAATATTAGATATTAAAAATATCGATTTTGTATCTCGACATTGACATTCAATTTTCATATTTTAATTTATAAGCTGATAAGGCTAAAGTCTGATATTCGTCATTATCATTTGTATAAATATTGAAGATATATCTTATGCACTTGTATGCATCAAATATGCACTTTCATTAAGAATATTATTAATCATATTTCTGCAAATGATAATATCATAAAATTTTCAATTTTTTTCTTTAATAGTACCAAAAAAGCTATTTAGTTCTCTTTTATTTGTTATGCAAATATAAAATTCGTCTTGAAGCTTTTAAACGTAAGGTATAACATTTAGAAAAGTATTTACCGCTGATCAAATCACTTATCGAAACTGCTACTATTTTACAAGCTATATAATTTAAGTGATCCGATTAGATGACTCATCCCACGTATTTTCAGAGAATATTGCACGACAAAACCACAGACCAAAAATCCAAAAGTCACACATTAGTCTGACGTTACCAAATATCACAGGCAGAATTTAAAAACGTTTCTTCACTCCTAGGAAACTGATAAGAGCGTTTTTATCCGTCCTCTGAACGAGACCAGCCAGCGACAAAGTGGCAGGTGCGATATGCAGAAATCAAAATCCAAGACGTCATTGCGTCTCGATGCAACTTCGTTTCGCAAAACAGTCGAACGAATTTGCATACCATCGCGAATGAATTCCAGGAAAGCGGATCGCGGCGAGGCTTGCACAAAGGTTTCGAGCGCGAAAGTTACACAAGCGTGTCAAAAACGAGCCAAGATCGGCTCCGTTTGTTTCTGTTTTTCAAGAAAAGCGTCGCCCATCCCGCGGCGATATTTATAGCGTCGATTCTATCCGCCTCTCGCGATCAAGATCGACGAGTGACCTGCTCGAAAATAGTTTCGGCAGCGCTGCAGGACCTATCGACAGCCGCGCTAGAAACTGCCTCGCGGCGATACCGATCGGTCACGTGCACCTCGATCATGTGTTTTCGCCCGTTTCGATCGTGGCCAGTATGTAAAACAGTTTTATATAATTTTCAGACCGACGCATACATAATTCGTCGGGCTTACGTAAAAGCTAATCCTCGAACGGAGAACCTTGCGTATGTACTGTTATAACGAGCGTTAATTGCGCTCGCGGAGGCGATCGCGCTGTGTACGATCCAACGGGACTGCTAATCGCAAATTCGACTGTCGACTGTGAGAAGGTCTGCACGACTATAGAGAACAGTAGTGTCTATTAAAAAGACAGAGTGGGTAGAAGATCATAGTAATAACAAAATGACACGTTCACATTGGTCAAATCGCTTCAAATCGCTTCAAATCACTTTGGTTCAAGCTGCTTGAATTCCAGTAATTTAACTAATCTGAACAAGGCTTTATGCAGAGCTGATCTCCATGTCGGAAGCTCCTCCATTCCGCCTGGTTTCATTCAGAGGCTGTGTTCGTGCAGGGGTCTCGAATGGGAAATGAATGAAAACACGATCGCGAGTATTTCGAGCTTTCGAGCGTGGCCTGGCGAATAATAATCCATGCTAGGCTTAATGGGGCTGATGTGTGTTTATTTTTATTGCTCACCTATTTCTGTGGCACCCTGTAGGTACTATCCTTGACAAAAAATTTTCGATTTAACCTATATTGTAATTTTGGAAATGTAAAATAATATCGTATGAGTATGAAACATATAGGAATATTATATGGGTTTGGTAGTATTTTATATTTTCGAGAACTGCCATATTTTTAACTAACTTCGTATTATTGCGTTTAATCAAAAACTCCTCGCTAGGAGTAGTACATATTTTTTCGAGGATCATGCAGATATCGATCACATTTAACGTGGAGGTTTGAGGTTCGACGCAAGAAAAATCTCGACGCTCATGGAAGCGCTCAGACGCCTGTCCTGCAGCTGTTTTTTGGCTGGGGGTCGAGAGTGGACGGCGCAAACCGTGGTCAGAGAACGAAGACGTAATTTCGGGCGCAGTTATTTTTTGCGAATATTTTTAGCGCGTCTGCATATTGAACGATTGTCTTGAAGTTGTTTACTCGGCCGTCTACGCACTTCATTCGGCGCTCACGAGAAGACGTCAGTGATGGGAATGAGATCCTCGTAAGCATATCAATTGGGTAACAGAAACCACCTCTGTCAAGTTCTGTAATTTTTTTAGAAAAAAGATTCGTTTTCGCTAGCTTCGCTTGTCTGGATTGACTGAAACGCTGTTTAATGTTTTAAAAATAGCACAGATATAGTAAAGGAGTATTTAAAGATTTCGCATGACATGTGATACGTGGATCGATGCTAGGTCCAAGATACTTTTTCTGCGTGGATCAATATTCTTTTGTTACCAGAGCGTAGTACAATATGAGATATAGCCTGTGTCAAGAAATAACCTTTTAAACAGTGAAACAATTTTCCAAATCGGTTCAGTAGTTTCAGAAGAACCAAAGCAAGTTTATCTTTTTATATAATACTTATAAAAATTTGTAACATAGTGAAACCCATACAGAACATGACAGAGACACTGAACAATTGTTTTTTAAATATAGAATATAGAAAAGAAATAAATACAGAAGATCCTGAAATATTAGTCACTCAATATTTGAACAACTTAAATGAATTTCGTATTCTGTGGCCAAAGAATTTTCTAAAAACTTAGGACGGTCATAGGTCAAGTGTCACGGTACACAAACATGACCTTATAGAACTATTCAAAGGTGGGAGATATTTCCAGGAAATATGGCGTGGAGATAGAACAGCAAAGTGATCAACTGATGTATTGTTAGCTATAGAACAAGTGTTTCTGTGAGTGAAATTGGACAAGTGTTACTTCGACAAACCCAAAGACTAAATATAGAGTAGCATAAATACAAACAAACGACATTATCTACAACATCAATCATTCATTCTTACGACACCTTGCATGAACTTCTCCACCTATTCTCGAAGCAGACGTTCTCGAAACATTCCAAAGGTCTTGGGTCTTCAGCAATGGTTCACGCTACTAAAATCCCACCCACGTTATACGTTTCCCACTATCAATATCATTCTGTCAGATTTACGATACATTTTTAAGTCAGAACGTTTGCTACAAATAATATACCGCCTGAATCATACTAGCAATTACTATAATCACGGCATAAATCCAACGATTGTACCCTACGTTCGCGGCGATCGTATACAGAAGTCGTAAAGTCTGAAAATAGCCAAAGTCGCGATAAAAACACCGGACGCAGGAGAAGTGAACTCATTTAAATATTCCTCTAAAACGACGTCGTGTTTTGAATCTGTACAAAACGTCGTAAACACGTTGCATAAATATTAACGCGCTAAGGAATCTACGAAAATACGCTGAACCTGCGGCTTCTTTAACAGAAGCCAACCGAGTGGATTACTTCGGGGTCAATTGCGAAGGTGCGAGACTTGAACTTATGAGTAAAAGTCAGTCGTTCATAGAATGCTGTATAAATTGACAAATTGGGTTTGTGGAACATGTGAGAAATGTGGAGAATGTGGAAAACAGAAGACGCAGAAAATATGAAAAATATAGGAAATTATTACCAAAAATTAATGCTTAAAATTCCACTTAACAAACCATGCCAGCAACTCAGTATTTGTAAAACAAAAAGCCTGAGTTACACAATCACCTACAGAACCTCAAGAACTCCCACCCATCCAGCCATACTACAAAAACCCAATAAATAGCTATTCTAAAACCCCTTCACACCGAAAAGGAACCGAAGGAACCATCTAACAACTGACCAAAAGCGAGCCAATCAGTACCAGGACACCAAGGTTTCTATCGTCGCAGAGATCAGCAGCGCCGTGAACCCATCAAGTCCGCGTAGATCGCGTCAGGGCAGAGGCTCGAGGATCCAAAGCCCCCGCAGATTTATTCTCGTTGACGCACGAGCAGAATAATATTGCGCTGCACAACAGAGTTTATGAGCCGTGTTCCTTGAGTTATTTCCGTCCCGGCAATCCGACGATGCGTTCCTGAACGTGCAACGACCCCATTCGAACCGTTCATATCGACAGACATTCCGCGGTGATGTCAGTCGATTAAAGCCGATCCGATCGTTACGTAACCCGCGCCACCGAAACCGCCGCGCTATTATCTATCCGCCGATTCGTGGCAACAGGCGAGCTGCCCTCCAGCGGAACGACGTCGTGAAATCGCGCGGAGGTTGCACGTTCCAGCGACCAGTTCGATTTTCGCAACGATCTGGCGTCAGTTAGCGGTGGCTCGGGTTAAATTAAAGTATAAAACGCTCCGAGCAGCTTTTTTTTCACCTCGAGGCTGGCTCGTTTGCGAAACCTCAGAGTGGTCTGCCCTGTCACCGATCGAAATGTACGACGACGATGGTGGCCAAAATCTTTTTTCGCCCCGAGGCGAGGGGGGATCGGCTCGGCGGACGTGCCCGCTTCCGAAGCACTTGACGTGACCTTGCTTTGTCACTGACCTGTCCTAGGCGGTGGCTGTGGGTTGCTGGCCACACAGCCACGCGCAGCCATCCTGCATCAACGTGCGCGCACCATCTGCCTTCGTGATATACCGATATACCCTCCCTTAAGCGCCGTGCATAACGGGCCAGTTGGAACACGCTCGTGAACTTGACACTGTGACCATGGAACGCTGGGAGGTGAGATGGGAGATGGGAGATTAGAGGTGAGGATACGGTTTGCCCATTTTTGGGGAGATTTTTAGAGGTTTCGAGGGTTTAGAGGGTTCTTATGGGAGGGATTTCTTTTTTTTTTGTGGATGCGCCTTGGGGTTGGACGGAAGTGTTGGTTATGGTAGCGTTGATAGCCCCACTGGTTTTGCTGGTGTTTCCTTTGCGCGTGGGATTTATGGTTTTCAAGGTTTTGTGTTTATCTTCGGTGATATGTGAATTTTTGAATATTCGAGTGATCACATGCTCTAGATCTTTAAGGTTTGAAACATTCAGTGTCTTAAGTTTGGAAGTATTTCGAACTATTAATTATTAGGACGTTTGTAACTCTGAAATATTCGAATATCCAAATAACTATTTAAATTTTGAAATTTCAAACATTTGAAGTTCGAAGTATCGAAACAATCTACTTCTGAAATTTTAGAATATAAATACAACTATTCAAATTTTCAAATTTTGAACAGTTCCAGTATTTAAATACTAAAATATCCAAACTGTAAAATATTTGAATATTCAAATATCGATATATCATATTACAATAGTCTGAAATATAAATTATTTACTAACATTTATAAATAACCACGATGCACCACTAACTCCAACACCATTTTAATTCTTTAAAATGTCTGACAGCTTGAATTCAAGTTACTTTTGACTTCGAACCACTTGAATTCAATTACCTTGACTTGTGTGAACACAAACTTGACATCGAGCTACTTCAATCCAAGTGACCTGACATCGAGTAACTTGACTAATCTGAACAAGGCTTCAGGTCATCTTGTCTCGCAACTACAGAAATATCCTAGCCAAAAAATTGCAATGTGAACGTCGCTTAAAGGCAGCTCGAGCAACTGGTCCCAGTCGGGGCCACCCACTTGCGACTTTGATTTCGTCGGCGGGCGTCGGCGTCTGGTGCAATGGCACCTTAAATTTTGACACTCAGAAATAGCGAGCTTGCGAAATAAAGGAGCGCGCCGCGGCGCCACGCTTCGTTCCCTCGGATCACGGGAACGCCGAATAGCCAGAGGGAATTCTGTTTCGCCAACAGAAGGGAGCGACGCTGGCGTAACGTTGGCAGCCAGCATCGTTATGCAAAGACTGACAGAGGATCCCCGAGCAGAGCTCCATTCACTTATTGTTAGCTCTTCGAAGGAGGAAAGTTTCCGAAATTTTGTAAAAATTCCTTCGCAGAAACGACTTGCAAGGTTGCAACGTATTGCAACGCGGCTACATAATCTCCAGATTTAGACTCCCTGCTCGCAGCACTGAGCCTACGCTTGTAAACAATAGCTTTTGTAAATGTAAAGGAAGTCTGAATTATTTTAGTTGCCTCGGGAATTTTATTCATCCTGAGTTGTCATTCTGAGTGACAAAATGATTCATATGAAAAATAAACAAGCAAAACGTGTGGTAACGTTGCTGAAGATACATTTTGTTGTAAATATAGCAGCATTTATTCTAAATGCTTACAATTATCATTGTAAATATTGCCAGCACCCATTAGAGAGTTTTCAGTTAAACAGATCCCCCTATATCTTCTTCATAATATTTGGTAACTGTTAATAAGCTGTGAGATTGTTTGCAGCTCGTAAAATGTGAGCTACCTCTGTATTTGAACTCTTAAACTAATTCTCGATCACGTCATAAACCCATTAAACCGTTCCCAGAAAGATTAAGCGAGCCCAAACACTTCAGCAGCGATCAAACTGCAAGACTGGCGCAGCGCTCTCAGACGTTTCCGGAGCATCGATTTTTCCCCGAAAAGTTTACAAACCGAAGTGTTTTTCAGCGAGCAGTCAGTGTTCATATGCAGATTCCTTCCAAGAACCGTCTGCCTCGTTACGTCGCGATGTCCGAGGAGGGCGAGCTTGAAAGAAAGGAAACGTATTGGCGCGTATTTCCCGAGATCAAAAATAGAGAGGACGGTCGTTGCAATCTTGTACGAATCGACCAATTGAGAAATGATAAATTATCGATAAGATCAAGTGAATTTAAATATTAGAAAGTTTGTAACACGAAAAACATTTCTCAGCTATTTTAATTATAGACTGTGGTGACTGTTTTGGTTTCAAAGGATCAGGTGATACAAAAAAATTGTAATAAAGATAAAAGTCGAATACAAATTCAAAATTCCACTGCATAAGAAAACCTGAATATACTGTACACACAAGACTACATGTAAATAGAGAGAAAACAAAGCAATTAGTACGATCTCCAAAAATTTCAGATCTTCTTTCCTCAATAACTTAAGAAGATATAGGCAGGTACCATTATCATTGCAAATTAATTTGACTTCAGATTTGGCAATCCAATTGAAGTACTCTCCAGCCTAATTATAGCTCTACAAACAGAACTGTTTTCGAGATCTTTTTAAAACTGCATTGACATAATTTACACCTACCAATTCGCACACCTCAGTATTTCTCTCAATACAGCTACTGATGGGTGTTCGAATCACTTCGAATATGATTCAAAGCCTAAAACTCTCGAGTCTTAAAAGACAGCTCCAACTTTTCAAACTCTCTGTAATACTTTAATATTAACAGTACTACTTCGACAAAGATACATATTGGAAATGCTTCTAAAATTTCCAATTATCACCAATTTCTGAAGACTTATTGCATCTCCCAAAACTCCAAAGCAATCAAGGCTTTCAAGCCTAAGCTTCGAAGCATGTTCAAAGTGTTTCGAATTTTTCATCACAGATACAGACTCGAAACGTTTCTGTTGCCATCGCTAAATACATCCCATCCCAAGCTCACCAGCTCGCAATTATCATTACAAATTATCGTACGTAACAAATCATCGCTCGTCGAGAAAAATTTATTGACTGTCGCCAGTCGATGTCTGCTATCTCTCAATTAGCTCCCCTGACGTCTGTTTTCACGGCGAAAGTCGTGTTCGTCGGTGCATTGCGGCTATCAGCCTGTTTACCAAAAATTTCTTCCGTGTGACGGATGGCACGGAATAACACGATATTTTTTTTTTTTTTTTTTCACCGCGAGACACAGATGACAATCGACGAGCTCAGGCGCGAGTCAGCTCCGCGGGCTTTTACGTCATGCCGCGTGGAATTAATTATCGTGTCCCACATCTCGGATCTCGATGGGAGGATCTTTTGTCTTCGCGCGCAATCACCTGACCCGCTGCGATTCATGTCCCCAGCGACTGCTTGGGCTAAAGTTGTGCACTGCACGGTTGATCGCGATTAAAGTGCTTCAACGCAGGCTAATGAAACCTCAAATATACGAAATACAAGATTGTCTTTGGTACTGGTTACGTATATTTATGTGCCGATAATTGTGAAGGTGTTACAGTTGATTAAACTTAATAGAATTTAGCCATATTTCTGTACCTATATCTACTGTTGTGCCTTTAGATTAAGATCGTTTATAAAAACAGAACTTTTATATAGAAACTGAGGAACTATTTTCTTTATTCAAGTTTACTTATTAACATGTGAGATTACAAATTCTTTGTTTTAATAGCAATTTCAATTTAAAGGCACAGGAATATGGACCACTATTTACTCTGATTTTTAAAATCGATTTTTTGGCAAAACGGAGCGCCATATAGAAAAATTGTGGTTCATATTTTCGACTTATTTTTGTGTCAGGAATTGTCAGATAATTCATATTATTTGTACCATTATTTCGGAATCACCCTGTGTAAACTATCCTCAAGAACGTGTTCTTAATTAGATATAGACTGAGTTTATATAGCTAGCTAGGAATTAGGAAATATTATACCTATATAGATATAGTGGTGCCTTCATACTTGTTTCTAATAGCAATCTCTATTCCTCTCAAAATTTCAGTCCGAGGCACACATCCTTATTTCTCAAGGTTTCAATAACGTGCGTTATACCTAAGCAAACAGCTATGGAATTCTAGAAAAAGAAAAAATCGGAAGATTTACGTGTCTAGGCTGAGACAAAAATGTCGAACTTTGTTTCTGAGAGTCGCAGGAATTCGTTCTAGACGACTTGTTATTCTCATGTCTCTTGAACGGAAGACAGCATCCGCCGAGCATTATCCAAAAAGAGAGCTGGCAATCGTTGGACGTCGAAGCTGGTGACCATAGAATTTTTCCTTCGTTTCGCGAGCGGTGTTCGTCAGGAAGACTACGAAAACAGGTTCTCGAAAAGCTCGATCGTCGGAGAGGGGGTTCCCAGACGAGATAACAGGGGCTCTAGTCATGTCTCTTCACCAGCGTGTTTTCAAGACTCGGTCGCGAAATTAAAACAATAATATTACGCCCGCGAAAGACGAATGTATATTGACAGAGGCGAAGGTCGAATGCTCCTCACGTGTTTTCCATTTCACCCGAGCTGCAAAACACCGTGAATCACTCTGTATTTTCAAATCGCGTGCTCCCTTCGCAATTGATTGTTCCTGATCTTTTCAGCGAGCAAAAATCTTCGATCTTCGAAACAATCTACTGTGCTGAATTTACCAAATTATTCGTATGGATGTAGGAGAGGTGTGACTATTGATACAGATATCGATAAATATCGATAATAGTTATTGATAATTCGATAGATTGATAATATCGATAAGATATGTTTAAAGTGAATAGCCGCAGGAGGAACTGAAATTATTGTTAAATTGAGAATTAAATTGAGAAAACGCAACAATAAAAATATAACAATTAGCAATGTATTCTTTAAAGTGCCTCTCCTTTTAATCGCTCTTTTTGTAAAACTCTGATATTGACTCGCCTATTGCTCTTTCAAGACTGATTCTGCAGCTTTGACGTCATTGTTAGAATTAGATAAACACTCAGTTTAGGTCACTCGATTCTTCAATTCAATTATTCAATATCAATTCATCGTATCGATACATAAATGACAACATATGAATTAGAATAGTGAAAAATGTGGAATGTAATATTGGTTTAACTTATAAAGTATGGATTAAAAAATAAAAAGATGCATGTATATACATACATATTTCTTGAATGTAAATATAAAAAGCGCGTATTCTTCTTTTTATCTCTCTCATTTCTACCTTCTACATGTAATTCCCTAGTTTCCACAATTTTAACATGAATGAGGAGATAATGTACAGGAGACACTCATTGCCTCGTTATAAACTTCTCATTACGTTCAGCACACATATTTACACTAATTAAACGTTTATCTATGGCAATGTAAATATCGAACAATTAGAATTACGTCGCTTGAGTTAGTACAATCTTTTTAGGGCTACTGTAGATGTGGCGAAAGGGAAATTAAACGAGGCAAACAGAATTCTGTATCTAATAGCTACGTAATTGTTTGTCGCTAATGCCAGAGTCAGCGGCGCGTGAAGACAGCGAACGCTCGAAGTCGAGGCAACTTTGTCAGATGCGCTCGATATCCGTTCCGCCGATTCTTCGAGCAAACTCGCTGCTGGGAAATTAATTAAGACGGTAATTAACGACGAATCGTGATGCATGGCTGTGCTTCAAACTGCGTCAACCCTCGCGGAAAATTATTAATTAGAGGGCTGGATACGTGCCCTGCAATTTCTGATAATTAACTTTCGTTCAACGCTGGATCGGGGACTGCAGAGATTAATAAAATTGATGAAATTGATTAATTTAAGAGGTGAAATAACTCAGAGGAATATTTCAATAAACGGAGAGTACGGGAAATGAATTGTTATGAGATAAAAACGAAGATTTTATTGATGTAACGATGGAGATAAAAGAAGAGTCACTTGATAAGTAGAATGAGACACTGAAAGGGAACTTTTCTATCGTGAAATTCTACTTCTAAGCTTCTAGTTCTAAGATACAAATAATTAATTGTCAATTTACACGCTCATTGAGAAGTGCATACATCTCTAGGTCTTTTGTCATTAGTCGAATGCATAATTCCCACAATTTTGGCAAAATTCTAAATAAAATGAGTTCTAAGAAGAAACCTAAAATACTAACACTTTCCAAGTTGAACTAGAATTTTCCTCTGTTTAAGTTACTACAATCAGCAAATTATTAACTCTAGTACAAACCCTCTGTAAGTCAAATTTTCGTATATTAAATCTCTCTTACTCGAAAGCTCTGATAAATCAAACCTCTGTAACTCGAAGATTTTAGCTCTCCCTCGACATTCGATTTATTGAGGTTCGACTGTAAAAAAAGCTGAACTTCAGATGAATTTCTCTTCGTAAAAAATTCAAATAAAACATATTTCGTTTCTCTGGTTACAAAGCTTAGCGTATCAGCTATTAGAAAAGGACAATCAAAGCAAGAAAATACAGTTTCCATATTTTAGGAGTTTTCTCGCATCCGCCCCACTGAGCGCCATAAAAGTACCGTTTTAGCTCTCGAAAGCTCACGTGGCCGAAACGCCTCAGCACTCACGTGGACTCTGCACGAGGTTCGAAGGACAACGAGCATCGAGATCAGAATAAACGTAATGTAATTGTATTGCCTAACCGCTCCTTTATCCCTTCTTGCGCACAGGAATTACGCGAGCTATCCACCCCTGATTCTTCGACTGTGTCGATCGCCGCTGTCGATTTTATTGGACTGGACTGTCTGTCTCCATATTAGCACCTGATCGACTTCGATTTTCCCCAGATGAAAATAAATCGAGTCGAATATTTTCGTTCAATTTTTCAGACAAGTTTATTTAACCCTTAACTGATATAGGGCAGCCACAGTATTTATAGTACATCATTTTTAATATTGGCTGGGTAAAATAGAATTGAATTACTTACAGGTAATCAATAATAAACTGAAAGGCTGTGAATTCTCTGTTTATTCTTATTTCTGACGCTGGAAGACAAGACCTATATCATATTTTTTAAATATTTCAGTTCTTAAGGTCTCAATTGACATCTAGAATATAGAATATATTCTTTTGGAAAGAAAGGGTATTAAAAGAATTTTTTAACTTAAAAATAAAAGGTGAAGATGACACAAGTCCATAAAAGAGTGCTGAAGTTGAAAACTTTAAATGTTAATATATGAAAACCAAAACTTGTGACTTAGGTAGTTTTGCTTTATGACCATAGATTTATAATTTTTTATGATGGAATGACAGTAGTTCTATCACACTGTGCTACATGTAATACTGACACCATACCAGTTAAAGGTTAAAGATGCTCTTGAAGTCCTTGGAGAAGTGTGTCTGACTTGGGACCTATTCTACTGCCAGCGTGAACCAGCCGAGTCAGATGCACCAGCGTCAGTAGAATAATCCTCCAAGCCAGACACAGCTGACGAGCATTTTGCGTAGGTATATCTTCATTTACGTATACCTGATGTTGCATAATATTCAGAACTTGTTAAACAAGCCTATAGATGACAATAAACTGAGAAGCTATTGATTCTCTGCTCACTATTATTAATAATGTTTTATAATAAAGTACTAGTAGAAATTGTATTACATTATGTCATAAAGCTGCTAATAACATACTAGTTAAAGCTTAAAAATTCTACTTCAACTCTAATACAACTATCCAACCTCAACACAGCATTTAGGACCCAGTTCCTGATCACTTAAGAGTAAGAAGAATAGTTTTCCTAACATGTACACCAAAAAATGACCGAAATCCAAAAAATTATTTATTATTCACATAAATCTCTGTGTCCTTTTCAATTTGCTATTGAAAAAAGTGATAAATTAATAATAATTAAATCAGAATTTAGTTCTTAACGTAAGACATAAAGGTAACAATAGCTGATCATATATTATGTCTCACATAACAGTATGACAATTATGTCTCACTACTAGCTACTAAATTTCAGGTATAAATATTAAGATAGATAACAATTACTTACTAATTTTCTGGAACAAATTTTTATCAAAATAAATTTCGTATATGTATTTAAATAACTGATCAGGAATTGGGTTCTGATCACCAATTGGGTCCCTGTTGTACCAGAATATTCTCCAAACATAGAAGCTCATAGAACTCTTCAGCTTCCATTGCATCTCGAAACTGCATTTCTCGCGACTAACGTTGACTCACCTCGCGCGATTTCGTCGAGGACCGAGGTTAGAGGGGTTCGCGACATGGGTGACGTGGCGAGGAGCACGCGAAGACTCGGAGAAAGGGTGAGAGAAGTGAGAGTTTCTCCGAGAGGGTCATTGACAAGCTGACGATTCGCCTCGGAGCAAAACAAGCCGCCATGGGACGATCCTCTCGAAACCATACACGTCTTCATACGCGCAGGAGAGGCTATTGTGTAATTGCGAAAGTTCGTTACATTTCGTGGAACACTGGATAAGTCAATTCTGTGGAAATTAGTTTAGCTAGAAATGAGTCTAATTGGCTGAGGGGCATATTGAAAAGAAACTTGCCACTGTTTAGATACAATTTCACGGTTTCTCTTTGGCTAAATATGAATGCATATTCTAGAGATACTAGCATTTGGAGTTCAGAAATTCAATTCTTCATCATGGACTTCAATTTCAGTATATTCTACTGTCTCCTTTAATTCAACCTTCTTTAAAATTACAAACTCCTTATAAGTACCAATTTAAACCAAAATGAAGGAAATGAAACTCAACTTTCTGAAGAACATGACTTATACAATTTTAAGCAAACTCCAAATTCGATATTCTCAAAATGAAGCCTCAGATGAAAAAATTGTATGCCACATCTTTTCCTCATTCTTTTACGTAGAATTATCCCCTAGCCGATTGTACCACGATTTTCCACTCACTCTGTACACGTAGAACCTATCCTCCAAGACTGTCCCACGCATTTGGAAACACCCTGTATATGTACAGCTAGACGTGAGAGAAGCTCAGTTGGAGTCGATGACGAATTTCGATGGGAGGTGAATTAGTCGTGGTGGGGGTAGGTTACGAGGCTGATGCAACGCTACCGACCGCATAGTTTCGTTTCGGATAAGAAAGTCGGAAGTGGTACGTTGACCCGTGGAATTCGGCATTGGCAGTGTTCGACGACGATGGGCCGCGGGAAAGGCGAAACGGGCGTAAAAGGCGCAAACAACGTTACGAGGCGGCCGGTTCAGGGAACTCGTCGAGTGAGAGTTTCGTCGATACCTGGCCGAGAATTTCGTCGCAAATCGGGGTAATCGACCTCCGACGCCGAAAGCAGATTTAACCTCGATACGGTGCCCTGGGGAAAAGTACCAGGCAAAACTGAGAGGATCCCTCGGGCACTCGTTCGTTCTGAAGTACCGCTGTCACTTACAATTGGAGGAATTCGGGTATTTGGGTCTTTGGGGGCTAGGATACTTGGGACACCATTTTGAAATGTAGAGCAGATTTGACGAACTCAGAAATAGGTAATCTCTCAAATACAGTAATAGTATAGAGTACTATAATGGAATTAAATCCAATTAAAATTGAGATATCAGAGTCGTTCATTTGGTATGTGTCTACTACCCCAAATTTCTGCTATCCAAAAATGAACTGGAGTCGAGCAGCGATCGAAGTCTCAAAAATTTGTGACCATATAAATATGGTGATTTTTCATGAATTTTCAATCCTGATTACTACTTAAAGTTTCAGGCTCAATAAAATTTGAATAAATAAAAAGAAGTATAGACAATTCTTAACACGACTCACCATCAGCTGCCACAGCTCCTAAACAGTTCCCAAGTCAGATTCTTTTTTTCTCCAGCCAGCAGAGGCTCCAACCCTGAAAAAAAAAAAGAAACCATGACATTGGTCGTCAAACTGACCAGAGGGTACGCTCTCAACGTAGCACGACGGTTCGCTTGTTAGTGACATAACGCTCGCCACGGATGAGCGCACACGCGCCACGTCCGCGCATTTTCTCCGCGCAAATATTACGAGAGTAATTCGCGATCGAGCACGATGATTCTCGCGAGCGTAACGAGCCGGAAGGGCAGAGGGGCGAGAGGGTCAGGGAGAAAGAGAGAAAGGAGGCAGGCGACGGGGGAGGCCGCTCGAATGGGAAAAGAAAGAGGAAGAGAGAAGAAAATGGAGGCGACTCTCTCGCGGCTGCGGCCAGTGTCAGTGGCCTTGCTTTCTGCGACCCACTTTCTCGCTCTATGCTAAGTGCCCGCGTGAAAACCGATGCAGATCGCGATGGAATAGGATCGATCTTTCTTTCGCGATCCCCTGTCGAACTGACAATAAGATCGTTCGATTGAAACTTCGCGAGAGACGTGCAGGTGATTTGAGCAGAGGTGACGAAGAAAGCTATCGAGTGTAACGAACACTTTTTGAGTCTTTACTGGTTTGCAGATTTTAAGAAATTTCAAATACCGATTCCAGGTTTCAAGATTTTGAATATTCGAAATGTTTAAAATTTGTAACACCTGGTCTAAGCTTTTAAATATCGAATTTTCAAAATTTTGAAATTTAAAATATCTAGACAGTTTCCACGTGTTTAAATATTCAAAAGTTCAACATTTTAAGCAGATGCTCTTAATTTTGAATTTTCAAATATTGTCTACAAACTTTCAATCTTCTAATATCTACCTGCTATGGTTTCTAAATTGTTTAGTATTCAAGCGTTCAGAAGTTCAAAATCGTAAAACTTCAAGTAGGTACTTACACCAATTTTCCAATTTTCAGACACACTAAAAATGATTAATTTTCAAATAACTACTGCACTTCAAATTTTCAAATATTGAAGTCTCTCTCTTTTCACCTTTTCTAGCATCACCACAGCATCATCAACCATCATAAATGTACCACTCAGCTTTTATCAAGACAAAACAGCAAATATACAATCCACCATAGGTGTTTCATTGCAGTCCCTAAGTAAGTAATACCAAGATCGAAAGTAAAACTGCTGAAAGAAGACGTGTACTAAGGCACGTCGAAGCACATCCTGCTCGAGGTTATTGACACCTGTCCCTAACAAGGTTGACGTCGGGGGTGACGCCAATCATTAGAAACCGCGTCGATGCAAACTTGGCATACCTATTAGCATTTCTATAGGAGCATCGCTGCAACCAATGTTGTAATCGCATAAAGCTCACGACGGGACAATGGTCGTCGATTGAAGAGGGTCTTCGAGCCGTTGATAACAATGGCCGTCCTAATTGTCCACTCGAATGATGATTGTTGGGAGTATAATCCTCTAATTTCTTATCTGCGATCCCAAGTAGCCTATTAATAGAGATTACGTTAATTACGGTTTGGACTGGAACATCGAGATATGTACATCGTATTGCGAAATTGGCCTCACAATCTTGCTGATACTTTTTAAAGCTTCGTTCAATTGTCCCTACTTTTACGAATAGTAAAATTGTTGCAGAGGATAGATTTCTGGTGAGAATTTTTCATATTTTATGGGATTTTTTAATACAGTTTTTTGTTTAGTTTTATATATGTATATATTAGCTGGTGTTATATTGATTTTGTTGATATTCAGTGAGAATAGGTAAATATGTTTTACTCGGGGTCTTCGTGTGGAAAATATCAGTGGGTCAATAGGTAGAAGTTAAGATAGACGATGTGCAAGCCTGACCCTGACACAAATTAGTTGCCAGGTTCATTATAGCGAGCTTACATACTCTGGTACATATACATATTTTGTAAATAATAATAGATAGTAGATAGTAATTATAGATATTATAAATTTCATACGAGTACCTACTGTTCGTGTTTCACGAAAAGTGCCCTGGAACGCATTAGAGTCAATGCTTTCCAGAGGACTTCACCTGGGACAGGAATAATAGTTATGTTAAAACTAATACCTATACAGGGTGATCGGTTTAACTGAAAACCTTCTAATGAATGTTGGCAGCACTTATGATGCTACAGCATTTACAATAAATGCTGCCAACACTGAGAGGGTTTCCAGTTAAACTGATCACCCTGTATATTTATATTGCTCTCTTTGAAATGCAGATACAGACTGGCAACGAGAGTCGCTCTCCTTATGGTCCCTTCGTTCGAGAAACTCTCTGAGAAGAGAGAGAAGCACGTTCTCAAATGCCTTTAATCAGTTTGGTCGATTAGACACGTTTACAATAGATACCCTAAGACACAAGTAAACCAATAAAGCTAATAAAAAAATGGAAACAAAAAAATTCAGAAATATCGTTATTATTTCAGCTTCACCACCTTAGCCCAGTATTACGAAACAGCTTCTAAATCTCAACCCCTTAATTTCCATTTCCCTTTACACCCTACGTCTATAAGTACAAACCCTCCATTCAAAGGGTTGAATCTTCCCAAATATAATAAATCCTCCCTTCTGACCCTCGTAACCCCCTTCCACCGTCCAACCAGGAAGAACATCCTCCTCTAAAGCAGGAAAGAGTGCTCCCAATTCCCTTTCCCAAGGCGATGGCAAAAAGCTCAAGTCCCATCGGGGCAACGTGTCAGCGCATTCCTGCCCGCTCGTGCCTCGGGGAAGAGAAACGTGCCGCGAACACGCGCGTGCGCACGTGCGAGATAACCCGATCGAGCGATACCCGATCTCACGCGTGCCTGACCGCGTGTTTCCACACGCAAGACCAGCTCGCGCGATTAGCATGCGATTCGCCACTGGCCGATGTCACAGGGTGAAGCTGCCGCGCGTGAGCCCTCAGCAGGAGGAAAGCAGCTTTTCTTGGCGACGCCCACAGACAGGAAGATGGATCCTGCTCGCTTGCCACCCAAGCACCGCGACGCCCTCCTGCAACATTGTTGGAGGAGAGAGTGATGGGGTTGGATGTTTATGGGAAGCTATCGTTTCATGTGGCAGACCGCTGTCTGGACGTTTGAACTTGGTTGGCTGAGTTAAGGTCCATTAACACATTCGAGTCTGATGACCCAGGCATTGGGTCAAAGCGTAGGTCTCTTTAGTAGCCAAGGACGCAACGTGTGAGTCAGTTTTGTGCTGAACAGACTGTTGCTGACCGCTGAGGACAGTCTTGGCAAAAGACACTGGTCTCGAATGTGTTAGAGGATTTATGCAACAGATGAGCAGAGCACGAGTCGAGCAAATGTTATACAGTAGAGACTCTTGTATTCGAACTAATAGGGAGATAACACTGGTCGAAGAATAGAATTTTTGGATAATAGAACATTATGTGGTTGCTATCTATACTTCTTTGAGTATTTTTTCTCATAAATACAGAAGTGGCTACAGTTTAATTATTAGCCATGTACGAGAGAGAACCAGTGTCCTGTGATATACAGAGTTTCCCAAGAAAAAGGATTACCAACAGTGGATACTCCCAAGAGGATAATTTAACCAGAGTGTTCAGTAGATCATTCTGAACCGAAAACAGAGACCATGAAAAAACGCATAAAAATTCACTTCCAAGGAAGACACTATAGTGGCAAGATGAACGTTAAAGGAATGATAATTATTATCGAGTTTGCTTATGACAATGCTCGAAAACACATTGTATAAGTTTGCAGGCAGGTAACCTTGTTACTCAATCATTCATCAAATGCTCTCCCCTGTTCTGAACGTTCGCAGCTATCTAAATAACAAACCGAACCGGAAAACTTGCTGGTCGATTTAACGGTATGGGTTACAGGAAATGCAAACACGTTGCCACGTAGGTGAACGTGTTTGCGTATGCTACTGTGTAATAATTGATGGTAGGCAGGGGTTGCATAAGACCACAGGAAGTAAATATTAATAACTTGGATCGACTTTGGAACACGCGGTGTTTGAATATGCACTTATTGGGTAATGTGGTGATGTTATCGGTTCTGTGGATCTTGGCGACTTTATCGTTTACTCAAGTCTGTCCACTAGAAAAGAATCCATCAATTTCTACTATCGATCGCTGCATCGTTAAACGATTACTTCAACGTCCATCGATTTTGGCGATGAAATAAGTACATATTATTCATTATAGGAAAAGTAGTATTTATGTTTCTATTTTCTTCGTTTGTAAGGTAGTTGACTCAGTAATCAGTACCCAGAAGCCTATTACTTTGATAAGCCTATTACTTTCTCAAACACTCCTATGAAAATTTTCCCAGTTTTCAGCTCTCTTCCAAAAAGTTCCCCAATTCTCAGAAACTTCCCCTATTCTCAGACACTCCTCCAAAAACTTCCCCAATTCTCAGACACTCCTCCAAAAACTTCCCAATTCTCAGACACTCCTCCAAAAACTTCCCAATTCTCAGACACTCCTCCAAAAACTTCCCCAATTCTCAGACACTCCTCCAAGAACTTCCCCAATTCTCAGACACTCCTCCAAAAACTTCCCCAATTCTCAGGCACTCCTCCAAAAAATTTCCCAATTCTCAGACACTCCTCCCAAAACTTCCCCAATTCCCAAACACTCCTCCAAAAACTTCCCCAATTCTCAGACACTCCTCCAAAAACTTCCCCAATTCTCAGACACTCCTCCAAAAAATTTCCCAATTCTCAGACACTCCTCCCAAAAGCTTCCCCAATTCTCAGACACTCCTCCCAAAACTTCCCCAATTCCCAAACACTTTATCTCCTCAAAGCTCCAGAATTCCAGAATCCATCTCCAGCCTGCCTCCTCCATCTCCCAAAATCTGAAACTCCTCGACTCCTTTCCCTTCGCCAGCACTCGCTAGAAAGCGAGCCATGGTGGGGACGGCGCGTGCGGCGATTAGCGTGCACAGGCGTGACTTGTTAGCGTGTAACTTGCGGCGTAGGCGCGAGCGATGGAACGAGTTACATAAACGTGAAGTAGGAACTCGCGTGGAAGGCCAATGTCCTGGCCGGCGTCGGGCCTCGCAATAAAGAAACGCGGCTCGCCTCGGACAAATGGTTTCCCTGCTCGATAAACAGCGGGGTTCGACGAGTTGCGGCGATAGAGCTGCCAGATGAAAAGGGGAACGAGCCAGAGAGAGAGAAAAAAAACGAGCACCGCGGTAGAAAACGCGGTGAAAAGAGCTACTCTGTTGGCAGCTCGATCGCTAGATACGACTTGGCGGAACACGCTTTCATAAAAGTGCATCGTTTCCGGGGGGCCTTTCTAAATACTCTATGGGTGGCGAGGAGAAGAAAGAAACTGTGATAGTTTTTAGGAGCTTCAAGTTTTTTAGAAGAGACGTGTGTGTGGATTTTGAGAACATTAGTGTCTTGAGAGAGTATTTGTAGTCTTTTGCAATTAAAAATACATTTCGAGAACCTAGGTATCTGGACACGTTCACAGTCCCTGATTATTATAGTCTCACGACTATAACTGTACACTAAATGATCATTTTTCTCATGTGAAATAGAATAAAAATACATCGTTTCAATTTTAGAAAATGAAGTCGATTTTTCTATATCTAAATTATGTATCTCAGATAATCGAGCTTTTCCTATGTATCTATATCTTAGAGCAGAGTATGTACTCTGTATAATGTACACAGCAACGAGCTCACAACGAAAGAGTAGATACTGTTCATCCACCAACACTCTCGATAGAGAATGGTAAAAATGTGTCACAAGTGATTCACGATTAAACTTCTGCCGCGTAAACGGCGGAGCTAATTCGCGAAGAAAGGAGGCCGGGAAGATCGCCAAGCGGAAGCGTAAAAAGCGGCATCTAAAGGGGCTGGACCGCTAAGAAGCTGCGACTCCTTTTTACAGCGAAGAGGGAGAAGGTTTACGACGTCGTTTGCCCGCGGTCCACGCCAATGGACGACTATCAAGCTTTGTTTTCCACTGTGCGGAGAAACGTTAACGTAATTAGCCCGATAATTCAGCGCCTGATAAAAAGACCGCGCGAGCGTTGGATAATAAGTGGAAATTAAAGCGGGACTGGCTTACAATGTGCTTGACGTGGTGAATCTCGCGCTGATCGCGTCGATAGCAGAGAAAACGCCGACGAAATTGCTTCTGATAGAAGGAAGCGGTATCTTTTACTTTGAGCTCGTCGCCTGGGGAAATTATATGTTTTAAAATGTTATTTTACTAGATTTAGGTTGCCTTGTGGTCATTAGATTTCTTCTGGTGACGAGGCAACATATATTTTAAAATAATTGAGATCGTATTGAGCTTGCAAGGTAGGAAAATTGATATGAGCTTGGATCTTATCTGAGCTTGGATCTTATCTAAACTTGGACCTCATCTGACCTTGGGCCTTATCTGGCCTTGGACCTTATCTCAAGTTGGAACTCATCACAATTTGGACCTCATATCGACATGGACTTCATCTCCACTTGGACCTAGAGTCTAGTCTGATTGAATTAGTTTGATTTGAAGCACAGTGCAAGTCCAGAAACCACATCTTGAGATACTAGATTCCAAGTTACAGTTCTATGCATTTTACATACCTAGACCCCAGTGCCAAAGTGTATTAAGTCCACTCGTCTTCCATGTGACTTAATACACTTTGAAGCTCATATAATGTTTCCAGATTACTTAAACCTGGCTAATTTCGGATTCATCCTGTTCCTAACAGATTAATTCAATTAAATTTCTCTGTATTACACCTAACGTAGGCCCAACACAAACACGTCCCCTTCGAATTAATCTCGACCACCATCTATTTCCTCTCCAAATGCAAACACATGTTTACACCTCCTGACAGTAACTATCTCAAAGAGCTGCCACTCCAGCGACCACTTTCGCGCGATGGAAGATGAAAGAAGATTCTCGACTCGCGAGTCGGAAAGAATCGTCCCCAGGATTCGAGAGCGTGCCAGAGGCGAAGAGGAGGCGAGACTTTCGAATGTTCGAATGCACTTGCCGCGGAAACTTTCTTCGGGGACGGGACAGGAGCGCGAGAAAGCAACTTGCTCCGTCGCAGCCGCATTTCATAACTTGCTCAACGTTCCGTAACACGACGAATAGCTGACGTTTCTGACTAAATAACGCGAAAACCCTGTTACACGCCTGCCTTATCTGACATTGCTCTGCGTGTACCAGATGCATCTAACACGCTCAGATTTGTCTGCACCAGGCACAAAGGAATCGTGAAAATGCTTTGCAATCTAGTCTGGGGACTCTACTGTGAGGAGAATTTAAAAAAAGGTAGAGAGCTTTAGATTTCACTTCCTTATGGGCAAAAAAAATGTACCTTTTTTGGAGAGGGTAGTAGACAAAGACACAGCGAGTCTGTAGAATTTTATACTTGAGAATTTTCTGAAGAATTGTGTTGGCAGCATTTATTCTAAATGCTGTTAGCATTGTAAGTTCCTCCAACACTTGTTAGAAGCTTTCCAGTTAAATTGATCACCCTTGTATATCCATCACAAAATCATACATATTTATATTATTTTATTAAATCTGCCTTTCTGAAGTCAACGACAAAATAAACTGAAGGAATAGTTCTAAGGAGACTTGATTATCCATCGAACTTGTGTCCAAACAACACTATGCTCCAAAACACAACTAGGTACGTATCTCGAAAAATTCTCAAGTAGAATACCCCAAAGCCTACACCTCCAATCACAATCAACGTGTCCCTAGAAGCCACTAGCAATCCTCTGATCGAAATCACGGGTCTCTAAGCTCCCATTGCGAAAGAAGAATTTTACCTGGACGAGGGCAGTGGTCGTTAAACGGCGACAGCATCGTTTTCGCCGTGTTTCTGTTCGGCGCGCCTCGTCGACAGGAATTTCGCCGATTCAGGGTCCACCTCTGTCGCAAGTGCAGGCAGCTGGGAGGGCGTTCGTCAGGTTACACGAACGGGGTCAACGACTTTCTCCGATTACCTGCACGTGACACTGTCACTGAAACTGCCCGACGATTCGTAATTTTTAGAGACGAGCTGGTCTCCCTCCCCACTTCGACGCGGGAAATCACGCGCGTCTATCGAGAGGGAAAATCGTCGAGGGGGCCGCGCTCGAAACGGGAAGAAAGTGTTTTCGAGGCGGTAATTTGGTTAGAAAGAAGAAGACCGAGTGGAATGCGCTTCGGGCGATCCACCTAGACTCTCCCATCCGCCGATGGCCGCTTCCACATGGACAATTCTCATTCGACCATTTGTATTCACATCGACGGAGACATGTTTTTCTACCTGTGTCATCTACGTCAACGCGGTTGTATGTTTGTTTGGAAAGTTTGGATTCTGGTGTTTCGAACCATAGTCCCACTATTCTACTTTAGTTTCTGGAGTGTGTACGTTGACCCTTTGCTGCTGTGGAGTCACAGTGTTTCTAATGAGTCAGCTTTTTAATATTTAATAGGAAAAATACGGGGATTAATGTTTCAGGCTGAGAGGGCCGAGTTGTTGGATATAGAAAAGATAGTAGTTAATTTTAAAATAAATGTTCAGGACGATAGAGTCTGAGATTATGAACAATCTCATTACAATAATTTGAAAAATAATGTTGTGGTAGTACTGATACCACAAAAGTTTCGAGTTAAAATACTGAAGAATACCTGTAATTAACCTCATATAAATAATTAGGAATATTGAAAGAACATAATGGGGCATAATTGACAAAAATAAAGCACCTAAGTGGAATGTTAATGGGCAACGAGTGTAACAAGGCATGTGCTGTTAATTAGAGTTTGTAGCATACCGACCATATCATTCAATTTAAGCGCAACTAATTGCTCCTCGTTATATTAATAAATGTGACTTTGTACATTGAAATCACACAGTGAAGTGAGAGAAACAGAATTGTCAAACTTTACCACCCTAAAACTAAAAAAGCATCTCAATGCAAGAGACCAGCTCTTGAAATTTGATAGCACTTAATTACTCAAAAATTCGTGATACAACATGTAGATATAATGCAGTGGCTTGAATTCAAGTAACTTGACTGATCTGAACGAGCCTCAAGGCTAATACTTAATACTTCTTAACTGCTGTAACATATCCTGAAGGTAAAGGAGGATCTCTCAATGTTCCAAGAAACTCGCGACAAAGTTGCAACCGTGTTGCAGACCGAATAAATTTGCATTCCCCCGACGATTCGCGGTGCTCTAGAAACCGTCAGCTGCAGAAGGTGGGAATGGCCCGGAAGGGTAAGAAAGCGGAACGACGAGTAGCGCGTTACACGTACTTGAAACTTGAACGTGGCTCGCGACGCGTATTTTCTCTGCGCACCACGGATCCCACCGCCAATTGTTTTCTTCTTTCGTAACTGGTTTCGTGCCGTCTGGCATTCAATCCCCGATTCTCGTTAACAGAAAAGTACCTTCACCCCTTGCCACACCGCCAACGACTAACGAGGGGAGCACACGAGATTCGAGCCACTGATTTCATTCAAATTTTCTATATGGCTAGCGTGTATGATTTACGATTCCTTTAGGATAAAAGTAATTAGAAGAAATCTGTTTTAAAGGAAACGAAAATTATGTTCTTTTTCTTTTTACTTTTGTTTTCAAGTACTGAACATGGTACACAGTGTTTTTTGAGCTATTTAGGTTTCTTTGGTTTTTATTGGTCCTGGAATATTGTTCAATTTTATATCTATAGATATTTATATCTAATAACATTCTATGTATTATCTATAGATATATATGTTATTAGAAGCTGTATGGTATTAATATTAAGTAATTTTCATTTAAAGACACAGCAGAGTTAAGTATACAACACTGTTCACAACACTATACACAACAGTGACATAGCTCAAAAATGACAATTTTTTGGAAATTCAGGGAATATCCAGAAATTCCATCCACGTCATAATTTAAATAATTTCAAACGATAAATATCATGGAAGAACAATCTTTCGTATCAATCATATATTTGAATTTGTATTCCTTTAATTTTTTGAAGTTTCGTGTTACTGAAAACAGAGGAGATATTTAGATACCCTGAGTATAATGATCTGAGACGAGGTTCGTAACCAAAACTGTATCACAAAATTCTCTACCAACAATCTACATAAAACAATCGCCACCTAAGGGACACGCAGCTCGCGGCGAGCGCAGAAATCGCAGAGCAGCAGCCTCGATAACGAGTGGTGAACGCGCACCGGATAATTACGCGAGATAGAACGGCCCCGCTTTCGTTCGATTGTAAAAGTCGCGTGGTCAATGAACCGCGGCGAAAACAGTGTCGTTGACTATCAGGGACACGTCGCGCCGTTCCGTTGCCAATGTTTTCAATTACCGTTGCCGTCGGCCGATTCATTAAGAGGAGCTGGAGGTATGCACGCGGCGGAGGCGTTGCAATGCATCGATTCGCGACGCCTGCCGTCACTTCCGCTCGCGGCGGGGAAAGCCAGCCGCGGAGGGAGGCGTGAAAACGATATTAACGAAATCCTGTCGCCGGAAACGACGGTGGCTCGGCCATAATTTCACAGCGAAACGGGGGTGAAGCGACGTCGACAGGACGAGAATAACTAATGGGCCTGGGCGAGGGGCATTTTTGAACATCTGCCGAGGACGAGTAATTATGTATTCCTTCTTTCAGGGGGGAGAGGAGAAATAGAGGCGAGGCGTTTGAGTTTCGAGGAGCATTCCTAGTCCAGAGAAGCGTTCTTAGGCTGGAGGAGTCGGTGAGGACCTGGAAGGCTTCGAGAATCGTGTGCTACTTGTGTCCCATGGGAAGTCCCTTGGAATGCATTGCTACTAACGGGTTTCAGGGGACTTCTTGTGCGACGCGAGTAGGGGTAAGGACGTGGTTACGAGACGACTGTACGAATAGGGATGAGTGACGTTATGAGTGGCATCGTAGACAGGATGTTACACATTTTTCTGTACATACTTCGACAGTGTGTTCGATGAGGAAAAATAAAAGTGAAATGTCGTGTAACAAAAGGTCCATAGATGCTTTGTTAAGAAGTTATAACAAAAATGTGAAATGTGATGAATATAGGGTATCTCGTTTTTCCCTGCATTGAAATCAGTCGAAGAAATAATAACCATATTTTTTTGTGGCAACTCCTTTACAATCTCCCTAACAATCAAGAAGCTTCATTTATGGAGTTTTTGTTACATGGCGTTTTAGTCTTATTTTTACTCGTAAAACAGACTACCGAGGCATGTACGGAAAAATATGGGACACCTCTGTATATTTATGTACACATTTATTGAACCTGGCAACCATGACAGAAAGAAAAGGAAGAAAAGAATGAAAAGAAAGAAAAGAGATTCCTAGAGTTGAGAGATGGTCGTTCCATTAAAACGCTGTGCGCGCAGATAATAAGAAGCGAAGGCTTTCAGTGGATGTGTTATCGTTCTCATTCAAGGACCCTGCGCGACTTTCTCCGACGACCTCGTCTTCGTGAGCGTCTTTATCGCTTCTGTTCATTGTAACGACTCACGTAATGTTTATCTGGCGATAAGGGAAGACTAGAGGCAAGGGGATGGAAGAGGGTGAGTTGATGGTAGGGTAGAATTTGGGTTACGAGCTTTCGAAGTGGGGTGATTGCACTACTGCACTTTTTCTAGTATTCCTTTTATATAGAGTAGGATTACCATTCAACCTTAGCTACTTCTCTGTTTTTATAGATGTTTTTCCCGTACTTCTTGTTGTATACGAGATACTGAGAGTTAATTAATTGAACGTCGCATTTAAAGCTGAGATACCTTCTTTACGATCATTATTTTTATCGCCTGCAAGTTTATAGTCACTGTACTCTCACCGTAACCACAACGAACAACAAAAAACCTGGTGAGCAAAGATTGCAACTAATCGAGCCTCATTAATTAATTAATCGAATCACCAATAGTCCCGCAAAAATATCACTCTCTAATTTACTCACTTTATTACCACCTACTAACAAGACAAAAACTTTCACCCAGTAGAATTGTTGGAAATCTATTCGAAAATACATAAAAACAAGAAATAATGATGATCCAAGACATCTGTCTAAATAAAACCTTCCCATATAGCACAGAGACGCCTAGTAGAGTTCTAAAAATGTCCAAAAGACGACTCTAAAATGTCTGAAGTTACAACTCAGTATGCCTTATTAGAACGTATTAGGAAAGGTATTGATAAGTCGTCTCTAAGACGTCTAACTTACATCTACATCAAATTCAGACCCAAACTAGACATCCTCTTCAAGTCATCCAAATTACGTCTACAAAAAGTCCAACCAGAAAGTAGACGTCTTCAAGACATCCTGTGCTACCTGACCCAGCTTCTAGCATCGATACAACCGAAGAGAGTGCAAACCATCAGGAGTGCGTTCTTGCACGAAATGTGTTCTTGCACCGCAAAAGCGTGCCATTGGACACGCTTTCCAGTGAAAGGATTATTAGAAGAGGTGTCGATAGCGATTATCGATATTCTCGTGGCCGATGAACTCTCGTTTCCGAGTTGTAATCGAGCTCTGCGTCCTACCCATTCGAGGTACTGTCTCCTATTATCGCTATTACGCGACACGAAGACGACACGAAGACGACTCGAAGACGCTTGCCAGAGGAGACTCACTACAGGCGCCATTGCTGCGCCTTAGAACCGAGGGACGGATAAAAATAAGTAGACACTCGTAGCACACTCGCAGCACACCCGTTCCACGCAGCTGTTACGCCACGTCGATCGGTAGCACTCTGCTTGACACCTAGATCGCTTGGACCGTGATCTGGCAACAGGTCACCGTTTCCACGATACTTCATACAGACGTAAATACTGCGTTCTGGGTCTGTTTCGCTATTATTAGGCATTGTCATAGTCGCGAATAGAATGACCCGAAGCCTCGGTCGCGTTACGACGAAAGGTGTACGCGTTTCGAGCGACGCCAGCGGCGAAGTTAGAGTGGAGCTTAAATGAGGGGATTAATACGTAATCACGCACGAGGTGGACGGACGTAGACAGTTGTTAAATGTCAGGGGAGTAAAGTATGGATTCCCTGAGAAACACGTCAGCGCCTTGCAGCGTAAAGAACCGATAGTGTAACCGAATTAACCCTTTGCACTCGAGAGGGTAGGGACACTGGTGTTTGCGTCTGAGCTCCCCTATGTTGATACCATTTTCTTATACGCCGTGAAAAATTCATTGGTTGGCTTTACTGTTGATAAATACAATTTTACGATGACTACTATTACTACTACCATATTACTTGCTCTTATTTCATTCATTTTACGTTACAGTTTTACGTTCTTTCCCTGAAGATAGAATTTTTGCTAATTTTCTTGCTCTTTCGTCGTTTCCAGGCTTTCTACTTATCTCGAATTTTCTACGGATAATTAGAACCTCACGTTTCCGCTAATTCACCATTACAACTTCGTGGATACTCCTATACCAATCAGCTATGGTGAAAAGCAGTATCCGCTAAAAATATTTAACTGCGATTGTATAGTAAAATAGGACACAAAATCTTTAAAATTACTAAAGTATGCATAGAAACAGAGTTTCACACTGTTGTATAATCAGTCTGTGAACAACCTCTACAGGTTGATCAGTTTAACTGGAGACTCTCTAATGGGTGTTGGCAGCACTTCCAATGTTAACAGCATTTGGAATTGATACTGCTAATATTCAAAGGGTTCCCAGATAAACTGATCACCTTGTAGTAGACGTTCGCTTAGTCGAACTTCGACTTCAACTGCTTCACATAAAGTTATGCCAATTTCGCGACTGGAGAGGTTGAACGACCCCGAGGCCAGCAACAACTTCCCCGCGATTCCCTTTATCGTTGCATCATGTCTTTGTGATAACCGGTCGCGGGCGAGTTTCGCGTGTGCCCGATCAATTACGCCCGCGCAAGGGTTGCAGGCGGGGAGAGGATCGAAATCACTTAGGGCCAGCGACGAGGCAACGACACGCGAGAATAATTCGCGCAACGATTAGCGGACGAATTTATGGGCACTCGTAAAACGCACGGACGCGAATGAGTTACAGTGGCTCGTAAACTGCACGTGCGCGCGCGCGCGCGCGCGCGATCGAGAACTCGCAACGTAGCAATAATTAGTTGAAAAACGATTTACCGCGACGCTGTAAACGTCGACGTTCGATCCCAGTCATTGTTCTCGTTTGCGTCACCCCTCGGCTCGAATTTCCCTATCGGTCGACTTTGGGTTATCGGTGTTAAATAATTGCCTCGTTTATTGCTAACGCTTGTGATTTCTTTCCCCAGTCGTGTGACATTGACGTGCTGAACAGCGAGCTGATTTAATAATCGCTGTATTTGTTATGAGGGATACGTTGGTAACAGTTGGAAGGGTTTGATTTTAAGAGGCGATTGTTTTTTATAATGGACACTTCATATAAATTGTAGATAGTTGATGTAATACTGTGTACTCACGCTAAATTTCGTGACTCGATCCACTGCACGGTAAATAATGTATGTCGTATTTATGAAAATTCCTTTGAAGTCCTGAACACAGAATGGTGGAGCTGATATGGCCTCTTTAAACCTGAACAAAAATGTTGCATATTATACTTTAAATACTTGTCGACATGTTAAGATTCGTTGATAAATATTCAAACTCAATAATTAAATTTAATATAGCAAGATTGTGAGGAAATTTTCAAACAAAACGTGAGAAATTCTCAAAGCAAAAACTACGGTCATCTTCCCCTGCACTATTTCTCGTTTTTCATCGTCAGAAAGAGTTAGTCCACTAATTCAATGTCTAACTCTACATGACGAGTGACTCAATGACCAGCCACGTTTCAGAATTCGGTTCCCCAAGCAGCAGCCACTCTAAACAAAACCAGTATCGAACAAACTCAGCGATCCCCAAACACCTTTTAACGGTTTCCCGAAGAATGCTGCTATCTCATCTCGTCCAGGTTGCGGTCGCGTTATCGGCAATCTCGTTTCCCGACCCTCTTCCTTTTCACCAGGGGTATTTTCCCTGGAAGTCCCTCAAAGAGCATCGTGCAAGCGTGGAGGCGTAAAGGAGGCACGTGGTGACGCGGTGCTCCACTTTCTTTACGCGTCGATGCATTAAAGTTGCATCCACGAGCGCGACCCTTAGGCGGAAATGCCTTCGAGCCTGTAGATGGGGAGTGGTTAGAGTGTTAGAATTTCTTATCGATTAGGAAACCACCGAGGTGGTATAGAATATCAGATTACCCATTTGACCTACACAATTAGTCAATTCAGGTACCTATGATTCACCTAAAATTCTAATCACGAATATATTAAACGATTTTTCCAGTCGATTAATACAATCCATAGGAAATCGATAGAAAAGGGTTTCCCAAAGGTTCTCCCACTTTCTGCAGACACAGGTGACAATCAGTTGCCAGCAAGAATTTTACGAACTCGCTCGATTACGTATTACGTATCCCATTACACAATTGAATCTCGCGAGGCGAGATATTAGCCCCGTGAAAGTTACAAAAGAAACCCTGGCTCGCCTCGCTCGGCTTCCTCGTTGCCGACAATTGTGAAGCGTGCCGCGGCAAAAATTCCCCGCTGCCGCGGCTCGCGGCTCGAAAAAGAAGATCAATTAAAAGGAAGGACTTCGCGGCTGTCGAACGGAGCCACGTTGCGCCGAGGAAAAGAAGTTACATAAAACAGACGCCTGGTAAGGAAATGGGCTTTCCTGTTCGTGCCTGGCACGAGCTACAGAACGATTCAAGAATCGCCTCTTATTTAAATAACTACCTTGTACGATATCCTAACAGGTAGACTCTTTCAAGAAAATCCATTCCCCAGTGTCCAAGCTGAAGCAGATCATCTAAATACCTCCCCTGTTTTTAATAACACGAAACTTCAGAAAACTGAAGAAAATGATTCTGTACAAAAGATTGTTCTTCCATGATATTTCTCTGGAAACCATTTAAATTATGACATGGACGATTTTCGTGTCATTAAAAAGAGAGGAGACATTTAGGTGGCCTGTTTCAACGTGGACACCCTGTATAAAGTTTACAAATGCTGAGTAATATTGGACAGCAGTTAGTATAAATAAAGAAGTGTAGTTATTTCATAAATTTCCGGTAACGTGAGTGTCCATGTACAGTAGTATGTATTCCCAACTTTTATTATAATAACAATAATAAAAATGTATCCAAATGACTTAATTAAGAGTTAACTCAATATTAAATCATTGATGGCATACGAGTCCTAAAATAAGGTTTCTTTAAAGAAAAGAACGAGGTGACAAAAATGGCACATATTCTTAGGAAAGAATAGGAAAGAGGCAGAAAAGTGTCGGTGTCGCGAGCTGTTGATCCTTTCCAGTGGAACGGTATTGAGGAAGGTTACGGAGAGAGGAGGATGACGCAAACACAACGAGCAAGGCATAACCAGGCAGAGGCACGGCGTAACGGAAGAAGGGAGACAGCAACCCCGGCGGCGTAGGACGAACAGGGACGAGGAGATGTCGAAGGGGAACCGTCAGGGAGGGAGGGACCCTCGAGCACAGGAAAGAGGGTGTCGGGGACAGAAATAGACGAGCAAGCTCGTGTAGAAGCCTCGTGAGGCTCAACCTTCGAAAACGCGATGTAAGCCGCGGATACACATGAATCTCTCTTTATAGGTACCATGGACTTTTTTTCAGTTTCCACTTTTAGCCACCGCCCTGTTACCGATTCGGCGTTATTGCTGTCGTACGCCCGCTCGCCTTGGTATCGTGCGACTGGGGCACGCGTGCGAAGGAAATTGATGGGGGACTTGCATTTTGCACCTGCTGGAAGGTGAAGTTAATTTAAACTCTGGAGGAGAAGAGGTAGGGGACCTCTTTTGTCCTATCGATTAAACGAGGAACGTTGATTCATGTCCTGCTTATTCTGACAAAGTAGAAAATTTGAATGAGAGAATTGGATATAAGCTCGTTGATTTTTCTTCAATTTTTATTGTTTCTTGGAATTATCGTCTCTTTGACTTTTGAAGGGATAAACAAGAACTACCTAGATATTGTTTACTGCACTTGTAAATATACAATTCAAAGATCAAACAAAAACCAGAAGTCTAGATCATGTACAGAGTGATCAGTTTATCTGGAAACCCTTCATATATTGGCAGCACAAATCAGAATGTTTTCAATTAAACTGATCAACCTGTATATGCAGTATTGCCAGATGTCGGGAGAAAATGTCTTCCAGTGACGTCATAGAGTAAAAGAGTGGGGGTACCACACCCCATTCGACTGCATTGCCTTCTGTGCCCCCACTCTCCTACTCTACGACGTCATTAGAAGACATTTTGTCCCGACGTCTGGCAAGCCTGCGTTCAGGGCTCATAGGAAGCAATTAAAGTCAAAGTATCCCGTTTCGCCCACCCTTTCCCTACTCAGCGTTACGAAGTCGTAATCGTGGCACAGCTCCGCGGCGCATTGTCATGTGTAACAGCGGTCGTTGTTACGACGAGCACGCCGATTTCTCCTGGCGGTTTTTTCGCGGCGACGCGTTCCGAGAAAAGAAGTAGCGCTCGGTTGAAAGACCGTTCGGCGCAGACGTAACCGCACGCGCGTGCGTGAGCGCGCGTATGCACGCGTCAGGCGGAAACATAAAGCCTTGTTCATATTAGTCAAGTTACTGGAATTCAAGCAGCTTGAATGCAAGTGACCCGAAGCAACTTGATCGACGTGAACCTGTTGTTTTAGTTCACTTGAAACATCCCTTCAAGTTTCTATTTTGTCCAGGCATGTTCAGATTAATTTTCACTTAAATTCAAAAACTTCGGGAAAGCTTGAATTCGAGTAACTTGACTAATCTGAACAAGGCTGTAGTCAATGAGGTAGCGTAATGTGTGACTGCCCCAGCGTCGAAGGACCGGGTTCATCGACCACTTTCTCTGGCCCCGATCCTCTGCCCCAACAAAATCGCCGATCGTGTTTTTCCTGGGCACCTCATCGCGGCCAGAGGTCGCGGAAACGACGCCACCAGCGCTGACTACGCTGGTCAGAGCTGCCACACGGGTGACTTAACCACTTGAGTCATCGCCTCGAGTCGCTACGATTTCGTCACTCGGCTGCGTACGCAGGCTCGATATACTGGACAATAATATTGTCAGAGCTGTTTCGCAAGTTGGATTGCGTTTTTCTGACGATTCTGCTCGGCTACTGGGGATTATGGCTGGCTTTCGTCAGGGCTGTAAGGCGATTGGAAGGAGAGAAGAGAATCGTTTTGGGGAGGAGGAGGGCGGTGTGTGTATTGGTCTATGAATTATGTATGTGAGAACGAGACTTAAGAATAGTTTTGCGCTGTTGGTGCAATGGAAAGTTGGGATTGTGCTGATTATTGTTGGGATTGAGGGATAAGCAAGTACTGTTAGAATGGTAAATTAAACAGTTCTACATACGTACTTACTAGGTTGCCTACTTGGAATATTAGACCCATAAGTCTTCAATCTTTTGTAGATGATTCAATTAAACGAAGAATCTAATTTTAAAAAGAATTTTAAGAAAAATCCCAAGGTAAATATCCCAATACCTAAACACTTAAGATGTTAAATGTCCCAGTAAGTAAGCAACCTAAAACTGCATGTCCCAATACTTAAATAACAAGGTCCCCCCTAACTAAAGACACTATTTTATAAAACTAGCTCTTATTCTCAATTAGGTATACTTAATACATTAAAATTTAAGCCTAAAACTGAATAAAATTAACATTAATGTACAAGTATCGGGACATAATCAACTATTGAAACATTTACCTCACATACTCTCTGAAGCCATGCTTCACACAAATCTAATCGCAGAACTTCTTTACTACAGAAATCGATCGTCCAGACCCCAAGCACAGAAGCTATAGTAAACCTCTGTATCCTAAAAACTGTGTAACTTAACTCAACGTTATTTCCGTCGCGGCCACCCACGTAATACGATTTCATTCACGCTCGGGGAACGCGAGAGAAAGAGAGAAACGGTCCCGCGATAACGTGAACGCCACGTGACCGTTTTAACGCCGAATATCGCGGGACAGTTCCTGTTATCGCTGGCAGAGAAAGAAACGCCACGGCGATACGATCCAACAGCGTACATACCAGCCAGGATACGACGGCGACGGTTTCTATCGCGTTGCGGACATCCTGGATGCGTCCACGACAGCCTCCCGCGGCTGCATGTCGTTAACCTTAGCGGCAGTGTGCGTTGGAAGAGACGATAACCGCGTTGGCTTTTTTTAGACTCGTTACAGGGAGAATTAGTGAGCACTGATACACTTGTTTGATGTCCAGAGATAGTAATTAATTAATATGTTAGATGTATACTTTGTTCACTTGCACTTCCTCACTGTGAGACGGCCAACATAATTCTGCCCTTTCCTCGGGGAAAATTTGCAAGGCATGTTTAAGAGGTGGTGGTGGTGGAGACCCTGGTCGAAGTGTTAGGTTAATTTGTGACCCTTTAAGCCTTCGATGGAAAATCAAGGAAACATACAAGGTGATTTTTGTTGCTAGTGATCATAATAGCTTAAATATCATAATAGAGACCCTGTCCCTTTACCTGATAAGCTATTGAATGTGTAGAGTTTCAAATGCCAAGCAGCCAAGAACTGCAACTAGTTTGCCATACAGGACAACTTGAATGAAAATTAGCGATTCCAATATTCCTATATTCCTATATTCCTTAGCCCATTTAACTTTCCCGCAGCTGCATAAATCAATGCTGATTGTTTAAACGATGCATTTAAGAGAAAGGCAACTGATCAGTGAAGTAGGATGGTTTCGATGGCACATTTAAAGGAACAGCCTAGAACAAGCCTGACGATTCGATTCTCATTTCCTTCCACTGAGGATCTACTCCTGTTTAAAATTAGAGGAGGGCCACTCGACACGATTCCCTTTGCGAGCGCTTGCTTTTTCAATTTGTCGACGTCGAAAGGTAGAAAAAGGAATCCGCGGAGGGCCTCTTGACCCGATGCCGCGACCAGATCCCCCAGCCTGAGTTTATTGATATCGATACGCGGCGATTTGCTCGATAAACGGTAGCTGCGTTCTGAATGCATAAACGGGGAAGGAGAATCGCATTACCATTAACCTAGAATATAATACCGCCTCTAAAGGATGATCGATGGCGACCAGTGGGGACTGGTAACGGATTATTTCGATCGAGATCCTTTGAAAGCTGACCCAGTTTTGCGCCAGCTCGCGGATCCCCCTCTCCGGAAGTCGTTGAAAGGGAAAGATGCCTCGCAGGAATATCGAAATAATTAATCGCTTTGTGCAGCGCGTTTGAAGCGTTCGATTATGAATTGAACGAGAATCAATGGCCCTCTTCAAGGGCCATTTGAACGCTCGTTATCGATAATAAGACGGTTCGATGAATGGGGAGCGGAGACAATGAAACAGAGAATTGCTGGGGATTGGCTGGAGGAAAGTCGGAAGCGATGGGATGCTCGAACCTTTCTTCAAAATAAGAAAAAGTGCAGAATGACTTGGTTAAATAAACTCGAATTAAATTCCTTTCCTGTCGTTTATATTTATATTAGTATTTAAATACAGTTATGCTATTTTGGTTAATTATTAGATACCTTAATGTGCAAGGGAAGTGCAACTGTGCAAGACCAAGAAAATAAATGAAAGTTGTGTTCGTTGCCAAGACTTAAATTTTCAAATTTTCAAATATTCAAATATTCAAATATTCAAATTTTCAAACATTCAAATTTTCAAATTCTCAAATATTCAAATTTAAAAATTTTCAAATATTCAAATATTCGGCTAACGAAGTTATCAACTTTTCAAATAGACTAATTACTAAATTTTAAACCGTCTATACACAAATTCTGAAATTAAAAAATTCTCAAATATTCATGTCCTCAAATCCTGAAATCCTTCATAACAAGGTGTATCACACACGGTGTACATACATATCTTAAATGACAAATATCTCACAAACTGAGCCACATGACACATGCCCTCAGAATTCAACCTATTCAACCTATTAGGTCCTCCAAACTAACAAAGCTTCATCAAGAAATAAATCATCACACTCAGAAAGCTCTCCTCGCAAAGAAACAAGACCCACCTACCACCTACACCCCCTTATAAACCATTCACCCCCTGACCCACAGAAGCTCCCAAACCGCCGTGCATCGCCACACCATCTGCACCTCCAGAAGCATCGAACCAGCCAAATCCCCAGACGGCAGTGTAGGAGGTTGTCGCGGTTCAGCATCGGTAACGTTACCGCTGAACGTGTCACGCTACCGCGGAGAAGAGCAAAGAGAAGGCATCAGTCGGTCGAGGGTCGGCGGGGCGAAGGGAGGGTTCGTTGCAGGCAACGGCGGAGGCCTGGCCTGGGTAACACGGTACCAGCAACGAAGGAACTAACGGTGTTCTGCCCTCGATAGCCGCCATTGTGAAACTACATATTATGACAGAGGATCCGTCGCGTGTACCGCTTCACCACGGCACACTTACTCGCGTAGGCCTCGTCTCGTCTTACTTCTCCACCTTATTCCGGCGGGATCCTCTCCTCGTTCCGCGACTTCCTCCTCGATCCGCTCGATCGATTCGTGACCGCCTCTTGTCACTTTCCGTGTCGCGTGATCAAGCCGCGCCACCTTCGCGCGATAAACGATCTTTTCTGCGGGGAAACCAGAACTTCTGGGTACGTGGTCATTGTGTAGACACGTTTAGCGAGTTGAAAGCTTGTGGTCCTGGAAGTGGAGAGGATGTGGTCCTACGTGGGTTAACGATCACCGACGATAAAGGCGATAAATGTGGTACAGTAAAGCTTGTATGGAGTGGTTGGGATTGTAGACTTGTACTTGGAGCTATCGATTTGTACCTGAGGCTAAGTATTGTAGACCAAGTGTCTAGTTAGACATGAGATACTTGGATAGTAGAAATTACTTGGGTACTTGAAAGATACCCGAATAGTATATGTATAGAAGCTAATAGCTAGTATAAGAATGAACGTAAAATATGTATTCCTGAGAAAAATATCTACTGAATCGTAAGTCTCTCATAGGATCACTAATAGCTCGTGCAATAGAGAATGCAGTCCCATCCATCTACATACAATTTTCCACAGACGCTGATTCACATCGCCAAGCGATTATGAATGCAAAATAGGGCGCAACGCGTAGACGTTTAAGCAACCATGATAATCGTACCCCCAGATCATCGTCTTTCCGCAATTGCATCGACGTTCCTTTCTATGCAAATTACGCGGCTCGATCGGCTAATGACTCGACGCAATCGGTCTCTTTATCAATGGTTATCGCCAGTCGTCTCAATCCGATATCGATCAAGCCTGCTCGCGGAAGTGTTGCAAGCATAACCGCCGCGGATTTCCTATAAATTTCTGCCCTCGATGATTCAAGTAGTTGCGCAAACTGGCGAAGAAAAACATTTCTGAAACCTCGTTGCAATCGTGTTTTTTCAACGACTCTAGACGCGATGACGTCCATCCCAAGGTGATCCTGATATCGGGATTTCGTAAGTGAATCGATGAATTTGGAGTAAATAACGATCCAAATATAGAATTCGATTTTGTTAGTATTATTATTAGTGGCGCACATTGGGATCGGTTATTATTATTACAGAAAGAACAGACAAAATGGACGAAGAAAATTACGCCACTTAGCAGACACAGTGGTCAATTTTTACAATTTCAATTCTTCTACTTCTCTGTTCTCTTAAAATTGTATCAGGGTTCAGGTTCCAGAGGAAACGACTCGTTTCCTCGTTCTCAATAATGTCGAGCAGTAATCGCCCCGAGCCTCAGGTGTCGTGCGCAAAGTTCATTTACTTCACTTTGCGGTTCGGGAAGCCACGAAATTCGCGAACAGGGGAAAAGGAGGAGAAAAAAGGCAGCGAATGCGCGTCTACGTTGCGGTGGCCAACTGGTTGTTTCGTTTCGCAGCCGGCGTTCGCGTTTATTTCGAGTGTAACGCCCGAACCGTGTCCCGTTTCGACGACGATTTCATGCGAATGCAAAGTAGGGTTGGACCTCGTGGCGTGACCGAGGAGGGAGGAAAGAAAGGCCCAGGGAATAAACCGCGGTGTAAAACGGAGATTGACGACTATTAAATCATTTTTAAAGCCGGCAGAGCTTTCTGACAATCGAATCGAGGGACCGCCGAATGTGGTACGAGGTACCGTAACGCCGCGTTTCGTCGCGAGGTCCACGCTTCTTTCGCGATCGAACACTTGTAATCATGAGACGCGAGCGAATCGATGCTGGATCGATGGTAACGATAATGGTCGACACGTTATTTAGAAAACTTTCAATAGACGATGATTCAGTGACTCAAATACCTAATTCAAATTTTTAAGTACTTGGATATAGAGGTCCTTAACTGTCCAGATATGCAAATTTTTAAATATTCAGAATTTTAAATAGGTATCTACCGAAATTTTCAGATATTCATGTATTCAAATTTTCAAATAGTCAAATTTTTAAAAACAGAAGTTGTGGAATATTCAAATACTCAAATATTCAAGTATTTGAATATTCAAATATTCGAGTATTCAGGTATTGAAATATTGAAATCTTGAAATATTCAAATATACAAATATATAAATTTTCAAGTTTTCGAATATAAAAAATCTCAACTGTTCAAACACTCAAATTTTTAAATTTTCAAAATTTTAGATAGTTCGAAGCAGAAATTTTCAAATACAGAAATTCTTGAACGTTCAAAAATTATAAATCTCTAATATTCAGATTTTCAAAATGTCCATTAAATATCTACTAAAATCTCGACATATTCAAACTTTCAAACATTCAAATTGAAAAATACATATTCCTCAAACTTGAAGTGTTTCACACGGCAACATGAATATTCCTCATCCTTCGTAAATTACAAGCAACACACGTCCCCAAAAACGAAGAAGCGCCTTACATTTAACCTAACCCAGAATAAAGAGATCTCCCCCTGAAAAATCTCGATCTCCACGCGATGTCTGAACAAAAGAAGGGATACGGTTCCCTGCTGAAAACGTAACGGGAGATCGTAACGTACACCCGCAACATTATTTCGCGACTCGTGAGAGGGCCTCGCACAAAGGAGGCCCCACGGAAGGAACACAAAAGGACAATGATCGAAAGCGCAGGAAATCGATCGGAAGAGCACCGCTAGATCCTTCCTCCCGCCATCCACAAGCATTCAGTTGCCCCTGAATCCCGTTTTTTCTCCCGGTTTATTATCCGCCCGAAAGATAGGCGTCCTTACCCCGTGACCCCGATTCGACCCTATCTGCTTCCGCGTCACCTTTTGTCCATCGACCAGATCGAGCATATGGGATCGCGAGGGTGGATTCCATGGCTCACCCTTGGCTCAGACGGAAGAAAGCGCGATTACGTGAAGATCGGTCGCTATTTCGAGTCGTCGCGTTGCAACGCTGCCGAGACTTAACGCGCGACGTTAGCGGATTTCGCGCGTCTTAATGGCGCGATAAAGCTCGCTAATCCGCAGCTGTGTGACCTATCTACTTGCACGGCCACTATTTCTGTACAAATGATCCGGCGATTTACGCGTAATCCTATTTTCGACGGGAATTTCATTACCGATGCCGCGTGCTCTCGTGGGTCGTCGGCCGTGGTATTGTAACAGCTTATTCAATCGGTTCGCCGCGGATTCTGGTAGAAGGGCGAAGAGATCTGTGGTGCTTATCGTTTGGAGAGTTAGACAAGAGGACTGTGATAGAGGAGTTGTTTAATATAGTGTTGGGAGTCGCTGCAAGTTGACTAGTTTATTTATTTATTTATCCATGTGGCATGGAGACGTATTAAAGAGGTCTTAAGACGACTTACGATTCAGTAAAGTCGTGCAAATGCCCAAAATACGTCTTTGAAGCGACCGAAGTTGCAAATCAGAACGTCTTAAAAGACACTCATAAGAAGTCTTAAAAATGTTCAAGTTACGTCAATATAAAAAGTTCAGACAAAATATAGGAGTCTTTAAGACGTCCAAAAGCGTAAGTCTTTAAGATGCCTATGTAGTGTGTCTTTAAGACGTCTTATGGACGTAAATTTTGCAAACACAGTGTTTCCTCAATGTAGGCTTTCTGCTTCCTCGTCTTCTCGAAAATGGTGACTGACTATACATGCAAATAATATTCTTCCCCTTTAATACTTTCAAATTACAAATATTGAATGTAACAACGAGATTATAATAAGAAAATACTGTATAACAGAAGTCTATCTTCATTCGCCTATTTATGACTTCATCACACTAGCCTCCAATAAAACGTGCAAAACTTTTATTTCTCCTCTTAACAATTCACAAACCTTGGAAAACATAATTAAAAACAGCAGATATCTTTCCCAACACCATTGAAGCTCAATCCCCCAACGAGATAAACGCTCACGATTTGCGTCTAATAAAAAGTTAATCCCCGATCAAGGAATCCACGATTCGCAACCGACGCAAAAGCAATGATCGATATCTAGCGAAACAAAGAAGCCTCGAGTCGACATCGTCGTGATTTCAACAGGCCCGATAATCCACGGAACATTAAGAGATACTACTGGACGTCCTGAATGTTTAAAACAAACGTATTTAAGTCATCCTTAAGAAAAAGTTATCTTGTATAAAATTCTAAAGACACTTAAAGATGCACGTTTTGTAACAACAGATGTTCATATACCTATCTACGACCTTTGCAGGATACTACACACGTCGTTGGGACGTCCTGAATATTAGACACGGATGTCTTTATGACGTTCTTAAGATGCTTTGTGCTATCTGAGCAAGTGTAACCCATAACGAGTCTCAATGACCTTACTACCCCTTGTCAAGTATCCCCATCTCACTTGCACCCAATATTTCTCATCCCATTTTCACACTCATCCCACTGACAGCAAGCTCAAGAAAAAGAGATTCGTGTATTCCTTGAACTGGGACCACCCTTAATAATGGTCCAGATATGGCCCCGATGTATGGACTGTTAATCCAGCACCACTGTGCATTGTTAGGTTAGACCGCGGCGTTGAGGCACGATATTTCGAGGTAGGACGAGTTTAAAGCCTGGCCCGGTACCAGAGCAACGTAAATAATAGCTAATATCCGTGTTATGTAATGGCCGACCTCGAACTCGGTCGAGTGTACTCCACGTGCTCGGTTGTCCTACTTTCCGAGGCCCGAAATCTCCTCTGTTTTCCGCTTAATGCACCGATGCCCTTTTCTGTCCACGCTGCTATTAATACAGGCCTAGGAAGTTGTGAGGGAACTCTTGCGACTACCTCGTCGATCCTTCGTTCTGGCCAATGGGAAAATTCGACATGGAGGAATAAAGAGACGTACAGTCAATCACGAAAGTCTATGTATGCTATACAATGCGCATGTTATGAGGATGTTTACCTAATCAGAAAATACAGATGTTCTAGTATTTTTAGAATACTAAAATTTATTTTAGGTTTTAGAGCATGCCCAGATAGCACATGACGTCTTGAAGACTTAGGTTTTTGGAGGTCTTACTTTATTAATAATTAAATCTTATTAAGAATTGTTGACGAGAAAGTTAAAGTCCCTTCAGATGATTGACCTACGTGACCTGGTGTTGATGTAAACCAGGTCCTTTTCCTCCACCAATTTACTACCACCATAGACAATCGAAGGTTTTTCCTGGAGCTATTTCAACGAATTTCTACGAGTTAGACGAGTACAAGCGACAGTACACTCCATTTAATAAAATTATTTTATCAACCAGTGTCAATAATTCTCTGAAGTCCCAGAATCCACTACATTACATATTGTTGCATCGAGTCTTCTAAATGGACACAGCTTTCCACTCAATCAAGCCTCCTCTAACATGTTCTTCGTAATTAACCACCGTGCATCATCAGCTGCCCTTCACTCCATGCAATCACGAAACGCACATATAATTCATGATCGTACTTTCTATGACGAATCCATCGAGAAACATATTTCCCTCAGGGTCGTGAGAACCAACCATGGCCTGTTTGGTCATACCCCTTGAATCATCCTCGCCGAGGCTTCCCTCTTCGTCAGACCAGAGGCTTTCGAAGCTGATTCATCGTATCGTCTCGTTCAGAATCCACGGGACTGTCGCGTGTGCACGGAGTTGACACGTCCTGTACCGAGCGACTGCGCTGACCTTGAGGGTCGACGATCACGGTCACGCGTAGGGCAAGGCCCTCAAGGCCGACCTGCCTTATCGCGAAAAAGAAGCAGGGTGCTATTTTCTTCTCGAAGTCCCCGTTCGGTCGTGATCGTAATGGATGAATTACGGAGCGCGTCAGGGTCGGCTGGTATCTAGCGATTCGCGTGGAACTGCGTCCTCGGTGGACGATAAAAATCGCGGGGCGATCTTGGTTGCGAAACCGAGACGAGATCGACGATAAGCTCCAGCTAACGTATCGTTGCCCTGGAATCTTGAATCGTGAGATTGAAAACTCGCGGGAGCTCAGGGTCATCGACTTCTCGTTCAGATTTTTAGATAGGAGGATTCGGTCAATGCTGATTTTTCGGTGAACAGAGAAATTTGGGACTTTTGAGTATCTTTGGATTTAAGAATATTTGATTTATAATAGTATAGGTAATTGGTAGCTTTGAATACTCTCAGGATGTTAGGAATCAATTTTGTATGTGCTGTGGAACTCATATAGTACAAGTAGATGTTTGAAGGGATAACATTTACGTTAGTATTTTTGTATTAGTGGCGAGGAAAACCCAGCAGGTGCAAATTTTATTTAGGAGTATTGAAATTTGGATTTTTTGAAATTTGTAAATATCTATACAGGCTTAGGTATGTAACTGTAAATTTGAGAATTTAAACATTTGGGAAGGGACAAATTTGGAAATATAATAACTCAAAAACTTGGATATTTGAAATTATAGAAATTTATACAGATGAAAGTCCAGAAATGTAGAAATTAAGAAATATGGAAATTCCAAAATTTAGAAATTTAGAAATATGGAAATGTGGAGATTTAGAAATCTAATAATTTAATAAATTTGTAGATTTAAAAGTAAAAAGGTTTAGAATTCTATTTTTCTATTCCTCCCTCTTGAACTAATTTCCACACTCACCACACAAAACTACAAAAAAAGTTAGCCCATAAAACATGACACCCTGTCGCCTCTAAAGCATCCTCAAAACACTCTCGCAGCGATGGTTCATCGAGAGGCGAACACGTTTCCGAGATCGATTGGTCTGAACGAACGAGAATGAAAGTCAGCGAGAAACAATACGTTACCCTTTACACGACAACCTCATTCATGAAACAGAGAGAGGTATAGTACATACATGCTCCCATCCTGTTCTCTACGCGCGCCGACTAGAAAACGCCGAGCATGCAGTTTTTTCTGCCTCGCCGAAGACAGTAGTAGAAAAAGCCGGTTTACGTGCACATGTGCAGACGAAGCGAAACGAAGTACCAACGCTCACCCTGTTCTTCTTTGCCCGAGGGCTCGTCGCGTGGACGATGTCGAACGCCTTGTTTCTTCACTCCGTTTTTCGCTTAGGCGACAAAAATCGGGTGCATGTGAGTTCCGAGAAACGAGAGCTACTTAGGATTACAAGCTTCGTCCTGTCGCGTAAATCGAGTTCAACGCTGAATAATCACTGCGTGCCAGTGATATCTTCCAATTACTATCATTTTATTCTTTACACTGTACAACGCCTCTGATCGATCAGCTTCACAACGCCAAGGTGTAAATTATGAACTTAAACACTTCCATTCGCGATTTCTGAAATCCTTGTTACTATATAAAGCGATACAAGGAAGTAGGCTTTTAGGAACTCATTCTTCTCTTTTTTCTCTCGACGATAATACACTAATTCTCGGAAAGAGCACGTTGGAACGTGACAATGTCCAAGAATTGTAACACGTATATCAGCCGCGATAGAAGAATTGTTTAACATTGACGAATTCTAAAATCTACTGAGAAGCTCCACCAATTATGGATCAATGTTTTCACGAATTCACCTGGAACCCGATAACTTCATCAGTCGTGAGATTACGGGACAAAATTAGCATCGGCGATAATGAAACTAAATTACGTTAGTACAGGCGATACTCGAGCACCAGTTATCTTCCATCTCCAGTTACTCGACCACGTAATCAGAGCACGTCGCGGGGAAGATAGAGATCCAAGTAATCGAATAAGAACGTCGTTATTGATTCATGGATCCAATTGTTTCTCTAATTTTCCTGATTGAAAATTAGAATCCTTCATCTTCTCAAGGCGCAACTATCAAAAGCATCGCCTGTGGCGCAGGCGAAGAAAGAAAGTCAGAATGCATGTGATATTCGAAAAGATAGAAAATATGAAAAATAAAGTGTAAATAATAGGATTTGGAAGATGAAGAAAATTTGTATTAACAAGTGTTGTTCTTGTTACGACTCCTCTAAGTCTAATGATCCTTGAATCCTTGATCTTCCCGAGGTGCAACTATCGAAGGCGTCGCCTGTGGCGCACGCGAAGAAAGAAAGCCGTTTGTGGCGAGAGAGCGCGGAGAAAAAGCCGAATGGCGTTCGTGTTTGCATTCACGTGGTGGCGATTGTGTACGTGTTGCGTTGCAGAGCGCGAGAAGATCGCGAAGGCTGCTTTCTCCAAGGCGTTCGCCTAGGATTTCCTGGCTAGCCAGCACGTGATCTTGGCGTTATACGCTCTGCGGTTACGAGCGTGTTACGTGGACGGCTAACTTGACTTCGACCAATAGCTATTCCATCTTCGCTTCTTATCCCCACGTCTCCTTCTTTCTTCTAAGACAGAAGGCAATGAAGGCCGAAAGTGGCGTTGTGAAACGGGCATTTTGCGTGAATTGCGAATTGAGTGTAGTTTGTACAAGAAGATCTATGAAATTTTGGGAATATATACAGAAATTTAGAAATGGACAAATTTGGGAATTTGAAATTTTGATGAGGTAGAAATTTAGAAATATTCAAATTTTGATGAGGTAGAAATTTATAAATATTCAAATTTTGGGAGTTAAAAAATTTAGAAATGGACAAATTTGAGAATTTCAAACTCTGGGAATGCAGGAATTTAAAACTGTAGAAATTTGTGAATTTTAAATTTTAGAAATGTAGAGATTTAGAAATGTTCAGATTTGAGAATTTCAACATTCAAAAAGTTAGAAATTCGAAGATATAGAATTATTAAAATTTAAGGATGTCCATTTTTGGAAGTGTAGAAATTTAGATCTTAGAAAAGTTTAAAATGTACGACTTCCTAATCTCCAATCTTTCCCAAAAGGTAATGCCCGCAAAGAAACTCGAACAATCGCAAAAAAGGAATTAACACAAGACGAAGAGTCATCGGAGCACAAATCGACTATGTGCATACACAAAAGGAAGCAATTACACCGTGAATCCCAAAGCGAGAGAACAGTGATTGTGAAGCGAAAGAGGAAGAATCTTTAATTGAATTACTCAAAGGCAGCCCGTCGATCGTTCTTGGAAATTGCATAATGTTTCCAGCGGAATTAACGAGAGCACGCGAGCGAGAGCCAAAGGCGGGAAAGAGAAAAATGGCGAGAGGGAGGCGAAGGAGGGAGGGCTGGGGAAAAAAAATGTAACTTTCACTGTGTGTAGCTTCCGCGGCACTTTCTTCGATCGGCGAGGATCGATTTTTCCGCGCTCACGGCCGCTCGATCGGCGAGGGGGTTAAAATCCTCTGGATAAAATTAGCCCTCCCTCTCTCTGGGACTAAGAAGCGTGGTTAACGACGCGAGACCCGAGGAGTGTGAGGTACCGCCTCTTACCAACCGTATTAATAGTACTGTCGGTATCGTTGGCGTTAATTAATCAACGATTGGCGACTATTTATACGAGAGCCAGTCGAGGGTGTCGGGGAGCGACACGACGCAAGGATCGAACATTCGGGCCATCGAGGCACCTGCGGAATTAATCAGCGATCGGAATGGTAAACAAACTAATGAGCAAACGCGTGCTGGACGAATGTGATCGCGACACGTAATGGCAACCCTTCAGTCGAAATGAGTCATAAGCTTCTTCTGGGTTGCATATAAATGGTGCTTCAGAATATTCTAATAATTAAAATATTCCTCGCTCTATAATAAATCTAACAATCCCATTATTCCTATTTAGGTACACTAGCTGTAATTAATAATCACAAGGTGCAGTTGGTGCAACATGAATAATTAATTTTAAAAAAAATAATCCTCTGTAATTTATAGCGAGTTATAGCACAGTATATGGATATGTATTCTGTGTATCATGTTGAACTTCGGTATCCCAAGGTCTCGGACACAGTGAACTCATCCAAATAAGCGCAGCCCCGTAACGAGTGGCGAAGAACGCGTTTGACGGACGTACCCTCAAGGGTATCGCTTTCGACGTCATTTGAGTGTCTCAAGTTCATCGTTATGTCCCTGCAACTTGCTACCCATCGTGTTGCGGTAATTGACTAAAACGCGATACTTGTACGATGTGTTTCACCGCTTGCCTTTTGCTCGATTTTAGCCCTGCGAGGATGATTTCACGATGGGCGTACGAAGGAAATCGATCGTCGAAGTTATTTCGAAAAATCCTTAATAATTTACGTATGTACTTACACGTTTTATCTCCCCAGAGATTAGCCGTGGATTAAGATTCCTCGAATAGAAAGTTTTTTAATGGAACCTGCCTCAATCACCTTTTCCCCGATATAACAGATCCTCTGTTTCTATAAAGTTTTCAGTCCCACTCGAAAACTTTCCCTCGACCATGCCATTCCTGTCAAGACGTAGAAATCCGGATTCGAGAAATCTATAAAAAGGCTTGCAACAATGTTGACAAAGTGCTGGACGAAGTGGCAAGTTTCATCGCGTGTCCATTACGAGCGATAAGGGAATGGAGGTACGTACTTTAATCAAATTGCAGAGCCAAGGGCAATGGCGTAAAAACACATGTTGGTAGTTACGTGTGACATCTATTTTGGTTTTATTTTCTCAGCTTAAGTGGTGTTTGACTTTTAATAGGCTTAAGGAGTATTTAAATATTTGCACATTGCAATATTCAAATATTTGAATTTTTTAATTTGCAAATATTCAAATTTTCAAATATTCAAATTTACACATTTTCAAATATTCAAATTTTCAAGTTTTCAAATATTCAAATTTATACACTTGCAATTTTTCAAATATTCAACGGTTCAAGTATTCAAAAATTAAACTTTTCAAATATTCAAATTTTGAAGTGTTCAAATTTTCGAATATTCACAAATTCAAATATTCAAATTTTGAAATATACGCAATATCCTTTATAATCGAGTGCGTCTGCACGTAACAGCGTCCGCATAAAAAGAATACACATCAAACCCCAGCGTCAACAAGAGGGTGACACACCTACATACAGAAAGCAGAGGCATCAACGACCAAATCGTCGAACCTGACCTTTCGACCTTCCTTCCAAATTGATCGCAAAAACTCGAACGACCGTCGACGTCCCATCATCCGGCACCGCTCATTTGTTCTTTTTTTTCCGTGACAATTGCTACAGGTCCCTATCGAAGCAGAACAATATGTCGTAACGCCTGCGCGATTAAGCGTAACGAGCTAACGAAACTTCTTTCTCTGCTCCCTGTTGAGAAAGGCCAGCTCGGTATCTTTCCCCAGAAGATATGTAAATCTCTAGGGGCGAACATGGCCTGGCGATTGGCTTCGGCGCCAAGGTCATCGTTTTCGAAGTTATCAAGGTTATTAGCACTTGGCTCGAACGGGATCGTTGTCTGTTTGTTTTACGATGCATAGACCGATAGCGCCAGAAGCCGGATACAATGACCCCCAGATGCGCTGATGAGCTCGTTTCTGTTTTTTTTTTTAATTTATTTCCTCGGGGCAATGGCGTGAAGCAGATTCGCGAGTAAAGTTCACGACGAATGTTTAAATTCGCAATATCCCGATAATAGGACACTGTCCTTTCTATCGCAGCCACCTTAAGTAACACCGATGGCAAATTACCGCAGTAAATATTTTGAATCGAGTTTCAAGGTCTCTGAGGTGATCCCTGGGTGACCTTGAACTTTGAATTACACTCATGCTGGGGTAAGATAGAAATACCAGACAGTACAGATATTTGTTGGGTCGCTTGGGAAATTTTGTTTTGGACTTGTCCACTGGGTAAACTTAGTCATACCACTACCAACTCCGATTTTTGCTTATAACATTAAAACTAAGATCGCCTATTTTATCTACAGAAAAAAATTATTTAAAACCTTGTTATCTTTAACATATCTAATCTTCAAAATCGATGGTGTTGTGACTAATCTGCACGTTCATCGAATCCCCTTCCAACTCCCCAAGCAATTCAAATTCCAGACCTCAGACCTTCATGTCCCCAAGTCCTTCAGCCCACGACAAGCCAACACACACGCGACCCACCTCGAACAAGGAGCCGCTCTTGCAGCAAGGTTGCACGAGGCGACTTTGTTGGAGGCTTATTATCGCTCTACCGCGTAAACGATCCCAGAACCCGTCCAATATCGGCAAAAATCGCGGTTTCTGCCGCGGGAGAGGAGGGTGTCGCAATTTATCGGAACATCTGGCGATGCACGCGAATCCCTATCGCCTCGGAGCGCGTCGGTAATTGCGTCGATCGATGCTCGCGAGTCGAAGGCGACGACGCTCGATCCGCGTAACGAGCGAGCTGTAAAGGGCAGAGCAGCGGCCGAGGCAAAGACGAAACCAGTCGCGATATTACGCGATGGCCGCGGCGCGTTTCTTCTCTCCACCTTTTTCTTCCTCTTTTTCTCTTCATCGGGTCAGCTCAACGTCCTTCTGCGCTCGCGCGTCCCCTCTGCGCCCAGGCTGGAAGCCCTATCTGGGGAAACTGCAAGAGCTATCGCGCCTCGCTGACCCGTGTCGAATGAAATAACTCTCCTCCCCGTTACGATTATTCGGTATCCAAGACCGATAACGCCTTATCGGGGGAACGCGCGCGCGAGCTGTTCCAATGTTACTACAATTTAGCAATTACAGTCGAACGAGATACCGCCCCGTAATCTGCGCGTCAAAATATTTATGGTCAGAGCGTGCTTGAGCACTGGACGCTGATGTGGCGGGAATTAGATGCGCTTTTGGGGTCTTCAGGTCCTTGACAGCGATCCGAGTAGGTAGAGGAAGAGACTCTATTACTGTACCTGAACCTGTTACTGTGCTTTATATAGATTTCACAGTAATAGAAATCACAGTAATAGGTTCAGATATGGTAATAGAGTCTCTTCGTCTATTTTAAGTGTGGAATGACAACCTGGGGTCACTGGCGACCCCACGAAATTTTAAGCTTCAAGGTTTATTCTGTACCAGAGGTAGCTTTTATCTAAGTCTGCTTTTCCAATATTAATTTTAACGTAATTAAATTTTACAATAGTTATTAGAAACTTTTACAATACTAAGATAAACTGTACTATAAACTTATTGAAACTGAACAGACCAGACTGAACTGATGAATTACGTATCGAAGCTGAATTAAAAATGCAACGCAATCGAGTTTCAGGCTTTTATAAAATAAACCCCCACTGATCGGAGTCTGAATCATAAGATGGTAAACATGTTTACACGACTTGGAGGTAACAGTGGATGTATTTTACTGGTAAAGAGCGTGGCACCATAGCTTACTCCTACAATACAATAATGTACTAAAATATTCCCTATTTTTTAGAGGATTTTGTAAGGAATAATTATTTTCAATCCTTAAGCCAAACGGAGTCCCAAAGCTCCACAGTAGATATAACTATTAAATAAGACAGTTGGATAATAAATAGAAAATAATTTTCTTCTTAAATATTTGCAGAAATTTATTTTATTACCAATGTATCTAAACAAAATGAGGCCTCTTAAAGAGCCAGACCCAGAGCCATAGCTCGCTCTAGCCTCCTCCCTGTCTGAACCCAGGCCTGAACGAAGCAATTCGGACGAATCGAAACGGAAGCGAGGGAATTACATGTCGGCAGTTACGTAAGGGAGCGTACGGTTACACTACGAAAAAAGAATGGTCACCGTTGACCTTAGCCACTAAAATCAAGGACCACGCAGAACGCAAATGTCCTCCCTCTCTCCCTGACAAGGTGCAATTATGCTCGTCCTTCTTTCACCTCGCCTCCCCCATCGAGTCGCTCCTTTCTTTCATTCTCGCGCAACGCTCTTCAAATGGGTCGGTCGCGGCACACACGCACGTAACGCGCCGTTCGTCTTTTTATCGTACATTTCACCTTTCTACTTTGCAATCAAGCACTTTCATATTGCTTTCACTTGGCCGATGAAAGTACCGTCCGCGAGCCAAGTAGGCTCCCGTCCTTTATACGGGGTGAGCGAAAAGAAACTGCTCGATCGAAAGCAATCTGTCTTCGGTGACGCCAATCGATCGACTTCGCAGTGAAATATGCACAGTGTTTGCTGGAAGGACGCTCGATACTCGGGACCACTGACGATATTTCATTGTGACTTGGATGCCATTTCGGAGGCCCATTCATTTCGTGCTTCGAAGCTACTCATTCATTTCTTTGACGTCACCTGCTATGCAGATTTGTGAGAAATGGGGACAGTCAGGGTTGATCGTGATGCAAAAATTCAGTGCTCTATAGAGACACGTATGGGTTTGAAAGAAGATGTTTTAGTGTTGTTTGAATTTGAATTTTTTAATTAAGGAAATAGAAGAATAGGGAAAATGTTAGGTACCCATATTATTTGTATTCCATGGGAAGTCCTCTGGTATGCATTGGGGATAATGTTTTCCAGAGGACTTCTCATAGGACGCGAATAATACTTCTGAATGCGATGAAATTATTACGACGAAGTTCGTGTAACACCGATACAAACGTACAATCGCTACTTCCTACTATCTATTTAGTAACTCGTTATGAGCAACCGAACATGTATTAAAGATACGATTATCTAAGGTCAGGTAATACACTAACATATCTTTATTTTGTCAAAAATTGGAGTATTAATTAAAAAAGAAAAACAACAGTAAAAGTAATAATAAATCTATAGCAAATAAGCACTCTACATGTCTAAAATATAATATTATATAATAATTTAATATACTTCAAAAAATTCAGTTACTTATGAGAAAGCATATCCAATTCTTCTGACACACTTTTAAGACCAATTGTATTCTTCTAAAAATGACTTATTTATAGTAAACCTCATTCCCTGAATAAAAAGTGTATCTAAACTCGCGGAATATCGCGATCAATGGAATCTTTATTTTCAGAGCACCCGATATACGAACGTCAGAGGTCGTTTTCGTCTTGGAGATTTGGAATCGAGGGGGCCAGTGAACTCACACGAAACTGGACAAAGGCCTCGCCACCCTAGACATCGATCCCTCGATAGCTATTGCGTTTTTCTCTCTGGGGCGGTGATAAACACATATAAGGGCAGATAAGGCGATGTAAATTAGGGGAGCGTGCACTGCGTGCCGTGCATCGTCTATCGATCGCAGGCGATATTAAACCAACATTTACTCAACGTTCACTCGCATCTATAATCTTGGTAATTAATTTGAATTCCATAATATATATCAAAATTCTATCCCATTCAAATTTCAACGATTCGCGAATTTAATTATTGCATACATTCATGGAGTATCACCGCTCGCCAAATGGAAACGGGACAAAACACGAGACTCAATGCGCCCTGCTCTTTCAAATGAATTTTTAAACAGCCCCCTCGAGTCGAATCACATTTAACTGGCGATAATTCGTTAACAATGAGCATCGATTCTCTCGGACAGGATATTTCCCGCGAATCACGACGATTGAACGGTCGAGTTGCTGAAACGCTGCGTATTTAACGCAATAACCGACGAGCCTCGCGTGAATTAATTAATACAGCGTGATCGATCAGCCTGGTTAATAAATGGCTCCCGCCGTGCCATGGAGAAATTCGCGCGAAAATTCTATCAAATATCCGGCTACTGGCCAGTAACCGCATCTATAATTAACTTCACGCTCGCATGCATCTAACTTTTCCGCGACCATGGTGCTCCCAATGCAAAAAGTCCATTGATGTCTCTGTGGCTGCAAGGGAAGGCGACTTGTGTCACATTTTTGAAAGCTTCAAGTTAAGGCTTCAACTAAGATCTAGAATACAGAATTGATATTTGCAGAAAGAAGAATTTTATCACTTGTAGATGTCCTCTTGCAATCGGGAAGGGTAGTAAGGAATTCAAACCACTTGAATTCAAGTAACTTGACTAATCTGAGCGAGGCTTTAGGTCATTTTCCTTCACGACCACAGATTTATCGACTCGAGAACCGTTCGCAATCGCGTCAGGTTCGACTCACATTCGATGCTTAGTTTACAGAAGCATCGTTTCAGCGGAACACCGGTCGTTATCGTTAGCAGTACCGTTCAAGTTCACTCAGGTCGCGAATGTTATCTGCGGCTCGCGATGCTACGTCAGCTCTATGCTATTAGAATAGAGCTCGCGAACGTTTGCTCGCTATTAATAATTTACTATGCCGGATTCACGGTGACGCAAGTATCACTAGCTCGCGATTAATCGCGACACTCTGCTGCAATCGTGCCCTGTTAGTCATGAATAGAGCTTCCTCGGAATATCTGGCGGCCTTTTGCTGCGGGGAATATACCGTTCACAATAGATTTTGATAGCTTCAACACTGTTTGATAACTGTGATAGGTAGACTAGTGACGGACGGTGGGAATATTGGTAATATTAGAGATATTGGCAGCTGCTGGGGGTACTGACGCAGATATGTAATACTGAGGTGTTTTTCGTTACTGATATGTGTTAGGATCGCTATGTACGTGAAATTCTGAAAATGCGAATGGGTACTCGAAAATTTGAAAATTTGAAGATTTGAAGATTTGAAGATTTGAAGATTTGAATATTTGCATAGTTGTATATTTACAAATGTATATATTTAAATATTTAAAAATTCAAAAATACGTAAATCTGAATACTTAAAACCATAAAAACTTCAATATTAATAGATCTGGATCACTTTGCACATCTCCATACTATTTACACCTAAACAGTACAAATAATTCCCCACACGTAACACGATACAAGATCACATAAAAATCTCTATCAAAGCAACACAGGATTGCAGGACGCTCTATTCACGGCCGAGCTATATCTCAGCAAGCGTGTGTACCTGGCATTAGCGTTTAGATCGCGTACAGTCGTACTTACACGCCGACCGTCTTCGAGCGGAATTGAAATGCAGACACGCTATCTGAAACATTCGCACGCGCAATCCGGATTACACCTGCATCGTCACTATTACTTGAACAACAGTTACACTTTCACCTTAACGTTTGCTCGAGCACCGTTTGGGGATAGAGCGGGGGGGCAGAGAGAAAGGAGGCGAGAGGGGAAACGGGAGAGAGCAAATCGCCATGCAGAGGGAAATTATTGTTAAACGAGCCGCTTATTCAAAATATCCACTCTCTCCCTGCGAGGTGCACACAACAACCACGACGAATATGTTCTTAGATAATAGGATCGTTTCGCTGGCGCTGTGTAACGCAGCGCCGAGCCTAGTTACGAAAGTCGCGTGCAGAAACGTTCGATCCAATTATCATTTATTAATCATTCCGCAACTGAACCGGAGCGAATCGGGACCACGGGCGACCGTGTCTGGTGAGGCTGATTTCCCACGTTCAAATTCAGCCGGATAGAAAGCGCGTAAACAGTATTCGATGAAAATCGTATGAGGCTGCAGACACTTGGCCCATTGTTATACGATGTCACGATTATTCTGGCGATTTGTCGGCTGATTAAATCGGGTGAACTTTCTTCGAGGACAATGGATTGCAAGGTGTATTCATGGTTGATGATTGATTAGAGGTGATTTCAGTCTTCACCTAGGTAATTTAAGAAATTATGAACATGCTTGGCCTAGAGGGGTGATTCAGTTTTATTAAAAACTGGGACGAAATATTTTGTGATCGATTTAATAGGTTTTTTATGGCTAGTTTGAAATAGATTATTAAAGGCGAGTATTCTCGCTATTAGGAAAGAGCCATATAATTGTGATCTTTTTATTCCTTCTATTTACTGAATATTGCACTTGTGTAATAAAATCGGAAATTTTCAATCTCCATTTCGAAAGGAAAGACTGTCTCTAGTTTATCTTTAGTTTGTACTATTAAATTTCCTTTACTTACAACATAGCTTAACTGAATTCCTATTATTCTAATAAATCGAAGGACATCGATAAGATCCTGTAAAAAACTTAATATTAAAAGAAATGGGCTTGAGTTACTCTGGTTTCCACTTACAGAAATATGAATTCAATTTTGCATTCCACAAACTAACTATTTTCGACTCGTAACAATTTTCTATCTTTCATCGGGAAGCAGTCATGCTCAACCATCACCAATCACGACCGATCGTGAGCTCCAGATCAAATTTCTAACATAGAAATTACAGGTTCAATATAGAAAACAAGTCATAGTAGGTAATTTTGAAGTAACATTATTATTTCTCAGATATAATTACTATATTGAACCTGTCGTTTCTACGTTTGAAATTTGGTCAGGTGCTGTCCATCAATGGTGATAGTTGAGCGTGACAGCTCCTTCACGAGGGTGCACTACATACAGAGTGATCAGTTTTAGAAACACTCTGAATATTGGCAGCATTTCTTCTAAATGCTACTAGCACTGTAAGTGGTAGCAACAGCCCTTAAAAGGTTTCCAGTTAAACTGATCACCCTGTATGTTCAAGCAAGAGCCTCCTCCCATCTTCAGTCCAACCAAGACATTTCACCAGAACTTTCATCGGCGCATAATCCATAGCCGATTTTTCCGCTCGTTTTGCATCGAGCCTCTCGGCGGTTTTACGATCAGAGAAGAAGTTGTTGCCTGTTATAATTAATCCCAGGTCCTTTCTCCGCCCCGCGGGATACAATCGGCCGTGTGGAACAATGAGACCTGCGATCGCGTCGGTGAAAATTTCCGCATTGTTTTTCGCGCGAACGAAATCGCGCGCGATCGGAGGCTGCGGAGCGGGATTTGAAAAGAAAGTCAGGGAGCCAGTCGCGGGCTCTCGGCCAGTCACCTCGTTTATCATGGCCTGTGCAACGTGCAAGGCCGCGGAGGGACCTCGATATCTCGATTAAATCGAGCTTTCTTCGGCGTTTCGAAATCCTGGTGCACGACCGGTTTGCGGCGCTCGCCACCCCGTGCTCGTCGTCACGGTCAGATAGAAGCCTCTCGATCGACCACCGATTACCGTGAAGCAGTGGGAGCACAGACAATTCTACTTGAACACTTGAACAGTTGAACTCCTGAACCCTTGAACACCTGAATCTCTAGACACTTGAATACTGGAATACTGGAATACTTAAATACTTGGATACTTGAATGCTTGAATACTTGAATGCTTGAATACTCGAATGCTCGAATACTTGAATACTTGAATACTTGAATACTTGAATACTTGAATACTTGAATACTTGAATACTTGAATAATTGAATAATTGAATAATTCAATAATTGAATACTTAATACTTGAATACTTGAATACCTGGATACTTGAATACTTGAATGCTTGAATGCTGGAATACTTGAATATTTGAATACTCGAATACTTGAATACTTGAATACTCGAATGCTCGAATACTCGAATACTTGAATACTCGAATACTCGAATACTTGAATACTTGAACGCCTGAACACCTTATTAGACTCTTGATTTTTATGCAGTTTCACATTTTTAAAAACACAGTTAAAGAAATGGGACTAGAATAAAAATTTCTTTCATGTTTCAAATACTATAATTCACACTCTACTTTTCATATTTTCTATATTTTTGAATATTATATACATTCTGTAGCTTTTCACAGATTCCAAATTTCTATAAATGGATTAAAATTCATAGTCTACTTATTATTCTGTATCTTTTACCTTCTATTTTATAAGTATTTCTCTATAACCAAATAACATACATCTTGCAGATGTCTGTTTTATGTCCATTTTAAGCCTACATGTCTTACGACAAAATCTGGACGTCTTAAAAACATCCAACAGCCTGCATCTTAAAGACTTGCATCCATAAGACATCTTAAAGACACACCACATGGACATCTTAAAGACTTACGCTTCTGGATGTCTTAAATGGACGTGTTAAAGATGTCTTATGTATGTATATCTAAAGACACACTGATTTGTAACATCAAACGTCTCAGAGACGTCTTCTGGACATTTTTAGGATTTCACTGGATGTCTTTAAGTCGTTTTTAAGATATCTCTGTGCTATATGTTCACGTATACTCTAACACGTGAATGAGAGGGTAACGTTGTATCTCGTTAATATATAAACAAAAATAATCTGTCGCTCTCGTTGCACAAAACGTAGAAACGTTTCGACAACAGCATGCACGCAGTTCACTCCCACAGTGGCCGCCTAGTTGTCCCCCGTGTCGCGGCGAACTTGAACCAGTTTCGAGGATACACAAATCCTCGTGCTCGTGTCGCAATCCAAGGCAACCGCGCTCCGAAACGCGAAGATTCCCCGGTTGCGTTTAGAAATAGTTATTGCGCAGGGGCTAGAATCCGCAGCCATAAACGTATCACGCTGCAGTGGAAATAGCCATGTATCACACAGACGAGCCGCGAGCCACGGCCGAACTGTCCAAACCACCAGCAGAAATGAAATAATTGCGTTCCCATTATCCAAGAAAGCAAAACTCTCGCCGCGTCGCAGTATTTTCCGCGTTTCGGTATCTGGCATCGATCCAATCGATCCACCTCGCCTCTGCTCACCTCCGCGCCGCGGATCGTGGCGAGAAAACGAGACTGCATCGATCCCTCTCGACAGAGAGATATCGAGGCAGTGCACGTCCCGACGCGGCCTTGAAATTCCAAATTCGCCCAGCCATAGGCGCGCGTCGCCCGATCATTATGCATATGCGATCTATGCAAATCAGATCGCCGAAACGCATTTATTAGGACGCGCTTCAAATTTCGAGATATGTATTTTCTGGCTGTCCACCTATTGAGACATTTGGCATCTTGAGCGTTCGAGTATTGGGACATTTACCTTACGTATCGTTTGTAGTTGTCACTCCTTATAGTCTCGAAGAATGAATCGCAAAGTTTGAGACACATATTTTTGAATTCAAATAACATCTAACAACGTGATTCACAACTCACGTGTATCTTCAAAAAATCGATATACAGAAAAAATAGAGACGATAATCCCAAAGATAATTTAAGAACCATAGCAATGAGTTCATATCAAGAAAACCCTACGCTTATAACCACAGTAATTTTAAATTTCAACTTCCCCTACCATACCACATAAAACCACAAATTTCATAAAAACTGTTTCCTACCTCATATGTTCTAATCTCGCAGCTACAGCTTGAAATTATTCCCAGAGCAGAGTCATCCTTACTTCCCAAAGCATGCAAGGTCACCAATACTATAGATGAAGCTGTACATAAAATGGGGTACCATGAACATACCTAGATTGACCTTAAGTACATGTCCCTCCCAGCGAAATAGTGGCTATTCCCTAGTGCCGCTGCGTAAAGAGATCGAAGAGGGGCAATTAGGCGGATATTAAAAAAAAAAAGGTACATGTCCCTCGCTATAAACTCGTTAGCGAGCACAGGCCGTACCAACTGGAAACTGTACTAGCTAGATCCTCTTCGAGCTTAGAAAAACGTTCGAGGCTCGTTAGAAAATGAATCAGCAGGATCGTGAGGAGCTCGTTAGAGACGCGTGCTTTTTCTTCGCCTGTGTCGGGTCTCCAGTCTAATGCAGTACAAATTTCTGTATCGATCCCCTCCAGGCGAGGATTCGTTGGACGGGCGAGGCCTGGTGAGAAGGAACTTGCATAAAAAGTGAAGGTGACCGGCGGGTGATTCATGGGGGCTGATGCCCTCGTTGTCTGGCATTCGGTGTGCGGCGAACGGAGGTGGAAGCAGGAGGCGGAGGGTCCTAGCGACCGACTCCAAGTGTCGCGACGAGCTCTTTGTTTTCCGCGAACGAAGAAGTCGCTCGTAATCCTATCAGCTAATTGGGTAATTGTCTGTAATAAAGACTCCACCTCCGATTTTCATGATTTTTTAATATCGCGAGGAATATATTATAAAGGGCATTATTTTAAACAACTTTTTCATTTGAAGAAATTTTCGAACGATTTTAATTTCTGAGATATTTGCAAAATACTATTGTTACTATCGCAGGCAGCTTATACAGGGTGTTTAGTGCAAGTGGGTCAAGCTATGGCTTTTAAATGGAAAGAGATAGAATAAATTTTCATTAGACAAACTTAAAGAGTATTGGATGATGCGTGTTTAGATTAATGATAATAATTAAAGGCGTTCGCAGATGTTTTCAAGAGAAGAAGTTGTTGAATATAACGCCCTGTGTAACAATTGCCTTCTGGGTTAGTGGACGTTGCCTTCAAGGCGACAGGAAGAAATATAAGAAGGTGCAGGGGACTCGAGGATGCATTTGCCAAACCGAGTCTTCGAATCGATAAATCTCGTCTGTTACCTCTACTTCTGTAATGTTGCATTGAATTCAGGGGATCGAGGCGTCTCTGGGCGGAGGGCCAAGTGTTATACGCACAGTGCTCTACTGTTTCGTTTCATTGTATTTCTGCTGCATCGTAAATTATGGTAGAGAATTATGTTTTAGTACGGGTGACCCTTGGACGAGGCAGTTAGTTCGCTGTAGAGGTATAGATACGAAATTTCTATTCAGTGAAATGTTTAATCAAGCCTGATTGGGTATTGGATTTTTTCGGAAATCGCGTGCAGAAAATCGTTTGAATGGAGAACTTGAAATTCATATTTACTATGTATTTACTATTTATTTTATTTCGATCTCACTTCTGTGGAGATAAAAACAGTCACACTTTCCCTTGCAGAATTGCTATAACTTTTTAATCACCTCCTACTCTTAATAATACAAATATAAACCATTAACAAATGAATTAACATTCTCTGACTAGAAGCTTCTTTCTTCTAATTATATGTGCCGGCAATTATGAAAGTGTTCTGGGTAAGAAATCTAAGAAAATCAAATTTAATACTTATTTTGTGATGCAAATTGATGCAGCATCAAATAAATGATAGATTCAACTTCTTTATATTTTTAATTTAGACCAGTTTCCTAATTACTGACATATATACTCAACAATTGTATTACTCAACAATGATCCCATATTGCATCTTCGTTACAAAAGTGACGCAACTCAAGGAACGTGGTCTACATATTACGACCATAAAGCAGTTTAATATAAAATATATATTTTTTTTAGTTGTCTTACTTTTGCGGCGAAGATATAATATATGTCGCTGTAAGGCAAAGTTATCTATATCACATTTTTTAAAAATACGATTTAAGGTCTGAATCGAGATCTAAAATATAGAATTAATATTTTAGAGTTTAGAGAAAAGAGAAAGGGCATTGAAAGAATTGTTCACTAAAAATAAGAAAATAAGGGTAAAACAAGGGTGTAACAAAATTCATAGATGCAGAAGGAAGAAAGGGGATTATTAAAATTTTGTCACTTTAAATTAATTAAAAATAAAGTTCAAGACACAAGTCCATCAGATACTCTTGAAATCACAAACTTAAAGAACCAATGCACACGAGCGATATTTCAACACAATCTCGTATCATAATCTCGACCATACATTCAGCTTTATTTTCCCAAATTACAAGCAACGAAGACAAACACTCAACCCCAAAATATCTCTCCTGTGCGTAAGTCCCAAACGCCAACATCTCAAAACCAAAAACATGGCAACTCAATCCATTTCGCCTTCCAACAGACATAATCCACCAACAATTAAGTCTATCGCCCACTTAACAGCATACACATGAACCGCCCAACCGACATCAACATACACAAATTACAACATAATTGAAATATAGATACGTCCACCAGCTACAACAGCATAGCACGAGCACAGCAAGAGCACAACGTCGTTTCTGCTAGGTGGACCCACCTACATTCAAACTACATACAACATAAATCCTTCGAAATCGATCTATCATGGCTCATATGCTATACTGTCGAGCAGGCAACAGCCCTTAACCCCAGAGAAGAGCCGAATAAAAACAAACGAAAACCCCCTCTAGTTCCCACCAGAAGCTGTCGGCCCGAGGCGCTCAGCGCCGCGTCGCGACGCAATCTAATCGCGCGTACGGCGAAGGCTGCGTGGCTCGGGGCCGAAAGATCTGACGCGGTGCACCTAGCGTCCTGGTGGGGATGGCGTCGGGGCGGGAGAGGGCTGGTGTCGACTCTGACGCAGAACGGGCTGTCGGTGACGCGATGGTGGGGAGTGCACATAAACCGAGCATAAACTTCCCCCCGGCGCGCGGGCGCCCCCCTCCACGCGATCCTCGTTACCAGCACGATCGAAGGCGGCGGCAGACACCGATCACGTACGGGGCACGGACAGGCGCGCACACAGCCGCGGTACGCGCGTCGTCAGCCTTCTCGCATCAAACTCGAAGCCAGACGACATTGGGGCCAAGACGGCAGTCGCGAGTCTCGCGCAGCGTGCAGTCAGTTTGCAGGCGGACACCGTAGCGAGCGGACGCGCGCGCCTCCCTTGCGCGGATACTTGTTTTCTCTATCTGCTCGTCGGATCGTACAGGGTCGACACGCACTCCCTGTGTCTGTCACCTGCCACGCAGTTCAAGTTCACCGGTTCGAAGGAGAGAGAGGAGTCCCTCGCTCGCCCCTTCGAGACGCATAGTGATTCCCGCGGTAGTTCGAACGTATCGAATCTGTGCCTTCTTTCTTTCGCCTCCCGCCGAGGACGCGGCTCGATCGTCGATCGCTATTTCTCGACGGCTGTTCCCATCGGATTTTTTGAACCCCGTCAGTGTGACACCGCGGCCCGACCTCGTGGTTTACCTGCTCTGGATTATTCCTGCTGAGAAGACAGTCGCGAGCACGCTGCGACGGCCAGCGCCGTCACGTCGGTTCGACGAACGGGATATACTGTCAGTGACCACCTGAACAGAACTCTGTGTCGTGTTCGCCAGTCGACGAGTGCGTCGCACCGTCTACCAGCGGCAACACTCGACGAGCCAAAGTGGATCGCTGCTCCGTACTACGGCCTTGCCCGACAGAATCTTTCAAAATTGGTGAGTAGCCTTTCGTTCTTGCTCCTTTCGGGAAGATTCACCCTTGGACACTCTGCGCGATCTTCGACACTTTGTCAGAAGTTTAGGAGCTCGGTGTTCCTGTCCCGTGAGAAGTACTCTGGAAAGCAACAGGGGCTGTGCTTTTCTGTAGACTTCGCGAGAAACGCGAATAAAGTACTGAGTATTCCTGTTCCACGAGGAGTCCTCTGGAAAGCAGTCAAGGTAATGCTTTTCAGTAGACTTCTCAAGAAACTCGAATAAAATCCTGTGTACTCCTGTTCCATAAGAAGTCCTCTGGAAAACACCAGACACGATGCTTTCCACTAGACTTCTGAAGAAACTCGAATAAAATCCTGCGTGCTCCTGTCGCATAAGAAGTCCTCTCGAAGGCATTACAGGACGTGACTCTCAGGAGACTTCTCACGGAACACGAATAATTTTATTTTTTCCCTCGGAACGGAAACCAACGTTCGCGCGATTACGACTGGCGGCCTTGTAATAATTCGTAGAGCAGACCGTTATCTGAGCTAGTTAGTGCTGGTCACGCGCCAGGACTTTGAACCAAAACGACTATTAAAGCGCTTACATGAGTCGCGGTGCTCCAGCCGCGTATTTTCGAGTGAACGTCGGGTGTTCGCGGCGGATTTTCGTTTTCGATCACCCAGGTGGCCCGCGCGGGTGTATCAGGCGACCCTGAATCAACGGTCGACAGACTCTGACCTTGGAGAGAGACGTTCGGGTGACGCAATGTCTAGCAAGCGCAGTTGGCGCGCTCGAGGGCGCAATAAACTCCTCATTGTTTTCGTCGCGGAGGATTTCGTGTATCTTATCGCGTTATCGTCGGTCTGAATCACGGATCATCGGCCATCGGGCGGAATGAGGAAAAAGATCGATCGGCGAGCGAGGATATATGCGATTCGGTAATCCTTGTGATGTAGACAGTGTTTACGTGATATGAGCTCGTTGATGGCTCTAGTGACTCTTTGGAGTATAATATTATGTTAGGGGAATGGTAGGAGATAGTTGTGAGGAAGCTTCAAGTGACTTCAGGAAGGTGTTAACTTCGTGAGTTGCTAGTGATGGCAATGAACTTAACGAGTAGAGACTTCGGAGGTTGCATCAGTGATGTAAGTCGAACATTACAATTTTCTAGAAAGTGGAACAATAAATGCAATCTAGTGCAAGAATTACTCTTTGTATGTTATTAATTTAAAAACAGTAAGATTTTGAGTGGATATTTCTGCAGCATGTGGGTGATACATTAAGCGAGCTCTACTCGATGAGACTTGCCTCTTGACAAGTGATGGGACCAGAGCACTTCGAATCTCACTCTTATTGGATCTTCGAAGAAGCAAAGAGATTCGAAATATTCCCAAGTCGTCTGAAACCTTTCAACGCTCAGAATTCATACTTCAAACTTTCCAACGCTTGCAACTCTCACGGCAGATATCTAATCTCTCATTTAATCGCTAATGGCTCCTAAAATGAAGCTACAGAAGCTTCCAAGAGCGATTAATACCTCGCGTATTTGTACCTCGTCAGAGTGATTCAAGGAGTCGAGCGAGTTCCGTAAATCGACCAGGCCGCTTACGAAAGTCTCGTGCAACGCGTGAGCAACGTGATTGCGTCATTCGTGACGAGGGCGAGGACTCCGATCCTTATCTCTCCGAGTACGAAAGATCGCGTTTCTCGAGCGAATTCCGTGGCAGCGGGGAGAGGGCACGGTAGATGTTTTTCCCAGCGAGATAGATAACTAGGGTCGATGGGGAACAAATAGCTGGACGAGAGGGCGAGATTAGATCGCGCGTCCCCACGTGGCTGCTTCGAGGAAGACTCGATCGACGGGCGATCCTCGGTTTTCGACGGGATCGCGTCCCCCACCTTTTGTTTCTACCACGACGCTCGTGTTCTACACTCTGCCGTGTATCCCCCATCCACGATCGATCCCACTCTCCTCTCGCCAGCGTCGCCGCCACCTTCTCTCTATCGTGGCTCGAACTGGGCCACGGCCTAATTTGCAGAATTCTCAGCCTCGCTCGTAGCGTAAAGCGTGCGTGCAAGCTTCGCGGGCGAAGGGCACGCACGTGTGAGACGCTGAGGCTCTGGCTTGGGTTCGAGAGCCAAGTTCGAGGTTAATTTAGTGGACCCTTTCTTCATGCACTTGCATTTGGGGGTAATTAAAGGGGAGATAAGTTATTAGTATATGTATATGGTATCATTTGTTCAGTTTTGGAGCAGTTTAATTAGTCAACTTTCAAGGAAAAGTAACAATTCTTTATAAAGGACTTTCATCAGATTTTGGAATAGTGTGTTCTTGTTATTGAAATTTTATTTAAGTAGTAGCAGTATCTGAATGGTCAGAAACGTGCTCTAATGTTGCAACTAGATTTATTCTTATGATTATAGGCATCTGTAAGTAAGAATGAAGCAAGGAATAGAAATTTCCACTTGTAGCAATAGGTTTAGGTTTGCGAGAGTGGTTCTAGCGTTTAACTGTAGCTATCAGTTGTTGCGTAATGGGTTACTTAGTTTTATCGCCTATTTATAGCGAATGTTTGAGCTCTGGGGAGAAGAGAAATAGAGTGTACGTACATCCTAGAAAAACGCTTAGCTAATTACGAGAAAAAGTATACATAATATACATATTGTATTATGAAAACACCAATTAAATGACGAATTTTTATATCGGCTGCAGCATTGCAACAGTGAACGTGAAAAATGATGGAAAAATACCCACACGGTAGAGCTAAACTGCAGATATTTATGCAGTTATGGGAAATTTGAATGAAAAAGCAATAAACATGCGCATTATATGCAAAACTATAGTCTTGCTAGCACTAGGTATCTTGACAAACTTTCTAATGCTCCTAATCAAATGAAAAAGATTGCTGATTAATAATTAAATATTGGGAACCCACAATCACGTATCGAAGTATATTTTAAAAATCTAATTATTGCGAATAAAATAACATGTGCAAGAGATCCAAACTAAAAACCCTACATATAAAAATTGATATCACTGTTTAAAAAATATATCCACAGCCTGCTATTCATTTTCCATTCAAAGCCCTTCGTAAGACACTAAAACTTCATTAAAACTGCACCCAGAAAAACAATCCGCTTCTTTCGCTTAAATATTCATGTATCCCAGGTAAAAAATCGCAGATTTTTCTAGAAAAATCGTAAGGACGTAGCATCAGACGTAACCAGGCGATAAAACGTTGCAGCGTAATCGCGACGTATCAGCAGGGATATCGGTCGAAGTCGATCCCGCGGATTTTCACGTGACATGTGCATTGTGCACCCGTTATCTCGCAGGTCGATATCTAGATTGTTTCACGTCGCATCAATTAGGATTAGCGTTATCTGCGTTCTGTGGAAACGCGAGTGACTATTACATGACTATTACACGACTATTACACATGTGCCTACGTAGCACGAGAGTCGCAGTTATAATATAACTGAGCAGCTAGTGAATCATTGCGTCATCGAGTTGTTCATAAAAATTTGTCGAAATTTTTGTCGAGCGATGAGTGAGGAAAGTTTTAGATTATGAATTAACAGGCACAATGGAGAGAAGTAGATTCAACTGAGCGATTAAAACTGAGTTTTGATAATATTTTATTTAGTAAATGATGTAATTGTGAAGATAAGAGAGTGATTATTTTTTTGGAGGAGTTAATGCATCGTGTAAATATTTTTTTCGACTTGAATCAGGTACTTAATATAGGTTCTAATGTGAGCGGAAGTTTCATGTTCTATTGTTTTCTTTAATCCCTGAAGCTTATACTGTTACACTGAACTTAATCAGTAATGAATCATTTTGAAGGCAATCCTAGGCGATGAGTATCTCGATTATTATGTTAGAAAATCCATTAAAAGGACACTGGTTGATTCATCGCAATAAGATATATCTATCACAGGAAGATAAAAACAATATGAACACTATAAAGGAGAAACTACTGTGCAAAAAACAGATTCTAGGGAAAACGACATGAGTCACACATGGACCCATTTCAATTTCTCTATTTCTATCGATTCTCCAAAATAACAAGTCTCTGAAAAGCCACATAATTCACAGAGATAACACCATTCATCTATTCTTCATTCTCACTCATTCACTGAGCGACGACGCAACACTTTTAAACAGCAAACCGTATCAACATAAAAAATCACACTGTTACTTCAACTCTAGCTCTAACAGTAATGTCCAATGAAGTCATAAACCCAAATGTTTCCAGAGCGTGACTCACGCCCCACCTCAGAGCCACAGAAATTTTCCCGACCACGGAAAAGTATCGCGAAACAGGTCGAGGTGCACCGCCGTGAGACGGTTCTCTGCAAGTCATTCGCCGTTTGGCGTGATCGAGTCGTTTATCAATCATATTAGGAAATATCAGGCTCCGTTGTTCGCGATGACCTTTTCGCGTGAGTATTATGCAACGAAGGTGAACGGTCTCGCGTAAGACAGAGCGTGCACGTGTAGGAGTCACGTGGCGGTGGGGAGGGAGGCTAGGACAAGAGGCGCTAGACCAGCGAACTAGCGAGCATGCACCAGAGCTCTCTACGTATGCATGCAACCGCTCGACTGCGGTTGCATCACACGCAACGCGTTATTATTTTCTCGAGACGGTATTTCGCGCATTGTTTATCACTAGGAACGCCCACTTGGTAGTGATGGGAGTACGGAATTCGAGTTTCAACCTCGAAGCAAGGGGACATTTTTTAGGGAATTCTCTCGGTGGAGATTTCAATCGCTTTGAACGTGACTGGAAGACTGAGGCTCTTGAGACTTGGAGGATGAGTCGAATTTTTCAAATGTGTTCAAATATTGAGTTAGTATCCAAGTCTCGAGAGCTATTGAATTTCTAAAAATTAGTTACTAAGATTTTTAAGACACCAAGGCTTCTATGATCTTTTAAGATTCAAGACTTGAGACCTATCGAACTTCAAAATTGAATTATTACCCACTTTTCAAGTCCCTCAAAAATTTGAGAACTATCAAGACTTTCAAGACCCTAAAACTTCCAAGAGTCAAGACCTGTAAAAATTCAAAATTCAAGGCTTTTATCAAAGCTCGACATTTTTAGCTCTAATCGTAAGCTTCGAAGGAAGTTCGAACGAATTCGAGGCGATTCGAGACGTTTCAGTTGCCATCGCTACCACTAGGTCGCTCTCCTATTCGAGAGGAACGCGTATCCTCTCCTCTCCCTTGCCCCTCGCGCTATCTTCCACGTGTTCGTTACGTAACGCGCACAGCCGACTCGGGACGAGGCGTATTCGCGCGAGCACGACACGTTACCTCAGGTCACGTGTCGACGGGCGACAAACGCGAGCAGGCAACACGCGAAGCTCGCGTGGAACTCGTGAGAATCCTGATAAGCGAATCGCGACCACGGCAAGTCTCTGTTTACTCCTTGTACTTTGCCATTGTCTGCCGCGATGCTGTTCAGTATTTTTTTTTTTCGATGTGCACCTCGCCTATGGCTGCTGAGAGCCTCTTCGCGGGAGACAGATGACGAGGGAATCCATCAGCACGTGCGTTCGAGGAATTCTGTGAATGTATTTGTGTTTGAGGGCATGGGTCAGGGTCACGGGAAGGTGATTGAGAGAGAAGGGAGATTTCAGAGTGTCAGGTACAGGGTTTCCTTTTTTATGTAATCTCGTGATTAGTAACAATGAGGTTGTGAAGTAGGAGAGAGGTATTCTTGAAAATAATTCTTGAGAGTATTATCTTATCAGGCTTAAGAGTGGATTTTTAGAGAAGGAAATGAGAGTAGATAGTTTTGTGATTGAAAAATGGGAAATGTGAGATGACGAGGTTGGGAATAAAGAATTCAAATTCTGCGCGGTTTTTTCCTGATATCAGCACACACGTGATGAGCTCGGAGTACACGTGACGAGCGACTGTATTGCGTGTTTGTGTAACAGAAATTAGTGACGCAAAATGTAGCTATAGAGTAACAGAGTGAGTAATGTGACTTTCAGTTTATCCATGTACGTAATAGAGACCAATGCTCAAAGCGCGGAGAAATATTGAAGAATGGGGAGTAAGTATATGAAGTGACCTAGAAGTGGTGGAAAGGAGTCTCTCGTTGCACAATGTTACGGGTCAGCTTGATTTCTTCCGACACATTCACGTGTTTCGCGCCTTGTTGCGTAATTGCGAGCTACCCTGAGCACTGCTTTTAATTCTCATTAAATTATACTGCTTTAGAAGGTTTCGTTGATAGTCACGACTACTTTGTTTCTATACAATTAGACGAATGGATTGGATGACTCTGGTTTCTGTGGCCATTTTTCAAGTGTCTTTATTAAAAAATTTGAAACGAGAACAGAATAATTTAATACTAATATTCAAAGATACGAGTAAAGTAAATTAGTCTACGAGTTAAACTAATTGAAACGAATTCTGACTGAATTTTATTTCTCGTATTCACGTAGCAATTATCGCTGGATTAATTCGTCACGCGTGCCATTCAATGATCATCAACACCGTTACCCAAATTTGCTGTCTGTTTCCGCCTACTTTGCGTTCCTTCAACCGCTTATCTCAGCATTGTATAATTCCTCGAGGTCCCTTACGTCACGCCACGTACCGGGTGTGTGATTTAACCCTTCATGTTCTGAATTATATCATTCTTATTTCCTACCGCTATATTTATTCTACATACGCCAATGTTTAAATAACACATGTTAAGTGTGAACATTACGTAACAGTTTTACGTAATCATTGTTACTTAATGGTATAGTAACACATTTAATTAATTATTAATATAGAATATTAGAAGACAGAATTTTCTTTTGAAAATTAACCCTTTTAGTATTTTACAAGTTTTTGAAGATATTTATTTTTTTCATAAAAATATCTGAATTGTATTCACGATGAATTTCATGCATGAAATAGTTAAAATACCATCAAGTATGGAGAATTAAAAATGATCACACGTCCTCAAAAGAAGCTTCCAATAAGCATAACCAAGCCATCGAACCCTCCCACTCATTTAATCGATCTCGTTGAAATGCCCCACCCTGTATATACGAGGTCAGCTCTCTCCCAAACCGTTAGAAAATCCCACCACATCAAGGCTCTTACATCATACCCCACTTCCCAAAACCATCTCGATGGATCGTGCCCATCTATTTTCGTTCCTCAGAAGAAATTTGCTTAATGAGATTCCACATCGAACGAGACTCATCGTCCAGAATCAAAAAGAAATTCTAATTCAATAATTTCACCAAATCAAGAAAACACATGAAACACGAAATTTTCAATAAAAATACAGCATCATGTGAACACTTTATTATTGATTCGATAGAATCACTAAATCGATCAAAAAACTGTATCATATGACTCAGCTGTTATTACACAGCCATCTTAAAAAAAGCCACTCAAAGTGATGCCATTAAAAGCCCAGATAAATAGAATTTAAAACAAAATTAACCCACAGAGACTTATATCAATCAAATGTTTCCTCTTTTCCTGATGTTTTAATATACGAGTAATTTTCGAACGCGTCGGTGTCCTAACCTCTTAACATTCTTTTCCATGCGGGGCGCGGACAATGTGTTCCAGCGTAGCGTCGCGACGTGTGTTGTTTTTCGGGGCGACGGTCGCCTTATCGCGGGAGCAATTGCATAATGAGCGGGAAACGAAATCGGAGACCGGTTCGGGACGCCTGGTGTCGGTACGATAACGGTATCAGCGGACGCTGTTACGTGAACGCTGACCGCAATTGTAACGCGCGCCACGGCCACCGCGCGGTTATGTATCGACCGAGTCGCTGGCATTGTGCGCGTGCCTTAATGTATACTGTACTTAAAGTTCGACGTACTCCGACGAGAAACTATTTCAGAGCCGCGAGCCTTCTGTGCAAGCATTTTTGGACCGTTCCCTGCCCTTCTGTCTCTCAAACGCGCCAGATTCCTATTACTGATCATCAGGGTTGCCGTACGAATTCCCTCCTTGGGTATACATAGGTAGCAGGGCAAATCGGTAGATGGGGGAGGAAATAACGTATGTCTTACTGTATTGTGTTACTGAAGTCTCGTAGTTCTTATTTGGCCTACCACCCTCTTTAATTCGTGCAACTACTGAAGACGTCTCGCGACGAATTACACGTGATCTTCCTCGATCTCCCTCCATCTTCCCTCCACGAAGATCAGAGAAAATAGGGAAGAGAAGAGAGGAAGCAGAACTGAGGAACTCCTAGAATACTCGATAGAGTTAGATAGCTTGTAAAGTGCTGGTTCAAGGAGATTCGTCAAGAGATAAGCAGCAGTGAATGAAGAGAATTCGCGAGTGGATCGTTGCGTAATGATATGAAAGAAGTTGAACCACGGCACCCCGAGAGGATGATCGTGGCCTACGAGAGATTATCGACACGTCAGGCTGAGCACGAGGAATTCGGGTACTCGCGTGGCCGGTTCCAGGCTAATGGGACGGATAACGGTTGTGTCCTCAAGATGCTGATAAGAGGGAGTGGTGGGCCAGGGGACCACTCGAAACGAGAGGAGATCGGGGAAGGGAGCAGTGTTAGCGGTTCGTATACACGAAGAGACGTGCTTTTGTCGTTACATAATCCAGCGTCACGCGGCAGAGTTGATACAATTTCGAGCAGAGAGAAGAAAGACGCGACGAACAACGCGTGCCTTGGAACTCGAGGGTGTCGATAACGCGTTTAACCCCTCAGGAGGATCCTGTTCCTTTTCTGAGCAGGGATTTTGAGGGTGCAAAGGGAGTCAGAAACGAGGGAGGTTGCGAGACTGATGAAGTTTGGGTTCGTTGAAAGGGCAATGTTTAAGGGGTCGTTGAGACATTCTAATGGGGCTGGTGGTGGAGAACTTTGATGTTTGAGTACCACAGAATTTATTCATTATAAACTTGCTATATAAAATACTGTACTCCTATTGCTTAATTTTCTCTATTATACCATAGCTCGACGCCTCAAAATTCATTAACAAATCTCGATGCTCCAAGAAACAGCAGTTCTATTAAAAATCAAACCATGCCACGAAGATCCCCAACTGCCCCTTTCCATCACCTCGTGCTCTTGTTTTGACTGGGCCGAACTTTGAAATCACCCTCTGCATCATCTAAATCACGCATCCCTCGTAATGGGATCAACTTGTTGAGTCATCGCGATCGTCTTTTCCCCTCGAGAGCCAGATGCGCGGGATTTACATCGAACGCGGCGATGATTCGCGACTCGCCGCGTGCAACAGCTTCGGCGAAGAGTAATCCAGCCGGCGACACCCTGAAATATCGCGGAGGAATAAATTTGACTCGAACTCTCGGCGCGTTCCCCGAAAAGCAAACAAATGGTCGGCTTGGCGTCGGGTCAACGGGAATCGCCTCGTCGTCACGCGGAATTTACGCTTCGCTAGCGCGTATATCGCGATTATTAGCCACGCGATCGCGTTTTAAATGGCGGAGGGGATCTCTTAAATTTCGGAGCTGGGGAAAATCTTCCTCGCGAGAGAAACGGGACAGAAAGTAAGATTGCGTAAGTCTAGGCAATTTCATTCAATTTCGACAAATTCGTCGGTCTAACTAAAGGTTGATTAGAGACTTAACCCCTTCACCTTTTTCGACGACTTACGCGATAATGCGTGATGAGGATTTTTTACAAGTAACCGATCACGCACCATCGCGTGAGGGGTCTATGGTCGCTTAATGGAAGCTCTGTGGTTGGCAGTTTGGGATAGTTACCCGTTTCAGATCGGCAGCGAAGGTGAGAATATTACGAAAGAAAATTGAAGGTGAAGGATAGAATTTTATATATTGATTTTCTTCTGATCCATTAGACACAAAAAGGATTGTTCAGTCTGTAATCTGTCTTTAGTAAAATCGACAAAATTGTCGGTCCTATGCGTCTATATTAAGACTGTGGTTACAGTATATGTGTTTCCTGACGAATATGTCTGCACTCGTGTCGCTCATACGATAAACAGTTCTGACATATTCCTCAGAACATCAGTTCATCATGAAACGCACACACTGTAACCGCAGCTTAATCTCCCCTAGCAAACACGATGGAACGAGCGCTCGATCTCAAATTGAAAAAAAGAAAAGAAGGAAATAAAGCTGATTAAAAAGTGAAATGAAGTCTCAGCGTTCGGGGAAATCGAGGAAACAGAGCAGCGATAAGGAAGGGAAAAATTGTGTCGGGAAAGGAAAAAACAGCGAGAGAACATGTCGAATAGGAAACGAGACCGATGTCGACGGCCACGTGCGCGACCTGCCAGCATTGCGCAACTCCGCGGCCATCTAACACGTGCACGCGTGACAACGAAACCCGTGTCTACGCCTCGCATAATCTTTTCCCCGGCACTTTGTAGGAATTAGTCAGCTAACCGTGATCACAACCGCCACGTAACACGCCCCCACCCCAGCCGTCCTCTGATCAGTAAGGCAGCGAAGATAGGGTCGGGACGATAAGTCGACGGCGACGATGAAAATTCTCCTCGAAAAACACGTGCCTAGCTGGATCGTGCGGGGCCAATTGATGATTCTATTTATAACGTTATCGGCGTGCACTCGTAGTTACACCGTTAGAACTACCACTCCCCTCTCGTCCCCCCACCCATCGAGGGCTCTTGTGTAACGATCAGAAATAGAAAATCGAATGCGCGAAACGGGACGCGACAGCAGAAAGAAACAGGAAATTATGCAACTGCGTCGTAGGATCATTCATCGACCGTTCCAAGTCATCGCGCGCGCGCGAACCACGAGTACGTATATTAACCCTCCGTGAGCGCACTGGGTCCAAGTTTATCTGCAGTGAAGTTTCACTATTGAGTGTTTTTCAAGAGAAGTTTGCTTTTTGGTAATTAATCTTTGAGACATTTGACTCGAGTAGCGATGGTACGTTAAGAGACTTCGATAAGTGTTTCAGAAGTTTTATAGATTTAGCCTGAGGTTTGAAGACGTAGAAATGAAGTGTGTCTATTAAGGGTTAATACATCGATTGCCACCTTGATTTCGCTAAAAATTCTATCACTTTGGCAGTGACTCCACCTTTAAAGGAAATTGTGCTCGATTCATTTTCATAATTATTTTAAAGTGTTTTTCCTCGTTCACTATCGCTAAAATCCTGTATACTACTTAATTTATGCTCTACTGTCATTCATAATTGTGTAACATCGGTATTCACAATCGTGTAAAAATTGTCACCCACATATGTTAATATTATCTGCAACTGTGGAGAGAAGCACTATCTTCTAAAAATAGTGCACTACAATTTTCCGCTACAAGGCATAAAATGTTGAAAATTATCCAAAGATGCAAAGAACTAAATTTCACATATTTCTGTAGTTACTATCCTTTTCCATAGTTGAATAGTAGAAGGGGAATCGTATTCGCGGATTTCCCGAGGAATAATCGCATCTGATGACGCGAGTCGTTTCCGCGATCGTAACGAATTCGCTGCACGGATTCTGGCCCGATGCGCGGCACAGCGTGAAAAGCTCTAGCGTAGGCTAGAGGGGAGGGTGTTGCGTGTCGCGTTGCGAGTTGCGTCACGAGTCACTGGGCTAGTGTCACGTTGCGCAACCGAGCGACACGCGCGCCATCGAGCCCCTCGGCGCACGTGACGCGCGCTGGTCGATTCTAATTGCGATTCGCGATCGAAGAGGAACGACACTCTTCGCTGCATTATTTTCGCCGGCACGCGAGCGGATAACGCGTGGCCGATCGCGAAACGTGATCCTCCCGGCTGCGCGACACGTGTGCGCGACGGCCACGTTGCGAGGGTCGCGCACGCGCGGCGCTCGCCACGCGATTCGCCGGTCGCGCGCCGCGATCGTTCGAATCGCGAGGATCGCGCGGTGATGGTGCAACTCGAGAGGAGAGGAGCAGTGAACTTCGAGGGATGTATGTAGATTATCTAACGATTGCGTCGACTGGTGGGGAATATTCGTTGTGCTGCGCACGGTTGCTTCGGTTAGAGGTTTAGCGCGTCGATTGCGTCAGACTGTTCGTGGAGACGGGATCTCTTCCAGGTATATGCAATATTCAGAGTGTCTCTTAGAACTATGAATGTGTCTGGTTTGGATGAACGCGGGGAAGTACTTTAGAGTTCGGGGAATAGGTTGAGGAATACGGTTCATTCTTAGTAGAATTCATTTTTGGAACACCTGCGCGTTGCATTACTGTGCATGTTGCAACTGTAGGTGTAGATACAGGATATCTTCCAAAGCTTTGGGCTGAAGTATTACCAATTATATCGGACGTCTCAGAGACGTCTTTTAGACGTTTTCAGGACTTTACTAGATGTCCTTAGGACGTTTTTAAGGCGTCTCTGTGCTATATAGGCAGCGTGGCGATGTGTTACCGTTCCGCGGACGCAAGATCACGGCAGGAACGTGGGGAAGGAGGTGTTGAACGCAACGCACTCCGTCCGGATCAATTCCAACGCTTGCCCAACGTCACGTAATTATTTCGTGTGTGCGTGACGCGCTCGCCAGCCAAGGGTCCGCTATTATTATCCCCATGGAGAAATATTGACCCCGGGACACGAAACTGAAAGCTATACGCGCCGCGATCCCCGATACGATCTTCGCGTACTGAAGCTTTTGCGCAACCGAGCGCGGGTTTCGTCACTCGCAGGTTACTCGCGTTTATAATTACCGCTTTTCTCGCCGCGCGCGCTCCGCTCTCGACATTTTTATCGATCGTTCGAGGAAACCTGTTAACGTTGCAAAATTATACCCGATGGTTTTATGTGGAACGAATTCCCGCGGTCTGTTGCCATCCAACCGTTAGATTCTAACTAATTGTTGCGAACGTTTACGATCGGTTCGATCGACTCAGCCCTCATGATATTCGAATTTCGCGGGGTTTAGCGATTTCTTCTCTCTGTTATAGAGTGAAGGAAAAGGTGGAGTTCCCTCGAGAAATGATCCCTCGTCTTGAAGTTTATTAAGAATAGATCTCAGACTTTGCAAGAAACTGTATCATTAGGATTATTACATGTACTGTGGTACGTATTCACAGTACTATGGTAAATTCGGAAATGAGCCTCAGACTCGGTGAAATGGTTCCTTATTTACTCATCTCACACAAATAGTCTCGAGTTTTTTAAATTTGTCACTGGCCACGTAGGTGTACTGTTCTTGTAATAGATGATGCAGCATAACATCTCGCTACATGCTACGTGAGTGTGTGCACGTATGAAAAAAGTGACACAAGTCCAAGAAATTATATTTGAAGAGTTCTTTGAATAAATTCTATAATTTTGATCTTTAACTAATGAACTTTCTATAATAAATAGAGGTGCATTTACTAAACTGATTTATAGCTGTAGTTAAAAAATCACGTTTTTTGAGTTATGTCACTTTTGAAGAACATGTGCGATATGTATTATGTACATATATGCATACACGCTGCCAGTGACTCGACGCACCATGCACGCGTAAAGAAACGTGTATAATGGCTAAATATGACTCACCGGGACGCGTAGTCAGCAACTCCATCCGGTGCCTTCTTGCGCAGGGGGAGAATCCGTGATCCAGGTGACCTGTAACAGAATTGGAAATATTTTGTTAACGAGGAAAACGTGATGATTAATCGTGAGGGAGAGTCAATCGATCGCCTTGCGATAATAATATTAAGAATCTCAAGTTGACTGGGAGTTTCAAGATTAATTCTAATTTCCAAAGAAAATGGACATGAGAATATTGACACAGAAACAATTATTGATGTCACAAAGTGTATTCTGAAAAAGTGATTAAAATTCGGAGAAGTCGAAGGAACGTGATATAGCTAAATACGACTCACCAAGAATAACCCCAGATGATCCATTCGTTGGACAAGGCAATCTGTAACACAATGGAAGAAACTATATCGACAGAAACGTGATATTTCCAGTTCTATTGGAACCTAGGAACTTAAACTCCAGACTATTGAAATGTTCAAGAGTAACTCTGACTATAAAAAAGAGTAACCAATTTCAAAAATAAATCAGTCTAAAAATTCAAATAAATTATCATAGACATACACAAGCAGATTTATTTTAAGAAAAGAGACGAAAAACAGAACTAAGTTGTTCAAGAGTTTGCCAGTATTTTTTACTCTCATTGGATTTCCCAGGGTCAGCCTAATTCTAACTCATGAATTTTCCTGAACTCTACCATCGAGCTCGAAATTAACGTCACACGTAAGACTGTAAGACAGAGAACGTTGATTGACGATAGAAATTTCGCGTGGGCGCGTTTTCTACCCCGACAAAAATCATCGGATCGATAGGCCACAGCGCGGCGACATGAGTCACGCGAGAGCTCGTGTAACTCGCGACTGAAATTCCAGGTGATTGCTCAATTTCGCGTCCTGATCGCTACGGCGAATTAACGGCGCATTAGCCGCCTTCGAAACCCTGTCTTTCCCAACTCCCCTCTTTCTCGAATAACCTGAGACCGAAGACACACGACAGAGAGAAACTGTAACAGATAACAGGTCCCCTACAATCAATCCCCCCGCTGCCCTCTAGTGGCCAGTCGCTAAAGGTGGCTAATGATAAACAGGAAAACTGCAATTGTAGGTACTGTCGAGTACTCAGAAGTTGTCAGCGAGACGACACAGGGGCAAGAAGAGTACAGTTCGCTGCAAGTAGTAGTAATAAGTGTTACTACAGCCGACTCTAGTACTATACGTGTCTAGAAAAGTCCCCTGGAAAGCATTGCCTCTAATGCATTACAGGGGATTTCTAAAGGGACACGAATAGTATAGTTGAATCTCTATAACTCGAATCTTAACAGAAGATTCGTCTTGTAGAAGTTTTACACCACTATTTCTAGAGGACATAGCTAGTACATACTACAGTCGTCTGTGGCGTGACCAATTCGGTCAATAAGAGGAATTGCCTGTGTGCCATCTCTGTATTTTTCTGCGTAGCCAGTCAGATCCACTGACAAATTCTAAACTCGCAACAGTATTTCTAGCAGTGTCAAAAACGCGGCGAATTATCGACGCAGGTGATCGCGTACTGCGAAATGGCCAATGAAACAGGTTCCCGCTTGACAGTGACGTGGCCACCCCGAAGATAATTCGAGGCACGGGATACAGAATCGATGGAGGGAAGGACACGAGGGGTCATCGTAAACCAACGAATAATCGCGAGGCCGCGGAGGCACGTTGCTCGGGCAGAACGCGTACGTGATTAGAGGAGACCCACGTTGTGCGTCGACGTTATTTACCCAAATGGCTTCCGTGGTATATACGGTCTGACGCGCGTGTAACACGTGGACGTGGAAACGCGCGTGAGGACACGGCGCAACGAGACTTCTTATGTAAGCCTCGGACCGCGTGCTTCAGCGGTTTAATTCACGAGCGAGATCTTTCGGTCTCTTCTCTGTCTCTTGTTCCCTCTTTCGAGAGTCGCAGAGGTTCGATACCCTGAATGCATTGTACATGTTGCTGTCGTTTGCACGCGGGGAAATTCCGTGATGTGTATATACAAGCACTCTTCACGAATAAGGGAAGAATTGGCAAGAAAGGGTACAGAATTTTCGTTACTGGGAATGCTGATTGCTTATGAAGGGATTGTATAATACATATAGTAGCGAAACGTGGGAGAAGTGGGTAGTTGACGAGTGTAATTTCTAAAGAGATCTCTAAAGAATGGTTAATGAGATGTTTGTTATTAATATTGAGATCATGAATAGGGAGATATATAGATCTGAAGTTGCATATGGGTGAGTGTGATTTCTAGTTAATACTGATCAGATCAAATTAGGAGAAGTATTAATGAAATTCTTGAGAGATATTATGTACTTTGCAATATAGGTTATTTTTCATAACCTGGAATGAATTATTAGTAGAACAATTCTGCTAGTAGAACTTTAGAGAGACAGATTTTAGATGCTAAGAAATTGAAGCTAAAGTATGTACGCTGAGTAATGGATCTCCATTTTACATCTAATATACAGTGGGAGCATTGTACTCAGTATTTACTTATCAAGATTAAACTCGAAAAGAGTGAATATCTTTTTCGAAATATTCGAGTAATCAATCTATTTGAAATACTTTAGAAAAAATGAATTCTATATTGTTTAAGTACGTCTCTGTGTGTGTCGAGTATATGTGTATTTGCGACGCATTATTAGTATATGGCAAGTTGACAAATTCGAAAAAATAGTCACTCTCTTCAGCAAATTTCTACGAATTTAGACAGGAAACATGAATAATTCGGAAAAACATGATGATACGTACCCATTTATAGAGCCCTAGCGAAGGCGTTGCTTGGCGTCTTTATTCCTTTCCACTTATTTCATACTTTGCTCCACACATACCTATGACAGTGCACAAATTTTACACACACACTATCACGGGACAGAAATATACACAATTCGATTAAATTTTCGCGAGTTGAATCACTTTTTCTGATATTTTTAACAAACTTCTCGCGAAGACGCTACCATTAGAAAAGATGCACCTCGAGATCAACCGCGCTTTCGATTCTCGAACTTTGCCTGCGATTCTCGAAGTTGCGCGTACGATTCTAGAAAACCTGCGCAGAGACTCACAGAGCGGCGCCACTTGAGCAACATAAAAAATTATCGCTACTTTCTCGAAAAAATAATTATTTCCCCTATTTCAGACCCCAAATTAACTTAAGAAACACGTAGTATAAATCTCCGATGGAAAAAAAAAGTAATACGTGCTCCCATTTACTGCTATCGTTCGAGGAACGAGCCTCGTCTCGCGTTTCCTATTCAGCGTTACGCGATTCGACATTTTTGCATTACAAATGCCAGCAGTTGAATAAACAAATATTTTCATAATGTCAGAGCGGGGCAGATAGTGGCGATGCAGCACGTGGCGCGTTTTCTAAAAACACACGTGCTTTCTTACGTAACTTGGACTCGTGCATCGAATCGTGCTCGCGCAGTTTTTCTAAAGAGCCAGGCTAAGAACAAATAATTTCTAATTGCTCGAATTACGATTAGCGATTAAATCGTATCGAGCATGATAGTTCCGTGGATCTGCGAGTTATCGCAGGAAATGCGCGATCTTTTTTCCCTTCGTCAAATCACGACGTAGTTGTTAAATCGAGCGTTATCATTTATCGCGACCAATTAGCGCACGTAACGAGAATCAATCATAACCCGCGAATGCATAACCGATTTACGGAAACGTGTTTGCACGAGTACTTACATAATTGTGCCGCGTGCCCCAAGCTCTCGTTCTTCGCGTCATTGTATCATCCTGTCACTGTAATTGTCACGCGGCTTGGCGGTCATAATGAGGCAGAAAAAGTGAACTCTTCCTTGCACCACCGAAATCAACTCCAGAGTTATACGTCACCTCTCGAGATTTAATAAAATAAAAATAACGCGTGTTTATCTTAGATCTATTCTTTTATTTGATAAAATAAGGGAATAGGAATATTTCCTAGAGAAATAACCAAGTATAACCTCATATACCCTTATCTCGAATATTAATTTCATAGGTTACTTTGACTTAAGTAGTATGCGCGCGCAAATCACCACAGTTTGAATCATTTCAAATGGGGATACAAGCTTCACTCTGATTTTATTTAATTTTCTATCACTGAGGGCGAAGAATATTGTACTCTTCTGAACATAAATTACGTCTAGTTGAACAGACAGTTTAACAAGGGTCTAACGTTTCCATTGGCAACGATCAGTGTTGGGTTCACCGACTCCTCCAACCTTGAGGAGCACGACCTTACCCAAGGCTATTTTGCGACTTCTCTCGCTGTTGGGCCCGAGTATTATTGGCAGTGCGAGCACGTCTTTCGATCTCTCGGAATTCTTCACCTTTGCCCGTCGCTGTCACTCTCGCGTATAACGGTTACGAAAGCTTGGGGACTCTCCCTGTTAAGCACATCCCCCAACGTCCTGCCCACGCAAACAGGATCGTCCCAAAGCCTTCGAAATATGCACAGGCGGCATTGGTAGTCGAGTTGACACGTTCGTCGCGCAAACACTGCATTAAGGCAATGATCTGCGGCATGCGCGACGAATACGAATGGAATCTTGATATACAACGTGCACCTTGAGTGGACGCGTGACCATGCTTGACGACTGCTTTTTCTTTGCTTTTAATATTTACTCTCGCCGATAAGAATTCCTGCAGCGAGATAGCACAGATAGATAAACTGTGACCAACAGTAGGGAATGGATTATTTGTTCACGATAAACCAAGCCCTCTAATTCTTACTGACACGATTGCTCTCTGTGCTAGATTGAAAAAAAGGACTCTACCCGGATTAGAGATAACATAATAAGTCACGTTTTATTGTTTGCACTTGGGATGCGGATAATTAACAAGGTGAACGAACAAACGTTCCAGGAATTTGCAATTATCGTTGCAAGCGTTTGACGTAGTATCAGACGTGACGCACAGTCTTCGTAGGAATGCGTCATCGGGTTACACCGCGATGATTTGATTACAGTTGAAAGATGGGCCATGTTATAATTATTGCTCGTCGTGTCACTGGGTAGGAATGATTGCATCGACTCATAGCGAGTGTTAATAATCTAGTTTGGATTCAGTACGGTACGTCAGGTGATCGATGTGGAACGTAATTCGAAACGCTGCGTAATCGAGCTCGTCGGAAAAGGACAATTGAGGAGGTCAGCTATCTGCAGAAACCTCTACGGGATTATTCTTTTTCTTCCTGATTCCGTATCGTCGCGGCCTTCTTTTGTTAATGGTCAGTCGATTGTCGCGTGACTGCTATCGTACAAGGACTGCATTTGATTCGTGGCTAGCGTAGCAAATGAGTTTCCTAGAACATACTTCACTGTGTCACTTTTGGATTAATAAACGTTCCGCTTGCAGATTGTGTAAGAACCTTACTTCCAAAACGGGCCACCACTTCCGCGTGTCGTATTTACCATTTTTGGCGCGTGATGTCAATTCTCATTTACGAATAAAAGGTGACTACGCGCCACGACGTGATCACCTCGAAACTGCACAATCATCTGAAACAAACAATCATTAATGTAAATACGCTTCTAGTCCAGTCTATTCGCGTCGCGCGTGACTAGCTTGACATGTCACCAGTCTCCTCCGTAATCGTTTGGCACACACTCTGCTGTGTATTCGTCAGCGCTGTTAATAAACTCATTCCGTCTGTTGACTCGAGAACCGCTCTGATATTCGAGCCAGAAAGATAATATACGGTCATGTTAATTCCATCGAATTAATCTGTGTCCCTTGTTGATTCAAAGTCGTACGTAAGTTATTATAAATCGTTACTTCTTAGCTCCTCCGCTAATTGCAGCTTTCGTTTGCTTTCAGATGTACTAAGAAGACAAATTATGGTGGCAGAACTTGTCGCCCGTCAGAGTGGATCGCCAATCAATGGTGAGACCGCGTGTCTGAACAGCAACATGCCAGCCACCCACACCATGGCGCACGCTGGTCACGGTGGGCACGGAGGTCACGACGCTCACGGGCCGTTGCCTCCGCTGACGCACCCAGCGCACCACGCTGGACCACCGTCGATCCAGCAACAGCACCAGCACCAGCCCCAGCAACCGCCGCCTCTGCAGCAGCAGCAACCCCAGCACCACCACCACCACCACCAACAGCAACAACAGCAGGCGCAGCAGCAGCAGCAGCACCACCACCACGACGCCCAACAGGTGACACACCCTGAAAATTTCCCCCCGAACTTCGACATCAGAAAAGAGCTATTTTCTCAGCGCAAGCAACGAGAGTTCATCCCAGACAACAAGAAGGACGACAGCTATTGGGACCGCAGGAGGCGCAACAACGAGGCTGCCAAGCGGTCCCGGGAGAAGAGGCGCTTCAACGACATGGTGCTCGAGCAGCGAGTCATGGAGCTCAGCAAGGAGAACCACATCCTGAAGGCGCAGCTCGAGGCGATACGGGACAAATTCGGCATCTGCGGAGAGTCCATGATCAGCCCTGAACATGTGCTCGCAGCTCTACCCGCTGATCCTCCGATCAGCGTGAAGAGGGCGAAACTTCCAGCCTCTGCTGCACTCCTGTACGCCAGGACGCCCAGTCCTGTGCACACGTCAGTGATCCATCAGCCAGTCAGCGGGGCCAGATCGCCTAGGTCCCCTGCTCAGCTGTACGTGCCAGAAACGACGGCTTACCCCGAGACGGAGAGTTTCCAGTATCCCTACCCGCATCCAGCGATGCACCTGGACACGACGAGTGCCCTGAACCTGTCCCGCGGCCGCCGCGCTCAGTCTCCTTTCGAACTGTCCTCTGGAAGCGGCGACGAGGGCCCTCAGATGGTGGTCAGCTCGCAGAACCCAGCTAACAACAGTTTACCTCACAAACTGAGGCACAAGTCGCGTATCGGCGACAAAGACGCCGCCAGCGCGCTGTTGGCGCTCCAGGGCATCAAGCAGGAGCCAGGACCAAGGGCATCGCCGCCCTGGGACAACGAAGGATCCAGCGACGAACGTGACTCTGGCATCTCCCTGGGCGCCGAATGGACCGGACCCACAGTGTCTACTGTTCCTGAAAGCGAGAGGGAGGTGAAGTCTAGGCTGGACCGTCTCGCCTCCGAGGTCGCCTCCCTACAGTCGATACTCCGCCTTGGGAAGCCAGCGGACAGTCTAGTGACGGGACACCCATTGCCAGCGAACGGCGGTGTCAGCGGGCCTTGAGGCGGAGGCAGCTTGCTTCTTCGTGGCTGACGAATGGACGCGCGAAGAACCTCCTCCTCTCGCCGCGCGCGGCCCTCTTTGTGATCCTCGTGGAGATCCAAAGATCCTCGAGCTACGTTGGACGCGACGGCAGCGGGTGATTCCTGGTATCGGCGCGGAGAGATCAGGCGAATCTTCTGACGCTGACTCGCGCGAACGTTTTCAAGTGTGATGGTAGTTGGTAGTAGAACATTTAGTAGTCAACGCGATTTTGTACGGATTCTAGGACAGAGCTTGATGAGGAGCGTGCAGAATATCTTCTGAAGCGATTGCTACCGACTTTGCAGTATTGGATGTACCGTGCTCTTCGGTATCTAATGTCGAGTGGAACGAGTCGTACATGAGGTTTTTTTTTTTATATTGAGTAAGGTAGATCGACCAGACGCGTGAAACGTATGACAGGAGTCGATATGTAGATTTTATCGTGAGAAAAGCTGCTGTTAAGTCAGTCGGTCAACTGTCGGAGCGGTCGTATCGACTATCGGATGTTTTCGGATGCCCTGCGCCGAAGTTGGGTTTACACTGTCCACGCTGTAACGATGATTTAGTGATAAGATGCGACTAGGACGTAAGTAACTTAACGCTGTAAGACTTTCTTAGGCTATTTCGTTGATACTATTACCATTATCGTCACTAGCGAGATCGTTTGTTAATTCAGGCAGTCGTGCATAGCAGCTAATCGAGTCGATCGTTTTTATTTTGGCTATTGTACGCTGGACATCTGCGCAACGATTCAAAGTTTCGAGACTCGATCGATTCGATTCACGCCGAGGCGTGAGTTCGAAGATCTTCGGACGATCGTGTTATTTATCAAGTTGTTCGAAGAGAAGGGAGCCTGAGGGAAAGGAAACTTCGAAGATCTTCGGATTCACGGAGCCTCCAGCTCCTCTCGGTACGCGAGTTTACCTCCCGATTGATGGTTGGTCGCGCAACCGGCTATTTCACTACCGCCAGTTTATCTTTCGCGAGTAATCCCCATGTCATTATCGAGCAAAGCAATAACACCTTTTCTTATTGTTCGTCAGAGTTTCTCCATCATCGTGGCGGGGAAGTCTCCTCTAGAGCCAAGTGCTTGTCAGTGTGCGCACGCCTGGCTTCGATTCCAGTTTATTTGCCGATTTTTCTGTCGGTCGGTGTTCCTGCAAAATCGAATCCCTGAGTCGATCTGTGACACAACACAGATTGCCCTGAGAGCATCGATCGACGAGGAAAAAGCACCTCTGGCGTCCCCCCGAATCGTTATATCTCGTTCTCCCTCGCGTCCCTGTCTATCCCCTTCGTTTTTTTATACTTTTGCTATTAGCGATTAATCGTGACCGCGTGTGTACATATTGTATGTAGAAGCGAGACGGATGTGTGTACATTTCGGGTTTGCTGGTGCTTCGAGACGCCTTCGACATATCGACGAATGAGGCACCAAAGCGCGTTTGATAGCTGTTCTCCTCTTGGTCGGGAAAATGATCCGTGAAAATCTGTGGGATACTTGAAACGCGCGGTATCCAGAGTATTAAGCGAGCCTATAGGTGTACGTAATTGTATACATAGTGCACATATACAAGGAAAATATACATATTATATATACGTATATATACATACATATATATTTTTTTCAAATCAATGTATTTTTCGATATCGTGTGAGAGAATCAGAGTCGGAACGGTCTTTGCCTGTGCGTGTGTATGCGTAAACGCTTCTGTGTCATACGCGAAGAAGGATGTGGACGTCCTTTTCGTCGATCGTTGTTCTCGTGACGGAAGGATGAAGCTGAGAAGAAGAGAGAGAGAGAGAGAGAGAGAGAGAGAAAGCAATCTATCGCGCGAATCGAAGGGACTTCTTTTGAAAAATTCTCTGACGGACGAACGAACGCGTCGAGCGAATGGTCGCGTTTGTATTTGCGATAGACAGAACCAAAGCGATGAATTGCTTTTGCGCGACTTGTTGTCAATTAAACGCGCCGACGTATTTATTAAGGAAAACGTGTAAAAGAAATTCGAACCGTTCGATCGATGCGCTCGTCGACGTCGCCCGCTGTGTACGTCAGTGTGATAAGCCACAAACGTTAATCTAAAGCCACTATATTTGTAATAAAACTTTACCTTTATTTATTACTATTAATCGCCTATGCAGAACCACGCAAAATAGTATTTCGATTAAACAGTGGTGAATATGATATAGACTCTGCTTTATACCCGAAATACTATTTTCTTGGTTCTGTTTATGTCACGGGAAACAACTGCGTCAACGATGAGTAATCAGGACTTAAAGAACGATTTAGTTTTCAACTCTTCACTATTATATTTCGCGACGATCGCACTACTTTCTGTGGCGTTTATAATGTCAAGAGAAGAAACAAAGTTCGAACCATTCTGAGCGGATCCGATCTATCGGTAGATCTGCGGCGTTTTAACTGTGTTTATTAGAATTTTCTATGAGACACATCATAAGACTGTTTTATAATTGTAATCGGCGTTATTCGCGGAAAGATCTCGTTCGTGTTTATCCTCCCTCTTTTCATCCCCTCCTATTGCTCTCATTTGTATTTTTTACGTTACTTCCCTTGCGTGAATTTTCTATATTTTATACGGCATGTTTGTATTATTATCGTTATTATTAATTACACATAACAATGTTCTGCGAACAACAGTCGACAGCATGATGATGGACCCTTACTGCCGCCGCTCAAACGCTTCACATCTTTGCTCAGAGTGAATGAATGTCATTATAAAGGGCCACAAGTAATGGCGAGATGCATACTACTGTCTCAAATTCGTTATTGTGTATAAGCGTGAACTGTTACACAAACGTGCCCATTAATAACACCTCAGTGCGAAATCTGTCTTCTTTTTCTTTTTCTCTCACGCGTCTCACGGAAATTCTGTCGTCGTTCCGCAGTTGGTTTACTGTAACATGCCACGAGTGCCTATAATAACGAAGCTGAACGTATATCCCGCGGTCCGTAATGAAAAGGTATCAATTCTCTAGCAACTGGAGATCACAGAAACACGTTTCTGTTGCGTAGAGGATGATTTTCGGAGACCAGACTAATATTTGTATATAAGAATTAGCGGAACTCACTCGTGATCCAGAGAGGGACGCCACGAATCGTGATCATCGCGGATTCTCCCCGCGACTATTCCAAATAACCTTACTTCCAAATTGAAAGATAACTTGCCTCACGGGTAAACGTTAGCCTCGACCACGGCGACCAGACATCAATATCTGTACATAAACTGCACTTTTGCCAAAAAGCACGCTACTCGTGCCGATGAAAGTGGCGTAAATTTCGAAAAGGCGTAAAAAGCATCCGGCCGGAGAAGGAACTTTTTAATCTCTCCTCGTTGACCACCTCGTGTCTCCTCGAATCCGTTACCCTTTGAAATAGCTTCTTTGAGGACGTTTCGAATACAGTTCCTATACGAGTAATGGTACACTTAGACGGTTGACCGTTGTCCACGATAAACATGATTCCACTACGAGAGTTTTGATCCTCCTTTCTCCGGCTGTTAACGGAGATATAAGTATTTAGATCTAAGGGACATATCCACAGCGTGTAGTGTACTTGTATATGAATACCGAAATAAATATTTTCAATGTTTTTGACAATACTTCGATACTGTTTTCTTCATTTACTCCTAGATTAGTCTAATCCTACCTGAAGAAATATTCAGTCATGGCAACTGATATGTTTCGAAGCTTAGAGCTCGTAAAAGTCTTGATAGTTTCAGAAGTTTTGGGAAACTCAATAGGTCTTGAGAAATGAGTAGTAATTCAATATCGTATCGGTTGATGTACCTTTCAATATGTATATTTGTCCAAGCAGATTAACACAAAATATTAAAAGGTGTTTAAAAACTTTCAAGAGTTTTAGACTTCGAATCTTTATAGCCCTGAAAAACTTCGAATCGCTTCGAAGTTGAGATTCGAATTCTCATCATTAGAAATATCCCATGTGTTTCCTAGTAACATTTAGAATTGAAAGAAAAGTTAGTCGTATTTAAGAAACCATATATTTTATACGAAAACGTAATAGTGATGTAGAGATAAATGTTACTGACACGTACCCAAAAGGGTATAGAATGAATTCGCAATGATATAAATATAGTGACGCCACACATTGATGTGAAAGGAAATTATTAAAAATACATACATTCATAAAGTCAAGTCGTTCGTACTATTTTAAAGTACAAGCGTTCGTCGTGCAAAAAATTGAAATTGAAGATGATCACGTGGTCAGTACGGTCGGCGAATCTACGATTGTCTATAGAATATCGGCCTGCCTTCGAAAGCAAAAGAAATATCTCGGTACTATTGATGTAATATAAGTAATATAGAGTAACGCAATCGTACTCTCTTTTTCATTTTAACAATCGTACATCTTCTCTTGATTTTTGTAAAACTATGCGCTTGCAGCGGCTTTGACATTTTTAGTATTGACAATCCGACAGGTGGACTGGGAATTTCAATTCTAATTCAAATACGAAAATTATTTCCGTTTTTTGCACTTGGTTCTACCTCGGCGTCTACGCGAGGAGTTTGGACGAGTGTCTGTTTTCTTTGAAGATCTGCAAATAATTTGAATATCAGGTAATTATTCTATTTTTATTTGTACCTTCAAATCTAATAAAATAACTTACCTATGAACCCTATTCACTGACACAGAGGTATGTTTCTTTAAGGTCAAGTGCTGTTGAACCAGTTCGGCCAATTTACCTTGCTGAGCAAGCATCGAAAGAAAAGTACAAATGAACTCATCATAATTGTGTGTTCTTCGACAATCATCGATCTAAAAACGAAAGAATATTTTATAACTTTAAAACTGGCCACTTCAAGCTCTACTTACTTTGTATTTGTTCCTCTTGTCATTTTCGTCCTTTAAACTGGTCTCACAGATACTTATTTCATGCTCTAAATTCTTCAGTAGTGCTAATAGATCTTTGGGTGCAAACGTATGTGGTTCAAATAATTCTGGGTACTTCGAACATAGTTTAGGATCGATTTTTTCGACCTTCTTCTCTTCAGTAACAGTATCGCCGTTGCTGGTTTTTACTCTTGCATGAGGTATTCTAACTTCTCCCGACAAACAAACCTTTTTATGTAAATGCCCACTGTCAGAAACTAATCTTTTCCCATTTATATTAATATTCCCAAGAGAACGACCTGCTTATAAATGTACGTTTTATAGACTGCTTTAATTCTGTGGTATAGTACATCATAGTACATAAAATTACGACAGAGATACGTACTCAGACCTGCCTCATTCTTTTCGTCCCCAGCAACTCTGATTACAACAAACTTCTTGAAATCTTTCGTGGATGTTGGACTACTTTGACCAGAGTTCCATCCCCAGGCTATAAACAAAAGTACTTCTTCAGTATGAACAAAATATTTCACGTGTATTGATTATGTGAAATATTTATTAACATTACAGTACCTCTTCTAACTTTAATCATAGGATAAGAAGACTGTGAACAGATTCACGAAGGATAGGTCAAGTAACTGTATCTCGAAGGTGCCAAAAACGATGAAATGTGGGGGAATGTGCGAAAAGCAAATAGTACCATCAAGCGGAGCACACGAATTTTAGTTTGCTGCACGACAGAGTACGTAACAGTATCACAAGATGCGCCTAATACTTCTTGCATTCTGTTCTTTTTTAATAGCAATAGAATCGTCCAAGTGTCCAGAATCAAGGAAACCTCACTCAACTAGTTGCACTTTATTTTACAATTGTGTTAATTTGCCTAGTGGTGGATACGTTTGGGTGCCCAGTAAATGTACTGAAGGCTTGGTAAGATAATCTACTATTGCATTAATATTGATTGCTAATTTACCATTCTTAAGATGCTTCTATTCTTAGATATTTGAGCCGTATTTACGAATGTGTGTTCTACCTGGAGATTCTTGGACATGTGACACATTAACAGAATCGTCTCTTATAACAATGAAGTATGAGACACCTGAATTGATAAATCCAAATGAAACTAGTTATATGGGATCGACGCAAGACCCTCCAAATTTTTCAGAATTTATTGATTCGTCATATACCACTGATAGTATTCCCGACATGCTCGATCAAGAAATGGTGACTCCATATCCTTTAATTGAAATTGAAGAAACGATGGAAAATATGCATAAAGTAAATTCAAACAATACTATGACTAACAGTGCACAATATAGTCATTTGCAACCACAGAATCACACTAGACAGGAATATGTGTTGTTAAATCAATTATTACATCATTTACTCATCTACAAAGGAATCACTATTCCTTTAGAACTTTTAGCATCATTGACAATACCTATACCTTTAAGAAATCATGTAAGTATAAGCAAAGCTACAACTAATTTCTCAAAGACTTCTAAAACGAATCAACAGAGTGTATTGATGAACTATCTCATACAGAATTATGTTCAACAAAATAATATGCAGAATACTATCATAACTGATACAAAACTAAATGATGTAACTGAAACGAGTAAAATGTCGAAAAAAGATAATGCAGATGAATTAACGTTAAATATAATACCTTCTAATAATATATCACAAATAGGATTTGATGATTCAGAAAACGAAAATAGTATAATATTAATAACTGACAAATCAGGACACAAGCAATATCTAACCACTGACAAATATAAATCAATGGGTCATCGTGTAGAATGGCAATTTATTCGTGCGATTCCGTGTGTAAAAAATGTTCGAATGCCAAATACAACTGACTGTGTTAAGTATTATGTGTGTGATCCAGAAGAAGCTTCTGTAAGAGAGTATTCGTGTCCATCTACTACAGCATTTAATAAGCACACTAAAACTTGTGATAGAGAAGCTTATAATAAATGTATGAAAAACGATCAAGAGATCGCGAATCTTTCAAACGATTTTGATAGTGAGTCCCAAACAAACAGGCCAGAAAAAAATATATGCACAGAACAGGGAAAAACAAAAGATCTAAATTCTGAATCACATTATTATATATGTTATTCCTCCTCAAACAAACTGCAAGGTTTCAAATCAATACGATTGATGTGTCCAAACAGTTTAATATTTTGCCAAAGTAAAAAAGTTTGTACAACGAGAAGACTATGTAAAGTAACATGAAGCAGATATATATTTTTGCTCACCCTGTGTTGGGGAATTAAATGCTGATCCAATCTCAGATGATGTATCAGTACTAGATGAACTGTGTGCTGGTGAAGTTTGAATTCTAAGCGGAGTAGCATAGTCTAGTGCACACATTACTACTTTTTCCATACCACTGTAACATTAAAAAATAAATAACAATTCTTTTTAATAAAACACTTGATATGTATGAACTTTACACAATTAATATTTATTTTCTATTTACTTTGATTCTGCTTTTCCAGAAGTTATGCTTGAAGCGGATTCTTCTATATCTGTTGCAGTATCATTCGTCCTTTCAACATTAATGCTTGGTACTGATAAAGATTCATCAATTTCTGATTTATTGGGTAGAACATTTTCATCATCAGTTTTACTTTTCTTTTCGTATTGTTTATCTGACTTTTCTGAATCATTTGCATTTTTCTCAGTTCCATCTTGATGACTTAACTTGACAAGTTGTTGTAATGCTTCTAATACTATCTGCCTATTAGTTTTTAGCATAGTTAGTTTATGTGAAATAGCAAGTCTTCGGTCAGGAACAACAGCCATTAAATTAAATCTTATATCCTGCAACTGTTCTCCTGTTGCCATTCCTAAACGATCTGTTATTACTCTTCTAAATTGCTCAGTCCATTCTTCGTGTTCTTTCCAAGGACCATGATCCATGGGATATGGCTTCAAACCATCCAATTCAAATAGTCTACCATTAATTGGTACATAGCTAACAAAGTGAAAAGCTTCTCCAGTAAATCTACCAGTTGAGACCCCTGTATTTTTATCTTGACGTCTTTTAGCTTGAGGCATTGCGTGTGAATTGTGCGCACAAGCCAATTCAGGCGTATTACCAATTGCCCATCCTTTATTCTCTGGACACATACCAGATGTGTGCATCTTCAGTCTGGATAAAGTTGTACCCAGATGAATATTTGGGCAATTAAGTAATACAGAAAGTAGTGCATGGGTCGCACAACTGTTGGGGACAACCTACAAAAAATCAAGTATTTAAGTAGATATGGTTATGGTATACCTCTTACAGCGAATTACAAACTACACTGTACCTGTTGTGCAAAGAATATATTATTGACGATTTCTTCATCTTTCACAAAGCTTTCATCTTGTTCTACAACTTTACGCCTGGATCTTCTCTCTTCTATCCAACGGAATAAAAATATGAAGCCATACACAGGACCTTCCAAAGATTTTTGCAAATCATATATTTCCTCCACTTGGACACCTTTTACTCCAAAATCTTCCAGTAACAATGTGAATAAACCTAATAATGTAAAAAAATATATTAATGTTATTCTCATAAATATAGTATGTGCTGAGTATCATTAAAGGGTACAGACACTTATTTGCTCCATTTATTTTTCTAACATTAGAATGCAACGTACATATGACAATTTTGTACAAAAATATTAAAATAAGTAAAATTTATCTGGAAATCGTGTTTATCACGTGCGTTCTACATCAAACTTTTCTTCTACAAAAGCTATATCTTGTGTCAATTCAACTACTGTGCACCCCCAATGCATTTAGACATTTTAATATTAAACGTTATTAAATCAGCCTACTTCCGAAATGGATATTTCGTACCTGGGTCACTTTCCAATTCTAGCCAACCTTCAGTCAATCGATTTATGTCAACTGGCATTCTGTGTTGAGTTTTAAGTTCAACACACAACAAAATTTCACATTCTTCTAGAAATTTTATTACAGTATGACAATTAAAGGCGCCATGTTACATCAAAACACACATCATGTGACCCAGTCACGTGGGCAAAAGAAGCTTAAAGAAGTCTTAAAAGAATTTCCAATTATTCTATTCTTTTCCTTCTCTTCTTCTACCAAAATCATTCCATTCGAACCCGTTTTGAATAATTAACATTAAACATCACTGAAAAGGTAATTTCTTAGAATCTCTTCTATTCGAAACGAAACGAGTACCGCATCGCATCTCATGTAAAACGAGCATAAAAGTTGCTCCAGTTAATAAAAATTAATTCCCGCCTAATTCTCTATTAACTTTCATAAAAATTTCATATACACATCCTGCAAGAGATAAATTCATAGAAAAATATGCAATATTGCTAAAAAGATTTCGTTGAGTGCATGTGTGATTATATTCATAATTGACAGTAGCGCATTCTATTAACAATTCCGACAAAATCCTTTGAATGGTAGTGTAGCCACGTAAGTCGTAAGATACTCGGAAATAATTAATGATTTCAATTAGTTGATAATATAAAACGGTTATTATGAATGTTTTTGCATTAATAATTAGTTCGTTGTTACTTGTTCAACTGTCGGAATGTACGTTGTCACCGCCAAAAGGAAAGGCTGGTAAAAGAAGTAAAGGCAAGATCGAGAGTAGGGTAAGGAAAACGAGATAATGGAAATTTTTGTTCGTGAAATAATCACATTTTACGTGTTTATAGCAAGGCCCAGCCGATCAAGATGTTTTCCGACGATCATTGGCGGTGAAAAATCCTAAGCCACACGATATTATACGAGAATCAGGGCTTTATTTTTCTAACACAACTCATAGACGATTCACTGGTGACGTTTTGGGATACATTACGCCGGTGAGTTTATTAATTTGCATTATAAACCTCTGTCGAATCTGTCATTCAAGATTTCGTCAATTAGAAATTGAAGAAACAATTATTTTTAGAGTCATTAATGACTAAAATTTATTTGTTAACTATGTTAACACTAACATAAATCTACTTGTTTTTCAGTGGAACAACAATGGGTTAGAAATTTCAAAAATATTCCATGGGAAGTTCACCATGTTATCACCTGTATGGTTGGCATTTCCAGAGGGCAATGCTAAAACCTATAAATTGTTGACTCACGATGTTCAGAAGAAATGGTTGAAAGAAATGCGAACTATAAATAATGAAAATCATCATGTAAAAAGTGAGTATTTTGAATCATAAGAATATAGGAAATGTGTTTATATTTATACTAATCTGTGAATGTTATTCTTAGTCCTACCTAGAGTATTATTTGAGCATTGGTCAATAGATGATATCATCGCACTGTACGGTGACACGCGCAAACTTATTGAAATAATTTCTGCACTTGTAGATACAGCAAAGGTACTTACAAACAGATACATAACCAAATAATACATTGTGGAATTGTCATTACAATTATTCTATTTCATTTCAGACTCACCACTTCGATGGATATGTTTTGGAGATGTGGAACCAGTTTGTGCTTACGGGTGTGGATACTCAGATTATTGTACCGATGATTCAGTCTATTGCTCAAAAATTGAAGGAGAATAATTTGGATGCAATTCTGGCAGTACCACCATCGAGAGGGTAAGTCATTTTTTTATTATTTGTTTCTGCTATTAGAGATTGTTGTGCATGATGTATTTTCCAAAGAAACATGAAGCTATTTAAGGTATAGAAGTCATTAAAGTAGATGTCTCTTAATGACACTATGTGTTCTCTGACCTTCCAGCTCAAAGGTTCAGTTGTTTAATAAAGATCATTTTGATCAATTGTCATCATATCTGAAAGCTTTTTCTTTAATGACTTATGATTACTCGAGTGTTCAGCGTCCTGGTCCAAATAGTCCTATTGATTGGATAAGGGAATGCGTGAAATTGCTTGTACCTGAGGAGGGTCCCAAAAGATCTCAAATATTGCTAGGTCTTAACTTTTATGGGTACAATTATACTCCTCAAGGTGGGGGAGCCATTTTAGGTACAGACTATTTAAAAATTCTTGAATCCTCTAAAGGAAAAATTCAATGGGATGATGACAGCAAAGAACACTTTTTCGAAGCAAAGTAAGATTTAGAAGAAGTAATATTTTAGGCGAAACTAACTTAGTTTAGGTTGAAATTTGGGGATGTATTTCAGGTCATCAGGGGGCAGTGGGATTGTCTTTTATCCTACATTATATTCTATTCTGCACCGACTGGATCTTGCTGCAGAATTGGGTACAGGTGTATCGATTTGGGAACTTGGTCAGGGACTGCATTACTTTTACGATTTATTATAAATATTTTTGCGAATGTTAAAACATACATAACATTTAAGAAAATAAAGATATCGTTATCTAATCTTATAGATATATATTCAGTCTTAATAACCAATGATATTCCACTTCTGCTTCGTTTATATATGTAACCATTCCTACCAATATAGTGTTTCACATATGCATAAGTATGATTATAATTATTATTTCCATATGTGCATAAATAGTTCATGATCATTTACACCAGTACCTCCACACTAGTGTACATATGTTTCTTTGGAAAATACTGTAATATTATTGTTTTGCATTGTTTGCTTCTTGTTTTTTTCCTTTAACATCATCATAGTTTGAGGTCCACGTATAATATTGTACATCAAAGCCCAACATAACTTTGCTGGCAACAAACTAATACAACAAATTTTAATTAGTATCGATTAGATCTAACACATATTCGCTTAATTAAATCAAGTTCAAACTTGTATACTTTACCATTTTAGTGGTAAGAGGTATCTAACAGACGCGGGTAACACAACATTCACTTGATTTGCTAATATTCCCAATGTAACTTCTTCAGCAACGTGTTCAGGTTCTAACATTTCTAATAATCTATAAACCATACGTTTAGTACATAGGGTCGAACACACTTATAGTGTATAAAAAGTATCAATTACCTTGGTTTCACTCCATGGAACATGCCAGTGTTGATAAAATAGGGACAAACTAGGGTCATGTGGATTCCATCATACCCATGAGCCTAGAATAACATTTACTCATAACTAAATAAGAGCAAAGGGAATAGTTAAATATCATTTAAAAATATTTCCACCTTCAGTTCGCTGAAAAGGCTCTCATGGAAACCAATAGCCGCGGATTTGGTAGCCGAATAATCCGTGCAATTGTACGTTCCAAGAAGTCCTGCTACGCTAGCTACAGTCACGATATGACCGTGATTCTTCTTTATCATCTCCCCCATGAATGATTTTGTAGTCTGTTTAATGCAAACATGCAACAGTAGTGTACAATGTACAACACTTATCAGTCGCGACCAGTCAAACTGAGCTTACCCAATAGTGCGATAAAATGTTGACCCTGTAGGTACGCTCGATTTCATCATCAGGCAATTCCATCAGCGTTTTTCCACATACATATCCCGCGTTGTTTACCAATATAGTTACCTGAATATGAATTGGTTCAGGATATTACTAAGACTTTAATTTTAAGAATGATTAAGGTGATACTTACAGAGCCGACTTCAATTTGCATAGTCTTTGCCACTTTGTACACTTCTTCTTTATTAGCGATGTCACAGTAGTAGCTCCAACATTTTCCTCCGTTCTTTCTAATCACTCGAACAGTCTCCTCCATGCCTGCAAAGTGTATTCACAGAAATATTCAAAGTAGCTTTTTTATGGCAATTAAAAACACCTAGACTTGCCAAGTTTATTAATGTCCCATATCACAACTTGTGCTCCTAGCTTAGCCAATTTGATGGCAATCAGGCTGCCGATTCCACCTGCACCCCCAGTTATTAGGGCAACTTCTCCTTTTATGGACTTGGCACGATAGCGTCGAGGAATGAGTGTTAAGACAATAGCCTCGCTTATGTAAATTACTGCCATTCCCACAAATAGTAGGAAATCGTATATTAGGGCGGGCCACTCGGTTAGCTCCATGTGTAACTCTGGAGAGAAAGAAATAAATTTTATTTAATTAACTTCTTCTCGTACTCATTATTTATGCATAGGCGTCCCACGTAGTCCTGACCACATCAAAGTGGTCAATTTCGCAATGAATTAAATACACACTAGAGACCTGATATTTAGCTTATTATCTAAATTACATCCTCTGCCCTGTTTCGAGTATACGCAAAAACAGACCCCATTTTTTGTCGCTCAAGTGTCAGGCAATCATCTGAAGTCCATAGCGGAAACTTGATTAAAGTCCAGATTTTTTTTACTTCACACGGTGTAGAAACCGGTAACTCGGTGAGTGTCAACGATTGACAGTACATATTTAATTCTGTACATGTGGTACAGTATCGCGGAGGTGGCGGCACCGGTTTTAACAAGCCACAGATTTTTGCTATTGCTAGTTGTTATAGGCTTAGGTCGATGCACCGAGATTCTTTACCCGAGACGAGCAAGGTTGCATCGTCTGCACAATTCATTATGAGGCTGTCGTACACGTCGTTTTGAATATTTATCGAGTCGATTAATTGCGAGGAGCACCCCTCGGTGTGAGTCGCAAATATAAAGGATGTTGGCGACCTAGCAACCCCAAAGAAGAGTAATATCGAATAAAAGAATAGGTAGATCCTACGACCTAGTGCAGTTTTATTATTCTCACTTTCAAAATCGCAGCCAAGTAATTTAGCATCTATTTCATAATATCGCTATTTGCAATATCGAGTGAAAGTTAAAAAAACAAATATGGAGTTAGTGTAAGAGCTGTTGAAGAAGTCAATTTTTGCAATATGAGAATGAGTAATGTGAAATATAAGAGTTCACAGAATGGAACAACAGTGGATTACCTGTATAACTAATAACACACGTAATTTTCACAACTACACAACTACACAATTAACAAATTATCCACCACAAAAGGGACTTCCTCGACACAACTTCACGTTCCTTTTTACCAGCACTTTCTGTCAACACTGTATTATTTAACAAACTTTTTCATCGCGCATCCTAACACTGGTTGACTCGAGTTGCAACGAGGACTGTTATGCACAGCGTTACACTAACAAACTTACACGCAAGACCAACTCCTAAGGCAATCTAGGGAACCGTTAGCTGTTCAGGGAAGGTAGTCTTCGGAGACGCTCCTGTTAGCGCGCGAACTCAGTCGAGGTTGAAAGGCTTGTCTTCCTGATGCACCTCTGTATCTGTTGATCGACTAATACTGACTGAGTCGTAATCCAATGCGACTGAATTACAACCCGCGTAACTTCAAGCACAGTAACGTGCTCAGAAGCCCAACTTCTCAATAAAGATACCAAAAAGCAATTTGGTATTCGATCGCCTCGTACTGCATTCTCACAATTATTCCTCAAGGATTCAAATTTGCGTACGAACTTAGAAATATGCTAATGTCGATCGAGCTTTGAATTATTTTTATAGAAGTTAAGATCTTTTATAAATGTTAGAGAGTCTTATGTTACTTAATTTGCATTCAAACAAAATAGTTCTTCTAAAACTGTTCCTTACCGATGTCTTATCTGTGCAAATCTTAATCGATTCAGACGAAGTGGTTCGGAAGTGCTTGGATATTTATGAGCAGTCGCTGAACTTCCGTTCAGTTTCTCTTGCGAAAGAATTGACAGTATTCAGAGCCTCGATGAAGAGCTAGTACCCATCCTGTATACGACACTGTACTGACTATAGTCCACGAGTCCTATGGGGTGCACGAAACGTACTCTGCAGTTTCCTAGTTCTCTAGAAAAAGCCTGCACCACAGTTCTGGTGAAAGTCCCGAGCCTCTCTCTGCTTACCTTTCCAACGCTATTCCATCACTTCGTCTTACGATTTATCGCGGTATACAGAGCATAAACAGCAAAGAAACGATGCTACCTTACTCAATAAACTTCGACCTGGAAGCCATCGAAAATCATATTTCCCAATTTGCAGTAAAACTCTTCCGCGGAATAGTATCCACTTTTCCTTTCTCAAACGCAATCGTCGTCGTTGGCAAAGCCATAACAGACTCCAGAATTACTGAAAATTGCGCGAGGCCATCGAATTGCAATCCATCGGTGACCGCGCAGAAAATTACGCGATCCTCTGGATCCTTGACGCAACGCGTGCAGATTATGCTGTTTGGGCTCGCATCGTGTGGCAACAAGGAAATTTATTCGCTAACCAACGCGCAGGTTAGCAGAAGCATTCGAATATTCGTTCGTGTGCACGTAAACGCTAGGGTAATCGGCGGAGTTGCGACAGAGGCTCGCGAGGGGAGTCCTCGCGGTTCGAGCTGGATAGGGCGCCGAAAGATAGCAGGAATTATCGTGTGCTCGGTGAAAGGATGACGCTCAAGATCTGGGTCGTTGACACTGTTTCTCCAAGACAGGTGGCACAGGAACAATAAGCGTTACTATTACGCCAATACCCGTGCCGCGAGCTCGGTTTCCACTTCATGCTGCGGCGAACAGTTGGCGAAACTTCCGCCGCCTCGCAACTTCGCGGCAGACCCGTTTCCACGACATTTTACGAGCCTCGTCTCAGGAGTTAGAGACGGGCCTATTGTTGTTCGACGTCGTTAACATTCCTCCCTGGCGAAAAGACACTTCTGCCAGAAGGCCTTCGGTCGTGGCGCTCTTCGATTGTCGACGAGGGATGAATCACGTGTCGCGGAACAGAGTCACGGTGCCTCATTCCATATGCAACGCGACGCGCCTCTTAAAGAGCTGAATCGATGAATAAATAAAAGGTGAACGACGGTGTGAACAATCGTATAATTTACTGCGATCCTTTGAGGCCGACAGGACTAATAAATTTCGCGATCGTTTATGGGACTCAAGGATCCATGCATGTGTAATGTGAACGTGAATTGACGGTGTGATTGGTGGTGCAAGCTGGGTGGTAATTGGTTGCAATATGTTCAGGGTTTTGAGAAGAGTCAAGATTTCTTGGATGAGGCTTCCATTTTGTTTCGAGGAAATTGAGTTTGAAAATCGCGCGGAATCCGAGGAATAAAGGTCCATTTATGAATACTTCTTTTTTAAGCTTCCTAGTATTCTTTGCTTAGTCTTTTTTTATAAATTGTTAATTTGTTACAATTATGTTTACTAAGCGTTACAATTACGTACTGTTTTCTGTCTCGTTGATTAAAGTAATTTTGTGAATTGTGTGTTATGGAAGGCAGCATGATCCTTTTGAATTTGAATTTTTAGCGGGCTAAACTCGTGATTGTAGATGTCTCCATCTAGTGGAGAAATATCAGCGTCTGACTATCAATGTTCTTATACCGATCTAGGGTTTGAATCTTTTCTATTTGGCGCGAATAATAAACGGTGTTTGAAATTTAATACTACATCCTCGATATTGAACAAATATAGAAATTCCTAACTCAGAATATTTAAATAAAGTATTGGTGGTAGAAGAAGGACTCTGAAACATTTTCCAGCGTTATGAAAGACACATGAAATCAGAGTTAGTAGTCATCGTAATATTAGTAGGACTTGAACTATTTTAGAACTTGAACCAGAAATGATTGAAACTTTCATCCAGTTTGTCAATTTGGGATTTAAGTTAGGTAACTGTTATCCATCACGAATTTGACTACTTCACGAAACCGTGACCCAATAATCGATGGTGCAAATCCTACCACCAGTCAGTAAAAGGAAAAGTGAACGGTACCTTTAGTACCCTGTCCATTGCTCTTGCATCCGATTGAAAGTTATGAAATTACAATTTTTCATGCACTGACCACTAAAGAATGAACTAGCCCACTCGTATCATATCATGATTTTTGAAGATTCTTATAATTATCTGCAATGCTTAATAAAGTCTCTTGAAGAATTCGATGACCTTTTTTTGATATCTTTATTCTATGCTTATCTAAACTCTGTTAGAAAGGTGATACAGATAATTTTAGAGTAAATCAGGAATTTATTAATTCAAGAGCATATTTATTATTTCCTTATCGAAATGTGTAATCATGGTTAATGGTTGATTGAAATCACCATATTGATCAGATGAAGAATGATATACAAGGAATTTTGAGACAATAATATTTTGCTAACAAAATTATCATTTTTAATTAGATAGTCTCACTTGAGACTTCATTGATAACATTGAATATGACAGCTATTTTAAATAACAATGTTTGATAATTGAGATCAGCGTGCATACATCAGATTCTACTTTGATCCTTTTTCAAGAGGAATATTATTCTAGGAAGTTTTCAATAAATAATGATTATTGAAATCTGAAGTGTGTAATTTACAAAATGAACATCCTACGAAATCGAGGATCACAGAAAACACGATTTTGCAATATAGTCACAGATATCCGCGTAACGAGTTGAGTAGACGAAAGAGAATCTTCAAAAGCACTTACTAATATTTGTACGTTCTTGCATTTGCATATTTGAATGATCTTGTGGAGCAAAGAGGCAGCCTAATAATGATCATCACAGACTCTATTCTACTCAGCTTTACCCAATGCGAATTTCAGTGAAAGTACAAGCTGACAATTATTTCGCAATTTTCATTCTTTTAGACACCTTGATCTCTCGATAACAATTTCACCTGTAGCTCCAATAGAATGTGTCATAGCACTATAAAAAGATATCCCAAAAAAGTGTTCTAAATTAACTACAGCCTGCAAGAAATATCTGTTGAGATTCCAGTTAATCTTGCAGTTTGTAAAAAAGGCAACTTCCTTTTGAAACCTAATGGATTTTTTGTCCATTAAAAAACGTTCAGTCGTTTACTAAAATAATATTCTATTAATAGAAAATTTCACGAACTCGAGACTTCGCGAACGACTGCTAAAGCTTATAATTGAACTAGTTTATTTAAAAGGAAGCTATTCAAACTGTTTTCATGATTTTCTTTTCTTATTTGCAATCATATTTATAAAAATCAGTCTTTACCCGAGAATAAAAATAAATAAATAAGTGAAATTGCATCGACGAACGCGAGAAATACCAAGCATCTGTTACCAAATAACAATCATCGAGATAATACTTAGTGGCCAGTCAAAAGGGAGAACTTTCTAGGAACGTAGTTGCGAAAACGTATCCACTAATGATTTTTTAACCTGTCGACCACTCGACATCAATGATCAAACTCGTTAGCAGAGAATTAGGATTTAACACGACTGGCCGTGGGGATCGCCGAAATTATGCTAAACTTGGCCACTTTCACTTATAGTTGCTCTGGAAAGCGATGATGGCATCGTGGAGCAGCCTGTGGCGTTTTGTTAGGCTTCCCATACTGAAATAAGAACATATTTATTATTAAGAACTACATTAATTGAAAACTCATTCTACGACTAAAAAATGATCTTGTCGATAAAATAATCAGTGTTGACATTAACTCGTACAAGACTACAGCTTGTTATGATTCAGAAGAGGATACTGTTTTATGGCAAATAATAGCCGAAAAGTGAGACGAGGATGACAGAACCGGTTTCAGGATTTTCTCGATCTCAATTACTTTACGATTCAACTTGGCGCGCGATGCCTTTGACCCGCGCGAACCTTCAAAGGACCGCGTACATCCAAGGTTCAAGTCTTCCTTCGTAAATTTAATGAAAATTCATTCTGCATATGATTGCGGAAAATTTTTCTCTTGCCTCACAGTTTGCATCACTCAGCGACCTGTTCGTCATACAAAATAACATTTGAGGAAGAAATGAAAAAATGTCTGCTAGAAAAATAGTAGATAATACTACATACTTAATTGCATATACTATGCATTATTTGTGTAGTAGATTCTGCCTAACGTCTGAAGAACTTTGTATCATTATTATTATATTATTACTATATTGATTTATTAATATACAGGAAGAACGCTTTGATACAATAGTTCATAAAACTGAGAGGAAGACAATACAAAAGATATAACATAAAACATAGAATATTGAATAATAATGTGAATAAATAAGAAATAGTATTGTTGATCAAAGTGACTTGTTTTTACATGATTAAGGCAAATTCAGTTTGTTTACCACGTAGAGTAGAAGATAATTGATATTCGCGTACTGATATAGCGTACTTACTTGTTTATTATTTTAGTCTGTATCGCAGGAGAGGAACACAAAAATAAATTGTGTACTCTAATTACTTACAATCAATCACTTTTCGTAATAATAGGTATCTTTCACCTAATATACTAATATCAATACACAATATATTTACGTATATACCTACAGGTAATAATAATATTAAAGTTATGAATTTCTAATAATTGCACCCTGGTGTCTTGTCTCTTACTCGAAATAATTTTACTAATACAAAATTGCGACTTCTTAGCTCCCTACATTTGCTCAACATCACAGAAACGATTCAGTCGAATCATTTTTAAATCTCTGCCTCTCATTCGACGTTAAGCCACAACTCGAACTTCACATTTCGTCCCCCTGATATCGACTGGATCTTCTTGACAGATTAAGTCCCTCTGGGTTTTTCCTCAATCAGTTTGATAGCGTCGACTGTCGAGCCTTCATCTGCTCGAACACGAAAATTCCTCGTGAAAAATCAGCCCATCGATATTCCACTCGAGATGTCCACTCTCTCTTCTGGTCGCCGCTGCCGCGAGGAAAACGCGGAAGCGGGGCCCAGCGTTTTCGTATCGAGGCGACACTGTTCTATTATGGCTCGTAAATTGCAGGAACAACGAGCAGTAATGGAAGTGAACAATGACAGTGGAGATGTGAGGCGCTATCTCGTGCTCTCCTTTTGCTTCCTTTAGTCTCCGAGATCTCGATAGGTTCTAGAATTCTTTTTCCCGCGAAGCATCGCCTAATTGCTTGTCCCAGAGAGGTGGAGGGAGAGATGGCTTGGAAAGTTATTTTCTGTTCTCTGCGAAACGAAATTGAAACAAATAGAGCAGAGTGGTTTCAGAGTAATTCATTCGTTTTGAGAAAAACAAATGGATGCAGAATTTTTTTTATTATTTATATTGTGTAATAAAAGTTGCCTTTTAACTCGAGTAAAAAATTGTAGTATTTGAAAAAATTTGAGATTCATGTTGTCGAAAATAAATTTCACTTTAAAAGTAAACATGAATCTCAAAAACTGTTCTGACATATCAGAAGATATCGGTTTGCTTAAGAGTTGATATTGATGTAATATCGATTTACAATATTTTCAGTGAATTGATTATAGAATTGGAAAAACAAGTATTACTCTGAGATGCTGATAACCTTGGTGTGGCTCTTGGGCTTTGATTATTTTAAAAGAGATTATTTTTATTTTAAATGTATTTCATGAGATAAAATAAAGTTATTTTGTGGGAGTTACGACTATTTACAAGTGAAGAGGGTGTAAACTCTAATTGGTGAAAGTTAGATTTATTTATATTACATAGTAATTGTAATTTCAATTGTAAATATGTCCTTATCAATTATTAAGTATTATTTAAATTTGTTTCGATAAAGTTAATTAGCGAACAGAAAAAGCAATGCAAAAACTGTATAGATATAAAATGCATATAATGAAGGGCAAACTTTATCTTCAGAACCATGTATCAGAGTTTTTGGAGAACTCTTTATCAGGGTCTAAAATTAGTAGACCTTCTCCAATTCAAATGGCATCTTTACAAGCAGAAGCTCGAAGCTGTTTCAATCTTAGTTTTTTGATAACTGAAAAATAAAACGACTTCATTAATGGAAATTTCGTGTATAGTGTGTATCATTTAGAAATAGATGTCGATAGATTTATGAGAGAAAAGGTTTAGTTTCTTTTATTTCTATTACTAAAAATACAAATCTGCGTAAACATCCTCGAGCTAACCATTTTAGTGGCAAAATTAAAAGGCATGTGTCACAAACGTTTATTTTCTTTAAACAAAAACTCGGGAATATCTGCCTGCATATATTCTCACTTATATAACAGCTAAACATGAAAAATTTGAATACGTGAATATATGAATTTTACAAAAAGTTTCTTGCTGAGGAAACAGAATAAATGGCGAGGATGCCACACATCAGAGCAACCATAATTGAAAAATATATAATCGTAACTACAACTATTCACCTCTGCATTTATTTAATTATGCATTTCAATACATATTTAAATTAACATGAACACCATCAGGCCTCCCTGTACAATCAAAACAATTTCAAGAGCCACATCAATCTCTCCACCACCCACAGAAAACTCACTAAACGACATAGCTTAAAAATTGACAAGAACCTGTAAGAAGCAATCATATTCCCCAAAAAAGGAAAACATATAACACAAAGGACGAAAAGTCAGAGAAGCAAAGGTGAGTGATCCGACAGTACTCATTTATATTCTGAACCTTACTCCTCGCTTTAAGATCATCTGACCTACAACCGTGATCCAGTCAACATACTTTGCGTCGAAGCGCGAGTGTATCGCCAGTAACATGACCTACGATTGACCCTAAGCGAATGATCATAAGTCACGTAACTCAGCTCGCCATTACACTTATGAGTCAAAATGCTAAATAATACTAAATAGAAGAGAAGCTAAGTCCCCCTAAGTAGGGATGCTGATTTTAAACTTTTTTAAAAGGTCGATTTTTCACAGCAGTGGATCGACCTTTTCGATCGATTTTTTCACCCCAGCAAAATATTTCCCAGCCGACTCATTGGGGCAGTTCGTCTCAGCTCGTACGTAAAAGCGGGAAATGGAAAAACAGACGGTGCAGAATGTCTGTCGCAAAGGTGGTAGGGATACGGCCACGTTGGGTGGTTGCTCGTTGCACGTGCAACTACTACGCAACGTATTAATATGCCAGCCGTGTTCGGCGGTGATGCGCGCAGGCTGTCGTCCGCAGATCGCCGAGAGGGTAAAGGCATACCCAGCCGCGGTTTCATTCAGTGTACGGACGACCGTGGTGCCGGTGAGACGAGCATCCCGTTCCGCGAACAACTTTCGCATAGACACACTCTCGAGCACGTCGTGCCCCGTTTTTAGGAGTCTCGATTAAAGACCGCGAGTGGAACAGTCCAACCCTCGACGTCCAGCATCCCCTAGTAAGACTCTTTTTCAGTACAGTGGCTCGCTACGGGGTTCATGGGGTTCGATGGCGGGGTCACGGCGAGTGGCACTTTTTTGGGGTCAGCTCGTGCGCTGATGGGGCGGTATTATTTTAATGGAGTTATGAGTGAGAGTGAACGAAAGCGAAATTCACTTTGTTTGTTGCGGTTTCAAGGTATGGTGGACATATTTACTTGTTATGAGCTTAGGATTAGAGACTGAAAGTAATTATGACTCTTTGCGTCAGTTGTTTGGCTTAGGGAGGACTGAAAAAAGGCTTGAATAATCGATGAATTTACTCATTGATATGTGTCTCGATTTCTTTTAATATAATTATGTGTTTTACATATACTTATAGCTTTTTATAAGCGCTGCTGACGTAGAAACAATTATTGATTGTTGCTGTCGAGGTATGCCAAAATCAACATTTGTTATTAATATTTCTACGAAAATTATAATAATGGTTAATCAAAATTACGCATTCTTGAGTAAGTACGTTAATATGAGTGTAATTAGAATGTGTAGTTCCTATTAAAAAAATTAAATGAATTATGAAGTCTTGCAAGTAACTTCCCAAAGTGTTTAAATTACTTTAAATAGTTGTCTAAATGATCTCTAAAACCAAACAATTTTCGTGTAAATAAATCCTTCAAATTCAGAAAATCTAAAAATGTAATAAAATATACACGATTAAGCTGGTCATACATACTGACCATAGTATACTCATAAAAAATGCTCCTGACAAACGAATAAAACAATAATGACTTTTAAAGCAGATTTCTATTGCCTTAAGTTTCTTTTAATTGCCACTTAGAGTCGACATTGCTTTCAGTCTGCAATTATCCTGAAAAACATGGCTTTCGCAGTCTTCAAACTTGTTGCTTAGACGACTCTCAAGACTATCGCGAGACTAAGCAGTATATAGACAACGAGCTAATAGCGAGGAAACAATACCTACCAATTTCTAGATCGCGATTCTCCCTACTATTATCCCTAGAATTTCTGTGCCTCTAATACATAGAACGTTTTTTTTTCTTCGTGAATAATGTTTTTAAACTGAACATGGAAAATTACTTACCTAATTACACTATATTTCCGTATTACTTAGCGTACTCTGTGACGAAATAAAAATTAAAAACGAAAACCGACATAAATAAATATTCTATTAAAAAATGCAGTATACCAAATAATACTGAAATAAATAATGCACGAATACGTATCAAAAATGAAATACACTTAAATAATTCTGTACCTCAGAGCCAGGCTAACCCAAGTCTATTTTTCTAAAAATTAAGTTTTTTACAGAATCTTACTGCCTTTTCATCTGATTAGAATAATAGGAATTTAGTAAAGTAACGTTATAAGCGAAGGCAATTTAATAATATAAATCGACTTGTGGATTCGAGGATCCCCTCATTAGGAGTTCGAGGGTCACAGGCACATTCACCTTCCCTCTATCGCCCCCGAAGCCCCTCACAGCTTCTCGCGGGAAAAGAAGACCCATGACATCCCCAAATCGAATTCGCTCGCATTAAAGCCTCGAACGACACGAAAGTGGTCCTCCGATTTCTCGCTAAGCTTCAATCGATCCGCTGTGAAAGTGGTTCGCAGGCAACTAGCTATCCCTGTCTCGTTCTTCTTGTTTTCAACAATGCTCCCAGGCAGCCTGTTTGCATAGTTGTTTTCCAAGCGAAGGGAGAAAAAGCAGAAGAAAACACGAGGATCGAGATGACTGACCCTTGTCGTGCACTGGATACGTTAAAATGCCATTTAGTAAAGCGGTTTCGTAATCGATCGTTGACTGGATAGACGCTCGCGGAGGTGGTAAATAGTTTTAATTAACGCGTTATTGCCTGGATGTAGCGCTTTTCTCGCGACCCGTCGCCGCGTGTTCGTTCACGTGCGTTCGAACGTAGAAAGATCGATTTGGCAAGGACGCTGTATAATGCAGAGCCTCACGAGAGACAGTGAAAGTCAATCAATTCTGCCATAGGCTCGTCGGGTGCTTGGGCCTGCGGCTTTATCGGGCTTTCTAGACGTCGCGTACGAAACAAATAAGTTCGTTTCTTTGGCAGGAAGAGAGGAACGCATAAATTATAACGTGCAAAAGTGGAACAAACGCTACTCCAGTGGCGGGCGAAAGAAAGTTTAATGTTGAAATTGCTACATGCTTTATCAACTTCTGTACTAGATATTGTATCCCACATTGGCGACGCTATAATTCCTTCTTCTATCGATAAATACATAATCACACCCATGTGATCGATGTTCAAAATAGAAACATAAATTCATCGCTGAACCTATGACGCAGCGAATGAACGATGAATTCAACTTTTTTCCTATTCCTGACGTAAGTAGATCACTCTCGTAATCACTGACACAATAGTATCTCCTGATATTTCCTGTAGCTTTTTTAAATTTCCTTTTGCCTGCCTCTGAGGCTCTTAAACGTACAATACTCGTTATGTAAATTCGTCTAAGGGGAAGCAATCAATTCCTGAGAAGTGTTTTTTTGTCAGGACTCCACTTTGCACGGTTAAAACACGACAATGATTATCGTTTTTCTGACAGGGAACTATGATATTTAAATAGTACAAAGACGCAGCGCGTCACGTGCTTTTTGTCTTCTCCGATCATTTTTCCGATTTTCACTCGCCTGGCTCATTACGTAATCGCGACCCTATTCGATCGACGCGTTAACAATCGCTGAGTGGCCGAATGTATACGGGAAATTACGCGCCGCCGACTAGAGGAATTCTCTGTTGAAAATTGAAAGTGAATTTCGCGTCCCATTAGAAAGCGAATTACCGACGAGGTGCTCGGTGTTCGTTCGAGGCGACGCGATTCGTTAACAGCTTGGAAAACGGTGTCTCTCTCAAAATTCAACTTTTTTTCTCCCCACTTTGATTCCCTTATTTTTTCGTGCCACCTGGCGCGAAGTTTGCATCCTCGTCTGTTTCGCGCTGCTGGAGTCATAGGGTCCTTGCTCGATTGTCTCCTCGTCCTCTTTAAAGCGGCGAGAAGAAAGCGATACGAAATTTGGAGAAAGCGTACACTAGTTTCTATACCAGACTCGTAAACCTTGCAGCCACGAGCGACCGACTAACGAGATTAGCGATTCGATGGATCCGCGAGCCTGGCGTTAGAGCATCTTGAGAATGCTCCTCTGAGGTCTGATTCTGTTTTCTTCGTCTAATGCTCGATCGTGGAGTTGAATAATTTATCATCTGTTTTTATTGCTTATTATAAACATCTTCGTGCTGTGAGTCAATAGATCAAATAAGAACATAGATGTTATGTAATAGACGTAAGCGTCTTCTACGCTTCTTGATCTTGTTTTTCTGCTATTCTGAACACGGATATTATGTTGGGTAATAAATGTTTATGGTGTGACTTTTTAATTAAGTTTGGTTGTAGGTAGTTAGATGGTTTTTGAGTTAGACCCATGTTATGTTTAAGATCGATAGTAATTAATAAAACGATAGTGAGTGGATTAGATGGTGGATTAGATACTAATAAGCAGAATCACTGCTCATGTTGAGTAACAAAAATAACGTGGGATATTTTGTAGAATAGCATTTAGATATTTACAAAAAAAGTGTGTGATTGAACAACTAAATACATGTACTTATCATATACCTATCATATATAAATATTGTAGCATTATATGTGCTGCTAATACTTATAACACTAATTTCACATTCGTTGTAATGAATTAATATGCACCAACATTAATTGTTAACTAATACCATCAACTCAACATCGCTCCATTTCTTATACATATCACAAAAACTGGAGTTTGCTATAAATATACACAGTCTACATTCCACACAGCATTTACCAACACCTTACTCTCCAAAGTAACATTCTTTCACTAATCACGTGAAATCCCTTTTCAGGCAACCCCCAGACTCCACGTCGTCACAGACGTTTCTACTTTCGCCCCATACCCAGTCCAGCAGGCAGCAGCGACGCCCTGTCCTCCACTTCCGGGAGATCTAACACACACCCTCTCGCTGGGACGAGCTATGATATCCTGATCGATCGGTGTCCTCGAATCGCAGAAGATTCGCGTGCCGCGGCGAACTTGTGTCCATCGTCGGTTAAAGGTCAAGTGTCCATCAAGAGCCATCCACCATGTCTTTCTTAAGGTCTACTGGGGACATCATCGGCTTCCTGTTGATCTCGTTGATGCACATCATCGAGAGCATCGTCAAGTCATTCATTCCTGCTAAATACAAGATGAAAAGTATTTCTGGCGAGATTGCTTTGGTGACTGGGGGCGGAGGAGGACTGGGCAAGCTAATCGCCCTCAGACTATCCAATCTTGGTGCCATCGTCGTCATCTGGGACGTTAACAAAGATGGTGAGTCTGTAATAATCGCTTTTTCTTTCGTGGGAATCGCGGAGTAGAGATGAAGAACAGTGAAAAATTAGCCATTTTTAAATATCTAAGCTCAAAACTATGTTTAGTCTCTAGAGCCAAAGTGTAATATGGTACGAACACGTCACTGTCGCACGTGGATTCACGTTGCGTACTGTAGCAAATTCAAAGTGTGAGCTGAGGTTTTTCCTTTATTTTAGACCTATTTTGCTATTATAGCAAATTTGTTTTATATTGCTATTATAGTAAATTTGACTCTGGGGACCAGATATGTAAAATGCACAGAACTATGCATTAAGATCAAATATTTCGAAACATGGTTCTTGGATCTGTATTGTTCTTCGACTCACTGATTCAATCAACTTCTAATGATCTCATTGACTAAAGTTTTATGACCAGTTTTATTAGAGATTTCTTTCAACGAGCTTATTAATAATGTTCACATTACATAAATCTGATAGAGTTAGTTTGTCATGATTAAAATCTAACAGCTTCTGATTTCATTTAGATCATGTAAAATATACATGCAAAAAGTGAAATATCAATGAGGTTGGTACTTTTGTGACTGATATATCGAGTAAATCAGATCAAACGTTATGTCTCTCGCGGGTGAGCAGCTATGAAATTGTTACATAAAATGGGAAAGCTTGTAAAGTGATAGCTACACTAATCTAGTTAAGTTAAATGCTCTATCGATCAGTCTCTGCTTCCTAATAAGAATAAATTCGCGAAAAAATAACCAGCTTCCGAAGTGGATCCAAGCTGACTTGGATCATCTATTTTAGAACACGGTCTAGGACACTATCAATGGAAATATAGTACACATATGTTTTTGTATATTGTTATTCTTGAAATGTTACTAGATTTGATAAATGCGTATTTATTCGTATATTATGGGCTTAAAAGAATTTCACAATTTTAATACAAATATAAAAATGGAAATATTTTTATTGTAGTAACGTTCAGAAGTTTGGAAACAGTTAAGTAAAATCTTGTAAAAACAAGTTCTATATTATAGGTGACAAAATTAACTCAGAAGTAACAAAAAGACGTTTTTACTAAATTTTTGTTTCATACAATAAATCATCTTTCTTGACCACCTTCTACAGATTGAAAATAACTGAAAAATTATAACGAATGCGGATACAGTGGTCCCATAAAATCCTCTTATTCACTGCAAAATATTTTTACTTAAAGGAAGAAAAATAACTGAATGAAATAAAAAAATTCTGAAAAATGTTTTTGGAAGGAACAATCTTTCTGCCAGTAAGTCAAAATATGCAATAAAATTTTTATATAACTTTTTACTTTCAATCCATTGATATATTTAATATAGGAAGGTTCGATTAAAAAATCTTTTATTGAATAACAATTTCTCAAAAAAATCCCATCAATGTCGAGCGGTTCCAGGAAAGTGGCAAAGAGGAAACTTCTTCGAAATAGTTAATTCGAAAAAAAGATCGCCTCTGGAAACCTACGTGAGCAACCAGTTCTAAGACGTCGCATGAATCTTAAATCAAATTTGGGGCAATGCATATGCGATGGAAAACTTGGAGGTCCACTCGAGTTTCTCGCTACGTGACTTCTGTCAGTATCGCAGACAGTGTCGTTTTCTTCGAGGAAAATTCGAGGCAAGGATCGAGGAAGTTTGCTCTGGATCACCATTGTTGCAAATCCATTCGACTCGAAGTGAAATCAGGCAATTACGACCGTGATACTCGAACGTGCGACATGGCACAGATCCTACTTGAATATCCAAATTTCAAGGCCGTCTGAGGCGTGCCTGGACTCGCAACGTTTTTATCGTGAATCCCCAAAGTCGATGTGGATTGATCTTTAAAATGTCACGCGTCGTGTCCTTCCCCCAACCAGCAGTGGAACTCGAAAGTCATCGCGTCGCCAGTATCTTCTGATAGCGAAACAAAAACCAGTTGGTTTTGTTGATGATTATAATAAACAGCTCGAAGAAAAGGTGAACCAGACGATTCCACTTGATAATAATTTCTTCTACACCACGTGCATCATTGAATTACGCAATTAACGCTGCAGCGAAGGTGCAATAGCAACTTGTTAACCTAGGCCTATGATAATGCTACGTCGTAATTCTTGGTCGATCTGTGTTATGTAACTGAAGCTATCAAGCATTTAGAAACTATCATTGGATTGCTAGGGATTTCTTACTGGTAAAGCACCTTTAACCAACCTGTGTCTTCGTGGAGATATAAATTGCTGCTTTCCTTGTGGATAAGAAAGTGCAGTCGCTTGATTGATCGCTGATTTGCGTAATAGGTACTTATTGTTTGTATAGAGACTACAGTCAAGAGGAGAGGAGTTTTAAGCTAGAGTTACAATGAGAGAAACGTTTCTCAGGTTTAGTGGATAGTAGAAGATTTCTCTGCAATAGAAAATTAATGCTCGCTATTTCTAGGCACTGTTAATTATTCTAGTTAATTATGCTAGTAAAGTAATGCATCAGTTGGTAAACCATACTTTGTTTTACTGAATAGAACTAGGTTAACCATTAATTACTATAGTGTGGTCATGTTATTCACATTAACTCAACTTTTCATGACTGTTATAGTGTCTATGAAGAATTGACAGAAGACAATTTTTTGACAAGCAATTTTAGTCTTTCATTTTAATCTTCTCGTCCTTTAATTCAACGATTCGTCTTTCTTGCGCAACGCTCGACCTTTCGATGCACCGTGTCTCGAATGACCTTTCCTTCGACGACCATGTTAATGACCCCCATCCAACAAGGAGAAAAACTACCTTCAATAACTGACCTTCACGGTTCCCCGCCTCCCTCTGTTCCGTGCTCGACATGTAACAATTCCGCTTCAACAGTTGCTTGCAAAAGTAATTATTCGCGTTTTGTGGAAAACAGGAAACACAGAAACTATGTCTTACCTGATATATCCTCTTCGCTCCCAAGGGGAAGGCACAATGAGATAGGAACCAATTGAACCTTGGTGAACTGTTTGTCAGAAATATGTTGACACGTGTTGGAGTGTTTATTCCAATAGATTCACAAAAAAAGATTCCTCAAAATTGATCTCTATCTCACTGTGTCTTTCCCTTATCAGTGATGTATGATTAACAATATAGCAATTGCCCCTGACCAGTGAACACTCCTTCTTCTTGGGCAATGCAATTAATTTGACCAGTGAAAATGTTGAGAATGTTGACTAGGACTTGTGCAAGATAAGCAATCGTGATTTCTGGTTTCTGCATGAACTCGAGTGATTGGGGCAAGGTGGTTTCGTGTCGGTGAACAATGGGACAAGGGAATGGAGCCGATAAAACTGGTCAGGAGATTAATTGTCGCGAGATGAAGGACCGCGCTCGGGTTCACGGGCAGAGGAAGCCCACTCGCGCGATGAATTTTAAGCGTCGATAATCGCGAACTCAAACTCGCGGGTGGAATATTGATGGCTGGTGGCTGCAGCCTCGAGTGGATTAGTGTACTTTATTCTTTGGAAGCGGAACACGTGTCGCCGAAAGCGAGCCTCGGAATGATAAAAGATCTTCCAGGGCGATCTTTAATGCATGGATATTGTGTGTCCTTTTAAGTGGATCTTGAGAGGCAAGATTGGGATTTTGTAGCAGAAATGACAGAAAAGTTTCCTCATATTTCAGAAAAGAAAAGATCGCATTTATGTACAGGGTGTCATGTAACTGGTGGTACAAGCAGGAAGGTGATAGTTCTACATGAAGAACCGAATCAAAAATGTGGAATGAAATCTTTTTATACGAGGCTCTGTTTCTGAAAAAAATGGCGGATAAAAAATATATATGTACCAATAAGAGATTTCAGTAATACACAGCAAAAAAGGGAATTACAGTTCTTTTTCTTTATCTTAAAAAAGTTACACTCTTTTTTATTGTAAACTTGTCGATATTTGCATTATTCCTGGACTGTATCCTCTGAAGTTTTTTCTTTTTCATGTTACATCAACGCATAAATTAATTTAAAAACAGCTCGTGTTCTCACTTATAATAAATCGCAAGCTGTCAGCCTTAATGGCTTACAGATTTATCCAGATATGTCTAGAAGATTAGTTAATTATAAAAGCTGCTGCGACATGTTCTTCTTCAGCTTTAAGATTTGACTTTTATCCCTTCATTATTTGTAATACAAAAACTAAATTTTCTCTAAAATCTACAATCTCCAATTCTGATTAAAACATTTCTTTAGTCACAATCTATTCTCTAAATAGTTATGCAATATATCACTTATTTGTAGCAGCAATGGCACGACTGAAAAATTTCCTTTTCTTAACTCACTAATACAAAAAGAACAATTTTTCTATTAAACAGCGATATTCACACATTTTACCATTTTTTATCACACTTTTTAGCTATGTCATGGCGCAGTAAATGAGCGATCGCATGATTATAGTACGCCTACTTTAAACCATTTAACAATCCTTCGCGAACAAACTCGCGAGTCACTATACAGCCCGTACCTCTACACTATAGCCAAGAGATTTCAATCCAAGGTACAGAAACCTAACCAACCAAGAGAATTCCATAATCGTCACGGAGTGTAAGTGCATGTACCGCCGCAGCAACCGAATGGCCAGACATTCAAGGCCGTGCAAGTAGATCTGGTCGATCGGCTCCGTGAACTGGTTGATCGTCGTAAAAAATAAATTTCCATGCGGACAGCGTGCCATTCTCGTCTCTCCTCCCCTTGCTTTTCGATCCACTGTGCCACCCAATACTGCACAGAGCTGGCAAGGTTGTATCTGGAAAAAATGCGAATCTATATGGTTACTGTAGATGGGACACTTGATTTCACACGTATTTTTGGTCCTGGCATATTATTGGTCAAAGTGGTCATAACTATAGGACATGCGTTTGTATGATTTTTTCTCGTTGCTTTTAGGCATATACGATCAACTCCCAAAGTGAGTCCCACATGTTATGAAACACTCTGTATATAGAAAACGTAATGTCAAAGTGTCTCTCAGGTGCAACTTTGTTCTGCACAGTGCTCTCACGACTCCCTTCCCTCGTTCCACGAATAATTTTAATTAGTCGACACGCCACGTGGCTAGAGAAACCGCGAATTCTCGCGAAACGCAACGTCGGGGACAGGATGTATTCCGCGTTTTGCAATTATCTTTCATATTCCGCGCGAGCACACGTGCCACTTGGCCAAGAAGCGAGACAGCCAACCGACTCTCCGCCTCGACTTTCTACGTAAAGGCGAACCACTCGCTGGATTACTCTTCGCCCGTCTGATTGTCCTGCGAATCGTCCCGAGCGAGCGGAACCTGAATTGCCTCGACCCCTCGATCGCGTTGCTAGGAAAAACGCGCGATAGTAATTGCCAGCAACAGGTGGGTCACTGGTCGACCTAGTATTCGCCCGCTTCTCGACGTCTGCAATCTCCATCGGCGCGATAGTGTCGCGACGCTGTGCATGCATCAACTTTAGAATTTTAGATGACTCGATTTAGAGGAGACCCTGGTCTAGAACTTTCAAGGACTCAGAGTTCATTTTTTTGCGATTTTTCACTTCTTTTATGTTTGAAGAATTTTAAAAAGTATATAAGTTATGGGTTTTTAGGGTACTCACTACCAGTGACTTAAGTTTAGACACATTTTTTGAACTGGTGGGACAAATGTCTTAAGAACTAATCGAAGTGTCGAAAACCACGAAGTGTCATCTTGTTTAATTTGTCATTGAAAAAGTCCTAAAAATGACCCTTCTGACCTCCCTGTATTACCTAATTCTAATTGTAACTAAGTGAAAAAAGAATATTCCTTATTCACTCATATACTCTTAGCACCACGCAGACAAATAATTAATGCACACCATCGTGTCATAAAAATCCTCTTCTGTTAAAACTGAAAAGTGTTAAAGCCTGCTCCCAGTACAATGGGTTTTACGAAACTAGTTCGAGGAATAAGCAGAGATCTGGTTTCACGTGATTGGTATCAGGGTGTGAAACGAACACCGTGTATATGATACTCCAGTATTTTTATTTAAGGATTTACTTCGATTAGGTAATCCACTGCTATTGATTATTTTCATTTGAGCAGACTGTGGATTATGTTATACGTAGGTTCGTTGCCAAGCGTTTCACTGAACCAAGTGTCTTTCTTCCTTCCAGGCATGGAGGAAACGGTCAAGCTGGTGCAGGCCGCTGGCGGAACCTGTTACGGTTACGTGTGCGATCTATGCGATCGAGAGGATGTTTACAAGAAAGCGGCAATAGTCAAAGAGGAAGTTGGAAAGGTGAGCAATGAGGAAAGAATGGCCAGACTCGGGTAGCGTAGAAAACTGAAGAAACCTACAAGGGTGACCCAGAAGTGGTACAAGCAGAAATGGAGTGATTCTATTTGGAAAATAAAACGAAAATGTAGAATAAAATTTGTTGACATCATGCTCCTGTTTTGAGATAATTAACGTTGAATTTTAATCGAGTACAAGTGTACCAAAATACAGTTTTAGCTATTTGATGAATAAATAGCGAAAGAGATGCCTCTAGATATTTTCGACTTATTTTTTTTTTTAATTTTTGCATGTGGAGTCACTTGGATTTTCACATGTACCACCAGTTCTGGGACACCCTGTATAGTACTGTAGCATGAGGTTTCAAGGCTGAAGGCAATCTTGGCCAACGTGCAAACATGTAATTTTTAATAGCGCATTATGCGTTTTTGCCGCGAAAAAAGGCTATTCCTAATAAATGTAAATGAAATTCAGAAGGGCGGCATCGGAGGTATTCTTGGGTTAATATCTTCGCGAGTTCCAAGGTCATAGGAGTGGATACATGTTGTCAAGGTGTACGAGCGACGAGTGGCTTCTAGAGGCGACATGATGAAATTCTCCATTACGCCACAGCGTTGCAATATGCTGCCAATATGTTGTCCGATATGTTTTGAGAGCCTTAAAAAGTAGAATTCCATTCCTCTGCTGCTGTACGAGTTTTAACGATCTGGGGTTCTTATTCGCGATATTGCAATGACAAGAGTGAAAGTTCCCAAGACTGAACGCTAATTAATTGCATCTCTGGTGTTACAGGTCACGATACTGATAAACAATGCTGGAGTCGTGAGCGGTACCAAGTTTCTGGATACACCAGATAAGCTTATCATCCGTACAATGGATGTAAACGTCATGAGCCACTTTTGGGTAGGTTTGCATCCCCTATGCTTTCTGCGAAACTTAACTCCCAAATACCAAGATGTCAGTAACATATGATATAACTTTCTAAAAGAAGATAATAGTATACACGAATTTCACAAATTTTCAATTAATTACTAATCTCTACAATTTATTCCAAATACCAAATATTCAAAGTTGAGTTCGTAAAAATTCCGTGATCCTCGCCATACCAGTTACGAGTTAACACTGCTGGTTACATAACAGCCAAGCAAATTAATATTCATTAATTTAAGCATCAAAGTTATCCCCTGAAATTTAGTTAAATTCTTCAGACCTGAAATTCAAAGGTCTGAGCAGCTCCCCCTTTCCTGTGAATAAGCGCGCGAGTGAGAGGCATTCCTGTCCCCATGTTCCCTCAATTTAGAACTGTTGCCGTGGGTCAGGTGGGAAAACCGGTCGTGTAGATGCAGCTACTCGGCCGTATGGTTGCAGTACACTCGTGTCTTGCAATTGCAACATACACGAGGAGCATGCTTGCCAAACGCAGGTAGTTCTCCTACAAATATTCCTATTTTAGCCTCGTGTTTTCGAAGTTTCGAACGAATCAGAGAAAAAACTGGCAGAGTCATTTCTCGATACTCGAAATCCTTAATGTCGCCATAGGGGATTCTCTCGAATTTCACTTGACATTTCGCTTGAAGCTCATGTAACATGATAAGCCTCCAACTCTGGTGGTTCTTCAACGTCGTGTTTTACAAGACCACTCTTCACTTATTTTCTAATATTCATCTCATATTCAAGGCCTGCTCGTTATTAATAGGACCGATGTGTACCAAAATAGCAATGTTTTCAAAGTATGCTGATTACGTTCCTACACTGTTGATTTGCCCGCAAGGCAATCGAGAATGCCATCGACTTCGACCCCTGTTACTTCTGCAATTTCGCAACATCTGTCCCACTATCTCTTTTTTTTTTCCTTCTGTAGACATGGATGAAAAAAAGACATTTTCGCGATTCACGAAACGCTCCGTCGACGTAACGGGATACAGAGTGAAAGTCGACGAGATATCTGAGCTAAGAGCGTATCGTCGCTAGCAATAGCGTTAGTGGAAAGAACGTCGTACGGATTCGGAGCACGAAGAAAGAAAATTATACCGCAGCCAGGCTGAGAATACCGATTTTGTGACGACGTGTTGCATCACGCCGCGGCATTGGTTTTAATGGCAATCGAGATATTTTTCTCGTGATAAAAAAAAGGACAGAGAGAGAGAGATCTCTCGCGCGTGTCATTGGTCAAAAACAAACGATCACTCGAAGACCTTCCCATACGTCTCGGGCCCTGTTAATCGTTTCTTAGATCAGCCTCGACGTGCGATTACGCCTGATGTCCTCACCTCTTTTGGAACATCATACGAGATTTGACAAGATAATGTCGACGAATCCCTCGAATCGTTTCTCACGTTGCCTCGTTGGCATTCGCTGGAAACTTTGCTCGGGTCGACCGAAGTCGTCACATGTCACCGTTTTCACTTTCAAAAGAACTAGAAAAAAAGATGGACAGAAAAGTGGGTTAATTGGCACGCAAAGAGAGCGTCGACCATTGGACCTCTTACTGCATCCGATGTCACGGTCATTTCGGTAGGATCTCTTGCTATCCAACTTTCCAATATCCCTTTCCACGCGCTATTCGACTCCTTCGCATCGTGTGCCTTTTGCTATGACCTCTTAACTCGGAGCGCTGGAATTTATTGCATTCAACATCACCTTTTTGCCACGTTAAATTTTGTACTTACGTAATGTGTTCATGTAATGTCGTCTTGTTTCAGACGACAAAGGCTTTCTTGCCCTCGATGATCGAGAACAACAAGGGCCACATCGTTAGCATAGCTAGTCTGGCTGGACACATTGGAGTGCCTACGCTGGTAGACTACTGTACTTCTAAATTCGCAGCTGTCGGCTTCGAGGAAGCGCTGCACATGGAACTAGCGGTAATATTTATTTATTAATTAAACGGGTAATAAACCCATTAGTATATAGATATATTTAAAGGATAAAGAAAGACATTTCTTCAGTAAAGTTTATATAGTAGTATTGTGCATAATATAGTCAAAATATGCATTAATATATGTATTGCAGTATTAATTATACCTTATGCAAAACATTATCCTTGATGGTAGCTTCTAGCATATGTTTTTAATTTTTCATTGTGTGTTTTAGGCCGATGGCTACAACATCAATACTACAGTTATATGTCCGTTTTTCATTCGAAGCACTGGCATGTTCGACGATTTTATGCCTAGGTATGAATTTATTGCTTTAATTGCATATGCATTGCATGTGCCAATTTCTATAATATGCAGGATGTTCGACAACAGGTGTCAGAAATTTTAAGGGATGGTTCTACATATTAAAATATTACAAAAAGCAAAACTGACAGAATTTCGTTTCAGAGTTATTAATTGGTGCAAGAAACACCTAAAGTACGTGTGAAATATGTCTGACTTCGGACTTATTCCACTGGTTTTTCTGTACCTCACATGAGATTCATTCTACTAAGCTCCCTAGTCAGGTCAGACACAGCAAAATCAGTAGAATAAGCCCCAAATCAGACACATTTCATGTAAATACATTTTAGGCGTCTTCTCAGTAATTCTTAACTCTGAAACAGAGTCTTAAACATATTTTCGTCATTCTTAATTTTTGTTTTATTTTAACGGGTAGAATGATCCTTAAAATTTCTTACACCTCTTCTCGACTGTCTTGTCTATACTTCTCATATTTATCCATGTGTATCTGCATTCTTCAGGTTCTTCTCAAGACTTAGTCCAAATGAAGTGGCGGACCGAGTGGTGTCTGCCATGAGATGTAACGAAAAAATAGCTGTAGTGCCTGGCTACCTTTACCTTTTGCTGGTCGCAAAATGGTAGGTTTCTTCTAAACAGTATTGTAAAATGGGGCAAATAGAAACAGAACTCTAGGTGACAGTAAATGGTATTTAAATAATAAATAAATACTATAAATACTACAAATATATCTGTTCACCCCATTTTACAATACAACTGGTTTCTACGTTCATGCAATAATATTGTTCTTCGTTTACAGGGCTTTCCCTTGGGCCTGCGCGGGAATGTTTATTCGCGGCATAGTCCAAGACTTTGTGAAGCACAAGGAGCGTACAAAATCAACGGCCGACAAAGAGAACATTTCCACGATACCATCGAAAAATCCAAACGGCACCAACATACACCAGCAATTAACCAGACACATCTCTAATTCAGAGAGGAAACCGTAATCGATTCATTCGCGAAATATTTGAAATATTTCCAAGGGGTAATTCATTCTCTACTGTAACTCACAACACATTGATAACGCTCGCGTAATTATAGGGTATAATTGCGAAACTTGTCGCGTAGAGTGCGCGAGTTTTATCGCGCGCCAGAGAACTTGTTTCTGAGCAAGTTGTTACGCAAAATTCGGCCTAGTTTGGTCTAACGGCGGGAAACTTGCCTCGCCGAACGAGCGTCTTTACGTAAAACGGATCTGCCGTCAAACTGGGAGTTGGACTTCTTAAAGGGACCTGCGTTTCACAAAAAGGAAGCCCGACTTTACGAAGTGCCCGTTTTCCTTTATAGCTGCGTTAAAAAAAAACAATGGCACATTTAGGAGTGAAAGTTTTTAGTGACGATCGCGCGTTAGAAACTTTTAATCGCGTTTCACCGCGTTTTCGTTGATCACGTATGTCGCACGACATTAGTCGGTATTTCGTTCATTTCGACGATTCGCCAATCGAACGTCGTTTTAATGTTCTGTACACTTACTGTATGTTTTATAGTTACTTGTTTCTCTAGTGATTCTTTTTTAAGGGAGAAATAAACTGGTCCAAATGACACGGGTACAATTTACATAATCGGCACGATGTGATACACTGAACATTGTATATGAGTAATTAGCGTAAGGGTAGCGTTAAGGTTCTTTTATTGGTAATTTTGTAACAATCTTGCGGTTGTAAATGGGACGAGAAAACGAATTTATTTATCAAATGCATGTAATGATCTGGCGATTGGAACAACTTACAAATGTCAAACAGAGAAATAAAGTTTATGTAATTTTCACGTACTGGTCCACTTGAACTACCGATTTATGTAATGGAACTTGTAATATCGGATGGATGCAAGCATAGTATCGTATAAACGATATTATCTCGAACCGAGTGCCATATGTTATCCCCGATGTACGAATCATTGTTTTATACATGGTTACAAAAGTTGTAATAAAATCGCAGTTTTTTATTCGTTCGTATTTTTTATAGATTTTAAACGCGTATTTTGATAGAAGTGCAATTAATATTTTCTTATGTGCACTATGCAAATGACACGATTCGTTGGTTTAAATAATTGCACTGCTGAAATGTCATTATTATTTCCTTTTTCAGCTTCTGATTATTATTATTGGCAATTTTTACACCTTTCACGGAAGTAACCAAAGTTACATAAAACGTTAAACGAAAGATAGTTTTTCGATTATATCAGCAGGTGATGATACAACCGTTTTACGCTGTGTTGCAGCTTCTTATCTCGTTCGACTGTTAGCAATCACAGCTACACGTAACTTGAATATTCGCTGCATGAAAATACAGTAATCAAAGATTAAATAAAGTAACCATTTTAATTGCATAAGAATACACAAGTGACACACATATCTTTATTTACTTTTTTCTGTGAATCTTAAAAAAACAAACGAGTATTTGAAATTTCATTTTGAATTCAATTTTCGAATGACTAATGTATAATTTTTATTTATAATAACTGTGATAGAAAAAAGTGTTGAACAAAAGGATAAACAAACAGCAGTCTAATAGAACTTTAATTTACAGCAAGAAGATTCTTGAGGCGCTGAATCGGACATAAAATGTAATTTCATATCTTTCACATATCTTCTCCACCTTATCGAAGATACATAGTACATAGAAGTACATAGAAATATCGATATTGATATCACATGTGCGATTTACTGGATATCGTTAGTCTATTGCTAGAATCGTTTGAGTCTACAGTAAAATAGTGAAAACATCGATTATATGAAAATATGTTCGCGTTTTCATCCTCGTTTGTCGTAAGAATCTGTCAGATATAATTGTTAAACATTCTTCAACATAGATTCATGACGAATATAAAACTAAGAGACGATTACACGTAAATATTGCGTGCCATTTGTTTCTTTTTTTCGAACATGGGCGCGGTTTATCGTTATCACCATGCAGATAACGAACACATTAGGATATTTTTCGTGCCGATTGCAGGAATTCTGTTTTCTTGAGCGAATCCATGACTCGCCAGTAGTAAAGGAATAACTGCTATCTAAGAACGCAGAGGCACTAGGAATATTCAGAAGAGAAGACTTTCATTCATGATCATTGATCTATAATTATAATTGAAGATGAAATTCATCAAATCATTACTATTTGTGATTTTTCTGTATCCCGAATGGGATAAGTCAGAAGCTGTGGATACGAAAATCTTAAAATTATGCAATTCTCAAACTTCCTGTGAAAATTGCCTAGAAGTCAGCTCCTTGTGTGCCTGGTGTAGCGATTGGGTAAATTTCTTCAGACTTTATTCCTTTTATTACCGACAAGTACTGTGTTACAGGACGAGAAAACTTTAAGACTGACTAGCTAGACTAATTTTGACTTTTTATTCTCGTCTGTTTTCACGGGTACTCTCAGTCCTACTCGAATTCGACGCACGAAAAGGCCCGATGCAACGACCCAGAGAAATTGAAAATATTCGGGTGTCCTCGCGAGAAAATTCACACAGTTTCGCCTCCATCGATAGACTTGTTGAAAAATGTCAACTTTCAAGACATGAAAGAAACGGACCGCATACCTGTACAATTAAAGCCACAGAAAATCAAGGTAAAAGTTGGACCGCGGTTGAAGGTAGTGATGACGCTCCAATATCGACCAGCGAAGTATGTTTCTGCATTTTAAGAATGTAGCCATTCCTTCGGTACCAGAATCGATTTTTCTCTATAAAACATGTACTACGATATACTCTAGAAATTACCCATTGGACTTGTACTACCTGATGGACATGACATGGTCGATGAAGGATGACAAAGAGACTCTGGTTAAACTAGGATATAACATGTCGAGCAAGTTCAGTATGTTCACAAGCAATTATCGCCTGGGCTTCGGCACTTATGCAGACAAGCCTGTAATGCCCTTCTTGTTCCCTGGCCACGAGGATAACCCCTGTAAAAGCCAGCATGCTGTTTGCTCGCCAGTTTACTGTTTTCGACATCATCTGAAACTGACCAACGACATTCAACATTTCATTACAGAGGCATATATCAGTTACTTTTCAGCTATGTCTTCGCTGGAGCAACCAGGAACATCTTGTGCCTTTTGCCATTGACAACAAACATCAATTTATAGAAACATTCTGTTCAGACTGAAGCAACACAATCTAAAGAACATTTTGGAGTTTTGTTTAAGTCTCAAAGCAACCTAAAACAAAATTCCTGGTAACAGAAACAGGATGAAGCCTGGAGAAACGTTCCTCGTTGTTGCGTCAGTGGAGACATAGCTTCAGAAAACAGAGCTAGAGAGATCTGAATAACTATTTCTTGTAGGTGAATCGTAGCTCCGTCACTGGGAACCTGGACAATCTAGAAGGAGGATTGGACGGGGTTGTCCAGGCGGTTGTTTGCCCAGAGATCGGTTGGGATCGCAACGCGCGAAAGATTATACTAATGGCTACTGATGGATCTTTACACTTTGCTGGAGATGGGAAGGTATTGCGAGATAATGTTTGATGTATGCTACTAGGACGTGTCATGATCCAAATCTGCGTCGTTACTTTCATTAGCTAGGCGGTGCGGTGAAACGCCAGGACTTCAAATGTCACCTCAACGAGCAGGGTGAATATACCCTCTCCAAAGAGTATGATTATCCCTCCCTAGCAGAAATATTTAAGTTACTCAAGGAGAACAAAGTTAATATAATATTCGCCGTGACGGAGGATCGGCGTTCCGAATACGAGCAGATCTCCGAACTTCTGGAGGAGAAAGCTAGAGTAGCAACGCTGAGCAAAGACAGTTCAAATATACTGGAAATCATTGAGAAAGCTTACCACGAGATCACCAAGAAGGTGGTGTTACGTGACAATTCCTCCAGTCCTCTTCGTTTGGAGTACTTTTCTAGCTGCGGAAAGAATGGCCCCAAATTGGCCACGTCGGAATGCGATGGTATAGAAGAGGGCCAGGTGTACGACTTCGAGCTTGTCCTTTCCTTTGAAGAATATCCTAGGAACCAAAGCCTATGGGTACCTAGAAATTGTTTCTAATTTAGATTTTATTGTAGTTTGAGGATAACTGTTCTAAAAATAATCGATGTTCACCAGAAACAAACGATTGTGATCGAGGACGCCTTGGCTTCTAAAGCATCTGAAACTATAATCGAAGTGGAGTTCCTGCATGGTTGTGATTGTAAAGACACTGAGAGTCTCTATTGCAAGCATGGAACGAATGACTGTGGCTTGTGTAGTTGTGATTTTGGCTGGTCTGGTGAGTATAACATAGATCAAACTGTACTAAAATATTCCTTATGTTTTGATAGAAGCGTTAGATTCCACTCTTAATCCAGACCTGTGATCCGCTATTCATTATTAAAGAAAATGTGTTCATAGGAAAATACTGTGACTGCAACGAGCGCTTACTGACAGAGAACCAGCTCCAATGCATTGCTCCAAACGCTACGAGTATTTGCTCCAATAAGGGTGAATGCATCTGCGGAAGTTGCATCTGTGATGAAGGATACAATGGTCAATTCTGCGAGTGTTCTGCTTGCGATAAGGTGACAACGTGCAGTTCTAGAAATTCTACCCTAAAAAAATGTACGAAATCTGCTTCTCGGTTTTCAGATTGATGGAATAGAATGTGCAAACAGGGGTGTTTGTACATGTGGCGTTTGCCACTGCTTAGAAGACTGGAAAGGGAAGGCGTGTCAATGCCCATCGACAGATGAACTCTGCATCGTGCCAGGAAGCCAAGAAGTATGCGCGGGTCATGGGTACTGCGACTGTGGAGAATGTCGGTTAGCATCTCTTGTATATGATGGAATTTTGTGAAATTTCAATGGATACCAGTGATTCTTGTCGTCAGATGCAACGTCACTGCAGAGGATGGCTCCTATTATCGAGGGACCTACTGCGAGTCGTCCATTAGTACAAAGGGTCGTGACCTCTGCGTCCTCTATAACTCTTGTGTCAACGCTACTTTCCTGAACTCCCAGAAAATCGACCAATTTTGTCGGATGAATATCACTGTTTATAGGAGTGAAATAGTGGAGTCTGTAGACCCAGGTACTATTTGAGCAATGTTGTAACAGAAAAGTGGAACATAAATTAAAAATTCATTTCACTCTTCAAATTATTTCAAAGTGCATTTAAATTTCGATATTTTGTACATTTCTATATATTATATAAACTCTCTACTGTTTTCAATCTAAAAATTTCTCATAAATGCATAAAAGACTGCATTCTAGTTTAATTATGTATTAATTTATTTTTGCAGGAAACGAACATTTCTGCCTCGTAAAGACAACGATCGGTAGGGAAACTTGTAACATACCGTACATATACGAGTTTCAGAAAGACAATAATGTTATATTAAAGATCGGAAAGATGGTAAGGCATAAATGTTTTTAAACCAGTTATCATAATTTCTTTTTTGTCATGGAAATTAATATAATATTTCTAGACTTGCCCTACTCCTGTACATCTAGGAACGATTCCAGGCATAATTTTCGCTGCAATATTAGCTGTCGGACTTTTAAGTTTACTAATTTGGAAGTAGGTACTTTTTGTCTAAGTGAATAGTAATCTATTCGACGTAGATATTAATCACGTTATTATATCCATAGGTGTTGGACTCGTGAAAAGGATAAAAGAGAATGTGCTAAATTTGAGCTAGAACAAAAGAAAACAGTGTACAGTCAAAAATCTAATCCTCTGTACAAGCCTCCTGTAACCAAATTCAGGGTTCCATCCACGTACAAAGAGGATTGATTCAGTATTTTAATTTTAAATTATAAATATTGAATCGAAAATTCTATTTTAAATCTTAAATATCATTTTTCGTTTCATTGGATTCATCAATTATCGATTCATTCTGGCCCAGCGATTCAGTAGAATGAGCATGGCTTTGGTCAGACAACTCATTCCAAAAGTGGTTCCCACGAGAAAATAAGATCCCCTACAATTACAATTTCCATTATTTTATATTCTCTAACTAAGAAAATTAATTAAAGTATTTGGTTTTCTGCTATTACGTTTTCTGTCATATTTTCGACAATCCACGTAAATCCAAGAGGTTCTCTAAAGATAATATCTGTTAATGGCTTGTTATCAAGCCAGATGGCTTCAATAGAGGATCCATCCGGAAATGTGTACGTCCCTCGGCCATTCATTCCGTTCGAATCCACTTTGCCTCGATACTGTGAGTCATTATTATACCTTTAACAATTGTTTTTATTGATTTAATTATACCTTATTGTACAAAATTCCAAAGCCAAATAAAGCCAAAATTAAATACCGGATGTGAATGTCGCTGCCGCCGAAAGTATCGTCATCCCATTCCCCATCGTACACGTCGAAATTATCAGTAGTGTATACTCCTCTACCTACACAAAATATACAGGATTTCATTGAATTTTTATTTTCAGAAGATAAAAAAAAATATACGTTAATAATCTATCATAAAAACGTCTTTTATTACAAAATTTGTAACCTTGCTTGACTAATAAATTTTGACCATAGTGAAGTTTATAGCCTCCATTATAAATGTCCTCATTCTCAAATGTAAATTTTGCGTCACCATATTTAAAACTCTGCTCCCCCATTCTGAGGGCGCTCTTTTTTGAAATTTTGTTCGCAACTCGTTTCTTCATCTCGAATCAAAATAAGTATCCAATTAAGTTAATGATTAAGAATTCAATTTTTAAGATTCTTTTCCCATTGATGATATATAGTCATCGAAAGTATAGAATAGTAGTAGCATGAAAATTGATTGATATAATATGAACCTAGGAATGCAATCACGCAGTGGGGAGTTTATAAACTAAACTGATATAATTAAAACGTACGAAGTTTAAATATTTTTTTAAATTTCCAAATCTCAAATTTTTAAATATTTGATTACGTAGAGGAATATTTTGAAAGTTCCTTCAAATTTCTACGTAGGAACTTTGTAAATTTCTTTCTTCGCGTCGGTTAAAAGTTTAAAACTCGAATGCAAATTTATCTTTAATTTATCTCAAATTTAACTTTACCGACTGCAGTGATTAAGCTGCACGTATTTCCCAAAATCACCGTCAGCAAACGCAGAGGGCGTAATAAAGCCGATTACATTTCGCGATATCGATAATGCAGATCATGTGACACAAAGTCCCATAAAATGCTAGGTCTGATCCACCTCTATCTCTCGTTGGTGGTATACGCAAGACAGGCTAGTCACCGCTAGCAAATCACAGTAGCTCTTCTGCTCTATCAATGACGCTGTTGGTTGTAAGCCAAAGAACTTTGACATAAACCATATCGATTCCACAGAGAAGAGAGATTAATTCCTACATTTATTCGTATCCTTTTTCTACTTCCAGCGATTCGTGACCCCATGCGCCCGATGATTCCCTCCTTTTGAGAACCACCTTTAAACCTGATGCCACGTGACCTTGCGAACGACCTCTAATACGGTGTTCACATCGTTTGTTCCTGGCCGTGTTTCACGATAACCCTCTTGTATATCATTGACACTCTCGTGGACGTCGTCGTCCGAGGTGTTGGAATCGAGCGTTTATTTGTAACGTCGAGTTTCCATCGACTTGCTACTAGAAATCGGTAGTAAAGGATCCACGAATCGTCCGAGATATGATACGAACGACGGCGAGTCTACGTAATGAATTGGCACGAGCGATACTACGAAACTCCGTACGGACGAACACCGTAAGGTCCATGGTCATACGGTGTCTTCACAGAAAACATCTGCAGAGGTATTTGCTCCTTTATCGCAACCGCGCGTAATCGTTTCATTCAACTCGCTTTCGTATCTTCGCTTTTGGCTTTAGTCGTAATTCATCGTTAAGGTTACTTCTTACACCAAGCAATTTCCATCCCTATTTCTATAGCCAAGATAAGTTTTTTCACACACTTCTGCAATAGGAAGGTAACATTTTTGTTGAGTTTCTCTCCTGACTTGTAACTCTTCGGTGGCATTAGTACTGTACGTGTCAAAAGGTTGACCTTCCAGAAGTTTTTGTTATCATTCAGCTCTTTTTTGCGATGCCTAACTTGTATGTAGTTGTTACAAAAGTAATTGTTATAGTTGAAACACTTATTAAGAGATTTACGATTGATGTTTACATGGAAGGTGACATTTGAAAATTAACTTCACCTTTGTCTTTTAATTCTTGACGTTTTTTAGAGTAAAACAGTGCTTTCTTGCTTGGTATTCAGGATTCAGGTTAACAGTAGTTTACGCCTTACGGTGGCTCCATGGAAGCAGCAATGGAGATTTTATGCAGATTATCCAGACCATGTCAAAGTACAGCTACCAGCATTGTCTCCTACCATGGAAACAGGCACTATTGTCTCTTGGCAGAAAAAGGAAGGTAAGAGGTATAATATATTCAATATATATATTCTGAATGGTCATTGATAACAACTTGCACTTTCTGTACTTTTGTCTAGGTGATAAATTAAACGAGGGTGACTTATTGGCTGAGATAGAAACAGATAAAGCAACAATGGGTTTTGAAACTCCAGAGGAAGGTTTTCTAGCAAAAATTTTAGTGCCATCAGGGACAAAGAATGTTCCCATTGGCAAACTTGTTTGTATAATTGTTACCGACGAGAGTAGTGTAGCTGCTTTCAAAGAATTTAAAGATGATTCATCTGCAGATGCTGCAGCTCCTTCAGCCCCACCTCCTGCTGCAGCACCAGCTGCTCCTATGCCATCTACCCCTCCCCCATCTCCTACAACACCACCAGCACCAGCAGCAAAATCACTTCCTAGTTCAGGAGCGTCTGGAGATAGAATTTATGCTAGTCCGTTAGCTAAGAAACTAGCAATTGAGAAAGGCCTTAGCTTAGAGGTAACTTTCAAGCTATTCAGAATTCTTTTCATTCCTTAAATCTGTTTCATTTCAATTGATTCACTTATTTTGTTTGAAAGGGTCTAAAAGGTTCAGGATTATTTGGATCTATCAAATCTAAAGACTTGGCAGGAGCGTCAGCTGCTACTGCTCAACCTGGAGCACCAGCGGTAGCAGGCGCACCAGGAGGAATAGATATTCCTGTATCCAATATTCGCGCAGTAATCGCGAAGCGTCTGTCAGAAAGCAAGCAGTCAATCCCACACTATTATTTATCGATAGATGTAAAAATGGATGCAGCGCTGGAAATGCGAGAGCAATTTAACAAAATGTTAGAAAAGGAAAAAGTAAAACTTAGTGTAAATGATATTATTATCAAAGGAATGGCAATGGCTTGCAAAAAGGTGCCTGAGGGTAACAGTGCTTGGTTGGGTGATGTCATTAGGCAGTAAGTTATTCTCATACTATTGCTACTGTACACAGAATACTCCAAAATAATGTGGACGTAACCTTTTCATATCACAAAAGTTTTGGAACACCCTGTACATAGTAGTATACTATTTTGCATATGTACAGCATTTTGCATCATCGTTTCTTCTTTTAGATACAACAATGTTGATGTAAGCGTAGCCGTAAGTACGGACAGTGGTCTAATTACACCTATAGTTTTTGGTGCAGACACAAAGGGTATAGTTCAAATTAGCAAAGACGTGAAAGCGTTAGCTGCGAAAGCAAGGGAAGGAAAGTTACAGCCTCATGAATTCCAAGGTGGAACTATCACTGTATCGAATTTAGGAATGTTCGGCATTAAAAACTTCGCTGCAATTATAAATCCACCACAGTCCATAATCTTAGCTATAGGTACAACTGAAGCTAGGCTAATACCAGCCAAGAACGAACAAGGGTAAGTACTAATATCTTTTAATGGCAAATATGTTTCTTCTAATTTTCCAATCGATTTTTACAGATACACAACTGCCCAATATATGTCTGTCACTGCCAGTTGCGATCACCGTACCGTAGACGGTGCAGTGGGTGCACAGTGGTTAGCTGCCTTCAAAAACTACATGGAGAACCCAACAACTATGCTATTGTAGTAAGTTCAATCGTTGAAATGTTGAATATTGTAGCCCAAGAAGAGACAAATTACATGGAGAAACATTGTTTTGTTCAGGTACGAAAGATGAAGATGAGTGTCCTGTAAATTTGTGTATAGTACGATATTAAATTGTATTACTTTACGCATTTTCAAGTCATCGATTTTTCATAGATCCGAATTTTATGCGACATATTTTATTTCTTCTACCCAAATCAATACGCCCGTGCATCAAAATCAACAAATCTACTGTTACCAGAACGTTGAGCTTCTTCCTATATTAGCAATTTTATAAACGTGGTTTTTTCAATAACTCTAAAGTAGGGGATTAAATAGTAAGTTACGAAGGAAGAGAGAAATGCTAATTATTGTTTCATTTCACCGCTTTCAATTTATTTGAAAGACCACCAGTCTCCCCATAGCAATAGAATGGTCACGTGTAAATATATGTATTTATGGAATAATGAAATAATATGGCCATCGTGTATTGCGACAAAGAATGATGAGTTAGGGGAACATATTTAAAAAAAATGTGTCAAAATGTTTATAGTAAATTAATAATATACATATTAATATGTATATCATATTTAATAAATTCTAACTATTACATGTTCAACAGAATTTTTATTTTTGATCTTGTATTATACATAAACAAGTGTGTGAAAATCTATTTACACTAATCCTATAAAGAGTTTTCATTAAGTGACTATTTCAAATAGTTACTATAATAAAATTGATTATATAAATAATATAAATAATTAAAGTCATCAATAAAGTACTAAAGCGCCCTCTAGGAGGGAAATACATATGTCACAAATGTGTTTACGGTGTTTGCAAGCAAACAGCAAAGTGCAAAGTGTAAATAATTAACATAAAATAACTCATCATGCCGATTTTGGACAAACGTAAAGGAGATGATATTCTGGCGTTGGTTCCTGCTTCCAAAAGGACCAAAAATGAAGTAGTCTTCAGTAGCAGAGAAAAAGCAGTCGTACAAAATGTAAGGTTAACCTTAGTTCAACTAACCTTAATTGTTAAATAAATATTCTATCGAGGTGTTTTATTGTTGTGTAGGGACCGCCGAGAACATCTTCGTTGTTTGCGCCAATTATGTTACTTGAGGGACATCAAGGAGATATATTTTCCCTTGAGTTTCATCCTGAGGGTCAATACCTTGCTTCCACAGGATTCGACAGACAAATTTGTATGTCATCAATAAGCTAACACTTCTGTAAAATTGTGTAATCCTACGCTTATGATATGATAATTGTGGTTTATGTGAAATTTGCAGTTATTTGGAATGTTTATGGAGAATGTGAAAATATTTCTGTGATGACTGGACACAGTGGAGCAATCATGGAATTACATTTTAGCCCAGACGGCAACCATTTATACACTGCTAGTACTGACATGACATTAGGTTTATGGGACATAGTTGCTGGAACTAGGATTAAAAAATTAAAAGGACATACCTCTTTTGTTAACTCTGTTTCGGGTGCACGAAGAGGGCTAACACAACTCTGTTCAGGGAGTGATGACAGCACGATACGTGTTTGGGATCCTAGGAAAAGAGGACAGTGCTACACATTAAACAATACATATCAGGTATTGTAGGTGACTGTACAGGCAACTGTTCAGTTTGCAAGCATAAAATCCTTGTTTTCTAAGCTTCTTTTTTATTTCAGGTCACAGCTGTAACATTTAATGATACAGCAGAACAAGTGATAAGCGGCGGAATAGATAATGACATAAAAGTGTGGGATTTAAGAAAGAATTCTATTCTTTATAAACTTAAGGGACACTCTGACACTATTACAGGATTAAGTCTAAGTCCAGATGGTTCTTATATTCTTTCTAATGCTATGGATAACACATTAAGAATTTGGGATGTAAGGCCATTCGCTCCTTACGAGCGTTGCGTTAAAATTCTTTCTGGCCATCAACATAATTTCGAAAAAGTGAGTTATAGAATTTTCAAAACTAAAGCAAAGTACTAGTTTAACTTTACTTACGTTATTTAAATAATTTTTGTACAGAATCTTCTAAGGTGTGCATGGTCACCAGATGGCAGTAAAGTATCAGCAGGATCATCAGACAGATTCCATTACATTTGGGATACTACGAGTCGTAGGATATTGTACAAACTACCTGGTCACAATGGTTCTGTCAATGATATTGATTTCCATCCAAAGGAGCCAATTGGTAATCTACGATTAATTAGAATTATTATATTACTTAATTTAGATATAAGTATAAAAACATATTTTTTTCTTCTAGTTTGCTCCGGATCCAGTGACAAACAAATATACTTAGGAGAAATTGAAGTTCAGCAATAAAATAACTATGGTTTGAACAATTTTTTATTTAAGGACGTGTACAAAAATAAAATAGATCAAAGACCTGTCGGACATTTTATAAAAGTTATCTATCCTCATTTATATGTTTATTAATGTATTATAGAAATTAAACAAGAAGTATCTATCTTTTAAAAAGTTATTCGAAACTAATGCTCCTATTTTGGAGTGTTCGACATTTTTCAGGCATATTTACCGACTAAGCTGATTCCCAACAGCTTTCTAAACACTTCTTTACCATCCCAGTCTCTTCAGAACTCAAACTTTTGGCGGCCCATATTTCCATACTCATCAACACTTTTCTTTCTCAAACTTATTAAGAGGATACATCAACAAACTATAGGATTATTATCAATTTCCACCCACGGTAACACTCAGAATTTGTAATAGCAATTAATTTCACAAAGATATTAAAAACATGAATAAATAATCGTTTCGAGAGCACATAAAAAATTTTTACTCTTATTTTTCTTTTCGTCTTCACGCAGAATAATAACGAGTAAAAAGTTCTCACAGAAGGACATCGCGAGCGCACCATATTGGGAAGTATGGCAGGGGGCCAACGAGATGACGAGACCACAAAATAGAGGGAAGAATCCCGTCGATACGGGCTGTCTGTGATCAACAAGGCGTCTCTTGACGCTTAATATTTCAAACAATTTGCAGATTGTATCGTCATGGTCATGTTAAACGATTTGAAGTATCGTGTTCGCGCTTGCAGACGACATAACTAATTTCATGGATTTTAGATCAAGATACGCTCCACTATTAACACCGCCTCACCACCCACATCGACTATGCAAGAGATAGAATGATGCTGCATACCAGACAGCTTTGTTATATAAACTTTTCTATTATTTGACTCTTAACTGCCACTCAGTTTCCGTATAAATCACGTCTCTCGTTCTTTTTCACCTTTAAACAATTTATTTTCAGAAGTCGCTAGACATCATCCAACACGAAATCCATAATTCTCTCATCGAATTTATTCGATATTAAAATCGCCAAAGCTACGAGTGCCCTCATTAAGATTTGTTTCAATCTCGAGTCCCCAATATTTTCTGAAATAAACTTCACTAACGCCGCATAGTTGGCTGACAGAGGTGCAGAAAATTTTTGTATAATCTCAAGAATAAACCTGCCAGACGCTAATTGACTAGTGAAAACGTCAGTGGCAACATTATTAAGGAAATTCATTCTCCGAAGACGAGGTTTCGCGTCGCTGGATCGGCAGAGGCGGCATCCGCATGCCACTCTAAGTAGTCTGCTTCCGAGCTGGCAAAGCCTTGCCAAGGGAGCGTTGGTTTTCAGAACTTGGCACAGAGGCGTAATTGCTTTGCACGACCGAAACACCGTTGTCACTTCTGGATAGAAGCAGTGAAGGGAGGGGACATCACCTACGGCGGCGGCGACGACCACCACGATGATGATCGTGATGATCGTCGTGATGATCATCGTGATGCGTTGGCACCGAAAATATTTCTAACGAGACAAATTTACGTACAACGTACCCGTTGGCCCCAGACGGCCAGGAACGGGAATCGATTGAATGAAAACGGGACGGATATAAACACTCTGTGATCACAGCGGGCTTGCAAAATGAAATTCTTGTATAAACCAACCAGGGCGTGATCGATTGCCTCCCATTATTTATAGGAGAAATAGAAACGCGATGAATTATTTTACGAGATCGAAAACTACTTGTATAAATGTTTATGGATCTGTACGTTGTTTATTTTGTAGTATCCTGCACTATTATTATTGTTGTTGGAAGACAAAATGACCGAGGTCACATATTTTTGTTTTCGAGATATTGGCGTTAGAAGTTTTCAATTTTAATACTGTCTTGTGGATTTGTGGCTTTTGGATCCTTTATTTTTAGGTGAAAAACCCGAATTTTTTGAAAATATGGCATAGGTCATCTTCCTTTACAATGACAGATTTATTCGAATTATTGTGTCAGTTTCTTTAAGGAGATTAAAACTTTGGAAAGTTGGAAATTCAAAATTCTGAGGATCTGAAAATCTGAATATCTGAAGACTTTTTGAACTTTAAAATTTTCAAATTTTGGAACTTTAACACTGTGAAGCTTTACTGGTTTGTAATTTTGAAATTCTAAAAATTCAAGATTTTGAAATTTTGAAACTTTGAAAATTCAAAATTTTGAAACTTTGAAAATTCAAAATTTTGAAATTTTGAAAATTTCAAATTTTGAAAATTCAAAATTTTGAGAATCTAAAAAACTGAATGTTAAAAATATTCAAAATTTCAGTAGCACATCATTTTAATCTTCTGATGAAGCAAACATGAATCATCAACGCATCGATGCACAAATGTTAAAAATATATTCCGCGCTCTATAAGTCGTCGTTGATACCAAATCACAAAATTAAAATGAGTAAAATCATAAAAGCAAGCATTATACAGGAAATACGAAGACATAACTTTGAGGAATCCAATCCATCAAAATGGGAACTTTTCTCTGTGAATTGTGAACAAAAAGAATAGATCAATCTGAAGAATTCTTCGTTGCAGAAACTGAAAGAATAAATGACATGCAGAATTCCTCAGAACAAAGGGGTGAATAAATATTACTTGTCTCCTAGTTTTATCATCACAATCGTGCAGACGTAATTTATTACTGCACGACGTTGTACAACAGAATAATATCTACGTACTATAATAATGTACGTGTACTAATATATATAAATAGCGGGCATTTATGCAAATCCTATTTTCATAAGTACAACCAGAGAAATAGAACCTCATCAAAGACGTGTTTCATCTTCCAAATACTACAAAGTATAAAATATTTACAGTGGCGTAGCTAGGGATCAATGGGCCCTTATGCAGAAATTTTCTGGGCCTCTCTTCCTTCATTATTTTCTTTATATTATTTAAGCACATTATTTACCTGTTATGATTTCTATACAGAAAAATTACTAGTTAACAAGGAAGCCACTGACGTACAGAGAAAGAAATAAAGCAAAAGACTCGCGTCTATTTCTTATTTCAAAAATAGTTGTATTAGGAATATGAAAAATACTCTATGAGAATAAAATAATAGAAAGGATAATAGGAATAAAGAATGATAGGAAGGACAAAAGAATGTAATACACAATATCTAGTTTATGAATGTAGAATGTACATGGATCAGTAGGTCCCCTGCTGTCCTTGGACTCTTCTGCACTGCGCACAACTGTCCCCCCACAGCTACGCCACTGCGTATTTAGCTTTCTATATTTTGCATATTTTTGCACATTGAAATTTCTCATAAATGCATAAAATTCCGCAATCTAGTGACGATCTTCGGATCCTCAAGCCCCCGACCTATTTTCACCCCGCCGTCTGGAAAACGCGCGGAACCGCTGATGAATCGTTCTCAAAGAGCCCGAGGACTCGTTATATTTTTACCGACAAAACTGCAGGCCAGGTAGAACGAAGTGTTGTAATAGTTTACTGCAACGCGTTGGCGGAGCAGATCTAAGAACGGCACGGTGTCCGAAAATTGCGCGTAGATCGTTGTTATCGCGCGGAAATTATAATCATTTGCGTGAAAGATAGATTTATAGATCAACGCTGACTAATCGCCGTTTGGAGATCCTCGCATTAATGAATTCGTCATCGTCGAACGTCAAAAATGTCCTGCTTGCCAACACAAATACAGCCACAGTTTTTTGATCTATCTGCTTTATGAATGAACGCGTTGCATTCCTAATTTTGGACTCACGTGTGGCTGAAATTAAATCAAGGATAAGGTGTAACGAAACATAAAAATAGAACTTTATTATTATTCATGTCTTCTAATAGAGAGAATGAAACGCTAAAAAATATAGAATTATTAAAATATATCTTAGGGAACAAAAGATTAGACCTTCAAGGCTACTTTATATCACAAAACTTGGAAAATTTAATTTCACAAATCTGTAAGATAGAATCTGTAAGATTAGAGGCAAGCTGATTCGCTGTTAAAAAATAGTGACACAATATTGGCTCTTTCGTGCCACCTTGTTCGAAAACTAAGCCCTTGAATGTTCCTAAGAGTGATTCTACAAAAACGCGGCACATTGTGGGATGTATTGAACGATGTACATTCACACTTCTGTGATGTAACTTAAGCGTGGAAGGGTGCAACCGGTCATTAAAGTCTCAATGCGATCTTGTATGATTTAACGCCGACCTTCCCGCGGTGGACTCACTTATAACATATTTCATTTTTCGTCGGGCCGCTCTATTTTCGCGCCCACCGATTTTCTAGCTGGTTTACCAGACGTGGAGGATGTCTTTATACCGGGACGGAAAAGCCGCGGCACTTCAGGTATCCGTCGTCCGCCGTGCGAGAGAACCGTCATCATGGTAAGAGTCGCGAAGGCGTCGAGATCTCGCGAGCACCTCGTACCTCGAGCTCGGAGCGACACTCCCTCGATCTTCCCCAAGTCCTTCGAATTCCACGAAAGTTTGCCCAGTGATTCTGATTTACGATTTAAAGTGAACGAGATATCGAGGAAGACTCGAAGAGCTGAAGAGGACAATTCGACTTTTATCGAGTCCTCAGAGAAATGTCTGTGATACAAACTGGATTAATCGTTTGCAGGAGGAAGATGAGCAGAAGATGGCTGTTATGCGAAAGGCATTCCAGATGTTCGACACGACGAAGAGCGGCTTCATCGATACCCTGAAGATCTCGACGATATTGAACACGATGGGACAGTTGTTCGATGACGCGGAGCTGAACGCTCTGATCGAGGAGAACGATCCTGAAGGGAACGGAAAAGTGAATTTCGATGGCTTCTGTAGGATCGCTGGTCGATTCCTGGAGGAAGAGGATGCTGAGGCTATGCAAGAGGAACTGAAGGAAGCTTTCCGTTTGTATGATCGTGAAGGGAATGGGTACATCACGACGGCTACGTTGAAAGAGATTCTTGCTGCTCTGGATGACAAGCTCACTAGTGCTGATCTTGATGGTATAATAGCTGAGATTGATACTGATGGATCGGGAACTGTTGACTTTGATGGTGTGTATCAGACTGTTTTAATAGTACTAGCTTTTTAAAGTTTTTTTTTTAGGGTGGGAATTATAGCGTATTTTTGAGTTTGAGATTTTTCGGAGTGCAGTGTCTTACACAGTTTTTATATTTCTTTTAGAATTCATGGAGATGATGACAGGAGAATAATTAAAAATGTTGAGGCAACTGACGAAAAACGATCTACAAAGGAAGCACTATTTCAATATTGTTATTAATTCTAGCTGATTTAAAGTAATTTGTTTAATAAAACGATGACTTGAAGTTCTTTATCTTCAATTATCAAGATCTCCTTTGGCTATCTAAGAATTATTTAACCGAAACCCATAATTCAACATACTGAGCAAGGAAGGGTGCAGGATGTGAATACAGAAGACAGTTTTTATAATAAACATTTGCTTCTTAAAGCAATTTATTCATTATAAATGCTATGCGTCGAACAATCTTTTTTTTTTACTTTGCATTAACATTGCAACATTTTGCATACGGCTTCGAACGATGCCGCGCGTGACTCGCCATAGGAACGTTTACTGGGTAATGTCGTTGGTGGGTTGACCCTCGTGGAAGACAAGGACGTCCCTCACGAAGATGTTGGGAACGCTGAGGGCGCCTGGGGTGAGGGGTCTGTCCAGGGGGAAGCCGAGGGGTTTGCCATCAAGGGAGATGGCACCGCCGATGATTTGTGGGACCGTTTGGTTCTCCAAATACTCGCTGACAGATGGGTCTTGAACTGTCTGTGATTGGGCGAAGATGCCTTGGAAACCACCAGCGTGCAGTTGGCCTTCGGCGATGTTGCTGCTCATGCTCAGAGATCTGCCAGCAGGAGCGCTGTAGCCCTGAGGTGCTTCCCATGGTTGAGTAGCAATGACTCCTTGAGCTCCTCCCATACCGTATGAGGCTCTAATAGGCATGTTGTTTGTCCATGATTGCTGTGATCCTTGGCCAGTTTGAATACCCTGAATTGAACCGTGGCTAGTAATTGAGGAGAGTCCTTGGGAGGCACCCTGAATGCCGAGACCCTGTTGTGTCCTGCTTGGGTTCGTGATTTCTTGAATTCCATGGCCAGCCTGGTGTATGCCTTGGACACCTTGTAGACCTTGTACTCCTTGCAGACCCTGCTGTACTCCTTGAAGAACCTGTTGAGCTCCTTGTTGAACTCCTTGAAGACCCTGTTGAGTTCCTTGTTGAACTCCTTGAAGACCCTGTTGAGCTCCTTGTTGAATTCCTTGAAGACCCTGTTGAATTCCTTGTTGAATTCCTTGGAGACCCTGTTGAACTCCTTGTTGTGCTCCTTGTGGTACTCCCTGTTGAATTGTCTGTTGTACTCCTGGTTGAACTCCTTGGAGACCTTGGATGCTTTGTGGTACTCCCTGTTGCATTGTCTGTTGTACTCCTGGTTGAACTCCTTGGAGACCTTGGATGTCTTGTTGTACACCCTGAAGACCTTGTTGTTGCATACCCTGTTGGCCCTGCATTCCCTGTTGCGGCAACTGGTGAATCGATTGCCATTTCATTGCAATGACTGGCACGCGTTGTTCTTGCTGTTGTTGACCTTGGGTCATCTGAATGGGTTGGATTTGCAGTCCCTGTAATTCACGTTGCTGTTGGGCTTGCAGAATTCGTGTTTGCAGTGGTTGAATCTGTTGTCCTTGGAGAAGACCAGCGATTCCTTGAATGGTCCAGGTCATATCTTGTCCCTGACCAACTGGGTTCTGAATTTGCGTGTGCGGGTATTGTCCGTGGTACTTGGTGTAGACTTTAGCATAGTGGTTCCTCACAGCTGCAAAGAATAAATGACGTATACGGTCATTGGCCATACGTAATGAACGTTTATGCCTCAGCGGTGATAGAGCACCTTCGATTTGTTGTTGCGTAGAAGCCAAGTTTTCGGGAGCAACTTCCACAGTCTGTTGGATTCCGAGTCCTTGAGGCTGGCTTTGTTGTTGCTGTTTCAGCTGTTGGTATTGCTCGGGAGAGACAATCTGGTGCTGTTGACTGCGGTAAGACAAGTTTTGTTCTGGGATCACTGGTCCAGAGGGTACGGTCAGGGGTCCTGGTCCGGTGATCACGACGAGCAACTGAAGTGGGAGACCTTGTGGTTGACCTTTAGGAAGAGCCAATCTAGCGGGGAAGCTAAAGATCTGCTGTGGCTATAAAGAAACAGTTTCATTATGACTCTGATCTCATTTCTAAGGGCTTGAATTAGACAATTCAGTTACCTGAGTAACGAAGAACGGTTCCTGGGATCGGATAGCACCATTGACACCTTGTTGAATTTGTTGAATGGATGGCCAGTCGTGGCTCTGTCCTGCAGCTTGCAGGGAGCTCCTAATAATGACGTTCTGGCCTGGCTGGACTGTAAAGAGAACAAACAGAAAATTACAAAATGTTCCTAGATACCTCACGTTTCAAAGACGCGTTTATACTTACGATTGTGCATGAATTGGTCAAGTTCGACGAAGAGGTGATTGTTTTCAGAAATGCTGATGGGTTTGCCCTGGTAATCGTGTTTCGGTCCAAGGAATACACGGACAACTGCGTTTGGTACTTGCTGTTCGCTCTGTACGATGACCTGGTATTGGAAGGGTTTGTGGTCCAACCTCTTCAAATGAGCCTTGACCTGTTGCTGAATTATCTGCTGTTGTTGCCACTGCTGCTGCTGCTGTGGTTGCTGTTGTTGCCATTGTTGCTGAAGCAGTTGCTGTTGCTGTTGCTGCGGTTGCTGCTGTTGTGGCTGTTGCTGCTGTTGTGGCTGTTGCTGCTGTGGCTGTTGCTGCTGTGGCTGCTGCTGTTGCTGTGGTTGCTGTTGTTGCTGCGGTTGCTGTTGTTGTTGTTGTTGCCATGGTTGCTGTTGTTGCTGCTGCTGTTGCCAACGTTGCCACTGTTGCTGTTGTTGCTGTTGTTGCTGGCCTTGGCCGATCTGAGGAACGACAGCATCAAGGTCGAGGTGGAAATCGTTGAAGAGTGTGACAAGCTGGCTGATGTCGACGCCCTGAATGGTAACACCAGGGAGGATAAGGTCGTTCCATTGGTAAGCGGGTAAGGATTGCTGGTATCTCTGGTACAGGTTCATGATTTTCTTGTAGAGTTGGTAGAAGGCTGGATCCCGAACTGCAGTCGAGTCGAGCTCAAGAGTCGATGGAGAGAAGTCCCAAATGTTCTGAACTTCGGGAGCGTTGCCAAGAAGCTGCCGGGCTGCAGCCTGGAGACTTCCATAGTATCTATTTGGAAATTGGAAAGTAGATTAATAAGCCTTAGAAAAATTGGTAAGTAAGTTTTATGTTTTATGGATAAAAGCTAACCTGGGGTTAACGCTCTTTCCGGTTCCTTCGATCAGATCACCAAGAATGTTGACGCCTTGTGGTTGGTACAGAGAAAGGAACATGCCTTGTGGAGTGATAACGAGGCCAGAGTCGATAGCATCCATTAATCTTTTCTCCAAAGTGCGGACGTGTTGAACGAGTTTCTTTCGCAGCGGCTGTTGCTGGAGCTGAAGGTTCTCGGGGCGGCCTGGTAATTCAAGTCCGTTCAGATTGCGGAGATGTGGCTGGTACGGGGCATTCACGTTGTTGAAGTCGATGTTCTGGATAGGGCCAAGTCCGTTCGAAAGACGGTTGAGTTCGTAGCGAGCCAAAAGTTGCTGGTGGAGGTACAAGTATTTGGATCCATGTCCGGTAACATCCTGTTGCTGTTGCTGTTGCTGTCCCAATTGCTGTTGTTGCAAGTATTTTCCAACGAGCTGCTGCTGGTATTGTTGCTGCGTCAAAGGCTGTTGTTGATGTTGCTGTTGCTGTTCCTCTTGCTGTTTGAACGCATAATAATTCGTCGTATTAATTTCGATTTACTTTTACAATGAATCATTGTTTTAATATTATTGTACTACTTACTGAGTCTTCAAGCATTCCAGTAAGGCTCAGGTAGGCATAGTAGTTAGAAAGGCCAATATCTTGAGTGAAGTAAGAAAGCTGCTGTTCATCTTGAGCCAAGAGAGCAGAGTAGTTGGCAGGGATCTCAATATTTTGAATGCCCTTCTGGATTGCCTGAATGGAGGCATCCTGAGCTTCCTGGATAATTCTAGCATCCAAATGGCACTGAGGCAAGATTTCATAAATTGGTGGGAGGATAATACCTTGGGTGTCTTGGCGAGTCAAGATTGCAGCAATCAAAGCCTATTGGTTGAACAAAATCAAATTTAGTACAATAGAAATTTTCAATAAACCAATGTATTATTGAGTATGCTTTCTTGCAATTGATGATAAGTAAGTATAAATATATAAGAACTTGCATATTTGCAATGTAAGATATTGAATACTGTCTTAATCAAATGTAAAAGAGCATACTTGTGAAATTTCTTAATATTATTATACCTTGACAAACTGGACTTCATTGACATGCTGACGAGCCCATACAGCAGTCTTCAGGAAAGTTGGGTAGTCCTTTGCACCAGTTAAGATCCTGTGCAAGAGGGAAACTTCCTTGCGCAGCTGGCTAACACTGTTACTGTAGGCTGTGCCTTTCGGCTGAACTAAACCAGCTCTCACAGCACCAGCATAGTATTTCACAACGATCGGGTTGTTAAAAAGATGAGCATTGTTCTCAATGTCAAAGGAATTGCCTAAGTTCTGAAGCTGCTGGTTTGGAATATCCTGTGTGATCTTCTGCAGAAGCTGGATAACATCTTGTTGTTTGTTAAGGAGTTCTTGGTCAGCTGAAATGAATAAATTATTTCATTTAACTACTAAGAAACAATATTGTAATAGTCAAATTTCTATTAATCCCTCTGAGCACTTTAAATTATTGCAGCAAGAATACAAAGAACCAAGCTTGATTTGTTCAAATTCAAAGTTCAAATTACTAAATATTAAATGGCAATACTCTTATACTGTGCACCACTTGCATTATATAGTGAATCTTCAGGTTTTAAGAGAATAGTACAGTGAGAAATGACTTGAATAGCAAGACAATAAAAGAACAGTTCTTATAATATTTCTTTTACAAGTTGAAATTTGTTTCAGAATTCTGAAGACAGAAGTGCAAACTTACCAGCTTGTTTGCTGCTGCCACAGGCTCCTAGAGCGACGAGAGCCAACAGGACTATTAAGCACCTCATTGTGATCCAATGATGCGATGCGATGCTGAACGTTTCTTCATGCAGTCTTTTATACCCAAATCCTATCGAGTCAGGCGGGCTATCGGCGACCTGGCGACCTACCTCCCTCAAGATTTCGCAGTCTACCCGCGATATCCCTTGCTATTTCGAATGTATTCGACGCATTCAATCGAAGGTTAAACAATGAGATGCATAAACAATAGATCATTCATCAAGACGCTAAATCAAAGAGTCGTTGGCCCTTATACTGCCACATTCTCCTAAACATTTCTGAAGCATTTCACCCCTTCTGTTATCATCTCATTTTTATTTATGTCAATTTTTGGGTATATTATAATATAAATTTTAGTATATTGATAGACTATAAAGCAGCGTCTTTGTTACAAAGGAAAGATTCAGATCGAAAATACTGATAGGCTGTATAATCATCCTGTACTTTCAAATTATTTGAATTTTAGTCAGGAAAAGATTTGAAATGAATAATCAGATTAATTTATTTTGAACATTGTATTTTATACGATGCGATATGTTCTGTACCTAATAATTTCAGGTGTCTAATAAGTGGAGGTGCATACATTTATTCTATGCGTGATAAACATAAGGATTGTAGAGGTTCGTGGATTTAATAAATTGTATTAATTAGATATAGTAGATTTATTTCCTAAAATTTGCCAAGCTCTACAATATGTCGCAATTTTGAACATTTTTACTACAGCTGCAAAGCAACAAAAGTTGAGGGTCATCAATGTCTTCACGCGCGGGATAATGCGGTTTGATAGTCTACTTGAACTCGCAGGTGACTATATGTGCAAAGGTTATCGCTTTGTTTACCTCGCAAGCGGTCCGACTGTATTTTTATATTCCTGGGGGGTATAATAAAAGCGCAATTCGGAATCTTATCTACTTATTACTTTTCCAAAACAATAAATAAGTCAGGAGACACGAAGAATCCGATAGCAAGAATGTTTCTTTCTCCCTATCGAAAACAAATGATATTTACATGAATATGCACTGATTAGCATGCATTATTAAATTTCTAATCATTTCCAATTTTCTGCCATTTAAGAAATCATATACAAGATCTAACGTTCTCTAATTAACGCGCAGAATTTTCAGCTGACTCTATGCAATAAATCTAACACAGTTTCAATGCAGTTAGATAATACAAACTTTCAAATTATTTTCTATAACATGTAAATTCTTTTTGAAATTTCGTCATGCAGTCATATAAACATGGTTGCAAAAATAAATAATCTATAAATACGATAATGTATATACAGAAGCAGAAATATTCTTTTCATTTGAGATAATGTCATTCCTAATCAATAGCAATTTTTTACACTTATTTTGCAGCAAATTCATGCTACTTGCTTTATATGATATTGATGAAATAATGTGCGTGTTTGCTCGGCTATATGTTCCTGAATTAAAGCAATAAAACTTTTCGAAAAAAAAGTATGTTCCGGTGAAGTCATTGAACGCACATCATCGCTAAGATCTCTGAGAACCAAAAAAGCAAAATTTCTTTATTCGCTATGGTTCGATACACCTGCAAGATATAAAATACTATAAATAAACTACAGGTTTTTTATGCATTTATCGAAAATTTAGAAAGTAGAGAAAAAAGTATATACAGAATAAAGTAATAAAGTATACAGAATATTCAAAAATGTAAAAAATAATAGATACAATTTCACGTTGTGATATTTGAAGAGTAAAACAGATCTTTATTTCGATTCTATTACGTCAGTTATATGCACAAAAGTATGAGTTTGCATAAACATCCGCAATTTAGCTATAAAAAGTACTATACTTAAAGTAAGCTGTAATTACAAGAATCAAGTTCTACTTAACTTACACATTCTAACAGAATATATAAAAATAAAGGCAGGAATTTGTGTGTGTACGTAATTCAGAGGAACATTGAGAGGTCAATTTCAAACGCTGAAATGTTTGAGCAGTATCGATTTCTAGAGTCTTTACTTATATCTACCACAGCGTGCGATTTAAATGTAGGCGCTGCGGATCACGAAATTCGTTCCACGAATAAACCAATTTTCCATCCTCCGCTAAACAGCGAATTACTTCCTTTATCGTGCCATTGATACGCAACCATTCCCTCGGCCCTTTACCACACAATTCCAACGCTTGTCCGTTCGTTTTCTTAGTGCCGCATATCCCTGGAACATCTATCGTGCACGTGTGTACATTTTATGTGTGTACAATACACTGTCATCTAAAGTGCTGAACGTAACCTTGAAAAGGCCACCCTCGGAGCGCAAGTTCAATCGCAGCGGGTGAAGTAACGCTTTTTCCCGTGTACACAGCCGAAGGAGACGTACTGTCGTGCTTGATAGCAGATCCTAATCTCTGATAAAATGTCGGCTTAATAAGTCGGGATATTATCAACAAGTGACGTTTTTAAATGTTGGTGCAGTGGTAAGGTGCGAAGCTTATAGGTTAGGGGAGCACACGGAAGTTCTCGTTGGAAAGGAACGAAAATGCCCTCGACGAATTAAGCGGTGAACGCCGCTGTTGTACTTGATAAGCGTCTCGTTTGAGTCAACATGGTGCAACGTCCAGTCGCGCCTAAGCGCAACGTCAGAATTCTGTTGATCGGTGACCGCGGGGTCGGCAAGACTTCTTTGATACTGTCGTTGGTGAGCGAAGAGTATGCAGAGGATGTGCCTTTCAAGGCCGAGGAAATCACGATACCGGCGGATGTTACGCCTGAGCAGGTGCCCACACACATTGTTGATTACTCAGGTGGGTGCAATATTTATTTTCATGAATGAGATAGAATGTGTTAATATCACTGATCGTTTTGGATCTGTGTTTTGCAGCTGCAGAACAAACCGAGGATCAGTTGACTGATGAGATTCAAAAGGCGCATGTAATTTGTGTTGTATATTCTGTGGTTGACGAGGACACGTTAGACAGAGCAGCTACTTATTGGTTACCATTGATCAGACGATGCTCATCTAATAATCGTTGTCCAATTGTTCTTGTGGGAAATAAGATTGACCTTGTTGATTATTCTACTATCGAGGTTTGTGAAGAAAATAAAGTTTAAGAGTATTGTATTTAAAGTTTTCGTGCGATTGATTTTGATCTTGTTTTTCATTTGCAGGCTGTATATCCTATAATGAAGGAGTTCACTGAAATTGAAAGTTGTATCGAGGTAAGATTATGTGTGTAGTAATATGCCTTGATTATTAGTGAACTAATTATTACTATCACTTACTATGCATTTGTTTTCAGTGTTCCGCCAAAACATTACAAAATGTTTCAGAAACATTTTATTATGCACAAAAAGCTGTTTTACATCCTACGACTCCATTATATAATTATGATACTCAGGAGGTATAATTTGTTATAAATTATGTATAATTATCAAAATCTTAATTTACTAATTTGTGTCAATATTTAGCTTACAGAAGAATGTAAAATTGCACTGCAAAGAATTTTTAAAGTAAGTATACATATTTAAAATTTGTATGTGTGTACTAAGTAGAGACAATATAATCTCCCCTATGTTTTAGACATGTGATTTGGATAACGATGGCTTATTAAATGATATGGAGCTAAATGCATTTCAGCAATGGTGCTTTAACACTCCATTGCAACCACAAGTTTTGGAAGATGTAAAGGCTGTATTATCAAAAAATATTCAAGATGGCATTTGCAATGGATGTGTTACTATGAAAGGTATTTTATACAGTTTGTCAAAGTAAATGTATGAGAATATACCTTCATTGATTGTAGGTTTTATGTATCTTCAATGTTTATTTATACAACGAGGGAGGAATGAGACTACTTGGGCTGTTCTGAGAAAATTTGGCTATGACAATGAATTGCAGATGTCCAAGGAATATATACATCCACCGTTAGTATGCAATTATTGCAAGTTATTGCAAGCTTATTTCATTCATATTAAATACACGTTTCATTCTGTTATACAGATTAAAGGTGCCTGCTGGTTGCACAACTGAATTGTCTCATAAGGGTCAAGAATTTTTAACATTGTTGTTCATGCAACATGATCGAGATAGAGATGGTGCTCTCTCACCATCGGAAATGGAATCATTATTTTCAAGGTGTTTGGCACCACCTTGGGGCAATGAATACAAGTACACAGTACCAACCAATGAAAAGGTTCATTTCTTGCCATTTCATTATTATATTCATCATGTACTGTACTCGTAATAAATGTTTCATCATTTTCTAACAGGGTTGGATCACATTTCAAGGCTACATGTGTCAATGGGCACTATTAACTCTTACAAATGTACGGAAAACGTTAGAGTATATGGCATACCTAGGTTATAATATGTATAATAATGAATGTCAAACAAACGCAATACTAGTCACACGCGAAAAAAAGCTAGATTTGGCAAAGAAACAATCAAGTAGAAATGTTTATACTTGTCACGTAATTGGACCGAAATGTAGTGGGAAAACAACATTGTGTAGAACGTTTATTGATCCCAAACTCGAGGTATATGCACGTGTACGTGTATAAATATACATTATCATATAAATATGACATTTGAGTGACGTGAATTATGATTGCAGAAATTAACTGATGAAATGGTTCCATCAAATTCACATGTAACTGTAAACACAGTACATGTGTATGGTCAAGAAAAGACAATAATTTTGCGAGATATAAATATTCACAAAGTTCAAGATGCTTTAACACCCGCACAAATTCAGTGTGACGCAGCAGCTCTAGTTTACGACGCTAGTAATCCTAAGTCGTTTGAATATATCGCACGAATTTATATTGTAAGCTACATCGTCTCAAACAAAGATGTACAAAGTATTTGCTATCATTTTATAACCAAATCCCTCTACTTTGTTTTAGAAATATTTTGCAGATAGTAAAATTCCTGTTCTGATAGTAGCAAATAAGAGTGATTTGTCTGAGGTGAAACAGGAATACTTGCTTCAACCAGTAAGTTTTTGCAATAAGTACAAACTGATGCCACCACAACCATATAGCATTTCTCGTACAGTACGACGTGAGATCTTCGTAAAGCTAGCAACAATGGCAGCTTTCCCGTAAGTTTGATTTTTCTAAATATTAAGTAATTAGTAGAGACAATTTGTACGAACATGAAAATGCTCCAAAACGTTCCATAATGTTAAGAAAGAGTCACGATTACCGGAAACCGTTACACAAAATTCAATAAATAGATTCACAGTTGCGTTGCATTTGTTTTGATGCTGTCAAACATTTTTATTTAATATTCTTTGTAGTTTTTAAGAGAGATAGGATATTTTTGAAATTGTACGACTATTAAACACTAACAAAAAGATTTCATGTTTAGCCGCTTTCAAGGAGCATGGGTATTATTTTACAGAGACAGGTTGGTCTGAATTTTTGCAACACCGTAAACATTGTAAGCTTGAGCAAATCGTGAACCACATTTTTTTGTCTATACTTCATTGCTCGTAGAATCAAGTTCAAACTCGTGAAATGTGTTAGGCGATTTGCTCAGATAAAGACAAGCCGCATGGTGAAGACTGTCGTAACATAGTCTTACGTCTTTTCAGTCGTTTGAGGCGTATGGTCCACATGTTGCTTGACAAACCCTCTCCCACTCAATGGTGGAGTTCATTTACAAGGTTTTTGTTCGTATTACAAATTTTTGTTTCTTTCACGGTGTGCTCATGACTTACAATATCAAAATAATACCAACATTATACAATTTTGCATGAGCATGAAACAATTAATCCTTGCCATGATTTTCTACACTTTTAAATGTATTCCAAAACTATACAGTTCTTTTTTAACATTAAGTGTAACAAGGTGTAATAAGATCAAACTCTGTTTTAATTAATATTTTTTTCGTTATAGCATAGCGTGTTCAGCTTATTATTCAACTCTGTACACGGATTTTAACATACTAAAGAATTTGTTTAGCATTTGTGTCTTTGTTACGAGATATAATTGTTGACATTTCAGACATATAAATCAATTTGGACTGATGCAAGGAGATTCAATCGTCTGGTGGAAAGCTGGTCTTGGAATTGCAGTTGCCACAGTCGCGGGCTTCGTGGTGATGCGTGTCTTAAATACAGAGAAAAGATAGTCTACCATAATTTTTTCTTGCACATTTAACTGCCTCCTTTGGTCGAGTATAAAGCCGTCTTTGAAAAACGCGTTAAGTTAATAAACTATGTTCTTAAATCATTAATTTCTTACGTGTCTTTGTATATGCTTTCGGAAAGGTAAAAACATTTTTGTATACCTTTTTCATCGATCAGTGCATTATTTCGTTTAATTCGTCGATTAACTACCATGATGTTTGTATTCATGTTGACATTTCATCCATATGTCGTGAAAGGCTTTGCACGAATCCAAGTTTTCGGTTTTAGAAGCACATTCGAAGAACTCTCGTATTTCAGGAACGCAAAGTCCTCGCGTCTCAGCAGAATCGCTAGATTCTGCTTTCACAAAGGGTCCACGATCTGCGGTTCCCGAAAATGTACTACCAATCGCTTGCCCCTTAAATATCAAATCAAATTACTATTTACATGTAAAAGAAAATCAATATTTGCACTCACCACGACAGAACCAAGAGCAACTCCCGCTGCGGTACTAGCAGCATTTTGAAAAACAGAAGACTGACTGCTATTTGCCCGTTGTTCGCTCGGTGCACCTTTTGCCTTGAATCTAAATGAATATATACTTAAATTGTGCATAGATAACGTTAGTACAAAAATTAGTACTATCTATTTATTAAAAGAGTAATGTATTCTACACTTCTCATTTTAAATCTTAATCATGCTATGTTCGATAAAAAAAAACGGTTCATACTGAATCATTTCTTATGTTCCCAAAATTTCAATTTGAACATTACATCAGCCAATAGTCATTTAGTGTAAGTAGCACTGTCTGCAATACCCCCTGTCAGTTATCCAAATACCTTAGATTGTTTGAATACTGATATAATTATATCTCATGTATCATAATGGTTCTAAAATGCATGCAAGAGGGAAGGGTTGAACATAAATCAAGCATATAGATGTACATAAGAATTAGTTTATTCATAAATTGTTTAAACATAAACGTATTTCCAATGTTTCATCCGATTAAACGCAGACTACATTTTCATAATACATGTAGAAAATAATTGATATAAATTTTTTAACATAATCGTGTAGAAACAACATTTTATATAACCTGTCAAATTAATTCAAAAAATATTGTTTTCCTAAATTTTTCCTATAATTGCTACTCCATTTCTCCTGGAATACTGTTTTTAAATCAAATCTGAAACAAAAGCAGACAAATTGCATATATTACTGTCATTCAACATCTGAAGTTTCAAAAACTTTCTAAACTAAATACTCACTGTGAGAAGCTTTGCATTGGCGAATAGCTTCATTGAATCCCTCGCACAGAGTCAGATCAGTCTGATTCTGAGCGCAATCTAAGAACTGTTTAATTTCCCATGCGCAAGCTCCACCGGCAGGTGCAGAGGCTGGTGCACTCTGTGCCACTGGAGCTGCAGCAGGTGCAGCAGCAGTTTCACTGGAACCACCACTGAAGAGACCAGTGACAGCATGTCCAATGGTGTGACCAACAGCAGATCCAATGGCTACACCTCCAGCAGTAGCAGCCATTTGTCCCATGAGGGATGGCTGCTGAGGTTGAGCAACCATAGGTGCTGATGGGGGAACATGTGCTGGAGGTTGAGCTGCAACTCGAGCTGGAGCTGCTGCAACTGGCCTAACTCTATAAAAGAAAAGAATAGAAATTATGTCATATTATGATGAAATATTAACATAACAGAAACCAAGAAAGTATGTATGATTAACTTAATGTCAAGACTGCGTTGGACAATGGACGACGTGCTACATGCTTAAAAAATGATTATCAGATAATCAGAAGCACTGTTACAATTAAAAATAAGTGAAAAATACTTACGTCCTTGGTGGAGGAGCAGCTGCACGTCCTCGTCGTGGCATGTTTAAGATTATTGCACGTTGAACTTTGCACAATCACAATAAACGTCCTCTTGCTCGCGAATTTCTTTAAAGACTGCGACTAATGCGTTAGTTCCTAATCTTTGTTACGCAACCCAACGTTTTACGCCGACTCAGAACGAATCACGTGAACTTTCCAGAAATAAAACAGGAAATCAACTATGACGGATATGAAGCATACTTCAGCTCTATTCAAAATCGATAGAAATTCAAGAGAATTATGATTGCGTAACACGATAAATTCAATGAACAACGATTAATTTCGTTAAATAACTTAGTTGCATACGTCTGTCATAATTGTCGTCAAGAATTTGCCAGAATATTCATAAGAAGTCAACTTCATATTAAACGAAATACGAGCGATGATGTTGGCAAACATGATGCATTTTTATAATTAACAATTTGATATCTCATTATGTTACGTATACGTATAATAAATTAAATTATTGGTATAAGAAGATGTCAGTTATTTGAGGATATAAAACGCAACTTATTTTTATGCTGAAAATGTTGTTACTTAGAAACAGAGAGTTTATATTGATTTTCTTGCAATTGTGTTACGAATTTTGAATCAGTATTGCACGATTTCGCGTAAAATATTCTGTTTTTAGATGTTTACTCATAATAAGTATATGTTTAATTGATTTCTATTATAGAATATTTACTAAACTAAAGATAATTTATAAAAGGTAAACATGTAAAATATGTATATGTCATGAGATATAACATACACTTATTCGTATTTGCATATAAGATTTATCGTCTACTGGCTAGTGGAAATTGAATATTATATAATTTAGAAAACGAATGGTGTTTTCAAATTATCTATTTTACCTTTTTTGCTGGGATGGTGGAGTGGAAGATGACGATTGATACGGTGACGAAACTCGAGTTCGCCTTCCGCTTTTTTGCTCGCTCTTCCTTCGTCCGAACATTACGATTATATTTTTAAAAAACTTTCTAAAATTTAGTAGATGACCATTTTCCAATGATTTATATAATAAAAAATGGGAATAGCAGAACAGTCTTACATGCTAATAATAATGTTACTAAATTATATTTTGGTTAGCATTATTTTTGTGGTAGACATATCAATGAAGTATGCGTAAAAAAATTTATAAAGTGTACAATAATTTAGTGATTCGTAATTCGCTAGTTAATGAACGTGTTCTGTTTCTCTCTATTTTGTTTATGCAATTCGAGTCATTTGACGTTATCTCAAGAGCAACTGCGTTTCGTCAGAATTCTGTCAGAATTCAACCAGATGGCGCTCTATTCTTATTTCAACATCGTATTTGATTTCCCAACAGATGGTATAGAATCGCAACAAAACAATTTTCATTTTTTGGCTATTTAAGGTGTCGCCAAACATTCAGATGTCAGTGGTTTCTTTTTATTTGTACGAAAATCCTACGATCAACATTCCACTCATATCACTCTAATTAAATCAAGTGCCTCGATACACGCTGATTTATATTCCTCAAGAATTATTTGGTAATCCAGCAAAGACTACAAACGACATTTAATGAGCAACCACCAAACAACGGAAAGATTCGAAGGCTGACAGAATTCACATGCCGTGTTCAAACTACAAATTGAAAGTCTGCAGTGACCTCTATCCTCGCTCTTCCTAATTTGTGAGGTGACTCAATAATTCCGCATCTCATATCATTTACAACTTCAAGCACTCCATAGATATGGATCTTCCTGGTCCAGCCGCTTCATCAGTCACCTCTTTGAATTTCAGAGCCAACCCTGCTATTCACGGGATTCCTCGGTCACGAATCGAGTGAATCGACCAGCCTCGAAGCAGATCGATTCAGTCGATAACGATCCATTTGCAAAGATTACAATTATCGAAGGCTCGAACAAAGGGGATCGACGTTATCGCTGCGTAAGCGCGATGGAACGCAGAGGTCCTCGTTCGAAATTCGAAACCGCGATAGAGGGAAAGAGACGAAGGGAAAACGCCAGAGGGAAACGAAGACGGTCGAAACACGGTGGGAAGTGTCCCGAGCGTAGGAGAGAGACGACATAGCAGTCAGCGAGCGGCGCAGCCAGTTTCTGCGTCGTTTCTTCTGTCTCTGGTGCAGTGTTATCGGCCCCTGTTATCGTCGTGCAACACGTGTCAATATAGGCGCGCGTTGGTCGCGGCGGCGGGTGCATTCACCGACACATGCGCACATCAGTTGAACCCGTGCTCTTCATAAACCGGCGGGAACACGTTGCTCGTGACTCAGTGTACACGATGCCACGGCTTGGCCGCGATAGACGAACGCGTCTCACGTACACACGCCCTTCTCTTTCCTCGATTTTCCACGCTCGTGCACCCGCGACCGTTTCCCGTCTGGTCGCGTTTTCTTGACACGCGCGCCGCCGAGCACACGCGTGACACCACGTCCTCGCCGTCGCGTGTGCACCAACGCGGGTCGAGCCAGTGTTTTGACAAGGGATCAGCGCGGTACCGATGCATCGGTACGCCAGAGGCAAGCACCGAATCGTCGCTGGTTAACTCGGTGAACCAGGCCCGATCCTCGAAGGAATGACCGTCCAGTTGATGCTGGAGGAAGATCGACAGATCGACGCAGCACGTTCTCGCGACCGCGGTGAGTGAATGTTTTTGTTTTCTTCGTTCGTCGCCACACACGTGACTCTCGAACGCTTCGGTGGTCCGTCAGGCGGACTGTTGACTCCGCGGACTCCTCGCGACGCCTTTCTGCCCGTTTCAGACTCGATCGTGGAAACTGACGTAATATCGAACGGTGACGGTGAAACATCGTCTGTGACAGCGATGAGGAGAGAAAGATAGAGAGAAAGAGGGAGAGAGGTTGCTCTGTTACTCGTGCACGCTCGCTAATATAATAAGAAGGGACAGAGACCGGAAGTCTGGGTTAAATAAAGAACCGATGCGATACCGAAAATAACCTCCATAGATTCTCGTTCGAGTTACGGCGAATTTAAGGCGCAGGCTGAGATCGCGTCCTCGCCGGCGGAGACGACAGGCGGTTTCACCGCTTCGACGTCCCTGATGACGCGCAGATAAAGTGCTGTCGCGGCTCCTTCTTTCTCATGGGCTCTCCTTGTCCATCGGTTTTCCTTCCCTTGAAATTTCTCGAAGAGCATCACCCCTGCGTCGTAGCCCAAAATTATTCTTCCCGGTAACGTGGACGCGTGGCAAGCCCGCCGCGGAATTGCGCACTTCTTTCGTGGCGCTGTGCCAATTTCGAGGGTTCAGGTACTCCGTATCGGTACACGTACAGGGTGGCTCTTTGTTCGCGCTGGCCGCGTTAGAGGCGGGTGACACGGAGGCAGAAAAATTCGCGAAAAACTCGGTGACCTTCGTTTGACTTTGTTTTGCAGCCGGTGTCACGTTGTTGCCAGAAGCTATTGTTTTTGATAAAGATAGTCGCGTGACTGATTTTGCCTGTGTCGTAGAGTTCGTTGTATTCTATTGCTACGAGTAATTCCACTGAATCATTTATGAGTGAAGTATTCGGAACACTTGACGTGAATATTAAGTAGGCGTGAGGATTATTACAGTTGAGAAACCAAGTCGATGGATTATAGTTCTGGAAGAATACAGTCCCAGATAGCACATGTGGTCTTGTAGATGTTTGTTTTGTATCCACTTTATGTCTGAACGTTGTACGATATAGTTTGGACGTCTTAAACACGTCTATTTTTGTCTGAACGTCTTGTAGACATAATCTGGACTTCTTTTGGACATTTTTAGGATTTTACTGGATGTCCTTAAGACGTTGTTAAGGCGTCTCTGTACTGTATAGGATAAGGCGAAAATAGTTACTCTGTCATATAATTCTCTGAACGTAGGTTTTTATATGAGCTGTATAAAATTGAAATTGGCAGTTGAACCAGTCGTTCCTGTGAAAGTTAGTGAAAATAGCTTATGAACAATTTTAATTTAACACTACAACTTGTGGTTGCAAAGCATAGTCATTGGAACGATGTTGACGTTCGTCACTTTGGAGTACTGTTTATTAAATACACCGGTGACCTAATGAAGTGCATAATCGTTCCGTACAGACAGCACCAAGTAATCAGGAGACCATTATGAATAATTAATTGGCCAAGTTGTATTATGTGTCGTTGAAAGACGAAGTTTCTTGTTTGGAACGGTATTCATAGACGTTCCGTCTGAAATTGATTGCCAGGGAAAAATACAGGTGCAAGATGTAATTTTTCTATTTCAAAAGAAATTGATGGCCTTAAATAGAAACGTTAGGAGTACTGTTATTAGCTCTTTGCATATATACGACTAAAATCCATGTATGTACACGAAACTTATCTCGCCTCAGGGTCAAGCGCCATCATGGATAATAATACGTTACGCGTGTTTGGCCTTACATTATCTGTCGCTAATAAGAAAACATTCTATTCCGCCAATGCGCATCACAGTTCCGAAAAATTCTCGTATTATTACTGATAAAAATGTGCGCCAATCTCTTTCCTCATTCTATAAAAAACGGAAATGGGGAGCATTCGATTTACGTTAATCAATCATTTCTAGTGTTTCTTTCCTGGTTCCAAGGTGCATTCGTATTATAAGTAGATTTCATACGAGACTACCCTGATACGCAGCAATGACTCATCATCAGCATTTTCGATGATAAGAATTCTTTGAAAAGAACCATTTGATCTCAGTCTCAGATCTCCAATTGATTACAATAACCAGGTATTAATAATTTCATCACGTAATAATAATTTTTACTCGATCCATCAGACTTAATCCTCTAAAAATGATGTAAACCAAGTTTCACTTAGTTCTACTTTCGAATTAATACGAACTTGGAAAAGAACTATGGATGTACTAAATTCTACTGAACAATTTAGCAAAGTAGAAAAGAAGCAAAAGGTCTTAACATAAATTTTCAGGTCCATAGACCTACTTACAATAAACGATAAGATATCATTTGAGATACCTAACGTGTCTTTAATTCGTTTGCTCCGTTAAGCCAATAAATTAATTAGTCTTAATTGAGTTATTAAACGATGTGTTAAAATGTATCACATATTTGAGGTTAGCTTCGATGAGAAAATGTTCAGTCTATCACAGCCACGTGATCCACAGCGGAAATAAAGCGGAAATTCTGGAGTGCCATCGATCGATGTCTATTTCGGTATAGGAAAACGTTTCTACTTTATCGATTTCTCGTGCGTCTGCTTTTCGTGAATCACGTCGTATACAAAGCAATCATAGGATGCATTGCATCACTATTCACGGCTTAATCTTTTCCCTATAGTTCTTCACGTACACGAAAGTTAACCTCGATAAAACACTTTAGGGCAAATGGCCTTTCAACCCGAGTCAAGGTTCGTTGGCCTGCAGCTCAAGGAGACGGGAAGATATTCATGAAGGGACTCGCGGGCTTCCCGTGGAATCGATGCGAGAACGCAGTCGCGAATAAAAACCGTGAACGCAATAGAGCTCTATAAACCGAAGCCTTTTACGCGTTTATAAATGCGACGTATTTCGCAGTTGCACGCTGCAGCTCGGATGCAGAGCTCATTGTTTAATTATCGAGTGAGCAACAAAACAGCCGCCGTTTATTGCGCAGCGACTCGGTATCAGAAGTTCCAGATGAAATGAAAACTTTGATCGTAAAGCGCTCTCAAGGAGCGTTGGCTTACCATTACTTTCGAATATTTACTAAGAATATCATGACTAATCACGATAAACAGATGAAGACGTCACATGCAGCGTACGAGGACGAAACTGTGCTTAACTTTGTTTAATATCGTAATTGACGCGCAGAAACTGATAAAATTTATGGTTCCAAAATTTTCTGCCCTCTAAAAGAGAGTACGAATTTCGCGTCGTCATGATGTCTCTGCCGAAGAAAGAGTTATTTTCGGAGAGCGTCGTAGAGATAGGATGCTCGAATTAGATCGCGCCAGTCGGATAATTTGCTGCAAGTTGAACACCCTGTATATATTGAAGTCATCTGTTTACATATATACAGTATCGAAGCACAGCGGTCGAGGCTTGCACGTGAGAGTCTCGAATCGAGGACGGAGACGTTTGAAATGAGGAAAAGTAACGGGGCGAGTAACGGGTTGAATTTAACGCATCTTGCCGTTACGAGCACGTTGGTAAAGGTAGTCGTCAGGTCACAGTGGATCATATAACTCCGTGACCGAGTGCACGTCGATAATGTATACATCCCTTGATCACGGAAGACCTATTTACAAATATTTTCGCTCTATGGGAAAACGCTCGGCGCTCAAGAGAGCCATCGAACATGATGGATCGACTTGGTCGGTAACATGGGGAGAGATTGACTTCGTCGGTAATAGCTTCATCCTGCTCCACGGAGTTCCGTTCGAGAGAATCTTAACTCTTTATCGATAGCGATGACGCAGCACGCTTTCTTGAGAATCTTGGACACTGGACGCGTTGGGGAAAAATGGAGTAGTCATCGTGCTTCTTGGAATACGGTCGCACTGTTCCAGGAAGATTGTGATATCGTTCCTCGCGTGAATGAATTGATGTAATAGGATTTCCGGAATTCCGTCACCTTTCGCGATTTCGCTGCACAGGAATTTAAATAGCTTAATAACTTAACTCTGGCATGACACATTGTTTTCTTCGAACTGTTATATGGTACACTGGATTTTAGAAGCTTAGTGCGATTTTTATACATTTTGAATGCGTAGAAAAAAATATACAGAACATTTTTATTAGCACTTATAAAATCTAAGCTATGGTAAGATGTAAGATGGTTTAAAAAAAAAAAGATTTCTAATACTCTAGATCTGAAAACTATTCACCCTAAACCAGTTATTGCAGTTATTTTATACGAAGAGTCGAAATTGAATACTTCGAGGGTATATTTTAACCCCTTTCAGGCTTCCTAGAATAAAAATTGATTTTCATTTCTCATGCAAGCCATGAAAGTCATCAGCGATAACCAATATCCTTGCAGAAATCGGAAGAAGGTCTCAATCCCCGAAAAACATGGATTTCACGACGTATGAAGTACCTCGATACAGTATGTTCTAGAGAGGAGTGAAATTTGGCTCGAGGAATATAGAAAATATCGTACGACGCTGAAACGAGCCGAAGCCGAGCTGTAGCGCGCAAGTGCTCCACAGTGGGAGAGCATGGTGATCTTTGGGGGGGTTGAAGGATAGTGGGGGATCGTGGAAGGAGCGGTTAAACGCGAGGAAGCAAGGGTACGAGCGCGTATATACCGGCACTAATGACACGTTGCGGCAAACACGCGTTTCAAGCTCTTACGAGCGTTACGTTCCCACTGGTCGAGCCTCCCAACGTGTCTCGTTCGCGATGATCCCGACTGATTTGCGAGTGTGCCACCAGAGCACGCGATCAGCCAAATGGCTTACGTAAGTTACGCGGTAACGTCGATTGCCTCAAGCGAATTGTCACGCTCCTTTTTTTAACGCACCACCGAGTGAGTGCTCGAAGAGATCCGACCGAGCGACCACGGCTCTCGCGAACGTCCACGCGTCGCGGCGGAAGTCGCCCACGAAGGGCCCACGACGCTCGTTCGTTTTCTTTCCGCGAAAAAACGAAACGCAGTTGCCGGCTATCGCCCGCTTACGATGCGTCGCCCTTCGAGCCGATGACATAAAACCGCGAACAGTGCAGCGTAACGATCGTGCTCGCCGACGCGCGAGGGGGTACCTGAGGCGAGCGAATTTCGAATGGCAAAGTGTGTCGTGCACGAAATACGAACTCGGTTGACGAGCGTGCAGTGCTGACCCAGAAACCACTCGAAGCGGTAACTATCATCGGCGCGGACAAATCTCGCATCGGTGCCAAGAAAAAAAAAACCGACCAGCGACAGAGGAATGCGAGCATTGTTCCTTCGACTCTCCTCAAGAGAATCGCCGAGCTCATCTTTCGAATCTGGAGGCTTACCTATCCGAACCACGACGACCGCGGTTTCAAATTTCGCGCCGCGAGGAGCAGACCACGATCTTCGTTACCCCAGTGACGCAAGCCACGGTTGTTCCATCGAAGAGGAATATTCTGAACGATAATCGACAAGGGGACGGGAGGAAGCAGGTGGGACTCAAATGCTTCGATCATCCTCATCGTCTATAACGGTCGGAGACTGTTCGAAGTATCCCGAGGAGTTCCATTTCTGCGATTCGTCTGGTTTGTGGCAACAGACTCGCCGACCCGTCTATAAAGCGCGTAGTTCAGGCCCGCCGCGGAGTTGACGCACTGCTCGCGATCGTTGCGCGATATCTCGTGTGTTTCGGAACACGCGGCCGTGTGTGTTCACAGTCGCGTCTCGTGCTAGCATTTCGCGATTTTTGACGGGCCTGGGGTTCCAGCCGACCGTGGCGAGGAAAGTGCGTGCGGTGAGGTAACAGGAGAACGAGGAAGTGTGTGTGTCCGCTAGGGGATCGAAGGGAATCGAACGGAATCGAGGGGGATCGAAGCTCGAGCAGAATGGAAGACACAGAAGCGAGAATCACGCCGGGCATGAGCGGCGTGTCCCTGCTCGTGCTCGCGAGCACGTTGTTCCTCGGCGGTGTGCTCCTCGTGATCGGCTACATCGTTCGCCGGTTGTCACGGGCCGACAAATCGACGGACACGACGAAAAGTAAGCATTGCCATTGGTTCGTTTCGTTGCAGCAGCGCGAGTCCTGGATGGAAATCGCGCGAGCGCGTTGCCTGCCTCCACGCTGTCGGGATGCTCGAGTAATTTTCTTCTTTTTTTCCTCGCGCTTTTCACTTGCGAACCTCGATCACCGAGACGCGCTAGACACGAGGCGTTAGGCGAAACGAGTCACGTGACGGCGCGGCGTATCTAATTGCCGGGGCGAGAAAAAAATTCCTCTCGTGGTTTTATCTGCGCTGAACTTGTGGAGATAAACTGTTTTCTTATAGAGTTTGGCGGGCTTTCTGCACAGTTTCGCTGAGTGGCATTAGATACTTTCGAACGATAATCAGTGGTGATGTATTGTGAGAGAGGTCGATGCGTGTTTCTCATGATTCGGATATTGTATTTGCAATTTTAAGTGGGATTCGTTTCTCAGTCAATGGAGGGTAAATTTGATGGATTAAGATCGAGAAGCGATAGCTGTGCGTTCTGAGAAATTTTCGAGGCGAGCGCTGGTCGAACCGACCTCGTGCCAATACTCGAAGAATTGGCGGGAAATTACGCTCTCGCGAAGAATGCAGTTCCGGAGAGCGTGGGTTAAGACTCGTTCACATTGGCAACTTCAGGTTGCTTGGGTTCGATCTTATTTCGGCTGATTTATTTCACTTGTTAGTTATGTGGTACAGTAATTTGAAATATTTCAAGTCGATAAAAAAGTACCCTTCAAATCGCAAGTAAAGTAAATAAAACAAGTTTTCATTCATAAAATAGTTTGTATTTTAGTGCTTGAAGTTAGGTACGTAATTAGGATTGGGGTAACAGGAACGTGGATTCAGTCATATGTTACCACAGTATTTTCTTGTTACAAACTCGTTTTGAAAATTTCTCTGTCGATTTTGTTCCTCTGTATTGCTGACAAAACAGAAGTAGATTAACATAAATTAGGCTCGTGGAAATGTATTTCCATTTCCTGTAAACGCGCGTTTCAAGGAACATTGTATGCAAAAGATCGTTTTAATCGCTATTTAAACGTTTCACGTAATTCTTCCGCCGTAAATACACCATCTACTTTAGTTTATGCGCATTTCAGCCGATTTGGTCAGGTCTTCGCATATCGCGTGCAGTTTACCAACGATAATCGAGTCGCTACTGATTAAATATATCGGCACCCATCGAAGTAACATAGAAACTAGAAATAAATACTAATATCGCATTTTTAAACATTAGAGCGTACATTTTCGTTCGATAGAAGTAAAAGTAGCGTGGCTATGATGCCACAGGCGAATACTTTTCGACCGCGAGGAAAAGAATAGACGAGGGTGCGATGGAGGGGAGTAAAAAGGGGTATAGGGTGAAAACGGGGGGACAAAAAGGGAGGCGCAGCTGCATCAGCACGCAATATTTCGTGCTTCGACGCACACTTCATTCCATTTCGCAAGCGTATGAACCGAACCTTGAACACTCTAATTTTCAAGTACACAAAAAGTACATTTAGCGAGTGTATTTAGTGCAATCAAATTGGGATATCAATTTAAGCAATAGCAAAGTTATATATAGTTTTATTTCTCTCTCTTTTTCTTCTTCTATTGTAACCTTTATACTTTATACACTATTGTCGAAGTTATTATTATGGAAGTGGTGTAAGTCCAAAATTTAAAAAATTTATTTCGTTAATTAAGTCAAAGTATCAAACTAAGTAAAATTGTTTGTTTAAATATTGCATTTACTTTTCATTCATTAGAACACATATTTAGCATTCTAATTCTCGCATATTACTCTTATTACAATTCTTACTTAGCGCTAAGATACTATTTGGCCACCTCTACCTTGCTCAATTCTACCTCTGTAATAACAAGAAAGCCATTATTATCATCTCGGGCCTCGAAGAAAGCGCCCATTGTTGAAAAATATTTCAGCATTTCACACGTTCACGGAGCGTGTCGATCGCGATCGAGAAGCCGCGTCGCCATGACAATGAATTTATTGAAGGGAAAGAAACGCAACGCGCGGGTGTTTTCTCGTGACGCCTTTTTACGTGGAGTCGCGTCGAGAGGGTATCCACGCGAAGGGGCACCCTTGCGCGTATAAATATAAACCGACGCAGCGCGCGTGTATTTATACGCGCGTCTCGCGTTCGGACACGTGTACTTACGAGGAGAAACGCTCAGGGCCGTACGATAGGCGAATACGCGCGAAGAATGGACAATTCGAAACAGCGCCACGGGGGAATTAATTCGAAGTCCTTCTGCTAGCGACAGGAGGAAGTAGCAGCGCTCCTTCCTCACGTCTGCTCGCCTCTTTGATTTTACTCGTGGATGGCATCTTCGATATCGATACAGTCCCATCGAATATCCAATTAGGAGGCCTCGAGAATATCGATACCTCGATACCTCGATCTTCCCTTTCCGGGAGCGTCGTTTTAATCCGTGTCCTTCCGAGGATTCTAGTTCCTTGAACGATTCGCGAGGAAGGAAAATTAAGTCGTAATTTTGATCAAATAATAGGGAGGTATTTATGATGATAATTAGGAAAGTGGTCAGAGTCAAATATTTAAGAAAGTGAATTTATTACTTGACTTGTAATGTCGAATGATGCAACTCCAAATAAGTGATATTTTCAACTTTTACAAATTTTTCTATCTTGTAGTCTAAATTGATATAATACCAAATATGTGAAAATTCAAGTTTAAAGAATTTCTTAATTTTATAGCAAAAATCGATGCTACCCCGAATACATGAAAAATTCCACTTTTAAAAATTGTTTAATATTTTCCTAAATTACCTCCCTGTAATTTGTAGCAACAAATTTTTATTTTACTCTTGAAAGTAAAATTCTTTAAGTTCACAAGCACGTAGAACACACATGACTAAGGGATTTTCGCCCACTGCTGAGCATTTGAATTTTCCTGAAGGGTTACCATGTCCACGAATTGGCGATATTTTGACAGGTTCGTTGAAAATTGATAAAATTGTCGTTGGATCGCGCGATATCGCCTGCTGCCCTGTTCCCAGCGTCGGAATAGAAATTTGTCGCAGTGCGCTACATTTTCCGGGCCAGTGCGGCAAAACACGTCCCTGAAAACTCGCGACACGCACCGCGAATAGTGCACTGACCGCGGACAACTATTTCTATTTGTCGATCGCTTTTGCTTTCTCCGCCGGACGAAAAAAAAGGCATATGCCTAACGGTCATCTACCGGGTGGCTCGATCTGCACAATGTTCTTAAATGACTAGGTCGCTTTGACTAGACTAGATAGTATTTGCAGAACATTGTTGAACATTAAAATCTATTTTTTAAGGGTTTCCCTACTGTGACGCCTTCAAAATTAGTGAAAGCTTTGGGATTTAATTCTGGAAAAATTACGATTTTATCCATTTTTGGTCATTTATTAGTATCTATCGAGATAAATATATGCTGGCAAGTTTATGAAGAAATATTTATATTTGTTGAGGTTATGTAACTTCATATCCAACGTCGTTCTAGTGTATGTGATAGTGTACATGATTTTGACCACCTGGTTGACCAAATTTTGTTTATGAATTACATTGTATTTCGTATGCCATGACACGATTAATATTTTTAAACAAAATTCTCAATATGTGTTTATTGAAATGAATATTAAAAAATTGCCTAAAGTGAATAAAATCGTGTTTGTTGTTTTTCAAGGATTAATTCCCAAAATTTTCACAAGTTTCCAGGAAGTCGTAGTAAAAAAAACCCTTAAGTGTTTTTAATGTTTTTATCCAGCGTGTGGTGGAAAGAAAGGAAGTTTGCTAGGGAAGTTTACTATATCATATCTACGCGTTGTTACGCCAGAATTCCGGAACTATATCGTCGTTGCGTAAGATTCTCTTCAAACATTTCGAATGCATAGTTTCCTGCGCGCACTCTTATCGGGGAAAGTGCTGACTCGCTTATTCGAACAGCATGTGCAGTATGAAATTCACTTTATTCAGGGACAACGTGGGTGAAGAATGCGCAAAGAATATTGGTCGCATGGAAACGTTAACCCTTACGTAATCTGATAGAGTTCAGGAGGTCCTCCAGAGCTCGTGACCTTTGAACCGATAATATCTCTGGCGTGTAACAACTCCCTTCCGAGGGGAAGGAAACATGGTCCCGAATGGCCGAATTACCGCGTACCATTGGTGTAATCGGCGTTTAAAGAGATGCTGATATCTTATCGAAGTACTTGGACCGACCGAGGTAGACCAACAACTGTCCCCCCTTCTTTTTTGTTCAGCTGTACTTAAGATTCGAGACACCCATGACGATTTCGGAGGATTATATATCGACGTCGTTCCTGATACTCGAAACGTATCTATTTCGTTGCAATGATTACTTAATTCGTGCTCGATTGATCTATGGCCATGTATTACTGTTGCTACATTAGGTGATTTATTAGAATTATTACATTATCGTATTGCTGTGTCATCATTGTGCCCCAATTGTTTGGAAATGCAATGCTGTCCGGATAAGTGTCTGCGTGATCACTTAACCGGGGTTGACTTTTTTTTGCAATTAGTTATAAGTACACCAATTTAGAAGTATACATCTATTTAAATAAGTAAAATCTATTTTCGCTCGTATATTACAATCCGCGATTTTTTATTTTGAAATAAAATCATTTATTTTCCCTCCAAAATGTTTTGGAGAACAAGGAAAAAATAATTTAAAAAATTGCTTTTTAATATAACCCACAGTAGGAAAATATAAATAAACAACTTAGAATATTTATATTTATTTCTTTATTTATATAAATATTCATAGGTATTAAATTATCCTTTTTTACATCAGGAAAAGAAATATATAATAGTAATTGGTAGACAAGCAACACATAGAGACACATAACAATGTTGTGAAAGTAAAAATCAATATACTTATATACAGGGTGTTTCATAACATGTGGGACCCACTTCGGGAGTTGATTGTATGCTTAAAAACGATTAAAAAAAGTCATATAAACCCATAATTTTAATATAAAATCAACTCCCGAAGTGGGTCCCACATGTTATGAAACACCCTGTACATAAAAATAAAAAACAAAAAAAGAACAGAAAGAAACTACACATTAAGTGTAACATTATTAACCGAGCATCTGAACGAAAAGAAATGAATTACAAAAAAAATATCAGGAGAATCACAGTAACGATTTTCATTAGAACAGAGTCGGTATCTGCATCGCCGCGCACAGTAGGGTTAAAGAACTAATAGCGTGCATTTATCAAGGCAATACCACGCGTTCGAGTATCCCCGTGCTCTTAGCTCGCAGTGGTGCATCGTATTATACTCGAAGACACGTTCCGAGGCATCGTTCTTGATATAATAACCGTGATACAAAGAAAAATGCATCGGACAACAAAAGGGGATAAGTGGCAGCGCCTTTATCGAGACGTAAATAGACTTAATCAAGGAGCGAGTGTTACGCAGCAATGGTCGATTACACGATCGTTCGTCGAGCGGGCGATATTGCCGTAAAACGCGCGTTAGTTGAGCGGGATACACACGTAAACGGAAAGATCGGGGACGATTTCAGCCGTTTTATTGCGCGTTCCCGCTACGCTGTTTACCTTATTTTATTTGTTTGCATAGAACCAGGTCGAGGCTAGTTCTGTTTTCTGCGGCCTCTTTTTTTTTTTCTCGCGGCGGGAAATTCAATTATGTTTCGCGAACGACAGTATCGCCTGTGTCGCGATCGGGGCACGTGACGCAAGAAGCAACGTTTATGGTTTTCGTGGCCTTTCGAAAAAATTGATGGTCAAGGTAAACGATTGTGGCTTGCGGGCCAGAAGTGGTCTGAAAGCATTATTATTAATACAGAATGAGTGATTAGAAGTTGTCACTGGTTTGAAAGTAGTATTATTAGTAAAGAGTAACTTATTGTGGCTTGTGGGCTGGAAATGGTCTGAAAGTATTATTGTTAATAAAGAATAATAATTAGTATAATAATATTTAATATTTAGCATCGATTTTTATTTATTGGATTTCTAATTCTTCTTTTTTTATTCTAACGATTCTGTGACGATGACTCCGTGTGAATGATATGGGCAAAAATTGTTATTAATTAGTCATTCAAAGCTCTGTTACCATACTTAACTCGAATGCTATGCAGCTCGCAAAAACAAGGAAAATACCTAGTAGTCAGATTCTTGTTTAATTAAAAAGGCTAGTTAGTGGTGTTATGCATATGATCTTGGAGTACCCTTGACGACTTCTACCTATCGATTTTTCTTGGCGACAAATTTGCATGGCTATTAGACTACAGATGTTTACATATTTATAGGAAATTTATATATACAAAATATCTAAAGCGTGAATAATTATATTCAGAAGGTGCTACAAATATTTAAGCTCAATTTCCTTAGTTATATATTTTTTAGTTTTGATGAAACTTGGTATACGAATAGAGTATTGAAAAATATTAGATATGTATTTTCTTGACTGCTGATATTCATGTTTAGGCAGTGAAAACCATCCCCAAAGTTGCGATGGAAAATACATTTTCCTAAATACCTCCAAAACTAATGCAGGTAGAAAAAAATGATAAATATACAAAATGTGTGGTTCTTTATAACCACTAAGATAACATAAACAAAATTCGAGATATTTAGGAAAATATATATTCTACTCTAACTTTGAGGGTGGTTTTCCCTAACCATAAACATCAGCAGCTAAAAGAAATACGCGTATAATATTTTCAATTCACTATTATACCAAGTTTCATCAAAACCTGAAGATGACACTAAAATCCTTGTCACTTCAGTCTCACTTTCGAGAGTCTCTAATAAAATATTATTGATACTCCCTAAGTATCTCTCTCTCACCAAAAAAAAAATAGCTCGCTCTTCCAATCTTACTAAACCTTCGATACACAATACAAAGCGTCTTTCCTTATCTAAAATCCTACGCGTTCGATTTCATCAGTTCCGCCCAAGAATAACTGAAATTACCTAGCAATAAACGCGCGGTCTTAACTATCTACCGAAATCGTCTTTCTTCCCTTTGTCTTGAATCATCCCTCGAGCATAAAGGCATCCATTAGCGGCTCAGGAAATTCGGAACGCGTAGTATACTCCACGTGGGCGTGTATATTTCACGGGGACGCTATACATCTCATTGTTCCACCTCGCGTCACAAATATTGCCCCGCCATTGTGCTCCCCTCGGTCGCTCAGCCGCGGCGATCGGGATTATGGTGGTCAAAGCGAAAAAGGATGTCGTCATAACGCTCCTCGCGATGAGCGCGCTAGGATTTGGGACTCAGGTATATGCCTACTTAATCGATGACGAGCACCAGGCCAATTGTTTTCGCCGGCCCCTGAAGTGGCTTCCGCTCGATTTTGGGCCTCGGTGCCGCCATTAACCGCGTCCCCGCGCTAGAAAGTCGAACGAAACGGGTTTTCCACAGAGGAGAAAGCAACCCACGCGTTTTCGGCGCGGATGAATCACGAGAAGGTGGTAAAAGAGGGAGGACGGTCCGGGCGGTTTTATTGCGCGAACGTTTTACGATGGGCTTCGTTATGTGCAGTAATGTCCACTGTTGCAGTGCTGCCAAACTGGTGGGTGTTTGGAGGGATACATAATAGAAATGTTTATTTATTTATTTTATGCCAGTTGGCTTTGGGGAAGCTTCCGTTTTACATATTTCTTGCATATCTATGTAGGGTGTAACAAGTATGCGTTAAAATATTTTAAGGGTGGTAGGGGAGAGCAAATGGAACAAAAAATGTTCTGTGTCTGATCTGCGTTCATTTTGCAATAATAGGGATTTAAAATTAGTGTACCTATGTTTTATACTAGCAATTAAAGGATTCTGCAATTTTGCAGATGCATTATTATTGTAGTAGAATATTTTGTGTTCCATTTGAAATATTTTACCACTCTTAGAATATTTTAATGTATGCTTGTTGCACCTTTTATATTTTTCTTCAGTTTCTTCGTTTTCTTCCTTTTTCATTTACTTTGGATTGTTGATCGCCCAGGTGCAAAAACTATATTGCGGCCTTCATTAATTTAATATTATTCAATTAAGAATTTGATACGTAGTGTTTACTGTTATATCTATATATGCATATTTTTCTACAGTTATGCAAAAGAAATATTTATTTATTTTTCTTAATAAAAATTTACATATAATAGCTGGTTTACAGTCGCCTACATATTAAATACTAAATAATACATATATTAGTCTTTAGTATTTAAAGCTATATTAAAAAAGCTTAAAGCTACATATATTAGTCTTTAGTATTTAAAGCTTACCCCACATTGGTCCTTGAATAATAATAAATTCGATGACCTAGAGTCACCAAATTTTAAATGAAGCGTATTAAGGCTCCATTGTTAATAGCTAACTGATAAAAGCGAAGTTTTTCTCATACTCCAAAAAGATTCGATCACAAAATGTCAATGAATAAATTATTCCACTCGTTTTGCCTTCTTCGATAACTCCACTGATAATTCCATTAGCTACGCCATATTTTCACGAGCATTTCTCGCGCTATTTATTGGTAATTTTTTGCGATCGATTTTTTGCCCTGATTCGTCATCATGCAACTGCGTCTAATATTGTATCATCAGTGACTCGACATTTCAAAAGACAAAATCACGATCTAGGTGGTTACGCAACTAGCGAAACGGAACATCGTAAAATTCCCACGGTTCGTCCAAACTCTGCTAAGCAATATCGGATGACAGGTTGCTTGGACACAACTCGTTCGTTTTCTGCCTCGACTGCCATTTTTAGTTACATAGTATCGCTGTTAGATGATCGTGCAGATGAGAACAGCTGTGTTTCATATTTATCCGAGAAAATGCGTGTTGCTTTACCCCTGACCTTTGACATAAGAATAGAAGCTCCCTTCTACCTCCTCACGAGTGTAAGCAAAAATTATGCTCGTGCATAATTTTTGTAAATTCACGATAATAAATACGGTTACGTAGAGCTTTTTGTTGTGGATGCAAGAAAATGTTTTAGTTTTGAAAAAATTGTTTACAAATTAAAATGTGGAATACTGATCTCGGTTACTGAATTTACGACCGTTTGAATATGTCTTTTTTAGAACCGATCGTGATAGTCTGACGATAATTCATAATTATGGTAATATTGGCATTATACTCCAAGGAATTATTTATTATTATTATTATTGCTGGTGATAGTCTACTACTGGATTTAAATTTCTATTGATTCAATTAGAAATGCATTTCTATCAAAACTCCAGATATTTATTATTCATATTTGGATATATCATAGCCTTTAGCAATGTTTAAACGTGTGTCAAAGGTTTATTCAAAGTTTCTGAAATTATCAATTTTACAGCTGCTTAGAGTGCTTTTTTTTAAAAATTCTTATCTTCTAAACTAATATTCGAAATTTTTAAAAACCTTTTTATATACGTTTAAGTATCGCTAAAAACTACAACATATTCAAATTTGAACAAGATCCGAGACGTTACTCCGAAAAGTCCAATTTTCCAATTTTCCAATTTTCCAATTTTCCAATTTTCCAATTTTCCAATTTCCAATTTTCCAATTTTCCAATCCAATCCAATCCAATCCAATCCAATTATTATCGAAATGTTACTGAAATATTACCGAAATATTATTACAAAACTTTGAACGTCGAAATCTTGACTACTAATTCCTATTCGATAAAAAGCTCGGACACGTGTAGATTTATTTTTCATGTAAATACCCTATGTTCAGTTTCTTATGTATTCATTATGCATAAAACATACTAAACAAAAATTGCTAGAAAGCTGAATTACTAAATCCTCATCATGTCGCCTAGAAAGCTTCCCATCCCAGACAGCGATTCTTCGCGTCCCCAGTGACCATATTTATTGCCCTAGTCGTACGCGCTCGTCGTCACGTACAAATTATGCCAAGCGTTTTCCTAAATGAAGTCCTCCTCTGAGGCACAACCATTTACCGATTTGAAACCGGTCGCGGTCCCTGGTCGAGCCAGGGGTGCCTATCGTGGTGGGGGAGTGGGTCAGAAAGTTACCTTTCGGTGGTGCTAGGATCGTTCACCCTGAAAACACATTAGTATACTCGTTGCGCAGGTCAAGGGACGTAAAAGGGCCAGTCAGAGGGTCGTCTTGTTTAGTTCACTTGGGACTGTCCTGCCATCAGGATCAGAAATTTTCCTCGACCATTGCAGACGTTGCTCTTCGCGGCTGCGACTTGCTCGTCTACCATTCGTCACTTCGACTCCGTGGTTTCTATTTTTTTTTTTCTCGAGATTCGAAGGCATTCGACGCTCATTCGACGTTCGTTCGTTGTCTCTGATAACTCGGGGCACACAGGAGAGAAGGGAAAAAACGTGGCTTCGAGCGAGGAACAGGAGCTGCGTGTAAACACAACTCGGTAAGTGGTTACTCGTGCGCGTGTCTTTCGTAGTGTCTCGAGAGAGACTTCTCGCCAGGAAACGAGATACCGGGTGCAGTGGAATGTGGAGGGTGGTCGAGTGGAATGTGGTACCACGTGGTGTGGCTGTTCGACTGATGCAACATGCAACACACTGGCTCTACCAAACGAACTGTTTGCTTGTTTTTTGATGATGAAATATACGCGTGAATTTTCCTTCCGTTTTGTCGGGGATTTCGGAGAGTAGGTTACTGGTTAGTGCAGCAGATACATTTGCTGCTTGTATAGAGTCGTGAAAGGGGCAGTGATTCTCTGTGAATAGTCGAGTTAGAAATATAGAACGAAATTTTTGAATATTTGTCCCTCGTTTTTGAGATAATTAGAGCGCTGTATTCTGTGTGTCCAGGTACTCCAAAGTGCAGTTTCCTTGTGTAAAAAATACGACACGAATGGTACTTGGTCAAAGTTTAAACTCAATTTCCACAATTTTAGATTTTCCTATTTTCGACTTGTGTTTTTCACTTCGTTTCTTCATTTTATCAGTCTATCTGGTTTTTCGGACATCCTGTATATATTTTATTAGCTACTCTGAAGGTAGAAGATTAGGACCCCCGCGACCGTAACACCTTTGTGTAGTCTTGGACATTGTCTCTTAATCCTAGGAATACTGAAGGCTTCCTCCAGCCCACCTCGAAAAATATGAAATCTAAGTTATTTTTGTTCTTTAAAAAATTCTCAGAAACATAAATATCCAAGGATTATAGCTTTAGCTTCGACGTATTATCAAACAGATATACATTTCTACATTTTTCATGATGACTAAGAATTTAGAACATAAAAAGAGTATATATGTTCTAAATTTAGAACATAAAAAGAGTATATATGTTCTAAATTTTAATTTGTAAATTTATTAGAGGGTTAACCCTGTCGTTAAAAAGGAGTGCGTTTAAAGTCGACTAAACTAAAGGGTGTTTTCTTATTTCTCATTCCAGATGCCACAGAATCGGAAAAAGTGAAGTTCGAGGATTCGAGGAGCACGACCAGTGGATCGACAGGGGTAGGAGCAACAGGAGGCGGAGCGGGTAGTAACAAACGTGCAAAGAACAAGAAGAGACGCGAAGCGCAGCAGGAGTTCACGCACTCTTGGATGGTGGGCGCGTTAAAGGGTCACACAGCCCCTGTCCTCGACATGAATTTCTCCAGCAACGGCAAGTTCCTCGCAAGCTGTGCCGAAGGTACGTGTCCCATGAAAGAAAAGTACGCGAAAGAGCACGTTCCCTCAAGAGGTCTCTATCAGCAGCATTATTACTATTTTTCCTTGCTTTATCGTTGTAGCATAGAGGGTACTTGACGCTCGAGTCTCTTATCGCCATGTCGGGATGGAATAGTATTTCGAAACGAAGCGAGCAAACATTGAGAGATCGCTTTTTCAATAGCAGATCAATCCTTCGGTCACTTATCGAGAACGTTTTTTAATATCTTGATAAAAGCACGCGATGCAGTATCTGTCATCTACAGAGCGTATCACCTGATTTGAAAGGGTTGCATAACTTTTGTGGAATAGAAAATGGAAAATACCAGAATCATTAAATCGCGAAGTTAAGAGTTATCTATGGTGTAGTTTGTTTCTGTGGTTGTAAGGCGAAACGGCGTGTCATGTGTATGGATATCTTTATTTTTGATAACTCCAATACTGAAAATATAAATGTCTAATTATTTAAATAGATATTGACTTAGGTATTAAACAATGCAATTAGTAGGCAGAGGTTTATTTCAATATTTTTTGAAAAATGTTTATCTACTTAAAATTAATTTTTTTCTTGCACTTGTCTCTCTAAAATTGCATACAGAGAAAATAATTAAATGTAAAATATAATATTTAATAGATATTACAGGATTGAAAAAATCTCTGTAATATACTCAATTTGTATCAAATTCATTGAATTTTAGTGATAAAATTTTAATATCAATTTATATCATCTACTATTTTATATTTCTTGCTGTTATACTCACTAAGAATGAAAGTAATTAGTACAGAGATTTTTTTAATTCTCTAATATACCATAAAAGTTTCAATTTTAAATTACTTTGATTTTTAATAAGTATAACAGCAACAAATATAAAATAATAGATAATATATAAATTGATATTAAAATTCTACCAGTACAATTTAATGAATTCGATGCAAATTGAATTAAGAGTTAAATTGCCTCCAAATAGCTTTTCAGAGACGAATTAAGACATAAATTCATACATACTTAACGTTACTTCGCCTTACAGCCACCAATATCCATCGATTCGATCAGCGCGCAATAATTGCCGTTCTTGCGCCAGAAAAGGGATAAGAAGGTTGCGTGTCTCTGATAGAGTCTCTCAAGGAGGAAGGAGAATCTGTTTCTGTCGTCGCGTTCGAAACGCAATGACAGCGCGTCGCCCAGAATGATTCTCGCCTCGAAAACGTCGCGTCCTTTGTGTCTTCACTGGTGACGCGATGTATTCTCTTTTTTTTTTTCCTTCGTGCCTGCATGTGTCATTGCTGTCCTTATTGTTGTGTCTCGGTAACAATGGCCGATCTGTCTCTCCGCTTGCATCGTTTCTTCGACTATTTACGATCGTATTTGCCAGTAATGTTTTTTTCGTCTGACTCGCGTGTACACAACGCGCAGCGAAGACAAACGTGACCGTGCCGAGGTAAAAGTTTTCTGCTGTCTCGTTTGGTGTAAGCCGAGAGCATGCTCCGCGAAAGAGAGACAACTCTCACGAAAAGAAACACGTTTTTACAGCTGGACACGAATCAGTTTAATACTGGACGCTCGCGTTGCTCGTTACGATTTTTAGTTTTGACTCTACGAAGAAAAAGAGCGGGCGATGTAGGTCGTTCGAGAGAAACCTGGCTACGTTCGGCCATTTTGGATTCCCAAAAAAGACTGTTATCCTAGTCCTTAGTTTTTTTGCTCCCCTTCGTTTTCTACATCTCTGTTTCTATTGGACACGGAACTTTTAAACTAGAAAGACTTCCCTTTTTTTGCTCCTAAAGTTCTTCCATCGTCTGACGATATACGGGGCGCAATTATCTAAAGTCTAAAGAACGATGAGCAGAGTGAAAGTACGAAAAGTATGGAAAAATAGCTTCGAACGATCACTTTCACTGCTTCATCTTCGGGAAGGGAAGATTCCTATGATCTCGCATGTAGACTGGACATTATCGTTAAAATCAGTCTTCAGTGTTTATCCAGTACGCACTATAAAATGATGTTATTTCCCGCGATACTAACCTTCGATAGAAAACCGCTTATCGATCACATGAATAGCGTCGATAACGCTCTTCTTGTCTACAGATAATCTCGAAAACTTGCACGTTGCCCAATACTCTTGATAGCGATGTGTTTATTATGGTTAGTACTTTAAAATATTTCATGAGAATAGATAGCGAGTAATTCTTGAAGAAATGCATCGAAAGGATTTTTCGCCACGTTTCAAGAACATTGATTTCGAAAGACTAGAATTAGCACGCGCGATAGTTTGAGCGTCACGTCTACATGAAATCAATTTTCTTGGAAAGTTTTGGACGCGATTTTTCTTGGAATTTTTTATTTCTGATTTTTCTTGAAATTTTTTATTTCTGATTTTTCTTGGAAATTTTTAGACGTGATTTTTCTTAAAAATCTTTAGATACAATTTCTTCTAGAAATCTTTGGATACAACTTCTCTTGGAAATTTGTGGACCTCAATTTCTTTTAGAAATCTTTGGATCTCAATTTCTTTTAAAAATCTTTGGACCACAATTTCTTTTGAGAACTTTTGGCCTCGATTTTTCTAGGAAACTTTGAGACTCATTTTTTCGTAAAAATCTTTGGGCACAACTTCTCTTGGAAATCTATGGATCTTAATTTCTTTTAGAAATCTTTGAATCTCAATTTCTGTTAGAACATGGGACACGAGTTTTCGAGTGCAGTCGCATTCGCAGGGATTGCATCATGCACTCAGAGGTCTAATCCCCGCGGCCACGAAATGTGACTCCTGGATGCGTGGGTCTTTCGTAACGGGCCGAGTAAGGGTTAAAGTATTTGAACACCTCAGCCTCGTATCCTTTGATGGCTCAGCCATAACGTTCGTGGGTGACCCGTTGACCATGGAGGATTTTCGTAAAGCGGCGACTTCGCCGAGTTTCTCTTCTTTCGTTTCTCTCGCTTAACCTCGAATCTCGAACAGAACGAGACGCTCTGCACGTGCGTATCGTGTATCGAGGAACGTGAGTAACAGGAGCTGTGGGAACTGTGGATTGGGTTCTTGGAAGAGCTTTATCTGGAATCCCTTCGAAATAAACGATCATCTTCAACAAAAAATTCTCTCTTTTTTTGTTTCAATATCCTGCAGAGTTACACTCATCTAAATTTATATGAAATAATGTAAAAAAAAGTAATATGAAGAGTCATTCCAAGGGTCCTCCACTTAGACGGCGCTGGTGTGCCTCCAGTGGCGCGAATTTCAAATACTGTAACATTTGTTTCGCCTTCATTTCGTTCTATAAAGTATCAGATATGCAGGAAATAGATATTTCGATTGAGATTTTAATTTATAGTCTCTCATAAATGTATTTTCGAAGAAACACACATGGCAATGTACCCATTGCTCAAAATAATCGCGTCATCGTCGACAGATAATTCAGCAATTAACATAGCTCGCTATGGCCAAGGGTAACGAGGGAATCGCGTTAACTGTGAGTCATTCCCTCTACATGAGCGATAAATAATCAATGATCGTTGCGAAAGTTCGATTCACGGTTCGCGTGACGATTATTTTTCCGTCTCGAAACACGAGACAAGTTAGAAATATTCTCGAGATCGTCCTCCGTGGGGTTGGTCGCGTAAAATTAGAAAATGACTACTGAACTTGCGCGAATTTTCAAATTTCCTCGCCTTCTCGACACCGTCGACATCACTTCTCTCGTCGACCTTGCCTCATACCAGTTCGACGATTTTGTTCTTGTCAAGGCATTTCAATGTTGGTCGTAAATCTTCCACATCGTTTGCTGGAGGGGGGTTTAAAACGCTTAGTATTTTTTCTTTCTTAATAGATATTATAAATAGTGGACACAGTATATCATTAATTTAATTACTTAGTTTCTTTTTTACTCCTTTTTACTTTAACTCAGTGCTTGGATATTCTTCGTATTTATGATACAGAGAAGATGTAGACTTCTACCAATTCACAAAACATGATCTCTGAGTTATTGCCACGAAACAGCTTGGTAAACACATCTCTAGTCATAGTAAAGGCTTTGCTAATTGGATTTCGAAATTATAAAGTCTGTGTAAAGAACTCGGTAAATGTAAATAATAAATTGCTTTTAGAATGTCGACAGAATCAGTCTTTGCAAGTGAATAATACATCAAATGAATTATCTATGGAAATAAGAAATCCCTCGATTAAATAATTCTATATTTTCTATAGTATTTGGTTAGTGAATAATATCCTTCTAAGCTCATATTGTACAACATTCGAAAGCTGTAGAATCAGGCTTACTGAGATGAAGCCTTCCCATTGGCCAACGTCGTAAATCATCGCCTCTGTTACTCATCGTTATGATTCATTCATTTCCTAAAAAGTATGTCACTTCACGCACCCCCTCTCCCTGACAATGCTAATCAGAGTATTGTTTTTCGGGTCTAATTCTGGGAAACGATATATAGAATTCGGGGCCACTGGCTGCTCGCTGTTGCTGCTATCACCTTTTCGAAACGCGACGTAACAGCGCGCGTCTAATAATAGAGCGACGTGGGAAATTCTCTGGCCTTAAATCAAGCCCACACGTCGTCGGCCGACAGATTGTCGCTCGCGGACCTCGTCATAAGCTGATAATTCGATGGACGAGATTACCTGCCTTTCGTCGATTCCCTCGGGGAATCCACTTTGCGATGCTCCCAGGTTCACTGATTTCCCAGTGTCCCCTGTCCTCGCTAGAATCGAGCCAGAAACGCAAAGATTCAGAAATCGAATCTGTTCTAGGGCACACGCGTTGGGAAACGTGTCCTTAGCCTCGATGACTCCGAAAAAAAAAAGAAGAAATGATTTCCTCGCGGCTTAGCAAGGCAATTGAGTGTCTCGTTCGAGTTAGACTACCTTGTGAGTTAATCGCTTACGTGATTGCTGCACTATGTATACAAGCTGTGTACATCGTGTCGGATTAGAATAGATATCGAATATTTAGATTTCGATTTCAGATGCAGATGGCTGGATATTAGCTTCTCGTTTGGTTCTGGTTTATAATATTAGCTTGGAGTAAATATTCAATATACAGCGGTGTACATATTAGCTATCAGTTTTTCCATGTCCCTTGAGGTTAATATTTCTGAAAAGTTTCGAGCAGCTAGAAAATTCCAGTGACGGTTTCAGCTTCGTCGATTTCGATTCATGACCTCACCCACGCCAGACGTTGTCGCACCTTCCATACAAATTTGCATAAAGGTTACTCGGCTGGTTTGTACAGATGTGGCGTTTTATTTCATTCGCGATGCACTTGATTTCGCAGTACCAGTTATACAATATACCCCCCTGTATCGTGTTAAGTAACTTCGAACGTAGAACGTCGATCTTGAATCACTCTGAACATTGTTGAAATCTAAAGAATTTTAAACTACGAGCTTTAGCAATTCTAATTAGCCGATTACCTCTCGTTCCATGTATTAGAAATTAGCAGCGGGATCTGCGCACTTTACCGAGTTTCACATATCTGGAAATATATTATTGACTGCTATCGGGACTTCTTCAAACGACCCATCAAACCCTCGATCAACCTTCACATTTTTATTATTCGTTACAAAACCTGCGAGGAACTTCGCAACCTGACAATCCCGTAATTTACATGTGGCACCATTGAATTTTCCCTGGGGAGGGGACTTGTTTCCCGTCTCCCTTCTGTTGGCCATTAACAGTGATGGGCCATGAGATACTATGATCGTTTCGAACATAATTCCGAGTCATAAATTCTTGTCGAGTTCTTGACGACCTGTGAGACTGTATATTTCTGAGGGCTATTTAACTTCTTGCTTCAGAATTTTTGTTAGGATCTACGAGACAGTTGTAACTCAAGTAAAAAATATGTTAATGGATAGAATGTTAACAAATCGGCTAGCAAGAAAGTGTCACAAAAAATAGATTTGTAGATTGAATTTTTTGAAAACTTTACCCTTTTCTATCTGCATATTTCTGAGGGCTATTTAACTTCTTGCTTCAGAATTTTTGTTAGGACCTACGAGACAGTAGTAACTCAAGTAAAAATATGTTAATGGATAGAATGTTAACATATCGGCTAGCAAGAAAGTGTCACAAAAAATAGATTTGTAGATTGAATTTTTTGAAAAGTCTACCCTTTTCTATCTGCATATTTCTGAGGGCTATTTAACTTCTTGCTTCAGAATTTTTGTTAGGATCTACGAGACAGTTGTAACTCAAGTAAAAAATATGTTAATGGATAGAATGTTAACAAATTGGCTAGCAAGAAAGTGTCACAAAAAATAGATTTGTAGATTGAATTTTTTGAAAACTCTACCCTTTTCTATCTGCATATTTCTGAGGGCTATTTAACTTCTTGCTTCAGAATTTTTGTTAGGATCTACGAGACAGTAGTAACTCAAGTAAAAAATATGTTAATGGATAGAACGTTAAATCGGCTAGCAAGAAAGTGTCATAAATATATAGATTTGTAGATTGAATTTTTGGAAAAGTCTACCCTTTTCTATTATAATAATCAGATTCAGAGGAAAAAGGAATTTTACTTAGAAAAGGGCGGGTATTTAAAAAAATTCAAAAGTCTATAAAAACATACATATATTTTTTTATCGATACATTTTTTGTCGATCTACACATTTTTTATCGAAATTGAAAATCGATTTTATTTATTTATTTAATGAGAATAGATAAGCACAATGCTCACCATACATATGCAACAAAAGAGTATTTTTAAAACAATAGTAGTCATAGGTAATTACTACTTTTATAATATATCTTATTTTATAAAAACATGTGTTTACATGACTTTGTTCCATTGCTCTTAAGCATACAATCAACTCCCAAAGTGCTTCCCACATCTTATGAAACCTCTCGTATATATAACTTCAATTTTCCACCCCCTTTGTAACAGTTTTGATCTTTGCTACTACTGCAATTTCTCCATCATTATAACAAAAAGTAGTAACACTAGAAAGACATTTATTTCACATGCCACTGTAGTGGCGTATCGTTGAAAAAGACAATCTGCGCGAAAGCCACTATAGCGTCGTTCATTAGCAAAGCGATTAAAAATCATCGAAATCAGGTGGCCCACATTATCGTCAGCTTCACCATAAACGTTTACTGTCGGTAAACTCCCACTGGCTCCGGGAATTTCCTCGAGGAATCGGCCGCGGCACATGCTCGCGGCGTCGAATGATTTCATTAAATGACGCAACGGTACATATCGAAGCCGGTCATTCCTGCGAACGGGGATACCGATTCCGTTATCCGAGTCACACGAGCGATCCCCTCGTGTCCTTTCTTTCGTGTTTCCCTTCGCGTGCGCGCGGAAACTCTCCGTGCCGTGTCTCCGCGAGTTCGTCTCCTCTCCTTCTCGCCTGACCGAGAAACCGTGACGATCGCTTATCGTCGGCGATTGTCTCGAAACCGCCGAGGAAATCGCAGCGAGACCGATGGACCTGCGGCAAGGACGAGGTAAATTCCGTGTTTCTCTCTTGGCGTCGCTTGAACGATCCGCGTTATCTGACGCAACCCTGATGTAATCTTGGAATTCTTCCTACGTCTGTTTTCCTCGTTCCCGTCGATACTTTGAGACTGTTTCGTCGGGTCTGAATCGTCGGCGATTGTTCCGGCTTTGAGGATAATTGCTTCTGCGGCGGCGACGTCAGCCACGCGTCAGTGCTGCTGATAACGATTCGTATCGGTGCGTAAATAGGCTGTGCAGACAGTACGAGGATACATGGATAAATTAAGTTAGCGGGTGAAGTGTTCGTGGTTACTAAGGGATACGAAGAATGCAGAAGAGGTTTAGAGTAGGTGAAGTATTTGTTCTTTGTCATGCTGCATTTTCGAGCTATTTATTTGTGTTTCTTTTTGTGTACAGGTTTGGTAATAGGTGTTATATACTGGATGTGCAAATTAGATCTAGTGCCCAAATTTTCAAATATTCTACTCAGTTTTAAATTTTCAAATATTCTACTCAGTTTTTAAATTTTTATATAATTGTGTTTTCAAATCCTCGAAGAAGGTAATCGATATTAAGAAATTTTAGTTAGCATCTTGTGAACTATTGTAAACTTCCTTAATTAGCAGAAACATGAATAGTCAGTGTTCATTTAAGCAGCTCTCGTATAAAACAGAGTAAATACATGTAGCACCTTTTTATAATAGCCATAATATAAGAAAGTATTCGACCTTAAAATATTTACCAGAAACAAGTAAACTGAATTAATATACACATCTAGTATAATATTCTAAGAGAAGCTACCGCTGCCAATCGTTTCCACAACTTTCATAGTTTGATGCTAAAAAGACGTAAAAGGATTTGAAGAGGGAAGCAGTAAGTTCTCAAGGTGTCCCGTGTCCTCTCCAATTAAAGTCGAAATCAAGCTCCTCCTTAATCGTATTTTTCTCCTCTTATCAAGATCCCAATTGAAAACTTTCCCGCCGTGAAAGTGCCCCGCCACTTGCATCGTAAACAGACGAGTAATGTCCATTTAAAGAGCGAGGAACACAAAGTACAAGGAAACGCTGATAACTTCGGTAACTCCGCGCAGAATTACTTTTGCAACAGCGCCGCAGATACTCGAGACTCTATCGACGCGGATATAATCGCGCAGCTCGCGTTATTTCGGAACGAATTGCGTTTTATCGCCGCAGCAATATGGAGAAAAGAAAGCGACCCTTTCCGTGACGGTCAGCGAAAGTTGCACACCGCCGAATAAACAAGATCGTTAAACGGTTCGCTTAACCGTGCTTCTTGTTCCGCGATTAACAGGATAAAAGAAAGATCGACGAGATCGTCGCTAATCTGGGGATATTTGATAAGGCAAAACACGAGGAGTCACATGCTTCCACTTTCAAGATATCGATATTTCAATTTTGGAATATCAAGTATGTCATAGAGACTCGAAGAAAGAAAACAAAAATTCTGTTAATTCACTGGCTACCGAAAACACGAATTAATGTTAAATCCTCCAGATCTCGATCCAAGCAAAAACTGGTAACTTTTTCCAAGCGTGACTTTCATCGTTTTGCCTCACAAATTTACGAACGCCCGAGGGGACCCGAGCTCTGCTTAAGTCGAAGCTTTCTTTCTCGCCTTTTACACTTTTTTTTACGCCTACTTTTTTTTTTTAACGTTGATTTCTGTACAAGCTAACAGCGCAAGCAATAGGGGCTTCCCCTCCTGCCTGAAATGTAAATTTAAGAGGCTGATGCACAGACTTTCTTCGCGCGTTCACGAAGCGAATAATGCGTTGACATTATGTATCTTATGCACAGACAAAAATCCATATACGTTATTTCATACGTCCGTGGCAAGCTTTCACTTTCCTCATGGTGTCTTGAACCGAATTGACCCGCGCACGACCCGTGTCGCTTTTGTCAGTCGCGAGACACGATCGCGTTCCTGTCGGGATTTCGAGAGAGGCCCAATTCGGGGGCAGAGGAAAAGCCATATTTCCCGCTGGAATCGTACCAAGTTTAGTCACATCGCGGTGTAGGGCAACGGTTCAAGGCAAGATATAGCGGTCTCTGGGTCAAGAGCGGCTCGGATCGATGTGACCGCTGGGTTTTGGTGCATCTGGTCACCGTGATGCGGTTGCACAGATTTCGAGCTATATTTTCGCGACGACCCGCCCGCCTCTCGGAAGCTATTTCGTCTTTCATCTGTTTCAAACGAGAGAAAATACGGAGGATCCTCTTTTGCTCAGATCGGTCACGTTTTCATCAAATTCGAGTACTTACGTGTTCCTTTGCGTAATTCGAAGCAAAACGGGAGAAGATAGAGACGTGAACTAGTCGTTTTTGAAATGAAGGTGGGCTTACAATGTAGGAGCAGAGTATCTGTGACTTCTAGAGTTTTAAACAACGATGGTGAGCTACTCTTTTGAAAATTAGTTGGGGTGCTTGATCCCTAGGCTGTCTGGTAAATTTCGATGGACATTTGTTTTCAGTTAATAGAATCAAGGCATTTGTAGTATTTTCACTTGTATTTGTGAAAACTAGGCAGATTGATCAGTTCAAAATTTGAAAATTTTCTTTATGGGCACAGTAGAACCTCGATTAGCCAAAATATCAGGACATTTAAACTTGAACTACCTTTTTCAATAGCTAATATCTAAGCTAATATAGTTATACGTAGCTAAATTACAGTATCTATTTTCTTCAAATTCTTTATCTGTACTAAACATATGCATTCTACCTTCTCACGTACTTAAAGGTTCCATAAATGCCTAAAAGTCTCGATAACTCTTTTCAAATAGAACCGTGACCTCACCATATCTCGCAGTATTGCCTCCATACCAGTAGAAAGATAAGTCTCCAAATTTCATCAGAATCTCTTAGACAGCCCATGAAAGCAAGACACCCTTTCTCTCTAAAAGTCATCGATACTCATTCGCCCCCTGCATTCTAGGCCCGAAATTCCATCCCCAGAAACGTACTCGTTCAGAGCGCCCACCGTTGCCAGTGACACCGAGAAAAGTAGGTAAAAGGACAGAGAGATGCATGCGCGTGGTGTGTGGCCAATCCTAACCAGTAATAACGTAGGTCGACATTAGTAAGTCTCGCTGCCGGACGATGAACTGACGCATATATGTTTTTGTATGTGACATAAAGATTGCGGCCTGCGGCCGGAAGAGGAGGTCCTGGACCCTGGGGAGACGGATCGGTACGTCGGCTGTAAGGTGAACCGAGAGACGCCGCCATCGACGAAGACGCCAGGGGGCAAGAGCAAGTCGTCCTCGGCGTCATCCTCGACGACGTCGCCAGGAACAGCGACGAGCGCGACTGCGACCACTACGACACCGACCACCAAGGAAGATCGGGCTATTTTGAGCAGAAGACAACGAAAGAACCGCACCAGAGTGCCGCGGGACCAACGTCGCGAGCGCGACGACGAGCACGAGGACGAGCCAGCGTCCCAACAGCAGCAACGACACCGCCGACACCACCACTGTCGCCAGCAGCACTACCAGAACAGTCCAACCAGAAGCTCGGACTCCAATGGGATGTCCCCTGGAGCTGGTCGAAACGGAGGCTCCAGAAGGAATCAATCCCAGAACGATAATCATCGCGAAGAAGGGAAGCACGATAATGCCTCCAGCAACGCTACAAATAACGGCTCCAGGAAGTCCAGAGGAATCTTCTTAAGCAGTCAGAGGAAGGAGCTACACCATCTGAGCGACGCTGCTCTGGCTTCTCTTCTACGCAGATACACACTCTCTGGGGAGCAACTGGCTCACCTAGGCTACCCTGTAGAGTGCAGCTATTTCCCTGGATACGCTGTTATCATCAATCACCATCATCATCCCGTGGGTCACCGTGCTCACCGAGGCTATCATCACCTAGACGCCAACGCGCGGGAGTTCGTCCCTGGGAGCAGCAGCAGTTCATGGACTATGGTAGAGAGCGAGGCAGACAGTGGAAACTGCAGCGGGAGCTCGGTGGAGAGCTCAGACCTGGAGCAAGAGAGTTCCTCAGACAGCGACAAGAGCTCAGACATCGGTGAATCGTCATCCTCGACTGATTCCTCGTCCTCTGCCTCCAGTTACGAAGAAACGTCAAGAAGGGACTCCACTCCAGACCCATACGAGCTAGTAGTCGTGGAGAGAAGGTGTGCCAGGTGTTTCAAGAGCTTCTACGTGAACCGCGAGGACGGCGAGTACCTGCACGAGGAGCGCTGCGTGTACCACTGGGGCAAGCTGCGCAGTGGCCTCGTGGACGGCTCCCATGGCGACACTTGGGAGTGCTGTCGGGGTCGGGAGACAGCAAGAGGCTGCACCACGGCCAGGATGCACGTGTGGACTGGCCTAGCCCCGGGGTACAATGGCCCCTTCGAAGGCTACGTCCGCACAAGGCCTTCCAGGAGCGTCCCCAAGGATGGAAACTACGGAGTGTTCGCGCTGGACTGCGAGATGTGCTTCACGCGTCGCGGCCTCGAGCTGGCCAAGGTCACGGTGGTCGGCATGGATGGGAAGGTCGTGTACGACACCCTGGTCAAGCCCGACGCCGAGGTGATCGATCACAACACTCGGTTCAGCGGCATCACGGCGAAGGACCTGTCCAGGGCGTCCAAGTCCCTCAGGGACGTGCAGAAGGACCTGACCAGCTTCGTCCACGCCGAGACCATCCTCATTGGCCACGGTCTGGAGAACGATCTCAGGGCGTTGAGGATACTGCACACGACCGTGATCGACACGTGCGTCGCGTTCCCACATTTCCTCGGCTATCCTTTCCGCAGCAGCTTAAAGACTCTCGCGAGGACTGTGCTGCGGAGGGAGATACAGGTGACGGAGCACGACTCCGTGGAGGACGCGAGGATCGCGGTGGATCTCATGCTTCGGCGACTGCAGCACGACCTGTCGTAGACAGGCTGAGGGGTGAAGAGGAAGGTATAACACGCCTGGGTAACCGAGAGAGTCGAATATTTAGTGAACGAACTGTCGGATCTCTTTTGTCGAGCCTGCGATTAAAGGCGCGTTCAGGTGGAGTATTCGCTCGGGTCCGTTTGAATGGTAGACGGTTGACGAGGGAACGGATCCCCGCGGATGGGACACGCTGTGATCTCCCGCGCGCAACACTTCCGTCAGTGTTCAGTTCCAAGTGAAGTCTGTGATACGTTACATATACAGAAGAAAAAAAACTACACGGTAGCGCGCGATCCCTGTGCCCATACACGGTGCTCGTCCGCCCAGGGACGCGCTCGTCACTCGCACAGATGGACTTAGACACACATACACACCACACATCCGATTTTCATGCACCATGTGTTCGGTTCATATAGTTGTTGCCGAGGAAAAGGTTTGGCTCGATCTATTCGAATACCAAATTTTTCTTTCGTTTTTTTTTCTTTCTTTTTTTTTTATTTTATTTTATTAATGGAGAATCTCTGATTTAGTTTGAAAGAATTTGTGATTTGTGACGAGCGTGTGTTATTTATGACAGAGCTTGTGGATCTGGAAGCTTGACCTTTGATTGTAATCAAGCTACCTTTGACGGGGTCCGCGCGAGGATGAGATTGTCGCTTAGAAATTGTGTTTTTTGATTTTGGACGAAAAATACAGCCTGTAGTCGACGTCAAACTTTGTATGTACAGTATATGAAAGATATGCTGGGATACAGCTTTATATACAGTACCTATGATTGCACATTGTTTGTATCCTATAATGTGTAATATACTCCACTGTATGTATCGCTAAAACGATCAGTACAATGTCGATTGCTATCAATAATGATCTCAATGACGAGTTGTAAGTACAACATGCGGAGCAAAAAGAGTACAGAAATATGGGATTCCCGTATTCGAGTAGGTACAAATAAATATATCCCGTCCGCGAGACGTTTTCCTCGACAAGTGCAACGCCTCGTACGCAACATTCACTCACTCACATACATGTATAACTCGAGACTCATACGTTCATGGATCATACCTTTGTACTTGTGTATATACAGGCATATGTATTATACATAGAGACATGGAGAATATGTATACATACACATATACCTGTACATATCATAATAAGCATCATAGACATACGTATACGCGCATATACGTACGCGCCTTTATGCCTTACGATGCCTCTCTTCATTGTTATCAAGTGAAATACACGCCCTCGGGTTAAACTATTAATAAAGTTTATTTCACTGTAACAATCCAAAACGGGTGACGCTTTTTACTCGAAAGGAACGAGAAGCTCCTCAGGATTTCGGACGAGCTCTGACCTTTTACAGAGTGGTACACGCAACTTTATCCTTCGTTACGCCAACAGGCGCCCTTTTGGTTCTTTCCTTTGTCTTCTGTTCCGCGACGGGGTACAAGGTGTGCCCTGTGACACAGAAAGTTCACGAATAGACAGCGGATCCTTGTACCTGTCTCATGATAGAACGGAAACAAGTATTGTAACAAATTCGTTACTCATATCGTCATGCATATTTCATCCCACGTTCCTTTTTCGTACACGTACAAAGCGAGAGGAGGACACGCGGCGTCATTGATGCTGGTAAGTGTCTTTCGGGCTTCCACGACGACTTGCATTTAAATTCTCCTCGAAAAACCGACGTCTAGAAAATGCCGCTGAACGAGGACACGCGAGCAGCGAGGAATTATTCGAGATTAAGCTCAATTCCCACTGGCGGGCAGAATTATCCCAACACGGCAGCGTCTCGAGTCTTCTCTTACTGTGAACGCTCGCGATTGAAACAGTGCACGCATTTTTCTTCGTCCCTAAATAGAATTCGAAGGAAACTTTGCATAATAGATGTTAATAGAATCAAATATTTCCGTTTTAACGACCCTGAAGCGAAAAACCGAGTATATTTTGAATATGTATTTTTATTAAAAAACGTACTTAGAAAGCCCGGCTGGAAATGCTTTGTTTTATGTTTCAGGCTACCGAAGTAAACATACTTAAACTTGCAAATGAGCCAAGTGTAAAGTAGAATTTTAGCGCTTGAAAAACTGAACTCGAATTTCATTCCAGAGCCAAAGTTTCGCCGCTTCAGTCAGCCTCGAATTTTCTCTTCCTTTCTTCTTATTTCTTTTTTATTTTATTACCCTGTAGACATCACTGAAGCGTGTCCTCTACCCTCGCCAAATCGTACGTGCAAGTCCAGCCATCGCATCGTATCGATTTCTGTTTCTGGAAGAGCGAAGGGACGTGTCCGCGACGTACAGCGACATAATCAGCGACAGTAGCTCGTATCAATACGTGTGCCACGGAGGAGTTTTCGTTCCGTACGTGTCCTCAGACACGTAAATCATCATCGAATCAGCCCGAGGTCCTCGGACCGCGTGTCCGATTTCGCCTTCGAGCAGATAATGCTCCGTGATTTTATACTTTATTACCGACGTCAGTGACGCCTCGTGTGCTCCCGTTTGTATAAGATATAATATTATATATACATATATATACACACATATATACACTAGATGTAAAATAAAACGTTTCACGCGGTACAAGCACTCAGTGGCAGAATTTTGTATTCCCGAGCCGAACGACCGCGGTAAAAATAATCTCGCTCGTTCGCCAGCTGAATTTTTACTTCATTTTATTTCCAACGACGAAAATTGCCCCGCAGTCGCTTCTTCTCTCTTCGTTCTCCGTTTTCTCCTATGCTTTTCTTTTATTTATGCCGACTCGCGTCAAAACACGCCAATATCGTTTCCAGCGTCTTTCTTCTCTTCCCATTCTCGAGCTGTGCAGAAACCCGAGGGATTCCCTTATTTCCAACGATCAAACGAAAGTCGCCGAGACGACAGATGCCTCGGCGGAATTCACGCTTCGCGCATTCACACATACATACACTCATACACGCATGTACACGCGCGCGTACTTCATATCAGAAAGCAGCCGATACGGAAGCAATACGTTCATCGCTTTGTAAATAGCGTAATATTTATTGAAGCGCATCGCGAGACTCAGTACCTGTGCATCCTACTCGAAGTACGTCCCCAGATTGTCCGACTATGCTCTGGACACGTTCGCTGCCGATCACGCGCTGGCGCGTGATGAGAAGTCGCTACGTAGGTTGCCGCTCACGCGCCATCGCGTGGGACGTCTGTGTTTAGTTAATGGCGAGCTGCGCGGCGGGCAGTTTTGAGATGGTACGGTGTTTCAGGTGGGCAGCGAACGCGTCGGTGCGTGAGGATTCGTTTGCAGTCGATTGTTTTTAGTTTGTTCTTTTATTTTTTTATTTTTTGAGGAAGTTTTTAAATCAGTTTGAGGGCAAATGAAATATTTCCGAAGCTGTTGGTAGAATTGGAGAGACGAAAAATGTGGGAGAGAGATATATTATTGACTGCTCAAAATTGATTCTTTGACTGTGGTATTTTTTATTAGAAACTCAGGTACGTAATATTTTTTATAATTTCTTGTTAGTATTGTAGTAGTTGGAAAACAGTAAATATGGCAAGTGTCTTCTTTTGCATTGTAAATATCCATTTTTCATTTTCTTCCCCCATTTTGAAACGTATTTATACGTGATTCGCAGGCAAAGGGTTAGAGGAAGTAGTTTGTATCAGGATTATACTGAACGTTTAATTTGCATAATATGAGCTGCTGTTGCGGTGCTTATGATCTCATTTGAATAGGTTCCTTGATTGGTTTGAAGGCTCAACAGTGATGTTTACTTTGCATTGCATAACCGATTCTTTGACTATTTCGAGCGATTCATACTTCAGTAATATTACTCTCGAATATTTTAGAAACTCAGGGGAAAGTACTCAAACCTGAAAATTTCTAATGCTAATATAACTGCGTATAGTAAACTCGTTTCAACTTCTGTATAGCAAATTCGCAATAGCTAACAAAGTCTTCTCTTATATAATAAATATTGTGCTCCACACACGCACAAACTTCTCATCATTCATAATTTTTGCTATCGGAGTACTCTCCTTGTCACTCACTCCAACGTCTTCCACTTCGCCTCAACAAATTTCAATTTTTTTTTTTCATTAACTCTTTTGTTAAGAAATTTCTACGTTATCGTCTCCCGAGAATCTCGTTCCTTTTTCTGAGCATCGCGTCGGATGAGGTTTCTCGATGAATCATCGGCCTTGAAGCAATCTCGTTCGGCGCGATGGATGAAATTTGAATTGTCACGTCACGCAGAAACCTGTGTCGTCATTCCGTTACTATTGTAACTCATCGAACACTTAAAAAAAAAAAAGAGAGAGAGAGAACAATCACGCCGAGTGGCCTCCTTCACATCCCTCAGTATCTCTAAAACAAAACAAAAAAGGCATACAAAACTCGAAACGAAAGAGAGAACGAAATAGGAGGTCATCGTTGCAAGCGAATCCTCGCGGTGTCCCTGAGAAGAAACAATGGAAGCGCGACACGAATTCTGCGACAGTGCGAAGCGTATAATGAACCCCTTGTTCTTTCCCTCTCCAAGTCGCCTGCCCCTGGCCCCTGTCTTCGATCCGATCGACGCGTGCTCGAGAACGTTCAACGCGAGTCGACGATGCGGAAACGAGATAGAGGAGCTCGTATAGTGCCTCTCGGAAATATAGTGACTTCGTAAAAGCAGCAGGGGTTCAAGCTCTTCTCAAGCTCTTAATGAGTGTTTTCGAGTCTGGTCAGGTGCTCAGGAAGGACTCTGGTACGACATTAGGTCTTTGGAGCCCTAGAGCAACCCTGTCTGAACGAGAGCTAGGGAGTTTTATGGGGACTAAGAAAGTAAACGTGGCGAAATAAAATTCATGGACACCAAGTAGCAGAGAACATGTTTGATGGCTTGCACCCACAAGGGTATTGCACAGCATGTCACTTTAGGGGATCTCTCCTGAGTCACTATACAGGACGACCTATCTGAAGTTTTATATGTAGAGGGTGATCAGTTTAATTGGAAACCCTCTAATGAGTGTTGGCAGCATTTATTGTAAGTACTGTTAGCATTGTAAGTGCTGCCAACACTCGTTACAGGATTTTTAGACTGTAGTTGGTATAGAGGCTCTAGGAAAGTAGGGTGTGAATTGTGTTGAGTGACTATCATTTCAGTTAATGATGGTCAGGCTCATTTACAGCATCTTCTTTCTTCGTTTTTCATAAATTCGTCACGCCCTTTATGGAGAGTACGAAGGTTTACTGCGGCCATGTTTTGCATATCCTCTCAGAGCCTCTCTAGTGACTATAATAATTAAACTACAGCTCGTTTCAAGAACTGTGTTAAATAAAACGTCCACGTAGAGAAAATTCATGACCATCAAGATGTCTCCCCTGAAACAGGGTCAATTTTATTTAAACTGTATTTTGAAACGACCTATAGCGTAGGATATAATTACGCGCGAAAGTTTAACCAGATGGGTCACCCTGCATTTCTGAGAGACACTATGTTATATAGAGGGTGATCAGTTTAACTGGAAACTCTAATGAGCGTTGACAGCACTTACAATGGTAACAGCACTTACAATAAATTCTACCAACACTCAGAGAGTTCCCAGTTATTGATTCATATTTTAACTTCGCCCGAATCCTCGGCGAAGTCTCGTCGCTCTGTCGCCAACTCTGGTTGTAAGCTAAAACGTCCTAAGTTCATGTTTCCATGTTCGAGATATGGCGTTCAAAGTCTTCAGCTTCAGTACCATCTCACGAACTTGCGCCTTCTCGAGCCCCTATTCTTATTCGAAAAACTCGTTTAATACCCCTTTTCCTTTCTGGAAATTTAGCCTTTGCATTCTAGATGCTTGTCAAGACCAGAAATCGAACGTTCCGAAAATGTGACACAGGTCGTTTTGCTTTGCAACCACAGAACCTTCCAAGCGTTCCTGTAATTTTCCCCTAGCGCGCTGGGCGGCTCTCGGTTACGCAAGGGCGATCGACGGATGGAAGGCACGGAGATCGAATCGCGATCCTCTATCCCCGATTCGGCGGCCATCGATCCATCGTCGGAATCGTAATTCGCCGCGGTGCCAACGCACTCATCGATTAACTTCGTCGATGACCGCATCAGCGTCGGTGTGCAGCACACGTCCGATGACGGCGGGAGCGAGAAACGGGATGCATCGGTCCGAATACCTGTTGTCTCGAAGGATACTTAGACGATAAGCGTTAGAAATAGAAGAGAAACGAGAAAGAAAGGCATTGCGTGCGGTGTTTGTAAAGACGGTTGCGTAACCTGGCGAACACGCGTGCTGGAGGGAGAGAAGAGAGAGAGAGAGAGAGAGATGTTTCGAGCAAAAAGACGAGTAGCTAAGCGAGAATTCGAGAATCATTGTACGAATAGCGGAGATTCCATTGGCGCTGGAGGAAAGGTTTGATCTTGTGGAGCCTGGTGTTTGTCTAGCGATTCCTTGGAGTCTCGTTTTGCATTTTGGTTGTGGAGAGAGGCTTAGAGATCGATGGGGAAGAGTTACGAAGTTGAGGATCTAACCCTGGGAAGCTGTTGAAGCTCTGACAACTTAGGAATCAGATTTCATTACGAGACTACGTTTTGATGTACCTAATAGAAATTATGAAGAGAGATAGATTTATTTTGTGAAGTAAGAACTGATTTTTTTGAAAATTTGTCATTCTTTTTGTCTTCTTTGGACTTCCTGGGGTTAGACAGAGTTTGTACGAATGCAGAGCATGAAGTATACAAGAATGTAGGAATACTAATAATCCTAGTGTTATACATTCTCCTTTTTTTAACAGTACATGAATAGAATTCCAAATACGAAAATTCTGGCCTTTGAAAAGACAAAAAATATGAAAAGAATTATATAACAAGTGCTTGACATACTAAACAGTAAATACACATAAACCTAAGAAAATTATACATATATTTTTAGAGGCCATCCTAAATGATACATTTTTTATACAAAAAAAATCGCTCCTATTATGGCTAAGAATTTATGCAGACACATAAATGTTATCTTGCATATAAATTACACATACTCCAACAAGCTAGTCTAAAAAATCTAAAAAAACTCTTCTTCACGATTTCTTATCTACTGTTAAAAAAAAAGAAACTCATTTCTTGTATACTTGCTCGGACAAGGTTTCACTGAAACCAGGATTTCGAGTCCTCCACCCACAAATGAAAATAATCGCCAATAACATAAAATAAGATAACATAAGATAATAGATCGATTCTTCAAGTAGCAAACCTCTCCATACTGCCCCAGTAGATCGGCGTCGATCGATCGATCCTCAGCGTCTCGAAAACGGCGAACGCTCGTCCGACGCACTGCCAAAGTATACGCGACGACGTGCCTTTTCTTTTCTTCTTTTTTTTCTCTTTTACACTCCGAGCACTTTGCATTCTCTCTTTTACTACGAAACGTACAACGAGAATCTTGATATATCTCGAATCATAGAGAGAAGACATATTTTGAAAACGAATCACGTAGGAAAACGTGGAATGCAAAGAATTGACGAAAAATCATATTTTGTATGGACAATTTATCGATATCACCGATCATGATTTTTTATTTAATAAATCTTCTCTATACAAGCATCGTTTCCTGCTTTTAATTTTCGTCTGTATTCGTTCGAAGTCACCGACGGTTCCCACGACATTTTCACGGAGTGTTTCTTTCTTTTTCCATCCATCTCCTCGAATCAATTAAGAAACCAGATTCGTTTCGTTCGCTCGTCGGAGCTCTCGGTCGCGTCCACTCACATAAAGTGTTCTCTCATTCTGCACGCGATGAAGCATAATTAAAAGGCCATCGAGAACGATGCAATTAGCGGTATAAAAGCAACAGTAGTGATAAAACGCAGTGATAATCGTGCTGGTAGGTGCACGATCTCAAAAGCAATACGTAACTGCCTTTAGGTGTAACGTTAGTCGAAGTTCCAAGCGATTTTCGTTAACTGCGCGAGGGTTCACTCGCGAATCGGTAACCTAAGCGCCACGGTAGATTAACGATAGGTAAATTTAGATCGTAAGAATTGTAATTATACCCCTTCGACGAACGTCTCGAACCGACCATTAGCGGGGACGTAATCATCCGACGCGAGTATAATTACCGTCTCCTGACCATTTCCGTGTTTCCCTGACCAGGCTTTGTAGTATCGCTGTTACATCGTCCGTGAGTGCTAATTACGCTTATGCAAATTTCGAAAATGTAGACAGCGCAGTGGTAAAAGTATCGAGAAAATCGTATGATAATGAGCATAGGACATAGTGTCAGCGAGCAAAGTCTTTCTACTATCTTAATTTACAGTATTTACTCAACGTCAGCCAACTACTAATGGAATTTTAATAGGTTTTGGAATCATTGTTTGGTTCTCTTTTACGATGAGAATTTCTCTTGAATGACTTGGAAGTTCTTGTAATTAGTAATTATAAAGAATCTTGTACAGAATTAATTTCACTGGGCGAAGGATGAAGCTTTCAGTAAATATAGGGTGGCAGTCAGTGGCAAAAAATGAATATTATCTTTACATTACCTGTTCGCTGACACTGTCTATATGCTATTCCTAAAAGTGTATCGCACAAAAATGGTAATTTACCTAGAACCAAAGTTTAGATATCACAGTACATACTGTGTGAAGTAAGGTGAACATAGATTATTTTACTGAAATACTTTATTATCCATAAAACTAATTTTAAATAAAAATACAGTTTCGTTTTCTTTCTGGACTCAGACGATTTCAAAATGTTAAAAAATTAGAAAAAAGGCTTGACCTATATCAGTACTTTCCCTCTGTTATAGATACTATAATATCCAGGAAAGTAAAAGTGTTCTCTTTTGACATTAGTGAACTTTGCATTCGTTTCGACAGAGAACCAATTAACTTTTGTCGCCCATAAAAATCCTGAAGAATCGCTATGTTCACATTGATTCGCGCAGAATTGTACATAGAGTTTTCAGAAAGAAAGTTCGATAGTGCCTTCTCGCTTGATTACGTCCCCCTTCACTCTCCTTTAAGCGTTTTCCGCGATGTTCCACGAGGATCGCGGTTCCATCAAATACACAAAGGTCAGATGTGTTACGTCAGTTTGTTCCAGGAGGCTGTGGCCAGTCGCTTCCGCGATTTCGTACTTTCTCCTTCTCTCTCTGTCTTCCTCTGGCTGTCCTTCGAATCGAAGAGCTTATAACAAAACGACCCTTGTCAATTTTTGTGTATGTATTTCTATCTGGGAGAGCAAACAAGATTCTATAGTATCTTTAATTCCTATTCAATTGATTAGTATTCTTTTTAATAAAATATTCGTCGTCCTATATTTATTGCGTTTTTGATGGAATAGGCTGCACTACAGTAGTGGCCATTGAAATTTCATCGCCTTACTATTTATTATTAATCTAATCTCCTTTTGTTTTATTTAAAAGCTTGATTTTTATAAGATGTCATGTTCATAATTATTTTCATATTCAACAAGTAGTATTAGGTAATTCCATAAATAACGATTCTTCTAATTTCACATTGTCTCAGGCCATTAGAAATCCTTTGAAGAAAGGGTTGAAAGTACCTAGGAAATAAAAAATATTTGTAGAAAGTACTACACTTTGTATTTCTATAATTAAATTTAAACATTGATTTTCTCAAAAGCGAGATTCTCTTTTACAGAATGACCCAATATACTTTTAGCGAGCGTAGCAATTTTATTGGCCACTACTGCGTATGGTAAATCCCGTGCCTGACCACTGGAATGTACCTTATTAAAGGAATCGTAATATTTGATAAGGGCTGTTACGTGCTCTTCGATTATCGAGTCCGTCGTCTCTTTCACGAGCCTCGCCGAACGATCCATTCCCCATCGTGCAACTTTCGAACGATGCAAGAGGAGGAAGAAAGGTGCTCTTGACGAAGCGACGATAAAAATCGCGCGACGCGGGGATCGATCGCGAGGCGCTGAGAGGAGGGACGCATCCCTCGGCGAGGGAAAGCCGACGACAGCGATGTGTCGTGATTGTGACACGAAGGGGAGAGCGATTAACGTGTGCATATCTGTTGTGTGGCTGGGCCTGAAGCTCTGAATGCTTTCTTTTCTCTCTCTCGGCTCGATCGATCGCGAAACGGAGAACATATCATCGTCCAGCGGCACTTCGAGGCGAGCTTCGGCGAAAAAGTGTCTCGCTTGGAAACGAATATATTTCCTCGGTGACTGGAATAAATGAGTCGAGCATTTGAACAGTGGCCGTCTTTTCGTTGATCCCCCTTCCTTCTACGGTTTTTTTTTACATTGATAATTTCGTACGTGTGTGTTTGCAAGTCAGATTTAGTTTGTTTAATGTTTGACCCGAGGTTTGCTCGCCTTATCTTACAGGTGCAAGAACTGGAGACATTTCGTCAGCCGCAGTCTCTTTGTTCCCTTTTTGGGGAAAGTAGTAGCGAAGTGGTTTGCCACTATATGTCGTGAATAATCGAGATACTGGATTATATTTCACTGGGTATAGAATATTCTTTCGAGCTATGGAATTAAGTCTGTAAGAGAATCAAGTTTATAAAATTCAAGGTGATGTTCCTATCTTGAGAAAAGATCAACATAGCAGAAAGTAATTGGTTTACTGTATACACACCTTGATAGCAGGGAATTCTTATTGTGGACATTTTTTCAAACAGTTTTGAAGTAATTTAAGCTCGTCGAGTTAGCTGACTCGTGAAGTGTACGTATAAAGAGAAGTGCAAATTTTGAGAACTGCTGCGCAACAGTTTCTTAATCGAAAGCTCCAGTTAAACAGTATCTATTTTCTCGTTGTAAGCGAATATCGCTGCTATTTTTAATTATCCTTATGGAAATCAGTATTCAAATTCCATTTAATAAATTGAAGTAGAAGCTAACATTTGAGTGGTCCAAGTCATATGTCCTATAATTATGAAAGTGGTCTAAGTCAATTCAAACTTTAAAAACATTTTCGTATGAGATTCACACAAAATTTCACATTCATAATAAATTTTCTTTAATCAAGACTAATAAAATTCTAAATTACAATGTTACGTAATATAGAAATATTTTCTAATTCATCCAAATGTAATCCTTTCAATATCCCAAAATAAGAAATATACGACTTAGACCACTTTCATAATTATGGGCACATATGAGAATGCTTCTCCAAAATTCTTAGAACATTTGAATCCACTTCGTTGACTAATGGCAAAATAACCTAAATAAAGAAATGAAATTTCCTTCGCTGAGATTCGAGCGTCTCACACGAAGCCTCAGTTAATACGCTTAATTAATACACCAGACGAAAGTTTTCTAACATTCGAATGCTACGCGCGAGTAATAGTCACGCGATAAATAGCCAAGCGATCCTCCAATTATTTTCCGCGGCGTACTTTCACCCAGTCACGAACGCGTTCGACCGAGAAATTGATTCCCCAGTCTCTGAAGATTGTCGATAATTATTGACGAATAAAACGCAAGCTACGTTTCCATCGAAAACAATGACGAAATTATACACCTCCGGATATCGTCGATATCAGGTCGAAATCGTGAGCTGATAAACACTCGCGAGATAATATTCTCGCATGATTTCGCGTGTCATTCGATCCTATGTACATTATAAAATAGATATAGAATGGAACAGAAAAGTGATGCAAGATTGGAGAAAAGAGGATTGAGGAAGAGGAGAGATAAATTATTAATTAGAGGAGAAAACTTTAATTAGGCACTGGGACGATGGATTTTGAAATGAGAGAGGGAATCATCAATTAAGAATGGAAATTAAATACTAGGGTGAGGGATTAAAGACTGAAGACCTAGATTAGAGGTTTAAGTAAAAGGTTGTGGGCTTGAAGAGCAAATTTCTGATAAGAAAGGACTGACCCTTAGTCGGTATGACGAAATCGCAATTTTGTATTAAAAAAATATTCGTAAAAATTAACAGACCAAAAAATAGAGAATCTTTTGTACACCAGTATCAATAATTTTTTATAAAGTTGAGGCTCAAGTTTCAGAAAACCAAAATTGGGAACTAGGAGAAGGGATTAGACACTCATTTTCCCTTTTCCTTAGTTTCTAGTTAAAAAGCTTCAAGTTCCAAGAGGTCCTGACCCATGACTCAGAAACCTGCTCCGAGGAACAAGGGGGGCACTGAGAGCTCAATGATACTGTAGATAAATATAGCATTCGAAAGTATTCATTCAAGTGAAAATATTATGCAGCAAGAAGTGCTTATCGATCAAGAAAAACAGGAATTCAGTGGCACATTGTCGTCAGTCTTTGTGACGCTTAAAAGAAACTTAACGTCCTCACGACGGCCATGAGTTCTGCAGCGTCGCGGACGTCGTGACGCTATTAATAAATTTTGCACATAACTACTCAAAGAGTCACTTCTTTCTCGAGTCCTTCATTCCTGTTTTCCAATATGGGTGAGAAGATCTTTGGAAAACTTTATCGTTCAACTATAATAATAATAATGCTTTATTAATGGACACAAGTTCTTTGGTATCAGAGAGAATATACATAGCAACACATGTTCAAATATATACAAAACAACTCATACAGTCTTGATAATGATACCAAGTTTACCAAAAGAATTCTAAACCTAATGTACCTACTCTACTTTGTTGTTGTTACTTAAAAAAATTGATGTATTAAAAGTTCTATCGAATTAAAAATGGATTTAAAATTTGAATTTTTGGTGATAGCCTTAGGCAATATGTACATAGCTTAATTATATTTTCATACATTATTGATTTTTTATAATTACACCTATGGTAGAGTTCAAAATACTCTCTATCGAGGTGTCTACCAAGACATTATCAGAAATGTAAAATTCTCATGAAACTTATGAAAACAATTTTTGCATAAAAAATGAAAAATTTTCGACGTGAAAATGGTTGTAAAATAATCCTATAAGATAAGGAAATGGCAATTATTGAGAAGCATTTCTAATTTTACGTTCACGTTATTCTAAATATGCTGTCCCCTTGTCGGTTATCTAAATTTCAAAAAAACCTTTTACCACGATATTTCATACATACGAAACTTAGAGGACAGTAAACACCTTTTTATTTTCAATTCCTGAAAACACTAAATTCCCTGAGCCTCTTAACTATTGAAAAATGATTCATAAGCAACCGTAAAGAACTTAATCATAATCTCCTCCCAACTGGAAATGTCCACAACATCGTGGCGCAATTCTCCCTTTGCGATAAGCGTCTCCCTTGAACCTTGCCCAGCAAGAAACGCATTAATTCGATTGAGGTTGCCCGACAGCGTGTGCGACAGAGACCTGAATCGGCCCGCGCACGGGACAGTTGTGTAACAGAGTAATTATTCACCAACTTTTTTCCCCCCGTTATCAAGGGGAACATACGTATCAGACAGTCCTTGAGAGGCTACAAGAAAAAGCGACCCGATCGGATTATCTCCAGCCGTGGAAAACGCCGATAGCGCGTCCCATACGCGATCACCGCCTGACGAAATTCTGTTCCCCTGAAATCGACGCGTGAAATCGCTTGACGGGACGCTTCGAAATCCTGCGCAGAACAGACAACCAAGATTTGCTCTGGAAGTGACAAACGGCTACGCAATTGTTACACAACAAACGATTGTTACGTTTAGCATTGCGTAACTCGTGTATCGATTCCGCCGAAGAAGAGCGTGTAGCCTCCGATCGTTTCGACGCGTTCAAGACTGTCTTTTATGTAATTCGAGTCGAGGTGGAGGGAACTAGTAGCCAAGGTCCTGTTGTCCCTTTGAGGGACCAGGTTCAACCTGTTCTATAGCCTTCTCTTAATTAACTCTTTGTTTACTGTTGAATCGGTGAGGCGGAGAACAGAGCGAGGGTAGGTAACTATTACCGTGTGCTGATCGATTACTGTTTTACTGTGCTCCCTCTTTTGTGGACATGTTTAGCCCTTTGTACTTCTAAGCTTTTTTTAGAATTTTTGTATATGAACTATCTACTATCTTATGCCTCTTTGCAGTCCCTATTTTTTTAATTTCCTTTGCAATGACTTTCTATTATTTTAAGTTCAGTTAAAAATTGCGAGTGTGACTTGACGTAAGAGTGCAAAGGATTAATAAGATGGGATAGTTTTAAATTGAAAGTATTTGATTTCGTTCAAAAAATTAATATTTTTCATTTGATAGCTACTGCGTCTTATGTGTATGTGGAAATGAGAGGGTGGATAGGTGGGCACAGTATTTGGTCAATACACAGGAAATAATTGATATCCTTACTCTATGTATCCAATATTAGTTATTTTCAAATAATCTCAGAACTATATCTGGACCTCACAGCCAAAGTTACACAAAAAGCAAATGAATTTCTGCTTTTTTTAAATATCTATGGCTTAAACATTTTGTATTTATTAATATTCTTATACAAAATGGAGCTCAAGTTGGAAGGAATAGAATTAAAATTCTTCCTGCACCCACACTATTCAAAATTCAACAGTTTTTTCTGTTCTTCATGAAGTAATTACATTTGACTTTTCAGAAAGAGAATTGATGTTTTTGTTAGAATTTCTACTTAAAAGAAACTCTGTTCTTTTATTTCATTCTATTCTACAACGCCACCGCGTCAAACTGGAAGATTTCCAGTCCCCCTGTTTCCTCGCAACAAATTTCCACCTCGGTCGATGAGTCTACACCGAAGGTCACGTATCTGAAAACGTCCCGCAGTGGCACCTTATCTCGTCACGGAACGCGAGAGTCTCCGCTCGTCCGAATTTAAACAAGCTGAAAAAAAAAAATGGAAGCCATTCGCCGAAACAACGTGGAAGCAGTCACTTATTTTTTCGAGCGTTAAATCATTCTGCGCGGGGGTCTGAAATCGCGCAGCGATGATCGCGCGTTTAATGACGTCCAAAAGCCCAAGGTCCTCGCGGAGTTAAATAAAGCGTGTTCGAACCGCGCGCGCATTTACATTCATCGCGTACCGCGGGCCTATTAAACCAGACGGAAATTATGCGATGAACGAATCCCAGAGTTCCCGTGCTGGACATTCGGAAGGTTTTTACGCGGGTCAGGGACGTTTCGGGAGGCGTTGCCTCTCCTTTAAATTTATCCTTCACGGCCGCGTTGAACCGGTGCCTCTTGCTAACAGGCACGACGAACGTGGGCCAGAGGTCGTCGAACTCGCCGATTTTGCCCCGAAGAAACAGATATACTCGAGGTGAACGATCGCCAGGCTGATTCGCCAAAGGTCTCCTATCGAGATACGCGGCGTTAGACGCTGACGAGGTCGAATAATAGCTTGGTTACATGATCGTTAATGTCTGTAAGGCGGAACAGCCTATGTTAGATTTTCGAAAAATTCGAATCAGGGCCTTAATTCTGCGAATGCAAGGCAAAATTATCTGAGTCATATGTTTTTGTTCTTAAAATATAAGGGATGTTATGATGTTCGTCGTGTTTTCGTTGTTTTTCCAGTTGGAAATAAGAAAGACGCAGCTGCAATCACTCGTGAAATTCGAAGTCTCAATGCTCGTGTGATCAGGCTCTAATACAAGAGAGAGGAGATAACGCTGCTGCTTCTTCGTTTCTATCTATCTAGCTTGGTCGATGATCTTAGACATTTCATGCTGTTTTATTACGCCAAGGACACACTGAAGTTGTGAAACTGTACCGTTACAGTTAGCTGGCCCATGTGGAGCCTGCTCTGGGCCCGGAAGACCTTCGAAGATGGGATTCTTTTGGGTGTCCTTGGAGAGTTCGTTTGGACAGGTTACATAGTCGAAGAGATTGAGAGGTGATCAACATACCGAAGCAGGGATTTCTCTTTTTAATAGAGTACACTGATTGTATGGGAATGCTAATTACAGAGTTTGGTAACGTGGACCTCGTGTTTTAGATACGGAGTTATGTGAGAGAATATATCTGGACTTTGAGTAGATATTTGGTCATTTAAAAATGTAGTCGTTGGAGGGTTTGAAGATGAGACAATTTCAATATTGAAATATTTGAATATTTGAAAATTAGAGTATTCAAAATATTGAAATATTTGAATATTTGAAAATTAAAGTATTCAAAATATTGAAATATTTTAATTTTTGAATATTTGAAAATTGGAATATTCAAAAAATTGAAGTACTTGAATATTTGAATATTTGAATATTTGAATATTTGAAAATTTGAATGTTTGAAAATTTGAGTATTTGAAAATTTGAATATTTAAATATTTGAATATTTGAAAATTAAAGTATTCAAAATATTGAAATATTTTAATTTTTGAATATTTGAAAATTGGAATATTCAAAAAATTGAAGTACTTGAATATTTGAATATTTGAATATTTGAAAATTTGAGTATTTGAAAATTTGAATATTTAAATATTTGAATATTTGAAAATTTGAATATTCAAAAAGTTTGAATATTTGAAAATCTTGAATTTCAAAAATCTGAAATAAAAAATGATCATAAAGAGATTTAAGATGGAACTCCACTTTCCTTAACCAAGCACCTGCGAAAGTGCAATTTCTCAATGCGCCCAATAATTAAGCATCCTACCCACCAAAAGTAAACTCACTTCCCAGTCCCAACAATCCTTCGCGACCATTTGTTCGCGATTCTTCCCCTTCGCGGTCTTTATCTGCTCCATGCATTTCGCGTGAAATACGAGGTCCACCGAGCCGCGAAGACCAAGAATATAATTTACGACTGTCGTGCTTAAACGGACGCGCCACACCTAGGCAGCCCACGCCACATTAAAATAGTATACATATGTTATCTGCTAGCTCGCATTATCGTCCCTTAAACTCCTCGCTCAAAGCCCCTGAAGAAAGCGAGTTCCCCTCCAGACGAAGGTACTCAGCCGCCAATTGCGTTTCGCTGACACTGTCAGTTTGCTCAGCTGTCCCCCACGAGGAGCATCGGATGACTCCAAGCGATTCTCAAGGCTCGGCTCGAAATTCGCCTACTTGAAAATAGCCAGAACCGCGTCGCGCTTGTGACCGCCAAAACTGTGGCTCTCCTCGGCGAGGAGGGGGCCGAGGTACACTGCGTTCCCGAAATATAGCGACTTCGTAAAAACAGCAGGGGTTCAAGTTCTTCACGCCTCTGACAATGAGCGCCTCGGCGGTAGGTCAAGCGAGCAGGAATGGCTCAAGAATGGCGTTGGTTCATTGGAACTATGGAGCACCGATGTAATATCGAGGACTCGCGGGGCCTATGGTGGCTAATTGTCAGAAAGTATGGAAATGTAGCTAAATAAGATGCAGCCCCGAGCTAAGTAAAGAACACATCTGGCAGTTTTTATTCATAAGGGTATCGCATAGCACGCCACTTGAGTTGGTTTCACCTAAGTTACTATAGACAGGGTATCTGGCAGCAGCTGTCAGACATTTTAAGAGGTGATTCTACGTGTCAAGATAGGATGAAAATAAGGAATCACAAAATTGCTTTTAAGACTGCGTTTTAGAGTCATTCATTGCGGAGAAAATTCTTAAATAATAATCCATGTGGAACGCGTCTAACTTAGAAGTTATTCTACTGCCAGTCTATTCAGAGACAGAGAAATCGGTAGAATGAGTGCCATATTAGGCACAATGAAACTAGTAGAATAAGTTCTATGCCAGACACTCTAAAGATAATAGAATCTATCCCAAGTAAAGCACAGAAAAACCAGTAGAATAGGTCTCGAAACCAGACACACCAAAGACAGTAGAATCTGTCCCAAATCAAACACAGTAAAACCAGTAAAATAAGTACCAAATCAGACACAGCAAATCCAGTAGAACAAGTCCCAAAGCCAGACACACGAAGGACAGAAGAATAAGTCCAAAGTCAGACACGTATCACGCGACTATAAGTCGTCTCATAAATGCATAACTCTGAAACTAAGTCATGAACACATATTCATCATTCTTAATTTTACGTTAGCGCATAAAATCATCCCTTAATATGTCTGATGCTTGTCATCAGCCACCCTGTACTTCTGAGAGGTACTGTAATCGTATAAGACAGGCTTCACAGGGGAAAGAGAGGATGCTGCTTTAATCAGGGCATGTCGGTCGAGTCGGCAAGATAGGAGCAGGTTACAGAGAGAAAATCACCAGGTTTCGAGCTGCGCAACAACTTTCTTTCTTCGGATAAGGCGCGTGGGTACGCGGCGGGACTCGAGGAAGCGTTTCCTATGGCAGCCGCGACCACGGCGAGGAGACGCGAGGGAAGATAGGAACTTTCTCCGCCTCCGTCGCGACGATCTGCCTTCGAAACCGTGGATCTCGCGAGCTGCCCACTGCGCTTCTTTCTCAATGAAAGTTTCGGGACTGTTTTACCGAAAAACCTATTGCCCAAGAGTTTATTCAAGGTGTGACAATAAAGGCGAGAATTTGAGAAATTTTTTAGTTCAAGATTTCGCTTATTTGTGACATAACTCGAGGAACGCGATTTTTGAGGTAGAACTGTGAATTAAATTAATAAATACATAAACTGTTATTTGTTATGAAACTTTTGATAATTAAGGATTGAAATTATAGATTGTATTCAAAAAACTCTATTCCTAAAAAAGAAAGTTTCTCGCGGTTTTTAGACGTCTGCATATTGTCATCGATGTATAGACTTTCGTTACAACTTTGGACATCTGCGCTGCAGTTGTCTTCGTGTCTGGTCAAACTCAGGAAACGTGCCTTTGTTGGCTGGTACTGGACCCCCGTTGCTCGCAAATTACTCACAGGAATTCTCAAATACGATGACCCTCACTAAACTGTGAAATAGACGTGTTTCCGTTTTAATAATTATCCTGATGCAAGCCCACGTTTGTACATCAAATTTACCGAAATATTTCTTCAAAATATATATCATACATCAAGATTGACACAACTCAAAAAACGTGATTTCTGAATTACAGCTGTAAATCAGTTCAGTAAATGCACTTCCATGCATTATAAAAAGTTTACTACTTAAATATCAGAAGTATAGAATTTATTCAAAGAACTCTCCAAATGTAAGTTACAAATTATTTAAATAATTTCAAGAAGATCATTTAATACAAGTAACGCGTAACTATTTTTTAGACAAATTCAGATAAAGTAACTTTCATTAAGTAAAACTATTCTTTATGTGAATATAATGTATTTAACAAACAATTTTTTCTTAAAATCATAAATAGCTTTTTGCCTCCCTTCAAAAAGGGAAGTTATATGTACATGTGGCGATATGTCTTCTGATTGCTCACTGCAGCCTTCAGGACTCTACCTCTCTCTAAGTTCGCCAAAGGCTCTAATTGCCTACTCAAATATAATTGCAATCATTATCGCCTGTTCAATGTTTGCAAGAGCAAAGCCAACCTCAATTACGCGAGGTATGAATCAATATTAAAGTCAGCAGCATTATGATATCTCGAGTAGGTATATCAGTTCGTGTTCTCAAGGGATTCGATTGAAATTATGTTTATCTGAGATAGTGCGAGTTTTCGGTACACAATGCGCGGTTGATTAATACGGCAAAGATATTATGGCCTGCTTTGATAATGATAAAAATGGCTTGTTTATATGCATGAGAATGACACAGGCAGGAAATAAAAGAAATAACAGGACGAAAAGTGGTAATCTTGCAGATAGCAGTAGCATCAAGCGCGATTAGCATTTTTGCGGTATCCTGTGGTCTAACTGGACACTTCTGACGTAATATCGATGTATGCACGAACCTTGTGTTCTTTTTTAGTTAGATTAATTGAATCGGTGAGTTGAAGAACAGTAAAAATGCAAAATTAGCAATTTTCAAATAGTCTCAGAATTATAAGCAAAATGTATAGAATCATAGATTGGGATCAAACATCTTAAAACGTGGTTTTTGGACTTGTACAGTTCTTTGACTCATCGTTTCGATTTTATTAGTACTTGGTATTTGCATTGTGCCACTATTGGTGAGTCTTTAAGCATCACACTTCAGCAGTTATCTTACTTTTAAAATTGAAGTTATACATACAGTCTTAATTAAGTAAATATTAGCTATACAATTTTTGAATCCTAGGTGTTAAGTATTATCTTCTGATATTAAAAAAAAGTCAACAATATTTAGTACCCCAGTACAAAACATAGTCATACAAATAAACAGAAGAGCAAAAATGTTTTCTCAAGCCTCAGATAGCTTTCATACTTGAGATGGGAATGTACTGACTTTCAGATACACAATTTAAAAATTAAAAAATTGTAGCACTTATGCTACCTTTCGCAAGAATGCTTCAATTGCGCTCCAAAGAGAATGAAAACATAGCAAGTTACAAGCTACTAAAATATGTACCTATATTTTCATTTTAGTGGTACCCTGATATGTGAATTTCTGCAAGCTTCTCAAAATTCTGTCCAAAGTGATTCAAACTATCCGATAGCCTATTACTGATCGCTGCTGATCTCATCTTCGATGAATAAATCGCGACGTTTTACCATGTCGTTACTCGACGAGGGACGTTTACTTACACCTCGATGAATATTCTAATCGCGGGGCACATCGTCTAATTTTCCGAGCCACTTATTATTTCTCACTGGCTGAGTAACTTTATTATCCAAGTGGATGCGTTCGCTCGTAAAGTGCCAGCTACTCGCGTGATTCATCGTTAGCACAATTTTATCGACTTTCTTGGAAATTTCTCCTTCGCGCCTGGAGAGACAGAAGAAATCAAACGTGTCGGTTTATGGTTGCAAATGAATCCGCCAGTAAACCATAGTTTATCTCCTCTCGAGGCTCTTCGCGTTGGCAGAACTCGAGAAATTTGCACATCATGGGTAATTCCTTGTTATTGACAGAGCAGTTACGATAGATATCCTACTTTTCCAAATCACGAACAGTTCTCGCGACTGTCGACGAGGATTTTTGTTTCGTGTTGTAAGTTACAATTTCATACAGTGCATTGAGTGGAAGGGGTCTGGAGATAAAAATCAAATTTCGGGTCTTTAGGGTGATTATTTCTTTTTGTGGTCATCTGAGGTAAATGTTCTAACACCTATATTACCCTGCATAAGTATTTTAACATTTCCATATTATTGCAGTATATAAAATACACTGAGTAAAATTCTGTGATATAGTTTTGACTACAAAACTTATCTCAAACGATGACACAGGGTGTTCCAGATCGAAAAGGACAAACTTTAGCAATATATTCGACAAGTCATTTTGAACAAAAAATATTCAAATATTCACATCGAAACTAACAAAGTTTATCAGCATATTTAGGGGGCCATCTTGAACAAAAAATATTCAAATATTTGATTATTTGAATATTTGAATATTTGACTATTTGAATATTTGAATATTTGAACATTTGAATATTTGAATATTTGAATATTTGAATATTTGAACATTTGAATATTTTAATATTTGAATATTTGAATATTCAAATATTTTTTGTTCAAAATAGCCCCCTAAATATGCTGGCAAACTTTGTTAGTTTCGATTTTGAACGCCCTGTACAAGGTTTACAAATACTGCTGACAGTATTCGATAGCAGTTAGTATAAATAACAGAATGTAGGTATTTCCAATACCGTGAAAGTGTCCAAATATTTATACACGACAGTGTAAACGCTTAAAATGACAAATGTCCCAGTAAGCAAACAACCTAAAACTGTAGGTATGTCCTGATACTTTAGTTACGAGGTCCCAGAAACTGAGGACACTATTCGAAACACTAGTTTTTATTTTTAATTAGATATACCTAGTACATTAGAATTTAAGTTTAAAATAGAAAAAAAATTAATATTGGTATTCAGGGACATGGTCAACTACTGGGACGTTTACCTTAATAGATAAGTTCGATTTACTCATGAGCACGCTAGAGGCGGGAACATTTAATATTCTGGAGGCACGTTAGGCCACCGTCGATTGAGAAAGCAAACGGAAGACACGATCGCGGCTGGTCGTTTGTTCGCGAATTGCGACACACAGCGTTCGATGTTACGTCAATTCCTGCTCTCATATACATTATCAATCTCGTTAAACTCGCGTTACTTTATCCGCTCGAGAACAAAAAGTGCGCAAATTTCGTCAATAATATTTATATTATTCGGGAGAAATGCGCGCTCGAGCGTAGCAATATTATCTAAAAACGTGTTTATCGGCGAGGGATCGACGTCAGTACGATAATTGATACGTCTGCGAGATCGTTGACACAAAAGTTCACGTTCCACAACTACGTGTTGATCTTTCGTCATTGTTCAATTTCAAACGTCGTGCAGGCCCGCGCCATATTCCAAAAAATGGTATTTTTCCAAAGTTATTTGCTGTAAAATAATCGAACAGTTTAATCTTGAAGAACACATAACGAAAATGACTTATCAATTTTTATCTTTTAATTCTTGTTCGACAAATATACATCATAGAATCTTGTGCTATATTATGAATGTCATTTCTGAACACTCCCAGATAGCCGACATCTTGAAGACGTCTATTTTATGTCCATTTTATGTTCATTTTATTCCTGAACGTCTCACGACATAATTTGGACGTTTTAAAAACGGGTCTTAAAAACATTCAACATCCATTTTTAAGACGTCTCTGTGCTATATGAGCTAGAACGTGTTCTTATTAAAGAAATAGTAAAATTGAACAGGGGCTGTCTTTCTTGCAATCTTTTCAAGTTGTCATTATAAAAAGAATACATATTAATAAAGTGTATTGTTGGCTCGTAACACAGGATAAGGTTTAAATCAAATTGATAAGAATATACGGGGTATCGAAAAGGAACACTCAGCGTGGGTGAGCCTCTAGAGGCCGATTTATATTTAGCGGGTCGTATATTAACGTCCGAGTATCGCTTTATTGCAATGGGCTACTCTCGTTCACCCTGGTCACGCTTTCTCCAGCCAATGCAAGACGGAGCTCTGCTTTTCCATTTGTACAGTCCGCGGCAATTATATTTTAGTCCTCTGTGAAAGCGACACTCCTGCCTCTCGTAACCACGCTTGTATTTTGCCTGCAAATATAATACAACGCTTTCAATATTCAATTATTTTCGGAAGAAACAAGAAAACTGAATTATAAAACTGCTTAAAGATTTATGTAATCCTCAATCAAGGTCTGATATACTCTGTGTAATATATCCATATTTTTGCTCACATTACAAATTGAACGATTAACATTGAAAAAGAATTTTTTGGTAATTATTGGAAATAGTAATGGGGTAAAGAAAATACTAGGGAAATTCTACGCTCATTCGTCAATATTCGCGCTAACAATTATGAAATTAATTTCTTCTGACTTAAACAATTTATTAAATAGTGATTAGGTATGCACGTGAAAAGATATTTAAAATTGGATCTCGATTCGATAAATCGAATCGATCGAAATCGAGAATCGTTCTGAATCGTCGATCTATCGAAACATTTGACAAAAGTCGAAATCAGGAAAGCTTAATGGCGGCTCCTGGACGCTAGTAACAGCTGTTTTAGTGTCTTCTTAGTGTAACCTTAAACGTGAAACTTGTGTATTTTTTTGCCAATATTGAAAAACGCTTCTTTTAATTTATCACGTTGACAGTATTGATGATAAATCGAAGATTAGTTCGTTTTCTACGATTGAAATGAAGGATGTCCGAGAACTGTTGCAATAAGTATAGGTTATGATCGTAGTTGTATATCTCGTCGTTAAACTATATCAACCAAAAATGTATTAAGGAATTTGGAATTTGTAAAATTCCTCGATCAAGTAGAAGGTTAACTAATTCGCTGGAAGGAAAAGAAGTACGCGAAGATGTCAAATCGGAATGAGACTAAAGGTCCTATTCCCCCTCGCTGGCTTCATTGTCCACGAAAGGCGATTAAACTAATTCAGAATAAGTTTCTGGCATTCAAGACTCCACTGTCATCGGCGTACGATAATCAAGTGCCAGAAGAATGTCGATTTACAATAGATATGCTGATGGCATCGTTAAAAAGCCAGAAGTTGAAATTAGGTTTATGGATTGATTTGACAAACACATCAAGATTTTATGACAAGAAGAGCTTAGAGGCGTATGGCTGTAAATATTTGAAACTGCAATGCAGAGGACATGGTGAAACTCCTTCGGAGGAGCAAACAAGAACTTTCGTACAAGTTTGTAAGAATTTCATATCGTACAATCCATTGGAAATAATTGGTGTGCATTGTACACACGGTTTCAATAGAACTGGTTTCCTTATTATAAGCTATTTGGTAGAAAATGACGGCACTAGTGTGGATGCTGGTTTAGTAGAATTTGCTTCTGTGAGACCACCAGGAATCTATAAAGCTGATTATATTCAAGAATTGTATAGACGGTATGATGATGTTGAAGATGCTCCTGACCCTCCCCCTAGACCAGCTTGGTATTTAGAATATGATGATTCTAACATAGAAGACACAGACGAAGGTCCTAGTATAAGAAGCAATAATAGCCAAGATGTAGTTACTAAGAAACGGAAACGAGAACATAATAATAAAAATCCAGTGTTCATGGCTGGTGTGCCTGGTGTAACCCCTATTTTAGAAGACAGAAAATTAAGTGGAATACAGAGACGTGTTCAAGATATATGTTCTTGGGAATCAACAGGATTTCCAGGTTCTCAGCCAGTTTCTATGGATGAAGATAATATTGGATTGTTAAATGAAAAACCATACATGGTATCTTGGAAAGCAGATGGAACCAGGTTAGAGAGAAATATATTTGAAATATTAAAAGTACTTCTGGATCTCATGGATTCTATTTATCTAGGTACATGATGTTAATACAAGGAGATGGAGAAATTTATTTTATAGATAGAGATAATAGTGTTTTTCAAGTGAATGGATTGACTTTTCCACATCCAAGAGATACATCCAGAACACTTAGAGACTCACTATTGGATGGTGTAAGTAATTCTTATTACAAAATCTATAAATTTAAGAATTATTTTATAAACAATCATGGATATCTTTTCGTAGGAGATGGTGATTGATAAAGACAAAGATGGTAAAGAAATTCCAAGATACTTAGTTTATGATGTAATTATGTATGATGGCAGAGACGTGAGTAAATTGCCATTTCATCCTAATCGTTATCAAATCATTGATAAAGAAATTATGGGTGGGAGACATCGAGCAATGTACGAAGAAAGACTACGCAAAGAAAGAGAACCCTTTGCAGTACGCTTAAAGTCCTTCTGGAATGTGGAACGAGCTGCTAGTTTATTAGATCAGAAATTCGCCAAACAGCTTGGTCATGAACCTGATGGTTTAATATTTCAGCCATCTAAAGAACCTTATTGCCCAGGGGTATCTAAAGAAGTTTTAAAATGGAAACCTTTGTCGCATAATTCTGTTGATTTTAAATTGAAAATTGTCACAGAATCTGGAGAAGGGATTCTCCCAACAAAAATTGGCCTTCTTTTTGTAGGTGGATTAAAAGCACCATTCGGTAGAATGAAGGTTACTAAGCAACTAAAGGATTTGAATAATGCAATTATAGAGTGTAAATTTGAGAATGGGCAGTGGGTTTTTATGCGTGAAAGAACTGATAAATCATTTCCTAATTCCTTAAGTACAGCTCAATCAGTATGTAAAAGTATTGGCAAACCTATAACAACCGAACGGCTCATAGATTATATTCATAAGCATAGATTTATACAAGATGATTCAGAACTTATGCCACCACCAAATAAAAAAGTAAAATGTCGTTAATTAAGCGCAGTTGTATCAGTACTACTGTATACTTGGAATAAAAGAATGGTATATTTATCATGACATGTAAAGTGGTTTACAAGTATAAAATACTTTTACCTAGACAATTGTACTCATTCATAATTATTTTATCTGCTGTAAAGTCTTAAAATACTGAAACTGTTCATTCAATAAAGAAACTTTATAGTAATTTATGCGTGATTTTTTTCCGCTTTCCCTTTTTATAAATTAGAAAAATAATCTTTTATATATTTCTTTCCTTTCCTTTAAAATAAAAGTTGTAACTTATTTTTATTTTTCTTCTCCTTTTCAGATAGAACTGTACTGTTGTGGTCTACAAAAGAACTTACAGTAAAGGAGAAAAGGTCAGTACGTGTGAACATAGAATTCGATCATGCAACATTGATACGTTGGTCTCCGGATGGCAAAGCTTTCATCATACATAAAGGTGTGGCAAACACTATTGAAGTCTACAAAATATCTAAGAAATCAGATGGTACCTTGTCTTCTGCAACAAAAGCGCTAGAATTTTCAAAAGTATGTAACTTAAGCTTGTTTTTTTTCAATAGTATCTTTCAAGTGTATTTAACTATGTTCTTAACATTTTAGCGACACACGGAAGATGTGGTTGGTATGGATATTGCATGTACAGGAAAATATATTATCACGTGCAGTACAGCAAACGACCTTGTAATATGGGATCTCAAAGGTCAAATTCTTGCAACCATAGAATTGCATCTTGGATCTACTTTTAAAGCTCGTGTATCACCCTGCGGACGTTTTGTCGCCGCTTCTGGTAACAATTTCATTTTCATTCGTAAACAATATAATATCTTAAAAACTACATAAATAACATATTTGAATCTTCCAGGGTTTACCCCAGACGTGAACGTATTCGAAGTAGCTTTTACAAAAACTGGAGACTTCAAGCATGTCAGCAAAGCGTTTAATCTTGGTGGCCATTCTTCCGGAATACTTGATTTCAATTTCAGCGCTGATAGTAGCTACATGGCTACTGTATCTAAAGATGGAACTTATCGTTTCTACAATACGAAAAGTAATAGAACGATTGATACATTATTTCGAACAAGATCTATTATATCTTTGATCTCGTTGTAATCAAGTTGCATATTTACAGTTGAATTCGAGAAAGGAGAAGATCCACATATACTTCTAACTAACACGTGGGATACTGCAGCAAATGCTAGTATTGCTCTGTCACCCAATGCTGAAGTTCTGGCAATAGCTCATGGATCTTCCTTAAGCTTTTATTCCACAATTACTGGCTTATTAGACACTACCATAGAAGATATCTTTTTGGGTATTTTTCTCTCTCTTGGTATCTTGTATAATAAACTTGAATAAGTCGTAATTATATAATATGATTACAGGCCCTATTACGTGTCTAGCTTTTGATGCTGCAGGGGAATACGTCTTGGTCGCCGGAGACAAGCATATAAAGGTCTTCCGCAATATTACTGGTTATCGAGTGGCGATTGAATCAGCGAAACGCAAGCTTACGCAAAAGCAAACATCAGCGACGAAGGAGCGCTTAGAGAAATTGATCGTTGACAACAGAAAGTTTCTTCAAGCGATGGGAGAAAAGTGTCCTTAATAAATCGACTGCAATGTTTTTTAATTCCGCACAGTGAATGATCTTGAAATTATGTTCCAATGCAATAAGAATACATTTAAGAAGGAATATTATCTTTCACAAAAAAAAGAGATTGTAACATAATTTTTTATTATACTTGAATAAAGGGGTTCATATGAAATTGTTCATTAAAGAAGTAAACTAAAACATTTGACACGTGCAACTTCATTGTTTTTACGGTGTTAACTATCTATCAGCTTGTCCGAATGTCACGTTTGTATTTCGAAAAATGCGGGCGAAACCAGATACGTGACTTTTCTGCCCTTGAACACGTAAATATTCGGTTCTGGCAATATTTGTTTCATTTATCCTTAAGTGTCAGTTACGAAACACCTGGAACTATGACTACAAGGATAGAGGTTTGCTAATTAACTAACAAATTATTTGTACTGCATGTTTTTATACAACTTTTATGGATTGCAGCAGCTGTCTTCGTCGTTTGGGTGGGATTTAATAAACGATTTAGGTGCATTACCAGAAAACGAAGATATTAGTATGTATTTATGTGTTTAGAATTATATGTAATTGTATTTAATTTAGTTTTTAGTGTAACAGTTCATTCATAGTGGTTATTCCTTAGTTATAGACTTTCTTCTGGAACGTCTGCAGCGTGGTCAAATTTATACGTGGGTTGGGCCATTGCTTTTGGCATTAAATCCGAATAATGAGGTGTCAACGTCACATTTATACACTGTTTCGGAATTTGATAAATACATTAACATGTCTAGTATTATTTACGAAGCAAATCCTCACATATTCGCTGTCGCTACCAAAGCACATTACAGTCTGACCAAGGAACTTGGTCGGAATTGTCAGGTAGAAATTGAAATATAAAAACAACAAAAAATTGAATTTTTTATATTTATCCTAATATTATAAATTAAGGTCATCGTTATAAGCGGAGAAACTGGAACAGGGAAAACGTTCAATGCTTTCAAGTGTCTAGAATTTCTCAGTATGGTCAACAAAAATTCAATATCACCCTGTCAAGGAGATTACACGTACAATATTATGCCAAGAATTACTGATGCTTGTCGTTTAATATCTGCTTTCACTACTGCATGCACAGAAAGAAATGAAGTAAGTTCTAGGCATGGACAACTTCTACAGCTTCATTATAAAGGAGGTGCTATCTCTGGTGCCACCATTAATTCCTTCCTGTTGGAGAGGAGCAGAGTAACGAAAGGTTCAAGTAACTTTCAAATTTTTTATCAGGTTCGATTTCCCTTGATAGCTATATTTACAATTACTAATAATATGTGTACTTTAATAAAGCAATGTTTTCCAGATTATGTTTGGAATGTTGGACACAGAACTTAACGCTTTTAATTTATTTATAAATGAAAATTATGACCTATTAAGTACCATAGATTATAATAAGAAAAAATATTTTCAAGAAGGCTTTCAAGATACTGTGAGGACATTGGAAAATTTAAAGTTTGAAGCTGATCAAAGGACGAATATTTTTCAAGTACTCGCTTTGCTAATTCATATGGGAAATATCAGATTTATACAAAATTCTGAAGCATGCACTGTTGACATTATTAATCAAAGTATGTGAATAGCTTTTGCATATGCAACTGGAAGAATGAAAAATTTTAATTTTAATTTATAAAATTAATTTTTAGAATCCAGGGAAGCTCTAAAAAATACTTCTATTCTTAGCTCTTTAACAGAAGAATCAGTAATAGAGTTACTTACTACTGCTCTCATAAATCCAGAAAGCATTTGGCGGAAGCACACCGCGTATCATCGCCAGCTTAGTACTATTGAAGCTTGTTATAACAGACTGCATACTATAATCAGACATTTATACGATCTTTTATTCCATTGGGTCTTAAAACGCACAAACGAAATTTTATCTATAAAAAACAAGTGTTCAGAATGGCTTGGTACGTAAAATTTTGTATCAAACAGTGTAAACTTATATTTATTTGAATTGGGTACTGTTTAGGGATACTGGATATATTTGGTTTCGAGTCATTTAATAAGAATGGTATAGAACAGCTTTGCGTTAATTATGCTAACGAGAAAATGCAACAGTACTTCATGGAGATATATTTGGAAAATAGTAGGAAAGATTTACAAGACGAGGGTTTTATCGAAGATAATATAACGCTAGACACTATTAATTTGTATAAAGAACGTCTAAACATCCTCGAAGAAATTTTGTTTTTAACTCTAAATGATGTATGTAATAAAAATTCTATTCAATTTTATATAGTATTAATTATAAGAGAATTATTATTTTTCGTATTACAGGCTAGTCAATCTCCTCTAATAATTAATATGCCTTCACTAATAGACCTAGTTTGCAGAAATTCACACAATGGAAACCAAAAAATTATTAGCGAGAGGGAAGGAGATTTTATTATAGAGCATTATTCTGGTCGTGTTGCATACTCTATTAAAGATTTACTAGCAAAAAATACTGATAAGGTATTGTCAGATATATAATTTTAATCAAGCAATGCTAATTATTTGATTGCACTTTATAGATTCCAAATGAAGTATCTATCATTTTTCGTGCAAGTAAGAATAAATTTCTTGGTTCTTTAATTGATATCGAAGAAGAACATTTGCATAGTGTCAAAACGTGTACTAAAAAAAGGACTGTACTAGCTAAATTGAGATGTAATATTAATGCACTTATCAAAGAACTAAAGAAATGTGATGTACATTATGTGCGATGCGTTAGACCCAAGTAAAGTATCGATTAATTCATGAAGTATGGTTTCATGTAAATGTAATTTGATAATTGGTAATTAATCACTTTTCAGTCGACTAAAAGAGAGTGAATGGGATCGAAAAGATTTTCGAAAACAATTAGCTTGCATTGGTGTTTTTGATGCTCTGCCTCTTGTCAAATGTAAATACCCTATTCGTTTACATTACAAAGATTTTTGTCAACGATATTCCAAAAAGCCTACAGGTAAATTCTACAAATATTTGTCTGCCTTATGTGTACATATAAAAATAGAACTGTTTTCTAACAGAAAATAGCGATCTCAACGCGTGTAAAATCATTTTGGAGTCAGTTGTGCCTAAAAGGAAATTACACCTGTTCGTCCATTATGGGAAACAAATGATCTTTTTAACAGAGTCTGTCTTCTTCCAATTAGAGACATGCAGAAGAAATTACCGAATAATGTGTGCTAATAAAATAAAAACATTTTGGATAAAACATAGTAAGTGGGAGATATTTCTTACACATTCTATTTCTCTCTATTAATCTTATGATGTTTACAGGGCGTAGAACGATTTCTACAATTTCAAAGTATTCGACGATTAATTATACAACACAAGACGATTATACACCGAACGATGAAGTTTCATCAATTAAAAATATACTTGGACGTAAATTGAAAAAATTAAGTAATTCCGATGACGATGATGTTTTTATTACTGAACCTACGTCCTTCCAAACTAATGATTTAAAAGGATATCCAAATTCTGCCACAAAAAACGAAAAAGAAACTGATAATTTCAACACAGAAATTAATATGAAAAAAATCAATTCTGGAAATAAAAAAGAAAACAGTATATATTTCAAGAACCAATTAAAAAATCTGGACAGCAAACATGATATACAGAACAATATTACGAAATTTGTAGAAGAAAGTAATTCTGACACATTTACAGAATCTAAGAATGGCAAAGATTTCTGCAAGTATACTGATGATAATAACAATCCATTCAAACAGTACTTAGGACATATAACATTAAATAATTCTTTGACGAATACACAACCTGCGGAAAATTGTGACAAGCAAAAATGCTCTATACATTACGATGAGGTTTCTATATTTTTTTCTCGTATAATGGTTTTAATTTTCGTGTTTTAAGAATATGCTATTTCAGAAGAGAGATTTATATACCATACAAACATATCCTCATACGCTTTTCTATAAAAATGGAATTTTAAGCCGACGACGACTCGCCAAGGTAAATGTCTTAAAATTGTAACATTGTCGAAAAATAAGATCAGGATATTAAAATATGTTATGCATAGGTGGCAATTAGGATATATACTCGTCGGACATGTTTGATTAACTCTCATGTAATTCCACGTTCCGAGTTACCGCAAGGACTACAGGACTGCCTTTAAGAAGAATTAATATTTTCTTGACGAGGTCAGTCTATTGCTTCAGTTTTTCTCTTATCACTGCTTTAATAAACAATTCATCGTCCCATTTTTGTAGCGATATATATTAAAAGTCATTATTGTAAAAACGTGAGATTGTAAGTAGGATCATAAATAACAAAATTTAAACACTATGTACATGCATTAACACGCAAACACGAAATGACATTTTCTCGCTTTAACGGGTAAATGTTAAAATCATTGTTGTATTTTTAAATAGAGTCTGAATCTAGTAATTAAAAAGGCATAATTTCGTTTGTTTCAAAATCGTTGAATTCGAAAATGCATCAACCGCACAGATGCACAGCACCTGTAGCATTTTGCATTATGATGCAAATTCACAAACAACTGTATACCAGATTGTAAGCATTAAAAGGCCCTTTCCTTTTATCCTTGAATACTAAGAGTCTTCGCGACGCAACAAGGGCGAGAGTTGCTTGGAGATCGCTTCTTAAAACCTGATAATTCGCTCTTAAACTGACCCGTCTTAAATTACTTGGAGGCACAGGTCGCCCACCAGCAAATGCAAACCTAAAATGTGACATACAAATACTTAGGTAAAGTGTTTTTATACTTGTCTAATTGCTGGCTATTTTATATTTAGTTACATACCTAATTTCTTGTCTAGGACCTCTCAATGTAGAATCAGGGAATGCTGTTTGTAGATCCCATGATATTCGGTTTGGTATTAAAGGTCTAACATTAACGTACTTTATTTTACTTTTAATGGTAATTGGGAGAGGAGTAGGTTTTCGATACTCATTCACTGTGCTTTTGTAATTAACAGGTATGTATGGTAGCAAAGAGTCCCCATAATGTTCCATGAGAACTGCAATGTCCAAGGTATGGGATTGTGACTTTATGAGGGCACAAACAGCAAGCTAAAATAAAGAATTTTAAATCATTATATTAAAGAAAAAATATAACAGGAAAATTTCAAAATTAACTTACAGCTATTCTTTGCCAAAGTGCAGAACCAGGTGGTGCAAACTTTAAAACATTCTCCACAGACAATGGAGACTCTGGACCATGTTGGAAAAATATTAAAGGCTGAATACTAGCTAAAAGCTCCATAGCCATTATTCTCTTCTTATTTCCATCTATGTTTTCCTTCTCCTCTTTTAAAAGCACGCTCTCCAATGTGGGTATATACCTTATGATCGTTATAAGCATTTGTTAAAAATATATAACAATTAAATGATGTTCAAGTAGAAAGAAATTTATTTACTTATCGGCAATAGATGGCCAACGAAGCATTAATTTAAGCGCGCATTCTTTAAAAAGGGCTTCCAAATTCAGATTTATGAAACTTTGTCCCAGAAGCAGTTCCAGTAATAATTCTGTTAATTTATCTACCTATAATAAAATTTGTGAAGGGTCTTGAAAAATTCAAACTGTACATAAAATAAGCTATTAGGATTTATGCGATCTTACTGCTAAATATTACCGAAGTTAAGTGATATGGGTAAACAGCTTCGCTATTACTTGCAATTGCAATAATAAGCTGACATGTTCGAGTGGATACTCTTGTATATTGCGCGTTATTTGAAATCACCATGGATCTAGCAATAGACATTAATTTGTCTATAACACCTTCACCACCCAAGTATGCATTGGTAGCACAATCATTAATTAAAACCTGTAAATATGCATATACTTTGATGCTTACAGAAAATCTATACATATAAACTGATTTATGATTACTATACCTGAAAAGTTTTTTGAGATCCATTGAATAAAGTCTTCAATGCACGTTTTGCATAATTATTGCGTGCTTCTGTTAATCTTGCATCACATATTTCTGATTCTAACAAAAATACATGTGATTAGAAAATTACTTTACTACTCCATCCAAAAATTATAAACCTATACAAAACAAATTTTTTACCTTGTATAAAAGGTACATTGTTCTGCGATATACTAAGTGGATCATTTATTTTTTGTACTAGATTAATAATACGTTCATTAGGAACATATACTTTTGCCTCTGTGTGATATTCAGGCATAGATTCTGGTGCACCTAATATCGGATCTACATCACATAAATTGGTAATTACAGCATTCACATCCGTAGATGTTAAGCGTTTTCTTTTGCTATGTTTTAATCTCGTTACACATTTCTGAAAACAGAATTTACACTTTCATTATCAACTGAAATAATATTTAAAGGTAGTGAAAATTATACATACATGCAATACTTCTCTAAGGCGATAGGAAGCATCTTCTGCTAGCCTGCGTAATAAAGAATCAGGCAGAGGATGCATCCCTAATTCTTCTCCAATTGCAGATATCCAATCTGTACTGAGTACAGCATATCTTCTTGAGTTAGTATCGGTTACATTGTTACTGTTAGTATCTCCATTGTTATTAACAAAAGAGTTGCTGTATCCAGAACTAGCTTGATTTGCTATCATTTCTTTCATGATTTTTCTTGCTTACTTTGTACAACAATTATGTGTAACTATACTATATAGTTTAAATATCAATTGTCCATAGTTTTTTATCACATCATTCACAAACTACTTAGAAATTGTTCTGTAAAATTGATCGTTTGTTGGCACTCACAGCATGATAATACAAATATATAAAAATACGCGAAATATATTGATTTTCATTTACGATGTTTTTAACACAAAATGGCTGACTGCAATGCAAATTATATTTATATACTAAATTTCTTTATAATTGTTTTAGAGGATAAACATTCCAATAGACTAATAAAAATTCAACATGTTTCATGTTAGTTTAGAAATAACATCAAAATATTTCATCGAATTTAATCGTTAAAAAAGAATTTGCAATTTACGTCAGTGATCTGTTTTGAAAAAATTCGTATTACACTAATCAAAATTTTATATGCATTTAAAATGTATTACTCCAATTGTGTAAAGAAATAACTGTATTAATCTTTACATTTCTCAATATTTGTAAGATTTGATTGATTCACAAAGATAGTACAGTCTATTATATAACAAAACTGGATAACAATATTATTCATTTATTATCATCAAAACGTTTTGAAAATTTTCTAAAATTATTGTCACTGCAACACTGTATTGCGCCGCACTTCATGATATTTCATTTAGCGCTAGTTTCAGATTGTATTATGGATTATTGTTTTTAATTCTGACGTCATATTTTTAACAAGTAGTACTTGGTTTACGAGTAATAAAACTCGATCGATCTCTTTTGTGTATGCATATAACCTGTTACTGTAATAATATTCTATTCCAAATAAAAAATATTTAGAGTTTGTTACTGATTCCTAATACGATCCTGGTTCTCTGAATCAGAATTTGTTTATTTCTTTCCAATATTGTTTCAGTACTTCATTCCATTTACATTCCACTACAATTAGTATAAAAATATATTCCTCTTTTTAGGTTTACTTCGATTAAGCAAGAATAAGTCGCTCATTACTTATTCTTTATTTGTACTAAAAACTATACAGTTTTATGTTTATTAAAAAAAGGTATGTAAAAAGGTACTCAGCATAATATGAAAAGATATACAAGATATCAGAAGTACACATTATAATATTCAGAGACTAAAATGAATTTTTATTCTTTCTACTCTTCTATAACAGTCTCTAGAAAAATTTTTAATATTTGCATCAACATCCAGTTTACTCATACGAGTCATTCATAAGCCAGTGATTAAACTTTAAGAATTCTGTTAAATTTTAGTGCGAAAGCACTTGATTCATCCTTAACTTTCTATACTCGAAATAAATACAAATATTTTTATTTTGTCGAGTAAAGCAATCTAGCAAATAAGCAACTCGTATCTCTCTCCCGATTAGCTTTTAATTGTCCTGCGTTAGAACTTGCGAGATACAAATGACACGATCGACCCTTGGTCCCTCTAGTGAGCAATAAGTAAATAGAATGTCGCCACAGTCGCTGACAAGGTATATCCCTTCCTTGTTTACCGCACGAAACATCTGATTCTTCGTCATTGTCTCTGGAAAGTTGATCCGTAAAATTTCAAGAGGCACGTCGACCAATCGGAACTGTCGACGAAATTTACGCACAGAAATATCACTGACGTGTCCACGAAAAGGGAGCTGCTTCAGGGGTTCATGATTATTCTCGTTTTATACAGAGGGAAAACAACAGTGTTCGACGGATCGCGTTAACTAAACGGTGTGATTTTGTGAAGTGATATCGAAGAAACGGAAAAATTATGGCAGCCGTGTTAAAGACTTTTGTACGGTCTTTCACCAACAGACTGTAAGTAATTCTCGTTAGATAATGCGATGGATCTTACTTAGAAGGCACAGTTTCGCTGATAACGTAAACACAAATCTCGTTATCGTTTTTTAATCGAATCGCTGGCGTTCCATCACCGTATTTTTATGTTCGCCTCTGGAACGCGAAACGATCGCGGTGATGTAACTTACAACGTTGATGTGCCATTTCGCAAAAAAACGTTAGGTCTTCCTTCTTGCACCGCTTCGAATAATGTTATTTAACATGATATGCATTTCTCCTTATCTGCGTTGTTGGTGTGTTACGTGACCTTCAGTCCGTGCACGTAGACTCGGAAAGTTCGTGAATTTGAATATTTCATGCAGCGAAACTTTTCAACTACGAGCTAAGCTGTTATGACGTATTACGAATAATACATTCATCGTAGCTGACAATTTTGATACTCGTAAAACAGGAAACGTATGATGTTCGTTATCTTTATTTCGATTTTAATATTTTCTGTGCACCTATTTTCCTGTTCGCATATCACATTTTTATTGTTTTTTTACTTGTTAATCTACCGTGCTGTTTTATTTACATAAGTGATATATAGATAACTATTTTCTTAGATACAACAATGGTTGACATGTATGTAAGATAACGTAGATTCTCTTGATTACAGCGAATCACCAGTCAGACAGCACCTTAAAAATGTCTACGGCTGTCTGTCTTTGTCGACATGTGCAGCCGCACTGGGAGCTTATGTTCATTTGTACACAGAGCTCCTGCAGGCTAATCTGTTGACAAATCTTGGTACCTTGGGTTTGTTATTTGCTTTAATCGCCACACCAGACAATGGGAAGAATCAAAAATTACGCCTTAGCTACCTCCTGGGATTTGCACTTTTGTCTGGTCTTGGATTAGGTCCTTTACTTCAATTGGTTATAGCTGTTAATCCAAACATCATAATAACTTCATTAATAGGTAAGGTGTAAAAGTACAATCTTTAATTAGATATAAAAATATTATATGCAACTATTACATATTATGGTGCCATGTTATGAAATAATTATCATTTTTATATTGTCCTATTTTTCAGGAGTAACTGTCGTATTTGTGTCATTCAGTATTTCCTCCCTTTTGGCTGAACGAGGTCGTTGGTTATACCTGGGTGGTACCTTAATTAGTTTACTGAATATGATAGTCCTATTTTCATTTGTAAATCTCTTCCTACGCTGGTCTCTCTTCTACCATGTCCATTTGTATGGTGGACTATTTCTGATGTGTGGTTTCGTAATTTATGATACACAGTTGATCATTGAGAAATTCCACATGGGTAGCAAAGATTTCATCTTGCACTCTCTAGATCTCTTTATAGATTTCATTGGTATTTTCCGTCACCTTTTAGTAATCCTTACAGAAAAGGTAACAAAAGATATGTTATATTATTTAAAAACTCATAACAAAAATAGTCTTTGTCAATTTTTATCTTTTCCACAAGAGGATTCATTAATTTTCATTTTAACAAAATGTTTATTACACTATAAACAAAGCATTTTTTTATATAATATACATTCTATTATGATATAAATCTCGTTTCTGACCACTAGAATATAACCTTATTAAAAAAATTGTAAAATTTTACAAGGGCTATTTTTGTTGAGTTTTATTGTAAATGTTACATCTGTTGCTTACTATTTTAATTTGTTGTAGGAATCCAAAAACCAGCGTAAACGCAAAGAGTAAGATGTGGGGAGGGGAGGGAAAGTGTAAAATATCATACCATTCAAGTAAAATCCATGAACTAGAGGTCTTCATCTAATCTATCCATATGTAAGACATTTACTACGATAAAGCGGATTTCAATAATACAGCTTATCGATTATGTCAAGAAATTTTTAGGCTTGCGTTGGCCATAAGGACGCAATGCACTTATTTTGGATTACATAGTTATCACACTTCTTTTTTCAATTATCTATTACCTATTAGATTTATATACATGTATACATACATAGATATAAATTTATTGTACTATATTTTTATCTTTCAATAAACAAAATTTCCCAGCGTTTCTGGGTATTTCTTAATCGGTCGAGAGTGTTTTCAGGATTCACTGTTGAAGGGCTAAAATCTTATTTATTAAAATGTAACTTTACATGTATACGATTATCATTTACATGCGCATATAAAACAAAAATTACGCGTCACGTATCGATCTTCATGAATATCAAAATCGTATGAAGAGGAAACAAAATCGATGATAATGGAGTGTGTAACACACGACTTCTGTGTTGCGAGAAATGTACATACATTGTTTGAAACCGTATACAAAATGCATACAGCATACGTCAAGCGATTTTCGAATCACTTTATATTAATATATTTAATAGGGACGTTGACGATCCCTGTCTCTATCTCCTCGTCTGAAACAAAACATGTAAATTATATAATCATGATAAAAGAAGTTAAGAAATCTTATATTTTCTTTTATAACTGAACTAACCCGCCGCCGCCTCTCATTGGTCCACCTCGACCCCCTCGTCCTCCCCTGTCTCCGCCACGGAATCCACCTCGACCACCCCTATCTCCTCCACGACCCCCTCTATCATTCCTGAATCCTCCTCGACCACCCCGATCACTACCACGGCTGCCTCTTCCTCCGCCACCGCCGCCGCCACCACCACCACCACCACCAGCGCCTTCTGGTTTCAAACTTTTACAGAGATTGCACTGGTCTCTCCAAGCGAAGTTTGTGTTACCACATTCGGGATTAGGACACCTGTTCAAAAATTAATTTAGGGATTCTTTAAAAAACCAGTACATGAATGTAATAAAAAAAGAAACAGTATAGTTGACTATTTAGTTTCAGATATGTTGCGTAAGATAATGGAAGAAGTACCTCCAGTCCCCTCCGCGGCCTCCTCCATCGCGACGATCGTCACCTCCACCGCGATGATGATCATCTCTGTCGCCGCCACCTCCGCCTCGGCTTCCAAAACCACCGCCTCCTCGGCCTCGACTGCCACCACCGCGGCTTCCACCGCTGCGATTACCTTGCCAATTACTTTTATGTTGAGCAATTTGTACTTTTATAGTACGTCCTTTGAATTCCTTTCCATCGAACCAGTCTATCGCCGATCGAGCAGCATTCTGATCATCATAAGTTACGGTGGCTTCGCCCTTTGATTTCCCTGTGTTTTTGTCTTTGTACATCCACACTTTGGGTTTGCCAGTCCTCTTATCATGCTAAGGATACAGATACATGTATATAAGTTACAGTGTTACATAGAAATAATTAACTGAAGTAGAATAGAAGTGAATTGACCTACTTTGATTATTCCAATAGCTCCAAAGTGCTGACAGATTTCTTCTTCAGAAATCGAAGGATCCATACCAGATACAAATATAGTATCTTCTTGCGTAACCATTCCATCGTTGCCACCGCCGCGGTCACCGTAGCCCCCTGTAATGTGATAAGAATTAACAATTGTTCTGGCACCACACTCGTTGAAGTAGGAATAATACTTGCAAATCTACTATCCCTAAACCTACTCAAATCTAAACTAACAAGTGGAAAACTTTCATGTCGGGTTGTAAACAGCTAACGAAACAATGTAACATGGAGAAGTGAATTTTGCAAACATTTTGAAATTTCGTTTAAGTTCTTTTTCAAATCGAAATATTAATAAAAAGTTTTCTATGTATCCATTTTGCGTTTTAAATCAATTTTATAGGTACAACTAAACCCGAATTTCAAATATCTACATATTTTACTCCTCTTCTCGAGAGATACCAATTTATTCAGAAGTCATTATATGCTTGATAATAAAACTATGAAAATATTTATTCATTTTCAACGATCTTTTCCCATGTGAAAAGAATTCCTCTTGTGATGTATACTAAAAATTTTTTAATTTATATCTGTATATTTAAAAACGTATGATTATTGTGACATTAGTTTCACCTCATAAATACATGAATTTTATTTGGCCTACTCGTGTCACAATCCTTAACGATATTCGAGGATTATTTGCTGATTCATAATACTTCTGTTATCATGTTTATATAGTACTTTTTATAACTCCTTCATTGTATAAAATTATTGATTTGAGGACATTTTTCTTCTTTTGACCCGTACATTTAGCGAAAATATTAGTACTCGTTGCCCTAACAATCTTAGTAGCATAATGATACGTAGAGAACACAAGGTTGCAGCTTAACATACAAAAGGGCTGCAACATTATTTTTACCCTTACCATTTTCCTATACTTTTGGGGAAGTCTCGACTGATCAGGGGTAGGATATTTAATTCACCAGCTGCCTTTTATGTTTAATTTTATCCTGACGTATGTGTTGGAAATATTATCTATGTGTTACCAGCATGAATGCTGATGAAAATCATTGATAAATATTTCAGTGAAGAACTTAATTACGAAGATTTTCTATAGAAAATGTTCCCTTATATACAATTTCTTCCATATTCTTTGTGATGGTCGGTAAAGTAAAGTTTGATGTTACAAGCGCGTGGCGCATTTATATCTGGGACAGATGATTAGATATCCAGTTAGATAAATATCGTAGTAGCTTCTAAGACTGAGAAGTGCTTGTATCCTGTTATTGTGGATTATGTTGGCATATACAAACCAAATGTTTCCATTTAATGAAAAAAGCAATTGGTGATCAAAGCAGCTCTTTAAGACACTGCAGGAACATCATCATAATGATCCTCTTTTTATTACTTTTTTAAATTAAATTAAGGAATTCCGGGTAAATATCTGGTTGCCAGAGAAAAATACATCCCTAACAATGTTGCATAGCAGCCCTTTCATATAATACAAGTAACCGAGTATTTAGATTGTAAATATTAGAGTGAAAGCTTGAATAGCACCAGACTCGTACAGACAGTCTGGTGCATTTACCTTTGTTATAACCACCACGGCCACCGCCACTGCTAAAACACAGAAGCAGATATACCAATGAGTTGACTCATGGACAGACTGATCGATCGATCGATGCATGGCGAATCAAATGCTGCTCGCCACCTCTCTTCTTGATGCACCTACTGTCTAAATGTCTGGTCACCATATTACTTAACATACTAGATAAGTCAATCGTACATCGTCATGTTCGTTGGTCAAGTCCAGCATGCAAAGATTAACCGTGTTTCATGGCAAAAGGACAAGAATAAAGCAATGCTTTCAGCACAGCCATTGTCTTTGCCAAAGATATTGGTGAAGACAACCTTGTGTAAAATATTACCCTATATGCACCAGATATACATAAAATATTGTATTCAAAAGTTTCGTAGTAAGAGATTACTATAAATTCTATGAAAACTTCTATGTTAGAAGTATAGAGAAAACAATTGAACAGATTATACATTAAAATGAGGAAACTACTCATTTCATAGAAAGAATAACACAAAGTTAATGCGAAATCAATATTCTATTGTGAAAGGACAAAATACATTAAATAAATACCAAAGTTTTTAATTGAAATTTTCATTTAGAATATTATTTCTGATTACGCGAATAATGGTAATCTCTTACAAACACTTTAAACGTCTCTTAATTGTCTAGTCGATTTCAATAACCCTAAGTAGTAATACTTTGACAACAGTGGCCCCAGTGGCAGTATTAACTGCTTTACAGGTATGAGTGATGCGAAATCTTAAATGTATATACGCATCGTACTTTTTACTCATTACAACAGTACAGAATCAGAACATACCATACATTATAACCATTTTACGTCATTTGTCATATACAACCTGTTTTTACCTTTACCAGTTATACCTGTGTGTTAAACCTGTAGGCACACTTCAAACATATTAACGCCCAGAGGGCATAAAACCATTTGCAAAGAAACAACAAGTTTTCATTACTGTCTTAAGAACTTCATTTCATACCTTGATTAATTCAATGTAGTTTACCTTTATATTGATTCTGATTTTTCACGTATAAGTAAAATTTTGTTTATTGACCTTATAACTTTATCGCTTCATCATATAAATATAGATGTAAATAATAAAAAAAATGAACTTACTTGTAGCCACCGCCAGAGCGGTCATTGTATCCGCCGCGATCACCATATCTATTGCCACCACCTCCTCCTCCTTGGCCTAAACATAGATGCACATAAATTTATGCTCTATTACCTTTCAGTAATATCAAAAATCTATGGTATAATTTTTGTAAGCTATACCTCCGCCATAGCCCCCGCTGGAATTGTTACGATTGTAACTCCCACTGCCTCCACCTCCGCCTCCATGCCCATAATTTCCACCGTAACTCCCACTGCCACTATTACCTCCAGAACCGCCCCCACTGCCATAACTGTTCTGGTTGTAACTATTCTGATTCTGCGCTTGATTGTAGTCTGGGCCACCGCTGGAATTGTAACTGTTGTAACTGCCATAGTTGCTTCCAGTACTTGGTGGTGGTTGGTTATATTGATTATAACCGCCACCACCACTGGAAGGTGGTGGATATGAAGTATCTTGACCACCGGAAGGTGGTGGCTGGCTGTACTGATTGTACCCCTGTTGTTGGTAATTTGAATACTCTAAAACAATTGGGAACAAATATTGTTAAACAACATTATGAAATTTTAATAGATCATATTTATATTTAGTAAATTACACTGCACATTTGCAGTAAAAATGAGTAAGTGAATATAAACAATTTTTTTAATATTTTCAAATATCTGTAGAAGTATATAGAAGTATGCTCCAATATTTATGTTTACCACCATATAATAAATATTAGAACTTATATTGCTCCGCAACAAATTAAAGTGTCAAAAAAGGATAACAAAGTGCTACATAATATTTCTCAATCTTCTCCATTCATTTAAATGGCATTACAAATTATCCTTCATGAATTTTATTAATTTCATAGTGATGAAAATTACCAGATATCATGTGCATTATATAGTAACTAAGTAGAAGGGAAAATAAATAGTGCTAAATATTAAAAGGAAAAGTCAAGAACATGTGAAATTGGTATAACAAAATGGAGTAGAAAAGTGGGATGAGGCGGTTGAAATGCCGATCAATAAGCTTATACGTCTGTGCATGCACAGAAGCGTCGTACGTAATTTCACGTGTTGATATACATAACTCCAAAATATATCAATAAATACTGATTCTCCCATTCGATAGCAAAAATACTGAGAATTCCAACAGCGTGTAAACTACATGGAATAGATTTTCATCGCGAAAGAGTATCGTAGGTAATAGCACTACGTATCATCCACGTATTATCCACGACTCGAAAATCTGATTCTTCAACGAAAACTAGCATTTTATTATCGGAATACGCATCGTTGAGTCTTTAACTACAAAATTTGGTTATTTTCTACTTACGGGTGTCCGTCATCGTGCCTTCCTCCGGTAATCAAATCGCTACACGGTAGAAAAAGCACGTAATGGCGGGAACGAAGCGATTCTCCAACGACGAATCTCAACGAGATTGAGCTCGACGATTGAACGGCGTTTTACTACCGGAAACTGGTCACGAGGAGCGGAAATCCTCCTGGTTAGGTGGCGCTGCAGACCTTTTAATCGTTAGAACCTCGTTTGACTAGAGAAGTAGTAACTGACAATTCGAATTTTAAACAATTAGTAGCGAATTATTAGATCGAAGTAATTCTTTTTTTTAGTTAATTTTAACACGCGTAATTTGTATTATTTTGTGATAGCTAGTATTCGAATTTCTCTACCTGACGATTTGAAAGTGACAATGAGGTTGTATGAGCGCTTTCGGGTAAGTTACAACGAAACTTTAAAATCTTTAAAATTGTTAGAAAGGAAATAGAAAGAGAACATAGTGGACATCAATGTTTCAGTATTTTTTATTAATCTTGTATTAGAATACTACAGTCAATTTAAATTTTAAATTTAAATGCAACGTATAATTTTTAATTTTGTTTGTGAATATAATCCACTGACATTTACTTTTACTGTTTTCTTAATATATGTACACTAACATTTATGTTACTTATTTTGTATCAATGACTCAGATCTACGTCCCATTAACTCATTAAGATACTTAATTTTTTGATACTTCATTTACATACATCTAATACAGGAAAAAATCGAAATTTAAGAGAATTCTTTGACAAATTAATACTTCTAATGGGTTCAATCACGGTTGTGCTGAAGACGGCCGTGATTAATTAGTATATAATTTCAGTGCACTTTATTTATACATATAAAATACATATAATCAGATTCTTTGCTGTATATCAATGGTCATTTTTGTGAAAAATTTATATTTTCAATTTTAAAAGTAAATTAGAAATATATAGTCTACTATCATTGAGAATCAGGTATCAATTAGGAATACATTATACAGGAAGTACAAATAGAAGTAAATTGAAGAAAAATGAAGAATAATGTTAAAAGGAAACAAGACTTGTATAACTCTCATATTTTAATGTAATTTACATTGAAAATATCTAGGTATAGTAGTTTTCTGTACACATTTGCGTTTGTAATGAAAAAGGAAGAACTTAATTGTGTTTACAAAAATGGTAGTATTAGGTCAGGAGTTAGATACAAACAGAAAGGGTGAGATTAAAGATCACGAATTGGAATGCTGAGATGGTGTTAATCCTCCCGTGTGTTCAGGACTGTGCTTTTGCTTTTTTCTCTTTTTCTCTTTCTTACGTTTCTTCCTAGCCTCTTTCTCTTCATCATGTCTCTTCTGCTTTTTATGTTTCTTCTCATGAGTATCTGAACCACCAATATCTGTTGTGGTTGCCTCTTGACCACTAGGAACTTCTCCTGGTTTGTGTTTATGTTTTTTATGTTTGTTTTTATGTTTCCTTTGCGGAGCTTGATTCACGTAACGATATTGTTCAGGTAGCTGTACAAACATAGAATTCTCTTTCAATTTCTGTTGAGTATTTTGTTTTTAAATTTTATTTCATGTTACTTACCGGTCCAGGATGTAAACGAAAACCAGCTAGCTGAACACTGGTCAATGGTAATAGTTCTTTTCCACCAATTGGAGGTTTTTCAATTACAGACCTTAATGAACTAACAAAAAAGAAACATAATGTTAAGTATGTTCTGTGATACAATCAAAGTTTATATAAATACCTGTTATCTAAATGACCAGGTCTATCTATAATACCCGGTAAATTTGGTAAAAATGATGAAAGTTGTTCCTTCAGTTTTTTTCCACTAAATTTGCTATAAGAATGTTGTAGGCCATAATGGTCCATTAAATTTGTTGCCCCTGTGAGTTCACTTTCTCCTAGAAATTTGATTAAAGATCAGATGATTTATTAGAGATCATTTTATTCTTCTATATTAATGAAAATGAGAAGAAAATATACCTGGGGGTTCTTTCATCAAATAGAATGGCCCACTATGGACAATAGAAGGATTCTTTCCCAGAGAAATAGTTGTCTTTAAGGTTCCCGTTGAATCTTGACGTGAAACAATAGGGGAACGTGCGCCTCTAGGCGATGACTTTGGTGAATATTGTTCCACTTTACTACGAAACTGATCGCCCATCATCATCCTTTGACTTTATTTCATGGCACCTTCACTACGATTAATGGGCTCTAGCAGAGAGCACAAACAGTTGCTTAAAGTTTCCCACTATCACTCAATTGATGTTTACATTATATTAAAGCATCCAAGATAAACTTGGTGCTACTATAACAATGTCTAATGCACACATAACTTTTGCATTATAATGCACAGGCACCAAGTAACACAATGTTAATGGGAATACACAATTTGACAAGTTATACAATTAGTACACAATATGCAGGAAACATTTTAGAATTTTTCATTTACTTCCATATGAAATTAATATGAAGATTACACAATAAACATCACCATAATCTACTCGCCCACAGGTTAATCAACATGTTATTCGAACATTTCGTGAACATCTTGATCTGATCATTCGTTTCGTTTCAGTACGTAGGTTACAGTTCGTCACATAGCTAAACGTAATAAATAAAGTTTTGCTTTTATGATGGAAATCGAACAAAATTTGATGTCGCTATTAATAATTAAGTGCACTTATTGACAAAAATATTTCCAAATGGAATTGTCTATTAACTTATTAAAGTTTATTGTTTGTTCAGGTATCCTCACTAACCAACACACCCTGTCTTTCATTTTCATCTCTTACCGAAGCACCATTTCATTATAAATTTTTTCAATCCCTATTTTTCGTTATTCGTGTATTGCATAGTTCACATCCGAGACTATACTTTGAAAAGTAGACACTACTTCTTAGATAGGATGAGCATATACAGAGCTAGATACATAGATAAGCAACCATAAACGAATCAAATGCATCGCAAAAGTTCTGCCTGGAAAGTTCGAGGATATTAGGTCTTACAATTAGTAGAGCTAGAGGTCAGAAAAAGAAACTTTAAAGTCGTTCATATTCTTGCCTTTAATTTTTTATTACATATCTTGGTCAGAAAAAAAATCCAGCATTTTATTACAATTATTTAAGTATGCAACAGCATGGATAACAATAGTTACGAATATTTCAAATGCGCATGTGTGAATGTGAAGTACATATTTTAATTGGATACTGGTAAATGGCTTTTTTTTAAATAAAATTGATATTAACTCCGAAAGAATGGGAAATTTACACAAGGAACAATGTAATTTTTTAATAATCCTGTGTATATTTATTTCGATTATGGTATCTGCGTATTATTATGATTACATTGAGGTTATGTATTTTTAAACATGAAACTATTAATTATTTCCCATAGCGTAGCTAAAGTTCAAGTGGAATAGTGGAGAATAGTGTATTCTGTTGTGTAGAATGGTATATAATAGTGTAGAAGTAGTGTATAGTTGTGTAGGATAGCGTAGAATAGTGTAGAATAATGTAATTGCATACAATAGAGTGTAGTGTGTAGTATAGAGTAGTATAGAATAGTATAGTGTGAAGTGTAAAATAGTATAGAATAGTGTAGTACGTGGTGTAGAATAGTATTGAATAATGTAGTATTGTGCCATAGTCATTTCATCTTTTGGCGCGAAAACTGACTCGATTCCTTTCAATTCGTATCTCAATTCTTGTAACGTTACGAACTCGAAGACAAAGTGTTACAGGGAAGTTTTCTTAAAATGATTATTTCATGATAGTTGTATTAACAATCTCTTTTTTCTCTCGTATATATAAATAATAAACGCGAAACTGGTTCAATTTGCACACAGTATATTTAATTACAGCACGAAAGGAGATGCTCATATTTTTTTTACAGGAAGAAATACGTCTAGGTAGAATATAGTTATTTATTTTTTTTAAACTTTTTTTATATATTTCGTTACAATACTATATATCGTTCGATCAAAAGCACCATGGGTTTGAAAAATATTTACGGCGCCGAGCGACACAACGTTTTGATTTTGAAACGCACACGTATATATAGTTGAACGTTTATATGAATGTTTATACAATAATATGCACACATAAATCGTAGATCCGTTCTAAAGTAAAGTAGTTGACACACAGTGTTCTCGTGTTCATTATCATTATATATTCAGGATAATCGGTGTAGTCGATCGATCGAGTGATTCACGACGAACCTTTGTATGGTTGAAAAAACTGTCAATTAATCACACAAAATTTTATTGCACGCAGAATGACACCGAAATAGGTGGTCCTACTTTAGTAGCATATTTTACTTTTTTTAAATATAAAAAGGATCATATTATATAGTAAATAAAACGTGTTTATACTTCAGGAAAGGAAGGTTTTAGGGTGAATGTATATGGAATCTTTTTTTTTCTTTAGGAAGAATAGAATAGGCTACCAAAGTGGGATTACCTATTTCGATATTACTCTGGTGCTATGGTTTCACTGGATACTCTCATCCTCAGACAGCATATCTTTCATTCTTTTTGATAAATTCTCTTCGAGCAAAAATATCTAAGTCTGCATTTTCCTCAAATTTCAATATTATAGATAAAGGTGTTAGAATATATTTTCATAAAATTGATAACAAGAAGTTTTTAGCAAATCTCTCCTCGACCCTGGTTACATATTCTTCTAAAATTTAAACACCATCAAAATACGTTTTCCCTTCGCCTTTCACTCATTAAAATAGTTTAGACATCTTGTGTTACACGAACGTCGAGATAAAGAGAAGGTCGTACAAGAAGAACTCTAGAAACGATTATATTATTTCGATATCGCAAACAACAACAATTGACTAAGAATCCTGATTGAACATTGTATTCCTTTTATCGTTTTATTAAAATGATTCCGAATCTAGCAGTTAAAGCACTAGAGGAAACGTTTTTCTAATATTCTCGAGAGCAGAGTCAATAGTTACCATTTTATGGTAAAAAAATATATCGTCTGAAGATTAGCTCGCAGTAAGAATATAGTGTTCTATGATTCAATAGATCTTCGAAAAATAAGACTGAGCGTGTGTACTCTTTTTATTTTTCTTTTATCCTAGAGCAGCAAAGTAAATCGTTCTAACAGCTTTTCTGCTTATTGTTTCGCTCGTGAAACTGTCTATAGTTCAACGTGATTGAATTGGACGATTCATCCTGTGTGTAAAATCGGATAACGCTCAGAGACCATCGGTCCTCCCTCGAAAATAGTCGTCAACACTGTGTCGACGAAATCCAAAAACTTGATTGATTGACGTTTCTTTAATCGCATAATAATCGATACTTACGTAACGTTAATCATATGCCGATAAATACTGAATATCATCTCCTTCCTCGATAATACTTAAATCTATCACGAATTAAATCTAATTACAGGCTAAACGATCGTCGCGAAGTACAGAGGTACCCAGTTGTAATTACTTACTTTAATTAGAAATTAAGGAGGTAGGTTAAATTTATCAAAGAGGGGAGCGTTTAAATTTAGTCGAAAGTGATTGAAATGAAACATCAGGGATTTCTTCAGTAGCTTCCTATGTAATTCAAATCAGGTACCTTTGTACACTTTCGAATCGCGTGAAAAGTGTCTTTCTTGCTCTCTCAGTCGTCCTTTCGCCTCTTCTCATCAGTTCTCCTCTACAGTTACAAAAATCATACGCAAGCTGTTTCAAATGCATTTTCAGAAAGGAAAATAATACATTCAGTCTCCTCGGAACGTTTGCTGCGTGGAAGGCCGTGGTTCGCTTCGGTCAAAAAGAACGCAGTGTGTACCTTTCTCTTCTCATCTCGCTTTTCTTTTCACTCTTTCGACGAATATGGTAAGACCATGGATTATTTAGTAGAAGATAGTTCACACTTTACACTCGTGGATGTGTGAAAATTCAAATTTCGCGCGCTCGATCGATCTCCCTTGATAGCAATCGTCCTATACAGTAAATTCTCGTTATATGCTCATCAGATTTTATTCGTTACAGGTTCATCGCAATCCCCACCACGTGAAACGTGACTGTATTTGTTACAAACAATCGCCTTCAGTTTAAGGAAAATGGAAATTCGAAAATCGTCTGCCCTGTACATGATATGTGTTCCTAATCAATCCTGAGTGATGAACATCTAACGAGAATTTACTATAATAGTTAATCAGCGATGTTCACAAGCATTTTTTCTGCTATTCAAAATATTACAGCACGAGGTTATAGCGCATATGGATCTCGATCAAGTCGCGGAGTCTCAATTTTCAAGCAAAGTTCAGCTGCGAAACGTGTATCGCATCGTCGAGATATGCATTGAAGCCGCTCATAGTCACGTTCGTGTTTACCATAGTATTAACATTCATAGTTTGTACACGACTAGAAAATTAATTGACGATTATATTTAAAGAGAGGGGAGGGATGTGTCGATGCACCAGCACGTCGAATATAAAGTGTGAATCCGATAGAAGATATGTTGTGTAGCCTTTGAGGTCTCTGAGCTCGAAGTGGACACTCTCAGTACTCGATATAGACTCACTGTCTCCCTCTCTTTCTCACAAAGTCAACTCAGCGGGTGGAATTACAAATGTGAAACCTGAAGCTTGATCGAACTTCAAAAACTGTTATATAAATCGTACCCTCTCGTTATAAGCTCGCCATTATCCTTTTTCTATTAATTTTAACAAGGCAATTCAACCGTGGACACATATAAGCTGTGCTTAGGAAGATATCCAGCACGAGTTTATAACGAGTACTGTCTGAATCGAATGACAAGTTAAAAAATCACGTATCTCTTCGCTTTATTTTCCATTCCAAGGTGCTTTCTGTTATTCTATTCTTTCTTGGGACGAGTTCTTCTTCCTGTATTTATTCTTTAGGTCGTCACTTCATTTGTCCTATCAGATGAAACGCTACGTCTACCTTCGAGCTAGCTTATTCAGAAAAAGAAACTATTCCTCCATCGTTTACGTCAGTCGTAAAGCGGACCTGAGGGTAGTTTGATTCGAGTACTACGATTGTTTAACGATTTCAGTCATGGCGCGATCGCCTGCCTCTCTCGGTGCGCGCCAGGTGCCTTAAAACAGTAACTTCAAAGCGAAAAGGTACAAGAGCACGCTGAAACGCGATTCTTTCACGTTTTTCTCCCTTAATCGTAATTTCTAACACGCTCAGTGCATTCACTTTCCACTCAGATCACGTGGTACCAAAAATGCCACACCTTGCATGGGTCCATTAAATACACATACATCGAACTTACTCGACGACACTTATGACAGTTAAAGAACAACAAAAAATTAATATTCCAAAGAAATATATTTGAATGCATCGATCTACCTGAATGGAAAGCCCAGTTCCAAAAATGACACCCGGTTGCATTGAACGTGTTAACGCAGGTTGATCTTCTAAGTACCTAAAAGTCCTCTTCGACGAATTCCCAAAGAAATATAGTCGACGAGGCGTTTTCACAAAAAAAAAGGAAATGTAATTAAGGGGGATCAGTTCGAGTGATTTGGGAGGATGATGAAGCGGGATATTGTCTCTTCAGCAGGCTCTTGTAAGTCGCGAGTAGTCTTCTGAGCGAGTTCCTTAGCGTAAGAAGTAGTCTTTTCTCGTCCGCCTCTCGAGCACGTATTGCCGCGTTCACAACGAAGACAGGATATAGCTGAACGGAAGGGGACGTCAGAGAGGGATCTTCTCGTCGGAAAGAACGTCGAGATTCCGGTTCGCGTATACGTGAGTCCGAAAACGTTAGCTCGTTACCCTCTTTCCCGTGCCAGGTTGATACATCTTCCCCCGATATTCTCGGCAAACTTCTTATTTTAGCAGTCTCCTGCGATGATCTTTTATCGAAGTCGATCAATTAATAGACTAGGTGGTGTTGGTAGGGGTAGCCTCGCGATTGTGAGCTCGTTTGGAACTGTGATGAGCTGGTGTAGGGATCGTACGCCTGTGAACCAAATCAAATCGATCAGACTTCTATTTCTGTAACAGAGATTGTCTAGATGAAAATAGGGAATATTAAGTGCTTGCAAGATTAAATGTTCTGAATTAGAATGGAATTTTATTGAATCAGTTACTTGAAGAACAGCACAAGTCCAAAATTTAAACCATTCTCAGATAGTCCTAAAAGTGAACCTATTTGGACCTCAGAGTCAAAATGTGCTAAATATTAAATCACACAGAAAACAAGTGGAATACACTTTGGCTCTGAGGTTCAGGTTTATTCCTGGATCTGGATTTTTATTAATCCAGGTTTAATTACAAATTATATTTCTGTATTTCTATTAGAGTCTTCAGTATACAACTACTGTAATCGCGCTACCAAAGTCCTTCCTCGAATAGAGGATTTGAATAAGCTTCAATTCAATACATCTTCGTAATTGCTCTTTTCAAACTCGCTCAAGTGCGTTACCTGCGAACGTTTCCTGGAGACCATAAACCTCTTCTCTGGCGCGTTGTAGTAAGCTTGTTGAGGATAGACGAGCCCGTATTGAGGGCTGCTGTATTGAGAAGCACCCTCGTATTGCTGGCCGTATTGGCTTCCATATTGTTCGTAATAACTGGGTGGATGGGTGCGGATGATCCCAATATCTGACGGCGACAAAGAGTCCAAGCTATAATGGCGGGTGGGATACACGGAGTCCATCCACGGGATCACTATAGGGGAGCGAGTAGTGAAATTAGACCCATTGTCTCGTAGAACTGACAACCCATTGGAAATGAAAGGAATTGTATTGAATAGGCTGAGTGAATCACTTGATGTCGGGAACAGATATACTTGTCATGGACTATTGAATTAGCATGATAAAAGGTGTAGATGCTATTGTGGAGGTCAGGCTTTTTAATTTATTTTCATTAATTGGGCAGTCTGTTTCGTAACATGTGAGACTCACTTTAAATAGTAACTCAAAGTGGATTATCACAAGTTGTAGCCACTTTTATTACTCAAATCATTTTTAAAGCTTGACCAGGTAAGGTTTTAGAAGCTCCACGAAATGTTTAAAGAAATAACAATCTCATTTCTGTGAGTAGTAGATAGTTATTCATTAGAGATATCTTTTAATTATTATTTTTTAGTTAACTCTTCAATATAAAAGCGAGTAATTTCTCTATGTGTAGAATAGTAAAGCTATTTTTCAAAACTTTTTAATGTTCTTTGCTTATCATTACAATTGGCATCGGGTCCTGGTACATATTGTATGTAAATTGTAAAAAATATTGAGCTTACCATTTCGAGGGTCCTCTTCCTCAAGGAAGTTTCCATCATCATCCAGGTTTTCATATTCGTCGCTCATGTATTTGTGCCAGTTTCTATGTAAACATCGAGAATGCATATAGTAAAAGAAATCAAGACTTCTTGAATTAACAATGAAATGCACTCATACCGTTTACGTCGCTCGTTTTCCCAAAGAGAGAAGAGGGTTAACACATCCTCTGGATCGATGTTCATTGCCCTCTTGAATCGCGGTTCTTGGTAAATAGAAACGCTACGAAATTAAAGTTCAACCATTTTTAGCATCACCGAGAAAACAAAATACTAGCATAAATTAATTAATAAAGGGGTCACGTGTAAGCTAGAAGTTATCACAGATGAAAAATATCACAGAAAATCTAATATAAGTTTGAAATTGAATAAAAACAGAGCTATTTCTTCTAGGAAAACAGTAACAATTTTCCAAAGACTCAGGAAAGGGACCACACTTCGCGAAAATGTGGAAGTTTTTTCTACTAAAACCACAAATCCTGAGATCGACAGAGTCCACCCCAAGAAGAGTCTTTATTAAATATCACGAAATTTAAATTAATTTGCAATTAATATATTAATTTTCTTCGATGTCTCCCATTTTCACAAAATTCTACATAATACAGCTAAAAGATTCTTTTACTATCTTTCTACAAAATCTACTGCACGATTTTCCCTAAAAAGAACGATTCATCCATCTCACAGCACAATTCCTTATTCCTCAACTTGAAATCCGACTCGTGTTCGATTGCCCTGATTTCTCCCTGCAGCATCGTGCATTCAAGGCATCGGGGCGCGAAGTATTTCGAATAGCTAAGTTGGCAAACAATAGAACGATCCTTGGGTCGCGATAGGATAGTGGAAATGATCCGCGTTTGCGCCGCTAGGATGTTGTCCTAGGTCAGGTCCGCGGAGCATGCCTAGTGCCACGCACCATTGCGGATGATCGATATAAAGGCACCGGCTAATACTATCAGCTGATTGGTTGGTTATATGCCAAAACGGACTCGTCAGGTGGTTTCATTCAGCTTTTCCACTTGCTTCGCCGGCGCATTCGAGCGTCCGCGGCGTCGAACGTAAAAAAAGGGAAAAGCAACAGAGAAACTGAAGTCTTGGAAGCTTATCATCTCTGACATAAAATTGAAAAGATAATTTCAGTTAATTTTCTATCTATTTTCCTCGAGTCTTCCTCAAGATAAAGAAGCATCTCGAAAAGAGAATTGTGAAAAAAGTGACAGATCAGCTGCGAGAGCGTCTCCTCAAGAGGGATCGCTCAGCGATTTGCATATTCGTGCGTGAGCATGCTACGTTACGAACTATCCTCGCGTCGGCGAGGCTCTCCCGAGTGCAGCTGCAACTTTCTGAATTATCATGCATCTCGCGGAAGCTAGACCAAGTAGGAAGCTTCTCCCGTCAGCTGATTGGCTGGCGATATGTCACGAGCGATAGTCAAGCCTGACCTACTTTTCCTGCCCGGTTCCATTCAGCTTTTCGTTGGACCCACCCCTTAGGAAGGCGACCCTCTTGCGTCACGGGTATCGAACGAGTCTCGATGACTGCACCAAAGTGTGCGTGTGTTCGGGAACACGTACACACGCCCACGCGTCGCCGCTCCGCACGATTTTCCAACGAGCGTGAATATTTTATGGAGACCATAAAATTGGCTCGGGGACGGGACATCTACACTCTGCTCGTCTCTTTTCTCGCTTTTTTAAACGCGACAAATTTTTTTTCGTTATTCTGCTCTACGGATCGCGAAAATTGATTAAAATCGCCCGAACACCGCGGCGTCCATAATTAAAATTCGAGGAAGATCGTTAGGACGACGTTCCCTGTTCCTCGACGGCTGGTAATTAACAATGATTAGGTGACTTCGATTTGAAGGAAAATTTTAGCATCGACTCGCAGCTTTCCCTTTTTTCGCTCAGATGGAAAGTACAGTGTAGGAAGTGGATACAATAAGACTATTAAGGCGAATAAGAGGATTTTCTTCCTGGGAATCAGTCGGTCGTGAAAGCATCGTGTTCCTTGCCAAAAAGTTTCGAAGAAAAACAATCTCCCTCGGTCTCATCGGTTTAACGAGGCTCCATTTAAATACTCGCATCAAAGAGCTCCCGACTTCGTCGCGAGTTTTTCCTACACTTTTTCTATCGCCCCTATTTCGCTGCTCTTCGCTAGCCTTTCTTTTCTACGGACAGAAAATTAGCTTTGTCTATGAACGCGTGTGTGCGTGTGTCTCTGTGTGTGTGCACTGTGACCTGTGACATTTATTTACAGGTCAGGCAATGCATACTTGCGCGGACGGTTTTCCGCGTAAAAATAAAAGTTTGACGTAAGGAGCTCTCTCTCTAGCTGACATTCAAATAATTGATCATGCTCTGACGTATCACTGCGTTACGTCATTGTTTCGACGTCAGTTAATTAATGACCGCGGTTTCTCGTGCGTTTAAGCCGCTATAAATACGCCATCGATAGCATTCAACTTCGTAAATACTTGTTATCGATGTTCGATTAGAGTGACGTGACGCATTTCTTTTAACTTTCCCACGTTTCTCATAGATATACCTAATGGGGGACGTAACAACCCTTGGATAGCTTGGAACGATTATAAATGATGGGGTTCAGGATCTCTCTGAATGTCCCTTGAAATCAGGGACAACGATACCATTTCTAAGACTTCGAGGACCTCTAGCTTTAAATAATAGGATCAATTGTCTAGCTGAAGATATCTAGTGAAATATTAATTTTCCTTAGACTCCTCTAAAATTCACAACAGGTGTTTGTAGACAAAAATTAGACTAAACCCGAAATAATTCAGACACTAATGTTAAAACGTATTCCACGTAGTAGAATAATTCAAAGTTACTGGAATTAATTCGGGTAATTTTCTGAGACTCAAGGGAGCCCGAAATGAGATGCAATCGATAAGAGTAATCGACAGAGAAGAGACAAGATCAATGGTTATTTCGGTTGGACAGTCCTCGAGCAACACGTTTCGTTCGAAATGTCGGGGAGCGAGTTCAACATACCCCTGCGATTATCAAACTCCGATAACGAGAGCCTCTCCAAGTCGTATCGAACGACTTGGTCGTCAAGTCGACCGCCGCCGTTCCTGCTGAGGGCAACGCCCTCGCCAGCCCTCTCATCCCCATTCAGAAGAAACATCGAAGAAAAAGAGGGATGCCCCGAGAGCAAGAGGGCGAGAAGGGCGAGCAGGGGTGGAAATTATGGGTGGGTTGCCGAGTCGACTCACCCTGGCCAAGTATCCTTGTTCCACAGGTGAATTCGCCCCCGCTGCATCTCTACTATCTAGCTGCTCTCGCGAGACGCGTCTTTATCCAAGGAGTATAACGTGTTTAAATTGTTTTTCAAATGTGTACATTCAGCTACCTTCAGTTTATTTAAGAATACAGTATTTTTTTCTTTCGCTATAAGCTCATTACTCTTTCTACTATTTCTAGGTTTTATTTTTAGAATTCACGCGTGTGAATTCCTGTCTTCGAGCTACATTCTAATGTTTAGGTAATGTCAAGCGATTGTAAACTGGTTAGTCAACTCTAAATATTAAATAAATATATTAAGTACATATATCCAAGGCCTGTAGAGATTAAGAGAAATACAATTGCTCGAAGCAGAGTATCCCGATTTCTAAAAGTTAAACAATTATATCTATCTGTATAGTCATTCGATTGTCGACAAACAGAGTTTCCTTTTCTTTTGAAACAAGCTATAGTGTAATAACTATATGATAATTACTAAAAAGTTCAAATGGGTCACCACTGGCTAATTTATTATACTGATACAATAAAATGTTCTCAAAAAATCAATTGAGAAAATAAAAAATATTTAGAACATTTTCGAGAAAACTGAGGTTGAATTATAGTTTGATACAAGCGTACAGAAGTACAGTTTTAGGCGCTTGAACAGTACATGGGGCTGCATAAGCAGCTTAATGAGTCACGAGTTTACGTGTAGTACATATTATACAAGGTGAAAAATTTCTGATTTATTGTTGATACATTTGACTCACCTTCTCTTCGCTTGTCCCTGCACAGACTGTTGCGTAGTTGCTGGTGACTGATACGAGGGGGTGGCAGGTTTCACAGTGGTTGACCCAACGATCGTGCCTTTCTCGGACCTCTTTCGCCGATTTTCGTTCAAGTAGTACCGAGAATATGGAAGAACGTCCCAGACCTGAGGCATCTCGTCGCCCAGCTCGTTCACAAGCACCTTTCCATAGCTGAAACAAAAACAGAGGTCCGCTGTTAGTATCCAGTTGGATTGAAAAATTGCTATCATTTTGAGGAGACTTACTCGTAGTTCCTATCGTAAGGAGAAAAGGATTCATGATCGTACATAGCCTCGTTAGGCGTCTTGGAATGAGGGGACTTTTCTTCCTCGACCAAGGCTGCCTTCAGCCCTCCCAGTCCAGACGCAGAAAGAGTTCCTATAACATAGAAGGAAGAAAAGTATAGATCATGAATACTACGTTTTTTATTTATTCATAATTATTTTTCGAATCCCTCGATTCTTACTTTTTTCTGAGTTTGAGGTATAGGAAGAGCCCCCATTGTTCTCCGTTTGACGAGTCTGATGATTACCAAACATTAGCATCTCCTGTGCTCGTTTAGCTAGAGAAGCGAAGACGAAAGATGAAAGTTGATGGAGAAATGATTTAAAAAAAAATTGGAAATTAAAGTATCTACAGTAGGACCTCGACTAACTTTAACATAAAATTGAAAACTAGAATATCTTCTTAGAGATCAATTTTCTAATTTTTGACTCTTTTTAATTCTTAATTCGAATTTTAATATTTCTACCGTAATATTTATCTTCTAACGCGTCTTACGTTTTGGTCTCATAGTTTGTTCAGTCTTTTTCGCCTCCTCCGACAAGTTTGTCGGCAATGATTCGCCTATCATGATAAGGGAGCAAAGAGTCAGTAACCACACCCAATCGCACATCATCTGAAAAAATGAATTTCAAACGATCAGTGAAAAATACTTGCAGCCTGTGTGAGTAAAGTTTTAAAGCAAGCTTGTGTCAGCTGGAAATATTTTTCAAAGGGATTTAGTGTTTACAGGTACATTTTTTATCGAATTAAACGGGTCAGAGACGTTAGATCGTCAGAAAATGTTCCCTCCGTGTACAGGTCGAAGTTTACGTTGCCCCGCGAGCGCAGGCAAATGAAGACAGCAGGTCACTACGAAGGAAGCTTAAATGTCACATAATGCGAAATGTCAGGAATCTATTTCCATTGCATGTAAAAGATTAACGGGCATACCATGTTGGAGGTACTATAAGATGACTGCGAATCTTTTTCTCCGATTTCGAAGATTCAGAATTAATTGGATTGCGACATAGCAGGGGAAACGCGGTCCTTCTCAATCAGAGTTCAATTTACGCTCAAATTAATTCTAGCGACGGTGCAAGATGTTAACTTAAACCACTTTAAGCGAAATGGTTTTGCCAGTTTCGAGTTAGCTGCACGCTACTTTGCTACACAGAGAAATGCCAGACAGGAAGCGCTCTGGCCCCAACAAGTGGTGCCGATAATTCAATTACGAACAGCCCTCAGCACGAGTAATGAATTTGCGTCAATGCACGGAGGAGTTGTTGATTAGATGTGCAATTAATTAACCCCGAACAGAATCGATGGCAGTTTCGAAACTTATAATCGCTATGGGTATTCCATTGGCTCGAAATGTCAGAGTTCAGAGGTGTGCTTTAGCAGTTCGCGCAAGTGCCATTTAAAAATGGGATCTGATAAGCTTCGAGTGATAACGATACATTAACGCTAGCACCAGTCAGTATTCTATATACGAACGAATTAACAAACACAATTGTACTGTTTTATTTCAGTATTCAAAGTCGAGTAAATTTGTTTAAAGAAGGAGGCTAATATACCCTCTTCTTTTATTGATACTTTTGATTTTATTGATACTAACGAGCAGCCACGATGAATAAAACTGGTCTCGTCAAGCTTTCTACAGCGGGATTTCAATAAAAGCAATGAAAAATGGAAGGGAGAATATCGCCGATATCGTTGAACAATTAAAGCAGGCCAGCAGACAAAACCAAACCGGATATAGTAGACCCAGAAATCGCACACTTGTTGCGTCTAGAAATACTATAGTCATTTATCGCGTTTGTGTACGCGTCTAGCGGCTCGAAATTAAAAATGCATTCCATTGACTATACTCTCATTGACAGAAGCAAGCATCCGCGATGTATCGAGATCATTCCCGCGAAACATAATTCTAATAGATCTCTCGATCATACCGCAGCCCGCTGTGTAATTACAGCAACTATTCTATACAGCATCAAAGAGTATAAAATGAAGTTCTAACGAGACTTGGAGCTCCAACACGAAGGGAAATAATTACAAGATATAATCGCGAATCAAAATCCACGCCGTGCAAAAGTTATTCCTGGCTTTCTATTAATAACCGTACCATTTTAAGCCGTCTTTATCTCACGAAACTCGAGCAATTAAATCGATCAAAAGATCGTAATTTGAATTTCCATGCTGAGATCGATCGAAAAGGACGATAAGGGGAGAGCTATTTAGGGGATGTTCCTTCACCTTTCTTGACGTCAAGCCTTTTCTCTGTTTCTGGTCGCCCGGTTCCAAGCCTCTCGCGAGTCCTCTTCTGGTCCTCCAAGGATGCAGAGAACCTGCCTGCTCGGCTGATCGAGGTAGAATGAACGTTGGGGCCGAGTAGGGCGACTAGGAAACCGTCGGAGGGTACGGTCGATCAACCACCCCCACCTCGATGAACGAACACCCCCACCCCGTGTGTAGACAACTCCTACTGGCATTATACGAAAGGGGTGGTGTGACGCGCGCTCGCTCGCGACTCCATACACCCCCAGCAACACAGGACGCGTACGCGTTTCTATTGTCCCACACGAAACGCTGCCCACGCGATGACCCGACCAAATCCTCTGGTTATCCTTGAAATCTTTTCCCTGCGTCTCATCTTGGGGTCCCTTTAGTGTTTTAAGACGGCCGTTCTGGTGGAGGAAGGAAGAGTACGTTTTAATTGTTATGTTCTTCAATGGGAACTGAGGAACTGACTGCCTGAAACAATCGAGCCTTGTGAGATTATTGTTACGGATACAGGGTGTTTCAAAAATACATGTGAATGCTTCAGAGGATGAATCTAGACACTGCAATAAGCAAAAAATGTCACGTGAACGTATGTCCTATGTAACTTACTACTCGAGTTATGGGTGATTCAAGAAAATGTTTGAAATATCCACTATGTCCCTCAACAAACGCTGGCTCGAAAATATCAGGTGTTCGTCAGGTGATATACTCTCAAATTCATTGTGTATCCTTTGTTGCAGTTCGTGTACATTATTTACTTGCATTGGATACTCGATAAATTTTAAATGGCTCCAAAGGTAACAATCTAATAATGATCTTCCATAACTCGAGAGGTATAGTACATAGGACATATAACATTTTTTACTTATTTTAGTATGTAGATTCAGCTCTTGAGGTATTCACATGTATTTCTAAAACATCCTGTATAGTAGCATTATAGAATGGAATAATTCAATTGAAATTGTTTTAAAAATCTTGTGGCTTAGATTCCTTAATGAGCAGAGCCCGAGAGGTTCCTCAGAACGAAGTAGTCTGGGTCGATGTTTATTCAGACGCGACTCAGCGCCTACGTGTCAGACACATTCGATACGAGATTTCTATGACCTAACTCGAGGGAAGCTGTTCACTGGCAGAGAGAAATATTTTACATTGTACGACTTAGCTCGAGATTTCTCTGATCACGTCGTTCTTAGAAAACCGTTTTCCAAGAGTGTCCTTAACAGCAGCTGCGCTTTAACGAAGCAATACGAAAAGGGTCCAAAGAGCCCTTGAGGAACAAAACATCTCGGAGATCCTTTCACCGTCGCCTCAACGTCTCAAACTGCTTCAGCGTTAAGGGGCGTATTCTGAGAAGACAGATACTTTAATTAAAATGTCTTACGGAGCATTCTAATTAGATCGTGTCTTTCAAGGAGGATTCCCCTTTTCTGGGAAACGAGGACTTTCCCCTGTATGGCTTTTTTTCAATTTATCGTTCGAGTTACGCCATCTTGTATAAGCATTTCGACACTTTCACATTATTGAAATATGTAAAATGCACCAAGTAAAATTTTATAATACAGTTTTAGCTACAAATCTCATCTCAGACGATTATTCTAGGTGTTCCAAACTGATGGTACAAACGGAAAGGTGATTCTACATGAAAAAATAAGTCGAGAATATATAATAAACCTTTTTGATATCGTGCTTCGTTTTTGAGAAAATTGAGTTCAAATTATGGTCGGGTGCAAGCGTACGGAAGTACAGTTTTGGGTTCTTGAAGGGTACACAGGGTAAGGGGACACTTGGTCTGATCACTGTCTCTACGGTACGCTAGAAGCATTCCCCTGTCCCCATTTACCCCTCAAACGCCTAAAACTGTAGTTCAGTACACATGTACTCGGTCGAAATTCGAAGTCAATTTTCTCAAAAACGAAGCGTGATATCCACAATTTTTATTCCACATTTTCATCGCTTTTTTTCATACACAATCACCCCCTTCTCGCCTGTACCATCAGTTCTGATAGTCAAATAAAAAACTGCAGACATTTCACGCACTTCCAGTAACGTGAGAATGTCAAAATACTTAAGCATGGTAGCGCAAATTAACACGCCTGTCAATTAACAGGCCAGTCTCGCGGGGAAAATATTTTTATAGCGAGGTCTTTTATGCTGATCCTACATCGCGAGACCGTATTTTCATCGCAGTCTGAAGCACACGGGAATATTGTGCCGGCGTATTCAGCCCTCTCCGAGCCACCCTTCTTCAGCCCCCGCAACAGGCCGAAGAACACCCACGCCAGCCGCGTAACGCCCACGAGCGCCCAACGCCCACGCGTGTTTTTTCAGCGCGTACAACGGTGGTAGAGAGCGGAGATCAACCGACGCGGGAAAAACTTTCTTTCCTTCTTTGTCTATCCTTCATAGAAAATGCGCGAGGGTGATCTATCGACGATGATTCAATGATACAGGGCGCAATGGAAGACGTTCATTTCCCGCGAGGGTGATAAGTTGTTTACCAATTCGACACATTTCATTTCTTCGATCGATCTGTCTTCTGTCGTTCCACAGACGCACGCGGGAGGGCAAAGGTGAACGCGATCCTTCTACTCTCGGGGGCGTACGGAGCTACGGTTCTCGGAAACGAGCATTCTTGAGAGGAGTGTTTATTCGAGATACGAGGTTCCTTGGTGCACTACGTGTCTCTGTAATTGACCTATTTTCAAAAGAATCGGTTACACGCTTGCGCGAATTTATGCGGCCAGGAGCGCAGCTTCTTTAGCACCTTGCGGGAGGATGTTGATCTATTGCTATGATCGGTGGAGATTGTGGCTGAGAATAATGTGCATGGTTGATTCGTTTTCTGTGTCTTGAGGATGCTTTTTTATATATTTTTTTCAGTTAGAATCGAGGGAAGAACAGTCAGAGAGTTTATAACGAAAATAAACCTTGTTAAAGTTTACGATTTCTTTCATAAGTCCCTTCAAAAACTCAATATGTGTACTGGAATAATTCTATGGTATAATGGAATAAATCTTTTGTTAAAAAGAACACTAATCAATTGAACGAGGGTGAAAGATGCTATAGTACTTTTTTTACTCTCCTAGAGAAAGACAAAAATTGACAAAGGTTTCATATGAGAGATAGACATCTCCAAGACCCAGTGTGCCATCTGAAAAATAATACGATCAACATATTAATTCAGAGTCCTTCGCTGTATCTTCACCTGAACTTCCTCAATGAGCAGCCCAGCGCCATTTTTTGTATGACTCCTGACCACCCCTAAGATCTAGAATTCGTATTGTGGAAGCGTTTCTGCGTAGCGTTTAATTTTAAAACGAACCATCGAAGGTCGTCGAAAGACAGGCACGCGATCGTTGCTATTTTCCAGTGAAGTCTCGAGGAAAATAACGCCACACCCTCTTGCTCGGCATCGGGGATGCTCTTTCCCCTGCGTCTGAGGTCGTGTCAGCGTTGGAACGCGCGTCTTTTCCACCGAGCAAAAAGTTAATTCCCGCTTGTCCACGCTCAAGTTGATTATCCCGCGGAGGACATGACCCGAACGGGGAAGGTCCTTCTGGTGAGTAATTACGGTAGAAGTTCGGTAAAATAATATAAGTCGACGTGCTCAACGTCCTAAAGGTTGGTCCCCATTGACGTCAGCCGTTGATTCTGGAAACGACGAATCCCCGTGCTTCGAGGACTTAGTGGGGATGTTCGCGTCGCGAGGAAATCATCCATGGGAGGGGTTTGCGGGGGTGTATCCAGGGACGTTGTTCGAGCACTGGCTCCAGGACCAAAATAATCATTTCCAAAGGGTAATAGACAATTACCACGTCGCTGACGTTTAAGAGAACTCGATTTTCAAAGGTTGAACACCTGCATGAAATCTGACCTTTAATATCCTCGGTTGACTCATCGAAGTTTTAACACCTGTCTTCTTTGACATCTTTTATCTCTTTAATACGTTTCTTTGAACTTCTACTGTATCGACAGTTTTATTTATTCTAGGATTAATAGAGGTTTGTATAGAGTTGAAAGAATTAAAATAAAATGGGAACCTCAGAATTCTTCTATGAAGTAACAAAGCATAAATCCTATTGCTGAGATATATTTGGCTTTGTATATTGAAACAAAATATCAGAATGTTTTGATATAATAAGTAATAGATTCTGGTTTGAATAATCGTGTATACGTGTAGGAGACTGTAAGCGAAGTAGTATAAACCTGTGCTAGAACAGGCTTTCCAGGCAGTCGCTACTACCCTGGAAAGTGGAAAATGTAGTCAGTCGGGAGAAGGGGACATCCCGAAGGAATAGATCGATGTTTCAGTCTGTGTAGTAAAGGGACGCCTGTTGATTTGAAGCAGGAGTAGCTTCATTCATGAAAATGGCAAGACGCGGATACCTCATGGTTGCTCGAGCTTTTATTATTTTTATTATTATTTGATGAAACATGAAGTATTGACTAGATTATCAATTAATTAAAATAATAATAGCATTACCATAAAATTATAACTCGAAGATACAGTACTGAAGTTATAATATTTAATTACATTCATGAAAAATTAATATTAATTTTGATGATGTTTCATTCCTTTTTTTTTTGAATACTTATAATATCTGTATCTATTTTCTTATCATTTTTTTATATTCTTATCCTTTGTTTTATTATTATTCTCGTGGCTCCGTTAATTATCATCTGCACTACAGTATTTACAGTGAGCTTACAGTCAGGAATCAGTAATGAGCTTATAGAGTTTAAGAAATATCTGAGGTCACTTCGTGAGATAAGAATTTGATGCTCTCTTATTAAAGATGAAAATGAAATTACACAAAATTCTGGGAGTACTAAAGAAGCTCACATCGAAGAAATACTATATAGTTTATACTTTCGATCTACATAATATATCCAACATTATTACTGAAACACTACATAAATTTCATAGATGAAACTTTTAACGCGATTATCTAATTTAAAATAATATTTAGAGGCCTATTAAATCATCCACAGAAGTGAGATATTTTAAAAATATTTAATATTATATCGTAAAGTCCGCGTTATACGTTCGCCGCTCAGAACCGAAACAAGATGGCAGTGGCAATACCATTCCGAGTAGATTAAATTTGTAAATACGGGGCTCTGTCGCGAAAATTAACATAAAACATTTTATGTATATGAGAAGATTGCACTGCAATTTTTTATGAATAAAGTTTTATGTGTCGAATGTAACAATAAAGCCTGCGATTGAAAAAGATTAGGAACAGAAATATGGCACGAAGATCGTACAGTATTGTCGATTATTGTGCAGAGGAAGAAGGGCACAGATGTGGCTATTGCAAGAAACCTGACACAAATTTCAATCGTGGCAAGTAGAAATATTGTGAACTTAATTTAATCTCATTATATTTTAGTACACAATCACGACATTGAACTTCCAACGATAGGTTATATTATTTATAATCTGACAGCTTATACATGTCTGTATACGTATATGTAACTTTTATTGTCATTGTATTGGTAGTATTTTGACGTTCTATGGTGATAATATGTAACTGAAACGTTGTTCCGTGTACTATGAATCTGATGCGTTGTAGGCATGTGGGCACATACCCTTACTGTGCAAGACTACCAAGCCTTGATAGACAGAGGCTGGAGGAGAAGCGGTTGTTATTGTTACAAGCCCACTATGGATCAAACTTGTTGCCCAATGTATACCATCAAGTGGGTAAAATAATTGGAAAGATAATTACTCTGAAGGATAAATCATATTGCATATAATTACTTTGAACTATTATTACTTATAGATGCGAAGCCTTGCACTTTAAAATTTCTAAGTCACAGAAAAAGATTTTAAAAAGAATGGGAAAATTTTTAAGAAACGAATTGCATAAGGATGATATGGATACAAGTGAAGAATACCAAGCTGACATAGGTAAAGATATTTTTAGTTTTTGTAAGCGTGCTATTATTATCTGTAAATTATTTGATTGTAGACATTGGAGAAATTCCTAATTACAGTAAATACCAACAGAAAGCAGAACAGAATGTATCTGAGATGAATGTGAAATCTGTTGATGATGAAGTGAATGAGAGATTACAACTAGGTTCATTGGATAAGGAAAGGAAAGAAAACGAATTAGAAATTCAACAGAAACATTCTGAAAGTGTGCCCTGTGCTTTGAAGACTAATGAAGATACATTGTGTAAAACAGCAGAAAGTGTACAATCAGTAGAAATGAATCCTAATAGAACACCCTGTAAGAAAGCAAAACTTTTACGTATAGAACGCAAGCAAAAGAAGTTATTGGCACAGGGGAAAACCCAAGAAGAAATAGACGCTATTTTTAAAAAAAATAAACAACAGAATCAAGTGAAAACTTTAGAAGATTTATTTGAAGAGATGTTTAGTGGAACAAATAGACTAGAGGTAAGAGTTATGCTTGTCTTTTTAAGTACTTTTACTGAATATCATGCTTTGAGATTATTGTGTATTGGTCCTCTTTTCTCCAATTTTACTAATATTTAAGATAAAGGTAAACAATGGAGCTTACTGTTGCATATTGTTGCAATTATTTTTCTAAAGGTAGCATAATTTTTGCAGTATATTTTTTTGTTTTCCTAATTCAGTATTTCTTAAGAAGATAGATTCATTATTATTTGGATAAATTTATTTTAAATTTCTAACTTTTGTAAGCTGAAACTAGTTAGAACCTCACCAATGAGCTCTGGGTACTTAAAAACTTCAAAAAAATCGTATGAAGTGTATAAGAAATATCAAACAACAATACATGGAGTTCCAGAAGAGAAGGTTACAGAAAAACAGTATAAAAGATTTCTCGTGAAATCCCCTTTACAGGTAATTTTATAGTATCCCTTTTTTACAGTGTTCAGTCATCATAAAGCTTTTAATATATCAAACAGAAATTAGACAGCTTAATTAACAGTCTATATTTTCATAATATCATACATAATTATCACTTTGGACACTGAACAATATGTTAATTAATTGTAACTGAAAATTCATTGTAATGTATAATTGGAGCAAAGTGGACCACAGAATGATTGTCATGTTTCTATTAAACGATTTACGAACATAGTTTTTATAAATTATTGTATACATTTATCAGATAAAATTGGTAAGAGTATTAACGGATGAATTTGTCGATACACTCGATGAAAGCGTAAACCTTTATAAAAAGTATCAAATGGCTATTCATAAAGAACGACCAGAAGAATGTGACAAAATGTCATTTTTCGATTTTCTCGTGAGAAACAATTTACAGGTATTCTTTATGGTGTTAAACATATTAAGAATTATGTATGATATTATAATCGCGTTTCCTTTCTTTTATGTTTTTTTTTTTTTTTTTTTTTTCAAATACCCAGTTTTCATTTAAAAGTTTCATTATCTTCTATAAAGAGAATATACAACTAAGGAGTTTGTTATTTTGAAGCCATGGACACCGGATGATGGACCACCAAAGGGATACGGTGCCTTCCATGAGCAATATTGGTTAGACAATGAATTAATAGCAGTCGGAGTAATAGACATATTACCGTCATGCATTTCAAGTGTTTATTTTTTCTATGATCCTGCATATTCGCATCTTTCCCTTGGGACATTTAGGTTAGTATAACTACTACTAATAATCTATTAGGAATTCGTTTCATAATACTAATACTTAGTGTGATACTCTTATCTAGCTCCTTAAGGGAAGTGTACATCACAAGACAATTAAATAAAGTAGCAAAAGACTTGAAATATTATTACATGGGATTTTACATACACTCCTGTCCCAAGATGCGATATAAAACTCGGATGAAGCCGTCAAAACTGTTATGTCCCGAGACTTACGAGTGGTTTGATATAGAACCTTGTTTGCTAAAACTAGACAAACAGAAGTACAGCAGATTAAACGATGATATTGATGCGATTGATAAAGATGGCATAGTTGACGTGAGCAAGGTATTAAATGAATTTGTATTTATAATATACTCACGTGTTCTTCATCAGCTAATAAATGATCTATCTTCAGGTATTAATTTTATATCGTGAAGTAGCAATGCCGTATAGAATATATAAGGAAAGAGTCCAGCGAAGTACTATGAAAGAAGAAGAAAATGAAATTATAGAGTATGCTACATTAGTCGGATCGAAGTGTGCGCAGAGTTTGTTACTTTATCGTCGTTAAAATACTAACCCTACAGAAACTTTTATCTTTTCTTTCTAAATGGACTTTTGCCTGATATATGTCACTACACTATATTGTTATCAAATAACATTGACACTTAGGAAATTAAAATTAACAGCTTCGAATAAAGTATTTGTGATGATGAATGTATAGTACATTAATAAAATTCTTACGGAACAGTGATAAACTCTACGAAACGCTATACGCATGTTTTGCAATATTTATTCGTTACGTATATCTTGTGCGATTAGATGAAATACTCAATAGCGACACATTCAAAATTTCAAGTTATGGTTGACCTGTTAACCGCGTATGTATTTCGTCATGCTAGGAAGACAACTCCAATTGACATTTTTCGTCATGGAAATTTTTAAAAGTAACAAATGAAAAGCGATATTCTTGTATTACTTAGACGTGACAATATAACTTCTCACTGCAAAGGAAAGCAAAAGTCCCGATCGTGAAACGAATTGAACAAAATTCCGCGATTAACAGGTTAAGGAAAACGAGTGATGTAATGCATTTATGTTATTTACATAATATGACTGATTTATTCGAAATAAATATTGCACAGGATAGCATGCAGAACATTTTGATTATGCACATAAATACTTTACATTTTTCGGCATAAATAATTTCATTCATATCACATATTTTCGCTAGTACGTTGCCTGCACATATGATTACGGAATGAAGACAGAAATTGTTACTATGATTTAAATATATTTATTCAATAACGAAACACTCAAATATCACATTCTATCATTCTAAATCATGTATAAAAGAGAATTCCAATGGACATACAAACTTTTTCGTGCGCGATTGTACGATGAACGTCTTGTACTATAATTTCACGGATTCTTATTTGAGAGACACATTGTGTAACGCGTATATACTTAACGATTCTAAAATATTTACAATCTCTTCCATGTCGTCAAGATATTATTTGTCAACTTACAAAGATTCTATAGTAAAACCAACTTCTATTCAAAGTGAAAGTTTAAAACGCAACTACTTTCCTAGAGTATTCTCGTTCCAAAATCACCGTCACTTGACGAACCGCATACATAGCATTTGTAAAACTTTGTAGCTCCTCAAATCGTTACTTTCTCTCGCCTCCTTCCGCGTCGCCCGATTTAACTTCGTTCCACGGTTGTATATCTCCACTGCCGCCGACTAGGAAAACAATCATGCAGAATATACAGACTCCTGCACCGATCCAGAACAATATTTGCCACTTCTCTATAGGGTTCTACGATAGAAAAAAAATATCAATGAAAGTAATTCGCTGTAAAAATGTATAGAAACAGAATGTAATTATTAAAAGCTCAGTGTAAACAAGACAAAGCAATGTTACGTTAGCGAAGCCACTTACACAAAGCAATGGATGAATTGTAAAATCTCCCACTGGATGTATTGATGACACACATACCCATATATACAGTTGTTAAGACGATGACAATGATGAAACGCTGAATGATAGTGTACATGGAACGGTGTAGCGATCACGGATGATGCGACTTGTAGGTACTTCTCGTACTATAGGTTTCATGATATAGAGACAAGTAGTACCCACGAGTCGTCATCACCACTCGACAAATAATAATATGAGTGCGATGGTTAGCAAGACAGGCTCCTTAGTCTGACATGTTTGCTTCATTGATATTGACACTGTGATTAGTAGCTGTGTGATGGGAATTAATGGGCACTACATCGACACGCGCTACGAAAAGTAGCATGTCTCATTTGTCTCTCACGAAAAAGAAAACATTTGTTCTCAATTTGTCCCAAAATATGACATAAAGAAATTTGTATGATTTGGTGTGAATAAAAGCATGTTATGTGCTATCAAACATCCAAATGTGATCTTTGTGGTGAAACTGTGAAATAGATTGCTTCTCGTGTCAAAGTAGAAACACGCTATATGTAAGAAAAGGTGAAATGTATTCTTTCTCTTGGATAGTCGAAATATACTAATTTTCGTAAAACAAATATGCTACTTTTGCTATTTTTCGTAACGCAGATCGACATATTATATTGTCACAAAAGCACAGAGTTAATAGGTAACAAATCGTCAAATAAAAATTCTAAAATAGGACACGCGTGCGTGGAACCATAGCGTTAGTGAAATCACGAACGCCAATTGATTTTGGATGCATCGCATACACAATTCCCCAGTACTGCCCGTACTATGAGTTACGCAACAGAGTACAAGGCTGGACTGAGTTCTCGAGTATGCCAAGAGCACCTTCACATGTAATAAGCTGTAACAAGATACCTAGCGCTATATCACTACGACGAGCGCGCAAACAAAAAATTATATAATTCATGCGAATGCTTCGACCCGCGATTTCCCCACAAAAATATGTATCGTTTCGCAAGTGACAAAGCAGTGAATGCAGCGAATGAACTCGATGAAATGGACATCGCGAAGTGTGAAGCGCGCAAAAAGAAAACTTACCCCGTACTTCCCAGCGATCTCCTCGACCAGAGGCGGAATGACTATGCCAGATGCGCAACCAATTGTATTCATAACACCATAGAGGAATCCAGCATAGTTTGGCGAGAGATCCTGATTGTTAGATAAGTTAGAGATGCTGGCTGCCCCATTGAAGCCTAGCGCCAGAACTAGGAACACGTTCGCGAGGACTAGGTCACATCCGACGTAGCCAACCAGGATGAGGAAAATGCCTGGTATAAAGTGAGCTGGAAGCACAGAAAAGTTCATCAGTCTCATGAACAGGTATTTCACAAAAGAGGGCTCAAGTTAGACTACTTACAGAACACTGTGGCTCCCTTGCGTAGAACAGTAATGGAAATGATCTCTTTGTGCTTTAATGTATCACCAGCCCAGCTGAAAAAGAACCCGAAGAACATCCTCCCAGCCCAAGGAAAACTCGCGGCCACGCCACCCTTCGTGAGATGGAATCCCAAAGCTTTTGTCAGGTACAACATCATGCCATTCTGATAGAAGAATAGGAGGAAGATGTTCCCGAAGTGGCAGAAAATCAAACTGATAAAAGGCACCGAAGTGAAGATCGCCTTCAACGGTGTCTCCTTTAGCGAAGGTTTCTTTGCCGTCACTGTTCCTGCTTGCGACCTAAAACATAGATAGAAGATACTTTTAAAATTCTCTTTTCAATTAACAAAATATAAGAAGTCACATCAACTCACGTTAGAATGTACTCCTTCTCTTCGTCGCTAATACCAGGATGCTCTGCAGGCGAGTCATACGCGAGGAGAGCCCAGAATGCTATCCACACCAGCATAAGCAACGACGGAATGTACCAACCGTTCTCCCATTTCAGAGTTTCAGCGATCGCAGCCACCATGGGGTACGTGAAGATAGTACCAAAGGTGCCTCCCAGCAGGGACCAAACGAACCTTGCTTTTTCATGCGGAGGCGACCACCTGGCGACCAGAGTGTGACACGCTGGGAAGGTCACTCCTCCAGTGAAGCCAATGATTATTCTCGAGAAGAGAAGAACACCCCAGTGTATCTGAGCGAAGATAGGACTTAACAGCGACACCAAAGCTGCCACAATAGACGTCCAGAGGATCGCTTTCTTAGGACCCCATCGCAGAGCCATTATACCACCCAGGAAGTTTCCAGGAACGTTTCCATAACTGTAAGCTGCTATCAGTTGCCCCCGAATGCCTGGCTCCCAGTTGAAGGGCAGACCATTGACCAACGATATAGGTGCATCTGCAGGACGAACATCTGGATCGTTGGCATCCCTAGGCAAGCGGATGTTCGCTGCTCCGTGGACTATCTCCTGCTCCATTTTCTTCAGTCTCTCCTCCAGGATGAAGTCCTCCAGGAAGGCCCCTGGGTCTATCAAAGAGAGCGCTCGACGCGCCCTGGAGACGCCCTGTTGCGCGCAGGCACCTCCCGAGGCATTACCAGCCACGGCCTTGATCATCGGCACCGCCAGGATTGGCATTTGCAAACGGCACATGTAATTGGTCCAACAGGCCGTGAACATCATCAGGCAGATCAGCACTCGCGAGGGGATCCATCCTGCGGAAAAAAATGGGATCGGTGAGTTCGATGATCGGCGAACTGTGACACTCTCTCGTCAATGGAGCAACTCCTAATGAAGCGTTTGTGCGGTGAAACTGGTTCAACTGTCGGAGGATCGGAATTGTCTTCCTGTTTACGCTGCTGGCTCGACTTACTCAACAGTTTCCACGTTAGCGAATTCGAACCCGTGAAAATGTCAGAGACACCAGACACGCTTTGCCCCATCGATCTTAGGAGAAATATTAGATATCGAGGAAAATATCGCCGACGAAAAACTGAAACTGATGGGATAATGATTGACGGGAAGAAGGCGACAGATTGCCATGCCAACTATGATTGCTCGGTGTTTGTCTAGTTTTAATGATTCTATCTACATCTTCAGTTCGCTGATGGATTACCTAACTGTAAAGCTACCTAATTTTTTGGGCGGAGCAGGAAACAGAATATCAATCTTTAAATTGAAACTTGCGAGGAGGAAGCGTTTACCTAAATGATTAACTTGATACTCCTGGCACGATTGCTTGGATTCATGGATTCACACGAGGAAAATACGCAAAGGCGCCTTTCGTTTTCGTTTAACATTAAAATGGAACGTACATCGCGGCTGGTAAATGATCAAGAGAGTTTCATAAGCCGCGTCTTTTCTTTTTCGATATATGCGTGATACGATTTTGCGTGCAAAGGGAGACACGAACAGACGGTGGATGTTACGGACCAGCTTTTCAATTATTTAGAACTTTCCTTTTATTATACTCCTAGCCACGACACAGAGCGATTTCCAAAGAAAGTTCTCGACCACTTTCCCACCATTCCTCGCCTTATTTACAAACTAATGCCACCGTGTACTGATATTTACGAAATCGTTATCGATCGAATTCTTCCTTCGAACGACGATGCAACCGACACTTTACTGCGCTTTAAGAATTCACTTTTATGTGAAGAAGATAACTGGAGGCGCGAAGTTTCAGTCGTTTAACTGTCACAGCGAACCATTTGAAGGACGTTGGGGGAAAAAAAGTGTTATAAGCGTTGACGAATTTGAACGAGTAACGTTCATGACACGATAGCGGATCCTCAACCGAAAATTAGCTAAGCGATATAACCGATCGGCGTGGCAACGCGGTTGAATAACGGGTATGAATCGAAAACTATGCCGAGAATTGCGGGAACTATGCGAAACATCACAACACTCGTCGATTTCGACAACCGTAGAAAATCGAATAGGAATTACTGAACGTTCCACGTAAATAGCTCCAATGCCTGGACTGTTAGCAGCGAATGGTCCGTTCAAAGAAATTTCAAACGAATTTTTCTTTTTTATCGAGGACGATCGATTAGAGGAATTGAACTCACGTGAAAAGATCTGCCTGTAGATGTGCTTGTAATACTGTGGGTACATTCTGCTTCGATCTGGACGAGGGATTCACAGAACACGTAGCAGAAGAAAAGATCCTGGCGCGGAGGACCGTTCTTCAAGACATCTTTCCTTGGAACTGCCGGAGGACTTCTAATGATCGATTGTTTTCAGAAACTTCGAAACGACGCGAACCCGAATAAGTTGAAGGAGTGACTGATGACATCGGTTATCCAGCTCGGCTATTTAAGGTGTCGGCTAGGGGCAGGAAGTGGGGACACCAGGTACATCCCTTCCTTGAAATAGGAAAGGACGCCGAGACCTAAAGTTTGCCACGGGTCATTTCCGTTCAAGAACCTCAAATTCGACGAAATGCAAAATTTCTTTTACTTATGCAGATATCTGCAGTTATTCGTTGAAATTAAGGATCGAAGCAGATAGTTATTTATTTATTTATTTTCTGTTTTGAAAAAAATTCCGTTTGAACTCAGCGAGAAAGAGGACACCTGTTTTCGTGGAATATTTATGGTAGTCGTTACACTTTTTATATATCACCATTTAGGTTTCCTTTAAATCCTAAGAGTTCAACGTACGATTTGAACTCTACAAACAGATTTTATAATTCTGAGAAGCAGTTATTGAATTATATTTTCAATTTCTCCTATTTTTTATTGATGAAATGAAAGAAAGACAAATAATTCTCCTTTTTCTTGGTAACTTGTATTCAATCACGAGATCGTATGCAAATGACATGTAAATATTGTATTTAAAAAACGCCCATATATTATGAATGAAACTTGAACAAGTATCAAATACGTCACTACTGAAGAAATCACGTCTAACACAAAACACGAAATAGTAGAGAGGAATCGTTCGCTATTGTCATTTGCTTTGCTCGCTTCTGATTTGACATCGCGGAGCGCGGCTTCCTTAATTTTCAATAATTCGCTGGCGATTTACGTAATTCCACGACTTGCGGGCTGCAATGGAAATGCAGGTAGTTGCAGCGAAATTTCGAGGTCAGATTTTCGTGGCATTACGACACGGAACCGCTAAAGAATCCAGCAAAGCAGCTCAGCTGTTCAAGATAACAAATTTGCGTTTCAGCACGTTGACATCGAAAAACGAAAGGCTGTGATTAGAGTGAATGCATCTTCTGGCGAACTGATGTTGCCTCGCTGGTGGAAAACGAAACGCCTCGTTAGCGCTTCAATTGTTTACTCTCTAAGTTTTCATAATAAATTTATTTGTGTAGATTTAGGAAGTAAGAAGTTTTATTCATTTCGCAAAACTGGAAGCCATTTTAAGCTGCAATGCAAGGATTCGAAATAAATAATAATTGCAAAATATTAAAATATGAATGGGAATTGAATCGAATTCACTGTACACCGATGCAATTACTGTTATACAAAGACAGCATTGTCTTTGGTATCGGTAAACTTTCGCTAATCGATATGAAACGCAGTTACTAATAACAAGTTTCGTGTGTGTCAGTCACATTGTTAACTGAAACAGGAAACTGTACCCATACTGTGTACGTCCGCGGCGACAAGTAGAGGAAATTGAAAAGGAGATGTTCAATTTTATTTACATTTTATACCGAACGTTGTTTCAATTTCGAATATCATTCTAATTTGAAGTAGTTACTGTGATGTTTACGTTTGGTAATAAAACCGACGCCTCCTTTCGAGAATCCCTTACTTATCACTAGACTGCTGATTTATATTTTCATACACAAAATTAGAAAAATGGAACCTAATTAAAGACATGTTTCACTTTTCAAGTATCACAAAGTGTATTTATCTTTCGATAATTTCTAGATCTTTTCATACTATACAGATTCTACATTTTTGTACATACTGAAATCTCTCATAAATGCGTAAAAGTGCACAGTCTAAGTACTCATCGCTTTTCAAATCTTTATATTTGTGAAATTCAAATCATTTCATTTGAAATCTTCAAATGATGTTACTAGAACTCTGAAAATATGCATTATTCCAACAGGGTCAGGGTATAATTTCGCTCAGGCTCGTTGATTAGAATATTTCGCGCTTGTCCAAGCAAACTGTGAAGTACCTCAGGTAGCCAGTTTGCACAAATTGCAGGGGCTGTCCTCTCCGAAAAATAATTATGCACTTTAACCGTTAGGTCGTCTTAGTACCATTCCGTACCCTTCGGCAATAAACCGCGCATTTCCTGGCAAAATCCTTCGGCTCAAGTAAATGGACAGTCCTATGTATAGACTCATTCAATGGGCCAAGCTACCTGAATATATTTTCAAGCTCGGCGTTACGTGCCGAACAGAAATTTCGGAGCTCTTTCGAACCCTGCGTTGGCTTGTGCCCCGACAATGCTTTGCATTTTCGAGTTCTCCTAATCGAATACTACTTGTGCCTTTAATATTCAAAATTTAAGCGTATACCGAAATTTGCATTATTTTTTCTCCGAAATTGTACATAAGAGAAAGAACAAAACAATCGATTCGTGTGTACCTCTGAAACCTTGAGAAGTAAACGCGAATATCCTTGTCGAGCGGTTGAAGACACTGGAAGTCGTTGTACAAGGTGTTTCCAAACATGTGGGATATTTTTAGGGGATAGGTATTAGACACGAATACAATGACTAAATTCATTTATCGAATGACAGAGTTACGAGTAAAATGATGATCCCATAGGAGCAACGATTCAAATAAATTTTTCTATAGTAGCCACGGAAGGAAATTCGTTAAAAATTGAAAATTTGTCAACCACTTACATTAACTAGACATTATACTTGCAAATATAATTATATTAATGCAATCAACATAAGAAATAGGTGAATTAATGTAAAGTAAGAATATTGAACTTTTTTTAATATTAATTTTCGATAAAATTCAACTCCGTGATATCAGAATAAATGTACCATAAAATGATACATTTGATGTACAAGAAACAGTGTTAGAAAGGAAGAAAAGTGATCTTGGATTGGTATTTCCTCACCCGTGGACTGATACTGTTCAGTTTTCTTCCCAAACAAGAAAGACATTCCAATATTAAAAGAAAAAGAAAAGTCAATTACGATAATCTCAATATCCTCCGACAATACCAGAGTAAATTATCTGTCTGTGTACCTTTAAATCACAGTGAGTCATGATTTGAGACTGAGATTCGTAACAAGTTCAGTGGTAAAAACAATTTTTTGTACTCATTTACATATTGTCGCGTGCCAGCTAATCCCATAACACAAGATCGCTCAAGAATTAAGGAAAATCCCAGAGGGGACTATTGCAATGGGCTTTACTCTTTTAAGTGGCTACATACACCAACTTAAATGGATAAAAAGAAATCGATTTCTCAAGAATATTTATACCCGATCACATTTTACGTAGTTACTATCCTTCAGCCATATTCCCTGAAATATTTATTTGAAAATTCTCAAAATTAACGAAATAAAAATTAGAATAAAAATCACTGACGACACATTAGCCACGCTTGGTTATCATATTTTAATTCCACTTTCACCTAAAGCGACGGTGAGGTAGCCACCAGAGAATGACAGTGGTCAATGGTGAGCCGGCAACAGTGGTAGGGATGTCGGAGATATCGTAAATATTATTACTTTGGCTTTGGCTACTAGGCCTACTAGGCCAGCCTAGATCACGCAGTTCTGTTTTATGAAATCCTCTCAAAAATTACATTCCTCGTATAAAGTAATTGACTCAGTACTCTATCAGTACCCAGTAGTCGATCACTTGAATAAATAATAATATAGCGTTACATATTTAACGAAATAAATCGGAGATCTGACGTAGGCAGAATGATCCTGGTTTGGTCAGTTTCCTTTTTTCCTTGCTAAGCGTTTGACTGTTCGCAATTTCGCCTCTCTTTCTTAGTATAGGTAACTGGCAAGTCAATACTTCCAAACTGTGCTATCCTCTGCCGAAGATACCTCTGCAGGTACGAGCTTTTCAAAGAGTACGAGATTTAGGAATTGACCTGGCTTAGGCATCGTGTCCTCGGTCGCAGTAAACCCGCATTTCTCTGAATTCATTACTGAAATGCAACTACAATAGCCTGTTGTTCCTTAACCACCCTTCTTACTGAACATGTATGCATGTATAATTATTAAGTTCACGATGCCCTGGACGATATTTTTCATCCAAAAAAAGTAGACATAATACGATAACTGTTTTTCCTCGTTCTCTAAAAGTTCAAGTTAAAAATGATCTTTTCTTCTAAATAGCGTCTTCTGAAAACTGCAAGTGATGACGTTGACATAATGTCAAGGTTGTTTTCGTCGTAACACGTTCGTTGCACGTCACCCATACCTGGGTGACGGCGTATACTTTCGTGGGGCCCCATCACCCAAATGTGAATGAAGCTGTTCTTGTTGAAGTTCATAGGATTTTCAGTTGGGCCCGCTGAAAAACCAAATTGCGCTGGGCGACGAACGTGTTAAATAGAAGTATGGAATTCTAAATTCTGAAACATCTGAAGGTGCGTTGGCTTTTGGGTGTCCCAAAGATTGGAGGTACAAATTTCTTTTCTAGGATAATGATTCTTCGGTGGCATTCAAAATCAAGCATGTAAACAAAAACGACTTTTATGTACGTTACATATGACATACATATAGTGTTATTAAATCAGTGATCATATTTTTCTTTTTTTTTGAAACAACAAATATTTTTGTACGAACCATAATAAAAATGTTATAAATTGTGAAAAATAGGTACCTAGGTATTTAAAATAAAAAAGAAATATATTGGACGTATGGATCGTTCGAATAAATGTGATAATACATTTTCTCATTGTCATTTCAAAAAGTGTCCTTAATAAGGTACGACTTCTTTAAATTAATATAAACATTTATTGGCAGATAAAAAATATCAATTGAGAATCGTGACGGGTATTTTTTATGGAATCCAAAGTCCAGCGGGTAAACGATGAAGGTGGAGGAACGTGCGATCTGCGATCGTCTTTTGCACAGTTTGCTTGAAACTGTTGTCGTGTAATGTTTTGTTACTGTTATTAGTGAAGTTACATGAAATATGAAGACTGGAAATCAAATAGCCGCGGAGTCCCTGAAAGAGCAGGTAGCGAATTTTCTCGTTTTTCTACTTTTACTACTTTTTCTCCTTTTTCAATAATTCGATGCTAAAGTACCACTTTTAAGGTTATGTTACGTATAGACTTATCAACTGATAATACTTAGCTACTTCTTGTTGTCATCGTAATATACACTCTCAGTTTGATACAAAAACATTTATTACTTCTTCGTTATTACTTTTTGTTCAGTTTTTTCAGTGCATATATATATTTCTATTCCTAAATGTATATGCAAACATAGAATACATATGTATGTATAGTTACAGATATAAGAATATGTTATATTTACATATACTGTGTTCACAAGTCTTATCTTATCATTAATGACAAACATAATAAAATATGCAGTATTGCAGTTTAAGTAATTTCAGAGTACTTTGAAATATTTATCGCGTTCGACATTACTCTTGGCATGTTTGCGAAAACAAAACTTGTTAACAAAGAAGAAATAAAACGCCTCATTTTAAAATTTCGAATCAAACATTGTCAAATTATCGGAAAAATCAGTAATTTATACTAACTCTTTTATATAAAATATTTCTAAGATACGTCTGTATCTTCTGCATCTTTAACAAGAAGTAAATATAAAAGTCGTAAATTTTCTGTCTCATCAGTATTCAAGAAAAATTTTAAGAGAATTTCATGGTGATGAATTAAGGAAATACGTCAGTACTGTTATTATATAGATCAATTTTTTCTGTTGAATAATTTTATCGATGTACGTACGTAGATCGAAACAAACCTTTTATGTTTTGTACTTTCTTTTTATTCAAATAAATAAAACTACTTCACATAATAAGCATTTGTTTTATTTAAAATGTTGAGCCATAATTCGTACGTTAGCAATCACGATAAAAATAATAACACTTACGTTTTACCGATCTTCTTATAAGGGGAACACGCTCTTCGTCGTAACCACGAAACATGCTGTTCAAAGTTTGTCGCACGTTTCGTTTAATTGTCGTTAATTCACTTTCCTGATTTATTGGAAGTTGTAAAAATGCATGCAGATAGTTTTCAAGTGCACGTGTCGTCGTAAGAAGTGTCTACTCTCTTCCCCTGCAACGTTTAAAGTAAATTTATTTTCTCAGAACAATGGGATAGCTTCCCTGATAATGAATACACATGACAATGATGCGCTCACAAAGGCCCTCGAACGTTTAATATCAAGTTCAAGCGATTGTTTATTTCCATCGATATAATTAACCTTCCGTTTGCCCTGAATTTTCATTCATTAATAATGGCCGAAAAAGTGGGTACACGAGCATAATTTATAGTTTTGTATAAATTGTAACAGCAGATACTGCATTCTTAATTTAAGACTGTCTTTAGCGCGTTTATCACATTTGGTGACCTCTGATCGCACGACTACCCTAATAAAGCTGCGAGAAAAATGCGTGCATTATACATCTACAGATGCACACTATACACATACTTGTATTTTATCGTTTTATCATTTCTATATACTATTCCACCATATTTGTATATATCTGTTTTATTATTTTTATTGTGTCAAATTTTTCTTTTATTCGGAAAAAATTATATTATCATTAAAAAATACTATTTTTTATGGAATTTGAAGTTTCTCAAAAATGTTTCAGCACTTATTTTCTTATTTCTTTTTTATGTTTAAATCAGGGCGTCGAATATGTTTTCGGAATTATGGGACATCCTGTAATCGATTTAGCTCTCTGCATGCAAGCTGCAGGTTTGCAATATTTAGGATTTAGAAACGAGCAGGCAGCGTGTTATGCCGCTCAAGCTTATGGATACCTAACGAGTAAGTTTATGTACACAAAATTGAGAATTTCTTATATTTTTTTATTGATATAAATTTTTAATATTCTTTTTTCTTCGTTACTAGGGAAACCAGCGGCAGTCCTATGCGTTTCCGGTCCAGGGTTGCTTCACGTTATCGGTGGTATGGCCAATGCTCAAGTGAATTGCTGGTGAGCGTTATTTATATTTAATATTATTAATTAAAAGTTTATTTACCTTATAAACAAAAACACGTACTAGAACTTCCATTGATACAGCATGCCGCGTGGAAACTTATTTCTATTGTGAATGCACTCGATACACTCACGTTAATCTAGGTATCCTCCATCTCTTACGAAGATAGTAATCTTATATCAAACGATTATGATTTATTATGTAACCGTGTTCGTATTTATTGTGCCCTATTATTAAAAAAAAATCAACATGTTAGGTAATGATTATGCAATCATGTCCCATATTAACTATATCTAACGACTCAAAAATATGAGAGCTATGACTGCAATCCGAAATTCAGCTAAAATTGTTAATATTGCTAAAGTTGTATATACTGTATTACAGGGTGTATATACTATTCAGCAATTTTAGCAGCCTCAGCTAATTTCGGACTCCAGCCTATATAGAACCATGTTATAAATTTCGTGGGACATTTTTGGAATAAACATTATTACTTATCTTTATTCCAATGTTAATAGAAACTCAAGGATGTAAATTTTTATATAGGCCACTTATAGTAATTGGCGGGTCGTGTCCTCAGGATCACGAGGGTATTGGTGGTTTTCAGGAATGGCCACAGGTAGAAGCCAGTAAACCCTATTGTAAATACGCTGCCAGACCCCCGCAGGCAACGCTCATTCCGCTCCACGTAGAAAAGGCTGTTCGTCTTTCTACTTACGGTCGCCCAGGTATATTTATTTTCTGCAGTTGACTTCGGCGGTACGAAACTTTTTCAGAGTTCTTCATCGTTAATGCTACTTCTAGGCGCTGCATACTTGGACTTACCAGCCACTATACTAACCCAATCGGTGGATGAAGATAGAATATACAAAGTAAACCCTTGCCCGCCACCGCCGCTCGTATATCCTGATCAACGATTAGTCGAGCAGGCAGCCACTTTGCTCGTACAAGCAAGGAAGCCTCTAGTCATTGTTGGGAAAGGTACACTTTCGTGAAGTGGCTCTGATGATATCATAATGATAGTATAGATTAGGTAGTAATGAGTTCGAAATGCTGAAAATTACTTTTTTCTTTGAATTACATTACAGGAGCCGCTTATGGCAGAGCGGAAGCAGAGGTTCGTAGCCTCGTGCATTTAACAGATATTCCTTTCTTACCAACGCCAATGGGGAAAGGAGTCGTTCCAGACACGGATGAACGATGCGTTTCTAGCGCGAGAACATTCGCATTGCAACAGAGCGACGTTATTTTGTTACTCGGCGCTAGACTGAATTGGATGCTCCATTTCGGCCGCCCGCCACGTTATCAATCTAACGTTAAAATAATACAGGTATTGCATTTGTTTTATGAAATGACTGACATAAATAAATAGAAAGCTAATGTTACTTTAGATTTTAGATTATAAGACTGAAAGTAAAAGAGTGAAAGCCATCCTAAATCTAAAGGCAAGGATTAATCGCAAATAAATAAAATAAATAATATTGTTTTAGATTGATTTATGCCCCGAAGAACTGCACAACTCTGTTCAATCAGCAGTTGCAATTCAGTCTGATGTATCGACGGCTGTGGAATCTTTGATTACCATTCTAAAAGCGCGAAAATGGTCCGTTGGTAGGAGTAGTCCCTGGTGGAAGGACCTTTTAGCTAAGTCGAACCACAATAAAACAATGGTTAACGTAAGCATTGAATTTTCGGATTATAAACAACTAGTACACTGGCTTATTTTTTTTTCTATGTTTCTGCAGAGAATGGCGATGGATACTTCTGTACCCTTAAATTATTATACTGTTTTTAAACATATTCAAGATGTTATTCCGCCAGGTTTGTATTTACACTTTTCTATGTAAATTAACGTGGATAACTTTAAAACGAATGCAGAAAGTTAATGGAGAAATATCTTCTTTTAGATTCCATCATTTGTTCAGAGGGGGCCAATACGATGGACATTGGGAAGACGATTTTATTGAACAACGAACCGCGTCATAGATTAGATGCCGCAACTTTCGGCACCATGGGGGTGGGTTTAGGTTTTGCCATCGCAGCTGCTTTGTATTGTAAGACCAATGCACCTAAGAAAAGAGTATTTTGCGTGGAAGGAGACAGCGCATTTGGATTCTCTGGAATGGAAATCGAAACAATGTTTAGGTATTAAAATCAGTAAATGTACAAAACCAAGATTATATTTGTAATAACATTCTATATTGCAGGTATAAATTGCCTATCATCATTATTATTGTAAATAATAATGGTATTTATGGTGGGTTAGATAATGAAACTTTCAGACAAATACAAGCTTCAGGAGAACCTACACAAGTGTAAGTCTCATAATATAATAAATATTTACAGATATATGCAATATATTGTACATACAGGGTATTCCATTTAATCTGACCTGAAAGAGGAAAAATTAAAAAATATCTATATCAATTTTTAGAACGCCACCGTATTCTTTAACGTCCGAAACGCGTTATGAAAAAATGCTGGAAATGTTCGGTCATAAAGGCCACTTTTGCACGACCGTGCAAGATATACAACAGGCCATAAAATCATCTCTTAAAGTGAGTGTAACTCTGTGTTCAAAGCTCAGTGTTGTATTTCTGTTACTATTAAAAAATGTTTCTTGTAGGTAACTGATGCCCCGAGCATGATAAATATTATGATTAATCCTCAGGCTGATCGTAAAGAACAAAAATTCAATTGGTTAACAGAATCAAAACTTTAACATTGTAAGAAATGACATTAAATGTAATACCAGTAGTGGGGAGGAAATATACATAATGGTGTTCATTTAGGTATAACACTGAGGTGAAAGGAAGATATAATATTTTGTATGCTTATTTTATTTTTTGTATAAAAAATATCCAATTCTATTTTCTTAATAAATGCAAAACATATGGATAAAGTAATTAATCGTGTAAGTTCTTGTTAGATATATTACTCAAACAGTTTATTATTCTTTCTTGAAAATCAGCAGGAGAAAGAATAGTCCTTAAGTTAGATGGCAATTCGTTTTCATTTTCAATATTACTTAAAATATTTTCAACATCTATGCCCATATTTTCAGCTATTGTAGTTAATATTGTATTTGCATCAGTTATTGCTGTCTGAAGGTGTCCATTTATGAGCCCATTAATTGTATTTAGCTCATTTTGTCTTAGGAAAAAAAATGAACTTGTTTTATTCATTATTCATTTTTATGTGAAAAACGTATTTAATACCATGTTGTCATTAAACTAAATCAACTTGTAGAAAAAAATATTACAACAGGAGAAATGTGCAAAACTTACATTTCTAATACTAGATGATTAATAGAAAGTAGTTTTTTCTGAATTTCAACTTTGATATCATATTCTTGACTGGTTTCCGTCATGTTCATTCAAAAATTTCAGATTCACAAATAATATTCGTAGCAACAGGTGTAATCTGTAATGTATCTAAAAGCACATAGTATATGATATGAAAAGTTTGTGGCTTTTTTTATAAAGATAATATAAACAGTGAAAATTTAGAAAAATAATAAAACAGATGAAATCAAATTTAAATATTTGTACCAAAAATGTTGCAAAAAAAGAACCAAATCATTAGAAGCTTTATCTCTCAGTGCAAGGAAAAAACAGTGCTTAATAAATGTAAGTCCCTAACCCATTTCTATACAAAATGTAATTTCTAAACAAAAAATCAAAGTTTTACATTTTACATTTTACATTATAAGTATCGATTCTAAGATTTATATTAACTAGAATTCTTTATTCCTCTCGCTACATATTATAAGACTCTTGAGACATCTTGTATAAACAATTTGTCTTTGAAACATACCTTGTTTCAGCAAAACAGAATATTCAAAAAGCAGCTGGCGTATAGCGCGACTACCTAAACACACACGAATCAAATGCACGTCCAATTACGTTGTAACCAATGACGTTTCTCTATAAACAAAATCAAATGGCGTTTAAGAAATTACAGGTTCGAACCCATTGAGTGCTATATTTTCATTGGCCATTCTTTTAACTTAAACAAATAATATATAGAATTGATTCCACATGCGTTTTCAGTAGACTAGACGATCGTGGCAGGCGACTACACACGGCATGACTCACACGACGATAGCGACTTTGCCAACCATACGTTTGACAACCTTTCGTACCAAGTTGCATCGATTCACGATATTTCGTTGAATGTAAATACAGTTGCACGAAAATCGTGTAAAATTTTCCCGCGTCGATTCTGTGGAAAAACTGTCCCAATTAATTGGGTCAGGGACCCGCGGTTGCTAGTAGAAATAACGTTCTACCAATCGCGACACGTAAGAAACTGTTGACTATCGTTTCACCAATGTATGCAGTTGACGTCACTTAAAATCGTGCCGCATGAAATAGGAACCTTGAAACTGTAAATTACCGTAAAAAAAGTCATGACACCGAAAACATTGAGCAGGGAATCGAAGAATGAAACAAAACGTATCGTGACTATAATGCACAGAGGCCCGTAAATTGGAAGCCGTGGACGCTTGAGGTTAATCCTTTTGGTATAATCACGCTTCAAATGCTTGCGCAGTTTCATCGTAATTTCGCTCTGGTGACTGATTTTTTTATCAGCTGATGAATTCGATATCGTGCCGTGGAATCGCCTGACTAAACGATCGTTGAGGATTTTTTCTGGTCGTTTGTCGATATTTTATATTGTCATGGCAGATTTCGCGTTGAACGAACTGAGCGGTGATCAGACCGAGAAGATCCTCCAATTCCAGGTGAATCATTGTTTCATGTTCTATATATCCTCCTGTTTCAAGTTCAGTGTTTGGTGTCACTGTGCAACTATATCACTGCGATGCTTTCAGGATCTGACTGGCATCGAAGACCTATCCATTTGTAGAGACGTTTTACAAAGGCATAATTGGAATTTGGAGGTCGCTGTTCAGGTAGATTTCTCTTTTTCTAGATTCTTTGATTACATCGATAGAAAATTGTAATTGACTACAAGCATATTGGATGATTCTAGCAACTGGGCTAGGTTACAGCTCTGTTTCAAATGTAGTTCATAGAATAATTTTGTACCATTTAAGAAAAACATTATGCTCCCATACGACAGGATAAAATGATCTTATATTCTTGGTACCAATCAAATTACACAAAAGAAATTATAGAATTCCATTTAAGAAAGATTGCAACTGCACTTTACAGGTGCACAAGTGCACTTATGAAATAAATTATGTGATAAACTGATGAAGCTTGTTAAATAGGGTAGCATTTTTTTCATTTATTCTTCAAAAAAGTTCTATTTTTCTAGGAACAACTGAATTTATATGAAGGACGACCATCAATGTATGCACAAGATTCACGATCACGACCACCACAAGTTGTTGACGACAGTAGTTCTAGGATATACTTTCATTATTCTGGAAGCTCTAGTGGCAGTGGTAGTTATTTATGGTATATCTTTTCACTCTGTTATGAAAGAGTGATTAGTATCCTACAACTAGTTCTTTCAATATTTAGAGGAAATGCTAGACCTGGTAAGTTTCTGTTCTATAAGAATTAGTCAAAATTTTAATTTATTAAATAACTTATTTATCAATTATGTTTCAAGTATCCTCTGATCCTGTAGAAGATGTAATTAATTTTATCCGATCTTACAAAGAACGGTATGGTAGTAGTCATCCTGTTTTTTATCAAGGCTCCTACAGCCAGGCTCTTTCTGATGCGAAACAGGAGTTACGATTTTTACTAGTTTATTTACATAAGGATGAGGCTCAAGACATAGATCAGTGGTGCAGGTAATTTTTATTTGCTCATTTAAATCTGAAATATATGTATACGAAGATGTGAAATCAATTTCTTTTCTACAGGAATACATTAGGTAATACAGAAGTAATTCGGTATATAAATACACGCACTCTGTTTTGGGCATGTAATGTACAATCTGGGGAAGGTTACAAAGTAGCGGAGGCTCTTAAACCTGGCTCTTATCCTTTTTTGGCCATTATTGTTTTGAAAGACAACAGAATGACAATAGTTGACCGGTAACTAATGAAATTTAATTTTTTCATTTTATCGCGTAACTTTTAAACGAATAAAAATCAAAATTTACACGCGTTGTTATTACAGGATAGAGGGCACACCATCTCCCACCGATTTAATATCTCGATTACAAACAACTATAGATCACAACGAAATCAATTTAATACAAGCACGTCAGGAAAGGTGAGTGGAAAATTATACAGAATTTGATTTCACTTATGAATGTATTAAACACTAAAACTCATTACATATGTAATATTCTTAATATACAGAGCAGAACGTAGTGCTGCGCAATCTTTACGTCAACAACAAGATCAAGCATACGAGGAGTCGCTACGTGCAGATCAAGAAAAGGATCGCAGAAGAGAAGAAGAACGAAGAGCACGAGAGGAGCAAGAGGCTAGGAAGAAGGAACAATTAAATGCACAAGAATTAGAAATTCAGCGCATTCGTCGTGAAAAAGAACTTACAATTCGTAAAGTACCTCATGAACCAGAGGCTAGTCATCCTCATGCGTGTCATCTTCAAATCAAACTTGGACAGAGAACAGTGATAAGGCGCTTCCTCATGTCTGACACAATAGAGGTAAATTTGATTATTTCTTAAATGTGTCAATTATAAAATATTATTAATATCGTTAATATTATTAAAATTTCGTTAGGATGTATATCATTGGATATTCAGTCAACCTGATTCACCAGCGAATTTTGAAATAACTACAAGTTATCCAAGAAGAATTCTGTACCCCTGCAGAGAAATTTCAACATTATCAGCTGCCGGATTAACTCACAGAGAAGTTCTACATGTTAATGACTTAGATGATTAACCTCTATTGATTTTTCAGTACTGCATTCTTTGTGTTTAAGTATCATTCCGCGGGAAAAATGATACTATCGTAAGAGACATTTATCAAAAGATAATATATATATATAATATATATATATTTGATACATTCGAGTATTTAACGTGAAGCGTAGTCAGATAATGGGAGTGCAGTTAGAACAAATTCATAAAATATATCAGAGAAAAAGAACAGAATCAAAAGACCGTCTGTTACGTTGCAGCTTCTGTATAGATACATTTATCATGTACTGTGAATAATACGCTCACTGAAATACACATTAAATAGGAAAGAACAGATTTTGTTTTAGAAACTGAAAAGGAACATATATATAAATACAATTTCACGAAAGCTGTAAACCAAACGTTTATTATATTTGTCTGAATACTTTTTAGCTTAAACCAATCTTGTCATAAGCTGAATAAGAAATGTAAAGTAATTTATAAAATAGATAAACGAGCAGTTGCAAATATTATAGTTAAAGCACAGATTTAATATGTAGTTTAACGTTTTCCAGGGATTAAGAAGAAAGATATGATAATGTTGCGTTGTTTTAAATCTGTACTTTAAATATAAAAGGTGGTAAATTTTCTAAGAAATATGGTTCCTTTCACACTTTGTCGTCTACGCAGTTTTAGTCGGTCTTAAAAATGCCACGATATGTTAGCGAGAAAGCGTTTTCGTATTAGATTTGTCTAACAACCGATTATGTTCGGGAACAAATTTCTGTATCAGAAAGAAGTGAACTGATAATAGTTTCTCTTAGAGGATAATTAGATTCTTTTTGTACATCGCTATTTTATCAACATACACGTAACAATGAAAATAATTTTCTTTAGTTAAACGATGTCTTTCGATATTTTGTCATTAAAATTTAAATTAAACGTTGTTTTACGCATATATATTTTAAAGTATATTGTCTCGAAAAAAAGAGTGGTTGCCATGGGATGTTCAATGAACTTTTCTTGTTTTATCTGTGAGTTCTAAGGAAATTGATTTACATATACATTATTATTAGTTTCTAAATGTTGGGGTTTTGGAGATGAAACGATTATCTTTCTAAAATATTTCCTTAAAACATTCGTTAATTTTTGTTCTTTTCTATACTTTGATTTTTCTATACACAAACAAAGGAACAAAAGATAAGCGTCACTCACGAATTTATATTGCTCCTTCTGAATGTTCTGTAGAATGGTATATTCAAGAGCAATTCATAGCATTTATACATACATATATACATATACATATGCATATATAAACCGTTTGATAAAAAAACAAACACTATCTGTGCAATGCAGCAGATTTGTTATTTGATTAAATGTAAAACTTTTGTACACATTTTGTGATCTAGTTTTGATACATCTTTATTTTCCTTTGGATACTCTTCTGTATATAAATAGAATGCTCAGACATTGATTCTAGCTAGTGTCTGATGCTGGATATTGCTACTTTTTTTGTTATCTAATGCCTAAATAAATATATTTCAAAATATAAATGTAGTGTTCGTAAATAATTTATTAGGACATACTACTTTGTATTACATCTAAGTGGTTCGTAAACAGTAAATCTTTTATTTCTTATAATTCTAATACTAATACCAAGCATCAGATGCAAGCACATCTAGTTAAAACGCAATGGAAAGATTGATCAAAGTCATTACTTCCCATTCATTTCGTTTCGTTTAGTTATTTAATTATTTCATTCGTTTGACAATAAGTTTTACAAATACTTAAGTTTCAATATGTGTGTCGTTATTTTTGTATAAATCATACGATAGCGCATTTTCAGGCATGTCTAAACTTACAAAGCACAGGCTTTATTTATTTGTGGTTACTACATATTAATAAATGATAGGTTCCTACACGATTTTTAATTTACTTTTCCAAGAAATAGTATTCTATAAATTGTATATAAATCATCTATTACTGCTTTCACTTCGCTACGTTCACGCATGTTTTATTTTATGTAAATCGCTGTTGTTTTGTATTTTCACGGATCATAGTAGACCGTGTCAATCATCATTTGTCGAGAGCTTTTGTCAATTGGCAAAATGACCAACTGAGGCAACATACTGCTCATATAAACATTAAAAATGTTTATTTATTTGGTAGCTGTGGTGGCTACGTTATTTCTTATTTTTGGACTGTTGCACGCTAGGTGTTTGTAAGTAAATTACTCTTTCCGCTTAATCTAAATTTCTAGGTCAAATAAGAGTTTAGCAAGCTACACATTCTTTGGTCGTAGAAATGATTGGCTACGATCATCGGTTTGCTGTTCCCTATCTCTATACAATGGATTGATTCGTAGACCAGCGATTGAGACGTCATTAAACAGCGATCTCGAGAATGTTGTGACTGAAAGTCCTCCGATTGCTGCCAACGAGAGGACGGAGCATGGAGAACATCCAACACCAAGAGCAACGTTTAACAACAAAGAAAGATTATCGGATGCAATTCTCGGGGAAGCTGGAAGCAAAGCAAGAAGTTTGAATCCGCCTCGGTACTCGTTCGAGAATATACTCTCAGAAGACAGGGACAAAGCTTTTGGATTACCTGGTAAGCTGTAACTAGTATCAAACTAGTTTTAATGTAGGAAGAGTTCAATCATTTTGAAGCAATTTTTGTTACTTATTTTTATAGCCACGAGACCTCTGGAACTGGGAACACCAGAAAATGATACAATCAGAGCTACTAAACAAGAGGGGCAAGAGAATATATTCGAGTCATTGAAGAGTTCCATCGAAAGAAGCTCTACTTCACCCTATTCTCGTTTGAATACCAGTCAAATATACAATCTGATTCTAAAAGAAAAGCTAAAGGAAAATGCAGCCAAGCAAAAATTGTTGGAGACTGATAAGGACAAGATCGATGAATCGTTAGCGAACAAAACGTAAAACAATTGTTCTGATGTAATTGAGAATTCTATTTTATCTAGATTCTTAACTCATTGAGTTATAAATCTTTCTATTTGTTATTACAGTCCAGAGAATGTTCCTTCATCGTCTGAAAATACATTTCAATGAAGACGACAATAATAAATAATCAAAACCTAATAATGAAATTTTAAGATGTAATAAATAAAATTGATTGTAAATTAATATCAGATTTTTTTGTCAATATGCAGAGCTGTAGATTTCTTAAAATATTTAAGAATAATCGATTCTATAAATTAATTAACAATACACGTTTCATTCATTTATTTTCGAAGCTGTGTATTACAATATATTACCAATATTTCTTGTCTCATTTAACAAAGTATTTAATGTCAAAAATAATTACATTTCAATACTTTGAAAACTGATTCTTCCCGTTGAGATTAAATAGTTTGTATATGCACATAGTTGAAGGAAACCTAAATAATATAAGTCCATTTAATTGAACTTATATTCTAAAGGGCCTTTAAATTCTTAGGTTGTGAACTTACAAGATATTTTATTGCTTTATTTTGTATGCGGTCGAGCTTTTGCTTTTTGCCTAGAATATTGAGCATGACTGTGAGCTCTTAAGGTATTGAACACTTTATTGTTTAATTTGACATCGAATCCTCCTGTATCCCCTGTATGTATGCCAGGTGGAAACTGCAGGACTCTACAGGCATTTATTCTTGAAGACATTAACATGTCATGTTTTGTAACAATTTGAGATCCTTCACCTATCCTTTTGTAACCACAACGAGGTAGGGAAGCATATTCTTTCTCTACGCTCTAAAATGATTAATTATTCAGAATGTTACAAATAACTATACATTTCAAAGTACTTACAACAAAACGATCAAAATCTCTTGTTGCATCTTCAATGTCAGTATTATCTTTATCATCTTGATCATCACATACAGATGTTCTATAGTTTGTATATGAAATATTAACTGCAAAAAATGAAGAAGTTGATGCCTAGTTTTATTTTATTGCCTAGTTAATTTAACTAATTAAACAAATTTAATCACCTTTAGCGTCACGATTAAATTTCTCTTCTGTTCGTTTCAACATTAGATCATATTCTTTGTTAAACTGATCTTGCAACATATGTGCAATGACTTCATCATTGTCTGTATCATTGCTCTCACATATTACACAATCTTGCACACTTACATCTTCCACTGTTTCTGTACAACATTTCTTTAATTCCCTATTAATGAAAATAACAACACTGCATTTTTATTATTTAAACAGAATAAATACATTACAATCACTTATTTATTCCTTACTTTTCTTGTATGCTCTTTGCAAGCTGTTCTGAAGTTATTTCTAGCAAACTAACAGGCCCTTCTACAGGTTGGATTTTTGCCCACGGTGATGACATTTTTGTAATAAAAAATTAAATTATAAACCTAAAATAAAATATATTCGATAAATTACCTTAAAGATACGATCTTATCATCAATCGTAAATATCGAAAGAAGGTTATATTATATGAAATGAAAACATCAGATTTTAAATGAATAAACATCAAATTTTGAAGTAAAATAAGTTCATCGAGTTTCACTGAACTATAATAATTAAGGTACTGTGAAAATCATTGTATGATAATCGCTACTTTTATCAGTTCTTCTACTTCGTCTGATTGACGTATGTACGTATGTGACAGTGCAAGTCACTGCAAGGTGACACTCAAGGTTTCTAAACTAACGTTAAAATATTACGACAAAATCTGTTTTTAGTTGTTAAATGGGAAAACTGAATATGATTATACGTACCTTAAAACTAGGAGAAATAAATTAAAAAATTTGGAAGACAAGAATCAATGAACGAGTATACAAATGATTGTGAACACGCACAATAGTGTGAAGTTGAATTAATATCAAATACAACAAGAAGATCGATTTGTTTTTTGCCGCTTAAACCATAGGGACATTTCACATTTTGAATGGTTTTCAATGAGAACGTTAATTTCTAAGTGTCGCCGCTAGATGGCTAAGCATTTTATTGTCCATGTTTTGGTTATATGGTTTAAATGCATGTTTTTATTACAAATAAACGAGTATTTTTACTCAATATCATTGCAAAATATATTACAAGACCACTGTAAGATCTTTGTATTTTAAAATTTCAACTATAAGCATAAACAAATTGTGTTATAGATTTTGTGTCTATTTTATACCTAAGGAAAAGGTTTAAGTTTAAAGGTTTACATATTGTTTACTATCTTATTTTACTTTCGTAATTCGTCAGTGGATAAGTAAACACATATTCAATTTTTAATTAACAGAAGTACCAATACCAATAATTAACGACAAAAATTCCCTACATTTACAATAGCACGTGATTAATTATTACTACTTATTGCTAATTAGCTGATGTTTACATATCCAGAGCGTCGTTCACACTAGTTTGAATTAGTTTGAATTTTATCTTGAATAATAAATTATAAATTCCTATTTTACTAATCACACACACTCATAAAAAAGTTTACACATGTGCAAAAACTACGCATAAACAAATAGAAATCACTTGTATAATTTAATGAATTAATTGAATAAAAGACATGTTTATAACAATAAATAAACAATTTTCTTCAATAAAATCATCTATATTCTAATCTAAACACCTTCTCAACTTAAAATTATTCCTGACTACACCTCATTCTTTATAACTATATTAGAAGAAAGAATTTGTAACTATTAGTTATCTATTTAATTAAAATATTCATTAATAAAACATATTCACTACGTTATTCCTTTCCATACAACAAGCAACATATCCTCAGCATGAACTACGTTTCTATAGTTCTCATATTTCAGTAAGCTTCGAAAGCAAAAAATCCTATCCATAGTATTCACGATCTAATTGCTAAATTACCATAAGACAACTACCGTGCAAACATATATTTAAGAACAACTCTGCGCCTTGCAATTCTCTACTTAGTATGCACACAATCGAATACTTAAGATTTTCTCAAAGGACGTGAAGTTCCAATAAAACGAAAAATCGCCTAGAACGACGCTAAGCTGTCGAGCAACGCGTTTCTAGGAAAGACCATAGACAGAAAAGCGTAAAATCGGAGCGCAGTCTTTTAAGATCGCATTGCGGAACACCCGTGTAGAGGGGGGCACGGCTCGACATCGTGACAATGTATATACACACGTACGTGTGCTGTTTGCACGTATGGACGTCACACACACGTACATGCGTGACAGCAAGGTAGTGTGTTCACGGGATTGTGCGTGCAGAAAGCGCTTAAATATTAATCACATTACGGATGTTTTTGCCGGAGTGACGCGCGCGTAATAGACGTGAACGATTATCGAGATGCCACGGATGTGCGAGGGTAACGAGAATGGAAGCCCGAGCTAAATACGGATCGCGCGACTTGCAAATAAGCAGCGCCGATGGACGCGGCCATGTTTTCTGCTAGCAGAAATCTTACCCATTAATAATTCGTTAATCGTCGACCACGAGAAGTGGAGCGTGCAGAATGCCGAAATGCGATGTGAAGACGAGGTATCTACCAGCCACGTTGGCCTGGACAGTCTTACTAAGCACCACGACACTCTTCTTCTGTTTCCCGTAAGTTCCGCACGCACGTCTGTCTCTGCCTCTCGTGAGAGGCCGCAACGTTTCTACTCTTTTCGCTCGTCAAAACCTTTCCTCTGGTTTGTTGATACTACGAGACCTCTAAACTGTCTTCGTTTTTGCAGCTGCCAGTATTACGTATTTCGATGGGGAACGTGGGTACCTGCGCTTCAAGGAGTCATCACATTTTTTGTATTGACAAACTTCACCCTAGCAACTTTTATGGACCCAGGTGTTATACCGAAAGGTATGTGTGTTTGTCTGGCTTGGGTATCGTAAAGTGTCTGTGTTGTTGATCATTTATCGATGGTACCTTTGCTTGCAGCTCCTCCTGACGAAGATAGAGAGGATGATTTTCGTGCTCCATTATATAAAAATGTAGAAATCAATGGTATTACTATACGTATGAAATGGTGTGTTACGTGCAAGTTCTATAGACCTCCACGCTGCTCCCATTGCAGCGTATGCAATCATTGCATTGAGGTTTGTGGGAAGCAGATTTTATAGGGGGTCTTCTTTAAGTGAGAATAGTGAAGGAATATCTCTAGGAAGAATGACTTAAACCAGAGAATGTTCTCCTCTGTATTAAGTTATTTCTGTGAAAATATATTTTTCATGCCTTCAGCCTTTCACGAAATATTCCACTATTTTCAGTTAAAGGGAACACCTTATATTTGCTGCAGAGATTTTATGATTTTCTCATGTTTTCAGACATTTGATCATCACTGCCCATGGGTAAACAATTGCATTGGTAGGAGGAACTACAGATTCTTTTTTTGTTTTCTCTTGTCCCTCAGTTTTCATATGCTCAGTATATTTGGACTTTGCCTATATTTTGTATTGGAGCACAAGCAACAGTTGGGCGAAGTCAACACGATTGTCGCGTATCCTTTTTTCGTAAACTAGTAACACTAGTAGTGTACTCTAACATGAGTTTCAAATGAAACATTTCTGTCACAAACTTTACAGATCTTATCCTTAAATTTAAAATAGACTTGTGATCATGGGAGTGGTTATACTCTTAATCATTCCAATCTTTGGACTGACTGGCTTTCACATAGTACTTGTTTCCAGAGGACGTACGACAAATGAACAGGTAACGGGCAAATTTAATGGAGGCTATAATCCGTTTTCCCGCGGTTGCTTACACAATTGCTGTTATACGCAATGCGGACCACACTACCCCAGGTAATGCATTGAACAATTGTTATAATTCGTAAGTATGAACGAAGTCAACAAGCAATTAATAAACTGTGATATTTCAGTTTAATTAAGCCTGAAAGGTATTCAGGAAAACGACGCGGAGCTTGTACATCTGAGATATCAACTATAGGCAGTGAGAACCAGGTAAAAACCTACATGGATAGCAGCAATGGTGTTAGAAATGCCAGTTCGAATGCTTACAATAAGGTAAGAGCTAGTGCAATTTCGCTAGATACTTCAGATACTACATACGAGCAGATTGTACAAAAGTAAATAGCATTTCCTCTCTAGCATGCTTCGCAGGACTTTGATGCTTTTTTTTGTGTACGCTTATTATCTGTACGTAACTGTTTTATCGTAGCCGCGTGATTCACTCTACTTTGCAAATATTCATCTTTCTACTAGGCTACCTTTTATGTGCTTTAAAGCTTTAGTAGGAATATACCGTAAATTGCAAAGAAGTTAGTGCACAGTAGTACATTTAGGAGACGTTTTTTGCACGATTTCAGAAATTTCGTGTCGTTTATTGAACCCAAAATTCGTTTATTCAGAGTTCAATTTCAAGCAGTGATTCTTCCTATCTGTAATACCTCGTTTATAATACTGGAAAGATGCAGCCTTGTTCTGTTCAATCCCCTGTCCCTTATCTATCCTGGTTAAACATCAGCATCCCCAAGAAGTGTGCGTTATACATACAAGTAGCAGTTACAACAATCTAATGACAAATATTAGTACGCTGTTGTAGAAAGGTTAATATAAGGGACATCGTTCTTTCTAGTTATCTCCTGGACGAGATGGCTCGGATACGGATATGGAACCCACTGCGTCTCAGTCAGCGGATTGCGAACCAACGCCCCCACTACAAAGACACGGTTCCAAAAGTAATTTCTTCCTGCCACCTGTGGAGAACAATGAGTCTCCCAGGCACCCTCCGCCGTCTCAGCACCGCCTTCCAATGCAATACACAAGAGGCAATCCTCATCCGAGGCCAAGGTAAAATAAACAATAGGAAAAATGGTGTTCCAGTTGCTAATGATTTTTCTAATATACATAAGGTACGTTGTCGATACCTATAGGGGAATGAATGGCTCCAGAAGCCATACGCCTGACCCATTATCGCCAGAAACAAGCGGATCACCTACCACAGCTTCCCAGAGAGGTCAAGGCCAAGGGGGTGCTAGTCCAACCACACAACGGATTAAAGCAATTGGAGTACCTACTCCACTTGCCATTTCCAGTCCTATTCGCAGGTATACTCGCCTCTGGCATTTTATAAAAAGTAATACAGTAAAGTACACTCGATATAACATTTTTTTACGATAAGAAAGATACTAAAATATCTGATATATACCGTGGACACTTAAGATACGTACAGAATATTCAATTTCTGGATATACTTCTTTTCGACGAGTACACATAGTATAATATAGTTTTTTTAATTATACACTATTTTATCTGGAATCACCCTCTGTCAGGTTGTACCACCATTGCAGAGATACCTTGTATAAAATGGTGTATAATTAAGAAAGCTAAACGTTTTCGGGCACATGTGCATCTGAACTTCTCTCGTTGTTTTCGTGTCTAGAGCCTACCTTCCAAAAATGATCCATTTTTGTTATTTCGTACATGTTCCGAGATAGTATTTTAGACGATACAAATTAGAGTATAACTAAAAAACTAAGCGTTGTCGGACATATGTGTATATGAACTTTTTATCCTTATTTTGATGTCTGCAACCTATCCCGTGAAAGTGTCCCATATTTTTGTTAATACTCTGTGTATATATATATACGTGTGTGTGCATATATATACAGATATATATATATATTCCGCGGCGTTTTCACATTGCACAAAATGATATTAATGTAGAGAGCAAGAGGGAAGCGCCACACTAGTAATAGTTACATTGCATTTCTTTGAGCACGCTACCAATACAAAGTGAACTTGATTTCCTTCTTTTAATGTTCCTGTTTGCTACCTCTCAATATGATGTAAAGCCTGTTACTTCAGATTCCTTGTCCCTCACTTACGAACACCTCACTCTTGCTCTTATTCTTTTTTTCCTGTTTCTATCACCACTATTCTCGCCTTCTGAATGACGAAGGGTCGTGTAATAAAAGAAAAAGAAATCAGACAAAAAAAGAAAGAAACAAAGAACGTTGGGCGTTGTAGATCACGTTAATATCGTAGAGATTTAGTCTCTCTGCATGTACATATTACAAGATATATGGTATATAGATAAGTTTGTGTCCCACTGCAGGGGGTGGTAACTGCAAGGAGCTGCTTTCTACCATCATGTTGCAACCTACTGCAGGTAAACACGAACTTCATCCTACGAGGACATATCGTAGTTTAAAGTTATGCTTTCTTGCATATATTTATACATACATTTCTATGTATACAGGTTGTTAAAAAAAAGGGTTTAGAACTTAGAGAGTATTTAGTACTCACTAAACTGAGTAAAAGAGAGAAGGAAATTCTCAGTTCCTTTAATAACATAGTTTTACAACATTATGATACGAAGCATGCATAAAGATGGTGAAAAACGTAGAGAATCAGTTCGAAACTAGCAGAATTCATTTTTTCCAGCTGTAGAGACCAAGCACTTTTTATTCAGTTTAGCAAGTGTTACACGCTTTGTAAATCTCGAACCCTTTTTCCTTAACATCCTGCGTTTACGAGCGAAGTATACATACTCGAATCCATATACGTATACATGCCCACGCATGTACACGTATATTTACACATGTATCAGTCGACCAACACGCAAGTATAAACGTCCACATATGTATTTCCTAGGTTTTTCGCTATCTTTTTACGTTTCCTTGACTAGATGCTAATTTTATAACAGGAATGATGCGCTGTTCTCTCTTTCTCCTGTATGTCTCGCCAGAGCCGTATTTGTATGGCTACAGTTGCTCAGCACTCTCGCATAATTCATCTTGGTTCACTGTACCCGTGCGCATTTGTCAATTATTGAGATACTTCTCTAAGTGTGCCCATTCGAAAGTACGAATGCCGGAGTGACCTGTCTCTGTTACAGATCAAACCCAGGTACGCCGACGCAGGTTCGTCGGCCAGATTTTATAGGAGTGAACGACGCGCCAGCTTACTACGATGTACAGCAAGGGAACAACGCCGGCGGTGGCGCTGGCAGCGGTGCTGTAGTGACAGGCTACAGTCCCCAGCGTCGTTTCCTCTCCGAGAGCGAGCTGGTGCGCCAGGGCACCGACCACTCGTACTCGAGAACCAACAACACCGTCGACAACATCCGAGAGCTGGCCGGTTCTCCCCAGCGCGGTGTCTACATGTGGAAGGACAATTCACCAGGCAGCTATCCTGCCCCCCAGGGCACGTCGAACGCGACGACGACGCATCAGTCGCCCTCCCAAAGACCCCCGCCGCCGTACGATTACTACCGCTCGAATCCAACGAGTCCTACGCAACAATTGTACGCCAACGCGCCCAGGGCGACGTACCATCCAGCGATGAGAGGCGGGGTGCCCGTCTTCCCGCCTCACCAGTCGCCTCAGGTGAAGAGAAAAGCCACCATGGCGACGCCCACCACGCCCACCTCTGGCGATGCGCGACGCAGACCGATGTCCTTTGTCAGAGCCCTGGAAATGACGGACTCCATGGAGATGGTGTCAGCGCCTAACGACAACAGATCGCAACGGCCGACCACGCCGACTCCCGACCGCGCCAGTGTCTATGATATGAACTATGAGATCTCTGTATAGCCCAGCTTCAAGGTCCCCGCACCATCCTGCGGCTGGACGGAGTACGTACGAGAATTGCCAGCGAGGAGGATAGAACGCGTGCCGCTCGCCAGATATCCTTCTGAGTCGAGTATCTGAGCGTGCCAGGGCAGCTAACTGATTCTACTGTCAGACGATATTAGTTGACCCTTTGGGTGCTCTGAACGCTCTGATTATATGCGTTTATACAGAGCAGATTGAAAGTCACCAAAGGGGTCTCAGTGGGCAATAACTCCTTTAGTGTTTGTTTCATAATGTTATAGAATACTTAGGAAATCAATTTACATTGTTTATGAGAAATTAAGTTTGAAAACTGGTGTTTGTTTTCTGTATTATATGGAGTGATTGTCTAGCTTGAGTACTCAAAAGTTGTACTTTCAGAAGAACATAGTAGTGGGACTTTATTCTGTGGTGGCACTGTCTTTGAGTCTCCAAGCAAGAGGCTCACCCTGTGTAAGCATGCTATTTCTGAGACATTTTCCATGACACCTCTTAGTGTCTCAGGTGCCAGTGCTCTGATTTCAGCTCAAATATCGTTTGAGATGTTTGAAACTTGTTAACATATATTTTTTCTTTGAGATAGCTTCATAGGAAAAAATCTCTAGGCTCAGCTGCATGAGCTGTCATCACGTTCCTCAGACCTAACAAGTCCAGATTTTCATAAATTTAAAACACTAAAGGAGTTACCACATATTGAAACCCTTTCGTAACTTTTGGCCCACCCTGTAACCGATCGGTGCAATTGAATAGATCCCCGCGCACAGGGTGCGTTCAGAGTCTGAGTTTCAGCATCGAAAGGGTCGATATTCGGGTCGTGGTGTCGTATACAGTTCTTCCGGTCCAAATGCCGATCCCGCCGTCTATTAATGCTACGCCGCGATAACGTTCAAATGTAACCGATCGTTTCCACCGAAGACACTTAGGATATCGATCTGCTATTGTTATTGAATGTCCACTGGAATTGTAACGGGAATCTTCGGGGAAATGGATACCGGTATCCAGTTATTTTCCATTTACGAGCTACTAACACAAGGGGAATGTATTTAGGTTTCATTTCGCGTTGAACTCATGGAAATACAACCCCAGGCAAAAAGTTTTCGACCAAACGCGGCAATACGAAGTTATTTAAAAATATTGTAGCTTCTGAAACGTAAAATACTATCGTACGAGAATATTAGATTTTACATTTAAGAAACTACAATATTTTTAAATAACTTTGTATTACTGCGTCTGGTCGAAAACTTGCCAGGGGTGGCAGCCTCGAGAGTTTAATTTCGACGCAGTCTTACCGTCGAAGCAAGACTGCCTATCTCGTGTTACATTAGCAATACTTGTTTCGGTTTAGTCGTTGTTTAAAACGAAGTAAATTAGATTTAGTATATCCTGGGTAGAAGGAATATAATGGGATGGTCAGATACTCGAGTGGAGGGTAGTGTCCTTGAAGGCACGAGCGGTTGAACGTTTCTCGTTGTTTACACAGTGTAAAATACCTGTCCACTTTGGTGTGGCCAGGACTTTCGATGTCCTACTATTTAGAAAGTACACTGAATTTAATGGCCGCGGTTTCTGTAGCTTTGATGTATTCCTTCCACCCATGACAGAGGAAATGATGTTCGTTTGTATAAGAGGCGTTCGGACCGATTGACGATCGAAGTAATCGAGTCACGAGACCGTCAGCACGAAAGTAAATCCGAACGTGTAGAGATAAAACGCCGAGCGAAGCTGTTATTCTTGACGGATCGGGCCTGTCATGCTCGGCGTGAACGATTCTATTTTTTAGTACACACACTTACAGACAGATACACATACATATACACACACAGTATAAGGTCAGTTTAGATTTTTATACCGTGACGTGGTGACTCAATTTCTAGAGGCGAGGCGTTGGGTCGAATTCCCGTTTCTCCTTCGCTTTTCTCTTCTTTGTCGTACGCATTTCATTTGACATGTAACAAAAGAGCATAGGGATTATTAATTGCGTGCATTTCGAGGCTCGACTCTGATCACGATCCCGCCTTCTTTTTCTCTGTTTTCGTAACAGGACGCGAGCGAGAGGAACGCGAGAGAAAGGGAAGGGAGATTGAAGTCGAGCCACGCCAGTATACATAGTCTCCTATCTTCGTTTGATGCGAGAAGAGTTCGTGTCCAATTAATGAAGTTACTTAATCGATTTAAGTCATTATCGTCAAGGATAGAACTTAACGAATTCTGTGTAAAATAATCGTGAAACACGTGTAGCAAATTTTTAATATACATATTTAACGATATTTATACGTAAATAATAAAATATAAGACTTTATAATTTCAATTGTTTGTTATGAATGATGATTTTATCGATGTGACCACCAATAACGGTCGATTCATTTCTATGAGTAAAAGAACAGTATATATTTAAAAGAAGTACGCGGAAAGGAGTGCGTGTGCGAGTGGATGTATACCAACAGAATCTTAATGTATTAGTTGAGAAAACCGAAAAAAAAGTGGAAAAAAAATATCAGACCAGTGTTTCGAATGTTTACAGCGATGAATGACTCACTCGTTAATATAAAAGAAAAAAAGAGAAAAAATGCAAACAAGAGAAAGAAACAAAAACCACACACGAGCAACGGACTTTGTTAACAATTAGAAGCTAAAGAATGAAATGGGGAATACAATTTTGTAATATATACATTGCATAAAAATTTATTGGTATAACTACGTTTACTATTAAGTTTGTAATATACCCCGCTTTCGAAGATTGCATGCCCGTTTTTGTATCATGTATTTGTATGCGCGACCAATATTACCAGTTTATGCAAGCTTAACGAATAATTGCGGAACCGTGTGCGCGTAATGTAATTGCGATATACATTTACGTGTCCATTCACCTTATGACCCGATTGATAATCGAATTATTACATTGTTACATAGTACATATCGTTCAGCTAGATGGCTTTATCGAACATCGAATATTTCCAAGCTAATCCAACAGGTATATTTGGATGATCAAGAGCAAGGATACGCTGCGATCATTAAATGATATTTCTTCCAACGTTGGCGCTACCGTTTGTCTCTCAGTTACACGTATACTTTCTTTCCTCCTTTGTAACGAACTGTGCCAAACGAGATACGAAAACGCACGATTCTCCATACTCCATTCTTCGAGAAGCTTAGTTTTCCACGATAGAAGCACTGATGATGACCGAAAGGAAAGAGAAACAAAGAACCGGTACAACATTGAAACGAATTGGTTTTAGGGAATTACCGTGTAAGGTGTGACGAATGTTTAGTGTTTATAATTCGGTGTAATTGTACATAAATATTATTCGTTATTATCACTTAAATGTACATACATATACATTTCGGTACTTACGTATCGCTGCAGCAATTTACAAGAATAAAACTCGTGAAATATAAACTGCTTGTGTTCTGACTGCATTCCAGTTCTTCATTTTGCGAAGGATATTAATGGTTTTAGAACTGAAATTTTCTTAAGTTTGTGCACCGATTTTGTTCTAATAAATTCGTTATTAAACTAGCAGTCTTTTGGAGTTATATTTTCTATACTTTTAACTTCTTTTATATCCCACTATTTTATGTTAAGACCGAAACGAATAGCTAGTACCGAGGCGTGTTCCTCACTATCTATAGTTTTATTTCCTCTACTAAATACTGAATAAAATTTGCATTAGGAAATCTCATTTCAAAAATCGCGCGAAATTTATTCCAGTGTTCCTAAAAGAGATATTAACATACCTGAACACACTTCATCAGATCCATCAAGATCTATGGACCACTTCACTTTGCAGCCAATACGTAGTCGTGAATATTACGTTAAACAACGTAATTATAAACAAAAGTTAATAATTCTTCATCTAATTACGGCACTAAAACAAATATTACGGAATACAAATACTGGATACACTTATAAACACAGGTTTATTAATTACTTAACAAATCATTCAACATGTGCAACGCTAGTAACTGCTCTCAACTTCATCAAAATTATTGCTATATTTCAGAGTTTATTTAAATCTCGCGTACCACCTGATAAGATCTAGATTCATGGGACGCGCTATTTTAAAAGAAGTATTACAAAACTATCGAAAGCAAAGAGGAAATTAGTTTAATGACACGGTTCCTATAATCAACGCGATATTTTCTTGACTAGCTATTTAACATTCAGCACAACGATTAGATTTTCTCTGATTTACGACCGCACGAAATGACTCTAACCCGGCGGGAATAGCGACGCGAGCGCCGCGTCACTTTATCAGTAATTTTGTTTCGTGCGTCTTTGTAAACTGCGTATGTTATTTTATTATGAAGTCGACTATGAAATAAAAGCTTTTAATCGCTACTGCTGGACACTGTTCACGTGCGGCTTCGATTGATAAGTGACTAACAGCGCGAACGTGACTCGTTGCAAGCGACAATTCTTTAGCGGCACCGTCCGCCATTATTGGCGTATGCACAGCGTTCAACAAAGTTTTTCTTTCGGTTTACAGAGTGAAAAACCACGCCTATAATCTGAGAACGGACTCCATTCTATAATGTAAGTAATGCAAATTGTCTGACCATTGTTTCGTTGATGGTTCCTCTAGGCAGTGGTAACCTTGTCATAACCGAGTGTTTTCATATGAGCATAGGGCACGCAGTCGGAAGGATAGCACTGGCAAGAGCGATTCTGAGGCCACGGATAAAGAAAACAAGAGGGAGAGAGGCAGAGAGAGAGAAAGGAAAAAGCGTGCTGCCTCTACGTCCAGCAGCGGCAGTAGGTGAGATAGAGCAGTTTCATGCGAAACTGATGATTAAGCTTAAGATTACAATTACCAAGTTTTCCTTCGTTTGTGTTTCGATAGTTCTTCAGACAGTAGTTCTGGGTCGTCATCTACGAGCACTGGAAGCAGCTCCAGATCTAGCTCCAGTTCTAGCAGTACTTCTAGCAGTTCGGGGAGTTCCTCTGCAAGTTCAAGAGACAGGGGACGTAAACGGAGTAGAAGTAAAAGTGTTGATGCTTCGCGTAGACATGATAATAAGGAAAAGGAAAGAGAAAAGGAAAGGGAGAGGGAGAGGGACAGGGACAGGGATAGGGACAGAGACAGGGAAAAGGATAAAAAGAAGAGTAGTAATTCTGTGATTGATAAGCCTAAACCTAAGGGGCGTTCTAGGTAAATATATATGCAGCACTGTGTGCTTAAATTTCAATAGAATCGTTATACTGCAATTCCAATGATCCACTATTCATTATTTTGAGATTCAGTGTAATCCAAACCTATTGAAACCTGTTTGGACTTAGGTTCTTTGCTAACATCTTGAACTATTACATGAGAATTCCAATATAAACCTTTAATTCTATTGAAATTTAAGTGTACACTTCTGCTTACGTAAATTATATGGCTAGATTAACTTTTTTCTTCTCAAACATCTTCACTGTGTTGTACTCTTGTTACAGGTCACCCTCACCACGTAGAAAACGCAGAGAAAGATCACCAATTCCTAGACCAACAAAAATCCATATTGGACATCTTACACGTAATGTTACTAAAGAACATATTATGGAAATTTTCTCTACATATGGTCAAATAAAGATGGTTGACTTTGCCATGGATAAGCTTCATCCTAATCAGGGCCGAGGGTTCGCATACGTAGAGTTTGAAACGGCAGATGAAGCTGAAAATGCAATGAAACATATGGATGGTGGTAAGTCGGTTTGAAGATCTTTTAATTAGTAGATGCTGATTCCTGCTTCGATTAATTAAATATTTTTTTTGTGTTCTACAGGTCAGATAGATGGTCAAGAAATTACTGCTGCCCCAGTATTATTACCAAAACCACGTCCATTACCTATGCGAAGAATGTCACCCTTAATGGGAAGAAGATTGGTGCCACGATGGGGAGGAGGTGGTAGAAATACTCCACCGCGCTATCGTAGACGTTCACCGCCGATTAATCGTCGTAGAAGTCCACGACCACCAAGACGCAGACCAAGAACTCGATCACGAAGTCCCCCGAACAACCCACGACATCGACACCGTCGCTACACAAGATCGAGTTCAAGCAGTTCTCGATAGCAATCTTTTCCTTTTTTTCTCTTTTTTTTTGTACATATAAAGCAAGAACTGAACTTGACCAAACACGGTTCACTCTGGTTGGTCATCTTAATATATTAAGCCAAACAATTTTTACCAATCCATTCGAACATAATTGACAGAGAAGTGTATGCACTCACAGGAAGAAAAAAAAAACCAATAGACTCGTTCACGACAGTGTTTAAGATAATTTAGGTGTTTCGATGACGAAACACCGTACGTGATTCACAAGTACTGCTGCTTTTCAAATATATCAATTTCACACGTGTCAAATATATTGCAGTTAATTGGTACCTGAAAGGTTGATGACCCCGGACGAAGGAGATAAAAATATGTATTCCTAGAGATTGTCATTTGATATAGTGTTAAATATAAGGCATGAAGACTTCAGAAGAACTATTATTTACTGTTTAGTGTGTAAGGACGTAATATGTAAACGCTATTTCGTAAAAAGGTACGAAGAAGCATTTTTAAGAGTTGTTTTTTTTTAAAACTGTAACACGTACTGGTAGTATCTATTACAAACACTCATTCATACTTTTTTCTGAGGTCTTTATGAGTTGTAAACATGTTTTAGGCTTGGTGAGAAATACTACAAGATAAAACCAAGTTTGATAGAAACTATGATTATTAGACCCTTTTACAAAGAATCAATTTTAGAAAAAACCTATTCACACAAAATCCTCTTTTATACTTCGCGATATCTACAAGAACAGAATCATTGCCATCACATTGCAACCTTGCATCGATGAAAAATATCTACAATTTTTAAATTGCATATGGTCGTTAATTATATAATATAATATACACTTTTATGATGACTTTACACGGTATAAACGAAACAAAGTTTAAAGAGCCAGATTTACTCGACAGAAACGTAAGTATTTGTTCACTTTTAAAAGTACCAGGCTTTTAGATCCAGCCTGATCCATGGCACGAATATAGTTTTCACTTTTGAAACAGAGAGATCTGAAATTCGCTCTTTGACAACTAAAACGACGTACATGGCTGACAATTGAGAGGACGATGATGAAGCAAAGATGCGAAACCGTATTTAATTTTCATTTTTCGATAAAGATAGAAAATGTCGGAAGTTGTGATATTTTCTACGTTACACTAACACATGTTTTCTGATTAAAGCACTTTGGCACGGACAAACTGCTTTTATGTGTTCATTCGCAAGTCCCGTAGTCCCTCATTGAATAAAAGATTTTTCCTTCAGTGAAAATCATAATTTCTGTCCAAGAAGAATTAATTTTGATTTACAAATCATGATAAAAACAACAATTGCAATGGCTCTGAACAATCTTATTTTCTTTTATATCACAGGAAAGCACCAGAGTGCAAATTCTAGTCTCCATGCAAAAAACAAGGGAGAAAAAAGCAAGCTTGTGCCGTCAAAAGCCAAAACCTGTACTTTTTTTTGCCCTCTCAAATCGCTATTATATTTCTACGGGTTACAAATTAATCTCTATAAAGAAATGAAAATTCATACGTAACTTTCGTTATATTATTATCGATTAAATTAAGGGCGACCTCTTTTCTTCCTTTTTTTTTACGACTGTATCCGTACGTCATTAGTAGAGATTCGTTTATACGTCGCAATAAATAAATAATTAAATAACTTTTGAGTAATGGTAGAGATCCGCATAATTTTTCCTTCATAACTTGGATTTCAATCGTTTTTCATTACGGTAGCATCGTCTCGCATTCTACAATATCTATAATATTACACACGATACCTTTTTTTGTTTTTAAACTGTACGCATAGTTAATCGTAATAATTAAAGTTTATATACCGCTATGAACAGTCAGATCCCCAAACCTCAGGGAACTTCGGGGTCCGAAGCTTGCAGAGAATCACATTATATAACGTCGTCGCCGTTTTTCCATGACACATTAACGTTTAATTCATCGATGCCTTGGTACGGTTTCAATTTCATTTTTGCATCCTCACTGAACCGTCTTAACTTTCGCCGCGTTACAGACGGGACGATCGCAAGAATCGCGACAGCAAGGCATCTCTGTTAATCCCTTTCGCGAACGCATCGTAAATGTCCTCCGACGTGTTCGTCTCTTCCCGTTTGTCGCACTTTCATCGGTATAACTATAAATATTATATAATCTATGTACAATTTTCATTATTAAATAAACGCCCCTTCTCCGTCAGCGAAAGTATCAGCACCAGTGGGCCCTCAGAAAATCTCACGGACACGATTAAAATGCTGACCCTTTAGTGCGTTCACTTGCAGAAGCCGAGGACGCTGGGAGGATGTATCATCGTGATTGTGAGGCATCCTCCTTCTTATGTATATCCGCGTGCATTAGAGCAGGCTCTAATTGTCGCGTTGGTACCCCTGGTCCAGGTCCAGCTCTGTGATGCATATGCAAATTGCTCAGGGGTCCAGGACTCGGGTCCTTGCCTCTCAGAGAATTTACAGGCGGCGGCGGATATCCTGCGTACAGTTTAGCTCTCTCCTCCTCCTCTGCTCGAAATGCAGCGGCAGCCATCAGGGGATTGTACCGTAGTTGCTGCAGCGGGTCGTAGCGGTAATCTCTGAAGGGGTCTCCGGGCCATGGGCCTCCAGGCTGACCACCAGGCGCCGATGGCGGTGGAAAGTGTTGCATCGGGTGTGCGCCCAGGCCAGGAAGCATGCTTCTAGGCATGGAGTGCGGCGCAGGCATGCTGTGTGGATGCCTCGCGAGGTACGAGTGAGGATGGGGGTGATGATACCTGGCGTCGGGCAGCGGACTAGGACCAGGTCCCGACGTCGGCGGCGCTCCAGGGCCAGGGCCTGGTGGCCTCGGAAGCATTACGACTTCGTCGTCCTTGCTTCGCGGCTCCTCTTTCACGCGCACCTCGCCAGTGTCTATGGGCGCCGAGCCGTTCCTTAGAGGTGATCGATCTCGAGCTACGACTACATGTTGTCGATTCTGGTGCAACAGCCTCTCGCGCTCCGCCATCTCGCGTCGCTCCATCTCGCGACGCTCCTTGTCCCGCCTTTCCCTCTCCCTCTCAGCTGCTTCTTGCTGTTTTCTTTTCTCTTCCTTCTCGCGCTCCCGTCGCTCCCGCTCGCGCTGCTCTTCCCGTTCCTTCTCGCGCCTGATACGCTCGCGTTCACGCTCACGTTCTCGTTCTCGTTCGCGTTCGCGTTCACGCTCACGCTCGCGTTCTCGCTCGCGTTCCCGTTCTCGTTCACGTTCTTCGAGTTCCGCGCGTCTGTCGATCGCAGGCGGCTCTGGTTTTAGGCTCCATGAAACTGTGGTTGGTGGGAATCCGGTAGATGCTCTTTGCAATCTGAAAGAATTGGATGAATTAGTATTGATGGATATACAGGGTTGTTTATTGGAATATGAAATGCTTTAAAATGTTATATCTACTTAATGAAGCAAAGTAAATTCATCGAGTTTTTTCTAATAGGTAATTGATATAAATATATCTAAACTAAATGAAGTAGTTTCTATTTAGTAACTAATAATTGTGTTGCGATTATAGGCATCGTTATTTGAAGTTAGGAAACAGTCTACCGAATTTACAATGATCATGTCGCTCGAGTTAAACCCCTGTGACTTCTTTCTTTGGGGCTATTTAGAGGATAAAGTTTACAAGAACAGTCTAGAAACAGAGAGTTGTAAGAGATAATAATTTGCACTTTACAAAGAATAAATCAACCGTTTATATTAAGAGAAATGTTTTTGAGTTATTTAAAAAAAAGTGGAATTTTGTCTCATGAACGAAGGCGACCATTTTGAAAATATATATGACTAAAAGTTACAAATATCTAATATTTAATACGTATTATTATCACATTTCTTTGTATTTTATTTGAATTACTACTGTTTTCATATACCAATAAACACCCTCTACAGATAAGTCTGAATTGAACTATAAAGTGAGATACGTTTTCGGAATACGACCGTACCCTCTCCACGGATCGTGTACAGAACCCAGTCCACCTAAGGGTGGCATTTCCCTTGAGGGAGGGAAACCAGAAAGACCAGGGAAATTCGGATTTGGCGCGCCGAATGTTGTTGGATATCTTCCGAATGGAGACATTCCTGTTCCTGTAACAATTTTGCAAATAATGAAGCTAATATTATCCCTATATTTGGTACAAGTTTAATATAATATTTGGCGTGATAATAACCTAAATGTGAAGCTGGTGTAGACAGAAAACCAACAGGATGTGGTGGTGGTGGTGCTGGATGCGCTGGTGGTATATTTGTGGCGAACGGAGGCGCCATTGGAGGTGCTCCTATGCCGAGACCACCTCCTGGTCCTCCTGGATAAAGGTGACCCGGTGGTCTCAGCAGTTCCGTTTTAGAACCAACGACGTTGCCTGCTTTTGCTTCGGCTTGTTGCTTTTGCTGGTGATGGTAAATTTCCCAAGCGATGCGTACGTGCATTGCGTTCCATTTTCCACTTTTCTGTAGCAAGTATAAATCGTGAAATATTTGTGTATTTTCATACATGCAATGTAAAGAGTATCACAGAAATAGGTGGCCAAATTTTGGCATCGTATTCTAGTCTTCCTAAAAATGAAAGATCATATAAACATAGGTCTGGAATCTCTTCCTTTTCGAGATGATGTATATAACCTCTTTTTATCCTCAGAAAAAGTAGAATACGATGCCAAAGTTTAATCACTTATTTCTGGGACATCCTGTATATTAAAGATCATACAAGACAATTTTACCTTTGGTGCAAACGATGTTAAATGATTTGGTGGTACGAAGGGAGTTGAAGGTGGTCCAATTCCAGAATGCAGGAGACCAGTGTTAAAACCGGAATACCCGGTAAGATTCAGATTACCACGAAAAAACGGAGACTCGACACCTCCCAACTTTGGGACGTCCTTGAACTGAAAAAGCAATTAACCAGTGAATAAGTATCAAATTCCAGCGCCTTAAGCTCGACGCATACGTCAATAATACATACAATAGGTGGTGGAAAAAGAGTGGTAGCAGCCGTCGGTGGAAGCAGAGGCGTCGTATGCTGATGTACATGTGTATGTTGATGTTGATGATGGTGCATCTCGGTCCTAAGGTACGGCGGAGGTCCCAGATTGCCGACTCCGACTCCAACGTTTCTGTCTTGGGATGCCAAGAATCTATTGTCAAGCTCTCGCCTTAACAGGTCTGCCTGACCTGCGACATGAGTCACCCCTTGTTTCGGTTAGTGTCTCATCCTTTGCCACTCTCTCAAACTACCATTTTTCTTTCTTTTTTAAAAATCATATTCGACTGCCAAGTCGAATATTGAGCATAGCTTAGAAACTTACTTGTTTGGAAAAGTGACTCGGCTGAGAACGGATTGGGATTGGTCGTTGGTGGTGGTAGCGAAGGCAGTGACGTGTGCGGACTGGAACTGGACACAGGAGGTGGTAGCGGTGCCGCGAACATCGGCGGCGGAAACGTGTGCATGCCAAGCGGCACGGGTGGAGGAGTTGGCCTTGGAACAGATGTTGCTGTCGCTGGAGACAATTGTGAAGCTGTGCTGCTACTGGAAATTAAACAGCAAATGTAGAAATTACTGTATAGCAAGAGCTTCATCGAATAAGGTTATGAATTTGGAAAAGATCTAAGTGTTGTTCGTACCCAATCCATCCTTGTGGTTTGGAGTAAGCAGGTAGACTAGAATTGGCTGGAGAAGATGTGTTTGGCACACTTACAGGCGTTATGCTACCCCGACTTAGACTACTCACGTTACTGCTGTAACAATTATATGATTTTTGTTACCTCGAACCATAAAGCTACCTAAAGCCAAGTACTAAGAGGACAGTGACTTCGATTGCCTTGTAATACATGCAGTAAGTACAAAATTGTACCTGTAACTATCCCTTTCCCGGTTCGGACTATGTCCACGAGGTGAATTATTGTTCCTTCCAGTTAAACTACAGGCTACCATATCTCTGTGAGCAATAGTATTCGCTGTAGTGACAGTATTAGTTATTGTGGACACACATGTTGTAGTGGCAGCGCTTAACGGAGTATTGTGATTCGTGGTGGTATTTCCTACAGGCTGTTTGCTTATATTAGTGCACGGGGAAGCTCTACTTCCTCTCTGTAAATGGAGAATTTTAATGTCAATGCTTAAATGTTAGGTTGCAAACTAAATTTCAGCACTATGACGTATAACTCTGTGATCTTAACAGGAATTTAATCATTTTTTGTGTGTGCTAAAGAGTCCTGCTGTCATTTTTACGTATTATATCTGTTTATTGTTTACAAGCTGAAGCTGTTACGAACCGACGTTCGTAAATTGTGTTACGAGTTTTTAAAGGGTGTAAAGGCTGAAAAAGCTTACATAAGTGTTAATAAAACTTATGAGCCTAGCACTGTTAGCAGGACGTGTAGTGTTTAAATGATACTCAAGAAATTCAGCAATAGCTTCCAGAATTTGTTTCATTGACGAACCTAGCTTAACATCGTCGTGAAAAATATATCTCCCCGAAAGAATACCGGATAAAACTGATCGAGTATAATGCAGAATATTTTGAAGAAAATGTTTCTAAGTTTATTTGTGTTTGTCTTTCTTTTTATGAATGCTTATGTACATATTCACAATAGTGCTGAAGTTTAGCTTACAACCTAATAAAATATTAACGAACAACTGAGTAAGTAATCAATATTTAAGCAACAAAACATACAACTTACCACTTCTGCCCGCGAAGAAGCAGAATGAGAGGGAGACGGTACTGCTGGCGGAAGGTATGGGCTGTGATTTAGAGCAGTGTATGGCGTATAAAGAGGCGGATAAGACGGTTGCGTCTGAGGATAAGCGGCCATGGGTATCGACGGTGGATAGCTGGTGGTCGTTGCTCCGTTTGACGGTGCTGCTGGGGTGACGCCTAAGCTGGCTACCGCAGGACTAGTTGTATGACTCGACGAAACGAGGGGCACATTAGGTGTGTGTACTGCAGGTATCGTAGTATGAGGCTGCTGGGACAAGGAAGGCGGTGGCAGAGCAGGGGAAGCTGGCCGCTGTTGCGGAGCTATTGCACGTGGGTTTGCTGCCAATGGACTAGTCATCTGTAAGAGGTACAATTGAGTCAAATACGTATGTTGCGCCTGTAAAACTATATCTGCACTGAGGCAACCACGAGGAATATTTTGTCGCCTGTTGTATAAAAAGTAAGAAAAACGTAGGACTCTTTTTTGAGGATAGTTTCTAGACACAGAGACGATAAAAAGTTCAAATGCAAATATGTTCGAAAACGCAACAGTTTTTCAGTTACACGCTACAAGCAATAAGAGACGACAAAATGTTTCTCGTTATTGCCTCAGTGTGGACAAAAGACAGTGCAACAAGAGAAGTCAGAATTTTACTTACAGGTGGCTGGGATATGTGAGGGGGTAGAGTAGGACTGGGAGGACTTGGCGCTGTTGGAACTGGTGCAGACGCAGGCACAGGAGGTGGTATAGGTGCCGGAGCATCCGTTGCTGGATTGGAAATTTGTCCACCAGTGTCTGGAGGAGAACCTCCGGCTCCGTTCGCTGGAGGCAATACGTGTGGTGAAGATGATGGTAATTCGTCTGTAATTTAAGTATTCAATCCACGGAAATGTTTATAATACGGACAAGTATTACTAGACTGCTGATCTTTATGTATTTATGAGAAGTTTCAATGTGCAAAAAGAACAGAAACCATTTAACATCGAAAAATGTAGAAATTATTGAAAGATAAGTATATTTTATAATATTTGCATAAACATCTGCAGTCTAATCGTCATTAATGAGTGTGTATTACATACATTTACGTGCAAGGGGTGGTGGGGTAGAAGATTCAAAGAGTATCGATTCAGCATCCGAGCCCTAGAAGAAAAATGCATTTTACAAATGATTACTTATGCCATTATATGAGAGCTTACACAATTTAAGGGCAACATACCTTATCGTCTTCTCCTTCACTATCACACTATAATAAGAAAAAAAGAAGTAATTAGAACAGCCCTCAATATTTGCAAATAACATTTTAACTTGTTCAATCTTGATACTTACGATATAACCTTTACCCGAACTGCAATGACTGCTAGCCTGTAAAGTTAACGGGTTGTGTGAGTAATGAGAAAAAACTACTGAAGATCATGATCTGTTTGTTAACACTTTCAACTTACATCGCTGAGGTGGTCCCTGGAACTGTCTGCGTCCTGGCAATCCCTAGGTATACCAGGGCCATGCAATTGTTCAGATGCTCTACCACTATCGTCACTTGTACCTGCATCTAGGCCCTGCGAACCATACAAACAGGAATCAGACAACTATTCTTTCGTACAACAATATCGTACTTAATGACTAATTTGTTAAAACTCACCTGGTTAAGCGTCGAAGGTGTCAGTATGGAATTGTGTGTATAATGGTTGTGCTTAAAATGGTTTTTGATGTGGTGCTCGTTGTGTCTATTATTCTGTCCCGTATCCACTTTTGGTTTTTCTTCCACTATTGACAACAGTGTGTGCAGTTTCTTGACATTATTTTTAGCAGCTAGCTTTATTGCACTCTGCAAATAAAAAGGAAAGGCAAAATTTAAAATCACATTTTCCATATTTCATAAACTACAAATTTTTACATGAAATCATGCTGGTAAAAACATATTTAAATAAAACGACTACCATAGAGAGTTTTTCAAAATAAAACAAAAATAATTGAATCATTTTTTAAGAGCGCATAAAAAATAACTGAAACATAGTATGTAATTTCAGCTCTCCAGATATATTCTTAAGAACGCCAGATTACATTCTAAGAGAACTGTCGTTATTTACATGAAGTTAAGGATGCTGTTGCAAGCGGTATCGCGATAAGCGTAACATAATCCCATACGGTGGCTCCCTGCGATCCCTAGTACCACGGGCGCGAATTAAAATAATCGAATTTCATTCCTTGCGGTCGTTCGTCGTGTATCGATACACAAGAGCAGCGACACCGGTGTATCATTAGCTGTACTTGAATTCGACACGCATATAAAATCCGACCAACCAGCGGACGGTTGTATATTCAACACGTATGGTAAACACCAGCACGTCTGGTCACAACTCCGCACCGTAGTGAAAAATCGCAGTCGGTCCTAGTTCCTTTTTTTTTTCCCCTCTCTCTCTCTCCCTCTCCCGGCGGCACCGTGAAAAACGTTGACTGGGGTAAAAAGCGCGAGCAGAAGAGGAACTCTGACGTTGGTTGCGCGCACACAGTAGAAAAAGCCGCACGAGAACGCCTCTTTCCGTCGGGTGGCTTTAAACCGCGATGTCAGTGCACATTTCCGAACGGGTGGCGCTCCGTCCCCACCACAGTCCCTTTTTCTCCCCGATGTTTCCCCTCTGTGCACCTAAATACCGTTATCGTGATAAACGTTCTCGCCTCTTCGGGGAACACCAGAGGGACAGAGAGAGAAGGTAGAGAGGAGACTGTACGTAGACACATACGTAGAATGCGCGTACATGCACACGTGTCGGAGGACGCTGACGGATTAGGACCGATGGCGATATCCTCGTACGGATTTCAGAGCTCCCCGAAGACGGACGGACGGTTCGCAAAAGATGACAGCAGGATTCACGAAGCAGCCAGCACCGTGTCTCGTGTGCGCGATGCAGCACACGAATGGTGGGGGGAGAATGAAAGAGAGGCAACGACGTGGCGGGGTAAAGGTGAAGGGGGCATAGGAGGACAAGGGGGTGAGGGAACAACGAGGGGGGGAGAGAGACACGGTGGTGAAAGTGGGGGGAGGGCGGTGAAAAAGAGGGAGGGAAGAGGGGAGGACGAGGAAGAGCGAGAGGAAGAAAGAGAAGACATTGACCGAACGAGCAGCCGCGCGACAAGGCCTCCTTTGCCGTGCCAGGCCAGCTGGAAGGAACGAAGCCCCCGAACCCTGACTTCTCTCCTTCTCGGCCGCGGCTGTATTACTTTCCTTTTCCGACAGCCGCGTTCCCGCTGACGCTCGACCCCTCTCCCTGTCTCCCTCGCGCGGTCGGCTACCAAAAGAAACGATGGGGAAAAAGCCACTAGAGCTGGCGCGGTGTAAAAAACCACCACCTAGCGAAAGCCGTGCTCCACCTGCGCACGTGTGCCAACTGCGGAGCGAAACCCCCTAGGACGTGTAACCGCGGACGGATTACACGATACGTATCTCCGTATCTAAGGCGAATTAATCGAACGAACCTCCGTCTTCGGGATACGGGAAAAAATTGTATGTACTGACCATCGTTACGGATCAGACAGACGTTTTTCTTTCGTGCGCCGATTAAGGAGAGGTCTTGAAGTTTTCAGGCATCGAGTTTTTCAGTGCTCGTTGTTTGATGGTGGAACACCGTGTAACGGTAGACGCAGGCTAATTTCGATTTAAGTCGCTTGATTTGTGGAAGATGAGGAATGCACGAGGCGTTTGGAGTTTGGAGTAGTATGGGCGAATTCAGTTTTGTTTAAAGTTGTTTGTTTTGTTAGATTGGCAGCTGATAGCTAAGGCAGTCTTATGGGTATGTTGGCGGATCTTATGCACTTTTTGGTGTAAATTGAGGTTTTACAGGGAAGGAAAATTCTTTTGAGCGTTTAGAGTTCGGGTAATAAGGGCGAATAACCTCTACTCTGCTGGGTCTGCTCTTTTTAGGCCCATTCATTTCTATACTGCTCGTGTTCTTTAAATACATAAAAGGTGGAGGGAATATTTCAATTTTATAAGTGTCTTGTAGGTACAGTTATAATTGAAGAGTTTGTAACAAAAACGACTTTTGTCTATTTTGTCTATTTCTAGGACAGCAGAAGAAATACTGTAGTAACTTTAACTCTTATTCAATTGACGAATATTCTTTTCCATAAAATAATATTTTGAAAATATCCTAGGGGAGATAGGTTCCATTATGTTGTGAATCTTGTTTCTAGCTAGAATATATTCTTATTAAAAAAAGACTCTACAATGTGATATAGACTGTATTTGTCATAACCTCTACAGTTCTCAGCATAAAAAAAGCCAAGAATAACTGATATATGAACATACAAGAACTTTCTGTTAAGTTCGCCCTTAGGGAAAAATGCTTAAAACGCATTTTCGTTGAAACATGCCTTTGTTAACTTCGCCCTTACAGCTTCAAAAGCCTCATAATACATCTGTGACTATAAGACAAAAGACCTATGCCACGTACTCAAAAAATTCGAGTCCAGCCTTCATTAATATCTAGAATACAGAATTTATATATTCAGAGAAAAAGAACATTAAAAGAATGTTTTACTCAAAATTAATGATTCAAGAAGACACAAATCCATAAGACAGTACTGAAGTCAAAGACTGAATTGTCGATATCTCAAAAACAAAAATATGTGACTAGGCCATTTTGCTTTTCAACCACAGATATGACATGATACTTTTCTGAGGTATCTTCATGTGCAAGAGCGATTTTTTAATTATTTAGTAGTTGATAAGGAGTTGGAAGGTTTTAGTAGTTGAAAGGAGATACAGGACTGTTCGACAGTCCGGGAGGCGAGGTTCCTCGACATGGGACGAGTAAAGGAAGGTCGTTCCCGGACGTGCGGACGTTCCACCGGTCGGCTACTCCGTGTGCTTTGGCTAGCCGGCTACTAAACTCGTCCGTACAACGTTGCCACGTCTATTCGTTCGGTGTTGACACGATCGGGCTCTAATTCAGCTACTACTCGCAGTCGCGTATGCCGGGTCGCGACGTTGATGCACTCGCTCTTATGCACACGCGATTCCAACGAGCTGGCGATCCTAACGAATTAGCTCCTACGTGTTATTTCAGTCATTATATCGTTTAGATGGATTCACAGGATGTACAGGGTGTCAGACGCTGAATCAACTGCCAGGTTGCACTACCAACTCCCAGACAGTCTGAGCATTGCGAATATATTGAGTCAGAAAACACGTCGTGTTCTGGCATAAATACGCTTCTAATCTGACGAGTCGCTAACCTAAAAAGAACGCGCAGAATCAATGATAGGTTATGTTAGTAGGAATGTATTCTCTCAGGTCAGGTTATCAATAAAACGAAGTAGATAAAAAGATACAGTGAGGTATTAATTTGCATTGATAAACTTGAGTAAACGGTACTAACCAATGATAACGATAAATGTAGAATGCAATATTTCAAGGAGTAGAATTTTCAATCATTTGTAGAGAGATTCGTAACGGTTAATTGAACACGTTCATATGGAGAATTATGAAGTATCAGACACGTCAAGAGTCGGCCATTAAATACGACAACAATGTTTCCTTTTTGGCGGGCAACACTAGCGGTGAGATTAAGCATTCTTCGCTCTCGTTTGTAACAAGCGGATAATAACAGTCATTCGGACATCTGTTTGACGAAAATTTCGGCCGCTTGCCAGTACCAAATTGACGTGCCGAGCGTGAAAACGACGCTGGCCCTCGTCCAAAAATTATCCGAAAGTAAACATGTATCATGGCTAGCATTGTTTATATTCCAAGTTGCCGTCTTTGGTGGATCTTTTATGCTTTTGTTTATTCGTTGCTCTTGTCTTTTCGCGAGGGAAATCCTTATATCATGTTTCATAGCCTTACAGAATTATTAACATATGAAAATTCGATTCTTGGAATAGATACAACTTCCTATAATGTAGTGTAGATGTATACCTTCTATACTACATGTAGTTTCTGGAAAAGTGTGACTTAGTATACTGACTCTATGGTCCAAATATCTATTATTAAAGGGTTAAATAAATAAATAAATATTAGAAATCCTTGATGATTTCACATTTTTAAATTTTATTTCCATTTTTTCGATAGCATAGAAACACATTTTTTAATGTTATTTCCAATTTTTCAATAGCATAAAAACACATTTTTTAATTTTTCTGTTGACATTCGGTACTTCAATTTTACACAATCGCCATTTTGTAATAAAATACTAAATTAAAATTCGGAGATCATCAAGGGCTTCTAAATTTTATCTATTTTTAATATCTATTCGGTTTCTCATTTTTAGGTTAAAAAGACACATATCCTGTCGACAGCACTATCTCCTTTAGTTAATAATATCTCTTCCAGAAAATTTAGCATAGTATAGCTAAGAGATATATATTTTAGTGGAAAAACATTTGACGTCATTTCTACTGATAGTTTTTTTTAAACTGTCAAATATGTAAATTTTCTGCGAAGTCTCTAAGTGAATATAACCCCTTAAGTTAACCTGAGACTAGCTAAGACACTGTTACCCAAGAAATAACGAAGAAAATAGCGAGCTCCTAACGAGGATCTTCTAAAAAAGAAATCGCCTTTATTGATACTCTGAGTCATTCAGAATCCCATGAAAACTAAGAAATAAATTTACCAAGCATTTCAAGCATCGCCAGTGGCCACTGTATGCGCTCAGCGAACTGCTTTCCGCTGTGTTCACCGAGTGTTTACAAAACAAGCGTTCGTAAATGCATCAACAGCGATCAACGAGCGAAAACATGACTAATTCTCGGCAGGAGAGATCCTTATCGGCGGGCGATGTATTTTAACGCTGCAAGTGACGAGTGAAGGTATCGAACGGCCTGCCGCGAGGAGAGGGGAAAAATGCAGCCGACGGACCTCGAGTGCCCGTGTTTCGTCTAGGTTGGTCCACGTCCGCACGACCCAATAAAGTGAATTTAGTTCCGTGAAAACAGCACAGAGGGAGAAAGTGAAAGACTCTGCAGAAAGGGTGTAGCGGGCTCGTGCATATCGAATCACAGTGCAGAGCTTTAAATAACAATAATGGAATTAGCAATAAAATTATCTTGCATTATATCTATCTGTGATTGCAAGGCAAAATGACATAAGTCATATATACATATATTTCTTTTTTTGAGATATAAGGCGTTTAGTTTTCAATTTTAATACTGTCTAATGAATTTGTGTATCCCTGAGTCCTTATTTTTAAGCAAGAATATTCTTTTAATGTCTTTTCTTTCTTTTGAAAACATAAATTCTGTATTTTAGGTCTCGGTTAAGTCTTCAATTGGAATTTTTTGAAAATGTGATGTAGATTTTTTGCTTTACTGTCATAGATATAGCAGTTAGATGTTAGTAATATAACGTGTGTGCATAGACACCATTACTATTATATTTATTTTTTCCTCTTACGTATTCAATGAACAAATACTCCTTTACAACAATAAGTAATAATAATATAAATGTAAATGTTTTCTGTCGATTCTTTATGGTTCTCGCGTTCGACAAGCAATTACCTCTATAATTCAGACGATTTACGAATAAGTACCGCCATTATCTGCGCGTGCAGAGCGTTTACGACGGATAATTTCGAGCGCAATCACTTCCGCGTGAAAATGATTGTAGTTTCGAACTTTCGAAAAACGGACTCGACGTTGCTTTTTCGTAGAGTTCATCGTGGCAAAGCGATCCTCGGTTTGAGTCTGGTTTTAGTTCCCTTGGTACCGTTAATAAAGAAACGGATGGCTGCTCTTACGAAGCGTTTCCGCTTTTTCCCCGTTTTCGCGCGTCTCGTTAATATCGGTTTTTCTTTTCGAATTCTATTCGATAAGCTTGTCACGGCTCGGCGAATATGTAGGCCAGCGAACGTACACATTAATAAAGTGTGTAACATCGTTTGCTCGTGTCCTTTTTCCCCTTTTTTTTTTCAACCATAAAAATTGTGAATATCTATTACGTAGGGTAGCGGTTTTTGAACTCGATTTGGAGGCGATAGACAAGGATCAATTAAATCGTGCGAGCAGAACCAGAGGGACATGAAAGTAAAACGTTCGCCCTTCTTCCGTGTCAAATTATAACGAGAACTGGGTCAACTCGTCTTGCAGGTGCGCGACCGTGTTTCGTCCATCATCGATACACATCCCTTTTGTCGTTTCCGTATCGATTCGCTGGCGCAAGAACCCCTTACAAGCTTTTTTCCCTGCTCGCTCTCGGCTGTGCGTGGAGGAAATCGTAGGCAGGAGTAAAAAGTGTTGAAGCTTGTTTTTATGAGGTTCTCGCTTGCGCTGAAGACAAGAAAGAGGTAATTAACTCTTTGCGCAGCTATGATTTTCTAATGTGCGCGATTAAGGACTTCAAAACACTTTTGTGATGTTATCTCTCGGAACAAAAAAGTGAACTACTCGCCGTTGAAAGGAATATTCGAAGACTAGAGAATTAAATCACGTGATCTAACAAGGGACTTATGAGATTCAGATAATACCTATAATTGTACATTTTTTAGTTTTCATATAATAGATATTGATAGATTCTGAAGAGTTTTTGTAGTTGTAAATAAATGAATTGTTAGACTTAAATGTCCCCTTTTTGAATAAGTATTTTTAGATACTCTGAATATACGTCATTTGATTATAATGATAAGAAGATTATTTATTTTATGTATAGATATACTCGGTTAAAGAATATCTTAAGCTTTAGTGTAAATATACTGTTTGACTAATCGCAAGCGTTAAGGAATGTGTAGAATCAATTATATGTTATCATTAAAGCGCAAGATATTCTAGGAGCGAAGTGCAAGGAATTAAAAAAGTGAAGATAAGAAGCTTTCAATTATAATATTGTCGCTACGTGAAGAATCAATTTCCGGAGAATTTGAAGTGCTCCGAAGATCAGATTTAAGCAAGTTTTATTTTATAAAAATAACATTCCTTCAAATTATTAAGTAACATAATCTTTTATTCGATTTGATGATGACCACAGTCCCTCATGGTGAAAGCACCTACTACTTGAGTCAATTCACGCAAATAAAAAATTATTAATTTGATCTGCACACACGATAAAGTTACTTTACCTACACATCCTTACCGAAATGAAAATAAAAAAGCATTCGAAATGGTTCGTTACCTCAAAACGTTAATGCTTAGCTTTTTTCCTTCTTTTAAATAAAATTTACCCAAGCCTGCTGAAGTAGCACTTAAACACTCTTGGCGCATAATTGAAAATTCTATGGCACGAAAACTGACGTAAATTACGGTTCATTCGAGTAACTCTCCGGCAGCACGATAAATATTTAATGTCCATTACAGGGATCGAATAACTGAAATTGTTTTGAAATTAGAAGCTTTAATACGCATACGAATAAACTGCTGCTCGAGGCGCGCCACAACACAACCAGTTAAACCTTTGCATCGAATCGTACGACCACTCGGAACCCCGTCGAAATTAATCTATTCAGCGATCGAGCCAGATAAAAATGCAATGCAAATTTTCGCGCTGCACCCGAGCGCGGCGTTTTATTTAATTAACAGCATTATCGCTCGGCCCCCGTTATTGACGCATTTAAATCTACCCGAAAAACACGAGTCAGGAGTGCATGCACGTTCGCGGGATGAGACAGAGCAACCCCCTCTCCACCCCCGCGGCCGTTTATTATTAAAATATTCCGCCTCGTTACGTGCGGGCTAATACAGGATAGCGATCACGTGTCCTGTAATTCGCCGCGCGATGGAATTATCCCTCCAGATAATCGAATGAATTACATATTACCTTCGAGTGTATCGTTAATTAATTACCACCGAGTATTGTAAAACGGTCTGAAGTATTATGGAATCTCAACATCCCCTTCCGCGCCTCCCTAGTTGGTCATTAAATCCAATTAACGGGTCGATTCGGTGATTAATCGTGCATCGACTTCACTGTAATCACCGTTATCTCATCCTGCGAGCGTAATACGATTAAAAATCCCCGGTTCACCGTTGCACGCTGGCGGCGTTCGACTACTCGATTGGATCGAAAGTGCGCGCCATAGTGGGATATTTGCAGCGAAAAGCTGGAAAAGATTCGATTTCGAAAAAGGCAATAAAGGCGAATTAACACTTTTTCATTGTGGACGTGCACCGCGGATAATTCCTAATTGAAATATTTCGAGTCGTTTCGAATTTGTACCCGTATACAGGATGAGCAGTTTAACTAGAGACCCTCAGAGTGTTGGCAGTATTTATTGTAAATGTTGTTTAGCATTGTAAGCGCTGCCAACACTTGTTAGAGGGTTTCCAGTGAAACTGATAATCCTGTATATCACTATAAATTTAATTGCCAACACTTGTAGGTTCCTCATCGAAAAAGGAACTGACAATAGAATTGCAATGATTCTACTATATTAAATTACAATACCACACCAGTGAAGGGTTAAATAACACAAAAAAAGGTGTAAACTTTAACGAAATTCACTCCCACGCTTCAGACTGCGAATAATTGTTTCGCGCCTCCGTGAAGGTGATTACGCTCCGGTAGCGCTCACGAACGAGAGAAAAATAGCACCTACAGTAGCGAGAGGTAGACAGAGAGAGCGTGTAATGAGTCGGGAAATGGGTCGCGAGTCAGTGTCGCCTGCTGTCCGTCTGACGAGCAGCGCGAGTCTGTTCCCCAGTAGTCGGTGAATCCCCGACGGATTACGACCCTTGAGTCGTCTGTTGACGGATCACGTGGCAGAATTCAGGCGAATCTGCACTGGCACCCGGCGCTCGTCGCTGATTTATTGAGTGGCGTTGCTGACCTCACTCTCTCGGTACGGCTAACGACACTAAGAGAACCGGCTGGTAATCTGCCGAATGCCAGCGATATCCACCCGAGTCGAAATTACACGCTCGTGCAACGAACCTGGGAGCCTCGCTCACTGAATCTTCTCTGTCTCTCCCCCCTCCGCCATGTCGCGGGAATGGCTTTTTGATTTATCACGACCTCGTGGCTTCTTTCGTTACGTCGATCGTCGAAATGCATGTTGAAGCATGGATTGGGATTCTGGTGTTATTGGTTGGATGATTCGAAGATGGTGGTTAAAAGATTTGAACGCTTTCAAATTTTCAAATTTTCAAATCTTCAAATTTTCGAGTCTTCAAATTTTTAAATCTTCAAATTTTCGAGTTTTCAAATTTTCAAATCTTCAAATTTTCGAGTCTTCAAATTTTTAAATTTTCAAATTTTCGAGTCTTCAAATTTTTAAATCTTCAAATTTTCGAGTCTTCAAATTTTCAAATTTTCAAATCTTCAAATCTTCAAATTTTCGAGTTTTCAAATTTTCAAATCTTCAAATTTTCGAGTCTTCAAATTTTTAAATCTTCAAATTTTCGAGTCTTCAAATTTTTAAATCTTCAATTTTTCACTTTTTATCCAGGGTAACAGTGGCTCTAACAGTTGGTGGCAATTTTTTTAAATAAAGTCAAATATTTTCTGATCTAAAACTGCTGCAACTAGTTACGTATATGTGGAAATAAAAAGGGGCATAGTGTTTGCCACTTTTACTCTATTGGTCTCGATTTTCTGAACTTTAATTCTTGGAACCCTGTATCTCTGCTTAATTGACTCTACTATGATGCAAGGGTTACATCAGAACGTTCCTTTAATCTGACGAGCACATCCCTAAACCTTGCCAAACGTTTTCCTCTATGATCTCATAGCCCTCATAGGTATAATCGTATATTGCAACAAAAGAAGACACTGTTCTGCACCATCGAGTCACAATACACCTGCCCAGCAACCTCTTTAAAGTGCCACACCTCGCGTGCAAGAATTTCCGCGTGCTAAGTCAGATGATCAACGCTTCCGGTATCGGGGCATGGGATCAGTGGCTTTGGGTCCAATCTCTCGCTCGCGAACTCGTCCCATCGAGTCTCGCCTTCTGACGATGAAACGCAGCGAAACGAGCACGATGCGCTCGCTTCGTGAATTTAACTGGGTCGATATTCGCGCGGGCAAACAATGATATCATCGGATCGTTTGTATATAAACAACCCTGTGACACGATGGTTCTCGCAAGAGGAGGATCCTTGTGTAGGTAATCCTCTTCCTAAGCGAGTTCGGTAGTGTGTGACACTGACCTCGCGCTAAATTCATAAGTGACTGTTAATGAATCCTTAATTACTCGCACATACTCGTTATGAATGTGTTATATATTTTGTCGTGAGTAATTATGTGTATTCGTAGGAATCGAATGATATTTAATGATAGATACACAAAGTTAATCTATGTCTTTAAGATAACGCAATGACTGACTGTAAAAATTTAAGAATTAAATTTAAATAGTTTAGTAAAAAGATTATTAGGATTCCACAGGAGTAATTAAGGATTACATGGTTATTAATCGTCTGACGATTTTAGAGATTTCATTGGCGACACAATTTGGGTCTAGCGTTAACCTTCAAGAAAGGGAAGGAGTTTAAGGGGTCGAAAAAAGATTATAAAATTCCTTTGTTACGAGCTCGTTACAATATTGATCATGTTTTCAAATTATTTAATGGAATTGAATTCTATGGAATGAAATTTAACGCATTCGGTTTATTAGTAAAATTTAAGCGTAAAAGCTCTTAGCATAATTGTGTTATGACTGCGTTGTAATTATGTTATATTAATATTCATGTTGTACTTCAAATACATTTAATCTAATATCGTTCTTAAATTCTTTCAATTCCCACAGTACCTACATGGACCTCAGCAATTATGTACTCACAATCAGTATACAGTCAGGAGCTCAGAAGTTGTCAGTGAATCCAACTGACTTCACAGAAAAATACATAGAGATAGCACACACGCATTTCCCTTATTCGCCGAATTGGTCATACCTATTATTACCACTTGCAGCGAACTGAGCACTCCTCTTGTCCCTGTGCAGTCTTACTGACAGCTTCTGAGCACTCAACAGTACTTAAACTATCTAAGCTCACGATAAGACTATAGCGAACACCTGCACCATTAAGCTCTCAGAAAAGATTGTACAGGGTGATCTTTCGCCAGTGCACTCAAAAGCAGTGCCACTATCTAAACATCATAACAGAGACTCTGTCCCTCTACCAAAGCTATTGAACGTGTAAAATTTCAAATGCTAGCATCCAAGAAACGGAAGAAATCGCTGCGAAGTTTACAGGTGACACGCACACAAACTTCTTCGCTGCAGTAGCCATCGTCGTCGATGACACATTCAATACCTTATCGGGTAGGACAGGGTCTCTTGTTATGATGTTTAAGCAGCACCCCTTTTGAGTCCACTAGCGAAAGAATCACCCTGTATGTATCACAGAAAAATCCAGTCATTCAACTCGATCCTCTAACACCTTTTCCCTCTAATCAGACACAATAAATACCAGATTCCACCCCTTTTGAATCACCCTATACCCGGCGAATCCATCCCCTATTTAGTGGCACTTGGACCGATCCGATATCGCAATATGCGGGGTACGCTCGGTTGATTCTGAACACGACGAGTTTACCCTAACGTAATTAATGTCCGCTGTGCGATGTGACGTGTAACGACAAATTCGATCGACGTCGCTATTCGCGGAACGAGCAGCAACGGAGGGACGGTGAAGGGAGGGGGGAGGATTATCAGCGTACGTCTGTCGAGCGGCGTGCACGTTTTTAGCCGAATCAATTATAAATAAACGTCCTCCTTTCGAGAGGGTCGCGTATTTTCAGGTTCCATTCAACCGGTGTGCCCGCGCTGCTTCCGTGAAGGAAATGGTCCTTCGTTGGGCCATGGTGGGGACACGTATTCTTTGGAGCAGTAGGTTACATCGCGAGATACCCTTTTCGAGTGAATGTACAGGGTGATCTTGAAAATTATGGCACAAGTGGGCATTAGGTGATTCCTTATGAAAGCATAAGAAAACATTTTTTTTCTGCATTTTTTCTTACTCCTTTTTTTTAAATATAAAATAATCTAGAATCTGTTTATACATAATTTTTTGGAATACTCTGTAGAGAAATGGAATATCTAAGTTGTTTTTTATATATATAATTAGGGCTACTTGGAGAATTATTTCACTATTTTTTTAATGCTCCTGGCGAGGTAGATAATCTATCAATTTTTTAGATATTTAAGAACATCGTCTCCACAAATATAAAGAGTGTAATCACTGATTACTGATCAGTCGTTCTATTCACTGAAGTTGAAGTCCAATTAATCACTGCAAAATGATAATACGTATGTACACTCTAATATGACTCTATACTCGAGCGAAGGAAACTAGTTTGCTCTGATCTACTTTAACACTTATCTGACAAAGTGGGTTCTATAGATCGGAAAATTGAGTCCTCTTGAGTACATCCACCAACTCATAGCGAGAAGTCGGAAAATAATAACAAGAACAGAACTCCCGAATACTATGATTCACGGAGTGACTCAAATGTGGGTTAACAGATTAGAGGAAAACCAAAAATATATTGAATCGAGTAAAAGCAAGCTTAGTCGCTTATCGTTACAGATAAGACTAGATTAAAAATCACTACATAGTTGCAAGGAGTCCATTTGTTTTGCCGATAGCAGGAAAGAAATGATAATACTTGTAAATATTAGATTACTAGATGAGGTCAGTTGTAAATTCTACTTGATGCTATTTCGTGTTTGTGTGATATGTTACGCATCTCGCAAATTAGAATCGCGATGCACCACGGGAAAGGACAGCAATCGTCCACTTACGGAAGCTCAGGGAGCTTCGCTCGGAAGGTTAAATGTATTCTCAGGCGAGCGTATTTTCAGGTCATTCATAAACGCTAGCGCGAGCACACGGCCAGCGGAGAGAAGTTGTTCTCCTTTAAATACAACGCTCAAAATAATTAGTGAATCACGTGGCTGGATGAATTGAACACGCCGCTCGATTTAAATCGGATAATTCTTATCAATATCCTACATAATATCTGACACTTCCAAATCTCAATATAGAACCATATTAAATATGCTTATATACACATTATCATGATGGTAAAATAACGTCGAATATAATAGAAAAAAATAATGTTCAATTTGAGTTCTGATCTGCAACTGGGTTCTTTTACTTAAATAAAAATTCTAGATTTTCCTCTAACATCTCAATAGCAGATCTTCTAACGTCAAACACCTAACACCAAACTTCCCTAAAATCCTCTAGATTTGTATGTAACGTAATGTAATATAATGTGATACAATGTAATGTAACAATGTAATCGTATACAATGTTTCGTGACAGAAGCACGTGAAACGTGTTGTCGAGTCGATCAAGCTGGGAATAAATCATTTTTCCCTGGTTTATACCGGATAATACGTATCATTCAATGTAGCTAATTGCTGCCTGTCGGGATAAGCGTTCTTTTTTCTTTTTTGTTCCGGAGATAAATTAAACGGTGTCTCGCGGGGGCCGCTCAGACAAGATAATTAAGTATTACACTGTGCGGGGTTACGTGTACGATAATAATCTCTCGCCTCATGTCGACACTCTCCTCTTCTTCTTGACCCGACGCGTCGTGTAGCCGAAGAATGTAAGGACACGCGAGAACGAGTGGGGAGAGATGGAGGCAGAGAAGGGGAGAGAACACGTCGGATAAGAAAGAATCTGTGGTAAGGACAATCACCCGGGGAGAGGTCGAACCCTGATTCCTCTGTCGCGAGGAACAAGACGAAAAAGTCGCCGAGGATTCCCCCACCGCTGGAAGAATTCGGAAAAGAAAATTCACGGCGCGTGCGCCATTAATCGAGTAAAGGAACGTCTCAGGCTGGGGTATTTGACACCAGTTTTCTTTCGTTTATTCTGTGGCAAGAAAGCCAAAATATTGGGATTTAACATAGAGGAACAAGATGAAAAAGTCGCTGAGGATTTCCTCACAGCTGGAAGAATTCGGAAAAGAAAATTCACGGCGCGTGCGCCATTAATCGAGTAAAGGAACGTCTCAGGCTGGGGTATTTGACACCAGTTTTCTTCCGTTTATTCCGTGGCAAGAAAGCCAAAATATTGGGATTTAATATAAAGGAACAAGATGAAGAAGTCGCTAAGGATTTCCTCACCGCTGGAAGAATTCGGAAAAGAAAATTCACGGCGCGTGCGCCATTAATCGAGTAAAGGAACGTCTCAGGCTGGGGTATTTGACACCAGTTTTCTTTCGTTTATTCTGTGGCAAGAAAGCTAAAATATTGGGATTTAATATAAAGGAAGAAGATGAAAAAGTCGCTGAGGATTTCCTCACAGCTGGATGAATTTGGAAAAGAAAATTCACGGCGCATGCGCTGTTAATCGAGTAGAGGAATATCAGGCTGGGGTATTTGATACCACAGTTCTGTAGTTGTAAGACAAAACGACCTAAGTTATATGTTCTTGTTTTCGAGGTATTGGTGTTTAAAATTTTCAACTCCAATACTGTCTTATGGACTTATGTGTATACTACAAATTATACCCAGTATTATTCTAAAAACGATCTTCACGTCCGTGGGTTTTCCTTGTTAACCCATATGCACTAAATGTGGGCACAAATAGCACAGCATTGGCCGTGAAAATCGTGAAATAGACGTAACTGTCTGGAGTAACGTGAAAATGATTAAACTCAAAGATATTTACACTTGAACGAAGCAAATCTTTCGTACAGAAATGTTATTAAAAGAGAATGTGCTCTCAATGTAGTGTTAATAATATTTTTGTTTCCTGCTACTAGACGCCATGACCTCTGACCAACAGTACTGTAAAATGGGGTGAACAGAAACATAACTGTAGGTGGCAGTAAATACTATTTAAATAATACTAATATTATTTGGTATTATAATGCTATATAATACTATTAGTAATACAATGATAATTAAACTGCGGATGTTTGTGCAAATTTCAATCTTGATAAATATAATTAAAGAAATACAAATTAATTAGAGATTTTTATCAGGCATACAAAATGTGTATCTGACAGACATGATCTGTTGGATCTTGAAAAAGAACCCTGTCTGAATATGATTTTATTACAGAGTTTGAATTTTATTTAAGTGAATCCTAGCAGTATTGAATATTTTAAACCTTCTGGAATGCTTGTACCTGTCAACTAGATGGCTAATTGGGCCATTTCCTTTTCAAAACTCCTGCACTATATTTAAAAGTATATTTTTAATCCTCAACTATTATTGTCGGTCTGTCTAACCTCTACTAATTACATATTTATATCTATCTCCCCTCTTGCATGACTTACAGGCCTGTCAAGAACAACTGATTTTAATTGTTTATTTGTCACTGTTATGTTAATAATAACACAATAAACATTAGTGCTCTGTGAAATTACTAATAGTGATTGCGTAAATTTTAATAGATATAGTAGTCAAAAGTTAAAAATAAATATCGTAGAACTAATTTTGTTTTCATAAGGAATGACTCATGCCAATGTGTCAAAGAATTTCTATATGAGTTAGTCCGATTATTCTCATTAGCCAGCTCAAGAATGGCTTCAAAATGCAGAGCGGGTCAAAAGTCGAAGGTCACTTAATCATTGCGTCAGTAAAATCGAAAATTAAATTTATGCTAATACCAAAAGCTCTTAAATATTGCTTACAAAAGCAATCTGGAATTCTATTTACTGCATCAGGGTGCACCTTCACCCTGCAAATTCATCTTTTCAAAGACTTCACAGATTCCACAAACTCGCCCACTGTAAACCACCTCTCTCAAAACCTTGTCTCACAACAGACGCAACACTGAATATAAATATATTCAAATATGCAGTAAGTAATTCGAGTTAAAATAAATTTTACTTCCATTTATGGAGGTCTTCGCAGCGGAGCGGAAAGGGATGAACAATATTTTCCGAGTTAAAGAGGTTCGACTCTATTTCAGGCACAATCCCATTCACAGCCCCTGGAATTAACGATTATCTATCACACCCATCTACGATCTCAATCAAACCAGCGAAGGAGTCGCGTAAGAATGGACGACCAGCGAATCTGGGTTCCCCGTTTCATTCATCCCCTCTGTTTATAACAGAGTATTAAAGAAGACAGCGCGGCGAGGTTTTTATTCCCACGTCTTTTCGTAATTAGTCTCCCCAGGAGGCGCGTATCTGTTTCGCCGCTAATTGTTTGACACCGTGCGCACCGTCCAGGGCGCAGCAGCGCGTTTACATTTCAAATCGTCCTCGGCGCGCGGCTTTTCGACCGGATAACAAGGTGTCTAGCAACGCCTGGCAGCGTTGATAATTCACTCGCCCCGAGGAACCTCTGGATAACGATTTCTCGCGTTTAATTAGCGGGAGATCGCTAGGATGGGGCGGCCATCGAGTAGGGGGCTAGGAAGCGGCGTGGCTTCAGCCTTTTCTTCATTGGAGGAAGAAGGATGGACGATGGTGGGGGAAACGGAGCACGATAAGCCGAAGATCCGACGTTTCCTGGCTGGGTCTTGGGCGCGCGCAACTTACAACTGTTTCTTGCAAATACTGGCCCATCCACACAGGGAACAGATTACACTGTGGAAGCAAGCAGTGCCTGTTCAAATTATTTTACTGATACTTTGCGGTAAAACAAGATCCAAAATGTTCAAAATTATCTGAAAATGCAAGAAACTTAATTTCATATTTTCCTGTAGTTAATACCTTTCTTCAGAGTTTTCAATATAGGTAGAGAAGGTGATAATGTGGAAACGTGAAAATGTTTGCTGGTAAATTGACACCCCAATAGAATAAATATTACACTACTACTTGTGATATAATAATGAAATCTAGATACTATTGCGCTCTGCAAATACTATCTTCTTTTACAGCAAGGTTCTCAATAATTCAATAATTACTAGAAGACTTAAGCAATTGAGATAAAGAACAAAGAGTAATGTATAACACTGATAATAATAAATACCAATAAAAACAGCTGTTGCACGCACCATGCCCAGAAGCTCAGGTTGAATCGCGAACCCGTTTGGGAACAGGGGGGACCGGTTTAAGCGGTTTAACATCGGCTACTTTCTCCGTGACAATAACAATGTACCTTGTGCCGTGACAGTGCACGCGAAATGGACGAGCAAATGACCTGGTAGGATGACTCGGGCGTTTGTCGTCTCCTTTCCTACCCTCTGCGACCTGTGTTACGAGACGTGGCGAGGTACAGAGGAGATCCATGGGAGCAGGAATTGCCAGGGCATCGATAGGAGCTCGTGAAAGGAGGAACATGCGTTTCACGGTGTGACACGGTCCATACGTGACGTCGACGTCCAGGCGCACTGATACGTCGAGATAATTGGAGGGGGATGTGGCCCAGCGAGCTTATCAATATTTTGAATGCTGCTTGTGAGAGAGGTGGAATATATGGAGTACATGAAATATACAGAGGGATAAATGCTTGAATGGTCTGTAAAAACATTTTTTGCGAGAGATCTGAGGTAATAGTGTTGGGAGTATTTTGATTGAAGTTTTCGAGCAGTCACTGAGTGATATTGAAATTTTATGAGTAAAGTATCCATTTGGTGCGAGAAAATGAGAAATTATCGATTATAATCAAATATTGGTAACGAAGAAATAGTGAGGGAATATTTAAGTTTTCCAGGAGTTGTTGATCAAATCTACCTTTTTGTAAAACTTCCATTTGAGACAATTTCTAATTTTCAATTTTCATTTCAATTCTAGTAATGTTATAATATTGTCATTATATAATAAGTTCAACAATTAACACAGTTGAATCCCAGTATTAAAATACTAACAACGAAAGATGGTAGTATTTTAATACTAAATTTATAATTTCGTTAGTACATTTACTCGCAATTAAAATTTCGTTGCTCATTTATAATTAAAAAGTTTGCCTCGTTTACTGTTTAATTTTACTTCATGATAAGCCATCAATATATTGACCCAGTTATATAATATGTTAATTACCTCCTATTCGATATGTTGAATATTTTACTGAACGCGATAAAACATTTATTTATTTAGCTTATATCATGTGTCGAAGATAATTATCTGAATTTCCTCATATATCAAGCATTTCACTTGGATAATATTGGTTGACCACTACACTAATAATAACTCGATAACTATATCCCCAATTCTCTTAGTTATCATATCTATTGTATACATACACAAGCAATAAAGCGTTTAAAACAGAGAGGTCGGTCGATAAGTAATTATAATTAGGCTGATTAAACTAATAAGTGATTTGTAATCACTGCTCCTATTCAGCTATCATTTTTTTTCTCAATGAGGTATTACACAACAATGTGGGATATTTTCACAGGATTGTTAGAGAATATCAAAATAATAACAAAGATGTAGTATTGTTCAGAGTAATATTTACATTCTTAAATTATTTTATGCTCTTTATTACACTAACCTAAATCATCAATTATATGTCTCAATTAAGAATTAATGAACAACTATTCTTTCAATCTTTAATAACTTGTTAAGAGGTATGATTCTCTACTGAATGCTTGAAATTAAATTCTTTTGAATCTTGAATTAAAAAGAAATTTAACTCTATTTTTTAATGGGCGCTGAAAACTTGAAGCTTTAATACCTATCTAAATCCTGAAGTGATAATATCAAAATCACCTGCGACAAAAAAGTAAGTAGTAAATTCTGTTAGTAATAGTGCAGCTAGGGGCAAAACTTTCTAATGAATAACAAATTATCCAGCTAATGGAACAGAATTACTGCTACCTCAGGTCAATAATTTAGAGAAAAAATAGCTTACGACTATAAAAAAGGAAAAAATATATAATCGTCGCTCGATATGCAATGATTCACAGGTTCATTCACACATAGTCAGAATATTAACTCCAGAATCTACTGCGTTGTCTTCTTTCCCCCTCGCTTCAAGCTTTTACGTTTACTACCTCTTGCTCATTAACAATCCTCGATGAAAACACGTGAGTCACAGCGCGGGTCCATAAACCATAAACTTCTTTTATTGTTTTGACGTTTACTATCGATCCTACGGGAACATCCCACCGTTTTTACAACACCTTCCCTATCGAAGCTCCCGAGCGTTCAACGACACCTTATCGACAACGAAATCGACACGCTTCCGCCGAAAAGGTTTCACAGGGCGATGCAGCCCTAGGACCACAATGGCGCACGAGCAGACGGGCGACTAACGACGAATAAATCGGCGAAACGCAAACGACTGGGGCCCCACGATAAATATTACTGATTCATGTTTACAAGCAATAACGACCCGCTGGTTCGTTCGCTCTGTCAGGTAGGAAAGAAGTTTCCGCGGTGGAGGGAGACAAAAGCCCTCGGTGGGCTATTCCGAGACCCTTCTGCGGTGCATTGTGCTAGCCAGTCGAGAAATGACCGACAGACCGCCTTCGAGTCCCGACCCCCGAGTTCTTTTATGCGATAACAATACGCTTAATAACGCGAAAAACAGACTTAGATAATTCTGGCTCGCACGACGAAGCCACCGTCGCGAAGACAATGTTCCAATGCCATTGTTCCATGCCTCCTGCCCCTGATTCGTGCGTTCGTACACCGTTTAACCTCCTGTCTTTGATTCGCTGTGGAATACTTGCTACAGTCTTTGCTCGATACAGTCTCGCGGCTCGGTGGCTGCCAATGAGATTATATTGTGTGAAGTACAGGATTATTTTGCTTGTATGTGTCAGTGATTTTTTTTCATTGTTTTTAACATGAGTTCTATTAACCCTTCAGCTATTTAGAATTATGGACACTACTGTGCATGATTCAGTGGTTATAAGGCAAAACTACTTGTGTCACGTTTTTAAAAAATTCCAGTTGAGGCTTTGATTGTCATCTAGAATATAGAATTTATACTTTTAGAAAGAGAAAAGGGGTAATGGTTAGAATAAGTAACATTCAGGGTTTTGAGAGAAATTAGGGAATTAGCAGAGCTTTATGAGAAGGGAATAAATAATTTTTTAAAATTGATAGAAGTGGGGTTAACAATTATTGAAAAATTAAATTGGTAATTGCTTCTCTAAATGTCTTAAAAAGTAATGGTCGAGAAAATGTTTCAGACAAAAGTTGTGCTCATAGTATATCCCACTGACACTACACACAAATAAAATTTTTCCCTTCTAACTAACGTCAAATCAGAGGGTACATAACAACGAGACTATAACGAAGAATTACTGTATCTGCCAATATTGTACATTTGCTTTGAGCTTAAAATTCACCAAAAGGACCAAAACTGACCATCACGCGCTTGAGTTAGCTTCACACGCCTTTCATTATAAACTCAGCCATAAAACTATAACGAGAAGCCATTTCAGAGGTTTTCGCTAATTAACACATTTTCTTAGAAGTGAAACTAAAGAACCACGATACCATTTTAAATATGAAAAATAACGACATGCTCATATCGAATGAATATCGTATTTTTCAGCGAACAGTATCCATCGAAATTGCACTCGAGCCCCGTTTCGTTCTTCGCTAATTGCTAACGAAGTTAAAATCAGATTAATGAATACTATTCGCTTGTCCATAGATATGGAAAATATTTCCCCCCTCTCCTTCGGTAATTTAATAGCTTTCCGAACACATGCAGCTGTACGAGTGGTAATAAAATACCAATAAACATGGTCGAAACGTTGCGCGTTATTATTTCTTGACCGATACATTCTCGATAATGTAGCCAGCTGAAAATCGCTCGACATGGCGGCGAGAAATAATTCTAGCCCATCGAAAGTGGAACAATGTCGAGTTGAATAATGCACGGAAATGATCAGCGATGTAAACGTGCGTAAATGTTGAACGATGCCCGAGGCTCGGCCATCACAAAAAAATTCACCGCATAATTGAATGTTTTTCCGAGAACTGAAACAGGATGGAGAGTCAAAGATGATGCACAAGTGACTGTTAAATCGTTATTGCCATAATGAGAGCAATTGAAGAGCTTCATCGATGGAAGAAAGAAAAAAATATCTCTCAAAACCTTCAGTGTTGCTTACTGTGACTTAAGTTTCTAAAAATAATGGAAAATATTCCTAGGGCTTTATTAGGAAAAAATTCTTTAAAATTAATCCTCAAATTCATTCAGGAGGTAGATCTCTAATCCACGAGTAACATTTGTATTCAGAACTCAGACACTATTGCTGGTTTGTTATTTTGATACCATATAATCTCAGTAGTGATTGTGACCTCATAGTAAGCACACATATGAGACTTTTATTTTCCCTAAAACAATTACTTCTAAATATAAAGCCTGCACAGATATTTGCAGTTTACAAATGGGGTAAAAATCTATCTCACGAAGCCACTTACACCTTGCATAAGTATTAGGACGCTTTCACATAATTGGAAATGCTTGAAATATACTTTTTTATTCGTACTGATATTAAATAATATTCCCACATAATTCACCGTATAATTCAATGTTTTTCTACGAAGCGAAACAGGATGCAAAGTCAAAAACGATGCACAAGCGACGCCGTTAAATTGTTTTTGCCATAATGAGAGTAATTGAAGAGTTTTATCGATGGAGGAAAGAAAAGAAAAGGGCAACGAGTTTTTTTAAAATAATCTACATAGCAAATTAGCTGTGTCGATGTGTATCTCATTTTATTCCTAATTTGCGACAAGAAACATGGATCAGTGGGGAGTGGGAAACAGGGAGAGGGGAAGAAAGGTAGAAAGGGGAAGCCAGGTGACATTGTGTGTTATATTCGAGTTTATCTATCGACGAAAATTATTGCCAGTTAACGAAGAACGTGCCGAGGTGCATACGAGTAAAAATACCGATTAGCTCTTGCGACACCGCGATAAATCATGATAAAAGGTGCTCGTACACCCGCCCGAGAAAGGAGCTTTCGTTATTTCGCGAGCGGCCAGCTATGCACACGTTTTTTCAGAGATAATGAATTCGATTCGCGTGGCCCCGATCGATTCGCGGCGATAAGGTTTTCTGGTAATTAAAGCGGTGCGTATCGAGGCGATCTCGATCAATGTTTACCATTTTTCTGCTGTTACCTACTTGTTAATCGGGGGATGTACGTGATCAGCAAGGCTGGATAAAATTGTACAGATACAGCTGAACATCTCTATCATTCGAGCAAACTACGAAACTACAATTTTATGCTCATTCCATTCTGTTTTATCGTGACAATTTCTGCACATCGAAATACAAGCTTACTTTAACTTGAACTTCTTAAATATTTGCCACGCGATTAGAGGCATTATTTTATCTCTACAACTCGAATTTAGAATAGTCTGATTTCTGTAAATTGAAACTTATCTCAATAAATCAAACTCTGAGCACCACTGCCTCTATAACTCAAAGTAAAATTAATGTGTCACAATCTGTCAGTAAAGGAGAATTTAGACTTTTCGCTTTGGGTGATTATCGTGGAGGATTCATCCACAGTGAAAAGTGTAAAAGTGAATTTATACTTTTCATTTTAAATGAAATGAAAATAAAAACAACCTTTACACTTTTCACTATGGATGAATCATTCACGATGATTATTCAAAGTGAAAAGCCTGAATTCGCTTTAACTGTCTTTATATTTGATATTATCTTTCTTTCAACTGTTAAAATTTTAAGGAAATCGTACTCTCTGCCTTAGTCATAATTAAAAATATTATTGATTAACGATACAATAAGTAATCCAACTTCAAAAATTGAATCCTCCTTTCTTTGAGCCTTTACAATTGGGAAAATATTAACTTTTGTATAAAGTCTCTGTATATCGAATTTTTATTTGTTAAACCTCTCTTGCTTAAAAACTTCGATAATACAAAGCTTTCATAACTCGAAGGTTTTAACTTTTAACAACTCTTCCTTCAAGATTCAGGTTATCAAGGTTCAACTGTACATATAGAAATTCATGAACAGAAAATAGATGATTATTTGATTTTCCAAGTAAAAGGAAAATAGAATTTTCACATTAGAAAGGAATTGAAAAAACCACTAATTCTTCTTCAAAACACTCTATCCATTTTAATTTCCTCCTAGTTCATTTGCAAGTAAAGAGCTTTTATCTTAATGACCTGAACTACGAAATCAAACAGTTATCTCAAATTTTTAAACTGTAGCCCCCACGTTTCATTATCTGACGATGGACGAGATACATATTTAAAACACCAAGCGGGAATGCATGTTTCATTTCGTGCCTCTGGTTAATAAAACAGAATACTTCATTCACTGAAATTTTAACGCGGCGTTTAAAATAATGTTTAGTTTATTGCCAGCTCTGCCATTTTTCACGACACTGAAACCTTCGAAATTCCTCTCCAACTATCGATTCAGTTTCAGCGATCCTCTATAATCCTAACACGCGAAACTATCGAGTGCCTTATCGGTGAACATCAAAGCGTGCTTCGATCATTTCGTCTGCCATGCCCGATGCCAGCTCATGGGAACTGCAGAAGGAATGCGATCTGCTAATTGTTCGAACGTATCCATTCGACGAAAATCGTCGAGAGGAAAAGGCCAGCGGTTCTCGCGATATCACGTATTAAACCGCAACATCGGGTGTCGTGTTGCCACCGCAAGGTCTCGTATCGTTATAATGCAAATTTATGTCGATACAGAGCACAAAAAAGCGACAACCTTACGAAAGTTCTACGATGTCATTATCTTCGAGCTCCTAAGCGACTTATCACTCTGCCGCGGGAACTAAGCTCCGCGTTACTCCTGTTTAGTCAATAAACAAGCCGTATTTTCGTGTTCCTTCGCCAAGTGTCTCGCGTGAATGTAAACTAACGGGGATTTGCTTCAACTGAAATCTCTGCCGCGGAGGAGGAACGAGATTGGTGGTTTCGCTCGTTGCTCTGGTTCTTTAGAGTTTAGAGTCTGAGGAAGGAATGGAGTATCGATGAATGACGCTTCAAATTATTTTTAAGCGGTATTTGAGGCAGAAAATTGGGCAAGTTTGTTTTAATGATGGAACTGAGGAAGGTTGAGAGAATTTTTCAGCTGTATTAAATTTTGCACGAGGTGAGGTATGTAAATTTCCCAGTAATTGAACACTTAAGACGTTAAAGGCTCCAGTAAGTGGACAACATTAAAATGCATGTCCCGATAATTGAATTGGGAAGTCCCACCAGCTGAATATACTATTTTATGGTAGGTATTATTTTGGTTTTTAATTATATTGGAGTTTAAGTTATATAGCTATGTAGAGCTATAAGCTGTATAGATATAGAGTCATATTGAATTTAAGTTATGAGAACTTAAGGGAAGTTCCACCAGTTGAATATGCTATTTTATTAAAATTGAAGAGTACGTAAGAAAAACTACTCGTGTTAATTTCTGCCTTTTTTGAGAAGAGCAAAAAAATATTGCGCTATCTTTCATCCTTGTTCCATCGATTAATATTCGTTTTAAGAAAAAATTCATCCTAATACATATATGTATTGCGTTTTTACAGCATTTATTCCATGCTCAATTTGCATGATAAGTACCAAAATCACTTGCAATAAGCTCGTCACTATTTCCCTTATTCCTTGAACTACGCTCTAATCTGCCTTCACTTTCACGTTTGATAAGACAGAAATGAGCTACTAAACCATGAATTTATCTGAAGAAGAAATTCCTATCCTCTATTAACTTTTCTACTGTCATATTTTCTCGCTGTATCGTTTCTTAGAAAACAAACATGAATCAGCAACCTATTACCTCAGGAAAGTGTATCTTATATTTTATAAGCTCAGCATCGATAAGAAATTATGAGATCATAAATGGTAAGGATTTCAAGTGAAGCATTTCCTGGTAACTTGTTTAATTATTTTGTGCAAGGTATTACTAAATTAATGATAAAGTTTTGAGTTTTAAACACAAGGTTCGTCAGCATACTGGAAACCACATTATTCCCTCGTTATAAGGTTGCGACTTGTCGCCAATAAGAGGCTTAAGAAACATAAGAGTTTACTTCCTCATTCCTCGAGCACTATAGTGTCAGTATAACATGATAAGATCACTAAGTTTTCGTTATAAAAAAATGACAAGTAACAGAATACAGAAACTTGACAATTTTTTTCCTACTAATACTTCTCACTAAACCATGAATATTTTTCATATTATGTTCTCATGAAAACCGAGTTAATTTATGTACTGTAAAGCTTAGCTGAACAGTTAAGGATCAAAGAGATTTCGTTTCAGTAGCCTGTCCCCAATTTATCAAAGATGAGAATGATAAGGACCAGCAGAATAAACGATAGAAATTCAAGGAAAGCTTGGGATAACCATGAGCTTATATCAGGAGATATCCACCGCACTCCAAACGACTGTTTACGCAGAAGGAGCAGAAATTTAATTGCCAGTACGCGTGCGCTCCTTTTATTAGTTTCAGTAATCGTGTCAAGCGTACGCTGAAAAGTTCTTTTTATCAGACCCGCCCGTGGAATATTTTAATCTGCGTAAGTGGAATAATTCCGTGCAACACACGTTTTTTCACGTAAACATCTCTTTTTCGCTAGCGATCGAGCAACGTAACGCAGAGGATATTTAAAAAAAAGTAGAAAAACGCGGAGAGTTAATAAATTAATCTCATCGAATCCGCGCGGCAGAAGTTGAAACGCTGCACCCTTTAATTGGCACGAGCCTGGCAATTTCCTCTAATTGCTTTTTATTACTCTTTTCGAGTAGTATTCCTGATTCGTTGAGCAACGGGTCATGCATACGAATACACGTGCAGACGCCTGTACATATTGTGTCAGATAATGAGATTTCGGAAACCTTTCAAATCCCCCAGCAATATCGCGATAAAATTACACCCATTAAAAAAAAAAAAAGAAAAAAAAAAGATACTTCCACACCCATGGGCACGGTCTTTCGAAGTCCTACGACCGTATTAAAACCCGATTCTCGGCGAGGTTCGTATTCACGGTTGTAGGCACGGCAACAGCCGTGGAAACCGCGGGTGAATGGACGCCATAAACCTGGGCAAAAAGGCGCAAACGAACGGACTACAAATCGCTCCCAGCGCCCCTGCTCGGCTGGGCCGTTTCGTGTAAACAAAAATACCTATCCCCGCCGCGATATCATCTCGAAAACGAGAAAACCCGACGCGGAGGGACGTAAACGCTCGGAGAAGCGCTAATACGTCCGACGTGTCCCGAGGAGGCATAAAAACCGATGGCACGAGCGACTGGCCAGAAAAAAGACGACGCTCCGCGCGCGACAGAGTGAACAGATTCGTCGACGAACGCCAGCAGTGACTTCAAGTGACAGGACTGTCGCACGCAGGCTGGGCACACTGGGGAACAGACGTTCGGTGATTCGGTGATGGGCGAATGTTACTTTGGATGTCGTTGGGTCTTTCAAATATGTAGGCAGAATTTTAGGTAGTTTCAGTGAAACGGTATGACAGTCTTAGATGATGTGCGAGAGTAGAGACAGTAATGAGAGAATGATGTTAATGAGGAGTGTTTGAACACTTTTGTGTTATTGGGAATTTATGAAGTACCTACACTTTGTTATTTATATTAACTGCTAGTAAATGTTACTCGTATCAGGATTTGTAAATCTTATGTCATCGTTTGAGATGAAGTTTGTAGATGAAATTATATCAGAGAATTTTGCTTGGTGTATTTTATTTATTGCTATAATCTGGAAGTGTTGAAGTAGTGTAAATGAGAGTTAATTTCCTGTTCAAATTTGCCGCGTTTAAAATTCATGGTTTTGATGCATTATGGAGGCAGGATTATTTAAGTGTCATTTGTTTTAATATATTTCTAGTGGAATAAAATAATATTATTTGTGAAGAAGATTTGATATGTTTCTGAAAAAGTTGGAAGAGGAATCTTTATGATATACTAATCTCGCGTTCAAATTTAGCGCCTTTAGAAGGTTCTTGATGGGCCAATAGATTAGCTTGAAATATGGTGTCACAAATTTTCAACTGTCACTTATTCTGTCGAAATAGCCAAATCCTGCATATTTTTAATGAAACAGAATAGCAATTCTTCTCGAACAGATCTAACCTATAACACAAGTTTCTAACACTATTTATAAAAGTAACCTCTAACCTCGTGTTTGAATTATTCACCTTCAGTCATCCTCAAGATTTACATAAATCCACCTGTTCCATATTTCCCTGAAATATTGCCCTAACCACATTTAATATATCTTTTCACGCTATATTTTCAGATTTTCACCACAACTTATAACTGAATTTCAACGCTGCACTAACCTCGAATTTGAAATGTGCATCTTTATCTGTTCTCAAGAACAAGTAACCCCATTTTACACCAAATTTCTCTAAAACTACAACTTCCCTATAATACACATTTTCAACACTCCTTGCATCATTAATTCCACGCATTAACCTCATATTTCAAATAATCGCGTTTCTCTATAATCAAGAAAAAAACACATCTCACTCCAAACTTCCCTAAAATGACAATCTCCTTTCAATATACATTTGGAACACAATTTGTAACCTTAGTTTCACGTTACACTAACCTCAAATACCAAATTATCACCTTCATCTGTTTCCAAGAAAAAAGCCCATCTCACTCTAAATTTCTCCAAAACGACAACATTCACATTTTTAATACACCTTGTAAACGAACCTCAACTTTGCACTACCTTCGTAATTAGAACGAGCACCATCAATGATTTCCAAGAAACAATTTTATCTTGCTCCAAACTCCAAAACTATAATCTCCTCAAAATCCACAATTTCAACATATCTTACAACTTTAATTCCACGCTGCACTAACCTCACATTCGTAACAACCACCTTTATTCTCAAAAAAAGAACCATCTCGCTCGAAGCCCCACCAAAACTACAATCTCCCCATGATACACATTTTCAACATATCTCGTACGTAATCGAGCCTCAACTCTGCACTACCCTCGCACCCATAACAAGCACCATGAATGATTCCCAAGAACTAATTTCATCTTACTCCAAACTCCTCGAAAACCACAATCCCCTGAAAATTCACGATTCCATCGCGCCTGGTGCCCTCGGTTCCGCGGCGCGCCAGGCTCGCGTTCGAATTTGCCGCGTCGAGGCGTCCGCGGGGTAGACGATCGCTGTGCACGGAGTCGGCGCGATCACGTCGTTTCGCGTAGCGTAAAACGTTAAGCTGGTCTCACCTCGAGCTCCTCGTAGGTGCGGAAGGCGAGTATGGCGAAGCCGTCGATAATGTCCTCCTCGAAGGGAGGCTCCTTCTGGTTGGCGGCCGCGAGGGAAGACTTCTTCCAGGGCCTCGGGGGCCGCGGCGGCCTGGGCGGTCGCGGCGGCCTGTGCGGTCGCGAGTGGCTGTCGCGCGGGTGACCGGTCCTGGCGAGGCCGAGGCCGATCGCGGCCGCGGTCTCCTCGTCCTCGCCGCTGTGGCTGTCCTCCTCGTCGTTCGCCCGCTGCCTGGCCTGCTGCTGCTGTTGTTGCTGTTGCTGGTGCTGCTGTTGCTTCGCGGTCGCCAGGCTCTGGGCCAGCATGCGCTGGGCACGCTCGCGTCGCCGGTTCCTCTGGCTCCGTTGCTTCGCCTCGATCTCCATCTCGGGGACCGCTCGTCCCTCGGGACCGGCCGTGGTCGTCGCGCCCCGCACGGGGACCCGATCCGCTCGCGCTCTGTCACCTCACGAACGAGGTGCCCGAGCAGCCTCCGCGGTACGGAGGAGGAGCTGGCGGCGGCCGACGGACGACGACGACGATCCAGGGAGCCAGGAGCGCGACGATGGGAACGCTGACGAGATTTCGTGTGTCGCGGTGTCCTCGAGCATTCTACCTATCGGTCGTCTTTGATGCTCTTTTAGCGCCGGAGGGAGGGGGACAGAGATAGAGAAGGACACCGAGTATATGGAGAGAGAGAGAGAGAGATAGATAGGTAGAGAGAGAGAGAGAGAGAGAGAGAGAGAGAGAATGAGTGAGTGAGAAAGATAGAGACAGAGAATAGAGAGAAAGAGATAGAGAGAGATATATAGAGTGAGAGAGAGAGAAGGATAGATAGAGAACGATATGGAATGGAACAAGAGCGAAAACCGAGAATATTAGCGAATCTAAGAGAGAGAGGTGGGAAGAACGACAGAGAGCACACTACTGCCTTCGGGACACACACTCTCTCACGGGACGTTCACCGACGGGACGCACGCATGCTACAACACTGGGCACGGTTCTTCTTCGCCCTCCTCCGCCGATATTTTCCAGGAACCACGGTCTGTCCGTTCCCGCGGAGAAATTGGTCGGTTCGGGAAAAGACGTTCACAGGCGGTCACACGGTGTCACATCGATCGCGCCGCCGAAGGAAGAGGAGAGAGTCAGTCCGGGTGCGTGGCGAGGAGGCACGCGAAACACGCACGCAGGGCGGACAGACGGAGACCGAGCGCGACACTAGGGAACGTGAGGAACAGAGAGAGAGAAAGGGAGAGACAGAGAGAACAGAGAGGACACACTGGCACGAGAGCGACGTCGAGCCGCGCCAGACATCGGCGGGCACAGAGCACACAGAGGCGATTCGGGCGACGCGCGATAATCACGAGTCACAGGCACAGGCACGCTTCAGACGCTCCGTTCGTATCCCCGATGGACGAGCTGCTGTCCCTCCATTGCAACGATCGTCGCCGTCCCCTTCGCCGAGGTCATCCTTTCCTCTTCTTCTTCCTCTTCCTTGCCTTCCCTTCTTCCTCCTCTTCCTCCACGTCGTACTCGACGACGTCCTCGAGCAGCAACCGACAGCACCGACGGGCCCCACGGGAGATGTCCTCCTGCGTTCCCCGAGAAACTGTCTCCGCGTCCCGTGATGGGCGCGTATTATCGTCGATCGGCGCCTCCGCGAGCGAGCACCGTGGCTGGATGCACCCTGCGAGGGCACGAAGCACACCGATTGTTTGGAATGGCGGATCGAACGGGCACGCACGGTTGCCGCATCGTGTGGTAAAAATGGCCGCGACCTGCCCGCACCGTGCTCACCGCCTCGCGCGCACCACCTCTTCGTGCGTCGCCGTCACGGGACGATGACGCGTAGACCGCACTGCCACCGGTACATCCTCGTCGACGGAGCCAGGGAATAAATCCGAACGAGCCGACCTAGCACACGCCCCGAATTACGCGTGGACGACGCGATCTCTCCTCTTTGCTGCGCTGGCTGCTAGAGCCTCCTGGCTGCCTCTTCTCTCTCGCTGCCTCGCTCCTGCCCGCTAGCCACGGCTATGCATTTCTGTCATCCGTCTGCTGTCTCTGTTTCCTTTCCACCCTCCCACCTTTCCACCTCTCTTCTCCCTTGCTCCTGTTACACCTTCTGCTCCGTCTGTCTCCCTTCCGTGCCAGACACTGATCCTCTCTTAACGCAACGACCGAGAGAACATGGCGTACCTATGCTCCGAAGACGGGACATGCGAACAGAGGAGACACACGCTCGATGTATATTCTCTTTTCCCTGGGGTCGGGCCTGCTCGGGCCTCTTACGCCAGGCTCTAGACTCGATCTCACATCAAGCTTTGAGGGGCTAGTTACTTTGAGTTTGTCGCTAGAGGCTGGGCCGAAGCGCCACCTGGAGGAGGTGATGACAGTTTTGAGGGAGTAGTGAGGGATCTCGACGCCTGTTGGCGCCACGTACCGTGGGGCTTACCTATCGGCGGGTAAATGGGTTCGTAAGTTTAGTTGGACTGTTTATGGGACACAGTGATTAATTTCACTTTTCTGGAATTTTTGAAGGGTTTGTTAAAGTGTTTGATTGATACTTGACTTCTATTATTTGAAATAAATATGAATGTTTTTTATTGTATCTATTGCTCGACTAATTTGGAGAGAACTATCGTCCGATCCTCGATAGTATAGTGGTTAGTATCCCCGCCTGTCACGCGGGAGACCGGGGTTCGATTCCCCGTCGGGGAGGATATCATTTTTTTCATTTTTTTTAGTTTTTAAATCATTATTGTTACTCTAAATTGATATTAAACTTTCATTTTAATATTTCATTAGAATATGTCGTTGAATAAAAGTTCACTTCAGCAAGACGATTCCTATTAGGTACAGGGTGTAAAAAAATTGATGGTCGTGGCTTTCAGGGATGAAACTACACCTCTGGATCCATAAACATTTACAAAAATACCTGTCTGAAAAATTGTTCATGACATTGAAAATTAATATTCATTTTTTTACTATGTAATCGTATTCAGATCGTTGAGAAGACAAAATCAAATATTTAGATAGACATGAAATTCAAGTCATGTCAGAATCGTTTCAAGACATAAATGATATATGTATACTGAAAACTTTAACACTGTTACTTAACTATAATTAACTATAAATTGTAGATGATATGAATGAGATGGATACGATAACGAAAATGTATAATAAATGAAAGAAGTAGAACGTAATTTAATGCACTGATTACTAATTTAACGTTGCATGTCCTAGATAGAAACTCAGTGTGCCTTAAGAGATTTATTACTGCTTTTGCCTAAACATGTATGTTAAGGACAACATAGTTTTAAACAGAATTGGGGAAAGGATGAAGTACTTGGTCTTTTATAGATTTATGATGGGATCTTAGTGGCCCGAAAGACGAATGACTAAACAGTCTAGACTAAACAGTCCTAGCAGCAGGCGATGGTTAATGACCACGTTGGGTCTCCTAACTATCGAGTGACGTTACAGTGACTATTTATGTTTGAAAAGTGTCTCTTGAGACAGCAAGTGCCCCGACGTCGTATTGCTAAAGAATAGGCACTCTGTTCTTGCAGGATCTGTGCCTTTTGGTAAGAGGACTGATGAACTGATGAACCCCTTGGCACTGCAGAACTTCACCCCAGAACCTCGCTAGACTGAACCTGTTATAACATTGTCATATAACATGTAAGTACTATTTTGTAATAATTCTGCATCTGTTCTGTATCGTTATTCTTCTATCTGTATTAAATCGTGCATTCTATAAACAATAATAGTAACACCGTGCAATCTTAAAGTAAATAAGAGTAAATAGTAAAGATTGACAGAAAACAGCTTTGACAGAAAAATAGTAAAAGTACCCTGTAATCGTTGCAAATATAAACAAAAATAAATTAAAATAAATAAAATCGAAATATTAGTTCCAATACTTTTAGTATCCATCAAATGAAATGCTATTTCAAAAACCTTTTCTCCACAAATGAAATATTTCATTTTCAAAAGTACACTCGCGATCTAAAATAAAATAGAGTATCTATTATTCATCTATCAGCGGATCCAAATACTCAAGGATTCCCCCGATTTGGCGTTATCTTCCCTCCGCGATGACATCATAAGTCTTTGTAAACGGAGGAAACTGCAGGAATTTCCGTTCGCAGAAAAACCCGAAGCCGATGGCCGGCGCACCTGCAAAGGCGCGCCTCTTTTGAACCAGTTCACGGCAGCGCAATTACGCTCGCCGCGGATCGCGAGCAGCTCGCGTCGATTTTGTTCGGCCGCTTTTGGCGCTGGCCACGTTTCCAAATCCATATAGGTAAGCTTGCCCAGGCTGTCGCCGACTGACGTGGGCAGCCTTCTTGCTTACCTACATACATGAAACCCTGCGACGTCTCGCGTCCCCCCGGAAGCATATTCGAGGTCGATCGGTCGTATTTTCGTTCCGTCACGATTCCTGTCCACTCTCCTGCCCGTGATTTATCATCGAAGGTTCTCGTTATCGCCGAGCTGAATCGCGCGCTTGGTTAATTGCTAACCACCGACGCGTCGATGCTCCGTCTCGCCGATTTCTACTGTTGACACTACCACGAACTCGTGTTTCACGAAACCAGCGATTGTAGTGAACAACGTACGTGTAGGGTATGAGTGGCAATTTATGCTGACCGATTACTGTGCCCCACTCTGCTTTCTTTTATTGTCAGATATAGGTAAGAAGCTGTATTGTTGTATTATTAAACTGAGGATTAAAATATAGTTTCAGTTAGGAAAAATTGTTTTCGTTTCATAGTGCCACCATCTTGTACTATGTAAAAATAAAAAGGGGTTAGAGTACAGTGATTGGTATACTTATCCAGTATTGTCGGGGTATAATACTTGTATCCCAGGGCCAGACTAATTCAGTCTGTTAATAAAATTAGGTATTGGGTGTGTAAAGTAATTTGGTGTCTCTGGATTTACTAGTTTCTAGTTTCACTGATTCAAAATTCATATTGAAACATCTTCCCGTCTTTTTTATAGCACAATTAAACTCCTACCTTTTCCGATTTCCTCAACAGCCAAAGTTTCTTACTGACATAAAACTCCTGCAATTTCAAATGATCCACTTTTGTTGTACTTCGTTGCCTCCATTGCGACAGCAAAATGCATAGTTCTCTGGAAGAGCACTTTTGAAGTGTGCAACAGCACCAATAGCGCCTATTACGGCCTCACTGTTCGGTGTAAACAGAGCGCATCGATGCAACATTGAGTCATGGAATAACGATCGACGGCAGCGTTAACGATAATGACCAGAACGACACGCTGATGACGAAAGCGTTACACAATCCATCGAAGGAGGCTCACTCTATTTCGTCGAGCGTTTCCGTTTCTTCTATTCGCTATGCAAATACGGTCCCTCCTCTATTTTTTTTGGAAGGAGCCTTGTTTGGACAACCAGACGGGGTCTACGATGATATTAAGACACAGTATTTCAATTATGTCCGTGGATGAATCATTTTACTCGCATGCAACATAAGGTATTCACGTGGAACGTTGCATTTGCATATTGGCGACCTCGAGCGCTAAGAATAGGGCCCTGGAAACATAGCCGACACTTCTTCTGAGAAAGAAAGACTGTTTTAGAATGTTCAGGCGGAACGTGACTCCGTCTAAACATTTCTTTCTGTAATTTATTTAATTCGATCGGCGCTGGTTAAATCTAGAGCGTTACGCTGTGCGATTCTCTAACATTGAACGAAATACCGATCATACGATAAAGTCTTGAGCTTGGAATAGGTGATTATAATTTCAATTATAATTATGTAAAAACTGTTCGTTGAATGTTAATGCTACGCTCGTGCTTACATTACGTTGCCAGGTGCGTCCGATTAACACATATAATGTTTCTAGCTATGTGGTAGAGGTCACGGGGTCGCGACCTTGAGTTCTTAGATCTTGAAATATTATACTTGAAGACACAGGAAATTTCAATACTTGTTAATGATGTTACTGTGCTTTCTAGCTGGTGAATGGCTCGTAGTAGTGTTTGAGTAACTGTTTAATACGATGCGTTCGTAACAACAGATTTCTTGATCCTACGCGCGTTGTGGCCGATCGCTGGCTCTGACCTGCTGACCGATTTCGTCGAATCACGAGTGTCCTCGTCTTTTGCGACGATATCCCTTACAGGTCTTGTCTCTGACTGAATCGCTGTCTTTCGCCGTGACAAAGGGACTAGTCTTATACAGACCCCTTTGATGCGAGTACTTAATAATAAGCAGCATTCAAGTACTCAACTTTTTAATTTCGAAGCATTTGTTATAGAATAGCTCTATTGTTCAGTTTGATTTTTTATGTTGCTTCATGATCTTTGATATCTTTTTCTTTGATCTTGGATTACTTGGCATTTTCTTTTATTTTAGATCGTTTGTTTGACTGATATTGTGTTTTAAGTTGGAACACGTTGATTTCTATCTCATTTATATCTGTACCTACAGGTGACATCATTGTGAGTAATATTAAGTAAAAAAGAGCAGTCAGACATAGCTAAGTTTTACATACTTGAATTTAAATTGTTTAAAATTGTGACTGTTTAAAAACTGGTATATTTGAAAGCTTGAAAATTTAAAAATTTACGTGTCTTTTTTATTTCAAATACCTAATCAGACACTTCAAAAGCAATTTTTTGAACAGATGATCTGAGAAACTTCTATCCCTAGAACTGTACAGAAATAACAATTGAGGTAAATGTTCCAGTACTTGAACACTGACGCTAATCTTTTTTAATTTTAAACTCAAATTCTAATATATGTATTAAAAAAACAAAACAATAGTATACTTAACCACTGGAACGCAATTCAAGTCTCGGGATATGGATTTTCAGGTTCTCCACTTATTAGGACATGTAACACCTCAAGCGTCCAATTACTAATAAAAATAATGATACATTTGTACATTTATATGTATCTATAAATAGATAACATATTACAGTAGTATGAAAATAAAAAATCCATAATATGATGTGACATAACGCATGATAATAACAAAAAAGAAAAATAATTACAATAATAATAACCTAGATAGCACAAAGATGTCTAATGGACGTCTTAAAGACGTCCGTTCCCGATATTGACGACATCGTATAGACGTCGGTGATGTCCTATAAATGTCTTAGAAACATCCTCCGAAACAGCCTTAGAAACATCCACAATGAGACGTCTTGAAAACGTCCAAATTAGGTCGTAAGACGTTCAGACCTAAAATAGACATAAAATAGGCGTCTTTAAGATGTCGTGTGCTATCTGGGAATAATCCTACCAATGTTAATATGACAATAAAGATAAAAATTATAATAATAATAGTATTAATTATAGTAAGAAGAAGAAGATTTTAGGTTAATGAACATTTACGCAGTTCAAAAATCGGCGCAACTGGTCGACATTGTAGCACGTGAAAACTGTCCCATTTTTCCTCGAGAAAGTCAAATCGGGCCCAAAGTCCACGGAAGAGAGTAACAGTCCCTGGGTCCAGCTTGATCTCATCACTACCGATACTTCGCGGTGCTTCGTGTCGCTCCGGCGATCGTCGTCTCCTACTGGGCGCTCCGTGGCTGGCGGATCCGTCAGAAAGCGCTCGATGGACGGACAGTATCGCGAGCGCTCGCCACGGCAGCATGCGCGGGAACTCGCTTCTCCCATCGGTCCAAAGCGTTTCACGTCGCGATAGGTTCGATCACGTCGCGCGAACTCTCGTTCGTCTCGAAACTGAACCGTCTCAATCTGCGAGACCGTGAGTGCATCGAGCAGCCGATCTCGTGGACCTCCGCGAATCCTCTCGTTCCTGGTCCATCGGCGCTGATTTAAGAACGATCGTTGAAGCACGCGATAGGATCAGGTGAATGTAAACACCGCTCTTTTCTGCTCCTTCGCGCCCGCTTACTCTCTCCATTTCGGTCAGGTACTCCCTCGTTCCTCGGCATAGCTAAGTACCGCGTGTACTGGCCGCTCTATCGGCCTCTTTACTCGAGGATGTTACGAGACTGGCATTGTCAGCGCCTTACGTAATTCGCCGTGCACGAGAAACGATGGGAATCTTCCCAGTGCAGCGGGTGTAAAGACACGTTTCGAGACCGCGTGCTACGGATGCGGAGATCGATCGGGATCGATGAAGTTAGGCTGCTGAAGTTCGCTGCATCGGGAGTCGCGACGATCTTTCTCATCTCTGGTGATAGTTTGCTGGTGTGCTATTTGGGAAGTTGTGCAGCACGCTTGCTTCAAAAGTGACGTGATACGAGGGACTTCGTTTTCGAAGAATGAGTATAAAACAGTTTGGTATAAAGTGTTAATGTACTTTGGCATATGTGTTAGTATTAGGTTAATATGCTTTTGTAGTTACGTGGGTCAGTTTTGAAGCAAGTGTCCGATGTGTTAAGATATTGTATAAACAGAGAGAAATCGACTATGCAGTTATGTGTACCTATTTCTGAAGATTTGCTTTTAAATCTGCGATTTGGCTGTTCATTTCGCGCATATTCTATCTGTGGACTGGCAAGTGTCAAATATTCATCTATGGTTGTGAGGCAAAATTACCTATATATATTAATATTTAAAGTTTTTAACTTCAGTACTGTCTTGAATTGTGTCATCTCGAACCCTTATTTTTAAGTGAAAAAGTTCTTCTAATACCCTTTCTTTTTTCTGAAAATACACATTCTATATTCCAGAAAGACTTCAATTAAGGCCTCGACTCGAATTTTTTGAGAGTCTGACATAGATCGTCTTGCCTTACAGCCATAGATATGAAAACAGAATTGAAAGTCTAGTGAAAAGAGAATTTGAGAAGGTTAGAAAAGGTGTTTTTAAGAGTATCTTAATTATTGTCTGGTTTCGAGGCGATTTAATTTGCGTGATTTGCTGTCGTTTATGGCATTGCCGCGCTTATTATTTTCTCTCAAAATGGCGACGTCCTTGCCGAGGTCACGTGTCCATCGCATTGCGCGCATACCGCCCACGAGTGTCCACCTGCTCTCCCATTGCTCTATTTTATCTGTCACTTTTCGTGCGCCGACCACGCATTTAAATCACCATCGACTCGTCCAAGCGGTGATTTAAACGCCGCCTGTGAACAATTGCGTTCTTACAATCGATCCGCGCAATTTACGACGTTCCACCGTTCACAGTGCGCGCTGTCGCTGCTTTTCACCGTTGCTGGACATCTTTCACCTTCCACTTCCGCATAAAACTCATAACGATACTTTCCGATCGTAGGTACATCTGTAGCTAAGTAAGATTCTTCTAAAAGGCTCCACAGCGAGTTTCAAGAAGTTCGAAAAGAATCTGAAGATAAATCGAGACTTTTTGCAAAGTGCTGTTTTGTTTTTCTCAATTCCACGCGTCATTAGCCGTGGTAAATTGCACCGAAGAATCGTCCATTTACAGTATTTTCCATTGCATAGATACTTTGTGAAATCTTTGAATTGTTCGAATCGCTATTTTTCCTCGCGAGACAATCGAGAACATTCGTCGCGACAATGAAGCAGAAAAATGTCCTCCGACGTTTCGCTCGCGTATCCCTCTATAGCATGACGCATCTCTGACGTCACACGCATATCCAATGAGATAAAACCGACACGGTCGTATATAGTCGTCGGAGAGGCGTGATGTCAATACCAATCGCGATTCTTCACGAGTTAGGATTTTTTGACAATTTTTCCTGTTGTTACCTTTCTGATCGTCAAGCTGGTACAGCATTGTTTCGATGCAAGTTCATATCGGTTCTAATTAATTACTTGTTCAAGGAATAGGAAACTCATTTCTAATTTGAAGATAAATTTACACCTTAATAGCACGAATTTGGCTTCTTTAAGTCGACGTTAAGGTAAAGTGAAAGAATAGTTCTAAGAGGACTTGAATGAGTGTCCATCAAGCTTATACCGAGACAACACTGTAACATCTTAACAGTTCTTCAAGATTTCTTTTCTAAAAGACCCACTGTCTTTGGAAACAAAATAGCCAAGTCACTAGATCTAGGTAGTGCTTGAAAAAGAAGCGATGTTAATACGAATCGCAGCTGCTTTCCAGAAACGTGATTCGGCCCTCGCGCTTCTTCAGAGTCGCTAAAGTGGCCGCGATGCACCGCGGGGTTAAAGATGCTCGCCGATTATTTCCTCTGGTAGCCGTCATTTGCTCTACGACCGAGCGTATTATAAGCCTAGATTCTAGGGGAGGAAAAATCGAGATACTTACGTACCTGTTCCCAGCCGGGACAGGGAGAACTCGTGCGTAATTCCAACCGCAAGGACGCGAATGCTCAATGGCGTAGGTCTCTTTGATTCTTAATATTCTTTTCACTAATCTAGGTATCTACAGGGCGATCAGTTTAATTGGAAGTCTTCCGAGTGTTGGTACCACTTAGTACCAAACCCATCTAATATTCCCATATATTTTATATTCACACATAGCATTTCACATTTCACAAAAATTATAATATTTTTTAATAACTTCATATCGTTGCGTTTGATCGAACCTTTCTACCAGGCGTGGAATGTGAATTAATGGGTTATGTTATGACCCATTAATAAATAAATAAATTTAGCAGGCGAAACACGATGAGAGAAATACGCCATTGGGATCGGCAACTGGTCGTACGTGGCGCACGCGTGTCTTTAACTATCTCGATATCGTATCGCAGCCCATATCGAGGTGGTCGCGACCACAGGCCCGCGTGCTACCGCGGCCTTCGACTTCCATGCAGAAAGAGCCTCCTGATGAATTATTACGCCCCGCCTGTACACGTACACGCGCTCACCGAGACATACGTGGCCACGATTACGCTAGAAGCGTTAAATAGGCTGCTTCTTCAATCTCCGCGGCTGCTAAGGCGATCCTGCCTTTCCTTGCCTCGCACTGTCCCCTGCGATCCCTGGCAACGGAGGTTTCTCGCTAAGTGCTACTACGGTGATTTGCAAATATCAAAGGACTCATTTGCATACACTTTAGAGTTTATAGTCTTGATTGGAATGTTCTAACTGGGACAATTGAATAAGACATTGGAAATATAAATGAGACGCTGGTAGAAGTAGTTTCTTGATGTAAACTTGCTTTTATGTATCTAATTCCTTGGGTTACTTTCTCGTTCTTTTTTGACTCACGTATATTCAGTGAAACAAAAGTGATTTCTTGATCTATAAACTGTCTTTCGGATGATCCTACTTTGTCTCTATTGACTTGTGACCTGTTAAAACGATATAACGGATGAGCATTGTAGTCTGAGTCTATCCATTCGTGTTTGGGACTGTTTCAGTGAATTCGTATCGTCAGATCAGGGGTCACACTTCCCTCGGAGGAAACTCTGAACCACTAACTCCACTTCCCGTCACGACGACCGTGTCAGACCATCAGGATCCACCAGCAGGCATGATCGAATGATGGAGGTGATTTCGACACGCCGATATGAGGCTCGTCCACCGCCAACGAGCCATCCACCGATCCTCGTGAGTAGATCTCGCCCTTTTGTAACTCATCTGAACTTACACCGAGTAGAAACAAATAAGTTCTGATGTCGCTTTAAATAATTCTAGGATTTGAATATTTAAAGATTGGGTAGAGTACTTGAAAATTGGAATACATATTTGGAAATTGGGGTACTTGCAAATTAGGATACTTAGAAATTAAGATTCTTGAAAATTGACATAGTTGAAAATTGAGATACTTCAAAATTGAAATACTTGGACATTGTAGTATTTGAAAATCAGGGTATTTAGAAATTGGGATACTTGGAAATTAGGATATTTAGAAACTGTAGCATTTGGAAATTGGGATATTTGAATATTGGAATGAGAACTAGAAGTAGACACATTTTTATACACAATTCTTCTGTACCTCTTCATTAGCCTCGAATCAGACGTGGCTGTCGCAACGGCTTGCACAACTTTACTCTTCTAACTATACACGATTTTTCTCTTTGCAGATCGACCCTGAGAATTCCGTGGCGCTGGTCAAGGAAGGTAATTCCCCGAACGCGATTGTCACGCGTTGCTCGCGCGTGATGCGAATAACCAGATGGAAGATAAGAAGGAAGGCGTGCCGCGTGTAAATCGACGTCTCGCCAAAGTTTATTCTATAGCGTATTAGCATCAACCGAGGCTCGTCTTATTCCCGCTCGAAACGGTCCGCTGCGGCTGACTTCCATTCGCCCGACACTTTTTCGCTGACCGTCGGACCCTTTCAATGCCTCCACGCTTCTTGTCCCTCCTTCTTGCCCCCCCTCGTTCGTTTGTCCAAGACCGAGAGATCGGCACTTTTTGCGCAATAACAGCGGCATCCTATGGCTCGAACGCCCGCTTCCGGTTTCAGAGGAATGGGAGACCCGCAAGAAGAAGGAAATCACCACCACCAGGCAAATCGAGACCAGAGTGAAACGACAAGTCGTCTTGGAGGATGGCGAGGTGGTCGTAGATTCTGGGCCTCTTGTGACAACGAACACCACGGAGGATGTCGAGCAGCAGGAACACACCACTCAAGAAGTACGGTGCTATACATTTATAGCGTTGCCTAGAGTAGCGTTGTTTATGTTTCTTTGATTTCAGTCGATTCTTAGATTTTTAAAATCCTTTTCTGAGATTTAGGTTCGAAGAAAGTAGAATAGAATCTCTCTAAAGGGTTTCATGTGGAGTAGGTATTATTCGAGGTATCGAAACTCGAGAGATTCTCAAGTGAAATATCGGAAAACATACAGAAGTGTTAATTCTAGATTCATAGACAATCGGTACGACTGTATCACTAATCTATTAATCGTTTTCAACTCTAAAATGGAACAAAGTATTAAATAATCCAGAAAATTCTGTCGCTTTTAAAATTAAAAGATCCCTCATATTACCACAAAAATGTTTCTAAATATTCTTCTAAGGCTAAAATTTCTAATCTTGTTAGAAAGTAATATGTTAAACTTGTCAGAAAAAGAATTGGAAAACAAAGTTGTTTTATTTAAAAGCTACAAGCAATCTTACTATAACTTCAAAAGCTCCAGAGCTTTCTTCTTTACCTAAAATGCCCCCTGAATCTGTGCTCAAATCCTACGCTCCAATTTCCTTCGATCATAAACCATAACCACTACCAAGAAAACTCGAGCATCGAATCTGACGAATGACCATACCTCTCTTTTCAGAGGCGAACAACCGGCGATCAGCCGCAAGAGGTCGAGTGGCCTACAGGTGGAAGAAGCTCCGCGGACGGTAGCATCGTCCAAAAGGAATTAAACGAGACTGTGGTGAGGAGCCGCGAGGAGATCGAGGAGAGGCTAGAGACGGAGGATCGTCAACAGCTGGGAGATATCTCGGACGAGGTATATCCACGCGACACACCCACACCTGAATTCCACCTGCGCGTGCCGCGGTACGGGCGTTCTTTCTCTTTCTTGGCGCGGCTCTAAGCGCCACGAAAAGGTCAACAAGCCGCCTTTCGCGAAGGCTCATCCCACGTGCGGCCACGGGAACGCCAGAGAGACAAACGCCCCGCTCCCTCTTCGCTCGATTCCCTTTTTCGGCGAGTAGAAATTTCGGTTTCTGGAACGATCCACTCCTGATACACCTCCGATCTCTGAGCTGGTCAAGGCCGACGTGGGTGGGGTACCCAGGATGGGCTCGTTCGATATTCTTGCTTTCGCCCGCTGTGTTTGTCCAGGGTACTCATTTAGGCTCTATATCAGCTGGCCAAATCGAGGCTCCTTTGAATATTTACCTGCTACAGTTCTCCTGGGCTCGTATTAGTAATATCTAGTAATTTATAGTACACCTACTTTCTGGGAAAAGTATTTTTGCCTTTTTTCTGGCATACAACTGTGTCTATATAAATGTAGATATTTTTTATTTAATCTGATATCTAGCATAATATTTTAGATACTATAGAAGGTGTTTGGTTAGAGGTGGGAGAAAATTTAGGGCTGTAGTTCTTGGGTATTTTTGATAAGCAAGATATGGCTTCTATCTTAACAAGATTTGGCCACCACTGCTCTATAATACACACAGTATAACTTGTCAGTGACTCGTGGTGGACATTCAGTACTCTGTTTTCTAAATTCCAAAGCAGTTCGATCACTGCAGAATATTCAATCCCTACAAAAACTATTAGATGTCAGACATTTTTTTGGAAAATTTTAAATACTGTGCAGACTGGTTTTCTATTTCATTCTTCATAATCACTGCTATTTTTCAGTTTCACCTTTCAGAAGAGAAATACGAGTTACTGACACATTCCCAGAAGCATAATTTAACACTCTATAAACCTGTCACAAGGAACGACCTATGAGATTATAGCCAGTTCCAAGTGATTCGAAGCGTTTGACAGCCCATCACTATCGATGACTTTCCCAACCACTTCCTGAATTTTCTCCCCATTAATCGTGCATTTCGAACCGCGAAAGCACCAAGCTTGCAGCTCTCCCGAGCGCGATCGGTCTTAATGAAGCATCGTGAACGCAACCGCGACGATCGTGGATGATTAATGAAGCGGACAGAAAGAGATGAACGCGGAAGGAAGTGACTGGTCCCATCAGAGGGAACGCGCAACAGGTGTATCGTGCGCTCGATCATATTTGTCACGGCGCTTATCGTAAATCTGCTGGTAACGGGCCTGACAGTTTAATGGCCCGGGGACGTCTTCCTCTCGGCTATCAAATATCCGCGAATAGTCGAACCGTTTCACGAATGCGTTATTGACAACCTCTCGCTGCGATTTACGAGAGGATTTCCCTAACGTGCACTGACAATCGTATGAAAGTTAACCTGCGTAGTTTAGCCAGAGATATGCTTCTATCAAAGGAAACTCTAATTGCACAGTGTACACTTTTCAATGAGTCTTTGACGATTTGTAAGACTCAATTTGATAATGTGAAATTTTCAAAATTCGAAAATCTAAGGAGAGGTTTCAGCCAAAGAGGCTATAAAAGGGTTATTTATAGGATTTTTTTTAGAACGATATGAATAAGATAGTCTGATTTTTCGGTATTTTATTATATACTCTTCGAAGGTGTACAAAATTGTTGGGCACTTTGAAGAGTGGATCCTGTGACTATGGCTCCTCTAGCCCTCTAGCACCCCCTCAACTTTTGAACCAGGATGGCTCATATTTAATCCTGTCCTGATCTCACCAAAGACCTAAGCAACACTGCACGCAAGTACGTAAAAATCTTCTGATCTAATCAATTGCAAGTCCCAATAAATATAGCAACGAATTTCTATTAGAAATTTCCTAACAAGGAAATACTGTACCATTTTCGAACCTCACAAATGCGTGCAATCATTAGAAACATCCTGTTCCATCCTGGTACATACTCGTAACTCACCAGTTCGCGGTTAGACAAGCATTCGCCACGCGATCTGCAACGTCTTCCTCGTGGCACAGTGACATTTCGATCGCTCGTGTTACGCGATAGTGAAAGAAGCAGCGGGTAGAATCTAGGCGCTGGATCCTCCCTCGTCGCGATCCAGAGGGCAACGAAGTTAGAAGGGGGAGGAGGGGAGCTTCTGGATTGCAAAAGCCAGGCAACAGGTATACCTGTTCGCGCATGAACGATTCAGAAACGAAGAAGCTGAATCGTTCTGGATGAAGAAGAACGGAAGGGAGGAATAGAAAGAGAGAGAGAGAGAGAGAGAGAGAGAGAGAGAGAGAGAGAGAGAGAGAGAGAGAGAAAGAGAGGGCTGGTTCTACGAGAAGTAGGGATACCAGAGAGAAGGAAAGGCTAGAGATCGGGGAGGAAGAAGGAGGAGAGGGACTCATCGAGAAGTGGAAGTCGATGATCTCTCGACTTTGCTCTCCCTTCACCGAATGGCGACGAACCAGCCGAGATGCCACGATCGCAGTCGGAGCAGCTGTTCCGAGCTGGACTATCTTCGACGGTTCTATCTTCCCGCGGTCGATCCACGCCCGTTCTCTTAATCTTCCTCCGCTGACCGACGATACTAGCCATTATGTGATCCCCCAGAGTGATAACGTTCTTCTGGTCCTTCTCGTTGACAGGACACCGGTATGCGGTAGCTTTGGCTCCTGCGGCGACCAGAGATGAGTTCTGCGTCCTTATCTGCTGATGAGCATACGTCCTAGTGTGGGTCAGTGTTCCTGAATTCTGGTGTTTCTCTAGAGTGACTGTTGCGATTGTACATTTCTGCTATGATCGTTGAGCTTCTAGGTCTAACCTTAGACTGGGTCCCAGCGAGAAAGGGACACCCTCTGCTGTAGAGTCCTCTTCAGAGGTAGTTACACAGATTTATCACCAGAGAACGTGTCGTTGCACTGGATTCTATTTATACCCAATTTTTTTCTGTTTCACTCTTGCCTTCATCCTCTTTTATTGCCATTGGACGCTGGCTGACCTTAGACAGTTAGAAACACCTTTCCTTCCACTTGTTAGCGAGGGAAGCAGGGCGAAGGCCGGACGATCCGGTTTGTCGCGACGAGATTTCGGGTCGCGCGGTGGTTTTCGTACGATAATGACTGGGTGGTGTCCTGACTGGTGGCCTGTCTGTCTGGTTCCAGGCGTACCAGAAGGCGGTGAGGAGCAACCGGGGTGACCTGCGAGCGGCCCTCGCCGAATCCTGCAAGCAGTTGGCGTCCCAAACGGGCCCCAGGGTCGTCCAGCACACGACCAAGTCGAACAAGGTGATCGACACTGAGAAGACCTTGGAGAAGAAAGAGCTGAAACCTGATGGGCTCATTGTTACCGAGAGGAAACGAACGGTCGAGCACGAGGAGGTCAGTAATCCATGAGATCCTTTGATCGTTTCATTCATTCGAGTAGTGGATGGAAAATGTACCTGAGGAGACGTGAAAGCGAAACTGAGGCTCTAGGAGCGATCCTCAATCTTTAGGTCACTTGTGTGGGGCTGTTTATTGTGTGTTAGGCTTGCGATTTGAAATGAAATCTGGCATTTTAAAGGAGAGCTTAGGCAATCACTATTAATTATCAAAAAGAGGGTTTGAGTGTCCCTTCCAAGAGTGTCCCTCGATGCTTAGATCACGCGCACTAGATTGTCTTTTGTCTTCTGGTTTGTCTTTTAGGCTCCTAACTGGAGACATAATCGTGGATTTCAAAAGAAGCCTCACATAATCCCCATTAATTGTCAAAAATTGTGTTTAATATTATCCTTCTTGTTGTCTGCAATATCAGCAATAGTTAAAACAAGAAACCACAATAAAAGAGTGCACTATAATCTATCTTCCAAATTGTTTCTAGAATACCATGAGTAGTTCTTCAATACATTTCAGATAAAAGACGACGAAGTGCCCGATGACGGAAGCGACGTAAACGCTGACGACGCGTCAGAGAAGAGGAAAGAAAGTTCCCAGAGATTTGTGAAGAAGAGAGACGAGGACGTGGTGGACTACGTCTCGGGTGGCGAGAAGATCGCCCGAGAGATGCGCTACGTCGCAGAGACGACAGAAGGAGAACGAATCGGCGACTGGACGCCGTCACCAACAGCCATGCGCACCACTCGTTTCCATAAACACTCTGGTTGGTCCTTTTCCCTAGTTCCTCTGGAAAATATCCACAACTTGCTTCCAACTCGATAAACTGTCGCAGGTTTCCCAGCAGAGGGTTTCCCTGGTCGGAAGGACGTACTGACCAAGAAGCCACTGGACCTGGAGGAGGAAGATGAGGCGAGGAAGTTTGAGACTTCTAAGTGGCTGGAGAGCCACTTTGGGAGCGAATCACGCTCTTCCCATGGCTCCGTCGAAGCTGACGAGTCTCCTCTCCCTAGTACCAATACTAGTTACATCAACGTCACGATGAAGTCTTGTACCCCTAAGGATCGTGATTACCAGAATGTCAACCCCAATAGACATCCTCGACGAAGTACTGGTCGGGACTCCACATCCCCTTCAGGATACTTCCATGGGATCAGCGAGTGGTCTGAGAGATATCAGGGAAGAGGTACTTGAAGCCACTAACATCAAATATTCCCTACTTTAGTAAATAACACCTATATCTTATGTTATTCAGAGAAACAAAATCAGGTCAGAACGAGTTCCCCATTGCACTGCGTGGAAACAGTTCACACAAATGGTCACGATCACGCAAGGAACCAAGTACAAGAGTCCACCTACTCGAAGACCTACGAGACAGTTCTCCGTCGAGAGCATCAGGAACCGAGCCATGAGCGACAACGTACGCCTTCTCCGCCTGCTCGACGAAGATCCAAGGAACAGGTGGGAGCACATTCTTGTAGATTTGATGCTTTGTTGTAATCCTGTCCTCACAATGGTGTTGCTTCCAGTGGTCTATAAAGTCTGAAGAAAGAACCAGTCTGAATGGATCTGGAACTGGTAGGACTTCAAGTCCGGTTCACGTTGTACAGAGAACCTGGGAGAGCCGCAGTCGAGACGCCCAGGAGCAAACAGCTGATAGAGATAATCGTAAGAAGTCTGTTTCAAGATCAAGATCACCTTCGCCTAGGCCAGATTCTACTTCAAGAAATAATAAGAAGTCCAGTGAGTCTTCCAGCCCAGTTCGACCCTCCAAAGGTAAGATTTAATCGGCTTTGTAAGCTTCTTATTTGAACGATGCACATGTTCCACGTGAAATATTCAAGGTTCAGGTCACTCGAAATACAAGATTGGCGAGTCCTTCAGGAAACTGGTCGGCAAGTTGCGTTCAGCCAGCTCCGAGAGGAAGAACAAGCGTGCTAGCAGCTCCATCTCTCAACTGACCCAGACTGATGATAATGGACCCACCTATCTCCAGTATAACGTTATTGATAGAAACATTCCCTTAGTAAACGAGAGGGATATCGATGAAAAGCCTCCTGAGAGGCCGCCCAGGTCACCCAGAAATGCTACGATGAACAATAACTCTAACAAAGTAACGAAAACGATCAGGACGAGCGACCATATGGTCCAAGAACAGTGGCAGCGCAGCGAGTCCACACCACCGCTTCACAGGTACTACCTCGGCGAAGATCCCTTCGGTGGAAGCATCTACGGGCGTGAGAAAGGCTATCGAGACGCGAGGCGGTCGGGGAAGCCCCGTGGTAGGACTTCCGCCGAGACAGAGTACAGGTAACCAAGCTACAGTAAGGTGTCGAGGGAAGCTCTTCAGATTCCACTTGCAGAATTCTCCTAATTCGAATAAATCGCCTGAAACAAATAACTAGACTCAAAGATCGTAGATAGTCCACCGAACCTCTGAAAATCTTCCCTCGATACTTAATCCAGATCTAAAACGGTCAATCGATACGCGTGTGCGTTGGTCCTCCGGTTGTGCAAGCTAATCGCGAGCAGGTATCGTGTTGCTCGTCTGCGAAAGAGGAGCGTGTGCGATCGTCGAAAGGCATTACCAGCAAGCCGATACGCTGTTGCGTAATCGAGAGCCTCGGAGACGGTGTGCTTCGCTTGTCTAAATCTATGTATACCACGATGAAAGTCGGTTGCTTGGAGTATTGGGTGAAGGCTGCATGAAGGGGAGCATGCTCGTTGACGCTATGTAGTACCTCGAGTCGGCTCGCCAGCTAAATCCGAGAGGACTGTTACGATTCACTGAGATCCTGAGCCAATACCTCGGATCGGCGCGGTTTCAGCGTCGCGTCCAGTTCCCTCGGCAGGTTTAGCAAGTCCACCAGCCGATTGGCCAGCGATCACGAGAGAGAGGACCACTTCCGGAGCACGCAAACACTGCCGAGGAACCTGCACTCCAGCGGACAGGCTCGGTCGCAGGTTCAGTCGTCGCGACGGCAGCAGCCCATTTCTGGCGGAGTCAGGCAGGGGTCTGCGTCCCGTGTCGCGATCTCGCCGACGAACCAGTCCCGCCAGTATGGGAGCATGATCAATATTTCCATTAAGAACACGGTGTCATCCCCTAAAGTAGCTGTGCAGAGCAACAACATGCAGACCAACAGTGTGCAGCCGCCAGCCAAGCCAGAACGGACATACAAATCTTCCCTGTCCAGGAGCAAGAGCTTCAATGTTGAAGCTGGTAGGAATGGAGTGGTTACACCACCTCCGCCAAGGATACCATATACCTCTACTTTGCAGCTGAATCGCTTGGATGAGACTCCTCCTCTGAAGAGCCCAGGCATCTTGGCTAGCATTAGTCGTAGCAACAGGGATTTGTTTAAAGATATTAGACAGGAGTATTGAATTAGGGAATAATATAGTGGATAGTTTTTGGTTATTATTCATTCTGTTGAAGTGGTAGTTACTTCATGAGCGAAGGAAATGTACCCAAAAGCTGAGTCCTTGTCTCTTTGGAAAAGTGTTCTAGGAGTTTATAATATACTTTAATGTTTGTATGTTTGCAGAATTTTAATGAAGATATTTATAGTAATAAAGGAAAGTATTAGAACACTCTTACAGAAAGATAAGGTTTATAATTTATAATGAGAATTTTTGAACATTTTTATTAGTCATTAGTATTTTGAGAAACTTCCTTTAGGCTATATCTTCCTGTGGATCAAGAATTATAGGGTGAATAAGAATATTGCCTTCAATGGGTCATAGGAAAAGGATGCCTAAATTGAAAATACTAAATTTCAAATAATTTTTTAATCAAATTAGTAGATTCTAGTGCAACTATCTTATTTACTGTTACAGAGAAATCTTTAACAATATCTTGTATAATGTGAGATAATGTTAATTACTGCCTATGACTTGTAACATTGACTATAAATGATAGATACACTGTTAGGAAGTATTTTATTTAAATGACAATAGTTGTGTTTCCACTGTTGTGAAATTTATCTTCTCTTTTATCTCAAATATCAAGTAACAATCCAAGATTACATATCAGGTCGGTAGAAAAGGATGAACCACAGACAATAGTGATTCCTTCTTAGTAATATTTTTATAAATATCATACATATTTTCATGAAGCACCATTGTATAAAGATAAAATTACGATTTCTGTATTTATAGGATTTATTTCGACAAGAAGTATATCAAAATATTGTACACGAATGTCATCGATACAATTTTTTAAATGTTAATTAAAAGAACCGCTATACATAAAACATTAAAATAATGATCGAAAGATTTTCAAGGACTTACTTAACAGTCGGTATGAGAAAATATCTCGATTATTGCAATGAGCAATGGACACAGTAATTTAATCAGACTTTTTCTTGTTCTTTCGTTTCTTTTTGTTTGTGCCATTTTGGAATAGTTTTCGATGCTTCTTAACAGCGAGTATTAAAATGATAGCATTTATAATGTAGGTACTAACACAAACCACGCAAATGTTGTTTAACATGTACAAAATAGAGGCCAGATAAATCGAACCCAGGTTCGAAAGAACTCCTAATGTCACGACGATGATTGAAGTGGCATATTTATTGACCATACCTAAAAAGATTTTTATCAAATCATTAGTATAGAATATGATTCAATATCATAGATCATATTCCTACGAAAAATGTGCAACGCGTATTGAACTTTAAGACATCGACTTCTAATTCATTTTGAATTACGCGCGCAACACGTTGAAGAATAATATTACGTACTCAATATTGCGATGAAAGGATAAAATATCATTCCATACACGAAATTTGGCATGTAAAAAAGAGATGTTTCTGGAATTATTCCGAACCCTTTTCCATACCTGAAATAAAACATTTTATTTGACACATTCTAAGTACTGAAATTGAATTCTTTGAAATTTTTTAAGCGTGCTTATGGCGAATTTCCAAACAGCTACATGTAAGTATGCTATGAATGAATACATCATGTGTTTATATCTATGCATCAAACCGATCCAGAAAATATAAAAAATGTAATTATGACTTGAATTTCAAATAAAGATAATCGACTTTTTAGGTCGTTCAAATATTTGCGTTGCAACGTAAAAAAAAGGCAAATCTGTTGCGAAGATACGCCAACTTCATTGCATACTTAATCTTACGTGTACGTGTACAGATTCCAGCTCCAGCTAATTTGTATAAAAAAACAACTTACTCTGACGAAAATACTTTGGTGCAGCTAACGTGTTCGCTTATATCACACATTGCCGTGTACGAATCATCTTCCTCTTTTGCTGTTTCCACTACATAAGAGTAGTAAGAAGCAGCGAATCCCAAAATGCACGCCGATATGATTCCAGTATTTAATTTATACATCGATTTTTTAACACCAGACATTGTTTCATAAATTACACGGACAATTCATCAATTTTCACAACAAAGTCGCTAATTTTCTTTGAATAATTGCTACTAGTACTAGTCAAATTTTGAACACCACAATTTCCGAAAGCAATACGCGTGTTTCCCGATAGACGTAAATTACGCAAATGCGGCAATCGATAGTCGAGCTAGCACGAAACAAGAAGTCTGATTGAATGATGATCAATGTCCGATCCCAGTGAAGTGTTTTGCCGAGAGTTTAAGCTTTAGTACATTCTCATCGTGTAATCATCGTTGTACAACCGATAAAACGATTAGGATATTTTTATACAACGTTGAGCACTTACTATACATTTTACTCTGAACTGTATACTTCTTAATTCAGCCTTGAAACTCAGATGGACTGGAATACTTTATTTCTTAAGAGATTTGTACAATGCTTACAAGACTTTTAAATATAGTACTTCTTTACGGATACTGTTTGAGAACTGAAGAAAGAACGGACGTATTATTCCGCGTTTTCTTCTTTTCTTAGAATAGTTTATTGTATGATTCATTTCAGGGACTTATCAATAACTGTCACTAAGCCTTACAAATTAAATTTCAGCTTAAAAAGAGAACAATGCTTTGATTCCTATTACGGAAAGTTTCAAAAAAAGAGAAATATTTCAATGTTTTTTTTAGTGTTTAACATAATGTATGGTTTGTAGAAAGTACAGAAGATTATACATAGAAATTTAGCTGTATGAATGAAAATGCAGATAACAGTAAATTAGCTATATCCATACACTAATATTACTTATAAAAAAGATAAGAAATGTAGTTCGACAATATCAATACACTATAGGTATACAATAACGTTTCCGTATAGCTGGAATATTTGATATAGACCTAATATAGACTTATTCCTGCGGAGCCATCGCTCTTGCCTGAGCTCTTACACGTTTCTCATATTCCAAACGATTTTGACTGGAATAACAAAAAGAGTACATTTAACCTGCTGTGGACTTCAATTCATATCGAACTTTAAATAAATATAAAGTAAAGATACCAGTATATTGTGTACGCCTCTGCTTGCGCTGGATCTTTTACATTAGGTTCATTTAATAAGTCCTGTATGCCAAGTAAGATCTGTTTAATTGTAATGGCAGGCCTCCAATCCTTTTCCTCATCTAATAGTGACAAACATACCGTTCCAGACGGATATACATTCGGGTGGAACAAAGGAGGTTCGAATTTACATTTTGGTGGGCTAGAAGGATAATCATCCTTGAAGATCATGCGCAACTTGTACAATCCACCCTCCCATGGTGTCTACAAAACATCATGTTCATATTACACTGTTATTAATAAACATAACTTCAATATTAGCAACTATAACTCACAGATTTCTTTCCAGGTATTGCACACTCCCAACTCATCAAGTTAAGAGTTCCATCTGGATTTTTAACTGGTCGTGCTACAAATCCCTATAAAACAGACACTCATATTAATGCCAATCACACAACATATGCAAGGTGTTTCAGATCTATGCTTGATTTATGAATCTATGCTTCATGAAGTCTCATTGCCTATATGACCTCACAGGTCCAAAACACCTTTCAAGCCTCAGATGGAAGGACACAAGTGTACGCATCACAGAAAGGTTAGGTTTACAATCTACCGACGTCTCTACGCTAATATTCGTTAAACCATCGTTAAAAAACGGTTACTTGTACCGAAACACCGACACAATAAGGAATGTTTACTTCTACTGGAATCTATAAAGCGTAACGATCTAGAGGTGACACAGCAACGGATTGTCAAGTGGCTAAGCATGCGGCGAACCGGGATTCGCGATAAACTAAGAAAGTAATTAGGCCCCTTACGAAAGGATGATCTTTCCTCCATGCTTTTCGCTCTTCGGCGAGCCTGGCAATCGCGATGCCTGACATTAATCTGCAACAAGTTTGGTTTCTCAGTTAAGCGTAACGTGTATTTGGGCGCGAAATATAAGAAGGGACGGTATGCGCGGACCACTGGTCGTGAACGTTACCACGGTGCTTCACGATGTCGATTCCGATTTTAAATTCCAGGCACTTTCTGCGCCTAAATTTCATCAAACACTTAGGCGGCGCGAGGGTGAAAGCGATCGTGCGGGGTGCGTGTTCAGAAAACCTATGGATCCGTGACCCTATGCTCGGTGTCCGTATGGACTCGCGGTTGGACTCTTTTTCGCGAAAACGGCTTCTGGCTGCGGCGGATACTCGGCTGGTAAAAAAGAGCACACTCACCCCTGGACAATTTCTGCAGAGCGGAGCGAATCAACGTTCGTGTACGATTTGTCCAAATTGATGGTTGGTTGATTATTTGCAGATACTTTCCTTTGGAGTTGCAGTATTTTCTTACGTAACATTTAATCGTCTTAGCGTAATCTCTATGTACGATTAATTACCGCTTGAAATGGAATTCAGGTTGAAATTGGGGGCGTATTGAGGCTTATCCTTTAACCCATTAAGGAGCAAAGTTACGTAAATGCAACGTATTTCGTTCGACATTTTTTTTTGAGAAATTTACATTATTGAATTCTGTTCCTTTATGTTACTGTTATGTTGCTTTTACGCGACTTTGGGTCTTAATGGGTTAAAGAGCCTCTTTTTTATATATTAAAAGGAATTTCTACAAATACTGGAGAAAAATGTTTAATTTGTTAATGGTTTTCTTCGAAAGTTGGGTTGCACTGATGACATTTTTTATAGAATTTAGTTTACTTTGGATGAAGAATTTGGAAACAGTTGTCCTTTATAAAATCCTCTAAGAAAATACGGATTCTAATATAATTCTCTCAGTTTTTGATATCAAAAGTATTAGCGATTGTTGAGACCTAACTTGGGGCCTCACAAAGCCTGAATTCGGCCCTGACAGAATTATTAAATTGTGGTAAAAAAATTTATAAATCGAGATAGAAACGTTGAACGTGATGATTGCTTCGCTTAGAACTTGCATAACACACTGAATTCTCATTTGCTTATTGATAAAGCATTAACGAGCACAGTAATGCGTGTTATGGAATTATGTAATAGACAGGAATATTATCATGAGAATTATTATGTATACATACAGCTATAAATAGTGATGACAATTATACTAGTGCAAAATTAAAAAATTTTTGAGGAATAGTTGAACAATATCATTGTGAAAAACTATAAATATAAATGTCTGTGTTTTTATTAATCTATATCTATATAATTGCGTAAGAAACTCTAGAGGCTTTACAATTATTATGGATTTTTATGCTACGAATAAAATGATAAATAAATAATTGCTTTTGTACTCGTATATTTTAAATATGGTTAGTTGATATTTCTGGCCGCTAGATGGCAACGCATTCAAATCTAAATACCAAAGTCGATAAAGTCAGCAAAATTTTCATTTTCATAATCGTAGATCGCAGTCAATTTGATCAACTTATATATTACCATTAATAAGTATACAGGATAGCTGAACAAGCAATGTTTTTATACTGTCTCACTTTTTTGAGACTCTAAAGCCTCATTATCATTTCTGTGTCACATTCAACGTTAGCGGCTGTGCGTGAAATAAGAGTGCAGCACTGTAAGTGGTAAGAATTAAAGTTATAATACCGACGCTAAGTTAAATACAGGTTGTTCTAATAAGTTAACAATAAATTGGCTCCTAATTTTCCATTATACTCAAAGAGGGAATTCGTGTGGCAATCCTGGTCTCGAAATGAGATGAACGATGTCATTAGTTTGGTGACCGTCATCGAGTTCGGACGCTTTTGAAACTCTGTGAATATTAAAGTGCGTGTTATTTCCTTATCGGTATATAACTGATATTAAGTATTATTAATAGTGCTCTTGCCTACCTTCCAATACTATCTTTACTTAATATTAACTCCTTTACCTACAATTTTCTTTCGTAATGTTGTCACTTTTGCTACCGATCTGAAACGGGCGACTATCTCAAACTGCCAATCACAGAGCTTCCATTAAGCGAACATAGATCCTTCACGCAATGGTGCGTGATCGGTTACTTGCGGAAAATCATTCATCATGCGTAATCGGCAGCGAAAGTATTGTAAAAAGTGCACGAATCAGACTCGTTGAAATAGGTGAAGGGGTTAATAGAGTTTTGGTTAGAAATTTCTTCAATAATTTAGCAAAAATTTAAACGGTCTTCTTGTCTTTTTTCTGGCCTCCATCTTAATTTATTTAATAGTTTTTACATTGAATTACCATTGTCTATGATATATTCTGGGTTCAGTGGTTATTTAATCGCAACAGAGTTGTATTTTTTTTAAATATATTTGATTTAAATTTGTGTTTCTTTTCTCTTACAGATTTCTGGTTCGAATTCAAATGGAAGCAACAGAAAATAGCGCCAAAGAGAAACCAACGCCATGACAGTTAAAGGACTGATTCAAACAAATTTTCACGGAGAATTGGTAAGAATTGAATTATTGATAAAAAAATAATAACATTTATGTATATCTATTTCTACTGTCTTTTACTGTATTTTTATTGAGTTTCTATTGTTTGTAAGCACTAGTACGGGTTTTTATAATCATTTAATGTCGAGATAAAGGGAAACATATTTAAAGTATATTCTTGTCGTTTCGAGTAACTGACTTTTTACTTCATTGCAACTACGAATCGTCCCACATTTACCATAATTCCTAATGGATTTTCTAGCATGCATCTAATTTTAAACAAAACAATTTTTAATTAATTATTAAGAATTTTTATTAACTTAATCTATAGCTATATAAATTAATATTATTTATAATTGTGTTAGTAAATCTGTCATCCGTATAGGCATTAGTTATTATTGTTAACACGTAACAAAATGTATTCTAACAGGTCTAAGTAGTTTTCCTCAAATTTCATTCAATTTTTATCGATGCAAAAGAAAACTGATTCGCATTTATTATTTCGGTTTTGATTATATGGAATAATTAAATGGTAAGAGTATGAGGACCACTAAAATTCCAGTTTATATTCGGACCAAGTACACAAAATTTGTTTATCACATCTAGTATAATGTTTATGATTGTTATTTGAATACGTAACGTTTTTTACACGTTAGTTTTTCACAACAATTTCGGTGTAATCTTAAATATATAAAGATGAATTATAAGCATAGGTAGTAAAACATATTCGTTATTATTTAGTAAAAAATCAATATGATAATATCTAGAAACAAACTAATTTCATTACATAACATTCACTCTATGACCAAATAAATTTTAAAACATAAAGTTCGTGTATTACTTAGTTTCAGAAATGTTACCTTTTTAACAATCATAATTTTACATTTTGTATATATACAATGTATATACACCATGTGAAAGCAATGCCTTTAGGAATTTCGAGCTGCCTCCTTATTTATTTATACATGTAAAGAGAAAACAGTGAATAGAAAGTAATAAAAGATGTTTAATACTAATTGAAAGCATGCTACTGGCAGCCTTAAAATGTGTATATTTTTATTAATTATTCGAATATATTATTTTAAGTAAGTATGTATGTGTTCATTACAGTTATTTTGTTCACACTAACACAATACTCATATTATATATTTCCTTTCATTTAAATGCAATAACTTTATTTCTTCAAATATTTGTATATACTGTTATTACAATACAAATATGATTATTTATAACTAATGCTTAACTTTTTGATGAAATATATGTACTTGAAACAAGTATAAATGATTGAACAAATATTTATTAACGCGACTTACTTAAAATAATACTTTGGAAATATTAATAAAATTATCCATTACATTTTTGTTACACGCTTCATATTGAAAACCTTTGCCAAAATAAATTTAACATAGGTCAGTTGAAATTACACATATTCATGATTTGAAATATTTTCTTACAAAATTTGATTTGTAAAATACTTAAAATTTGCAATGCCTGACTTTACATTATGATAACATGAAATTACAGTAGAAAAGTTGGCAGTGTGCGTTATATTTTGTTGTAGTTGTTTTATGTATACAAAAGCAAGTATTATTATTCAGTCACACAGTGTTAGTACAAAATTGTTTTATTTCCAGTTATTAATCATTAATTACCTACTTTTCCATTATTCGTCATATTAGCGTCCGTACTATTTAAGTATTTGCGTCACAATTTCACAATCATTTATTTTTTACTGTTGATTATTTTTGTATAAAATACGTGATGTTCTAAACATGAATGAATGATTTGTTCACTTCTATTTTGAATAGTTATTTTAAGTAAATTCTTGGATTGAATTGATAGCATTCACGTTAAGAATAACGAAGTAGTCTATTAACATAATTCTTTATGTCTTCATAATTCTTCATTTCAACAATTTTTTGACGAATTAAAATGTTTTTTAAGTACCTTCGTTCATAAAAAGTGAATTAAATGTTACAAAAATTATAGAACTATTTTATATTCTAAAAATGTTGTAAAATTTATAAATATATATTAAAATTTTGCATTTATTTTCATTATTCATTCATGATTGAACCAAATTTGTCTTTGATGTAACAATATACAATGATAATGAAAAGTAAAAACAGATTATTATAAATTTATAAATTTGCAGCACCTCAGAACATTTTCCCTAAGTACACTGCTTAAACTGATATATATATCTATACATCTATATTCCTACAGTAGTTAACAAGTCTGCAGTAATGCAGCACTGGTATTTAATTAACTAATCTAAATTTAAAATGTATTTCAGAGTCTTATATATCTAAATACATATTCTACCATATGTTCTTCTCCTTACAATATACCATAACTGGGTTCAAATATAAATAACTATCATGTATCAAGATTAAGAATGAAGTATGTCAAAGAAATGATAGTACAGATAAATTTACTGTAATTTATTTGTTTTTGTTGTAAAAATAAAGCTAATTCATACAGAGATAGTTATAAATTCATACGTCTCAAAAAATGCAAAACATCTAATCATTATTGATATCCTGTTGACATTTTATATACATTTATATATAAGAATGCAATAAAACGTATACATTAACAAATAAAAAATCATAATTTTCTAGAGTTGCCAATCATTCTTGCAGAATGTAAAAGTAGATGTTTTAAGAAATCAATAAATTAAATTTTAAATAGCTTGAAATATTAAATTATATGGATCGTACTTGCCAATTGTATGGAATCATCGTATATAAATGTATATGTTTGTTCATGTACTACATACAAAATTTGTTCTAATAATCTATGCATACAATTTTATGCATAAATCTTCTTAAGTATCAGTATCGCACTTGGATCTAGTGGAAGGGGTACTTGAACACTTTGTATCGACAACATTCCACTATTCAGATTATTTTGATTTTATACATGTAGATAAACTATGTATAACCTACATGCTTTTGTGCACCCATATAACAATAGTGAGTTACATAGATCACTATATTCATACAGATAATAAATATAAAATGTTACTTAGCATACAGTAAATATGATTCTGCGTTAGGTTGTATTACCTTAAAATTCAATTGGCAGTCAGGTGTATAAATTGGTTTTTGTTCTCAGTCTTACGAGAACTTTTCCGAAGTTCAGACAATGGAAGATGTAAATTTTTTTATATAAACTACTGTAAACTCTTATAGAAATTATACCACGGTATAGTCAAAGATACAATTACGTTTCAATATCAAAACAATCCGATCCAGTAATATTTTATTTAGACATTGCTGGAAGAATTATGATGAAAAATCTATACGAAATTTGACTTCTTTGTATCATATCTATCTTAAAGTGTCAACAGTTTGAAGGTCCCAATCTAACATGCTAACATTTTATACAGTAAAGGACGGAAGTAGAAAAGGAAATATACTAGCTGGAATGTATACATATTGATCGCAATGAAATTTCCAGAGAAGTATCAGTCTTTGTGCAGTATCAATATTAATGTAAAATGTATATTTTGTTTACAAAATGGAACTAATAACTTCATATTTTTCTGCAACTTCTTCTCTTCAACGACGTAAGTGTGAATGATACTCATGTACGGTATTACCCTTTTCTGGATTGTTCATAAGCCCTTTACACCTAGCGAACCAGCACGAACGACAGCAAAAACATATCGCAGATATATTTCAAAAGTGACAAAACTCAAAATTTCTTTTCATTTTCTTATACGTGGTACAATTTTATTCCTATATAAGTACACAACTCGGAAGACAAGTTGTGCTCATATTGGGGAGGATAGGCTATCCAACTTGCTTCTAGTTATTTTACTTTGAAATTCCAAATTCCTATTATATTTTATTCTCCATCTGTATAACATTCATCCGCATTCCTTCGTGCTCGTTCATGTTCGCAATACCATTCAAATTTATTTTTGTTCGCGTTTATTCCAGCTGATTTCTTAGATACACAACATGGCAATAGAGCACAATAAGGTGTAAGGAAATTGCATAGTAATTCGACAGTAATTACGATAATAATCTGTCACTGCCCAGACTGATTACTTTGTATATTATTGCAAAGTTTGAACACATTATAAATAAAATCAATTTAAGATTTAAATGAAACTTTAACATCACTTTTAAGAGAATTAAGTTTCGATCTATTCTTTGACCTTTTTTGTGTCTTTAATGAATAAAATACGATATAATAAAAGAACTTTGATTTTGATTTCATGGTCAAGATCAATTTCACGGAATGTTTCTTTAATAGTAATTTCTTTACACCCTGTACAAAGCAAGAAAAAGGTCGTTCAATGACAAATTCACTATAATGTAATGAATCTGGAAACATCAACACTTTTTGTTGAAATTAGTTCACTTGCAACATATGGTTCTGCTTAAATTTGCTTGCCTGTTAAGTAAAATAGAGTAAAATTGTATAATCACCTCATATAAAACAATTGGACATATATTGATAAGTAAACAGTGTATTATATTTAATATAATACAAAGAATTATAAAAGATAATAGTAATTGAAAGCTAAAATAATCAGTATATTGTAAAAGTAGCCAGTTGTGCAACATTTAGATGTCTCTGGAAACATCATAGAAAAATGAGAAGCAATATTTTACAAAGAAAAAGAAAAGAAAGAAAGATGAAATGAAAGTTATAATTCCGGGAAAATATATAATCCGCTAAATTAATTCATACAATTACAACAAGATATTATCCCTTCTACAATATAATTTGCATAGGAAATTAATATTATGAAATATAGTAGAACATTTGACTGATGTTGAACGTTTTCCAAATGGTTTCTGTGGCGTAAAAAGTTTGAAATTTAAAATTATATATAACGTATATAAAAAATTTGTTATTTTACACACTGTCTCTTTTTATGGTCTACCATGTATGTAGCAGTATGAAAAATGCATATTTTTATAAAAAGATTTTGTTATTAAAATTGCAGTCATTGTAGTAATGTTGTCAATTAAGAAATGGCAGTAACAAAAACGATGATAACAATGATGATTATGAATTTAAGCCTTGACGTTTTTCTTCCTCGAGCATAGCGTCAAGTTCGTCGGTGAGATTTGCAAGCATATTTCCAATGTCATTCAATACATCAGTTGGTTCACTACCACTGGAATGGTGACTTATTACATGATTCTGAATATTGTTACTAGGATTTCCGCTTGCATATTCTTGTGTTCGAGCAGCTCTTTGTTTTATCGTTCCAGCATTTTCATTTGCAAAAGGCAGTGAGTCTGATTCCGTACTGGAGCTCGACTGTAATCAAAATAGTATTTCCAAGCATTAGCATAAATGTCTCAAAGATTATCCTTCATAAAAAAAACTCATATGTAACTCGGCCAGCCATATAATAAATTTATTTGAAATATTTAGAAAACACTTCCTTATTATTAGATAATGTAAAGTTTGGTAATTATTACGAATAGATTCAATAATCTTGAAACTTGTTTTAAAGAAGGTTCTTATCAAAACCTATAATTTAATCTATGGCTCATAAAGAACATTATATTATTAATTTAGAAGATGGAAATACCTTAAAGCTAGCGTCAGATCCATTACGATGCTGTAAAGCAAGCGAAGCTATCAATTCATGTTCTTCATTGACGTTAACACTGACACTGCCCCACGAACGGGACATAGAAGAAGGTGGTCGATTCATTTGTGGCGGAGTCGATGGTGCCGGCGCTGGTGCAGGTGGCGGAGGTGAAGGATGATGAAGTATGTGATGATGTTGATGATGATGTATATGATGATCCTCACATGATGCAGTTGGTACTGGTCCACTACAATCTATCACAACATCGCCAACTCCAGATCCTCCGCTTCCAACAGCGGAAGAGCCACTTTCTCTGGAGCTTTGTCGTCTTGGTGGAGATGGTGGACAACGTTTTGAAAGATGAGGACTACTTTCGAGCCCATAACTTAACTGATATTTATTATCGAAGTCTCTTGGTAGTGATTTGAATTGTCCTGGAGTTGCAGTGACCTGAAATCATAAAGAAATCACCTTCAGTTTTATAAATTATTTTTGTCATAATTGACCTCTTCGAACTCTGAGAAAATGATACTGTTTCAAAGAATCACATTATCACATTATTTGTTGACATTACCTTAGCTACGGGTCGGGGACGAACAAGGCAATGTCTTGGTCGTGGAAGAGTCCCGCCACCAGCATCCACAACGGAAGTATCATTTGTAGGAGTGAGATCACCATCCTCAAAACTGCGTGGGCGCCATTCCATCGGTTGTTGATGTGTGGTAGGTGCTGGTGAAGGAGGATATCCGAGAGGCGCATCCTCTAAGCTTTCTAAGGATTTTCCTCGTGAACCAGTTCGATCAACGATGTTATAATCGGCTGGCAAAGCAGCATACATGCTTCGCCATGCAGATGTATCATTTCCTCCTCTCTGGAAAGACTTCAAAACTGGCGAGGAACAATCTTCATCAGGAGAGGGTAGATCAGAACCTCCTCTTTGAATTACTACGTCCTGAAAATAGAATGAAAGTTATGTAAATATGGAGGAGTAGAAGTAGATGCATATTAACAGCTTGTACGATATTTATAAATATTTCTTCACCTGTGTGTGTCCAGGATGTGGTGGCAGCCGCGCAAGATCAAGTGGTTGTATACGTTTTCCAGCTCGAATATCCTTAACTCTTTTAATTGCCAATAATAATTTCTTCTGGTGTCCCAAACGCACGATACCAATGTCCTCGAGATCCTCCCAAGTAAGAGTTGTGACATCCTCCACTGAACGCATGCCTTGTTGATGAAGAGCACCGAGATATTCTTCAAGTCGTAAAAGCCTAAGCCATTCTTCCAGTGAGCCAGGAATATGTTCTGGTAAGCCATCTCCTATATTTAAATTATCTATCTCTGCTTTTAACTGCTTTCTGTGATTAGGCTTTTTAATACCTGCAAAAGAATACAATTTCAATTATTAGTTATGTTTTTATTACAGTAAAATATATGATTTTTAAAATCAAACGAGTAATCCTTATAGTATCCTCTTTAATTAAGCACTTCTTTACCTATTGCTGTTAAATCCTCTGGCGTCATACGCGTTATAGTAGCAAGATCGTAACCGGCAGAAGCAAACAACGGAAAGTATTCTTCGAACTGGAGTTCAGTCAACCAAGCATGGACGACGTCGAGATCTGTCGGTCTGTCGGGATGACTGCCAAGTGAGCTTATAGAACACCTAGGAGATGAAGCAAGAGCACCAGGTCCTCTAGGACCTAAATGATAACCAGAGGCTCTTCCAGAATCTAACGAAGCTGTGGAATGCCTGGAACCAGAGCCTGATCCTGAGCTACCTGGACTATCCCTTCCTGGGCTTTGAGTCATGTCGATTCCTGAAAACATAATTCAGGGGAAGTTAGTCAAAGCTTGTGTAAATACAAACAGCTCATTAAGCTTTTCTTGAGTGAGACATACATAGAATATTTGATTTGTAAATCCATTTATAATATGCGTAACAAATTTAGATGGGTATACAGTTAAATCTCTAATGGGTGTTGGCAGCACTTACAATGCTAACAGCATTTAGAGTAAATGCTGCCAACACACAGGTTTCCAGATAAACTGATGTATGTAACTGTGCGTAACTATGTAACACCATAAATACATGGTATTGTTACATTAGTTAGGACTAACTTTGATAAGTATCACACCTTGATCTTCAGCATGAGCATATTTTCCAACGACTGGTGGAAAAGCGAAACCAGGATGGGTAAAAATAGGTCCCGGACTCTTCCCAGATGGCATTCCATAAGAACCATCGTCCGTCGTTCCTCCTGGGCCACTTCCGGACAGGAAGCAACTGTCTTCGCTGCTCGCATATCCAGCAGAACCGAAGGAGGATCCAGAATGGCGAAACACATCGGGTACAGCAGGTGGTGCGACTTTCTTTGCTTGGGTCACAGCTTTGGACGGCCGGTTCATGCCGCCAACTACACATACATAACATTTCCTTATTACATGACGAATACCTGCATAGAAATTGTTATTCAAGGATAATTTATTCGATTAAACCAAAACCAACGACTGGACTAGTTATAAAGAGTACGCAAACAAATACACGAAATGGTCATTCAGATCAGACAAGACTGAACTAAGTTCTCCCTCAGCAGAAGTGCTGAGACACTCTGTATGCAGGATGTTTAACTGCAAATGAAGGAGAGTTTAAGGGATGATCCTTTGAAGTCTTATAAAGTCAAGTTGCAGATGTCTTCTTCTATTCAAGATCTTATATCACCTAAAGTAAATAACCAATAACTGAAGATATTACATATTTTATAATAATATTCTTTGTTCTTCGTTAATAGTATTGTTTTTTTATTAGAATTTAAGCTTAAAATTAGCGTTAGTGTCCTATGGTTTATTTATGTATACCTATATATACTTCATGGTTTTTTTATCTTGAACTTAACCCTCAGGAAAAAAGAAACATTCCGCATTTTCTTAATTTTGTATTCGTTCAGTAGCAATATTTTAAAGAATACAAAATAGCGTGTAGCTAAAATATTAATCGTCAAAACACGTATAAACGAATTTTCCCCCATGGTTTTATATTTAAAACCGTATTCTGTATCTCATATCTTTGTTAACAAAAAAAAAAAGAATGGAAGCTGAACGTTAATTGAAGGTCACTTCACAATAAGTCGTAGAGTACGTCTTTTTAATGGTTACAAAGTACTTAGTATGTATTAAAGAAAAAATGTGGCGCGTTTAAAAAGAAAGGATTCGAAATTGTAAGGGGGGTGGCACAGCTACAACATAATGGGGGTGTTTGTACGTGCGCGCGTTCTTGAGAAGGATAATGGGCCTTTGTGTTTTCTTGCAATTTTTGCATTCTTCCGTCAGAGCATTACGATATGTAATTACATTATGAGACGGAATAAATATCATGTATACAGGATGTCTCAGAACTGGTGGTACAAAAGAAACTATCGTGATTCTAATTGTACAAGAAAAAATAGGTCAACATATAAAATAAAATCTTTTGATATTGTATTTTTTTCGAGAAAAGTGAATTTGAATTACGAATGAATACAAGTGTACAGAAGTACAGTTTTAGGTGCTTACAGAATATGCACACGGAATAAGGAGAAGACTCGCGGTCTGACCATTGACTTTCTCTACTGCAAGCTAGAACCATCTTTGGTACTTGTCATCGGCTAAAATTAATTTTCTCGAAAGCGAAGCATGATATCAAAATATTTTATTTCATATTTTCGATTTATTTTTTCATGTAGAATCACCACCTCTCTGCTTACACTACTAGGTCTGGAACACTCTGTAGAACAGAACTTTATAAGCAACGCCTCTCCAATCTCTAAAAATACTATAAGTATCTTGGCCATTTAAAAATCCAGAGCTTAATTCTTGTGCGCCATTCGAGTTAACTTGACTTAAAACTGAACGCTGGCACTAGATAACTTCTTCAAAAATACCTAATTTCTATTCAATTTAATGACTTCTATCAACCTTACGTGAAAAACGTGTTAAGTAAAAGAAAAGGTATTTGATATTCTTTCCTACGAGACAAACTTATTATTTTCGATTATGCAACACTGAATATTTTATGGAATTCCACCGTATCATCGATGCTTTGTTATCGCACAAAGTTACACACAGGCTGTTAATTACTGAATTTTGTTGATGTCACACTTACGGTGCATGAGATTCTTCCAGCTGCCATAAATCGCTTGAATACATTTATCAAGAGGTGTAGCGAATAAAGCTGTATTCGTTTTACGGTTGCTGAGGTTCCCTTCGGAGCAACTTCTAAATAAATTGCTATTGTTTATCGTGTAAATTACTGAACTATGTTCTCGAACGTAAAGCTTCGTCTGCGATTTATCGAAAATCCCACATGGTATCCAAGCTTCAACAGCTGGGTCTCGGAAGCTTTTATAAGTCGAAGACAATTTCTTTGAAGATTTGTGCAGGAAACGCTTGCCAGGTGGTAATGGCGGGGGGCCCAAGCAGATCGAGACGGCAGTAATCGCCATTTATGACAAAATTCTTATTCGAACAGATCTTTTCAACCGATTCTTAGATTTGGTACAAATTCATGTATGTAATCCATTAATTTTATCATTACTTTATTATTTTTAAATTATAATTTACATTTTCATCATTCTCCTGAACCATCATACATAGACACCTACCTACTCGTTTTTCTATAGACTTAACTAACTATAAATGGATACATCATGGAAACTGCATTAATGAAACATAGTATTTGCAGGAAGTGAGACTGAAGGAAAGAGTTCGATTTCCAAACACGTTATATTAAATGCAGGACGAAGACCGGCATCGAGGTACTAATCATTTTTCTTAACCGAGTACACTTTACTGGTTTTATACTCTATTATAGTTTATGCGGCACAATAAATAGCGTGCAACATTCTTGAAGATACAACATTCACTCTGTGCTAAGGAAGTTTCACATCGATGACAGAAAATTTGGAACTACACATTCGCGCGATACTTCGAAGGATACAGCGAAGATAACCGGATAAGACTGTCAGAAATGTTCCATATTGAATACAGGCTCGAGTTGGCGACACGAGCGAGTCATTGGTGTAGTGAATGCAAAGAGGCGAGGTCGAAGGTGGGTGGACAAGTTTCCGGAGAACGGTGTAGGCTGCTCCCCGCTTAATATCTATACGCGTAGGTTCCCAAAAGACACGTGAAACAACTTTTCACGTGGAAATTCGAATGGGGACCATTAAAATGCCTCGATTGAACGAACAGAGTCGTAGGAACCAGCACGTAAATAATTAAAGAAAATGTCGGAGAATATGCGCAACGAGTAGACGAGAATGACCGAAGACCAACCCTCTGCCTCGCGAGGTCAGCGTCCATCTGCGTCGGCCAGCCGAGAACCGACAATCGTTTGTCGAAGTGCGAGTTATTCTTTAATAAATATATCTGTACTTGACAGTCAACGTGACACAAGTTCTTTTTTGTTATTTTTTAGGAGGACTGAAGAACAAATGCGATTACCTATTTTTTAACATAGTTTTTGAAGTATTAGATTCAAAAATTTAGGTTCTATCTCACACCCGATAAAGATATTAGCCGAACACGACCATATTTAATTATTTTTAACCTTTTCACTATGACAAAATTCGGCTGAGAAATGTTTATGCGTTGTAGAATCTTGCCAAAAGTTCAGCATTTCAGAAATGTACTTTAATAGAAATTCTACGAACATCAGTCCTTCAAAGAGAAATTTTTCATGAGTCGAATTTTCTCTCTGCCTCTGTGAGCCACCTCAATAAAAGCCAAAGGGGTGGTTCCTCGAATCCACTTTAGCACAGTTTTGCTAAGAGGAAGTAGCTCAAATTTATCAATTTGTGGACTGAGTTCGAGGACACCTCTCCTTCTCAGTATTCCCAATGTTAATTAAGACCAATGTTTAAACACAATAAAAAATGTGAAATCTACACAACGACAGTGGGTGAAAAAAAGAAATATAAATGAGTGTAAAATGTGGTTATTGTTCTCTATAGAAACAGAATACAGAAGGGAGGTTGTGGAAGATATTTTATTAAAAATAATCTAAATATGGAATTTAATATAATTTTTATCGAGACAGAGTAAGGAATCAATTGGTGGTCTTTTCACTAAAATCCTATAAGGGATAAGGAACTAGATACTTTCGATTACTAAGGCCTAGTTCTGTCGATATTTTACGGTCTTCCGTCTCTAAAGCCATGAGCAGATCAAGGGATTGAAATAATTGCGAATCGGTGGAAAATTTCTTTTCGCAACTATTCGAGGAATACTGTAGTTCGAATTTAAGTGGTATGAAAATATCATTTCTATAGTATTCCTAATAATTTTCTTAATAATATATATAAAACGAGGTTGTGAAAATTGGATTCTTTATTAGACATACAAACTGTATCTTTGATTTATAAATTTATGTATGAGTCATATTTGCTCATCGTTAATAGTTCCTCATCCTTCTAAATAAAACGCTATAAAGTGAGATCACTATACTGTAAAGATGTGCTATATTGTATTGTGACATTTTCCAATATCTCTAATGAGCAAGATAGCTATAAGCAAATACTTACACAAGCTGTACATCACGCAACTCAGTTACTGTGCGTAGAAGATTTAATTGTCGACAGCGTTATTGGTACATCGAGTGCGGAGGTAACTGAAATAGGAAAAGAGATTTTCAAACGCATAAGAGATGCATTTGAGAAAATGGTCTTGTCTAAAGAAATATATAGTATACACTAATGCATGAAAGGATTCCAAGGTTCGTATTTCAATCTTGTAAAAAAAGAAATATTTAAACCAGACTAAAGTCTTGACGAAATTTCGTATACATTTTTATGTCTAATAAGGCCACAATCACGCGACTTATTAATAGCAACGAATTTGTAGAATGTAGAGAATAGGACACTTCTTTGAAGTAAACAGCCACAAACCTACAATTTAACACAGTGCACTATCTACTTGAAGAACGCTCGCATCATGGCACCGATGACGATAACTTATCGTGATACGGATATTGTTCCATCGTGGAACCAGATGCAACGATTCTATAGTCAACTTCATAATTATTGTATATACTATCCTCCCTGACTTACTCAACATACATAATTCCTTTATCATACCGTGTTTATTAATTCACGTTTATTAGTAATACTAATATTTTAGGTTATAAATCAATTTAAAACATGTAATTCTAAACCAGTCCCTAGAAATAAAGCATCAAACAGTAAAATAGCTACAGGGCACTTGAAAGTCAGCGCCAGGTAAACCCTAACCATTTTGTCGCGTTCGATGCGGGAGGTTAACCCCACCACCAACATTCGGAAAACCAAAAATTATACATAACCCTCCTTCAGAAACGACGAATCATCTTTTGTAATTTAGGAACCGCCTTCAAAGCAGGCGACCAATGGTGGTAAATGTAAAGGCTACAAGCCAACTTGAACATTCTGAAAAGTCAATCACCATCGGAGAGCTAAACGAATAACTTCAAGTCTATCATTATCTTACTTAAATTGCGTTAAGTCGTAGTTTGAGATGTGAATTTTAAGTACATATAAAGTGTTAGTGTGTCAGTGACATTTAAGTCGGTAAATGTGTGACAAGACTGATATTATTTATTAGTGGGTTACTTCATTGTTTTAAGTTCTTTAATATTTTCTTAAAGTTTAAAGTGTGTGAAGTGTGCTGTGAACGTGATATTTCAAAATTCGAACACTTAGTAGAATCACAGCGATGGATGTGAAAGCGGAACCGGATGATGGGTAAATATTGTGTGAGCAATCTCCTTTTTTGTTGTTTAGTATATAGAAGTAGTTTTAACATAGGTATGCAGGGTATTTCCAGCGATACATTTTGTTACTTCAGGGGCTGAATCTACACACTAAAATAAGTAAAAAAATGTTATATGATACAAAATGGAAAAAGGATACAAAATGGACTTGAGAGGCTAGGCTAGAAACATTTGATTTTTGAGCGACTGCGAAACTCGAGGCTGGTTGTAAAGTGAGCAGTAGTGTGTGTCGAGATGGACCTTTTTCATTTTCTTTTCATTTCTTCCATTTTCTTTTGTTAGAAGTAAGGTATATAGGACATATATGTTCGTATGACATTTTTTGATTATTTTAGTGTGTAGATTTAGCTTCTGAAATATTAACATGTATTTCTGAAACACCCTGTATAAGGTATACACATGGATAACAGTATGGTCACTGTAGCGAGTAACTTACGAATGAAGATGAGAAAAATGTTATCTTAAAACTTCATGCATATGCTGTAATTAAAAGAAGTCCTGTGGGAGGGCACAGAGGCAAGAGAGGGCCCCCGATCGAGTTAGCATGTGTAGCGGCTTCGGCCAATAATACGTTAGAACCGAAAATAAGTGTGAGACGAGGCGTGGTCTTCTCCATTCTGACCAATTAGGCCTGCATTCCTTCCGCGGGACTTCTCGATACGACACGTTTTTCTCGAATGTTTTGTGACGCGTTGTCATAAAATCTTTGGAATTAAACATCCGACTTTCTTAAAATTTTATATAGGGTACGTTTCTTTCTGCCTAAATAGTTTCATTTAAAAATTAGGTGTTTCATGATTTTAGTGTCTTTTTTGACAATATGTGGGTTTATGATATATTAATTTTTCATGAGAGTGATTTGAGGAAGATATTCTTACAGAAATTCGATAGCCTCAGTTTAAATCCTAGTCTTTAAGAAAATATACGAGATGAACATAGTGTTTAACTGATTATACAAATTTATTAAGTTGAAACCATAGCACTGCTTGTTGCTCACAATATATGTAGTTTATATTCAATCTCTTGCCATGTGTTTTTTAACATATCTTGAGTTATAGCTGTCACAGTAGATTTTATGCACCACCAGTTATCTGATGAGCAAATCTTATCTTATCAGTTATCACAACTTTTGGTTCAAATCATTTGCCTTTTACTACTGTGATTTTTACTAAGTAAATTTTTGTAATTATTTAAAGATTTTATGTTCACCCTGTATAATGCAATCTATGGTAAACTGAGACTCTCAAAAATATGACAAGTCAGGAGAAGTCCTACAGTTATGAAATAATAAGTAACTCTTGTGAGATTTATAAAAAAGGTAACATTAACCTTCTAAGGATCTGTTTTTTCATGATGTTATAAAAATTGCTTGAGTATATTCAAGCTCACTCATTAAAGGGTTGAGGTTAGAATCTATTAATTATGGTTTAAAAACTTCCAATGAATAGATTGTAGTTAAGATGATGCACCATATTTTGGGTGACCATAGGCAATAACTGAGAATAATTTAAACAAGACAATTACAAAAAATCGCTGCACCATTGCTAAAGAACTTACGATAAAGTTTAAGAAAAAGCATTAAACATTCTAAAAAAAAAACTTAAGAATTTCTTCTCTGAATTTGGTCTATATAATTAATGTTAAACTAAAGTTTTCCTTTTTCTTCCCACTGATACACTGTCTTAGTGACATTTTTTCAGTCCTTTGTCAGATGCATCATAGTAGTTTAAAAGTCTGTTTTCCTTGGAATGTCAGGCGTCTCTTACAATCTTATAAAAAGTAAAGCAGTGGCATGAGATATCACATGCATTAGATGTTCTAAAGCTACTGAGAGATACTTGATACACTGATAAGGTTCATTATAACAAAAAAAAATAAGATAATTCATCACGTTTAAGATATTTAGTTTTTTACTTTGCAAATCAATAATATGCATATTTATTCATCTTGCAAATGATTATTTTAAGAGGTCATAATGCTAACAAAAAACTTTAGAAAAAAACATGCTTATAGTAGATGTAAAAACTGTTTTTTATTACTATCTTTAGTGTCTTTTGAGGCCATGGTGTGCACTTAAGATTCTTAGAATATAGAATGCAAAGAAAATATGTCAGGTTTAAACGTCTTCTTGGAATGCACACTGTAAGATAATTGCCATGATATCTTCATTAACCTTGAAAGAAACAAAACTCTTAATTGTGTCAATGTGTATAATCAATCATGTGCATTCTTTTAGCTCTTTTACTTTTACAGAAAAAAGAAAGAATAAAATGTTCAACAGTTGTCCTTTCATGAAAAGGAAAAAACTTTGATACATGTACTAAATAGCTGAAAGTAACTATATATTATTCCAGCTTCAGTAATTTCCATTAAATACCTGTATGACAATTATTAAATGTCATATAATAAGACAAAGAAAAATTCAATAAATCAGTACGAATTAAATTATAAAATATTCGTGCAAACAAACATAATTATATAATATATTTTAATCAATTTATCAAATTTAATTAAATTAAATGACTTAAAATTTTTTTTGTTTTAATTTCTACCTCAAGACTTAAGCAATAAATATGCTTATACCTAACATGCTTATGCTTAATATGCTTCTGGAGCAATAAAAAATACAACAGAAATATAAGTATCGATGCAACTTTGAATAACTTTATTAAAAAATTCTAACACAAGGAACAGTTAGCGCGTGCATTCTTATTATCGACTCGGAAAATTCATTGTCTGACAGACCCAATAATTCCAATACACAGTCTCCTATATAAACTTGGTTTATTGAAAAACATAAGAGTCGAGTGATGATACACAAAATAACGCATATTCGCAAGTATATATTCAATAAAACCCATAAACAGCTCATGTAATCGATGCACGCAACAACCTGAGAAAAATGCAGAAAGCAGTGGTCGATAAACATATCCACTCTTCGAAGTATTTCTCGTGACATTGCTAATTCGAGGAACGCGTCGAATAAAAAAATGAACGAACCAGGATGCAAGTGTTTCAAGTGATCCGCAAATGTTCGAAAATATTACTAGAGGTGGTTGAGAATGTTTTTTAGCTTACCGCTAATGCGCCTCATGGCGACTCACGACACGGCTCGTATGTAAAAACCGTGGGATTGGTCAATCCAGCAAGATGTGCAAGTTTCCTGCTCACTATTAACACCATACCACATATACAAACACTGATCATCACCTACGCCATGCACACATTGATTTTAGAACGTAAGATTCCCGCGCCATTGCCTACGGACAAGACCTTTCTCAGACGAGATAACCTGCCCCTTCGACACGCCGTTCTTTCCTATCGCGCTAAAACAGAACAGTAACGAGCATTTTCAGACAAGAGCGCCAGTCTGCTAGCCCCGACTCTGCAGGTTCGCTTTTCAGGCAAATAACGAGCACACCAGGCACGCTACACTTTTCATGTACTTGCATCTACGCGAACGAGAAGTAGCCACCGAACACGATACACACCACCATCGTGACTTCTCACGTAGCACAGTCCGTATTATAGTATCCAATGCCACCGCTAGAGCGCTCATTGCTAACGATAAATCTGTGGCTGTAAGGCAGGACGAGATGTGTCAGGGTTTTGAAAAATTCGAGACGAAGCCTTAATCGAGATATGGAATACAGAATTCGGGGTTTTGGAAAGAAGAAAGGGAATTAAATGAGCTTCTTCAGTTCGAGACAATGCTGTAGTTGAAAGCTTCAAGTGCAAATATCTCGGAAACAAAATTGTATGACTTCGGTCATTTTGAGTTAGAACTACAGAAATATATCCATTTATGGGCTCTTCAGTTTATCAGTTAGTTAATTTACTTTTAGTTTTATCAGCAGTCGTATAACTTACACTACTGTCTGAAAATAGGAGGTACTAAGTTAAATCTTATAAAGTTAAATTGCAGATGTTTTATTACATTCAAGGTCATATTCTAATGCATAGCCACATTACAAAACTGACAAAAGAAGTTGCTTTTATGAAAAGGATTATCCTTTTTTAATCTTTAGACAAATTTTAAACATAACTGACAAGAGGATAATACATAGTCTTATGGGACATTAATATTTGGTTTAACAAACGAATTATTGTAGATGTGTATTTGGAATTGATCTAAAGGCTCGTTCAGATTAATCAAGCTACTTGAATGCAACTTGATCAATGTAAGCTGCTTGAATCCAAATAACTTCACCAACATGAATAAGTTTCTTAACTAACTTGACTCGTACGAACACGAACCTGATATCAAGCTAGTGACTTGAACCAAGTGACCAAAACCAGGTGACTTGAATTCCAGTAGCTTGACTAATCTGGACAAGCCTTAAAAGTCGAGCTAGAAGCAGACTGGCGAAATGGAAGGCACGTGACCCTCCGCGAGAGTGCGAAGATCGCAGCGCGGTGTAATCGATAATTATATTAATTGAGCTCTACATTATCACCAGGGCAATCGGCAAGCTAATCTTTTGATGCATTATCAAGGTTACGTCACTGCTCCTTGCTTACGTACTTCCTCCTTTGTTGATCTCTTCTACTCATTCCACAGCTCCTCTGCTCACCACTCTCCCTCACTTCGATTGTTCTTGCTTTTTTCGGTAATGTATCCACACGACTAATTAGCCCAATTACTGCCGATCCACTTCGTTCTGACCAAATGCTTACTTCGTTAGATCTAATATACAGGGTGTCTTAGAGAAACGAGACGTTTTGGGAAGGAAATATTTTCAAGAGAATATTTGAGGTTTTCTGAATTTCTCGTTTCTCGAAGATCTTTTGTACAATATGAATTCTTAGTCGCCGAAGACTAATTGTAAGATTAGATTCCTAAATTTACGTAAAATGATATGAGTTTTATCGTAGTCGCGTACTGTATATCAAAAGTTAGTTGTGAATTATTGAGCGATTGATTATCGGGTTATTATATCGAGATAAAATATTCATTCTTTTTATTGATTCTCACTGTTTCTCGGAATTGTTCTTTCCTTCTATTGTCGACTGTCGTTGTCGAAAAGGAATTGAGAAACGAGTGCATGCTCGACGCTATCGCTTAAACAAATAATCGGCTCGAGTTCAAACGAGATATGAATTGCCTACCCTATATGCGATAAATATTCCTGACCGGTCGCGAGCGATGAACATATAACAAGAATTGACTATAGCATGTGTAACTGTAACAATTTTATAGCGAACTGCATAGATACAAATTTGATGTAGCAAATGTTTTGAAATTAAAAATGTTACAAAGTTACAAGTATCGGTAAATAAGTTACATTCAGTTTTAAAATAGATATTTTATATATCTATCAATCAATTATACGAAAAAATACAACTAATAAAATTAATAAATGAATAATGTGAAAATAGTTGAGTATAAAATTTATTATAAAACAAAAAATAATTGTAATATTTCATTATATTTCGTTACAATATAAATGTATTTATTTATATAAATAAAACATAAATAAATATAACAACTGCTAGATACAAAAACATTCAATGTATGATGCTTTTGAAAGTTTCATGTACAAAATCTAAATAATCTTAATAGAGTATATATTTATATCAATGCTAGCATACAATGCTTACAGCTTTTCTTATACAATTGAAATATGTAAGTAGTTGTAAAGGAAATAATTCCTTGCAATATATGTACGTATTTGAAAAGGAGATATATATTTGCAATACATTTTATATTAATTAATTAATTTTGAGAAGCTAATTTATTATATGTATTAGGAATATGTGGTCAATCTTTAAAATCATATGCCACTCACCTTAATGGTGGAAAAATGCCATATAAATATAAGTTTAAGATTGCTTTCCTCTCAACATATAAATACTTTCTTCTTATAATGGAACACTGAAAAAATCTCTATCAGATATAGAGTGATAAATACTTAGAAATAATAAAAATTAAATAATGGTAATGCATAAGATCAGATGGAATAACTTGCTATTGAAATCATCCCCTGATCTAAATTTTGTACAATTTTATTCATACAGACATTTCTCACTTACTTTACTTGCACTGTTGTTCAGCACTTTTATTGCTTTATATGACAACATTTAAGGTTCTATAAAAATTTGTCAATATCTTTAATTATTTTTAAAACATTAATTTGAGAAATGTTCGTATCAATGTTGTGAATAGAAATGCTTTAACATAATATCATTATATTGATACTGTAGTAAACACAAAATGTTTGTATAACTGAATATTATTGAGAAGAACCTTTCATTATATGTCTCAGTCCACACATTCAGAGTTGTCTCTAATGTTATCAAGTTATATCCAACTACTTATAATCTTCTTCCATCCGTAATGAATAGAACACACTATTACAGATTGATCACCTATTTCTGAAATAAGCAATATGACAAAAATCAAAGAGGTAAATTTAAAAAAAGTCTTTACATAAATGCATTTATGATATAAAACTTCTATAAACTTCTAAATGTCTCTAAATTTTGTAATGAATCAAGTAAAACAGTCAGTTAACAATAAATATTAGGTGTTAAATTAATTTTTTTATCTTATTCTATCTTACAACCAACACAAAATAAGTGTTGATATGAACTTACGTGTTCAAGTCTATAAATTGATTTTATTGCATGTATATTGCATTATTTGATACTTATAAACCTGGAATGACGAAATAATGATATAATCAAAAAAAGTAAAAAATTGTGTACATGTAAATTTTGTACGCCCGCCTTTCATAGAAAAGAAATAATTAATTCATTTGTACAAATTAAGTAATAAAAAAAAAAAAATACTTTAAAATTGTCGCTTTGGTTACAATACAAATTTATCGTAATTTACATTACAGCATTTAACTATTTAAATAGAACCTTGTATTTTAGAATCATAATATATATCTAATAATGATTGCAAATCAAAGCCATTTCATTAAAAAAAAAAAAAAACAATCATTAGAGTTAGAATGAAAAGTAATTAATTGCTTAATTAGATTGATAAAATTTAAAGAGTCACTAAATCAATCAATTTATTATTGAATTCAAATTTGTATGGAATTTCACTAATGAGATTAATTAATTCATTAATATTAATAAATTACCTATGATTTAAATTTTACAAACTATTCTCGTAATTTTAATTTGATTAAAGTTTAGATACTGGAAGTAAGTCGTTACACATTTGTAAAGTGCATACATAGATTTCATCATGATATGGAGGCATCAAACATTTACATACATTATTATACCATACATTATACATTCACATAATAACAAAGAAAAGAAAAATCATGTACCAAATTAAACAAAGTAAATGCTACCGCTTTTTTTTCATGCCTTTACGATACCCTTTACCGAACCAGCCAGGATTTTTAGCAGACACTATCGGTGAATCTGTATGAATTACTAACGTTTTCGTATCTTCAGATCCTATTAACGTAGAAGTATCAGTTTCTTTTTGATAGTACAAACATGTAAGTGAACCTTCATTCTCCATACAAAAGGTACAAGCTGGCTCAGGTTTTGGCATGTTTATGTTCATATCTGGTATTTGTATGAATGGATAATAAAACAACGGTGTTAACTGAGGACACATATACATTGGTGGAAATGGTAGACCCATAGATAAAAATGGTAATGCAGCAAAAAATGGTGCTGGATAAGCAGACACTGTTTGAGTTATTTTTTTGGGTGAGATACAATCTTCTTTGGTTTGGGGTGCAATACCTTCACAAAGTCTTTGATCACTGATTTCACTTAACTCCTTCTTAACAATAGTTGGTGGCTCTTCCAAGCAAGGCTGACTTGTTGTATGTTGTTCATTACTTGTAAGTCGTACAGCATGGAAAAAAATAGGATCCTTGGCACGATTGTACTGTGGTACTTCCAACCCAAGGTGAGACATAACTCTTTTCATGACTTCATCGCATTTTCCATTTATTTTCAAAACTGCATTCTCATCTTTCGGAGTCCACTGTAAATTTACAATGTACAGAGATGGACGTTTATGAATTGGTCTGTCCATCTGCCACAACCATGGGTATTTCTTCAAAACTTTTAAACTAGAACCTAAACATAAAATAACATCAGCTTGTTTTGCTGCCCTTGTCGCACCATTCCAGTTAATTGGCCATGGAAGATTGCCTCTTTCACCAAAATGAACAATCGAATCTTGCAAGACAGCATTACATGTATGACATAATCTACCAGTTCCATGAGAATATCTAGCTGTCTTTTCAGTAACATCAAACAATCTCCAGTATTCTCTAAATGGTTTACATGTTCTACAAACTTCCACATACATATTCCCATGAACTTCAGACAAGAGTGTACGAGGAATACCACTACGTAAATGAAGTCCATCACAATTCTGAGAAACTACATGTTTCAAAATTCGTGCTTTGTAGAGAGCATAAAGGGCCATATGAGTTAGTGTTGGCTCTGCTAGACTCAAGTCATGATTTCTGTAAGCATATGAAAAGTTAATTTAAATTTATAGACAATGTTAATATCCCACAAAGTAGATAGAATCATAGTTTCTTATTACCCAATATCTTTTCCCTGTTGTAAACGAGTCCAAACACCATTTGTTCCTCTGTAATCTGGAATGGAAGCAGCTGTACTAATGCCAGCACCAGTATAAACAGCCAATGATGTTGCTCTACTAATTGCTGCAGCCAATCGTATACACTTCTCTTCCAAAATTTCTGGTGCATCTTCTACTTCTTCCAATCTCGCTTTCACTCTGTGCCTTTTTTCTTGTCTAGTACATTAATCATTCAATTTTATATCATCAAATTATTTGATAAAAAATTTTCTATTAAAATTTATATTTGCAATTTTTAATAATTACTAAAATTCACGTAACTTTTCATTTACAACATACATGTTACAATATAACAATGAAATAAATTACCCACAAATCAATGATTTTCAAAATGGCTATACCTTAAATTAACCTCTTTCACTACGTCACTACAAGAAATGAGTATTTCTGTTTCCTCCGCAGTCCGATTTATTTCGGATTTTTGCAAAATTGCAGCTACCTAAAGAGAACAAGGAATAGAGCATTGCTTATACAGGAGTTGTTTACAATACATTCAATTTCAGAACACCGGAAAATTCTTAAAAATTTTCGTTGAAGATTGCAACCGAATAATTGTAATTAGTTAACGCATAAATTATCTACGTACTCTTTTCAAAGTTGCTACACGTTCGTCTTTAATTTTTAAACCTTTGAGAGCAGCAGAACGCCTTCTTGATAGGAACTTCTCGTTAGCAGTCTCCTCCATCTTTAATCAAGACGAGTACTCACGTCAGTATCGTACTGATTGTCAGTGAACATTGTTAAACGATAATAAATGTTAAATTTATTCAAATAAACATTTTCATTGTAACACCATTTTATTCTACTATTACATATTTGTATAAACTATAAGTAGTTATTCAAAATATGGTATAAATTATAAAAATATATAAATATTTTAGAAAATATATATAAATATACATTTCTAAATTATTTATGATATTGAAATTTGCGCATTTTTTAAGCTTCTATTCTTTAAAAGAAATGTCACTAATTTTCTGTTCTTAAAATCTTTATATTTATTGTACTATTTACAAAGTATGGTATGCTTCGTTTGTTTTGTAAATTCATATTTCGCGCTTGTAATATCTACACCTGCGCGATAGTGCAAGAAAATATCCATACTGCTATATAACAGTAGAAAAGAAATGATATTAATTACGAAATGTGTTCTTTAATGTTTAGAATACAATTAGTTTAGATAAAATATACAAGTTTGTATATAATTCGCTTTTTAGCTATACTTTAGTTGTGTCTTCATCTGTGCTGTAATGAAACGCCAAAAAATACCTGGGCACTTAGGAATGTAAAAATTGATGAGAAATGAGATTTGATAAGAAACGTACATTATATAATACAAATTTCGTTATCAAATTTTCAGCAGTGTTTTATACTTTAATCTATAGGAAAATTTTTGTCAAATAGAATTCATGTAAAAATGTATGGAGAAAATGAATGACCCCTCCATTCTTATAGCTTCCAATCGCGGCTCCCAGCTCCCAGTTTTTAATATTCATATACGGGGTGTTCATTTGAAAACTTTGCAACAAAGTACCTCGAAAACAGCATATTTTCATGATAAATGTTAAATACAAAAGTTTCATGGTTTCAAGGGAGGAAATACAACTATCTTATCTATTGTTTACTTTGTTGAGTGTTTTTAAGATTATTTGAAGATCAACATTTTTTTCAAATAGAAACCTCTATTTTTTCATTCACAGATTCTTATTCTACGGGGAAAAAAGAAGAAACTTTTGTATGGGACATTTTTTTATTAGACTTCATCTTAAAAGCATAAGTATTTAATAAAATACAAATTCTTTCAGTTTCTTCGCTTCTTTAATATCATTCCCTCCATTTCCAAAGTGAAATAGCATTACGCATTGTATCATTCATTGTTTGGTGAGAATCGACAACTCTGCATAAAAAAGTTATTAGATTAAATTAGATTCTTCATTTAGATTTTACATGCTAGCTAAAAACAGTTCAGTGTAGATTTAATAATGGAAATCAGAATGAAAGGAATGTTAGTGCAAATGAGCTGAAAATTAGTCATGCCAGGTTTAGATGAAAGTATTTCACGGTGTATTAGTCCATTTACGCACAGCCTAATGTCCGATGGAATTGCCCCTGAGCAAGTGAAAAAATTTTTATTCACCTCTCGGAAAACGCAGGATAACGTGCAGTGTAACGAAAGTTTAGAAATATACATACCGGAGGTAACCAAATTTTTTACAATAATATTGACATAGAAAATAGTGATTTAACATACTTTCTCGTTTGCTACTGGTATTACGAGTTTTTGGTTATGTTCTATTTCTTTAAAATGATTTGTATATATATAAATTATATAATATTTTCTTGAGATAAGTGTTCAGATCTTGTAACTAAAGGATTTTTTAATAATGTTATTATATTTAAATATTTCGTTTTTACTTATTTTTCATAATACTTGTTTGTTGTAGTTACTTCAGGCTAGTTATAGTTCTTATACGTGGCCTTCTGCACCTGTATTAGCTTGGTTTCTTTGGGAACACAAAGAAGAACTTAATGGGAAAAGAGTTTTAGAACTTGGATCGGGTACAGCCCTTCCTGGAATTTTGGCTAGTAAATGTGGCGCTATCGTTACTTTAAGTGATTCTGCTAATCTACCTAAAAGTTTACAACATATAAGAAGGAGTTGTGAACTAAATGGTATTTTGTCGCAAGTCAAAATTGTTGGTATAACATGGGGATTATTTTTGTCTAGTTTGTTTTCCATTGGACCATTAGATTTAATTCTTGGATCCGACTGTTTCTATGAACCAGCAGTATTTGAGGATATAGTTGTTACAGTAGCCTTCTTATTGGAAAAAAATCCAAACGCAAAATTTCTGTGCACTTATCAGGAACGCAGTGCAGATTGGTCTATAGAACATCTGCTAAATAAATGGAACCTTACATGTACACATATATCATTGAATGGACTTAGTACAGATTCTGATATAAATATACACAATTTAATGCAAGATCATACTATCCATTTGTTAAGTATACAGCGTGCTACTTAAAAAGCTCTTGCCATAGCAATGAAAAATTTAGTCTATGTACGTAACATACCATGGACCGTTTCTTGCGCTGAGCTTGAAAAATACTTTTCAGTATTTGGTAATCTCAGAAAAGCAACCATAATATTTGATGAAAATGGTATCAGCACAGGCACTGGAGTTGTACAGTTTTCTGATGAATTAACAGTAAATAATGTACTTAACAAAAATCATGTTCTAGAAAACTGTAAAGTGTTTCTTGTACAACAGTCAAATAGTAAAAACGACGAAAATACAGAAAATAAAGAAATTCTGCACAATGACTCTTGAAGAAAGATTCAATAAGGCTGCTACTTATTTGCAAACCTTAGCATCAAAATTAAATTCCAATGAACTCTTAAAGTTCTATGCTTTGTACAAGCAAGCTACAGTTGGACCTTGTAATATACCAAAGCCTAATTGGTATCAAATGCAATCAAGGCAAAAGTGGGAAGCATGGAATAATCTCAATAATATGAGCCATGATGATGCTATGGATAATTACATACAAGAATTAAGCAAAATAAATCCTTCTTGGGAAGAAGATGTAAAATCTGAATCTTGTGGATGGGTTGCTATAAGTCGCTTAATAAATACAGAAGAAGAAGTACACGATGTGGATAAAACTTTCTTGGACTGGGTAAAAGAAGGCCATGAACAAAAAGTGCAAGAATTGTTAGATAAAGAACCAAAACTTGTAAGCGTAATGGATACTGAAGGTCTGTTGCCCATACATTGGGCTGCAGATCGAGGTCATATAAGCATCATAGAATATTTAATAAAAACAGGAGCTAATGTAAATTCACAAGATGGAGATGGACAAACGCCATTGCATTATGCAGCATCATGTGGACATCTAGATGTTGTAATATATTTGCTTTCTATTGGAGCTCAACTTATAGAGGATAATGATGGTGCAACACCCAAAGACATTGCAGCTGAAAATATAATAGCATATTTACAGGATGTGAAATGACAATAGTGACGTTTGTTCACAAATATAAATATATTGAATAAATTCAACAGAAATGACGTTATTTCAAAACGGAACTCCATTGTTTTACATTTTTTTTATTTACATACAAATAGATTTTCTGAAAGTTTTCATTGCACTCACAACTACTCTTATAAGCTCTCTTTAGATATATGCACAACTTGTTCTTGTTACAAACAACTTAAATTGTTTACACATCCACATGAAACTTATTACAATATGCTTTTTAACATATTTAAACATAAGTGAAATAATGTATTTTGTTTACAAGTAATTATAAATTGACAGATGTAGAAAGTAAAGATTTGTAACTTTTCTCATTAAAATAATTTACAAGGTGTTCAAAAAAAAAGCATCTGAAATTTTAGGAACTTTCAGTACTCACTAAAAGGAGTAAAAATATCTGACTGACATAGATTCTAGAATCAATCCTTTTGAAAACGCATACAAAAGTTATTTTTACAGATGTTTGATATGCTTCCTTTCATTTCAGCATAAACTATTGTATATCTTTAAATATCTCTACAAAACTTTATTGTTATCTGATTAGATAATATACATAATTTATGAAAATTGTGAGTTAGTAGCATAATGAAGGGAATTCTATTTGATCACCCTGGAACTCAGAGTACCCTTTTTATTATACTACTGAAATTTTTGCATTGTTATCTCCATTTCAATTCATTTAAATTTTCTATAAGGGCATAAATATTCATAGTCTACCGATGATTATCTTTCTACTGTTCAATTTTCGAGAAAAAGAGTCCTCAGGCCGACGTGTAGCTGGATGAGAATTAAACACATGTTAGATTCTATACTTACAATTAACGAATTAGCACATCAGCAGTGTAGCAAATCGGATCTCTCTTTCTATCCTTCAAGGCGAGTGAGTCTTTCTCAGTGACTCGATAAAGCAAATTCCTCCATCTGCAGATCACTCCCATGTCGAAGTTGATTTCTTTGTTTGATGAATGTATAGAGCTTGTTAACTTCATACATGCATTCTCACAGAAAGGGGTGGAAAGGGTATATTAAATCAGAAGTTAAACGACAAATTATTTTCTTATTTTTCTAATATCTTTTCATTATTATTATTATAACAGGTATAAAAGTTTATAATTTGCAAAAAGATCAAAATTAAATATAGAAATTAGATACAACTTCTCGAGTTAATGTTAAGATACAATTCTAAAAAAATATCAATTTTTAATCTTGACACCGTATGTCCTTCTTCATTCTTACTATTTTCAATAGTTTCTCTTTTCAGGAACATACGGAATATACATACTTCAAAATCTTTAAAAGCGAATTTATATTTCAAATATACTATCGATTTGAATGCTCTTATTAACTCTTTTAATATACATTAAAATGAAAGAAATTTACAAAACTTACATTATTTAGTTAGGGGTTCTTTGCAGTCATTTCCATAATGCCGTATCATTTTATAAGAAATAGAGTCTTGATTTTTTAAAATATTAGTTATTTTTTTTAAAAAGTACATTTACGAATATGATAATCTCCTTTTTTTTTACAGCTGCTGTTAAAGATTAGTACTCTCTTGTTCCGATTTAGGTCGTACTGTAGGCGGTGGTGGTGGCGGTGGTTGCGGTCTTGGAGGTCTTTGATGAAATCTCGGAGAAACTGGTACAGGTTGTTGCGGCGATTTAAGGACTAATACTGTTTCAGTTTGTGTTTGGACGTCGATTATGTTTCCTTCTGATCTCGTCCTCACGTGAGCTTTCGTTTGTTCCGGTGTACTCAAATTTGCTGGCTTTTCTGATCGCTCGCCGTATAAAGACATAGACGAAGGACGGCTACCTACACTGGGGCTCCTCTGTAAGTTCGAAGCCGTGTTGCCATTGTTGTCGTCCAAGACCACATTGCCATTTCCACGCACTTGTATTATACTGACCTGTTGTTTGTCCACTGAGTATACATGAGCCCTTTCCAAAGTTAAAGGCTATAGGTTGTTAAAAAAAGGTCGACATTAATAATTTTAGAAATCACAGTACGTTTCGAAATTTCGAAGACAGATGATAATTAACACGTTCATTTTGCACTTTATTCATAGCTTACGTTATTGTATTTCAAAATGTAAAATCCAGGCATTGATATTTGTGGAGTCCACTGGCAGTAACTACATTTATTTTAAAAAATTATCCCACACATGTAATACTAAAACGAAATGCTGTTTAACAAGCCTCGATACTCACCCCTGTTTCAGTGTCTAAGTTTTCATTACTGTGCCGTGGCTGTTGCCTGATGAGGCTCGAAGGTCGAATCAAACCAGCAGGTCGTTCTGGTATAGCTGGTTTGCTACTTCTATCGAATGTACTTGGAGGGGTAGAACTATTATTCTCAAGCCTTTTACGTAGTTCAACTGTTTCTTCTAACAAGTTAAAACAGTTAACAATTTGGTATTCTCTTAACGAGTAAAAATCGTTAATAATATTTACCTGTACTATGCATTATATTGGCTATATTCCTTGGCGCAGCTACTGGTTTTCGTCTTTCTAACGTAGAAGGATGTGGTTTGTCTGTATGTACTAATTTCAGTTTATGCGCAGAAAGTTCTAAATTCTCAGCTTCTATAACTGACTTATTGCACGGCGTATGCATCGTAGTATTTTTTTCAAGAATAATAGGTGTGTTAGACTTTTTCTCGTGTTTTTGAGTGTCTTGATTATTTTTCTCTGATTCTGCACTTATGTCAAGCGATTCGTTTTGCGTTTCAATGCTACTTTCTGAACAGTTGGAGGAATCTACAACTGCATTTGCTTCATTAATTTGTTTTTTGATTTCTATCTCTGTACTGCCATCTTGTTTTTCTATATTATTTTCATGTTTAGTTAACAATTCATTGTTTATTACTTCATTTTTGTGTGTTTTATGTGTCATACGATTGAGAGTCGCGGACGTTAAAGGTCTAGGTGGTTTATCAGGAGTAGGTGGTGGTTTATCGTCAGGTTTTCTATCATGCTTATCTGGCGTAGTACTGTTTGGTGGTGTAGGTGCTGGTTTGTTTTTTCTACGAGCTGCTGGCTTAGGACTACCTTGTGGAGGGCTTTCACCATGATCACTGAGACTGCTATTGGAAATACAACGACGTATACTTGTGGTTTGAACTTCTGAACCATTAGTAATATCGATATCCAAATCGCGATCAAAATCTATCTCACCAGGAAAAAACCAATTTGCATATGTGATCAACTGATCCACTATAAGACTAGAATTATTAGCTGTACTCATATTCATTCTGAAAAAATAACAAATATAATATAAGTAGTAAATTATCATATAAATCTTGTTCTTACAAATTATCATCAACGTTTAGAGTACATAAACAAATTACATTATTTTGCAATAATCATTTAGAAAACATGTTCTTACACCATTGTATTTACATCCTCTTGGGGACTCCATATTAAATTAGGCGCAATTACAATTGCAATATTTTGTGGCGACATCTTATTTATATCTTGATTTTTAGTGAGCACCGCCAAAAATTTAATTAGGAAGCGTAAATTTTCTAAATTTGCAGGTGGCAATTTATGTAATACTTCCCAAAGTGCTCTTAATCTTGCATCGTTATGGGTTATCTTTGCAGCTGCCATCCATTCAGAATACAATCTTTAAAATAACATAATAATTATATATAGTGCTATATTTTGTTGTAATAAGAAAAATGTGTTTACACTTACTTGTATGTTAAAAGAGGCTCGGGCAGCTCTCGTAAATATGATTTAAGCGCACCAGCTATTACATGTGGATCTTTATACTCCAATGCAGTTGGTAACGTAAGGCAACATGCATCCAGACTTAATTTAATTCGTCGTGATTTTGATGCAGCGCCTGCTATCCTAAATAGTCCTTCTTCTTCCATACCTAATCGTAATAATGCAGATACGCACAATTGGATAGGCAATGCAATTTTCCTATTGGTCACTCTTAGGTGTTCTTCAAGCGGATAACCATACACTGGTTTCATTTCATTATCATCTGCAATTAGGAAATAAAGTAAAAGACCTTGCTTACAGAATACTTTCATTGCTAAAGATAAAAATATATAATGTACTTACTAATATAACTTTCTAATCCAGGAATAAGATCCTCAAGGCAATGTAATGCACTTTCATGATAAGCTCTTTGAAGTTTTATGTACTGAATAATAGTATGTGCTAATTCAGTTTCTCGTGACATAAGTTGAAACATTTCTGCTGCTAATTGATCTCTACATTGTTCAACTTTAGCTTCTGCCTCTTCTAATTCTTCCCTTAAATTATCTACTTTTGCTGCACCTGCACCTGTCCCATGAGAATATTATTTAACACATTTAGACATAGCTTTCAAAGAAATAATTTGTCAGTAATATACTGAAAACTCTTATTACTTGCACTGTGTTTGCTTGCTTGGTGATATCTCGTCCTTACACTATCCATATCCAAAATTAAACGAGCTAAATTTCTCTTATGTTTTAATATATTTGGTACATCAGTTTCTAAAATATGTTGAAGGGGACTTGCTACATATTGTTCAACTTTTGCTTCATGTTCAATCATTTCATTTGCTAAACGCAATTGTGCATGTCCACATTCTCTAAGCGTATACCCCATAAGACCATCCTCAGGAACATTTTCTAACATTGTTTGACCTAATACATATTCTGGACATTTTTTCTGAAATAAATAATATTAGGTAAAACACATAAAGAAGATAAAAATTTACATTTACATGTAAACAATCAGATGTTTAAACGTTTATGTATTTATCACAAAGAATTTATCAAGCAAAAACTGCAGTAGTGAAGAACAAATGATCTGGGTACAAATTTATTTCAGCTCAAGGAGTTTTTTCCTGAACTAGTAAGCTTCTACATTTGCATCAATTGTTGTTCCAATTTATATTTGACCTCTTGTCATATTTTGGTTAACATAACTTGAATCACAGTTATCACAGCAGATCTTATCCATGTTTTGAATGTGTCAATATCAGGAATTGGAATTAGTGAGTCATCAAAAGGGCTTGTTCAGTCAAATACAATTTTTAGCCCAAGCCCATTTCTTTTTCGTTGGTGATTTTTTTCTTAATACATGTGTGTAATGAGTTAAAGACTTTATAATGACTTTAAAGTTTAAACACTTTATCTTGTATCTTTTATTTATTTTATTTATCTTATATTATTATCATCATCTAAATCCGATAGATGGACAAATGCTTATGCAATTAACTGTAATTAAACTGACACTACATATTTCACTACATAAAGTTTACATTTGAACTTTATAAAAGCTGTTAGTACATATAGACTTTATAAAGAATCGTAATTGCTATTAAATAAATTACCAATTTTTTTTCCTTGAAAGCAACATCTTGGGTTACTGTTTGACTTGGTGGATTACCAAGTCTTTTGCTTAATCCAATGAGAGCTAGTCTAATCTGTTCAACATGTTTATCAGCAGCTTGCAAATCATCTGTAAGCACTTCTGTTTTGCCAGCTCTAAAAAAATGATATATAATAAAATTTTACACTTCTATAAATATCAGTTGAATGAACTATGCAAAGTTATTTCATCTTAAGACTGTCTGATTCATGAGCTATTTTGATGTACCATATTTGCTTTTATTGGGGAAACTCCATTGAAATACTTAACCTTAAAATTGCAAACACCAGTATTAAATATTACATTTTACTGTCTCTGTATTCAATTTTAAGATCTCAAATTATTTATCTGATCCATTTCTGTATTTCATGCATTACTGACAAGAAATTCATTTGTTCATAATTGTTTAGAATTTTAAAAAAGATACAGAGAATGATCCAATAAAAAGCAAATAAAATTCACCATGATTTACATAGAATCTGAATTAAAATACAAAATAATTACCTCGAAAATGTTTGATCGGCGAGTTGTTTAACTCTGAAAAACTGTTTCTTCATGATTGATAAGCAATTATTGCTTATTATACGAACAAAGTTATATTTCAGTCTATTTTTGATACAAATACTTGTCACTTGTTTATTTTAACAGCGTCCATAGGTATTCATTTTTAGTATACTCATACAATGGTAAAAATATAAAGGTTTGACAGGAAAAGGGAATTCTTCATAATATTCCACTGATAATTGAACATGTTTATACAATGATCTCACACCCTCCCTGAACGAATGATATATTTCAATTCTATATATTTGTATTCAACATTAGTGAATGTTCACTTCCAAACATTAACTGAATATCCAACACTTTATTTCTCAGATTTGTAAACGTGTCAAAATGTTATAAATTTTAATCACGACATTGTAAATCGCTATTCGCCACTTATCATTTAACACGTACAAACAGCACAGGTTTCGATCACATTACGTACTTTGTCACAATTTTAATCTCTTTCACTTTATCAAGCTCTAAGCAGTTTTTATATTTTCATCGTGCCATCCATTAACAGACCACTCAATGAGTTTTTACAGATCACGGTCGGCCATTCTTGTTGCTCTCAAAGATTCTCCGTTTTAGAATATGTAATTACTCTTAAGGCGGGAAATTTAACTGTGGTGTACAATCGAAATAATTGCTGCACTGAACATCGTTCGAGCCAAATTGACTCGTATCGAAAAACTGTTATAATATTAAGAATGAATCTGGACTTCATTCATAATAAACGATTTATTATAAATGTAGAATACTGTATATATTTTATTAGATGATTTTAGCTGCATCGACACTATGCACATGTGCATACATAGAAGAGATATCCCCACCCTATTATTCAGCGATTTACGCCATCTGGCGACGCTTAGAGTAATGGCAGTTTCGTGTGCGTTTCTTGGTGATAGATATTACGTCATAACATAACCCTTTCGCGGTTCGATTGTTTGACAAATAGATACTTTTTTTTGCATTAAATGAATATGCTATGTTCATCATTTATGGAAAGTTCCGATCGATACATTTTTTATTCTTATTATGCATGGTGCATTCATGTCTCGAAAGAACAGAAAACTGTAAAGTAAAGTTTCTGTAATTCTACATGCTAAAATGAGACGAAAATGGAGATAAGCGAAATTGCGATTGAGGCTTCGTTCTCTGGTTATTAGTGTCGAGAAAATGCCTAAAATACACGTGAAATTTGTCTGATTTGGGATTGGGACTTATTCCACTGATTTCGTTGTCATTGTGACTGATTTGGCTAGTGAACGCCGACAGTAGAATAAGTTCCAAATCAGACACATTTCACGCGAATTTAGAGACATTTTTGCAACGAATAATGACTTTGAAAGGAGGCTCCAAACACAATTTCGTCATTCTTGATTTTCGTCCTATTGTAGAATCATCCTTTAAAATTTCTGACACCTGTTATCGAATATCTTATGTGCAGTAATGAGTTTAACATGTAATATCTATGACTGTAAGGCAAAACGATTTATGTCACATTTTCAAAAAATTCGAGAGCTAGAATATAGAATTTATATTTTTAGAAAGAAGAATCAATAATAAAAGGACTTCTTTTTGACTTAAAAGTAAGGGTTCAAGGAGACATAAGTCCATAACTGAAGTTGAAACTTTTAAATGCCAATATATCAAAAATAAAAACATGACTTAAGTCATTTTACCTTAGGTGTATACAGATATTTGCTTCATAATTAAAAGCATAGAACATTATCGTGTGATTTTAAAATAAAATAAATAGCAATTTATTAACAGGTAGGTACATAGTGTAATCTACGTATTTAGAAAAGTATAAAGATGCGCTTAAATATTTGCCAGTGATTTACATTTATAATATACGATAATAAACGATTGCCTCTACAGGGCTCAGAACGTATAATGATATGCAAAGTGTTTGACAACAGGTGTCAGAAATTTGAAGGCGTGATTGTACACGCTAAAATAAGACGTAAATCAAGAATCACAAAATCACGTTTAGAGTTTCGTTTCAGAGTTCTTAATTATTTCGAAAACGTCTACAATTCTCATGGAATGTGTCAGACTTGGGACTTATTCTACTACTGGCGTGCATTAACCAATCAGACACAGTGAAATCAGTAGAACAAGTTCTAAGTTCTACGTCAGACACGTTCCACACCTACTTTAGACATTTCCTTAACCATTAATAACTCAGAACCGAAGCGTAGAACGCAATTCTGTTTATTTCCATTTTCGTCTTATTATATCGTATAAAATGACTTTCTAGCCTCTGACGCTTATCATCGAACATCCTGTACACGCTCATCTCGTTGATTACAGAGAGATGAAATTATTCAACCGATCTAAAAGTCCATTCGGCAATGATCGGTAAACTTCGCCAGTCATCAGCAAATCAAAAAGTAGAGTAGATAGATCTGTATTATGCAGGTCAGTGAAATAGGTATATAAACATGCATGTGTATTTCATTAGAAATTATCAAGTTTTCACCGTTTTCGCCACGGCTCGTACCCACTCGTACCCGTGGCTATGCTGCAAGCACATACGCGACTTTGAATAATAAAACAAACGTGTGCGCGAAGTAAAGGCTGCAACGTGTCTAACGTCGCATGTGTTCAACGAAATATTGTATTTGACGTTTATTCATCATGACGATAAACAAGAATTTTATAAATGTGATGATACTGAGTTGGGGCTTCATGCTGGTATTCACAGCATTTCAAACGATGGGTAATATCGAGGTAAGTCTATGAGCAACGTTACATTGACTTTTAAACAAATGAAAAACGGGAAAAATGTGAGGTTTATTGTTGTTCATTGATCAGTAAATTGTCCTTAGTAAATTAGGAAAAAAGTGTCACTATCGTGTGGAATTATATTTTATAGTAGTAGGTATGATGATTTTTTAACTTCTATTTACTTGTTCACATATTGTTTACGTAAAATGTAAAATATAATAAAGTATAATAGTGCGCAAAAGCAAGCTACGTTATTTGTTATTCTGTGTAAACAATGATTCATTACATGAGTAAGTTATTTGATAGTTTGCAGTACACATATGTCAATTGGAATTTTGTGAACATATGTATGTATTGTGTGTCCCTAATAAGAAGACTCCATTTGAATCATTTAAATAATTTTGTCAGTTAATATCCTGTGTAAAAGTAAAATAAATGATATAAATAAAATAAATTATGACATCATGATTAATTGTTAATTATTTTATGTAAATGTTGGATATACATATGTTAAGCTGTTTGAATAAATCGTATATTTACAACATTTAAATGAGTATAGTTATTACATTATTGTAATATGGTTTAGTTCTGAATTTTCTTGAAGTAAGTTTATTCATTCTTTTCTAATACTACTGTAGATGGATGAAATCAGACTACTTTTATTATAGAAAAATAGGACATTATTTATATTAAATAATATTAATATGTGATATTATTAATATATAGAGGATTTTTTGGAAGATATATTTTTATTTATGAACTTTTTAATGCCACAGATCATTTGAAATATTATGGAATTTTAAAAGTTAAAAAATTTAATTTTTTTGTATTCTTTTTACTATAAAGTATTGAATTATTGTCTAATATTTTACAGAATCAAGCTGAAATGAAATGAAATGTTTCGATAAGATAATTAAGATGAAAAAATAAATGATAAGATCCAAATTCCTGATACAGAGTATATTATTAAACTCTAATAGAGATAAAAGACAAACTCCACAATTTGTTGTAGTATTGTCTAAGCTGTGCTACTTTTATTATAAAAGATTAATAACACTGATTGATGCTCATCAGCAAAAATTTATTTCTTTAAAATGAGAAAGGGTTGCTTCTTGTTACTTTCTGAGAATATTCTATGCACTTCCTTATACTCCTCAAATAGAGCTATAGAAAGTTGAAACTGGTTTTTCTAGTTTGCCTTTCCTACTTCACTCTAAAACAGAATTCATATTACAACTGAATGTTTTTTCCCAAGTATTTGTTTCAAAATTGTTGTTATTGACAATTGTTGTTGTTCACTACTTTTATAATCTCATTCTTTTACAGTAATAATAAAAAGATTTAATAATAAAAAGATTTTATAATTTTGCAGACATATAGGATGCTTAACTATAGATAGGGGAGAAGTTAAGAAGTAATTTTAGATCTCAAAATAAAATGATAATTAAGAATAAAGAAATTCTGCTTGAGTCTTAGTCATATGGCAAGTGGTATGGTATATTACATTGGTTTTATTTTTTGTGCAGAAAACCGTGCTGCAAAGTATTAGGATGGAAGACCCAAATTTCACCGGCGAGGCCTACACTAGTTTAGCCATAATTTACGCCGTTTTTGCAACTTGCAACTGGTTAGCTCCATCGTACATCTCCATGACAGGGCCAAGAGCTGCTATATTTACCGGCGCTTGCTGCTACGTCTTTTTCATAGGATCGTTTCTCTGGCCCCAAAATGCTCTACTTTATAGTGCATCATGTCTTCTAGGTCTTGGGGCTGCTTTAATATGGACAGGACACGGACAGTATTTAACTGAAAATAGCGATTCCAGCACAATGTCCAGAAATGCAGGACTATTTTGGTCAATTTTTCAAACATCAATGTTCATCGGGAACCTATTCGTTTATTTTATGTTCACTGAGCCTACAATTAACGCATCAAAGAGAAGGATTGTCTTCAGTGTGCTTACTGGATTAGCACTTGCTGGTACATGCGTACTAGCTGCTTTAAGAAAACTATCCCAGGGATTGTCTCTGGGCGAAGCTGAGGGCGTTTCTAGCGCAGATAAAGAATTGCAAATGCCAGAGCCAACAACAGAAAAGCCGTTGCAAGCTGCTTGGCATGCTTTTATCGATGCATTCAGTCTTTTCTTCTCTAAGAAAATGCTTTTATTATCCTTGACATTTGTGTACACTGGCCTTGTATTAACATTTTACTCGGGAGTTTATTCATCAAGCATTGGATTTACTAAAGCCATTGGTGACTCGCGTAAAAGTTTTGTTGGCCTTTCCGGTATTTTTATTGGGATCGGAGAAGTTGTTGGAGGAGCTCTTTTCGGTATCTTTGCGTCTAAGGTGTCTCGTATTTGTGGTGTATGGTCAGTCACCATTACAGGATTTTTTGTACACTTATTCGCCTTTGCCACAATTTTCGTAAATTTGCCAAGTGACTCGCCGTTTAAAGATACCGATAATGTGGGATTTATCAATCCATCACCTGTTTTAGCAATGGCAGGAAGTCTTGCTCTGGGCTTCGGTGATGCTTGTTTCAATACTCAAGTGTATTCGTTATTAGGATTACTTTACGTGAAAAAAAGTGCTCCCGCTTTCGCGCTGTTTAAATTTTGTCAATCAGTTGCTGCTGCAGTAAGTTTCGCTTACAGCAGTGTCGTAAATCTTTATATACATCTTCTTATATTGACAATAGCAATTATCATTGGTACTATTTCATTCTGTTACGTCGAATATTCGACAAGGAAGAGTAAAAATAATACACCCTTGGAAGTTAGTTCTACAGAGAGTATTATGCAATAAATAATCGCAAGTCCCTATGGGAGGTTTTTTCTTTAGAGATTTGGGAACAGTTTTTTAAAATCTAAGTTTCAACACAGTCCCCTATTACTTGTTAAAGAATATACAACAGTTATTTTATTATACATTACTATAATTTATACTACATTTACACAAAAGTTACTAGGCAAATATTTTGAAAAAATAGTTTGTAAGGCTATTTGTTACTGATAATAAAAATATAAACAAAATGTTAGTAACACACAGAAGACTGTGAAAGAGTTAAGGGTGATCCATGAATATACCTCGAATAATGTAATGTATAATTTAGGGATGGGCTTCTGGAAACGTTGAAATCTCGAAACCCAAAAAAGTTTCGAGTTTTGAGAATTTGAAATTTCGAGAGTTCCGAAATCTTAAGAAGTTTCGGAAACTTAAAAATTAAATTCCAACCCAGCCCTAGTATAATTATCTTGTTGCATTAATGTCCTTTTTATACGAGAATAAAAAGATATTAAAATAATAATAGTTATTATTACCATATTTTGTATATAAAATGTTACTTTTTCTACTGTATATAATAGAAATTATAAAATCGAATCTCTTATGGCCAAAATTATTCATGTGATGCATAAATTTATAATGAGTAATCATGGTGTATAAAGTATACATATACTATAAGTTTGCCTTATTTATAATGTTTATTTTTTATAGAATATATTACGAGATATATATTAAGATGTAGAATATTTTGTCACTTTCTATTTTTTAAATTTCGTAGATTTAATCGTCTAATTGGCATAAAGATGCCGTTCCTCTTTTAATCCAATGAGCTTGCGGAACACTTGTTGGAAGTAAGATATACAATACGAAATTGGAGGAATGTCCAGTAGTAGCCAAGACGCCACGTCTTTCACTTGTCTTATATACAGGACAATAATACAAATTTTCAATGACAAATTCTGCTTTCACACCCGGTTTCAACCACATCACGGGGAGAGAATCAAACATTATTTTAGGTTTTGATTCATCTAATACTTTTTTCTCCCGATTCCATCGTGCACCTTCTAAAAATAAACCCTGAAAAAGAATTTTATTGCATATTTATAAACAGAATTTATTAAACAATATCTATGTCTATGTATATAAGTCAACGACATGTCTATGTCCGTATTACAAATTTTCCAATTTTTCAAACCGTCTTTCAACATGAAATTGTCCATGTAATATATGATATAAATACAATAATTATTACCCTTATGTATACTCCAAGAGACGGTTCAGTTTCTACATCCATTTCATATGAAGTTATTTCAAATTCAAAGTCTATTCTATCAATTGGAATTTTGCGCTTGCGAGCATAGTTTTGTAGGACGCCTGTAAGAAAAGACTGAGTGAAAAAGAAGCCAGATATCCAAAATACAACTGGTGCATCGTTATCTATCCAATCTTGAAAAAACTCCAGTCTGGCTAACAAATCATTAATATAGCTTCCCAGTGGCTTTAAAGATGGATATGATTTTTTATTCCACGCTGCGGGTACTTTGCCAATGCTCATGCTTATTGAAACTTCCTCTAATTCAGAGGTCATTAAAACTAAGCCTTTGATAGCTTTTTGTACTTCAATTAAAGTCTTTTTGATAACAACAATGAGAGTATTAAATCTAATAAGTTCTTGACGCAGAACTGTATTCATGCTATTCATATAGAGTACTGGATATTTTTTAGAAACTTCTAAAGTATCAAATTCTGGGTGCATTTTAGATAAAATATCGGCACATAAATTGTAGACCATTTCATCCATGTCTCTCTCAACTCCTCCTCCAGTGATATGTGATTGAGTCAGAAGAGCTCCTTGAAGTAATTGCATCGATTCTTGATTATCTTTCGTTATATCAGCGTTTTCATGTAAACCATAAACTTCTGGATGCTGATTCATTGGTAAATTGCGAATGTATTTAATACATCCTTCGTAACCTGTGTCTTCTGGTAGATGATATGTACAGCTTGGCGAAAAGCAGTACCTGAAATGGAATAAATAAATGAATAAATAAATAAATAAATGTGTAAAGCTACACTTCGCACTAAAACTTAAAAAATCATTAATTTTAGACCCACAAATTGTCGATATTTGGGTTGCTGTAATTTCGTGAAAAAAAATCGTACAGTAGTGATCCTAGGCTCATTTTGAAAGGTAAAGCCTCAACTTTCATTCCCTCTTAAGTGAAAACGGAGTTCGTTTTACGGTGAATTTAAAGGCAGAAACTTCTCCTTTACAACGAGCTCTTAAAAGTTGATTTACGATTTTTTTTCGTCGAGTTATTGTACTTTGAATGAAAAGTATGCCGTGGGTAACACTTTATTCGAAATGTGCCTTGGGTACCACTTCATTGAAACTGTAATAACTTGGCGAAAAAAAATCGTATATTGGTTTCTAAGGGCTCATTAGGAAGAGGAGGCTTCCACCTTTAATTTCACCTTAAAGCAGATCGCGAAAAAAATGTATCAAGCTCTGTACAGAAGTTTGAAGTTTGAAGATATTTGAGGAAAAACTACTCTCTCTCTCCTTCGCGCCCCGCAGCCGAGTTATTATACATATAGTACAATATTGCGACTCTACCCCATTTTCAGACTGTCTCTCAACTTTAAAGGTTCAAACCTAGCTATGAAAAGTGAATATTTTAAAATAATTATAGAAATTTACTCTGGATTGCTGATAACTTCGGGATTATAAAAGTCTAGGAGCAGTGTACTTAACAATCGTCTATCTTTATCATCAGTTACACGACCACCATAATTACATTCACCAGTTAAATACAAGAGTGCCTCGAATGGGATTTCTTCATAGTCATTTAAAAAGAGCTGCAAAGTATATTAATTAGTTTATGGCAATAGCTTCTCTAATAGTAAATTAGTTACAGAGAATTACTGTGAAATATTTATTTCATAAATTTACCTGTAAATGTAGAATGCTAATACGTAAGTCTGATTCATTAAACTCGTAAGGAATATTCCAACCCAGTGGTCCAAAGCTACGTCTTTCTTGAATTACTGCATGGAAGAAGCACAATGCGAATAAAAGGTTCCTCCACTCTATTATTTTGTTGCAGCTATTGAAAAACTTCAAATCGGATATCGGATCGTTTATATAGCTTCTTAACAAATTATTTTTCAAACCCTTTGGTGGCTCATTTGTCATTTTAACTCCACTTTGCAGAATAGAAATTGGAAAATCTTTAGAAGGATAACTCGTCAGCCATAAGCGAAATTTGAGATGCGTAGTTTCAGGTATAATAACTTCATCACAGATTCTATCTAATTCTTCCATCCAGGAAACGGCTAAGTGACAATTTTGAAGCACAACCCACTCTCCGCTTTTTATTCCTTTAGTTATCATGTCTGCTGCTATCGGTCCTTGGCCTTGGCCCAGTGATATGGTCATAAGATTCCTTTTTGATATTCCATAGTCTTCTGCAAATCGTATTAACGCTGCCATTGGATCAGATCCGGGAGACAGAATAAAAATGAGAGGAGTTACGTTACTAGAATCATTATAAGATGCTTGAAGATCGAATGGAGGAGGTTCTACAAAAGCTTCCCCCATATTGTGTATAACGAATGCTCGCACAGCAACCACAATTTTATCTGGCCTTACACATCTCAGAATTATGAGTTTTATAAGAGTTTCACCCTCGTCTTGAAACGGCTGTGGGAAAGGGTTCTCTTGAGGATTAGGTAAATCATAATAAGCTTTCCACTGAGAGGTGTGTGTCTGAACAGATCCCTTGAATCTTTCCAGTCCTTGTAAATTCGTAGCTCTAACTATGTCAGACCAAGATTTCTCAGTTAGCCAAGAAGAATCAGGATTGGGGTAAGGATTTTCCAAAGCCACTCCACCCGTTAATAAAAACGTCCAAAGATTTTCATCTACTTTTTTAGCAGCGCGCAGCAAACCAATGCACAGAACAAAAGAGAATATCAATTTATCCTTTTCGAATAAAGAACGGCATACATTTCTATAAATGCTAGCTGTAAAATAGACGTTTAAACTTTCTATACGATTGACTAAATTTTTACTTTGTTCACTATTTATGATCGCCATTATGTAAAGATGAATGAACCAGGGCAAAGAATATTGATACATAGGATCGATATTTGTTAGTTCAGAAATGCAAAAGAAAAGAACAGATCCGTGTTCAGAAACAGGTTTGTATCCATTACGAGCACTGTCAATTTCTACTGTTGTTTTAGCAGCTATTACTTGTTTAGCTTCAATGTCTTCAGATAATATTTTTGAAGTTGACAGTATTGTAACTGCAGTTTCATCTTCCAGTATATTACCTTCTGATGTAGACAATACTTCTAATATTTTATCCTCAATTTCTTTCAGCATTTTTTGATTGTTCGCACTTTCCACTATTAATTGATTTTTTCGTTCTTCCAAAACAGGTAGCTCCTTGGCAACAACAATTCCTAAAAGCTGATCTTGCAGCCCTTGAGGGGTAATCATAAAATTCAACAAAGTTACTTTGACAACCACTTCTGGCAAATAGTGAGGATTTCTTAAACGTGTTGTAATATAAAATCGAAAATCAGAATTGTATTCGATAACGTTTTCGCCAAATTTCATGTATGTAATGCCACGTTCTTTGTAAGTATTTTTAAGAAGAACTGGTTCTAGTATTGCATCTATTTCTTCTAAAATGTTCTCTAATAAAACAGGCGTTCCAAGCTGTATAGAAGTTTCCACTATTTTCACATAATGCGGATCAGAAAGTTTCGTGACCACTAACTTATTTTCTTTCTCCATATTTTTGACCCATCTATTTGCTTGACTTTGGGGGTCGATCATAAGTGGCCATCGATCTGCATTCTTTACAATTATGCCATTTTCTATGGAAAATGTATCTGCCGGCAAACCAAAAATGATCCATGCCCTAATTTCTACTTGTTTACCTAAAACATCAACCAGATTAAATTTTGGCCCGCAAGGAATTGCAATATTTATACATATTGAATGCCACTGCGCAATCAGTCTATTTCTATATTCTATCGTGAATGCGCCCAAATAAGCAATTACACCTGATGACAATAAAACGTCTCCAATAACGTTATTAAGACTTGCGCCCAATCTAGCAGCAGTTTCGATCCACCTATTTTTTTCTCCACTCAAACCACCTAACAGCTTTTCAGCTCTTTCTAATTTCTGCATGCAATAAGCAATTTGATCCTCAAGCTGTTTCTTTTCTCTCATACACTCGGCAAATTCATCATTCAAGGATTGTAGCTTCTGACTAACTTCTTGAAGAAGAGCTCTCTTAGCATTCAATGCTTCCATTTGTGCTGCAAGGGCAGCTTCTGCTTCCGCCAGCATCTGTTGCTTCGGTGCAACAACCTTGATTACTCGATCGTAGACTTCTATAGCTCGTACCCATTTGCATAGACCTTCACAAGCTGTAGAAACTTTTTTAATGGCCTCGGGTTGAAAACTTCTGTCGTTTATAAATTTTTCACGTATCTTTTTCATGTATGCGGGAGGGATATTGTCTTTATCAAAGTTTTTCAAATTCTCGAGAAACTTCATGTCACCAAGTAGTCTTATCGATGCTGGCCAGTAATCTTCTACAACCTGACCAGTTGCCGAATCCTGAACTTTCTCAGGCTTCACTCCTTTTAAAACGCAAATAGCTTCCATTACCAATCTTACACCTGCTGGCGGACTCTTCATGGACCGCACAATTGTAATGTCTGCTGGTTTCAAGGTATCTAGTGCAGCCAAAGCAGCTTCTAATGCAGGTGTGGCCTCGGCTAAATCACTTTCACAGTCGTCTTTTATGGCTTGCGCAGCGGCAGCAGCTTCATTTGCTAACGCTTCTTCAGCAGCCACAACTTCCTTTCTTGCCTCTATATTAATGGTGTCCTGTTCTATTCGGATCATTAGCTTATTGCTTAGCTCAGACTTGGCTAACAATTGTGGCTGTAGCGCTTGCAGTTCTTCCTTCATGACTGCTATTTGCTCCGCTGCAAAATCAAGCTTTTCTAATCCAACTATGTATCGAGTTTGCTGCGAAGTGATTTCATTGATTTTCTCATTATATAATCTACAAAATGAGTGGATTAATTGTAAGAAACTTGTAGGTGTTGTGTAATATCTTCTGCCATGAGAAGTGTAATACTCTTCGCTAGCCAAAGAAATACTTGTGTGGAAATGCTTCGAGACATGCACACACTTCTCTCTCAAAGTTGCACCAATATCGAGACTCTGTAAAGACGTTAGTGCTACTTTTTCTAAAGCATCTTCTGGCCATATTGTAAACCAATCGATGGTGCAACAGTTTATAAGAGAAGGGAACATCCTTAAACGATTTCTGAACGCGTCACCTATTGGTGACATGGTTAAAATTAAATGAAGATTCTTTACTACTCTTTGAAGAAATAGATTATAAAGTATCATTGGAGTAACTTCCATTCCTTTTGTACCAACCTCGCGAATTACGTTTGTCATTTTGTCTAAAATTTCAGCTTTCTCTTCAGTGTTATACAAATTTGGTATATCAGCAGCATTTAGAATCATGTTTATATCTTCAAGAAAAGATTCATTATTTATTTGATGATCTCCGAAGAGAAAGGCAGTAGATTTTCCATCACATCCTACACGTAGTAATAGAGTCTTCAAATCATCTCGCCATTCTGTGAATCCATATGATCTGGTTATTTCAACTTGATGCATAATATATTCGCATATACTAGCCGACAGTTTTGCGCAAGAGCTTCTTCCTGAGCCACCTATTCCTACTAGAAGAGCGTGACCATTTTCTTGTAATAATATCCGAGAAATGCGAGAAATGTGATCGACAGCATATCTAAACAAAACCAGAAACATCGGAACTTTCGAGAGCATGTTGTACTCAGTTAAATAGTAATTCATTTTCACTTCTAAATCTTCTAAATCTGTTACTTCGTCGTATATTCTGACCTCAGCGTCGGGCTCCATATAATTACCAAAAAATAGATTCCGAATATGGTAACTCTTGATAGGTTCATTCTCTTTTAGAAGACCAGCGAGCACTTTGTCCAGTGGTACTCGTAGTTGATCGTAACAAGTAAACTGAACCATCGTAAACAACATTTCTTGATCATTTTCATCCACTAATCTGTCATGAAATACTCTGTACACTTCGTGCACCCACAGTCTAATTAATTTCTCAGGATCGTTCATCCTTGATGCAGGCACCAATAGTATACCTCTAATAACTCGATTGAAATCACGCAAGTTAAATGTATAATGACTTTTCGCTGGGGTAGGCAAGAAATTTTTAATAGCACCAAAAAATATGTCTTTGGTAGCGCTCACGACCATTTTTCCCAATCTTGCAACTTCAGTAGTAAATCCTTTTGCAAAATGTGTTTCGAGAATTGAAGAGAAAATTTTGATCATTGTAGCTTCTTGGAAAAAGTCAATGCCAATTATATGCATGTGCCTAGTTAATCTAGGAGTGACAACGTTTGAACTTCCTCCCGGTGGCAGCATAGCAGAAATCAGTAACATATCCATTAAATACAACATCGATGTATCTTTCACGTCGAACCAGTGTCCATGATCTATCCACTGTCGAATGAGTTCTATTGGTGGCTGAGCACCGTACATCTCTTTCTGAGGTACACTTAGATCATCAACGAAGAGTACACACTTTTTCCCCATGGGAGGTCCAAAGACACCTTTCCTTCTACGATCTAACCGAGACATTACAATCTCTTGTGTCAAGGTTGCAGTAGTACGAGCACTGAAGTTTATGACATTTTCTATGTATTTCTCTCTGGGTAATGATTCTATATAATTTAATGTAATCACAGATTTTCCAGTACCAGTCGGCCCAACAAACAAAATAGGTATATCTCTATGCAGAAAGTTTGTCAGGAAGAAACGTTGAATTATTACTTCAGTCGTCGGAATAATCATTTGATCAGATTTTGTCGGTGGTAATAAAGCTGCCTAAAACGTGGAAAGTTTAATATTCAAAGTTTGAATGTTATATAGCAAGCAGAGACTGGTATTTATAGTAATTACTAGACTGTAAATACTTATGCAAATTCGTATTAATACTACTTGTATTTCTATATTTATAGAAATACCTGTAGCGCCGTGTCTGTCCAAGATATCCAACAACCATTATTCCTTTTATCGTATATCCAGTCATAGACAGTACCTCTGTCAGGAAATAGTTGCTGCTTTGTTAACTTAAATGCTTTTGGTCTGGGATATTCATCAACATTACCCAACACTAATTTTCTTAAATAAGTATCAAGAAGTATCCTACTGTCACCTGTTAATGTTGCGCACATTCCCCAAATTATACTGAACAATAAGATGCATTGAAGCCATACTGTGCTAACTTGTGTCTCGTCAACTAACATTGTGGTGAAAAGCTTTGTGAAAGACTAAAACAGCAAGGTATATTATAATAATTATAATAATTATTCTATTATCTAAATCGAAATTAGAATTATCAAGCATTCCAAGTTAGTGTTACTCACCAAAAACATGTAAATAATCGATACTTCAATAAATGTTTTACAGTAATGTTCTATAAAGAACATAATTGGATCTGTTAACCATTCAATTAGTTCTATGATCAAATCATACTGCTCTATAAGTAGTTTTTCCTTCAGATACTTTTTATAGGATTCAAGCAATGGTTGCCATCCTAGTTGAGATGGTTCCATATAAATCATACCGCATCTGCTAACAGTAGCTGGTGAAGCGTGTTCTAAGTCAGCTGGCTCGAATACCATATTCATTTTATTTGACATTTGTATAATTTCTCCGGACATTAAGCAAAGCTTTTTGTTGTCATCAAGCACTGTATTCATACTTTCAATCCATACTGCATCTACAGGGCCATCAAACACGATCCATTTACGTTCTATTGATATAGATTGGGCAAATTCTCTGAAAATATTGGCTAAGACACCGTCTCCCCATTCGTGAGATACTGGATCAAAGCTACCATAAAGTTGCTCCAAGGTGATGGCCTTTGGGTTAATTATTTTGTATATGGTTGGATATTCCCTCATAGTAGCGCGTCTTATGCCAGACAAATCACCTAAAGCATCGGCTAAACTCTGATATGCTTTCGTTTTTCCACTTAATGTGCGTCCTACAACCATTAATCCGTGGCGCACCAATATCATCTCATAGATCTGAATTATTTTTTCTATGTACCAGTCTGTGGCTTGTAAATTTCGTTTTTGCAAACGAACTTTTAATAAATCTATCAATTCGCCGCGATCTGGCTTAGGCAAGTCTATACCCGGAAACAGATCTGTGTAAATTCCATTGAACAGTGGAACATCTTGAGCTAAGAATTTGGGAAGATTCACATCAACGATAGCTCGAAGAATTAAAACAGACTCATTTTCGTTTGGATATTTTAATTTTAAATTTCCAGCTGCTATCAATACAGTTTTCACTGCTCGCATACCATAATCGTAATGATTTTGTGAGCTTAATTGCTCAGAACACAATTTGTATGTGTGAACAATCTTTTCTGCTAGATTTTTAGCATCTATAAAACCGAAAGAGTATAAAGTAATTTCACCTATCATAGCATAATCTGGTACCATCATAGCAACTGTACGAAACAGAACTTTCAAATTATCAGGAAGCTCTTGTCGTCCAGCGTAACCAGGGTTCATGGTTATTATAATATAGCAAGTAGGATTTAGCTTTACTTCTGTACCTTCGAACATAAATTTGTCTACTTTCATGCTTATAGCCATTTGAATAGATAAGATTTGTTGAGCAATAACTGAAAGGACTTCTAATTCTATTCTGTTGAATTCATCAAAACAAGCCCATGCTCCAGACTGTACAAGGCCTTTGAAAAATTTGCCCATTGCCTTATAGTCAAGTCCATCTGAACAATTAAAAACCACACACTGTTTCGCAACAGCTTTTGCAAGGTCCTTGGCAGTTTCTGTTTTACCAGTACCTGCTGGGCCCTCAGGTGAACCACCAAAGTTTAATTTCAAAGCACTCATTAAAGTCCTATAGCATCGATCAGTTAAGGGTGTTATAACAAGTCTTGGCGTATTTCCAAGATATTCAAAAGCATAGGCTACGTTAGTTGTAATTACGGAAACGGTGATGCTATTATCTATCCAATAATACCTCATTTGTGATATCCAATTGAAGTCCATCACGTCGTTCACTTTCTTTTCGATAAGCAATTTTAATATATCTCGTGCATGCACGTCTAACACGATCAAAGCGTTTATTGTTATTCTTGCACCTGGGTCTAATTTGCCTCTTACTAAAGTAACAGTCTTTTCTATTTGGCTGTTACATTTATTTAAATACTCAGGAGTAGAATGATCTTCAAATGATTCGCAAACTTCGCTAGTCCAATGTATTTGACTGCCACACAGAACGATCTGACCAGGCCAAGAAAATATCCATTCTTCTCTAATTGTTGTAAAGTACGCAATAATGCTTTCCTCAGCAATATCGCGAAGTGAAACTATCATAAGCCTCTCAACTTGACACAACCATCTTTCAACCAAACCTTTTGCATCAGCTGGATAAATCTTTTCGCTTAAAGGAATATATTCTTCTTCATCTGATAACATTCCAATGATTTCTTCTTCCTTCGTAAATCGTAACTTATTAATACCTTCGAAGCATTTCTTTAAGTGCGGTTGCACTCTCTGTGGGTCTTTTGTTTCAGAAAGTATCTCTAATAACTCATCGTTCGACAGAAAAAAAAATCTTGGAAAGAATAAGCGTTTCTTCTCGAGGTAATCGTCCAAACCTTTCTGTATTTCTTCTAGCAGTGAGTTGCATAGTAAAAATTCTTGTAACATATTCGGCATAGCAGTAGCATCGATTACTCGCCTATTATTAGCAACGTATTTCATAATATTGCGCCAGATTTTATCCATTCTTCTGAAATTGTTTGCTTCCGTTGGCATTTGACGCATGATATCCTCGCTGCTAAATATAGGTTCTAAATACATCCACGTAGCTTGACAAACGAGCCATTGATCAATAATATCTTGCATCATAAGCAATTTATCCTCCCAATCTTGCATTTCATCTTCGAAAGCTTTCACGAAAGGAGAACTTCGCATAGTCTGAGCTTTCAATATGTGTTCGTCTAATTGCACCTGTATGTCGTCTACAGCTGACAAAATGAAAACGCCTGTTTCACGATATGCTGTTAATTCAAACATGACATCAGACCATTCATCTTTCATCTTTTGCAGTTGTTGCTGAAGAGCATGCTCCTTAACCGCAGAAGACGATATTTCTTCGAGTTTGCTGACATGAACAAGCAACCCGAATTCTATCATATCGGAAAGAGTATATGTATCCAGCGGTAGAATTTCTATACCAACTACTTCGCTAATCTGCTCCCAATGTCGTTTTTGTAAACCAGGTGTGCATATGATTTCTAAAACTGGAATGAATTGTTTAAATTTCTCCACCTTACCACGAACCATATCTGCGATTCTTTTTGCACCAGGTATATCGGTAAGGATACGCGATAATTTATACAGTGTTCTCCAAATGTTTTCAGTCGTTTCTTTGATTTCCTCTGCGTCGAAACTTACGAAAGGACCATAGTACCATTTATCATAATTTTGATGGAAAGTTAGCACTGTGTTCCATAGGTTGTCAAGCGTATTAACCATACTAGACATCGTAGGCAATGTTATATAAGGACTTAATTCCAAATCCAAGAGTCCTTCTTCTTCGTTAATTTCTTCGGCTTCCATCCTGATTTCTTCCATTCCTTTTGACAGGTGTCCAATTTCTCTTGTTGCGTCTTCCATTTCTTCCATCGTTAATACTGGTGGATCTTTCCTCTTGAATTGTTCAATTGCTAGATGCATAGTTTGTATCTTTTGTTCAAAGTTATTTCTTCTTATATATAAAATTTCTTCGAGGTATTCTTTCCTCATATTTAATCTAGTGTTTGCTAACTCCATAACAGATTCCATTTCTTTTGGCCATGTTATAGCACGGGAATTTAACTGAATATCTTCGTCTGTAAGTGGTTCGTAATTAAAAAGAAATAATATTAATTCTATAGAACGCGCCAGTTGTCTTTTCATGTTGAACAGAGTTACGTCTCGACTTTCACATAAGTAATTATATAATTCAACAACATCGTGCGTTTTTTCTGGCATTTTTGAAATGTTTTCTGCTATTTTATCAAAGTTGGAGCAGAGATCACGATTGTTCGCTCGTAACTCGTCTGCAAAATAGTTACAAATTTGCATGCGAAATTTACGAAGAGCTCCTCTTATAGTATCATTTACAAGTGTACAGTTTATTTCCACCATATTCAGAGGAACCTAAAATAAAACATTATATTTTATTCATTATTAAAAAGAATTTGTACAGACATCTATACACATTTTTTATAAATTCACCTTAGTACGAAACTTAAAAATTTCCTTGCTAAGGCTATCATAGCCCCTTATTTTTAGCTCAAATTCACGTAGAAATGGCATTGGTTCAATCGTAAAGAAACGATCTAAACTTTCTTGAGCTTGTCCGTCTATAATATACAATAAATCTTTATAGCACTCTAAATAAATTTGTGGTCCCACTGTATGTGCACTGACAATGTCTAATATATCAGTGATTATTTTTAAAACCTGTTAAATTTATGTATTACATATTACATCTATAAATTTATAGTATGGTATAATATAGTTTATGAATTATATATTAATATTTGATTTACCTCTGGTTCATACCGTGATACAGGAAACAAGAATTCACGCGTCTCTAATTCAGGAAATAAAATATTTTCGATTCTTGGAATTACAGATGCAACGTTCAAAATTTTATCGAAACACTGTGAAAATATTAGACGCATTTCTGGAATGCTGGGTTTACATTTCAACTGAGCAGTTACAGGATCTGCTTCCACTGTTACTGTTATAAATGAAGTTCTAAAACATATCTATCCTAAATATTTTTTTATGAAAAGGTAGAATAAATGTAAGATAACAAGTCACTCACTTGAAGAACATGAGATCTTCATAAGGACCCTCGAAATAATTTCCATCGCGATATTGCATAAAAAAGTCTCTAATATGATTTAGTGTTTTCATTACCATAATTCGTAATTGTTTCGATAACAGACTATTCACGCTTAAAAAATATTTTCTTATTAAAGTTGTAGATGCATTATAATGTTTTCCGACTAGGCAGGACCAAGCATGTTTTTTTTCTAGAAAAATTTCAGCAATATCAGCCAACCACTCTTTAGTAAGCACATCCACTGTCTTATTGCACAACAAAGTTATTCTGGGTTCCACTTCAAAGACCGAGATAGGGAGGCTACCTATGTCTTTCATTCGGAAAATCCTCATATTGTAATATCTGAAAAATTAGCAGCTTGAATAACTTCATTTAATAAAAATTATACAGGCACCTTTTAAAAGAAGTATTTTTCTATGAAGTTAACAATAAAATAGCTTTCTTACTTAAGAACATATAAATCTTTAATATCTCTTAGTATCTCATTCCCAATAAATAGATTATATTCTAATAAATGATTTGCCATTAGTTTAGACTGATGCCATGGAACTGGTGCCCGTATATGTAAAACTGGTTGTTCTAATGGTGATATTTCTAAGAATAATTTTCTTTCTCTGTCAGAATCCAGAGGAATGTAATCAAGTACAGCACGTTGAAGGCACTCCTTATAGATATTAATAATTTCAATTTCTAAGGTGGTTAATCGTTCATCAAAGCTGAAAATTTGAATTTGTATTCAATCATCTGCACAGCACAATTACTAATGAGAATATCTTGGCACTGTACAAACTTACTCTTCTCGTTTACGCAATTTACCCGTAATACGTTCCCTTGCTTCTTTTAAATGAGTAGTAACATAATTATATAAACGTTCATCAATTATTTCATAATCCCCTACATAATCTAATTTATCCCATTCTTGCTCAACAAATTTCGCTTGCCTTCTGTCACTTTTTTTAAATAAAATATTCAATTGTTCTTCTATTGATTTTGGAATTTCTGCTTCATTTTGTGCATATACCTGTAATATGTACTCTATGTCTTTTGGTGGATCCATAGTTTGAATATACATAATATTCTTTATGTACAGCTTAGCAAGTTTGAAAAGAACTCTATTGTTTAAAATAATTTTTCACAAATCTAAAGCAAAGTTCTAAGAAGTATATTACAGTCTTGTTTTAAGCAAGGAATTCCTATCTTTTATACTTCTTTCATTAACAGTATAAATTTGTACCATGATTAAAATACATACCTCAATTTTTTGAAACTGTGACTTATGCTTTGTGTTACAAACACAAATATATTTACATTACTGTGCTACTATTTGCTTGCCTTTAAACTGTGTTCCATAAAAATTATTTTTGTAAATTATGCTTATGTAGGTAAGAAAAGTGTATTACCATCTTCTTTAATGAGATGTTCCTTTCTGTTTTAATCCTTTCGCCCTTTTTACGTGTGTCAGTAAATGCTGCTTGAGATTTTTGCCATAGCCAAGTACCATCAGCTAAATCCTTCAAACTAACAATGCTTGTTGGTACAATATGAACAGATTGTTTTTTAACTTTTTTTTGTGTACTATCTTTGTATTGTTTTTTATATTTCCAAGGTGGATAGCTTAATGTTGGTTCAAATTGAAAAGAACTCTGTTTCAAATCTGTTTTTCTTTTTATTACAGTTTGTTCTTGAAATTGATATATTGTTGACATAAATATACTTCCAATGCTTACTGAAGATTCTTCAGGTACACATTTATATGATATGATCTTTGTCCATGGATAATCCTGTAGCAGTTTTTGCCTTTTTATCAGTTGTTGAGACAGTAAAGATTTGGATGATGACTTTTTTATCGATTTTACTACTGGTATCCATATTACTGGAGGAAATTTTTTCTTACATTGCTTTCGCTTCATTATGCTGTAATTAATTACATAATTCAAGTATTATTACATGCATAATTATGTTATACAAAAATTGCATCACACAATACTTATTTTAGTATCAATTACTACATTTTAATTTCTTTTTCATACATGCAGAATTATTTATAATGAATAAAATCAATTTTAATTAAATACAAGCTGATTATTTATTTACATATACAGTTTATACAATGTGTTTAAATCAATTCAACTGCACATGTGCGTAAATTGTTATACAAATAGATAATACAACGTGACTGTGTAAATATCTTTAACAAATATATTACCTTCATCCAGAAAAATATACACATGTATTTCAAATGTAATTATTATTGAAAAGTTTTTTCTTTAACCCTTTCGGTACCATGTGCTACTAAACTGTAACCATGGTAACGACATTTGACAGCCATATATATGTATGTAATTAGAATGTGTATACATATGTAACATACAGTTCGAGGCGTTCTTTGAATCAGCTGACATCTCAATGGTTTTCTTTCTTCATGGACCTGTCTTTCTTATTGTCAAGAATAGATGTTTTTTTTCAGCATTTAGGGGAGTTCCCAAAATGGAGATAGAATTAAAAATGAATTAAAAAATGGGCTCACATAGAGAATTTATACATGTATGTAATTATAAGTCCGATCGACTAAAAAACTGATAAGTGAAAATAATTTTCATTACCAATAATATACATTTTGTGTTAATATTTGTAAAATTTATTAATATTGTTTATTTATCATATCCTCCGTAAACTGCATAATGCATTTAACATTAATATATTACATTGTTTGTAAATATTAAGAAAAATCGTTTACCCAACATTGTACTTCAGACCTACTTTCGTTATTTTTTCTCAGAGTAGTTCCATCTTGCATAAGGTGGAAAAGATTAATTTATATTTAAGAAAGAAAGGTTTATATATATAAAATGCTTGTTTGGTCGACATGTACGTATGTTTTATATTTACTTAGTTCCTACTTAAAAGTTTCTATATTTAGTAGTATACAAAACATTTTATAAATTGGTATACAACGTATTAGTTTACAAATTTTTGCATATAAACATTAAGTTAAAAAACAATGAATAGAATAATCTAATATAATAAATTATGTTATCAAGAGCTTCAAGATACAATGAGAAATAGCATGTAAAATTTTCTATATTTCAGCTTAATTATACTCTCTTATCGCGGAAAAATTGCCGCCAGTTGTAAAAAAGTCTATGTTAATAAAAAATTATAATTTCAATTATTGCGTGCTGTAGTATTTATTCACTACTACTATCTCATTTTCGTTCTTTTTATCTCTGATGAGAAGTTTGTCTCGCTCGAACGAATCGTTCACACTATGAGAAGAGTTCTCATAGCTCATCATTGATAACTAGTCGAAATTATAACGAGTAGATTACAACACAATGGGCCTTCGCAATTTTACGCCTTTGATTGCCACCAAATTAACGAAGAAGAATCACTACCATCACTTTTTAAGAACATATGAAATCCATTGGTGTCACTTTACGGAAATTTTTTCAAGTACCCTAGTTCCTTACTTTTTATTATATAGTTATAAAAGTGATGTTAATGGATCTCTGAAGTTCTCCCGATTAAAGTAATACCGAAAAACACATAAATTGGAGTTTTAAATTATGAAGCTAACTTTAAATTATACCAATCCGAATTATGCCATGTTTGGTATTATTTTAATTGGGAAAGTCCAAGTAATTTGTTAAGATCTGATGAGGAATGTGATACTTAATATTTTCATTCTTTAGTGCCTCTGTTTATCTTTGTTTTCTGTGATCTTTTTATACGTAAGCATCGAAATTCATAACTCTGATCCGAAGATGTTGGGATGGTATACCACTCTCAGATTTTAACTTGCAAATTGCGAGGGTCCACTGTAGTAAAATAAACCATTATTAATATTAATTTAATATTAATTATCGTAATACTATTTCTTATAGTAATAATATTAACTACATTGTAGATTACATATAATAATATTTATATTACGTAGAAAGCATACTCTAAATTTTGTAATGACTTAGAATTAGCGTGTAACTGTTAATCATCGCAATATAAGATTTACATCTTTTTCTTTATTTTGTAAAAAAAAACCTGAAAGTATTCAGATGTACAAAAACGTGAAATAAATTGAAGATAATGAA